>NC_090440.1:791868293-794268293 GCF_031143425.1 Pleurodeles waltl | reverse complement strand
TGTGATCTTGTGCAAATGTGTATGAAGGAGGTACACAGTTCGCAAAATATTGACAAGGTGAGAGTAATGAAAAGGCAGTGCTCACAGGTGAGTGCATACCTTTTGTGTTTGTGGGGTGGTGCATTGAAGGAGATGCAAGGAAGTGCATTCAGCAAAGAGTGAAGACAGGGTGCAGAAGAGGAAAGAGACAAGGTTTAGGATATGCAAGTGGACTAGATGTGGAGAGAAAAAGGAGCTAAATGTCTAACATAGAGTCAAGCTAATGGGAGTGACTGAGACACTCTGAGGATCAGCACCCTGTCCACAGACCTCAGTAACGTTTATTTCACAATCTCAAGTTCAGAAATGAAGCATATTCAATATTAATTATTTACAACAAAATCATTATTATTTATCTTAAGCAGCTTACAGCCACTTACAAAGCCAATACTACTGGTTGGTTTTAGGTGTATGTCAGATGGTGTGTTATATATCTGGTTTCAGTAATAGAAAGCTTAGAGAGGAACCAAAAGACCAGCCTAGGGGAATCGCAGGCATTTAGTTTACGTGCTCAAGTCACCGGCGTAATCACATAGGCCACACCCCCTTAGGAGCCACCTCCACTTTTTCATCCCACTTAAAGCCCTGGCCTCCCCCACACCATTCAAGCCCATTTTCATCCAAAGAGGCCACCATGAGCTGTTGCAAGATGTGCCAGGCACTGCCATGTGGCATTGTAATGATCTTTACCCAGAGTACCTGCGTTACGACAATAAATCAAGGCACTAGCTTTGCCTTACCTGTGTGTTATTACAAACTCTGCATACTACCGTTCACTCACTAATAAGACTAAAATCCACAGGAATAGAGACTCCCTTTCTTTTTACGTCAGTAAGATTACTGGCCCTAATAGCAATTGTAATTTAAATGACATGCATTGGGAAATGCATTTGCTTTTAGTTTCTTCGTCTATGTGGTTAACCTTCAAAGAAAATCTCAATCTTGGTTGCAGCAGGTTACGTGTACACTTGCTGTATAGGTTCAAGAAGGACAGTTCTCTTGCTTGTGTGATACCAAAAAAATGAGGGAGAGGACATAGCCAGGAGGTAGGCTGTATTTTCAACAGGGGGAAACGCTAGACAAAGAGGAGTAGAGATGTTAGTGCCCAGGCATCCCACCCTATAAACAGGGCCACACGAATTATGCGGCATTTGAATAATTTAGGTGGCAAATTTAACTAAATTATACAGCAAAAAGAAGACAGATTATGCTGCGCAGTGCCCCATGCACTGTCACTATTTTGCCATCCTTAGAAGTGTTAACAGGCTGAGCAAAGGTTTCACCTCATTGCTATCAGCTTAACTCCTAAATTCAGCAATCAGCAACTGAGAGGGGACCTGCCACTATATAGCAAAAGGCTTATCACTGCACCACTACACGTGTGGCATCATTTTTAGTAACGTCTGAGGGAATTGTGGAAAATCTATAATTTTGCCGAACATGCAGACCCTCATAATTCCAGTGGTCCTCCCTATAAGTCACTATAAAGTTGTGCATGCTGTTTCTTGAGGCAACGCCTGCAGCTGACTGTACTAGTCAACCGTTTTAATACAGTAAACAGGGTACGGACCCATAGAATTGCAAAAAATGAAATGTTTGCTCTTCATCTGTTTTTCAAGCGCACAGAGTTTCCATAATATTTCCTTGGAGGAAATACCATGGAGCCCTAGCGAGAATATCGTCTGGCAAAATCAAAGGTCTCAGGTGGCCGTGATATTTCGCAGTCTGCTAAGTTATGACACAGACATATCTTGTGGAGAAACACTTCAGCGAAAAAACGTATTCATGGCACGCTTAAAGTTTTGTGTTCTTTTTTTCTCTCTGCGTGTGTGTGTGTGGGGGTGCATTCACTATCCAAAATGGCTCGTGCAATTTATTTCCTAGTTCTGAGTAATCTTATACATTCAGAACTCATAAATACAAACCAATGAACGGATGAGATTTTCAGTGTACTGTTACAAAAATGTTTCTAGTTAGCAGTTTTAGTTAATTTCGTACTGTACGTTCGCCACATAAGAGTGAACATCAGAGCAATCAGCCCTGGAACTATGGGTTTCTCTTGCCATTGTAGGCAGACCTCTCTATCAGTTGTTCTTATTTCAGCAGTAAATCCAGTTTGTAAATTAAATTTTAAATGTTACAAAGACACTTTGTGTAAATGCAAAACAACTCCTGATACTGTGTATGTGACTGTCGCTCTTTCCCCCATTGAGTTATAAATTCAGACCTTAAAGAAGTGATGCTCGCTCATAGGTCAGTGATAGAAGACATGGGACCCCTCTTCTTGATGCCTGTTAATCATGTGGTGTCTGTCCATTGTGTGGTCTCTCCATGGTGTGGTGTCGGTCCATTGTGTGGTGTCGGTCCATTGTGTGGTGTCTGTCCATCATGTGGTGTCTGTTCATCGTGTGATGTCTCCTTGATGTCTGTCCATCGTGTGGTGTCTCTCCGTCATGTGGTGTCTCTCTGTTGTGTGGTGTCTCTCCGTCGTGTGGTGTCTGTCCATGGTGTGCTGTCAGTCCATCGTGTTGTGTCTGTCCATCGTATGATGTCTGTTTGGTGTTGGTCCATCGTGTGGTGTTGGTCCATCATGTGGTGTCTCTTCATCGTGTGATATCTCTCCATCGTGTGGTGTTTCTCCATCGTGTGATGCCTGTCAGTTAGTGCTAATAAGAAACTTCTTGATGGATTGGAAGAAGCGCTTTGTTTGTGTTTCAACAGAATTGACAACAAATCAAAATATTAAGGAGGATTGAGGGAATACTGATACATTCTCTGTAACGAAACAGAAATCATTCTTACATTTTAATCGGATTTCAAAGCCATGTAAAGCAGATAAGATTTTAATAAGGAAATAACAAAGTAATAAAGTTGTGTTGTGCGAAGAGTGCGCTAATTTTTGTATATTGCCGAGTTTTACCCCCAAAAATGTTACAGCCAGAGTAATCCTGAAAAAAAGTATTAAATGCACATGAATAGCGTGAGCAGAGCTGAAATGATCATATACCATTTGCAGCCTCCTCTCCAGTGCAACAACCATCATGTGCCTCGCTACAGGTTCACCTATTAAAGTAGTGCAGCTTTATTTCCCCTGGTGTAGCATCAACAGTCCTGGTAATGCCAAAAAATGCCAGGAGCAGTAAATGTCCACCCACAGAGAAAGTATTTAGAGGCCTGTACGGCCAGTCCCCAACTCCTATTGTCAGATCCCTCTTAGAAGAAATGTCCATCCGCTGCCAAGATGTGCCCTGGTCCATCCTCCTTTACCCAGCACCCTCTTCACATGCACAGGTACTAATGTCATATTCCAGGTACCACCTCCTATTATACGTACTCCTTCAACCTTTGTACTTCTGGTTACTATAACAATTTGTTTATATAATCTTCTCTTGATACTATCCCTCAATGGTCACAACTTCACTTTAAAAAAAAAAAAATCTTATTTCTTACACAAACTCTGAGTCAAACAGGACCGTGAGCCAACTTAGTCATTCAGTGCACAGTCTGTAAAACTAAGGCATCCTCACAAAGACACCTGTGACATTAGTGCCTTGACTCTCGCTCACCAAGGAATACTCGCCCAACTCAGTGTATGTGCCGATTCATAAGCAGCATCTTCCCTCCACTAGCAAAAGATATGGCTAACTGGGCTTTGGTGGTGCAGTCTACAGGAGTCATGCCTTCAAAGAAGAACTTGTCAACTGGACCCTCAGGTAAAGGAGTCCTCACTCGTACTCGTACAGAGGGCGGTACAACAAAGAACACAGCTTCGTACCAGAGGAAAGCAAGGATTGAAAACGGGAAATGTACAACATTTCCCAGGAGTCATTGTTCAGATGAACTTATTGGTGGACATTTAATTCGCAACTTTCTCATATCATTGTAATGATAATAGTGATTCAGTAGACTTTTGTTGGGGGTCCAACGCTGATCCCTCTAAACACCTTCTCTGTTTTGGAAATTATCAGAAAGACTAGAATTGAGTCAAGAAGGAACTGAGCCTGGCAAATCTACTGAGCAGGCATTCTATAGCTGAAACTGGTTTATCATGAGATTCATATTGGTTCTTGGTCATAACAGCTCATCAAGTCATTGTATTCTCAGGGCCTGGCAATACCCTAACCCATTTACAGTTTTGCTTTTTCTCTAACCACTGTGTGTACTTGATTTATCATAAGAATACTTCCTGCGGACTTTGTGTCTGATCGCAGGCAGGACGGAAACACCCTGCTACAGTATGTAGGGTCACTTTCAGTCATTAACTTGACAGTAGACAAAGTATTTTGAAGACAACCTGTTACTTAATCTGTAGTCAGTGCAGTGGTTTAGGTCAGGGGCCAGACAGCCGTAAGTTAGAGGTAAGGCAGACTTCACGATTCTTAGATCTGTGTAGATCATTTTGCTTCTTGTTTGACAGCCTGGTGCAGATGTGATTACAGTTGTAAAGGCAGGAAAATAAAACATGCAGTATGCACAGATGCTCAAAATTGACTTTTTGGCTCCCCGTCATGGGGGTTTGGTACGTCGGATATGACTCCAAGGTCACCTGTCTCCAAGGAGGGACAATATGGGTGTGTTTACATGATTGATCACCAGTCAGATGCTAGCTATGTGTGATCTGTAGGATCCAGAAACAATGTCTCATCCTTGAAGCATTGATGCAAAGACATTTTTGAAGCTTCTGTTTGTGGGTGGGTCCACAACCACAGTATGTCTTCTCCTGCGCTTTAAGATGCAACTGAGTGCCTTTGATTGACATGTCTTTACCTAGATTGCAGCTATCAAATTTGCTTATCAGCCCACGTCAGCAGCATTGGCAATCCTTCCCGCTCTCCACTAATGATGGTAATTTCAAAGTGGAATGGTGATATTTTTAGCACTTGGTCAAAATGAATAATATTCATTCTGGATTCATCCCTTTGTTTGCTAGAGCACATTTGGAGATTGACAAGGAGATCCAGAAATCAAATGCAACACTATGGGAAGGCCAGCATAATTGTCAGTCACACTTCAGATGTTACCTGTCCTTGAGGGCCCACCCCGGAAGCTATAGTTTTTAAGTTGTTTTCAAAACCAGGAAGAGAGGTGTTTGATCCATGTCCTTTACCTTTCTGTTTGGGAAAGCCATTGGAAGCCTTTGCAAAGCTACCAAATACATAAACAAATGGAATCGCAAGAGATTTCACACTTCTTGGTCCCTGAGCAGGCATGTGCAAGGTACATACCTCATAATGAAGTTTGGACTTGTCACATGTTACATGCATGTTAAGTTGTTATATCCTTAACTACAGTATGTGTTCGTGTGTCACTCCCGAATCACCTGTTAAAGCAGTTGTTGCAGTTCTGAAATCATTACCTTATGTCGTGAGTGACAGGGCGAAAGCAGTTACTAGAGTGGGATATGCCATGCTTGTGATGCTCTGTGGGCCATGCTTGTTCACTAAAGAGGGCATGAGTGCATTGTAGCTTTTACAGTGCATCCCTTTAAAACATGTGACTGAAGTGTGGGTCGTTTGTTTTAGTCCCTTTTTAACAATTTCTGTCAAAATTATTCTCGGTGTGTGCTTTCCTCTGACCTGTGTCTTCTAGAAGGACTCTTCAGTCATGCGTCGGCGGGGTGCACTTTCTTGTCCTTGGTTCATAGTGAGTGTCAAACTTATAGCCCTTTGTGGATACACACTGCATGCCGCTACTCCAGAAGGAAGCTTTTATGCTACCCAAGTCCTTTGATATGTTTGCTTCATTTCATAGTTACGTCTTTACTTGTTTTAATGATGAACTTGGCAAGAGTGTTTCTGAAAAGCAAGGGTAAGGTTGAAACTTATTAAAAGCTCCGAAGCATTTGTACAGCTTTTGCATCCTAGTGCACACTGTTTACAATTACTTCTAGTTTGAAAACGTTCTGTTTATATCCAGATGCCATTTCTCCTTTGACCCTTGGCTACCAAAATGGAATCCAGCCTTTATTATTAGTGTTTTGTTTTTATTGTTCATGTTTCTGACCTTGTTAAATTGCACGGCTGTAAAGCTCCGCTAAGCCCCTTTTAGTCTGGGCACGTTTTAAACTTAAAATAAGGGTTGGTGGGTGATTGATGGCAGCAGCTTAAACTGTCTAGCCACCATGGAGCCTTTTGATTATACGCAGAATGATCCACTGCTTGCTACAACTAAAAAGGCCCTGAAGCATCTCTGAGTGCTTCGCTGCCGTGGCCGTACTGTGGTTGCCCCGTGTCATGCTCCGAGGTGGCTGTTTGTGCTGTGAAAAGCTTCCAATTAAATCATGAAGTCATCTTAGTCCAGGAGGATGCTTCCTGTAACCTGCTGGATTACAGATCTGCGTGTATGGTCTCTGAACCACTCATAACCTGACATTGTTAACTGTCCTATATTATATCCCCAATTCTCTATCTTCTTGAATGCAGCTCATCTTACTGTCACAACTTTTTGCTGGTAATTCGAGAATTTCACTTCATGCGGTATGACAGGCTACCTAGCTTTCCCTATTGGAGTAAACCTAACTTTAAAGAAAATATCTGAATGGTGGAGCATGTTGGTCATGTGGATCAGTGCACTAATGCGCTCCAAGAGCTGTGCATGAGGGTGTAGCCACTGGTTTGAGTCCATTCATCCTCGCCTTCTTCCAAAGAGCCAGCTGGGTCACAATAAACACCTGTATCAGTGCCAAGAAACCCCTTGGTGTTGAGGAAGAGCTTTATGAAATAGCTTTATGTTACATCCCTGCAGTCCTAATCTGGAGTGGCAATGTGGCGCTCATCAAAGATGGCCAATCACAGTTTGAGCAGTCTTGGCCATCAGACATCACCTGCTTTTAGAAACCTAAGTGGGAGGAATAATTAAAGCTGTCATCTTGCTGGTATGGTCTAACGCTTGCCCGTACTATTGCACCTTAATCTAGCTGCCCTTTCGTGAGGACCCGTGAATGCCATCCTAAGATTTTGTCTTTTTCCTATTAGTTCGACTACGTGAAGCTAGTAGGCGTGTGTTCGGTGCTTAGATTAGAGGTGCTTTGAGTCGGTCAGGGTGCTGTAATGCTACTACAGTTGAGTTGTTATGTCATGACGCATGTGGCTAGAGACAGACACTGAGGTTTAAATGACAAAAGAAAGTACTAGCTTCTCAGCTCTTTTGAACTATGCTCCCAGAAAATGAAGCACAGAGGAGCCCCTTTTGGTATCATATGTGGTGTTTTTGAACTACCAAAGTTGATTACACAAAAGTAATAATCTGTCTTGCCATTGCCAAACTTTCTAGACTACAGCCATTTTGTAAGTGACCTATATTAAACTGTTTATATGTTTTTGAAATAAAATGCAAGCTACATAGTAGTGTGTCTTTTTACACTACAGATTCACCGCATTTTTTAAACACATCAGATACCATACTGTTTGTTGCGTAAAAAACAGCAAGACACAAAGAAATTAAGCTATTTTGGGAAAGAATGATGTTTAGATCTTGGATTATAAGGAATAAAATACTCCCCCCCTCCCCCACATTAAAAACAATTGCAAGTCACCTCGGAGTTCAAAAGCTCTGCCGTTGGCCTTCCTTCTCTGTATCATCAAGGAACTCCTCAGTTATTTTGGAATATCGTAATAATGTACAATAAAGGCTACTTCATTTTATATATGTTGGTCCAAAAGCTTTAGAAATCTCATGCAAACTTTTGACATTGAGGGAATATTGGATAATCAAATCAAAATTATCTAAGGAAAAGAGCCCCTCACATACTCACCCTACTGCCATGCTTGAAGTAACTAATGATTATTTTTTTATTTTAAGGGCATGGCGCGCTAGATGAAAGCTAAAAACACGATAGTAGGACCATATATTTTATTAACTTTGTGTCTAAAGTATGGAATGATTTTGATAGTACATCTCGCGAGGTGTTATTTAAAAGTAAGGCTGAGTAGACATTCACTGGATGATATAACGTTGAAATACGTTGTCACTTTCTTGTTCTGCCTGAACACTATTGATTTAACAGTACGGGCACTACCAAAGTTGTAACCGATTGGCATCTTTATTTCAGTCTTACTGATTTTTATGGATGATATTTTTTCTGGTTTTCCTTTCAGAATTGCATAGTTTTGTAAAATCATAACGGATTTGGAAATTTATAATTTTCAATGGGTTTTAAAAAAATTGTTACAGGTGTTTTGAATTTTTTTGTATTTATTCAAAAGAAACCAGGTGTTAATTTGACTGTATATGACCAGGTTATTGTGTTACACAGCGCAGGCCCAAAAGACAGAGGGTTCTACCTAAGCCGGCCTGTAAAGGTCAACTCTTGGCGAAGCCTTCCCTATGCAATATTACTTTAGTCGGAGATACAATTGCATTGTACGCTAAAGCCACAGGTAAATTAGTGATTATGGTCCACTCCTGTTTTTGTGTGCGTGCTAGATCACACAAAGCAACTTTCCAATCTTCTCAGTAAAGAGCAGAGATATCTCCCTGGGGTTAGATTGCCTTTGCGCTACAGAAGATTGTGTATCCTCAAGGACCATGCAAGTCTAGTTAGAGCAAAGCATTCACTTTTTCACAGGGGATGATATGCATTTTTGATCTTTTAAGCAAGAAATTGTTGCCTCCCCGGAGTTGGAGCCATTATGTGAATTTTACTGGAACTGCTTAAGCTCTCTGTGACTTTTGTAGCGGGACTGCGGTTGTATTTTCTTTTTCTTTTTATGACATAACACTCAAGGGGCAATAACCCCATTTTCACTGGAATTTTTTTACCGTTTCAGACAGGCAGTGTGGAGGAGAGTTGGGAGATTTCACTGGATACATAGAATCACCGAATTATCCTGGAAATTACCCAGCAAACGTGGAATGCACTTGGAACATCAACCCACCGTCGAAGCGACGCATTCTGATTGTGGTGCCGGAAATCTTTCTTCCGATAGAAGATGAATGTGGCGATTACCTGGTGATGCGAAAAAGTTGTAAGTTTATTGGTTGGTGGTAGAGTAAAGGGCTCCACGGGCTATGTTAGTAAACGTGGACATGACGTAGTAAAAGAAGGAAGGAAAGACAAACCTTTGCCAGTTAAGTAGTCATCCCTCAGGAGCCAGCCTCTAGTCGCCTTTGTAAACATGGGTTTTTAATCTAAAGAGTTAAGCAGTAGTGCTAATATATATATATATATATATATATATATATATATATATATATATATATATATTTACAGTATATTATATATTTTTTCATTTGTAGTGTACCTGACCATGCCTATTTGGGTCCCAGTTTTCCAGATCACAGCTTCAGGACTGTGTGCCATTCTAGGGTCAGCAACTCGCTAAGTACAACATGAACCACCGTTTACTTAGCCTTCCCATCAGGCCTTTCTGCATTAGAGAAGAAATTCACGTGGAAAGCTGTGTCATATCTATATCCTGGAAAAACAAATAACACCCATTTACTTTACCATTGGCACACACTTATTGATTATATAGCCCAATCAATCTATGGAATGCAGTCGGAGTTATTACATATAAAATTAACTATATGCATTTTAAATTCACTATATGCATGTTGCTAAAATCCATCCTAAATTATTCAAACGTACTTTGTGCAGCAAAACTAGTTTCAGCGAGTCGATGGCTGGAGTGCATTTAAGTAGTGATATCATGCAACTGGGGGTACATTTGAGGCTCTGTGCCTGGGGCAATAGTGTTGTTTGGTTCCTGTGAACAATTATGTTCACATGCTTGCTTTTAAATTATGAAAATATAGGATTATTTGTGACAAATAGGCTGTTTTTTTCCGAGCGTGGCCCAGATGTATCTGATACATTAAAATATGGAAATAAATGCACCTGTTTTACGATTGACTTGGTTGTCATCACTCATATTCTATATAGCCGAGTGTCATTCTCTATTCATTCATTGCCCCTGGGTGACTGATTTTAAGCACTGCTGAAATACTGAGAGTAAGGTGTCGGTGTGTGTATATGTATGTATGTATGTATATGTATATATATATATACAGATATATATATACATACACACACACACACACACACACACACACATATCAGACAGGATATTCGAACATGAGTCACACTCACTCTGGACGAATATGTAGAGAGATTTTATTACGGTGCTTCTAGCCCCTGCAATGCATTTCGGCCAACTGTCTTGATCACAGCGTCAGTTATATATATCTATATATCTTTTGTACTTGTTGTTGCTGTCCCCCATCTCCTACCAGGTGTTGTTTTCCAGGCTTTTTTTCCCCTGGCAACCATCTGGGCTTCTTCACTCCCGCTATTCTCTTTGGGGAAGGGATGACCTTCATTACTAGTGTTTCTGCTCTAGTCTGTAGCGAGCAATGTGTGCAGATGTGGCTTCCCTATCAGCTATCCTAGGTGCATCCATGTTTACAGGTTGCTTCATTTTGCCACTTTCAGAGCAGAGCAAAAAAGGTAAAAGGGCTATTTCCTAAAAGGCCAAATTATATCGCGCCTGGAAAATCAAAAATCGTAGTGCTGTTCCTGATGGAGTTGCTCTCAACGATTAGAAATAACTTGTGTCTGAGTCCTAACTATAGCATGTTAAAGATGTTTTTGACCAAAATATTATCAAATAGCATAAATCAAAACATTCCCAAAAAACGGTGTCATAAAATAGTGCTTAGTGATATGTCAGGTTTGGGGACCAAATAATGGATGTCGATACAGTTTTATACACTTTCCATGAATATTGTTTTTGACTCATTAAGGCTGCATTGTAAAGGAAGCACATTTAGTTGGGTACAAGATGCGATATCAGTGCAAAATGTACCTTTGGGGCTGGGCTAACTCACCTAAAAGTCTACACTAAAGGATTCATTTATTTTTTCCAAAAGAGGGCAAAAAGCTGCCAATATCTAAATCTTTGCTTGAGCGCTTAATAGCAATCACTGTATCAGCCATTATAGTACTCATATATTTTGACCCAGAGGACAACCCATGAAGATGACCTCGATGTTGGAACAAAGATTGCACAGAAGTTACGTTGACATGGTGCTATATTCCAGAGCTGTTTAGAATTATTCCTGAAGAATCACAGCCCTTCTTAAACATAAATCGTAAATATCAGGCATGATCGTTTCTAGGCTCTTATATAGTTACTTATTACCAAGGACCCTGTTCCCTTTTTCAGCAGAGCTAGGTAGCATCAGAATCACTCTGGACTTTGGAGACCTACCCTCTAGTGCTGACCTGGGTGTCCACAGAAGGACATACTCATTTGAACTATGAAGGTATTGAATTGTTCTGAGTGGCCTTGTCTTATAAGAGATATCAAGTACACCAATCAAGTCTATTGAAAATCAAGCATACCCTGAAGTGATCCTAGATGACAGTGATGTAAATAGAGGGAAATACCAAGCTGGTTAGTACACTGATTGCTAACAAATGGTAGGAGGGATGTATCAGAGGTAGGCATAGAGCATAAGAGCATAAAGAATTCAGCATTTTTTTGATTTGACTACAATTGCTTTTTCCGTATATTCACCAATAGCATATCTTCAGTATTGTCATGTATACTATCTCCTCACAGATTCCCATCTTTTGAATTATCCCCCATCACCAGACAAGACTTTGAAACTTAAGACTATTCAGCCCAGGTGCCAGGGAGGCATCGTTGAGCCTGGTAAGATCTAAAGGAGGGGTGTAAGCCTTTGTCGTTCCTCCCCCCTTAGTTCATCCTCTCTTCAGGGATTTTTGAACTTCAAAGAATAAGATAGTTTGGGGTGGAGCACAGCTCATTTGTTTTTCTCTTTCAGGTCCCGTTAATCATGACTGCCACCAAGCTTAAAACCGTGGGACAGAAACCAAAATATTAGTTTTGGTGTCCTACACCGGCTGCTTAGTATGTTCACATGGATCTTCCACAACAAATGTTCCCTAGTATACTGAAATTCCATCTAATGATAATGTCACTTTTTTCAGCCTCTAAAAATGTAATAAATTCCAAGGCCATCGGTTTGGTGACTTGGAAAGCATTAAAAAGTGGAAAGAAAAGTATGTATGCGGGGCTTACTGATGCAACTGTTAAATGGGAGGAAACTGGTTATGGTTAAATAACTACAAATTTGATTCTGGGCTCCAGCAAATTATATCATAATTGGCACCGTTAACTACCTCACTTAGGGCCAGATGTACGAAAGGATTTTACCCATTCTGTGTCTATGGGAAAAAGCTTTTGTACATATGGCCCCTAATGTTTTCGTCAGCTTTAAGCTGACTTAGAGGATCAAAATTCAGTGTGCACAACCTGGTCCTTGACCTGGAGCATTTAATATGCATTTCAGGTTTCATTAAGACTCCAGTTGCCATGGTTCTTGACCCAGCAGGCGAAATCCATAACATACTATTTTGTGTCTTAGAACATGCTCTCTGGTGCCAACATAGTATTGCAGTAAAATATACACCTACCCATGCTCTTCCACTTCTGACTTTCGATCAAAACCGATAGTTTTAATATCTTGTTTTGACTGCTTCCGAAGTTGTTTGAAGTCAACCTCACCTGTCATGATCAGGCCTCCAGAGTACCTATGTTACTGCAGTGAAATCTGGAGGTCTCACCTTGCTCTGCATTCTCTGGGCCGTAAAGCCTCTGGAGTACAAATTCCGCTATTCGTGGGAGTTTGGCAAGATACCATCACGTGTCTGTGCTTCTTGAGAAAACTAATTCATACTTCTGTATGAGGAATTCCCCAGTAATACTTTGTATTTGGCAGCACAAAATCTCAATTTCAAGCCCATATGTGATAGAAGAAACGTCCAGCCCCTGTTTTTTCCACACCTGCTTTTCGCTAATCTCTGCAGCTTGCTATCTGGAATACATTGTCACTTAACTTTCATTGGCGTCCTTATTGGTCATCTCAACAAGTTCTGGTGAAAATAAGCATAGAAATGCTTTCTGTATACTGGTACATAGTCGTCAGCTTTGACCAGAAAACAAAATCCAATAATTTAATGGTGCTTGTCCACTACATTGTCCATTGAATTCTATGTCCACTTGCTCCCTTTAAGTGAAAACCTTTAGAACTATTTCTTTTGAGTATATTTTTTCAAACTGTGAATAGGTTCATATCCCTTTTCCATTCTGAGTCTGACATCCTAGCTACTTAACAGGGAAACTCAACATTTCGAGCCCTTATGGTGAGGAGACATTTTATACAAAGACTTTAAGCCCTTCTAAGTGGAACCACTAGCCGAGCACTGAGGTTTATCCGCTCTTTGGGGAAAGGCTGTCGTTTTCTTTTATGGTGTGCGACAAAAGCTGCTTCTTGTAGCTTAGGGCAACCTATTTGCTCTTTTGTGCTTTAAAAGTGGCATTCTGTCTTGTTAGCTCTTCCACCTCTTTGCAGGACCTCATAAATACCCGCTATTTTTGATTATGTGCGTGTGATAATGCCTTGGCATTATAAGACCCACAGATGTGGTGAAATGTGTGTGTTTGGTTGGCCCAAGCACCACACACATGTTCTCCAGAGAGAAAGTTTGCACAGAGGTTTTACTCACTGGCAAAGGTACCACTCTGGTTTTATTGTCCCCTTAGCCCTGCAGAGTAAGACCTTAGTTGCGTATTCCTATAGTGAGAGATTCACTCAGATGACTTTGTGGATGTAGTAACTACGAATCTTTTAACATAGCAGCTTCCCATCCACTTGACCAGGGCAAAAGCACAGATGGCGGCTTTGCTGAAGAGCACACTCAGAAGAGGTGCAAGCTGGCTAGGTTGCCGTCATTGAATTAATTCGTCACAACAATCTGTTTTGAAATACCCCCAAGTTCTAATCTATGAATGTTTTGTGGCATTAAAGTGTTTGTGAATGGTGCTTCTTCTGATCTTTCATAAAACGTTGTTGAAAGTTGGGAATCTGTGAATAGTTGGTATTGAAGAATGACAACCACCCACTGTATAAACGTAGTCACTTGCTGAATCAGTTCATATCAGTCCTTCAGCTCACATGTCCTCATTCTCCCCCATGGTTCCCCCTTGTCTTCTGGAAGATCCTACATTTTGATTGCCCGAGAAACTGTCAGAAAATGTACACTGTGTAATTTGTATAAAGTCCTATTGTGCCGTGGTATGTGGGATTTTATTGAGCATGTTGTTACTGTCAGTATTGTTGAATCTCAAATTTCCTTCTGGCGTTAAACAAATTCAATTTTTTTGGAGAAGCATCCTTCTGCTTTTTGAATTTTCTTACTTTTGGGTTAATTAATGCATAAACCAAGAGTATATAATGCCTATCAAATCCCGTTGAAATGTGCATGCCATTCAGTGAATGTTTTATCTAATCTATCTCTAAAGCGCCAACTTGTTACTGCCTCATGCATTGCACAGTCCTCCGCGAAAATGAATGTACAAATAAAACAAGACAGTATTTCCAACCATTAGAAGTTTTATTTTTCATTGGACTAAATCAACAATTTCAGTTTTGTATTGAGTAAATCCATAGTAAGGCAATTTGGTGCCAAGTGCAATAAAAATGGACATCATCGATGATGTCCCACTAGCTACTGCCAACATGCAATGCTTCATCACAGACTCTTTGCCTTTAGAAGTCTTCACACAAGTTACAGCACTGTTGAGAGGGGAATATTTAAATTGGAAAATATTATTTTGCAAGTGATTATAAAAAAGCAGCAATTGAAATTGTGACAATTCAGGCCAAGCTAAATCATAATTTCTGAGTGGAAGCCATATCTTACAGGAGGGGAAAGCTAAAACAAATCTTCTTGACTGGCTAATGTGTGGTAAAATATTACTACCCCACACAGTTTTGTTTACAAATGTAACACATCTGTTTTTCCCTAAAAGCATCCTCCAATTCTGTGACAACATATGAGACCTGTCAAACCTATGAACGCCCCATTGCTTTCACGTCAAGATCGAAAAAGTTGTGGATCCAGTTCAGATCAAACGAAGGAAACAGCGCCAAGGGATTCCAAGTCCCATATGTAACCTATGATGGTAAGAGAGCAATCAATCATTTTTTGCCACTAATAGTTCATAGGCAAAACCCAGAGTGTCAAGGCAGGAGCTCTGTACCTTAGTATATGCGGACAAGCTGGTTTAGTATTGGAGCATTGAATTCACGTTTTGGTCAACATTGCCACTAAGGATCGTATTTAACGAAAAAATGTTTTTTTAATGTGTTCTAGAGTGTGTTGAGTTTTTTTTTTTTTTACCCCTCCTATTCAGTGATGTTCTTAGTCTTTTGCATGTTTGTATTGAATTTTGATATTGTACAGTTACTATGCAAATGTTTTTCCTATGTTCGCTCTTTCAAGGAAGCTCTAATTGCCTCGGCCGTAAAATGCCTGGAAAATTACATGCCAGAAGTACAGAATAGACTAAGAGTTAGGCGAACACCTAATTGAAAAACCTGCTGTTTAACTTCCAGAATTTGGCAGGGGGGAGTCATTCGAGCGTTGTGGTAAGAGAATGAAGACCGCATCTCTCCTTACTAAAAACCTGTGGCCACTGAATGGACATCTGAGGGCGGCCACTCAGCTATCGTCTTGTTGCGGGCAGCCTGTTCAGGAGATTAGTTATACAGATGAGTTTCCCTGCTGCTCTCTGTGGTGTCCCAATTGGTCCAGTCTTTATGCTAATGTCTGAAGGCCATAAATTTTTCTCTTAGCTTGGAATGTATCTGGGAAGGAATGGATGAAGCGTAGTACTGTATGTTAAAGGAGAGGGTACAATCCAGCTGTCTCACTACAAATCAAGCTGAAATATATACATATAGATATACACACAGACACACACAAACACACACACTCTCGCTCACTCTCTCTCTTACTTTTTTGTTGTTGCTTGTTTCAGGGTGATCTGCCAGGTGGGGGGGGGAGTTAAGGGGTCCCAAAATGCAAAATCCCCATGCATTTTCCATATTCATTTTTAAGAAGGGCTACAGCATAAATTTTGAACTGAATTATACAACATTTGGCAGGAAGCTAGATCTCCGCCCTCCGTCCTGAGCCTTGAATGGCCCTGGGGACCCCATCCTGGGGGGAACACTCACATACTGGGTCCCAGGTAGCCCACCCCAGGACACAGAAGTTCCCTGCCTGCACTGGCAGGGAAACCTGTGTTTTATCCTACTTTGCAGGAGCATTTTTTAATCTCCTGCCACGTGAGAGCAAACACTGTCTGCTTCCAGCATACAGGAGCTTTACAAATGGTACCCCCTCCTGAGCCTATTATGGTCCTGGGGATCCCAGCACCGAGGGCCACATATATTTTATAGAGAAGTAGGGCCACATGGCCCCCCTCTCTGATGCTCTTTAGGCACAAACTAGTACAAAATAAGCTTTGCGATGGAACAGCTGACCTAACTATAACTACCCAATGGCAAATGGGTCATTTATATATTACAGGGAAGCTCAGTTATAAAACGTAGTAGTGAGACAATATATGAAAATTTGGGGAGATCCTAGAAAGTTAATGGTCTAAATAATGTGGGAAACGAAGCAGAATAGTGTGTACTTCTTAAGGCGTGAGGCCCTCTCTGAAACTCTACAAGAAAGTTGTGTGATGAAAATAAGATGGATTAAACTGAAGGGGAAACAGGGTAACAAAATTGTGAGCTGTGGTATTTACCTGGACAGGCTATAAAAAATCAAACATTGGGAGCGGGCAATCAGTGCGGCAAGCCTCTTGTCTGCTTGAAACGTCTTCATCTATTATTCCAAAGTCTAAACACACAGAAAATAGCAATCACCAATGCAAATGGTTTATGTAGGCTTGTAGGACTCGCTTAAGAGTGAATCCCTAAATTGCAACACCCATCCAAACACCTGTTTGCGCACCTTTGCTAGAATGAGTGGATCAGAATTCCTCACCCCTCTGATTTGTTCCTAGGTAAGTTTCAGCAGAGCGACCCTGCCTATGTTTATGCTGTGAAAAGACCAACAAAATACTGGACATGTGGATTTAGGTGAATAAAACAGCAAAAGCCACGTTGTTCACTATTCTACTGGCAAAACTCGAAATGGGTACTATATATTGTACCAGTTAAATACAAAACCCCACTTTTTTTTAGTGTTTAATGAGTGCAGTGAATATCACATTGATCCCAGGGCTCTTGTGATCAAAACCATAGTGGAAGTTGTTCGAAATATTTATATTACGCTAACGTGGCAATAGACTTTTCTCCATAGTGATACCCTTTATGTTTGGAAATCATTTCTGTAGTCCTTGCACACAATAAGTAATACAACTCTGTTTTTAAGTAAGCAGATCTGCAGTTTGTATTTGAGGTGTATTCTTAATAGAATTTTGTAGGTTCAGTTGTTTTTGATTGTCTCTCTCTTATCAAGGCCTTTCTACCCTTCTGTTCTGACTCCAGCTATACGACAACTGCATTCCAATAAATGAATGTAAGTCAACAGCTTTCAGAATGCCTTTCAACCAGTTCAGTCAGATAAGTGTTTAGATTTTGTCAAGAAAATTATTAGATACACTGGGTAGTTATAGTCAGTAAGGTATTTTCATTGTGTCTTAGATCTAAATAAAATGTATTAATGAGATGTCTTAAAAGTAGAAATTGGACAACAGCAGCCTGTCGCCAGCCAGACAAATCAAGCTTTGAGAAACACAAAGAGAGAGAGGTGAATACAGGTTTGCTAAAAAAAACCTCCTATGATTAACACCTACCACAAAAAGTATAGCAAATTACAAAAGCGGAAGCTTATATGAATAGTGAGACAAACCAGACACAGATCATCGTTTTTTGCACATAGAACTTCTCCTGATTGTAGCATGCTTCATCTTAAGGTCCTACAACAATCAAGACAGTTACTCATCTGCATTCAACCAAAGTTGGGAGCCCTTGTAAATTACATATAGGATGTTGCAAGTGTTCTGAATATAGGTGAATACAATTGAGTGTCTGATGTAAAGTATAGGGGGGCACAACACACACACACAGCACACAACAAATTTATTTGCAAAGATTAATGATGTGTCATAGGTTCTTTCTAATGGTAGAAAAACTAATTGCCAGTTAAACTCACACAAAACTCAGTTTTCTCAAAAGACTTGCTAATCCCAACATTTTCAGTTGTCAAAAGTCATATTGTCCAGTACAGTGAGCTGCCGGGGATCCGTTAAGCATTGCCCAGTAAGAACAAATAAAGTACAGAGACCAGTTGCTGATCCCAGTTTCTTTTGTGGGTGGGTGGTGGAGGGAGTGAACGAAGAAAATGTTGTAGAAATGTGTCAGCATCCAGTATGATTTCCCATGGGGGCCAGTCCTTTGAAAAGGATTGGTTGTGGTCAAGAATTTCTGGTGACAAGGGCACCCACTGAATTTCGGTCACCCATTGGATTCCAAGGCCTTAGACTCTTAGAAGAAACCAAAGACTTTTCAAATGAAACAAACTTCCTTCATAGAGAGCGAATCCTCTTTAGGTTTTGTAGTTAATTTAGCCCATGGGTACTTGCAAACATTTTCCCAGGGGCAAAAATGTTTGGTCTGTGAGGGACCTGAGGGCCGCATTGATGCCAGCAGGGGGGTGGCGGTTGGGCAAGGAGGGTGGGGGAAGTGGCAGTAAGGTAGATGTAGAGAAAGCCAAGTGTACACATCTAGTGGCTGAATTGAACAATGTGAAACCAGAATACTTGGGATTAATCCTAGCTTCTCCACTTTTTGGGATCCCAGGAAATTGTTCAATGTCACGTTCCCTCCTTTTTCTCCATTATTGCATATAAGAGGACCTCGAAATACATGAACCCAGACCACACAAAAAGTGCATATAACAATTGGCCTGCCTCTTTAATTTACTCTTGTCGTTGTTGTCAAGGTAGGGGTAAGAATTATTGCTTCTAAATTCATGTTTGAAAACCTATCACTTTTAAATGAATATTTCTCAATGCCCTAAAATGATAAATTGTACTAAGGTGAAAAGGTTCTTCATGTTAACTAAATACACTTTTTGAATTTTGAAGAGACTGTCATTACACCTTTGCTGCAAGATGTCTTTAAAAAAGAAGGTGTTTCCAAAGTTAAGCGCAGGACTTCCTAGTTACTTGGTTTCTTTAAAGATTGCCTGTCTATTTAATACATTTTATTGTTAGTGCTGAGTCAAGTAAAAAGCTGCCCAGGGGGGCCGCATACGGCCCACGGGCTGTACTTTGAGTATCCATGATTTAGCCGATGGCCCTGTGCAGGAATACATTCAGGCTCACTTTATTGCACAAGACCATGTTTTGTAGCTTACTGGTATGTTATTTCATTCGCAGCACCTCCGAAGATTGGATTTTCGCCACTTAACCAATTTAAGTAGCTAGTCAAGGCATATTGGGACCCTCTTATGTGTACTGTCTCAATTTACTGAACAAAAACATATGTTTGAAATGTAAACAAGAGTGGGACTTATGATTCATGCATTTTGGCACTGCTCTAACTAAGGTCAGGCCTTTCTAAGAAAATGTCTTAACCATAGCGGATTGATTTTTAAATCCAAGTCTGATATTAGGTCTGCCTTGTAACTGTAGGTTTCAGTCAAACAAATTAAACAGAATCTGACTGAAAGGTCGATAGGTGACAGTAATACACATTATAAGAAGAAACAACTGATCAACCCTGACAATGGTATTTCAACACTCGCTGATGAGGTTAAGATTGCATACAAAATTTACTGAAGAGAAAATAGCTATCGGAATGTGGGTTTTTTCATCTGAGACCTGCAGAGGCCAACCATTACAGTATGTGTACTTTTCTCACTTACAATGTAGTTATATTTTACACATTTCAGTTTATATGCAAATATAAATGAATATGATAGTGTAGATTTGTGCAATCCTCACAATAAAGACGGGTAAGAATAAGACTTTGACTTGCAGTAATGAATCTTACATTATTCCCTAATCTCTTCAGCCTAACTGCATTGTTGCTAGTTAGGTTGAACTTACAGAGATGGATTGTTTTTACGAGGGTATGCATGCTTGGTGCCTGCATTGAATATCACCCTGTGAAACAGAAATGGTGACCAATGCCATCCTCGCTGGCTGTTAAGTTCAAACTGTATATTTATATTCTGTAGATGGCCTCCTTTTTTAGCGCTGTACCACAGATCCTAAAAAGTATGGCTACATTGAATCTTTCATTTTCTACATGGAACCTTGTAAGGGACTTTAACTTGAGTCTTACCCTAGAGTAACAAAGCACCATTTTAGGGATGTTTTCAGTTTCTGCACTTTCAAGAAGGGCCTGCTTGCAGCTTTAATCCCAGGGTTTTTGTTGGCCAGAGTTATTGTAACGGAAGTATTTTGAACTTCAATGCCCTAGTAGCAGTAAAGCTTAGTGTCCCTAGCTAGCTCTTTTTTTAATAGAGAAAGAAAGGCAACCCTAGTTTTGCAAAACAAATGACTATACACTGGTTAATGAACCAGTGGGGTTTATGTATACAAATCAAAATCCAGGTCCACAATGTCGGTACCCCTTTTCTCCTACTAAAGTATAGTAACCTTTGTTTATGGACACTCATCTATTTGAGATCTGAAGCCCAAGTTAGTCCTTCTTTGTTAGCACCTTAAAATCGTTGGGGCTCTTTGAGCTTGGCGGTCCCCCATCCCTCGGGACCATTACAAGGTTTCCACAGGGCTGACTGGTGGAAACCCCTGAAATCAGAGGTCTCTGCCGTTTAGCCAAGCGGAAACAGTGTGGCGGCATTGGCCTCGGCTCTACATGGAGCCGAGGCCAATGCTGTTGCACAGAGGGGGCAGCCGGCACTCTCGGAATGTGCACTGTCTGCAGAGGATGCTGGGCAGGCGCGGCCCCTGCACTGCTCACAACATAGTCGTGTGCAGTATAGGGGCCCCCCGTCGCCCTCTGCACTGTGTTTCAGCTAGCCTTTCCATGATGGGGGAGCCCACCATGGAAAGGCTGGTGCAAACTGGACTCATGATCAGTGCGGTGGCGCTGAACACAGTGATGCCGTGGATGACCATGACTCTGACTGCCACATGCCACCGGGAACTATGGTCCTGGTGAGGACGACAGTCCCCTGGCGGTCCTATTGCCAAGATCGTAATGTGGCAGTCGGACCACCTGGAGTGCGGCGGGCCGACTGCCACTGCAAGGCTAGTAATTTCAAGATCGCCAGCCTTGTAATGAGGCCCTTTACCACTATGACACAGTGAGGTTTTGTCATAGCCTTTGATTGCTATTCCAAGGGGATCAGCACTTGACAGCTTGTTAAGTATCGACAGCTTACATGCAGGTGTATAGGTGGTTACGACCTCCCTAAATGTGTTACGGCGTATTGTGTCAGGGATTCTCAAGATGTAGTCTACCTGTTTTCCTTTCTTCAATATGGTTAAAAAGAACACTCTCTCAAGATTAGATGGTTTTACTTATTAAGACCTATCTGACATGCATCAAGTCACACCAAGTCTCAATTAAATATAAATGTAACCTTATGTCATCTTGTCTTACGACATCCTCTTCTAAACCACATGGGGTAGCTGTAATCTAAAATGAGGGCATAATAAAACTGGTACTTGTCTAGAAAACATAGGGCAGGTTTGCTATAGCTACTCCTGCCATCATTGTAAGATATTCAGTAGAAAATTAAAGTTATTCAGTGATACTTTACCACAATAATTGATGATTATGGTTTTCATAAAAATGAATGTTAATAACAAATTTGGTTTAACATTATGGGCCTGATTACAACTTTGGAGGAGGTGCTAATCCGTCCCAAATGTGACGGATATACCACCAGCCGTATTACGAGTTCCATAGGATGTAATGGACTCGTAATACGGCTGGTGGTATATCCGTCACTTTACTGTCACTTTTGGGACGGATTAACACCTCCTCCAAAGTTGTAATCAGGCCCTATGTGTTTTATATTGAGCCACTTTCATATTGGTGAATGGCTAACAGCACTGTATCAAGAATGAAGTCTGTATCTGTGCACAGCTCTGTGTGACCTGCCCCACCGAATCCGGTGAGCCAGTGAAACTCCCTGTTGGAAACAAAGTTCAGTTCTACTGCAGTCCGCTGTGTGTTGCATTCCCATGGAGCAGTTTACATTACAGCATAGAAAGTATTAGGAGATGGTTTTAGGATAAGCTGCAGACTGTTGCCTACTTGACTTACCTGCTCTAAGTTAATTAATGCTATGTGGCTTCAATCCTCTGATCAGAGATTCCAGCAGAAACTTGGCACTAAGATTCTTCATGGCTACAAAGTTCTCGAATCTCATCCATCGTACTCTACAAATACCTGGATGGAACAGCAGCTCTTGAAATGCTAGTCTCCAAGAAAACACTTGCCTTGTTTTGAAGATTCCAGAGCCAACTAAAAGATGAAAATGGGAGAGGCCTTGTTTAAACACAGTATAGTTTAAAAGCTCCCAGAAATCATGGGCTCTAACATTGGCCAGAAGATAAACGATGGCCGTTCTTTAGCATAAAATCAAAATTCTTGCGGGGCTCAAAACTAGATGCTAAAGCAAATAGGGCGAGGGATAATGGCTCAAGGCAAAATCAGACACACAGCATTTCAATTAAATGTAATCTTCAATTCTCACTGCAGAAAATAATTTTGTTCTTGGCAAGGAACGTACTAATTTATATTCAGGAGTCTGGTTTTTTTTGTCATTGTTTTGCAAACACCAGACAGTTTAGAAGAAGTGTTTATTAAGTTATAAGGTTCACCTCAGGATATGGATCGGGGGTTAATTTAGAGGTTGGCATTCAGATCTGTCTGACAGGAGAGGAGTGTGTTTGCATTTGAACTGGCTGAATGTGTATAGAGCAGCAGGCTCCAGCCACAACTGGCACTGAATACAATTGTATTCTGTTTAACCAAGTTCTATGTAATGTCCCCCCGGAATGTACATTTCAGATATATGCTTTTCAAGGTTCATGGCCTAGTTCTCGACCATGCTGTCTGAGTCCACTATGCTATCAATATTCACATTCCGATTTACAGACGACAGCCAGTGCTGGTATTTGCCTTGTGCCCAGACTGAGTGAATGAAGGGAGTCCAGGGTTGCAAATGCCACGAGCGGCCAAGCTGGCCCTCCACTTCAGTGAAGATGCTGCTTAATATGAAACTTGGGTTCCCTTCCACAACTCATACAAGATGTCCTACTCTGAGAAGTAAGTGGCGGTGGTGTTTGGCTTCTCAAGGCTAGGGTGTGCTCTCCCCAACCAGTATGTCAGGCTGGGCAGAGTTCTAGGCAAGTGGACAGGACGAAGGTTCCTCCTCTGAAGTTTATTGCAGCCCCCGCACCCCCGCTTCGCATTTTGTTTTTTATCTCCATTTCCTCTGAATTTTCACAAACACAGGGGGTGGGGCGGAGGTGCCTTTTGTATATATAAAGGTCTGTGAAATTCCTTTGCTCTCAAAGGATTTTCCATACTTTTTCCAAGATTCATAAACATTTTACAGTGTACAGGCCGCACGGGCGCACTGGACACTCGCATGTTTGCTAGTATCTCCAAAACGGCAGAACAGACATTAACCAAACCGAGTAAATTGAGAAACTCCACTGTGCTACTAACATTTGGTGGACTGTCAGTGGCTTGCTACTAATTGTCGGAAAAGATGCCTATAGCAGAGCGCATGTGAATTTGAAAACTCGCGTATTACAGCTCCTGTTCCAGCTTTTGAACGGTTTCACCAAGCTGTACCAAATTTGACGTTCACGTAATGGTTGCATTTTGCACAGTGTCTCATGCATAGATGACACAAAACGGTCAAGAGAGAGAAAAGTAAAAAAAAAACTGTAAAAAATGTGATTTCCTGTGGAATGAAAAGATTCCCTTAACTACCAAGATGCATCTTCACCGTGGACGCAAATATACACATTCACACAGAAGTGTGGGTGCATTCGTCTGATAGCACCAGTTTGAGAAACTCCGGAAATAAGAGTCAAGGACTTGGATGCAAACTCGGCAAACATTCATACAACACTTGGTATCGTGCCTCCTCTTCTGGCTTTGCTATGTTGTCTGTGAATGAAAGCTGAAATGCTCTGAAGTGGAATCAAATCGAGTTAGGGCAGTCTATAAATACTTCCGTGCAGTGGCGTTGTGGTTACTTTGAACTGAGTCCGGATGTTTATCATGAAAGATGTGTGTTTAGACTTCTTTTATTCCTGCATGAATTAATTCCTTTGTCCTTTGTTCACAACAGAGGATTACCAAGAGCTCATAGAGGACATTGTTCGGGATGGGAGACTCTATGCCTCAGAAAACCACCAGGAAATATTGAAGGTAAATTCACTCACTGGATGTGATGTATTTTTGATAAACAAGTGCAAGCCTTTTCATTAAAATTGTTTCCTGAATTAATATCTGTTCGTTTAACATTTGATCTTGTTTTCAGAGCTGAAATATATGCATTTGTTCTTTTCTGTTTTTAACACACTCTGCTGTTAGTGAATAACCAAAATATTGCTACGTCTTGGGTTATTTTTATTTCATGCGAACAATTTCATACAACATATCACCCCGGCAAAATTATTGCATCGATTTTCCTGAACAAACCTTCAAGCTAAGAACATTGACTCAAATGGCCTAGACAAAAAATATATACAATAGATCCGTGCAATGAGTGGTTTGAGTCAGCCCTTTTATTCATTGGTCAGTTAATTTGTAATTTACATTTTGCTTCTGCCCACCATACTGCATATCATGAGGCAGTTGGTCAAACCACTTCAACCAGAGGTCTAACGCCCAATGATGCCCCGCCCCCTACAGCATTTGATGAGGGTACCGCGAATCTCCCACATCTAACAAATATTCAGTGGCCTTGGGCATAAGAGCAGCCCCTGGAAGAATTGGTGGTCCCCTGAAGGGTTGAGCCCTCGCGTGACACAGGGGTTGGCATAATGCCCCTGACTGCAGGCACTGTCTCTCCTCCATTTGTCCTTATTACATGTATATATCCACCTAAAAAGAAGGGCGTCAATACTGTGGGTCAGTACTTTGCCAATGTTTCTATATTTCTATTCTTTATCGTTTATATTTTCTTTTTGTCATCTTTCTGTGTTCCATCTGTTTTCAGTTTAACAGTAATTCTAAACCACGAGTACCTTTTGTTTATTCTAATAATAATCATACTTTGTTGTGAGATGCACTAAAACTAAAAATATGTTCTACTCCTGTCTCCTAGGAAGCACTCAAACAGTTCTAATTTTTTTTTTTTAGAATAAAACAATTTGTAACCACAAAGCTGCCACCCGGTGATATTTCCCCTTTTTTTAACTTATTTTTATTTTATGTGAAATATGTTTGAAATAAAAAAAAACTGTTTTCCCATCAGCTTTTCAAAGTCATGTTGCCTTACGGTTTCCTTTTGGGGAGGTGTTTTTCAAAACGACACCATTAGACTCGAAATGCTTTGGAAATGAACAATAAATTTCATCATGCCTAAACTCACTTTTGTGATGTAGCTCATCTGCCTAGCTGTGGATTAAGCATCTATCAGAAATTACTCCGAAACCAGCAAGATCGGAGTGTCAGCTGAGAACAGTTTAGAATATATCGGACTTGCTTGGTATCCCATACATCGGGCCATGCTCCTCAACTACGTTATCATCCACCCAGCCAGTGTTATGTCTGCCTGTTCCTCAGTTGTGCTCCTTCATGTGGTGCTTGGTACTGCTACAGTGGTTGTGGTTTTTCTTCTTTCCGCTAGTTCTAGTCAGTGCCCTTAGGAAGACTTAGTATTGTGGACTGAAACTTTCTTTGTCTCCTACCCAGAAACCTGTGCTGTGGATTACTGAGTATCTGATATGTGTTTTCAACTTGCATGTTCTTTGGCAGTCGTGCTGTCAATCCTCAACACCGTCATGATCTTTTGCTCTAGACTGCTTCCTTTCCTCGCTTGTTTGAGTTGCCTTTAGGGCCCTCTTTTTATGTAGCACATGATAGTGAGCTATATATGCTCTATGTTTGTCTGAAAATGGCGTTCTTTACAGTTTGTGATATCTGTAAATGTTTATGTGAGGAAAGGCACAGGATCTGTCTATGCCAGTGGACCTGAAAAAGGCACAAATGAGCCTCACTGGAGACAACTGGCAAGGGATGAAGGCGTTTGAGCAGCACAGGAATGTAATGCTATATTCCTTTGAAATGTTAGATTTTCAGAAGCTGCTTTTACAGGATTGTACCTTTGAGTAGAAGCATCCTCTGTATTCAGTTAGTAGGTCAATGATTTGGTTAAATTGTTCACCTGCTTCTGGTAAACTCTTGGAATTGTTTTTTCAACCTGTGCACAACCATCCTTTTAAAGAATAGTTTCCTTCAGGTGCAGACCTTGGACTCACCAATACATCATATTCTTCAGAAGTTCCTATGGACTACATCTGCACTCTCCTGTGCTTAGCAAAACTTTTAAACAGTTTCTCTCATGCTGCTAGGAACATCTCGATGGGTTGGAATGCTACCCAGAGCAATTGCCAGTGGTTAAAACTGTTGTCTAGTATTCCTCCGGTCACCTTTTTTGTGTTTGTTGTCCTAGCATTTCAGAACATGCAGTTGCTAATGTGTGCGACTCGAGGCTGCATAAGGACCAATTAAATGAATCGGGTAAGGCTGGCGGCAGACGTAGCCCACATGCTCGCTTACTAGTGTGCGTGACCAGTCTCACCCTCTGACATTGTGGCAGACGGCGTTCAACCATGGCCACATCCGGAGCGGATTACCAAGCTGCGGTGAACGGCAATTAGTTCATCCACCGTTTCTTCATCTTTCCAATGTTTGCAGAAGGAAAAGGGGCAAACTCATTTCTCAGAGTGCCAGCATGCAGGCATGACCAATGGGAGGCCAAGTGGAAACCAGGCCCTGCTGCAACGAGGATTCTGCTTATGTGGTCAGAGGCGAGTGTGGCCGACCGCAAGGAGTCAGGATGGGCGCACATCCACACAGCTGCTTTGGGAGCATCTGGTATTGCTTTGAATTGTGTACAGCCTTAAGTCTGCTGAGCATAGATTGCGGCACTGGAGGATAGAGGCTAGAGGTGGGGTCTGGTGAAAAGTTCAGTGTGGTCCTTAAAGAAGTGGAAAAGTTAAGGAAAGGGAGCAATACACCGAGACCTGACAAATTAAAAAATAAAAACAAAAAACTTTAAAAAGGGAGTTAAAGGCGCTTTGCACTAGGTTTTCCATCACCCCACCTCCCTCAGTCCTGCAAGCTCTTTTGAAGTTGAAACCACCTTGCGCTTCCATCAGGCGCCTTTTTAGTGAGCTAATTAGGCTAGTCTGGACTGCAGAACCCAGAATAAGTCAATCAACACTGTGGGCTATAAACGTTTGTCCTTGTCCTTTAAACGTATGTGTCCTTTAAATGTTTGAGCTACAATGAGAAAGCAGCAATCAAAGTTAATAAATGCAGCTGGTGCTTTGAACTCTTCCCCCATTGCACAGAGAGCAAAAAGGCATGCTAGACAATCCAGGTCTGCCACCACTCAGGCTATTCCAAGTCTTCTCCCAAGATCTGGACCTACTATGGCAGCAAGTGCAGGCGACAGTCTAACCTGTGTGTTTGAGATTGAGAATTGAGATTTGCATAGGACAGACAATGTTTTGGTTCCTTCCTCAAGGATTCAAACTGAAGCTTCAAATAATGAGCTAGGAATGGAAGCAGTGGTGGCGACGGATCTTAGCTACGTGAAAGCCAGAGATTATCCCCTTTTCACAAAGGGGAGACATCGAAAGAAGAACTTACAATTCCACAACTGACAGAAGTAGAAGCCAGAGTTAGGGGAAAGGCGCCCCAGTCAACAGAGACTCAGCAATCTATTTGCAAGCCTACTTCGCAGCAATTAAAACAGACTGTGGTGTTAAGAGTCTGAGTCTGAGCTTTGTGAAACTCAAAATCAGTTGTCATCAGAGTTAGCTGTGGGTCACCCAACCCTGACCAGTGTGATCAGGTTTACGAACAACAACAGGGTCAGCAGCCACAGCAGATCGAGGCACAGGGGGGGAATTGAGCTAGCAAGGACCACCATGTTAAATCAATGCATGATATGATTCTCTCTGTGATAAGGGACTTTAAAGCCTCACAGGCGCTTGAAATTGCTATGCTACAGGAGAAACTATCCAAAATTGAAGAAAATACGGTGCAGCTTCCAGGGAGGCTTAAGGAGGCAGAGACATGGATGTCCGATCTGGAAGATAAAGTGGTAGTAATGCAGTAAACTATTGCACTGTTTGAGAAACAAAAGGGTCTTCTGGAGTATAAGATGGAGGATCTTGAAAATCACTCATGCCGCACTAATTTACATATCACAGGGGTCCCAGAATGTTGTGACATTGAGCAGGTACCTCAATTGGTGGAGTCTTTTATTAAATCCAGTGAATTGCCTGACTTTTTAGGGGATTTAACCATAACAAGAGCTCATATTTCCACCACAACGCACCTCTAGCCCAAAATATCCTTGCACCATTTTTGTCAATTTTTCTGACTATCATATCAAGGAACGTATCCTGGCTAGAGCAGTTGAGAAGAAACACTTTCCAACCCCAAATATACCCCACTGTTGCATCTTTTCAGATATGTCAGCAGCCTCAGTGCGCTGTAGAAGGGACTTTGGCAAGATATTGGATTTGTTCAGAGCACAGCGGGCCTAGGCATCTTTAGTTCAACAATCTAAGCTGAAGTTGTTAGTGAAAGAGCAATTCTATGTGTTCACTAGTCTCAGGGACACTCCGGAGTTTCTTAAAATAATCACAAATATGGGGTCAGAAAGCTATGCTTTTGAATCAAATTGAATGTTGTGCTGTTCGATCATAGGTGAGGGGCAAGAAGGTGATCTGATTAATTTGAGGAGGCGGGTGCTGTATTGTTGAATCACATGTGCAGTTGGGTGCAACACCATGGCACTCCTCGTTGGTGGGGGGGTAATATGGGCAACCCCCCCCCCTCAATAAGGTCAGCAGTTTTTGAGGGTCACTGTGTTTTTTTGGGTGGGTATTATTTTTGGGGGGGGGGTATGTATAGTAAAACAAAATTAGGAGAATGAATTCAGGGTTTATGAGGGCTATAGACAGATTTGTAGACAAAAAGAGGTACTGTTATAATGGGATGTAAAGTAGATTTATATTTTGCAATGTAAATGGTATGTAAAATAGACAGAAATTTGAGCTAATTAGATGGCTGAGTTTTCCCAGGAAGTACTGTTTTTACAAGAAACTAATCTTAAGAATAACTTTCCAAACATTTATATTCTGGAACGGTACTCTCAGGCCTTTTTTGCATCAACTGGGCTTGCAGTAAGGAGTGTGGCGATTTAGTTAGGTAGGAGCCTTGACTGTTCGGTTAATGATGTAATCAGAGATCCACAGGGCAGATGGCTGTGGCTGAAGGTCGTGGCAAATGGGGCTCCTTTGAATCTGGTTTATTATTATGCTCCAGTCTCTTATGACACAGATTCCTTGTTGCAGATTTATAATATCCCCATAGCAGCAGTGGGCCCTTTGATTATAGTAGGTGATTTTGACTTAATTCGAGAGTTAGCCTTGGATACTTCGAATAAAACAAAAAAGCCCCATACTAAGAAGGTTGTGGATACGTTCAAGCATGATTTCTCATTAATCGATCCATGTAGGTGTTACCATGCAGATATCTCTCAGTATACTTGCTTTTCACAGTGGTACCACACTGCTTCCCACATAGATTTTTTTCTTAGTTGCTCATTCGATTAAAGAGGATGGATTCTAATATCTGGGCCAACTCTTTTCCTGATCACTCTTGGTGTCTACCACGCTGGATGCACCGAGGGGTGAAAAGCCCAGGTGGCAGCTGTACTGGACACTTGTAGTGAATCAGGCCTGTCTTACTGAATTGAAGCAATTTACCCAGGACTATTTTCAGTTAAATAGGAACACAGCCTCAATGTTTTCCATTTGGAGAGCTTCTAAGGCTTTGGCAGGAGGTCAGATTATTGCTTATAAGGCGCAGCAAGATAAAAAGCGAATAACTCAGCTGAAAAAGGCAGCAGATCAAGCCCTCCAGGTTGATAATAGGCCTCGAGCTGCACCTTCAGCCTCTCCCCCCTACTGAGAACCATCTCGAAAAGGCCAAACAAAAGTTGAGAGATTTTTTTCTTTTGAAGGAAATTATTAGTTCTAGAGCAAATCACCAACGATTATATGAAGAGAGCCAAAAGATTGGGACATTTTTGACCTGGTCTACACAGGTGAGTGAGGAAACCGTGTTTGTAAGGGAAATAGAGAGTTCTGTAACGGGGGTAATAGTTTCAGAAAAGACTAAGGTCTCCCAAGTCTTTTTACAGCACTGTGAAGCACTATACGAAACTAGTTATGCAACCTTGCAGTCAAGCATATCCCAGTATTTTCAATCTATTAGGCTACCATGCCTCCCTAATTCTCAGGCTGAAAAGTTTATCTCTGTTATTTCTGTGGCAGAGGTACAGGAAGCACTTACCACTATGCCAAGCCTTCCGGCCAAATTTTACAACACTTCACTATTGATCCAGTACATTTTTTGACTGATTTGTATAATTTCGTCGGGGAGAGAGGTCAAGTTCCTTCTCTTTTTAAGGAGTCCACAATGGGTAGTTTTTTTAAAGAAAGGTAAGAACCCTAGGGGAGTCAATTCATATTGGCCAATTAACATACACAGCCCCGGGGACTGCCACCTACCCGGGGCTTTAAATTATTTTGTTGCTGGGATCATCCCCTCCCCTGGGTCTTAATGTAATTATAGGTGGGAGCCCCCACAGTCGTGGGGTCCGCCACATCCCTGGGGCATTTAGCACATTGTGGGCAGGGGCCACTCAGCCCCCTGGGATCTCGGGGACCACCACCTCCCCGGGGCAAACTGTAAAAAATAGAAAGTGGGTCTTTTTCTGACCCCTAGGCCTTGAGGGTCACTACCTCCCTGGGGCTATTTTCATGGGGTGGGGAGAGCCGTGCGGCATCCCTTGAGGAGCCACTGATAGCCCTGAGGACTGCCCCTCCCACCCCCCGGGCCGGCTCCTGCTATGTTCCAGGGTTCCCATCCCCGAGACATAGCTGTTTGCTACGATGAAGTGACAGCTGTCAAACAGAGCGGAGAATGGAGCATAGGTTTCATATGTCTGCATGTCCACGGAGATGCTGGCAGGCACACAGAGAAAACTGCTCTCACGGAGAGGGAGATGCTTTAGCAACTCCCTCTCTATGACAGCAATGCTGGCTCCTGCAGGAGGTGGGGATCCAGCTGGGACCATGAGGGCCTTCAGACTTCCTCCCTCGTCCCCCACCGTCCCCAACATAGAGCCTGGGTGCACTGGGGGGCATCGAGGTCACATGGTCACACCCTAGGGGATGGCGTCCCAGGGGCTCAGATCAGCCCTGGGCAGGAGGGGGACCATGCACCCCCCAAAAGAAAATTAGGCCAGGTCCCCGGAGATTGGGGACTGGGACCAAGATCAGCCTAGAGAGGGGGCCACCTGAACTCCCTCCCTCCCCCCAAAAATGAAATGTTTAGGCTGGGCTCCAAGGGATGGGGTCCCCGGAGTGAAATTGGCCCTGCGGGCGGCCACCCTCCCCCTAAAAAAAGAAAAAAAAATGATATGTTTAGGCCAGGCCCCGGGGCCAAGATCAGCTGGGTGGGGAGAGGGGGAGCACAGCCCCCAAAACCCCCCTCAGCCCTCCCAAAAATGTAAATATTTATGCTGGGCCCCGGGCGATGGTGTCCCCAGAGCGGATATAGGCCTGAGGAGGGGGAGCCATGCTGGTATGGGTTGTTGTAGGGCTTGGCCACAGGGAATGGCTGCAGGCCACGCCCTGCAGCCAACATCGTACGCAGCGGTGGTTGGATTAACTGATTGTAATGACAATTACTATACGTTAAAAAAACAGAAATTCACTGAAAAAAACAAAGGTTACAGGGACGTTATAGTTAATTTACGTCCTCACCATGCACTGCTAATTACCCACAAATTACGGCACTTACGACATTTTTTATAACTTCATTGATAATATCAATGTAATATTTGTAATAACATTTTTGACAAAAAAACTACATGGCAGGGGCTCGAGTTTTAGGTGCCTTATGGCACGAGTAATATTTACTTGAGATAACGCTTAATATAACAGATGAATTTCTATGGTTTTGTACATTTAAAATGGGAGCCTAACTATAACGACCCTGTAACCTTTGTTTTTTTCAGTTAAAACACACACACCACACGCTCTCTCTCTCTCTCTCTGTAAAATAAGTTGGGCTTTTCAGCACTATTGTGGGAACTAGTTGCAATTCTTTGGAGTTGCGCTTGTGCTATAGATAATTGCCTCATGGGCTTTATCAGCATTATTTTGATTTTTAATTTGGAGTGCCCTTTTACAGTCTTAACTTTGCTCTGATTTTATTGCACCAGTCTTTCAGGTGAATTTAAAATAGCTGTGTTAGCTGTATGTTACTAATATAGCTTAAATGACTTGGAAGTTTCCATTGTTTTTTTTTTGGCCTATTTCTTTCACTTCTTTCTTGCTTAGCCTCATCCCCACTCCCCCATCCTAGCATAATGCACAGTTACCTAGTACCTGTATTGGTTCATTCCTTGTCTCTGAACATGGTAGAATGGTGGTTACCTCTGTTATGAACTCATGGTACTGTAGCATCAGGGTCCAAACTCGCTCCTGCAGAATATGCAGCCACTAATGTGAGTTCAAGTGGTCCTTCTGGCATAACTATCATCCATGTATCTGTCCAGTAATTGATTTTATTTAACTCTCAGAATGTTCATAGGTGTCACCATTTACATGGAAGAACGTTGCAGCAATAGTTCCAAAATTATGGTTTGAAAAAAAGGTCACAGTTTGAAGATGTGAATAATTTGTATGCGACATGCAACTCTTTTCGTGAGTCGAACACATAAACTGTCGTAGTTTGATAAATGCTGCTATCTTTGAGAAGTTAGGTTTTCAAAACATTCTGTTACAAGTTAGCACAGTTGAACTGTCCATCTGCAAATTCAAAACAAAAAGAAGCAGAACAACAAGTCTGCACCAATTTAGAGCAGATAAAATTAGTAGTGGGAACCAGCGGACTTTATGCAAGATGGCCAGTGTTTTCATTGAAGTTTTGGGCACAACAAAATATGTTTTTCTCATCTTTAGTGTTGCTTCATCTGTATGTTTGTTTTTTAAAGAAGTTGAGCAAACTCTTAAAACATGCAAGTCATATTATCATATCACTTATTAAAATCAATGGAATATCAATGCAGTCAATTAATGAATCAGTTAAAATTGTAACAAGACTAAATATATTTCAAATTTTCTTTGAAAATGACATGTGCACTGCATGCCTCATAACTAGTAGTAGTCAAGAGTGTGCATGGCAGGGCATTTAAATATGCCAACAGTTTGAGTAAATTGTCTTGGTGCCAGTGAGTAAAATGTGTAAAATTTAAAGAAAATGGCTTACTTGATCTTGCTCTTGTTGACACACTAGCAATGCTAACAACCTCGTTATTTCTTGGTATTGTTCAGTGTTGGAATGTGTCCATAGTTAAATCACATTAAGGACATTCTTTTTGAAGATTCATACAGATCATGGTAAAGCTCAGTAAATGGTATCTGTCTTTGTCAGCCTTGATCATTCAAAGTAATCACTCAAGCCTAAAATCTCAAGCCTATCAATTTCTAAACTACTTTTGTGAGTGATTGCCTCAGAAGGTCTAGATCTCTCATCCATAAAAAGCAAAGTAAAATCTTTTTCTGCTGAAACTGAAAACACATTTGTAATACTTCCACATTCTGATTGAGGTAAATGAATGATTAATGATCATTATTTATAGAGCATATTACCATGCATAAGCCTCCAGGCACTGATCTCTCTGCATCTTAGAAAGGCCAATTTAATAAAAACCATAGTACCGAAACCTCATATTTTATACTTAAAGGTACTGACATTACAAACAGTGTGCTGCAAGACAGGAAGCCTTGACACTGAGATAAAATTGCAGCTCCTATGTATGGTTGGTAAGACTGTTTGCTTCCATTGTTGAATTCTAATTGTATTTGTTCACCTCATCATAATAAGGCAAGAACAAATTCCATACATTTATGATATGTGCACTGTGGATAAAATTCTGTTGTCCATATTCTTGAAATCCTACTGTCAAATAACATTGTTCATTTGAACTACGCATAATTATGTTGTTGCATAACTTAAAAAGCTGTTTTTGTCTTTATGGTTAAGGAGTGCAAAATGTTTTGCTTTCTTTTTGCAGGACAAGAAGCTTATAAAGGCTTTGTTTGATGTCTTGGCTCATCCACAGAATTATTTTAAGTATACAGCTCAAGAGTCAAGAGAGATGTTCCCAAGATCATTTATCCGGCTATTACGTTCAAAAGTTTCCAGATTTTTGAGACCTTACAAATAACTACTGTGAACCTTTCCTTGGCACGAACAATGAGGAGTACATGCTCTGTGTGCAGAATATGGTTTCAGCATTCCATGAGGCCAAGCATTTTCCTTTTTTTTTGCGCATTAAACGAAATCTGGAAATCGGTCCCCAAGGATCATTTGTTAGACTTTTGGAAGGTGCTGTAAATATTTTTGTAAACAAAATGTTATTTTATTATTTTTCTAGAATGGCTGAGTTTCTTATTTGTGTAGCTGCTAAATGAGGTAGTCTGTGTTACAAAATATTGAGACTGGAAATTTTCGGAAAGAAAACACCTGGACCCTTCTTTATAAGCATGAGGAGCTGCAATGGACAAATACAGGATTAAGATGAATATTGACAAGATTAGCATTGCTTCAATCAATCAGATTGGGGTCCTGAGAAGCCATCATCAAGTTAGTTCTCTATAGACCTACAATCAAGGACTGAAGAGAGTGCGGAGGATATGCACAGTATTAGGCCGGACCTAGGAATTCAAGAGTTAAACCACCATATTCTTTCTTTCTTTTAAAAAGAGGTTGAAAACCATATTTGAGAATTATGCTTCATTTATTTTGTTTTCCATTGTTTTTTATTTAACAAAACCAGTTCTTAACACACCTACAGCGATATAAAACCAGTTACTTATGATGGGGCATAGATGCATAGAAAGTTTTTAAATACAAATGTTGGTGATTGATTCTTTGTGGACTTTGGCTGTCTGTCTGCCTGCCTTGTTGATAGAATAACCTGTAAATGGTTGCTTAACTAAGGCACAGAACCCACCATGTTTTCAGGAATTGCACAACATAGCATTTACATCCAGGTATTTCCCTCAGCCTTACCTTTGCCACTGCAACACCAGAGGGCATACGAAACCTAGTGTGCAAGTGAGTATACAGAGTTTTCTGATGGCAAAAATCACAATTGGTAACTGTTTGCATCCATGTAAGTTGGCAAACTCTGCACAACAAGATGAATCCTGTTTGTGCAGCATTCACAAAAACTATAATGTAAATGTGGGCATGTATGCCTATTAGTTCGCTAAATCCTTGAATTGCAGTCATGAAATCTTAGTCGTAACTGTTGAAACAAACACATTAAACATGATTTTGATTCAGATTCTGGTATATGGATTGTGAAATATAAAGTTCAGACCTGCACAGCCCTCATCATTTGGGTATCTTCTAACTGATTTCAAAATAGTGGTAATATGTTTTGTAGCAAATAATGTAAAGGTTTTTTAGAGCTCTGGAAGGTATCAATTACATTAATTTTCGGAACAACATATAGGAATATATTAGCATCACTCTGCAAGATTTTGAATTACCCATGGCATTTGCATCAGTCACCCTGCTCATGGTGCGGGTCATTCAGAATCTTGTGCATTTTGTCTCTTCTTCATAATCATAATGTGCGTCTTGGCATCTACAAGATTTTTACATGTTTAAAGTTCTTGAATGTCTCTTTGATCATTCTGCTCAGCAATGCAAGCTGAAAGTTAATCAGCTGGAATGCCATTGGCCGAATATTGTTTTCATCACTGTAGTGCCATTTAAATATCCTAGTTTGAATAAAGTTGACTGTTCGCTCTGTGTAGATTTCAGCTAAGCTCCTATAAGGTCAGTTTGTCAAAACCATTGTGTCCTGTCCTGTCTTGAAAATGTCCACTTGTACACGCTAGAACACACTTCTTTTTAAAGAACATAACCATTCTCCTGTAATTTCTGAAATAATATCAGAAAAGTATTCAGCTCTGTACATTTACTTATTTCATGATTTAGTATAAATGTATGAAATTTCATTCCAATGACATTCATAGTTTTAAATGTCGTTCAATTGGATATGTTTACTAATTAATGCTCTTGTAGCTTGTCTTACTTCACAAGTGATTTTTATGTTACACCTATGTACAACATAACGGTGAGAAGTAAACTCTTGTTGTGACTGCCATTTGTGCAGTAAAAGACCAGCGCCACCTTATTCTACAAGTAAAGCTTAATTATACACTTTTCTTTATAAGCTTCTGTTAAGATAAATTAGAATTGTTGCTAGGTTTTCAACCCATCCCCCCCTCATCTCCAGCCATTAGCAGCATTGACAGCCTACCCGCCTGCTTATATGCTTCAAATACTGTTACTTAAGTTCTCTGCTATCAACATAATACACCAATTTTAATGGACCTCTAACCCCCTTGTGCTACGGATACCCACATTTACCATCACACCACAACCTTTATTGAAGAAACCTCCATCCCTTCAGTTTGACATAAAAGGAGGTAACATATGGGCAATTACTCAAATCTATGTTGAAGTATGGTACTAATTTGCTTTTCCAATTGGAATTTATTTCGGAAACTAATTCTAGAACAGAATTAATTTTTGATTGCAATTACTCTTTAAGGAACAGTTCATGAAAAGGTGTGCATTTAATTGCAAATATTGAATTGCAAAGGAACAATAGCTTAGTGAAATGTGACATTGCAGACCCTTATTCATCTGAACAAAATACCCATTTTTGTGAGTGGGTTGTTTATGTATTCAAATGAATAAGACACTTTTTATATAAAACCTATAACTGTGCTGTAGTCTTGTTTTTTACATTGGATTTCAAAATAGTTAAGCTATGTAGTTGGTGGTTCTACATAGCATCAGGGTGGGATTTTGGTGCTACGCATTGAACAGCAATTTATGTATTCACATGCACTTGTTACTGTAATTATACATACATTGAAACTCAACTTCAAATCTTATTTGCTGGGAAACCACCCTAAATATTTGTTTTTCAAAATGTGAAAATCTTTTGTTATTGTCAAAGATTTCAATATTTCACATTTAAAAAAAATATTAATCTCTATAACTGCCTCGCTAGTAGAAGGACTGGACTGTATGGATTGTTTTCAGATATAGATGTATTGATTTTTTAATGTAAATGGATGCTTGTAAATACAGTAACTGAAATAAATCAAGATGTAAATTTTGCTAGGGAGATCTTGGTGTTTCTTTTGACATTCTAGATTCCCCATGTTTCTGTTTCAGAATAGCTCTTTTAGACTGCCTCCTTACCAGTGGGATATTGTTTAAATGATTTTACTCTTCCCATTAGTAATCAGTTGTGATTTATTTTTGTCATGCCTTTTTCTAATGCCTAACATGATATTCCAGCATGAACGAAATTGGTTTGAGCAAACACACAAACCTACCTCCAGTAGAACTGAACAGGAGAGTGGAGGTTGTCGCATTGCTGATGTTTAAAGCTTCTTTCCCTCATAAAATAATTCTGTGTGCCAAAACCCTGAATAATGCAGCTTTTTAATTGATCAGTGGTCTCTGAGACAAAAGAAGGATCAGATGCATAACATGGGATTACTGCATGAGAGCATGTTGTCAATTTCTTGCAGCCATATTTCTCTGCTACATGGAAGCAGTGGCGGTTGTTAGTTTGAGCAGGCGGGAGGGGGGCAGGAAAGTGGCACACATACATACTCACACTTGCCCATCTACATGCACACTCACACACATACATTCACAAGCATACACACAGAAACCCACTATTCACAAGCACATACACATGTACACAATCATTCACAACAACACGTAGTAATACATATACAATTACACATACATAGATGCATCAGACTTTGAAAAATAAAAACTTACCAGGCAGCAGTGGTGATCTTTGCTGGTAGGAGGGAAGCCTCTGAGGTCCCTGGAGGGTTGAGCCTGCCACCCCCACTCATTGGATGATGGATCATGGGGGTCAGTCAGGCTGACCTTTTCTCAGTCTGACAGACATTCTTTGTGCTTGCAAAAAGGTGGAGGGGGGGCTCCACCCTTCTAGACAGACCACATCTGAATTCAGGTGAGGTGTCTCAGTGGTGGATACATTTGCATTTAGGCTGAGAGAGTGGTGAGGAAAAGAAGAGAGGTCTATGTGTAGGTTAATTATGACTCTGATACTGAATGAAGTCCTGAATTCTTCCTGCCTTCAGGTTATACAGATGAACTTACGGGGCTCAATGAGATAACACTTTGAATCTGGAAATGAAGTAGTTGTAAAATAGAAGTTACTTACCTTCAGTAACAATATATCTGGTAGAGACATATTCTAGTTGCAAATTCATAACCTTAGAATTTTCCCCCAGGTGTCAGACTAAATCCGGAGATTTTGTCTTCGAGTAATACCCTTGCGTGTCGTTAGGTGGTGTCAGACGGCTCCACGGGTGTTGTTGGCATCGTAGTTACCGTGATGACGTCAGGAGTAGTACATCGATGCCGCCTCAGCGCAGTGATGTCAGTTTCTTTTCATGACTTTCCACACCAAAGCGCAGACCCGCAAAGAACACTGAAATTGGTGCACCAGAGCTAAGGCCCTGAATGGGTAAGCCCTCTCCCTAGAAATCAGTTCGCAAGCGGGGAGGATGGGTGGGTCGGTAAGGAATCTGCAACTAGAATATGTCTCTACCAGATATATCGTTATCGAAGGTAACTAACTTGTATATCTGATAGAGACTTCTAGTTGCAGATTCCTTACCTTAGTATAAATACTGAAGCAATGCCATCCTCGTCGGTGGGTAGCGAATCCAGATCATACTAGAAAGTAGCAGTCCCTATGGACCTGACTGTCCGTGCAGTAATGTTTAGTAAACGTGTGCAAGGATGCCCACGTAGCTGCCTGGCAGATATCCAGGACAGGAACTCCACTTGCTAGCGCAATGGAAGCAGCAGTTGCTCTGGGCGCCCAAGCCCTCAGGGGTTGCTTCTTTGCCAAAGCATAGCACATTTTAATGCAAAGAAGCACCCATCGTGAGATGGTACGTTTTTGCACCGCCTTCCCTTTCTTCTCACCCACCTATCCAACAAAGAGTTGATCATCCACCCAGAAATCTTTAGTACGATTGAGATAGAACACCAACGCTCTTTTTGGATCCAGGCGGTGGAGGCTCTCCTCATGAGAAGGATGTGGGAGTGCGTAAAAAGTAGGCAAAGTAATGGACTGGCCTACATGAAAAGTCGTAACAACTTTGAGAAGGAAGGAAGCCTTAGTGCATAACATCACTTTGTCAGGGTGCAAAGACAAAAATGGAGGCTTAAACGATAGAGCTTGAAGCTCACTCACTCTGCGAGAAGAAGTGATCACAACAAGAAAAGCAGTTTTGAAAGTAAGGAGCCATAAGGAACAATTGTGCATTGGCTCAAAAGGAGCACCCATTAAGTAAGAACAAGATTTAGGTCCCACTGAGGCATAATAAACGGAGTGGGAGGAAACAAACCTTATAAACCTATATCTCCTACTAACAATAGGAGATATAAAGAGTGAAGACTGATCAGGTAACCTAAGAAAGGCTGAGATAGCCAATAAATAGCTCTGAAGGGTGGCCAAAGGAAGAATGAACAAGAGAACCTCAGAAAGAGGAGCAGAGTGGGCATCAACAGATTTGTTGGTACACCATGCCACAAATTTATGCCAATGACAGGCGTATACCATTTTGGTGGAGGGACTCCTGGCTGCCAAGATTACATTACAGACTTCGGGTGGAAGATCAAAAGCCGTCAAATGTTGCCACTCAATCTCCACACATGAAGGTAGAGATTGGACAGGTTCGGGTGGAGAACCATCCCCTGTTGCTGCGACAGAAGATCCTCCCGAAGGGGCAGTCTGAGTGGAGGATAGGTGACCATGCTCAGTAGCTCACGATACTATACTCTCCGTGCCCAGTCTGGAGTTACCAAAATTACTTGGGCTCGGTCGTTCTTGATCTTGAGAGCTATGGACAGAAGTGGTATAGGTGGAAAGGAGGCCAGAGTTCGGAGTCCCGCCTTGGAAACTCCCAACGTGCAAAACAGCTGACATTGCACGTTCTCTGCGGAGGCCAACAGATCTAACCAAGGCTCTCCTCACTGCTGAAAGAGACCTTGCACCACCTGCGGATAGAGACGCCATTTGTGATCGGCTATGCATCAATGGCTGAATTAGTCTGTTTTGGCGTTGAAAGGGTCCGCCAGATGTTAAACCACCAGGGTGATGTCCTGATGTGCCAGCCAGCCATGTCCAGAGGCACAGCGCCTCCTGACCAAGTGTCCAGGACCTCACTCCGCCTTGTTTGTTGCAGTACCACATGGCGGTAGTGTTATCTGTGAACACTTGCACTACTTTCCCTTTGAGAGAGGGTAGAAATGCTTTCAATGCAAGCATGATCGACCGGAGCTCCAGAAGATTGATATGGAGCCCAGACTCCGCCGGAGACCAGAGACCTCTGATCTGCCCCTCTCCATTGTGGCCGCCCCTACCCAGAAGTGAAGCATCCGTCACCATGGATAGATCTGGATGGGGAAGGGAGAGGGATGTGGCATGTTTATAGTGAACCCCAGATTGTGCAGGAGGGTCGCCGTAGTCTGAAGGTGGGAGACGACTTTCTGGGGTGAGTCCGCCTTCAACAGCCAGTCGTCGAGGTAGGGGAAGACTGAAACCCCCAACCTGCACAGATGAGCTGCAACCACCGCCTCACTTTCATGAGCACCCGCGGGGTGCCGGTAAGGCCAAAGGGGAGCACGGTAAATTGAAAGTGCTCGTGACCTACCACGAATTGTAGGTAACGTCTGTGGGATGGAAATATGGAAATAAGTGTCCTGCAAGTCCAATGCTACCATCCAGTCTCCTGAGTCCAAAGCACACAGGACCTGAGCCAGGGTGAGCATTTTGAATTTCTCCTTCTTGAGGAAGAGACTGAGGGCCCGAAGGTCTAGGATAGGACGTAAGCCCTTGTCCTTTTTGGGCACCAGAAAGTGGGAATAACAACCACAACCTACTTCTGGTGCAGGGACCCTCTCTATGGCTCCCTTGGCCAAGAGAGGTGCGACTTTCTGGCAGAAAAGTGCCAGATGATCCTCTGGTGAACGGCTGAATGATGGAGGCTTGGCTGGTGGGGCAGACTCGAAGGGGAGTGAGTAACTCCTTCGAACAATCTGCAAAACCCACCTGTCCGTAGTGATGGATCCCCAGTGGGGCAGGTGATGGTGAATCCTGCCGCTAACTGGACCAGAGTGAGGAGATGGACAAGGAGGGTTTGGAGGCTGCAGAAGGGCCCGAGGTGGCCTCTGGTTCCCTGTCCCACGACCATGTGGGAGTCCGCGTCCCCGGCCACGGAGCAGCTGAACAGCATGGGTGGCACAGTGGCTGGGAAAAGGACAGGACAGGGAGCCCCTTCCATGGCCACGAAAGGAGCAAATGGCAGTCTGTTGAGGACGAGGGGCAGTGGAAAGACTGAGGGATCGAGCCGAGCCTGAAATTCCTTGAACCTCTCCAGAGCTGAGTCCACCTTGCCTCCAAAGAGATGGGAGCCATCAAATGGCATGTCCATAAGGGTCTGATGAACATCCCCTGAGAAACCAGATGTACGTAACCAGGCGTGGTGCCTTAAGGCCACCGTCATTGCAACCGATCTACCCAGAGAGTCAGTCGTGTCCAGCCCACATCGGATAGTGAACTTTGCCGCGTCTCTCCCGTCGGTGACAGCTTGGGAGACGATAGCACAGGCCTCCTCCGTTATCAGTGGCAGAACTTGCACGACCGTATCCCACAGAGAGTGAGTATAACGGCCCAAAAGGCATGTGGTGTTCACTGACCACAGCGCTAGACTGGATGAAGAAAACATCTTACCAAATTGTTCCTGCCTTTTTGATTCCCTATCCAGAGGTGCGAAAGGGAATGCGCCAAAGGATGAAGATGCCTGGATAACAAGACTTTCAAGTGTGGGGTGTTGGGACAGGAGTTTAGGGTCGTTTGGGGCAGGCCGATGGTGGCGTGCGATTGTCCTGTTCACAGTAGCCCCTGTGTTGGGTCTGGACCAAGTACCTAAAAGGACATCAGTGAGGGCTTCATTGAATGGGAGAAGAGGCTCAGAGGTGAAAGCCCCTGGTTGAAGCATCTCTATCAGGAGATTAGACCTGACCTGAACAGTAGGCAGCTCAAGGCCGAGGACCTCAGCAGCCCTACTGACCACCATGGAATAAGTAGCTCCCTCCGCTGATGCCACGGTAGGAGGAGACAGCATGCCAGCATCTGGAGAGGTATCCAGACCACTGGCCTCGCCAAACTCCTGTGCCCAGTCCAGATTAGAATCATCCTGGTATTCATAAGGGTCCTGGGACCCCTCCAATCCTTAACCAAATTTGTAACCATAAGAATAAGGGTCAGAATCCAACCTCGGGTGAAAAGGTCCCATCAAAGAAGGAGGCAGCGGCGGTGATCAGGATTGGGTCGACATCGATAGTGGGCACCACCAATGTTGGGAGCATCGACATTCGAGCCGGCGCCGGGGAATCTCTCGATCATACGACTGGTGTCAGTTTGGATCCGAGAGCAGATCTGGAGGGGACTTCGATGGCCGGAGCCGCCAACGCAGTACCCGAAGGCCCTCCAACCGACCCCCCTGGGCCCGAAAGGCACTGTAGCAGGGTCGGACTGCCCAAAAATGAGGCTCACAGCCTCATAGAATTCCCTTAATTGGCCAGGGGTCACCCTGGTTCCTGAAAACTCTGGGAGGCGTGAAGCGGACGCAAAAGCAGGCTCTGAGGACGGAGGCTGTGAGCGTCAACGCTCCTCCTGCATCACATCAGCGAGCGACGGGGTGAAGTCAAAGAATGATGAGATTTCTTTGACTTCTTCTTCTTCTTACTTTGACCTGAAGACTTCGAGGAAGACGAGTGGTGGTGGCGGCTCCGCCACCATTCTCGAGACCTTCCTCTCGAGTGAGACCGGGACCTATGCGGAGTCGAGCGTCGGGCCTCCATAAGCTTGAGTGACCGCTCCCTCAAGGCCTTCGGGTGCATGGCCCGACACTCGGACGCACTCCAGGGACCACAAACAGACCAGATGCAGATCCGTCACCAGCATCATGTGGTGACAATCCTCGCAAGGTTTGAAGGCGGTGTTCGCGGACATCCTCGACACACCAAAAGCTTCACCAAAAAATGTCACTGTGCTGAGGCAGCGTCTGTACTACTCCTGACGTCATCACGGTGACTACAACGCCAACAACACGATGGGCAAGGGTATTGCTCGAAGAAGAAATCCCTGGATCCAGTGTGACACCCGGGGAAAGTTCTAAGGTAAGGAATCTGCAACTAGAAGTCTGTATCACTGTATCAGATAAGTTAGTTTAAGGGATAGAGAAGTTAGTCAAACTACTGAGAAGTAAGATTTCCACAGCAGCACCACAGTAATGTTCTTCATATCTCCCCTGAGGTAAGGTATGAAACTTTGTGTCCCTGAAAGTCCCTTGATTAATAAAACACACAATACCACTCAGTGCCTAAAATTGTTACTGCCTTGTCCAATACACTTCCTTTTGTGACATGGTGATAGCAAAGATGAGAACTGTCAATGATCTGGTAAGTTGGTTAAGGATGGAGCAGCCATTTGGGTACAACTTAAGGTGTAAATAAGTAACCAACAGTTTGTAAGGCAAACGATTTAGCACCAGCCTTGTATCCTTGGGTTTGATACATCTGTAAAGTGAATTAAAGCTGGAGGTGAAAATGTAGCCGCTCCAAGCAGATAAGGTTAAACAAATAATCGTTAGTGGAAGTTGGAGAAACGAAGAGCCTGACTGGTGTTTTATTTTAATGGACTCTTTAGGCCACTCAAATTATGGGACGGAGTTTAACGTGGTAATTATACGTCTGGCTGCTTGAGTGGTGGGGAAAAAAATACTTTTTGGGATATTGTGCAGGTAAAATGACAGGCTTGGAGAAAATCAAATATTAAAAGATGGGCCAACACCAGTCAAAGATGATGCAAAGATTTTGAGCATTCAGAGAAAGGCAGCAGTGATAGTGGGCAAACAATAGAAAGGCAATTATTAGCTAAGCAATAGGGGTGATGAGCAGCAAAGTAAAGGGTTCCGTGGTCTGTGGCTATCATTTGTGCAGCAGTTGCAGTGGAGCCAGTGTCCAGAGCACTGAGCCCACAGCACCTCGGTCACAACTGCCTTACTAAATCAACACGGGCAGAGAGGCACATTTCCTTTGCGTGCAGTAAGACATCTTTGATGGATGGTGATATGATCTCAGTTTTAGCAGGGATAATGCGAAGGCACGTGCAGGTTAATTGTGGAAAGAGAGATAAAGTACATGGAAAAAAGAAACCATCAATATTTGGCAACCATCCACGGAGAAATGGGATGGGAGTGTGAAGCAAATGAAAGCTTAACAAACTGTGTAATTATAGGATAGGAGGATTCCTGTGACCGTGCCTTAAAGGACCCAATAACTGAGGAAGATATTGTTTACTGGAATAAGAGACCAAGAAAATCTGTTAAAGGTAAGAAGACCAGGGTTGAACAGAAACTCTGCTAAGCTGGGAATAAAGCATGGCTGAGAAAAAAAGGTCACTTTTAAAACTGGTGTAGCTTTATGGTAGATTGTTGTATTAATCTTTTGAAAAATAGAACATTTCTTAAATAAAACATTGGAAGGCATAGGTCAGTCTCACTTTCTTAACCCCTTCGCTGCCAGGTCGTTTCCCCCTCAGGTGCCAGGCCTTTTTTTGGCTGTTTATGTGGCAGCTCGTGCTTAGGCCCTCATAACGTTTTGTCCACATAAGCTACCCATTCCAAATTTGCGTCCCTTTTTACCAACATCCTAGGGATTCTAGAGGAACCTAGACTTTATGGGTTCCCCCAAAGGAGACCAAGAAATTAGCCAAAATACAGCAAACATTTTGTTTAAACAAAATGGGGAAAAAAGGGCTGCAGAAGAAAACTTATGGTTTCTTCCCTGAAAATGGCATCAACAAAGGGTTGTACTGCTAAAATTACCACCTTCCCAGATTTCAGGAACCAGCAACTTGAATCAGAAAACCACATTTTCAACACAATTTTGGCATTTTACTGGGACATACTCCATTTTTAATTTTTTTTGTTGCTTTTAGCCTCCTTCCAGTTAGTGACAGAAATGGGTGTGAAACCAATGCTGGATCCTAGACACCTAAACATTAAAAAAAAGTAGACAAAATCTGAATTCAGCAAGGGGTCATTTTTGTAGGTCCTACAGGGTTTTCCTACAGAAACTAACAGCTGAAAGTAAAAAAAGATTGAAATTGAGGTGAAAAAACAGACCTTTTTCTCCACGTTTTACTCTGTAACTTTTTCCTGCGATGTCAGATTTTCGAAAGCAATATACCGTTACGTCTTTCTGGACTCTTCTGGTTGCGGGGATATATGGGGCTTGTGGGTTCATCAAGAACCTTAGGTACCCAGAGCCAATAAAGGAGCTGCACCTTGCAATGGGTTTTCATTGTATACCGGGTATACAGCAATTCATTTGGTGAAATATAAAGAGTGAAAAATAGGTATCAAGGAAACCTTTGTATTTCCAAAATGGGCACAAGATAGGTGTTGAGAAGCAGTGGTTATTTGCAAATCTCTGAATTCCGAGGTCCCCATACTAGCATGTGAATTACAAGGCATTTCTAAAATAGATGTCTTTTTTTACACACTGTCTTACATTTGGAAGGACATTTTTTTTAGAAAGACAAGGGGCAATAACAATTGTTCTGCTATTCTGTGTTCCCCCAAGTCTCCGGATAAAATTGGTACCTCACTTGTGTGGGTAGGCCTAATGCCCGCAACAGGAAACGCAACATGGACACATCACATTTTTACATTGAAATCTGATGTGTTTTTCGGAAAATGCCTAGCTGTAGATTTTGGCCTGTAGCTCAGCCGGCACCTAGGGAACCTACCAAACCTGTGCATTTTTTCAAAACTAGATACCTAGGGGAATCCAGGATAAGGTGACTTGTGGGGCTCTCACCAGGTTCTGTTACCCAGAATCTTTTTCAAACTTCAAAATTTGGCAAAAGAAATACATTTTCCTTACATTTCGGTGACAGAAAGTTCTGGAATCTGAGAGGAGCCACAAATTTTCTTCCACCCAGGATTCCCCAAGTCTCCCGATAAAAATGGTACTGGTAGGCCTAGTGCCCGCGACAGGGAAGAGTCCAAAACACAACGTGAACACACAATTTAAAAAAAAAATGAAAACTGACCTGTTTTTTGCATAGTGCCTAGCGGAACCCAGGATGGGGTAATTTGTGGTGCTCTCACCAGGTTCTGTTACCCAGAATCCTTGGCAAACCTAAAAAAAAACACTTTTCCCTCACATTTTGGTGCTGCAAAGTTCTGGAATCTGAAGGGAGCCACAAACTTCCATCTACCCAGCGTTCCCCCAGGTCTCCCGATAAAAATGGCACCTCACTTGTGTGGGTAGGCCTAGTGCCCGCAACAGGAAATGCCCCAAAACACTATGTGGACACATCAAAATGATCAAATACAAAACTACTTGTTTTGGTCCTGGGCTCAGCAGCCATCTAGGGAAACCTACCAACCCCAAACATTTCTGAAAACTAGACACCCGAGGGAGTCCAGGGAGGTGTGACTCGCGTGGATACCCCAGTGTTTTCTTACCCAGAATCCTCAGCAAACCTTAAATTTAGCTAAAACAAAATCACATTTTCCCCGCATTTCTGTGTGGGATCACCGCACTGGCACACATTTACTACCACCCAACGTTCCCCTCAGTCTCCTGGTAAAAATGATACCTCACTTGTGTAGGTGGGCCGAGTGCCTGTGATGGGGAAGAGCCATAAACATGTTGAAAATGAGAGGGAACCAAAGGGGGTCCAAAAGGGAAGCTTGAAAAAAAAACGTTTTTAGGCTGACAAGTGGGGCAGAATTTTTATCAGTATAGATGCAACAATGCTGGGTGGTAGGAGTTTTGTGGATTTCTGCAGATTCCGGAAGGTTCCATCACAAAAATGTGGGAAAATTGTGATTTCAAGCAAAGTTGGAGGTTTGCAGGGCATTGTGGGTAGGGTTGTGAAGCACACCACCCTGGACTCACCCAGATGTTTAGTTTTCAGATGTGTCTAGGTCTCGTAGAGTTTTCTAAATGGCAGTATCCCAAAGTCCATAAAGTGCTGCCCTCACCATTCCAAGTGGGACGATTTATAGAGTTAGGCAAGCTCTTATAGCCCAAATGTAAAACCAAAACCTCAAATGTCCTCTTGCTCGCCGTGGGATAAGATGTTTTAGTGTGCGTGGGGAGAGCTGAAAGATTGTTTCCCCCTTCAGTTGGGGTGGGGGCATAACCTTGCCCATACTGGTTGGTAGCCACCACTCCACTTTTTTTTTTTTTTTTTAATTCTGTCGCATCTAGAAGGTTTTCTGCTCCCCCGGGGATCGGATCGGGGGTAATTGCCCCATCTGCCCACCAGTGGGCAGAACAACTTTGTCCCCATTTATTCTTCCCTGGTGGTCTTTCTGACCCCCTTGGGGGCAGATGGGCCTTACAAAAATAGACCGATCTTCCCCCGGGAGGGCAGAAATGGCCAACAGTAATGTGCCCCTATGGGGAGCGACCTTTGCCAAGGGGCTGTCCCCAAAACAAAACACACACACACATATACACCAATCCCTGGTGCCTAAGGGGTTTCTGCTCTCCCTGGGTGCAGATGGGCCTAATAGAAATTAGCTGATCTGCCCCCAAGGGGGGCAGAAATGGACTAAAATAAATTTGCCCCCAGGGGAGCGACCCTTGCCTAAGGGGTCACTCCCCATCTGTAGATTTAAAAAAAAAAAAAAACCCCGATGCCTAGTGATTTCTGCCCCCTTGGGGGCAGATCGGCCAAATAAAAATATCCTAAAATAAATTTGCCCCCCCCAGGGGGGCGGCCCTTGCCTAAGGGGTCGCTCCCCTTCCGTTAAACTGACTAAAAAAAAATCCCTGGTGTCGAGAGGTTCACCCCCCCCGGGGGCAGATTGTCCTAAAAAAAATAGGCCAATCTGCCCCCAAGGGGTCGCTCCCCACATATGAAAAAACTTTTAAAAATGATCCCTGGTGTCTAGTGGGTTGTCCTAATAATTAAATAGCCCCCGGGGAGCGACCCTTGCCCAAGGGGCACTCCCTTTCATTATAAACATAAAAACAAAATCCCTGATGTCTAGTGGGCATTTCTGCAGCCCGATCTCTTCACGATCGGGCTGCAGAAATGTTCAGAGAGACATGAAAGTAAAGAAAGGCCTTTCCTTTCCTTTCATGCCTCTCTCGCCCCCACCTCCCGGTCGAAAGAGAAATGCTTTGCATTTCTCTTCCGGATCGCTTCCCATGTGATGGGAGTTGACCTCCGATGAGTTCAGCGCGCAATTGCGTTCTGATGTCATCAGACGTCACTGGGGTGGTGGGGCATCGGGGTGGAAGGGGAAGCAATTCCTCTTCCATCCCTGCCCTGAGGCTCATGGGGGGAACGCTAGCGCTCCATCCGTGGGCCGAGTGCAGGACGAGCTGGTCTTGTCCTCAGCACATGGCAACCGTGGCCGAGAGTGAGACCAGCTCGTCCTAGGCACCGTAGGGGTTAAAGGCATATAACAGTTATGTTGAGAGGAGGAGAGGAGTTAAAGAATATGGTCAGGTATAATGAACAGGTTCAGAAGGGAAGTTCATTGTTTAGCACATAATAGAAAAACGTTAACATTTTCACAGAGTTGGTAATGCGCCACAGAATCCTAGCTATTATCAATACTGATAGTGGATTCTGCGCTAGAGGACAATAGATCGAAGCCGCATAGGTTTGAGGGGATGTCATCCATGGGAGGTGTCAGGATCAACAATATCAATAACAAACAATATTATAAATCTTCAGTCAATAACTACACCAGTTTATTAAGAAGAAGTCATAGATTTATTTCCCTAAATTAACAATGCTAATGTCACAAAAATAACTCTTAAACACAAAGGATAAGCATATAAGATCAACAGCGGTTGATTGAAGCATCGTATATATCTCAATTTGATTAATACAATTAAACAAATTCTCTCTAAAAGAATCACACATTAATAATACAAAAACTGGTAATAATGACAAGCATCAAATGATCTAAAAAAAAAAAAAGACGTGAGCATTTCAAGATTAATTCCCTCACTAACCACAGACTAGCATCAACATGTTGGGCTTCATGTGAAAAGAATTTAGTAACACAAATTTAGAAAAACTACTAACTTAATTATAATAAGAAAATATCATCAATGTGCAGCAATAAAATCATTAGTTTGCAGCTGGTACCTGGAAAGCAAAAGAGACACTGCTCACATTTCAATAGCATACATTACCAATGACAAAAGTAGTAACAGCAAATGGCCTGCTTCAACCCAAGGACACCATCAGTTATGTCATCATAAGATTTGGGCCTAATCACACAGCTAAGTCTCGAACCATCAGACTCGAACCTCATCTGCTATAATCAAACAGTTAATATTGAACCATAATCTAACATCTTCTTCTCACACCATCAGTTCTACCCGGGTTGTTATACTAAATTCTAATACACTCCTGATTGGTCAGTCTATGGGGTGGTTTCATTTCAGCCAATCGTCAACTAAATTGATGACCTAAAACACAACAAACCTACGCTAACTATAACATTTTCCTCCAATGTATTGTTATTTCTTCCATCTCATCTGTAACTCCATTGTCTCATCGCCTCTCAAGTATCTTGTTCTCAGGAAGAAACTTTTACAGTTTCCATCTACTTCCATCCTCGAGGAAAGACCAGATATTAGTAACATTCTCAAACAATAGAACATTTCAACTTATGCAATGCTTGGTTAATACATGGCCTTGTAAGACATAACACTGCAACCCACTAGGGGTAGTTGCGGATACACCTACACAAACTTCGAAAACACTTTTATGAAAGTTCTGAATCATGGAAAATAACCACAGTGTCTGAATATTATTTTGCTCAGCCAAGAACAGAAAAACAAACATTTAAAAAGTTACTTGTTTGACACGTTAGTTCATTACACAATTTTAGTATGGAAATCATTAAAAACATATTAGAAAATTCACACATTCACAATCCCTCCTCTGATGACTATTATTGTCATCACATCACTCTTTAATAAATTCATTTATTGTCATTAGATTCAAAATTTTGTCTCATTTATTTTTTAATTCTTTCTTTTTCGTCTCTTTTTTCCTTTGTAAAATATATTCATTTCTATTTCAAAACTTCTTTTATTCTTTTCCAATTTTCTCCTGCTTACACATTTTATTACTTTATATGTTCCCCAAATTCCAATTAAACAAAACACAATTATTGACATCCATTTTGCTATCATCAAAATAACATTTCTTACCACATTGCAAAACCAATTTTCCACAGCTTCAATTACTTTTCCAGCCTTTTCCCAAATCGTAGTTTCTGCTAGTTCTTTCAAATCCTTATTATTAGTCATATTAGTAATTAACTATTTAACTTTCCCTGAGTTATCAGGGATGTACGTACAGCAATGATTAGAACCTATCAACTTACAAACTCCGCCCTCTTTCGCCGAAAGAATGTGTAATGCAAGGCGATTCTAAAGTGCCATAGCTCTTGTAGCAGCCAAATCTGTATCCAGAAGAATGATAGCTCTGGAATATCTTGTCAACATGTTATCTACTACTGTAGACAACTGCTGAATCTTAATCGAGTTTAAGACTACTCTTACTGAAGGAATTATAGTCCCAAATATGTCTCCCACAATGCTAGAAATTGATTCTAGCTTGTGTCTCGTTTGAAATTTCATTGAATCAGGAATCTTACTCAAGTCCTCCAACTGATAGATTTTTGGAAAGACTATTCCCAAATAACACGTCCCATACCACCCTCTAGGAAGGCAGTAATATGCATTTCTTCCACAAATATAGTAAATCCCAGGTATTGGAGGATCCTGTTCATTCATCATAAAATCCCACTTACTCTTAAACATAAACACATTTCTACATTCACTCTTTCCAACAAACACTCTATCATTTTTACGCCAAGGTCTGTGTATACAAAGTTTTCCTACATGCTCAGCATCTATTGTAAGTTTACCTTGTTTAATCTATTGCATAATTTATTCCAGGCTTTCTACTTATAATTCCCTCATCCATCTTTGCCTTTATTTCTCACCTTCTGTCTTCTGTATTATCTAAGAACTTCTTTTCTACTGGTGTTAGTAAACAGGTTAGGTTATTACGATGAGCAAAGGCTGTACCAAAGGTTAAAGTAGGCTCAAAGAAATTTCTCATAATTTCTATGCTATTTTCTTTGGCTATTTTATTCAAATATCCTATGACAGGAATAAAAGACAATACCATATCATAGTTTGAGTACAAATATTGAATATATTCTTGATTATAAAAACGCGTTAGCAAAAGACTGCAGCTTATAGCATATGTCACAAGTAAACTGTGAAACGTAGTTCCTCCTTCTACTGAAGCTGGAATCTGCGTACATACATAAAAATCAGTTGCATCCATCATCTCAATATACTCATGCAATAAGCGATAGAAAACATTAGAAGAAAGCTCTTTCTCCTCATGTATTTGACATCTATGCTAAATCTATCTTTGGTTTATGACTTATCAGCCAAGTCTAAAGAATCTATTTTCACAGTCTGATTTGCTCCATCAATCTCATAAACAGACACTCCCACAAATAACCATAAACATATTAACACAATTGTTACCCCTAAACCAATATCAAACACCTTACAACAACTAATCCTACAGTTTGGGTCATGTGAGTTACTCATTTTCTATGTTATGAAAACAAAATTTTAAAAAAATGTATTCTAAATTAAAAAAAATACTTCCAAAAAATCCCTCCTGATTTATTTATTTTTTCTATGCATTCATTCACTCTTGGACGGTTCCTTTATCAAGTTTGGTATAGCAGCTTGTCTAATTTCAGTTGTTTATTTGTCTTCTCCAGTAATTTTCAATATCTGTCTTTTCAGTATGAGTTTCAACTCTCAGTTGTCATTTTCTTTAACCAAAATCTCTTTCTTGTGACTCTTCCTGTTCCAAAGTCAGAATTTTCTAAGTCTCTGTCAAAACAATAATTCAAAAATTATTTTTGCCTTTCACTCGTATTTACATATGCCCATTCAGGTCCAGCTTATCTCCTACTTGCAACTCTTTTCCTTTTCGGTCGTCTTCCACTTTCACTATCTTCTCCAGGCAATTCTCTTTCCTCTGGTATTGATAGTATTACATCAACTTTTCCCCTTTCTGCAGTTTTCTCTGGCCAATTGTCTCCTTTCAATGTTCCTTTTGTCAATAGTCTTCTCAAAATTGAGTCTTCACTTGCCTTTGGACCTTTCTCTTCAGACGTTCCCGCAATTGGTTCTGGAAGAGTATAATCCACTTGGGTGGGACAATTCTCAATTCCTTTCCCAACGAGGTCTGTCTCTTCTTCAGCTTGGTTAGACAAACCACCTGCTACTGAGGTCACCCTCGAAGCAGATCTTTCTTCTGTTATTTCTTGTGTTTCACTCTCATTCGAGGACACCCTCCTCGGATCAAAATCAGTCTTACTTCCTTCTTCTTGGACTGATTCTTCTACTCCTTTTGCAGCTTGCTCAACCTCTTCACTGTTCTGCTCTCTTTCATCTGTAATAGGAGTAGGTACATCTCTGTCATTCTTGACATTTTGCTCACTTTCTTTTTCTCTGTTTCCAGGGTTCTCAACTGTTGGTAATCTCAACAGTTCCTCTTCTCTTTCTGTTGGATCATGCACTTTTCTTGTATGGCTCGCATACGCCCAATTTGGCAAACCAGCACACTTCACAGCAGTCGTTGTAGTGAGCACGATCTGATAAGGTCCCTTCCACCATGGTTCAAGGCAAGACTTTCGGATGTGCTTCCATATAAGCACCCAGTCTCCAGCTCTCAGACTATGTCCTTGACCTTGTGTTTGTTGAGCTGTTGCAACTTTCACCTGATGAGAAAAAGACCAAACCACATCAGCCAGGCTATTGCAGTAATCTAGCACCATAGCATCTGCAATATTCACAAGTGCGTTTGCAGTTATTGTTGGTAATCTCATTGCTTCCCCCATCAATATTTTGTGCGGCGACAACCCAGTCTTTTTGTCAGGAGTACTTCTCATTGACATTGGTACTAGCGAGAAAGCATCTGGCCATTTTAAATTTGTTGATGTACACACTTTGGCCTATCATGATTTTAGCGTTCCATTCATTTGTTCTACAAGACCTGAAGCTTCTGGGTGATAGCTGCAATGTAATCTCTGTTAGGTGTTTAATGCCGAAAAAAACAATTTTATCACTTCATTATTGAAATGTGTAACCCTGTCTGAGTCAATTCAAACCGGAAAACCAAAACGTGGAATTAGTTCTCACAAAAGCAATTTGGCCACAGTAAGTCTGTCATTTCTCCTTGTTGGGTAAGCCTCAATCCAATGACTGAAAATGCACACAATCACTAGCACATATTTCAAACCAGCACATGCAGGCATCTCAATAAAATCCATCTGTATTCTACTAAATGGACCTCCTGCCATACCTATGTGTCCCATGTTGACAATTGTTCCCCTGCCGACATTCATCTGCTGACATATTTTGCACCTATGGCACACCAGCTCTGCCACTTGTCTGAATTTTGGATTATACCAGAATTGTTTAAAACTCCTGATCATTTCATCCCTTCCAATATGTGTTTGACCATGGCAGTACCTCACCATTTGCGTCAGTAGACTGTTTGGCAAGACCACCTTTCCCTCTATTGTCACCCAAATCTCATCCTCCCTTTGTATGCATTGATGTATAATCCAGTCTCTCATTTCCTCCTCTGGAACATTGTTCTGTATTGCTTTCAACTCGTCTAATGTCTCCACTATCTGCACAGTGAAATGTGCATACATTTCTTCATTTTCAGACATCAATTCCCAATTTGCCTTGACATTTTGCAACCTGGTCTGCATAAGCGTTTCCCAATGTTACATAATCTTGTCCTCTCTGGTGTGCACTGCACTTGACCACGGAAATTTTCCCAGGTTTCTGTACTGCTTGTAACAAATCATGGATTCTTTCCCCTCTGTGACCAAATTTGCCCAAAATCATGTGCAATACCAAATCCGTATTGACTATCAGTGTAGATTGTCACTTTTATTTGATCTGATAATTGACATGCTCTGGTAAGGGCCACCAACTCCGAGACTTGTGCGGATATCACTCCCTTAAGCCATGAGGTTTCTAGTATGCCTGTGACTGTACACACTGCATACCCCGCTCTTAATGCACCTCTGTTGTCTCGTAAGCAAGAACCATCAACAAAAATAATCTGATCATTGTCTTCCGAACAGGTGTCTTTGATGTAATTTCTTGGTTTGGTACATAGTTCTGTCACTTCCAAACAATCATGTTCAACATCATCTATGTTAGATAGATCTTCCCCCTCATTTGGTAACAAAGTTGCCTGGTTAAGCACTGTGCACCTTTTTATTGTCACATTTGGTGGCCCAAGAATAACTGTTTCCTATTGTGTCAGTCTTGCATTGGTCAAATATTGTGTCTTTGACCTTGTCAATAGAATTTCTATTGAATGCGGTACCATCACTGTCAGAGGTCAACCCATCACAATATTTTCACTTTGAGTTATACTCTGTTCAACTGCTGCAACTGCTCGCAAGCATCCGGATAGGGATGCTGCAACATTATCCAAGGTAGCTGAAAAATATGCTACTGGACGATTGACACCACCATGTTTTTGTGTCAAGACAGACAAAGAACATCCATCTCTTTCATGTCAAAACAATAGGACAGGCATACCTAAAGCTGGTGCTTGACACAAACTCTCCCTCAGGTCAGTAAAGGCTTTCACACACTCTTCATTCATCATTATAGGATCTGAAACATCCTTATGTGTCAATCTTTGCAATGGCTTTGACACCGCTGATATATTCGGGATCCACTGTTGACAATAACCTACCATTCCCAAAAACATTCTCAACTCTTTTTGTGAATTTGGCATTTTCATTTTCAATTTTTGCTGCCACTCTTGCTCTGGAAATTCTCCTCGACCCTTTCTTGATCAAATGTCCCAAATATTTCACCTCTTGCTGGCAACACTGCAACTTAGCTGGAGAAACTTTATGACCATTGTCTCCCAGGAAGTTCAACAATGCAATCGTATCCTCTCTACAGCCTTCTTTGTTTTCGAGGCAATCAACAAATCATCAATCTACTGTACTAAAGTCGACTGATAAGACATTACCAGTGACTCCAGGTTCTTTTTCAAAATCTGATTGAAAATCGAAGGTGACTGAAAACGCTTGAGGAATCCTGCACCAATGGTAGACTCTAGTCAGGAACTTGAAACAAAAGAGATATCTGCTGTCCTCATGAAGGGGTACTGAAAAGAAAGCTTGGCACAAATCAATGACTGTGAACCATTCTGCATCACTTGGAATCTGAAACATTATCACTGCTGGATTTGGTACCACTGGATAACACTTCACCACAATGTCATTTATTTTCCTCAAATCCTGAACCAAACGTATTTTCCCATTTGGCTTTTTCAAACCCATAATTGGCGAATTACATGGACTGATCATTACTTCTTTTAAATCTCCTTGCTCCAAAAACTGTTCTATCAGCGGTCTTATTCCTTCTATTATTTCATTTTTCATCGGGTATTGAGCTGTTTGTGGGAATACCACTTTATCTTTCACTGTTACTTTGACTCCCTCAACTGCTTTAATCAAACCAATGACTTTTCCTGAAAAATCACAAACCTTTGGTTTAACCCTTTCCTGCAAATCATTCAGCAAATCTTTCTTTTCAAACACTAGAAAGAAACCTATTAGGTCTTCCAAATTGTGCTCTTCATTTGTCTCATCTTCGTTGACTGCTTGGTCATCCTCCACATTCAACAAAGCATTCTTTTTCCTTCATCAACTGACAAATCTTCCTCATCATTACTAATGGTCTCCATTGTAATTCTCTTCCTGGAACACATAATTGAACAATTTATCTTGCACAGCAAGTTTCCTCCCAACAGCAATACTGGACTGGAGTCACAAACAACGAAACTATGATAGTCACTAAAATTTCAATTTTTCACAAGAACTGGGTCTGTAAGGGCATTAACCAATTGTCTATTTGCAACACCTACTATCTGCACTGTCCTCTCAGAAATAAGTATGCCTGGTACCTCTACTGTCCTTATCATTGAGGGTGTCACTCCTGTGTCAACCAAAAAACTAACCTCATGACCATGCACTTCACCCTGCACATAAGGACCTCTCTTATTCACATCTAATGATGCAGCCATCATAAACTCCTCCTCATGTGAACTACTGAATGGCCATTCAGCGTTTATTTCACTCTCACTTTGTAAGGGAAATGGATCAACTGTCTTTGCACTTTTGTTTTTACTCTGATCCGTGACCACTTGCAAAAGCATAACCTGTTGCTGTTCCATTGGGCTCTGTATCATTTGAACCTGTCTCAGTATTTGCATTTGCTGTACAGGTACCATCTGCACTTGTGGCTGCATTTGTTGCATTTGTGGCATTTGTATCTGTTGTACCTGAGGTTGTACATTTTGCATTTGTTGCACCAGTTGTAAAGGCTGAAAACCTTGCATATTATTCACAATATTCTGGAAATTTCAATTGTTTGCTTAACCATTCCTCCCTGACTCAACATCAGACACTGCCTTTTCCAGTGTCCCAGCAATCTGCAAATATGATAAGGTAACACTTTTAGCAGCTGCTGCTCATCCTGCGTCACCACTGAGCTCAAATCTACATTTTTAATAACCTTTTAGATGCGGGCGTCGGCCACTGGCCGACGCCCACACTCCCTCCCTGGTGCGGGTCACGACCAGTGGCGGTGCACCGGAGGATTTTTATTTATTTTTATTTTTGCCGTGGGAGACGCGGAAGAGCTTCCGCGTCTCCATCCCACCCCCCTCCCGCCCCCTTATGACATCAGCGCGCCGCGAGGCACGCTGAAGTCACAGTTTTTCCCCACCGGAGAAGGAGAGAAGCAGGTAAGCGTTCTCTTTTTCTCCGGTGGGGAAAAAAAGGCCAAAACGGCCTCCCCAGATGCCAGGGAGGCATCGATGGAAAGGGGAGGCTCGCTTTGGGGCGTTTCCTGTCGCGGGCGCTAGGCCTACCCACACAAGTGAGGTATCATTTTTATTGGGAGACTTGGGGGAACGCTGGGTGGAAGGAAATTTGTGGCTCCTCTCAGATTCCAGAACTTTCTGCCACAGAAATGTGAGGAACATGTGTTTTTTTAGCCAAATTTTGAGGTTTGCAAAGAATTCTGGGTAACAGAACCTGGTCCGAGCCCCGCAAGTCACCCCATCTTGGATTCCCCTAGGTCTCTAGTTTTCAGAAATGCACAGGTTTGGTAGGTTTCCCTAGGTGCCGGCTGAGCTAGAGGCCAAAATCTACAGGTAGGCACTTCGCAAAAAACACCTCTGTTTTCTTCCAAAAATTTGGATGTGTCCACGTTGCGCTTTGGGGCGTTTCCTGTCGCGGGCGCTAGGCCTACCCACACAAGTGAGGTATAATTTTTATCGGGAGACTTAGGGAAACGCTGGGTGGAAAGAAATTTGTGGCTCCTCTCAGATTCCAGAACTTTCTGCCACAGAAATGTTTTAGCCAAATTTTGAGGTTTGCAAAGGATTCTGGGTAACAGAACCTGGTCCGAGCCCCGCAAGTCACCCCATCTTGGATTCCCCTAGGTCTCTAGTTTTCAGAAATGCACAGGTTTGGTAGGTTTCCCTAGGTGCCGGCTGAGCTAGAGGCCAAAATCTACAGGTAGGCACTTCGCAAAAAACACCTCTGTTTTCTTCCAAAAATTTGGATGTGTCCACATTGCGCTTTGGGGCGTTTCCTGTCGCGGGCGCTAGGCCTACCCACACAAGTGAGGTATCATTTTTATTGGGAGACTTGGGGGAACGCTGGGTGGAAAGAAATTTGTGGCTCCTCTCAGATTCCAGAACTTTCTGCCACAGAAATGTGAGGAACATGTGTTTTTTTAGCCAAATTTTGAGGTTTGCAGAGGATTCTGGGTAACAGAACCTGGTCCGAGCCCCGCAAGTCACCCCTCCTTGGATTCCCCTAGGTCTCTAGTTTTCAGAAATGCACAGGTTTGGTAGGTTTCCCTAGGTGCCGGCTGAGCTAGAGGCCAAAATCTACAGGTAGGCACTTCGCAAAAAACACCTGTTTTCTTCCAAAAAAGTTTGATGTGTCCACGTTGCGCTTTGGGGCGTTTCCTGTCGCGGGCGCTAGGGCTACCCACACGAATGAGGTATCATTTTTATCGGGAGACTTGGGGGAACACTGGGTGGAAGGAAATTTGTGGCTCCTCTCAGATTCCAGAACTTTCTGCCACAGAAATGTGAGGAGCATGTGTTTTTTTAGCCAAATTTTGAGGTTTGCAAAGGATTCTGGGTAACAGAACCTGGTCCGAGCCCCGCAAGTCACCCCATCTTGGATTCCCCTAGGTCTCTAGTTTTCAGAAATGCACAGATTTCGTAGGTTTCCCTAGGTGCCGGCTGAGCTAGAGGCCAAAATCTACAGGTAGGCACTTTGCAAAAAACACCTCTGTTTTCTTTCAAAAATTTGGATGTGTCCACGTTGCGCTTTGGGGCGTTTCCTGTCGCGGGCGCTAGGCCTACCCACACAAGTGAGGTATCATTTTTATCGGGAGACTTGGGGGAACATAGATTAGCAAAACAAGTGTTATTGCCCCTTGTCTTTCTCTACATTTTTTCCTTCCAAATATAGGAGAGTGTGTAAAAAAGACATCTATTTGAGAAATGCCCTGTAATTCACATGCTAGTATGGTCACCCCGGAATTCAGAGATGTGCAAATAACCACTGCTCCTCAACACATTATCTTATGCCCTTTTTGGAAATACAAAGGTTTTCTTGATAGCAATTTTTTACTCTTTATATTTCAGCAAATTAATTGCTGTATACCCGGTATAGAGTGAAAACGCACTGCAGGGTGCACCTCATTTATTGGCTCTGGGTTCCTTGGGTTCTTGATGAACCTACAAGCCCTATATATCCCTGCAACCAGAGGAGTCCAGCAGATGTAACGGTATATTGCTTTCGATAATCTAACATTGCAGGGAAAAGTTACAGAGTAAAACGTAGAGAAACATTTATGTTTTTTTCACCTCAATTTCAATATTTTTCTTTTTCAGTTGTTATTTTCTGTAGGAAACCCTTGTAGGATCTACACAAATGACCCCTTGCTGAATTCAGAATTTTGTCCACTTTTCAGAAATGTTTAGGTTTCTGGGATCCAGCATTGGTTTCATGCCCATTTCTGTCAGTGACTGGAAGGAGGCTGAAAGCACAAAAAATTGCAAAAATGGGGTATGTCCCAGTAAAATGCCAAAATTGTGTTGGAAAATTGGGTTTTCTGATTTAAGTCTGCCTGTTCCTGAAAGCTGGGAAGCTGCTGAGTTTAGCACCGCAAACCCTTTGTTGATGCCATTGTCAGGGGAAAAACCACAAGCCTTCTTCTGCAGCCACTTTTTCCAATTTGTTTGAAAAAAACGAAATTTTCCCTGTATTTTGGCCAATTTCTTGGCCTCCTTCAGGGGAACCCACAAAGTCTGGGTACCTCTAGAATCCCTAGGATGTTGGAAAAAAAGGACGCAAATTTGGCTTGGTTAGCTTATGTGGACAAAAAGTTATGAGGGCCTAAGCGCGAACTACCCCAAATAGCCAAAAAAGGGCTCAGCACTGGGGGGGGAAACGGCCCAGCAGCTAAGGGGTTAACTACTGGAAGCATCATTCCACATCGACCTCTGCCATAACCTTGACTCGGAAACAAACTATCTCCCTGTGGCAACTGTTGGAAATGTCCCTGCAATCCTGTCTGCGCAGCCTTAAACAGCATCACCATTGCCTTTTCTTTCAGCTTCTTCTGCTTCAACTCAATTTCATCACTACAGTATTTAGCATACTGCAAAACTTCATCAATCGGCTTTGCTTGGCAACATATCAAATGATTGTTGATCATTTGACTCACTTCTGGTTTCAACCCATCAACGAATCTGAACACCAAATGATTCATGTTTTCATTTTCAATAGTTTCTGCACCACTTAATTGTTTGAATGCCTTCAACAATCTTTTATAGCACGCATGAACTGACTCCTTCGTTGTTCTATCTATGCGCTGCCAATCAACACTTTTCAGTGAAACTCTCGTTTTCAGAAATTCAATGACTTCATAATAATATTTCATTACTTCAGGAAATGGCGCACCTGTTTTTAAATCTCTCTGTGGTTCACTCGTTGGCCAATCGATGCTCCTTTTACATTCGACTCTCAAATCTGCTGGTACCACAATGTCAAAAAGTGTATTGAAGTGTTCCCACAGGCACTTTGAAAGTTTCACAAACCTATCGGTCTGCTGATACCACTTCATTGGCTTCTCTCTCAGTCTTGGGTAATCATTTGTAAAGCTTATGATATCACTTCTATTCCAGGGTACATGTATAAAATTCCCTCCTGGCGTTTCTCTCATTGGTAACATTTTTACTGCGTCTCCTGCCTGTGTCCCATCATCTTTTTTTGGTCTTTCTCTTTTTCTGTCCCATTTACTCTCCCATTTATCCAATGCCCTCCAAACCTGCACCTTCTCAAGTAACTGTTTGAGATGTGTTCTTATCCCTGCAGATCTCATGTAAACAAAGTTTTCTTCCTCCAAATTCAATCTATAACTCCTTTTCAGTGTTTTCATCTTTGTCAAATCAATGTTGTAATCATCTGCTACATCTTGTAACTGTTGATAAACTCTGTTTGCTCCTTTTGTAATGACTTTACATAGGTATCGCAATTGCCCTTCGGTAAGAGTCAAGTCTGTTCACTCCCATATTTCCCTCTAAAAGTTCACTTCCTTCCATGTTTAATCTCACTCTGTTTATCATTTATTCCTCTTTTTCTTTTCTCTCCCGTTGTTTTGGATTGTTTAAGTCCTCCAACCATTATGTTATTTCTTGTGCAGCCAAGCCTTTCAGTTATACTCCACTGGCTTGTGCACCTGCTCCTCGCCCTTGCCCTGAACTCGTACTTGGTTCTTGAGCCATTGTTCCCGGTGCCTCAACAGGTGACAAATCTATCAAAAAATTCATCTCATTTAAACTTGGTACCTGTCTATTCTGCACATTTATCAATGAATTCTCTCCACTATTGTCTACTTGAATATATAATGGAGTTACTGGACCCATCGTAATAGGTACATGTGACGGACCACTGCTACGGCAGGCGGATCCGTCGCGTCGGGAAAAAACTGGCTCTACCTCTTCTGACCCGGAAGAGCAAGTAACATCGACCAATCCCGTTACCCTTCCGGGTGTAGAAGGGCAGGAGAAGTTGGTGCGCGCTTTTGGCCAACACAAAATGGAGGACCCGGGACTGGACGACGGAAACGGAGAGGACGGCAGGAATAAGGAGCCGAGGAGTGTCACCGGAGACGAGCAAGACGACCTGACGACGGAGGAGTGCCCGGAAGACCTACACGTCGAGTTAGAGGCGCGGGAAGCGCCCTGCGCAAGCCCCGGCCACGCTTGAAGGAAAGCGTGGCCATCACAGGTGCGTGCATTACTACAAGAAAGGGAAGGGAGGGAGGAGTGCAAGGGATGTGAGGGCAGCGCGGGAAAAAACAAACAGTGCCCGATAGAAAAGCGGTCATTATAGTTTGAGTTAGTGCACGTTTATCGTCGTTTGTTTAAAAAAAAATGTATTTTCCTCCTTTTCCTACATATACTGGGGATAACAGAGATGGGAAGTGCAGAACCTGGGGGGACCTCAGGTCTTAGTAGCAGAATATTCACAGACAACCACCCGGGTTTAAAGAGACAGAGAAGAGAGGCAGGAAACGGGAAGGGTCGCACAAAATATAGAGGAGACAGGAAGGAAAAGTAACCATATTGTGTACGCCTACGAAGAGAAAAGCAAGGAGAGGGAGAAAAGGAAGGGAAAACCCGGATAGCTAAAGAAAGGAAGAACCCAGGTGGCCCACACACAAGCAACAAGGGAAGAGAGAAAAGAGAAAAAAGGAGCCCGACAGAACAGGGCACAGGAAAGGAGGAAAAGGGACTGACACAGAAAAGGCAGAGAAAGACGGAAGAACAGAAAGAGAAAAGAGAATAACAATAGGAAAGAACTAGGAACCTTGCCAAATATCCAAAACACTTACTTGTACGAGAAGATGGAGAGAAGATTAAAGAGACATTCAAGCACCCATCTGGAAAATCTAACTGTATGAGACTAAAAATAGACAACCAATAAAAGCCCTTAGCACCACTGCCACTGACTACTTGTCCTCATTGCGCCCACCTGCCACAAGTGGTGTCAGAAGTGGGATCAGGACTTCGATGCAATGGAAGACAAACCCACCCTTGCAGACATGATAGCTCAGCTGGCGGAAGGACAAAGACACCTCCAGCTAGTATGGGAACAGCAATTAAAAGAGGCTAAGGAGGAAAGAGAAGCCTTGCAGACAGCACTGAAAAGCCAAGACACCATCATGGCAAATAACCAATTGGTCCATGAAAATGCGCTGGGAAAATTAACGGAAACCATTGCCCATACTAAGGTCCACCCCAACGTCCTGAGTAGCATGCTCCAAAAGTATCAGGAGAATGAGGACCCTGATTCCTTTTTTACCAACTTTGAATGTGTAGCGAGTTCCGCTAATTGGCCCATGGAGAAGTAGGGGCCAATACATCGCACCCCTTCTTACAGGACATCTCCCGGCCGCCTACCAAGCTGTAAACCCACGGGGGTGACACCCTCTAATGAAGTCAAGAAGGCGATATTGGAACGCATTGGGCTGGATCAAGAAAGCTATAGAGTAAGGTTTTTACAGACCAAATGGCAGTCGCAGGAAAACCCTCGCAAGTTATACTATCGGGCCCATCATGCAGGGGGTAAATGGCTACACCCCACGGAGACCACAAGAGAGGATATGTTCGATGCCATCATCTTCGAGCAATACCTAGAAGCTCTCCCTCCTGCTCCCCGCAGTTGGGTCAGACAACATCCGGATCTGACCAACCACACAGCCATAGAACTGCCATGTGCCTTCCACCGGGAACCTGAGTTCCGAGGTCCTCATACAAAACCCACCCCCTAATCCTCTCGAATGGCCATAGGGAAAAGTGTACACCCTCAGCCACTACTTGCTCCAGGTCCGGAACGAGCATCCACTCTGCATTCCTCTTCTCAGCGGGAAAACCTGACCGGCCCACATTGTTCATTGTTCCGAGTGGGGACACATAGCCCGCCATTGCTCCTTGAAAAAGGAACCCGAGGAACCTATGGAGATAGGGATGATGAAGGGACGAGTCCTTTGGGAAAACCACATACATTGCCATCCTCAGTCTCAATGGGAAAACATGAAGAGCCCTAATAGACTTGGGATGTAGCCAAAGCGTGGTGAACCAGGAACTTATACAACCAGAGCAATGGAGACCTAACACCCAAGTCTTCATAACCTGTGTTCATGGGGATCAAAAACTGTACCCCGCAGCCACGATCTCCATCAATTGGAAGGGTTTTGGGGAACTCCTCTCTGTGAGAGTAATCCCTAATTTGGGGGAAGATATCATAATAGGAACCGACTATGACGACTTCATGATTTTGTTGAAGAAAACCAGTCAGGAAAATCCTACCACTACTTGGTGGGAAGAAGCACCTTTTGTCTCATCTGAACTAGAAGCACGCAAAGAGATACCAAAACTCAGCAAGAAAAAGAAACGCGAACAGCGGCATCACTGTTTCAATGCTCACAAAGACGTCTCTACCCACACTTCCCATGTTCCCATACCTGTACTAACAGCAGCTGGTAGTTTTTGTCAGGCCCAAATAGAAGACCCCTCCTTGAAAAACACCTGGCATCATGCGTTAACCCCGGATGAACCTTCGGTAGGTCCCACCTTCACCATCACCTATGATCTGTTGTATCAGACTTATCCTAACAACCAGAGACAACCCCCTCAGTTAGTATTTCCCCAAACTCATAGACAACAGGTTCTCCATTTGGCTCATGGGGATAGTGGGAAAGGACATCTGGGACGGGAAAAAACAGAGGCCGCAATACTCCACAGATTTTATTGGCCTGGAGTATACAGGGACATCAGAAAACACTGTCAGGAGTGTCCGAAACGTCAACTTATCAACCCCTCTCCCAACCACGTGGTTCCCTTGCAACCACTACCCATAATAGACATTCCATTCACACGGGTGGGTATGGACATTGTGGGACCGTTAACACCATCTGTCAAGGGACACCAATATGTATTGGTTCTAGTCGATTATGCGACCCGATACCCGGAGGCCATACCCATTGCCAGCATGACTACGAAAACCATAGCCCAGGCCATGATTGAGTTCTTCTCGAGAGTAGTGTTTCCTAAAGAGATACTGATCAGGGAACCCCTTTTATGTCCCGCCTTATGGCCGAAATATGCCGCACCTTGGGGGTACAACAGATACGTACCTCCGTATATCATCCACAGACAGATGGCTTAGTCGAACGGTATAATCAACCCATAAAAACACTATTACGGAAGGTCATCAACGAGTCGGGAAGAGATTGGGAAAAGAAACTACCTTTAGTCCTATTTGCTGTGCGTACCCATATACAATCCTCCACTGGGCATAGCCCCTTTGAGTTACTCTTCGGCCGGCAACCATGCACCCTCCTGGAAATGCTAGCTGAACAGTTGGAGGAATCGGAGGAGGAGGTGAGAGATCTCCTCACAAACACTAAAGACCTCAGAGACAATCTACACAACCTATGGGAAGAAGCCCACAAAATATTACGAGAGGCACAGACCAAACAGAAAGCGTATTATGACACCCTTAGCGCACCCCGAAGCCTATGGGTGGGGGACTGTGTGCTCGTATTATTACCCACCAGCGAAAATAAGCTCCTTGCGCGTTGGCAGGAACCCTATACGGTTGTAGACAAAATCAACCCCACCACTTATAAGCTTGAAATACCTCAGGGAGCGGGTAGAGAACCAATTTTACATATTAACCTGTTAAAAAAATGGAATGAGAGATCTGAAGCCCACTCCTCTTTTTATATTACCACCGAAACAGACCAACACATATCCATATATCAAGGCCCAGACCCCGTCAGGAGGAGACTCCACTTCCCTTGATGAACAGCTCCCTCACCCAAGAACAAACTCAACAACTTCAATGTCTAGTCCGGTCAAGTCTGGACGTGTTCTCCAAAGTACCCGGTCGCACCCCGTTGATACAGCACCACATCCGCACCATCGGAACTAAAGTAGACAGCCAAAGGCCCTATAGAATACCTCAGGCAAAGCGACGGATAGTGGAACAAGAAGTGGAAAACATCTTAAAGGCAGGTATCATTGAGCCCTCTTCCAGCCCCTGGTGTTCCCCTGTGGTCCTGGTCCCAAAACCCGATGGGAGCACCAGATTCTGTATTGACTTTGACAGGTCAACGCACTATCCCATTTTGATTCCTATCCCATGCCTCGCATTGACAAACTGTTAGAACGACTAGGCCAGGCCACTTATATGTCTACATTAGATCTGACCAAAGGATATTGGCAGATACCCCTCAGAGAAGAAGACAGAGAGAAAACTGCATTCGCTACTCCCTCCAGCCTCTATCAGTTTACAGTCCTGTCGTTTGGGCTTTACGGGCCCGGCTACATTTCAACGTCTCATTGATATGATTCTAGACCCTTCCATAGGTATGCATCTGCCTATCTGGATTGTGGTGTATAGTTCCACTTGGGAGGAGCATATGGAACATTTACATAGCATAATCCACGCCCTATGGGAAGCACCACTGACCGCAAATCCCGAAAAATGTAAATTAGGTCACAACGTCATTAAATATCTGGGCTATTTCATAGGGGAAGGGAGAGTACGACCCCAAGTAGAGAAAATCCAAGCCATTAAGCAGTTACCACTCCCACGTACTAAGAAAGATGTCTGGGCCTTCTTAGGAATGGTAGGTTACTACTGTAGGTTTATCCCTCAATTGTCCACACTCGCCAGTCCCCTCACAGATCTCCTACAAAAGACCAAACCCAAACGTCTGAACCCCCTTTCTCAGACAGAAAGGCAAAGCTTTGAAAGACTCCGAGACCTCCTAACCTCTGAACCGGTCCTCTGTTGTCCGGACTTCACCAAACCATTTTTGGTTCAAACAGATGCATCTGATGTGGGACTAGGTGCCGTACTGTTGCAGGAAGATGAGGAAGGGTCTTTGCACCCTATTGTATACCTCAGCCGTAAGCTGTTACCCAGGGAGCGTCATTATTCCACTCTGGAGAAGGAATGCCTGGCTATCAAATGGGCCATTGAATCTATGCGGTATTATTTGGCAGGACGGTCATTTACATTAATTACGGATCATGCCCCTCTGACCTGGCTTGCGCAACATAAAGACACTAATGCCCGTGTTCTCAGATGGTTCCTATCACTACAACCTTTCTCCTTCCAGGTCTCGCATGCCCCTGGTTCTCGCATGCTCAATGCCGACTTCCTGTCCCGATATCCGGATCCGGAGTGGCTCTATCAGCCACATGGTAGGGGGAGTGACTGTGACGGACCGCTGCTACGGCAGGCGGATCCGTCGCGTCGAGAGAAAACTGGCTCTACCTCTTCCGACCCGGAAGAACACGTAACATCGACCAATCCCGTTGCCCTTCCGGGTGTAGAAGGGCAGTAGAAGTCGGTGCGTGCTTTTGGCCAACACAAAAGGGAGGACCCGGGACTGGACGGCGGCGACAGAGAGGACGGCAGGAATAAGTAGCTGAAGAGTGTCACCGGAGACGAGCGAGACGACCTGACGACGGAGGAGTACCCGGAAGACCTACACATCGAGTTTGAGGCACGGGAGGCGCCCTGCGCAAGCCCCGGCCATGCATCAAGGAAAGCATGGCTACCACAGGTGCGTGCATTACTGCAAGAAAGGGAAGGGAGGGAGGAGTGCAAGAGAGGTGAGGGCAGCGCGAAAAAAAAAGAAAAAAAACGATCCCAATAGAAAAGCCGTCATTATAGTTTCATTTAGTGCACTTTTATCGTCGTTTGTTTTATTTAAAATGTATTTTCCTCATTTTCCTACATATACTGGGATTAACAGAGGTGGGAAGTGCAGAACCCGGGGGGACCTCAGGTCTTAGTAGCAAAATATTGACAGACAACCCCGCAGATTACAGAGACAGAGAAGAGAGGCAGGATACGGGAAGGGTCGCACGAAATATAGAGGAGACAGGAAGGAAAAGTAACCATATTGTACATCTACGAAGAGAAAAGCAAGGAGAGGGAGAAAAGGAAGGAAAAACACGGATAGGTAAAGAAAGGAAGAACCCAGACGGCCCACACACAAGCAACAAGCAAAGAGAAAAAAGGAGCCCGACAGAACAGGGCAAAGGAAAGGAGGAAAAGGAACAGACAGAGACACAGAAAAGACAGAGAAAGACGGAAGAACAGAAAGAGAAAAGACAATAACAATAGGAAAGAACTAGGAACCTTGCCAAATATCCAAAACACTTACCTGTATTTCTCTCCTTCTTGTTTCCCCATGCGCCTCCTGGGAGCCCTGTAACGAGAAGACGGAGAGAAGATTAAAGAGACATTCAAGCACCCATGTGGAAAATCTAACTGTATGAGACTAAAAATAGACAACCAATAAATTCCCTTAGCACCACTGCCACTGACTACTTGTCCTCATTGCACCAACCTGCCACAGTACCGTAATTGCATCTGGATTCATCAGTGTTCCAGCTCTCAGGGTTTGTCCTGCACTCATGCTCTGCATCTGTGGAATCTGTATATGTACAGGTTCTCTTATATTCATCCCTTGGTGACCCTGTGACAGTACGATATTTGAAGTTGTTCTCATTGTCTGGATCTCTGGCTATATGTCAGGAATGTTCATTTCAAACTGCTATCTATTATCTGACGAGTCATTAAAACTACTCTGCATCTGAACTCTCTCGTGACTCAGGTCACTTCTGGCTGATTCTGAAATTAATGGTGCAGTAGGAATTATATTACTCATACCACTCCCATTCAATCCATTTACATTCTGCTGTCTCACATCTGGCGGAAGATATGTTTCTACAACATGGTTAACTACCTCATCTTCCTCCATTTCATCGTCATTAAACTTTTTGGCTCTTTTGCCTTTTGTTGTAATGAACCCTTCTTTTTCTTTCCATCTTTTGTTTTAGCCTTGTCCTCATTTGTTCTTGCCGGAAATAATCTAACCCCACGTTACATATCTATACTCCACCTTTTCTGTTCCTCATCCCACACAGTTTCAGACAGTGTTTTTCTACCCTTCTCATTCTCATTTCATATTTTAAAGCCTGTTGTTCCTTCGCTACCAGCTCCCATACCGCTAATGCTTCATACAGCACTAGTCTCTGTGGAGGTTTAAGACTGTACATCTTTGAACTTAAGTTATCCAGAACTTTCAAATTGAATGTCCCATGTTCCGGAAACAACCTTCTTTCTTTGTAATTTTGATCCAATGTTTCAACCAAAGACATGCCGCTGCACCTCTCTCCTCAAACACAATATGTGCTGGAGTATTATCTGGCGGACAAATCTCTCCTTCAAGTACTGGAATGTACTCATCGCCCCTCTACGCACATCTCAAAGCTTTGAAAAACTTCATTTCTGACTCAATTTATTCAAACACGATGTCCACAACCAAAATTATTTTCAAACTCAATTGAACAAAAAACAATATAACAAGCAGTGAACAAAGTTAAAGAAAGAATAACCAATCATGTAAAGTGACTGCAATCCCACAATACTCTTCAACCCCCTCGCCTTCCAATCGCGTTACTCTATTGTCGGACTGATTGACGAATCTGTGCGCGACTTCTTTCTGTCAACCAACCAATCCCAACGCGGCACCACTATGTCACACCCAAGACATTCACTCCCCTCAGCACCCTCGCTGAGACGCTGACAAAGTCTATCATACTAAATCTTTCACAAACCACACACAAAATCACCACAATATTAATTTGTGAGCTACCATAAAATAGGAAAACAAATTTTCTCATCCACTACAGGTAGGGTAACACAAACGCTTCAGAACCTTCCAAAGAAACCTTCAGCTTTTGCCTACTCCTTTTTCACAGTTTCCACAATCATGCTTAAACTTCAACCTGGAAACTTTACTTCTCCACTGTTCCTTCGATTATTGTCTAGTGCACTTAGTACTCACCAAGTCTTCAATATAATTCCATTCACACCAGTTTCTCACAAACTCGATTTACCAATCTTGACAGATCGGTCTACGAAATGAACAAATTACAATATATACCAAGTGTCTCCCTACACTTGTCAATGTACTCTGGAGTCCCAGACCTCTCTCCTTGGGTCTGTCATCAACAGCCACGTGGACAATTTTCCTGTATCAAGCGCCACACTCAAATGAAGAACACCACTTCCCTACTCTCATACCTATAGGAGTAGGCCCACTCCATCTAATCTAATCATCTAATTTGAATATCCCTACTCCTCTAGACTCATATCCAACACGATCATCTGCAAATAAGCTAAAGCTGTGCAAGCGCAAAACACGTTATTCACCTCATTTAAATACAACCAAACACTGCCAAGAACATACCCATCAACCTAGGGGGTCTCCAAGAACCGGGGAAAGTCACTTAAGGCAACTAGCCACTCATCATGTTAAATCTGTTTAACAATTTTGAAAAAGGGAAAAGAAAGAAAGAACCAACCACTTTAGCACACCCAAACCTCACAGACCCATTATGACATCATCAAAACAATGACGTAACCGTAATCTGCTACCAAAAACTGGTAACGCGCCACGGAATCCTAGCTATTATCAATACTGAATAGTGGATTCTGTGCTAGAGGACGATGGATCGAAGCAACATAGGTTTGAGGGGATTTCATCAATGGGAGGTGTGAGGATCAATAACAAACAATATTATAAATCTTTAGTCAGTAACTACACCAGTTTATTAAGAAGAAGTCATAGATTTATTTCCCTAAATTAACAATGCTAATGTCACGTAAATAACTCTCAAACACAAATGATATGCATATAAGATCAATAGCGGTTGATTGAAGCGTCGTATATATCTCAATTTGATTAATACAATCAAACACATTGGGGGTCATTACAGCTTTGGCGGGCGGCTACCGCCACCCGCCAAGCTGTAACCGAGTTTCCGCCCACCGGCCCAGCGGGGATGTGGGCCGCAACATGGAAGCCGGCTCCAAATGGAGCCAGCGGTGTTGCGGCCGTGCGAGGGGTGCAGTTGCACCCGTCGCGCTTTTCACTGTCTGCTATGCAGACAGTGAAAAGCTGCACGGGGCCCTGTCAGGGGGCCCCACGACTCCCCGTACCGCCAGCCTTTTCCTGGCGGTTCATACCGCCAGAAAAAGGCTGGCGGTCGGGGACTCGTAATCCCCTGGCCAGCGCTGCAAGCAGCGATGCCCAGACGGATTATCACCGCCGGGGCAAAAGTGGTGGAATACCGCCGGCCCCGGCGGTGCGACCGCAGCGCTTCTGCCGCGGTCGTAATAGGCCAGGAAGCACCGCCAGCCTGTTGGCGGTGCTTCCGTCATTTTAGCCCTGGCGGTCTCAGACCGCCAGGGTCAAAATGACCCCCATTATCTCTAAAAGAATCACACTTATTAATAATACAGAAACTGATAATAATGGCAATGTATACATTAGTTTAGCATCAAATGATCTCAAAACAACGACGTGACCTTTTCAAGATTAATTCCCTCACTAACCACAGATTAGCATCAACATGTTGGGCTTCATGTGGAAAGAATTTAGTAACACAAATTTAGAAAAACTCCTAACTTAATTATAATAAGAAAATATCATCAATGTGCAGCAATAAAATAATTAGTTGCAGCTAATACCTGGAAAGCAAAAGAGACACTGCTCACATTTCAATAGCATACATTACCAATGACAAAAGTAGTAACAGCAAATGGCCTGCTTCTGCCCGAGGACACCATCAGTTATGTCATCAGAAGATTTGGGCCTAATGACAGCCACAGCTAAGTCTCGAACCATAAGACTCGAACCTCATCTGTGTCAGGAATCTCCAAGGTGCCTCCTGCGTTATCTGTCATCATCCCCAGTGATTAGGGTTAAATCATATCTCTGTTCTTGATTAAACCTTCATGTTTCTAAGTAGACATAATGTGCTGTGTTACACAATTGTTTTTTATCAATACTTGTTTTACCAATGCTTGTTTGCTAATGTGAGCAGGTGTAGACATGTGCTTCTAATTGGGTGTGGTGACTCATCCACATGTGGAAACTCAACTGCTTTCCTGATTGGCTATAAATAGCAGAGTGAAGCATGCCTCCCTGCTTGGCTTTGTTTTGCTTCCTGATCTCAGCATCTGATTTGGCAGTCCAGCCCCCGCTGTCATCCTCGTATTCAGGACTTTTGAGGCAATTCATTTCTTTGTTCCTGTACCAGCTGACACCAGGCATTCCTCCAGCACTCCGGAAAAGACTGCAGCTAAGTAACTAGTATTCTCCAGGGAGTTTGTTCTTTGAGCGGCACGCCTTCCTAGAACGGCTGGTGTATTTCAGACCTCGTATTTTGGCAGAGTGCTTATCTTGAAGAGACAAATGCATCTCTGAACATTCTACCTTATTATTATAGTTACCTGCCTAAATGTGCTTCAGGAAATCTGCTTGAGCTCAAGTACTACAAAAAGTGACAGTGCAATTTTAAAAGAGCATTATGTGACTTTTCTTTCTCTAATAGCATAACTCTTGGATTTAAATTGTGTCATTCATGCCTGTGTTTCAGGTTTGAGGAATTTGGGGCCAGATGTAGCAAATTCCGGGTTTGTGACTCACAATGATGCAGGATGGTGTCTCAGACACCATCTGCGACTCGCAAGGGAGTCGCAAAGGCCCACCTCATTAATATTAATGAGGTGGGTCACAATTTGCAACCCCCTTGCGAGTCGCAGCACTCACAGGGATGGTGGCCTGCTTGAGACAGCAGACCACCATGTCTGTGACTGCTTTTAAATAAAGCATTTTTTTTTTTTGTAATGCAGCCCGTTTTCCTTAAAGGAAAACAAGTTGCATTACAAACGAAAAAATGAAACGTTTCATTTTGATTTTTCAGAGCTGGCAGTGGTCCATGGGAACACTGCCTGCTCTGCAAAAATGTTTTCAGGGTCATTCACAAAGGGGAAGGGGTCCCATGGGGACCCCTTCCCTTTTGTGAATGGGTTACCACCAGTGTGACACTGGTGGTAACTGCGAATTGCATTGTGAGCGCGAAGCAATTCTGCATCACGATGCGACTCGCAAATAGGAAGGGCAACAACCCTTCCTATTTGCGACTCGCATTCCCATTTTGCGAGTTGGTAACCAGGTTACCGGCTCGCAAAATGGGAATGGGCATCGCGATGTGGCTTTTGCGCCTCGCAAACAGCGCTTTTCGCTGTTTGCGAGGCGCAAAAACCTTCCTACATCTGGCCCTTGCTTTTGAAGGGTTTTTCACACAAACAGTGAAACCAAACCAAACTGTGCCACCCTAACTGTTTAAACCCAGAGTGGACATTTGTGTTTCTTTGATTGTTTTTGTTCCTTTTAGTTTAACCCTATGCATGCAGGAAAGTTATATGTGATATAATTAATGCCCTTGTTTAGATTCAGTTTCAAGGAAGTTGAGTGCACTAACTCTACTATCACTCTGTCAACTACGACCTGCCCCCCCGAAGATACAGGGTGCCTGGCTGGTCCGGCAAGACGTGGCAGTGTTTTGTCTCTTTCTCTTCCACTCCCCCTTTCCTTTTGGGACACCTGCTGGGGTTTCTGTGTCCACCAGGACGTGCCGAGAGGTGTTCCAGGAGGTCGGGCATACCATCGCCCCTGCAGACATCCAACTTTTCAGGTGAGTGGCCCCGTCTTGACAATCTGCTATCATCAATCAGTTAATATTGAACTATAATTTAACATCTCCTTCTCACACCATCAGTTCTACCCGGGTTGTTGTACTAAATTCTAATAAACTCCTGATTGTTCAGTCTATGGGGTGGTTTCATTTCAGCCAATTGTCAACTAAATTGATGACCTAAAACAGAACAAATCTACACTAACTATAAAATGTTCCTCCAATGTATCGTTATTTCTTCCTTCTCATCTGAACCTCCATTATCTCATCACCTCTCGAGTATCTTGTTCTTAGGAAGAAACTTTTACAGTTACCATCTACTTCCATCCTCGAGGAAAGACCAGATATTAGTAACATTCTCAAACAATAGAACATTTCAACTTATGCAATGCTTGGTTAATACATGACCTTGTAAGACAGAACACTGCAACGCACTAGGGGTAGCTGCGGATATATCTACACAAACTTCGAAAACACTTTAATGAAAGTTCTGAATCATGGAAAATACCCACAATGTCTGAATATTATTTTGCGAAGCCAAAAACAGAAAAACAAACATTTTCAAAAGTTACTCGTTTTACACGTTAGTTCATTACACATTTTTAGTATGGAAATCATTAATAAACATATTAGAAAATTCACACTCTCACAGAGTCAAAGTGTAAAAATACTCTAAGAGTAGTGCAGCTCGAAGAATGGAGGGAAGATAACTCGATTAAAAGAGATGCAGAAGTTTATTAGCAGTCAAGTTGTAAGCACAAGTGAAGAAAGTTTGCAAGCCGATTGATCAGGTTGAAAGGTGATCAGTATGTAGTTGAATGCGCAAAATGGTGAAGAAGGTGGGTATGGGATGAATTTCTGAAAACGGATATCTTTAGGATGGTGTGAAAATGTGGGGCTAGAGGATTATTATAAGTAAATCAGATGAGGATTTTCTCACAAATTCCTCGGAAAAGGCATAGCTGGAGGAATCTTTAAACTAATCTTGACCCCAATAGTGATCATACTAACTGTAGTAGCATTTGTTTCCCTTTTCTTTAGATGTTGTAGAATAATTTCTTCAAATGGTGGGATAAAATTTGGGAAAAGGAAGCTGCCAACAATGAGCAAAAGAGAAAAGGACTGATGTAAAATTGGAGGAGATCTAAAGTAACGTGTGTATGTGAAAAAAAGATCTGGTGGAAACAAGACAGAACAATCCAAAACTGAAGGCGACTATCCTGTGACTTTCCAGAGAGCATGTATATGTTCATTCCAGGGAATATTCAGGGGGGAAGAGGAAGCTGAGAAAGCTGTATTTCTGAATGAATGTTTTACTGAAATAGGAACTCGTACTTCAGCTATCCTTAAACAAACTAGACTAAGCACAGAAGATATTCCTTCCCAAGCACCAGTTTCCTCAAGTTTTTTTCTTTTGTGTGTAATATTCAAAACGAAGCTATAAATCTGCTTAGCTATTCTTGAAATGTAAGCACTCCATTGTCTAGAGCATATTACTATGCACACTCCACCTTCCCTTGCAACAAGAATGTCTATAGCAAGCCTATTCTGAATTATCATAGCTCGCTTTGCGTGAAGGTCTTTGTTAATTATTGTTTGCGCAACAGCTGTACTAGTGGCTAATCTGTCTACCAAAGCTTTCTAATCTCCACATAATTTAAGGCTACTCCTGCTGAAGGTGTAAGTGCAATGAATATATCACCCAAAAGCTGTGTAGAGCTGTTTGCTTCTTCTCACATAAGTGTGATTTCTTGCTTCTAGATCATTAGTGTGATATATTCTTGGAAAGACTAAGGCTGCATAGCAACAACGTACGCAACTGTCTAGCAACTGAAAGCTGTTTACAACACACAGTATGTTCCCCTTACAGGCCCGTTAACACCTTGTTCTTTACTAGGTACTTCTGGTTTCATTCCCTCCAATACACTCTTTCGACTGTCTCATTTGCTTCTTGTTCACATACAGTGCAGGGCTCCCTGTCTTCACCACGTCCAAATTTAACTTTCAATGTTAAACTTTCTTTACATCTTTTTCTCTATTTCTTCCTTTGATACTTCCTTAATTTCTCTACTGGGGCTCCTTTCTTCATTCTTATTTTTTTATTAAGTTCATCTATAAAGCTTCTGTCACCATGGTTAATTTTGCATGAATGCTCATGTGCACCTACAATAGTCAGATTAGAACATTCATAAGGTGAGAAAAATTTCACTACTCTATTTACTCACCGCTTATGATATTTTGAAAATGTTGAGATGTGATTCGTCATCTGCGTATACATTTTTAAGGAGCTCATAACAGCCAGTTTCTCTAAAGGCAACTCATAATCAGAGTAATATAACGTGATTGAGTCTAGATGATAAAACTGATTCAGCAACACATTGCGTGAGAATGGATAAGACAATGGAAGGTGAAAGTAAGTAGAGTTCTGTGCTGCAGAAGTAGGAAGAAAAGAGCACACAAAGTAATTCTCTCTGTGCACCACCTTTAAATAGTCTCAAACATCTGAAAATATACATTATATACAAAAATATATTCAGAGCTTGAACCATCTGAAATTCTTCCTACTGATTTTTCTAGTTTAATCACTATTGTTTGATTTACTCTACTGTGATTAGTTGAGGTACCTCCCTCTAACAGATAGCAATCCAGAAGCAAGCCAACTATGGGAATTACTATGGCAACATCCAAGATTACAAGGACAGTTTTGCAGATCTTCTACACCATGTTAGGATATCACAGAACAAGGCAAGATGAAATATTAGTCTTTTGTTTCAGTTCTGTTCTTGTTAGTTACTTTTCCAAACCTACTGACTCTACCCTCTGGAGGGTATGGTGATAGTTGACTACATCAGCTGAATGCCTATGGGCTCTATGGTTCTCTGTTGGTCTAAAGTAAATTGTCTCAAATCTTTCTTCGGCAACGTTATTCAGTTGTTTGTCTTCTTTCTTTCCTCAACTATTGTCCTCTTTCATGGAAACTCATCAACATCAGTCTGGAAGTCGCTTGTGTCAGCATCACTCTTCGGGAAGTAAGTCCAATTACGATCAAGACCTGAGTACTTCCAGTTTGGCTTTCTCAGTTTCTTTGACCTCTTTGTTTCCTGTTGTCCTAAATCACTGTCAATGAGTTCTCATAGTTTCTGGTGGTCTCTTTCTTTTAGCACTCTATCCTCTTGAATAGTCTCTGGCCTCCATGATCTCAGTCCTTGGACACTTGTTTCATGATGTACCTTTTGTTTTGAGGTACTGGTCACTTCAGACTCATGAGACACAGTTTAATTCTTCGATTCAGAGCTTTCTCCAACTTCTTCTTCTGTATCATTGTCGGTCAGCTGGGCACTTGTTTCCGCTTGATCTGTCTCTGTTCTCCAGGTATCACCAGAGTCTCGAAGGATGCAGTCTAAATTTTGATCCTTGAGTTTTGTTTTGCATTGAGGACTCTGTGTTTCTGCTCCAATTTTATTCTGATAGTGGTTTGGATGAATGGTGCTGTGAACCCTCTGGTCAGGCCTCATCTTCTTCTGATGCTTCTGCCAGCTGAAATCAAGCTGGACTTGTACAGTTAGTGGATGTTGTCCTCACCTCTTCCCCTGCTTTCCTCACTGTTTTTGTGTGTGAGGCATGGATCTAATTTGGCAAACCTGTGCACTTTACAGCAGTGTTGGTCACAAAGATGACCTGGTGCAGTCCTCTCCAATGCTCCTCCAAGCACAACGTGCAGACATGTTTGGAGGATTGAACCCGGTCTGCAGGGCTCAGTTCATGGCACAGGGCAGACTTGCAGATGATGTTGCCAGGCAGCCTGGTGAGAAATAGAACAACTACATCATCAGTCCTTTTGCAATACTTGAGAATCATGCCATCTGTAATATTCAAAAGGCAGCTGTGGGAACAGAAGGAATTCTCATTGCTCTCCCATCAGAACCACATGAGAAGAAAGTCCTGTTCTCCTGGATGGAGTACTTCTAGTGCTCATGAGCACGAGTGGAAGAGCATTTGGCCATTTGACAAACGTATAAGCACACGTTTGGCTAATTTGCTTTGATCATCCCATTTACCCACTCTACAACACCTAATGTAGCTGTAACTGCAGTGGAATCTCAGGTGAATGCATATGGCTGTGCACAGTAGTTGCATCACCTCATTCTTAAAGTGACTTCCATAATCTTATTTGAGATAAGCTGGCATGCCGAACCTGGGACTCAATTCCTACAAGAGTAGTGTGGCAACCAACTCCCACATCTCATAGTGGGGCATGCCTTGACCCATCAAGAGGGTAAGCATACAATGACTAGCAGGTACCTCAGCATATTATAACTAGGCATCTCCAGAAAGTTGATATTGAGTCAATTGAACGTACCATAGTAGTTTACTATGACTCATGGTTACAACAACTGTGTTTTCTGCATTTGTTGTTTGGCATACAATGCAGTGCTGGCACAAGTTCTCAGCCATAGTACAGAAATTAGAGTTAAATCAATAACATTTGAAGGTCTGCACCATCCCATCACTACCAACATGAGTTGAGCCATGCATATGTCAAACCATAGGTGATACCATGGTATCAAGCAGAACTAGTTTTCCTTCGGCTGAAACCCAAATGTCACTGTGATCCTTCACACACTGATTTTTCCCAATTTGCCTTTTCAATTTCAGAGGTTTTGTGCTTTGACTCTTAGTTCATTAAAGGTCTCTACAGTGTTCAACAACATAATTGGGACTGTCATATTTTCCTCACTGCATTGTTCATCTGAGTGAAATGTACTGGAATCAAGAGCACAATTTCGGACGACTTCTTTGACGTACCTGTTACCCTTAGTGACAGTCATTGTTACTCCTGCGGGCAGCTAATTTCACAACTGCTTTTCCTTTGGCAATTGAAGCTCTGTCAACACGTTCAAAACAAACAAGCTGATTCTAATAGGGGGACCAGAGGAGGTGACATCACTCTCTGTGACCATAATTGCCCAAAATCGTATACCAAAATCATACTGGCTGTCCATATAAATGGTGAGACTCAACCCATTGCATGCACAGCATGTTCTTGTCAGAGCTAGCAATTCAGCCACGTCTGCAGAGGTTATGTGACACAAGTAGGTTGTTTCTACTACCCCATTTGTAGTGCAAACAGCACATGCTCCTCTTAAAACACCATATCTGTCTCTCAGGCAAGAGCCATCAACAAATAATGTGTAATCAGACTCGGAAAGAGCACATCTGGTCTCGGTTTTGTGTATAACTTGGTTACATTGATGCAGTGTTTATCAGCTAGTAGTCCTCACATTCTCTCGTATTTGGTCAGGCAGTTGTTTATGAGATGCTGAGTACAAGTTTGTGTCTTCAGACTGTCAATGGAATGAGGGGCTGTTACAATGAGCCGGTGGTTCATTGCAACACTCCCACTCTGCTGTATGCTTTAAAAACAGCTGCAACCGCTTTAAGACAACCAAGAAGTGCAGCGGCTATTGGATCATGAGTGGCTGAAAAGTATGACACCGGACGCTTCCCTTCCCCATGTACCTGAGTCAAAACATACAGTGCACATCCATTACATTACATTCATGGCAAAGTATCACAAACTCTTTGTTGTAGCCTGGCATCCCAGAGAGTACATGTTTGAGTGCTTGGAAATCTTCCATGTGTTCATCTTCCATTGGTATTTGGTCATTGACATCATTGTGCATGAGCCGCTGTAGGGACTTTGCCGCAAGGAGAAAGTTGGGAATCCACTGACAACAGTAGCCCACCATCCCCAAAAACATTTGCACTTCTCTCTGTGTGATAGGGTATTTAATCTTTTAGAATGTTGAGATGCACTCATGTGATACTCGCTTGGATCCTTTCTCAATGTGATGACAAAGATACCTGACTTCTTTCTGACAACACTACAATTTGTCTGAAGAAACCTTATGCCCATTCTCAGCAAGGTGGTTGGGTGAGGTGATTGTGTCTTGTCTACATGCCTCTTTACAATGCAACTGTAGGGAGTCTCTGTTCCTTTTTCAGTATCTGGTTAAAGGGAGGAGAGGGACTTTCTTTATACCTTCTGGAGCTTGATACCATATGTGTTTTATCTCGAAATCTGAACATGAATAGATATTGTCTCATTGTGGAGGCAATTGGAAAACAATGCATGACACACGTTAATGACTGTAAACCATCCAGCTTCTGGAGGAATTTGGAAAAAGGATTACAGCAGGGGCTGGTACCACTGGATAGCATGGAACAACCATTTTATTAAATTTCCTAAGGTCTTGCACTACGCACCATTCTTTGATTTCTGTAAGCCATTTTCAAAGCAGTACATGGACTTCAGATGACATCTTTCAGAATGCACTGTTGTTTCATACTCTCAGTGATTGATGTTATGCCAGCTATTGCTTTTAGTGCAAGATTATATGGGAGCATTTGAGGGAAAACCGTGTCTGTTCTTAGGGTAATCTTGACTGGTTTTGCATCTTTAATCAAACCATTTTCTTTCCCTGTAATGTCCCACACTTCCTCCTTCACTGTCTCTTTAAATTGAGGAACAAATCCTCTTTAGTAAAGAGAGGGTACAGTTCAATCACAGCCTACGTCTCCATCTCCACACCTTCTGGCATGTGGTAGATCACACAGTTCAGTTGGCAAAGCAAACCTCTTCCTAACAGGTTCATGGGACTCGAATCGCAAATCACTAACTGGTGATTGTCGCCAGTAGAGCATATTTTTACTGGAACTGGGCTGAATTTTGTTTGTGCAATGATGATTTGTAATGCCTACAACTTGGATTGCCCTTCCTGATAGGGGTTGTTTCAGGGCTTTAACTTTCCTGACAGTCAAGCGAGTACCTCCAGTATCAGTCAAAAATAATATGGGGTGACCATTTAATTCACCTTCCACATATGGGCCACTCTGATTGACTTCCAGAATTGCGCCAAGCACACAATATGCTGCCCCCCCCAGGCACTGTCATTGTGACTGATCGAGACCATCTGGACTCTCAAACACCATAGGAACCTGTGGCATGTGACCTGAAAACAGGTTTTTGATGGGCTTTTGGTTGGGGCTGGAAAGTAGAACCTCCTCTCTGCATCTCTGGCCGTACCACTGGAGCTGGGACACATTTGTTTTTGCACTCTTCTGGTTCATCAGAGGGGTCTGGGATATCTGCATTACTCTCTCCTGGGGCATTGACTTCTGTGCTTGAACCTTAATTTGTACTCCAGATTACACCTGCTCTCTCTTCCAATATCTGACCTTGTTGTAAATGTGGCAAGGGATAACTTTCTTCATAGCCCCAATATTTATACCATCCTAATGTCCTCTATTTCTCCCATATGTTACCCAATTTCCTCCTTGTGCGTACTGCATAGCAACTCCCTGTATGTTTACACATGTACCAAAAGCAAAATCCAAGCATGGATTTATCATACCTGAGCCTTTCATGCCACCATTCTGAACTAACTCGATCTCTGCAGTTATTAACTTCTCCTGCGATCTTTTCTAGTTTGTCTCTAAAGTGTCACTGAAATACTTAGCTTAATGGAGGATCCCGTCAAGCAGTTTTGTTTGCCAACAAATTACATTGTTCTCAATCTGAGATGCAACCCAAAGACAAATGAGGAAATGAACACACCCCCATGTTCTCACTCAAAGGATCATCCATATCACTATGGGCCAGATGTATCAAAGGGGTTTACCCATTCTGTGCCTATGGCAAAATGTGTTCATACATATGGCCCTATGTTCCTTGTACATATGCATCAACCCTCAAAGACTCCTTTGGTTCCTGCATTGTTCTGAAAATCATGTGCCAATTCACTTCCTTCTAGGGGACTTTAGTTTCTAAATGAGCAATAACTGCATCATACTTAGTTTTTAATCATGGGTGAAAGACCATTTGTGTTTGGCCCCCGGGGGGGTGTTTGTGTTTTCAAATCCACAACTCACTTGCACTCAGTCCACAAATCTTTTGGGACTACTCCCTTGAATAACATGTCTAGATTTTACCACAAAACCTTCCAAATGGTAACCATCTGCTCTACCTGGGTGTACCATTTATCTGGGTACTCTCTCTGCTCTGGGAGACTGTTGGTGAAATGGAAAAGGTCTGCTTGAGTCAATGTAATGCACATATGCTCCTCCCTGCACCTCTCTCAAGGGGTATTCTTTTGCTGCTGTCTCAGTGTCTACACTCTTTCACCCTCTGGCACTTCCATCTTTTTTTCTCCTTCACTCTGTCTCCCTTAGACCACTGCTATAACTTTTCTAAGTCATGCCGTGCTCTGATACATTCAGTCAACTCCTTAACATTGGTTTTCAACCCTCGCAGCTTCATTGCCTTTAAGTCCCTGTTGCGCATGAACATTCTGAAACTCTTTTGCAACCTTTCTCTTTGGGTCAATTGATATCCAGTCGTCTGCCAACTTTTCCATCTTCACATGCGCCTCACATGCCACTCTTGCAGCCTCTTTGCTTATGTACATCAATTCATGCTCATTCATTCAGTCCCAAGTTTCCATTCACATTCGCCTCAAACTCAGTTTTCAACTGGGTGACGTTTCATTTCTGGGGGACATTTCCTCTAGGCTGTGGTGAGAGTTCAGAGCTACAGCTGCTGCAGTCTGCCCAGTAGCAGGTGAGTCAGTAGATCCTTCTGCCAGAATACTGGATAGTAAGTGGATTCCTGCATTAACTAGGGTCTGTGGAACACTCAAAACTGAGCTTGTGGAGTGCTTGTAACCATGTGCGTCAGAGGAAGACTCATACTTGTTAGAGTCTGGAATGTGATAGAGGTAACTGATGTCAGGGAGACACATTGAATCATTCAGGCCTGGGAGATAGTGGTCTACATAAATCGGGGTGCACTCGCACATTAGAAGGGTGTGTGATTGTTACTTTTTCCAAGGAATTCTGGGGTGTCTGCCCTGTGGATTGAACTAAGTCGTATGGTGGAACTTAATTGCATGAGGGTGGTCTTGGTCTTAGCAGGTCATCTAAAAAGTTATCCTCATCTTCAATTTCTGACCCCGCATCATTCACGGGCTTCATTTTGGTGGGGGATTTCTCCTTTTATAGAGCATCATTGGCTGCTGTGGGGTAAGCTCATACTGTCTTAACCACATTCTCACGTCAGATCTTTTGCCTTTCATCATCTTGAATATCCAGCTATGGCCAGCGTTTATTTGGGTCTGAATTTTATATTTCTCGCGCCTCTTTCTCTTAGCTACCTTTTCCCATAGGTTCAAAGCATGCAATTGTGTGTGTCTAGTTTGGGGTTTTATCTCATGCATTCTGTTTCTCAGATTTTCAAGTTTCACCACGTGGAAAGTCCTGCATAAACACATTTGCAAAGCTCCATCTTTTGAAGTATACTCGTGCCATTGTTTGAGCCAGACACATGTTTATAATCTTTTCTTTGCTGCCATCTCCCTAGCAGGGGTACCCTCTGGTAGTAATTTCTGTTCTTTGTTCAAAGATTTTAGACTTTCAATGAAAGATTCACCCTGTTTCCACAATTGTCAACAAATTATTGGGTTGCTCAAGTCCTCATGCAAGCTTCTCCAATCAATTCAATCACAACACAGCATCCACTCCTTGTCTGCCAATCCCAGCGTGACCAGGACAAATGTCACCTGTGTCATTCTCAACACCAACCGACCTGTCCCAGCCCGATACTCTATGATGCAAGCAGCTCTGCGTACAATAATCTCAGAGAACAAAATCTCCAAAAAGATTTTTCTAAACTACTATTGTCTGCGTCTTCTAAATGGGAGGTAATATTTCAGTTCAAAGATGTAGCCAGTGCTTTAACAGCACTCACAAGCACACAGTAGCAAACACTCTACCTGTGAGAGCCTACTTTTTGTTGATTTGTTCACTCCCATGCACCAAGGAATAAACAGATACTACTCCAAGTTAAGACATCCACTCACTCATATTATGTCCCTATCTTGGGGTGACTAATAGTGCTTTACTCTACACCTTAACCCTAGAAGACAATTCGACAAAACAGCTTTGTAGATCTTGAGATTACAGACTTTGATGAGCCTTACCGACTTCAACCCCAACATTATTTAACAACTACATGAAGGACATCAAGCATAACCAAAATCTCATGCATGCTCTCAAAACACAGGAAAAATATCAACAAGGCAATAATCACAGTCCGTATAAGTCCACAAATCAAAGCCACATAATATGTAAATTCAAAATCCTACCACTACATGATACTGTACCTTGTCATGAACTACAATTCCCAGCATACATGGCAATGAGTTTGCTCTCCCCCTCAATTTTATGCATGCACAATGATTTCCATATTGAGACACACAAAAGCGCTTTGAGAAGCTCAGAACAGCTACCAATTCTCCCCTCAGTCATCATGAATGCAGGTTGGGTTGGGGTCAATTAGAATTTCGGGAAAAAAAGTCTGAACCAAGAAGGCACAGTTCTCAGTGCTAAAGGGCAATTAGCCTATTACGGTCCAGTCAGTAATGCTGATTGTCCAGTCAGAACCATCAGCTTTGCTACCAGATCTGAGAACGTGCTCAACCCTTTCTTAGTCTCCTTTATGCTCATCCTGGGAAGGATCAGGAGCGTTGTAGTCCCTAGACCTACTTTGGTGCTCCCCGCTTGACTCATCTAAAATTTAAGGAATCAAACAGAGAAATCTCAAGTAGCAGAAATGCAGATCACATTTGGTCCTACAATAATGATAGATACCAAAATCCCGACCTTATAGGTCTTATTTAAAAGACTTTTTGGCACACAGAAGTTAATTCAATCTAGCTAAAATCATTTAGTCAATAAATTAGATTATAAGCTAAATTAAACTATAGAGTCAATCAAGAACTCAGTAAAGGTCGGATCAATAAAAAGAAAAACATAAATAAGAGAGAAATCTGTTTTACCTTGTAAGGGAAGGTTGGCTATTTACAGCAAGAAATCACATTGTTCTAGAGGGTTCTGAACAAAGGATTTCATACATTCATTATAGTAATTTGTTTTCAGAGCTCTCTACCAATTAGAGTAAGGCAAAAGAGATACATTACAACTAAATACATTCAATAGATTTCTCATAATTCTACTAATTAAAAGTAGAGGTCATCAGATGCCGCCCGACGCACTGGAAGCATAGCTTCCAGCGCGTCCAGAGAAGAAACTAACCAAAAGGGGGAAGGGGAAGGTCAGAGAGGCTTCGGAGGAAAGGAAAGGCTTTTCCTTTCTTCCATGTCCCTTTGAGCATTCCTGCTGCACTATCTCTATGTAGTTACCAGACACCAGGATTTTTTTTTAATTGTTTGATTATTTGGGGAGTGACCCCTTGGGGAAGGGTCCCTTCCCGTAGGGGAGCCTTATGTTGGCTGTTTCTGCCCCCCTTGTGGGCAGATTGGCCATATTTTTCAGCCAATCTGCCTCCAAGGGGGAAAGAAACCCACTAGACACCAAGGATATATATATATTTTTTTCTCTAACAGGAGCGGCCTCTTACTCAAGGGTGCGCCCCACGGGGACATTATACTTTGTCATTTCTGGCCCCTTTGGGGGCAGATCTTTCTATTTGTATAAGCCCATCTGCCCCCAAGGGGGGAAGAAACCACTTAGGCACCAGGGATTGTTGTGTGTTTGTTTTGTTTGGGGGGCAGCCCCTTGGGCAAGGGTTGCTCCCCATGGTGGCCATTACTGATGGCCATTTCTGCCTCATCTTTGGGGCAGATGGGTCTATTTTTATTTGGCCCATCTGCTCCCAAGGGGGGCAGAAACCACTTAGGCACCAGGGATTGTAGTGTGTGTGTGTGTGTTTTGTTTGGGGGTGGGGCGGCCCCTTGGGCAAGGGTTGCTCCCCATGGAGGTATATTACTGATGGCCATATCTGCCACCTAGGGAGTGGATCAGCCTATTTTTATTAGACCCATCTACCCCCAAGGGGTGGCAGAAACCACTTGGGCAACAGGGATGGTTTTGTTTGTGTGTTTTGTTTGGGGGGGTGGCCCCTTGGACAAGGGTCACTCCCCTGTAGGGGGGGCATTCATTTTGGCCATTTTTGCCCCCCCTCCCCATGGGGCGGATCAGCCTATTGTTGTAAGGCCCGCGAGGGGGCAGAAAGCCCAATGGAAACCAGGGATTTATTTTTTAAACAAGAGTTGGGGTTTGGCCATACCCCCACCCCAATAAATGGGGACAAAGTTGGCCCACATAAATAAGTGAGGTATCATTTTTATCGGGAGACAGAGGGGAATGCTGGGTGGTAGGAAATCTGTGCTGGTGCGGTGGTCCCAAACAGAAATGTGTGGAAAATGTGAGTCTTGCAGGGGATTCCGGATAAGAAAGTACTGGGGGATGCACGCAAGTCACACATCCCTGGCTCCCTTGGGTGTCTAGTTTTCAGAAATGTCTGTCTTTGGTAGGTTTTCCTAGATGGCTGCCGAGCCCAGGACTAAAAACGCACGAGCACCCCTTGCAAAAACAGGTAGTTTTGTAAAAGAAAATTTTGATATGTCCATTTTGTGTTTTGGGCCCTTCCCTGTCGCCGGCACCAAGCCTAACCACACAAGTGAGGTACCATTTTTATCGGAAGACTTGGGGGAATGCTGGGTGGAAGGAAGTTTGTGGCTCTACTCATATTCCAGAAATTTGCAGCACCGAAATGTGAGGAAAAAGTGTTTTTAAGCCACATTTTGTGGTTTGCAAAGGATTCTGGTTGACAGAACCCAGTGAAAGCCCCACAAGTCACCAATCCTGTATTCCCCTAGGTGTCTAGTTTCCGAAAATTTATAGGTTTGCTAGATTTTTCTGGGTGGCGGCTGAGCTACAGCCCAAATCCCACAGCTAGACACTTTGTAAAAAAAAAGGTCCGTTTTCAGTGGAAAAAATGTGATGTGTCAATGTTGCGTTCTGGGGCGTTTCCTGTTGTGGGCACTAGGCCTACCCACACAAATGAGGTTCCATTTTTATCGGGGGATTTGGGGGAACGCAGATAGAAGAACACGTGTTATTGCCAATTGTCTTTCTCAACATTGTTGCCTTCCAAATGGAAGACAGTGTGTAAGAAAGAAATCATTTTGGGAAATGACCTATAATTCACATGCTGGCCGAGACGCCCGCAAGACGGCTGCCCTCCGTTGAAGCTCCACATCGTCGCACGTTTTAGCTGCGTTTGGTGGCATTTTGGCACTATGGACAGAGATAATAGAGGCACAAAGATGAGAACATGAGAGCAACAGGTATTTTACCGCTAGAATAATTTTGGAGCATATTTTGTAGTGTTTTTTTGCTTTTTTGGCCCCTCCTCAGCTTTGGTGGCCGCCATTTTGATTTTTGGAATTTCTTTTTTTTTTGGTAGGAAAAAAAGAAGAGAAAAACAACTGCATACTTTAATGTTGTAGGACGCAGGTACTCTATGAAGCTCATTTTTTCTTCTTTAAAATTGGATTACTATTATCCAGCCACTTTCCTCTACAATTGGGTTATGGTCAGCATCTACAGCCTCAGGAGCTATTTGTTTCATTAATAATTTTGCCGGTCAAGAGATTTTATGTATTGCGTGTTTTTCAGACTGCAGTGCTGCATTTAAGATAATTTTTATACTATCTATTGGCTCATAGTTTATTCTCTGCCTACTTATTTTCTATGGAGCCTCCCTCCTCTTCTTCTCCAACGGTTGCAGCGGTTTCTGGAACCATGTCCTCATCACGGAAGGACTATAATAATACCTCTAAACGACAAAAGAAGGATCCTTCCTCTCCAACAAAATCTCCTTTGACTCTGACCCTGGAAGACCTTATGGACGAAATAAAACACTTGAAGCCCTTTGTGATGGAAACTAACGCTACCCTTCCAAAGATTAAAGAAAAGTGGTCAAGTCTGGATCCAGGGTCTCAGAGGCTGAGCAAAGGATCAGTAATATGCAGGATGAGTTTACTAAGATCGATGCCATGTCTAAAGAAATTTCGCTCCTAAAGCAGCAAACTGAGGACTTGGAAAATCGTAACCGGCGTAACAATCTTAGAATTTATGGCATTCCTGAGGAGGCGGAAGGCAATGACATAATCTCTTTCCTGAAAACTAATATTAAAAAAATAATTGGGCTCAAGGACGGTACTGCTCTTAATATACAACGCGCGCATAGTGTGGGGCCCAGATCTTCTGGTGCCTCATCACCTGATCGTCCGAGAGGCATTATTGTTCTTTTTTTGGAGTATACTGAGTCACTCATGGTTTTGTAAGCAGCTAAGCAAAGGAAACAGATGCTGTGGTCTAGTCATAGGATTTTCTTCTCACAGGATGTGGCACGTGCCACTGCTGCTCGTCGCAAAGAGTTTCTTTTACTGCGTCCACGGTTGAGATCACTAAACGCTCATTATGGACTGGTTCATCCTTGCTTCTTTAAAGTAACATAAAAAGATCGTACTTTTTCATTTGCCTCTCCTGCTGATATGAAAAAGTTTATTAGCCAATGCAAGGGTGAAGAAATGGAATGTGGCAAATCTTGATTACTCATTGTTGGTTCTTAAGAAGTTCTTTGCTGATATGTTGTCCTACGTTAATGATCACTTTTATTTATTTTTATTTATTATTTTTATTATTTTTACAGATACCTCATGCTTTATTTGTTTACCTAAATCCGATATGTGTCCCTTTCCTGTGTCCTGTTCCAGACCCATTGTCTTCATTTGTTCTCAGTTGTCGATAAGTGTTTTGTATAACTCATTATTCTTCATATTTATGCTGTATTATTTATTTCTTCTGTTAATAATGTCTTTGTGGCCTACTGTCTCCTCTCGTGTGTAGTTCCGGTTGTGGACCATCTTAGCTTTTTCCGTGCTTCCCCACTCTCCCACTTTATTGTCACTGTATTGTTTTTACTTTGTCCTACTATGGCTCAAGCCATTAGGCTCCTTGCCATCTACTCTGTTTTTATCACGGTATGCTCTCTTTTTCTTCTTTCTTTCCTCTTTTATTCCTTCCTTCTTTCTTATTCGACTGAGATTTGGTTGTTCATTCTACATACCTTTAGGTATCATAAGATCCAGTGGTTTCTAACTTACTGTTATATAAGTTATTTTATGTTGATAATGTTGCTACAGATATTTCTTTTTGTTGTTCTCCAAAATGGTTAAAGTCATGCGTGTTGTTTCTTGGAATGTGAAAGGTTTACGCAATCCCATTAAGAAGCAGAGTGTCCTCTCACATCTTTCCAAGTTAAATTGCAAGGTTGCCATGTTGCAAGAAACTAATACCTCTGATAAGGATATTAATTCTTTGAGGCGGCAGAGGGTGGGTCATATTTTTTGTTCTCCGGCGCTCCATAATAAAAATGGGGTTCTTATTTTATTTCATAAATCAATTTCCATACAGATAGAGCGAGATGATGAAGGGAGGTGGCTTCTTCTTCACCTCACTATCAATAATGTCCCATACACCTTACTCAACATTTATGGCCCTACAGGTATTGATCTAAACTTTTGGGAAAATATTTAACGGGTTTTACGCTCCTGTCCGAATGATAATCTTATATTGGGCGGAGATTGTAATCAAGTTATGGACCCCTTTACGGACAGGCACTCCCTTTCCAGATATATCCCTAATAAAATGCAAAAAACATTCAAGAATGCCATTCATTCCAGAGGCTTGAAAGATGCTTGGAGGATATACAATCCAGATAGCTTAGAATTCACCTTTCATTCTTCCATGCACAATTCAAAATCTAGAATTGATTATATTTTTTTGACACCTCACTTGCTTACTGGTCTAGTGCATGCTGAAATAGGTGCTATATTAATATTGGATCATGCACCTATGCTTATAGATATTGACATCACAACTGAATCTTGTAGGTCAAGGAGATGGCGCTTTAATAACTATTTGCTGTAGGATCAGGTCTTTGTAGATAAATTTGAAGTATTTCTTAAGGCATGTTTTGATCTCAATCTGACGCCTTCCTTGCAATTCCATATTGTCTGGGACGCTTTAAAGCCTCGGTCAGAGGCTTCATTATTGACTATGTGGCTACAAAGAAGAAAAAGTTTCTCACAGAGTCGGCTCTTCTCTTATCATCCATTACAACTCTGGAGCATAAATACTTTACATCTAATGATAAGGATACTCTTAAACTCCTTATTCAATCCAAACTAGATTTTAATAAGAAGTCCACTGAACAAGCCTCAGGCACACTTTTAAAAATTGATTCTAAATTTTATGGTGGGCGTAATAAAGCTGGAAAGATGCTTGCAAGTTATCTTAAAGTTAAGTCCCAAAAATCCAAGATTTCACATATCATAGACGACAATGGGAATAATCATTTTAGAAATGAGGATATTTTGCAATGTTTTTCTGATTTTAATCAAAGTCTCTATACGCCTGAATCATCCCCCTCTGAGGCAGATCTTGAATCCTTTTTAAAATCTCTCCCATCTTGACCGAATCAGTCTCAAGACCTTTCTTCCCTAGATAAAGAAATATCTGTACAGGGTATTAGGACAGCTTTAGAAAAATTAACAAAAAATAAAGCTTTGGGCGCGGATGGCTTTACAGCTGAATTTTACCTTCGTTTTTCCACACATCCTTCTTCCACATTTGCATTCTCTTTATTATCAATTTATTCAGAATGATAGGGCTCAAGGTACATTTCCTCAAGCAATGCTTTGCCTCATCCCTAAAAAAAGAGAAGGACATTTCTCTGTGTGCTAATTATCGGCCAATTTCTCTCATTAATTTAGACTGCAAGATATTTGCTAAGACATTAGCTCTTCGTGTAAATCAGAATATACAGGATTTAATTGGTTTTGAACAATCTGGCTTTGTTAAAGGCAGATATATTACTGATAATTCCAGAGCCTTACTAAATATTTTAATCTTGCTTCTACAAGTACTATTCCAATGGCTGACATTACTTTGGATGCAGAGAAAGCTTTAAATCATATTAATTGGCTTTTTATGATGCGAGCCCTGAAATGGCACAGCTTTGGACCTGTAATTTTAAAATATATTAATATATTATATTCTTCCCCATCCACATCTATCTTTTTATATGGAGTTCAATCTTCTTATTTTTTCCTTTATCGAGGTACTAGGCAAAGGTGTCCATTATCCCCCTTGTTATTCAATTTATCTTTGGAACCTTTCTTATATTCCTTGAACCAATCTAATTTGTTTACCGGGTTTGTGCATAAAGATTTGCAAATCAAATTTACTGCTTATGCTTATGATGTTATCTTGTATGTTTCTAATCCGCAGACATCGTTACATGTATTTATTGAACTACTGAACTCATACTCTAGCCTCTCAGGTTATAAATTAAACTTAAATAAATCTGAAGTTCTTCCTTTAAATACATTTTGTTTAAAACATATGTTTGAAGAAACGGATTTTAAATGGACCCCCACACATATAAAATGTCTAGGGATTAAGTACACCCCTTCAATTCCGGCTACTATTCAGCTTAATTTGGCAGATCTTGTTAAAAAAATTCGTAGCATGTTGGATAAGTTGTCTCCTCTGTTTTTATCCTGGTGGGGTAGGTTGGAATCCATCAAAACTATGATGCTCCCAGTGATAAATTTTTATCTGTCAAAATACCTTTGACATTTTTTTAATTGCTTAATAGCATTTTGATGAACTTTCTATGGAATGGACGCAAAGCACGCATTGCTCTTTCCTCACTGTGCACACCTAAGGATTTAGGTGGAGTTAATTTTCCGAATCTTCATCAATATCATTCCTCCTTTATATTGAAACAAGTTTGACCTTATATCTATTCTCCTCAAGAAATTTCTCCATCGATTTGGTATAAATTGGAGGAGGCAATTATTTTTCCTTTGCATTTCAATCAATATCATATTTTTCGTACTCTCCTAGAGCGTTCTCATCTCCTTGTCTTAAGCAATCCATCGCAATTGGTTATCCACTATTTACTAAACCATTATCATCTTTACAAAAATTCCTGGACGCCTCTATTTGGCATAATAGAAATATCAGGTTATTTAATCATACTCTCTTCTGGAGAGAATGGGTAATAAAAGGTATTTTACAAGTCAAACAATTGTTTGAGCATATGCTACCTCTCTCTTTTTCTGAACTCCAAATTAAATTTCATTTATCAGCCACCCACATGCCAAAATATCAAAGCTTCATAACCCTTCTGGCACAACAACTAAATATCTTATTGCTAGTTCCAAGCCCCGCTCCAACTTTAGTTCCTATGCAGCTTTCTCCCTGCACCCCACATATATAAATACCTACATTATCACTTCCCAAGCCGTGTTAAAAATAAAATAGAGCTTACTTGGGAATCGGACCTCAATTGCTTTCTCTCTGTTCAAAGATGGAATTGCATTTGGTCCAAAATCCATCATACATCCTATAATGCCAGTACTACACAGACCATTTATTATTTTTATCATAGACTTTTTTTTAACTCCTCTCTCTCTCTCTAAGTATAACCCAAGCATTCCAGGTTTTTGTTGGACCTGCTCTGATACACCAGGCACCTACCTACACTCTTTCTTCCAATGCCCAGCTATTGCTTCTTTTTGGCGAAAAATTTGTAATAAAATTGCACAGATATGCAATGTTAATTTTCTTTTTGACATTGTCAACATCTTGTTTGGGAAGTTCCTCTCCTATTTGGATTGGCGCCCGTAAAGTGGGCCGTTTTGTGGATTTGCTCATTGCTCTAGAATTACAAATTATCACGTCAAACTGGAAGGATGCTAATAAGATCACTTTTAATGGATGGTGGAACTTGCTTTGTCATCATCACAGATTAGACAGAGCATCTGCTATCTCTACAAAACAACTTCTTCAAAAAGACTCATTTTGGTCACCTCTTACGACTTATTTATGTCTCCCACCATCTCAATTTCGTAATAACACTTTCATGTTCCAGCCTCCATGAAATTATCGTCTCAATACATGTTTAAGATACTATTTAATGACTGTTCTTATTGCTTGATATTTTATGATAATTACTGGTTCTGGTCATGTATTTTCATTTTATTATCTTTTCATTTCTTTCTTTTTCCTTTTCTTCTTTCTATCTCTTTTTCCTTCTTACTTCTCTTTGCTATAATTCACATGCTAGTACAGGGACCCCCAATTCAGAGATGTGCGAATAACCACTGCTTCTAGACTCCATATCTTGTTCCCATTTCGGAAATACATAGGTTTCCTTGATACCTATTTGTCACTCTTTTTATTTTACCAAATTAATTGCTATATGCCATGTATGCAATGAAATCCCATTGGAAGGTCCAGCTCATTTTGTGGCTCTGGGTACGTTGGGTTCTTGGTCAACCTACAAGCCCTATATATCCCTGCAACCAGAAGGATCAAGCAGCCGTAATAATATATTGCTTTCAACATCTGCCATAGCTGGAAAAAGTTACAGAAGAAAACATAGTCAGAAACGGCTGGGTGTTTTTCTAACTCAATTTCAATGTTTTTTTTAATTGTTACTTTATATAGGAAAACCTTGAAGGATCTACAGAAATGACCCCTTGTTGAATTCAACATTTTGTCTAATTTTCAGAAATGTTTAGCTGTGCGAGATCCACCATTGGTTTTACACCCATTTCTGTCACTAACTGGAAGGAGGCTGAAAGCACAAAAAATAGTAAAATGGGATATGTTCCAGTAAAACGCTAAAACTGTGTTGAAAATTTTTATTTTCTGATTCAAGGCTGCCTGTTCCTGAAAGCTGGGAAGATTGTGATTTTAGCTCTGTAAATTCTTTGTTGATGCCATTTGCAGGGAAAAAAAACACATGCTTTCTTCTGCAGCACTTTTTCCCAATTTTCCTCTAACAAAACAAATTTTAGCTGTATTTTGGCTAATTTCTTGGTCTCCTCCAGGGGAACCCACAAACTGTGGGACCCTCTAGAATCCAGAGAATGTTGGGAAAAAAGGATGCAAATTTGGCGTGGATAGCAAATGTGGACAAAATGTCATGAGGGCCTAACCCCAAATAGCCAAAAAAGGCTTGGCACAGAAGGGGGAAAATGCTTGGCAGCGTAGGGATTGATGGACATGAGGCAAGTATTTTTAGTGTAACTAAAGCATCTGTGGCAGTGCACTGTCATTTATGGACAGTGCATTTTCCATTGAAATGGGCACTGAATGTACACAGACATACAATTTTACTGATAAAACTATATTACACATAAATGATGATATGTGGAAGTCAAGTTTCAGTGGTTATTTGGCATTTCTCCATCACCAAGGAAAGTGTTGTGATTTGTTTTGACGTAAGAATGACAAAGCATGCTTCACTTTTGCTTTCCTCACTGCTGAATGTGTACAGTTCTTTTACTGTTTTTTTTTAACATTTTGTTGTTTGTTACAAAAATGACATACAGCCTTTTCTTTCACACTCTCTGTACCTCAGCAAGATTGTCACATAATTTATTTTTCTTTATCGGACTACAAAGTGAGAGGAGTTTGTAAACACCATGTAAAAAATAAAAAGCAGGAACTTGTCATAAGACATGACCAGCCATTTGACCTATGTCTTTGAAGGGCAGTACATGTGACAAGATAAAATACAGATTTTAAAGGCATCTTTATTTGTTGCTTGGATTTTCCCAACTCGCCAAAAATCAGCTTGCAAGGAGTTTAATAAACACTTCAGTAAAACATTAATTGAGAACAGCTTTCTCCCTCTTTTCAAGGAGACCAGCATGTGGCACTGATGGTCCTTACCTTGGCATACAGTCTCCTCATTCAGTGAATAAGGTGGTTCTTCTTTCTTTCTACCATGACCTGGTCCTAAAAAGTATCTGTCTGCCAATGAGAACATCAAATTCCTGCTTTAGATTTTACTATACATAAAATATTCAATTAAGTTGTAAAATGTGCTTGTAACTTTCAATCTCAAAGTAAAGCTGTGACCGGGGGCTACCTATTTGAGGTAATGTGATGCAGGGCATACAGTAATAGGGCTTGTGTTGAATAGGGATCCCCGTCCATGTATTGTGCAAGTTGCTATCGCTTAACATTGTGCCTAACTTGGGACTGCTTGGAGGGGTGAGATCAGCACACAGGCACAGTGTTATGATTTTATTTCATCTGGAACTGTTTGCAGCAAAGAATTTCACTGTAGACGATACGTATGTACGCTGTACTCAGCGAGGATTCCATTTTAGACAAGCTGATTGAAGGATGTAATTCAGGACTAGATAAGTTCTGTTTAACATATGAAGTAAATGGAAATCCCTAAATGAAAGGCAAAAGAGATTATTAATTTGTTGATCTTAATCGGAAGGAGGCCAGTAAGGACAACATGACTTCCTCACATTGTCTATTTGGTCAAAACAATACAGTGCTATACACCAGTTTTCATTCAATGGGCAGTGTTTTCTTGAATGAATTCTATGATGAAAAACAAATCGGATGGTAACAGCTTTGCAAATCATAATTAACTCCAGGCTGACGTTTTGAACAGGCAAAGTGGAAGTGGTATGCTTGAAATGAGGACCACGAAGTACATAACACTCTGCAATCTTTAAGCATTGTTCCACGTGTTTGACCACGTGGAAAGGGCTCAGTTTAGCTATTATTTCTCAGGAGACAAAGCAAAAATAATTGTAAAACAAGCATTTGCAATGCAATGGGTCTCGTATTTGCTATTAGTGTTGTAACCTCCTAACCAGACTTTTCTTGCAAGGAAACAGAAGTTCGCTCGCAGTGAAACGGATTGGCAAAAGTGGAAATATCCATGTAACCGGCAGAAGTGGAATTAGCCATATAACCGGGTCGATGTTATGCAAAGCGCTCAACTACTGCCCAGCGAGAAAAAGTAGTCCAGAAATCATACAGAAAACATGGAGCCTTGTATGTTTTCAGTAATTGGCCGGAGCCCTCGAGGCGGGCTAAACACCGGAAAAGGCATGACGTGTGCATGACTTTCACTTATGAAATCAAGCAAATTTTAAAAGGCAAGACCACAAACCATCCAAACAGATGGGCTTCACAGGGGCGTGGTTAAAAGCCCACAGAGAGACTACACCAGGGACAGAGCGTGTTGCCCTCGAACCTAAAAAAGTAAGAGTGGGATATTTAACAGATCCCGATCATGCTGCCCCATGTCAGTAATTTTGCAGCTTGGATGGGCGGGACCCAGCAGGGCTCTTGCGAAACATTTGTGTTTGGCTACAGGATTAGAAGGATTTGCGTGTCACAGGCAGGCCCATGATTGAGCACAGTCTTGCCCAGCTTGCTCCGAGGTCTACTACAGGTTAGAACCTAAGTTCTCTCTCATGTCCTGGAGTGACGGGTGCCGAAACGTAAATCAGAAAAGGACTTCAAGATCTTCTTTTAGTCCTAATCCTGATGAGCCTGTTGATTTGGAAGAATTTGAGTATTTAACAGGCCTTCCTGAACCCAAGGAAAATGTCACATAGTGGCTGTGTGGTGGAGGTGGGAGCGGAAATAGAGAACTAAGGCTTTACCCATACTCCATGTGTTAGGATCTCAGTTCCCAATATCAGAGCATTGAAAAGGGGTTTTCAGAAGTAAAGGCAAGTCTTCCTTAGTAATGAAAACAATCCAAAAACATTTCTTAGAGATATAATATGTACTTGTGCAATTTACTTGCAAATTTACTACAAGACAGGGGATTATTTTTTCAATATTTTCTTTCACTGTGTTTTTCCAACTGGGCATAATTTTTTAGGGGCAAGACTGAAACAGCATGCGCTAGTGCTTGCAAGCACTGTTGCCTTCAGTAAAGGGCTTGAAGCCCGCCCGTTGCTTTTTAGTTGCTGAATTCAATTTCACTCTTCTTTACTGTCTCGTAATTGGCCAGCGCTGGCCAAACGTCACTTCCGTTTGTCTCTGTGGAGGAGGGACCATGCACAGGTTAATGCAATTTTATCTGTGCTCGTCTGCTGCTCCGATGCGATTGAGGTACTAGCAACATTATGCTGTCAGGAAGGGATGTGCCCAGAGAATTAACACACCCATTTCTAAACGTATTGTATTTATTCCTTATGAGATTCATTTACCCTGTGGCCTTCAAGGATCTATTTACCTTAAATAGGATTCCAAACTAAATATGCACTGTTTTTAAATCTAGTTAGTAAAATTATTATTTCATCTAAAAAGTCAAATTCCAAGCATGGAATCTCCATATGAACTGTTCAAAATGTAAGTATTTAATTCTAAGGTCTGCAAACACCAAGCTGTAGACCTTGATCAGGGTGGCAAGTGAGGTGTGCATGCTATCTGCAAACATGGCTTTAGGGGCCCCAGTGATTTTTTCATAATTGCAAGAGCAATAAAATGAGTGGGCCTGAGATGGGATTATCGCATTGACTACGATGTCAACTGGCAAATTTGTGGCAGCTCTATAAATACTCAGGCATAAGCATTATATGCTCAAGGCAAAACATACTTTTGCAGCTTGAGTGCTCCCCATCCATTCTGAATAAGGCTATTTTTTGGGCCTTTCCTTGTAATTTGAAGCCTTGCCCTAATTCCCCTTAAGAAAAGGTGTGTCCAATATATAGGACCGCATTATTAATATTTGAAGTCATAAAGCTGCTGTTTAGAAAGCAGCACATGCATGTTTCTCCTAAAGCTTATGTAAGGAAAACTTACTGAAATGTAATATACTTTCCTAAAAGTTGCCTCCATAACCTATTTTGCTGCTTAAGCTTTTCATGTTGAGAAAGCCTACTATGGAAGGTAAGAAAGCCTCTTTCACCACCGGGTGGCTACTAAATATATGGCACTAATAGCTTTGTAGCATGTTAAAATGCTTTTCCTTTTTAGGGTCAAGCCTGCGGCAGCATGCACTTATTTGCAATCACTGTTGTTTTCAGTAAGGGGCTTAAAACCAGTCCGTTGTTTTCCATTTGTTGGATTCAGTTTCATTCTTCCTTGCTGTCTCATAATTGGCCAGCGCTGGCCAAACATCACTTTGGTTTGTCTCTGTGGAGCAGGGACCAAGCACAGATTAATTCAGTCTAATCAGTGCCCCTCTGCTGCTCAGACATGATTGAGGTACTTTTTACATAGCAGCATACCAGACAGCACAGCTATCTGGTTTCTAAAGACATCTTGGGGGCTTTCAGATAGTTGATCTAGGAATGCATTCCACCCCTTGATTGACATTGGCTTTGTCGTTTGTAACCCACATTATCTGGCATTCTATTTGCTGGCTTTTTTTTTGCTTTAGGCTCTCCAGATGTGGTACATCCCTCCCTTTGCCAAAATCGTGTTTACTATATTCTTCCACAAACTCCCTTTCTATATACAGGCCTTTAAATCTTGTTCTTATATGAGAATTAAGAACACAAATGAAGCAAATTTTTTGTTATTTCTGAAGTGTGTTGGAAACAAATACTTTAATATGATGAGAACAAATCATTACACTAGGTGATGCAATTTCCACACATTTTCATTTGTGCACTCTATAGTTGTATTGCTAAAACTGTATGTCTGTGCAAATGTAATGGTTATTTCAAATGAAAATGTGTGTCTATAATGGTAGTGCGCTACCATACCATGCATGCTCTACGCCACTCCACGCTACTCGTCACCACTCCACACCACTCCACTCCACACCATTCCACTCCACACCACTCCACTCTGTGCCTCTGCACTCTATGCTACTTCACACTATGCCTCTCCACTCTACCCTGTACCACTCTACGCCAATGCACTCTTCGCCACTCTACTCTACACCACTGCGCTGTTCATCACTGCACTCTACAACACTCTAGGTTAGGCCACACCAATCTACTCTGCACAGCTCTACTCTTCTCCATTGTAGTGTACGCCACTCTGAAACACTGCACTTTGCGTCAATACACTCAGCACCAATGCACTTTACTCTGTAACACTCAACTCTGTGCCCCTGCATTCTACGCCATTCAACTGTATGCCACTCTAATCTACTCTGCACAACTGCACTCTATGCCACTGCACTCTACACCACTTCATTCTATGCCATTACACTCTATGCAACTTCACTCTACCCTGAACCACACCACTATACGCCACTTCTCTCTACTCTGAAACAATCTACTCTACGGCACTTCAGTCTACTCCACTCTTCTTCACTCTGCGCCACTCCACTCTATGTCACTGCACTTTATGCCACTCTACTCTTAACTACAGCACTCTATGCCAATGCACTATACACAACTTCCCTTTATGCCACTGCACTTTACTCTGCATTACTGTACTCTACACCACTGTTCAACTCTACACCACTGCACTCCAACACTTTACTCTGCAACACTGCACTCTCCACCACTGAACTCTCAGCTACTTCATTCTATGCTACTCCTTTCTACACCACTGTACTCTACACCACTGCACTCTGCCACTGCACTCTACTCTGTACCACTCTATGCTACTATACTCTGCACCACTCTATGCCACTGTAATCTATGCCAGTCAACTCTACTCTGCACTCTACACCACTGCACTGTATGCCACTCAACTCTACTCCAGTGCCCTCTCCATCACTCAACTCTATGCCACTGCACACTGCGTCACTCTACCCTTAGCCACTCCACTCTGCTATGCACACCTCTAATCTACGCCACTGTATTCTATGATGCTTCATTGTATGCCACTGAATTCAATACCGCTGCTGTCAGTGCCACTGTACTATCCAAAACTCTATGCCAATGCACTGTACACCAGTCCACTCTACTCTATGCCACTCCAATGTATGCCACTGTGTGACTTCACACTATGCAAATCAAATACACAACACTCTCTACCACTCCACTCTACTCCACTCTTTGTCATTCCACTCTACAACAGCCCCCTCTTCACCATTCCACTGTACAACACTCCACGCAGCTCTCCGCTACACCACTACTACCACGCTGGTTTACAACATGGCTAAAGCATATTAGCAAAGCCAATAGCTCTTGCATAGGCGATACCTATTTGCTTTGCCAATGCTTGTTATATATTAATGTGGTCTATTTACTCTGACAAAGACTTTTGAACTGCAGAGCTCTGTGCTCTTGAGATGTTCTGCCCTCAGAGTCTGCACCTCCCAGGGCTTTTGCCATTGGCATAAAACGTTCCCTTGTTTCATCTGTGGAATGTATTTTATGAGTGAACCCCTAATCAGCCAGTTTGAGAGCTACATGGCTTGCCATGCCCATGAAACGTGGCTCTCACATTGTCAGTACAACCACCATCCCGATCATTAATAGACAGTCACTTCACTTTGTTAAGGTCTGATCCTGTTAGTATGTACTGATCTTAATGAAGAATTTGTGAAAGTTGGCCCACGTGCCATCTTCTACCACTTAGTGCTGTACAGCATCCAGGTGGAATTGGGACCCAGACACCAATTAAAAAATGGCCCCCATTAGCAAATCAGATAACTAAAAAAAAAGTGGTGAGATTTGTATTTGCTTTCCGCTTATGAAGGAGCAGCATTCGCTATTCAGGAAGGAAGTAATCGCCGCGTAACCCATCATTACTTAAGGTACTGTAAAAGTAAGGAATATGCAGTGTACCTTGCCATTTGGAGTTTAATTGCCGCAGATGACACCCACGCGCACATTCCATTGAGGGAGGATGGAGCGAGGCAGCCGCGGGTAATTGCTGTTCTCTGCATTGCGCCCGTTCTGGAATTTAACACAGGGTGCTTCATCATTGCTGAAGCACTGAAGTCAGCGTGTATCTCCTGTGGGAAGCGACCATCTTTAAACTGGATATCTTTAGTGCAGTAATACAACTGTAGCTGAGGCTTGTTGGAAGGCTGTATACAGCGTAAATGTCAGTGACGTGCACAATATTTCCATACCCAACATTAATGCGAGTCGCTTGATCAGTGATCCGTATTGTCAGCAATTTGAGGTGAATTACATTCCTGCAGTTCTACATTGCACATGACTCCAGCTCTAATATAATTTTAAATTCATAATTCAAGGAGGTGAACGTCATTGCACATACTATAACACAAGATCAGCGATGCACACACTGTGAACTTGGTGAGACGCCTGAATAAAATACATATAAATATATGTTAGACATGAGTTCAATTTTGCAATATAAGTATATTTAGATACTTTTTATTGTGTTTGTAGTAGTTTGAAGTAGTAGTGTGTTATGGCTAACTCACAATTGTTCAACCAACCATCTATAGTTTTTTTTACAAGTACCTGGTAAACCACCATTGGTTTGGAAGAAATGTTTTTAAACATTTGAGAATTATCTGATTGCAAACCATTTTCTGTGGAGTGGAAACTGGCATTGTTATTCAGTTTTTTGGGAACTGCAGTCATTGAGATTTTTGAAAATTTACAATCAATTCCAGTACCTGTAGGTGCAGGTGTTCAGTGGGACGTGTTTAAAGAAGCTGTTGCAAGACTTGAAAAACAATTTGTTTGAGGAACCAAATGTCATGATTGAACGTCAAAGTTTTTTTAAATAAAGTAGTTTGTGGATGAATCAATGGAAAAAGTGGCAGCGTTAAGAGTGCTTGCTGCAAATTGTGAGTTTGGTCAAAATGTAGCCACACACATAAGAGATCAGTACGTATTTAATTGTGAATCTAAAAAAATCCAGAAAGACTGTTGGCTTGTCGAAATTTAAAACTGACTGAGGTTCTAGACACTGCCAAGAGCATAGAAAGATCTATATTGTCATCTAAAGCATTAACTGTTGAGGACAGTAGTGCAAATTTGCCAGTGTGTGCGATTCAAGTGAGAAAGAAAACTTTTAAGCCTGCGAATAACAAATCAGGTCTCTGTTGTTATAGATGTTGTTCTAAAACACATCTCAGTAATAATCCAGGATGCCCCGCTGCCAAAAGGAAATGTAATAAGTGCAATAGGGCTGAGCATTTCCAGAGTGTGTGCAGGTGTATGAAATCTGGTAAAGGTGTGAATGTAAACACTATGGATGATGTAAGTGGCGACTTAGAAAGTACGGTTCTCACACTCTATGATAACTTCAATGTAAATGCTACTAATACAGGGTCTAAAGCACAACTGGGAAAGGTGCATTTTGGGAAAGTGACCTTAAATGTAATGACTGACTTGGGCTATCCAATCACCATAGTGTCGGGGGAAACATTGTTTCCTCCCGCCGGCCCTGCGGTGAACAAAGCCTTAACATTGATGCTCGCTTGTAATTGAGCCGGCGCCAACGTGGCGGTGCGGTGGGTGCAGCAGCACCCGTCACACTTTCTACTGCTCGTAATTCAGGCAGTGAAAAGCACGACAGGGCTGTCCATGAGGGCCCCTCCACTGCCCATGCAAACTGCATGAGCAGTGCCTGGGCAAGGGGACTCATAATCCCCAGGGCAGCGCTGCAAGCGGATTACAACCGCTGAAACAGCCAGGCTGTTGACTGGCAGCAACCTGGTGGTGCCGGCTGTCCGACCGTGGCTCTTTCACCACGGTCGTAATGTCGCGGTCGGACCACCACTTTGGCGGCGGTTCGACCACTACCGTGACCCTGGCGGTCTGGTGACTGGCAGGGACATAATGAAAGCCTATGTTTCAGGGCTTGAGGGTGATGCAAGCCTTGCAGGATGACATACTCATTTTTGCTAAGACAAGAGAAAAACATGATAGATTGTGGGACTGTGTACTTCGTACATTGGAAAACAGGGGCATGACTGTAAGCAAAAGTGCAAATTCATGGTAAAAAAGATTGATTATTTAGGTCATAGGATTACAGATGAGGGCATTCTTCCAAAGGCAGATTTGGTCAGTGCTTTGAATAATGCTATTAAGCCTTATCATAAAGATTATTTAAGGTCTGCCCTAGGACTTGGAGAGTACTATGCAAGATTTGCACAAGGTTATGCCATTTTTGTGGAACCATTGCCTGTGTTATTGAAGAAAGGGGCACTATTTCTTTGGACAAAGAAACACGATGAGGCATTTGAAAAAGTTGATCCTTTGATTACACAAGCTCTAGCTCTTAGCACATTTAAACCGCAGGGCAAGTTTTAGGTGAGTGTTGATGCAAGTTCTGTTGGGGTGTAAGCTGTGTTTTGTCAAGTGATCAATGGTAAGTAGTATCCTTTATTTTCAGAGCATTGAGAGGCTCAGAACTACAGAATAGCATAATTGAGAAAGAGGCTTTGGCCAGTGTTTGGGCTCTGGAAAAGTTTCTTGTGGGGAAAATCATTTGTGTTAGTTACTGATCATAAACCTTTGGTTTATATGATGGATGGGGTGAGATCAGGTAAAGCTTCTTCAAGGTTGGTGGGACTTATTGCTATACTGCAGGAATTTAACTTTGAAATACGACATATTCCTGGAGGTAAGAATGTTACAGCTGATTGTTTATTTAGATTGCCACTGAAAGTTTATGAAAGTGAGGCTGTACTGGATTAACATGAATATGTTGTTGCAGTGGTGGATGTCTTGGACAGATGTAAAGATGTTATATCTGAGTGTATAACAGTGTCTGATGAAGATGAACAATTGTTGAAAGTCAAACAGTGCGTGGTAAATGGGTGTTCCCCTACCAGAAATTTAGATTCAGTTTTACAAAGCTTTGCCCAGGTGTCTATTGAATTGAGTTTGGAGAATTATTTATTATTGATAAATGATTTATTTGTACCACCAAATGGGCGTAGGCACAAGCTTATAGATCTGGCACACCGTGAATTTCTGGTACTAAGAATTATTCAGACAATACAATTGGTGTATGGGCATGGATGCCACGATTGGGAGACTCATTGATGCCAGCCCTGTATGTGTAAATGCAGATAAACAGGCTTCAGAACAGTGTAACAATAATCCACTCTTAAAATCCTATTGATTTTAACACATGCTTAACTCACACACCTAGTTCTTTGTCATAACTTTTCATTAAAAACGGATCACTCCTAAGGAATCTTTTCACAATGAACTGGTAAGGCCTATAGCCTTTACTCTCGGTATGACGCTATAACAAACACTAGTCCTGTGAATTATTCAGAAACTGGCAACCAGCATGCATGTGGTTATAAAATTGAGTACACATAATTACAGTTGGCAAACAATACACAACCCCTTTGAATAGGACCTAACAAGAGTCATCACAGTGAAAATCTTCTAATCTCAGGGTTTGTCAGAGTAAGTGATCAACACCAAGACACTTGCTTACTATGGTAATCTGTGAGATTTCATGGAAACAAATGGCTGTCTACAGCTTGTAACATAGTATGATATAAAATCTACTATTAGAGACCTATTGGCTTTAACACAGTCTTTTCATAATAAATAAGCCAGGCCTGCTGCATTTGTCTTAACTTTTCATAATAAATAGAAACAACCCATGGTATGTAGCATAACTGTTTGATGTGCACCAATTAGGCCAATAGGAGTTATCATGGGCCACCTCAGACTTACTGCTCTTAGCTTAAGCTTTCCCACAAGGCAACCATCAGACATACAGGCCCTATTCATGAACTGCATTTCGTACTATGTTTATAGTACTACTGAAGTACTACAAAAAGTCTATTCGGAAACCCAGAAGTGTAAATCACAACATCTCCTAACTTTTCTATGAGGTGATATCCACACATGTAAGTTCACTACGTAGTAGTAAATACAGCAGAAAAAGAGGGGGGGACTAGCTGGAAAAAGGGGTGTTAACCCTTTTATTGTACATTCTGGGGGACATAAAGGGCTGTCGGATGTATCTAAATCCAAAACTGAGACTAGTCATCAACTCAATACATTGAAATAACATGAAGTATGTTAGGCTCCACGGGGAAGACAGGGAAGAATTATATTTTTGAACGTTAAAGGTTTCTTTAAAGCTCAAGGGTTAACAGATTCAAAATCATCAAATTGAGTGTAAATCAGTTATGTTATCAGTACATGAATGCATTCAATAAATATGAAGTTGAGATCAATCAAAGTCATATAAATGACAGAGCAAATTAGTATAAGTTGTCTCAGAAGGAAAAGGTTAAGTAAATTAGTTGTAGCATAAAACGCCCTACTCCAATTGGAAGAGGACAAAAGCACCTTCATAAAAAGTTCTGGCCTACACTAGCTTATATCACTCAATTCTAACATTTACTACACCTCTACATAGTTCCCATAAAACACTCCATGTTAAATCATACAGATACAATCTAGGGCTCATTGGTTTCTAAGGATTCTGCAACAAACAAGATACATTGTACCAGCCTGGACTCTCCAGGGGTACTGTAGCATTTACTTAAGACACCCTGCAGTTATGATGTAAAGGAAAAAATGTCACATGAGCAAGAAAGCAAAGACAATTCAGTAGGTTAATTCTGAGTTCAGCTTCTCCTAGAAATAGACTTGACATAAAAAAAGATTTCTCCCAAATGTTAGTCATACTAAACACAGGCCTAAATTAGCTATGGTCAATTTAAACATGATAATACACAGTTAATCACATGTGTGTGTTCACATGTTAATGTCGATATAATGCAAAGCGTTTATTATAAACAATAACCCGATCAGGGGCATATTTACTACTAAACGGGTGCAGAGTTGGGGGGGGAATACAGAGGGGTTTATGGAGGACAGACACTTACCTACAAAAAGGTAAGCCAATTCCTATTCATGAACTGCACTTGAAAAGTTACTACAACCAAAAAGGACTGAAAACGGATGCAAATGTACTCCTCTTCAGAGATGGGTAAGTCCAGCACTGTCCATGGCCAGCCAGAGATACTGCAACACTCTCCCATAAAAAAAATAGAAGTAGGGTCTTAAAATAAAACAGTACAGGCAATAATGTTTAAATTAGATTCAATTATTTAAACTAGCTAACATATAAATAAATTTTATTTAATGTTAAAAAATATCAAAACATAAAAGTTTTTGTTTTATTTCAACACATTTTAATAATATTATTGAAATTTATATCAATGTAACAAGTTTTGTTAAGTATAATTGAATTACATTTAATTGATACTTAAAATAATTTTGAGTACATAGTAAAGAATGTTGTTTTTTAAAATTTGTGGATGGGAAAAAAAAATCAATTCAAATTTCATAAAATCTTTAATTCAATATATTCAAAATAATGACATTTTAAACTAAAATTAAGATAATAATGCTGAAGCATGTTTTTAATGCTCTACATTGAAAATAAATATATAAAATTCATGCACATTACTATTTAACATAAACATATTTTTACTAACTTTTTTTTAAGTTGAATGCTCTTTTTTTACAATTTTTCTATACTTTACTGTAGGGAGATTTCCGCCACGTGGCAAGATTTCCCTATAGTAAAGTGTAGAGAAAATACCAACTATATCACTGTCATGAAAACAGAGCTAGCAGGTTCTTCACAAATAATCAGTGCAATGATTCACAGTTTCGGACACAATGAAAGATAAAGTACCTCACTAAAATTTACATAAACCACTTGACAAACAGAGAGAAGACATCCTTATTTGCTAATCAACTTGAAATACTTACATGATTAAACATGTGTTCACTGAGATCATCAGAACAATAATCAATTCTTTAAATTTTAATGCAAATGCAGAGCAAGCACCCTCAGTATCTATTTGAGTTAAGATGTGAAATTCTTAAAAATAAAACCTTAATGCAATATTGGAATGGAGTGGAAAAACTAAAAAGTATAAAATGGTCCAACACTATAGAGATTTTATTGAAATTCTGGATTGATAAAAATAGTTAGTAACTAAGGTAGATCTGGATGCTCAATGCACTGGATCTCAGGATAGGGTGGGGTAATATGATATTGCACTTGCATGACCGGCTTATTCATTTATCCTCTACTGACTACCATATTGAATAAAATAAGGACAAAGGAACAGCTGATATACACAGACATGCTTGGTTTAGCAGACTTGTTATTTGTTAGTTATATGGTATAATAAGGATAATGTAATCCCACTATTATTAAATGAAATGTGTTATTTGAGAAAGGATTACAAACGTGCCTTGTAGAAAGCCAAGTGCAGGGCACAAGAGTGGCAATGGGTTGAATTAAACAATAGACATGAATCAAATGACATACATACATTCTGATCATATGTTAACAAGATGGATGGATTAGGTGCACTGAACTGCAAAAAATGTATTTCCCCTGATGACTGATGACAGAATTGTTTTAGTAGCTTCTATACAATGGCTTTCACTGAGGATGTTTGCAGCACAGCTTGTACAAGGCTTCCTGCTTACTATTCAGTTAAAGATGCCTCTATGTCTATACCCGGCATAAATATACTTTTATGATTATTACAAAAAGACTAGACCTTGCAACAAATTATGTAACATGTACTAATTAGCATATGAATTCTGTTGCACATTATAAATCACCTTACGACCTATCTATGAATAATTGATGCACTATCAATCTATTTTAAAGCCAATGTTATAGGTTGAACATGTGCAATCACTGCTAAATGGAATGTGTGTTTATAAAATGGAAAAATGTACACTCCAATATATAAAATGGAATGGAGGGACATAGGCAGAAAATTCAAAGCTCACCCCCCTTATCAAGTGGCTAATTTGTAGAATGCTCTACCCAAGAGCTTGGTATCACCAGCGGATATATGCTCTCTAGAAAAAAGCTGAACACATGGGTAATTACAAGATCATCAGTGTCAAGGTTCCATTTTTGGTTCTCAGGTGTTTAGCACCAGGACAGAGTTAACTTTAGAATCAAGCACTTTAGAATTTTGTAAAACAAATAATGTACAGAGCCCTCACACATTATGGTCTGCACTAGTTTTCTTTCTTTGAAACAATAAAAAAGTACAAGGGCACTGCATTACTGAAGCAATCACTGCATATAGATGGTTGAGCACCACCAGAAGGCAAGCTGCTGGTTAGATATAGTGCAGCCACTGGTAATATTTTAGTATGATCCTGATACAAAGTGCCTTTTGTTAGATATTTTTTCAACAAAGTAAGTAAGGATCAGTCTTAAACATATGGAGATCTGCAGGTTTTAAAATACTAATCATGTCTTTGTATAGGGATTCTACTGCTTTATTGTGTACTGCTTTTGTATGCAAACATTTTTTTATGGACGATACAAGGGTTTGAAGAAATAACCCTTTAGTTTATTTCACAAATATGTCAAGGTGGAATGATGATGTTATTCAGTATCAGAATATGGTATAACCAATTTGTTTTTTTATATTATACGTTTAACTATGTCATTTGTTAGCCCTCAAAGCCTTAATGTAGGATTGAGCAGATGTATTTCTCTCATTTTATTATTTGTCTGTGCTAGGTTTACTAAAATACATTCCATTTATCACATTTTCATGCTGTATTATCCTGGCAACTTACCAAAATGTGCAAGTGAGAGGTCCATGTCGGTGGCCGCCTCACTATCCCAAGAATTACAGCAGGACTGAAATCTATACTTAAAGCACACGATCTCCCTATAGCAATTCTGTATACCTTGCAGCAGTATTGCTCTGTTTTCATCAAATGTATGCTAAGGTACAAGATTGGTACAAATTAGGTATGGTGAAAGGCCAAAGTTGCATTGTGTCAAAAGCAGACCTGGTCTGTATATTTCTTCATGTCAACAGCCACAGGATTTCCTGATCCGGGTGTCACAGAAAGTCCCAATGCTTTCTTGTCTAGTAGTGCTGGCATTTGTATATCAATGGTAAATGTAAGCACAGTTATTCAGAAGTGAAAAATATGAATGTTATTAATTGAGCTTGCCCACATTTTCTCCGCAACTGACTGGCCTGCAATTATTACCCTTTGCCAGGTTTTCCCCTGCACGCTCTTCAGCTTGTATAAGTGCTGGTGAGAAACCTGTGACCACTGCTTCCTGTCTTTAGACAAAGTCTGGAAATGCCCTTTTTGGAATCCTTAATCACCTTTGCCTCAGTGCTAGAGAAGAACTGGATGTCTTCCTTCTACAATGACTTCCAGCGTTAGTGGAAGATCAAGAAACAACATTGATCACAACATCTTGACCTCACCCAATGATCATAGAGTCAGCAGCCCACCCTCCCACATCTCGTCTAATCAGAGACGTAGACTAGTCAGTGAGTCAGGTTAGGGGATGTGAATCTCAAATTTCCAAACTTACAAAGCAGTGGGCTGCAGGGTGAATAGGTGAGGTGACTAAAGTTTGGAATGGGCTGTTCTCATGAAGAGCAGGGTCAGTACTGGGTTGTTTTAGGTGTGCCTTTGTGGCTGGTTTAACCCTGTCCACAAAACTCAAGGTACATCTGTCCAATTATGAGGCAGGTAGACTTCACGTTTTGTACAATTGGAGTAAAATGTACACCTTTGGTGTAAAACTTCCTTGGACGGTCCTATGAAGTAGCTTTCAGAGGTAAGCCATCCATCCCATTTAGAGTGTACAGTTGGATGGCTTTTATGTTTTTTTACTTCCCGTCACCAAGATATATCCTGGTGGTGAGGGACAGTAAAATAAATAAATAAATAAATACCCATCACCACCACCACCACCATGTAAGAGAACTCCCATGATGCAGGGGTCAACAGTTTTTTTTGACTATTTTTCAAAAACAAAAAAGAAAAAAAACTGAAAGGTTTGACTAACTATCATGTTTGACAACGCCAACCATCAAACTTTTCCTAAATTGACATGAACTGACAGGAAGGTGGTTCCTGCCAATGCAGAGAGATGTTCTCTAGGCCCAACTACCAAGCCATTAATGCATTTATTTGGGTGATGTCACATACCAAGCACACTCCCAACCCCTGAAACTTTGCCCCTACTTCTAATCAGTCTCCCTGTAGCCAGCCTCATTGAGGATAGAACATGCAACATTAGACCGAGGACATCAGGCATATAATAGCTGCCGTGGTGTCAGGAGGCTTGGGCAGCTGTCAGCTGTTTCACAGAAACATGACATGGGCAACTGTCCACTGCCTCGGCCCCCTTTTCCTGTATCAACTGGTAGAAGAACAAGCAGGACAACTGACAGTTGCCCTATGTCCTTTTGCAATAGATATAGCACGCACACTACTAAGCTTATTGTTATTGTTGCTCACAAATGTATGATCACCCCAAGTATATGAAAAACAGAAAAGAATGCTGGGTGGAACTTGCACCATTGGCTCTGCAGTACATTTGTTTAAAAAAAATTACCATAGGGCTTTATTATTTTTTTTAAAGAAAACAAAATGAAACTACTGAACTGTGGATTGCGAATCACTCGGACAAACTTGCAAGCCACCGTCATTATCACATGATTACAATCCTCTTAAAACAGCAGCAGCTTGCTTCTTACATACCCCAGTTCCAAAATTCCCACTGAAGATTAGGTGACTAGTGCAGGGGGTTGGTGTAATGTTTATTGTTAAAGGCCCTTTAGAGTATACTGAGTGCCAAAGACTAGGTGCACGACATGACCAAATGGCCAGTCACTGATTCGATGGGTGGTCTAAGACTGGGTGAGGCCATTGCTTGAAATCACACTGCAGGCAGCCAGAGGATAAGTGCAGTGGATCAGGGAGCATGGGCTGAAGGCCATAGACAGTGGGCTCAGGGGTACATGGACTGAGGGCAAGGCATGGCCAAAGATTTCATCCTGCACTCACAGTTGGCATTCTGTTCCCAGAAGCTACTGTCCATAGCCAAAGATTGTCTGAAGGAACTGGGTGCAGAGTTTTGGTTTAAAGCCACACCCTTCTGCTGTCTCTGCTGTACAACAGGTTATTTGCAATGGGTTTGAGCCACATGGATTTGATGTGGATAAAGGGCAAATTCAGTGCCTGTACCCTGTGATGAATGAACATGGCCAAAGAGGATGTGCAGGGGCATTGAGGGGTATGCAGACTGAGCACAAAATGTAGCAGAAGGACACTCTCGGTGTCTAGTGCTTGCTGTGCATGGCAGAACTACAATGAGTGTAGAAATAAAAGGGCACACCCTACATCATGTGCTTACTTGTGTTGGAGTGTACATTTTAGCAATGCTTTTAGTGACACAGACATCAGCAGAAAGTGATGAATTATGTCTTATGTTTGACAGGCGCACTATATTAAACGTATATTAAATGTGCTCATGTTTTCATTTACTGGTGGTCACAATTGTGCCTTCATTATTAAACAATATGTTAGTAAATAAAATTGGTGTTAAAATATAACTTAGACTGTAGACTAATTCCTAGTATCAAAACGAATTTCATGTTTTAATGTTTAATGTGTGATTTATGAGTTTAAAGAGATGTGCAGAAATGTAATAATTGCACTTCTCTGCTACATTTACTGAAATGTATTGACAAAGTTATCATTAAAAGGAAATGTATTGCTCATACTAATTGTCTGTTAATATTAATGAGTCATAAGTTTATATTTTACTTGTTTTATTGAATTGCAATGATTAACTGTAATGCAACTGATTTTATTGTGTTATCTTAAATGAGGCCTGCAGAGCTTGCATTTTGCAGTTATGTAGAAGTGATAAATCATTGTTTTTTTCAAACTTAAGTTTTTCTCTAGGTTCTGTTCTCATGAGAAGCCTTGCAAGTAGAAATAGGTTTATTGTTCAATTGCACAGAGACTTTTCGTTCAGCAACTTGGGAAAGGAACATCCTGGACTGGCCTGTGGACTTACGTGAAATAAATTGTTGCCACTACTGTTTGGATTCACACGGATGGAAGATGGTTCTGAGAATTTGATGGACTTTTGCAACTTTGGAATCAACAGCTGTTGATGATTGGATGATGCACCTTTTGCGTAACATGATGCCATTAAACCGACAAATCAACATGATTTATATGCTTTATAGTAGGGATGGACTTTAAAGTTTTAGCCAGATCCTCTATCTTGCACCTTTCCTGATGACAATTCTGACTGAACTCAGCTGTTGATCCAGACACTTCGCTGATGAAGAATCCCTGAATGCTGTCCCTTGGAGAGGTATATCTCTCTTAGCTGATTGCCATTTCCCTTTCAAATGTCTCTTTTTCTAGAATGGAACCTATCATGATGTCACTTACTCTTTTATTTTTCTGGCTAGTATCATGTAGTCCGAGACATATTTTTGTCTCCTTGTGTATATTTGCCCGCATGTTCCTGTCCTCACATGTAGATTTCCTAATTTGGTTAGCAGTAGGGACAACCTGTGTCCAGCCGAAGATTCCATATTCTGCTTAATTTAACTTGACAAAAGTTGATACAATCTGACCTGAGATATATTTCTGTATCTCAGATAATTACATTAATGATATGCATAACTCTTCTTGGATGTCTAATTGTGTTAATGCTAATTAGTTTTAACTTGTTTCACCGCTTTGGGGAGGCTATGGTGCTTTTATACTTTTATAATTCGATTTTACGTACTGTCTTTATGACAATAACTGTGTGGTTGTAAAATAAAGCTTTGAACTTTATTCCTGATTGGAGTTTTCCTTCGGTGGCCACATTGGTCATGGTGTCTAAATTGTTGAGGTGGTATTGATGTAAATTTGCATATGGTTCACCACACTTCATTCTGGGTCAAAAGGTCCGTCGACCTCAGTGAAGCGTTTGATTCCTGCGAATGATGAAAACGTGCTTGCACTTGCATAGTGGATTCTGTGGCAGAAGGACGGGCCTAGTGCTTGGTGCACTCTGCTGTTGCCCATGTGCAGAGGAGAGGGTTCACTGGGATGGTGACTGTGTGCAGAGTGTGGTCGAAGGTCAAGTTCCACTGTGTGTGGCTGAAGTATGTGCACACTGCATTTGGGTGGCCCAAAAGGTATAACTAGCACATCACAACTTAAAACATTTGTCAGGTAAAAAACAAATGCATCTATATGACTATGATCGTAGAAACGTTAAGAAAAAAAAAAGTATGACCGTATGTTATAATTAGAAGGATTCTGTTTCATGTTCAGGGTGAGGCATATTATATTATATTAATAATTTAATGTAATGATTATAATATTTATACAGGTTAAATGAAAAAAGTGCTCAGTGGGCAAAGTGATAACGGTAGACTGCAAGGGTGATCACGCAATTGAACAGAAAGGACAACGATGGACTATATACAGTTCTGTATGTAAAACAAAGGCCATTTAAGTTCTTAGAAATGTCGCTCTATAAAGTCAATCAGAAAATGTCTGTCATTACTGTTGTGGAATGTTCACAAGGGTTCGACCCTGGGCAAATAAACATGACAATATCAGAACCAAGAACAATAAGCTGATCACAGTAGGTAAGGAATGGATAATTATAGGTACTAGAATGTGAATTAATTGGCAAAAATGAGAAGCAGAAAACCCCAGCAGCAAGGGCAAATGTCCATGATCACACATATGCATGGCCAGCATAAGTCAGGCACTGGGGAAGCGTTTGGGGCCCGATGGCAGAATCGGGGTTCAGAAGTCCACATGTCATAAAAAAAGGTGCACAAGCCTTCACAAATGGGGGGACAAGTGCTGTGAGTCTTACATGAATAGATCTGAATAGGGGCAATCAATGCTGCTCGTGTTGGCAACCACCAGCAAAGTTCTAGGGTCAGAGAAGCCCAGAAATGCAGTGAGTTTGGGTGGCATGGGTACCAGGTGCATGCCCTGCTCTCTTTGTTGATTATGCCGGTTTCAAGGCTTTGTGTGCTGGTGCTTTTGGGTACACCAGATATTATGCACTATTTGAAATTTAGTGAAGGACCCTTAGTTAATGTTAACGGTGTGCTTAAGCTGTTCGACAAGGTAATTAAAAAACAAAGTTGTATGGAGCAAGACAAAAGCATTGCCAGGTAACTTTTATCTCCCCTCCCTCATTGCACTGCGCATAACACCACACAGGTCACTGCTGAAAATTTACAGCAGGTTGCCTTAAATTGCACCCTCTAGCAACACTACTAAATATGAAACCAAGTATGTTGTGACTTGAATTGTTGCTACGCATCCTCTGCTTAGTTACCAGTTCCCTGCTGCTCAGCCAGTGTGAGTGTGATGTAATACAATGTTGATGAGTGTCTGGCTGGAAAGAAGGTCAGTTGGAGAAAGTGGGCTGAGCAGCAAGAGTGTTGCTCCTGGTGAAGCATTTACATATGCATTTACCAGCATACGTATTGCCTGTAACCAAGACTTTATTCTTCAAATAAACTTCATCATAAAACCTATGTTACCTGTCCACTGAGGATCTTTTTTTTAATTGCAACAATAGTGACGAGTGGAGAAAGAATCTACGTGTGGAAGGAAATTGAAGAGGAAGTGAACATACAGAGAAAAACAAGGAGAAGAGAGATTGAAGACTTAAAAAGAAACTAGACATTTAAAGAAGAAAAATGGACACCCTGTGCCCCACCAGTGTGTTTCACTGTCAGGCAGCCTGAGGATTGTGAGGGTGGCAATGAGTAGCATAAGCCATTTGGAAGCACTGAAGTGCAATTTTATGGTACACTGTGAGTAACAGTAATGGAGGGCAGTGAGAGTCTGTGGTCATCAGGGGGCTTATGTTAATGCAACCCACTAACGTTGCTTAGCGGCAAGACTAGAGCCCCTGGGAGGCACTTATAGCGCTGTACCGTTACTGTATGCCACAAGCTTTTTCTAACAGTTGTGGTCAAAGTTTGAAGGAGGCCGCTTGCACTGACAAACTGTTATTTAGCCCCATCTAGTGACAGTATAAGCATGGGCTTAGATTCAAGTCTCTGACTGTTGATGTTCTAATTATTTGAAAGACATACTTTCCAGCACGTGCAATGCACCAGGAGAAGAGCCAGTAGACCTTCTTGAGTACATGTCATCTGTGGGAAAGCGACCAACACGTGAACTAGAGCATGAATTGATGCCAATGCCTGCTGCCAAAGATTGAAATAACAGCACAAGTAATGCTGAGGCAAGCATGCACCACCTTCCTATGAACAGTACTTGGAACCTGTAAAGTCATTGAGGGAGTGTATGCTCGGGCCGTGCCACCGCTACCGCTATGACAGAAAGTGAACGCAGGGTTAGTCTTCTAGGTTCCTTGTGTTCATATTGAGGTCACAGTCCAATGGTCCCACAGCTGCGATTCCCCTAGAAACTATGAGGCAGATGGAGAGTGCAGTTCTAGTATTTACAAGAAGCGACAATCTACTAATCGTCTAAATTTGTGAACACAGCATGCATCATCACAAGGATGGAGTATTCTGGGATGTTATGCTTCACAGTTTTGGGTGTAATTTTGAGCGAGAGGCCGCTCACCTGGGTCGAAGGCTAATTACCAGCCAGAGAGAGTACTTTTAATGCTGACGTTTTTTGAGATGCTGCAATTTTTTGAGATGTATAATGCTATACTGAATGTTACCTGCTATAGAATAGTTTTCTTTTAATGTTGATTTCATTGAATATGGTTAAAATTTTAATGGTGCGTTGAATGCTATGTTATGTTTCTTTTGCAGGACATAATTGTTAATATTGTTACTAGCATACTGAGTTGAATTTTATGAATGCCATGTTGAAATTATGTATAAAGTGTGTGTGTTTGCGTGAAGTGTTTCTGTGTGGTATACAGTGTAGAGTGAGAAGGTACCTTATTTTGGGGTGAGTGTTGTATTAAATTTATGTAGTGTCCTATGGTTTGGGATGATTGAGGGTTAGAAGATACCCTTTGCCTACTGGGATTGAAAGATACCCATTTTGTTATTATACTGAGGGTTGAAAAAGACTTATTTCCAAATTCATGTTGTATCCTGTGGTTCTAAGTGCAAGTAGTATCCTGTGATACAAGGATGAGCGAGGTTTGAGAGATACCTTTTGTCTACTGTTTGAGTGAGGGTGAGTGGAAGACAATGGTTGGAAAAGACCCCTTTAAGAATTGCTACCTTGTTGAAGGATACTTTTTATGCATTGTTACCTGAGTACACAAGGTGCCCTGTGTTTTGGGGGTAACTCCTCACAACAGGATTCTTGACGATGGCCCAATCACCAACATTTACAATGGTCTTCTTCACTACATTCCTTTTATCAAAATTATTTTTACTCATTAAAGATTTTTCTTGTTCCCTGAATTTCCAACCCTCATTGATAACCTCTCTTCCCTTCACCCCCAAAAATTAATTGACCCAGTTTGGCTCAAGAATAGTATTTCCTCGTCTTCCACGAAACAAGACAAAAAGGGTTTGGCCTGTAGTTGAATGTGGAGTATGTCTATATACTGCCACCTTTTTAATTACTTCTTGTTTCCAGTTGAGATGATTGTCTTTGGCCAAGGAGATAGTTTCTTTTAAAACTCGGTTGAACCTTTCAATTAATTCATTACACTCAGGATGATATAGCGCACACAACTTATGTCTTATTCCACACCCCTTGAGAAATTCCTCCATCTCTCTTGAAGTCAGCTGCACGCCATTATCGGTAAGTAAAGTGGAAGGAATACCCTCCCTAGTAATGAGACTTTTAAGAAAATCTATTACCTTCCTTGTTTCTATCCCTTTGGTGAAAGAAACTTCAGGTCATCTAGAATACATGTCCATGACTACGATAACATACTCACTTGAACCATAACCATATATAGGGCCCAATATACCTAGTGATATATCCTCCCAAGGTCCCTTCGGTTTGTCTCTAATTATCATGGGCTGAATTCTAGGCTTCAAAGCTTTCTCACTAAGAGCGCACTGCACACAGTCACGAACAACTCTCTCTACATGAGTATCCATGCCAGGCCACCAATACGATGATCTTAACCTCTCTTTAGTTTTCGATATTCCCATGTGACTGTTATGTGCCTGATCAATAAGTAGCCCTCTCACACTAGATGATGGAATTAACCTCATCCCTCTAAGTAACAAATCTCAATCAACAGCCAATTGCTCCAGAACTCCCTGCACTCCGCACTACATTGATTTTTACTCTTCCATCCAGAACACAACAAATTCACCAATTGCTGTAACACCCTGTCAGACTTGGTATCCTCACGCCACCTCTCTTCCGAAATCATTTCAAAATCCACTTCACACACTCTATCAAATTGTTCAAAATCTTCAACCTCATCCAAATCTGACATATTAGGTGATACTAGTCTCGATAACACATCTGCAGAGTAATTGTCAGACCCTGGAACATACTCTACCACATAATCATATTCCTGCAGAGCTATGATCCATTTGGTAATTCTGCTCGAGACAGCATCAACACCTTTAGACTTAAAAACCTCACACAAAGGTTTGTGATCAGTTTTAATAACAAAAGGTCTTCCCCACAAAAACTTTTTAAATTTCTTAACCGCCCAATAAACCGCAAGGGCCTCTCTCTCTTTTACAGAGTATTTTGTCTCAGTTTCTTTCAGACTCCTAGAGATAAATGCAATAGTGTTCTCAGCACTACGTAAACCTTGTTGTAGAACAGCGCCTAACCCTTTCCCACTGGCATCAGTTGTCAAAATCGACTGTAAATTGGGATTAAAATTCTTTCGTTTGGGGGCATTACATAGACAATTTTTCAACATGATGAATTCCTTTTCACACTCTTCATCCCAAAATAACTCTTTGCCTTTCTTTAATAAAAGTCTCATACTGTAGCATGAGCTAGCAAAATCTTTCACACATTTGCTATAATATTCAGCCATGCCTAGAAATCTCATCAGCTCCCCCTTGGAGGTTGGAGAAGCTAGACTCTTAATTGTGTCAACAAGATCTTTCTTGGGAAATAAACCACCTCCAGTAATAGTGTGTCCAAGATAGTCAATACTCTCAACTGAAAACTTATATTTTTCTGCTTTAATGGTTAAACCATGCTCAGAAATCTTAGATAACACCTTCCTAAGAGTATCATCATGATCACCATTGTTCTTCCCATGAATCAGAATGTCATCTTGATAGACACAGACACCATTAATTCCTCTCATTATACGCTCCATAGCTCTTTGAAACACAGATGCAGCCGAGATTAGACCAAAAGGTAAACAAATTAATCTAAAAGTACCAAAAGGCTTAACAAAAGCCGTCAAATTCCTAGAAGATCCATCTAAAATGATCTGATGATAGGCTGAGGTTAAATCAATGGAAGAGAAAACCTTAGCACCTGACACCATAGTTAGCAACTCAGATATGTTGGGAAGGGGATATCTGTCGACCATTACGCACCTATTAAGTTTGAGAAGATCAACACAAAGCCTGATGTTGCCATTGGCCTTTTTGGCTATAACTATGGGAGACAACCAATCTGTCCCCTCCACTTCCTCTAATATACCTTGATCCTCTAATTTTTTAAGTTCAGATCGGAACTCATCCCTCATTGCAAAGGGAACATTCCACACTTTGCTACAGAACGGTATAGTACTAGGAAGCTATTTAATTTTATGAGAATGTCCCTTCATGCATCCTATTTTCCCGCTGAAAACATTAGGAAATTCTTTACGCAGTTTCTCTGTGAGATCATTCATGGATAATACGCTCACCCCATCTACATCTCCCAATTGTTTCACTATAATAGGAGGTGAACTGTTGGGATCAATCATCACACCAAGGTCTTTCTGATGCCACCAGCTTATGATGCTATCACCTCTTTTTGATACATAGACCTTCCCGGAAGTGAATCGTTGTTTATATTCAATCAACCCAAGAAAATATCCATGCAAATCTATGGGTTCACCACCATAACCACAGGGTTTAACATCAGGTTTTAACAAGTTGACTTAACCTTTTAACTCATTTTGATAAAAGGTATTAGAAACTATAGAAATGTTTGCCCCCGAGTCAAAAAGCACCTTGGTTCTTTTCCCTTCTACTGTGATATAATCTAGAGGGCCACACAAATTGTCACTTAAAACTTGAAACACAATTTGACCACAGGCAAAGTCAGACTCAACCTCGTTGACCACAAAATTATCATCAATCATACTCACGGACTGTTTTCCCTTCTTGACGTTACACACAACCGAAAAGTGACCCTTTTTTTTGCAAAACAAACAGAAGCTATTAACAGCTGGACAAAGCTTACTATTAGCAAGATGTCCACCTCTTCCACATCTAAAACATTTCCTGACAGTAGTGTTGGAGAACATTTCTTTGTCAGAAGGTTTGATCATTTTGGATTTAGCACCGCTAGGGCTGCTAACCACATTTACGTCTTTGGAATCACAGCGTTTCACCACTTCTACACATTTGAGAGAGTGCTCAATCCTCTTGGCCAGAGAAATAACTTGGTCAATTTGAGAATCATCTAAAAGCCATAATTCATCTCGTACCTTTTCAATATTGTACCCTAACATGAATTGATCACGGATCCTCTCTTCCACCATGGACCCAAATTTACAAGATGAGGCTAAACGCCTTAATTCCGTGACATAATCTTCAACAGATTCTCATTCAGTTTGATGACGTTTCCCGTAGTAATACCTCTCCAAGATTGTACTGACCGTGGGGAGATAATGTAGATCTAGCTTCCTAATACATACTTCATACTCATTCAAATTAATTGCTTCATTGTCTGGAAGATCAGGAAGGTGGTCAAAAACCTCCTGACCTTCCGTTCTCAAACAGTGAAGAAGTAATGCAGTTCTCCTCTCATTGCTCAAAGAAGTACCACACACTCTGGGGTATCTCTCGAAAACCTTTTTCCACTTTGCCCACTTAATCGTGGGTTCACCAGGAGTGGAAAGGAAGAAAGGCGGAGAAGAAACATTCTGCATTTTGGTAGGGGAAAGTTGATACTAACTGTTTTGTAGACAAAAAAAAACGAAATATTACAAAACAGAAAGAATTGCTCTCAATAATATTTAAATAACAAACTATAAACTAAGAGGAGAGATACATTATTTGAAATGCATGTGTACTCATGTAGAATTATGTCTTGAAAGAAAGATTTGTGAATATTTTAAAGAGAGAGAAGAAAAAAAATATATATTGGCATGTAATATTAATAATGTAAGCTCTCATTTATAAAGTATGCCATACAATAGACTGTGTGACTGTTGATATTCAATATGTTATTCTCCATTTACTTTAAATAGTCCAAAATGCATTAAAATAAACATTCCTGAAGATATGCAATGTTAAATTAACAATAGCATATTGCAGAACAGATACGCTTTGAAAGAAGTTGCCGATCTGAAATAGGATCACGTCTCCTGGTTGCTAGGAGATTAAAAACAGAGTCAGCGTAGTGTACAGCAAAATGGCATCTGCTTGGTTGCTAGGGAAACAACAACGCTGAGTTGACGTCATGCGCGGAAAATGACATCTCTCCAGTTGCTAAGGAAGCAACAAATCCAGTACAGCGTTGTGAAATGGCGCCTGTTGGTTACGAAAGTGCCGAAATAACTCCAAAATAATAGCGAGCCTCTGTGTAGAAAGTGTAGAATGAAGCCAGGAGGACGATCGAAGAAAGACGCAGCAATTACGAAGAGTCGCTCCGGAGCACCGAACCTCAGCGTGACGGAGTTGGGACTTCAAAACACGCAGGGTTGATCACCTTCGTCGCCAGTGTTATAATAGAAGGGACTCCGGAGAAGAGGTGAAGAACTTCTTAATATTTATTTTAGGCAAGAAGAAATCTCCGTAAGAAAAGTCCCAGCCTCCGCTCACTTTTCAACCGTCTCCCTCTGCCACTGCGTTCTCTCCCTCGCTCTGCCTCCCGAACCTCCCCAGATTCTAGTTCTACATAAGAATACAACAAGACCCTTTTCTATGCTCAAAAGATGCCCTGAGTTTCGGGAATGAGTGTAGGCTCAAAGATACCTTTCCTTTGTCTACTGCAGTGAGGGTTGAAAGATACCTTTACTTAATCTACTGCAGTAAGGGTTAAAAGATACTCTTTTATAATGCACAAGATACTGTTGAGTTGTAAGAGACCCTTTGCTTACTTCTTCTATGAGGGTTGAAAGATACTCATTCTGTATTTATTATTTTCTAAGGGGGGAAATGTGTTACATCCTGATTTAGGTATAATGCACGATCTCTCCCTAGTTTCCCTGATACCTGCTGCTCCGTCAGGGTGTGTATGATGTCGTAGAATGTTTATGTATGCCTGGAGAAATCAGTGGGCGAAGGTGGGCTGAGTAGCAGGATGCTGCTCCTAGTGGGGCATTGGTGTAGCTTTGAAAGACTGTTTGATCATTTATTTCCAGCCCTAGCTTTTCTTATTTGTTGATTTGTTAACATGAATGTTTACTTCCATTTGTGGTCCTTATGTTAAAGGGTTATGTGTATTTCATCGTACAAAGTTTGATATTTTCAATTGTTTCCTAAAAGGAGAGGAGATGTGTTGTGACTTGAATTGTTGCTATGAATTCTCTCCTTAGTTACCAGTTACCTGCTGCTCAGCCAGTGTGATTGTGATATAATAGAATGTTGAGTGTCGGGCTGCGGTGAAGGTCAACTGGAGAGAATGGGTTGAGCAGCAAGGATGCTGCTCCTGGTGGGGCATTTACATAGGCATTTGCCATCGTACTTATTGTCTGTAACTAAGACTTTATTCTTCAGATAAACTTCATCATAAAACCTATGTTACCTGTCCACTGAGGATCTTTCTTTCATTGCAACAAAGTCTTAAGTAAAATGTTCCAAAACTGATGGACACAGACTTATTAGGCACATTTGTCCAAATATTTATTGGCTCCAAACTAACTATTGGTACTCACAGTTGGCTCACAAGGCCAGAATTAAGTCAAGCTTCCTGGATATCTGCAACAAATGTTTAATATACTGTTTTTGGCTGAATTATTTTTACACTGAAAACCTGATGTAGAAGATTTAGCTGCGCTACTCTGGGTGGCAGGAGTAATGAATTCGGGAATGAGACGTAAGTTAGGCATTTATTTTACATAATGGGAGAAAGCGTTAAACTAAGTTCGATGAAACTGCTTTTGTCAAGTGTTTATGTTTTTTTCCCATTTCCACAGAGTCCCTCTATATGCTTGGTTTTGGATGGGAGGGTGGGCATTTATTTGGGTATTCCGTCAGGGGTGCCAGTGTGCCTTCTTGTTTGTTTTAGTGTGTGGTGTATCCTTCCACCACTGTTTTTTGCGGGATGGGGGACCAGAGATTTCCAGTTGGCTATAATCCTTTGTGTAGCAACTGCTACTGACTTTTGTAACGCACTAATGCTTCACTAATTTATGGATGAGTTTTCCTGCAGTGTTGCAAGTATTAGCTTGGCCACAGATTTTTTCCAGCATAGGAGACTGCACTACTTCTTATCCATATCCTGAACTGGTACACTTTTGCAGTTGTAATGCCAGGTCTGTTGTGTTTTAATTCACTGCTTAGATATGTTTATGATGTAATACCTGGTATTAGTGAATGCCCTGACACATTACTGCTTTGGATTTGGGCTTGGGAACAACATTTTCACAATGTTTCCCTGGCCACTCCTCGGACACTGCCTTGGGTGTGGGCATAATTTCAATTGAAGTCTGATGCTATGCGTGTGCGGTGTACACACGTACACATACTTTGCTCATTTTGCATACACATCTCGCACTTAGGGGTATATTTACTAAGATTTTATGCTGTGTTCGCAAATTGACACTAAATCGTTTTTACCTATTTACTTTCCAGTGCAAAACTTGTTTTTTGCTGGATGTACCCTAAAAGTAATGCAAAGCAACGCAAAGGACTGCTTGGGTTTACTTAGCACCCGGGGGGTGTTAGATGGGTAGTACATGGGCCTTCCCATACGATACAAACAATAGTTGACAGGGTTTTGCACCAAACGTCAACACCATGTGAAAGCAGTTGTTAAACTGAGAAATGATTTAATTTCTCCTTTCTTTTGAGACTTTGCATGCCTGCTGCTCTGTGCAGCACACATACAATGTAGGAAAACTTCTAAAGTGTGTCAAAGCATAGTTTTTGTACTGAAAGAATACCCTTCCAGTACAAAACCTATGCTAGACTCACGCACATACTCTTGCACTATGGCGCAAAGGTGTGTGAGTGGCACATATGTAGTGTACATACAAATGCATTAATGTCATGGCAACCACACAACATAAAGTTAATGTTTCCTTATGCCTTGGGCTCCCATTCTGGAATGGAAGGTTGATTGGGTTTCAACGGGGACTGCCCTCAGTTGCGGTTGGATTCCTGAGCAGACCGGTCCGTCCAGGTCATGGGCAGTACTTACGGAAATAAATGACCTGTTCTCCAAGCTACGTCCTGCTGGTCCTTCCTCCACTACATATTGGCAATGAGCTACACCCGCGCTGTCACCTACCAACTGGATGTTCTTCAGTCTGCAGCCTTCTGCCTCCTACTCTGCAGTCTTCGGCCAGCCGCTCCAGCTGTGCTGACTGGATTCTTGCTCCGGTTACTTCTTCTAGATTCTTGCTTCGGTTACTTCTTCTGGATTCTGCTGTTGCAGTGATCTTCGCCTACAGACTCTGCTCGTCCTTAGTGCATTTACAAGGTACTTTGGGGTTAGGAGTGGACTCTCTAATATTATTTCAAACAGTGATTGGCACGAGCTCAGAGCTCGAATAACGCAATATCAGTGCATTGTGATGCGCACACTCGCAACTCTCCTACGCAACATGACCACTTCACCACATCAGTAGTCATAATGGATTGGGTGCGTTGTGACACGCAAGCTTGCAACAATCCTCCTTTGCTCAACGCGACTACATCACCATGTTGGCAGCCACATTGAATTGGGCTCCGACTGATTTATTGTTTACAATCACAGTGTTTGCTCATAGCTCTTCACATTGGCAGTCATCAAATAACACAGATTCATCTGTTACTGAACTAAAGCTTTCAGAAAGTAGAAACTTTGGGCCAGATGTAGGTAGCCTTTTGCGCCTCGCAAACAGCAAAAAACGCTGTTTGCGAGGTGCAAAAGGCCTCACGCGATGCAGAAACACATTTTGCGAGTCGGAACCGACTCGCAAAATGTGTTTCCGACTCGCAAATAGGAAGGGTTGTGCCCTTCCTATTTGCGACCGCATCGCGATGTAGAGTGATTTGTGACAGCGAAAGCGAACCTCAAAATTTGGCAAAAAAAATACTTTTTCCTCTCATTTTGGTGACAGAAAGTTCTGGAATCTGAGAGGAGCCACAAATTTCCTTCCACCCACCATTCCCCCAAGTCTCTCGATAAAAATTGTACCTCACTTGTGTGGGTAGGCCTAGCGCCCCGACAGGAAATGCCCCAAAACACAATGTGGACACATCACATATTCCTAAAGAAAACAGAGGTGTTTTTTGCAAAGTGCCTACCTGGGGATTTTGGCCTCCAGCTCAGCTGGCACCTAGGGAAACCTACCAAACCTGCGCATTGTTGATAACTAGACACCTGGGGGAATCCAAGATGGGGTGACTTGTGGGGCTCTCGCCATATTTTGTTACCCAGAATCCTTTGCAAACCTCAATATTTGGCTAAAAAAACACTTTCTCCTCCCATTTCGGTGACAGAAAGTTCTGGAATCTGAGAGGAGCCACAAATTTCCTTACACCCAGTATTCCCGCGAGTCTCCCGATAAAAATGATACCTCACTTGTGTGGGTAGGCCTAGCGCCCGCAACATGAAGTGCCCCAAAAGACAACGTGGACACATCACATTTTCCCAAAGAAAACAGAGCTGTTTTTTGCAAAGTGCGTAGCTGTGGATTTTGACCCCTAGCTCAGTCGGCACCTAGGGAAACCTACCAAACCTGCACATTTTTGAAAACTAGACACCTAGGGGAATCCACGATGGGGTGACTTGTGGGTCTCTGACCAGGCTCTGTTACCCAGTATCCTTTGCAAACCTCAAAATCTGACCAAAAAAAGACTTTTTCCTCTCATTTCAGTTTCAGAAAGTTCTGGAATCATAGAGGAGCCAAATTTCCTTCCACCCAGCGTTCCCCCAAGTCTCCCGATAAAAATGGTGCCTCACTTGTATGGGTAGGCCTAGTGCCCGCGACAGGAAATGCCCCAAAACACAACGTGGACACATCACATTTTCCCAAAGAAAACAGAGGTGTTTTTTGCAAAGTACCTACCTGTGGATTTTGGCCTCCAGCTCAGCCGGCACCTAGGGAAACCTACCAAACCTGTGCATTTTTTTAAACTAGACACCCAGGGGAATCCATGATGGGGTGACTTGTGGGGCTCTCACCAGGTTTTGTTACCCAGAATCCTTTGCAAACCTCAATATATGGCTAAAAAAACACTTTCTCCTCACATTTCGGTGACAGAAAGTTCTGGAATCTGAGAAGAGCCACAAATTTCCTTCCACCCAGCGTTCCTCCAAGTCTCCCGATAAAAATTATACCTCACTTGTGTAGGAAGACCTAGTGCCCGCAACAGGAAATGCCCCAAAACACTATCTGGACACATCCAAATTATCAAATACAAAACTACCTGTTTTTTTGGGGGGAGGGGCCAACATGCGTTTTTGGTCCTGGGCTCAGCAGCCATCTAGGGAAACCTACCAAACCCAGACATTTCTGAAAACTAGACACCCAAGGGAGTCCAGGGAGGTGTGACTTGCATGGATTCCCCATTGATTTCTTACCCAGAATCCTCAGCAAACCTCAAATTTAGCAAAATAATCACTGTTTTCCCACATTTTTGTGTGGGTTCACCGCAACGGGACAAATTTCCTACCACCCAACGTTTCCCTCAGTCTCCCAGTAAATGTGATAACTCACTTGTGTAGGTGGGCCAAGTGCCTGTGACAAGGAAGAGCCAAAAACATGTCGAAATTGAGGGGGAACCAAAGCGGGTCCAAAATGGCAGTTTGAAAAAAACATTTTTAGGCTGACAAGTGCAGCAGAATTTTTATCGTTATAGATTGGACAATGTTGGGTGGTAGGAATTTTGTGGATTCCTGCAGATTCCGGAAGGTTCCATCACAAAAATGTGGGGAAAATGTGTGATTTTCAGCATCGTTGGAGATTTGCAGGGCATTGTGGGTAAGAAAATGGTGCGGGGTGCATGTAAAGCACACCACCCTGGAATCAACCAGATGTTTAGTTTTCAGATGTGTCTAGGTCTTGTGGATTTTTCTACATGGCAGCGTCCCAAAGTCAAAAAAGTGCAGTCCTCACCATTTCAAGTGGGACGATTTTGAGAGCTACCAAGCTCTCATGGCCCAAATGTAAAACCAAAACCCCAAATAATCAAATGTCTTCTTGCTTGCCGTGGGATAAAATGTTTTAGTGTGCGGGGGAGAGCTTAAAGACTGTTAACCCATTCAGTTGGGGTAGGGGCATAACCAGGCCCATAGTGGTTACTAGCCACCACCCCACTATTTTTTGTTTCTTTTAAATTCCATCCCATCTAGTAGACTTTCTGCCCCCCCCCCGGGGTGTGGATCAGGGGTAATTGCCCCATCTGCCCACTGGTGGACAGAACAACTCTGGCCACATTAATTTGGGGTGGGGGTATGGCTATACCCCCACCCTCTTATTTTGAAAAAAAATCTTCCCTGGTCTCTGGTGGGCTTTCTGCCTCCCTTGGGGGCTGATGGGCCTTCCAAAAATAGGGGGGGGGGGCAGCCCTCAGGGGGAGGGCTAGCGCTTCCCCCGAGGTCCGGTAAATGGACGTAATGGTTACATCCATGGCTCCACACAGGCACAGCCGTGGACGTAACCATTACGTCCATGGCGTGCAAGGGGTTAATGGTGTTTCTAGTTCTGATTATTAACGAGGGATGGACATGGTTTCCCTGGTTAGTATTAAAACTAAAAAAAAAAAATCTCCAAAAGAAACCCACTTATAAGTGCTATAGATGTGGTTTGAAATCTCACATTGGTAATAACCCTAATTGTTCCACCATTGAAAACGATGTATAGCATGCAAGAAAATTGGGCATTTCCAAAATGTCTGTAAATGTAATAATAGGAGTAATATCAGAATTAACAGCATTGATTTTCAAGAGGATGCAGTATCTCAGAAATTGATTAATGTGGTTCTCACTATTGAATGCAATTCGGTGAGCATGGATGACTGTGGGTCACCTGTTATGATTCTGAGAGACAGCACTTTTTATGATCTTTGGGGCTCTTCCATATCATTCTTACACACTGACATTAACCCTAAAGGTTTTGGAGAAAAGGATATAGACATGTTGGGGTATTTTGTTTCATCCTTAGAATGCTTAGGGAGGTGTACTGAAATTGAAATATACATGGCTGTTAAAGGAAAAAATATCATGCGATGGCACGTTTTAGCAAAATTAGGTTTGTATCTCAAACCTGGTGCAGACAATCCTTTAGTCGTTGGTGAAAACCGCATTGCATTTGCTAGTGCAGGTGTTTTAATAAAAATTATTAATGAAAGTTCATGTATTCTGAGTCATGGATTTGTGTAGAAAATGTAATAACATAGAAAAATAATGCATGCATTTGAAAATGTGGTCACGATGAGTGGCCGCTAATGTTCACGAAGTATACTTATTAATAGTTTATTAATATGAAATGTTGAGTATATGTTTGACTAATGTAGTAATATCTCATATTAAGGGTTATGCATTATGTATAAGCTTTATTAATTGTAGGCCTTAACTTAGCAGAGGTCTTGGCCTAGTTGCCCGGCCTCATGTCAAGCTGTATTTCCTAACATTTATTAAAATGGCTGTTCAGAAGAATTAAACTTTGATTTTCCATTGTACTGTCTAAATGTGTTCGTAGCTAAAAGTCGTTCTCATGAGAACCAACTGCTAGAAGATGCTGTTCTTGCTAGAATGTAACATTGATTGTAATGTGGGTAAGACTGAGTTTCTCAGGAGAAGAACAATGGAGACACTGACTGGAGTATCAGCTGCAACAATATTGTTACCTGACGAGCTGGATGATTAGGACATTACACGAGAAGCCAATCAGCGACATGTGAACGGAGTAGTGGTTGAATTCATAGATTTGAAGTTTTCGTTTTATTGGACAAAGTGTGACCGTGGAAGCCCTTGACCAGTAGGGACTTGGGAATTCGCTTTAGGAAATTTAACTTAACAGGACTGCACAGAGAAAAAAATGGCATTGTGCATTCTGCTATTTGCCAAGCATTTTTTTCTATTCTTCTTGAGGGCTTTCCTCTATTCTTTCGAGTTGCTTAAAGACTTTGCCTGAACTTTGATGCTGAATCCTGATGCCTTGCTGACTGAACTGATGTCCTGATGACGAAGACTATTTTAGCTCGCCGATCCAATTGTGGGGAGGTATTCTTGTACCCATGTGTTTGTTATGCCTATTTGCTTTTTTTTCCAGGTGCCAACCGCACTGTTTTGATGGAGCCATAGTTAGATGTTTTCTAATTTGGTGTTTACTAAATTGTTTTGCATGAAGCCCAACATGCCAATGCTAATCTGGTGTTAGTTAAGGATTCTCACTACTGAAAGTCTGCGATAGGGAATAACGTTTGATGTATTTCTTTGCTGATTCTAAATGTATGTGATGTGTATGTGATTAGATTACGTTTCTTTTGCAGGTTTGGACAGCCAGTTTTGTTTCTGTATGTGCACCATTTGATTTTGAGATTATTTTACGTGTCTTTAGCATTGTTAATATAGGGAAATAAATATTCTAACTTTTATATAAAGGTGTGGTTATTCATGATTGAGAGGTCATGGTGTATGATAGTTACTGACTCCATTAATTATTAATGCTATTGATTATCATTGATTGTTGATGTCATTGATTAACTATTGATTAATGATCTGGAGGTACCTGATCTAGGGTGAGAACATCTTAATTACGAGTCAAAAGTTTCATTGACCTATTCACGTCCCCTTGTAAGTTTACTTATGAAGGTTAGACGTGCTAACACATTTATTTCAAATGGAGAATATGACAATGACATTGATACTATTCTATCAGAATATCAGGATATTTTCAGTGAACATGTGGTTAATGTGAGAGGATTTGAACATCAAATCAAATTAAAACCTTCAGTGGAACCAGTTACTCATAAAGTTTTTCCTGTTCCACTCAGCATCCGGAATAAATTGAAAGAAATGCTTAAAAAACTATGGCCCATATTTAAACTTTTTTTAGCGCCGCTTTTTGGCGCAAAAGCGGCGCAAACTTACAAAATGCAATTGTATTTTGTGTAAGTTTGCGCTGCTTTTGCGTCAAAAAGCGGTGCAAATACGGCGCTAAAAAAGTATAAATATGGGCCCATGTATGGAAGGCATCATTGAATCTTGCAACTCATCTCAATGGGTGTCACCCATAGTAGTTGCAAAAAAAAATCAGGAGAGATCTGTTTATGTGTGGATCTCAGAACACTCAACAAAAATATACTAGTAGATTGCCATCCCCTGCCGAAGAATCAGAAGCTGTTCGCTAATCTAGGTGATGCTAAATATTTTTCAGTAATTGATTTATGTTCTGTGTCACATCAAATTGCACTTTCTTCCAATTCTAAGGAATTAACAACATTTTTCACACCCTTTGGGGAATACCAGTACCTGAGATTACCTTCTGGTCTCACATCCTCAGCCGGTATCTTCCAAAAGCTAATGGATAACCTATTTCTGGATATAGTAGGACTACAAGCCTATCAAGATGACATCTTGATCTAAGTAAAAAATATGGACAAGCATAAAAGTATTCTCAGCAGGAAAGTACTGTCTACTTTGTCACATAGCGGTATGACAATTAGGAAAGACAAGTGCAAATTTAGGATGCAAGAGTTAGATTATTTAGGTCACAGAATCAGTGCATCAAGGGTCAAACCTAAAATAAGTCTTATAAAAGCCATTAGAGAAACTGCTCCACCTAAGGATAGAGATACTCTTCGTTCCTTTTTAGGACTAGCTGAGTATTTTACTCGGTTTGTTCAAGGGTATGCACAAATGGTGGAACCTTTGAGAGCAATGTTGAGAAAAGGTGCTATATTAAATTGGTTCGCTTAAGCAAATTCTGCATTTGAAATAGCAAAACGAATGATTGAGGAAGCTCCTGCTTTGCATACCTTTAATAAAGGTAGCAAATGCATCATTACCATTGATGCGAGTTTATATGGCTTAGGAGCTGTACTCAGTCAATGGGATGGTAATAAGAAACAAACTGTAGGTTTTGCCTCCAGGTTGCTCAGAGACTGTGAGAAGAACTACAGTACAATTGAACACGAGGCAGTGGCATACACTTGCACTGTTCAGAAATTCAGGATGTATATATAGGGCTGTGATTTTGAATTTATTACTGACCACAAACCATGTTGTGTGAAAGACAAACCAAAAATGAATCAGACAGATTAATCAGATTACTATCCAAGCTTCAAGAATATAATTTTACGATAGAACACCTGGCTGGAGGCAAGACTTTCCCTGTGCATTGCCTTTTCTGCATGCTTCTTAACATTACTGATGATGAGGAATTGTCAGAGGGAGTGGAATATGTAGTGGCTGCGATAGATGCTGTGCCTGAATGTGAACAAGTCATTTCTGAAGAAAAATGTCCTATTTCAGTGATGAAACTTTACAAAACGTTAAGCCATATGTTATGAAAGGATGGCCTGAAGGCAGGTGTCTAAGCAATGATTTGAAAGTATTTTGTCAACAGCTATCTATAGTGAACAATATGTTCATGAGAGATAACTTCTTAAATCTCCTGAAAGTTTAGGGAATTATCTCATTTTACTTGCACATCAGGGACATTTGAGCATCAATAAAAAATGCAAACATCTTAAGCAATTTTATTGATGGCCTTCTCTTGAGGACAAATAAAACAATAGGTTGATAATTGTACTCAGTGCCTTATCTCTGATAAGCACTGTAAAATTGTAAAAGCACCCTTACATTCAGGGCCTCATTATGACCCAGGTGGTCCCCAGACTGCCAGGGTCATGGTCGCAGTCGGTCCGCCGCCGAAGCGACAGTCTGACTGCGACATTACAACTGTGGTGAAAGCGCCGCTGTCGGACTGGCGGCACCGCCACTTTTTGGCCGCCAGTCGGCCTGGCAGTGCTGGTGGTCCCAATCTCACAGGGCAGCACAACCCCTCCCTCCACCGGCATTTACATGGCGGTTTCACGTTGTTCTGCGCTTCCTACTGGGCCAGCAGGCCAAAACTGTGTTTCCACCCCGCTGGCCCAGCGGGAAACTCATAATAGGGCCAGTTGGAAGGAGACTGCACTGGCAGTCTCCTGACCTGCTGGAGTTTGGCAGGTGGCCTTTTCTGCCCCCTACAAACTCTTAATGAGAGCCTAAGTGTATATTTCTGGGACTGCTTAGGAAAAAGTAGCAATGCATTTTTCGGGTCCTTTTGTAATTCTACCAGGTAACATGTGTTATTTAATAGTTCTGGTTGATAACTTTTTTTAATGGATATATTACGCTTTTCTGGATTCCATTAACACAGATGTTGCCATAAACTTTTAAGAAAGTATTTTTCCCCACAGGAAATAGTTACAGACAACAGTACACAATTTGTTTCGGAACGCATGTGTGCATTTCTCAAAAAACATGATGTTAAACATTTGAAAGAAGCATTATGCTCTCCTTCATCTAAAGGCCTGGTGAAAATAGCTAACAAAGTGTTGTAGGATGGTGTACAAACTGCAGCCACCACAGGAGCTGATGTAGCTACGTTTTTGAAAACCAAAGTGTGGAATTACAACATTGCACCTCACTGTGGTACTTGAATATCACCATTCACTTTATTAAAGGGTAGAGGTTCATATACTAGTATATTTCCAAGTTGGCTGGAAAATAAAATTAACAGAGACATGGACAAAAATGTTACTAAATATGATAAAGTTAGATCCAATGTAGCTGAAAAAACAGTCTGCAATGAAAACATATTTTGATCAAAAACACAATCTTAAGAGTTTCTTATTAAAACCAGCGACTGGATTTTGATCAAAAGAAACAGTTATGGTAAAGAAAGGGTGAATCAAGATTGTCATTGCCGGTTCAAGTAGTGAAAGTCATAAGTGCAATTGGATGGTAAGGGATGGTGGAACAGAAGACAGGTGGTCACACTCACTTCTCAGCAAGTTCTCTCTATCAGAGAAACCAGAAGAAACATTGAGTCCAAAGGAGCAGATCACGATTGACGTAAATGGCTGCACACGACATGAAGTGAAAATATTCAGAAAGCAAATGTTAATGCAGGTATTGTTGAAGGTTCTGCCGTAGCAGTGGCCAAAGATAGCAGTCACCCTGGTGTGATCAGTCCTATATATCGCACTTCTCGTGTAATTAGAAAAGCAACAAAATTCAATGAATATGTCTTGTATTGAACTTTATTATTAATATTTCTTTATTTTTTTTTCTCTCTTTGGAGGGAATGTGTTCTCGTGCACAATAAAATGTATTACTGTTATGGTAACCACACAACATAAACGTAATGTTTACGTATGCCTGCCGCTGCCACTCTAGAATGGATGGTTGACCAGGGATTCAATGGTGAGTGCCCTCAGTTACGTGTGGATTCCCGAGCAGACCGGTTCGACAAGGTCGTGGGCACTTCTTATGGAAATAAATTACCTGTTATCCAACTCCGTCCTGCTGGTCATTCATCCACTACAGCACGGCAGCTAAAATCAGCGCCGGCGCGAGGGCGAGGGGAGGTGAGAGTCATATGTTTGTGAATATAGGGCCGTATTTATACTCTGGTTGCGCCGAATTTGCGTCGTTTTTTTCGACGCAAATTCGACGCTAAACTAACGCCATATTTATACTTTGGCGTTAGACGCGTCTAGCGCCAAAGTATGGGCAAAGAGCGTCATTTTTTAGCGTGAACACCTTCCTTGCGTTAATGAGATGCAAGGAAGGCGTTCCCGTCTAAAAAAATGACTCCCAGGCCTTTACGTGGTATTTATACTCCCGGGCAAAAGAGACGCCCGGGAGTGGGCGTGGCTAAAAACGGCGCATTTGCGCCGCTTTTTAACGCCTGGGTCAGGCATGGCGTTAAGGGACAAGTGGGCTCAAAATGAGCCCAGAGTGCCCTCCCCTGCCCCCAGGGACCCCCCCTGCCACCCTTGCCCACCCCAGGAGGACACCCAAGGCTGGAGGGACCCACCCCAGGGACATTCAGGTAAGTTCAGGTAAGTATTTTTTTTTTTTTTTTTTATAATTTTTTTTGGCATAGGGGGGCCTGATTTGTGCCCCCCTACATGCCACTATGCCCAACGACCATGCCCAGGGGACAGAAGTCCCCTGGGCATGGCCATTGGGCAAGGGGGCATGACTCCTATCTTTACAATGATAGGAGTCATGTTGATGGGGGATGGGCGTCGTTAAAAAATGGCGCAAGTCGGGTTAAGACGATTTTTTTGCCTCAACCTGACTTGCCCCATTTTAAGACGCCCTAACGTCATTTTTGCCCAACGCCGGCGCTGCCTGGTCTACGTGGTTTTTTTCCACGCACACCAGGCAGCGCCGGTCTGCTTGCGCCGGCTAACGCCATTCCATAAATACGGCGCCCGCATGGCGCTTCAGAATGGCGTTAGACGGCGCAAAATTTTTTGACGCTAAACTGCGTTAGTGCAGTTTAGCGTCAAAAAGTATAAATATGGGCCATAGTGCTCTCCTGCTTTCTCCTTCTCACGCAGCGCAGTATTTTTCGCAGCTGCACTGCGTGACTATTTAGTAAATCTGGGTCTTAGACTCAGGGATAGCAACTTTGTGGCTCGCTTGTAACGTGTCACGCATAAACAAGGACTTTTACTAAAATTAAGTCTGCTTTCACAACTTGAAAAAACTTTGTGCACCCTTCCATTTGTCGCCAAAGGAAAGATTCTGGAAACATCAAGGTAGATAAAATCTGAAGTTTTTCCAAAACGTACCTACATCTATCTCACACTAGTAACGGCACCATCATATAAAGCGGTGTAGTTAGAATGAACATTTCCAACTTCATCGTTGGCTTTCAAGCCTATTCGCAGGCAAACACCGCCATCTACTGGGCAGTCCTAACGCTTTTGGAAAAGTACTTTTTTCCTCGCTCCTTAGTTTGTACTCGTGTTTTAAATATTTTATATATAGAGAGAGAATAGCTCGAGAGTAACTATGTAAAGTTATTTTATATATGATGACGAGGCTTCACTAATTTGCTCGGCCAGCTTAAGAAATTACTCGTAATGTCCCTTTTTTCAGAGCGGATCAACTGAACACAAAGGAGCTTTGGTTTATTCTGATTGTTTAAATTAGTTTGCAGTTCCCAGAAGAAAAAACATTTCTTCAACACAGGCGATGCTTGTAAAAGTTGAATTTAATTCCACATACTGGCTCATTGGCTGTGTTTTCCATGTCGCTTGAGCGCAGTCATTCTGTGACACCCAGTCGATGCAAAATTGTAGACTTCTTTGTGGAATGTCCCAGTTTTTATCTTAAAAAACTGGTCACTCTACTTAGATAACTTTCCCATATTGCTATCAAGACGTTCAATTGAATGGCTATTTGTGTAGCTTACACAATAAATGAATGCTTCAACACCATAACTGTGATAAGCATGCCTTTGCTTTGCATAGTGTGCACTTTGGGTATTCACTTTCGACGAAAGTGTTTCTAAGTGCCTCGTGATTTTGACACTTTTTATGTCATGTGACCCGAAAACTGCAATTAAAACCCATAAAATCTATGTGTCATTCCAAAATATTCAGATTCGATTATTTTATTAGTAGAATTATATAACAGTCATTGTAAATGTGGTGGTGGACCTGCCTGTGTCTGCAGAAAGGAACCAGCCTAGGGTGCCCCTAAGCCTTACTATTCTGTAAGCAGTGCAGCAATACAGTGCAGTAGAGTTCGTCTGATCTAGGAGCTCTAAGTCGTGGTTGAAGGTGTTCTAGAAAAGAAGATACTGATGTTTTATGGGGAGTTCTTGTCCCCGACTCACCTTCGGACGTCTTTCCAGGCGCTCATTCAAGAAGCAGAGAATTATGGTCTGTCGGGACAGAAGCTCAGCCTGGATAAGAGAGAACTCTTGATGAGAATCTCCTGAAGTGACCATTTTCATGATAGCCAAGACCTGTTGGTCTGACTACAAATTATTATGAAAACGATCAATCCAGGGTTCATTTCAAAATGTCTGTTAGTAATAGTTTTTTCATTTGATTTGGCAGGTGAGGACATTGATCCATCCATCGCGGAAACCACGCTGGGCGGTTAGTTATCAAGGCCACACTCCAGGTGTTTTCTGCGGTCAGACAGGGGCCTGCAGGTAGACCTGTTGGGCTTAACTGCCTGTCCAAGACAATATCCTCTGCACAGTGGCTTTTTTAACAACCTAGTATCACTTCACTGCTTCATCTTTAGGGCTAACTGTAAATACACAATGACACCGTCGACCCTTTCTCAGTATGCACTAACAAGCGCGGTGTAATTCTTTATATCCACTTTATTTAGATAAGGCTGACTTCTCCGTCTACTTCTCAGACAGACTTAGCAATACAATATCCTCAGAGATTTTTCATTTTCCATCTTGGTACACAAATCATTTTCTTTGAACTAGCAGCCCTTGATAGATGGTAAGTGATGGCCTTCAAGGAGCTGCTATAGACACGTTTGCACTCTGGCCTCTAAACTCATGACACGCCCTTCCTTATTTTTTCAGATTCACTTTTTTTAGTTTATCTGGGGCACAGCAAATCCCCACCCCAGGCAACTTGCTTGCCCACAGAAGTAAGACGTTGCACTTCAACAAAATATACATATATACAACATATAATTGAGGATGTTTTACCTTCTTATCATCTTTCTGAAGACAAGTCTGTATTATTGGAACTTAATGGTACTAAAGAGATTGTGTCTGTCTCTCTTCCTTGTCCTGATGATACCTCATGTATTATTTACAACAGGAGTCAAAACAATGACATGTATAAATCTGGACTTTTCTTTACAATCTTTTACTGAGCATACCATTAAAAGGAATACCTTACTGCCAAACTATTCTGTATTTGTATGTGTGCTGTATATCACTATTTGCAACATGTTTGGAGCACAGAAAGCTGCCGCTATTTTTTTTGCAACGCTTTTTGCATTTGTGATCAGTCTGTAAATGTGGATATCGCTGTATTGTGGACTATTCCATTTTTAGAAAGATAACTGACCGTCTTTACTAAGAAAAGAGGAATTGTGGTGCAGGCCTTGGTCAATGGGGAAAGACAATGTGCAGAAATTGAAAAAAGAATATTGGGATCACATTGTGTTAAGAACCTGGGTTGATTAGAAAAATGGGAATAAAACTGCTCAATTTTTGTTACATAAGTGTATTTTTCAAATTTGAACCATAAGTTGACAGAATCACTCTCACCCAAGCAAAACGACTATATATTTTGTTCAGATGTAGGGTTCTTCCCCTAGAGTCCTTCACTGCAAGTTGGGGAATAAAATTCAGCGACCAATCTTCCTGACCATAATGCTTAGTGCTTAATGAATCCGAGGCTCGTTTTTTTCTTTTTTTGTCCACAATACGCCCAGAATTGTGGAAAAAATGGTTAATTCCACAATGCAAATTAATGGGTGTGAGACAATACAAGATAATGTTACGAATCCTAAAAAGTGAAACCCAAGAAACAACTGTGTTTCTGGTTTCCTGCAATTTGCACTCGGCTTGGAGACTGAGACTTAGAATTACTACTTAAAAGACCCAGTAACCATGTGGACCCAAACAGATACAATCTAATTATGACTCTGGTACAGCATTTTATGTGATTGTTGAACTTATTGTGGGTCGCCTGATGTAAATATTCGACATGGTAAAGGGTATGAATTTTAAATTACTTTAGTATGTACATGATCTGCAGTTTCTCGTGATTTGCACTGGTATTGGAAATTGAGACTGAACTAGTACTCAAAAGACCCAGTAATTATGCAGGCCCAAATAGACACAACCTATGTACAACTTTGGTATGGTATCCCAAGTAATAGTTGAATTTATTGTGGGTTGACTTTTGCAAATATTCACCATGGCAAATTGTACAAATTTTAATTGATCTTAGTATGAACAAGATTTTAATGTATTTTATTTATGTATTATGATATGCACTTTTATGGCTTCATAGCCAAAATAAAGTATTTACTACTACTAAGAAAAGTTGTGCATTTAAACCTGTGAACTTACAGTTATGCACAAAAGTAAAGGTAGTTTTTTTGGGAATTCACAAACATTTCTACAGGACATCTGAAAAGTTGGAGATTTCCAGGCATAGAACAGGGAATGTCACGTGGCATATGTTATTTCCATAATTCAGCTTTATACACAGGCTATTGGTCTGCATTGCGGAAAGGCAGCCCGATGCACAAATGCATACTTTTGTATTTTTCTGCATAGGGAAAATGTTTTTCCATGGAGAAACCGCTTACCTTACACTACAAAGTTTGGGGGGTGTTATGTTCCTCTTCCACCTCTAGCAGGGAAGGTACTTGATCAGTTGTGGACTGCAGCACGTATTGTGCCATCAACTTGTGCGACAGGGACAATGTGGATTTAGGCCTACTCATGTAAACTCCCTGCTGGAGTTTGAAATCACAGCCGGACCTGTCAAAATAACCCTTTTGGCAGGGGAAAAACCTCCCCTCCCAAAAGCTATTTTAACTGTGGAAGTCTCTGACCTGCCTCATGAGAAAACTAGCGTAGAGATTTAAATATTACTTCTGCTATCTCTGGTTTGGGTCCAGCTAGAAAAAAGTGATTCAACCATTATTTTAAATCTTTATTGAAAATCCAATCTAACGATAAAGTTAAACTTTTAATAAATATTTAGAAAAGATACATTTTTAGAAAGTTATATGTTTCCTGACTGAAGATTCTCAAGACTAATATGATTAGCCTGTGGCAATTGCCTCATCAGTGCTTGATTTTAAAGGGATGTGAAAATTGCTCCCAGAGCGGAGACAATGGCCTGCTTGTGAGGAGGTGTATTTAGTACCCTTACAGGAATATCAATTAGGGTGGACTTAGGAACTTCTTTAACTTACAAAGGGCCTGCCCTTTCACAGGTAAATGAAAAGTAAAACCAGAGAAAAACAAACCTTTGTTTCCCCTGCCAGGCTGGCTGCAAACTTTGTGAGACAGGAGCAACCTGGAATCAGTTTTGAGTGACCAGGGGGATACTCATTATCCTTGGCACACCTCTGGGTGGGCACACAGGCTCTGCAAAAGTTAGAAAGGGTTCTCCATCCTGGAGCTTAGGAGTAAGGTGCAGTTTTGTATTGTTTGCAGTACAGCAAACAGTAACTACTGAAAAAGTGAGTATGGTAGCCGGTGGCAACTTTTACCTCTTTGGTCAATGAGGAGCCAGAAGTCACCCCCTCCCACTTGCTGGTGCCAACCCTAAATGTGGCACCCAAGGCAAACTCTTCAAAAGAATTTCTGGACCTGTGGAAGACCAGAATAAGGTCTGCACCTGCTGTTTGAAACCTTTGTGGAGACCTGAAGAGCTGGACCTGCTCACACTTCTACCCAATACAAAAAAGTGGACTCAAAGGGTCAGTTGGATGACTTCCTGTGTGGCTACATGGGCACAACAGACTGCAAGAGAAAGTTTTCCTGATTTGCCCACCTGACTTGTTGCAACTTGATCTGGACTGGATCCTGCAGGGGGCCTATACAATGAGCTCTGACGTTTTGAAACCCTTGGTGTGGCTAATTTGACTTCTAATGCAATCTTTGAAAAGCTGTGGAAATCTGACTTCTAGCGCAGTAGCACCGGGGTCAACCATTCAAGATGATCTGACCCAGGTGCGACTTCACTGGGCTATATTTTTAAAGCATGACTGCTGCCCCATTCTGTTTTTCGGCACTAAACAACTAGAACACATTATGGGCCTGATTTATGTCTTGGCGGAGGGAAATATTCTGTCACAGACATGACGGATATCCTGTCTGCCGTATTACGATCCCATGATTTCCTATGGTAATCGCAATACTGCGGACGGGATATCTGTCATGTTTGTGATGGAGTATTCCCTCCACCAAGACCTAACTCAGGCCCTCTTTCTGCAGTAACAGCCATGTTTTCAGCCTCCTCTGAAACATCCAATGATTGTATTCCACTTGTAAACTTAAAGGAAGATTATTTCACAGCTTGGGAGTAGGAGCACAACAACAGAAAGTTCTCCCACCCTTTCAACCAAACCTACTTTGTTGTAGTGCAAGGAGTAATCCCTCCATAGATAATGAAAATGTGAGTAGTTGGTAGCCATTCAATTTGTCTGAGAGGATCTCTGGGCCACGTTTGTAGAGAACCCTGTGTGCCATGCATGTCGGTTTAGAAAGTACTCTCTTTTTTTTAGGTAACCATTGCAGCTACTGTATTTCAAATCTGTGGATGTCTAATAACTGTGCTTAATTCCAGCTAATAGTCTTGCAGCCCAGTTTTTTGTTCTTTGGAGTCTGGCTGTTGTTGATGCAAATAAGACCTAGATACAATGCATTACTTGAGTCCAGGCTTAATGAAAGCATTGCATGGACTACTGGTCTTTGTGTCTGCTCAGGAAGCACCGGGAGTACTTGAACAACATCCTCAAAAAGATAAAGCAAGAAGCCGGGACCATGTTAATTTGTTTATGCAAGTTAAGCTATTTATCAATGATGAAACTTATTTTTTTTCTACTAGAGCTTGCGTAAGGGGATCTTCCATATTATCACCAGTCAAGTGAACAGGTAGTAGATAGGGAATCAAAATTGAAAAAATCAGTCCTGTCCCCACTCAATTTCAGTGTATTCGTGCACATCCAATGTGTCACTGACACCATCCAATACAAACCATAAAATAAAGTGCACCTCAGTCTCATCAACCACTGACACTACGATTTGCGATTCACCTGACTGCAGCTTCTCCAAAGCAGCAAATCCTTTGAACTGGGCCCTCAGTGAGAAGGTATCTATCTAGCCTTGTAGAACTCATCATAGGATATAGCCTTCCGCCTCACCTGCTAAAGGATTCTTAACTTGGAAAAATACACTAAGGGGCATATTTATAGTCCCAGAGCGCCACCTTGCACCACTTCAACATCATTATTTTTGACATTAATGTGGCCCAACGAGGCTGAAATCCCTGCACCGTCTTTTACGGAGTGATGCAATGCATGCATTGCGCCACTCTGTAACCCTTTGCACTACGTTATACCTGCGCAGGCATAATGTATGCAAAGGGGGTGTTCCCCCATTAGGGGGGGCCGAAAAAATGGCGCAAGGAGATCTATGAGATTTCCTTGCACCATTTTTTACGGCACTTTTAACGCCTGCTCAAGAGCAGGTGTTAAAATGGGGCTTCCATTATCTTAAATGGTTCCCTATGTACTCTGCAGGAGTAGCGCCAATATTTCAGCGCTACTCCTGCAGAGTACATCAAGAGCATCATGAGAAATGATGCTATTCCCCCTACCCTGCGCCATGGTGCGCTATATTTCAAATACAGCGCACACATGGTGGCGATTCGGGTTGCTAAGGGCCACAGGGAAAGTGGCGCTGCACTCAGTGCAGTGCTACTTTCCATAAAACTGCCCCTAAGGGCCTTATTATGAGGCTGGTGATCTGAAGACCACCTGCGTCGTGGTGGCGTCGGATCGCCGTGACTGTGGCAGTCCGACCGCCACATTACGAGGTTGGCAGGCAGACCCGCCAACCTACCGTCGTCCTCAACAGGATAAGTGATCGTGACGGGCTGACTGCGGTCCTGGTTGTAATCATCCATGGTGGTGCTGAACTCAGCACTGCCCTGCTGATTACAACATTGTTCTCAGCCAGCCTTTTCAAGGCGGTCTGACCGACATGAAAAGGCTGACAGAGAACAAGTGAAGGGGGCCACAGGAGGGCCCCGGCACTGCCCATACCCATGGCATGGGCAGTGCAGAGGTTCCCTTACCCAGCACCCTTTAAATGTTTTTGCTTTGCAGTCAGTGAGCATTTCAAGGGTGCCGGTGCACCCTGTGCAAACAAACACAAATGATGGACAGAATGTGGAACCAATCAAACATTCACCCCCAGTCACAGATCTGGGTTTAATCCATCAATTATTTTGCTCACCATGCCACCACAGTTTGGAGCCAGCCATATGCAAATCAGTCTTGACCCTGTTCCCCATGGAAACAGTCCAGCCCGAACTGCCAGGCCAGGTCCTCCCTGGACCGGAAACAAGCATCCTAGGACCAGTTTCAGAGTATCACCCTTCATCAGCCTGGCTAGCTTGAATCCAGTGGCACAGTGAGCCCGACAGCATTGCCGCCGGCTCAATTATGAGCCAGGAACAATGCTTTTGCGCCTTTCCCACTGAGCTGACAGGTGGAAACCTTGGTTCCCACCCATCAGTCCAGTGGGAAAGTTGTGATAGGACCGGTGGGGAGACATCCACCTCAATGGCAGTCTCCTCACCACAGGTTTGGCATTGGGTTTTCTGACCACCAAACTCGTAATCAGGCCCTAAGTACAAATGCAGAAATTTTGACCAGGCAAAGGTGTGCAAAATATCAGCCAACGAGAAGCCTGGTGCAAAAGTTTAACTTTTCCTGCTCATGGCTTTGTCACAAAAATGGACGGCTTCAGCAGGGCGTGGTGCAATGGCTATTTGGCTTTGAAGGGACTTCCTCTGATATAGCCTGCAACCTTGTCCAGCTTTAAGATCTTGACTTTCATTTCAGAAGTTAATATCTTTGACCAGGATGAACCTGCTCAGTGATTTAAACCCATACTCCATTGTGGTCAGTCTGAAATCGCACTTAGATCCCGGTTGACTGCGACCAGTGACTACTGATTGATACTGTACTTGTTTTTGCCTTACAACTTTAAAAATTAATATCTCTGGTTCCCCCTATCAGTTTTTTTTGTCATTTTGTGTATTACATTTACCGCTAGTTTTACAAATTGGAGTGGGATTTTTAATGTGTTGTTTTTTAACTGTTTTGGTACTTCTAAATGCTTTACACATTTTTTCTGTTACGCTTGTCTGCTCTGTGCTATAGCTACTGGGGGCTGAATTCACATTTAAATTAGTGAAACCTTTTTCCTGGACTTAACAGGAAAATTATATAATTTTTATGGTGGACATTCCATCCACCCCAATTAATAAATCGATTTTTTACATGTTCTTATGGCATTGTCTCCTGTTACATCATACAGTGACAGGATAGCACTTTTTCCTAAGTTAATAACAGCTCTTCCGATGGTAGCTGTCATCAATAAATAAATCCTCCAGACTCCAATGAAAGGGGACATTTATACATACACTGTGAGGCTGCCCATTCAGTCAGGAGTATTGCTCACATGTGGTGAGAGAACTCAGTTGCATTTTGGGAGAAGACATCCCGCTCGAGCCCAACTACATTCTTCTGGGTGTCCCAGGTGATGTGAATGTCCCTCTTGCTAAACTTCTTTTTTGTAACCTTTGGCTAGTGGTGGCCAGGAGAGATGTGGCACGTGACTGGGGACTGCCAGAAGTCCCAACGGTAGGGGAATGGAGGAGGGGCATAGATTTCTCCATGACAGCTGAAAAAGTCACCGACAGGAGCATGGGGGGCCTCTGCAAATTCTTCAAGGTGTGGGGGAGATGGATAAAATACTATGACCTAGATTGCGCTGCGGACACAGTAGGTCCACAAATGTGCTTGTGACATTAATATGTACTGTGATGTCATCTCGTTCACAAATCCACATCATCCTTCTTGATGATATTTCTGTTGTTATGTACCTGACCAGCGTAAACAGATGTTTGTGTGCTTTTGCCTCCTCTGGTGTTTTGCAACTGTTTCTGGTGCAAGTTTGCACCATAATTTGCAAATTTGTTGTCTGCCATTAAAAAAATGGCCAAAAATCAACATAAGATAGACCTTACAACAGAAGCATCAATCTAGATATAAGACTGAAGGCAGTATCTTCATGGGTGGGAAAGGACAGAAATACAAGAGTGTGAATGCAAGGAGAACAAATCGAGCTGGAGAATAATAAGTTAAATGGGTATTTTACACATTTTGAATTGTACAGCCTTACTTTTCACTTGTTCAAAATGACATGCTGTCCATTTATTTTTCCAGGCACAAAGATATTAAGGTCCTCATTATGAGTTTAAGGGGCGAAAAAGGCCGCCCGCCAAACTCCTGCATTCAGGAGACCGCCAGTGTGGTCTCCTTCCTGCTGGCCCTATTATGAGTTTCCTGCTGGGCCAGCAGGCGGACACACAGTTTCCACCCACTGGCCCAGCGGGAAATGCACAACAACATTGACGCCGGCTCATAATACGGCACCTGTCGCGCAGATCACTGTCTGCAATGCAGGCAGTGATTTGCACGATGGGGCGGGCCTGTTTGGCGCCCCCACTGCTCTTGACAAGTGCATGGGCAGTGCGGGGGCCCCCGGCATCTCATTTTCTGCAGCATTTACATGTCGGTGCAACCGCCATGTACACACCGGCAGAAAGAGGGGTCGTAATCCCCAAGGCACAGCTGTTTGCAGCTCTGCCCTGGCTGATTGAGACCGCCAGAACCGCCAGTCCATCGGCTGGAGGAAATGTGGTGGTGCCAGCGGTCCGACCGTGGGGCGGTCACCACGGTCTTAATGTCACGGTCAGTCTGCCGCCTTGTAATTAGGGCCTAAGTGCTTGTACCCAAAATCTCATGATTTTAAACCAAACTAGGATTATAACCAACATCCACAAGTTCCAAAATTAACAATTTTGCCATTAAAACACCTCTTCTCACAACAAGCTATTTATTTATATATAATCTAGTGAAGGTACTAAACTGACTCCAACCAGCAAGAAGACATAGGCCCTCATTACAACATTGGCGGAATATTGTACTGCCAGCAGGCCGCCAATCCAGCCTGAAATCCGCTGACTGTAATTTGACATCCCCGCTGGGCCGGCGGGCCCAGCAGGGAGTACGGCCATAACATTGCAGCCGGCTCCTAATGGAGCCGGTGGCAATGTGGCGGTGTGGCGGGTGCAGCAGCACCCGTCGCGCAATCCACTGCTGGTAATTCAGGCAGTGGATTGCGTGATCGGTCTCTGCATGGGGGCCCCCCGAGTCACCCATTCCACCAGTTGTTCCATGGCGGTATTTACCGCCATTGTACGGCTGGGGGATGGAGACTCGTAATCCCCAGAGCAACGCTGCTTGCAGCGTTGCCCTGGCGGATTACAACCACTGGGACAGCCAGGCTGCAGGCTGGCGGCAGCCTGGCGGTGTTGGTGGTATGACTGTGCCATCATATAAATAATATATCATAATATGGCAGTTGCACCACCAGTCTGTTGGTGGTGCGACCGCCAGCGCAAGCCTGGCGGTGATGCGACCACCAGACTTGTATTGAGGACCATAGTCTTATTTTCAGGGTCTGGTGAACTGTGCTCTGAGGTGGTAATTTTGAGCATTTGATTTAACAACCAACAAAGTGAATCCAGTGAGGCATTGTCACCTATTCAGATTTGCTTACAAACATAACGCATTGCGATGAAAAATTTGGTGATTTGCATGAATATATTATGAAACTCGAACTATGTTTAGAAATGTTTCCAGATTCTATGGGAGGCATGTTTTAGCAGTGGTCTAGATAATAACAAATAAGCCACTGAGGAGCATATTTATACTCTGCCGTATTTGCGTCATTATTTTATGCAAATCCGGTGCAAACTTAGCTCCATATTTATATTTTGATGCTAGACCGGTCTAGCGTCAAAATATTGGAGTTAACGTCATTTTTTGACCTTGAAAACCTACCTTGCGTTAATGAGATGCAAGGTAGGCATTCCCAGGCAAAAAAAAACTCTATGGCCCTTGTGCCTTATTTATCCTCCTGTGCAAAAATGACGCACAGGAGGTGCCATAAATAATGGCACTAAGCCTGTTTAGCGCCATTATTTAACACCTGGGTCAGGGCAGGCCTTAGGGGACCTGTAGGCTCATTTCCATGGTCAGAGAGCAAGGAAGCAGTCCAAGGGGGCCCTTTCCTGCACCCAGGGAAGCCACCCCACCTACACCTGGAGGACACCCAAGGATGGGGGGACTCATCCAAGGTAATTCCAGGTACGTGTGTATTTTTTTTTTTAAGTGGCATCTGGGGACCTAATTTGGGACCCCCTACATGGCTCTGTGCCCAATGGCCATGCCCAGGGGACAGAAGTCACCTGGGCATGGCCACTAGGCAGGGGGGCATGACTCCTGTCTTTGCTAAGACAGGAGTCATGTCCATGGGGGTTGTGCATCAAAAGAATGAAGCTAGTCAGGTTAGAGGCAATTATTTTGACTTTAACCTGACTAGCGCCATTCTTCGACGTACAACCTTCAGTCTCCCCTACGCCTCCCCCACCCGGTTAGCATCATTTATTTTGAAGCTAACCGGGCCTTAGCGCCAGCTTTCTTCATTCCTTAAATATGACGCCTGGCTGACGTCTAGGAATGGCAGCAGCCGGCGGTAAACTTTTTGGCGTCAAAAATGATAAATCAGGGCCTGAATCTCTAAGATCATACAAATGCTCATCCCTTAATCAGTTCGCTTCCTTGAACACTTGTCTTGCATTTACCTAGAAATTATTATTTTCTAAGAGAATCAAGAAGTACAGTAGACCAGGTGCCAAAATGGCTATGCATGTTAGTAGAGAAGAAGATATCTGGTAAATTAAACAATACTCTGTCAAAATATAGTCTAAAAGATACACATAGTTGCCGGAGGGCTATAACAAAGAGCCAGGGAGAGGGGAATGGGCACTTCCAGTGTGGATACACAGTGCACGGTTCTGAGACTGATAACAGTGGCATTAATTGTTTAACTTCAGTGCTGGTAGAGAGAATTCAGCTGTCAGAACTTCCACTAGCCATAGGTGCCACTCTATGGCTGGACCACCCATTACCAAAATCATCTGCAAAAAACCCTACTATGATAAGTACGGCAAGAGGAGTACCTATAGTGTGTAGCGGGGGTTTAATGGTAAGACATGAAGTAAAGACAGTTAGAGGAATGGTGCCCTTCAGAGTTTTTGAATTCGTTTTTTCATTTCCCCCATGCTGCCACTCTTTGGCTGCCTAGAGCCAAAGCAGGCACCATGGTGCGAGGATGCCTGCGGTCCATGCAGGATTTTTTTGTACAGGAAAAGGCACCTTGCTGCACAAAAACGATCCTGAGAGGATTTTCCCTCTTTCTATGTGTGCCACACACATAGAAAGAGGAAAAACATGGAGAAACAAATACATTTTTCCTCGTTGTGCCTCCCCTGAGGAGGTTTACGGTTTTGGCGCATCGCCAACAAGGTATTGTAAATCTGGTGATGCGGCAAAATCCATGGGTGCTGCATGGGAACACCCATCGCAACGCCCATGGAATGCCTCGCTAACGCAGAGTAAGTTAAAGCAGCAATATGCTCTGCCGTGCCTTACTCCATATCTATGGGGCCTTTCAAACCCACACGTAGTGGCTTTTCGTGGCCTCATGGATATGATTTCAAGGTTTGCACTGCTGTTTTCAAATACCGTAGAGTTTAATTGACCACTAAAAATATTATTTCCCATCAAATAGCTAACAATCTTTGTCCACGATGCTTCTATTTTCAGCCCAGAACATTTAGCTCAGTATAGTTTACAAGTGTTTTCATGTATCTCACCTTACGTTCTCTTCCTTATAGCTTCTTTTGTGCTTGTTGATATCTGTATCCTCTGCACCTCCTACAGTGCTAGGCTCTGCTAAGCTGACAAAAGTAGAACTAAGGAATAAGGAATACCTTAACCTTTATCTAGTCTCTGTGAATAGTTGGGTTTGTGTGCTGTGGAAATTTGGATAGAGTGCATAACGCCCCTACCTTTTCTTCCACCTTATTGTGCCAGTGACATTATCACGTTCATGTTTATTCAATTTTTTGCAAAAAGATGTAGTACAAATCAGGACAAGCATTGATTTCTGAAGGAAGAGAGAAGGCGACTGATACCCTGGATGTCTCCAAGAAAACGGTGAGATATGAGCTAGGGCCACATGTAAAAAAATCTGATTGCGATTTCCTCATTGCTATTCTTACCAAAACGCAATTAGGAAAACGTAATACATGATGTAAGAAAACGTACATCTTTCAAATAGCAATTCCTAGTGGGTTGCAAATCAACCTACTTGATTAATATTAATGAGGTAGGTCACAGTTTGCGACCCATTAGTAATGATAGGCATCACAGAGATGGTGACCTGATGGAGTCAAAAGACCACCTTGTCTGTGACTGCTTTCTAATAAAGCCAATTTTTTAATGCAGCCTGTTTTCCTTAAAGAAAAATAGGATGCATTTAAAAACAAGCATTTGAAATGCAATGGGTCTCGCGTTTCCTCGAGTTAGAGCTATTGCCATTGAAAATTCCGAACTTGACTTTTCTTGCCACATAAATTGAAAATGAAAAGTAAAACAGTTGACATAAGCAAGCCGATTCAAAGTGCCATGGGCGCCATGAACATGAGCGCGAAGGAGAGACACAAAAGGAAAAAGAAGTTCGCTTGCAGTCAAACGTATTGGCAAACATGCAATAATCCATGTAACAGAGTCGATGGCCAAGGCCTTAACAAAACTGCCCCAAAGAGAGACAAACGTAAAGCATTTACCAATGACAACAAAGGATTTTTGAAAGGCAAGCCCATGAACAAGTGATAGTGATGGGTGTGCGGTGGGCGTGGTTAAAAGCCCACAGATGGATTACAACACGTCAGAGCGCTTGCACGCTCGACCTAAACAGAAAATGAAACTTTGAAGTTTCATTTTTTAAGAGTAGGCCATGGTCCAATGCCTGCTCTTAAAAATATATATTTTTTCCAATCTCAAAGGGGAAGGAGTCTTATTGGTACCTCAACCCATTCATGAATGTGTTACCATCTACTTCAAGGAGTTGGTAAAGTGTTAATGTTTTGCAACCAGAATTGGGTCACAAAACATTGATATGGATTTCAACCAATTACGAGATATTTTGCATGTACCTCACTGCTTGTGGGTATTATGCATCATGTGACTGGGCGCGAATGACGTTACTTGCATTGGGTTGAAGCTTCACCTTCAACAGATTCATTCCGGTTGCTGGTGAATATCTTAGATCAGGCACTGTCTTTAATTACTAGTGGCTGTGACATCTTCACATCTGAATGTGGTGCCCATATTTATGTGCAAATTCGTCATTATTTACAGTAAGGCAACAATATTTCAGGGCGCTCACTGTCCATGCATGGCTGTTTCAAATACATTGTATGAGGGTACAATATTTAAGGGCATTTATCAACCTTCAAATCTGTTTTGAGTTACTCATTTTTGTTTTTTTCTTCATAATGTGGAAGTATTGACAGTTGGTTTACAGTCAACATTGTGTACTACTGGTTCCCCATTGTTGCCACTATTGTTATGGTCACCCTACATAAAATTACTCAGCCACTATCATTTTTTAACCAATCTGGCAAGCCGCCTATAAAATGGATACAGTGGTTCAGAATATTTGAAAATCATTTTATTGCTATAGAAACAAACGGTTATAGTTCTGTGCACAAGTTTGCATTATTATTCGATAGTCTTGGTCACGCAGCCCAACAAATATTCAACAGCTTACTACCTGTAACTGCACCACAAGGGCAGTCTGGAGATGGCCAATGGAATATGTATATGGCGGCTGTTGCCAGACTACGCAAACAATACTTGGATGAGCATAACATTATGCTTGAACATCACAATTGTTTAAGCGTAAGCAACAGACTGAAGAAAACATTGAGGAATATGTGTCGGCTCTTAGGGCCAGATGTATCAAAAAAAACAAATTGCATTTCTTAAATAGCGAATTTTTAAAAATCGCTATTTAAAAAAAATTCAAAATGGTATGTATGAATTTTGCGATTCGGTAATAGCGATTTCTTAAAATTTGCAAATGCTATTACTGAATCGCAAATAGAGAATGAGACCCCGTTCAACCCTATGGGCCTGTGCAAATGGTTTTGAATTTTCCAAATTGCGAATTCGGGTTAGGAATTCGCAAATTAGGAAATGCAAATCCCAGTGGGCCTTAGGTGCATGTGTGTGCTACATGTCAATTTTTAAAATGCATTTATAGTGCATTTTTTAAATGTGCACATGGTTACCACTAAATTGGGTTTAGTGGTAATTGCATTTCTTGAATGCCCAATTCGCATTTAGGAAATGCTTGATACATGTGCTTTGGAAATCGCAAATAGGAATTCTCTATTTGCGATTTCCTATTTAGAGAATCGCAATATGCGATTCTCTAAATGGGGGTCGCAATTTTAAGGAGTCGCTATTTCAGCGATTCCTTAAAACTGCACAGTGAATGCCTTTCATACATTGTGAAAGGCATTTTTGCATTCACAAATGGCCGAATTTTGCGATTCGCACCGTTTGCAAATGCAAAAACGCTTGATACATGTGGCCCACAGAGTGTTAGCTGCAAATTGCGAGTTTGGTCATAACCTTGATACCTAAATTCTGGACCAATTTGAATTTAAGTGTTCCTCAAGAAAAGTTCAGGAGCGACTTCTAAATTGCAGGAATTCAACTTTAGTAGCAGTTATCGACCTAGCTAAGAGTATTGAAAGATCAATGTTGTTATCCAAACTTCTACATCCTGAAGCTGCTGTCAATGCAATATTGTCTGTTGATGATAACATGAAATCCTTGTGTGCCATCAACACTAAGGGAAAGATGTCCTAGAATTAAAAAAAGACCATGGGCTTGTGTTACAGATGCGGGTCAAAAAGTCACCTTAGCAATTTTACTGGATGCCCTACTGTTGGCAAGAGATGTGTTTTGTGCACAACATAGTGTCATTTTCAAATTGTAAGAGTGTAAAAGACCCAATGAAAATTTGGAATAGTGATGTAGATGGGGTTTCGTGCACTGATTTCTTAAATAATGTAATTCTCACTCTAGATTGTTTAAGTTAGATCACACCAGTCAAAGTCCCTTTGTGTGAACCCCTCATTGACGATGTACCACTGTAAGTAATGGCTGACTCCGGTTCACCCATCACTATTTTGAGGGACACCACATTCCACAAGCACTGGGGCAATAAATGTTTGTGGTCTTCTACAGATGTCAACGCCAAGGCATTTAGGGAGAAAGACATAGACATTTTGGGCTATTTCAATTCCAGAGTCTCTTCTCTAGGTAGGTAAACATGCTCCAAAGTTTATGTTGCTGTCAAGGGCAGAAACATTATAGTAGGGGCGGCTCCTCCGCTATGGTGGAGGAGCATCACCAACCCACCCCCACCAGCACCAGCAGGAGCAAACATTTTACAGTAAAACCATAATAAACTATGCTTATTATGGTTTTACTGTAAAAGGGGCGGGCCATGGGGCATGACAGGGACAAAGGGGGAGTGCACAGCACTCCCACTCAGTGCGCCTGTATGTTTGGCCAGCCGTCTCGGGCCGGCCAAACAGACATGCGCACTAGGTACACTCTGCCTTGGAGCGCCCTGACTTGGAGCTCCGTCCAATCCTAATGCTGCTTTCATGCTGCCAGCAGCATGAAAGCAGCGTTAGAATTGGGTGCAGGGCAGGCTGGGAGCCTGTGCCTGCATTGGAGAACCGGAGCAGATCGGAGCGCCCCCCCCCCCCCACCCCGCCACACGCTGTGTCACCCCGCCCCTTTTCCCTCCCGGAAGCTGCAACTGCATTACAGGGTACCAAGACTTGACCAAGATGAGTTTATAGCTGGTCTAGGGTTCTGACAACCCTTAATAGTTGGTGATCCTCTGGTATTGTTTGTAGGTGACATGCAAGAATCTGTTGACAACATATTAGCTGATTATAAACCACTATTTTGCCAACAGGTGGGCAAAGTCAAAGAGTTTGAACACCAAATTAAGTTAGTTTCTGATGCACAACCAGTAGCCCACATAATACGCCCACTGCTTCTAAATGTGAGAGATCAGCTAAAGAAAACACTTGAAGAATTGTCTGTCAAGGGATCAGACAATCCACTGATTCTTCTCAATGGGTTGCACCCATAGTCATAACATGTATAAAATCTGGTGAGATTAGATTATGTGCCGACTTGCTTGCCCTCAACAAAAACATCATAGTGGAGTTTCACCCACTTTCCAAGATGCATGATCTATTAGCAAGCAGGTAAAGTGGTTCTCCATAATTGATTTGAGGTCCGCATATCATCAGGTCACCCTGACTCCTGAGTCACAGAATCTAACTACCTTTGTGACGCTTGCCTGTGAGTATCTCAGGTTGCCTTTTGGTCTGGTGTCTGCTATCAGCGTGTTTAAGAAACTCATGGACAATTTGTTTGGAAACATTGCTGGTGTGCAGGCGTACCAGGATGACATTTTATTGTTTGCTAAAGATTTAGAAGAACACAATGAGAGGCTGAGAAAAGTTTTGTTGCAATGGGGCATGACAATCAGATTAGAAAACTGTATACTTGTTACTAATGAACTTGAATATCTGAGTCATACTGTATCATACAATGGTATAAAACCTAAAATGTCACTTATCAAGGTATTCCAGGATGCAAAAGCACCAGAGTACAAGGATGCCTTATGTTCATTGCCGGGACTGGCTGAATATTACACCCCTTTTTCACAGACTTTGCACAAGCAGTTGAACCTATGAGAGTGTTACTGAGAAAAGGGCAAAAGTTTAATTGGTCAGAAGAGATGACAAAAGTTTTTGAGAATGGCAAAGATATAATTATTACTGCTCCAGCGCTGTTTTTTGTGAAAACCAAACTTCTGTGTTCACAGTGGATGCCAACACTAGTGGTCTGGGAGCCGTGTTGAGTTAAAAGGTTGCAGTTTGTGAAAAATCTATTATCTTTGCTTCCAGGACACTAAAACCTTATGAATGTCAGTACAGCACCATAGAGCGGAAAGCTCTAGCCTGCATTTGGGCTGTACAGAAGTTCAGGACGTACATATGGGGTGCCAGACTTGAGCTCATTACTGACCACAAACCGCTAGTGCACATTTTTGTGAATCGCAATCATAGCAACATGTCAGCCAGGCTTACCAGATTGGTTTCTACATGCAGGATGATGTTTAATGTGTGGCACTAATAGATGCAGTATCTGACTATCAGTAAGTTATGAGTGAGCAAGATTTGTCAAATGCATATACGGAGGATCACATTTTAGGAAAAGTCATTGATTAGATTGTGCAAGGGTAGCCAAAGGAGAGATGTCTAAGCGGAGGCTTGACAACTTTTTCTCAGAATGCTGATGAGTTGTCTCTAGATAATGGAAAAGTAATTCGAGAAAATTGCTTTGTTACAACCACAAAACTGCAGAATACCATAAAAAATTAAACACATGTGGGTCATTTAGAGACCACCAAATCTTGCATGAATATCAAACAACACTACTGGTGCTGGCTTTAGAGAGTCAAGTAACGATCATGATTGACAAGTGTTCAGAGTGTCTGTTATCCGACAAACACTGGAAGAGCATGCAGACACCCCTTCACCCAACACCATTTCCTGACAGTGCGTGGAAGAAAGTGAGGTAAGATTTCTCAGGGCCGTATTCCATATTACCAAGTATCATGAGATACTCCATACTTCTAATTCACTGCATCTCCAAGTGGATGTATCAGCCATTCGTAGAGTCACCTGACACTCAGTCAATTATCAAATTCTTACAACAACCTGCTCGACCCTTCACAAACCGGATTCCGAACCAACCACAGCACGGAAACCGCCCTCATCTCAGTCACAGACGACATCAGAACCCTGATGGACAACGGTGAAACAGTCGCCCTCATTCTCCTCGACCTCTCGGCTGCCTTTGACACCGTCTGTCACCGCACCCTAATCACCCGCCTACGCTCCACCGGGATCCAAGGCCAGGCCCTGGACTGGATCGCCTCCTTCCTCGCTAACCGCTCCCAAAGAGTTTACCTCCCTCCGTTTCGCTCAGAACCCACCAAGATCATCTGCGGCGTACCTCAAGGCTCATCGCTCAGCCCGACACTCTTCAATGTCTACATGAGCCCCCTCGCCGACATCGTACGCAAGCACGACATCATCATCACCTCCTACGCCGACGACACCCAACTTGTACTCTCCCTCACCAAGGACCCCGCCAGCGCCAAGACCAACCTACAAGAGGGTATGAAGGACGTCGCAGATTGGATGAGGCTCAGCCGCCTAAAGCTGAACTCTGAAAAAACGGAAGTCCTCATCCTCGGCAACACCCCGTCCGCCTGGGACGACTCCTGGTGGCCCACGGCCCTCGGCACCGCACCGACCCCCGCAGACCACGCCCGCAACCTCGGCTTCATCTTGGACCCTCTTCTCACCATGACCAAGCAAGTCAACGCCGTGTCCTCCGCCTGCTTCCTCACTCTCCGCATGCTCCGCAAGATCTTCCGCTGGATCCCCGCCGACACCAGAAAAACCGTGACCCACGCCCTTGTCACGAGTCGCCTGGACTACGGCAACACCCTCTACGCCGGGACCACCGCCAAACTCCAAAACCGCCTGCAACGCATCCAAAACGCCTCGGCCCGCCTCATCCTCGACGTACCCCGCAACAGCCACATCTCCGCACACCTGAGACACCTGCATTGGCTCCCAGTCAGCAAAAGGATCACCTTCCGTCTTCTCACCCACGCACACAAAGCCCTCCACAACAAGGGACCGGAATACCTCAACAGACGCCTCAGCTTCTACGTCCCCACCCGCCCCCTCCGCTCCGCTGGCCTCGCACTTGCTGCCGTCCCTCGCACCCGCCGCTCCACGGCGGGTGGGAGATCTTTCTCCTTCCTGGCGGCCAAGACCTGGAACTCCCTCCCCACCAGCCTCAGGACCACCCAGGACCACTCCGCTTTCCGGAGACTCCTAAAGACTTGGCTGTTCGAGCAGCGATAACCCCCCCTTTCCCCCCTAGCGCCTTGAGACCCGCACGGGTGAGTAGCGCGCTTTATAAATGTTAATGATTTGATTTGATTTGATTCCAGGTCTGGGATCAAGCAATAATCAGAAACCATCTTGCACGAAAGAGGGGCAATATCTGTCCAATCTCCAGTTTCCCTATTTCCAGATCCACCACACAACTCACCACACAACCACCAAACCCAAGCATCAGGAATGGGTAGTACCTTTCAGGTGGCATTTGAAGATGAATGGCATGTCTCGTTTTATTCATGAGGTTGTGACTCCTGGTATTGCCCGGGGTTAATATCAAGATAAGGTAGTTCCCACAAAAAGAGAGCAACCTTGTGGGACTGGCAGCCATTTAGGGATCTTTGCCGTATTAAGACACCATCAGACACTGCGAGGGTTTAGGGTTTCCAGAAAGAGCAGACTTGGCTCCGGCCTCAAATGAAAGACTTGTATGTGCACCAGGGTCTACAGCGTCCTGGATTTTCAGCTGCAACGACTGCCATTCATTGGAGAATAATTACTGAGAAAGATGACAAAGTAACAGAAGATCTTGTGGAGTGGGCAGAAATGCTAACATGACTAACTAATCCACCAGACAGCCATCTAGGATAATATAATACAAAGAGTAATTAGAAAAGGATGTACAATAGGAGAGTGATGGGTGAAAGAGCACCTATATTTTTGACAAAGCCTGGGGAAAACATGTATGAATGAGATTGAGAAGACTCATTGAGTAACGGAAAAGAAAAGAAGGGCAGAAAACTTCTATTGGATTGATTTAATCTTCTGTGAATGAATTATTTCTTTAGACATGCCTGAGTTTATTTTGACAAAACTCAATAAGCATGTATTTTATTGGCTTGATAAGTGGGTGCTGTAAGCCGGCCTCCACGTGCCACCCAGATGCACACACATAAGAATGGTGGAAGGAAAACAACAGACACACACAAAAACGACAGGTGACCCCAGACCAAATGCCAACCAGTGCTTAATTTGTGCTTGTTGTTTCCGGTGCTGAGCACCGGCACTTATTTGTGAGGGCCGGGGCTTGCTCTTCTGCCTCAAGCATTTACTGCGAGCAAAAGATACATATGGGAAAGACGGAAGAAGGAAAAACGAAAAAGCGTCATAAAGGGACAAAGTAGAAAGTTGCAGGATGAGCTGAAGGGGCAGGGGTGGCCGTAAATGGATTGGAGAGGCCCGAGATGGCTTCAGGATTACGCTGCCTCAGTATTCTGTGCTGACAGATTTAATTACAGCAGCCTCGTGTTTAAGAGAAGGGCTTTGAGCACCGGCACCTCTTTATTTACAAATTAAGCACTGATGCCAACAGTTACATTAAAGCTACTAGTTGAAATGGTTGTAGACACACCAGACTAGGGGCGGCATAGTTTTTATGTGCCTGGTTCAGTTGTCTATGGCTATCACTATCTAGCCTCGTCACTTTCAGATTCTTGGCTCCGCGATTCATGTTTCAGCTGGTTATCATGGAACGAGCAGTCCTGCACAATTGTCTCATGTATACTGCATTGCTCTGCTTGTTAAGATGTGATGATACTTGTCTGTACAACCTGCAACCACCAATAAATAAAGCTTAAACAAATATCCCTGTGTTTTGATTTGATGTTGTTGTGTTGCCCAAAACACACCACCACCAAAACACAGTACAGTGAAAGAAAGTAATACTAGATTAAAATACTCAACACACAACATGAGTACAGAAACTAGCCACAGACACATCTACAATTATCTTATTCCAAGAATACGTCTAAGGCAAAAAAGTTTGCAGTAATCTATCCCTTGTTGTGCAAGTGCCACATCAGTTTGCTGTAAGATGGAAGACTGATTTGCCTTCATTACCAGAGGATCTAGTTTATCTTTTTTTCTCTCATACCAATCCCCTTTCTTTCGCTTCCTGTTGTGCACTTCCATGTCACTATCAGCAGCTCCCATCAGTAAGTGTGGACATGGGGGCATCACCGAGGCTCTTGCACAGCTCCATATAAAATAGTTAATGTGTTTGCAAGCCCCGCTTCTCTTAAGTTCAAGCAACCAAGATAGGCAATCTCCTTGTGACCCTGCCTACTGCCGCCCTCAGGGGCTACAACAGCCTGTTTCAGGTTAAGTTGAAAAATCCTTGAGCACAGCATGGCCGCAAGAGGAAGGTACAGTTTTGAGGAAGGGCTGGTATTCACAGATGTATGTTGAATATACATTATTATATATGTTAGTGATACCTACAACTGCTACCTTCAGGAGAAAAATATAACAGGTCAGTAAGTCTTTTAAGTAAAAACATTTGCACCACAATATTTCATGCTGCAGGTCTCACCAGATGACAAAAGAAGAAGGTGAGCACTTGTTACACCACATCAGAATCACTTTAAAGGTATGTTCTATCCCGGAAGCAGTACCTCCAAGGACATCTTACGTTTGTAACAGCGGTAGCCAGATAAGACTTGTAAGCTGTGTAAACTTGCCTGTATTCAACCTTGGTTTAGCTATGCAGCTTTTGAATCTCCCTTCTCGTTAAGTCAGATTACTAGCAGCTTAGTGGTAGGTTTTGTAGTGAATACATAAAAATTTGAATTTAATGCAATTTTTTTCATTTTGTATACCTTTCCATGTTCACTATTGCCAATATAATTGTGATTTTTTGGTATCATTTCACAACATATCTTCTGCACTAGATAAAAGCATTTTGTATGCAACTCTATGGCCCACATTTACTAACACTTAGTGCTGGGTTATGTAACTTTTGTATTGCAAATCTGGCTCAAAGTGCTGTAGTGTTATTTACTTTTCAAGGTAACTCATGGTCTGCATTGCACCAAAAACTCCTCGAGGCAGGTATAACTGTAGAACAAGTTTTAAAACTCTCCACATTTTTCTAAGTTTGCATTGAGTTGCACCATACAGCACACATTCAACCTGGAAAAGGTATTAAAGTTTACATTACAAAACCTATGCTAAAAAAACAGTGCTTTGTTGCTTCACAGCTACGTTTGCGCTATCTAAATACAAATATCTACATAGGTCAGTATAGAACTATACTTTATGCAAGTGGGTATGCACAGCCCTTAGTAGGAATAGTCTGTCCTGTGTGTACCAGTACAGGATGCACATAAAAAAATGGGGACTTGCAAGCTTCATAGACACACAATACTACTCAAGTTGCATAAATACAAGCCCAGGACTGCGTTCTACAAAGGCAGACCTTGTTCCCACACTGATAGCATCAGATTCGGCTTTTGTTTCCATCAATACAATTATTCCAATCTACCACACAGGCACCTAAACAGGTTCAATGACTTGAAGGTAAGCTAATTGAGGTTAAACAGCTTTGGGGTAAGATGGTTGTTCTACAAGAGACGGCACTTTTGGTTCATACAAAGCATGCAATGAAACTTGGGAGTGAAGGTATTTACTCTTATGAGAGATTTAGCTGCAGAAGCAGTGGTTCTGCACTGTTATTCAATCCCAATCTGTGATTGATGAAGACATTGCAATGGCAATACAGATACAGTTCAAAGGGGAATCTCCTGTGAGTTGTTTCTAGCTAAGTATTACCACACTTTACCTTAAGGAAATAAGTCCAATTTACTTACGTTTTTTTGCTGGGTTTGCATCATAAAAGTGACATAAACCAGTGCAAAACTGTTATTTGGAATTTACTTTCCAGTGGGAATCGTTTGTGCTGGAAATATTCTTGAGTGTACCACAAAGCAGTGCTTTGTATCACAGTGCATCACAGGATTTTTCAGAGGGTGGTACATGGGCATTCCCATGCCCCACCCATGGGCTTTGTTGCAAAGCCCTTTTGACTAACAATAATAGTCAACCAAAAAATAATAAATTTGTTAGATTGGTGCTAACTTGGACAAATGCTTTTATTTCTCCAAACTTTTCCGACTTTATATGAGTGCTGCATTGTACAGCACACATCAAAGTGGAAAATGTTTTATAGTTTGTCCAGGCACAGAACTGGGACAGTACCTTTCAGCTGAGATGGCCAAAGTTATATGCAAACAAACCAGGGTATTGGTTACAGGATTGTGTTTTACCACAGTTTCTGTCAGACATAGACTGCATTACATTAGCTGCTGAGATGTATTTTACAGAATCATACGTTTTATTGTCAAATGCCAGATTTCTGGACAGGCGCTCTGTTGGGACAGAAAAGTCCTCTATATGGTAATAGATATGTAACCCTGCTCGGAGTGCCCAACTCCACTGATGTCTGGATCACTAATGCTAATTTTTGTTGTTATAGGCAAACACGGATCATGCATGTGCATTATGACATAAGCCTTTCTCAAAGATTGAGGTCTTGGTAGACTGGGAAGCATGCCCAAAGTGCTACCGTCATAGATGTGGTAGGCTACTGCCTTCACCAGCAGCTAAGCAGCATGATTGCAGTGTTGACAGCATAGCGTGTAGTGATCAGTAGGAGTGACCAGGTCCTTTCTGCCCTGTGTCACTTGAGTGAGGCCAATAGGCTCTTTTAAGTTCCGGTACTGTGTTCTTACCTCACCCTTGGCCTACATCAGACTGGTTTGCAGTGCTGCGCACCACAAAAGTTGGTGGGTGGGTGCCTGGGAAGGGTGCAATACATGGATAGTGCAGTACTGAGCAGTACACGCATGGTGTATACATGTGCTGGATGTGCACATTCCGATGGGCTTTGCAGTCCCTGAAGGTTGTAGCATTGTGCAGTGTGTGCAGGACAAATGCTTGTGCTGGGTGTATGTGTAGTTGTAAGCAGTACAATACATCAGGAATAAAGTGCATGCATGTTAAATGTACATGCTGCATGCATGCGGGGTAAGTGTACTTTTGGCTCTCAAAGATGCATCATGGAACAACTTCCAGCCAAGTCGTGAACAACAGCTAAGTCTTGAGAAGTATCCGACACCACTGCAAAGAGCAGAGGTTTTCCCGAGTACACGGTTCAAAGAACCATGACGTTTGCACTAAACCCAAAAACTGGAAATCTGAAGGCAGAAAAAATTAATGCACTCGACACTTTTGAGATATTATTTGGCATTCAAATGTACATGCCAGATCTCCTTCTTCCTGCGGAGGTGAAGATGCAACCTCAATCACGTGTTGATCAGTTGCAGGCTCTTCAGGAAACAAAAGTGAAACTGGTTGCCCAAGTAATCTTCCACACCCCTCTGAAACAGCTACGGAGCTGTTTTTTTTGTGCTCAGAATCTGTTTATTAGGTTTTCAACAAACTGTACAGAACATTAACTTGGCATATAATAATGCATCATCGGTGTCGGTGCATATGTAAGCCTGAAACATACATTTGCAGTACAAGATTTTTAATCACTACATAGAGAGTGAGTTTAACTGGCTGAGCAGGCATCTGCCAGAGTTTAGATTTTCAATAGACAGTACAGCACCGAAAACTTGGCATGCATCTTCATAACATCGGTATCAGAGCTTAGACAGTCCTGAAACACAGGTGTCAGTCGGAAAGACCAAAGGGGAAGGGGATACTACTGGGGGAGACAGTTGGGGACTCCCTGAAGAGTACATGTAATGGTATTGGGGTATGTCCTTGTGTCTATGTGAACCAACATAGAAGTGTGAGGGCTGGGCCCTCTAGGAAGTGCAGCCCTTCCCCCAAGGGGCGAAAGGCGAGAACCATGAAAGGGCGCCTGCTGGAGGGTGACTGGGTCCTAAGGGTGTCTGCTGGAGAGCGATTGGGCCCTACCCTGCCTTATCTAGACAAAAGGATCAAGAGGCCAACGGACCCAACACTGAAGAAGGAAAACTAAAACCAAGGGGAAGAGGCAAGGAGAACCTCTAGCCATGCCGTCTATGTGGTGTGGAAAGGGGGAAGAATCTTCTCCCCTCCGATGCCCCTCCACACCAGTGGTCCCACTTGATCGTCACATTGTGCCATTAGTCATGAAGTGATGGGCTTGAACTGTGAGTGGCCAGGAGCATAGGTATCCCATTCGGGACATATAATCAACCAGAGGCTGCCGAATTTCCTTTTGGGAAAATTATCTTGTGTGACATTTGCTCCATAGACAGGGAGCGCCAAAACCGGGTAAACCAGGCCACCACAGAGGGGGCAAGTGTGGCCTTCCAGGCAAGGGCTTTAAGTTGCTTCAGTCCGCATGGGACGTTGCCTCAAGTGTAACCGGGCGTATCCCTAGGATGATTGTGCACTAATCTGCTGGTGTGGGAAGCCTCGATGTGCTCTTAATAAGGATTTCCTTCCAAAAAATAGTGATAGAAGGGCATGACCACCATATGTGCTGGAAGTCACCTACATGCGTGCCACACCTCCAACAAGTAGCCTCTGTTGCATGGAACATGGTGTGTACGTAGGTAGGGGTGTAGTGCCATTGTACTGTAGTTAGGATGCCGATTTATGCTGGGAAATGCTTCAATGGCTGTTGGAAATCTTGCGCCACAAGAGTGCTCACTGCTTCTTAGAGATGCCCAGAGTACTATCCTGCTCCCAGTTAGGTCCATATTTACACTTTTTTAGTGCCGTATTTGCATCAATTTTTTACGCAAAAGCAGCGCATACTTACGAAACACAGTTATATTTTGCAAGTTTGTGCCGCTTTTGCATCGAAAAGTGGTGCAAATGCGGCGCTAAAAAAGTATAAATATGGGCCTTAGTTTGATGATGGAGAAGAAGGCGGTACTGCTGTAGGGCTCTGTACGTATTAGGGGACAATAAAGCCCAGTGGCAAAGCTGAAAGTAGTGGTGGAAAAGTTTATCAGGATTGCCAAATTTGAAATTACACTGCTCGAACTGCTTGTTGGTTAACCTGTGAAAATGGTCCTGCAAGGTCCTACATTTTCCCATTTCCCAGTCTGGGGAGAGCTGGTGTAAAGTCAGGGTTGCAGGCTATCAGAGTGTTTAGAGAGAGAAAGCAGGTGAGGCCTCTCCCAATCGTCAGTCTGTCCATTATTTCAAGAACCATGCGGGGTGGGGTCGCCGGGTATGCACTGCGGGGGCGATGGTGCCGCGGGAGCCAGGCCCGGTCTCACCGCAGTCTACAGGCTGCCTCCCAGTCCATATGCAGTGAATGCTTATCACTTTCCCTGACCAACCACACGGAGATGTGGCACAAGTGATCAGCCCAATAGTAATATAGAAGTTTAGGACAAGCGAGGCCCCCACAGTTCCTGGGCAACATCAGTAAATGGTTTGAAATGCGGGGTTGCTTTACCTTCCAGATGAAGGGTCGGAGATCCCTTTGCATAATTTTAATATCATCGACAGGCCTGGTTGTAGGAAGAGACTGGAAGAGGTATAGGGCCATATTTATACTTTTTGACGCAAAACTGCGCTAACGCAGTTTTGCGTCCAAAAAATTAGTGGCGGCTAACGCCATTCTGAAGCACCATGCGGGCGCCGTATTTAATCAATGACGTTAGCCGGCGTTAGCCGCCGGCGCTGCCTGGTGTGCGTGGAAAAAAACGACGTACACCAGGCAGCGCCGGTGTAGGGGGATATGGGGCTTGGGCGTCAAGAAATGGGGCAAGTCAGGTTGAGGCAATTTTTTCGCCTCAACCCGATTTGCGCCATTTTTTTCACTCCCAACCCCCATAGAAATGACTCCTGTCTTAGCAAAGACAGGAGTCATGCCCCCTTGCCCAATGGCCATGCCCAGGGGACTCCTGTCCCCTGGGCATGGTCATTGGCCATAGTGGCATGTAGGGGGGCACAAATCAGGCCCCCCTATGCCACAAAAAAAAAAAAAAAAACACTTACCTGAACTTACCTTAATGTCCCTGGGATGGGTCCCTCCAGCCTTGGGTGTCCTCCTGGGGTGGGCAAGGGTGACGGGGGTGTCCCTGGGGGCATGGGAGGGCACCTCTGGGCTCCTTCAGAGCCCACAGGTCCCTTAACGCCTGCCTTTTGCAGGCGCTAAAAAACGGCGCAAAAGCGGACGTACGTAATTTTTTTTGACCCGCCCACTCCCGGGCGTGAATTTTGCCCGGGAGTATAAATCCGACGCACATGCCTCGGAGTCGATTTTTTAGACGTGAACGCCTACCTTGCATCTCATTAACGCAAAGTAGGTGTCCACGCTAAAAAATGACGCAAACTCCATGGACTTTGGCGCTAGATGCGTCTAACGCCAAAGTATAAATATGGAGTTAGTTTTGCGTCGAAATTGCATCAAAAAAAACGACGCAATTCCAGCGCAAACGGAGTATAAATATGCCCCGTATAATAGCCATGGAAGAACATTGATCTTCACTACATTTATGTGACCTAGCCAGGAGATATGGAGGGGCTTCCATCTCCGAAGATCCTCTAGGATGGCCCTGCGAAGCGGCTGCCAGTTAGATCAGAACCAACTCTGCAAAGAAGAGGTAATGGTAAGGCCAAGGTATTGTATGGAGCGACCCACCCCCTGGATCGGAGCTAGACCTGTCAGGCAAAAGACTCCTTGTGGTGGGATGGTCAAGTTAAGTATCTGGAATTTAGCCATATTAATCTTATAGCTAGAGACTGCTTCAAATTCGCACAAACACTGGACCACTGCAGGGAGAGAGGATTCCGGTTCCGTCAGTGGCAGCAATTGATCATCAGCAAAAAGTAGGGCCTTATGCTTGTGCCCCCCCCCCAAAGGGGATGCCGGCTATGGCCCGGTCTTACCTTAGGCAGATAGCCAAGAGTTTCACTAAAAGGGTGAAAAGCAGGAAGACAAGGGACATCCGTGCCAGGTGCCCCTGTGAAGACTGAAAGATTGGGTGGAATGATCATTTACTCGGATTAGAGCCATTGGTGCAGTGTAAGGGGCCATAATCTTACTAATCATTTTGGAGCCCAGCAGGTCTTGTGGAGGACTGCGCACAGGAAAGCCCAACTGACCCTGTCAAATGCCTTTCCAGTGTCAAGGGAGAGAAGGCAAGCCGGAAAATCATGGACCCACACTTTCTCGATCAGGTGGGCTAGACGCCTGATGTTGTTGACACCCTGTCTCTGTTTGAATAACCCAACTTGATGGGGGTCTATCAGCCCCAGCAGAAGGGATTCTAGTCAGTTTGCCAGAAATTTGGTGTAGATCTTGGCATCTATAGTCAGCAACACAATTGGTCGATAGGAAGTGCAAAGAGTGGGGTCCTTGCCCACTTTGGGAATAAGTGCTATCTCAGCTGCAGACATGGTCGGTGTAAGGCTGGTGGCATGTGTAAAAGAACTATGTAGCTGTGTTGCTTCAGGTGGGGGGGGGGTGCTTTTAAAAAGAGGCTGTCAGGTCATCTGGGCCTGGAGTCTTCCCGACTGGAAGCCCCTTAAGGGTGCAGCTCAGATCCGGCACTGTAAAAAGGGGCCTCAAGTTCATGTGCAATTCAGGGATCCAAGGGAGACCAGGGGCAATCGCTCAGATAGGAATCAATGGGAACTGGATTGTCCCCATCGCTGAAATAGAGATGGTGATAAAAGGTCCAAAATGCCTCCTGCTTATCTGGCTCAAGGGTGGCCCAAGTGGAGTCCCCTGCCTGCAGCTTAGCAATGTGGGAGCAGGCATATTGCATCCACAGTCTACGGACCAGAAAGATGCCCACCTTATCACTCCCCTCATAGTATTTTTGTTTAAGCGTCAGAAGGGATCTTTCTGCCTTGTTGACCCAGTGTTGTGCCAGTAGCTGACCTCTAAGCACCACCAGCTGCCACTTAGCACACACTGAGGTGTGCTGTTTATCTGAGCGCTGTAAGGTGCGGATTTCCTTTGTAAGGTTGGCTTCAAACAAGCAGGCCTCCTTCACTCTAGCTATGGATATGGAGGATATAACACCCCGGATAGTCACCTTAAAAACATCCCAGAGCATATGGAGGGGGGGGGTTATTGGGCAAGGCATTGAGCTTGAAGTATTCGATTATTGCCTCTTTTATAGAGGCCACGTTTACTGTAGCGCACAAGAGCTGGGGGTGCAGGTGCCATCAGGGGGACACCGTGTAAAAGCTTTGTGCAGAGACCATGTGAGTTTGACATGGGCATGATCTGAGACAGTGATATGTGAAATCTGGGCTGACTTGAGGCCCCTGAGGAGGGAGTGTGTTAGGAAAATGTAATCAATGCAAGAGTAGGCCAAGCAAACGTGCGAATAGAAAGAGTAGTCCCTCACATTTGGATGGAGGTATTGCCATGTGTCAAACAGGCCTTCGTCTGCTAGTTCCATTTGAAGCTGCCCAGACATGGCTCCTGTGCCCTGGAAGTGTGACGTGTTCTTGTCTAAGTTAGGATCTAAGAATAGATGAAAGTACCCTCCCACTTTGAGACCCCTTGTAGCTGAGCCTAGTTGGTCTTTGAGCACCCTATGAAAGAAAGCGTCTTCCGTGTGGTTCGTGGTATATATGTTGAGGAGTGTCAAGACAGACTACCCCATCTCAACTGTCAAGGCCAAGTACCACCCTTCCAGGTCTCTTGAGATCTTTAACATCTTGGAGTAGAAACCCTTTTTAAAAAGGATGGCAACCCCCACTGTTTTAGAATCAGCATGTGCCTAGTACGGGCCAGGGTATCGGGGATGGGCCATGCAATGCCAGTCTTCCGCGAGCAGATGCATCTTCTGCAGGAAGATAATATCAGCTTCCTGCTGGAGAAGGTAGCACCAAATTTGTTTCTGCTTGCTGAAGGCATTGAGCCCTCAGACATTTAGGGACAGAAGCTTAACTTTGGACCGGGACCCCATGACCTACTGAAGATGAGTGGTGCAGTATGATAGCAGTGCAAGCTCCGACAGCTCTCCGTCTCAGAGCATTAAAGTTTATTACCCCACTGCCCCAGATGAAAGGGGGCCCGCACCTAGGAGGAGGAAGAAGAGGACTGCACCGGGGTAAGGCAGGCGGTCCCACAGGAGTCAGTGTGGTGAGTTTCTCTATCAGTAGGCGGGTACTAGATCTCGTCTGTCCCTATAGCCGCGTCACCCTCGATGGAGCAGATCCCGGTAAAGGTGGAGGAGGAGGTGGCCGGGATAACGATTCAACGGCTGATACCTATCTAAAAGGGATTAGTGTTATAGGGTAACAGAATGCAACAATAGTAAACAAAATAATGCAGTAAGGAGAGGCCATCCGGCTCCGTGTCCGTGGACCCTGCGACAAGGAAGAAAGCAAAAGTGGTAAGCTGTAACGTCCTGTGGATAAAACATTGTCACAAAAAAGGGGAGCCTAGCAATCAGTTTATGTCATTATTGGAGGCCTGTGAGTGCTCTTGTTTCATACTATGCAAATGGGAGATGATGTTCTCTTTGGTGGCATGGAGGACTTTTTCTTTGGCATTGCAAACCAGACCACGGCTGAGGACCGTGTGCCAGACAGGGTGCCAACCATCTAGCCTCTCAGGTGGGGGAGGGAGGACTATTGCCCGGGCGATCCATTGGGCACACCCAGAATACATTTAGAGGCAGATTTAAGAAGCCCCTTGAGCCTCCAAGCGGCATATTAGTGTAATTTTTCTGACGCTTCTGTGTTAGCATTAGGTTGGCAAAAACATTACGCCATATTTACAAAGTGGTGAAATGCACGCATTGCACCACTTTGTAAACCCTTACGCCACATTATGCCTGCGCCAGGCATAATGTACGCAAGGGGGTGTTCCAGCGTTAGAAGGCCCAAAACAATGGTGCAGTGGAATCTATGCCATTTTTAGCATCATTTTTAAAGCCTACCTAAGGCAGGCATTAAAATTAAAATGAGGCTCCCATTGTTTTCAATGGGCCTCCTTTACTTTGCAGGATTAGCGCCAACATTTTTCCCCCTAATCATGCAAAGCGCCAAACTAGTGTCAACATTTTTGACACTAGTTCCCTAATATGCGCCATGATGCGCGGTATCATAAATACGGTGCACACTTGGTGGCATGGGGGGGCGCTATGAGGCGCAAAAAAATTGTCACATCATGAATGATGGGCAATGTTTCATAAATATGCCCCTAAGTGTCTGTCACCACCACGAAAGGTGCAGACAGTCCTAATGAGGGGCCGCTCTGGGCCGCTCAGAGATCTCTAGGCATGCACTGTACTGCTTCAGATTGAGCAACCTGTCATCGCAAAGTAGATTCCCTGTGCAGATGATGTTGCATAGTCCATCTCACCTCAACTTCACGGCCCCCTCTTAGCAAATATGATCGGCACTTCATAGGGAAGGGGGCATCAGATGTCTGCGCAGCCCTGTGGCACTGCTGAGCTGCAGCCATCCTCCAGGCCTGTCACTGAAGACAGGGTTGCCCAGCAGGGAGAGCAGGGGCACCACCTGGGGCCTTGCAGTGGTAAGTGTCTCGTCAGGCCAGGAGGCCCTCCCTGGTACCCTTGGTAGATGGCCGCCTCTGGGCTCCCTCCAGGCCAGCTTGTTGACTTGAGGGGAGGCTGCTCCTGGCTTATCGTAGCATCTCCCTGTTGTCAGCCCTCAAATTCATGGTCTAAGAGTTAGATCATTAGTGCCTCCTCCCCTGACCTTTACTCTTGTGCTTCTTCTGGACATGAGGATGACAGTTTGTCACCAATCCAGCCCCAATGGTCACGCCCTTCCAGAGCCTCTCGCGAGGCAGCTACAAGCTAGCTGGGGAACACCCCTGAGCACCAAAATAAGAGCCAGGCCCTTCGATCATTAGTTCAGGGCCCACAGAGGTGCATCTCTGCAGGGGGCTCATCCCCACATGGCTGAAACAGAAACAGAGAACAGGGCCTTCCCGAAGGAGTCTGGGGGTGGCAGGGGAGTTGTATTGAGCCTGCTTTAAACCTCCCGCGACAACACACTTCGGTTGGCCAGGGCCTCCATGTTCTCTGATGCTGTCTTCAGCATTGGCGTGCATCCTCAGGCTGGAGGCAGCACCGCAGCCCGGACACCTCCATATGCCCCGCTGGGTTCACCTGTGTGCTCCATCACGGGGCTGGCCCTAGTCCACCACGACCTCTCCCAACAATATGGCAATGATTCTCGCTGTCAGAGAGCCCCAATCTCCAGTACTGTGATGCTCCGGCCCCCATCTGCTGTATGGACGTTCAACGGGGCACTGGTGGGGCAGTAGAGATCCACTAAAACAAGCTGTAAGGCCCACGGGGATACGGAGCTCAGACGGACTGCTTCTCACTCCATCCCTAGTCAGGCCATGTCCCCTACAGAGCTCGGGGACCTAGTACAGAAAACTACTCATCAAGAACTGTTTGAGTAAATTTTCAGATCTCCCATACCAATACTTGGGATACAAGGCACCCACAACATTACATTGCCTACTCTGTTGGGTCGAAAAAAGAATCAGCAGATATTAATTGACTCTGTTAGGGAGCATCATGTGGCTATTCCTCTTCAGTGTTTCTCAGATGGCTCCCCGGTGCCTCAGTCCACAATGTACCATGAAGCTTCAAATGTGGGAACAGTGACTGTCCTCTCTGTGAACTTGTAAGGTCCCAAGAAAGAATTAATGAAGTTATTGTGATAGCTCCAAAAATCAGTTAACCCTACAGCTGTGCTGCTTTCTGAAACTGACCTGGTGCTAGCAACCCAATAACCATCTGCATCTGTCAAAGAGGAAGGTCCACCTAATGAAGTTACAATCAGCTTTCTTCTTCATGTGCCTGACTGCAGTGCTTTTTCCACCATCATAAGGTGCACATAGATTGTCATTCTGTGGCAGAGCATTTGCAGGTATCTGCAGCCGCCCTGGTGTTACTTCTGAGCTGCTATATTAAGCACCTCACTTCCTTAGCAGATTACAGTGCTCATGAAGAGGGCGCATGGGCACTGGCTCCTTAATCACCTGCCACCAACTCCTGTCCTTCAAGAATTAATGCTACACCCATAATTTCATTGTGCTGTTATTACTGAGTCAAAATTACAGAGCACCTTTTGTCCGAGGGACTATTTTTGGATAAATTCATCTAGTAGATTGTAGGGTAAGTGGAAATTATTCCAATTTCACAAATTCTTCATATAACCTTGTCCGATATTGTCATGAGACGATCCCCTGACCACACATGGGATGTCAATGAGGAAAGCATCTGTTTGATGCTTTTTGTTGATCTCAACACTTTAAGAATGATTTGAGAACATTGTCCTATACCTTGATGCTGATCACCACCAAAAAATGTAGTACTTCCCTCACTACAGTCATCTATATATACACATCATTCCTGGGATCAACCCAAAATTGTAATTTCACTCAGTGGGAATACTGTTGTACGTTCACAATCTAAGACAGTTTCAAGGACATGTGGTTATGGTATAAATCACAGACATGATTTCAATGCATATTTTCATTACAGCAACAGAGGCAGTGCCTACCCTGTTGGTGATATATCCTGAAACTTCAAAATTGTCTTGTCTTCTTGAGTCAATTCTTGAGTACTTACACATAATGAGATAAAAAAATAACTATTCAAAGAGAATAGGAGATAAACTCCCTCAGAGGGGCAGAGTTATGAAAAGTGGCGCTGAACCCAGTGCAGCACCGCATTTCTTGCACCCCTTAGCGTGTCCCTAACACCACCATGTGTGCGCCATATTTAAAATACGGCGCACCATGGCTGTAGTCAGGGGGACTAGTGTCATAATTTTTTTACCCTAGTCCGGCGCTTTACAGAAAATTTTGAGGCTAATCCTGCAAAGAACCCAGAGGCTCATTGAAAACAATGGGAGCCTCTTTTTAACGCCTTGTCTTAGCAGGCTATAAAAATGCCGATAAAAAATGAAGCAGAGATATGTCTTAGATTTCTTTGCACCATTTTTACGGCCCCCCTAGCACCAGAACGCCCCTCTTCCATACATTATGCCTGGCACAGTCATAATGTGGCACAAGAGGTTACATATGGTGCGGTGTTTTTGGCCTTCCAACGTCACATTAGCATAAAAAAAGATGCTAATGTGGCGTTGGAATGGCGCTAGGTACTCATAAATCTGGGCCATAGTTTCTTGCACACCTTAGCCTAGGAATTTTATATTCTTTGATGAGGTGGTCCAACAAACCACGTCTAGGGTCTATGGTGGTCATTCTAACCCTGGCGGTAAAAACCGCCAGGGCGAATGACCGCGGTAGCACCGCCAACAGGCTGGCGGTGCACCGCTGGGCATTCTGACCGCGGCGGTTCAGCCGCGGCCAGAAACGGAAAGTCGGCGGTGTACCTCCGACTTTCCGCTGCCCTTGAGAATCCTCCATGGCGGTGGAGCGCGCTCCGCCGCCATGGGGATTCTGACACCCCCAACGCCATCCTGTTCCTGGCGGGTCTCCCGCCAGGAACAGGATGGCGGTAGGGGGTGCCGCGGGGCCCCTGGGGGCCCCTGGCCCCCGTAAGAGGGCCCCAAAAAGAATTTCAGTGTCTGCCTAGCAGACACTGAAATTCGCGACGGGTGCTACTGCACCCGTCGCACTCCAGCAACTCCGCCGGCTCCATTCGGAGCCGGCTTCATCGTTGCTGGGTCTTTCCCGCTGTGCTGGCGGGCGGCCTTTTGGCGGTCGCCCGCCAGCACAGCGGGAAAGCCAGAATGGCCGCCGCGGTCTTGTGACCGCGGTGCGGTCATTTGGCGGTAACCGCATGGCGGGCGGCGACCGCCGCGGTTAGAATCAACGCCTATGTCTCTTACAATATGCAGACTCCTTTAGCCCCTCAGAACAAATAATCATACTTTTCACCTTTGGACCCCATTTCCACTGATGTCACTGCACATATTTCCAATAAGACATTTTAAACTTCCACCCATGTTAGTTATGGCATTGCCCTCCCAAAGTCCTGAATGCGCACTTTGCTTTTTATCTAAGTCTGCAGGACCATTAGCAAGTAGGCCAGATTGGGCAACTATGGTTGTCTTCTACCCTCGAGTCTGTTAATCTTCGCATGCACAGGTTACGTAACGCTGTGAATCTAGCTGATTCATTTCTTAATCACGCAGTATTAAGAACAGATGTGACCCTTTCCTGGTTGTAACATATACATCTACAACAAATGGCTCTCAAAGGGGAGAGGAGTTACACCTTAAGGAACTTCACAAGGAAACTTTTACCCTCATAGAAAATAGCTTGCACCCATTGGGTCGATCATTACTTCTTCAACTTTGAAGATATTAAAAGACAATCTGACAGATTTTCGAAAGGAACAGGTTCAAATTAGAGACCTCACTCAATTCCAGTAATCGTTACCAACCCTCAAATCGCACAGGGTACCACAGGTGACTTCTTAATAATGCAGCCCTCTTTAACCCACACACTCTCACTGGACAATAAAAAGAGTTAGCAAGAAAAAAATACTATCTACAGGCGGTTTCCATCCAACACATGGAAACCACTCCTTCACCAGCTCAATATTCCTACATTACCTGGTTAGAACATGCTATGATTTCTCTACCATTAACATATTTTCCTTTTCTCATGCTATAAAGCAATGAACTCATTTATAGCACCTACCTTCTCCATAAATAGAACCTTCCTTTACATCATTGCCTGCTAGAGAAGGCCCCCGCTGTTCTGTGTTATGTGACGTCATTTCCCATTGAAGGCGCTATGACTTTATCAAATCTGCTGCGGCTTGCCAACTGATGGCCCCCATTTCCTCTCTTCTTTCAAGGATTCAATGTAAATTTGAAGTGATATTCTTACACTAAATCTGGGCACAATCCACAGCAAGAGGAAGTTAGTCTATATGTTAACAGTATAACTGAATGTGAAATTTGTGGGGTCTCATTGTTTTCTTCATCTCCATATTCTGCAGCACACACAGAAGTGCCAAATCGCCACTAGTGATGTTCAGGAAGGGACACCTTCCCTCAAATAAACAATCACACCTCTCAATGCAGACATCCTTACATGATGGTGCAAGGATACCTGCGTTGGCGATGGCAGCTAAATTTAGCGCCAGTGCAGGGGACAACACAGGGACACGCTGTATTCAATTAAATATGGCGCATCCCTGCGTTGTGGAAATGACAGAGCGTGGTGCTGCCAATTGTGGCGCAGCGTCGTAAAACTCATTTTCCGATAAATATGGGCCTTTAGTACCCTGGCTACCAGGCTTGACCATTGAGCGGACTGTTGATGTGGATCATGGCACAACATCTAGCATTAAAGCCATTAGTGAAGGGCTCATGCTATTCTTGGCAGAGTATGAATCGGGTTTATTGCTTTCTGTTAAAGAAATGTGGCAACACTATCATATCATTATCACAAAATGCACAGCCAGACATTTTTAGACCCCACAGGCTTATGCTCAATGAGCTTTTTAGTATAGGTAGTCAGTAAGGCACTATGCCCCATTGCAAGGTTATTACATATGGTATAAAGTATCCACTGCTGTACATCATAACAATATTGCAAGTCACCGAGGCGTTCTGTGCCCTTTTAAAGGAACAAGATCAAACCATCAGGCCACACCATCGGTCTTCCACAAACTGCTTAAATCCTTAGTGGTTTGCTCTCTCACATGAAAACGATAGGAGGTTTGCAGACATGAAGAATCTGTACTGCGAAATTATCAAAAGCCTGTAGATATTTGTTGCAAAAATATACAAGAATCAGTTTAATGTAAGTCAGATTTAAAAAACGCTCTGTCTAAGAATGTGCAGAAACATGCAGAGATTATTTCCTATAGTTATCTAAATCATGCAAAAAATAAACATATTGCTATAAACAACTCCTTTCTGCTCATCACTGTCCATTTAGAAAACCCAATGAGAAGAAAAAAAGGTCAGGTTTCGGTATCTTTGTTTAAACTGCGGCTTTAATTATGCTCCATATTCTGTCTTGGCTGCAGGCTCCAGCAGCAGGTATTGCCATGTTAGTACTCACCTGTGATAAGTACTTACAGTTGAGCAGTTAAGACATTTCTTTATTATAGGTGACTGGGCACGTCATCTGTAAATAGGAAATTAGAAACATGCTGTATACCGGAATTGATAGACTCACATTTTTTATAAACCACACCACAATTAAGCTCCAAATAGTTATCATTCGTTTCACATAGAATTATTTTAAACTGTAAGTCTCTGTTCATACTGGGCCATCATTAAAATTATGTTTGTCACCTTTTCTTGAGAGTTATTCCCCCTATGTTCAGAAGAGCTAAATGTATCTCAGAATTCAAATCAACTCCTCCACTCCCCTAAAAAAACACCTTTTAAAAGACTAAGGCCCTCATTACAACCCTGGCGGTTGGTGTTAAAGCGGAGGTAATACCGCAAACAGGCCGGCAGAATAAAAAATGGGATTACGACCGTGGCGGAAACCGCCAACATAGACAGCCACTTTAACACTCCGACCGCCGCAGCTGTAAAAACAAACACCGCGGCGGTAACCGGCAACAGACAGGCGGAAGACAAAGTACCGCCCACCAAATTTCAAGACGCTTATCCGCCACCTTTTCCGGGGCGGAACCAACGCTATCAAAATCACGGCGGAAACAGTACACAGAAGGGAAAACACTCACCTCTCGACACCCAGCAAGGAACCAGGACGCCATGGAGCCCGAACTTCAGGTGTTACCAATGTTGGTTTATATCCGCTTCTACCAGGAGTACGAATGGCAGCGGTGGCGACTACGGTGAGTACTGCACCTACAACACAGGGGAGGGGGGGAGGAAAGAGAGTGACACACACACGCAACACGCAACACCCCCACTCTCACCCTCACACACAACATACACACAAGTACATGCATCAACATTACATATACACCCCCCACCCATGGAAGAACGCAAGGACCAAAGGAAATTATTGTAACGGTTGTAATCATTAAAAATCCATTAGTCAAAAGTCCAAATTCAGTATTTATAAAAATGTACATCAACTACACAAGTCCGGATAGTGTACCAATATTTGTCCATGGACCACTTGGCCCAAAATGCATGGGCAAAGCCCACACATGATACCTGACTCGAAACAGAGAAAACACTGCTGGGGCATCAGATGGAAAATACACAGGCACCTCAGGTGGAGTGGGAGGGGGGCACCTCAGCCTGATGAACGCACGACGCCACTGCTGTACGAGGGGGCTCCATGCCCATTGCTGTATCCTGGCGAGTGCAAAGCCACAGTCTCTCAAGTCTCTCCAGTGGGTGGTTTGCCCACTGCTCTATCCTGGGGAGTGCAAAGCCACAGTCTCTCAAGTCTCTCCAGTGGGTGGTTTGCCCACTGCTCTATCCTGGGGAGTGCAAAGCCACAGTTTCTCAAGTGGATAACAGTCTCCACTGGTTCTGGAGGGGGCCTGGTGCCCAGAGTGCTTCATCCTGCCAAGGACTGAGATAGTGGATGTGATACTCCACTGATTCTGGAGGGGGTATGGTGCCCAGAGTGCTTCATCCTGCCAAGGACTGAGGTAGTGGATGTGATACTCCACTGGTTCTGGAGGGGGCCTGGTGCCCAGAATGTTTCATCCTGCCAAGGGCTGAGGTAGTGGATGTGGTTTTCTGGAGGAGGCATGGTGCCCAGAGTGCTACACGTGCAGTGTGGCCGGTACAATTCCCTCACCTGGGTGTGCGTGCCACGAGAATGGCGAGGTTCAGGTAGCATGATACGCCATGGAGGCAGCGACATACCCCACACTGCTGCGGCTTCGCATTCCACCTGCAGGTGCAAACAGTGATGGAAGCCATGCCTCATGGAAGCTGCCCAGGGTCCACGAACTCACCTCCAGCCACTGGGGATGGTAGCCATGTCAGCGGTGGTCCCAGTGTCCGAGGACGCTGCGGGTCCGGTGGCGGCGGTGCTTGCGCCGGTGTCTGTGGCGGCGGTGGTACATGGGTCAGCACCTGCTGAGGGACAAAGCAGGACGTCTCCTGCAGCCTCGGACGGCTGCCCACTGGGGAAGAGGCTGAGGACTGTCGCTAAGGCTGTAGACGTGCCGGGGGCGGTGCAGGTGGCGGTGCAGGTGGAGGTTGTGGTGGCGGGACAGCTAGCGGTGTTCGCCGTCGTACAGGTTGGCGTGGTCGTGGACAGAAGGTGTGACACAGGTCCCTCAGTCGGTGCCACCATGCCCTCTCCTGACCTGCTCTTCAGCTTTTGGCCCGTCCCCATCTTTGATGGAGCCGCAGTTGTCTTGCCACTATCACCTCTTGTTTTTGCTGAGCCCTTGGTGGCTGGCACTTTCGGCTTCTCCCTCCGGGATGTGGGCACCTTTTTCACCTTGGCAGGTGGCGGAATGTCCTTGCCCTCGCTAGGTGGCACACTGGCAGCCTTGATGGGTGGCGCACTCGATGACCCCACAGTTGCTGGCACGGCTGTGCCTGGGGATTTGGTGGCTGAGGTGCTGGGCTGGGACCTGGAAAGCCTGGCTCTAGGGGAAGGACGGGGGGAGGTGAAGGGAAGAGGTCAAAGCTTGCCAGGAAAAGTTTTTTAGACACACTGGGACGGGAAGATGGAGGGGGTTTGGGAGTGGAGGTAGAGGTAGAGGTAGTGGTTGTAGGAGGTGTATGTCTGCTGGATTTGGGTGAAGGTGCATGGGCCGGAGGCTGTTGTGAGGTGGATGGCTGTTGGGTGGGTGTGTGCCTGCGTTTGTGTACTTTGGGAGGAGGGCTCACTGACACACTGGGAGAGGACACTGGGGATGTGTGAATGGTAGTGGGGGTGGTGAGTGCACGTGAGCGGTGTGTGGAGATGGGCGTGCTGATAATGGATGTAGTGGCTGAGGAAGTAGTGCATGCAGGTGTGAGTGGAGACAAGACAGGGAGGGAGGAAGAGGACGTGGAGGAGAGGGACACAGTGGAGGCAGTGGATGTTGCTGTGTCTGCATGGGGATGGTGCTTGTGTGAGTGCCTGTGGGATGTGTGGTGCTTATGTTTGCCATGTCCACTCTTGTGTGTTGATGTGTGTGCATGCTGGTCTGATGGTGTGCTTGGGATAGGCTGAGGTACAGGGGATTGGGTCTGGGTGGAGGAAGTTGGAGGGGGGAGGCTGGGCACAGGGACAATGGCTGCCATCAGTGCTGAGGCCAGAGCCTGAAATGCTCTCTGTTGGGCTGCCTGGCCAGAATGAATGCCCTCCAGGTACGCATTTGTTTGCTGCAAATGCCTCTCAACATCCTGGATGGCATTCACAATGGTAGATTGCCCAACAGTGAGGGATCTCAGGAGGTCAATAGCCTCCTCAGTGAGGGCAGCAGGGCTGACAAGGGTAGGGCCTGAGGTGCCTGGGGCGAAGGAGATGCCCACCCTCCTGTGTGAGCGGGCACGGGACACACGCTGAGGGGCTGCTGGGAGGGCGGTGCTGGGAGCTCCCATCAGAGGAGGAGTCGCTGTCACTGCTGTCTGCTCCTGTCCCTGCCGTGGAGCTCCCCTCGCCCTCCGTCCCACTGGTGGCTTCAGACTCCGTTGCTTCACCCTCCAGGGCCAAGTGGGTTGCAGCTCCCTCCTGCTCTGGTGCCACTGCTCCTCCACCTGATGATGCTATTGCACACAAGAACAGGGAGACCACAAAAAGCGGGGGGGAGTCAGAAGAAAGACATGTGCAGTGCATGCAACACCACTACCGTTGGCGGTCACAACACACATGGAGCAGCCCTCTGCACTACGCCATGCACTGACAGTTCCTAGAAATTTCAGCTGATCATGGGGTACGAGGCCTAAGACCATTTGCTGCACACCTGGAAGTCACAGGAGCCTGACTAGGTGTAGATGGCTCTTACCACTGGTGGGGTTGGGGTGCCACATAGCCTGCCTCACAAGGGACCTTGCCTACCAAGTTCGCCCGGGCCTAGGGGAACCCACTGCCCACCTCCCCCACCCAGACACCTCGTAATGCGCGCAGAGTCAGCTGAATGAGAGTGTACTCACCCCCTTGTGGCTGCTGTGATGCCCTCAAGCGCCCATCCAACTCCGGATAGGCCACCGCCAGGATCCGGTACATCAGGGGGGGTCATGGTGCGACGGGCACCCCTCACACTTTGGGAGGCCATCCCACGCTGGGCCTCCGCCGTCTTCTTGCTCCAGCGGTGCAGGTCCTCCCATCTTTTACGGCAGTGGGTGCTCCGTCTGGTAGACCCCCAGGGTCCGGATGTTCTTGGCGATGGCATGCCAAATCCCCTTCTTCTGGTGGGCGCTGACCTAGAGGAATGGTACAGGGGGAAAGGAAATTACTTACCCGTCCGGACCGTCATACTCATTGCCCACCAGTTCCCACCTATGCCCTGACGCACATACACTCACCATCCGCACATGCAGGCCTCAGCCCCCCATGTATCTTCCATCCACACCACTCAAAACAGGCATTGCCCATGCAGCATGCTCACAGTGTACTCACCTGCTTGTCTGGAGGACCGTACAGTTGCGTGTACTGGGGGAGGACCCCATCCACTAGTTTCTCCAACACCTCCGAAGTGAAGGCAGGGGCCCTTTCCGCAGACACTGTAGCCATCGTCGCTTCCAGACACAGATCACAGCAGCACATGCAGTGTAGGTCCTCTCCTGTTGAAGGTCAGGTATCAAGTGAGGGAACAGACAGAAAATGGCGGTCACGTCCACGGTGGTGCGTACCGTCACCGCTGGCGTACATCGTCATTGGCTCCTGGGACCCATAGGGCCCAATGTTAACCAATGCAGAATTGTGCCGCGGTCTTCGACCGCCCACCGCAACGGTGTACAACGCCAGCGCAGTTACCTCATATCCCCTTGTCCCACCTTACAGGTCAGGCAGCCGTCATTTCAGGAGGCCACATGGGATGAATGTTAACTGTGTCACACCTATCTGGGCCGGGTATATAGACAGATACTGGCACATTGTGGATTAATAAAGTTTCTGAAAATAACACATTGTGATACCTCAGTGTTGGATGACTCTCTGCTCGCTGTTCTCCTCCATAGGGCACGTCTGCTGGGGCAGGTGATGAGATGGCGGCATCCTCTGGTGTACAGACCCCTGGTGGACCTGTCGACAATGGAAGAGAGACACATCCTAGTCACATACAGGCTTGATCGTGCAACAATCCTGGAACTGTGTGCCCAGTTGGTTCTGTGTGTACTCCATTTCCTGGCCAGTGGATCTTTTCAAACAACAGTGGCCATGGCATCAGGGATGTCCCAGCCAATGTTCTCTAACGAGTTGTCCAGAGTGTTATTTGCCCTGCTGAAACACATGCGCAGCTACATCGTTTTCCCCTCAGGTGGAGGATTTGCCCACAGTGAAAGGTGACTTCTATGCCCTGGGACATATCCCCAACATCATTGGTGCCATTGATGGGACACATGTGGCATTTGTACCCCCCTGCAGGAATGAACAGGTGTATAGAAACCGGAAGAGCTACCATTTGATGAATGTGCAGATGGTGTGTTTGGCAGACCAGTACATCTCCCATGTGAATGCCAAATATCCTGGATCTGTGCATGACGCTTACATTTTGAGAAATAGCAGCATCCCTTATGTTATGGGGCAACTCCAGAGGCACCGTGTGTGGCTAATAGGTGAGGCCAAGGTCAAAAATACAGTTGACATAGGTGTCTGGGTATGGGGCTGTCCCTAAGGGTTAGTGTGTGTCTAACAGATATCCCTTGACATTTGCAGGTGACTCTGGTTACCCCAACCTGTCATGGCTACTGACCCCAGTGAGGAATCCCAGGACAAGGGCAGAGGAATGCTACAATGAGGCACATGGGCAAACTAGGGCGATCGAACGCACCTTCGGCCTCCTGAAGGTCAGATTCTGGTGCCTCCATCTGACAGTTGGCTCCCTATACTTCTCACCGAAGAAGGTGTGCCAGATAATCAAGGCCTGCTGTATGCTGCACAACCTAGCTTTGCAACGGCAGGTGCCTTTTCTACATGAGGATGGGCCAGATGGTGGTCTTGTGGCAGCTGTGGAGCCTGTGGACAGTGAAGAAGAGGAGGCAGAAGAAGAGGATATCGACAACCGAAACAACATCATCATGCAATACTACCAGTGAGACACAGGTAAGAAGATGTAACTGCTTCCCACATCTCATACTGTTGTTTGAGCTAGCATAAGTCTGTCATTTTCACTCAGTGTATGGACCCTGACTTGTCACTTTGAATTTCCATTTCACAGATCTGGGTCCCACTTTGTGCCCTCTGCTCTGTTTACTCCTGGCCTACAGCTGTGTTACATTGGTATGTGAACAAGTACATTGCTATATTCCATAATTATTGCAATTACACATTTGTGAAAGTTATTGTTTTTGTGATTGAAGTGTGTTTGTTCCTGTGCAAATAAGTGAAGGTGGGTTGTAAAATGGGCTGGGGTGATGGTGGAAGAATGTCCATGGCAGAGTCCAGTCTATTTGTTTCACAGGTGCATTGTCCAAAGGGGCATAGGAAGTGGAGCAATAGCAGTTTAAGGATGGACAGGGTGACATAGTGGGACAAAAGGGTGACATTCAGGGGGGTCTCATTTCCTGGTGGGGGTCTTGGCAATGTTCTCTGTCTTGTTCCTGGATCTCAGGGACCGTTTGCAGGGTGGTTCTCCATCTGCAGGGGGTGGGGTGCTGGTGTCCTGTAGTTCCTGTGGCGGTGCCTCCTGTCCACTAGCGCCGGCGGAGGTGGAGGGCTGTTCATCATCCAGGCTAGTGTTAGGGGCCCCTTGTTGTGCCACTGTGTCCCTCCTGGTGTTGAGAAGGTCTGCCAGCACCCCTGCAATGGACATTAAGTCCTCTGTGATCCCCAGGTAGTGTTCCTCTTGCAGCCGCTGGGTCTCCTGAAACCTGGCCAGTACCGTTGCCATGGTCTCCTGGGAATGATGGTAAGCTCCCATGATGTTCGAGAGTGCCTCGTGGAGTGTCGGTTCCCTGTGCCTGTCCCCCCATCGCACAGCAGTCCTCCCAGTTTCCCTGTTATCCTGTGCCTCTGCCCCCTGAACCGTCTGCCCACTGCCACTGCCCCCAGGTCCCTGATCGTCCTGTGTTAGTGGGGTTGCCTGGGTTCCCTGTAGTGGAGGACACACTGTTGATTGACGTGTCCTGGGGACAGAGGGATGGGCCCGCTGGGTGGGTGCTGTGCTGGTGTTTTCTGAGGAGGGAGGCTCTGTGGTGGCTTGTGACAGTGGCAGGGGAACCGACTGTCCCGAGGTCCCTAATGGCCCGGGCTGGTCATCTTGATCCAGGCGTGCAGAGCTGCTGTCATCAATGTGGGCCTCTTCTTTGGGGGGACCGGATATGTCTGGCACCTCCTGTCTGCTGACGTTGGGTAGGGGTCCTGTTGGGGTGTAAATGCATAGTTATTGTATCTGTGTGTGCCATCGTGTGCAATGGGTGAGTGACCCTCTACTCCAGTGCTTGCATTATTGGCTTGGTCCTTGTGTGATTGGCGATTTGGGGGCATGAGTGAGTCTCTGTACTGGACATGCTTGGGTGATGGGTGTCCATGAATTGGTTTTACATGCAGGGCTTGGTTTTGGGATGTGTGGGTTGTGTTGGTGGGGTATCTGTGGGGTGTAGGGGTGATGGGTGTGAGGGTAAGGGTGGGAGTATGTGGTGGCATGCAGGTGGGGTGGGGGGATAAGGTAATAAAGATTTGCCTTACCAGAGTCCAGTCCTCCTGCTACTCCTGCGAGACCCTCAGGATGCATAATTGACAAGACTTGCTCCTCCCATGTTGTTAGTTGTGGGTGAGGAGGTGGGGGTCCACCGCCAGTCCTCTGTACAGCAATCTGGTGTCTGGATACCACGGAAAGTACCTTCCCCCGTAGGTCGTTCCACCTCTTCCTGATGTCATCCCGTGTTCTTGGATGCTGTCCCACTGCGTTCACCCTGTCGACAATTCTTCGCCATAGCTCCATCTTCCTTGCAATGGATGTCCGCTGCACCTGTGATCCGAATAGCTGTGGCTCTACCCGGATGATTTCCTCCACCATGACATTAGCTCCCCCTCTGAAAACCTGGGGTGTCTTTGGGGTGCCATGGATGTGGTGTGAGTGATATGTGTGAGGGTGTGTCTGTTGTGATGTGTGAGGAGATGTGTTGGTGTGTGTTGTTTGAGGTGAATGGATGTTGTGTAGGTGATGGTGTTGTGGGTCTGTGGATGCTGGTGTTGTTTTTGGTAGTGTCTCTCTCTGGCCTGCTTTCAAATTTCTGGTAGTAAGGGTTTGTGGGTAATGTGGGTGTGTGTGTTTTATATTGGATTGGGTGTGTGGGAGTGGTGTGTGTATGTGTATCAGGTGTGTGTATTTTTGATTGTCCAATGTGATTGTGTTTTGTAAGTGTGTGTGTATTTTGAGTGTGGCGGTGTGTACCGCCAATGGTTTACCTCGGTTGAAAGACCGCCGGGTTGATTCGTGGGTCATGATAGTGTGGGCGTATTTCTTGTTGGCGTGACGGTGTCGGTTTTGGTATCGCCAGTTTATCACTGACCTTTGGTGTGGCGGACTTGTGTGGGTGTCTGTATTATGGCGGATTCCCAGCTGCGGGTCGTAATACCTGTGGCGGAATTCCGTGGCCGCAGCGGTATGTTGGCGGTCTTCTGCACGGCTGTAAGTGGGATTTACCACCAGGGTTGTAATGAGGGCCTATACATGATGAGCTGTACAAAGCTGATAGTGGACCACGCATACTAAGGGCCGAGACATGGCATATAACTTAGACATGTAAAGCGCAAACGTTCTGGTGATTTTGGGTGATGTGAATGAAACCACGATCATAAAGGAATGGTTATGCAAGCAAGGCAGTGTTTTAATATATGTTTGGAGAATTTGTGGTATTACAGCGCAAAATAAAAGTTAAAACCTGTTAAGCTCAAATTAAGGTTGTAGTAAACGGATTACTATTTGAGGTGGATGGAAGTCCATCACAAGGAATAATACCACAATCCGAATAATGTAAAACACAGTTTTAATAATTTAAACCCGGGCTCAAACTTCAAGAGCAGTCAGGCTTAACGTGGGGAAATGTATTTAGCAGTACTAAAACAGTAAAAAAGTCAAACACAACATATTAAAAGTCAACAACCCATTTAAAAATAAAGCAGATTTAATTAGCAAAATTATATAAAGTGAGAAAAATCTAATGAGGGGACATGGATAAATGTATTCATAAAGATTCAGGGCAAAAAGCAACAAAAAAGTAAAGCACCAATCAGGAGTTACAGTTCATGGTTGACTGGACCTAGGTACAATTTCAGGCGGCCACAATGGAGCGAAGGTCCGATACCCCTAGTGAGTTTGTCCCTGTCGTAGATTTTTCCTTCTAACTTAGTCTCTGAAATGGAAGTCAAAATCCTCCAGTGGGCCCAGGCTTCAAGCTGTATCTGGTGAAGACCTCTTGAAGTCAGATAACAATTTGATGAGGACTTCCTAAAGCTGTTTGTTTTGGCATGAAAAGTTCAGCATGGAAAAATTCAAAAGTTACACCTGTTGAAGGCCTCTTGTCAGTTGGAAACTTTTCATGCCTTCGCCCAGTCAAGAGTTCTATCTGCAGCCTTAGGGGCATATTATCATTCTGTCACACAGCGCTACCCAGCAAGTCACCTTGCTGTGCTGAGTGAGAGTAAAAAAGGCAGGAATGATCCGTATTTACCATTATACGGTGTGTTCCTGTCATTTCCTAGCATGATGCACTTTTGTCTGCCTAGCGCCAATGCAGGTATTCTTGTGTCATGGGTACCTGCAGTGTAGGCACGATTGTTTTTGTTCAGAACGGGACAGGTTCCTGCACAAAAAACAACCCTGAGAGGCATTTTCCTTTTTCTACATCTGCTGAAGACGTAGAAAGAGGAAAAAAGAGGAGAAATAAAGATATTTCTTCTTGTGATGCCTCACCAGAGGAGACGTAGCAATTTGACGCATTCCCTGGTCTACAACTAATGGGAAATCTGGGAATGCGCCAATGTCCAAGGGTGGATGGGTTGGAGCACTCACGCTCCACTCTCCCTGCTGCAGATTAACGCCAGGCAGCTATTTGCACTGCCCTACATTACTCTATATTTATCAAGCCCTGCGGGGCTACGCAAGTTGACCTTGCGTGGCTTGATAAATTTCACTTAGGTTTTGCATCAACCTTGTGCCCCCTTGCGTGGAGCAATGGCGATGCAGAACTTCATAAATCTGGCCCTAAGCCTTTTTTTATGTAGCTCAAAATTCCTCCAGTGAGGAAAACCTTCAGCTGTATTTGACAAAGTCCTCTCAAAATCAGACACTATTGCCACAAGATCCAGGTGAAGCTCCAGAGTCTTGACAGGCCAGAAATATTTAAAATTCCCAAAACTCAGAGTTTCTGAAGGAGATTCTCTTGTTCACTTCTAAGGCACCAACGACCTCAGGAACACCACTTAGAAGCCAGGACTCACTTCATCAGAGGACATCAGCAGGGTCCGGTCCAGTTTAGATCCAATTGAAACTGGTCAATTGAGCACTTCAGGAAAAAGGCCTTTTGAAGTTTGTTGTGTCTCTGTAGCCACCCAGGAGGTCAGCCAACTGACCCTTGGAGTCCACTTCTCAGTCCTGGGTACAAGCCCAGCCCTTCAGGTCACCACACAAATAGTGGCTGAATTATTCAGGTAGCTTGTCCTAAACCACAGGTTGCAGAGTTATGATTTGCTAGAGTCAGGCATAAATGTGGCACTCCCAGGCACCATCTTGAGAAAATTTTCTGGACCTGCTGAAGATCAGAAGAGGACTGGACCTGCAATCTGTAACCTGAGAGGACAGGACAAAGAAGTGGACTCCAAGGGTCAACTGGCTGACCTCCTGTGTGGCTACAGGGAGACAACAGGCTGCTTTTCGTCAAAGTACCCAGCTGACCAGTGGCACCTGGACAAGGTTGAACCCTGCAGTTTGCCGTTGTTCGACACCTTGTGAGTCTCTAAGTGCCTCCCCATGGGCACCAAAAAAATAAATTCGCATATCCTCTGTATCATTCACAGGTCCAACCACCAGGACCAGTGCACCAACACTGGGAGCCAGGAGACCTCCACTCTGGCCCAGGAGTAAGTCTTCAGTGGGGACCCTCAATGCTGCAAGTCCAGATGATGAGCAAGCTGGTCCATCTGGACTGTCTGGCCACACCGCTCCAGTAAGTCAGACCCAGTCCACAGCAACCTGAAAGCCTGCTCCACTGACCTCCACGTTCTTCCATAGGCCTCAGTGAAGCAGACATCCCCTGGCGTTGTTGGATTATTCAGCAGTGCTAATAATAACAGTCAGTTAGGGTACGCTGCATCTCCTACACAGAAGCAAGACATCAACAGATTAATATAAGATTAAATCACTTCCTAAACTAGGATTCAGGCAAAATATTAAGTCATGTTGTACTTAGCAACAATCCAGGCCGTCTCTGGTCCAAGTTGTGACATCTGCATGGATATATTGCTGTTACGTAGTATGAATGAATCATGTGTTGACCCACGGAAGAGGGCACACATTTGTTATACATGTACACAGAAGTCAAATATATGGCCCACTAATATGTAAAGTATACACATTCAGGGGCGTGGCCAAGTCCAGCATGGCGTAGGCTGCGGACATCGGGAGCTCCGGGATCCGCGACCGTAGCCACACTGCAACAGCCCATCCTGAAACGGGCTCAAGGGGCAAGAGGATGATTATTCCCCCCGAGAGCGGGAAACTGATATCGGCAACATTAAACGGGGCGGAATCGACCCAGAAAATACTTTTTAATGAAGCCTAGCGGCGTTCACAGAATGGCGGCCGCCAGCGAGCTCCGAGACCAGTGAAAAGCAACTGCGATGCGGCCCCTCTCATCTAGGAGCACCACGAGGTAGCGACAACGGAGGAGATCCGGCAGCGGTGCCCCGGTCGACACTGTGGGCAGAGCCCAGGATCCAGCCCATGGACCGGGAACGGAGGTGGGTCCTGCGTACGGGAGAACCAGCACAGAGAACGGGAGCGCTTGCTGACACGGAGAGCGGCGCGGGGAGTTGTGAGGCATGCAGGTGCGGCCCAGAGAGTAAAAAGCGCCTACCTGAGAGCGCCGGGGGGGATCCAAGCGCCTTGCATCTCTGACCAGAGGGTGGCAACCCGGCGAGGCGGAGGTGGGAGTTCCCCGAGCATTGCGGACGCAGCAGCCTGAGAACGAAGGGCACGTCGGAAGTAATTCGAGTTATGGCGCATCTGAGGCCTCAAGGGCCCCGAGACAACAAACACCAAAATCATATGCCCAGAGTAATCAACCAGTACACAAGAGCACAGCCTCGCAGCTCAGCTGTAGGATACAACGCTTGGGATACCAAGGGGAACCCTCAGATGCCGTGAACGCTGTTATGGAGCCCAAATCTGAAGCCCTGCATAACACACTCAAAACGCAAATATACGACAGTGCATTGAAACTATTCTATGCGCCCTGGATTAACACTGGCACAGAGCTCCGTCGACAGGCGGTCTCCCCTGACAGAATTTTTAAATGGGCCCAAAATAGCGGCTGCCACCAGACACTGGAATCAAACAAAGCAAGCCAAGGAAGGCGCGCCCAGGGGCCGCTGAGACTTATCGCCTGCGCAACTGACACCGCAAGAGAGAGAGGGGAAAAGCTTGGGAACAGGCCACGAGATCCGGGATGGGAACCAAGATCACAGTAGCATCCCGCACGCACCTGGGAAACTGAGGAACATATGAGAAGCCCTCTTCAACCTGCCTAACGCGAGGACTCAGACGTTCTTAATTGCATCCCCTGCTGGCCTGTGGAGCAGCAAGATCGCATTCCACATAGATGGGGAACACCACCAAAAAAAGGGAACTGCGACATGGGGGCCCCCCCCACATTCCAAAACACTCTCAGAGGGACCGAACCTTACAACACAAAGCCCGCTGCTAACGGAACCCGGTGAGCCGACTCTGCAAGTATAGACCTGGGACTTTTGAGAGACGACCACAAAAAACTAGCTGAAAGGGTTTCCACTGCTGAAAGAGACCTAGCGGAAGCACTCCCAACACTAATGCTAACAGGCAATAGACTAAATAATATTGAGAATCGCCTTAAGACTCTCGAAGACAGAGCAGAAGATGCAGGAAACAGGGCAAGGCGCAACAACATTAGAATTATAGGACTCCCAGAAAAAAGCGAAGGACTAAACATGATAGACTTCCTGGAGAACTGGCTGAGAACAGAGGTAGCCCCGGAGGGTTTATCCGCCTTCTTTGCCCTGGAAAGGGCACACAGAGTTCCTAGCAGACAACCTCCCACTGGTGCTCCCCCAAGGCCAGTGATAGCGAAACTGCTCCACTTCAGAGACAGGGATCATATATTGAGACAAGCACGACAGAAAGGAGAATTAACAATAGGAAATAGTAAGATCTCTGTTTTCCCAGACTTCTCCAGGGAAGTGCAAAGGCGTAGAGCAAATTACAATGCAGTAAAACGCAAACTACGCAAATTGGAGATCCCTTACTCAATGCAATTCCCTGCCAGACTCAGAGTGGTTGCCCCGTCGAGCACAAAATTATTTTCAACACCAGAAGAAACTTGGGCATGGTTGGAGTCCAGACCAACATCCGATCCAAACGTTAGCCCTCAACACAGGGCGAAACAAAGGTGACCCAGACCAACTAGGCATCAACCGACCTACAGACGCGACCCCCTTACTGCGGATGAGGTTCTCAGCGAAAGGAGACAGGCAATGGAAGCAGCAGCTAGGATCGGCGGGGCAGCCGGGAGATCGGGAGTTACCCCACCCCGGAGCCTGCAGAAAGAGGATGAACATTCGGACTCTGACAGTGAGACAGCAACTTCCACGCAATTGAGTATATTACTGCCCGTGATCACGCCAGGTACAGCAGATGAGATCATATGAGCAATAAACATCAGTTCGGAAAGCCCGAGCTGCAAGACAAATTGCGCAATAAGAAACTCGAGTGGGAACAGAGAACTACGCCTACTATCATGAGATTAATAACCTACTGGAGGTAACATCCACACGCGTTTCCCACAACATCGAAGATCGATGTGGTCAGGATGGCCCGAGCGATTCCCGGGGCTCCCGCCCACTTGAAGGCTGACGCAGCACCCCCACCACAACTGTGTATATCACAGCAGGACCTAGAATACTAGTTTCAACTTTGTTGATAAGTAAAAGTTTGGGCGAAGCCAGCACGTCCTTTGCTCTGGGGAAGGGGAGTTGGGATTTTTGTTATTTAGATATGTTGCAGTTTACAACAAACGAGCTGGGTAAGAAGCAAAATAATGAACTAGACAGGCACCACTACATGACAGATGGTTGGGGTAAGAGACCTGAAATGTCTAACATGGAATGTTAGGGGATTAGGATCTATGGCCAAACGCCACCAAGTATTCGCTTACCTCATTAGAAGGGGAATCCACATAGCAATGCTCCAGGAGACACACTTAGATGCAACAGAGGGCCAGGCACTCCAGAAACGCTGGAGAGGTAGAGTTTTCTGCACAACCTACTCGGCATTCGCTAGAAGTACGCCGCTATGGATAAAAGCAGGAGTTCCATATCAACACCTATGAACCATTAACGATCCCCTAGGGCGATACACGGTAATCACAGGAAAAATAGACGGCAAGGAGGCAACACTAGGAAGCATCTATGGTCCCAATTCGAACCAACGAGAGTTTTTAGCCACCCTATCCACAAAAGTAGCAGAACACCTTTCGGGTATGATAATATTGGGAGGAGACTTCAATTGTATTGCAGACATAGCACTAGATAGATCGCACCCTCCCCTCCCCACATAGCCAATAATACAAACAGCAAACGTATACCGGGCATGGCAAGTCAACTGGGGTCTAATAGACATTTGGCGAGCACAAAATACTCAAGACCGAGAATACTCATACTACTCGCACATGCACGACCTACACATCAGACTAGATACTTTCCTAACCTCGCCAGAAAAGCATAGGGCAGCACAAACGACCGAATACCTGGGCCGAACAATCTCGGACCATAACCCACTCCTGGTCACCCTGAATTGGTCCCGGACAAACACACCAATACCCACATGGCGACTACAACCTCTCATGCTAGAGGATGAAGCATTTAAACATGCCATCGGTGAAGTGATTGACGCTTACTTCAGCACTAATGAAGGCTCGTCTTCCTCCAAACTAATTGAATGGGATGCATTCAAAGTGGTCATAAGGGGTGGGTGTCTATCGGGAATTAGAGCGACAATGTCCCAGAGCCCCAGATAGTAGGGAGTCCCTCAATGTGGAACGGGAAAAAACAATAGCAGCGATCGACTGATTACGCTGCTATGACTACAAAGCTTACCTAACCAGAGCACATGCAGAGGGGGACTGGGCGAGTACACTCTTAGCATGGCTGGCGAATCCTGATAAGAGAAGCTCAGTAATAGTAGAACTCGCTCTACCAGGAGGGTCCCGGGTGACTTCACAGATGGCCATTAATGAGGAATTTAGGAAATTCTATGCAGACCTGTACTCTAGCAAAGTACACCCCTCACTATTAGAAATTCAGAGTTTTCTACGCCATCTACAGTTCCCCAGATTATCAACATTAAATGCAAATGAACTAGGGGCACCAATTACGTTAGCAGAAGTGAAAGATGCAGTAGCTTCTATGGCACGTAACAAAACACCAGGCCCGGACGGGCTACCAATAGAATTTTATTTATCTTATCTCTCTAAAATAGGACCTAAGTTGGTAGCAGTATATAACTTAGCGGCTGAAACCCAGTCCTTCCCATTATCTGCACAAGAGGCACTGATTATACCACTGTTGAAACCAGGTAAAGACCCTACAGATGTAACTTCTTACAGACCACTGTCAATGCTAACTACAGATTATAAAATATTAAGTAAAATATTAGCGACCCGACTTATGCATCACATGCCCCAAATTATACATTCTGACTAAGCTGGCTTTATACCAGGGCGTCAAACAGCACATACTATACGCCGCCTTGTAGCCTTAATGAATAGCGACGGATTTGATAAAAACGAAGCATCAGTACTAGCCATCGACTTCGAAAAAGCATTCGACAGTTTGGAATGGCGGTATCTATACGAGGTTCTTTGTAGACTGGGACTGGGGACCCGATTTGTTGCATGGACTAAATTATTGTATTTTAAACCAAAAGCTAGAGTGCGTACGGGCACTACCATTTCTGACAGCTATGAACTGGCGAGAGGCACCAGACGGTTGCCCTCTTTAGCCCTTGCTGTTCGAGCTGGCGATGGAGCCGTTGGCCTGCGCCGCTAGGGAGGGCAGAGATTACAGAGGTATTACCATAGCAGGTCGATCCCATCATATAGCATTATACGCAGATGACCTTCTCTTCTTCCTCAGTAACATGGAGGGGATCTACAAGGAGCTCAATCACTACTGAAAAATTTCGGAGACCTATCGGGTCTCAGGGTGAACTGGGCGAAATCCAGTCTCTTCCCACTCAGGGAGGGAGGAAATCCCCCCCAGCCACAGGAGAACTACAATGGGAAGCAAGGTGCCTCAAATACTTAGGGGTCCACATTTATCATAACCCACAGAACCTCTACGAAGGCAATACAGAACGAGCACTGCGAGGTATTAAAGGCTCCAGGGGGTCTGGGCGACGGTACCTGTCTCAGTGGCAGGCAGAATAGCATTATTAAAGATGATAGCCCTCCCTAGGCTACTTTATTTTTTCGTTGCCCTCCCAGTGTGGATACCGGGCAACTTCTTCGCTAACCTCAACTCTATTCTTACAGGATTTATATGGGGCGCGGGCAGGCGAAGACTCTCGCTTGCGGCGATTCCAGACTTCGAAGATTATTACCTGGCCGGTCAACTTTAGTGGCTGACCAGGTGGTTGCACGATACCCGAGAGTGAAATTTTACCTTTTACTCCTGAATTACGCACACTATCGGGGGTGGTACTGAACCTCGTTGGCCCGAGGGCCAGCGGATTCCAGGCTCTTGCCATCCATAGATGCTGGAGGAGATATCTACATAAGACACAATGCTCCAGACCCTACTCACCTGAAATCCCGTTGAGATGTTTATTAACATTCCCACACACTGGGAATTGGGCTGCGATTAGAAATTGGGAAAGTGCAGGGGCCACAACACTGGGCACATTATATGAAGCAGAATCCTTGTTGCCATTCACAGACTTCTGTGATGGATACCAACTGCCACCGGGGGGTTTCCTACTACACAGAGCAATCACAAACACAATAAGAAAACACTGGCGCATGGGAAGCGCAGAGCCCCCCACTTCGGAAGTCGCACAATACCTAGTGAGTACAACGGGAACATCTAGAGCAGTAACAACTCTCTATAGAAAAATCCGAGCCAACGTGACCCGACCATTATCGGACCTTAAGCTGAAATGGGAGGTAGACCTAGGGGCAACAATAGAAGACAAAACATGGGATGAAATCCTAGCCTGGACCGCGAGAGCCTCTAGAAACGCCCGATTTAAATTAATAAATACATATGTCCTTCATCGAGCATATCTCACACCAAGCAGAATAAAGAGATATTTTGGGGCCTTGGGGGCTAGCTGCCCCAGATGCAATGAGGAGGGGGCCGAATTTATGCACATGTTCTGGACCTGCCGAGTAATCCGAGAATTCTGGCACAACATAACACAGCTTCTGTCTGACATCAATGGACGCGATGTGCCAGAGGACCCCGGACATTGCCTTCTGGGAAGTTATCAGCATCAACCTCAGCATAAATACACCAATCAATTTCAAGATCTAGCTCCTGTGTTAGCCAAAAGAGAGATAGCAATAACATGGAAAGCGGCGACAGGGCCAAGAATACAGGCATGGACGAGGGAAGTTCTTAAGTGGTCCAAAGCTGAGAAAACAATTAGACACAGAGAGGCCAGGGTCCTATAGATAGAGCGAGGGCCTGGAGTACCCTAGTGGATGAGTGGGAACAGCGAGTAGAGAAACTGCAGGAACCCTGACTCTTATATGGGGCTATTGGCAGATAGGCATAGACCTCCCCGAAGCTTTACATAACTCACACGTTATAACGAAACACTCACTCGGGCACACCCCAACCATACCCAGGAGTAAACTGCATCTAAGGCTCCTTCATAAGAGACCTAGCTCGCATATACATTAATCACCGCGCTGCACTTACCAGTCACTCGACCGTCAGTTGGGAAGGGTGGGAGGGAGGAAGGTGGTTTGACCCCCTCAAGTGGAAACATATACATTGACAGCGACTAACATACTACTACACTGCCACATGGAACTTGCCTATCTTCCACGATAATGACAGACCTGCAGGCAAGGCTATGTGGTAATGACAAACGAGTGTCCTGCCGATAGAGAATCCATAGACAAAAGAGCAAACTGTTTATAGGAGTTGCTGTAAATGACTCATATCAGATCTCGCTACTCTACTTGAGGGGAGGGTTCGACATGTTATAATGTTTGTACTATTATATGCACCAAAACCAATAAAATGTTTTTTTTTTTTTAAAGTATACACATTCATGATTTTTCATCATTTTGTGCAAATAATACATTTGACCTGTGTTATTTGCACCTATATATATCTTTTTTTGTAAATACCATCAACGGGGGAAGGACTACCCCGTGGCACTATCATTGACAAACAAAGTCACGGTACACATTTTTACACATTTTTACATGTCACATGCTCAGAAAAGTGTCATTCCTATCTGACTGTTAGCAATGCCCTAGCCCCCATTTTGAGTGCTGAGTGCAAGTGACGCATATACATTGTAAAGATAAACACCCTAAAATGGCAGCTGCCTGACCTTGCCGTCAGGACCTTACATAGCCGAAGGCTGTCAGCGGACGTTGACCACGGAGTGGGTAGGAACCTCCATGACGGTCCCTGCCATAGGCTGTGTGTGACGACTGTGTATGAAAGCCAATGGCTGTGTCCGTCCCCGTCATGGATCATGTCCACCATGTACTGCTGCGCTGAGTTGTGTAAAAAAAAAAAAATCACTTGCCTCCTAAAACTTGCCGCAATCAATACCGCCTCGGTTTTTGCTGATGTCACTGACCTCTGGGAGCCAGGATGCAGGCAAAACAGGAGCCAGGGCCCCTCCCTTCTCCTCTGAGGAGCTGGTGCTCCTTACAGGGAGGTTCTGTCCTTGTACAGCTAACCCTATGGGACCCCAGAGGAACAGGTACATGTGTGATTGGGGAATATCTGACTGAGTAACCCCTTTATGATTCACAGGATATTTGGTTCCCTTTTGGTAACATGGTTGTTGTGCTTTGAGTTGACAGAATGCTATATTTGGGACAGATTTTTGTGACCAATATATGAATGTTCTGTGCATGACAATGTTAAGCCACCTGACAGCAGAAGTTTCAATGTGTGGCTATGTATCACACAAATCCTATTTCCTCACACAAACTGCAGACCACTGACTGACAATGGGTAGTATATAGTGTACCAGTTGTATGACTAACACTATACAGCCAATGCTGAAACAACAGCGATTAGGTTTGAAAACTCTGGTGGTCTGGAGTTGTCTGATGCTCTACCATCACATGGCAGTCCAGCACACATTGTAAATCACTTAGCTCTGTATGATTTCAATCTGTCATGAAGCCACATATAGTTAGACCTTTCTTAAGTGCAGCAAATTCAGATGACAGCGGCTCACCACCATCCATCCCAGCCTGTCACATTAGAATCCACACATTTCTAAACAACACACAAATCCTTGCTTTCATTGACACATAGCAACCCTCCTCTGTTGCACTCTGTCAGTGTATGTGACATAGACCGTGGGTTCTGACTCTTGGGAGTTTAGGCAATATTAGGATGTGAGTATGATTATGTGCATGGATTGTACAAGTGGTTTGGCCTACAGTGGCTCACAATGATTGTGAGTGATAATGGGTGGTTCTCACAACAGAATTGGTTGCATAGTTCTGGCAAAGATGATGTTGTAGGCCTGAGTAGGTAACATGAGGATATAGCAAGTATTGATGGTGCACATGACGTTATTGCAAATCAATATTTCCACTCTACCTTTGACTGTTTTGTTGGCAAAAGAAATTGCAACTGTTTTGTAAATGTAACTGTTCATTGGGAAAATATGATGTCACCACAGTGCTGGCCATTAGTGACACTGAATGTCCTTTTCCTGTTCTTTTATGTCATCTAGACAGGTCAACGCCCATCAAAAGCGGGATATATGGAAGGCCATCGCGAAGATGGTGTGGACCCTGGCGGTCCACAAGCGGCAGAGCCTCCACTGTCGGAAGAGGCGTGAGGACCTGAGTTGGGCAACTCGAAAATTTTCTAAAGCCAAGCCAGTCAGTCCTCTTAGCGATCCAGGCGGGTGCACCGCACCCTGACCCCCTTAATGGCCCGCACCCTTGCAGTGGCTTACCCAGAGCTGGATGGGCAGTTGTGGACCCAACAGCAGCAACAAGAGGGCAAGTAATTGTTTTGAGATATTGTTGTGGTTTAACCTCTTTACTTTCCAGCCATGTTTTATGCCAACAACTGCGAGGAAGGCACACATTCAAAGTCCATGATGATTTCTGGAGATGTAAGTTGGCCAGACTGTGTCTGATGCTGTGTGTGTTGTGTTGCTTTGTGCTGTCTCATGCCACTAGATTTCTCCTCCCAAAACAAGTACTGTTGGGGCAGCCACATGGCTGCATGCACACAAGAGAATGTCAGCATTTACACAATTACGTGAGTGACAGTTTAAATAAAAGTGCCCCAGCTCATGATTGGGTTAATGTGATGATAGATCACAAATGTGTGTACTAGATGTAGGCTTCATCACTGGTGAGTGTGGCAAACTGCACAATTGTGAAGCAGTTGATATTTCTGACTTGACATTGCTAAGATGGTGCTATGACAATGTGTGAGTGTGCATCTGCACTGACAGTTTTGATATTCTGTGTGCAGTGACATCCTTCCTTACCTGACACTTTTGACAGCGGTTTCCCCAGTACAATTATGGTACTTTATGTTGATATCTACTGGTGGACCTGAGTCCTTAGCCCATCACAATTGTGCATGTAAGCCAGCCTGTGAATGGCAACATGAATTTAATTTCTTTACAAAAATGTCTTGTAAGGAACAGACAGGAATGTGTCCACACTGGTGAGAGATTTGTGCATCCCACAGGCAACATTTTGGTGTCCTTAGTCCTGCCCAGAGGGCAATTTGGTGATGGTGAGCAATGTGATCTTGAAAGGGACATATGCATGTGGGAGGTACATCAGATAGATGTTGTGGTGTCCCATTTTGAGCAGGCAAATTCCATCCAAAAATCTTAGCATTTGGGAGAAGGGAACCAATATTAGCTCTGTACTGCAATCGTTCAGAGATGTGGCCAGGCCTACGTGTTCACTCATGCTATTGGAACCTTTTGTTATAGAGTGTATACAAGTGTATACGTGACAAAGGCATACATGATATGGGTGCAGAGATGAGGGATAACTGAACTTGTTGCAAATGTTGGTGAAGCACACTGATGTCTAATTGTGTTCTCAAAGATATGCTATAACTGTTGTATCTTGTTTTAAATCACCGGCTGGGCAAGGCGAAGGTGACAGCAGCCACTGGCACCAAGGAACCCAGTGACACAGAGGATGAGGAACTGACCGGGAGGGGTGGACCCTGGACAGACTGTGACACCTACATCTTCATCTGCCTCCCACATTCCCAGCTCCACCCTTCCTCTTGCTCGTCCCCCACTTGGCCGTAGCCACACCCCGGAAAGGTTTCAGGCACCTCTGCCCTTGCCCCAGTATCCCAGGGTGCGCTCACTGAAGAGGCTGTGGATCTATTAAGAACAAACACTGTAGGCCAGACTGCTCTACAGAATGCCATCCAGGGACTGCCTAGCCAGAACACCCAGATGCTGGCTTACCTGGATGGCGTTCATGGTGCCCTGTCTGGCCTACAGTTGTCATTCCACAGTCTGGCCTCCTCATTGGCCTCAGCATCTAACCCACTTCAGCCTCATGCCCAGACTCCCACCCATGTATAAAGCAAACACAAATATATGTACACACCTACAACAACCACCACATGCAGCACATACAAACACAGCAAAAAACATAAGCACAGACAGACACATGCAACCACAACACAAACCACCACCACCACAGTCACACACCCACCACTACACAACTACACACACCCAGACACGACACCCACCACCACATCAACACCCACAGACACCACCAGCACACCCCCAGTCACTGCATCCATCACATCCTCAAGACACACACACCACAGCCATAGCACCAATCATCACAGCCACCACCACAGTACACATGCATGCTCTGGCACACCCAAATACATCACAGCAACACACCACAGCCACAGCAGACACATCCATACACGCCCATACTCGACACAAATGCCCACACTCACCCACCCAACAGACCAACAGTAAAAAACACAAACTTACTGATTCACCACATACACCAGACCCTCATGCACCCCCAAATTCAACATAAACACAAAAAAACATAGGTACAGAGAGACACATGCAGCCCCAACACACACCAGCACAGTCACACCCCCAGTCACTACACCCATTACTACACAACCACACACACCCAGACACAACACCCACCACTACACCAACACCCACAGACACCACCAGCACATCCCAAGTCATTGCACCCACCACATCTTCAACACACACACCACAGCCACAGGACCAACCATCACTGCCACCACCACACATGCATGCACTGGCACACCCAAAGACACCACAGCAACACACCACAGCCACAGCAGACACAGCCATACACACATATACTCAGCACAAATTCCCACATTCACCCACCCAACAGACCAACAATAAAAAACACAAACTTACTGATGCACCACATACCTCAGACCATCATGCACCCCAACCTTCAACATAAACACAGCAAAAAACATAGGTACAGGCAGACACATGCAGCCACAACACACACCAACACAGTCACACCCCCAGTCACTACACCAACCACTACACAACCACACACACCCAGACATGACACCCACCACTACATCAACACCCACACACACCACCAGCACATCCCTATTCATTGCACCCACCACATCTTCAACACACACACACCACAGTCACAGCACCAATCATCACAGCCATCATCACACATGCATGCACTGGCACATCCACAGACACCACAGCAACACACCACCTCCACAGCAGACACATCCACACACATACCCGACACAAACGCCCACACTCACCCACCCAACAGACCAACAGTAAAAAACACTAACTTACTGATGCACCACATGCACCGGACCCTTGTGCATCCCCACCGTCATCAGAAACATGCACAACAGACACAGTCCCTCCTTCTACCTCCCAAACCCATCTTAGTCTCCAACACCATGCCCATTTACTTAAGGAGATCTTGGTCTTTTCCCTGGCTCTGACCCCTTCCAAATCCTAACCCACCATTTCCAAATCCACAACCACCCCTCCCAAACCCAACACTTCTAAATCCCAAACCACCCCTCCCAAACTCACCCCTTCCAAACCAAATACCACCCCTCCCACACCCAAGAACCCACCCCCCAATTGAGGTGCCTGCTGTCTGCCCCAAGGATGCTCCATCCATAGGAGGTTTAATCTGGCAGTGGCATTAGGAGGCAAGTTGTGGGCATGCACCCACACTATGAACTACTGGTCTGGTACCTGTGTGTTTTATTTACAATCACCTTTTATTCACTTATGAGAGAGTTATCTAATTTGTAGAATACATTTTTATTTTGAAAATACCTTTGTCCTGGCCTTATTTTTGGATTGTTACTAATTATTTGCTGATTATGTTATTTCTGCTATTGTGTGATCCTTTCATTTGTAAAAGTGACAAGCCCAGGTTTGTATTTTAGTTATTATTTTAATGCATACATTAGTGTTGTACATTTGTGATGGACATAATAATTTTGGTGCAAGCATTCATCACGTTACTGGACACTTCCACCAAAGTTATATGTGTTTCTTTTATTGTAACTGGAGAATGCATTTGTGTTTATTTTGACATGATATGTCAATGATACGTAAATATGCATTGCATAGGTGACCTGACACTTTAAATTTTTATGTGATGATATGTTTGTGATATGTTGCATGCACCAATGGGACATGTGACCTTTGTACATCTCTGACACGTTTGCAGTTCACCAGTGAGTATTGTGTTACATTCTGGGTAAAAACCACCTGTAGCATGCTGTAGCGTTTATGTTACACTGGAATGGGTTTTTTGGGTGAAAATGGGGTTATTTTTCCAATTGTCACTTTCAATGTTTGGGTACATTCTTGAACACTCCTTTGCGGACACATTCCTATTTGTGATTGTTGAGACTTTTTGTGTAGGTGTCCATTGCCATGTAGGCAGTCCGTCATTAATTGGTGGGTGCTACTTATGTCCCGGAGTCTGTTCTAATCAATTTCATACTTCAACATTACACACTTCCGCACAGTGTATCAGTATGGTGGTGTTTATAAAGATTTTGAGGCATGCACAAGTCCAGTGTTGCTATGCAGCTTCAAGTCCGGGGGAAACAGGAATGCCCGTGACTTACCTTCTATTCCGGAGGCAACAGGGTTGATTTCCATCTTGGACCTGGCCCAGGAGCAACGGGAAGACTGGTACCAGCGGATTCATGGCAACAGGATACGTGGAAAGTGTTCAAAAGTTGGGTTTCGGGTTTATATAGCTCCCAATCCGCCAGCTCAGGTGTGAATGTTTATCCGCCACAGTTGCATCTGCAGGACTGTACATTGTGATTGGCTCGGCAGTAAAAGTGGCCAGCTGTCTTTCGCCTATGCTTCTGCTGCCATCTAAATAGGGCGGACAGACCATCAAATCGGCGGGACATTTTTCTGTCGAAAAGTCAAAGGCGGAACTGTTACGCAACATGTAAATCAGGCCCTTGGTCACAAGGTCCAATCTTTGACCAGGATGATCCTGGTCGGTGTATCTGACCCAAGTTCCATTGTGGTCAGCCTGATATTGCACCTAGATCCCAGTCTACCGTAACCATAGACTATCACTGGGGCATAGCGCTTTTTGCTGCAATTTCAACTTAAAACTTTAAAAAATCATATCTCTGGTTCCCTTTATTGGATTTTTATTATTTTGTTTATTACATTCTACTCTATTTTTCTAATTCAGTTTGGGATTTTTATTGATTTTGTATTTTTCATTTTGACTTTATTATTGTTTTACTAAAGCATAAATACATTGCACTGAGTTAAGCCTGTTGTGATTATTCCTTTAGGGTTTAGTCACTCATCCCAAATAATTTTCCATTTTCTTAGACTGATGAATTCTGAAAAAAGACCTTGCAAGTGTTCTCGGAAATTGTGAACAGCTAAAGTAGCCATATCCCACAGTGCATGAGTGTAACACCCTATCAAACAAGTGAAACTGAGCAAAGATTATTTATTTCCAACGGTTGTAGTTTCTTAGACTCCCTATCAGCTGGGGCTGCTGGGGAAGCACCAAAAGAGCATTTAGAAGAACATGATACCTGAACACCAAAACTCTCAGAAGAAAGGTGACAGAATATGAAGGCTGGGTCTCCAGGCCTACACCTTCTGACTATGTTTTTATTTACAGCAGGTGCAGTAGAGGGTCTATCCCCAGCATATAGAAATGGGTCTATTAACAGCTCACTGAAAGACAAAAGAGGTTCAGCTGTATGGGGCGGACTGGAGAACCTCAGTTAGGCTGTTAGTATTTGTTTCAATCGAAGAAACAGATAACTATAAGTCCCCATTGGCCATTTTAAAGACCTATAGTGGGATGCTACTTTAGGGCTTAATTCATTAGGAGGTGATGAAATAAAGTGAGGATGTTCTGTCTCTCCTTCCGGGAGATGATCCTCTATAGGATCTAAATTACAGGATTCAAATCAGGACCAAATAAACCATGGCAAGGTTTTGCTATCCTATACTGACTCTCCTCTGAAAGCAGTTGCTTCTCTCTTCTAGATCTGTCAGGCAGCCCTGCAGGAATAGAGAGAAGTTGTGGGGTTTCTAAAGCTTGAGCTTTTGTCACTGGTGTCAGTATCTGCACCTGATCAGGAGTCAGCAGTTTAAGAGAAACCTGAAGCGGTTCATGGAACATAGGCATCAGATAGGTTGACAATGGTGCCAGATGTGGAACCGGTTTTGCTGGAGGAGCCAACAAATGGGACATAAACTTGGCAAATAGAACCAATGGGAGACTTATAGTTAGGAGGCTAAACAGCACCCACTCCGATCCCATGGGGCCCAAAGCCATTCCAGGGGTGACCTTGACCTTCTAAAACATTTCAAACATGGTGTTCAAAAAGAATGCTAGCCTGTCCCTGGAATAGGGAACTCTGTATGGGTATGAGGACATTATGACGCCAGTAAAAGAATTGGGCCAGGTGCAGTCAGGCCAAAGGAGTTGGAACCAGCAGTATTGACACTAACTGCAGCTCTAAAGAAGAGTCCAGTGGTTGAGCAGAACGCTTGGGCAGCTCATTCAGCTTTTTTCCCATGCCTCCACTTCTGGAGGCAGGAAGGCAGGAGATCTTGACCGCAGGTGAGTTCTTCACCTACTTTCTTTGGCCCTAGCCAGGAAGAGCTTTGCCTCCCTTTCCTTGAAATAAAAATGCAATGAAAAATAACTTTTAGAGCACACAAATACCCTAAGGTTTTGCAGCTTTAACAGCAGAAACCTAAAAGGGTAGTAAAAAGCCAGGGCTGAAGATTTCTTTTAAACTGCGGGTTCTACTCTATTTTTATAACATGACAGAGGCAGAGCGTTCCACAGTTTGGCTGTGTCAAAAGGAAAAAAAATCTGCCACCCTATTTGGTGCAGGGGAACCTGGGCACCACCACTAACCTGTTATTGACAGAGAACAGCTACTGGGATAAAAGAAAACACTTTATTCAATGATCTAATAATGTGAAAGCAAGAGCAGACTGTATGGCTCCCTTGTCTGTCAAAGGAAAGTTTTTCATCAAAGATAACTCCAAAACGGACTGGGGAAGGAGAGTGGCCGAGAAACTCCGTCCATCAGATATTAGTCCACATGGAGTGATGACAGTGGAAAACAAAAACCTCTGTTTTGTCCGCATTAGTTTTTGAGCAGTTCTCCTTCATTCATTTACCAATTTCCCACATGCAGCTCCTAAAACTTGCGGCTATTGAAAGAGCATCATCCATAATGGTGAAGATAATCTGGGTCAGTAGTAGAAGTGCATTAACAAACAAAAGTATAGAAACTGTGATGATGTGCACAAAGGGACGGTATGAGTCAGCATGCAGTGGAGTCAAAGGCGTGGCTAAAAAACAAAATATTCGCCTTTCACCACTAGGTAACTACATATAAAATAAGGGACTGCTTAAATGAAAAATAAATGCAAGTTAAGGTAATCAGTGGGAAATGCACTATCGTACATTATGAAACCTCTATTAGTTAATGCACTGCAGAAATCTGTGTCTGTAATGAGAGAGTCACAGAACGGAATCCAGGTTGGTGCAGTGGAGAATAGTGCCGTGTATGTTTCGCGCTTACTTTAAAATAAAGATTTTAGTATTGCCCAGACTGTACATAGTGCAAACGTTTTTTAGCAATGTCCTTTAAAATTTTAAAGTACTCACTTCAGAGCTAAGCTGGCAATTCCCTTGCAACACCACTCAAAAAGAATAATGCCCTCATTATGACATTAGTGGTTAATGCCACTTACCGCTGCGGTGACGGGCGCCAACATACCGCCGTGGAGGCGAACATCCGTTCGCCATATTATGACACACACACACACACACTAAACCTACAGAATACTGCCACAAACACATACTTGCCAGTCCAAAGGTAAGTGGCAAAGTGCCGGTAATACCACCGATATCGTTGCACCAACAAAACAACGCCATCCATATTATAACCCACGAATCACCATGGCGGACATTCAACAATGGTAAACCACTGGCGGTCAGAATGGCCACCCAAATACAAAACAACACAACATTGGCCAATACCAAAAACACACACCTGACACTGATACACACACCACACCCACCCACCAATAGCACTATAAAACACACACCCACATTACCCACAGCCCTTTCCGAACACGAAAAATAGCCAAGAGATAGCCACGCAAATCACAGCAACAACTACACACACCACCAACCCCCAGCCATGGGTCACACACCCCACACCCCACCACATTACACAACAGCCACTGCAAAACACATACCACACAACACCCATGTCCCCACAAAGGCACCCCCATGTCACGGATGAGGAGTTGCGGGTCATGGTGAAGGAAATAGTCAGGGTAGAGCCACAGCTGTTTGGAGCACAGGTACAGCAAATATCCATTGCAAGGAAGGTGGACCTATGGCAGAGATTCGTGGACAGGGTAAACGCCGTGGGACAGCATCCAAGAACAAGGGACAAAATCAGGAAGAGGTGGAACGACCTACGGGGTGGTATGTTCCATGGCAGCAAGGCACCAGCTCGCTATCCAGAGGACTGGCGGTGGACCCTCACTTCCTCCCCCCACAGCTGACAGCATGGGAGGAGCAAGTCGTGGCAATACTGCATCCTGAGGGACTCACAGGAGTTGCCGGAGGACTGGACACTGGTGAATCAATATTTAGTACCTATCACCCCCCTACCTGCATGCCATCTTACCCCCTCACCCTGACTCCCATCACTCCACTCCATCCCACACAGTGCAGCTACACATTTGACTAACCCCAATGCCAAGCCCTGCATGCCATACCAATGCATGTACAACCCTCCCAGCCCTGCATGTACATTCACCACCAATGCATGCACAGCATGGAGAACTAACAATCCCACAATACATCACCATACACGAACAAAGGTGGCAGGGCAACAGCAACAATATAGGGAAAGCTAGGGATATAGAATATGCCACAGACATGAAAGATAATACATCACTTACATCCCCACAGGTGCCCCAGCCAATCGCAGCAGCGAGGAGGTGCCACGACTATCTAGTCCCCCAACAGAAGATGCCCCCAGTGATGACCTTAACTTTGGACTTCTGGATCTGGATGAACTACCTAGCCCATCAGGGACCACTGGTCAGTCGGCCACCCCAGCCCACTCCCAGACTACCACAGAGCCTCCCCCCTAAGTATCCAACACCACAGCAGCCACCCAAGGTCCCCACATCTCTTTCCACAGGACACGTCAATCAGCAGTGTGCCCACCCGAACAGGGACCCCAGTCCACACCTCACAGCTAAGACAATCAGGGTTCTGGGGTCAGTGGCAGTGGATACACCGTTCAGGGGACAGAGGCACAGGGGACTGGGACACTCAGAGGACAGCTGTGCACCGGTGGGGGACAGGCCCAGGAAACCGACTGTCCAGGAGGCACTCACTAATGTCCTGACAGCTTACCATTATTCTCAGGACAAGATGAGCCAGATTCTGAACAACATGCAGGAGAACCAGTGGCTGTAGGAAGTACACCATCAGGCCCTCAACACCACCATGGTCTCCATAGCATGGGTGCTGGCTTATATGGCCAACATCATGAGGGAATATACAGCACACCAGCGGGCCTCTTCCACTAGCCAGTCAACTGAACAGCCCACCACATCTGCTGCAGCTAGTGGACAGGAGCCCCTGCCACAGGACCAACAGGCCACCAGTACCCCTTCCCCTGCAGAAGGTGAACCACCCTGCAAACATTCCCTGCAACCCAGACAGATACCAGAGACACTTGCCAAGACCAAGACCACTGCCAGGAAATGAGCCCCTCCTGAATGTCCCCCTTGTGTTCCACTGTCTCACCTTGTCCACTTTGAACTGCCATTGCTCCCCTTCCTATGGCCCCTTGGACATGGACCTGTGCTACAAACAGACTGGACCAATACCCTGGACTTACCTCTACCATCACCCCATTCCATTGCACTATTCCTTCTATAAAGTTCACTACAATAAACACCCTTGAACACAACTTGAGTGATAGTGCTTTATGTTAATAAAATGTGCATTTATGTTAACAGTTACATCTTGTGCAATTGACCTGAACTTTGTGATAGCATACAAATAATGGCCTGTAGCTGTCTGTAGTCATCACATCAGTACGCAATTGTAATAACACCAACATCTGGAAATTGAGAAGGCACAGTCCTTTGAGCTGCAAAGGAAGTGACTGTCATCCTTCTACAGCCACACTGAAAATATAAATAATTAGAGGAATGGTCAGTTCCGCTGTCTTACCTGTGTGTCATTGGAAGTACTGCTGTATTACTGATGTTCTGTTGTCCACATCCTCATCCTCTGCCTCCTCATCTCAGTATCCACTGCTGCCACAGGGGCACTTCCAATCTCCTCCTCCTGCAGATAAGGTACATGTCGTCTGAGGACCAGGTTGTGCAACATGCAGTATACTACAACTATCTGACAGACCTTCTCAGGGATGTAGCACAGGGATCCACCTGTCAGAAGGAGGCATCTGAACCTGACCTTCAGGAGGCCAAAGGTACTTTCTATTATCCGCCTGGTTTGCCCATGTGCATCATATACCAATTCTCAGCCCCTGTCCTGGCATTCATCACAGGGGTCAGGATCCACGACAGGTTTGGGTAGCCAGAGTCACCTGCAAGAATTGAGGGACAAACTTTAGCCTTACACAATGGTATGGGGGATGACTCCTGAAGGCATACACTGACACATATTGGGTGGGGACTCAGGATCACCTATTAGCCACACACTGCGCCTCTGTAATTGTGCCATCACATTTGGGATGCTGCTATTCCTCAGGACGAAGGGGTCATGCATCAAGCCAGGATACGTGGCAGTGACGTGGGAGATGTACTGGTCTACCAGGCACATCATTTGCATATTGAGTGAGAGGTAACTCTTCCGATTGCTGATCACCTGTTCATTGTGCCGGGGTGGGACAAATGAAATATGTGTTCCGTTAATCGCCCCAATAATATTAGGAATATGTCCCATTGCATAGAATCCAGTCTTCACAGTGGCCGAATCTTCCACTTGGGGGAAAGCTTTGTAGCTCCACATGTGTTTCAGCAAGGCAGACAAAACCCTTGCCAGCACAAGTGACAATATTGGCTGTGACATTCTGTAGGAAGTTGGCTCTGTAAATACTACCTCAAAGTGAGAGATAGTGTGCACAGAGTACAAGGCTTCCCCTTGGAGGTTGATAGTGGAAAAATTAGATAATACTAAAGCTCTATTTTGTGGTAGTGCAGTGCTTGGTCTAGGCGTCGGGTTCCTTTGTTACCAGGCAGTCGCGGTCATGGGGGGCCTCTGGATTCTCTCTGCTGTGGGGGTGCAGGGAGGTCGACTCAGGGTGTCCATGTAGTTGCAGTCACCTGGGAGTCCTCTCTGCAGTGTTGGTTGTCCTGAACTCGAGCCCGGGGTGTCGGGGGCAGAGTGTGAAGACTCACGCTTCTGGCGGGAAGTTAGAGGGGGTCATTCTGACCCCGGCCGGCGGCGGAAGCCGCCGGCCTGGCTGGGACCACCAGAATACCGCTGCGCGGTCAAAAGACCGCCGCGGGTATTCTGGGTTTCCCGCTGGGCTGGCGGGCGATCGCCAGAAGGCCACCCGCCAGCCCAGCGGGAAACACCCTTCCATGAGCATGCCGGCTCCGAATGGAGCCGGCGGAGTGGAAGGGGTGCGACGGGTGCAGTTGCACCCGTCGCGATTTTCAGTGTCTGCATGGCAGACACTGAAAATCTTTGTGGGGCCCTGTTACGGGCACTGCGGGGGCCCCCTGTTACGGGGGCCCCTGCAGTGACCATGCCATTGGCATGGGCACTGCAGGGGCCCCCAGGGGCCCCACGACACCCCATACCGCCATTCTGTTCCTGGCGGCCAAAACCGCCAGGAACAGGATGGCGGTATGGGGGTCGGAATCCCCATGGCGGCGCAGCAAGCTGCGCCGCCATGGAGGATTCCCCAGGGCAGCGGGAAACCGGCGGTACACCGCCGGTTTTCCGTTTCTGACCGCGGCTGTACCGCCGCGGTCAGAATGCCCATGGGAGCACCGCCAGCCTGTTGGCGGTGCTCCCGCGGTCGTTGGCCCTGGCAGATTTTACCGCCAGGGTCAGAATGACCCCCAGAGTCTCTTTAAAGTTGCTTTCTTTGTTGTTGTTTCTGGACAGAGCCACTGTCCTCGGGAGGTTCTTGGTCCTTTAGGTGCAGGTCAGTCCTCTGAGTCCTCAGAGGTCACTGGTCCCGCTGGATGTGTCGCCGTGCAGGTTCTTTGAATCCAGTAACAGGTCGGTAGGGCTGGGGCCAAGTCAGTTGTTGTCTCCGTCGTCTCTGTGGGGCTTTCAGGTCAGCAGTCCTTCTTCTTTCTTCAGGTTGCAGGAATCTGATTTCCTGGGTTTAGGGTCACCCCTAAATACTCAATTTAGGGGTGTGTTTTGGTCTCGGAGGGCAGTAGCCAACAGCTACTGTCCTGGAGGGTGTCTACACCCTCTTTGTGCCTCCTAACTGAGGGGAGGGGAGCACATCACTATTCCTATTGGGAGAATCCTCCAAAACCAAGATGGAGGATTTCTTAAGGCAGGGGTCACCTCAGCTCAGGACACCTTGGGGGCTGTCCTGACTGGTGGGTGACTAATCCTTGTTTTTCTCGTTATCTCCTCCAGACTTGCTGCCAAAAGTGGGGGGGGGGTGTCCGGAGGGTGGGGCATCTCCACTAGCTGGGATGCCCTGGGGTGCTGTAACAACAGGCATGAGCCTTTGAGGCTCACCGCCAGGTGTTACAGTTCCTGCAGGGGGAGGTGAGAAGCACCTCCACCCAGTGCAGGCTTTGTTCCAGGCCATAGAGTGACAAAGGCACTCACCACATGCGGCCAGAAACCCATATGGTTGTGGCAGGCTGGCACGAACTGGTCAGCCTAACACTGGTGTCTGGACTGGTATACAGGGGGCATCTCTAAGATGCCCTCTGTGTGCCTTTTTCAACAAATCCCACACTGGCATCAGTGTGGATGTATTGTGCTGAGAAGTTTGATACCAAACTTCCCAGATTTCAGTGTAGCCATAATGGAACTGTGGAGTTCTTGTTTGACAAACTCCCAAACCATATACTCTTTATGGCTAACCTGCACTTACAATGTCTATGATTTGGCTTAGACACTGTATGGGCATAGTGTTCATGCAACTATGCCTTCACCTGTGGTATAATGCCTTTGGGCTGTAAGGCCTGCTAGAGGGGTGACTTACCTATGCCACAGGCAGTGGGTTGAGGGCATGGCACTCTGAGGGGAGTACCATGTCGACTTAGTCATTTTCTGCCCACCAGCACATGCTAGCTGTGAGGCAGTGTGCATGTGCTGAGTGAGGGGTCCCAAGGGTGGCATAATACATGGTGCAGCCCTTAGAGACCTTTCCTGGCCATAGGGACCTTGGTACCAGGGGTACCAGTTACAAGGGACTTATCTGGATGCCAGGGCTGTGCCAAATGTGGGAACAAAGGTACAATTTAGGGAAAGAACACTGGTGCTGGGGCCTGGTTAGCAGGATCCCAGCACACTTTCAATCATAACTGGAATCAACAAAAGGCAAAAAGTTAGGGGGTAACCATGCCAAGGGAGGCGTTTCCCTACACATTCCTGCTGCCAAGCCCACTGTCACTTAGAAAGAACCAGTTGCCAGGAAATGGAACAATAACAGAACTTGCACAAGAGGGGGGATCCCAGTGGGATGAGGGATAGCTGATATCAGATCAGCTCCCATTGAGTACACACCGCGGACGTGACTGCCATTTTCTGTATACAGCCTCACTTGATTCCTGACTTTCCTTAGGACAACACCTACACTGTGTGTGCTGCTGTGACCTGTGTCTGGATCCTACCATGGCCTGTGTGACAGGGGAAAGGGCCCCTGTCTTTACTTTGGAGGAGTTAGAGCGCCTGGTGGATGGGGTCCTACCCCTGTATGAACAGCTGTATTGGCCTTCAGACCAACAGGTGACTACACCATGGGGACGATGCAAGCAAGAAGGTTGCATGGAGATGTGTGTGCTGGCAGTGTGTCATTTGGGCGGGGGGTATGTCTGGTGGTAGTGTACATGCAGGGCTCCGCATGGGCCATACGTGTGACAGGTTGGATTGTATGGGTTAATGGTGTGCTCCTGTCTGTATTACCTCTGCAGGTCAGCGCCCATCAGAAGAAGGGATTGTGGTGTGCCATCGCCAAGGAGGTGTAGACCCTGATGGTCTATAGCAGGCGGAGCACCCACTGCAGGAAAAGGTGGGAGGACCTGAGACACTGGGCCCAGAAGACCGCACAGGCCCAGCTGGGGATGGCCTCCCAACGAGGGCAGGGTGCCCGTCGGAACCTGACCCCCCTGATAGCCCGCATACTGGTGGTGGTGGTCTACCCAGAGCTGGATGGGCACTTGAGGGCAGCACAGCAGCCACAAGGGGGTGAGTACAGTGTGACAACTATTTTTGTTGGCTGGCATGGGATCCTGGTGGTGGATTTCAGTTAGAAGGTGCCCCTTAATGCCATCTCAGACATTGCTGCGTGGTCCAGCTTAAGGTAAATGAGTGTATAGAAAAATCTTGTAAGCTAGCCAGGTGGTATTTCATGTCAGACAGGGGTTAGTGGGTCCCAGGAGGGGTGCAGTTGGCGGTGGTTGGCTCTCATCGTGCTGTGGTTCCTAGCCAATGGAATGCCACTGTGATGCATAGTGCTCAATCCTGATCTCTGTGTGTGATGGTAATGTGTATGCCATCTGTGGTGTTGGTGCTGTATTTGACCCAGTTCTCCCTTTCTCTCTCTCCCCCCCATTTCTTCTGTCATCCTGTCCATGTGTGCATTAGCATCATCTGGCAGAGGAGCAGGGGCACTGGTGACTGAGGGAGCTGCAGCCCAGAGGACCCAGGAGACAGAGTCCACTGTTGCAGAGGAGACCAGTGGGACGGAGGGCGAGGCAAGCACCACGGCGGAGACAGGAGGTGACAACACTGACTCTGATTCCTCCTCCGATGGGAGCTCCCTGGGGGTGGTGGACACCTCTGGAACCACCCCAGCTGGAGGTACCAGCACCGCCCTCCCAGTAGCCCCCCCTGAGTTGCCTGTGCCCGCTCACCCAGGAGGGTGGGCATCTCCTTTGCCCAAGGCACATCAGGCCCTGCCCCAGTGAGCCCTGCTGCCTTCAGTGAGGAGGCTATTGACCTCCTGAGATCAATCTCTGTAGGTCAGTCAACCATAGTGAACGCCATCCAGGGCTTGCATCCCAGATGCAGCAATGCAATGCCTACCTGGAGGGCATCCACGGTGGGTTGGCGGCCATAATGAGATTGTTTCAGGCTCTGGCCTCCTCTCTGACGGCAGCCAGTGTCCCTGTTACTATCGTCCTCCCTCCAACTACCACTTCTCAGTCCCAGTCTCCTCAACCCAAACGCATCCCATGCACACATACAGACAAGCATGCACACAAAGCATCACACAAGAGTAGCATAGTTAAACACAGGCAGCACACTTCAGACCACAAGCACTCACACAAACAGACAGTTGCACACACAACATCATCCACTGCCTCCACTGTCTCCCCCTCCTCCTCCCTCATGTTCACTTCCGCACTTACACCTGCTTGCAATACATCAACAGCCACCACCACCATCACCACATCAAGCAGCACACACACCTCACTTGCAGAAACCTCCACAACATTCATCCATGCATTTCCTTTGTCCTCTCCCACCCTGTCTGCCCCCCTCTTAAGAGACAGAAATGCACGCACTCAGATTCCCAACAGCCATCCACCTCACACATGCACACTGACAATGCACCCAAGTCCAGCAGACATACACCTCCAACAACCACTCCCTCAACCTCCACTCCCATCCCTCCTCCCACATCCCGCCCCAACGTCCCTAAGAAGATTTTCCTAGCACATCTTGACCTCTTCCCTCCCCCTCCACCCTCCCGTCCTGCCCATAAGAGCAGGGCACAGCACCTCAGCCAGTCTGCCACTGCTCCCATCAAATCATCAGCTGCTGGCACAAAGGGGGCCCAGAGTGTGACGGCTGCCACTCCTACTGTAAGCACACCTCCGCCTCAGAAAGGGTTGGACTAGGGTGGTGGAAACCAAGGGACAGGAGACGGACAGTGGAGGCACCTTCTAGTCCTGGAGGCAAGGACACAAGTGACATGTCAAAGGCCAAGGGGACCCGTCACAAGAGGGGACACATGGATCCCCCTCCACCACCAAAGATTGCCATGGATCCCACCCCACCACCAAAGAAAGGGAAGGTTCCCACTCCACCACCGAAGAAAGGGAAGGTTCCCACTCCACCACCAAAGAAAGGCAAGAGGCCCCCTCCACCACTAGAGGACAAGGAGCCCGCATGTCCAGCAGAGGCACAGCAGCCCTCACCTTCAGCAGATGCACAGCAGCCCTCCCCTCCAGCCGAGGCACAGCAGCCCTCACCTCCAGCAGCGGGCATGTAGGCCACCCTCCAGGGACTGTTGTGCAAGGAGCCCCCTCCAGAACCCAGTGGCCATGTTCCCCAATTTACAGACTGTGGCCTTTCACTCCCCTCTAGAGACAATTAGGCAAGGCGCCCCCTTGCACAAAGGGCTGTTGTGCACGGAGCCCCCTCCAGAACCAGTGAGCATGTTCCCCAATTCACAGACTGTGGCCTTACACTCGCCGCCGGAGACAGCTGGGCCAGGAGCCCTCTCCAGAACCAGTTGGCATGTTTCCCACTTCAGCTGAGGTGCCCACCACCCTCTCCCCTTTACCCCTGAGGTGCCTGCCCATTTCCAACATGATGCCCCTGCACATTAGATTCCAGATTGTGTCAGGAGTCAAGTTGTGCCTTGGACTGTGCTCCGTGGCCATGTAGCGCTTTTGTACTTTGGACTGGCCATTGGCCCATTTTGACATTGAAGCCTGCATTTGCTTTCGAAAAGACAATATGGTTGCTGTTGGCATCAAATTACAGTGTTTGTTAACTCTCAATGTGGTCCTTGTTTTAATTTAACGTGGGCCCTATGACATTGGTTTTACTCTGCAGCTGGTTCTGTGTATGGTGTGTGTGTGAATGGTGTGGGTTGTGCGCGTGTGTGTCACTCTCCTTTTCCTCCCTCCCTCCCTCTTTTGTGTGCTAGGTGGCTGTACTCACCATTGTCTTCATCTGCGTTGGTGTTCCACGAGGGCCATGGCGTAGAAGAACATCGGGTAGACTTGAAGTTCCGGTTCCATGGTGGCCGCGGTCTCCTCTGTGTCCCTGAAAGTGAGTCTTTCGTCTTCTGTGCGGTGTTTCCACCAGGCTTTTAATGGCATTGGTATCAGCCCCGAAATCCTGGGGGTTTGCTATGTAATAGTATGGTGGGCGGTACCTTGGCTTCCACCTGGCTGTTGATGGCTACAGCTGTGATCAGTGGTATTAGTGCCCTGGCGGTTGGTGTGGTACATTGGCTGTCTATGGGAGGTATCACCGCCATAGTCATAATTTGGCAGTATTTACCGCCAGCCTGTTGGCGTTATTTCCACCACTTTAACACTCACCGCCAATGTCATAATGAGGGCCTAAATCTTTTATCAGGAAGCCTCAAGTGATTCATCAATTAAAGCCACTACTGGCTTCTGGGCACTCTTTACATTTGTAGATTAATCAGCTGTATGCTTTTCTTACAGGCAGGCACCCTGGTAAGAAGGCATATTTAGCTGCCTGTCTCTCCTTCAGTTTCACATCGCAGGAGACTCCCTGCCCTACATTTCAGCTGAAGCATTTCAACTCTTGGAATTAACCACCCCAGGGTGATTGTCTTTTCACAAAAATAGGGGATCAGTTTTTCTTAAATTAAAAAAGTATGGACACCTTGTGCACCTCGGATCTCCCCCACTTCGATCACTGATCTGGGTGTCGTCGGCATACAAAAATACCTGGAAACCAAATGACTAAGTCAACTCACCCAAACATGAGATATACAAATTAATCAGGGTGTGACTCAAAGATAATCCCTGGGGAACTCTACAGGGTAAGGAGGATTTGGAGGCAAAATGACCAAAACAAACTATTTGATACCCATCTACCAGGAAGGTTTCCAGTAGTCTAAGACCTTTGATCACTAGCTGAAATAGACAATGTGTCGGCAGTTGGGGAGGGACTGTATCAAAGGCTGCGGATAGATCTAACATGACGAGTGCCGCAGCTTCCGTAGCATCAACTACTGAGTAACACTGTCTACAGCAGCAACCAAGGTCGATTTAGTTGTAGGCCCACTTCTGAACCCAGACTGTGATGGATCCAGAAGCTCGTGCATAGCAATGAATGTCATAAGTTGCTGATTAAGATGTTGTTCTAATATCTTGGCTAGGATTGGCAACAGGGATATAGGGGATAGTTTTTAAGATCTTTAGGATCATGTTTGAACTTCTTTAACAAAGGAATAACTTATCAATTCATTCCAGGATCTTAGAAGCAACCCTATTCTTTAAAGGAGATAAGTGTCAATGTCAAATGATTTGCCACTGCATCTGGAGCTGGGTGTAGACTTTTAGGAGGGCAAGGATCCAGAGGGGACCCGACAATGCAGAGGAGGAACTTCCTAACTTGTGCCACCAACAATAGCAGAAGAAGCAAAGAAACAATATTAAAGGAAGCATGGCAGTGAGAAAAAGGTACCGGCTGATTCTGGTTCAAGGAGTTAGAAGATTCCATGATCCTACAGGGGTCACATAATAAGAGTCATGATCTGGGTCTAAGCAACAATGGCAGATATCATGAGGGATAGTAATGTACATCTGACCCTCTCAGTATTTCCAGGACTTAAAGGCACATATTTCTGAGAGACAGGCATAATGATAATTTGTAAAATTCCTTGACAGAAGTAAAGAAGAGCAAGCTATGGATGTGTGTTGGTGGGGTGGAAAGGAGGATTAGTACATGGAATATCCAATTGAGCCACATATACTTCCAGTGACATCACCAGCAATAGAGTTGCTGATGTCAACATGGAGCCCTCTGCCAACATGGATGTGCTATTGTAGAAACCTTTCGGAGTCTAGACTGGTGTCAGCGGATGTTCCCAAGGTTAGGGCTCTGCAGGTAGAAGTATCCATCAGAAACAATTATTTTGGCACGCTTTCCTACAGGTTTATAAGCAGCAGTAGCCAGGCTACAGAGGCAGGTCAAAAGGCATGTTTTGTCACTCCAATGGATGGCACAATAAGTACTGCAGTGCAAAGGTGACACATAATTTTCCATACCATTGGTACATTTTCCTGCACCATCTACTGTGGCCTTTCTGTCAAGTTAAATATGTTGAGTGGTGATTAACTAATGTTAATATATTTTAGGGGTCAGGGCACATGCACTGAACAGCAATGCCCAAATGGGCAGAGTTTAAAAAGTAGAAGTAAGCAAAATATTGGGGGTGACTATGTGAGAAAGCAGCATTTGCTCACAGGAGTGCATACATTTAATCATGGGAAAAGACACCAGTGCAGTTTTGGAGCAGATATTTAGACAGGTAATTGCAGAGACAGATGATTTTTCCATATGCTTGTCTGCAATAGTCATTACACAGAAAAGGAAACGAGTTGAGTGAGTAAATTGACAACGTGGGTTAATCAGACATATGTAATGCAATATAATGTGGCTTTGTAGAGTGCTGCTCGTCACGCCTGAGGGTATCCATGTGGGCATACCCTATCTAAAACATACAAGATGATTGCCGCGCTAAGTCATAAAAAACTGCCATTTTGAATACAACTCCTATTCAGTAAGATTACATTGGTACGTTAACCAAAAGATACAAATATATCCTCTCAATTTGGTCAAGGGTCAATAGCTTCATCCAGGAATGGTGAATTTTAACTTGCCATACGATCTCGAATTGATAGTAATAAGAAATCCCACCCCTACTTCTCACATTCTAAATTTAATCATATATGGCAAGGTTTGAGACATTAATTAACATGTCAAACTTGTTTTCACATAAATGGCACACGCAGAGGCCTACTGGGTGAAATTTAATATTATAACTCCCCACCCCCAATACTAAATTGCATGCATTCACTGTAATATATATATCTGACATAAATGCAGATCTTTAGACAATAGAAATAAATCAGTGTGCCTCGTGGCAACTTTTGGAGTGAAAAGCTGCGTCTTTATTCTTCCGATGCCTGCTCCATCTATATTTGCGATGGAAGGTCACAGCTGGCTTTGTTTGCCCTTCTGGTATCTGCTGCCAGCCCAGGGATGACTCAGCCAAAAATAATTTCTCATTGTCGGTGAAATGAGGCATTTGCAGGCCTGGCCATACAGGGAAAGGAACAAAGAACCCTATACTCCCCTTGCAAGCTGTTACTTCAAAGTTCACGCGCACTAAATTTGTGGGCACAACTGAGTGCACCTGGACGCAAGCACCAGGACACAAGCAGGACAATTTGGTTAAAAAAAAAACACACAAATGACCAATCTTGTGATCTATAGACTACAAAGAAAGTCTCAAACATTTCAGGAAAAAATAAGGGGCATATTTATACTCTGTTTGCGCCGGAATTGCGTCGTTTTTTTTTACGCAATTCCGACGCAAAACTAACTCCATATTTATACTTTGGTGTTAGACGCGTCTAGCGCCAAAGTCCATGGAGTTTGCGTAATTTTTTAGCGTGGACACCTACTTTGCGTTAATGATATGCAAGGTAGGCGTTCCCGTCTAAAAAATTGACTCCGAGGCATGTGCTCCGTATTTACACTCCCGGGCAAAATTCACGCCCGGGAGTGGGCGGGTCAAAAAAATGACGTCCGGCCGCTTTTGCGCCGTTTTTTAGCGCCTGGTCAGGGCAGGCGTTAAGGGACCTGTGGGCTCGGAAGGAGCCCAGAGGTGCCCTCCCATGCCCCCAGGGACACCCCCTGCCACCCTTGCCCACCCCAGGAGGACACCCAAGGCTGGAGGGACCCATCCCAGGGACATTAAGGTAAGTTCAGGTAAGTTTTTTTAATTTATTTTTTTGTGGCATAGGGGGGCCTGATTTGTGCCCCCCTACATGCCACTATGCCCAATGACCATGCCCAGGCGACAGAAGTCCCCTGGGCATGGCCATTGGGCAAGGGGGCATGACTCCTGTCTTTGCTAAGACAGGAGTCATTTCAATGGGGGTTGGGAGTCGGGAAAAAATGGCGCAAATCGGGTTGAGGCGAAAAATTTGCCTCAGCCTGACTTGCCACATTTTTTGGCACCCAAGCTCCATATCCCCCTACGCCGACGCTGCCTGGTGTACGTCGTTTTTTTTCACGCACACCAGGCAGCGCCGGCGGCCATATCCGGCTAACGTCATTGAATAAATATGGCGCCCGCATGGCACTTCAGAATGGCGTTAGCCGGCGCTAATTTTTTTGACGCAAAACTGCGTTAGACGTATTTATTGAATGACGTTAGCCGGCGTTAGCCGGCGTTAGCCGGCGGCGCCGTCTGGTGTGCGTTAAAAAAAACGACGTACACCAGGCAGCGCCGGCGTAGGGGGATATGGGGCTTGGGCGTCAAGAAATGGGGCAAGTCAGGTTGAGGCAATTTTTTCACCTCAACCCGATTTGCGCCATTTGTTTTCACTCCCAACCCCCATAGAAATGACTCCTGTCTTAGCAAAGACAGGAGTCATGCCCCCTTGCCCAATGGCCATGCCCAGGGGACTTCTGTCCCCTGGGCATGGTCATTGGGCATAGTGGCATGTAGGGGGGCACAAATCAGGCCCCCCTATGCCACAAAAAAAAATAAAAAAAAACACTTACCTGAACTTACCTTAATGTCCCTGGGATGGGTCCCTCCAGCCTTGGGTGTCCTCCTGGGGTGGGCAAGGGTGACAGGGGGTGTCCCTGGGGGCATGGGAGGGCACCTCTGGGCTCCTTCAGAGCCCACAGGTCCCTTAACGCCTGCCTTTTGCAGGCGCTAAAAAACGGCGCAAAAGCGGCCGTACGTCATTTTTTTTGACCCGCCCACTCCCGGGCGTGAATTTTGCCCGGGAGTGTAAATCCGACGCACATGCCTCGGAGTCTATTTTTTAGACGGGAACGCCTACCTTGCATATAATTAACGCTAAGTAGGTGTCCACGCTAAAAAATGACGCTAACTCCATGGACTTTGGCGCTAGACGCGTCTAACGCCAAAGTATAAATATGGAGTTAGTTTTGCGTCGAAATTGCGTTAAAAAAAACAACGCAATTCCGGCGCAAACGGAGTATAAATATGCCCCTAAATGTTTTGAGAAAAGTGTTTCTGCTACCGTATATCACTTATTGACAAAAGCCTATAAATTTCATATGCACATACACAAGTTACAGTTTTGGCACAGGTGTCATTCAATGTATGTCATCTGAGCTACAAACACTTTGGGGTAGACTTATTAAGACTCCGCTGCCGTCGTGGAGTGAGACAAAGTTTTGATAGAGTGTTTACTTTCCAGAGCAAACTGTTTTTATCCCTCTCAAAAAGTACCCGTGTGTGTGTATTAATGTCTGTGTGCGTGCATGCTGTGAATGGGTGTGCGAGTGTGTATGTGCAAGTGAATGATGCATGTATGTGTGTGTATTTGTGTATCGCTTTTAGGTAGTAAGACTGCAAGTGTGTGCCCACTCCACCCTTACTGCACATTATGGTCTGCCAATGACAGCATCGTAGTACAGACCATGTGGCTATTGTTTTAAATCACTGCCTGAACTCCCTTCTTCATTGGCAGCTAAGTGAATTCCCAACAACTTTTCTCTGGCAGTGTATCTTCAGACACCTGCAGCATCCATGCAATTCCCCCGCCCATTATCTTCTTCACCACAACCATCCAACGTTTTCGGCAACTCCATTAGTTTCTTCATTATTTTCAGCTGAAACTGGAAAAGCTACAGATAATTCTCTGTACAAATCTACGGCAGGTTCTACCCGGCCAGTGGTAAGAATACGTCAGTCAAACGTAAAGTTGCTTTGCCATTCATTGTTCACTTGACTTTTACCTGAAGAAGGGGTCAATCTATCAGGTGAAAAGTTGAAATTACTTTTAGTATGCAGGCATAGGGTACGTAAGCCTAAAAGCATCTCTGTTATCTGGCCAGTCCTGTAAAGATTCAACATTTCCAAAGACTATAATTTTATAAGCCAGGTCATATTTGATGCACAGCACAAACTTCAGTTGTATAATCATTTTTTGGTCGAAGCCTATAAGGCAGCAGCACAGCTGTCTGGTTTGCTAAAGACATCTTGGGCACATTCGGAAAGCTTCCCTGGGAATGCATCCCTCCTGTTGTTTACCATTGGCTTTGTAACTCACATTTGCTTGGTTTCCGTTTGCTGGCTTTATTTTAGGCTGTCCAGCTTAAGTTTTTCCCTCCCATAGAGCATACCCTGTTTACTGTATCCTTCTACCAGAATACGATTTCTGTAAACAGGCCTTTAAATCTTGTTCTTATCTTGTCACATTTGTTGTGCATATCAAAGATGGAGGCCAAATTTCAAGCTCATCATGACAGCCTTCTTTTCTCCTCTCATGACAGCCTTCTTTTCTCCTCTCTAGGACCACAAAGTCCTCATCACACAGGCCACTCACATAATCAAGCATCCAGGATTGAATTGGTGATCCAGTGTGGTAAACACTTCTCATACTTGGCCGCACTCTTTTTGGTACACTCAACCTGCTGCACTGCAAAAAAAAGATAACCTCCAAAACCCCAAGAATAAAACACACTGGACAGTATATTCCTTGTGACTAATCCCAATTCTGATACAACAAAATCGTTAACTGCTCCAAACCATATATAAGTAAGGGTAATAACTCAAATTTTTTATAACATCAAGATAGAGCTGGAGCAATATGTAGATTTGATAAACTTTATAGGCACTTACACATTTTATTGGTTTGATGCCATAATAAAATATTCAATTATACATATAGTAATAATAACCCAAATAAACGGTGCCTTAGACAGTGACACAGCAGTTATTGTCTTTTCAAACCTACCTCACTGGGCATTATTATTATTAGTATATGTATAATTTAATATTTTCATATAATTATGGCATCAATCCAATAAAATTTGTAATTACCTACAAGGCTTATCGAGTATACATATTGCTCCAACTCTATATTGATGTTATAGAAAATTGGAGTTATTACTCTTACTTATGTATGGTTTGGAGCAGTTAACGATTTTGTTGTACTTGTATGTTTCTCCTGGGTTCTGCTCCATATGTCATAGCAGGGGGCCTCTGCGAGTCTAATAGAGTTTGTGCAGCACTTTGCTGTGAGGGAAAGGGTCAGTCAGTAGTGTACTGGTAGAGGGTCATATCTATTCTTCTTGTTAGTTTGGTGACTTTTTTGTCTTCTCTCTTTTTCGTTGTTTGTTTAAGTATTGTATTTTCATTACTTTTTGATTCTTTCTTACAAGGCGCACGTGGTGCCTTTTGTTTTTTTGTTTCCTTGAGAGGTTTTCATTCTGAAGTTTTGTTTATATTTTTTAGTTCATGGAAAGTATGAAAACATTTGGTTTTACGGATAAAGAGTTAAAAAAAATTCTAGGTTTTACCAACCTTGGAGATATGCCGTTTACTATATACAATAATTTAAATGACGATTGGATTAAACTGTTGAATTAAGAAAGAGGGCTAGAAGGATGGAAGCGCATGCTGACTTTATGTTGGGATATCTTAAAACTGGGGTTATGCCAATAGGATAAAGGGTGAGAAAAACATATATGGTCTCTATATAGACATAAAACGTTTCTGGAGAAATGGTCCTTGATCTCCAATAGGTGTTCATGTGCCTGGAGGCTCCTCATTATAGAAACTGCGCTGAGCGGTGGTGGCTCTTCTCTACAAAGAAACCGAGTGGTTAGAACAAAAGTTAAAACAAACAACTGCACTGGACGAAGCCAAGAAGCGATGTGAGGAATTCATTATTGAGTTTGAGTATTTCAACCAGTATCTTGTTAAGAGGAAAACCGAAAAATCAAAAAAGATATCAGATTCTTTTCACAAGAGAGTGTTTATCTGTACCTCTCAGATAAGTATTACAATCAGACTGGTACAGTAGGAGCACAAGCAGACAGATCTGACTGGAGCAACAAAATGATGGTTACTTATTCAGATACCTCAGATTCGGAGGGAGAAGGCAGTCCCCATCAGTTTGATTCCTTTGGTAATAGATGAAATATAGAGGATGATTCCCACTCTAGGACATGTTTTTTAGGGACCCGAAGGGGCAGCCACAGGCCCAGGTTTCAAAACAATTCGAGAACCAGATTTGCAAATACAGATCAGGCTCCCCATTATCTCCAAACCAGACACCAGCAGTACTGTAGGAACTCGAGCCTATCCCTATATTCAACCTAAGTCAAGAAAAAGTAGATCCTAATATTCAGACTTTACTAGCTAAGGGTCTTTTGTTTGTCCCTTATATTAGTCTCAACAGTTTTGAGCTATATCGGGATCTGTTTGCATTCCTTCAACGCATTAGGTTGAAAAACTATTTCATGCATTCAGTTTACAGGAATTAAAATAATTTATCGGACCTGAAGCTCCCTTGTTCTTTCACTCCTAGCCTAGGTAAATTAGGACCTGAAGTGTTGATCTTTGAGAAGGCAGTTTTTCTCAAGATCAGAAATTTGTTAAATCACATACCTAAGCCTTCTTATATTTTGAGAAAGTCAGCAAATTTACCACTTCAGCAATTGAGGAATAACAATAACATCACACTGAAAACCTGTGACAAAGGCAGGGGGATTGTGTTGCCAGATACTGAAAATTATAACAGCAAGATGAAGGCAATGTTTAGGTTATCTGAACACTACCAGCCAATATTTGATGATCCGAAAAAAATTGCTAATCAAGCAAATTCAGGACATTAGTCAGGTAGCGCTTACCAATGATATCATCTGTCTAAAGGAATTTGAGTACCTCAGTAGGACACATGCCCGCTTACCAGTTACCTCTGGGGTCCCCGAAACACATTAAAATGTGGATGATCCCCCTTTTCGCCTGATTGTTTCCACTATTGGTTCTGCAGCTGAACCACTCTCGAAATACATAGAGGTGTTTCTTAATCTACTGGTCAACCAACTACCCTCATACGTGAAAGACACTGCCCATTTGATTTCCAAAATAGAGGGCATGGACTATAATCCAGACAGAATGATCCTTGTTACTATGGATCTAGAGTCACTATATACTAATATCCCCCAGAAACAGACACTAAGCACCATCAGCAAGATTCTTAGGGAGACTGGGAATAGTCATCAACATGTTTTTCTTAATCAGTGATTAGAGATAGTCCTCAGAGAATTATTTTGAGTTTGATGGGCAAGTATTCCGCTAAGTTAAAGGAGTAACCATGGGAACCGCTTGTGCTCCCAGTGTGGCTAACCTCTATGTGGGCAAATTGCCCCCTTTTATGAGAATGTCATGAATTGGTCTAGATATATAGACAATGTGTTTTTCGTATGGCGAGGTGAGGAGGAACAACTGGAAGAGTTCTGCCTGTGGCTCAACCTATGTGACCCTAATTTGAAGTTTACGTGTAACAAGAGTCAGTCACAAGTTGAATTCTTAGATATCTGGATCAAAACATCTTGTGGTCTCTCTATTTACCAAACCCACAGCAAGGAATACGCTATTACATTTTGCTAGCTATCATCCTCGCTGCCAGAAACAAGGCATATTATTTAGTCAGTTTCTATGTCGCAACTGCACCAATATGAGGGACTTCCTTCATCATGTGAAAATTTTGGCAAACAAACTAATACATCAAGGTTACCCCCAGAAGACTTGTCAAGGATTCCCTGAAAAGAGCCAGGTATTATGACAGAGACAGTCTGTTTCACAGAAGAAATGACAGAGAAGATGAGAAATTAGTATATGTTGTTTGACATTCAAATTTGAATGAGAAAATCAGACACATCATTAATTCCCAATGGCACATCCTCAACACCAATTCGGATACGGGTATTCTGAGTAAACCTGTGCTCGCTTTTAACAGGAATCGCAACCTGAGAAATAGCTTGGTCAAATCTTCTGTAGTCAGCCCACTAAAGGAGACTCAGAGGTCCCTTACAGGACTTCAACCTCCTAAAGTTAATCATAAATGTGGGACCTGCCATGCGTGTGCAGGAGCCATTATATCTGCTGAGATTACTTTAGGCAACAAATCTATTCATTCAACTGGCATGACTAACTGTAGAACACAGAATGTGATCTACTTGATTAGATAGCGTGAACACAAATCTGCTATGTGTACAGGCAAAATAAATGCCCCCCACACTGGCTTCAAGTAGGCCACACACAGCAAGATCTGCATTTGACGATTTTGGGGAAAATATTGGTCCTTAAGGGACATGATGGCAACATCAAACGCAAAAGAAGGGAGGTGTTTTGGATTTATATCCTTGAAACATTTGAGAAAAGCCTTAATGAGGACATCCTATAGGAAAATACGATTTAGGATATTTGATTAAAATGCTCAGGTTTTTGCTACAGTATGCTTTACTGGTTTTCTTTGGTTTTATTTATCTGTATTCAGTGTTAGGTTTTGTCTTCCTTCTTCAGTAGTCTTTCTATATAAGGTGTGTCTGAGCAGCAGTTCGCATCTTTACTTAGGGGGGTCATTACGAATTTGGGGGTCTTCTGGGAAGACCGCCGCCGTGGGGGCTGCCAAAAGACTGCCATGTTGGTGGTCATCTTACCATGAAGTCTGCCAAAAAACAGCCAAATATCCGAAACCGCCAGAACACTGGAGGACTGAAAAGAGGCTGTCCCATCACCATCACCGTCACCGTCAGCACGAAAAAAATCCTCCCATCATATTACCATCCACAAATCACAACAGTGGTTCTTCCACGGCAGAAAACCATTGGCGGTGTGAACCGCGGTGGTCTCAACTCACATCACACTGAACACAACACCACTCGACACACCTACACACTCCACTATATAACACACCCCTACACAACCAGAACACCAGCCACGGAGGAGAAATAACCATCACAGATTTACTACAATAACTGTTGCTACCCACACACATTTCAACATTGCAAGGAAATGGCTCCTTGGCATGGTTACCCCCTGACTTTTTGCCTTTGCTGATACTAAGTTATGACTTGAAAGTGTGCTGGGACCCTGCTAACCAGGCCCCAGCACTAGTGTTCTTTCCCTAAACTGTACCTTTGTCTCCACAATTGGCACAACCCTGGCACTCAGGTAAGTCCCTTGTAACTGGTACTCCTGGTACCAAGGGCCCTGATGCCAGGGAAGGTCTCTAAGGGCTGCAGCATGTCTTGTGCCACCATAGGGACCCCTCACTCAGCACGTGCACACTACCTCTCAGCTTGTGTGTGCCATGCCAACCTCACAGTGCCTGTGGCATAGGTAAGTCACCCCTCTAGCAGGCCTTACAGCCCTAAGGCAGGGTGCACTATACCACAGGTGAGGGCATATGTGCATGAGCAATATGCCCCTACCGTGTCTAAGCAAAACCTTAGACATTGTAAGTGCAGGGTAGCCATAAGAGTATATGGTCTGGGAGTTTGTCAAACACAAACTCCACAGTTCCATAATGGCTACACTGAAAACTGGGAAGTTTGGTATCAAACCTCTCAGCACAATAAATGCACACTGATGCCAGTGTGCAATTCATTGTAAAATATACCCAGAGGGCATCTTAGAGATGCCCCCTGAAAACATGCCCGACTTCCAGTGTGGGCTGACTTGTTTCTGCCAGCCTGCCACACACCAGACATGTTGCTGGCCACATGGGGAGAGTGCCTTTGTCACTCTGTGGCCAGGAACAAAGCCTGTACTGGGTGAGATGCCTCTCACCTGCAGGAACTGTAACACCTGGCGGTGAGCCTCAAAGGCTCACCCCTTTTGCTACAGCGCCACAGGGCATCCCAGCTAGTGGAGATGCCTGCCCCTCCGGCCACTGCCCCCACATTTGGTGGCAAGGCTGGAAAAGATAATTAGAAAAACAAGGAGGAGTCACCCACCAGTCAGGACAGCCCCTAAGGTGTCCTGAGCTGAGGTGACCCTTACTTTTAGAAATCCTCCATCTTGTGAGTGGAGGATTCCCCCAATAGAATTAGGGATGTGCCCCCCCATCCCCACAGGGAGGAGGCACAAAGAGGGTGTAGCCACCCTCAAGGACAGTAGCCATTGGCTACTGCCCTCCCAGACCTAAACACACCCCTAAATTCAGTATTTAGGGCCTCCCAAGAACCTAGGAAACTAGATTCCTGCAACCTTAACAAGAAGAAGGAGTGCTGACCTGAAGCCCTGCAGTGAAGACGGAGGCGACAACTGCTTTGGCCCCAGCCCTACCGGCCTGTCTCCCAACTTCGAAGAAAACCGCAACAGCGACGCATCCAACAGGGACCAGCGACCTCTGAAGCCTCAGAGGACAGCCCTGCAACCAAGGACCAAGAAAATCCAGTGAACAGCGACCCTGTTCAACAATCTGCAACTTTCTTGCAACAAAGAAACAACTTTAAAGACTTCACGTTTCTGTCAAAGCCCAGCTCACCTGAGTTCTTGTTCAGTTCTGATGGAGGTTGAAGACAATCCGACCCCACCCTGAAACTGCTTGTTCCAGCACACTAGTTTTTAAAACAGTGCACTAAGAACAGAAGCTCAAGGGAAGGGGGGAAGTGGATAAAATAAAAAAAAGAGAGACAACACCGTTCTTGCGTTTCCACTGTTGAAGTGCTGCACAAATCTGCGGCCCTTTCTGACTTCTGTAGAAACTGGTGCCTAATGAAACATAAACAAAGAACAGATAAGTGCAACCTATTCCTAAATGGGATCCTGACTATCCCTTTATTTATTGGAAATTCTCTTCTAAAAGTACCTCTTGGATCCTGGTCTCTAGTTTCCAGGTTTGGAATGTGTTACTGCTCTGGGATGTGTTTTCTATTACTGTTAAGCTTCTAAAAAATTAAACAAATACCGTTATCAGAATTACCAATATCAAACATTCATCATAATATAACTAAAGCCTAAATTCCCAATAGCAGACTCACTTTTCGCATATTTCCAGAATCTTTTATAAAACAAATACTGTACTTTTACATCAAAATACAGCATGTAATTTGTGCAAGTCCTTGATTTACTGTTTTCCTTGCTGTCAATGGTTTCCAATGTTCGATTCCCAAAAGTTCCATGAAAAAAAACAATGTCCGCTTCACAAAGTCCTGCAAAATAATCCTGCAACAAAGAGCCTTAATCACAATGCTCGTGGAAGGCACTTCGCCTCAAACTGTCTATACACGAATCCAGAAATTGCCGTCAAAGCTCCCTCAGGTAATAAAAAGTTTTGCACTTACTTGTTGCTGGCAAGAGATACTGATCAGTCTAACCTTGTCTTCTTTCTCTTTTGCAGGTTACTCGTAGGAGAGAGGCTGAGGCAAGGAGGAACCGGAAACCGGAAGAAGGAAGAGCCAGCAGCTGCGCCAATTGAAGTCAAAGAAAGTCTGTAAAGAGCAGGAGTGCCAGCGCCGAGGGATCTGTTCTCAGGTAAGCGGGAGGTGGACGAGCACAAGCACTGGGTGAGGCTCGGGGGATGCCTTTTATAGACAGGGCTGGGTGTGGTTCGAAGAGCTGGGTTTGGTTTGAAGGGCTGGGTGTGGTCCTCACATGCTGCACATGTTCTTGGAAGGTGTGCAGAGCTGGGTGTGGTTTGAAGAGCTGGGTGTGGTCCTCACATGCTGCACATGTTCTTGAAAGGTGTGCAGAGTTTCAGTTATTATGCAAATGAGTTGGATTAACACATGGCCTAGGGAGGAGTGTTTTAAAGAAGCCTTGGTAAAAGCAAGGCCCAATGTGTAAACAAAACAGCACATTAAACATACACAGAAGCCTAGGGGGGGGGGAAGGTGAGATAACAAGAAAGGCTTTGAATAGTAAGTTTAAAAGGGAGCTATTACAGAACCCACTAGTGCAGTGAGAGGGGACATGCTCTTTGCTGTGTACAAACCCTAACAGTTGCCCCCCTCAAAGGCCCTCCTACAGGACGGGGTTTTCCTGGATTTTTTAAATAAAACCGTCTAATCAGCTGTGGGGCATGTACATATGATGCTGGTTCCCATGAATTCTCAGATTCATCATATCCTTTCCATTTTACTAAATAAAACAGACGTCCACTAATTCTTTTTGAGTCTTTTATGCTTTTCACTTCATATTCCAGATTTCCTTTAATTGGTATGGGTGGAGGTGGTGGTTCAGGTCGGGTTTTTGAGTTGTACGGCTTAAGCAAGGACACATGGAATGTAGTATGTACTGGATATTCTTTTGGTAAATCTAATTTTACTGTTACCGGGTTTACTATGGCAGTTATACTAAAGGGTCCAATGAAACGTGGTTGCAGCTTTCGGGATCCCTCTATGTTTAGGTTTTTTGTGGAGAGCCATACCTTGTCACCAATTTTATACATTGGGGCCTCAGACCTGTGTTTGTCTGCTTGTCTTTTCATGCTTTCCTTGTACTTTAATAAATGTTTCCTGGCTTTGTCTTGTATGTCACCTAACCTCGTTAGTCTATCCGTTACTGTAGGCAACACGGAATCTTCTAACAAAATGGGTATAGCTCTTGGATGATACCCCTGCAAGAAATAGAATGGTGAGCAAAGTAGAGCTGAATGCTCAGTATTATTATAAACAAACTCTGCTACAGGAAGAGCTTCCAACCATTCACTAGAATAATCAGCCAATAAACAACGTAGCGTTTGAAGTAAGGTTTGGTTCAGTCGTTCAGTTTGTCCATCTGTCTCTGGGTGGAAAGCAGTGGATAAGGCCACATCTATTTTCAGTTTTTCACATAATTTTTTCCAAAATCTGGAGTTGAACTGGCTCCCTCGGTCTGACACCACTTTGCTTGGCAAACCATGTAAACGCACAATTTCCCTTATAAAAATATCGGCAAATTCTGCCGCCGTGGGTAATTTCCGTAATGGTACAAAATGTGCCATTTTAGATAAAAAATCCACTATAACCAACACTGTTGTGAAGGATTTTACAGGTGGTAAACCTACAATAAAGTCTACGCTCACAGTGTGCCAAGGTTGTTTGGGTGTTGGCATTGGTATTAACAAGCCGTCAGGAGCCTTATGAGAAGATTTATGTCTTGCACAAATTGGACAGGTAGTGACAAATTGCTTAATGTCCTTTCTTATAGTGTCCCACCAAAAGTGTTTTTGCACATTTTCCAGGGTTTTTACCCAACCAGGATGACCTGCCAACGGTGAGGCGTGATGCCAAATTATCACCTGTGTTTGTAATTCAGAGGTGGGCACTAACAGCATGTTGTCGTGATACAATAAACCTCGTTGTATTGTGTTATGGGAATCCTTTAACCAATCCTGAGGTGCTATTTGCATGTGTGCATTATATAGATCTGTGATGAAATCCTTCTGTTGTACTGGTGCCAACAACTTTTGGGGAGGAATAATGGGTTCTCCTATTTTATCTTGTTTCATGTCTGAGGTATGTCCATATCTAGATAACACATCAGATTGAATTTGTTGTGCACCTGGTCTATAGGTTATAACAAAGTCAAATGTGCTAAAAAAATTTAACCAGCGCATCTGACGTGGTGTTAGTGCTTTAAGTGATCCAAAAAACTGTAGGTTCTTATGGTCAGAAAAGATTGTAACTGGGTACTTGGCTCCCATTAAATGGTGCCTCCATTCTGAAAAGGCTACTTTGATAGCTAGTAGTTCCCTTTCAGCCACAGTGTAATTTTGTTCAGCTGGTAATAACTTTTTGGAATAGAAGGCTATAGGATGTAACTGGCCATCTACTGCATCTCGTTGAGAGAGAACTCCTCCTAAAGCTACTTGTGAAGCATCCGCTTCAACAAAAAAGGGCAAGTCAGGATCAGGATGTTTCAGAATTGGGGCTGAAGTGAACTTTTGTTTTAGGAGTTGAAAGGCGTGTGCCGCCTCATCAGTCCAAAGAAATCGTTGCCCTTTCCGCAACAAGGTAGTTATTGGGGCTGCAATGTCTGCAAAATGTGCAATAAACCTCCTATAAAAATTGGCGAAACCCAGAAATTTCTGAATATCTTTTACAGAGGATGGTTCTGGCCAATCAGCAATAGCACTGATTTTCTTTACATCCATAGTTATTCCTTGAGGTGACAGGCAGTATCCTAAAAAGTCCACCTTGTTGACATCAAAAGTACACTTTTCTAACTTAGCAAAAAGATGATTTTCTTTTAACTTTGATAATACTGCACGAACATGTTGGGTATGTTCTTCTGAGTTCTTAGAGTAAATGAGGATGTCGTCTATGTATACTATGACACAAACGTCCAGGAATTCGTGTAGGAACTCATTTATAAAGAACTGAAAGGCCGCAGGGGCATTACATAACCCAAAGGACATTACTGTGTACTCAAATAAACCAAACTTTGTCTTGAAAGCTGTCTTCCACTCATCCCCCTCTTTTACTCGGACCAGGTGGTAAGCTCCCCGCAGATCTAGTTTAGTGTATACAGTAGAATGTCTTAATTGATCCAACAACACAGGTATTAGAGGAAGAGGATATTTATTCTTTATTGTAGCCTTATTTAGTCCTCTATAATCGATACACGCGTGCAGGGATTTATCCGGCTTCGGGATAAAAAAGAGTGGAGATGACACTGGAGATGTGGAATGACGGATGAACCCAGACTGTAGTAGGTCATCTAGGTAGGTTCTTAAGTATTTGGTTTCTTCGTCAGTCAAAGCATATACTCTGTTATTAGGTAAAGGGGCCCCTGGGATAAGATCTATACGGCAGTCATAAGACCGATGTGGGGGCAGCACACTAGCCTTTACTGGATCAAAGACGTCTTTAAAGTCAGAATATTCAGGAGGGAGACTTGGTTCATCTTGTGTAACACTAGCACAGTGTAATACTGTGCTCTGTTCTGTACCTGCTTCTTGATAGCAATTGGTTCTACAGAAAGAGGAATCCAAAGTAACAGTTCTATTCACCCAATCAATTTTTGGGTTATGAGTTGTTAACCAGGGTACCCCGAGAATCAAACCAAAATTAGGAGTATCTATCATATCAAAGCTAATCACCTCTGTGTGCCCGTTCTGACAGACCATAACAAGTGGACTTGTTTGTTTTGTGATTAATCCAGAGGTCAATTCTGACCCATCCACTGCACATACTGCTTCTGGACAAGGCTTTAGGCACATAGGAAGTCCTAAGATTTCAGCTAACTTATTATCCACAAAATTTCCTGTCGCGCCTGAGTCCAGTAGGACAGGGAGAGAATGCCTCACTTGGGTAGTAACAATTAAAACGACCTGAATTATGAAATGTCTAGGTATGTGCGGTACCCTGAAGGCTGCAGCATTAGAGGTTTGATTAAGATGTTTTCTCGAACAAGTAACCTCTCCCCTTGTCGAGCTTAATCGTTTCCCGATTCAGTTGAGGAGGTGGAGGAAACAGCACCCTTTCGTGGAGTTTTAGGCTTTACTGGACATTCTCTGGCAAAGTGACCTGCCCTGCCACAATATAAACATAATTGAAATGTTCTCCTTCTTTCTTTTTCCTCTGATGTGAGTGGACCTCTGAGTGTCCCTATTTGCATAGGCTCTGGTTCAGGGAGTTTATTATCTGTGTCTTTCTTCTCATGTCTAATAAAAGTTAACCGTGATTCCAGTTTGTATTTATCTCTCTTTCTTTCTCCTAGTCTATGTTCTAATTTCACAACTAAATCTACAAAGTCTGAATAGTCTTTTGGCAAATCAACGATATGAGCCAGCGCGTCTTTTAACTCGTCTCTCAAACCTTTATAAAAAAGGGAGATACGCTTTTCTTCTGGCCACTGTGTCTCGGTGAATAAACGATTAAAACTAGTGAGATAGGTCAATAAATCCTTGTTACCTTGTTTAAGATTTAAAAGCTCATTATCACTTGCCTGCATGAAAGTGTGTTTTGCAAAAAGGCTGGTCATGGTACGTTTAAATTGATTCCAATTATGGAGGATGGGATCATCTCTATCCACGAAAGGAATTGACCAATTGGCTGCTGTGCCACCCAAATAAGACAAGACGAATGCCACTTTCGTATCATCAGTAGGGAACTGTTGTGGCTTACAAATGAAGTGTAATTGACATTGATTGATGAAAACATGGAATTTGTTACTATCTCCATGAAAACGTTCAGGTGCTGCTAAGGGCACAACATTAGGAACATTAACAGTAACCTCAACTGGGGAAGGCAAAGTTGTATGTTTTGATGGCGCCCCTGTCTCTGAGGAGGTTTTAAACAAAGGCGTAGAAGCTGTGTTCCACTGAGATCCCCTAAATTTATACCTGCTTAAATCCTGTTTTAAAGAGGTATTCTCCATCTTTAATCTCTCTATTTCCTCTTGCATATGTTGCAAGATGCCAGACACTGATTCATTATGAGCCAAGTCCTCATTTAGGGCCTGCGCCATATCCGTGACGTCAATGCCCTCTATTTCTTCCCCGGTATTCATCGTCCACCAGAACTGAAATTATTTTTTAAGGCTTGTGCTTCTGTCAAAGCCCAGCTCACCTGAGTTCTTGTTCAGTTCTGATGGAGGTTGAAGACAATCCGACCCCACCCTGAAACTGCTTGTTCCAGCACACTAGTTTTTAAAACAGTGCACTAAGAACAGAAGCTCAAGGGAAGGGGGGAAGTGGATAAAATAAAAAAAAGAGAGACAACACCGTTCTTGCGTTTCCACTGTTGAAGTGCTGCACAAATCTGCGGCCCTTTCTGACTGGTAGAAACTGGTGCCTAATGAAACATAAACAAAGAACAGATAAGTGCAACCTATTCCTAAATGGGTTCCTGACTATCCCTTTATTTATTGGAAATTCTCTTCTAAAAGTACCTCTTGGATCCTGGTCTCTAGTTTCCAGGTTTGGAATGTGTTACTGCTCTGGGATGTGTTTTCTATTACTGTTAAGCTTCTAAAAAATTAAACAAATACCGTTATCAGAATTACCAATATCAAACATTCATCATAATATAACTAAAGCCTAAATTCCCAATAGCAGACTCACTTTTCGCATATTTCCAGAATCTTTTATAAAACAAATACTGTACTTTTACATCAAAATACAGCATGTAATTTGTGCAAGTCCTTGATTTACTGTTTTCCTTGCTGTCAATGGTTTCCACTGTTTGATTCCCAAAAGTTCCATGAAAAAAAACAATGTCCGCTTCACAAAGTCCTGCAAAATAATCCTGCAACAAAGAGCCTTAATCACAATGCTCGTGGAAGGCACTTCGCCTCAAACTGTCTATACACGAATCCAGAAATTGCCGTCAAAGCTCCCTCAGGTAATAAAAAGTTTTGCACTTACTTGTTGCTGGCAAGAGATACTGATCAGTCTAACCTTGTCTTCTTTCTCTTTTGCAGGTTACTCGTAGGAGAGAGGCTGAGGCAAGGAGGAACCGGAAACCGGAAGAAGGAAGAGCCAGCAGCTGCGCCAATTGAAGTCAAAGAAAGTCTGTAAAGAGCAGGAGTGCCAGCGCCGAGGGATCTGTTCTCAGGTAAGCGGGAGGTGGACAAGCACAAGCACTGGGTGAGGCTCGGGGGATGCCTTTTATAGACAGGGCTGGGTGTGGTTCGAAGAGCTGGGTGTGGTTTGAAGGGCTGGGTGTGGTCCTCACATGCTGCACATGTTCTTGGAAGGTGTGCAGAGCTGGGTGTGGTTTGAAGAGCTGGGTGTGGTCCTCACATGCTGCACATGTTCTTGAAAGGTGTGCAGAGTTTCAGTTATTATGCAAATGAGTTGGATTAACACATGGCCTAGGGAGGAGTGTTTTAAAGAAGCCTTGGTAAAAGCAAGGCCCAATGTGTAAACAAAACAGCACATTAAACATACACAGAAGCCTAGGGGGGGGGAAGGTGAGATAACAAGAAAGGCTTTGAATAGTAAGTTTAAAAGGGAGCTATTACAGAACCCACTAGTGCAGTGAGAGGGGACATGCTCTTTGCTGTGTACAAACCCTAACAGTTTCCCGCCGGAAGCATGAGACTTTCCACTCTGCACCCGATGCCCCTGGCTCGACCTGCGGAAAACCAACACTTCAGGGAGGACTCCCCGGCGACTGCGAGCCCGTGAGTAGCCAGAGACGACCCCCCTGAGCCACCACAGCGACACCTGCAGAGGAAATCCAGAGGCTCCCCCTGACCGTGACTGCCTGTAACAAGGGACCCCGACACCTGGAAACAACACTGCACCCGCAGCCCCAGGACCTGAAGGAACCGAACTCCAGTGCAGGATCGACCCCCAGGTGACCCTCTGCCTAGCCCAGGTGGTGGCTACCCCGAGGAGCCCCCCATGTGCCTGCCTGCATCATTGAAGAGACCCCCGGGTCTCCCCATTACTTCCTATTTAAAACCCAACGCCTGTTTGCACTCTGCACCCGGCCGCCCCTGTGCCACTGAGGGTGTACTTTCTGTGCCTGCTTGTGTCCCCCCCGGTGCCCTACAAAACCCCCCTGGTCTGCCCGAGGACGCGGGGACGCGGGTACTTACCTGCTGGCAGACTGGAACCAGGGCACCCTGTTCTCCATTGAAGCCTATGTGTTTTGGGCACCTCTTTGACCTCTGCAACTGACCGGCCCTGAGCTGCTGGTGTGGTAACTTTGGGGTTGCCTTGAACCCCCAAACGTGGGCTACCTTGGACCCATCTTTGAGACTTGTAAGTGTTTTATTTACCTGCAAACTTAACCTTTACTTACCTACCCCAGGAACTGTTGATTTTTGCACTGTGTCCACTTTTAAAATAGCTTATTGCCATTTTTATAAAGACGGTACATGCTATTGTGATTATATTCAAGGTTCACAGAGTACCTAAGTGAAATATCTTTCATTTGAAGTATTACTTGTAAATCTTGAACCTGTGGTTCTTAAAATAAACTAAGAAAATATATTTTTCTATATACAAACCTATTGGCCTGGAGTAAGTCTTTGAGTGTGTGTCCCTCATTTATTGCCTGTGTGTATACAACAAATGCTTAACACTACCCTCTGATAAGCCTACTGCTCGACCACACTACCACAAAATAGAGCATTAGAATTATCTATTTTTGCCACTATCTTACCTCTAACGGGAACCCTTGGACTCTGTGCACACTATTTCTTACTTTGAAATAGTATATACAGAGCCAACTTCCTACAAACATGCATACATTACACACCTGCAGAGCATACACAACACACAGTTAACTTTCATACACAATAACCGTCACCCACACACATCACAGTACCTACACCTCATCACTTACCTCTGGTACAATTTTCTACTTTTTGTAGCACTACCTCGCCGTCTTTACCACCACTATCATGTTCCCACAAAAACACCCACATTTCACAGATAATGAGTTGAGGGTCATGGTGGATGAAATTGTCAGGGTAGAGCCACACTTGTTCAGAACACAAGTCCAGCAAACATTAATAGCCAGGAAAATGGAGCTGTGGCAAAAAAAAGTTGACAGGGTCAATGCTGTAGGCACCTATACATGTAAAAAGGAGGTCATTAGGAAGCGGTGGAACGACCTCCGGGGGAAGGTGCTTTCTATGGCATCCAGGCATCAGCTGGCGGTACTGAAGACTGGCGCTGGGACCCCGCCTACTTTTACATCTTGGGAGGAGAAGGTCTTGAATATACTAAATACTGAGGGCCTGACAGGAATACTTGGGGGAGTGGAGTCTGGTAAGTCCCCACAAAATTCATGTCACCCAATTGATTTGTTCTGCATGCTCCCTCACTACCTTACCCCACCTCAATTAACAAACCATCCACCATCCCTCTGTCCAAATGTCCTAACACCCCTCTCTGGCATGCCACATGTCCACTAAACTCATCTGGCCACAGTCCTTGGAGATGGCATATGAAGTACTGGAAACTGATAGCACTACAGCTCCCAGAAGGCCCATTATGATAACCTGAACAGTGCACTAACAGTGAGATGTCATGCTTTTGAAGCTAACTACCAATCTAACCCTTCGTGAATGTCCAACTGTGAAACAGTTTATGGCAATGACAGCAATGCAAAGGCCCACTCCCACTATCATTACAAGCTTAACACAGCTACAGCTGAGTGCCCAATCAAACTGCCCTTAGAAAAAGATTCCTGAGATTTAAATTTACTCATCTGAGGTAGAAATCTAGATGCCAAAGTGGATGCACATGCAGTACATCCAGATAAAGGTAACTTTCAATTGCTTACTCCCATACTGTGCCTCTACTCTGACACTATTGTGCATTGTCCAGCTTATTATGTGCCATGTATCATGCCAGACATTTCACTAGGCAACAAAGGTGAACACCCATGTCAATAGTCAGACAACATAAGATGGTATCAGCAGTCTAAGTACTACCAACATAGTTTAACATCTTTAAGTATGGTGTTTGGTATTAAAATTACAGAGTCTCGTGTTGTACTAGGTAAGATTTTGCAGCATTTGGCATTGTCACTTCTGGGGATCATGTTAAGGCACTGTGTGCATCTCACACAACATCACTAATACTCTAAATGAAACATCACTTGTATTTCTTACAGAAACTCTGTGTTCCACTTCTCCCACAGGTAACCTTGCCATTTCCACCATGGAAAGGATAGCAGAGACTGCCACTACCCCTCTGGATGAAGACCCCAGTGAGGACAACACCCCTTAATGTGTGGATACTGAGTACAAAGCTGGCCCATCAGGGACACCTTGTCAGTCAACAACGGTCAGCCTACCCTGCCCACATCGACTCCTCCCAGTCCTGTAGCATCAACATCACAGGCGACCATTCGCCCCCCACACCTGTGTCCCAAGGACTGCCTCATCCATTGCGTGACCTCAGTACAGGTACCCGAGTCTCACCTTATCATCCCTGACAATGATGGTCCTGCCACCACTGAGAGTGGGCACACTGTTCCAGGGGCATAGGCACATGGGGGTAGGGTGGGTGGGAAGGATGGTGTGGGCCAGAGGATGGGGGCTCCAAGGGACAATACTGACCAGGAAACCATCTCCCAAGTCTTGGGAGCTTACCAACTTTCCCAAGTCATGATGGGCCAGGTAGTCACCATGATGGGGGAAATCCAACAGCTGCAGAGGGACAACCACCAGGAAGTCATGCAGCAGTGGCAGGCACAATATGCCATCCTGGCTTCCATTGATAGGGTGCCGAGGGACATCAAACTACCCTGAGTAGGTCTGCTACACAACATCAGGCCCCTTCCACTAGTGATAACTCGCCTGGCCCTTCTACATCTGAAGCTGCTAGTGGAATGGAGGCCCTGGCAGGAGAAGGACATGCCTCAGTCACCACACCCTCTGTAGCAGAGGAACCTCAGGCAACGTGGACGTCCACCCAGACATCCAGGAGGAGCAGATGCCAAGACAAAACCCACTGCAAGGAAGTGAACCTCTCCTGATTGTTTCCCCTTGTGTGACACAGATACACCCTGTTCTGAAACCTAAATCTATTTCCTATGTTACAAGTACACTGCACTTGTGTTTCCAAATGATGTAGTAGCTACCATGATGATTTCAGCCACCATGACTGAACCATTCACTGTGTGCTTTCTGTTAGTTTTGTTTAAATTCACACATATTGTTTTGCACTTTCCAATAAATACACCTTAAACACAGGCTCTGTGTAAGTGTTATTTATCAACCGTGTACTATTGTCATGTATGACACCTACATTATCAATATGTCCCTCTATATTGTACAACCTTTGTAACGGACATCACACGTGTATTGTATCACCAGGAGACTCATTACGTTGGGATTGTAACATTGATATAAGCACAAACAGCTGTTTTGGACATCTCCACACAAATATTTCTAGACTTGACAACAGGAGATAGAGTAGTACTGCTACTGACACCAGATTCTCAGCTTTGTTGTCATACACTACCAACCCACAGGACACAGATCTTAGGGATATGTCACCCTTCCTACAACCCTGGAGCCAGACAGATTTTTCCTTTGTATCACCAAGTGAAACTTATCGCATACCCATACCTTAGCTCACTAATATTCATTCCCCATCATACAGACAGAGATCAGTACTGATGTCCCCAGTCCTGGGATACTTCACTACCATGGTCCTGTGCCTGTAGGCTTGCCACTCACCTATGCCAGTCCACAGATACATGCACATTGGTCTGCAAAGTAGTAACACAATGACAGCTATGTTTAAGGTAGGTCACATACAACAGAAACCATTATGATGGCAGAGGATATGGTGCAACATTTTCACATGTGTCAGACACATATGGACACATAAATGACACCATTTGATCACCTCCAGTACCAAACAGGTCTCCTTGGTGGAAAAAACACTTCCCTCCCAACCTCCCGACAGTATGGTTGTATCAGTTACACTCCACAAATTCATGCAATCTGTACCTGTATTCATCCATGTTCACTTCTCATGTCTGCCTGTAATTCCCATCTGCCTCTGAAACTGTGACTTGCCAGTGATGAAGAGCCAAACAGAAACTCGGCAAATCTGTGATTAACAGAGATAAGGGATAGGACATGGCTGTAAACACCATCAATTCTGACAACTAATTTGGACAAGTGTGACTTTGCATGTGCAGTAACATCTCAGGTCACAATACTAATTTACAATCTGCATGTATACTTGGCTCATTGGCATTGGAGCCAACTAAGACCTCACAGATGATAGTAAATAGGAGGTGACGTGCCATCCATCTATTGTAGTTTTGAGCGTGAACTCTCAATATTAAGGAGACATCATATACCTTTAGTCAGTTGAAGTACTGATTGATTAGATCTGCCCTGAAGTCTCCAGCCTCATCTTCATCATGCTCATCATCACTCTGCATTTCCACCCACAGGTTCTGCTGGCTCCCCCTCATCTGGTATGACTGGAATCTCACCTCTCAGGACAAGGTTGTAAAGCATGCAGCAGGCAACAATTATGTGACATACCTTGCTGGGTGAGTAGAGGAGGGCTCCTCAAGATATAATCTTGCCTTCAGGAGCCCAAAAGCCTGCTCCACAACATGCCTTCTCCTTCCGTTGGCCTCACTGTAGCGGACATCACCTGGCGTGGTTGGGTACCTCACTGGTGTCAATAACCAAGGACAGTTTGGGTAGCAAGAGTCCCCTGTAAGGCATAGTTACAAAAACACAAACATATATCGTGGACATGCACATTTGTGATAGCTTGAGAGAAACTTAGCAAACACACATGTCAACTATGACTCACCAACCAGCCAGGCCCTCTCTGTGTAGAGTCATGTAATCAGCAGTGGGATATTGCTGTTCCGCATGATGAAGGAATCATGGACTGACCCTGGAAACTTTGCAAAGACTTGTGAAATGTACTGGTTTGCCAAACACACCACTTGGACGTTGATTGAGTGGTAGTTTTCCTGTTCCTGTATACCTGTTCATTGGCACTGGGGGAACCAAGGCTACATGGGTGCCATCTATGGCTGCAACGACATGTGGAATGTGTCCCAAACCATAAAACTCTGCCTTCACATAGGCCAATTCTGCACGCTGGGGAAATCTGATGTAGCTGGCCAGGTGTTTCAACAGTGCACACAGTACATCCTTCAAAACCAGACTGAACATGGGCTGAGACATCCCTGCAGTTAGGGCCACTGTATTTTGAAAGGACCCAGTGGCCAGGAAGTGTAGCACTGACATGACTTGAACGATGGGAGGTATGCTATTGGAACTGCGAATGGCAGGCATCAGATCTGGCTCCAACTGTTCACAGAGATCCATGATTGTAAGCCTATTCAGGCGATAGATCTATTATGTGTCTTTCCTCCATGGTGTCCAGGTCTACTAGTGGTCGGTAAACTAGAGGTTGTCTTCCTCTCCTCATGCCAGGGTAACTATTTGGAAAAAAATAGATTGTAGGTGACGTTGACATTGTACACATGATGGTTATGTTCAAATATGTCACACGTATCTCAATATGATGTCACATACAACATATGACATTAGAAGTACAGTATCTTGCTATGCATCCTATGACAGTCCCCTTTGCTTCAGATTCCATCTATCCTCTGATGTATTAGACATGCATATTTTTCTGTGACTGTCAGTGTTTGCATGTGCCACATGTTTGTTGACCTTATACTCCATTGTTGTCGCACATAGGATGTTGAGAAAGGCTTTCATTTACATTACCACAAATTCCTCTTTTACCCGGCTTTTACTACAGACATGCACAATTAGATTACTAAACATGAAGGCAGCACTTACTAATAGTTTGCACAATACAGAGAACCGTCAGTGATGCAGATACCATAACTTTTCCATGCATATATTACCCTCAACATGGCAGCTGCCTGACCTACTGTACTGGACATGAGGAAGTGACCTAACTCTGCCGGCGGATGTCGTCATGGCGGTAGGCGGTCACAACCACGGTGCACATTGCCATTGAAACACATTGCTGCCTTTGGCGGGCCTGAGCCAATGGTGATGTCTGCCAGCGGTGAGGGTCATGTACGTGGTGGATGTGACTGCCATTTTCTGCTCTAATGGTTACTTAACTCGTGACTCTGCTTTCATCAAGACCTCCACTACCTGAGCTGCTGTGTACTTTCTCTGGGAGCTGCAGGTAAAAGGGCCCCAGCCTTTACTCCAGAAGAGCTGAAGAAGCTCGTGGAGGAGTTCCGACCCCTGTATGAACAGCTATGTGGTGCACCAGAGGAGAAGGTGAGTCCAATGGTACTCCAATGTGTGAGAGGTGGAGTGTATGATGGTGCACTTGAAATGTGAGTTAGTGAGGGATTGGTAAATAATGTCTAAGTGTATGTGAATGTGTACATGTGCAGAGGCAGACATCCAGCACTGATAGATGGTAGCTAGTGTGTAATCGAACTTCCTATATACACACCATAGATTGCAGCATGTACAACAATAATGGTGGAAGAAATGTTCATAGAGACATACCATGCTATGCATAATAATATGGCCTGGTCATATGTGTCAAGTCAATACCAGGTACTGTTCATGCAGGTCGTATGGGAGAGTCCACTCCACACATGGGCTGGCTGCAGATGGTAAATTATGAATGGGTTTGGACTGAGAGGAAGGGTATGTTTGCCAACCTTCTGTGACTGAAGTGTTCAGACCATTTGTGTTTGGATGGTGCATGTGGACATAACTTTTTTTCTTTTGTATGTGTCATTCATGCAGGTCAACAATCATCAAAAGAAAGGACTATGGCATGCCATCCCCTAGCAAGTGCAGACCCTGGGGGTCCACAGCTGGCTGAGCACCCACTGTAGGAAGCGGTGGGAGGACCTGAGACACTGGGCAACGGAAGACCGCAGAGGCCCAGCTGGGGATGTCCTCCCAATGAGGGAGTTTGCTCGTCAGACATTGACCCACCTAATGGCCCACACATTGGTGGTGGCCTACCCTGAGTTGGATGGGCGTTTGAGGGCAGCACAGCAGCCACAAGGGGGTAAGTACAGACTACTCACATGTTCCTCTCTCTGCCAGCTCAGTGTATGCTTTGTGAGTATTAAAGCAGTGACAATGTGGTAAGTGTTAAATGCAAATGGATCCCTAGGTACACTTAGGTGTAAAAGTTATAACATTGACATACAGGTGTGGAGCTTCTAGTGTGTATAGGGACATTCAACTCACCAGTGTTGACCACATTGTATTGAAGCATGTGGTGATGCACATGTGACAGTGTCATATGTGTACCACTATACTGCTCTATATATAACATGCTGGGTCATCCTTACCACCTACTGATCCATACTCCAGGTATCCTGTTGGTAAGTACTTGAGGTCTTTGGTCTCTGTCCATTTCTATTACACTGGATCTAGCTCTATGTGCAACATAGGATCTGACAGGTGAGAAAAAGACCAATTAATCATGGGTTATGATCTAGATGCAGTTCATGTGAGGGTGTGATATCAATCAGGAAATACAAATGCCATACTTGCTACACTTACTCTGAGGTGTGCGGAGGTGTCCCATAGTTAAGTGAGGACTGTACATTGGAAAACTGTGATGTATATTCAAGGTGGACATCCTACATGATGAAAAACATGGCGGTATTTCTACATTTCCAGTGCTAGATACAGCATGGAAATGTGAGTTCTGACTTTTTGTCCCATGTACATGGTAATGTGAAGGTAAGGGGCCAGCCTGCTAGTTCCTTAGCCAATATACTATGGGCATGATACAAGGGGTAGGACACCTCCTATATGGTACAATATACACTGTGTTTAGCCAACATCATGTGTTCATTGGTAATTCCTGCCTTTTCCAGATTTCTGATCCAAGTGTGGTATACTTACTGTAGCTATTCTGAATCTGTTTAGATGGATGTTAGTATGGCTAAGCTTATTTTTCACTGACTTCATTGTGTTGCTGGTTTTGTTGTTGACATTCACATGTTGGTGGACTGGTATATGTTATCTCTCAGTTTGTTGCACTCTAGGTGTATGTCTCAACCATGGTCACTTACAAGCTTGTTTCTGTCAGTGTAACTTTACTCCAAAGATGTTAGGTTATTCATGTCTGAAGTGCTGATAGTCATTTTGTGATTTGGATGATGTTGATGTAAGGTTGATGATCATCAGTATTATTAGTATTGTTTGTGGCCTTCACGCACATGACAGGTGCCAATTGTATTGAAAGTGTTGGTATGGTACCTGGGGTTGTCTGTGGGTAAATCCTGTGTGCTGGGTAGGCCCATGTTGCTGTACTTGAATTTGTTTACTATGTGATAGTTGCTAAGATGAGTAGGTCCACAAAAGTGTGTATCAACCTTACTAAAACACTATTGATACATGTATTTTTGAAATGTATATGAAATATTTATACTCCAACTTTGGATATGCCAAATGGAGTAGGTGTGTGTGTTTTTTTGAATTTGTGAAAGTAATAGACACAGATACAAGTTAATAATGTGAATGCTAAACAAAATCCTGTGTTATAATTGGAATGTGATTTTCATAAAATGGAAAGAGCAAGTGTTGATTTGGAGTATGTATGAATGTGATATCACAGGCAACACTAATTCCTATTGATGGATTATAGTTTCACAGTGATGCTGTGTATAGGGATACACTTTTAATGTTGGGAAATCATCTTGTGCTGGTATGGGGTGTGTAATAGCTGTACCGATAGGATGGTCAAATAGTGTTCAGATGTTGGCTTATGTTGTGTGTGACATTCTTGTCATATAGGGTTGTGGGATTATGTTGTTGTGACATGATGTTCACTCAAAATGGTTCCTACCTGGGGGTGTTTTGCACATAGATGTAATGTTACTGTTGTGTATAGTAAAATGTATGTGTATGTAAAAAATGTGATGACCCTACCTCTCTCTCTGTTTCTCAGCATCAGCATCGACATGTGAAGGAAACGGGGCATAGCCAAGTGGGGAAGCTGCTGGCCACGGGGCCCGAAGTCATGATACCACTGACAGCAAGGGACCCAGTAGCCCGAACGGCGAGGCGAGGCGAGTGCCACGGGGAGACAGGATCCTGTTCTTCATCTTCGGAATCCTCCTCCAGTGGACACTCCCTGGTGGTGGCAAACCCATCTGGGACCATCCCAACACCATCTCTGTCCACCACCCCACTTCTACCACCGCCCTTCCCTGTAGCTCCCCACCCAGTTGGCCGTGCACGCTCACCCAGGAGAGCCCTGTCAGCCCTGCTGCCCTCAGTGAGGATGCTATTGACCTCCTGGGGTCCATCTCTGTGGGTTAGTTGACCATCATGGATGCCATTGAGGGACTGGCAACTCAACACAACAGAGTAATGCGTTCCTGGAGGGCATTCACAGAGCACTGGCTGGCCTACAGAGATCCTTTCAGGCTCTGGCCTCCACAATGATGGCAACCAGTCACCCTTTGTCTCCCGTGCCCCTTCCACCTTCCTCTTCCCAATCCCAAACCTCTCTTCCCCGACCCAGCCAAAGCACACAGACAGACAGGCATGCATCCACCTCAACATCCAAGGGTACCCCAGACAAACACAAGCACCACAAGACACACCACTGACATGTACACAAGCAACATACACCTGCACACACAGCAACAGTCACTACCTGCCCTGACACCCCACCACCCCAGCATCACTGACAGCACACTAGACACACCTGCAGACACTACACCAACATTATCAGATCCAGCCACCAAACCATTCCTACCCACAGACAGCACCACAGCAGACCCTCAGTCACCACACGTGCATACATCACAACCTCTGACACTCTTACATGCAGCACATCCACCATACCTGTGGTTACCACCCCAACAGACACTCACCCACCCACCACGGCATCCCCCAGCACCTCCACCCCCCTCTGTCCCATACACATAAACGCCCTCACCCACCCACCCACTCACCACACACAAACATACCTCATACACACATGCACCCACGACACCCACACTGACACTTCAGACAACCAATTCCATCACCCTCCACTCCCAAACCCCCTTCTGATGACCGTCCTGTGTCTAAAAAAGTTTTCCTTTCATGTTTTGACCTTTTACCTACTCCTTTTCCCCCCATGAGACCCCTAAACGCTCTGTTGCCCTACCAAGGCCCGTCCCTTTCATGTCCAAGGCCACCCCTACCACCCTGCAATTTCCCATACCCCTCCCAAGAGAATTTCCCATACCCCTCCCAAGAGAACTCCCCTAAGCCGAAACCTAAACCTAAACCCCCCCCAGCCCAATCCCAGAGCAACCCCTCCAAAGCTTAAGCCCAACCCCCCTCCTCAGCCCCCGCCACCCCGTTAATCCCTGAGGTACCTGCCTGCCCTCTTGATGCCCCTACCTGTGGAGGTTACATGGCAGTCAGGAGTCAAGTTCAGGGCACACAGATGTGCATCAAGTGCATGTTGCACTATTTCCATTTGGAATGGCTTATGGCCTTGGAAATTTTCATATTTATTCTCACTTTTAATAGATAATTGGACCAACCAATTGTTGGTTTCGATGTTACATTTTTGTCCTGCATTTCTTTTCTTAGGGCATATTTGGGAATGGTTAACATTATTTGTGTGTAAGTGGTGCTTGTGCTACCTGATTTGTCTGGGCAGTATGTGAGGTTGTGTGCAGTGTATTTGTCCCCTAGTGATGGGTGTGTGTTGTGTGAAGGGCATGTTTATGTTGGGGATGTTGTCGACATGGTATTGGTTGGTGTCTGTGTTGACATGTGGTTGCAGTATTGTGCACCTTTGTGTGCTTTGTGTGCATGTGCGTGTTTAGTGCATGGTATGTCAGATACATTGTGATGTGTATTTGCTGTGTATGTCAAATGCTGCGGTTGTGTGATTGTGTGTGTTTGTTCCCTGCTGATGGTACGTTGTGTTGTATGTGTGATTTGTCACTGGGTACTGTCTATTGTGGATGCTTGCCAATACATTGATGGTGTTGTGGCTGTGGTGTTGTAGTGATGTTTTGTGGTGTTGTATGTTGTTGTGTGTGACTGTGCCAGTTCTGTGTTTCCGGGAGTCAGTGCGTGTTTTTGACGTGTGTGTGTGATGGCCGTAGTGTGTGTACTGTGTATGTGTGTATGTGTATGTGGCTGTCTGTGAATGTGCGATTAAGTGTCAGGTTACATGTGTGTGTCGCACTCACACCCCTTCCCGAATGGTATGTTGTGTGACCGTACGAACTTTGGAAATTCACAACAGTGACAGGTAAGTTTGTATACTCACGGTTGCTGTTGTCGTCTTTGGCATTGATTCTGGTGTCTCTGGTGAGTAGGAGCAGCAGGATGACGTGTAGTTCTGGTTCCATCGTGGCTCTGGACAAGTATGGCTTTCTGAAGGTGAGTGTCTCCTTTTATGCAGATGGTTTCCGCATGGGTTTCCTTGGTGGTGCGACCGTGGCAGAAACCTTGGCGGTGTGCAACCTCGTAATCTGTCCAGCGGGAACATGGTCTCTGCAGGCCTGCTGGTGGCTACCGTCCTCCATGGCGGCCAGACGACTGTGGAAGTGCTGGCGGTGCTTTGGCTGTATTCTCTACTGAATACCGTCAATGATATAATTTAGCGGTCTTCTCCGCCAGCCTGTTGGCGGTCAGACAACCAACATGGCATTCCAGGAACCACAAAACTCATCAGTCTTGTTAGGCTGTTAGTATGATTTTATCTTAGATGTTCTTTGTATTTGTGTTTCATTTGTTATTTTTTGCATTTGATGTATTTGTGTTCTATTTTTTTGTATTTGATGCAGCTGTTTTATCAAGTTCTTTTAAAATAATTTTTAGAACAACCTTGGACACATTGTCTAGTTTCTCTTTCCATAGTTCTTTGCGCGCCTGCTGTTTTGGGCAGACAGGTTCCTTTTTTTTTTTTTGTCCTTACCTTAACCTCATTGGTGAGGGTCACGACCAGTGGCCAACACCAGGGAGGGGGTTAAAAACATCCTGCGGTGCAATGCACGGGATGATTTTTTATTTTATTTTCTTATTACCCTGGGAGACGCAGAAGAACTTACGCGTCTCCCCCTGCCCCCTACCCACCCCTCTGTGTCACATTTTTCCCCACCGGAGCAGCGGAGGAGCAGGTAAGCGTCCTCTCCCCTCTTCGGTGGGGGAAAAAAAGACCATAATGGCCTCCCCATATGCCAGAGAGGCATTGATGTAAAGGGGAGAGTCTCCTATTTCCATGTATGCCTTCCTGGCACTGTTTCCTGGCCATGGATCGCAGCGCGGCTGCAATCCATGGCCAGGAAACGCCCCTAGGCACCAGGGATCTTGTTTGGGGGGGTCGGCCCTGTGTAAACGCCCCCCCCAATGGGAGCACTAATTATTTTTTAAAATATCACGCCCACCCAGATTCTGAAAAAAACGTCTTTTTTTTTGGTTCTGAAAAAAAAACTAATTGGCAGGGTCGGCCCTTCCTACACAGGCCGGCCCCTGGGGGAATATAAATGATATGGTTTTCCCTGGGTGGGCGATTGCGCCCCTAGGGGTATGTTTATTCAAAAAAAAAGAAAATGTTAGGGTCAGCCCTTGGGCTGACCCCCTATGGGGGCATTTTTTTTATATACATTTGTGCTTAGCCATGGGGTCACGATCGGCCCCAGGGAAAGCACAGATGCATAAAAAAACAAAAGAAGTGATGCAGAGAGTCAGTCTCTCTCTCTCTCTCTCTCTATATATATATATATATATATATGTTAGACCCGACAGCCTTAGGGTGGTCACCGCTAAATTTTTGCCTACCTCGCTCCCCTTTTTAGATACTGTTTTTGCTGGTTTTAAGACTCTGCTTACTTTACCACTGCTAACCAGTGCTAAAGTGCATATGCTCTCTCCCTTTAAACATGATAAAAGTGGATCATACCCAATTGGATTATTTAATGTACTTATAAGTCCCTAGTAACGTGCACTATATGTGCTCAGGGCCTGTAGATTAAATGCTTAAGTAGCTCCTTAACCTTGTCTCAGGTCTGCCATTGCAAGGCCTCTGTGTGCAGTTTCACTGCCAATTCGACTTGGCATTTAAAATTACTTTCCAAGTCTAAGGTATGCCCTAGGTAACCCATAGGACCAGGGTGCTGTGTAGACAAAAGGCAGTACATGTACCTGTGTAGTTTTCATGTCCTGGTAGTGTAAACCTCCTAAATTCGTTTTTACACTGCTGTGAGGCCTGCTTCCTTCATAGGCTAACATTGGGGCTACCCTCATATACTGTTTGAGAAGTAGCTGCTGATCTGAAAGGAGTAGGGAGGTCATGTTTAGTGTGGCCAGAATGGTGATACAAAATCCTGCTGACTGGTGAAGTTGGATTTAATATTACTATTTTAGAAATGGCACTTTTAGAAAGTGAGCATTTCTCTGCACTTAAGTCCTTCTGTGCCTTACAGTCCACGTCTGGCTGGGTTCAGTTGACAGCTCCCTTGTGCATTCACTCAGAAACACCCCAAACACAGGATACTCAGCCTCACTTGCATACATCTGCATTTTAAATGGGCCTTCCTGGCCTGGGTGTGTGGAGGGCCTGACACTTACATGTCAAAGGACAGTAGCCTGCCTTTACACAAAGGACTGCCACACCCCCTACTAGGGACCCTGGCAAACAGGATGGAACTGAAAGGGGACCTTGTGCACTTCTAAGCCACTATTTTAAGTCTCCCCCACTTCAAAGGCACATTTGGGTATTTAAGCAGGGTCTCTGACCCTACCAACTTGGACAATTCTGAACAAGACACTTCCTGGAGAAGAGAACCTGAATCAGAACCTGCATCCTGAAGAACTGCCTGGCTGCCAAAAGGATTTACCTGTTTGCTTTCTGTGAAGGACTGCTGCCTTACTGTTGCCCTGCTGCCTTGCTGCTCTCTGGCTGTGGTGAGAAGTGTTCTCGAAGGGCTTGGATAGAGCTTGCTTCCGGTTCCCTGAAGTCTCAGGACCAAAAAGACTTCATCTCTGCAAGAAGGGCTCCTTGTGCGGCGAAAATCGACGCACAGCCTGCCAGAAACGACGCACAGCCTGCATCGCGGTGAAAAATGATTTATTACACAAATACTTTACTCATTGCCTTTTAAGTTAAGCCTGACTGCTCAGTGCTAAGCTACCAGAGGGTGGGCACAGGATAATTTGGATTGTGTGTGACATACCCTGACTAGAGTGAGGGTCCTTGCTTGGACAGGGGGTAACCTGACTGCCAACCAAAAGATGTGGACCTTTATTAAACTGTAATTGTTCCTCAGTGGCTTTAACTATAACCTTGCGTTATGTAGAATATGTTGCACAGAATCAGTCCCAGAGATGTATACAAAACTTGTTTAATGTTATTGAGGATGTTGTCTGTCGTGGTTTTTCATTGTATATGGGACAACTATGAATGTTTCTAAATAATATATTTTGTTGAGATAGAGATCGATGAGATAGGCTCTATTAATAACTGCCACAGAGGTACCACTTATGATTTTGTATTTTTTATAAGTTCTCGAATTATGTAATGTTTGTGTAGTTTTTTTAGTGGTTATTTATTTATAGGTGTCTGTATCATATTTGTAATCAGTTTTTAAACTGCTAATAACATGATAATAGGTAGTGTCTTTTAAATGCCCTTTATTAGCTTTTCTACAATCTAAGCATGTTAAGTAGTTTGTCCTTTATTATTGTTTCAGTTACGTTTTTTGCACACTTCAAAATGTCCCCCACAGTTTTGATGTAGGAGGAGATATACGTTAAGTCACCTTTTCGATGTCTAGTGAGGACGCGTAGCTATGGTGACGGCCCGACATGTTGCTTATTTAAATGCACTCCGTTTCAGCTTGTCATGCGGCGAAGCTTTTACTTTTGCAGAAAGACGGCTGGCAACTTCTCGATGGAAAGGTAGGCGCTGTGTGTTCTGGTGCGCCCGCGGCTGGCAGGCTTTTGTCATTTTGTTATCTCTTTAAGCTTGTTCCAGTAAGCTCCTGTTGTCTTTGTTTTAAACAGCATTAGTCCGGTTGCACTCTTCATTGAATTACCGCCTGTGCAGCCTATGAATTTACCAAGTTAAGGTTAGTCCCCTTGGCTACGCGTCTCTCCTATCTACTCTTATTTACATTGAAGCATTAATAGCATTGCTTTCATAGGTTTTTGAGGTTAATATGTTACTTTTGTTGGTTTGTCCAGTACCATGATTATTTTATTAACATTTTTTAGTTTTGTGTGGTATACCTCTTGGAGTGATTCCTGTTTAGACAACATTTACTATAATTAACCAAATGGACTATCGATGGTGTTCAGCCTGACTAATTTTTTAATATATAATTTTTTAACATATACTCTTTTAGTTATTTTTTTCACTGTAAATATATTTTTCTTTATGTGCACACACGAGGTTATTTTGGTGAACAGGTGCGGGTCCTCCTACACCTGGTGGTATTTATGGTTGTTATGATTACAAGTTTTTTAGGTAATTTCTTGTGTTGTATATACAGGCACTGTCTTCATTGTCCTGAGGAGGCCGTATTTGTTAAGGCCGAAACACGTCGATTATAACGTTCTAAGGAGTGACTGTTGGAATTCCTGAAACATTTGGATTGAATAATTTGTTGACTGTATCGGACATTTATTCCAGTGATTGACTTTTCTCACTGCTGCAGGATACTTTCCTTCTACAACTGTCACTACCTGCATTGGTGACTGCTTGCCACTTGATGGTTAAGCAGCCTATATTTTATGTATCACGGTGCTCGTTTGGAATTTTTGGTTGTTTTGGATTTGTATATAATTAGATTTTGTGTATTCGTTTTTTAGGTGTATAGGCGATTTGTTGGCACTATGATTGAATTGATTTATTTGTAATAAAGAAATTACTACTCAGTGAAAAATTAAGGTTTTCGCTTAGATATTTGGTATATATCTATCCCTGTTGGATATTTTGATTTCTGCATTAGTTTCAAAGGTAGATATGCTCACTCATTTCCAGGAAATGCTTTGTACTGCATACTCGAACACCCACAACTTGCATCCACAAACTGGAAGGAGTTGGATTTAGCACAGTGAGTGCGCTAAAGGTGCATGAAAAGCATGTCTTCCTGAGCCTTGGGTGGCTGTCATGGGAGTGATTAGTAAAGGTTTGTTACGCATGCCTTCGGTAATGTTCAGGAAGAAGGAGGCGGTTACTTGATAGGTGGTAAAATATAGTCAAACTTATTCCGTCCTGTGGCGTATGAATGTGATGGGCCCTTGTCTGGCAGCAGTAAGTTAATGTGAGTGCAGTGATTGGTTGGATTGGGCCCGTAGCCAGCTAGATGAAAGGGTTCTTTGTTGTGCGTGAATGGCGTGTGAATGGACTATAAAGAGGTTGGTGCCTGGTCGTGGCTTTATGGTTCACCTTCAGAAGGCTTGGTTTCAATATTCAGATAAGTTTTCATGCTTTGAAACCATAATTTTTGGAAGTGCTAAAACCAACCAGTGTGAGTGGTGGATTAATTTGAACATACTAGTACCAGGGGAGTCCAAGGGTGCAAGACTTGCGTGGCTCTAACCAGTTTTCCTTCACTCAGAATCCCATTGAAATCACAAAATTTGCTTAAAAAACACTTTTGCCTTGCATTTCAGTGAGCGGAAGTCCTGGAATCTGCAGGCAGCCACACATTTTCTACCACCCAGCGTTCCACTAAGTCTTCAGAGAACAATATTGCCTCACTTTAGTGGGTGGGCAAGTGACCACAACAGGGAAGTACCCAAAATGGATTGTGGAGACATCAAAATTACCTACCGCAAAACAGCCTAGTTTTGTAAGACAGTCGCCTGAGTATTTGATCCTGGGCTCGGCGCCATATAGGGAAACCTACCAAACCCAGACATTTCTGAAAACTAGACACCCGAGGCAGTCCAAGAAGTGTGGTGTGTTTGGATTTCACAAAGTTTTTTTACCGAGAATACCCTGAAAAAGTGAAATGTTGATTAAAAACACTATTTTTCCTTGCTTTTTCATCACAGAAACTACAGGAATGTGCAGGGATCCACAAAATTCCTACCACCCAATGTTTCTCCACTTGTCCTGATAAAAACAAAACCCCACTTGTTTGCCTGTGCCTAGTGCCTGCGTCAGGATTGGATCACTCCAGGGTTAAAAGTAGCCCTCATGCAAGGACTACCATTGACCCTTGTGTGATCCATTCCTGTCGCGGGCACCAGCCTACCCACACAAGTGAGGTACCATTTTTATCAGGAGACTTGGGGGAATGCTGGGTGGAAGGAAGTGTGTGGCTCCCCTCAGATTCCAGAACTTTGCAGCACCAAAATTTGAGGAAAAAGTGTTTTTTGTGCCAAATTGTGAGGTTTGCAAAGGATTCTGGGTAACAAAACCTGGTGAGAGCCCCACTAGTCACCCCATTCTTAATTCCCCTAGGTGCCTAGTTTAACAAAATGTATAGGTTTGCTAGGTTTCCCTAGGTTCCGGCTAAGCTAGAGGCCAAAATCCACAGCTAGGCACTTTGCAAAAAACAGGTCAGTTTTCATTGGGAAAATGTGATGTGTCCATGTTGTGTTTTGGGGAAATTCCTGACACCGGCACTAGGCCTACCCGCACCAGTGAGGTACCATTTTTATTGGGAGACTTGGGGGAATGCTGGGTGGAAGGAAATTTGTGGCTCCTCTCAGATTCCAGAACGTTCTATCACTGAAATGTGAGGAAAAAGTGTTTTTTTGTCAAATGTTTTGGTTTGCAAAGTATTCTGGGTAATAGAACCTGGTGAGAGCCCCACAAGTCACCCCATTCTGCATTCCCCTCGGTGTCTACTTTTCATAAATGTATATGTTTGCTAGGTTTCCCTAGGTGCCAGCTGACCTAGAGGCCATAATCCGCAGCTTGGCACTTTGCAAAAAACAGGTCAGTTTTCTTTGGGAAAATGTGATGTGCCCCCATTGTGTTTTGGGGCATTTCCTGTCGTGGGCACTAAGCCTACCCACACAAGTGAGGTACCATTTTTATCGGGAGACTTGGGGGAATGCTGAGTGGAGGGAAATTTGTGGCTCCACTTAGATTCCAGAACTTTCCATCACGGAAATGTGAGGAAAAAGTGTTTTTTTGCCACATTTTGAGGTTTGCAAAGGATTCTGGGTAATAGAACCTTGTTAGAGCCCCACAAGTCACCCCATTCTGGATTCCCCAAGGAGTTTACTTTCCATAAATGTATAAGTTTGCTAGGTTTCCCTAGGTGTCGGATGAGCTAGAGGCCAAAATCCACAGCTGGGCACTTTGCAAAAAACAGGTCGGATTTCAATGTAAAAATGTGATGATTCCATGTTGCTTTTTGGGGCGTGTCCTGACGCAGGCACCAGGCCTACCCACACAAGTGAGGTACTATTTTTATTGGGAGACATGGGGGAACACAAAATAGAAGAACAAGTATTACTGCCCATTGTTTTGCTCCACATTTTCTCCTTCCAAATGTAAGGCAGTGTGTAATTAAGAAGTGTATTTGAGAAATGCCCTGTAATTCATATGCTAGTATGGGGACCCCCGAATTTAGAGATGTGCAAATAATCAATGCTTTTCAACACCTTATCTTGTGCCCATATTGGAAAAGTTTCCTTGATACCTATTTTTCACTCTTTATATTTCACCAAATGAATTGCTATATACCCGGTATACAATGAAAACCCATTGCAAGATGCAGCTTATTTATTGGCTCTGGGTACCTAGGGTTCTTTATGAACCTACAAGCCCTATATATCCCCGCTACCAGAAGAGTCCAGCAGACTAGTAATAGGGTATTGCTTTTGAAAATCTGACATCGTAGAAAAGGTTACAGAGTAAAACGTGGAGAGAAATATCTGTTTTTTTCACCTGAATTTCAATATTTTTTTATTTCAGCTGTTATTTTCTGTAGGAAAACCTTGTAGGATCTACACAAATGACCCCTTTCTGAATTCAGAATTTTGTCTACGTTTCAGAAATGTTTAGCTGTCCGGGATCCGGCATTGGTTTCACACCCATTTCTGTCACTAACGGGAAGGAGGATAAAAGCACAAAAAACAGTAAAAATGGGGTATGTCCCAGTAAAATGCCACAATTGTGTTGAAAAATGTGGTTTCCTAATTCAAGCCTGCTGTTCCTGAAAGCAGGGAAGTTTGGGATTTTAGCACCGCAAAGTCTTTGTTGATGCCATTTTCAGGGAAAAAACCACATGCTTTCTTCTGCAGCCCTTTTTTCCCAATATTTCTGGAAAAAAAAAAGAATTTTTCACTGTATTTTGGCTAATTTCTTGGTCTCCTCCAGTGGAGTCCACAAACTGTGCATACCTTTAGAATCCCTCGGATTCTGGGAAAAAAAGGACGCAAATTTGGTGTGGAGACCTTATGTGGACAAAAAGTTATGAAGGCCTAAGCTCAAACTACCCCAATTAGCCAAAAAAGGGTTCAGAACGGGTGGGGGGGTTCAGGGGGGGGTGGGGGAGCCAAGCAGCTAAGGGGTTAATATGGCACATTTGTTTTCCATTACCATTACTGCTTTGACCACTTGATGGTCGAGCGCCATATACATGATGCAACACGTGACTTTGTATTTGGTTGGTTAAATACTGTTTGAATGACTACACGTCTTTAGAACCTTTGGTGCATGGGCACTCCTGGTCGGTCTGTTATTCGGAGAGCTGTTGTATCACGAGACTCTATTTAGTAGGTAAGGGCCAGATGTAGGAAGGCATTTGCGCCTCGCAAATGGCGAAAAACGCCGTTTGCGAGGCGCAAATGCCCTCACGCGATGCAGAAACACATATTGCGAGTCGGTACTGATGAAGCAGAAAATGAAGGTTTTGATTTATTAACGCTTAAACGTAGTGCTGAAATAATCATGTGTGACATTAACCGAACTAATTAAGATTGTACGGGGACAAAATGTGCCCTCAGAGTAGTTTGCCATCATTTATACGCGTGCTTTATATAACGTGGTGAATTAGAATTGCACTAATCCGACATAATCATAAACGTGTGCTACGATTTGCTTGTTTGAAATGTTTTAGCTTAGCATTACTTTAGCAGAGGCTTTGGCCTAGTTGCCTGGTCTCACGGTTTAGATGCTCGTATTTTTCCACTGTGCTAATAAACGTGTATTCTTGCTTGAAGCTGTACTTTTCCACAGAAACTGTTCACATGCTTATCTTAAAGTTAGTGCCAGCCTGGCATATTTTCTCTTTAATTCAAGGTCGACTTGCAGGTGCGGACAATGGAGGCTCTGAGAGTAAGCTAATTGGGAAACAATGTTGCGATTTGCGTACCCATCTCCAAGGATAATGTATGCTTAAGTAAAAGCTTGAGAACTGTCGTTTTTGATTGGTCAATTTGAAGCTAACCTATGAACCCTCCAATGGAGACCCTACAGGACTTGAACTGTTGTCTATAAAACCCAGGTGCACGAGAGGAACTCTCTCTCTGTCATCGGACATCCTGCCATTTTGACTTCGTAGCTATTATGGCCCACTTTGCTGCGACGCCATTTTGAGAGACTTTGATGCTTTCTCTAATCGAGAGAAAGAGACTTTAAATGATTCTTGCCCTAGAGACTGTAACTTTGATTTGATTCCTTTGCATGAAGTAATAGTTTTACCTTGCCGCCGTGAGGCAATTGCCCCGTCCACCCCTGCCCCTTGGTCCCGTCCCATGTTGACCGAGAAATGGTACCCATGATGACCGAAGAACGGTACCTGTGAGACGAAGACTTCCTTGTATGCTGATCGTAATTGGTAAATATGAAAGGAAACTGTAATATTGCATTGTGTTCCTTTTAGGTAACCAACTGCTGATTTTTGGTAAGAGCCCTAGCTAGGAGTTTTCTAAATTAATGTTGCTAAATTGTTTTTGCATGAAGTCCCACATGCCGATGCTAATTTGAGGTTAGACGAGGATTCCATATGTTGCACGATGCAATTTGAGATCTTGTTATGCTGACTAAATGTACGCAATTAGTTCATTACAGATTATTGTATTAGTGCTTTGCATTGCCATTATCGAATGCCTTGTGATTCAAATGCTACATAGATTACATTTGTTTCGACGTTATGGACAGCCATTAATGTTCATTTATGTTTATCATTTGGTGTTGAGACACATTTATATTGTGCTAGCTTTGTTAATATAGGGAAATAAATTCACTAACTTTGCAATAAACTGGTGTGATTCTTCCTGACTGAAAGGTCAGGGTTCGCCGAAATGTATTCTGGATTAATTGTAAAGTGTTATGTTGTTCAAGGTGTTGCTTATGTTCGTTATTGATTATTGATTTGATGAGATTGACCGGGTGAAGAGTACAGAGAGTTCCCACTAAGTCAAAAGATTAATCGGCCTAAAGAGCGTCCAAACGTAGGTAAATTTGTTACTACGTTCCGCTCTATCAGTAGATGGTAGCAGAGGACGGTTCCGTCTTTTGGGACCCTGTACTATTAAAGTACATGGTGTCGAATTAACGGTTACGCATTTTGAGACCCCATTCGAAAGGTTGAATTAGATTTTTCTTGGATAAAACGATTGACAGAATGATGATGGGCTAGGTCCACCGCGACTTTCCCGGGATCTCGGAGCTTGCGAATGGAGAGAACGGAGGTGTGGAATCAGCGCTGGCGGTACTAGTGATGGTATGAGAGAAGTTAGGGTTTTGCGCTTGCACAGCTTATTGCCGCAGGGTGTGTGAAAAGGTTGCGAGGGTTTTCTTTTAAGGGTAGCGGAGGTGCGACTCCGAGTGTAGAAGTAGAGAAGTCGTCGAACTTCATAGAGATAGCGGAGGTGCGGCTCCGAGTGTGAGAGTAGGGAAGTCGTCGAACTTCATGTGCGTGTGGCGCTTTGTGCATAAAAAGGTCCACGTGGTTGTTGTTGTTGAGATGGGCCCTGCGAGGTCAAGAGACTCCGGAGTATGTTGATCCATGTTGTGGTCTGGGCGGTTTAGTAGGTTGATCGGGCGTGGTCAACAAGTCGGGTACGTGTGTTAGGGAGTGAAAGAAACTTCGACTTCGGGCTTTGACAAGATTCTAAGTGCACTAGAACAGATCATTGACAAGTTGAGAGTAGGTCTGCGGGTCAGATTTGCTTGCGAATGTGGGGACTGAGAAAGACCGAATAGCGGCCGAGGCTGGTGAAAGAGATCGAATAGTGGTCGAGGCTGGTGAAAAGTCCCTAAGGTCCTGAAGCGACTGTGTTACCCTTCCTGTAGTAAACCGACAGATCTGTTTTATTTTTGGTAGCTCGCATTATATGCAAGAAGTTGTTATGAAAAGAGGTGAGTGAAGGAAGACTAGCCGCGAGGCTTTGTCAGCCGCAGTGTGTGAGAGTGTGACGTCACTAAGAGCCGCGCTGAGATAGGTTGGTGGGTGAGACGGGTCGCGCACGGATTGGACGCAGTCCGTGGGACTCGATTGGAAGGGGAAAGGCAGGTGAAGAGTATTCCGGGAATTAAAGTCACCTATTGATTACAAATTTTGTGCAATTAAAGTTACCTATTGGTTAAAGTTTTGTGGAATTGAAGTCAAATATTGGTTATAAACTTTGTGAAAATAGAAGACGAGAAAATGAAATTCCTTAAAGCATTTAGGAGCGCAATGAAGGGGGAGTCTTACATTAAAGCGAACGTAGGAGAGGAGACGCCACCTGAGGGTACACCAGCTTACATTGTAATGGAAGAAAAGGGGGTAGCTCAGTGCCTTTGGCTAAAGCAATGGCATAAGTTGACAGAAAAACATGGGAGCGTAGCGTTCCCGATATATGGGACATTCAATATAAAGATTTTAGAGAATTTGAGATTCACGATGTACGACATGAAGGTGCCTCCAAGGCCAGCACAGTTTGAGGCTCTAGCAATTTGGGAACTGATGGCCAGACAGCAACAGCAAAAGAAGTTCGAGACCAGAATGAGGAAGGTAGAAAAGACACTAGCGGATGCTAGGTGGGATAATGCACAGAAGGTGTGGAGGTCAGATGTATTGCAGGGGATAAAATTGTTTCCAGCAATTACTAAGGAAGGAGAAGAAACAGGTAAGAAAGCCACCTGTAAGACAGACAGGAAGTGTTCAAAGGATAGAGAGGACGAGGAAAAGTTGAGAAGAGAAGAGGAGTTAGAGGATGAGGAGTTAATAATGCAATTGCTGAACGACCGTCCACCGCCTTATGCAGAGAATGGACAAGGTCCAAGTACCAGTTCTGCCCCTCCAGCACCGGTACAGAACAGTGAAACACAGAGTCCAGGAGCGTCATCAGGATCAAAGGACCTGAGTCTGCTGTTCACCCCGCAGATACCGCAGGTTAGGAGAATATATCCAGATGTGCCCGTGTTGAAACCAGCAGAAAATTATCAGCCGCAGATGCCAGGGTACTACAGTAGTGATAACGGTGCAGGAATGATTCTAGATCCAACCGTAAGGGGAGTACAGAATGGTTACAACCAAGCAATGACACAAGCTGAATCAACTCAGTTTATGATGCCTCAAAAGCAGATGCAGGGAGGAAATGCACATGTTCAAATGACGGGGAGCCAGATGGGCATGCCGGCAATGATGACCCATGGTGTGGGAATGAACATGCCTCAGAACATGGGGAATGGACAGAACCCAGACGCGATATCATTACCCATTACTGTAGGTCCAGTGGTACCTCTGTATAGTCAGCCTAATTCGGGTCTGAACAGTCAGGGATCAATGCTGCAGAATGGGACAGAAAGAAGGAGCATAGAAAACACTCCAGGGATAACTCCGATAGCGGCTCAGCCAACTGGGTCTGGGTCCTTGATGGAGTTTAGTCCCATATGTGCTCAGTCGACACTGGTGAGGTCGAGCCCCCCACTGATAATACCTCTCACATCGAACACTGAAAAGCTGCCACAGCCATCGATGGCAGTCGATGTGAACGCTACCCTGATGGGGGTGAATGCGCAACAGTTGACCCAGTGGTTCAACAGTCTGAATTCCACACAAAGTCCAGCTAGTGGGAAAGGAGAAGACTACATGAATAGGGTCAGGTTGAACATGGAAGCACAAGAATTGGTGGAAGGGACTATGGGTGTGAACAGGTTAGAGTCCTACACGGAAGAAGAGCTGAGGTATCTATGTCCCAGGATTACGAAGGAAGTGAACAAGATACATAAGAGCTTGCAGGAAGCAGCTGACAGAAACGGGGTTGACATAGACAAGACGAAGCACTTGAGCAGGAGCTACAGGTTAGATTTTGGGACCACAGATTTTGAACACATGAGGTCAGCAGGCATGAAGACACACCTTAAAGAATTGCTGCAGAGTGCACAAGTGTGGAGGTGCTTAGACAAATGGGAAAGCAGGTGGGTAAAGAGGAAGGATAAGAGGAGGGACAGTGCTACAGAGCACAATGAGAAAAGACCACAGAGTAGTGATACAGTAACAATGTTACCAATGAGGGAGACAGCAGGAGGAAAATTAGTACATGTACCATGGCACAGAAGCGACATTCAGTCCTTTACGGATGATTTCCCCAAACTAAGAGAGAAGCCGATTGAATGGTATCAGCAGACTGATAGGTTTGTGAAGCTTGCAAAATGTCTCTGGGAAGACCTGAATACTCTCTTTGAGATTGTGGTTCCGGCAGATTTGTGGGAGGATTGCAAAAGAGCTGTAGGTTGGCCGACAAGTGAACCGGAGAGACACAGGGAAACGGGCGCACCCTCACCTATGGTGATGAGCTTGTACTATAAGGTGATTGAGCATTTGAAAACGAAGGTACACGCGAAAAACGTGGATTGGCAGAAGATTGACCGAACTGCCCAAGAGACTAAAGAATCGATTCATAGTTACTATGAGAGGTTGTTGAAGGCGTTCAAGAACTACAGTGGCACGGAAACAATAGAGGCTAAGGACATGCTCCATTTTGTTTTCAGATTTGTGGAAGGGCTGAGGCCAGAGATAAGTCAGATGATAAAGTCGCATTTGATTTGTTGGCAGTCGAAACCGATTGATGAGGTCTTGACTTATGCGAAATACTGTAGCGACGAAATTGAAGTGAAACAGAAAAGGCTGAAAGAGAAGGTGATGATGATGCAGCTTAAGGCAGCTCAAACAGGTTTCCAAGGTTTGCAAGGTCTGCAAGGCTTGCAAGGGATGCAAGGGTTCCAACAGCAGGTACCACAACCACAGTTGCAGTTGCAGGGAAACATGGCGTTTCAGCCACAGGCCAGAGGCAGAGGTCGAGGAGGTTTTGTGAATAATGGTCCGGATTTGAACACTGTTGTGACGGGTGTGCAGGCAATGAAGAAGGTGATGCCGTGTCACGTGTGCGGGATCGTCGGTCATTGGAAACGCGAGTGCCCGATGGTGGTGCAGGAAGGTGCAGGTGTAGGTGCAGGTGCAGGTGCAGGTGTAGGTGTTGGTCAGCAAAACAATGATGTCAATGCATTTCAGACAATGGGGGGACCAAAAATGAGAGGTCCAAACCCAAATTTTCAGACTGTAAATCAATTGCAGGGATTACAACCTATGCAGCCGCAGCAGATGCAGATGCCTCGTGTGCAGATGACGCAGATGCAGCCGATGCAACAGCAGTTACCTATGGTACCTAATCAGCAAATGCAAATACCCTTGGCACCAATGAGTCAGCAGCAAGTGATGGTTCCTCCACAGGTAACGGGTCAGGTAATGAGTACAAATGGCACCGTACAACAGTTCCCCTTACACAGTGAGAGTGGAATAAACAACGTATGGGAGAGTGAAAGTTCAGGAGAAGAAGGAGATTGTGTGCTTGCGGCATCCTTGGAAGTTGATCAAAGGGGTCCGTACGTAGAGGGAAGAGTAATGGGTCATTGTGTCTCATTCTTGGTTGACACGGGAGCCACACGTTCAACAGTTAAGAGCAGTGAAGTACCAAATTTGCCACTCTCAGGGAGGACAGTTCAAGTGGTGGGAGTAGCAAACAGACATCTGACGAACCCGATAACAGATCCGGTTCCAGTCAGCATCGGTAACTATCAAGGGGTACATCAGTTTGTGGTGTGTGACTCAAGCCCGATAGCACTGTTAGGGAGAGACCTATTGTGTAAATTGGGATGTTCGATAATGTGTTCAAACGAAGGAATAACAATAGAAACGAGCAATGATGGGGAGGAAGAGGACAGTGTAGAGGGGGATGAGATGGAAACAGTCGACGAAGAGTATCCTCTGATTTGTCTTTTCCCGATGATAACTGAAGAAGACATCCCAGCTGAATTACGAGAGACAGTCGGAAAGGAAGTGTGGGACATGACAGGGAAAGAGGTGGGATTGATGAAAGGAGTGGAACCAGTAAAGGTGATGGTAAAACCCAATGCGATCTTTCCCCAGACCCCACAATACCACATGCCACAAGACACCCTCATGAAAGTTGCCCAACTCATTGACGAATTTGTAAAGCAGGGGGTACTGAAAGAAGTGCTAAGCAGTCCATGTAATTCACCAATAATGGGACTAATAAAGCCAAGTGAAAAGGTCCGACTCGTGCAGGATTTGAGGAAAATAAATGACATCATAATAAAGTGCTGCCCTGTCGTACCGAATCCAGCTGTGATAATGTTTCAAGTTCCTTGCGATGCTGAATGGTTCTCAGTCATCGATTTGTCACAAGCATTCTTTTCTGTGCCTCTTCATGAGGACAGCCAATTCCTCTTTTGTTTCAAATTCCTAGACAGAGTATACAGTTGGTGTCGAATTCCTCAAGGGTTTTCTGAGTCACCGTCAATATTCAATCAGACTCTAAAGAAAGATCTGGAAGCATTAGAACTGCCATTCGAGTCAACCCTAGTACAGTACATTGATGACTTACTGGTTGCATCAAAGACAGAAAGTGGCTGCACAGCCGATACCATTGCTCTGTTGAACCATTTGGGAAGGAATGGACATAAGGTGTCTCCTTCCAAATTGCAGTTCTGTCAGAAGAAAGTGAAATACTTGGGTCACCAAATAGAGAAAGGGTCGCGGAAAATAATGAAGGAAAGAATTACAAGCATACTCCAAATGAGTCCACCAAAGACAAGGAAGGAGGTGAGGAAGTTTTTGGGAATGGTGGGATATTGTCGCCAGTGGATTCCCAACTTTTCGTCTCTAGCGAAGCCCCTACTGAAATTGACCCAGAAGGATGCCTTGGATGAAATTGAACTGAAAGGAGATGAGATGGATGCTTTTGTTGAACTGAAAGAATGCATGTGCAGGGCTCCAGCTTTAGGTATGCCTGATTACACGAAGCCTTTCACGTTGTTTTGCCATGAACGTGATGCATGTTCTTTGTCTGTCTTGACCCAAGCCCATGGTGGCGTAAACAGACCAGTAGCGTATTTTTCAGCTACTTTGGACCCGGTTGCAGCAGCACTCCCAGGGTGTTTGCGCGCCGTAGCAGCAGTTGGTATCAGCCTCACTCAGAGTGAAGGAATAGTGATGGGACACCCAGTAACAGTCATGGTCCCTCACTCAGTTGAGATACTTTTGACCCGCTCCCGAACGCAGCACATGACCGGAGCAAGACTCACAAGGTATGAAACGATAATTCTGGGCTCACCGAATGTGCAGCTGAAAAGGTGCACTACGTTGAATCCAGCTACCTTGCTTCCTGGAGAAAATGCTGAAATTGAGAACGCTGAAGACGTCGAGCATGACTGCCTTCAGGTGACTGAATTTTGCACAAAACCTCGACCGGACATCAAGGATACTAAGCTTGATGTAAATGACCAAATTCTTTTTGTTGATGGTTCATGTCTAAGAGATGGGATGGGGATTTTGAAAGCAGGATATGCTGTATGTACTGTAACAGGTGTCTTGGAAGCAGGATGGCTTCAAGGAGTCTATTCTGCACAAGTAGCAGAACTTGTTGCCCTTACAAGAGCATGTCAACTGTCTGCATTGATGAAAGTCACCATTTACACTGATAGTCAATACGGGTTTGGGATTGTGCATGACTTTGGACAACTATGGTCACAGAGAGGTTTCCTGACTTCTTCAGGATCCCCAGTGAAGAACGGGGAGAGGATAAGGGAATTGTTACATGCCATTCAAGTGCCAGCTGAAGTTGCAGTGGTAAAGTGCAGTGCTCACACGAAAGGACAGGACTATGTGTCTCTGGGAAATGCATATGCAGATCAAGTCGCAAGATTTTGTGCCTTGAACTGTATATTACTAAGGGATGATTGGAATACAATAAGTGAACCAGAACTCGAACCAACTGAAGCATTTGCCTTGAAGGTTGTAGATACAATAGAGGAACTGAAAGCACTACAGAATAATGTCAGGGAGGATGAAAGAGATTCCTGGATCAAATCACAATGCATAAAGAGACAAGATGAGTTATGGGTTTCACATGAGGGAAAATTTGTTTTGCCAAATAGTCTCTTATCACAGCTTGCGCGGTTCTATCATGGGCAAGCTCACCTAGGGAGAGATGCCATGATAAGATTGTTCAAAACTGATTGGTTTAACCCCAGATTTCGCCAAGCTGCAGAAGCAGTTTGCCATCGATGTGTCACTTGCCAGCAGATGAACCCAGGAAAGGGAACAGTTGTGAGCGCGAGTCACATTGGTAGGGCAAGCGGTCCTTTTAGCCGAATGCAGATGGACTTCATTGAGATGCCTGTGCATGGGGGTCTGAAATATGTGTTGGTGATTGTGTGCATTTTTAGTCACTGGATTGAGGCATACCCTACACGTAGAAACGACAGCCTTACAGTTGCCAAGCTATTGTTGAGGGAGTTGATACCACGTTTCGGATTTCCGATCTCTTTAGAATCAGATAGGGGAAGTCACTTCAATAATGAGGTGATGAAGTTACTTTGCGAAGCACTGAACATTGAGCAAAAGCTACACTGTAGCTATCGCCCTGAAGCCTCAGGACTGGTGGAGCAGATGAATGGGACGCTGAAATCGAGAATGGCAAAAATATGTGCATCGACAAATTTGAAATGGCCTGACGCATTGCCCTTAGTGCTAATGTCAATGAGAAACACTCCCGATAGAAAGACTGGATTGTCTCCGCATGAAATTCTCATGGGCAGGGCTATGAGACTTCCTGCAGTTCCCGCAAACATGCTTTTGAATATTACAGATGATATGGTGTTAGACTACTGCAAAGGACTGGCTGACGTGGTTCGCTCTTTCTCTCACCAGGTGGAAGCGACCACCTTGCCACCGATCCAAGGTCCAGGACACGCACTGAAAGCAGGTGACTGGGTCGTGGTAAAGAAGCACGTGAGAAAATCGTGTTTGGAACCCCGTTGGAAAGGCCCTTTCCAAGTGATCCTGACGACAACTACCGCTGTGAAGTGTGCGGGGGTTCCCAACTGGATTCACGCCAGTCACACAAAGAAGGTGTTGTGTCCCACAGATGAGGAAGTTGAAGCGCTGAAAGTACCAGTGCCTGATAAAGCAGTGCCGAGTGCGGAGACAGAACAAAAACGAACTGAAAGCGAACAGGCAGAAGCAGTAGAAAAGGAGATATTCTCCGACAACGAAGACACCAACTCGCTTGGGGGAGACCAAGGAGAAAGTTCAGACAGCGACGAAGAAGCTGCAGGTGACAAAGAGCCTGAAGCAGCTGAGGGTAGCAAAAAGCCTGAAGCAGCTGAAGGTGACAAAGAGTCTGAAGCAGCTGAAAGTGATAAAGAGCCTGAAGAAAGTAACGGTGACGAAGGGCTCGGAAAAGGTGAAGAGGCAGGAGAGCCTGATCAGAGGAGGGCTTTCCCAGAAGCAGACGATACAGAAAAAGAAAAGGAGAACGTGATCGATTCTCCGGAAGAAGGGGATAAGGCAGAACAGAACGAAAAGGTTCAAGCTTCCACAGAAAAGGTCGCAGGTCCATCAAATGGACATGGTGCAAAGAGAAGACTAAGTATCTCACCAATAAAAGAAAAGGGTAAAGAAAGTTTGAACGAGGGAGGAAGGCCGAAAGTGAAAGAGAAAAGAAAAGAAGTGACTATTGTGGATCAATCGTCAAGTGAGGAAAAAGACCTGACAAAAGAGGAAAGTACCAGCGAAGCAGAGTCGAAAAGAGAAGCAAAATTGAAAAGGAAAAGGATACCAAACAGGAGATATTCCGGTCCTGAATGGGCATATGCAGTCAATGATGATTGGACTGATGAGTTTGTATCTCTAAGCATCGAGAACGAAGAAGAAGAAGAGATACCAATAGAAAAGAAAAGTTTCATAGACTCTGTCGATTGAAAGAGTAAATGACATTGCTTGCTACAATATAACGTGAAAGAAACAACCAGCTGAGACATTGTTAAACCGGATGAGACATTTGCTTACCGAATTGAGACAAATGCTGCTAACCGATAAGTGACTGGCCTTTGAAGAAGACGGTGTGAACATTGCACTCGTTCAGCTTTGCAACTGAATTGCTAAATCGTTTCATTTGTAAGTGATTCTAGCTCTCTGATTCTATACAGATCATGGCGCTAAACAATAGAAAGAAATATTGTAAATATGTGTGTATAGGCTTGGTAGTAACATGTGTAATAATAATAATGGCAATTGTGTTTGGAATGCATGGAAAGGGTGAGAATGAGACTATTACTGCTTCTACTATTGCTCCTGTTACTGTCACTGAACTAACACCATTGAAAAGACTAGCAATGGATGAGAGGCTCTTGCACGGTAAGAAAGAGCTTTCGTATAACGTTTTCTATCGCTTACTAACAGAGTATGTTGAGACTATGGATGCAAAGGATTGTTATGTGTGTACACAGATACCGACATCAGTAAAGGAAGGGGTGACTTATCACCACATGCCTCTTACATATGGGATTACGTGTAGTATAGTAATGTCTAGGTTTTATGGTCAAACTAACATACAGTATTTTTACTCGAATTATGATGTTACCTTTGCTTATGTTCCTATAATAGCGCAGCTAAGCGAAACTGCAAGATATTGGGATTACAAAATTATGAGGGACTTTTTCGAGCCAATGCAACCTTTTGAGACGGCTCATGCTCATAGGGAAAACCTTACTTGCTCAGTCTCTGCTGTAGAAATAAGCTTTTTAGATCGCACAGATGATAGAAGGGCTCAAATGAAAGCGAAATTAGAAAAGGAGCTACATAAGAGGACTTCAGTAGATAATTATGATTTTGCTGCTATAAAGACACAAGGGAAAATAGCTTTAGATGCTTGGCATGTAGGGAAATTTTGTATATATCGAGGTGAATCATATTATGACAATATTTTTGTAGGAGCGAGTGAGTGTAAACATACGTTTATTTTTAAGGCCAAATGGACATTCATGATGAACGGACTTGACCCTGTCATTCCAGGTGTGTATTACATTTGTGGGCATAATGCTTATTATCGTCTTCCAAAGGGATGGTGGGGGAGATGTTATTTGGGTATAGTGTTCCCAAAGGTTTATCAGCTGGATGACGTATCGATGATTCAAAAGACATCTGGATCTCACAGTATCCAGAAAAGACAGACCGCAGCTGCTGTGGTAGGTGACATATTTGGAGCCATGATTCCTTCATTGGGGGTTGTGCTGAATTCCATCAAGATACGAAAGTTGTCTACTATAGTGGATAACATGCTGACAAAGTTTTCAGGTGCTATAATCCTGATAGATGCTGAGCTTGCAGCGGAAAGAGCTATGACTCTTCAAAATAGGCTTGCTTTAGACATTCTTTTAGCAAAGGATGGAGGCGTTTGCAAAATGATTGGTGCACGTCACTGCTGTACCTATATACCGGATAATAGTGTGAAGATTAAAACTATGCTTGCTAATCTAACAAAAGAAAGTGCAGATTTGAAAGAACTGAAAGAACCAGGAGTGTGGGAGAAGGTTGGAAAGGGAATAGCTTCAGTGGGACATTGGATTGGGGGAATTTGGAATGGAATATTATTGAAAATAATAGAAGGAATATTAATAGTAATAATTTGTGTATTTGGAATTTGGGGAATAAAAAGGGGAATAATAATGATAATGGAAAGAATTAAAAGAAGAAAAGAAGAGAAAATTATGAAAAGAATGGCGGAAGAATACAAAGCGCAAACTAGGGGAATTAAAAGGAAAAGGGAACTGACAGAATTTTAATGGAATAAAATTTGTGGGCATGATTTGTGTGATGACAAGTAGTCATCAGAGGAGGGATTGATGAAGCAGAAAATGAAGGTTTTGATTTATTAACGCTTAAACGTAGTGCTGAAATAATCATGTGTGACATTAACCGAACTAATTAAGATTGTATGGGGACAAAATGTGCCCTCAGAGTAGTTTGCCATCATTTATACGCGTGCTTTATATAACGTGGTGAATTAGAATTGCACTAATCCGACATAATCATAAACGTGTGCTACGATTTGCTTGTTTGAAATGTTTTAGCTTAGCATTACTTTAGCAGAGGCTTTGGCCTAGTTGCCTGGTCTCACGGTTTAGATGCTCGTATTTTTCCACTGTGCTAATAAACGTGTATTCTTGCTTGAAGCTGTACTTTTCCACAGAAACTGTTCACATGCTTATCTTAAAGTTAGTGCCAGCCTGGCATATTTTCTCTTTAATTCAAGGTCGACTTGCAGGTGCGGACAATGGAGGCTCTGAGAGTAAGCTAATTGGGAAACAATGTTGCGATTTGCGTACCCATCTCCAAGGATAATGTATGCTTAAGTAAAAGCTTGAGAACTGTCGTTTTTGATTGGTCAATTTGAAGCTAACCTATGAACCCTCCAATGGAGACCCTACAGGACTTGAACTGTTGTCTATAAAACCCAGGTGCACGAGAGGAACTCTCTCTCTGTCATCGAACATCCTGCCATTTTGACTTCATAGCTATTATGGCCCACTTTGCTGCGACGCCATTTTGAGAGACTTTGATGCTTTCTCTAATCGAGAGAAAGAGACTTTAAATGATTCTTGCCCTAGAGACTGTAACTTTGATTTGATTCCTTTGCATGAAGTAATAGTTTTACCTTGCCGCCGTGAGGCAATTGCCCCGTCCACCCCTGCCCCTTGGTCCCGTCCCATGTTGACCGAGAAATGGTACCCATGATGACCGAAGAACGGTACCTGTGAGACGAAGACTTCCTTGTATGCTGATCGTAATTGGTAAATATGAAAGGAAACTGTAATATTGCATTGTGTTCCTTTTAGGTAACCAACTGCTGATTTTTGGTAAGAGCCCTAGCTAGGAGTTTTCTAAATTAATGTTGCTAAATTGTTTTTGCATGAAGTCCCACATGCCGATGCTAATTTGAGGTTAGACGAGGATTCCATATGTTGCACGATGCAATTTGAGATCTTGTTATGCTGACTAAATGTACGCAATTAGTTCATTACAGATTATTGTATTAGTGCTTTGCATTGCCATTATCGAATGCCTTGTGATTCAAATGCTACATAGATTACATTTGTTTCGACGTTATGGACAGCTATTAATGTTCATTTATGTTTATCATTTGGTGTTGAGACACATTTATATTGTGCTAGCTTTGTTAATATAGGGAAATAAATTCACTAACTTTGCAATAAACTGGTGTGGTTCTTCCTGACTGAAAGGTCAGGGTTCGCCGAAATGTATTCTGGATTAATTGTAAAGTGTTATGTTGTTCAAGGTGTTGCTTATGTTCGTTATTGATTATTGATTTGATGAGATTGACCGGGTGAAGAGTACAGAGAGTTCCCACTAAGTCAAAAGATTCATCGGCCTAAAGAGCGTCCAAACGTAGGTAAATTTGTTACTACGTTCCGCTCTATCAGTACCGACTCGCAAAATGTGTTTCAGACTCGCAAATAGGAAGGGGTGTTCCCTTCCTATTTGCGAGTCGCACCACGATGTAGGGTTGATTTGTGACCGCGAAAGCGGTCGCAAATCAACTCGCAGTTACCATCCACTTGAAGTGGATGGTAACTCATTCGCAAACGGGAAGGGGTCCCCATGGAACCCCTTCTCTTTGTGAATGCTCACAATAATATTTTTTCTACTCTGAAAAAAACCGAAACTAAAAGGTTTCGGTATTTTTTCTATTTGCAGCTCGTTTTCCTTTAAGGAAAACGGGCTGCAAAAAGAAAAAAAAACTGCTTTATTGAAAAGCAGTCACGGACATGGTGATCTGCTGTCTCCAGCAGGCCACCATCCCCGTGAGTGCCTAGACTCGCTATGGGGTCGCAAACTGCGACCCACCACATAAATATTTATGAGGTGGGTCTTTGCGACCCCATAGCGAGTCGCAGAAGGTGTCTGAGACACCTTTCTGCATAACATTTTGCGAGGTGCAAATTGCGAGTCGCTGAGACTCGCAATTTGCACCTCGCAAAATGTTTTCTACCTACATCTGGCCCTAAGTGTGGTTCCGGGCTGATCCTGTTATCAAGCGCTTTATTATAGCTCACCGCTGTGCTTCCTCGTTTTGGCATTTTTCGGGATCTTACTAACCTCTATGTGTCAATGACTTCGGTGTGGGACCCTCCGCGCTGCTTTTGAACTTATTTCTTCAAGTTGGTCGCCATGTTGCTATTTAGATATATGGCCAGATATATGTGCATGTGGTTATATACAGGTGATGCTGTGGCGCATGTGAAGCCAGGAACTCTGTTTCTGTTTTAACATCCATAGTGGCAATACAGCTTGTGTTTGTTTCTCAGGTTGCCGTATATATCGGATGAATGTTACTTGTTTTTTACTTACTGCTCATATTTTTCTTTTCAATTTATTTTAGTTGCCAGTTATTCACTTGAAGGTCCTCATTTGCTTAGGATCTTCTATTGTGGGAGCGTTGTGTCCTCCAATTCTCATCCCTGGTACTGTAAGTAGTAATTTATCACACGCTTTATATTTCTTTATAGGCTACTAACTAAATAGGTTGGTTTGGTCTCTCTTCACCAATGTTTTTGTATTTTTAGATGTAGTTTGTATTCTTTTGCCTGGGGCCTCTATCTTGGCCCAATAGGAATTACATCCATTTTGTGTTATTCAGTCTGCCTCATGGTAAGCATGTCTTTTAATGTTAGATATGTCCATGTTTGCTTCAGTGGGCACCACTGTCGTTCTCATGAGGTGGCATTGAGCACTGGTGATTGTATAGGGTTGTTGTTAGCATGCATGCACAATAGTAGCAGCACTGGTGCTAATTTAGGCCCACTTTTGTGTTCAGTCTGTACTTACCTGGGTACTTCTCCAGTACTTGAATATACATATCATTTGGACCTTTCTAAGTTCTCTGATAGTTTGGAGCATATGACTTATCAGTTTTGTTTTATATCTTAGGTACTATCTGGGGTCTTGCACAGTTTTTTAATGTTTTCGCCCAGAAGGAGGTGGCTCCCGCAGGTTGCATCTTCCACTGAAATGCGCATCAGAGCCGTTGAACATTGGACCTCCAGAAATTCAGAACCCTGCTGGATGTGACCTAGGGACAGATTTACAGCTGGACACATAACTACATTGATAAAGAATAGTAGAGAAAATAACGGACATAATTGAATTTCAAAGGATTTACTCCAGCATTTGGCTATGAATATATATTTTTAAGGTATATCTGGGAGTTCAATGTTCTGTATATGATTGCAACTGTATGCTCTATGTTATAGAGTAGGTTTTATTTGCTAAGTGTGAGGTATGAGGAAGATGGTGATTGGTGTGGTACGTATGTTTTGAACGATAATGTTGTGAGTGAATGTGCGAGAAACCCAGTGAGTTAGGTTTGAAAAGACTACAACTGATGTGTCGCTGTATGAGGCACAGTTTGTTTGGGTTATTATTACTATATGTATAATTAATCTCATATAATTATGGCATCAATCCAGTAACATTTGTCATTACTTACAAGGTTTATCGAGTATACCTATTGCTCCACCTCAATCTTGATGTTTTAGAAAATTGGAGTTACTACCCTTAGTTATGTATGGTTGGGAGCAGTTAACGATTTTGTTGTATGTTTCTCCTTGGTTCTGCTCCATTTATAATAGCAGGGGGCCTCTGCGAGTCTAATAGAGTTTGTGCAGCACTTTGCTGTGAGGGAACGGGTCAGTCAGTAGTGTACTGGTAGAGGTACATACCTATTCTTGTTAGTTTGGTGACTTTTTTGTCTTCCCTCTTTTGCATTATTTACTTACGTATTTTCTTTTCATTACGTTTTGATTCTTTCTGACACTGTGCACATGGTTTTATTCTTTTGTTTCCTTGAGAGGTTTTTATTCTGAAGTTTTGTATATATTTTTTACTTCATGGAAAGTATGAAAACGTTTGGTTTTACGGATGAAGAGTTTTCAAAAATTCTAAGTCAAACCACGTTACATATTTTTCCTTCATTTCTTTTCTTAGGGCATATTTGGGAATGGCTGACATTGTTTGTGTATGAGTACTTGTGTGTTAAGTGGTGCTTATGCTTCCTATTTTTTCTGGGCAGCATGTAAGGTTGTGTGCAGTGCATTTGTCCCCCAGTGATGGGTGTGTGTTGTGTGATGGTTATGTGTATGCTGGGGACATGTTGTCGTCACTGTATTGTTTGGTGTCTGTGTTGACATGTGTTTGTTGCAGTATTATGTGCCTTTGTGTGCTTTGACTTTGTGCATGTGCGTGTTTGGTACATGGTATGTAAGATATGTTTTGATGTGTGTTTGCTGTGTATGTCAAATGCTGCGTTGTATGGTTGTGTGATTGTGTATGTTCGTTCCCTGTCGGTGGTACGTTGTGTTGTATGTGTGATTTGTCACTGGGTAGTGTCTATTGTGGGTGCTTGCCAGTGCACTGATGGTGTTGCGGTTGTGGTGTTGTAGTGACATTTTGTGGTGGTGTGTGTTGTTGTGTGTGACTGTGCCAGTGCTGTGTTTCTGGGAGTCAGTGTGTGTGTGTGTGTGGGTGATGGCAATAGCGTGTGTACTGTGTATGTGTGTATGTGTATGTAGCTGTCTGTGAATGTGCATGTAAGTGTTAGGTTACATGTGTGTGTCGCAGTTGCCCCCCCCTTCCCGATTCTTATGTTGTGTCAGCGTACGAACTTTGACAATGCATAACAGTGACATGCAAGTGTGTGAACTCACTGTTGCTGTTGTCGTCTTCAGGTTTGATTTTGGTGTCTCTGGTAAGTTGGAGCAGTGGGAAGACGTGTAGTTCTGGTTGCATGGCGGCTCTGGACGAGTATGGCTTCCTGAAGGTGAGTGTTTCCTTTTATGCAGTTGGTTTCTGCCTGGGTTTCTGTGGTGGTGGTGTGGCGGCGGAAACCTTGGTGGTGTGCCACCTCGTAATCTGTCCAGCGGGAACATGGTATTCGCCGGCCTACAGGTTGCCTCCGTCCTCCGTGGCAGCCAGACCACTGTGGCAGTGCTTTGGCTGTATTCTGTACTGAATACCGCCAATGACATAATTTGGCAGTCTTCTCTGCCTGCCTGTTGGTGGTCAGACAGCCAGCATGGCGTTCTTGAAATCACAAAACTCGTAATGAGGCCTTCAGTCTTGTTAGGCTGTTTGTATGATTTTATCTTAGATGTTCTTTGTATTTGTGTTTCAATTGTTATTTTTTACATTTGATGTATTTGTGTTCTATTTTTTTCTATTTGTTGCGGCTGTCTTATCAAGTTCTTCTTAAATAATTTTTAGAATAACTTTGGACGCGTTGTCCAGTTTCTCTTTCCGTAGTTCTGTGCGCACCTGCTGTTTTAGGCAGACAGATTCCTGTGTTTATGTTTTTTTGTGTCCTTCCATTAATATGGCACTTTTGTTTTCCATTAGCATTATTGCTTTGACGACTTGGCGGTCGAGTGCCACGTACATGATGCAACATGTGACTTTGGCCTAGCTAATGGGGTGAAATGTTAGGGTTAAACAGGCGCTCAGGATCCTAAATCGCACAAGTTACGACAAGAAATGAGGGGTGCCTGCACAAGGGAAAACACCCATCCCCTAAAGGTTCAGAAAAACCCAACAAAAACAGTAATAAAGTGTGCAGCACTCCACTCACAAGAAAAAGTAAATTTCATATAACCAAAAAGATAGTCTTGGAAAAGCAATCATTCAATTTTAATACAAGTTTAAATTGTCCAATCCAATCCAAACATTAAATTAAGAATCTGCACAAATTAAAAACCCATCCGTAGTGATACAATTTCAGCCAAATTTAAATTGTCCAATCTAATTCCTCAATAGTCCATTGATTGTTGTCCGTTATCTGATCTAATGTTGTTTGTGTTTCTCATTACTCATGAATTCGAAAAACGCCGACCCGCGAGTACGCGTACTTGCGGGTCGGCCTTTTTTCGAATTCATGACAACACCGCTTTCTGAAAGGATACTACAAATATTAGTGTAATATAAGGATGAATTTACCATAACACTGAATATATACTACTATTTTTGGATGCTGGATTTGAGATCTGGATAGTTTGCTGTGTAATGAGAAACACAAACAACATTAGATCAGATAACGGACAACAATCAATGGACTATTGAGGAATTGTCTAATCATGAGCCCTGAAGAAGTCGTTCGGGATGTAAAAAATAATTTCCCATGACGAAACACGTGTTGGCTGAAATTGTATCACCACGGATGGGTTTCTAATTTTTGCAGATTCTTAATTTTATGTTGGATTAGATTGGACAATTTAAATTTGGCTGAAATTGTATCACTACGGATGGGTTTCTAATTTGTGCAGATTCTTAATTTAATGTTTGGATTAGATTGGACAATTTAAACTTGTATTAAAATTGAATGTTTGCTTTTCCAAGACTATCTTTTTGGTTATATGAAACATGTGACTTTGGATTTGGTTAACTAAATACAGTTGAAATAACTCCACGTCTTTAGAACCTTTGGTGCATGACCTGGTCGTTCTGTCATTCGGAGAGCTGTTGTATCACGAGACTCAATTTAGTAGGTAAATGTGGTTCCGGGCTGCTCCTGTTATCAAGTGCTTTATTATAGCTCACCGCTGTGCTTCCTTGTTTTGGCATCTTTCAGGGATCTTACTAACCACTGTGCGGCAATGACTGCGGTGTGGGACCCTCCGCGCTGCTTTTGAACTTATTTCTTCAAGTTGGTCGGTGTGCTGCTATTTATATATTCAGCCAAATATATGTGCATGTGGTTATATGCAGGTGATGCTGTTACACATGTGAAGCCAGGAACTCTGTTTCTGTTGTAACATCCATAGTGGCAATACAGCTTGTGTTTGTTTCTCAGGTTGCCAAATATATCGGACGAATGTTACTTGTTTTTTTACTTAATGCTCATATTTTTCTTTTCAATTTATTTCGGATGCCAGTTATTCACTTGAAGGTCCTCATTTGCTTAGGATCTTCTATTGTGGTAGCGTTGTGTCCACCAGTTCTCATTCCTGGTAGTGTAAGAAGTAATTTATTGCGCTCTTTATGTATCTTTATAGGCTACTCAATAGGTTGGTTTGGTCTCTCTTCACCAATGTTTTTGTATTTTTAGATGTAGTTTGTTTTCTTGTGTCTGGGGCCTCCATCTTGGCCCAATGGGAATTACATCAATTTTGTGTTATTCACTCTGCCTCATGGTAAGCATGTCTTTTAATGTTAGATATGTCCATGTTTGCTTCAGTGGGCACGCACTGATGTTCTCATGAGGTGTGCATGTGCACTGGTGATTGCATAGGGTTGTTTTTAGCATTCATGCACAATAGCAGCACTGGTGCTAATTTAGGCCCACTTTTGTGTTCAATCTGTACTTACCTAGGTACTTCTCCAGTACTTGTATATACATATCATTTGGACCTTTCTAAGTTCTCTGATGTACTAGTTACTTACCTTCGGTAACTAAATATCTGGTAGAGACATATTCTAGTTGCAGATTCCTTACCTTAGAATTTTCCCCCAGACGTTAGACTGGATCCGGAGATTTGTTTTCTTCGAGCAATACCCTTGTGTGTCGGTAGGTGGCGTCGGTCGACTCCGCAGGCGTTGTGGTCGCCGTGATGACGTCAGGAGTAGTAGATAGATGCAGACCTCTCAGTGACGTCAGTTTCTTTTAATGACTTTCCACGCCAGAGCGCAGAGCCGCTAAGAACACTGATATTGGTGCGCCAGAGCTAAGGACCTGAAAGGGGGGAATCCCTGTCCCTAGAAATCAGTTCGCAAGCGGGGAGGATGGGTGGGCGGTAAGGAATCTGCAACTAGAATATGTCTCTACCAGATATTTTGTTACCGAAGGTAAGTAACTTGTACATCTGATGGAAACTTCTAGTTGCAGATTCCTTACCTTAGAATAGATACCCAAGCAATGCCATCCTCAGTGGTGAGCTGCGAACTAAGGACATACTGGAAAGTCCTGCAGGACCGAACGACGAAAGTAGCCGTCCCAACGGACCTGACTGTCCAGGCAGTAATGCTTAGCAAATGTGTGCAGAGACGCCCACGTAGCTGCCTGACAGATATCCAGGGCAGGAACTTCGCGTGCTAACGCAGTGTGGAAGCAGCAGTGGCCGTGGTAGAATGAGCCTGCAAGCCGTCAGGAGGTTGCTTTTTCGCCAAAGCGTAGCACATTTTGATGCAAAGAAGCACCCATCGAGAGATGGTGCGCTTCTGCACCGCCTTCCATTTCTTCGCACTCACATAACCAACAAAGAGTTGATCGTCCACCCGGAAGTCTTTAGTACGATTGAGGTAGAACGCCAACGCTCTTTTTGGGTCCAGGCGGTGGAGCCTCTCCTCCTCATGGGAAGGATGTGGGGGTTCGTAGAAGGTAGGCAAAGTGATGGACTGGCCTACATGAAACAATGTAACCACCTTAGGAAGGAAGGAAGCTCTAGTGCGTAACACCACTTTGTCGGGGTGTACGGACAAGTATGGAGGCTTTGAAGAAAGGGCCTGAAGCTCACTCACCCTGCAAGCAGAGTTGATGGCGATGAGAAAGACAGTTTTGAATGTGAGGAGCCGTAAGGGACAATTATGCATAGGCTCAAAGGGAGTACACATAAAGAAAGTAAGCACAAGATTAAGATCCCACTGAGGCATGATGAAGGGAGTGGGAGGAAATAAGTGGGTGAGTCCCTTTAAGAACCTACTCACAAGAGGAGATTTAAAGAGGGAGGGCTGATCAGGAAGCCTAAGAAAGGCGGAAATGGCAGACAGATACCCCTTAAGGGTGCCCAATGCAGAGCCATGCTGGGCTAATGAAAGAATTAATAGAAGAACCTCTGAAAGAGGGGCAGATAGGGGATCAACAAATTTGTTGGTGCACCATGCCACAAATTTATTCCAACGACAGGCGTATACAGTTTTAGTCGAGGGATGCCTGGCTGCCAAGATAACATTGCAGACTTCGGGTGGAAGGGCAAATGCCGTCAACTGTTGTTGCTCAGTCTCCACGCATGAAGGCGGAGGTTGTACAGGTTCGGGTGAAGGACCGTCCCCTGCTGCTGCAACAGAAGATCGGCCCGAAGAGGCAGTCTGAGTGGAGGATCGATGGACATGCTCAGTAGTTCTGGATACCACACTCTTCGAGCCCAGTCCGGAGCCACCAAGATAACTTGGGCCCGGTCGCTCTTGATCTTTTTGAGAACTCTGGGCAGAAGAGGGATAGGCGGGAAGGCGTAAAGGAGGCCGGAGTTCCACTTGAGACGAAAAGCTTCTCCGAGCGAGTGCCGTCTTGGAAACTGCAACGCGCAAAATAGCTGACATTCCACATTCTCTGCGGAGGCGAACAGATCTAACCAAGGCTCTCCCGACTTGAGAAAGACACCTTGCGCCACCTCCGGATGGAGACGCCATTCGTGATCGACAGTGCGGCGGCGGCTGAGTTTGTCTGCTCTGGCGTTGAGAGAGCCCGCCAGATGCTGAACCATCAGGGTAATGCCCTGATTTTCCAGCCATGTCCAGAGGCATAGTGCCTCCTGACATAGGGTCCAGGACCCTACTCCGCCTTATTTGTTGGAGTACCACATGGTGGTAGTGTTGTCCGTGAACACCTGCACCACTTTCCCTTTGAGAGAGGGAAGGAATGCTTTCAACGCAAGTCTGATCGCTCAGAGCTCCAACATGTTGCGGATCAGTGCCTGACGCATAAAGAAAAGAACTGACGTCACTGCGCGAGAGCGGCATCTATGTACTACTCCCCACGTCATCACGGCGACCACGACGCCTACGAGCCCTGCGGAGTCAACCAACGCTACCTACCGACGCGCAAGGGTATTGCTCGAAGAAAAAATCTCCAGATCCAGTCTGACGCCTGGGGGAAAGTTCTAAGGTAAGGAATCTGCAACTAGACGTCTCAATCAGATAGTTTGGAGCATATGACTTATCAATTTTGTTTTATATCTTAGATACTATCTGGGGTCTTGCATGTTTTTTTAATGTTTTCTCCCAGAAGAAGGTGGCTCCCCCCGGTTGCCTCTTCCACTGAAATGCGCGTTGGAGCTGTTGAACACTGGACCTCAAGAAATTCAGTACCCGGCAGGATGTGACCTAGGGACAGATTTACAGTTGTACACATAACTACATTGATAAAGAATAGTAGAGAAAATAAGGGAGATAATTGAATTTGAAAGGATTGACTCCAACATTTGGTTATGGATATATATTTTTAAGGTATATCTGGTAGTTCAATGTTCTGTATATGATTGCAACTGTATGCTCTATGTTATAGAGTAAGTTTTATTTGCATAGTGTGAGGTATGAGGAACATGGTGATTGGTGTGGTACGTATGTTTTGAACGATAATGTTGTGAATGAATGTGCAAGATACCCAGCGAGTTAGGTTTGAAAAGGCTACAACTTATGTGTTGCTGTATGAGGTACCGTTTATTTGGGTTATTATTACTATATGTATAATTAAATATTCTCATATAATTATGGCATCAATCCGGTAACATGTGTAATTACCTACAAGGTTTATTGAGTATACATATAGCTCCAATTCTATCTTGATGTTATAGAAAATTGGAGTTATTACCCTTACTTATTTATGGTTTGGAGCAGTTAACGATTTTGTTGTACTTGTATGTTTCTCCTGGGTTCTGCTCCATATATCATAGCAGGGCTCTCTGCGAGTCTAATGGAGTTTGTACAGCACTTTGCTGTGAGGGAACGGGTCAGTTAGTAGTGTACTGGTAGAGGTACATTCATATTCTTCTTGTTAGTTTGGTGACTTTTTTGTCTTCCCTCTTTTGCATTATTTGTTTAAGTATTCTCTTTTCATTACATTTTGATTCTTTCTGACAAGGTGCACATGGTTTTATTCTTTTGTTTCCTTGAGAGGTTTTTATTCTAAACTTTTGTATATATTTTTTACTTCATGGAAACTATGAAAATGTTGGGTTTTACGGATGAAGAGTTTTCAAAAATTCTAAGTCAAACCACGTTACATATTTGTCCTGCATTTCTTTTGTTAGGGCATATTTGGGAATGGCTGACATTGTTTGTGTGAGAGTATTTGTGTGTTAAGTGGTGCTTGTGTTTCCTATTTTTCGGGGCAGCATGTGAGGTTGTGGGCAGTGCATTTGTCCCCCAGAGATGGGTGTGTTGTGTGATGGGCATGTGTATGTTGGGGACATGTTGTCGTCATGGTATTGGTTGGTGTCTGTGTTGACGTGTTTGTTGCAGTATTGTGTGCCTTTGTGTGTCTTGACTTTGTGCATGTGCGTGTTTGGTGCATGGTATGTAAGATACGTTCTGATATGTGCTTGCTGTGTATGCCAAATGCTGTTTTGTATGGTTGTCTGATTGTGTGTTTTCGTTCTCTGTTGGTGGTACATTGGTGTTGTATGTATGATTTGTCACTGGGCAGTGTCTACTGTGGGTGTTTGCCAATGTATTGATGGTGTTGCGGTTGAGGAGTTGTAGTGACGTTTTGTGTTGTTGTGTGTGACTAAGCTGGTGCTGTGTTTCCAGGAGAAAGGTTACCTTGGAGATAGGCTGTTTACTTTATCCAATAATTTAAATGACAATTGGATTAAATAGTTGAATTTAAAAAAGGCGGCTAGAAGGACAGAAGCGCATGCTGACTTTATGCTGGATATCCTAAAACTGGGGTTATACTAATAGGCTTAAGGGTGAGAAAAACATACCAGGTCTCTACATAGACATAAAATGTTTCTGGAGAAATGGTCCTTGATCTCCAATAGGTGTTCACATGACTGGATGCTCTGTATCTGAGAAACTACTAGAGCGATGGTGGCTCTTCTCTACAAAGAAATTGTTGGTTAGAACAAAAGTTCAAACAAACAACTGCACTAGATGAAGCCAAGAAGCGTTGTGAAGAATTCATTATTGAGTTTCAGTCTTTCAACCAGTATCTTGTTAAGAGAAAAAACGAAAAATTCAATGTTTCTGGAGAAATGGGGTGAATTTGAAGAGAAGTGTGTATAGCTCCATTCTATGAGAATTACATGAATTGGTCTAGATATATAATAGACAATGGGGGTCATTCTGACCCTGGCGGTAAAATCCGCCAGGGCCAACGACCGCGGGAGCACCGCCAACAGGCTGGCGGTGCTCCCTTGGGCATTCTGACTGCGGCGGTACAGCCGCGGTCAGAAACGGAAAACCGGCGGTGTACCGCCGGTTTTCCGCTGCCCTGGGGAATCCTCCATGGCAGTGCAGCTTGCTGCGCCGCCATGGGGATTCCGACCCCCATACCGCCATCCTGTTCCTGGCGGTTTTGGCTGCCAGGCACAGGATGGCGGTATGGGGTGTCGTGGGGCCCCTGGGGGCCCCTGCAGTGCCCATGCTAATGGCATGGGCACTGCAGGGGCCCCCGTAACAGGGCCCCACCAAGATTTTCAGTGTCTGCCATGCAGACACTGAAAATCGCGATGGGTGCAACTGCACCCGTCGCACCCCTTCCACTCCACCGGCTCCATTCGGAGCCGGCATCCTCATGGAAGGGTGTTTCCCGCTGGGCTGGTGGGCGGCCTTCTGGCGGTCGCCCGCCAGCCCAGCGGGAAACCCAGAATACCCGCGGCGGTCTTTTGACCGCGCAGCGGTATTCTGGCGGTTCCAGCCAGGCCGGCGGCTTCCGCCGCCGGCCGGGGTCAGAATGACCCCCAATGTGTTTTTCATATGGCTAGGGGAGGAGGAACAAATGGAAGAGTTCTGCCTATGGCTCAACTTATGTGACCCTAATTTGAAGTTCATGTGTAACAAGAGTCGTTCACAAGTTGAATACTTAGACATCTGGATCAAACACTGAGATGGTTATTTTGAGGTCTCTCTATATCCCAAACCCACAGCGAGAAATACGCTATTAAATTTTAATAGCTATCATCCTCGCTGCTAGAAACGAGGCATATCATTTAGCCAGTTTCTACGTCGCACTTGCACCAATATGAGGGATTTCCTTCATCGTGCAGAAAATTTGGAACACAAACTAATACTTCAAGGTTACCCCAGAAGACTTGTCAAGGATTCACTGAAAAGAGCCAGGTATTATGACAGTCATTCTATGTCACAACAGAAATGACAGAGAAGATGAGAAATTAGTATGTGATGTTTGACATTTGAATCTGACTAGAAAATCAGACACATCATTAATTCCCAATGGCACATCCTCAACACCAATTCGGACACAGGTATTCGGAGTACATCTGTGCTCGCTTTTAACAGGAATCACAACCTGAGAAATATCTTGGTCACATTTTCTGTAGATAGCCCAGTGAAGGAGGCTCAGAGGTCCCTTACAGGACTGCAGCCTATTAAAGGTAATCATAAATGTGGGACCTGCCATGCGTATGCAGGAGCCACTGTATCTATTGAGATTACTTAAGGCAACAAATCTATTCATCTAACCGGGATGACTAACTGTAGAACACAATGTGATCTACTTGATAAAGATACAGCAAACATAAATCTGCTATACGCACAGAAAAAATGAATGCCCCTCCCAGTGGCACATGGCTTCAAGTAGGCCAAACAGCAAGATCTGCATTGGACGATTTTAGAGAAAATATTGGTCCTTAACCTGTTCTGTGCCGAGGACGTGGTGGTTACGTCCTTCGGCACAGTGCTGCTGTGCCGAGGACGTAACCATTACGTCCTCGGCACACAGCCCAGAGGGAGTGCTTTCGCTCCCTCTGTGTGCTTCCCCCCACCCCCACCCAAAGGCAGGGATGGAAGGGGAAGCCCTTCCCCTTCCCCTTCCACCCCGACCCCTCCCACCCCCCGTGACATCAGCGCGCGAGCACGCGCTGTTTGTCACAGAGCCTCCCCCATCGCGATCACGTGGGGGAGGCCTGGAGAGGCTTCAAAGGGAAGGAAATGTATTTCCTTCCCTTTGAAGTCTCTCCAAGCGTTTCAAAAGCCGGATTGCTTGCAATCCGGCTTTTGAAACGCCCACTAGACACCAGGGATTTATTTTATTTTTTTAAATTGTCATGAGGGAGTGACCCCTTGGGCAAGAGTCGCTCCCAGGGGGGGCATTTTTTGGGAAGGCCTTTTCTGCCCCCGGGGGGGGCAGAAAGGGGAGCCCCCAGAGGGGCACCAGGGATATATCAATTTTTTTCTTTTGGTTTTGTTTATGTTTTTGTTTTAGGTGTGGGTCCCGTAGGCAAGGGTCACTCCCCTAGGGGGGAAATTATATTTAGGCCATTTGGTCTATTTTGATGAGGCCAATCTGCCCCCAAGGGGGACAGAAACCACTAGACACCAGGGAGCTTTTTTTTTTTTACGTGAATTTCACGCAAGGAGAGCGACCCCTTAGGCAAGGGTCGCTCCCCTGGGGGCGGAATTATTTTAGGCCATTTCTGCTATTTAGGCTAAGCTGCCCCCAAGGGGGGCAGAAACCAATAGGCACCAGGGCTTTTTTCTTTTTTTTGTTTTACAGATGGGGAGCGAACCCTTGGACAAGGAGGGAAAAATTGTATTTAGGCCATTTCTGCCCCCTTTGGGGGCAGATCGGCCAATTTTTTGCTACGCCAATCTGCCCCCAAGGGGGGCAAAAACCACTAGGCACCGGGGATTTTTTTTTTGGCGCAAATGTCATGCAGGGGGAGCGACCGCGTAGGCAAGGGTCGCTCCTGGGGAGGGAAGGGGTTGGGGGTGTGGGGGGGCAAATTTACTTTAGGCCATTTCTGCCCCCCCTGGGGGCAGATCGGCCTATTGGTATTAGGCCGATCTGCCCCCCAGGGGGGGCAGACACCTCTAGGCGCCAGGGCAATTTTTTTTTTGTGTGTTTTTTTTTGGTTTGTTTGTTTTTTTAGAGATGGGGAGATTAGGCAAGGGTCGCTCCCCTGGGGGGCAAATTGTATTTAGACCATTTCTGCCCCCCTTGGGGGCAGATTGGCTGATTTTAGGTCAATCTTCCCCCAAGGGGGCAGAAACCACTAGGCACTGGGGATTTTTTTTTTGGCGCCAATGTCACGCAGGGAGAGCGACCCCGTAGGCAAGGGTCGCTCCCTGGGGGAATTGGGGGGGTGAAGGGGCAAATTTATTTTAGGCCATTTCTGCCCTCCCTGGGGGCAGATCAGCCTATTGTTATTAGGCCGATCTGCCCCCGTGGGTGGCAGATGCCTCTAGGCGCCAGGGCAAAAAAAGAATTTGTGTTTTTTTTTTATTTGTTTGCTTTTTTAGAGATGGGGGAACGCTGGGTGGAAGGAAATGTGTGGCTCCTCTCAGATTCCAGAACTTTCTGTCACCGAAATGTGAGGAAAACGTGTTTTTTTAGCCTAATTTTGAGGTTTGCAAAGGATTCTGGGTAACAGAACCTGGTCAGAGCCCCACAAGTCACCCCATCTCGGATTCCTCTGGATTTCTAGTTTTCAAAAATGCGCTGGTTTGCTAGGTTTCCCAAGGTGCCGGCTGAGCTAGAGGCCAAAATCCACAGGTAGGCACTGTTTTCTATGAAAAAGTGTGATGTGTCCACGTTGTGTTTTGGGCCATTTCCTGTCGCGGGCACTAGGCCTACCCACACAAGTGAGGTATCATTTTTATCGGGAGACTTGGGGGAACGCTGGGTGGAAGGAAATTTGTGGCTCCTCCCAGATTCCAGAACTTTCTGTCACCGAAATGTGAGGAAAATGTGTTTTTTTAGCCAAATTTTGAGGTTTGCAAAGGATTCTGGGTAACAGAACTTGGTCAGAGCCCCACAAGTCACCCCAACTTGGATTCCCCTAGGTCTCTAGTTTTTAAAAATGCACAGGTTTGGTAGGTTTCCCTAGGTGCCGGCTGAGCTAGAGGCCAAAATCTACAGGTAGGCACTTTGCAAAAAACACCTCTGTTTTCTTTCAAAAAATGTGATGTGTCCACGTTGTGTCTTGGGGCGTTTCCTGTCACGGGCGCTAGGCCTACCCACACAAGTGAGGTATCATTTTTATCGGGAGACTTGGGGGAACGCTGGGTGGAAGGAAATTTGTGGCTCCTCTCAGATTCCAGAACTTTCTGTTTCCGAAATGTGAGGAAAATGTGTTTTTTTAGCCAAATTTTGAGGTTTGCAAAGGATTCTGGGTAACAGAACCTGGCCAGAGCCCCACAAGTCACCCCATCTTGGATTCTCCTAGGTCTCTAGTTTTCAAAAATGCACAGGTTTGGTAGGTTTCCCTAGGTGCCGGCTGAACTAGAGGCCAAAATCTACAGGTAGGCACTTTGCAAAAAACACCTCTGTTTTCTTTCAAAAAATGTGATGTGTCCACGTTGTGTTTTGGGGCATTTCCTGTCATGGGCGCCACAAAAGTGAGGTATCATTTTTATCGGGAGACTTAGGGGAACGCTGAGTGGAAGGAAATTTGTGGCTCCTCTCAGATTCCAGAACTTAATGTCACCGAAATGTGAGGAAAATGTGTTTTTTTAGCCAGATTTTGAGGTTTGCAAAGGATTCTGGATAACAGAACCTGGTTAGAGCCCCACAAGTCACCCCATCTTGGATTCCCCTAGGTCTCTAGTTTTCAAAAATGCACAGGTTTGGTAGGTTTCCCTAGGTGCCGGCTGAGCTAGAGGCAAAAATCTACAGGTAGGCACTTTGCACAAAACACCTCTGTTTTCTTTCAAAAAATGTGATGTGTCCACGTTGCGTTTTGGGGCATTTCCTGTCGCGGGCGCTAGGCCTACCCACACAAGGGAGGTATCATTTTTATCGGGAGACTTGGGGGAACGCTGGGTGGAAGGAAATTTGTGGCTCCTCTCAGATTCCAGAACTTTCTGTCACCGAAATGTGAGGAAAACGTATTTTTTTAAGGCAAATTTTGAGGTTTGCAAAGGATTCTGGGTAACAGAACCTGGTCAGAGCCCCACAAGTCACCCCATCTTGGATTCCCCTAGGTCTCTAGTTTTCAAAAATGCATAGGTTTGGTAGGTTTCCCTAGCTGCCGGCTGAGCTAGAGGCAAAAATCTACAGGTAGGCACAATGCAAAAAACACCTCTGTTTTCTTTAAAAAAATGTGATGTGTCCACGTTGCTTTTTGGGGCATTTCCTGTCGCGGGCGCTAGGCTTACCCACACAAGTGAGGTATCATTTTTATCCGGAGACTTGGGGGAACAGTGGGTGGAAGGAAATTTGTGGCTCCTCTCTGATTCCAGAACTTTCTGTCACCGAAATGTGAGGAAAACGTGTTTTTTTAGGCACATTTTGAGGTTTGCAAAGGATTCTTGGTAACAGAACCTGGTCAGAGCCCCACAAGTAACCCCATCTTGGATTCCCCTAGGTCTCTAGTTTTCATAAATGCACAGGTTTGGTAGGTTTCCCTAGGTGCCGGCTGAGCTAGAGGCAAAAATCTACAGGTAGGCACTTTGCAAAAAACACCTCTGTTTTCTTTAAAAAAAATGTGATGTGTCACGTTGCGTTTTGGGGCATTTCCTGTCGCGGGCGCTAGGCCTACCCACACAAGTGAGGTATAATTTTTATCGGGAGACTTGGGGGAACGCTGGGTGGAAGGAAATTTGTGGATCCTCTCTGATTCCAGAACTTTCTGTCACCAAAATGTGAGGAAAACGTGTTTTTTTAGCCAAATTATGAGGTTTGCAAAGGATTCTGGGTAACAGAACCTGGTCAGAGCCCCACAAGTCACCCCATCTTGGATTCCCCTAGGTCTCTAGTTTTAAAAAATGCACAGGTTTGGTAGGTTTCCCTAGGTGCCGGCTGAGCTAGAGGCCAAAATCTACAGGTAGGCACTTTGCAAAAAACACCTCTGTTTTCTTTCAAAAAATGTGATGTGTCCACGTTGTGTTTTGGGGCGTTTCCTGTCACGGGCGCTAGGCCTACCCACACAAGTGAGGTATCATTTTTATCGGGAGACTTGGGGGAACGCTGGGTGGAAGGAAATTTGTGGCTCCTCTCAGATTCCAGAACTTTCTGTCACCGAAATGTGAGGAAAACGTGTTTTTTTAGCCTAATTTTGAGGTTTGCAAAGGATTCTGGGTAACAGAACCTGGTCAGAGCCCCACAAGTCACCCCATCTCGGATTCCTCTGGATTTCTAGTTTTCAAAAATGCGCTGGTTTGCTAGGTTTCCCAAGGTGCCGGCTGAGCTAGAGGCCAAAATCCACAGGTAGGCACTGTTTTCTATGAAAAAGTGTGATGTGTCCACGTTGTTTTTTGGGCCATTTCCTGTCGCGGGCACTAGGCCTACCCACACAAGTGAGGTATCATTTTTATCGGGAGACTTGGGGGAACGCTGGGTGGAAGGAAATTTGTGGCTCCTCCCAGATTCCAGAACTTTCTGTCACCGAAATGTGAGGAAAATGTGTTTTTTTAGCCACATTTTGAGGTTTGCAAAGGATTCTGGGTAACAGAACTTGGTCAGAGCCCCACAAGTCACCCCATCTTGGATTCCCCTAGGTCTCTAGTTTTTAAAAATGCACAGGTTTGGTAGGTTTCCCTAGGTGCCGGCTGAGCTAGAGGCCAAAATCTACAGGTAGGCACTTTGCAAAAAACACCTCTGTTTTCTTTAAAAAAATGTGATGTGTCCACGTTGTGTCTTGGGGCGTTTCCTGTCACGGGCGCTAGGCCTACCCACACAAGTGAGGTATCATTTTTATCGGGAGACTTGGGGGAACGCTGGGTGGAAGGAAATTTGTGGCCCCTCTCAGATTCCAGAACTTTCTGTTTCCGAAATGTGAGGAAAATGTGTTTTTTTAGCCAAATTTTGAGGTTTGCAAAGGATTCTGGGTAACAGAACCTGGCCAGAGCCCCACAAGTCACCCCATCTTGGATTCTCCTAGGTCTCTAGTTTTCAAAAATGCACAGGTTTGGTAGGTTTCCCTAGGTGCCGGCTGAACTAGAGGCCAAAATCTACAGGTAGGCACTTTGCAAAAAACACCTCTGTTTTCTTTCAAAAAATGTGATGTGTCCACGTTGTGTTTTGGGGCATTTCCTGTCATGGGCGCCACAAAAGTGAGGTATCATTTTTATCGGGAGACTTAGGGGAACGCTGAGTGGAAGGAAATTTGTGGCTCCTCTCAGATTCCAGAACTTAATGTCACCGAAATGTGAGGAAAATGTGTTTTTTTAGCCAGATTTTGAGGTTTGCAAAGGATTCTGGATAACAGAACCTGGTTAGAGCCCCACAAGTCACCCCATCTTGGATTCCCCTAGGTCTCTAGTTTTCAAAAATGCACAGGTTTGGTAGGTTTCCCTAGGTGCCGGCTGAGCTAGAGGCAAAAATCTACAGGTAGGCACTTTGCAAAAAACACCTCTGTTTTCTTTCAAAAAATGTGATGTGTCCACGTTGCGTTTTGGGGCATTTCCTGTCGCGGGCGCTAGGCCTACCCACACAAGGGAGGTATCATTTTTATCGGGAGACTTGGGGGAACGCTGGGTGGAAGGAAATTTGTGGCTCCTCTCAGATTCCAGAACTTTCTGTCACCGAAATGTGAGGAAAACGTATTTTTTTAAGGCAAATTTTGAGGTTTGCAAAGGATTCTGGGTAACAGAACCTGGTCAGAGCCCCACAAGTCACCCCATCTTGGATTCCCCTAGGTCTCTAGTTTTAAAAAATGCATAGGTTTGGTAGGTTTCCCTAGCTGCCGGCTGAGCTAGAGGCAAAAATCTACAGGTAGGCACAATGCAAAAAACACCTCTGTTTTCTTTAAAAAAATGTGATGTGTCCACGTTGCTTTTTGGGGCATTTCCTGTCGCAGGCGCTAGGCCTACCCACACAAGTGAGGTATCATTTTTATCCGGAGACTTGGGGGAACAGTGGGTGGAAGGAAATTTGTGGCTCCTCTCTGATTCCAGAACTTTCTGTCACCGAAATGTGAGGAAAACGTGTTTTTTTAGGCACATTTTGAGGTTTGCAAAGGATTCTTGGTAACAGAACCTGGTCAGAGCCCCACAAGTAACCCCATCTTGGATTCCCCTAGGTCTCTAGTTTTCATAAATGCACAGGTTTGGTAGGTTTCCCTAGGTGCCGGCTGAGCTAGAGGCAAAAATCTACAGGTAGGCACTTTGCAAAAAACACCTCTGTTTTCTTTAAAAAAAATGTGATGTGTCCACGTTGCGTTTTGGGGCATTTCCTGTCGCGGGCGCTAGGCCTACCCACACAAGTGAGGTATAATTTTTATCGGGAGACTTGGGGGAACGCTGGGTGGAAGGAAATTTGTGGATCCTCTCTGATTCCAGAACTTTCTGTCACCAAAATGTGAGGAAAACGTGTTTTTTTAGCCAAATTATGAGGTTTGCAAAGGATTCTGGGTAACAGAACCTGGTCAGAGCCCCACAAGTCACCCCATCTTGGATTCCCCTAGGTCTCTAGTTTTAAAAAATGCACAGGTTTGGTAGGTTTCCCTAGGTGCCGGCTGAGCTAGAGGCCAAAATCTACAGGTAGGCACTTTGCAAAAAACACCTCTGTTTTCTTTCAAAAAATGTGATGTGTCCACGTTGTGTTTTGGGGCGTTTCCTGTCACGGGCGCTAGGCCTACCCACACAAGTGAGGTATCATTTTTATCGGGAGACTTGGGGGAACGCTGGGTGGAAGGAAATTTGTGGCTCCTCTCAGATTCCAGAACTTTCTGTTTCCGAAATGTGAGGAAAATGTGTTTTTTTAGCCAAATTTTGAGGTTTGCAAAGGATTCTGGGTAACAGAACCTGGTCAGAGCCCCACAAGTCACCCCATCTTGGATTCCCCTAGGTCTCTAGTTTTAAAAAATGCACAGGTTTGGTAGGTTTCCCTAGGGGACGGCTGAGATAGTAGGCCAAAATCTACAGGTAGGCACTTTGCAAAAAACACCTCTGTTTTCTTTCATAAAATGTGATGTGTCCACGTTGTGTTTTGGGGCGTTTCCTGTCACGGGCGCTAGGCCTACCCACACAAGTGAGGTATCATTTTTATCGGGAGACCTGGGGGAACGCTGGGTGCAAGGAAATTTGTGGCTTCTCTCAGATTCCAGAACTTTCTGTCACCGAAATGTGAGGAAAACGTGTTTTTTTAGCCAAAGTTTTAGGTTTGCAAAGGATTCTGGGTAACAGAACCTGGTCAGAGCCCCACAAGTCACCCCATCTTGGATTCCCCTAGGTCTCTAGTTTTCGAAAATGCACAGGTTTGGTATGTTTCCCTAGGGGGCGACTGAGCTAGAGGCCAAAATCTACAGGTAGGCACTTTGCAAAAAAACACCTCTGTTTTCTTTCATAAAATGTGATGTGTCCACGTTGTGTTTTGGGGCGTTTCCTGTCACGGGCGCTAGGCCTACCCACACAAGTGAGTTATCATTTTTATCGGGAGACTTGGGGGAACGCTGGGTGGAAGGAAATTTGTGGCTCCTCTCTGATTCCAGAACTTTCTGTCACCGAAATGTGAGGAAAACGTGTTTTTTTAGCCAAATTTTGAGGTTTGCAAATGATTCTGGGTAACAGAACCTGGTCAGAGCCCCACAAGTCAACCCATCTTGGATTCCCCTAGGTCTCTAGTTTTCAAAAATGCACAGGTTTAGTAGGTTTCCCTAGGTGCCGGCTGAGCTAGAGGCCAAAATCTACAGGTAGGCACTTTGCAAAATACACCTCTGTTTTCTTTAAAAAAATGTGATGTGTCCACGTTGCGTTTTGGGGCATTTCCTGTCGCGGGCGCTAGGCCTACCCACACAAGTGAGGTATAATTTTTATCGGGAGACTTGGGGGAACATAGATTAGCAAAACAAGTGTTATTGCCCCTTGTCTTTCTCTACATTTTTTCCTTCCAAATATGAGAGAGTGTGTAAAAAAAGACATCTATTTGAGAAATGCCCTGTAATTCACATGCTAGTATGGTCACCCCGGAATTCAGAGATGTGCAAATAACCACTGCTCCTCAACACCTTATCTTGTGCCCTTTTTGGAAATACAAAGGTTTTCTTGATAGCTATTTTTCACTCTTTATATTTCAGCAAATGAATTGCTGTTTACTCGGTATAGAATGAAAATGCACTGCAGGGTGCAGCTCATTTATTGGCTCTGGGTACCTAGGGTTCTTGATGAACCTACAAGCCCTATATATCCCCGCAACCAGAGGAGTCCAGCAGACGTAACAGTATATTGCTTTCGAAAATCTGACATCGCAGGAAAAAGTTACAGAGTAAAACATTGAGAAAAATTTATGTTTTTTTCACCTCAATTTCAATATGTTTCTTTTTCAGTTGTTATTTTCTGTAGGAAACCCTTGTAGGATATACACAAATGACCCCTTGCTGAATTCAGAATTTTGTCTACTTTTCAGAAATGTTTAGGTTTCTGTGATCCAGCATTGGTTTCACGCCCATTTTTGTCACTGACTGGAAGGAGGCTGAAAGCACAAAAAAGTTTTTAAATGAGGTATGTCCCAGTAAAATGCAAAATTTGTGTTGAAAAAATTGGGTTTTCTGATTCAAGTCTGCCTGTTCCTGAAAGCTGGGAAGCTGGTGATTTTAGCACAGCAAACCCTTTGTTGACGCCATTTTCAGGGGAAAAAAACACATTCCTTCTTCTGCAGCCACTTTTTCCCATTTTTAAAGAAAAAAACAAATGTTCACTGTATTTTGGCTAATTTCTTGGCCTCCTTCAAGGGAACCCACAAAGTCTGGGTACCTCTAGAATCCCTAGGATGTTGGAAAAAAAGGACGCAAATTTGGCTTGGCTAGCTTATGTGGACAAAAAGTTATGAGGGCCTAAGCGCGAACTGCCCCAAATAGCCAAAAAAAGACTCGGCACAGAAGGGGGAAAGGCCATTGCAGCGAAGGGGTTAAGGGACAGGATTGCAACATCAAAAGCAAAAGAAGGGAGGTGTTCTGGGATTTATTCCCTTGAAACTTTTGAGAAAGGCCTTAATGAGGACATCCCATCGGAAAGTACTATTTGGGATATATGTGAGTAAAATGCTCAGGTTTTTGCTACATTATGCCTACTGGTTTTCCTGATTTTTGTTTATCCATATTCAGTGTTAGGTTTTGTCTTCCTTCTTCAGTAGTCTTTTTATATAAGGTGTGTCTGGGCAGTAGGTTGCATCTTTACTTAGTCTTATTAGGCTGTTTGTATGATTTTACCTTAGATGTTCTATGCATTTGTGTTTCATTTGTTATTTTTTGCATTTGATGTATTCTATTATTTTTTTATATTTGATGCAGCTGTTTTATCAAGTTCTTTTTAAACAATTTTTAGAACAACCTTGGACACATGGTCCAGTTTTATTTCCATTGTTCTGTGCGCACCTGCTGGTTTGGGCAGGCAGGCTCCTGTGTTTTAGTTTTTTTGCATCTTTCCCTTAATATGGCGACTCTGTGTTCCATTAGCATTAATGCTTTGACCACTTGGAGGTCGAGCGCCACGTACATGATGCAACATGTGACTTTGGATTTGATTCTTTAAATACGGTTGAACTACCTCTGCGTCTTTAAAACCTTTGGCACATGGGCACTCCTGGTCAGTCCGTCATTCAGAGAACTGTTGTATCACTAGATTCTATTTAGCAGGTAAGTGTGGTTCCGGGCTTCTCCTGTTATCGCGAGATTTACCATAGCTCACTGCTGTGCTTCCTCGTTTTGGCATCGTTCAGGGATCTTACTATCCTCTCTGTGGCAATGACAGTGGTGCTGGACCCTCCGCGCTGCTTTTGAACTTATTTCTTCAAGCTGGTCAGCGTGTTGTCATTTAGATATCCGGCCAGATATATGTGCATATGGTTATATGCAGGTAATGGTGTTTCACATCTAAAGCCAGGAACTCTGTCTCTGTTGGAACATCCATATTGGCAACACAGCTTGTGTTTGCTTCCCAGGTTGCCGTGTATCGGCTGAATGTTATTTGTTTTTTACGTAACACTAAAAGTTTTCTTTTCATTTAATTTTGGGTGCCAGTTATTCACTTGAAGGTCCTCATTTTCTTAAGATCTTCTATTTTGGGAGAGTTGTGCCCTTCAGTTCTCATCCATGGGACTGTAAGTAGTAATTTATTGCACTCTTTTTAGGCTACTCAGTAGGTTGGTTTGGTGTCTCTTCAACAATGTTTTTGTATTGTTAGATGTAGTTTGTATTTTTGTGCCTGGGGCCTCTGTTTTAGCCCAAAAGGAATTACATCTTTATGTGAGTTATTCAGTCTGCCTAGTAGTCTTTTAATGTTAGATATGTCCATGTTTGTTTCAGTGGGAACATGAGTGTGCATGTGCACTGGTGATTACATAGGGTTGTTTTTAGCCTGCATGCGCAATAATAGCAGCACTGGTGCTAATTTAGGCCCACTTTTGAGTTAAATCTATACTTACCTAGGTACCTCTCCAATACTTGTATAACCATATAATTTGGACCTTTCTATGTTCTCTGATAGTTTGGAGCATATGGCTTATCAGCTTTGTATCTTAGATACTCTATCTGCGGTCTTGCACAGTTTTTTTTTTTTAGTGTTTTCGCCCTGAAGGTGTCGACTACCATCAAAACGCACATCTGTGGTGTTGAACAGTACTCGGCTGGATGTGACCAAGGGACAGACTTACAGCTGCACACACAACTATATGGATAAACAATAGTAGAGGAGATAATTGAATTTTAAAGGATTTATTCCAGCATTTGGTTATGGAGGGAGGGAGATAGATATATTAATTTACATGTGGTAGTTCAATGTTCTGTATATGATTGCAACTCTATGCTCTAGATTTGTTTTCTAGTTGTTAAGTGTGAAGTCTAAGGAAGATGGTGATTGGTGTGGTTTGTATATTTTAAATGATAATATTGTGAGTGAATGTGTGGGATACCCAGGGAGTTAGGTTTGAAAAGATTACAACTGTTGTGTCTCTGTATAAGACATCATTTATTTGGGTTATTACTACTCTATGTATAATTGAATATTTTCAATTAATTATGGCATCAAACCAATAAAATGTGCAGTCACCTACAAAGTTCATCAAGTCTACATATTGCTCGAACTCCATCTTGATGTTATAGAAAATTGAAGTTATTACTCTTACTTGTATATGGTTTAGAGCCGTTAACTATTTTGTTGTACTTGCACGATTCCCCCCAAGTTCCACTCCATATGTCATAGCAGGGGCCCTCTCCAAATCTAATCCCAATTCTGTCTGCCGCAGCAAAACACCCTACTTTGAAGTAACAGAAAACATCTGCATAGGAATTTTAGAAACGGTCAATACATTAAAATTTTCTGAAGGTATCCAGTCTAGATTTAGATGTCATCCTAAAACTATTCCCTTATGCAATTACAGTCCTTTTATAGAAGATATTTGCCGTCATTCCAAGCTATCAGTAGGTGCTACTTGTTAAGCGTGTTGTGCACAATTCACAGGTCCCTTGGTCCTGATGCGATACTGATTGAGCCCGCTTTTTCAAGAACTATGTTACCTCTCAGTTACTGATGCTTTTTTAGGTCGATGCCTACCAGACAGCACAGCTGTCTGGTTTTCTAACAGCTACTTGGGGACATTCTGAAAGCTTCCCTGTGAATTCATTTTGCCCATTGCTCACCAATGGCTTTGTGGCTGTAACTCACAGTTGTTTACTTTCTATTTGCTGGTTTTATTTGTGTTAGGCTGTCCAGCTTGAGTTTGTCGCACTGGTGGAGCATAACCCCTTTACTGTATTCTTCCATAAGTGCTCGCTGTTTTACAGAAAGACTTCTAAATCTTGTTCTTGTTACAATTGCTGTGCACTCAAAGACAGAGGTCAAATGTCACTATTCCCTTTATGACACTATGGGACTCCAATCTACACCAGTTCACACCACTACTCCACTCTAAGACACCCTACAACACACCACTCTACAACATTATACTCCACAACATTTAACAGTACGCAACACCCTCTACGCCACTTTACTCTATGACACAATGACACTGTACAACGCTTCATTCTAAAACACACTACTTTTGCCACTCCACTTTGCGACAATCTACTCTACGCAACTCTCTCTACGCCACTGCATGCCACTTTACTCCAGTATACAAAATGCCACTCTACTCTACTCCACTCTACACCCATCCACTCTTCTTCCTCCATGCCACTCTACTCTACACCCATCCACTCTTCTTCCTCCATGCCACTCTACTCTACACCCATCCACTCTTCTTCCTCCATGCCACTCTACACCCATCCACTCTACTCTACACCCCACCCCACCCCACTCCATTCCATTCCATTCCATTCCATTCCACTCCACTCCACTCCATTCCCCTCCATGTTACTAACTTTTAGCCATGCTGAACAGCTGGGGCACCAACCAGATTACCACATTTTTATGCAGAGCACCACCCATCTCGAGATGGTTTGCTTCTACACTGCCCGTCCTTTCTTCGCGTCCACATATCCGACAGAGTTGATCACCCACGCAGAAATATTTGGTTTGATTGAGTTAGAACACTAGTGCTCTTTTTGGATCTAGACAGTGGAGTCTCTCCTCTTCAAGAGAGGGACGAGGGGTGTGTAAAAAGTAGGCAAAGTGATGGATTTGCCTACATGAAAAGGCGTAACCAACCTTAGGAAGGAAGGAGGTACTGGTACTAAGCATCACTTTGTCAGGATGGACAGATAAAAATGGTGGCCTCGACGAAACAGCAAGAAGCGCACTCACTCACTCACTCTGCGGGCAGAGGTGATGGCAATCAGGAAAGCAGTTTTTATAGGAGGATCCGCAAAGAACAATTATGGATTGACTCAAAGGGGGCACACATAAGGTAGGTAAGGACCAGGTTCAAATCTCACTGGGGCATTATAAACAGGGTAGGTAGGTACAAATGGGTGAGTCCCTTAAGGAACCTCACACAATGGGGGACTTGAATAGAGAAGGTAGATCTGGCAATCTGAGAAAGGCTGAGATAGCAGATAAGTAGCCCTTAAGGATGCTCAAAGCAGAGCCCTGCTGGGCAGGAGAGAGGATGAACAATAGAACCTCAGAGAGAGGTGCAGAAAGGGGAATCAATAGATTTGTTGGTACACATTGCCATAAATCAATAGATTTGTTGGTACACATTGCCATCAATTTGTGCCGCATACTGTTTTGGTGGTGTGATGCCTGGCTGCCCAGATAATATCACAGACTTCGGACGGAAGGTCGAAAGCTGTCAACTGCCACCGCTCAATCCCCACGCAAGAAGGCAGAGACTAGACAGGTTTGGGTGGAGAACTGTTCCCTGCTACTGCGACAGAACATCCTCCCGAAGGGGCAGTCTGATCAGAGGATCCGTCACCATGCTCAATAGCTCAGAATACCAATCTCTTCCTGCCCAGTCCGTAGCCACAAGGATTACTTGGGCCCGGTCATTCTTGATCTTCTTCAAAAGTTTGGGCAGAAGTGGTATTGGCAGGAAGGTGTAAAGGAGGCCTGAGTTCCACTTGAGACGAAAAGCATCACAGAGCGAGTGCGGTCTTGGAAACTCCAACGCACAAAACAGCTGACATTGCTCGCTCTCTGCAGAGGCGAACAGATCTAACCAAGGCTCTCTCCACTGCTGAGAGACCTTGCGCCACCTCAGAATAGAGACACCATTCATGATCGACCATGCATCAACGGCTTAGTTTGTCTGCTTTGGCGTTCAGAGCCCACCAGATGTTGAACCATCAGGGTTATGCTCTGGTGACCCAGCTATGTCCTAAGGCACAGAGCCTGTTGACAGAGTCCACAAACCTACTTGTTGCAGTACCACATGGTGGTGGTGTGTTCTGTGAACACCTGCACTACTTTCCCTTTGAGCGAAGGAAGGAATGCTTTCAATGAAAGCCTGATCGCTCGGAGCTCCAAAGGATTGATGTGGAAGCAGTGTTACACCGGAGACTAGAGGACTCTGATCTCTGCCATGTGGCTGCCCCATCCAAGGAGCGACACATCTGTCTGGATGGGTAAGGGAAAGGGATCTGCCATTGACCCAATCCTGATTCAAAAGCCATTACTGCAGATCTTGATCTGGACCATGTCAGAGAGATTCCTGTGATGCTGCACCCACTAGAACTTCAGGTTCCACTGCAGCTCCTGCATATGCCATTTGGCATGTGTCAACAGCAGGAAGCCATGAGGCCCAGCAGCCTCGGTGTCATTCTCACCAAAATCCAAGATAGAGGCTGGAACATCGGCATCATAGCCTGAATATCCTGAACTCACTTTTCTGGAGGATAAGCCCGAAACTGCAGTGTGTCCAGAACAGCTCCAATGAAGGGCAGCATTTCAGAGGTAGTCCGGTGTGATTTCTGCATGTTTATAGTGAACCCCAGCGAATGCAGAAGATTCAGCGTAGTCTGAAGGTGGGAGACAACAGTCTGGGGCTTGTTCATCTTCAACAGCCAGTGGTCGAAGATGGGAAAGATTGAAACCCCTAACCTGCGCAGATGAGCTGCGACCACTGCTGCCACTTTCCTGAACACCCAAGGTGCGCTGGTAAGGCCGAAGGGGAGCACAGTGAAATTAAAGTGCTTGTGAGCTACCACAAATCTCAAGTAACATCTGTGGGCAGGCAGGATGGGTATGTAGAAGTAGGCGTCCTGAAACTCCAGCGCTACCATCCAGTCTCCAGGGTCCAAGGCAGACAAGACCTGAGCCAGGGTGAGCATTTTGAACTTCTTCTTGAGGAAGGGATTGAGCGCCCGGTGGTCTAGCATAGGGCAAAGGCCCCTGTCCTTCTTGAGCACAAGAAAGTAGTGGGAATAACAACCACAAACTACTTGTGGCACAGGGACCCTCTCTCAGACTCCTTTGGCCAAAAGAGCCGTGATTTCCTCAAGGAGAAGTGGCAAGTGATCCTCCACTAAGCAGTCAAAAAAATGGTGACATGGGCGGGAGTGTAGAATCGAAGGGGAGGTAGTAGCCCCTTAGGACTATTTGCAAAACCCACCTGTCCGTCGTGATGGATTCCCAGTGGGGCAGGTGATGGCAGATCCTGCCACCAACTGGTCCGGGATGTTGTGACTGACTAGGAGGGTTTGGAGGCTGCAGCAGAGGTGGGGTGGACTGGGCAGACCTCTGGCTCCCAGACACACAAGCCCAAGGAATTCCGCATCCATGGCCACACAGTGGCTGAGTAGTATGTGCAGCTGGAAAGGAAAGGACGCGGGGGGACACACCTTCCATGGCCACAAAAGGGGCAAAAAGCAGGCTGTGCTTGGTGAGGGGCTGCTGCAAGGCCAAGGGATTGAGCCATAGCCCTGGACTCCTTAAAACGCTCAAGCGCAGAGTCTGCTTTGTCTCCAAAGAGACAGGCGCCATCGAAGGGCATGTCCATGAGAGAGTGTTGGTCATCTCCTGAAAAGCCAGACGTCCTCAACCAGGCGTGGCACTTTAAGGCCACCGATCTACCCAGTGAGTCAGTTGTGTCCACCCCAATATGGATTGGGAACTTGGCTGCACCCCTCCCATCAGCAACGGCTTGGGAGATGATGGCCCGGGCCTCTTCCGGGACCTGCAGCAACACCTGCCCGACCGTATCCCATAAGGAATGGGTGTAGCGGCCCAAGAGGAATGCGGTGTTCACAGACTGTAATGCCAGACCGGAGGAAGAAAACATCTTCTTCTCAAGTTGATCCAGTCTTTTTGATTCCCTATCTGGGAGTGCGGATGGGAATGTGCGAGATGAGGAAGAAGCCTGGATGACTAGGCTCTCAGGCGTAGGGTGTTCAGACAGAAATTTAGGGTCCTTCGGCGCAGGCCAATGGCGGCGGGCGATTGTCCTATTCACAGATGCTCCTGCGCTGGGTTTTGACCAGGTACCCAGAGGGACATCCATGAGGGCTTCTTTGAATGGTGAAAGGGGTTCCGAAGTGGAAGCCCCAGGCTGAAGCACCTAAGTCAGGAGATTAGTCCTGACCGCTACAGAAGGGAGCTAGAGGCAGAGGACCTCAGCGACCCTGCTGATCACCATTGAATATGAAGCTCCCTCCACCGTAGCCACGGTAGGGGGAGAAAGCATGCCAGTGTCTGTAGAAGTATCCAGACCAATAGCATCGCCCTGTTCAATTCACGGTTGTCTAGAGGGTATTCCTGAGGGTCAAGCAACGCCTTCACACCCTCCCCGTATTCATACCCATAATAAAAAGGGTCAGAATAAAACCTGGGGCGAGAAGACCCCACCGGTGTCGAGCTATGGGTTGCCGTGGATCATGATTGGTTTGACAATGATAGTGGGGCCACCCGGCTCCGGAAGTATCAAAGTCTTTGCTGGTGCAGGGGACGGTCACATTGGCACAACTGTCATCAGCACTGACCACACAACAGATCCAGAGGGGCCCTCAGTGGCCAAAGCTGCCAGCATGGAACCAGAGGGACCCTACCCCCCCCCCCCCCAAAATCCAATCCTCTGGGCCCTAAAGGCGCTGCGATGGGTGGTGGTGGTGGTGGTGGTGGGGGGGGGGGGGGGGGGGGGGGGGGGGGGGGGGGGGGAGGGGTAGGGTCGGGTCGGTCTGCCCGAAGATGAGGCGCATGACCTCATAAAACTCCTTCAGCTGGGCAGGGGTGGCTCTGGCTCCCCGAAAGTAGGGGAGGTGCAGAGTGGACCCAGAAGTAGGCTCCACCGACTGAGGCCTAGAGCATCAACACTCTTCCTGCACTGCATCGGTCGAGCCACGGGGCAAAGTCAAAGAACTTTTGGCCTTCTACAACTTTCTTTATATGACCCAAGTGTCCCGAAGATTTAGAATGGGGCGAGGAAGAGTGGTGATGATTCTGCTAGCGGTCTAGTGACCTTCCTCTCGAATGAGCCCGGGAGCGATGCAGAGTGCGCAGGGCGACCATGAGTCTCAGGGAACACTCCCTCAAAGCCTTCGGCCAAGCATTTGGAGCACGACTTTGGGTCGTGTTCATGCTCCAGACACCACAAACACACAAGGTGCGAATCAGTCACCAACATCATTTGGTGACAGGAGTCACGGTTTGAACCAGGTCTTCCGTGACATCCCTCAACGCACCTAAAACATAAAAAATTATGACAAAATGGTTGAAGCTAGTCAAAAAATGACAAAGGGTAGCCCTTTTCTGCATCTGCGCTTGGGGCAGAAAGAAAAGAACTGGCGTCAATGTGCTGAGGTGGCACCTATATACAACTGCGATGTCATCACAGCGACCATGACGCCAACAACGCACGCAGAGTCGACTGACACCACCTGATGGCACACAAGGGTACTGCTCAAAGAAAAATCTCCGGATCCATTTTGACGCCTAGGGAAATTCTAAAGTAAGTAATCTGCAACTAAAAGTCTCTATCAGATAAGCAGTACACCCCAAGCAGTGGTTGGCCAGTGGATGTTGCAGAAGACTGAAACATGGTCTTTAGGTAGCTTGACCAAATCTAGCTTGCTGGCATGCAGGACATTCACACAGCAATGCTTGGTGAACATGTATGGAGTGGACCAAGTAGCTGCCATACAAATGTCAGTTTATGGGATTTTTTTTCCCCAGGAAAGCCACTGGGCTGCTTTTTTTCCTGTGAAATATGGCCTGGGAGAGGCAGGCAAAGGTTCTTTGCCCTATTGTACCAGGTTTGGATATACTTGATTCCATCAGTTGTGCCCGTTTTAGACAGAGCATGGCCTTTGTGCGTTTTGGAAAAAGTAACAAAAAAAAAGTTGTTGTGTACTCCAAAAGGACTGGATTCTGTCAATGTAAAACATGAGGACAGACTTGACCTCTAGGATGTGAAGGGCCCTTTCTGTTACCGTTTGTGGATGAGCAACCAAGTGCAGATACGTGGAAGCATATGCCAGGCTCTATGTTTGCAAGTGTAATGTTAGAAGATAATATATGATCTCCTGAACTGTAGGGATAAAAGGGGCCGGGTGCTTAGACATACAGTAATAAACAAACCTCTTCCACTGGGTGCACAAGAGGCTCATATAGAGGCTCTGTGTGAACTTGACTGGTGACACCGAAATGTGAAGGAGGAATATAGTGGCTTTGATGTGAGCAAGGAAGGCACTGTTTGTTTGCTCTCTTGATTCCTACCAGCCCTGTAGAATGGGCACACAAAGGACCCTCTCTGAGTTGATATCTGTAGGGACCCCATGGTATCGGCTATGTACATGTTTTAAAGTTTTTCTAATATCTGGTCCACCTGCAGTCCAAAGATGTTCACCATCGAACAGCAGGTTTAACATGTGTTGCTGTACATTTGGCTTAAAGCCGGAGGCATTGAGCCAGATGTGACATCTTACCAGAATACTGGTGTGGACATCCCTGGTAGCAGTGTTGGCTGTGTCTAGGGCGGAGCAGATGGGGGTCATTGGATATGGTCTTCCCCTCTTACCAGCTTGTGCCGACACAGCCTGCACTCCTCAGGAAGGTGCTTAAGGAGAACCACCTTCTCATCTATATCGTACTGGGAGAGGAGGCCACCCAAAGTGTGGCTGACAGCACTGCCACCCTCTTGTCAGCTGCATCCAGCTTTTTTTATCTCCTTGCTAGGAGGGGGGACGTCACCTGCAGCTTGTGCATTTGAATCTTTCCATGCCATGTAGACTACCAGCAAGTCTGGGCGTATGTGGCCAAGAACGTAGGGTGGATCACTAGGAGAGGGTTTGTAAAAAAAAAAAAAATCCTGAAGAGTAAACAAATAACTACATCGACCCTACGTGTAATAAACCGTGCCTAGATCTCTGAAAGTCTCAGGAGCGATCCTCAGCCTGTAAATATGCGTAGGAAATGAAAGGTGCATTGGGTCTTATACATGTTGCGTGGGAAGACAACTTCCTGGTTGAAACATTGTCCTTCAACTTTATGATATGTGGCTGCCCTGTGTATGACCTCATGTTAAGCAATAGTGTGATCAGTGGGTGAAGACTTGGCTGGATACAGATCCAGGCCTGCATCACCTGGAGGATTGACATCAGTCATCCCTGGGCTTCTTGCCATAGGGAGCATCATAAGGGCCATCCAATTGGAGTAGGCCAAGAAGCAGAATGTGGGTACTCTTTTGGTGTGTCTGATGAAGGAAGTGCATGAGGTGGTAGTGGTTAAGGAGGAGGAAGTCTTTGATGGGGTGTGTCTTTTGAGTTTGAGGGAGCATTTGACATGGACCATGCTTGCATGCCAGTATCTACTTCAGTATTGGTGGTGATGCAGAGGGCATTGCCATCTCTGAATGGGCCTGAGGTTTATGGTGGGCCTTTGTGGTTGCGGAAGGGAGCAGTGCCACCTCTGAAGCCTTCAGTTAGTGTTGACTAAGGCAGTGGAGGCCCAGAAGGGTGCAATTGAGATTCTGGACCGCACTAGGGCAGTGCTTAGACTGCACACATGATCACTAAACAGCCATGGGTTGTGTGTAGGTGCCAACCATACTCACAGACCAAGTCTTTCGTGACTGCAAGAGCTCGGGGTCTTGATGTTCTCCTTTGAAGTTAGAGGCTCTGCTCAGTTCTGACCTGGACTGGATCAGCTAGACCCTCTTCTTCCTAAACTTAAACATTGCATTCCCTGAAGATGTTTGGGATGATGAGGGGGTCCTTAGGACTCCTGCCTCTGCATTCTCCACTGCTTGCATCAGTAACAACGCCGCTTCTTTGACCAGAATGTGAGGTAGGCATGGCATGTGGTGTCTTCATGCTCAGGTGAGAGGAAGGAAATTGCCAACTTGATGGTGGGCAGTCCAGGGGAGGTTGGAACAACAATGGGGACAGTATTGGAAGGGTGTCCTTTAAACCACTGACCTGGCATTCTCAAAGGGGTGCAGGAGGAGAGATGATAGGTATAGGGACCTGAATGGGGGCTGAGTGGTGAGGTGAAGGGAGTTGGGATTTGAATGCCCGATGAGTGTATACGAAAAGGAAACAGGATGGAGGATCCGAAACAGTAAATTTTTTCTATTGTGGAGTCAAGGAATCAAACGGGCCCAGTGTTAGGGGAAGGAACACAATTTAACCATGAAGCCGATGCCCATGCACATTACTAGCAGCTAAGTGAGCAGTCATTATGCCTCATGACTCGAAAGACTTCTTAGAATAAAAACAAGCTGCAAACATTGAAACCCAATGGCACAAGAGTATTAAGAGAATGTGTACCTAGAGCCCAGAGGCTATGAACATATAATTATTATTGGTGCATTAAAAAAAAAAAGGTACTATTGGCTTTTGAGTACGGTTACTTGAAGACATACTTCAAACACATATGAAAGACCAAAAAGAGTTGGAAAAAAAAAAATCAGAAGAAATCAGTGTCAAACAAGTTTGCAAGGTAACAGATTGGCCCACCACATGGCACTCATACGCACTTCTTTTCAGGTGTATGTACAACATAGCAGAGAAAGTGCAGTCATTCACTGTGCCCCAATTTGGATATGGTGGGGAGAGCAAAGTGTGAATGACAGTTAAACAGACCAATGGATGAAAAGGGCTGACCAAATACCCTCTATCAAGGATATATATATATATATATATATATATATATATAAAATGTCACTTACCCAGTGTACATCTGTTCGTGGCATGAGACGGTGCAGATTCACATGCAGTGCATATCCCGCCATCTAGTGTTGGGCTCGGAGTGTTACAAGTTGTTTTTCTTCGAAGAAGTCTTTTCGAGTCACGAGATCGAGGGACTCCTCCCATTTCGGCTCCATTGCGCATGGGCGGCGACTCCATCTTAGATTGTTTTCCCCGCAGAGGGTGAGGTAGGAGTTGTGTATATAGTAATAGTGCCCATGCAATGGAGTAAGTGTGTATGTACATATGTGACTAAAAGTATTATATTTACAAATTTACAAATGTACAAGTTTAATTTTAATCAACTTATAACGGCTACAGGCTCCCGGGGAGGCGGGTGGGCGCATGTGAATCTGCAGCAACTAATACCACCAACAGATGTACACTGGGTAAGTGACATTTTCCGTTCGGTGGCATGTGTAGCTGCAGATACACATGCTGTGCATAGACTAGTAAGCAGTTATCTCCCCAAAAGCGGTGGTTCAGCCTGTAGGAGTTGAAGTTGTCTGAAACAATGTTCGTAGTACTGCTTGGCCTACTGTGGCTTGCTGTGTTGTTAGCACGTCTACACAGTAGTGTTTGGTAAATGTATGAGGCGTAGACCATGTAGCTGCCTTACATATTTCTGTCATTGGAATATTTCCTAGAAAGGCCATGGTAGCACCTTTCTTTCTAGTTGAGTGTGCCTTTGGTGTAATAGGCAGTTCTCTTTTAGCTTTAAGATAACAGGTTTGAATGCACTTAACTATCCATCTAGCAATGCCTTGCTTAGAAATTGGATTTCCTGTATGAGGTTTTTGGAAAGCAATAAATAATTGTTTTGTTTTGCGAATTAGTTTTGTTCTGTCAATGTAGTACATTAACGCTCTTCTGATGTCCAATGTATGTAGTGCTCTTTCAGCTACAGAGTCTGGCTGTGGAAAGAACACTGGTAATTCTACTGTTTGATTTAAGTGGAACGGTGATATGACTTTTGGTAAAAATTTAGGATTTGTTCGTAGAACTACTTTATGCTTGTGTATCTGAATAAATGGTTCTTGTATGGTAAATGCTTGAATCTCACTTACTCTTCTTATAGATGTGATGGCAATTAAAAATGCAACTTTCCATGTTAAGTATTGCATTTCACAAGAGTGCATGGGCTCAAAAGGTGGACCCATGAGTCGTGTTAAGACAATGTTGAGGTTCCATGAAGGAACTGGTGGTGTTCTTGGTGGTATAATTCTCTTTAGACCTTCCATAAATGCTTTTATGACTGGTATTCTAAATAGAGAAGTTGAGTGCTTAATTTGCAGGTAAGCTGAAATTGCTGTAAGATGTATTTTAATGGAAGAAAAAGCTAGCTTTGATTTTTGCAAATGTAGTAAGTATCCTACGATGTCTTTGGCAGATGCGTGTAAGGGTTGAATTTGATTATTGTGGCAGTAATAGACAAATCTTTTCCACTTATTTGCATAGCAATGTCTAGTAGTAGGTTTCCTAGCTTGTTTTATGACCTCCATACATTCCTGTGTAAGGTCTAAATGTCCGAACTCTAGGACTTCAGGAGCCAGATTGCTAGATTCAGCGATGCTGGATTTGGGTGTCTGATCTGTTTGTGTTGCGTTAACAGATCTGGTATGTTTGGTAGTTTGACATGAGGCACTACTGAGAGGTCTAGTAGTGTTGTGTACCAAGGTTGCCTTGCCCATGTAGGTGCTATTAGTATGAGTTTGAGTTTGTTTTGACTCAGCTTGTTTACTAGATATGGAAGGAGTGGGAGAGGGGGAAAAGCGTAAGCAAATATCCCTGACCAACTCATCCATAACGCATTGCCCTGAGACTGATCTTGTGGGTACCTGGATGTGAAGTTTTGGCATTTTGCGTTTTCCTTTGTTGCAAATAGATCTATTTGTGGCGTTCCCCAACTCTTGAAGTAAGTATTCAGTATTTGGGGGTGAATCTCCCATTCGTGGATCTGTTGGTGATCCCGAGAAAGATTGTCCGCTAGCTGGTTCTGAATTCCTGGAATAAATTGTGCTATTAGGCGAATGTGGTTGTGAATCGCCCAATGCCATATTTTCTGTGCCAGAAGACACAACTGTGTTGAATATGTTTCTCCCTGTTTGTTTAGGTAATACATCGTTGTCATGTTGTCTGTTTTGACAAGAATGTGTTTGTAGCTTATTATGGGTTGAAATGCTTTCATCGCTAGAAATACTGCCAATAGTTCTAAGTGATTTATGTGAAACTGTTTTTGGTGAGTGTCCCATTGTCCTTGGATGCTGTATTGATTGAGGTGTGCTCCCCAACCTATCATGGAGGCATCTGTTGTTATTACGTATTGTGGCACTGGGTCTTGGAATGGCCGCCCTTGGTTTAAATTTATACTGTTCCACCATTGAAGCGAGGTGTATGTTTGGCGGTCTACCAACACCAGATCTAGAATTTGACCCTGTGCCTGTGACCACTGTGATGCTAGGCACTGTTGTAAGGGCCGCATGTGCAACCTTGCGTTTGGGACAATGGCTATGCATGAGGACATCATGCCTAGGAGTTTCATCACCTTTTTGACTTGTATTTTTTGATTTGGATACATGGCCTGTATTACATTGTGAAATGCCTGAACCCTTTGTGGACTTGGAGTGGCAATCCCTTTTGTTGTGTTGATTGTCGCCCCTAAGTATTGCTGTGTTTGACACGGCAGAAGGTGTGACTTTGTGTAGTTGATTGAGAAACCTAGTTTGTGTAGGGTTTCTATGACATACTTTGTGTGTTGTGAACACCTTTCTAGAGTGTTGGTTTTGATTAACCAATCGTCTAGGTACGGTGTAGGAAGTTGGCTCTGTATGTGCTATTTCAAAGTAAGGAATAGCATGCACAGAGTCCAAGGGTTCCCCTTAGAGGTAAGATAGTGGCAAAAAGAGATAATACTAATGCTCTATTTTGTGGTAGTGTGGTCGAGCAGTAGGCTTATCAAAGGAGTAGTGTTAAGCATTTGTTGTACATACACACAGGCAGTAAATGAGGAACACACACTCAGAGACAAATCCAGCCAATAGGTTTTGTTATAGAAAAATATATTTTCTTAGTTTATTTTAAGAACCACAGGTTCAAATTCTACATGTAATATCTCATTTGAAAGGTATTGCAGGTAAGTACTTTAGGAACTTTGAATCATTACATTAGCATGTATACTTTTCACATAAAACACAATAAGCTGTTTTAAAAGTGGACACAGTGCAATTTTCACAGTTCCTGGGGGAGGTAAGTTATTGTTAGTTTTGTCAGGTAAGTAAATCACTTACAAGTCTCAGGTTTGGGTCCAAGGTAGCCCACCGTTGGGGGTTCAGAGCGACCCCAAAGTTACCACACCAGCAGCTCAGGGCCGGTCAGGTGCAGAGGTCAAAGAGGTGCCCAAAACACATAGGCTTCAATGGAGAGAAGGGGGTGCCCCGGTTCCGGTCTGCCAGCAGGTAAGTACCCGCGTCTTCGGAGGGCAGACCAGGGGGGTTTTGTAGGGCACCGGGGGGGACACAAGTTCACACAAAAAGTACACCCTCAGCGGCACTGGGGCGGCCAGGTGCAGTGTAGAAACAAGCGTCGGGTTTTCAATGTAAATCAATGAGAGACCAAGGGATCTCTTCAGCGTTGCAGGCAGGCAAGGGGGGGGCTCCTCGGGGTAGCCACCACCTGGGCAAGGGAGAGGGCCTCCTGGGGGTCACTCCTGCACAGGAGTTCCGTTCCCTTAGGTGCTGGGGGCTGCGGGTGCAGGGTCTTTTCCAGCCGTCGGGAAATGGAGTTCAGGCAGTCGCGGTCAGGGGGAGCCTCGGGATTCCCTCTGCAGGCGTCGCTGTGGGGGCTCAGGGGGGACAACTTTGGTTACTCACAGTCTTGGAGTCACCGGAGGGTCCTCCCTGAGGTGTTGGTTCTCCACCAGTCGAGTCGGGGTCGCCGGGTGCAGTGTTGCAAGTCTCACGCTTCTTGCGGGGAGTTGCAGGGGTCTTTAAATCTGCTCCTGTGTAACAAAGTTGCAGTCTTTTGGAGCAGGGCCGCTGTCCTCGGGAGTTCCTTGTTTTTCTTGAAGCAGGGCAGTCATCTGAGGATTCAGAGGTCGCTGGTCCTTTGGAAAGCGTCGCTGGAGCAGGTTTCTTTTGGAAGGCAGGAGACAGGCCGGTAGGACTGGGGCCAAAGCAGTTGGTGTCTTCTGTTCTTCCTCTGCAGGGGTTTTTCAGCTCAGCAGTCTTCGTCTTCTTGTAGTTTCAGGAATCTAAATTCTTAGGTTCAGGGAAGCCCTTAAATACTAAATTTAAGGGCGTGTTTAGGTCTGGGGGGTTAGTAGCAATTGGCTACTAGCCCTGAGGGTGGGTACACCCTCTTTGTGCCTCCTCCCAAGGGGAGGGGGTCACATTCCTATCCCTATTGGGGGAATCCTCCTTCTACAAGATGGAGGATTTCTAAAAGTCAGAGTCACCTCAGCTCAGGACACCTTAGGGGCTGTCCTGACTGGCCAGTGACTCCTCCTTGTTTTTCTCATTATCTCTCCTGGACTTGCCGCCAAAAGTGGGGGCTGTGTCCAGGGGGTGGGCATCTCCACTAGCTGGAGTGCCCTGGGGCATTGTAACACGAAGCTTGAGCCTTTGAAGCTCACTGCTAGGTGTTACAGTTCCTGCAGGGGGGAGGTGTGAAGCACCTCCACCCAGAGCAGGCTTTGTTTCTGTCCTCAGAGAGCACAAAGGCTCTCACCGCATGAGGTCAGACACTCGTCTCTCGGCAGCAGGCTGGCACAGACCAGTCAGTCCTGCACTGAACAATTGGGTAAAATACAGGGGGTATCTCTAAGATGCCCTCTGTGTGCATTTTTTTATAAATCCAACACTGGCATCAGTGTGGGTTTATTATTCTGAGAAGTTTGATACCAAACTTCCCAGTATTCAGTGTAGCCATTATGGAGCTGTGGAGTTCGTTTTTGACAGACTCCCAGACCATATACTCTTATGGCTACCCTGCACTTACAATGTCTAAGGTTTTGCTTAGACACTGTAGGGGCATAGTGCTCATGCACTGGTGCCCTCACCTATGGTATAGTGCACCCTGCCTTAGGGCTGTAAGGCCTACTAGAGGGGTGACTTATCTATACTGCATAGGCAGTGTGAGGTTGGCATGGCACCCTGAGGGGAGTGCCATGTCGACTTACTCGTTTTGTTCTCATCAGCACACACAAGCTGGCACGCAGTGTGTCTGTGCTGAGTGAGGGGTCCCCAGGGTGGCATAAGATATGCTGCAGCCCTTAGAGACCTTCCCTGGCATCAGGGCCCTTGGTACCAGGGGTACCAGTTACAAGAGACTTACCTGGATGCCAGGGTGTGCCAATTGTGGAATCAAAAGTACATTTTAGGTGAAAGAACACTGGTGCTGGGGCCTGGTTAGCAGGGTCCCAGCACACTTCTCAGTCAAGTCAGCATCAGTATCAGGCAAAAAGTGGGGGGTAACTGCAACAGGGAGCCATTTCTTTACATACGGGAACACATGTATTTGCTGCCTTCTGATATGTGCAGCTACTACTGCTAGGCACTTTGTAAAAACTCTTGGCGCAGTTGTTATTCCGAATGGCAACACCTTGAATTGGTAATGTGTTCCTTGGAATACAAACCTTAAGTACTTTCTGTGTGAATGATGTATCGGTATATGGAAATATGCATCCTTTAGGTCTAGTGTTGTCATGTAGTCTTGTTGTTTGAGTAGTGGCATTACGTCTTGTAATGTCACCATGTGAAAGTGATCTGATTTGATGTAGGTATTTAATGTTCGGAGATCTAATATAGGTCTCAGAGTCTTGTCTTTTTTGGGTATGAGAAAGTACAGAGAGTAAACTCCTGTTCCTTTCTGGTGTTCTGGTACTAATTCTATTGCTTCTTTTAGTAGTAATGCCTGAACTTCTAGTCCTAGAAGATCTATATGTTGTTTTGACATATTGTGTGTTTTCGGTGGCACGTTTGGAGGGAATTTGAGAAATTCTATGCAATAACCATGCTGGATAATTGCCAGTACCCAAGTGTCTGTTGTTACCTCCTCCCAATGTTTGTAAAATTGTCTTAGTCTCCCCCCCACAGGTGTTATGTGTTGGGGATGTGTGACTTGGAAGTCACTTTTTGTTTTGAGGGGTTTTGGGGCTTTGGAACTTCCCTCTATTTTTTGGGAATTGTGCCCCTCTATATTGCCCCCGAAAACTTCCCCGCTGGTAATGGCTTTGATAAGTGGGCCTTGCTTGTGAGGTTGTGACCTCTGTAGGTTGACCTCGAAACCCTCCCCTAAATGGTGTTTTGCGAAATGTGCCTCTGCTTTGTGGGGAGTAGAGTGCGCCCATGGCTTTTGCGGTATCAGTATCTTTTTGGAGTTTTTCAATAGCAGTGTCGACTTCCGGCCCAAACAACTGCTGTTCATTAAAGGGCACATTCAGCACGGCTTGTTGTATTTCCGGCTTGAATCCTGAGGTACGCAACCATGCGTGTCTCCTTATTGTTATTGCAGTATTTACTGTCCTTGCAGCTGTATCTGCTGCGTCCATTGATGACCGTATCTGATTATTGGAGATACTTTGTCCTTCTTCTACCACTTGTTGTGCCCTTGTCTGGAACTCTTTGGGTAAGTGTTCTATGAAATGCTGCATTTCATCCCAATGAGCTCTATCGTATCTTGCCAAAAGTGCTTGTGAATTGGCAATACGCCATTGGTTTGCTGCTTGTGCTGCAACTCTTTTACCCGCAGCATCGAATTTGCGACTCTCCTTGTCTGGAGGTGGTGCATCTCCCGAGGTATGAGAGTTTACTCTCTTGCGAGCTGCCCAAACAATCACAGAATCTGGTGTTAATTGCTGCGTAATATAAACAGGGTCTGTTGGTGGTGGCTTATACTTTTTTCCCACCCTTGGAGTTATGGCTCTGCCTTTAACAGGCTCCTGAAATATTTGTTTTGAATGTTTTAGCATTCCTGGGAGCATAGGTAAGCTTTGGTATTGGCTATGAGTGGAGGAGAGTGCATTAAATAAAAAGTCATCCTCAATTGGTTCTGAATGCAAGGTGACGTTATGAAACGCAGCTGCCCTTGAGACCACCTGCGTGTAGGATGTACTGTCTTCAGGTGGCGACGGCCTTGTAGGGTAACAGTCTGGGCTGTTATCTGATACAGGAGCATCATAAAGGTCCCATGCATCAGGATCATCTGGACTCATTGCAGTATGAGTCGGAGATTGCATCAGTGGTGGAGTGGCTACCGGTGATGTGTGCATTGATGGTGGTGGAGATGGTGGTGGAGTTGTTTGTCTTGCCACCTTTGCCTGTGGCTGCTTGTCCTTTTCTTGAAAGGCAAGTCTTCTTTTCATCTTAATTGGGGGAAGAGTGCTTATCTTCCCTGTGTCTTTTTGAATGTGGAGCCTTCTTTGAGTGTAGTCTGGCTCAACAGATTGAAGTTCCTCTCCGAACTTATGTCCTTGCATCTGGGAGAACAATCCCTGTTCCTCTGTGTAGGAACCTGTTTTCGGTTCCGATGCTGGATGTTTCGGAATCTTTTCGGTCGCCTTTTTGGGCTCCGAGGCAACCTTCTTTATTTTCGGCGTCGTGGTTTTTCGGTGCCGAACCATTTCGGTGCCACTGTCTCGGTGCCGAATCTGTTCGGGGACGGTGTCTCGGGCCCGAGATTGCTGTGTGGCGGTATCTCGACCGGAGGCGGATGACTTCGCCACATGCATGCCCTTTTTCGGTGCCGATGATCAGTCACCTATCTTTCGGGTTAAGCCATGGCCTGTTGGCGGTGGCGTCGTCTGGGCTTTTGTTGTCTTCTCGTGAGTTTTATGTTTCGATGTCTTACTCACGGTTTTCGGCGTTTCTTCGGGATCGAGCTCGTCCGAGTCCGATTCATGGATGGAGAAGCTTTCTTCTTCCTCCTCGAAACGCCCTTGTCCTGTCGGCGCCGACGCCATCTGCAGTCTTCTTGCTCTTCGGTCTCTTAATGTCTTCCTCGACCGAAACGCTTGACAGGCTTCACAGGTATCCTCCTTGTGCTCTGGAGACAGACACAAGTTACAGACCAGATGCTGACCTGTATATGGATACTTGTTATGGCATTTTGGGCAGAAGCGGAATGGGGTCCGTTCCATCAGCCTTGAAGAGACACGTGGCCGGGCCGACCAGGCCCCGACGGGGGGAATCGAAAAAACCCCGAAGGGCCACCGGAGCTCTTCAAAAGTCGGTGTCGATCTGTTATAACTAACCCGATACCGAACGCAAACAATACCGATGATTTTTCCGAGATTCTAACTAACTTTCCGACCCGAAACACGGAGCGAAAAGGAACACGTCCGAACCCGATGGCGGAAAAAAAACAATCTAAGATGGAGTCGACGCCCATGCGCAATGGAGCCAAAATGGGAGGAGTCCCTCGATCTCGTGACTCGAAAAGACTTCTTCGAAGAAAAACAACTTGTAACACTCCGAGCCCAACACCAGATGGCGGGATGTGCACAGCATGTGTATCTGCAGCTACACATGCCACCGAACACACATATATATATATATATATATATATACACATACATATATATATATATATATATATATATATATGGAAAATGTCACTTACCCAGTGTACATCTGTTCGTGGCATGAGACGCTGCAGATTCACATGCTGTGCATTATCCTCCCATCTAGTGTTGGGCTCGGAGTGTTACTAGTTGTTTTTCTTCAAAGAAGTCTTTGAGTCACAAGACCGAGGGACTCCTCCCTTTCGGCTCCATTGCACATGGGCGTCGACTCCATCTTAGATTGTTTTCCCCGCAGAGGGTGAGGTAGGAGTTGTGTATATAGTAAAGGTGCCCATGCAATGGAGTAAGTATGTATGTACATAATGTGTATAAAAATAGTATATATTTACAAATGTACAAGTTTCATCAACTTATAACGGCTACAGGCTCCCGGGGAGGCGGAAGGGCGCATGTGAATCTGCAGCGTCTCATGCCACGAACAGATTACACTGGGTAAGTGACATTTTTCGTTCAATGGCATGTGTAGCTGCAGATACACATGCTGTGCATAGACTAGTAAGCAGTTATCTCCCCAAAAGCGGTGGCTTAGCCTGTAGGAGTTGAAGTTGTCTGAAATAATGTTCATCATACCGTCTGTCCTACTGTGGCTTGTTGTGTTGTTAACACATCTACACAGTAATGTTTTGTGAATGTATGAGGCATAGACCATGTGGCTGCCTTACAGATTTCTGTCATAGGTATATTTCCTAGAAAGGCCATTGTGGCGCCTTTCTTCCTAGTGGAGTGCGCCTTTGGTGTAATAGGTAGATCTCTTTTTGCTTTAATACAGCAGGTCTGAAAACATTTCACTATCCATCTGGCAATGCCTTGTTTGGATATTGGATTTACTGCATGAGGTTTTTGGAAGGCTACAAACAATTGTTTTGTTTTGCGAAACTGTTTTGTTCTATCAATGTAATATATTAGTGTTCTTTTAATGTCTAACGTATGTAAGGCTCTTTCAGCTACTGAGTCTGCTTGTAGAAAAAAAGACTGGGAGTTCCACTGTTTGGTTTAGGTGGAACAGTGATATAACTTTTGGTAAGAATTTGGGATTTGTACGGAGAACCACTTTATGTTTATTTATTTGTATAAACGGTTCTTGTATAGTAAATGCTTGTATTTCACTTACTCTTCTAAGAGATGTGATAGCTATTAGGAAGGCTACTTTCCAGGTTAGGTATTGCATCTCACAAGAGTGCATGGGTTCAAATGGTAGACCCATGAGTCGTGTTAATACATTATTGAGGTTCCACGAGGGAACTGGTGGTGTTAAATGCTTTGATGACTGGGATTCTAAAGAATGATGTTGAATGTCTAATCTGCAGATATTGCTGTGAGATGTATTTTAATGGAAGAAAATGCTAGTTTAGATTTTTGTAAGTGTGATAAGTAGCTTACAATGTTTTTGGCGGAAGCATGTAGTGGTTGAATTTGGTTATTATGGCAGTAATAAACAAATCTTTTCCATTTGTTTGCGTAACAATGTCTTGTAGTAGGTTTTCTAGCTTGTTTAATGACCTCCATACACTCTTGTGTAAGGTCTAAATGTCCAAATTCTAAGACTTCAGGAGCCAGATTGCTAGATTGAGAGATGCTGGATTCGGGTGTCTGATCTGCTGTTTGTGTTGAGTTAACAGATCTGGTCTGTTTGGTAGTTTGATATGAGGTACTACTGACAGGTCCAGTAGTGTTGTATACCATGGTTGACGGGCCCAGGTTGGTGCTATTAGTTTGAGTTTGTTTTGACTCAATTTGTTTACCAGGTAAGGAAGGAGTGGGAGAGGAGGAAAAGCGTAAGCAAATATCCCTGACCAACTCATCCATAACGCATTGCCCTTGGACGCGAAGTTTTGGCATTTTGCGTTTTGTTGCGAATAGGTCTATTTCTGGTGTTCCCCAGCATAGAAAGTAAGTTTGTAGTATCTGGGGATGAATTTCCCATTCGTGTGTTTGTTGGTGATCTCGACTGAGACTGTGGGCCAACTGGTTTTGAATCCCTGGGATGTACTGAGCTATTAGGCAAATGTGATTGTGAATCGCCCAATGCCAAATCTTTTGTGCTAAGAGAGACAGTTGTGATGAGTGTGTCCCTCCTTGTTTGATTAGGTAATACATTGTTGTCATGTTGTCTGTTTTGACAAGAATGTGTTTGTGGGTAATTAGCGGTTGAAATGCTTTCAATGCTAGAAACACTGCTAACAGTTCTAACTGATTTATATGCAGTTGCCTTTGTTGAACGTCCCATTGTTCCTGTATACTGTGCTGGTTGAGGTGTGCTTCCCCACCCCATCGTGGAAGAATCTGTTGTGATCACGTATTGAGGCACTGGGTCTTGGAATGGCCGTCCTTGGTTTAAATGTACAGGATTCCAGCATTGAAGCGAGGAGTGTGTTTGGCAGTCTATCAACACTAGATCTTGAAGTTGACCCTGTGCTTGTGTCCATTGTGTTGCTAGGTACTGTTGTAAGGGCAGCATGTGTAGTCTTGCGTTTGGGACAATGGCTATGCATTAAGACATCACGCCTAGGAGTTTCATTACAAACCTCACTTAATAGTGTTGGTTTGGGTACATGTTTAATATTATATTTTGGAAGGCCTGTACCCTTTGTGGACTTGGCGTGGCAATCCCCTTTTGTGTCGATTGTTGCTCCTAAGTATTGTTGTATTTGACACTGTTGTAGATGTGATTTTTTTGTAGTTTAGAGAGAACCCTAGTTTGTGTAAGGTTTCTATGATGTATTTTGTGTGTAGAAGACACTGTTGCCGAGTGCTGGTTTTTATTAACCAATCGTCTAAGTAAGGAAATACATGCATGTGCTGTCTTCTGATGTGAGCGGCTACTAGTGCAAGGCATTTTGTGAATACTCTCGGGGCTGTTGTTATGCCGAATGGTAACACTTTGAATTGGTAATGCACGCCTTGGATTACAAACCTTAAATATTTCCTGTGGGAAGGATGTATGGGTATGTGGCAATAAGCATCCTTGAGATCTAATGTTGTCATGTAGTCTTGTTTGAGCAAGGGAATCACGTCTTGAAGTGTCACCATGTGAAAGTGATCTGATTTGATGTAAAGATTCAGTGTTCTGAGGTCTAATATGGGTCTCAGTGTTTTGTCCTTTGGATTTAGGAAATACAGGGATTAAACACCTGTTCCTTTTTGATGGTTGGGTACTAGTTCTATTGTTCTTTTTGTAACAATGCTTGGACTTCTAGTTGTAACAGGTCTAAGTGTTGTTTGGACATATTGTGTGCTCTTGGAGGCACATCTGGTGGCAAATGTAGGAATTCTATGAAATAACCATGTTGGATAATGGCTAGGACCCACACGTCCGTAGTTATGTGTTCCCAGTTGTTGTAATATGTGGTAAGTTCCCCCCCCCCCCACTACTGTAGTGTGGTGGGGGCTTGTGACATTTAAGTCACTGTTTGGTTAGCAGGGTTTTTGGGCTCTGGAATTTCCCTCTTGCTTTAGAGAACTGTCCACCTCTATATTGTCCTCGAAAACCTCCTCTTTGATACTGGCCCTGATATGTGGGTCTGACTTGCGAACTGGAAGGCTCTGTGGTTTGGGCACGAAACCCCCCTCTAAAGTGCGGCTTCCTAAAAGTGCCTCTGCTCTGTGGGGAGTAGAGCGTGCCCATGGCTTTGACCTTGTCCGTGTCTTTTTTCAGTTTTTCTATTGCCGTATCCACCTCCGGCCTAACAATGGTTTATTGAAAGGCATATTTAGCACAGCCTTCTGGATTTCTGGCTTAAATCCGGAGGTCGTGTTTACGAATGGTTACTACCATGTTCACTGTCCTTGCCGCCGTGTCTTCTGAGTCCATAGCCGACCTTATTTGGTTGTTCGAGATAGCTTGGCCCTCCTCAACAACCTGTTGGGCACGTTTGTGGAACTCTCTGGGAAGGTGTTGAATTAGATGTTGCATTTCATCCCTATGTGCCCTGTCATATCGAGCCAATAGAGCTTGGGTATTGGCAATCCGCCATTGATTGGCTGCCTGTGCTGCCACCCTCTTGCCTGCTGCATCAAATTTCCGACTTTCCTTGTCAGGCGGTGGTGCGTCTCCAGACGTTTGGGAGTTTGCCTTTTTCCGGGCTGCTCCCACTACCACCAAATCAGGAGTTAATTGTTGTGTGATATATACAGGGTCAATAGGGGGAGGTTTATATTTCTTCTCCACCCTAGGCATGATGGCTCTGCCTTTTACTGGGTCCTCAAACACTTGTTTGGCGTGTTTTAACATGCCTGGCAGCATTGGTATTGGCTGTGAGTAGATGACAGGGTGTTGAACAAAAAGTCGTCCTCTATGGGCTCTGCATGCAATGCTACATTATGGAATGTAGCTGCCCTTGAAACCACCTGCATGTATGCAGTGCTGTCCTCAGGTGGTGACGGCCTTGCCGGGTAGCAATCAGGACTATTGTCTGAGACCGGTGCATCATACAAATCCCATGCATCCGGGTCATCCCCGTGTGCGTCGGTTACTGCATCATTGGGGGTGTTGCTACCGGGGACAGATGTGGTGAATGTGATGGCGATTGCTGTGGCGAGAATTGTGGTGGTGTCTTTTCCTTAGCCACTTTAGCTTTTGGCTGCATTTCTGTTTCTTGGAATGCGAGCTTGCGCTTCATCTTTATTGGAGGAAGAGTTTGGATTTTCCCCGTGTCTTTTTGTTTATGCAACCTCCTCTGGGTATGGTCTGGCTATCCCATGCCCAGTTCTTGTTCAAATCTGTGACCTTGTAATTGAGTTGAAAGGCCTTGTTCTTCTGTATAGGAGCCTGGTTTTGGCTCCGAGGCCACATGTTTCCGCACCGAAGTCTTTGACAGTCTTTTTTGGCTCCGAGGAAACCTTTTTGACTTTCGGGGTGCCAAACTCTTGGTGTCGAGTTTGGTCAGAGCCGGTATCGCGACCGGAGTCGGATGTCTTCGGCTGCTGGAAGGCCTTTTTCGGTGCCGATGTTTGGTCACCGTATTTTCGGGTTAAGCCATGGCCTGTTGGCGGTGGCGTCCCCTTGGCCTTCATTATTTTGGAGTGAGTTTTTGCCGTGGCTGGTTTACTCACGGTTTGCTGGGTCTTTGGCTGTTCACTCTCTGACTAGTCCGAATCTCGAATGGAGAATCTCTCCTCTTCTTTGACGTCGATGTGCCCGGTCGGTGTCGACGCCATCTGGAGTCTTCGAGCTCTTTAATCTCGCAGTGTTTTCTTGGATCGAAAAGCCCAACAGGCCTCGCAACTATCCTCTTTGTGTTCGGGAGACAAACACAGATTACAGACCAAGTATTGGTCTGTATAAGGATACTTTGCGTGGCGGAAGGGGGGTCCGGTCCATGAGGTTTGAAGATGGACGCAGTCGGGCCGACCAGGCCACGCCGAGGAGTGGAAGCCCCGAAGGGCCGCCGGAGCGCTTCTGTCTTTGGTGTCTATGTGCTATCACTAACCCGGTACAGAGCGCAAACAATACAGTCAAATTTTCCAATAGTTAACTAATTTTTCCGAACCGAAATCCGGAGCGAAGAGGAACACGTCCGAACCCGATGGCGGAAAGAAAACAATCTAAGATGGAGTTGACGCCCATGCGCAATGGAGCTGAAAGGGAGGAGTCCATCGGTCTTGTGACTCAAAAAGACTTCTTCGAAGTAAAACAACTTGTAACACTCCGAGCCCAACACTAGATGGCAGGATAATGCACAGCATGTGTATCTGCAGGTACACATGCCATTGAACATATATATATATATATATATATATTTTTTTTTTATTGCAAGAGTCTTGTGAGACAGCTACAACTATTTGTAGGCCATACGTAAGAAAGGGAGCCAATAGGGCAAAAATAAAATATATATATTTTTTTAAATTGCCCCGTTTCTTCAACCCAGCAAGGCTAACTATTTCTTCCCATAATCCGATCTTCAGATAATAATGATCACTTAAACTGATTAGGGAAGAAACTGAGCTGGTCAATGAATGAATGTGCTTGCAGCTTCTTTATTGAAATGCGTTTAGAGAATGCTCCCCGTGCACCCCTTAGACTGATATGCTTTACTTTGAACAATGAGTGGTCAAACTTGCTTGTGAAAATTAAAGCCATTTATTAATGTACGTATAGTCTAATGAAACCTAGGAAAATTGTTTTTCCTCTCATTTTTTTCCCTGCTTTAAAGAATTGGGTTGATGTTTGTCTGCACTTTTTTTTTTTTTAACCATAACAGGAAATACTGCTAGTGGATGCCTTTACTCGTGAGGCTTAGAAACTCATGCAATTGCCTGTTTTTGCTACAGATACCACAATTAACCAGTCAGTTTCTCCAGGTGGTATTGATTGGATACGGTGGACTGAGCATTTGGAGAAAGTGGTCTTAACTTTGGCACATAGCCATCACTTACAAAAGCCAACAATCATGTTATTTTCAGCACTTTTCTAGGCCATTGTGTAGTCACAGTTGGGCACTTCCTTGCCGAAGCCAGTCACTGTGGGGGTTCACCCTATGAACAGTCCTTTAACAGTTAATTTTTGCTGTGAAACGTGCCACAACTGATCTTGACAGGGAACACAGTAGGTCTATGCTTCTTCGGCACCAGTAAACCTTTCGCCATCATACCTCTAAAGATGGACTTTGAACAGGGGCAATTATACTTTTGTTCCATTTTAGTGGCTTTTTGCAGGTAGGGGTATCAAATGTGCATTGACAACATATGAATGGGGAGCCAAATTAGGCTTTTCAGTAGGTGGTTATCCTGCAGAAGATTCCCAAGTGTTCCTCATGTTAGATATGGATTCTTTCTCCAACTTTTAAGTGGCTTTGAGATTTGCCAACAAGGACATTCTTGGAGTGCCTCCTATGGAGCTATAAGACAGAGGGAGCAAGTGGAGCTTCTTAAACTTTTTTCAAAAGGACAGGGACTTAATAGTGAAGACACATCTAAGAGTAAATCTGCAGCAAAACCTTTGAGCTGTGGGGTCTACACTAAATGTAGAATGGTGTGGTTTTTAACTGACTAAACTTTAAAGAAAAATAGCGAATAAAGCAGTGCAAGCCCAGGCTTCAAGGATCCTAACTCCAGAGTCGACAAGACAGTATCTCTGTGATAAGTCAGTCTTACTGCCTCCTTGCAAACCACCTTTTTCCATTACAAAACAAATTTGAAAAAACATTATAAGACTTTCAGTAAGTGTTGCCTCTAAAATATTCTATTTGCTTAATGTGGTTAGCTTCCTACAAAGAAAAATAGAAAAAAAATAAACAATCATAAATATCATTTAAAAAAAAAATACAAAGTGCCTTAAAAAGAAAGATATTGGGAAAGCCATAAGAATAATGGTGGAGCTCCAATAAGGCAATGTTTAATTGCATAACATAATGAAACAGATCTTGAATGGAGCGTTTGGTGGGTCTACATAAACACCACACTACATAGAAAAGTTTTGTTTATTGGATATAAAAAGTAGTACAGTTACATAAAGTGATGACAGTATTTTCAAACATTTCTTCTTTTCCAAGTGTAGAAAAATATAGAAATTTGCAACACGCTGTAATATTGATTCCTGGTGATATGTACATCGAGTTAATCAAGGGCATGAATAACAACAATTCATCATAATACATGAAGTCAAACTGATACATAATTACAAAATAACTTTTTGGCATTCTCCTTTCTCAAATGGAAGACTTCTAAAGGAATGCATGCCTTGAGAGTGTGTGTATATTATATATAGCGAACAGTTTATTCTTATACCAAGATGGTCAATAGTACAAGAATTACTACAAACTTTAGCACAGCCCTTCAAGTAGGCACTCAAAGCTTGTCAAACACATGCAATCCATTTTCTCTTAAACACAAATAAATGGGAGACGCTTATAGCTCCAAAGGCTGCCCTCACTGCCAGATATGGGGCAACCTTAACACAATCCTGAGAGTTCATTGCCATTTTACTAGTTGGGTAGTGTGTGCTAAACCACAAGATCCACCACACTGTAATGAAATAATTCTGTTGAAAGTCTGCAATAATTATCAAAGAACAGGCTACATTATATATATATATATATATATAGATATATATCTATCTCCAGTGAAGGGAAATGGAACATCAAGCTGCTTACAAAAATATTCAACAGATAACAAAACTGCTGAATTTTCAATGACTTATACAATTCATTTTTTGGTACACATTTCTTTACATAAAAAGGTGCATGATTGCCAACTGGACTAATCAAGGCTGTCTTGTATTTGTTTGCAATTATAATGAAACATTAACGCAAGCATGTAAAATGGCAAAAACAGCACGCACTTCAATAGTCAGTCAAAGGATGGGAAACATCAACACATTTCCTCCCACGTGCTCTTTACCAATGGTGTTCAGTACAAAATGAATGTGTAAGCAAAATATGTGGGCATGTACAGAGCATCTGATGGGTAGTCCACCTAAACCGCAAGAAAGGTGAGAATGTGCTTATTTATACACAACGCACACGCTCAAATTCTACTAACACTTTGCTGAAGGGCTGTAACAAAGCGTGCAAAAAAAAAAAAAAAAAAGCATATTTTCTTTTCCACTCAATTAAAAGAGACATAAAAATGGTTTGCACTGAGAGAAACACAGGTTTAGAAAGATATTACCAAAACGTAGCTGCCTTTTAATGCCCCAAAAAACATCTCAATGGCAGTAGGTTCAAAGTAAACGCTACAGTTCCTCCTGCTATAAAGATCAAAAATGAAATTGTGTCTCCATTTCAAATCACAGTATAGTCTTGTACCAGTTTATGGCAAGCAATAGCTAGATAATTTTGCATACTACTTTATTTGCTCAGATGGAGGTAGATATTTTGGGGATTATACATAACCATTCCTAAAGATGCAAATGCTTCAAACAATAGCAAGGTAAAAGGCATCAGCAAAGGCACCACACAAAAATACTTGCCTTTTTTCTTGCACCCTTCCCAATACTTCTCAGTTCCCTTTCAATATGACACCAACGCATGTATTTGCATTTCACACTCCACAGAAGCTAAATTTGCATCACCATGTCAGTATGTGCTTTTGGCAAGGCAACTCTATAGGACTGACCAAAAGACCACAGAGGGATAAGGCACACTGGCCTTCAAGAACACACCAGGCCCTTCTTCAGACAACACAAAGGCAAAAACAAATTTAGTAGAAACAATGATCTATAAAGCGAAATTTTGGAAGGGTGGTAAATTAAACCCTTAGCAACAGAAGAGTAATCAGACATTTATTCAAAAAGGAGTATTTAGACAATGAAAAACACATCAGGGTTTTTTGGGTGTTCTCCTATCATGATACACTACGGTATTGTGGAATCTAAGTTGATGCCAAAGATAAACGTTTGAATGATTTAATTTCTGTATGCCAAGGATTTGGTCCATTACTGCTTTCTAGTCCAAACCTATTTGAATAATTGCAATTTTTCAAATTTAGGTTTTGTCTTGAATTTCATTTATTTTCTGTTTGGTAAAATGAAGTAGATTGCGCGATACACAGGGTTGCATATCTTCTCTCATTTTAAAGGATGTATGGTTCTAAAATCCATTGAAACTGAAAATGAAAAAGGTACATTAAAGCTTAATGTCAATTTACTATGCTATGTGACCACGTATGTGTTTTTATATTCCTAAAGCACGATACGCAGTGTAACTATTTTCAAGCCAAGGAACCTATGATAAAAAAAGAACTAATTTCTAAAGTAAAGTCTATTTCCTGTGCTAGTGCAACACACACACTGCATGATATCTTTGCTCTACTACAGAAAGGTAGCTTTAAAACACACTGCATACACTTTCAAAAGAGGTTAAATAACGGAAGTAGGAAAATACTAATAACACCAGGCTAGAAAGCGGCATGCAATTTAAAAGTCACTATAGCAAAATCTAAAGTGGTCTAATCTTTTTAACCCTGGAAAGTCCTGCATTTTTCTTTTTTAAGAACAATTATAGGATGTCTTACTTCACTGACACCAACCTACATGCCGATTGAGCTAGGAAAAAATGTGGCGGTCTGCTTTCATTCAATAATTTGTAAATTATTCTTTCACTTACACTGACCATACTGAGATGGATTGCAACTTTCAATGTTATTCTGATAACCAAGTACAAGCCACAAGTCGAACATTAGAAATAAGTCTTACATCTGGAAATTGCAGATGTATATTGTAAATGCCACTGCTGGAGAAGGACATGCTCGGACTTTTGATGTAACAACATTATGCTCTGGTCATTTGATGCAGCTCTATTTCTTAAACACCTCTGTATCTACTGAAGAAGGGACAAATGTGGTCTTAAATGCTAGTGTTATATTCCCATCTTTGTAAAAGTTTCATCACTAAATCATTGTAGTAAGTAGACAAATGCAGAAATGCAATGTTACCCCGCTGAGCATCGAGAGTATTAACACTTGACAGAAAAATATATTAATGTAAGAAAGCAAACAAATGTTTCATTCCCAGCCACAAAAATAATGTACAAAAAATAATACCAAAGCAATTCAATGCTGCAAAACAGATCCGTTCAGCAGCACAGATTTGGTAGAAATAAGTTTCACCTTCATTTTGCACTAGAAACCTCAGTGTGTAGCAGTCAATACCCAAGATATGGCAACAACTATATAGCATAGCACATGCTCCAAGTCCTTACTTTTTTCTTTTAGCCTTAAGTTCCACGCACCATTGCTGCCTTAACAAGGCAGGAGCTCAATTTGCCAGAACAGGAACTTTACATCATCTTGTTACTGTAAATCAGTTTTAAATATCAAGACCCCAAGTGGCTGCACCACTGCAAGCACCAAGAAAGGCAGGCATGAGACTGGTGTGAAACTTAAGCACATTACAAGGAAAAAAAAATAATAATAATAATATAGGTATACACAAATAGCTCTTTCCTCAAATATACCAATGATGGGAAGGGGTAATGTAGAGAGGGACAAAAAACTAAATAAAAAGACAACGTGTGCAATTTACCTTGCTGAAACATTTTCTTTCAAGGTAGTAGACTTTGTCTAATCATTACAAAGCTGTGCATTACAGTAACTCGACTTCTATCACGTAAGAGGTAAACACACAAGGGTGTAATTACACTAACCTCAATAGATGTACAGTGCGTCAATAGATCTGCAAGTCCTGCAAAGATTGTGCTTACAAAGAAGTTAATTTTCAAGGATGGGCAAAGTAACAACCCACTAGCACAGGAGTACATAAGGCAATTTGAGAATGGGATTTGTGATCCCATGTATTTATCAAGGGATAGTAAGTTATAGTTAAATGAAAAAAAATGAAAAAAAAAAACACGGGCTCAATATAAGATATTCACAGCCTCACCTTGTACACAGAACTAAATCAGTTTGCTGCAACACCTTCCGTAATGTTTTTGGGTAATGTTGAACATTAGAAGAGTTCCAAGTCAGGCAGATGATCTAAAATATGGGCTATGGAAACATACAGAGCTGTGCCTTCAGACTCAAATGACACATTTTGAACTTAATGTCAATTTTCCGATATGAGAAATTTCTAGCTACATTTTATATAATAATAATAATAACAACAACAAAATTTTTTTAAAAAAGGGGGAAGTGTCCACTTTAATTACACAAATACATTAAGGAACTTGTACATGCATCTTCCTAAAAAATCAAAGCCTATAAATGCATCAGTATCAAAATTCTCTCTCAGCTTTATAAAAACAAACAAACAAAAAAAATACACTGAGTGGGCAGTTAATAATAAAAATAATTACTTCACATATACATAGAAGACATTGTGTTTTACTAAACACGAAAACACAGGACACTGAAAACGGTCTACAAAATTGGTCCAGGTAAATAAATCAGGAGCTGTGGAATAGATAATTTACAATATACAATGATTCAGCGTCCTCCACTGGGGACATGGATATTGGAATCAGGAATGCCCTGACAACTATCGGCTACATCCAGATTTGAAAGAGTTCCAGGGTCTCCAATTTCAGCTTGAGGTGTGCGACTGGTCGAGGTCTTGAGATTCTTTCTTTCTACTGCAGCATGGTTTAAAGAGACGAGGATCAATCAGAACTTCCCCAAACCTGCCTTTGTAGACAATGCCGCAGCAAACTTTCTGCCTAGATATAAAAAGAAAGACTAGATGTTGGAATGGGAACTGTGCAGCAGCTTTGTACAACCAGGGAACATGAGTAGGTCGCTACCAGCAGTTCAGTTTTGGAAATAAAATGCAAAACAAGAAAAACATGTAAATCCATGAAAGGATTTAAAGGGAAGCACTAATGGCCTCAAACACAGCCACACTCAGTTCCCAGGCAACGTCATGGGCTGTAAAGACACAGATGAATTTTTGGAGGTTAGTTTTTCTAAAGACTAACAAAGGACTGCAGAGTAAGAATTCCTGATTATGAGAAGGTACTGGGCAGTGTGGTCAGCCACCAGAGCCCCAAAGCAAAAACTTAACATTAAGATAGTCTTACATAAGAAATATTACATAAAAAAAAAAAAAAAAAATCGTCTTGAACACACCCTATACATTTAGCTTTATCTAGGTCTAAATAACTAATCACAACTGAAAGCCCGAAACACTCTGGCTGTGTGGCCGACTTTGACAAGGAAAACTGAACATGCGGCCAATTGCTCACAAGCCTTTTCCATGCATGTGTATGGCATTACTCAGCCATTAATTTCAGAGTGGTCTTTCTTCACAACTCTGTTCCCATTAACTCTAGAACCTTAAAGGAAATCCATCACTATCACCCCTTACTGACCAAACTTAAGTGAACATTACTTCCAGGCAAAGTCCCAAACTCTCTCAAAATAGGTGAAGTCCACTGCTTAGGAAAACAGGCAAACAAGAAAATGATTAACTTTCACCCATTTTTAACTCTACCATTCCTTGCCAATGTGTCACTTATTTACTCTGTCACCACACTGCTTTCAAATACAATAACCTACTGGATGATGGTCAATAATGGTTCAGGAATGGATGCAACAAGGAATCTATCATCTGACAGATAGTGATGCTCTACATTTAGCACTCTACTGAACCCTGGCATTCAATACTCCTGGACCAGTCAGCTGGATCTGAAATAGTTAATCAGTCTACCCTACTATACAAGCTATAAGAAAAAATGGGTATTAAAGGCACAGTCTTTTAATGGTCCATGTCATGACAGGAGAACAAAGGTCAAAGAATCAAGATATTTAATTAGCAGACACTTCTAAGCTAGGGTAAATTGTTCCACAAGGGCCCACTTCTTATCCCCAGTGCTATTCAACTACTACCCTTGGCCTCATCACTCAACATCTCAAAAATTGTAAGCTATACGTACAGTTATAGTCGTCTCTACATTAAAACAATCAGCACCAAACACTAACAAAAGCAAAAAGAAGAATAGCAATGGACGAATCTTCACAAACATTGTTCTCATTACTACTTTGACCTTCTGGACAATCTAGCATGTTTTCCCACTGTTAAAGCCTGCACTCTGACCACTAAAACATGTAACAATTGGCTTATCCTCGAATGGCATATTTAACTCTCCTGTAAGGCCATAGTTTACTGTGTAGAAGCTACACACATGGCATGAAAAGTTAAATATCACTTGTGGACTGTAGCACTTATTGTACTATGAGTGTGATAAAGGAAAACATGGCTTCAGACCCAACATTGTAGCCTTATTGCTGCAGTTGAAACCTGAACCCCAACCTGCAAAAATTCCCCTTTTGACAAGGAAAACCCCATTCTTTTAAACAATAAAAAGTCACCCCATGAAGGCCTTGTAGCCCACAAGGAAAGGTGCATGGTATTTAAAAGTGTGGCACGCAGAAATGTAATGACATGTCTCTATGATGACAGGCTCCCAAAACCTATTTTCACTGTGGAAGGCCTTGGCTGTTCTATGGAGAGATCTAGAGTGCAGATTAATATATTACGTTTTATATCTTGGGTTTGGAACAAGCTAGAGAAATTATTCAACTACCACTTTTAATATTTAGTAAAAAATCCAAATCAATTGTGCAAATAGATTTTAATAAATATTTAGGAGAAATGTTTAGAGTTACCATTTTCCCCGCTTGAAGCCCCTATCGGCTAACTTGCATTAGCCCGCCAGCAGGTACCCCTGCCAGTGACTGACATGAACGAGGTGTGAAGATGTTCCCAGAGCAGGACAATACATTCTCTGCCAGATTCCACTAAAGCAAACCGGATGAGTTTCAAAAGTGGGTAGGGTTGCCCCTGGAAACCTTTTCCTCATTGGTTAGGGAGTGTTCAGGAAACACCCCTGTCCACCGACTACTCAAATGAACAAAAATGGACCAGACAGGTAGTCCAAACTTTCTGGACCTGTGGAATATTAGGAATTCATCTGCTGTTTGAGACCCACAAGAGACCCAGAGGGCTGGACCAGCTCTTACTTTTACCCAGAACAAAGGAGGGAACTCAAGGGGTCAGTCGGGTGACCTCCTGTGTTATTACAGGGACATCAAAAGCTGCAAGAGGTATTTTTGCTGGAATGACCAGCTGCAACAGGTAGGGAACTGGACCAACCACCCAGTGCCATCCCTGAGGTCCTGGGAGCCTTAGTGGTGCCTGAAGGACATATTAAGAAATTGTTTTTTTTTTTTTCTTTCATTTTTGCACATGTTCTCTAATACCTAACAAGATGCAGACTTCATTATTTGTGGTGCACCTCAATTAAAAATTGACTTACACCTTGCTGATGACACAGCTAGACACGTCCCATTACACCAGAGTTTGTGACCACTGACTGTGGAAAAAGTTGACTACATGATGCAGTCACCCCCAAACACTGCATTGCGTTTCTCCCATGCAGAGATTGAGATGTCTGGTAAACAGCAAATCAAGTTTTGCAATGCAATTATTATCATGGCTGGCTTGGCAATTGAGTGAGGTGTCTTGTGTTGTTATACAGAAATGTCTTTGTCTTTCTCTACAGTCAGTGACAATTTGTGTGGTGATTAGGAACCCGAAAAGAAAGGTTATCTGCCGCTGTCTAAAGGTGTTTACATTTCACAAAATAATTTGGGTTTACCCATTTTTAGATGCCTTATATGTGCTATAACGGCAATGTCTTTGGGCGACACTTTTTGCAGATTTTATGCCATAACTAGAACTCTGAATGGGGAAAAATGTCTCATCGCAAACCTCATTTTGTGTGTGCTGATCGGCATCAGGACCTGAAAATACATAACCCTGCTCGAAAATTATTCTGTTCTAGAACACAAAATCACCCCTTGAAGAGCTATTTGGAACTTGTGCGTTGATGAATCTGTCGAAAAGCATAGGTCCAATATTCTTCTAATGGAGTTAAAGTCTTTTTGGGAACAGGAAGTATACTTGAATAAACATATGGTGCTTGTTTTTTTTCTAGTGGTGCCTTTTTCCACTGCTTCTCTAGAGTAGTTCTTGTACCTCTTGTTGCAAGATTTTAACTATTGTGATCTGGACCTTTGAGATCGACTTGTGTGGAGTTTCTTTAACCCCTCATTACAACAGCTGTAAGACCCATTTATCTGCTCTTCTCTTCTTCCTTTTTTGGGGGGAAAAATGTTGTAAACAGCCACCCACTGGAGATTGATGTTAAGAGGGCAGACTTAAAGTCATTTGAGGTCACTGAACCTCCTAGAGAACTGGCCTCTCATCTTTGCCATTTTCTCAAAAGATTTGCTATTGCTGGGAAGACAGCTGCCATGACCCTGGTTGATGAAGGAAGCCCTTTGCAGATGCATGTAAAAGGTAGCTGCAGAAAGCAGTCTTCTCCAACCTCTTCTATCCAAAGACCTCCCATTTTAAAGGATCCTCTCATCAGTAAAGGATCACAGACTTGACCCAGTCATTGGCCTTTTGGATCTGCTCACGGACTGATAAAACTAGATCCCAAAATATCTTCCCCAAATAAAGGGCATAGTTTGATTTTGGCTTGAACTTTAGTTATGAAAATGGAGACAAGCATGTATGCAAAGGACTGTACCTGATGTCTATTCACTATACCAGATGCATCTAATGCCATCTATTAAGCATGTACTAAAAATATTCTTCCCACATTCACCAATCACTTTCTCTCTTTTTTGAAACTCTGGGAGCACATTTGGATTGGCTTTGTGCCACTTAGTTGCTGATGACTTTTCAACCTATTTTCTCAGCTTCATTGTTTTATTATCTTTGTCAGGAGAAAGACCTATTGCTAGTGCTCTTTCTAGCGTCAACTGTAATTAAAGGTGCCATCTCTCTTGCGATGGCAGCTTAAGAAATATCTCCTTACCTTAAAAAATTGTTGGAAACAGGTTAAGTAGCAAAGCTCTGAATGTTGAGGACTTAAGATTTCCAAAATAGGGGTAGCATCCTCTTGCTCCAAATCCAGCTGAACCACAAGGTGTCTAAAACCCTTTTAATGATCTAGAGATAAAGCGGAATCTCTTTTGGAGGACATGCCAAATGGTCTATTTGGCTAAAGCTCAGTTTGTTCCAGCGAGGTATCTCCCACCTCCTGTATGTCAAACTGTACATCTGAGAGCTTTAAAAAAATATTCTAAGCTCAGTAACTTCATCTGATTCTGGGATAGTAGTTTTTGATAGAGTCGTAGCTCTCTTTTTAGGTTTACTAACTCTATTATATGCTCAGTGGTAGAGTCCGTAATGTTCTCCTTTTACTTTCCAGACTGGGTAGTTTTCTAAAGTAATGTCTAAATGGATGTTCTTTGCTTTTGGATTTGACAGTGCTCAGAGGTCAAATCAGAATTTATCATGCAATGAGACTCCTTTCCGATAGCATTCCCTTTAGATCTAGAAGGCTCGCTGATGAACCACTTCAACATTTTGTTCCTTTGATGTTGAGCGTTTTTCTATATTTAATCTTCTCTTTTATGTTCGGATTGGATTTAAAAAAAAAAATTAAAAAAAACAATAACAACCCTTCTTTACTCAGTTTGCTATTGTCTATTGAGGTTGGAACTGTAGACCTATGGTCTTTAGTCTTAGGGACTTTTTTTTTTCCCCCAGATATTTTATTGTGTTCCTTGATAATTTCTGAAGATATGATTTTGAGGGGGAGGTCATACTGGAGTGATCTTTTCCTCAAGCTTCCTCTAAAATACTTTTTTTGGCCTCCAAAAGAGCTCATCTCCTGACAAAGAGCTCATATCTTGACATTTGCTTACTCTGTATTTTTAACTCTGATTGAGGCACATCAAATTTTGCCCAGTTCTCCCTTTGTCTTTTAGGCCAAAGACTTATTCACAAACAGGCATTAAAGTTCTGACATATGGTCTATTTGGAACCACAATAAAGCCACTGAGTGTTCATCATTTTAAGTGAAAGTTTTGTTACAGTAAGGGCAGAATTTAAAGTGTGTGTCAAAATACAGCCTTTGAGACTACATCCATACTCGTACACATTTTCATACCCAGTCAACGCTCAACTTTCTAAAGCTTGTACCCCGGAAACGTTAGACCTCTTCTGAATCTTCAAAGTTGTTGCCAAATTTGTCAACAAAATCTTCTGCATGCTCTAGAACTCTGCACATACATCTCCGGACCAAATAGCAGGAAAAAAGAATCCAAGACGGAGGTCATATATGGGGCAATTTGGGCTTCTAGTCAACTTAATAAGGAGTTAAATGAGCCCACACATTGATACCCGTGGTGGGCCACACCAAAAACATCCAGACCCAACCACTAGATGACAGAATTTGTGCACTACAGGTGCAAACGCCTGCGGTGTCCTCCGAGGCACCCTTTTTAAAAAAAACATTTTTTTTGTACTTTGCCATTTAGAACAACATTATCAGTTCAGGGATAATAAAAAAAAAAAAAAAAAAAAAAAAAAAATCCCCTCCACCCACCCCAGTCTGATCCATCTGATAAATAACATGGACACCAACCGCCCAAAGGAGAGAACACATCTCATTGTATGAGGTGAGGTTAGGGACCCACAAGAGCGTAAACAAAATAAATATTCCTAAAACCCAGATCCTTAAACAAGGGACCATAGCTTCATCCCCCAATGTCACCAGTACCCTGGCCACTTTAGATGAAAGAGGAGCCCCTAGAATCTCATACCACCGGTCATGCACTGGCAAAGCACCTAGAGGCAAGATTATCCTGTAGCACTCTATAAATTTGCAAGATTAATTTCCAACCTCACCAGCCATGTTCACAGAGAGATTCCGGAGGAACGTCAGGACAAGAGGACCATATCCAGTGTGCCGTCATGGTTATTTTGGCAAACTGCAGTAACTGTCCCATCTCTAAGGTAAACGAGTCAGCCAAAGGGATAAATCTATCCCTGGGGTAATAAATCACATAAGGTGCCACACTCTCCCGCCCAGCTGTCTCCTGACATCGACCGGGCAATGAGCACAAATGGACGTAGCGTCCAGATACTCATATCAGGGGGAAAAAAAGGGCCCCATGCCCGTCCTAACAAGCAACCCTCTCCAAGGCTCTGCATACCTGTCCGACCACAAACCGTCTAATCTCCAGAACTTCAACCCCTGCATCAACAGCTCTAGTAAGGGAACTCCATTGCAAGTTCCCTGCAACAAGTGTTGATCCCAATTCTCCCTTTTGTCAAACCAGTGCACTGCATGTTGTAGTAAAGATCCAGGCAAAGTAATTCAAAACCCCCTTCCGCCACGGGCACTTGAGTCGCTAAGCTGGCCCTTTTCCTCCCCCAAGGCCCACAGTAGCTCGAGCACCAGTTTATCAAGTTCTACAAAATACTCACAGGGAATCTCATACATGGACCCCTGGAAAACGCACAGGCAGCATGGCAATACTATCATTTTCACTAATGCCAGCTTTCCCCATCAAGGACAACTGGAGGGTGTTGCAAAACTTTACTGTGGGTCCGAGCCCCTTCAGCACCCTGGCGAGGTTCAAGAGGAAGATCTTGCACCAGTTTCTCTGCCAGCTCCCTCACTGGAAACAGGGTTGAGTGTCAATCCTACCAAATCTAAACTGAAACTTCGTCAAATTCAGACAAGACAGCCAGCATAATAGAGACTGTGTGCACTGGCTGCCACAGGTATATCAAGGCATCATCCACATATAGGGAGACCATGCAAGTGGTCTCTCCTACCTGTACACCCCACCCCTGCAGCACAGAGTGTAGCCGACAGGCCAGAAGCTCCATCACAAGCAACAATTGGGGGGCTGGGCAAATAGGCAGCCCAGCCTAGCTCTCCCATATGCAAAGAGAAGCACAGATACACTGTCCTGCCTACGCATTAATGTGCTAGCGGGCCACTGTACAATAACTGCACTCATTTTATATAGCACTCCCAAATGCAGACTTTACGTAAGATGTGCCATAAAAAGCCCGACAGTCAAAAGATTACTCTGTATCAAGAAAGACCAAGGCATAGTGTTCTTCCGACCAATATAGGAGCGTGCATAACCAGCAACAGTCTTCTTAAGTTGCAAGCGGTGTTCCTGTGTGGAATAAAGCCACACTGGTCCTCATGTGCCAACTGCAGCAAGTACTTTAACAATCTAGGGCCATATGTACAAACACATTTTCCCCATAGACACAGAATGGGTAAAACCCTTTGGTACATATCTGGCCCCTAGACACAAAAATTTCAGTAAGGATTTTGACATTGACATTTAGCATCGACAGGGGGTGATGGGAAGTCACAGCTAACATCCTTTGTTGGTTTTGGTAAGATAAAAACAGTGCCTCACGCATAGATGCAGGTAACGATCAGTCAGGGAACCAGCTCTCACTGGTATAGATCAGGAACCAGCACCCACTGGTATAGATCAGCATCACACCCCAGGGACTTCACAATCTTCAAAGCTCAGATCAAAACCATTACCTACTCGTGGCAAGAAGTCTACTAGCTTTATCCCCTTCCATGTGGCAGAGCTGCCTATAACTAGTGCAAACTTATCCAATCACTCCCACGTTTCCATCAGCTCTTGCCTACAGTCCTTTCATTCAGCCAGCTGCTGTGAAACCATAACCACCCATTCTCCCTCCCCTCACCCCCCAAAAAAACCATCCCAAGTCTCTTCTCCGGGTCATCTAGTGACTTAGACAACTGCTGTTGTACACCACACATCTTCATGCACTCTCCCACAGCACCACCTTCTTAGTGTCCCATTTCGAGGCCCTGACATTTGTACTACTTCAATTCTCTTCAAAGAAATGATCCAACACCTCAGCCACTTCATGTGCAAAAATCGGATCTGCCAAAGCCTCAACACTCATCTTCACAGAGGGACCCGTAGGGCTATTCTACTCACCCAAAACAAGATCAGCAGGGGGAAAATGGTGTAGGAAAGTACCATCTTGCCTGGCATGTTACCCCCATATTTCACTGTATATATGTTGCTTTAGTGTATGTCACTGGGACCCTGCCAGCCAGGTCCCCAGTGCTCATAAGTGTGCCCTGTATGTGTTCCCTGTGTGATGCCTAACTGTCTCACTGAGGCTCTGCTAACCAGAACCTCAGTGGTTATGCTCTCTCTGCTTTCCAAATTGTCACTAACAGGCTAGTGACCAATTTCACCAATTCACATTGGCATACTGGAACACCCTTATAATTCCCTAGTATATGGTACCGAGGTACCCAGGGTATTGGGGTTCCAGGAGATCCCTATGGGCTGCAGCATTTCTTTTGCCACCCATAGGGAGCTCTGACAATTCTTACACAGGCCTGCCACTGCAGCCTGAGTGAAATAACGTCCACGTTATTTCACAGCCATTTACCACTGCACTTAAGTAACTTACAAGTCACCTATATGTCTAACCTTTACCTAGTAAAGGTTGGGTGCTAAGTTACTTAGTGTGTGGGCACCCTGGCACTAGCCAAGGTGCCCCCACATCGTTCAGGGCAAATTCCCCGGACTTTGCGAGTGCGGGGACACCATTACACGCGTGCACTATACATAGGTCACTACCTATGTATAGCGTCACAATGGTAACTCCGAACATGGCCATGTAACATGTCTAAGATCATGGAATTGTCACCCCAATGCCATTCTGGCATTGGGGAGACAATACCATGATCCCTGAGTCTCTAGCACAGACCCGGGTACTGCCAAACTACCTTTCCCGGGGTTTCACTGCAGCTGCTGCTGCTGCTGCCAACCCCTCAGACAGGTTTCTGCCCTCCTGGGGTCCAGCCAGGCTTGGCCCAGGAAGGCCGAACAAAGGACTTCCTCAGAGAGGGTGTTACACCCTCTCCCTTTGGAAAAAGGTGTCAGGGCTGGGGAGGAGTAGCCTCCCCCAGCCTCTGGAAATGCTTTGATGGGCACAGATGGTGCCCATCTCTGCATAAGCCAGTCTACACCGGTTCAGGGATCCCCCAGCCCTGCTCTGGCGCGAAACTGGACAAAGGAAAGGGGAGTGACCACTCTCCTGACCTGCACCTCCCAGGGGAGGTGCCCAGAGCTCCTCCAGTGTGCTCCAGACCTCTGCCATCTTGGAAACAGAGGTGCTGCTGGCACACTGGACTGCTCTGAGTGGCCAGTGCCAGCAGGTGACGTCAGAGACTCCTTCCGATAGGCTCTTACCTGTGTTACTAGCCTACTCTCCTTCCTAGGTAGCCAAACCTCCTTTTCTGGCTATTTAGGGTCTCTGCTTTGGGGAATTCTTTAGATAACGAATGCAAGAGCTCAGAGTTCCTCTGCATCTCTCTCTTCACCTTCTGCGAAAGGATCGACCGCTGACTGCTCAGGACGCCTGCAAAACCACAACAAAGTAGCAAAGACTACTACTGCAACCTTGGATCGCTGATCCTGCCGCCTTTGACTTTTCCTGGTGGTGCATGCTGTGGGGGTAGCCTGCCTCCTCTCTGCACTAGGAGCTCTGAAGAAATCTCCAGTGGGTTGACGGAATCTTCCCCCTGCAACCGCAGGCAACAAAAGACTGCATCACTGGTCCTCTGGGTCCCCTCTCAGCACGACGTGCGTGGTCCCTGGAACTCAGCAACTCTGTCCAAGTGACTCCCACAGTCCAGTGACTCTTTAGTCCAAGTTTGGTGGAGGTAAGTCCTTGCCACCCCACACTAGACTGCATTGCTGGGTACCGCGTGATTTGCAGCAGCTCCGGCTCCTGTGCACTCTTCCAGGATTTCCTTCGTGCACAGCCAAGCCTGGGTCCCAGACACTCTAACCTGCAGTGCACAACCTCCTGAGTTGTCCTCCGGCGTCACGGGACTCCCTTTTGTGTCTTCAGGTGAGCTCCGGTTCACTCCTCTTCGTAGTGCCTGCTTCTGTGAGGGCTCCCTGACTTGCTGGGCGCCCCCTCTGTCTCCTCATCCAAGTGGCGACATCCTGGTCCCTCCTGGGCCACAGCAGCATCCAAAAACCCTAACCGCGACCCTTGCCGCTAGCAAGGCTTGTTTGCGGTCTTTCTGCGTGGGAACACCTCTGCAAGCTTCTTCACGACGTGAGTGTAGGAAGTTGGCTCTGTATGTGCTATTTCAAAGTAAGGAATAGCATGCACAGAGTCCAAGGGTTCCCCTTAGAGGTAAAATAGTGGTAAAAATAGATAATACTAATGCTCTATTTTGTGGTAGTGTGGTCGAGCAGTAGGCTTATCCAAGGAGTAGTGTTGAGCGTTTGTTGTACATACACATAGACAATAAATGAGGTACACACACTCAGAGACAAATCCAGCCAATAGGTTTTTATATAGAAAAATATCTTTTCTTAGTTTATTTTAAGAACCACAGGTTCAAATTCTACATGTAATATCTCATTCGAAAGGTATTGCAGGTAAGTACTTTAGGAACTTCAAATCATCAAAATTGCATGTATACTTTTCAAGTTATTGACAAATAGCTGTTTCAAAAGTGGACACTTAGTGCAATTTTCACAGTTCCTGGGGGAGGTAAGTTTTTGTTAGTTTTACCAGGTAAGTAGGACACTTACAGGGTTCAGTTCTTGGTCCAAGGTAGCCCACCGTTGGGGGTTCAGAGCAACCCCAAAGTCACCACACCAGCAGCTCAGGGCCGGTCAGGTGCAGAGTTCAAAGTGGTGCCCAAAACACATAGGCTAGAATGGAGAGAAGGGGGTGCCCCGGTTCCGGTCTGCTTGCAGGTAAGTACCCGCGTCTTCGGAGGGCAGACCAGGGGGGTTTTGTAGGGCACCGGGGGGGACACAAGTCCACACAGAAATTTCACCCTCAGCAGCGCGGGGGCGGCCGGGTGCAGTGTAGGAACAAGCGTCGGGTTTTCAATGTTAGTCTATGAGAGATCTCGGGATCTCTTCAGCGCTGCAGGCAGGCAAGGGGGGGATTCCTCGGGGAAACCTCCACTTGGGCGAGGGAGAGGGACTCCTGGGGGTCACTCCTCCAGTGAAAGTCCGGTCCTTCAGGTCCTGGGGGCTGCGGGTGCAGGGTCTCTCCCAGGCGTCGGGACTTTAGGTTCAAAGAGTCGCGGTCAGGGGAAGCCTCGGGATTCCCTCTGCAGGCGGCGCTGTGGGGGCTCAGGGGGGACAGGTTTTTGTACTCACAGTCTTAGAGTAGTCCTGGGGTCCCTCCTGAGGTGTTGGATCGCCACCAGCCGAGTCGGGGTCGCCGGGTGCAGTGTTGCAAGTCTCACGCTTCTTGCGGGGAGCTTGCAGGGATCTTTAAAGTTGCTGGAAACAAAGTTGCAGCTTTTCTTGGAGCAGGTCCGCTGTCCTCGGGAGTTTCTTGTCTTTTCGAAGCAGGGGCAGTCCTCAGAGGATGTCGAGGTCGCTGGTCCCTTCGGAAGGCGTCGCTGGAGCAGGATCTTTGGAAGGCAGGAGACAGGCCGGTGAGTTTCTGGAGCCAAGGCAGTTGTCGTCTTCTGGTCTTCCTCTGCAGGGGTTTTCAGCTAGGCAGTCCTTCTTCTTGTCGTTGCAGGAATCTAATTTTCTAGGGTTCAGGGTAGCCCTTAAATACTAAATTTAAGGGCGTGTTTAGGTCTGGGGGGTTAGTAGCCAATGGCTACTAGCCCTGAGGGTGGGTACACCCTCTTTGTGCCTCCTCCCAAGGGGAGGGGGTCACAATCCTAACCCTATTGGGGGAATCCTCCATCTGCAAGATGGAGGATTTCTAAAAGTTAGAGTCACCTCAGCTCAGGACACCTTAGGGGCTGTCCTGACTGGCCAGTGACTCCTCCTTGTTATTCTCATTATTTTCTCCGGCCTTGCCGCCAAAAGTGGGGGCCGGGCCGGAGGGGGCGGGCAACTCCACTAGCTGGAGTGTCCTGCTGGGTTGGCACAAAGGAGGTGAGCCTTTGAGGCTCACCGCCAGGTGTGACAATTCCTGCCTGGGAGAGGTGTTAGCATCTCCACCCAGTGCAGGCTTTGTTACTGGCCTCAGAGTGACAAAGGCACTCTCCCCATGGGGCCAGCAACATGTCTCGGTTTGTGGCAGGCTGCTAAAACTAGTCAGCCTACACAGATAGTCGGTTAAGTTTCAGGGGGCACCTCTAAGGTGCCCTCTGTGGTGTATTTTACAATAAAATGTACACTGGCATCAGTGTGCATTTATTGTGCTGAGAAGTTTGATACCAAACTTCCCAGTTTTCAGTGTAGCCATTATGGTGCTGTGGAGTTCGTGTTTGACAGACTCCCAGACCATATACTCTTATGGCTACCCTGCACTTACAATGTCTAAGGTTTTATTTAGACACTGTAGGGGTACCATGCTCATGCACTGGTACCCTCACCTATGGTATAGTGCACCCTGCCTTAGGGCTGTAAGGCCTGCTAGAGGGGTGTCTTACCTATACTGCATAGGCAGTGAGAGGCTGGCATGGCACCCTGAGGGGAGTGCCATGTCGACTTACTCGTTTTGTCCTCACTAGCACACACAAGCTGGCAAGCAGTGTGTCTGTGCTGAGTGAGAGGTCTCCAGGGTGGCATAAGACATGCTGCAGCCCTTAGAGACCTTCCTTGGCATCAGGGCCCTTGGTACTAGAAGTACCAGTTACAAGGGACTTATCTGGATGCCAGGGTCTGCCAATTGTGGATACAAAAGTACAGGTTAGGGAAAGAACACTGGTGCTGGGGCCTGGTTAGCAGGCCTCAGCACACTTTCAATTGTAAACATAGCATCAGCAAAGGCAAAAAGTCAGGGGGCAACCATGCCAAGGAGGCATTTCCTTACACAACCCCCCCCCAAACGAAAGAGGATGAGACTAACCTTTCCCAAGAGAGTCTTCATTTTCTAAGTGGAAGAACCTGGAAAGGCCATCTGCATTGGCATGGGCAGTCCCAGGTCTGTGTTCCACTATAAAGTCCATTCCCTGTAGGGAGATGGACCACCTCAACAGTTTAGGATTTTCACCTTTCATTTGCATCAGCCATTTGAGAGGTCTGTGGTCAGTTTGAACTAGGAAGTGAGTCCCAAAGAGGTATGGTCTCAGCTTCTTCAGGGACCAAACCACAGCAAAGGCCTCCCTCTCAATGGCACTCCAACGCTGCTCCCTGGGGAGTAACCTCCTGCTAATGAAAGCAACAGGCTGGTCAAGGCCATCATCATTTGTTTGGGACAAAACTGCCCCTATCCCATGTTCAGAGGCATCAGTCTGCACAATGAACTGCTTAGAATAATCTGGAGCTTTGAGAACTGGTGCTGAGCACATTGCTTGTTTCAGGGTGTCAAAGGCCTGTTGGCAGTCCACAGTCCAGTTCACTTTCTTGGGCATTTTCTTGGAGGTGAGCTCAGTGAGGGCTGTCACAATGGATCCATATCCCTTCACAAACCTCCTGTAGTACCCAGTCAAGCCAAGGAATGCCCTGACTTGAGTCTGGGTTTTTGGAGCTACCCAGTCCAGAATAGTCTGGATCTTGGGTTGGAGTGGCTGAACTTGGCCTCCACCTACAAGGTGTCCCAAGTAAACCACAGTTCCCTGCCCTATCTGGCATTTGGATGCCTTGATAGAGAGGCCTGCAGATTGCAGAGCCTTCAAAACCTTCCTCAGGTGGACCAGGTGATCCTGCCAGGTGGAGCTAAAGACAGCAATATCATCAAGATAAGCTGTGCTAAAGGACTCCAAGCCAGCAAGGACTTGATTCACCAACCTTTGGAAGGTGGCAGGGGCATTCTTTAAACCAAAGGGCATAACAGTAAACTGATAATGCCCATCAGGTGTGGAGAATGCTGTCTTTTCTTTTGCTCCAGGTGACATTTTTATTTGCCAGTACCCTGCTGTCAAGTCAAAGGTACTTAGAAATTTGGCAGCACCTAATTTGTCAATGAGCTCATCAGCTCTTGGAATTGGATGGGCATCTGTCTTGGTGACAGAGTTGAGCCCTCTGTAGTCCACACAAAACCTCATCTCTTTCTTTCCATCTTTGGTGTGAGGTTTGGGGACTAAGACCACTGGGCTAGCCCAGGGGCTGTCAGAGCGCTCAATCACTCCCAATTCCAGCATCTTGTGGACTTCCATCTTGATGCTTTCCTTAACATGGTCAGACTGTCTGAAGATTTTGTTCTTGACAGGCATGCTGTCTCCTGTGTCCACATCATGGGTACACAGGTGTGTCTGACCAGGGGTTAGGGAGAAAAGCTCAGGAAACTGTTGTAGGACTCTCCTACAATCAGCCTGCTGTTGGCCAGAGAGGGTGTCTGAGTAGATCACTCCATCTACTGTGCCATCTTTTGGGTCTGATGACAGAAGATCAGGGAGAGGTTCACTCTCTGCCTCCTGATCCTCATCTGTTACCATTAACAGATTCACATCAGCCCTGTCATGGAAGAGCTTAAGGCGGTTCACATGGATCACCCTCTTGGGGCTCCTGCTTGTGCCCAGGTCCACCAGGTAGGTGACCTGACTCTTCCTCTCTAGCACTGGGTAAGGGCCACTCCATTTGTCCTGGAGTGCCCTGGGAGCCACAGGCTCCAGAACCCAGACTTTCTGCCCTGGTTGGAACTCAACCAGTGCAGCCTTTTGGTCATACCAAAACTTCTGGAGTTGTTGGCTGGCCTCAAGGTTTTTGGTTGCCTTTTCCATGTACTCTGCCATTCTAGAGCGAAGGCCAAGTACATAGTCCACTATGTCCTGTTTAGGCTCATGGAGAGGTCTCTCCCAGCCTTCTTTAACAAGGGCAAGTGGTCCCCTTACAGGATGACCAAACAGAAGTTCAAAGGGTGAGAACCCTACTCCCTTCTGTGGTACCTCCCTGTAAGCGAAAAGCAGACATGGCAGGAGGACATCCCATCTCCTTTTGAGTTTTTCTGGGAGCCCCATGATCATGCCCTTTAATGTCTTGTTGAATCTCTCAACTAAGCCATTAGTTTGTGGATGGTAAGGTGTAGTGAATTTATAAGTCACTCCACACTCATTCCACATGTGCTTTAGGTATGCTGACATGAAGTTGGTACCTCTGTCAGACACCACCTCCTTAGGGAAACCCACTCTGGTAAAGATACCAATGAGGGCCTTGGCTACTGCAGGGGCAGTAGTCGACCTAAGGGGAATAGCTTCAGGATACCTGGTAGCATGATCCACTACTACCAGGATATACATATTTCCTGAGGCTGTGGGAGGTTCTAGTGGACCAACTATGTCCACACCCACTCTTTCAAAGGGCACCCCCACCACTGGAAGTGGAATGAGGGGGGCCTTTGGATGCCCACCTGTCTTACCACTGGCTTGACAGGTGGGGCAGGAGAGGCAAAACTCCTTAACCATGTTGGACATATTGGGCCAGTAGAAGTGGTTGACTAACCTCTCCCACGTCTTGGTTTGTCCCAAATGTCCAGCAAGGGGAATGTCATGGGCCAATGTTAGGATGAACTCCCTGAACAGCTGAGGCACTACCACTCTCCTAGTGGCACCAGGTTTGGGGTCTCTGGCCTCAGTGTACAGGAGCCCATCTTCCCAATAGACCCTATGTGTTCCATTTTTCTTGCCTTTGGACTCTTCAGCAGCTTGCTGCCTAAGGCCTTCAAGAGAGGGACAGGTTTCTTGTCCCTTACACAGCTCCTCCCTTGAGGGTCCCCCTGGGCCTAAGAGCTCAACCTGATAAGGTTCAAGCTCCAAAGGCTCAGTTCCCTCAGAGGGCAGAACTTCTTCCTGAGAAGAGAGGTTCCCTTTCTTTTGCTGTGTTGCAGTTGGTTTCCCAACTGACTTTCCTGTTCTCTTGGTAGGCTGGGCCATTTTTCCAGACTCCAGCTCTACTTTTTCACCCTGTGCCTTGCACTGTGCTCTTGTTTTCACACACACCAGTTCAGGGATACCCAGCATTGCTGCATGGGTTTTTAGCTCTACCTCAGCCCATGCTGAGGACTCCAGGTCATTTCCAAGCAGACAGTCCACTGGGATATTTGAGGAGACCACCACCTGTTTCAGGCCATTGACCCCTCCCCATTCTAAAGTAACCATTGCCATGGGATGTACTTTTCTCTGATTGTCAGCGTTGGTGACTGTGTAAGTTTTTCCAGTCAGGTATTGGCCAGGGGAAACCAGTTTCTCTGTCACCATGGTGACACTGGCACCTGTATCCCTCAGGCCCTCTATTCTGGTCCCATTAATTAAGAGTTGCTGTCTGTATTTTTGCATGTTAGGCGGCCAGACAGCTAGTGTGGCTAAATCCACCCCACCCTCAGAAACTAGAGTAGCTTCAGTGTGGACCCTGATTTGCTCTGGGCACACTGTTGATCCCACTTGGAGACTAGCCATACCAGTGTTACCTGGATGGGAGTTTGGAGTGGAACCTTTCTTGGGACAGACCTTGTCTCCAGTTTGGTGTCCATGCTGTTTACAGCTATGACACCAGGCCTTTTTGGGATCAAAGTTTTTACCCTTGTACCCATTGTTTTGTGGAGAGGCTCTGGGCCCACCCTCCTGTGCAGGTTTTTGGGGGCCTGTAGAAGACTCTTTACTATTTTTAGTTTTGGTTGTCTCATCACCCTTCTGCTGGGGAGTCTTTGTGACCCCTTTCTTTTGGTCACCCCCTGTTGAAGTCTTGGACACCCTTGTCTTGACCCAATGGTCCGCCTTCTTTCCCAATTCTTGGGGAGAAATTGGTCCTAGGTCTACCAGATGCTGATGCAGTTTATCATTGAAACAATTACTTAACAGGTGTTCTTTCACAAATAAATTGTACAGCCCATCATAATTATTTACACCACTGCCTTGAATCCAACCATCTAGTGTTTTCACTGAGTAGTCAACAAAGTCAACCCAGGTCTGGCTCGAGGATTTTTGAGCCCCCCTGAACCTAATCCTGTACTCCTCAGTGGAGAATCCAAAGCCCTCAATCAGGGTACCCTTCATGAGGTCATAAGATTCTGCATCTTTTCCAGAGAGTGTGAGGAGTCTATCCCTACACTTTCCAGTGAACATTTCCCAAAGGAGAGCACCCCAGTGAGATCTGTTCACTTTTCTGGTTACACAAGCCCTCTCAAAAGCTGTGAACCATTTGGTGATGTCATCACCATCTTCATATTTAGTTACAATCCCTTTGGGGATTTTCAACATGTCAGGAGAATCTCTGACCCTATTTATGTTGCTGCCACCATTGATGGGTCCTAGGCCCATCTCTTGTCTTTCCCTCTCTATGGCTAGGATCTGTCTTTCCAAAGCCAATCTTTTGGCCATCCTGGCTAACTGGATGTCCTCTTCACTGGGGTTATCCTCAGTGATTTCAGAGTTGTTGGTCCCTCCTGTGAGGGAGCCAGCATCTCTGACTATTATTTGTGGAGTCAGGGCTTGAGAAGCCCTGCTCTCCCTAAGTAGGACTGGAGGGGGGGAATTTCCCTCCAAGTCACTATCTTCATCCTCTGAGTTGCCATCCTCAGAGGGGTTGGCCTTTTCAAACTCTGCCAAAAGCTCCTGGAGCTGTACTTTGGTAGGTTTGGGGCCCATTGCTATTTTCTTTAGTTTACAGAGTGACCTTAGCTCTCTCATCTGTAGATGGAGGTAAGGTGTGGTGTCGAGTTCCACCACATTCACATCTGTGCTAGACATTATGCTTCTAAAAGTTGGAATACTTTTTAAGAAACTAAAACTGGTTCTAGAATCTAATTCAAACTTTTACCAAACTTTTAAACTCTAAAAGAAATGCTAAACAGGATCTAACACAAGGCCCTAGCAGGTCTTTTAAGAATTTAGAAAACTTTTCAAATTGCAAAAATCAATTTCTAATGACAATTTTGGAATTTGTCGTGTGATCAGGTATTGGCTGAGTAGTCCAGCAAATGCAAAGTCTTGTACCCCACCGCTGATCCACCAATGTAGGAAGTTGGCTCTGTATGTGCTATTTCAAAGTAAGGAATAGCATGCACAGAGTCCAAGGGTTCCCCTTAGAGGTAAAATAGTGGTAAAAATAGATAATACTAATGCTCTATTTTGTGGTAGTGTGGTCGAGCAGTAGGCTTATCCAAGGAGTAGTGTTGAGCGTTTGTTGTACATACACATAGACAATAAATGAGGTACACACACTCAGAGACAAATCCAGCCAATAGGTTTTTATATAGAAAAATATCTTTTCTTAGTTTATTTTAAGAACCACAGGTTCAAATTCTACATGTAATATCTCATTCGAAAGGTATTGCAGGTAAGTACTTTAGGAACTTCAAATCATCAAAATTGCATGTATACTTTTCAAGTTATTGACAAATAGCTGTTTCAAAAGTGGACACTTAGTGCAATTTTCACAGTTCCTGGGGGAGGTAAGTTTTTGTTAGTTTTACCAGGTAAGTAGGACACTTACAGGGTTCAGTTCTTGGTCCAAGGTAGCCCACCGTTGGGGGTTCAGAGCAACCCCAAAGTCACCACACCAGCAGCTCAGGGCCGGTCAGGTGCAGAGTTCAAAGTGGTGCCCAAAACACATAGGCTAGAATGGAGAGAAGGGGGTGCCCCGGTTCCGGTCTGCTTGCAGGTAAGTACCCGCGTCTTCGGAGGGCAGACCAGGGGGGTTTTGTAGGGCACCGGGGGGGACACAAGTCCACACAGAAATTTCACCCTCAGCAGCGCGGGGGCGGCCGGGTGCAGTGTAGGAACAAGCGTCGGGTTTTCAATGTTAGTCTATGAGAGATCTCGGGATCTCTTCAGCGCTGCAGGCAGGCAAGGGGGGGATTCCTCGGGGAAACCTCCACTTGGGCGAGGGAGAGGGACTCCTGGGGGTCACTCCTCCAGTGAAAGTCCGGTCCTTCAGGTCCTGGGGGCTGCGGGTGCAGGGTCTCTCCCAGGCGTCGGGACTTTAGGTTCAAAGAGTCGCGGTCAGGGGAAGCCTCGGGATTCCCTCTGCAGGCGGCGCTGTGGGGGCTCAGGGGGGACAGGTTTTTGTACTCACAGTCTTAGAGTAGTCCTGGGGTCCCTCCTGAGGTGTTGGATCGCCACCAGCCGAGTCGGGGTCGCCGGGTGCAGTGTTGCAAGTCTCACGCTTCTTGCGGGGAGCTTGCAGGGATCTTTAAAGTTGCTGGAAACAAAGTTGCAGCTTTTCTTGGAGCAGGTCCGCTGTCCTCGGGAGTTTCTTGTCTTTTCGAAGCAGGGGCAGTCCTCAGAGGATGTCGAGGTCGCTGGTCCCTTCGGAAGGCGTCGCTGGAGCAGGATCTTTGGAAGGCAGGAGACAGGCCGGTGAGTTTCTGGAGCCAAGGCAGTTGTCGTCTTCTGGTCTTCCTCTGCAGGGGTTTTCAGCTAGGCAGTCCTTCTTCTTGTCGTTGCAGGAATCTAATTTTCTAGGGTTCAGGGTAGCCCTTAAATACTAAATTTAAGGGCGTGTTTAGGTCTGGGGGGTTAGTAGCCAATGGCTACTAGCCCTGAGGGTGGGTACACCCTCTTTGTGCCTCCTCCCAAGGGGAGGGGGTCACAATCCTAACCCTATTGGGGGAATCCTCCATCTGCAAGATGGAGGATTTCTAAAAGTTAGAGTCACCTCAGCTCAGGACACCTTAGGGGCTGTCCTGACTGGCCAGTGACTCCTCCTTGTTATTCTCATTATTTTCTCCGGCCTTGCCGCCAAAAGTGGGGGCCGGGCCGGAGGGGGCGGGCAACTCCACTAGCTGGAGTGTCCTGCTGGGTTGGCACAAAGGAGGTGAGCCTTTGAGGCTCACCGCCAGGTGTGACAATTCCTGCCTGGGAGAGGTGTTAGCATCTCCACCCAGTGCAGGCTTTGTTACTGGCCTCAGAGTGACAAAGGCACTCTCCCCATGGGGCCAGCAACATGTCTCGGTTTGTGGCAGGCTGCTAAAACTAGTCAGCCTACACAGATAGTCGGTTAAGTTTCAGGGGGCACCTCTAAGGTGCCCTCTGTGGTGTATTTTACAATAAAATGTACACTGGCATCAGTGTGCATTTATTGTGCTGAGAAGTTTGATACCAAACTTCCCAGTTTTCAGTGTAGCCATTATGGTGCTGTGGAGTTCGTGTTTGACAGACTCCCAGACCATATACTCTTATGGCTACCCTGCACTTACAATGTCTAAGGTTTTATTTAGACACTGTAGGGGTACCATGCTCATGCACTGGTACCCTCACCTATGGTATAGTGCACCCTGCCTTAGGGCTGTAAGGCCTGCTAGAGGGGTGTCTTACCTATACTGCATAGGCAGTGAGAGGCTGGCATGGCACCCTGAGGGGAGTGCCATGTCGACTTACTCGTTTTGTCCTCACTAGCACACACAAGCTGGCAAGCAGTGTGTCTGTGCTGAGTGAGAGGTCTCCAGGGTGGCATAAGACATGCTGCAGCCCTTAGAGACCTTCCTTGGCATCAGGGCCCTTGGTACTAGAAGTACCAGTTACAAGGGACTTATCTGGATGCCAGGGTCTGCCAATTGTGGATACAAAAGTACAGGTTAGGGAAAGAACACTGGTGCTGGGGCCTGGTTAGCAGGCCTCAGCACACTTTCAATTGTAAACATAGCATCAGCAAAGGCAAAAAGTCAGGGGGCAACCATGCCAAGGAGGCATTTCCTTACAGTGAGACATCCATCCTCCAAAGGGGAAGTTTCTAGCCCTCTTCGTTCTTGCAGAATCCACAGCTTCTACCATCCGGTGGCAGCTTCTTTGCACCCTCAGCTGGCATTTCCTGGGCATCTGCTCACTCTCGACTTTGTCGCGACTCTTGGACTTGGTCCCCTTGTTCCACAGGTACTCTCGTCCGGAAATCCACTTTGGTTGCATTGCTGGTGTTGGTCTTCCTTGCAGAATTCCCCTATCACGACTTCTGTGCTCTCTGGGGAATATAGGTGCCCTTTACACCTACTTTTCAGGGTCTTGGGGTGGGCTATTTTTCTAACCCTCACTGTTTTCTTACAGCCCCAGCGACCCTCTACAAGCTCACATAGGTTTGGGGTCCATTCGTGGTTCGCATTCCACTTTTGGAGTATATGGTTTGTGTTGCCCCTATACCTATGTGCTCCTATTTCAATCTACTGTAACTATACACTGCTTGCATTACTTCCTTTTGCTATTACTGCATATTTTTGGTATTGTGTACATATATCTTGTGTATATTTGGCATCCTCATACTGAGGGTACTCACCGAGATACTTTTGGCATAATGTCATAAAAATAAAGTACCTTTATTTTTAGTACATCTGTGTATTGTGTTTTCTTATGATATTGCGCATATGACACCAGTGGTATAGTAGGAGCTTTGCATGTCTCCTAGTTCAGCCTAAGCTGCTCTGCTATAGCTACCTTCTATCAGCCTAAGCTGCTAGAAACACCTCTTCTACACTAATAAGGGGTAACTGGACCTGGTACAGAGTGTAAGTACCCCTTGGTACCCACTACAAGCCAGGCCAGCCTCCTACAAATGGTCAGACAAGTAGTGCATCAGATAGGAAGAGAGCACATTTTGGACCAAGTTACTAGATGGTAGACAATAATTCAAGTGGCTATTTGGGACAAAAAGGCAGTAAACCTGCCTCTGGGGTTACAGAACCCGCTTTAAAACATGTCCCCAGATTAAGAAAAGATAATTGTGTAAAGAATGTGTGACTGGTCTGGACTAAATCTTTGTATTTTTTTTAATTAAATCTCTAAAGACTTACTGCACCATTAATAAATTAAAAAAACAAAAAAAAAAAAAAAAAAAAAAAGTCTTACAGCATAGATTCATTAAAAAAAAATACATTTATAAAAATGTTAAAACAATCGCTAATTCCTAAACATGGGGGAAAAAGGCAACAAATTAAAAAATGTCTTTAGAAAATGGATAAAAGCATTAATTTATATATTTAAAATTTAACTCCTGAGATCTGCAGTTCAACGCTAAACAGCTGTTAGAATTGAAATTAAGGTGGCTACTCATTTAGATCCCTCAAATGTGCTGAATCTTTTCAGCATGAAAGGGACAGCCAAGTTACAATTCCTCCAATATCCAATATTTTCCAACAAGCTAAATGAAGTGAAGTGAGGCACAAATGGTAGTCCATCCAAGTGGTGCCATGGACACAGAAAAATCAAAGTGCCACAGATGAGATCTAAAACCTCAATCAAAGGCATAGTTTCAGCAACTGGAAATCCTATTTTATTAGCCGGAAAGTATTGCTTAGTCTAATTGCAACAACTTCAGGTAAAATTGCAACACCTTTACGTAAAACTGCAATGTTTCTTGAAATATGCAGTTCCCCCTCGTTCTTTGATGTTATGCTCCACCAGCAGATAACTGGGGAACATGTTATCATCTATTAAAAAAAAGAAATTCTCAGATTCCAAAAATGTCTAAACAATAAAATTCCTTTTAACAGAATGCGGCAGCCAATTAACCAAGAAACTTTATTCGGCTTACTGTGCAAAGCCATGAATGCACAATAGTACAGATATACAATTAAAACAAAGAATTCATTCTAATTAAAAACACTAAAAGCAGCACCATGTCAATTCTTGCACAGGTCCTGCCATCTAGTGTTGGGCTCGGAGTGTTACAAGTTGTTTTTCTTCAAAGAAGTCTTTGAGTCACGGGACCAAGTGACTCCTCCTTTTCGGCTCCATTGCGCATGGGCATCGACTCCATCTTTGATTGTTTTCCCACAGAGGGTAAGGTAGGAGTGTAAAGAAAGATGTCCATGCAATGGAATAGAGATGTATATACATATGTACAAATGTAAATGGCTACAGGCTCCTGGGGGAGGACGCATGTGAATCTGCAGCACTACATGCCACGAACAGATGTACACTGGGTAAGTGACATTTTCCATTCAATGGCATGTGTAGCTGCAGATACACATGCTATGCAGAGACTACAAAGCAGTTCTCCTCCCCTAAGCGGTGGTCAGCCTGTAGGAGTTGAAGTTGTTTGAAATAGTGTTCTTAGTACAGCCTGTCCTACTGTGGCTTGCTGTGCTGCTAACACATCTACACAGCAATATTTGGTAAATGTATGGGGTGTTGACCAAGTGGCTGCTTTACAGATTTGTGTCATTGGTATATTTCCTAGAAATGCCACTGTTGCTCCTTTTTACCTAGTGGAATGTGCTTTTGGTGTAATAAGTAGCTCTCTTTTAGCCTTTAGGTAACAAGTTTGGATACATGTCACTATCCATCTGGCTATACCTTGTTTTGATATAGGATTACCAGTACGGGGTTTTTGGAATGTGACAAACAGCTGTTTAGTCTTTCTGAATGATTCTGTTCTGTCAATGTAATACATTAAAGCTCTTTTAATATCTAATGTATGTAGTGCTCTCTCTGCCACAGAGTCTGGCTGTTGGAAGAAGACTGAAGTTCCACTGTTTGATTTAACTGAAATGGTGAGATGACTTTAGGTAGGAATTTAGGGTTTGTGCGAAGTACTACCTTATGTTTGTGTACTTGTATAAAGGGTTGCTCAATAGTGAGTGTTTGTATTTCACTAACTCTTTGTAATGAAGTGACTGCCACTAGGAATGCTACTTTCCATGTTAGGAATTGAATTTGACAGGGGTGCATGGGTTCAAAGGGTGGACCCATGAGTCGTGTGTGTACAGTATTAAGATTCCACAAAGGTACTGGTGGCGTTCTTGGCAGTATGATACACTTTAGACCCTTCATGAAAGCTTTGAAGACAGGTACTCTAAATAGAGATTTGTTTTGTATATTTTGCAAATAAGCAGAAATTGCTGTGAGATGTATTTTAATGGATGAAAAAGCTAAATTTGCTTTTGGTAGATGGAGTAAATAACCTACAATGTCTTGTATGGTTGCGTCCAGAGGTGTTATGTGCTTGGCAGTAGAAAACAAATATTTTCCATTTGTTTGCATAACACTGCCTGGTGGTAGGTTTTCTTGCTTGTTTAATCACTTCAATACATTCTGGTGAAAGATGTAGATATCAAACTAAGATTTCAGGAGCCAGATTGAGTATTGCTGGATTGGGGTGCCTGATCTGTTGTTTGTTTTGGGTCAACAGGTCTGGCCTGTTTGGAAGTTTGATGTGTGGTACTAGTGACAGGTCTAGCAATGTGGTGTACCATGGCTGACGTGCCCACAGTGGTGCTATAAGTATGAGTTTGTTGACCAGAAATGGAATGAGCGGGAGAGGGGAAAAAGCGTAAGCAAATATCCCTGACCAGTTGATCCATAGTGCATTGCCCTTGAATCGAGGGTGTGGCATTTTGCATTGTGGTTGGTGGCGAACAGATCTAGGTCTGGTCTTCCCCACTGGCGAAAGTATTTGTGAAGCACTTCGGAGTGAATTTCCCCACTCGTGTGTTAGTTGATGAGCTTGGCTGAGGCTGTCTGCTAATTGATTGTGAATCCCTGGAATATATTGAGTTACCAGGTGTATTATGTTGTGAAATGCCCAATGCCAAATTTTTTGTGCTAGAAGGCAAAGTTGTGAGGAGTGGGTTCCTCCTTGTTTGTTTAAGTAGTACATTGTTGTCATATTGTCTGCTCTGATAAGAATGTGTTTGTGAACAAGAAGAGGTTGAAAAGCTCCTAGTGCTAGAGATACTGCTAGCAAATCACTTAGAACTATGTGAAGTTGTTTTTGTTTGTTGTCCCATTGTTCCTGAATGTTGTGATTGTTGAGATGTGCTCCCCATCCAATCATTGATGCATCTGTTGTAAGAATAGAGTGAGGCACAGGGTCTTGAAATGGCCATCCTTTGTTTAAATTGGTGAGATTCCACTGAAGCGATATGTGCTTGGCGGTCTATCAACACTAGATCTTGAAGATGACCGTGTGCCTGCAACATTGATTTGCAAGGCACTGTTGTAAGGGCCACATATTTAATCTTGCATTTGGGACAATGACGATGCAGGATGCGATCATGCCCAACAGTTTCATGACAAATTGGACTGTGTACTGTTGGTTTGGCAATATGCTGTGGAACGATTGCACCCTTTGTGGTCTTGGGCTTGCAAGTGCTGTTTGGGTGTTTAATGTGGCTCCTAAATACTGCTGAATTTGTGCTGGTTCTAGGTGCGATTTTTGGTAATTTGAGAACCCTACTGTGTGTAGGGTGTTTATTACATAAAATGTATGATGTTGGCATGGTTTTTGAGAGTTGGCTTTTATTAGCAAACTGTCGGGATATGGAAAGACATGTATATGTTGTCTCCTTATGTATGCTGCGACTACGGCAAGGCATTTTGTAAATACTCTGGGAGTCGTTATCCCAAAAAGGTAACACTTTGAACTGGTAATGTTTTCCTTGTATTACAAATCTGAGATATTTTCTGTGAGCTGGATGGATGGGTATGTGAAAATACGCATCTTTTAGATCCAGTGTTGCCCTAAAATCTTGCTCTTGTAGCAGTGGGACTACATCCTGTAGTGTTACCATGTGAAAGTGTTCTGATCGGATGTAGAGATTGAGAGTTCTGAGATCTGGTATTGGTCTCAATGTTTTGTCCTTTTTGGGGATGAGGAAATACAGGGAGTAAACACCTGTTCCTTTCTGATGATGTTTCACAAGTTCTGTGGCTTGTTTGAGTAATAGTGCCTGTACTTCTGTTTGCAACATTGAAATGTGTTGAGACAGAAGTTTGTGCGCTTTTGGTGGGAATGTCTGGAGGAGTTTGTGTGAACTCTATGCAGTAACCATGTTGAATAATGGATAACACCCACTTGTCTTTTGTGCTGGGTAACCAGTGGGTGTGGAAGTTTTGCAGTCTTCCTCCCACAGGGGAAGTGTGGTGAGGGAAGATGGTGGTAAAGTCACTGTTTGGTATGAATGGGTTGCTTTGAGGGCTGGTATTTTCCTCTAGATCTGGGAAATTGTCCTCTGTAGGTTCCCCGAAACCCCCCTCTCTGGTATGGAGTCTGGTAAGAGGGTTTGGCTTGTGAGGTAGATGGCTCAGATGGTTGGGGTCTAAAGCCTCCCCTATATTGAGGCTTTCGAAATGAGCCTCTGTTTTGGGATGAATAAAGCACCCCCATAGCTTTGGCAGTGTTGGCATCTTTTATCATTTTGTCAATGGCTGTATCAACTTGCGTGCCAAAGTTGTTGCTCGTTAAAAGGCATGTGGAGGACAGCAGGCTGGATTTCAGGTTTAAATCCTGATGACCTGAACCATGCATGTCACCTAATGGTGACAGCCGTATTGATAGTTCTTGCGGCTGTGTCTCTTGAGTCCAACGCTGACCTGATCTGGTTGTTTGTGATTGCTTGTCCCTATTCTATTATCTGCTGGGCTCCCTTCTGTTGGTCCTTGGGGAGATGCTGAATAAGGTCTTTCATCTCATCCCAGTGAGCCCCGGCGAATTGGCTATACGCCATTGATTAGCTGCCTGCGATGCCACCCTTTTACCTGCAGCATCGAATTTCTTACTTTCCTTATCTGGAGGGGGTGCGACCCCAGAGGACTGGGAGTGAGCCCTTTTCCTTGCTGCGCTGACTACTACGGAATCTGGGGGCAGCTGTTGTGTAATAAAAATTGGGTCTGAGGGTGGTGGCTTATATTTCTTTTCTACCCTTAGGGTTATAGCTCTTGCCTTAACTGGTTCCTGGAAGATTTGATGTGCATGTTTTAACATGCCAGGAAGCATGGGTAGACTCGTAGGTGGCGTGAGTTGAGGACAATGTGTTAAATAGGAGTCATCCTCAAGAGGTTCTGTGTGCATGGCCACGTTGTGAAATGCCGCTGCCCTGTGAACCTGTGTATATGAGGTGCTATCCTCAGGGGGGTGATGGCTTTAATGGATAGCACTCTGGACTATTATCTGAAACTGGATCATCATAGGAGGTCCCATGAATCAGTGTCATCTTGTTGTGATTCTACAGTGTGTGATGGAGACTGTGCAATGGGGGTAGCAGGCGGGGAGACAGTTAGGTGAGGAGAATGAGGAGGAGACTGGTGAGGTGAAAATGAGGAGGCAGAGATCTTTCTCTTGGTTTTGGCACTGTAACCGGTGGCTGATCAGTGTCCAAATGTCCATGGAAGGCCAGTTTCCTCTTTGTTATTAGAGGAGGTGCAGTGAGGATTTTGCCAGTGTCTTTATGGATTAGTATTCTGGCCTGTTTCTCATCAAAATCCTCCATTTGTGTCAGTTCCTCAGCAAATTTATGGCTTTCTTTTAATTCCTTTGAAAGTCCATTCTCCTCAGTGTATGTATGCTTTTTCGGGATCGAAGGGCCTGAAGTACTGGTTGGCCTCTGCTCTGAGAGTGACTTTCGGGGCTTCGACTCGATGGGTCAGTGCCTTATAATTTCAGAGCCTGTGCCTCAGCTAGAGTCCGAAGGCTTTGTTGTTGGTGTGGCATTCCTTGGTGCCGAAGATGTTGCTTGGTCACTAGTAGTTTTCTTATGGCCTTCTGGCAGTGGCATCCCAGAGGCCTTGTATTTGGGCTTGGATTGGGTCGGGGCAAGCGTACTCACGTGCTGGCCCGCTGTTATTGGGTGGTTGATGTCAGACTTGTTCGGAATCTGACCCCCGAACGGAGACGGCGGTGTGGATCATCTCCTCCTCGAGGTGTTCAGTGCTTCTGGACGCCATCTCTAACCTTCACGCTCTTCGGGGTCTCAGTCTTTTTTGAGCGGAAGGATCTACAGGCCTCGCAGGGATCCTCTCGATGATATGGAGATAAACAAAGGTTACAAACCAGAGGTTGGTCCGTGTAGGGATACTTGGCGTGGCACCGAGGGCAGAATCTAAACGGAGTCCGGTCCATGAGGCTTCGACAATACTTTTGGTCGGGCCGACCAGGCCCAAATTGGGCGCCGGTGCCCCGAAGGGCAAGTAGAGATCTGTATCCGCCGGTACAGAGGTGTCGATGATGGAGGATACTCGATCGAAAACAATACCGACTAATTGAGAGTTTGTAATATTTGTTCCGACTTGAACAACCGGAGTGAAAAGAAACACGTCCGAACTCGATGGCGAAAAGAAAACAATCTAAGATGGAGTCGATGACCATGCGCAATGGAGCCGAAAAAGGAGTCACTCGGTCCAGTGACTCGAAAAGACTTCTTCAAAGAAAAACAACTTGTAACACTCCGAGCCCAACACTAGATGGCAGGACTTGTGCATAGCATGTGTATCTGCAGCTACACATGCCATCCAATATCTATCTATCTATACACACACTAATCGGGCACCATACTGCACCCGTACAGATATCCATAAAAAGCAACAGACATCTGAGGGAGATTAGTGAGCACAGCAGCATCTTACGTGCACATATATGCAGAATGTGCCAACAGCGTTAAGCAATAGAAGATCAGACATACAGCAAATGTACAACCATCATAGGCATCACATTAGGCTACTTGCCCCGAAGGTTTGGTGTTGCCCAGGTTATAAGGGTTAATCCAATGCCCCCATTCTTTATAAACTTTATGAGGACATCCCATGCTCTTATAGATCACCTTTTCCACGGTCATATACATGCCCATTCTATTGTCCACTCGCGTAGTGTTGGGACCTCCGGCATTCCCCTGTACCTGGCCACATCTCTTTTCACTTTCACCACCACCACCAGACCCAGGTTACTAAAGAGAAGCTTGGCCTGTGGGACATCTACTTCAGGCCCAACCCCAAGGAGAACATAATTTGGCTCAATCATAATGTCAACACCAAGGATGGTCCAGAGTTACCGCACCACCCTAACCCAATAAGCGTGGGTAACTAGAAGAGAGCATCAGATCACCATCTAAGATCTCAAATCTTGGCAATGGCTAACATGTCACAGGCTTCAAACACATCAGCCTGCCCACTTCCTGCATCATATCCCCTCCCCTGCTTCCCACAAGAGTGTCTCCCAGGTCACCTTATTCAGCCAGCCTACGCACCTACAAGCCCTTTCTCCAAAGTTTAATCACCACCTGGTTGCAGGCAGCAGTTGCTAACCCCAGCCCCCCTTCCCACAGAAGTGATGCAAAGGGGAACGTGGCAGTCCCGGGCCCGCTCCAGCTTTTACATCGAATGGTCCCGAGATGCTAATATCCAGTCAAGTAGCAGGCCACATATCCGGAAGAGCAATCCCTCAGTTATAAGAATTGCGCTGCAGCATTTTACTGCAACTCTGGTGTCTCCCATTCCATAACAGTGTACTCAAATCCCTGTCTATTTTGGTGAACATCTCCTCTGGAATTTTGCAGTATGTATTCCGAAGGGCATAGAGCAGTTTAGGTAGTGTGATCACCTTGAAGATTGCAACTCTCCCCAGAAGAGTTGGGGTAGCCCATACCGGTGCTCTGTATCTCCCGATATAGCTACCTTTCCCAGGTTGCCGGAGAGACCAAAGTCCCTGTTGGGCATCAAACTCCAAGGTACTTAAAGCCCACCGTCTCAACCTGCACTGTAACCCATAAAGCAATCAGGTCAGAGGGGCCAGTATGGCTGAAATAACACAGACTTCCACCAGTTTATTTTGTACCCTTACACAGCCTCCAAACATCTCCAAGGTCTGAAAGGTGACCAGAAACGTGGCCAGGGGCTCAGTGACAGAGGAGGATGTCAGCTGCATAAAGCAAGGGTCTCTCCTCTTCCCAACTAGAGCCAAAAACCCAGAATCCTCATATCAGGGTGTGTACGGACCATACATGCCAGAGGTTTGATTGTAATAGTGAAGAGCCCCACCTCTACTGGGAATATTGCTAAAAAGGGTGCTATTAATCCGCAGCGCTGCCGTTGGGGCTTGATATTACAAGGCTACCCACTTCCTATAATTCGGGACAAAACCGATTTTTAGATGTGTTTGCTGCAGGTAAGGCTAGTGTATAGAATCAACTGCCTTTACCACATCTAGTGACAAAGACATGGGGCTCCTCCCTAGCTCGCACCTCCGCCATCCAATTGTGTAGTCTCCTCAAACTAAATCTGGAGGACCTACCTGGCACGAAGCTGGATTGATCTCCTTATATTAGTGGAACCACCAATGAGTAGCCTGGTGGCCAGGATCACGGCAAGTATCTTAGCTTTGATATTTAAAAGTGAGATAGGGCGATAGGACTCCTATAAAGGAAGAGCAGCCTAAAACCAGCTGTATCACTGTAATGATAGCACACTGGAGAACGGGGTTAGCACCCCCAGTCTCTAGATTCTCTCTAGTTTGGAAGATGGGGTCTCCGTATGCCTGCATACCTCTTAAAAAATTAGGCCGGGAGCCCATTGGGCCCTGTGGCCTTCCACGATTTAAGACTTGCAGGGCAACTTTGACCTCGGGAAGCTCAATATCTTCTTCCAATATCACACAGTCCTCAGCTGAGAGTACCAGGGTAACCACTATGCCCAGGAAGTCCCCAATGTGTTCAGCATCAGGAAGGGGGCGTGCCTTACAAAATCATGTATAATAAAAGGTGAACTCCAACTAGAAGTGTGCTATTCATGTATGTTTCTCCGGATATGGCAGTGATGGCTCCCACCAAACGGGCCTCTGCCCTTCTCCAGTCTAACCGTGCTAGCAACTTGCATGCCTTGTCCCCGGGTGTTGTATAGGCGATGATGAATGGCCAACATCTGCAGCCTTGCCTTCTCCTTGGCGGGGCCCCAGTATTCTGTATGTACCACCTCAATTTTCCTGAGGACCTACGCGTCTGTCAGGCCCTGTGTTGGACCCTCCAAGTGCAGCAGCTGGCACGACCTCTCTTTCGTTGTGTGCTTTTTTTCCCCTTGCAATTATGTTTTGGCTTCTATCCTGAGAATCGCTTTATATGCCTTTCAAAGTGTCAGAGCTGATTCAACCAACAAGTTGGTCCCCCTGAAGAAGATGGAAATAACTAGCGCTTGTACCACAGCCCATGGTTTTCTTCACAGCTCAGAGAAATTAAAGAGATGCAGAAGACATGAAAAATCGTGGTGATCCTCATACTCTCCAGAGGAAAGATCCAAAAATAAACTGCTGATCCAGGAGTATAAAAACTGATCATATCTGAAAATACTGCATATTTTATAGAAAATTAAATCGGCCGCAAACTCAAACAGTCCAAAAGCAGTCCACCGTGCCTGCAGCCCAGATTACTCCCCCTTATCCCCAACGTGAATATGTAGCCTCTTTTTTAAAAATAAAGTAGAAACAGTTGCTAAGGTCTCCGTAAACTATTAGTTCTGACCCCCCCTACCACAGCTACTGTAGAGCTGGACGCAGACCTCCCCACTCTTAGTAAGTTTCCTCCTATTTCTCCAGGCCAGGGAGGGCTCGAGCGACTCACGAAATCTGGATCTCCATCAGACCCATGTCCAGCTAAATTTCTTAACGGAGAATGCCATTGTCCCAACCCCTTGGCCTCGCTATTTAACAGCATTAAGGCAACTAGTACTTTTCCATCGGACTGGGAAAGGGTGTCACTTCTCCCACCACCCCCTAGAAGATAAAAAACTATCGGCCAATCTCTCGACTCCCACTGAAGGCCAAGGTTCTAGAAAGACATCAATACCTTTCTTAAAGATACTGATCAAGATACAACACCCTGGATCATGCATAAATTGGCTTCCGTAAAGGCCATAGCATGAAAACTGCTGATAACAGTGACTGAGGAATTGAGGAATATTGTGGACGAAGTTGGGCAGGCTGCAGTGATCCTAGTGGATCTATCTGCTGCCGTCGAAACGAAAGCCGCTTTCAATTCATTATGCTCCTTTCACGACCAAAGGGAGCAATCAGTCTTGATGGGAGATATCAACTCTATACCGTTTTCTCCACACCCCCCCCCCCTTCCTTGTGGGGTTCCTCACAGGTCCTCTCTGAGCCTCACTCTGTTTAATATTTATTTTAACTCCCTCTTTGAGATTAATAAGGAACTTTGGCTTCCTTGCAGTCTCATTACTGACAACATTATTGAAACAACCTTGCGCTTTAAGAACTGCATGTCTGTGATTGTCAATTGGATGAGCACTCACTGTCTAAAACTAAACTAGGCCAACAGAGGTACTCCTTTTTGGTTTTGAAGCCCCCCTGTGGAACTGATTGGTGGCCACATTTCCTGGGACCGCCACCTACCCCAGTAGTCAAAGTCAGAAATCTTGGAGTCATTATGGATTCCAAACTCTTTCACAGACCACATGCTAGAGTCCAAATAGGCATTATAGATAAATTGCGAAGAATTCAAAACACAGCTGTACGCCTCAAACAACCTAAAGAAATATTACTCCGTGTCAAAGGCCAGAGAGAAACTTCCCTGGCTTCCCATTAACAAAAGTCACTTTTATATCACTCTGCATCGCCCATAAATCCTTTTTTCAGACTCGCTCGGTTCCCCTTAAAAACAGTATTGCATGGCAAACTCCATCTCGGAACCTTGGCTCATGAACAGCTAGGAATTTAATTACTGCTAGAATTTTAAAAACTTCCTGGGGTGGCAGAAGTTTTTCCCCCATTACATCACCCATCTCTGGAACCAACTACCTGTTCACCTAAGGAACCAGCCAAAGCTGTTACCTTTCAGGAAACTCCTAAAAACCTGGCTGTTCAATCACCCTATATAGCACTAAGAGACAGATTTCAATCTAATGCATGAGGCAGTGACAAGACGCCCATGGGGATTTGTTTGCGCTATATACATTGATAAACAAACTCTCTCCAAGATGAGGCCTTCGCCAAAGGTCCGAAAGACCCAGTGTAGCTGCAAAGTGTGCTAGGTGTCTCTTTTACAGGGGCCACAACTGGCCCTGAAAGATCCATGGCATGAGCCATGACATAACTGAAATGACACCTGCCCCCACCCTTCCCATTATATGTAGGGACGATTAATTCAAATATTATGGATGTCATTTTCCCTTATGTGGAGGCTTGCAGCCAGGGTAGCGCATAAACGCAGACCAGGGTAATATCAGTCTTTCCCCATAGTCCCTGAACCCCTGACCAAAACCCCATAAGAATCAATCCAGGTTAGAGTTATCTGGAAACATGAGGTGGAAGAGGGTGTCTTTAATCAGTGTAGTCCCTCCCATGGAGCCCGAGGTAAATCCTGCATGAGCCAGAGTTGTGCATAATCCACTACACAGAAACGGGTACCATATCTCTCTCAGCTGGATCATCTGAAGAAGGAAATAATACTAATACTAATCACTGGACCTCTTAACCTCGTTTCAGGACAGGATTGATAGCTGTGCCTCATCTAGGCACCTGGTCATTCCTATCTCCCTAATTTGCCACTACAAAACCATATTGACAAACCTCAGCTTGACAACCAACCAACTACCGCCCCCCCCCCCCACCCCAAGTTCTGCTCCCCCATCCCCCGCTAGTGTGCCCATCTAAAAAAAACAGAACATAACTACGCGCAGGCAAGATCACAAAGGTCTGTTGCCCACCCTTCTCATTTTCAAAAAAAAAAAAAAAAAAGAACAAACAAGCTCCCAGTCACATCCACCTCACATGAACATCACACTAAGTGGAGGGGGTGTGTCCCAGGAGGACTAAGACCACCAACAAAAATACAGTTACCTCCATTGTCCAAGCAGGTTGCCACCTGAAGCCCACCCAGACCCAAATGACAAAAGAAGTCAGTATGATCATCTATCACTGTTCGGGTCACAAATAACTGCCGCACCATGTGATCTTCAATTATGAACATTATGAGTTGTATGTCGAGTTACGGTTTCATCGCCCCAGGCCAGAGACGCTGGGCATCCCCGGCAAGGCACCCCCTCCTCAGAGGGAGTTGTTCCGTCACTCACTTTGCAAAAGTGCTCTGTTCCCCACACAGGCCTCCCTTTGCTCAATCTGCCTTAGGATTTCCTCTTCTTCGGAACAGTCCAGAGCTTGGGTCTTGCCACCAGGGTCCCTTTTCCTTAAGCCTCTCAAACAGCCCGTCACCACCCAAAGTTGAGATATTTCCTCTAACCAATGCCAGACATCTTCAGGGGTGAGGAAAATGAAGGCTTTTTCCTGAAACATGAATTTCAATGTGGCCGGGAATAGTAGCATGCACTGCAGTTTCAAGGGGCAAGGCTTGGCCTTTACTGTGTTGAACATCTTTCTTGGCTTGTGCACCTCCTTGGAATAATCCGGGAACAACATTGTTGAGGCACTGTATTAACCACCCTCCTTTCGTCTAGCCTCTTTGAGAATTTCATCCCAGTCTTCAAAAGGTCAGGAACTGTGCTGACTGAAATGTGCCACAGAGCCACTGCTCCAATAACTCGAGCATACTGCCTTTTTTTTACCCCACCCCCGCCAGGAACCACACCAATCCCACATTATTTCATCTTGTCTTATTTTTGGCATCATTCACTCTTCATGCAAGGTCCTTGGTGATTTCCCCGTCCCCCACCTGTGCCATCTCTTTTCTGAGGGTCAAATACACTAAAGTCCTTGTCTGGGGAGGGTTGGTTGCTTACAGGCACTACCACACCCTGTGCAGGCCCCAAGCCACACCACCACCGCTGGCAGCCTCAATATGTCTCCATGAGGGAAGGTGGGAATAGGAAGAAAACCTGGGGATATAGGGGTGGGGCCTTACATGCCGCCGAAGACAAGGATACAGGTGGCTCCCCCCCCCACCCCTCCTCTTGGCACAATGGATTCTTCCCACTGTAGTCAAGCATGGCCCAACAAAGTGCTGGTGTGACTAGTGGTTGTTATTTTGACAAGAAAGTAAACAGACTTAACTCATTGACAAATATACCTAGGGGTGCTATTTGAACAATGCAGACCTATTGTTCAACTGCAACACAGATCCAAGACTCTATGGGTAAGAAATAGAGGCAAGTCATAGGCAGGACCAATATGGAAATAAGAAGCAATGTTACAGGTCCTTCACTCTACATTCTATTCTCCCTACATAAGGGGGGGTGGGAAGATCCCTGTAACATTTCTCCCATTTCTGCATTGTTCTCAACATTTTCAAACTCTCCCGTAAGCACATGTATAAACAAACGAAAAACCATAATAGTTAACTATTGCCAGTCCCTCACATGCCACACCCTTGTTGTGGATCTGCCTACGCAAGCTTGGTCCTACTTCACCTTGCATTTAGTTCCTACCCCCATTTCATCTTATAGCCCTCCACCCCAACATATCTTCTTGTCAATCTTTTTGAACGTTTTCTTCCACTGTCTACAATACCATATCTTTGTTGTCTGCATGCAGCACCACCAGCCCCTTTAATAGAATACTTCAGTTAAAAAATGAATATAAATAAATACATTTAGTGTACTTTGGACTGGATGCCAATCCATGTAAAGCGTATACAAAAGAGATTTGCAAAAATGTACATACATGCAGATGTGGGACAGGAACATGACAACACGGTACAGAAAGGATTGGCAGGTAAGGAAGGCAAAATATGTATTTTAACACAAATACGTACCTGTATTTTAACACAGGCAAGTACCTGAGAATCAATTACAGTTCCACACCCACTAATATGTACTTTAAATTAAATGATGCTGAACTGGACGGTATTTCAACCGCAAAACCAGTTTCATTTACTGGTCATGCTGAAATTGCATACCTTTTCCAATAAGTAAGATCCAAAAATGAAAGGAGCGGCACCGAGGAGCAGCTGCTCGGGATCTCTGTATCTGAACTTTCATCAGAATGGATGCTGTAACTAGGAGACTGAGAAGGAGAACTGCTTGATGTGCTGTGGGCATCAGAATCTGCAACAGGTTATAAACACAATAGAGTATGACATGTGAACACAAAGGGAAGGTGATACAGATATTAAGCAACTACTTAATTACAAACTTTTGCTAATTAATACATATTCTTTCAGGCACAATTTACAACCCCAAAAAGGAAAGCCAAGTATTAAGGCAACAGACTATACTCTACTTGCAACTTGGTGTCCCATGTGGACAATATACAACTATGGAATTCTAGATTATATTTGTAAGCCAGGACAAATGGCTTCCATCACATTTGTAGGACAAAACGTGCAGGCTGCAGTGGGGGCATGGCACATATTCCAGTTAAAAGGAAACCATCTAATAGAATTTATATACGCCAACCATTGCAATTCAAGGTTACAATGAACACCAGAGCCCCTGATAAAGGAAGAAGTGGCTCTGGCCTGTCCAACAGTAACATCCTTGAATAATCTGAGTTCACAGGTGAATTTTTTTTATTTATTTTTTTAAATAGCCATCTGGAGTCTACAGAGGTGATCATGTTGGGATGTACGAGCCTGACTCCCTTCCCCCACAAGGAACCCTGAAGTACAAACAGTTGTCATAAAATAAATAAAATAGCACCACTTTATTTGAACCAAGAAGCAGCCAAGCATGCTGGAAAAGCATCCGCTAGATCAGCGGTAAAAGCTGTGTGGGACGTATCAAGCTTTGTTTGGTATTTCACACAGGAATTCTTTCCCTGTATAGCGCAAAACGTTTGAAATGGAGTGGCGAGAGCTTGCTGGGTGCCTGGGATCATACAAGAAACCAGAGTGACCTCATTGTTTGCAGCCCCAGGCATAAGTAGGAGACCCACTAGTGGCAATGTGAAGCTATCCGAAGGTGAAGAAGAAACTCTTGAGACAGAATTTAGCTTTGCAAGCAGAGTGTGTTCCGTAGCATTAAGAGTCAAGATGAGTCCCCCTCTTGCTGCACATCAGAGGCAAAACAACCATGCTTGCAAAGCAGTGTGGGCTGCAGCATGAGTCGTGCAAGGCCTTCATGTGCTGATCTGTTCTGCAAGGGATGGGTGTAAAGAAATGGCTCCCTGTTGCAGTTACCCCCCACTTTTTTGCCTGATGCTGACTTGACTGAGAAGTGTGCTGGGACCCTGCTAACCAGGCCCCAGCACCAGTGTTCTTTCACCTAAACTGTACTTTTGATTCCACAATTGGCACACCCTGGCATCCAGGTAAGTCCCTTGTAACTGGTACCCCTGGTACCAAGGGCCCTGATGCCAGGGAAGGTCTCTAAGGGCTGCAGCATATCTTATGCCACCCTGGGGACCCCTCACTCGGCACAGACACACTGCTTGCCAGCTTGTGTGTGCTGATGAGAACAAAACGAGTAAGTCGACATGGCACTCCCCTCAGGGTGCCATGCCAACCTCACACTGCCTATGCAGTATAGATAAGTCACCCCTCTAGTAGGCCTTACAGCCCTAAGGCAGGGTGCACTATACCATAGGTGAGGGCACCAGTGCATGAGTACTATGCCCCCAAAGTGTCTAAGCAAAACCTTAGACATTGTAAGTGCAGGGTCAGCCATAAGAGTATATGGTCTGGGAGTCTGTCAAAAACGAACTCCACAGCTCCATAATGGCTACACTGAATACTGGGAAGTTTGGTATCAAACTTCTCAGAATAATAAACCCACACTGATGCCAGTGTTGGATTTATTAAAAAATGCACACAGAGGGCATCTTAGAGATACCCCCTGTATTTTACCCAATTGTTCAGTGCAGGACTGACTGGTCTGTGCCAGCCTGCTGCTGAGAGACGAGTGTCTGACCTCATGCAGTGAGAGCCCTTGTGCTCTCCGAGGACAGAAACAAAGCCTGCTCTGGGTGGAGGTGCTTCACACCTCCCCCCTGCAGGAACTGTAACACCCAGCAGTGAGCTTCAAAGGCTCAAGCTTCCTGTTACAATGCCCCAGGGCACTCCAGCTAATGGAGATGCCCGCCCCCTGGACACAGCCCCCACTTTTAGCAGCAAGTCCAGGAGAGATAATGAGAAAAACAAGGAGGAGTCACTGGCCAGTCAGGACAGCCCCTAAGGTGTCCTGAGCTGAGGTGACTGACTTTTAGAAATCCTCCATCTTGTAGAAGGAGGATTCCCCCAATAGGGATAGGAATGTGACCCCCTCCCCTTGGGAGGAGGCACAAAGAGGGTGTACCCACCCTCAGGGCTAGTAGCCATTGGCTACTAACCCCCCAGACCCAAACACACCCTTAAATTTAGTATTTAAGGGCTCCCCTGTACCTAAGAATTTAGATTCCTGAAACTACAAGAAGAGGACTGCTGAGCTGAAAAACCCCTGCAGAAGAAGAACACCGGCCTGTCTCCTGCCTTCCAAAGAAACCTGCTCCAGCGACGCTTTCCAAAGGACCAGCGACCTCTGAATCCTCAGAGGACTGCCCTACTTCAAGAAAGACAAGAAACTCCAGAGGACAGCGGCACTGCTCCAAAAGAACTGCAACTTTGTTTCAAGGAGCAGATTTAAAGACCCCTGCAACTCCCCGCAAGAAGCGTGAGACTTGCAACACTGCACCCGGCGACCCCGACTCGACTGGTGGAGAACCAACACCTCAGGGAGGACCCTCCAGCGACTCCGAGTCCGTGAGTAACCAAAGTTGTCCCCCCTGAGCCCCCACAGCGACACCTGCAGAGGGAATCCAGAGGCTCCCCCTGACCGCGACTGCCTGAACTCCATTTCCCGACGGCTGGAAAAGACCCTGCACCCGCAGCCCCCAGCACCTAAAGGAACGGAACTCCTGTGCAGGAGTGACCCCCAGGAGGCCCTCTCCCTTGCCCAGGTGGTGGCTACCCCGAGGAGCCCCCCCCTTGCCTGCAACGCTGAAGAGATCCCTTGATCTCTCATTGAAAACCATTGTGAACCCGACGCGTGTTTGCACACTGCACCCGGCCGCCCCCGCGCTGCTGAGGGTGTACTTTTTGTGCTGACTTGTGTCCCCCCCGGTGCCCTACAAAACCCCCCTGGTCTGCCCTCCGAAGACGCGGCTACTTACCTGCTGGCAGACCGGAACCGGGGCATCCCCTTCTCTCCATTGAAGCCTATGTGTTTTGGGCACCTCTTTGACCTTTGCACCTGACCGGCCCTGAGCTGCTGGTGTGATAACTTTGGGGTTGCTCTGAACCCCCAACAGTGGGCTACCTTGGACCCCAAACTGAAACCTGTAAGTGACTTACTTACCTGTTAAAACTAACATTACTTTACCTCCCCCAGGAACTGTGAAAATTGCACAGTGTCCACTTTTAAAACAGCTTATTGTGTTTAATGTAAAAAGTATACATGCTAATGTAATAATTCAAAGTTCCTAAAGTACTTACCTGCAATACCTTTCAAATGAGATATTACATGTAGAATTTGAACCTGTGGTTCTTAAAATAAACTAAGAAAATATATTTTTCTATAACAAAACCTATTGGCTGGATTTGTCTCTGAGTGGGTGTCCCTCATTTATTGCCTGTGTGTATGTATAACAAATGCTTAACACTACTCCTTTGATAAGCCTACTGCTCGACCACACTACCACAAAATAGAGCATTAGTATTATCTCTTTTGCCACTATCTTACCTCTAAGGGGAACCCTTGGACTCTGTGCATACTATTCCTTACTTTGAAATAGTGCATACAGAGCCAACTTCCTACAATGGGTATGAACCATCCAGTGATGTGAGCAGCACACAAGGGCAACCCAGGCTCTGCTCCCACTTATACTCCAGGGCTCTGGCAGGGAACAGTCTTGGAAGGCAGAGCTGACAGGAGCATGTGTGGCTCTGGAGCCAACATGCCCCTGGGAAAGAGTGTGCTTCAGAACTGGCTGGGATGTAGAACACACAGCAATAAAAGGAGTTGGGATCACTGCAAGCGAGGCCCACTGTAATACGGAATTGCAGATCCAGCTAGAGTACAATTACAAGCAATTAAAACAAAAAGGTACAACAAAGAGCCCTAAAATGACTACTGACATCCTCATGTCACCATATCCGAAGCCAGAATGAGACACGCAGATATGAAGCTGGAAGGTCATCCTACAAGATGTGCTCACAGGGTAAGAAACTGATCCATGAAGTGATGCAATACTGCCTGTATACCACTAAATATTGAAGAAAAAAAAAAAAAACCTCAATGAATCAGCACTACCAACGGAAAGCAAATCTGCGAAGGGTTATGAGGTCTGTATCCTGCCAATACCAAAGTGAAGTGGCAATTTTTAGGTGAAAGGCACTGCGATTGCAAAGACAAGCAGCCCTACTGAACAATCAGCAGATCATAATCTTTCCACATTATGGCTAGGGCAACCATGAGGCGACAACAGCTACAGCAAATTAAATTGGGCTTGCTCTTAAAGTTTAAGCATCCCTGTAATACCCACTGAGATTAAATATTCACTATAAAAGTGAAACATTTTTTACTGCAGATGAAGCTGCAGAGTTGTATCTTCTAGAGATGCATAATAAATTGGATCAGGTCACTGGTAGTGGAGCAGGTTGAGGTTTGCAGCTGTGGCATTCAAGGAAAACTGCATTTGAGATTTCGAAACCTTATTTATATTGATACTTTCACATGAGTTGTAACGGTGGACGTAATCACTATGAAAATCAAGCTTGTGTGTTTCCTCACTTGAACAGACTCAAACCTAAAAAGTATGAAGTATGATTTCATGAGCAAACTGAACTGCACTTAACATAATGCATTGCAGAACTGGGGTAACACTTAAGTATAAGAACTAAGGGCCACATGTACATATATTTGGAATTGCGATTTCCTAATTGCGAATCGCAAATAGGGAATCACAATTGCAAATATAAGAAACTCCATTGAGTTTCTTTTGCAATTCCTGGTGGGTCGCAAATAGACCTGGGTCGTTAATATTAATGAGGTAGGTTCCAATTTGCGACCCACTGAGGATCGCAAAAAAGCACAGGGATGGTGGGCTGCTGGTCTTAGCAGACCACCATGTCTGATTGCTTTATTTAAAAGTAATCTTTCGTTTTTTTGTTTATTTTTCTTACACAAAAAGAAAATAAATGAAATGTTTGTTTCATTTTTGAAGAGTATGCAGCAGGACCACTGCCTGCTCTTAAACGTTTTCGCATACATTCACAAAGGGGAAGGGGCCCCTTTGGGACCCCTTCCCCTTTTTGAATGGGTTAGCCCCAGTTTCCAATTGGTGCTAACTGCGATTGTTTTGCGACCACATTCACGGTAAAAAAAAAAACAATCATACATACCATTTAGATTTGGTATTAGAAAGGGACACCCTGGACAGGCCCCTTCCTCATACAAAACTGCGAAACCCAAATTGCGATTCGGTAACAAGGTAACGAATCGCAGTTTGTGCTTTGTACATTCCAAAATGCATTTTTCTAGTTGCAATTGGACCGATTCTGCGAATCGGCCCATTTTCGATTAGAAAAATACTTTGTACATGTGGCCCTAAATCCAGTGCCATACACCATTTCATTTGATATTTAACCACAGTAATCGGAGGTTGAGGGTTTAGTTGGGTAGAGGTTTGGGTCAGTATCCCTGGAGTGTCAACGTCATGTGTCCCATGGATCTGTTGGCTGCTGTTCATCTGTTCCTCCCTGTTCTCCAATGTATGATTGCAGAGAGTCTTGTAGAGAGGCTTCACCTATATCACTAAGGTGATGCGGTGAACGAGGTGGTGGAGAAGCAGGCAATAGTGGCTAAATAGGACTGGTGGCAATGTCCTTCTTCCTTGGAGGTGCAGAAAGTTCAAAAGCCTTCCCAAAAGAAAGCTGGCGCTTGGATGGAGTATACACTGGCTGCACTGCCTTTATCAAAATCCGACCAACTGAGGACTGGATGGGGATTTTTTTTTATTTTTTTGGCTCAAGTTTCTCAGTCATAGTCTTTAGTATCAGCTTGGGTGCCAATATGAAAGGTTTTGGTGCCGTGCTTGGCCTTTGTTTCGGTGCTGAGGTGGTCAGAGATGATGCAGTGGCTGGTCGGCTCGGCACAGAGACTGATCGACTATGCAGTTGCAGAAGGTTTCAGCTAGGCTTTCAGGGCCGGACCAAAGCACAGGGCATCCTTAGCGAGTGTTTGGTGCCTACCATCAGGAGTGTGGAATTCATATTGCCTAACGACCAAGACAGGTTGGTTTCTGTCAAGGGCAGGAAGATTTAATGTCCATTTTGCCCGACGGACAATTAGAAATTAACAGGCCATAAGCAGGATAGAGCTGTGGCACTCTGGTGCTCACAGCCAATCACAAAGGCATAATGAAATGAAATCAGCATAGGAAACGGATCAATGGCTGTAATAGTCCTAGAAGCTCTAGATTCTAGCCTGGTATTGGCTGAATAAATATTTAAGCCCATCCTCCAGGTAACCTCATTCTTACTGCGAGGTTATGTTTTGGCCAGACACTCTGGTGCTGTTGGCCTCGAGGAGCCACACACTGTTTGAGAGCCTGTGGAGAAGGAGAGATAAGACAGTGCAGTTTTGTAGAATACACCTTCAGAAGCAGCTGGTAGAGGTTGGGGCTGAAACTGGTCCTTTCTTTGCCTAATCTCTTCTCCTGGAACATTTAGGACAGTCTCCTGCTAGTTTCTCTTGTTGCATCTTGCTCCTCCTGGGTCGGATGTGTGCGCCCCTGTCTGAGCTATTAGTTCATCCTTGGCTTCTGGCACCTGCCCTCGTGCTCCTTTTGTTGATCTTTTCTCTCACTCAGGCTCCCATATCCACCCCAGGCCTGAGGGAGGAGTTCCGTTTTCCTCCCCATCTGGCTTCCTATGCCCATGGATCATGTCACAACCCTTCCACGCTCATCTTTTCCAATTAGACCCATGCCCACACATATTTGCTCCTACCAGGCCTCTGATGCCTGTGACCAAAACGGAGACTCTAAAAAGGTGGCTGGAAAACAGTGTCCCAGATCCTTTATTTACATTCATGTACATAAACGCTTAGGAGGGGCCTAGGTTTGTTTGCAAGGTGATATGAAAAGTCGCAGCAGTGCAGTGCCCCTCACAAACCAACTGTGAAAGGCTAGTTATTTTCTTTAAGAGTGCAAATATGAACACCATTACCTGCAGTAAATCAGTCCTAAACCAGTAGGGCATCGACCGTAAACCAGCTGGAGAGCAGCACAAAATCTCTCATACAGGCTAGCTGATTTACACTAGTTGTTCCTTCTTCCCTGAACAGACAGCATGTGTGGGACCCGTCTCCTTTTTAAGGTTGAGCCTGCGTCTCATGCGCTTCGCTAAGCGAGATGCTTTAGTAATTAAAAAGGGCTCGGAGCCCTGTCCACGTCACGTCAGCGTTTGTCATTGGCTTGTGGGCTTGCATGTTAGAATCTGCTTGATTTCATTACTGGAAGGCATGCATACGTCATGCCTTTTCCGGTGGATAGCCCTCCTCGAGTGCATCGACCAAGTACAGAAAACATGCGAGGCTCGCTGTTTTCCGTCCGGCTCGTGGACTACTTTTTATCTATTTTCACAGCGCGATCTAGCTTGGCAGAAGTCGGGCGCTTTACATAATATTGACCCTGTTTCACAGTTAATTGCACTTTTTCCGGTTAGTACATAAATGCACTTTTGTCGATAGGTTTCATTACCAGTGAAAAGTTGGGTTAGGAGTTTACAACGCTATCAGCTCTAACACGAGCAAACGCTAGACCCGTTGCATCACAAATGCTGGTTTTCCATAGGTTCACTCCAGAAGGCAAGTTTTCCAAATGTTCATTCCAGAAGACAAGTCCACCTTCGTAATGGCCCTTAGTGCAACAGATTGATATCACGCACGGACTAAGCAGCAGGATATACCATTTGGGAAGCGGTTTTGCTGGGGCAGACATTTGCTGAATGCATTTGGGGCAAAGTACATGTGTATCTGCAGGACCTGTGTGTTCATGTCTACAGGGTTCAAATATCAGTAAGCTATGTGTTTCGTGGCCACCTATATTAAGGCTCTTCAATCACGAACCAACAGAGAAAAAACAGGTTAATGCCAGATTCCAAAAATTATTTTCTGTTTTTGTTCTGACTGGTCCCCACCTACATCATTTATCACTATTTGTTCTACTACGGAAAAAAAGTTACTGAAAAGTTCTATATTAATAGAATATTAGCTTCTTTGTAAGTGAACTCCCTCAGTAGTATTAGTGACTGAGGGGTTAATTTTTTTCCTTCCTCCATGTGTTTTTGTTTTTTCCTTTCACAGATTTGAGTGTTATTAGCCATCTTTTAGAGCACCTGCTCGTAGCAATGGGGAAGACATTTTGTTTTAATCTCCTATGGATTCAAGAAGCTATGAGAGAGCTTCAGCTTTGCCAATAAGTTCCTCAATTGTGAGGGAGCTTTTTGCAGCTCCTTTACAGTAAAGGGTTACTGAGAGGTTATTAATCCTCAAGTTCGAAATGGTCCTTTCTGCAGGTTATGCCCACATTTGTTGCCTTTCTCCTCCTGTTTTTCTGACCCGCTTTTTGTTTGCTTTAGGACTCTGGGCACTTTACCACTGCTATCAACGCTAAAGTGCATGTGCTCTCTGCCCTACAGCTTAATAGAATTGGTTTACACCCGTTTAGTTTATTTAATTTACCTGTAAGTCCTTTGTAAAGTGGTACACCATCTACCCAGGGCCTGTAAATTGAATGCAACCAGTGGACCTGCAGGGCCTGCACACACAGTGCACTGCCACATGTGCTTGGTATTTAAATTTACTTGCCAGGCCTGGAACTCCACTTTTACTACACAAATGTTTAAAGTCTCTGTGTGTGGATGGCACCCTCATGCAGATTCAGTGGGCCATGATAAGTCAAAGTATTTATGCATGCTACTTTTCGTATCGTGTTCTTTGTGGGAAATCACTGATGACAGTTAAGTAATGGAAGAGACAGACAACTGCTTTGTATCTTTGGTTCTAGAGGGCATGGTGCTTAGGTACCCCAGCCCTGCATGGAGGTCCTGCAGTCCATGCTTCCTTGTCTTTAATGCATCATGGCATTTGCTTGTTCTACTTTAGTGGATGTCATAGGCCCACTCAGAAATCAGTCGTGGGATCTGGTCATCTTACCATGGAGGTTGCGTTACTCTACCTGTGCCTTGTCACAACTAAAAACCCTCCAATCTTCGTGAACAGGTCCCCTTAATCATATGGCACTATTCTGTACATAGCATGTTACCAGGCCAATTAGTTGTTTGTGTTTCCCCCCCTTCAACAACACATTCAGATTGAGCTACGCAAGTACTTTTAGTATACATTTGACAACTCCTGGCACAATCATGCCCACAACACAGCCTTATAATTTATCGCCATACTGTTACTTCCTTTAAAGCTATACTGCATCTATATCCACTCACCAACCTATATAAACCACCCTGAAAACATTAACTTAAACCTAGCACACCCATATACAGCTAAGATATGAAAGCTATACACAGGGCATAGGTTTCTGTGTTAGCCTTTGGTGGGTATTATCATTTGTACAGACAAGTAGATTGTTTTTTTTTTTCTTTTGGTTTTTTTAAAAGACAAGAAGATTTCAGTTGCATTTCATCCCTAGGACAAGCAGTCCTTATGAATTCCCCACTCCTGCTACCATAGTCTGTTGCTAGTGGTGGCTCAGAAGCTGTGCTTTCGACCGGGCATGGGTACTCACTGCGCGTTGACCTGAGGGAAGATCTTGGAACAGCATACCCAACTATTTCAGGATCGGATTCGAGTCCGGAATGAAAAAGCCTCGGCTGTCAAGGCCTTGTGCATTTCATCCTGATGTTCGACATCATGATGACTAAAGATGTTGGGTGTCTTCTCCAGCTCTTAGCTCTGCATTTCCTTTCTATCAGGCAGTGTTTACTTAAATCAGAAAGATCGACAGGCCTCCCTGATTTCGTTGTTGTGGTTTGGAGACAACAGGCTACAAACTTGATAGTGGTAGGTATTCTGGTATTTGGCGTGACAGCACATAAATGGAGTCCATTACATCAGCAGCGCATGGTTGATTGAATCGGATTACATAAGAAAAGGCCAGAAGGCCGCACGTAGAAAGACAAACGCTGAATAGTCAGGTGACAATTTTCTCCAGTTTTCAAAGGATGAGCGTGAAACGTGAACAAACAATGCAGACAGGTATAGGGATGAACAACAGACCAAAGACAGTCCAAAAATGGCCTTGAACTGGAGCACCAAAGAACACGTCCGAACCCGATGGCAGAAAGAAAACAATCTAATAATGGAGTTGATGCCCATGCACACCATCATCGAGAGGAGGAGCCAGTTTGCCTCATGACTCTAGAGACTTCTTCAAAGAAAAACAACTTGCACACATCCGCACCCAACACTACATGACAGGTTTATGGCTACGTGTATCTACAACCACACTTGCCATTGAACATATATTTTCCACTGAAATACATGAAACACTTCTCATGAGACTTCCACGTTTCTGAACAACAATAGTGTGCCATATTCACAAGTAAGTCCAGAAAATGATTAGCTGGTATATTTACTTTGCATTTTTAGTTTCCGCATGGCCCGCAGCTTCCTTTTCTGTTTTCGTTTAATTATGCTGCTGAATCTTCTGGGCTTCATGAGTTTCAAGCCTGGTCCTGCTCGTGCATCCACTACCTATAGAAGGGTAAACAAAAGCCAGTTAATCTGAATGATTTCTTTATCTATATGAAACTTCAAAATAACACTTATTTAAGAAATAAGGCCAGTTTCGTACATTTCATTTTAGGGGTGCAGTATAAGCGGACTCCAGTCTGCATTAAACAACATATTTCAAGAAAGAACTGGAAAGGCTCTTTGCAACTTCTACAGTGTTCCAAAGTGGCAGTTTTAAGCAATGTTAAGCTGAAAAGGAAGAAGTGAAGGACTGGAGTTTATATAAAAAAAAAAAAAACACACACACGCACACACGCACACACGCACACACGCACACACGCGCACACGCACACACACGCACACACACGCACACGCACACGCTGAAAACAAGCATTGCCAAAGGCAATGCAGTGTTGCCAGAGACCACTACTGGGTTTGCAAATGCTTGTTTATTCTCCCAAGACAAACCCAAATCTAACGCATGCACAGCTATCATCATTTCAATGCTTTTCTTAAGAGCGAATAAACCACTCCCAAAATCGCCAGCTCAATCAAGTGGTGAAGTCTCACAACAAAAACTGAGTTGGAGTCTACCTTGGACTGCATTTACCAGAAAGGACTGGGGAGACTAGGATAGACTTGTGACATGCAGACTCCAGCTTCACCACTGAACATATGTATTCACAGAGGAACATGGGCAGGATTTTACTCGATAGAAGAAAAAAAAAAAAAAAAATATATATATATATAATTTAAACACATGCAGAAGTTACCAAATGATTTTAGCAGCCAATGAATGCTCCCTCTCTATCAGAAAGGCAGAGTTTCCGATCTTGTCAATTGTGCTGAATCTTGCCAGCATCTCGCAGTTCGAAACACAAAGGACTTCAAGATTATCACGTCATATTTTCACTTGATCGTGTGCAAATATTTGAAGCGCCCAATCTACCATAGTCAAAAAGAAACAGCCGACTGCTCTACCTGCAAAATTACACATGTACGTGAAGAAGAATGTGCGATTGGTGTACCAGTAAGAATTATAGTTCAGGCTGAATTAATATATAGTTGAACAACGTGGGACTCAAGGTCAAGTCCTTAAACCCCAGCAAGCTAAAAGATGGAATGCAGATTTGTAAAGGGCAAAAAAATCTGCCTGGTCTCTAGAGAGAATGACAACCATTTGAGAGCTTTCCTCTAATGTCCACCAATTGTAGTGGTAGCACATTAGAACATGCAAGATCAAATGTGATATCTAGCATGATCAAAGATTTCCAGCCATTTTCAAAATTTGAGTTTCACTACATACATTAGGTACCCCAGCCTGGCCTCTCTGTTCTCCTTAGAAACAGAACACCCTTTAACATTTCGCCAGTGAAAACACTGCCGCTTTTACCCTAAACCACCTAATTTCAAGTAGGTCTCAACTTGGAAGCAAAGCTGATGTGTCTGTCTTAGCTCAAACTCTGCAAATTTTAGCTCTGATATATGACAGTGTCAAACAATAAGGGACAGAGATAGGCTGTTTCTATTTCAACTCTGCTTTTCATGTGGTGGAGTTCTAACTTTGCATGGAAATTCACCCTCATCCCTAAAAATGCTCCCTTGCAGCCTTTTGGGCTTGCATGTAGGTCATATGAACACAATTACCCTACACATGTTTTATTTTAAATAGAAGTTCAACCAGCTTTTTTTTTTTTTTTTATTAAAAGAAGGGCCACATGTTGATAAACAGTATTTAGACTCAACACATTTTATTGCACTGTGGGAGTGTTTTTCCCCATAGGTTAGACTTTGAAAACAATGGGCACATTTTCAACTGTTGCGAAATTGTGAAGTAAAACAGACTGTGGTGTGTAGCCTGCTACCTACTTATACTCACTGCTTTTACTTACATGATTCCAGTTCTTCTTACAACCACTGGGAAGTTTCTTCCATCTTTTCACCAGCAACACACAAGCATTGCAGATATCTCCAGTACGGTCTTCGCGCAACCTAAACACAGATGCCCAATAACAAATATTTTTTTCTTAGCCGAAAGCAACAACCTAAACCTGTGAATGCTTCACGGTCAAAACAAATGCAATAACATTGGACTATTCTCCTGAAAACCAGGAACTACAAATGGAAGGCTCTTCAATTAGAAGAAGCCACAAACGTAATGAACAATGTCCTGCAATCTTCCACACAAAATGCATAGATTTTACTAGCAACTGATGGAATTGGGCAAAAAGAAACTGCTAAATCACGACACCGCATAACATGCAAGACTATTGCTACATGTTAATCTTTTCTTTGCTGTTGGTATAAAGAACCATATAATTGTAAAGGCGCTTAGGGGGGGGGGGGGGGGGGGGGGGTCTACTTGGAGTCATTAGATTTGTGGGGCACAGTAATGAAGTGAGATATTTGGTGATCCTGCTAAGCGGTCTTTGTTTCAACTCCTGTTTAAGTTCCTATACAAGCCAATAAGCAGCCCATTTTAGTCACTGTACTGGGAGTTCGGCATCTTGATATAGAATGGGAATACAAAGGGGGGTTCTAAGATGAGGGTAGCCTTTTAGGAGCAGCACACTTTTTTGGACAAAAGACGGACGGTCATGTGAATTATACATTACCTGTACCCCAGCGCACAAAACTGTTTATTCAAAAGGAAGAACCTCAGCATCTCACTTTCAAACCCTGTTCTATTGGATCAAATCCTAGAGCCTAAAAATACATTTGCAAAACCATGCTTTCTTCAACTTTTAAAGCTTTTAAAATGTATACCTTCCCTGCCCTCTGAGGTTTTATTACTACAACACAGTGGAAAAAACAATACAAGATTAACCGTTTTATAAAACAAAGCTCATCTCTAACATCAACAGGCAACATCCATGGTCCACACAACTAACAGAACAAGCACTGATAAAGGAAAGAAGTTTGGGTTTCCTATACATATAGGTTTTTACAAAGCTGCATTAAAAAGCACAGCAAATGCAGCAGCCCCAGTACAAATGACTCCCACAGACAAACATTTACAATCCTGCCAGCAGCAATACACGTTTCCTCTAAATATACAGAAGGCAGAGTATGTACAGTAGCATCACATGGTCGTCTTTAATAAAATGAATTACTGCACAGTCACCACACTTTTCAGGTGTACTCCTACCCACAATGACCACGGTAGGCATTATTCTGAACAAGATAACCATCATGACTTTGGTCAACTCAGTCTCCTCTTCCTGCTTGTTAATCTTGTACATGCTTTGCAAGATATTCAAATGGCTACCCCCAAAGCTCAAGCCAAACTATCACCCAACACCTCATCAGCAGTCGACTTGAATACAGCAACGCTCTACACAGGGACTACAGTACACATCCCCCAAAGACTACAAACCATACAGAACACCGCAGTCGGGCTCATCCTGGATGTCCCTAGACAACCACACATCACCCTGTACCTCATGGAACTCCACTGGCTCCTTGTACAGAAAAGAAGCCAGTTCAAGCTACTGAGCCAAGCATACAAGGAGCTACAGCACTGCGGACCTTCTTACTTGACCCACTGCCTTAACTTCCATCAGCCCCAAAGACACCTCTGCTTCAGTTTCTCTAACCCTAACCCTCACCTCCACCATGAGACGTAGCAGATGCGGAAGTCGCCCCTTCTACTACCTAGCAGCAAACACATGGAATGAGCTATCCTTTCATCTCTAGGCCTCCTCATCTCTTCCAAAGGTCCCTGAAGTTCTGGCTTTTCAGCTAATCAACTGAACCCTTCCAATGCCTGGATACCCTCATGGGTGAAAAGAGACACTACACATCTACTGATTGATTCCCTCATCAACCTAGTTCTCTCCTTCAAGATTACTTCACTCTGGGTAAGAAAATGTGACTGCTTTGGGTTGAGCAAAAGGAACATCAGCGTGTAAAGGAAGAACTATAGCCTACAGAGAAAAGGATGTAGCACCACTAAGCAGATGGACTCTACTGCCTCATCTCTGTCCATTTGATGTATAATATTAAGTTTTTGGCTCCTCGTCTGGAGCATTAATACAACCTCTAGATGCTATATCCAGCAAAGTGTCAACTTAAATGACACCTCTGGACTTGGCATCTAGTTTCACAGGAATGATCAGGAGTATTACATTCAGTGCACAATGTACAATCTAGAGAACTGTTTATAGAGCTACCGAAGGCTTGCCTAGAGTACTGAAGCCATTTATTAAAGAAAATTCTCCCCATCTACAAACATTTTCTAAACGTTTTTTCTAGGGCTGATGTATCGCACAGTTAGGAAAACTCATTACAAAATACCATTTCACATTTGCATGTTTAGATTAGTTATTCTGGTGGCCAACAATTTAAAACCAAATATATGGCAATTACAGTGCTTCATAGCACAGATATGTTCATAAAGTAACAGATAGTGGAAAAAAAAAACTTTGTAAAAGGCAACTCAATGTTAAAGCACAAATCTACTTTGCAAATACGAAACAAATGAATTATTTTAATGACTACTGACCACTGTTTCCATGCATGGGCGTAAGATATTAGCCGATGAAATTGCTGAGATGGCCAAAGCCTGCATGGGCTCTTTCCCCAGGAACAAAATTCAATAGGCATGCTCAAACTTACACTTCTTACCCCCAAGAGCTGTAAACATGTGGGGTACCCATTTGCCAATCTCCGTTTAACATCAGCTACTAAGGATATAACAGTGGGATTTCCATATGTAAGCGGACAATCGCAGCTAGTTATATTATGTAGAGAAATGCACAGACTGTGCAATCACAAACCGCTTGTGGACACCCAAGCTTGGAAGCACACAGCAGGTTTGCTGTTAATGGATTAAAGATTGAGCTCATGTCACTGTGTAAATTCAGTGGAGGAATTCTGCCATTTCACCAATTATCCCTTCAGCCACCATCCATGGTATTGCAACATGCATGCCCCTTTAGCCTAAACACCATTGCATGTGCTTTCATTTAGCAGGAACATAAAGACTGCTCCATATGTAGGATTTCCTTAGGCATTTCATGTACACTGGATGCCCATGCTATGGCACACACCATTCGCAACTATTTCAGAATTAAGTTGTAGTGGTAATCTGCAATTAAGAACATTCAAACATGCGCGGTTTGGCACAAGCCACACATCCACTGGCTGCAGGAGCAGCAAGGATCAAATTTGAAATCAATACAGCAGCCCATGGAACTCTTCAGGGTATAGTGTCAAACGCGCCTGGGAGATCCGGCCAAAAGCCTGCTAGAGTTCAGGTAGGACGTAGCTGTCCATGCTCTCCGATTCAAGAAATTCCAGAAGGGGCTGTCACTTAAGCAGATGTAAGAAGGGCTTGTGAGGCTAATGCAGTGAAATGCCCTCCCATGCAGCATACACAGTATTAGCTAACAGGCTGGTTCGAAGTCTGTATATAATCCCACCCCCCGAACGAGGCAGAATGCTTTCCTCAATTCAAATTTCTTTCCAAGCATAAATGACACCGCACTCCGTGAACTTCATAATAATTCTTTACTGAAAATTGAAATGTGCAACTACACCGACAGGTTTCAACCTTAAGTCTTTTTCACAATGCCGCGGAGCGCGGTGTCATTTACGTTTGGAAAGAAGCCTAGATCATCCTGAAACACTTAATGTTCATCAATTGCTCTCTAATCTGATATTGCATGCTGATCAGTTGTAGCTTCCCACAGCTATTGGTACCACGTAAGGTCCAAGCACAAAGCAGCCCTTGCTGATGTTTGTGGTGCACTGATGAATAGTAGAAATTATAGGCAAGTTGCTTTCACATGTGGTGTTTTATATCCATAAGATTAAAACAGATAGCTCAGTTTTTACCCTCCATTCACTACAGCATTCGCATGAGTGTTGCTCCCCATGTAGTGAGCAACTCCGACTCCACATTGTGACTGCCCTATATTTTGACAGGGGTGATCTATTCATTACAGAAATAGGACTGCTCACTAGAATTTAACTATTAGACTCGTTTGTTGAAAAGGCCCATTACATACATTTCTACTAAGATCTCATTAGATAAGACTACTTTACAAAACATTTAAATAGAAGACTATAGCTAAGGCTTCAGGAATGAGGATATTGCAGTTTTCTATGAAATTTGACACCCAATCTATCGTTTGAAACAAAATTGGCAACAAAAAAAAAACAAAAAAAAAAAAAAAGAAGCACATGCATCTCAACAGATGAATCTTCAGCAAAGTCTACTTTCTTTCAAACCAGCTCGCTGCAAAGTGATATCTATATTAAGACCATATAACTCTATGCAATAAGTGGCAGACAATATGATGTTATGCTACTACATGTACAAATCTACGAGTTGTTAAAATCTATGAATCGTTAGGATAACCTGACCTCTTCAGCATTTTGTTGCAATGGACCGAAGGGAATGTTTGAAAACACTTCCATTCAGAACTCTGAACATAAATCAGTGGTTATAGTACGTTGAGGGAGAGAGTGAGAGACACCTCTGCTTGATCTTAGTTGTATCCAGTTCACAGGGATCTTTAGTATGGCAACTAAAAAGGAGGTTGTCCGGATGTTTGGTTCTAGTTTCATCTAGGGGAGAGATCTTGCAATAGATATACATCAAACGTGTATACTTCTGCAGACTGAAGATCTGCATTAAAGAATCAGGCATTTCGGAGCAATCTCGCTAGTGCTGTGGCAAAAAAAAGAAGCACATGCATGTCAAAAGCTGCATCTTCAGCAAGAGTTAATTTCTTTCAATTCAGATCGCTGCAATGGGCAATCTGTGTCAGACCATATAGCTCTATGTAGCATATAGATCTACCTCTCAGGTGACAGACCCTGGGGGAAATCACCCCAGAAACAAGCTCAACATAACGGCACAAGTAAATGCAGTGAGCACTGCCTGCTTCCACACCCTAACCATACTCCAAAAGATCTTCAAAATGCCACAGAACACCAGACAAACCGCCACACAAGCACTCATACCTAGCAGACTTGACTACGGCAATGTACCACTCCGGAATCTCCAAGCAGCTCACACGCACCCCTGACCACCCAGAACACCACCACAACCCTCATGCTCAAACTCCCATCTTTACACATATCCCACCTCACCTCAGAGAGCTCTGCTGGCTCCCCATTCACAAACAGTCAGGTTGAACTCCTCACGCACACATACAAAGCCTTGCATTCCTGAACAGCAGAATACACTCCGACAGCCAGCCAGAAACGTATGTTCAACTTTGCTCGCGCACACCCCCCGGCATTCACATAAGCACAGCAGGGGGGTTAGGAGTCCTACATCACACCCAAATCTTGGAACAAACTCCTTAAACACATTAGAGCCTCCTACTCACTCGAGTCCTGCAAAAAAAAAAAAACACCTTGTTCCAGCACTAGCGCCCGGACACCCTCGCAGGTGATTAGTGCACTCTAAGAACCAACATAACAAATTTCTTTACTCAACCATTTGCAAGCATCATCTGACCATTTGGGCTCAAATTGAACCCCTAGCCCTCAATCCCATGCCGTATTTGTCCGACATCACTCTGCATCTTCGGGTTTGCTACTGCTGGAAAAGCCAAGTCTTGAGGTGTCTCCTGAAGATAAGTAGGTCTTGTGTCTGTCGAAGGCGGGTGGAAACAGTGTTCCACATCTTGGTGGTGAGGTGGGAGAACGATCTGCCACCGGCTGTCACTCAGTGGATGCGTGGGACAGCAGCGAGGGCAAGGTCAGCAGAGCGAAGCTGTCGGGTTGTAGAAGGAGAGCAGTCTGTTGAGGCTGCATAATAAAAATGTACAACGGAGATGCTCCCCTTGTTTTGTTGCACTATTTTACTGTAATATTTCAGTTTCAGGCAGCTGTTTTTCATCCATTCGGTGATGGCCTTCATTCCTTCATGGAGGTTGGTTTTGGCGGTGTCCTTGGTGAGGATCAGCTGGGTGTCATCAGCGTATGAAACAATGTTAAGGTTGTGAGATCGGACGATGTTTGCGAGCGGAGCCATGTAGACATTAAAGAGGGTCGGGCTGAGGGACAATCCCTGGGGTACACCGCAGATGATTTTGGTGGCAGAATTGGGGAGGGAGAACATTCTGCAAGTGAGGAAGAGGTGATCCAGTCCAGGGTTCTGTTGCAGACCCCTGCGAGAGAGTGTGAGTGAGTGAGTGTGTATAGACTGTCGAACATGGCCAAGAGGTCCAGGAGGATGAGGGCCGCGGTTTCGCCTTGGTCAAGTATGGTCCCGATATCATCAGCGGCGACAATGAGGGCGGTTTTGGTGCTGAGGTTGCTGCGGAATCTGGATTGGGATGGGCCCAAAGTGTTGTTCTCCTCGAGGAAGTGGGCAAATTTTCTCTGTGACTTTTGCCAGGAAGGGGAGCAGGGAGATTGGCCGGAAGTTCCTAAGGTCCTTTGGGTCTGCCTTGGGTTTCTTGAGGTGTTGATCTCGGCGTGTTTCCAGCTCTCCAGGAAGGTGGCAGTCTTGAAGGAACTGTTGATGATCTTCTGGAGTTGGGGTGCGATGACGGAGCTCACTTTGTTGAAGATGTGGTTAGAGCATGGGTCAGATGGTGAGCCGGAGTGGACGTGTTCATGGCTTTGATGGTGTTGTCATCATTGACATGGGTCCAGGAGAGTTGGAGGCTGGAGGGGGTTGTGAGTAAGTGGTATCGGTTGTTGATGGGGGGGCTGGGTATTGAAGCTGCCATGGATGTCTGCGATCTTGCAGTACAAGAAGGTGGCTAGGGAGTCAGAGGTCTTGTGATGGCAGGATGTCGCAATGAGAGCGCATTCCCCATTGCATGAGCACCAGATGATATTTTATGTAGCACCTATAGCTCTTTGCAGAAGAATGGCTTGATGACTGCATGCAGTTGTGATACTCAATGTGCCAACTGCCCCCCCCGTGAGCAGGGAACTATTCAGGTGAGACCTTCCCGAGTGGTGATTTCCCCCCCCCCCCCCATCTTTCCTATACACTGACTGCCATTATCTAATGTGTCATTTTCAAAGAGTGCCTACTATACCCACAAAATTATGTAGACCATCACCTCTTAACGTTGGCTGCATAATAAAAATGTACCACTGAGATGTTCCCCTTGTTTTGTTGCACTATTTTACTGTAATGTTTGAGGGAAAAAAAAAAAAAACACCTTTAAAAAAAGAAAAAAAAGAAAACAAAAACAAAAAACCACACAATGATAGCAAATAGTTTCCTTATGCGTAACTCTGCCACTAATAAAATAAACTTTGTCTAATCAGAAATAAAGACGCACATCCCTACACCTTTAGCCGGAAAACAGATCTATCCATTAGCCTGTAATCCTTCACCAGGCTCATACCTACCGTAGACAGACACGTAATTGAATCTTGCAAAATCCACCCTCCCATTGCATACTATTTGAAATTTCTCTATACTCATTCCTAGCACTTTACAAAGTTCTAAACTTCATCAAATAAGAAGGCGTTCAGTAAAAAACCGCAGCAGCAAGGTACCTTTTTTTCCCCCAGCTAAGAGAAGCAGCACGCCCACCAGCCTTCTAACCAGCATCAGAATAGGTTTAGTGTAAACCAGGAATGTCATCACCAGGGCACAGTCAACGGAAGATTCCATTATTTCTATTAAGGAAAGGGAAATTTATTCCCAGTAGTTTTGGATTGGTGGACATTCCTAATCAAGGTAGTAGAAGCCAGCTGGGTATGCACAATTTCTTTTAACAAGCTCATGCCTTGTTCTATAAAGAAAGCCATACATCCAAGGGGTTAAACCGTGAAGTAAATCAGAAAAAAAAAAAAAAAAAAAAAAACACTGCCACACCAAGAAAGATGTACACAAAGGAAAAATAAAGGTCATCTCCATCCTAACAGGTTTTCTCTACTTTTTATGTTCACAAACATTCTTACTAGTAAGCTTGAAATGCTGTGCCAGATGCACCTTTTCAGGCGTACTCCTGGAAAGTTCAAGTGACAATGCATGCTCCAAACGCAGAATCCTCTTAACAGCAGGAATAGGATACTCTATGCAAATACACACACACCCCCACCCTATGTGGGGTATTTAAAAAAAAACACACAACAAACATCCGCAAGGAGAATGTCCTTCCCCTACATCCCAAGCAACATTTGGGTGGGAAGGGGATAGACTGTAGTTTGGGAATGTCCACACACAGCCAAAGCATTCCTAAACTTCAAGGACACACTATCCCTTTGAATGGCCATGTCTCACCCAGTAAGTGCTATAATACAGCAGTGGACCTCTCCACATCCGTGCTAGAGAATTCTATACCCATTGAAGTGTGTCAGGAATCCTTCTGAATTCCTTGCAGACACTAAAAAGCATAGAAAAGGTAAATTCACTGATAGGGCTACCTTTCGGCCTCTTGGGACAACACTACCTGGATTTCCGACAGTGCATTCTTTTCTGGTACGCTTAACACTGTGTGACTGTGACCATTAGGGAACAATTGGAGTATCCCATGTCTTTTTGTTACATTGACTCCAGAGCTTAGAGTTTGGCAACTGGTGAAATTGTGTCAATGAACTGCTCCTAGGGATAAACACTAGAAACCCTCTTTCCTGCTTCTGAGCTATCCAAATCACATGACCTTTTGGTTTCTGGTGGACATGATCAAATACTCTCAATTCTTCTATTGAGTTATAGTTAACGTCATACAAGGTATTCTTCAGTGGGTCCAGCAACTGTAAGCTAAGCAAACATGCATTTTCAATGCAACAGGTCTCACATTTGCTCATGTTACAGCTACTAGTGTTCTAATTGCATAACTGGACTTTTCTTGCCATATAAATTGGTGAGCCCTGGTCCTCTCTGCCACATAATTCCAGTGGCCATGCATATAAATAAAGCACTTCCATTTACCTTCTTTCTTTACCTGCAGCAACAAAAAACAAAACAAAAAAGTATTTTACCTGGCGCCCTACCCTCCCACCCCCAAATAAAGAAAGAAAGGCTATTAATCTTTGCAAAGTTAGAACAATTCCGATGCTTTCACATTCATTCACTTTACGGTGGTAAAAGAGGTAGGGAAATAACCATTATATAATCCCTTGGCTTGATTAGGTATAATTTCATATCTTGTTTTATGTAGAATGGAGATTATCAGGAGAGCAATTTATCCAACTTCCGTGATTGCTGTAAAATAACCGGTCTCAAAAGCCATGATTCGCTGTGAACAAATGGTAAACTAGCCGCATTTAAAGTCAATCTCAAAACATTTAACGTGACGTTCGCACAACGTTAAGGTAGATGGAAGCAGCCCAGCTTTTGCATATGGTGGGGCCACAGCAAAAGGAACCTTATAACATGTTCCAGACATGGAAAAAATGCCATCTCTTTGGGACATTGAGTGCACTCAAATTCACTCTATGTAAAACCTGAAAGCGCCATGGCGTGAAGGAGAGACTAAACAATGTGAATTAACTGGTAGTCATGCAAATCTCTCCAATACTGCCGCCTGAGTATTCACTGTGCAAGACTTGAAAGTGCCATGGAGGGGAGACAAAATAAATAAAAAAAAGTAGTCTGCTCACAGCAAAGCATATTGGAAATCGTGTAATTATCTATGTAACAAGGTCAGTCCCCAAGGAGGTAACAAAGCAGCCTCAAGGTGGGACAAAAAGCATTTACCAATAACACCAAGGGATTTTTGAAAGGCAAGCCCAAGAATGAGTGAAATTGATGGGCATGGTTAAAATCCCACAATACTAACAGGTCAGAAGTGCTTGCATACTCGACCTAAAGAGGACTAAAGTCCAGAATAAAGTCATGTGGGGTTTTTGAAGTGCAGTTACCCAAAGTGAAAAGGTTCTAACATTATCAGCCCATCTCTAGCAGTAGCAAAGACAGCGCAAATGTCTACAGCTCAAAAAAAAAAAAAAAAAAAAAAAAAAAAAAAAAAACCACACCACACACACACATCTTTGAAAAAGCAGAAACCAAGCGCATTCATTGCTCAGTTGAGCAAATGAAATTAAACCCAGAAATATTTTTCATGCACTGGTCGGGGCAGGACCGATCACAATCCAGTCCCCTGTTCCTCCCCACAGCCTCCCTAACTGCCCCCACCCCTTTCAGCAAGACTAAGATGATTAGCCAAGTACTATAACATTTGAGCCTTTAGAACGATACAGTTTACCACACCCCCTTACCTACTTTTGTGAAGCTATTAAGAGCTGCCGCCACTGTGTTTAAATGCTTTGCAATCATTATCACTGGGTATGTGACTAACATGCAGGTCAGTAGGTTGAAATGGCAATGCCACAATGAAAGAGTCTGTAAGAAGGGAGCAGGAGGACAGAAAAACTGAAAGGTTGGTGGAGGAAAACAAAATCTGCTGCCTAGAAGTGTAACTAGCTAATATATATACACACACACACACTTTTTTTTAAATATACATAAAAGAAAAAAAAAAGTCACTATAAAAAGCGAATCAATTAATTAGAACACTAGGAGTGCTTCCTACCAGACTGGCAGACTTGGAGAAAGGTATATAAATTCTTTATTTTAAAACACATCACAGGGAAAACGGATTCTTACTGATGCAAAGAAACTGTACTACGGACTTTGAAATACTGACATAAGAAGGAAAGTATGACAAAAAGGCATCTGAAACAGATTGGCTTTGCCAATGCTTGTTTTCACTCTAGATAGGCACCATCCTCGAATTAGTCTGCCTTATGCTTTAAGGTGGCCATCTTGAAATGGATAAAAATATTTTAAGATGGCTGCCCAGTGATACAAAGCTTGAAGCTCTCAAGGGCGCTGAGGCATACGAGCCCTGGTGTTAGTGTTTAATAAAGAGAGACAGATTGAGTTGAGAAGGGGAGCAGGGAGAAAGAGCAAAACCTCCAGCATATGCACTACAATTCGAAGTCCAACACCAGTAGTGGAAGGGTACAGACCACCCAATATGGTTTTAATAAAAAAAAAAAAATGTTGACTCAACCTCCTCTTCTCATAGTTCTTTTCCAGACACCAAATTTGACTTCCTACAGGCACAGACTAATCAGTAGCAGGACCTGGATGCTGGACTCAATGCTTTGAGCAAGATCTAGCCCTCATCCAGTGCCCCTGGGGAACACAGAACCCCTAAAACATACAGGCATAAGATATAGAAACATTCTTGAAGCCAAACTGTCATCCTACAAATTACCCATATCACAGCATGAAATGCAGTGTATCAACGTAAAGGTCTGACACCACAGTAAAATTGTATTAATTATGTGAAGCACCATGCAGAACCCTACACACTGTTCTCGGGATGCCTGAAGGGGTAAAATATTTCTATCCACACTCAAACATTCTTGATTATTCACATACAGCACAAGATCTATGTTGAACTCTGTTTCAGGTAAACGCTTTACGTTTGTCCGGCCTTGGGGTGGTTTGGTTACCAACTTGGACACAGACAGGGCTACAGGAATAGTTACACAATTGCCAATTTGGAGCTCACCGCGTGCACTTGATGGGCGGTATCATATTTACATTATAAGCACTCTGATCTGCTCAGCACACGTTCTTTGCAGCAGGCATATTAACCTTATGACTCCAAGCCTCCACTAGAAAAAAAAAGTATGTTCTCTCTCCAAGGCCACTGGAATTGTGGCAGAAAGGATCAGAATATGCAGCAAGGTTGACCAATTAAAGTGGCAAAAAAGTTTTGTTATACATTTACAATGCCAATAGCTTCAACTCAAAGTAAATGCGAGCCCTATTGCATTGCAAATGCGTGTTTGTTGTTGCTTTTCACCTATATATTCAATAAACAAATTTTAAAAAATTACTCAACAAAAAGGGCAAGATCATATCTGATATGCATTCATGCAGAGGTTCTTTACTTGGGGAGGCGCATGGGCCTACTGAGGGGATCTGCAACTATTTAAAACATTAAATAATTTTAGCAGAATAATAATGTACAGACGTGCAAAAGAGCAAACTAAAAAAAAATTGGTAAGTGTGTGTGGGAATTAAGAAATCCTGAGATCCACAGCTTAACTCGTGGCAGCGGAGCAAGTACTGAATCTGGTATGGATATTTGGTAGCCGCCAATGAAGTGCTGGCATGCTATGAAGGAGAAGGAAAGAAGAGAAAAAAGAAAAAAAAAAAGCCTCCATTAGGAGCAAAAAAGCCAAAGTGATGTGCTAGAGTCCGGCACGTCACTTGCTTTTAGAACTAAAGCAAATTTTGAAAAGCTCCAACCTTACAATTCAAATTAAACTTCTGATTTTTTAATTTTCTTTCTGATTAAAATTAACTACTTTGTAATTTGTTTAATGGGTTGGTGTATAATTTATTATTTTGAAGCTCAAATCAGAGATTGCTTATACAGCGACCCCTGGCTTCCACTAGAGATTCAGTGGGAATCGGCATTAATCCGGCTGCATTAACGGTTAGCAAACAAACCATCAGTGGAAAAACCCTACCATGCCCCATGATTGTTACCACTTCAGAAAAAAAAAAAAAATCAATAGCCGATTCTTAAATATGACAAACTTACACACAGCAGTTGAACTCTGTGATGCCATATAAAGAAATCGGGATTAAACTATGTGTAGCCTATCAACACAAGACTCTCCGAAATATAAGTACTGAAAGAATGTGGCGTGGGTGGAGGAAGAAAAACGTAGTATAAAAAGGTAGCATGCTAAAACGCGAAACAGTGGGAGAACATGGCTGAGAGTGACCAATATAATAACCTGATTTTTTTTCAGGCAAAAAAGGGCCTGTTTCAAATACACTAAGACAATGGAGAACTCAAAACGTGCCTCTTTCGGAGACAGAACGATTTTTGGAGAAAGTGGAAAATATTTAGGCATATATTCCTTGGCCATACTTCAGCTCCCTGCCAAGTTTCCCAGGTTCGTGCTTGATGTGCTACTCCTGGCATGTTTTTCCCTTTGAATTCTGGGACTTGTAGTTTGGTATATTCCATTATAAAAACAGAACTACAATTCAAAAGACAAAACCTGGACTGGAGCGGCACATCACACATGGACCTGGAAAATTTAGCAACTGTTAAGAAATGATTTCCCCAAGAGCAAAAAGGTCAACCAGCACATTGGTGATGCAGGAAACAAAACGTACCCAAAGCAGGTCCTGAAGTTCTCTTGGTACCTCTGGCTGCAAGTGAAGCGGGAGCTGGAAGACTTGGTCTTGCAGATGCAACACCCTGACAGGCTCCGGTACATCTTGGATTTGTGAAAGCCAAACATGACTATGGGTCCTCCGTCAGCCTGAGAAATCGAGGGGGAAAAAAGCCAGTACCAAGTAAGTAAATATCAACCAGAGGATACAAACTCATTTTGCCGTAATTTAATCACACAATTACAGATGTCCCACTGGGCCTTGTAAAACAAAGTTAATGCATATTAACATAAAGTGAAAAGGGGAACATGAAGCAGCATTTCAAAATCAGATGAACTCGTGTTTTTAACAGGCGGACAATCTTGAGCTCAATGCCTTTGAGCACCATCAATGTATACCGATTAAGGGTTCCGCGTCCTAAAAGAGTGCCCAGGTACTCTGATCAATGCTTGAAAATGAAAAATTCCGAGTTGTATGCATACCATTAATCCTCAATGAAAACAGCACACACTGTTTAATTAAAAGATTTCGTACATGCAGATGGGGCAGGGTGGGTACAATGCACGGCGTTTAGGCATCAACAGGCTGAGTTAACGAACTATTAAAAGAAACTTAACACGCGCATAGGCAGGACACCGACAAAAGAACATTTCAAGAGGTAAACATTAGAGAGACCGGTCTGCCTACTGGCAAACGTGCGAGAGAGATAACGATGTTCTCTCCTGTAAATTCATACACTACCCAACAGTATTACTTTGAACGTGGAAGCATGTAGATAGTTCCCATAAACCCAGTGACTGAGGATAACCTTTAGAATGCACTCGCACGAACAGAACCGCATGGTGCTTACCTGACAAAGGAGCCCTACAACCACGAGCACGCACCCAGTTTACACCATGTTGGTCCTAATCCGCGCCAGACCACCCTCGAAGCGATGCCAAACCCGTTTCTCTAACCAAATAGATCGTGTATTGTTTTGTTTGAAAAGCATGCCGTGTGGGTGGTACCAATGCGTTTAGAGTTTTCTTTTATTATAAAATATTCGACGTACCTAACTTCCTCTACAGTTGTCGTCGTACCTAATGCATTTAGCGAGGAAGTTGAAACATGCCCCTTGTCTGCAATAATGCGGGATCTGTTAGTGCCCTGGCCGGATCCCACCGCCGTTCTACGGCCACACAAGAGCCAGTGACAGACAGACAGCAACCAGTAACCGCAGCCGTGGAAGTACAACAAAACAACTCCCAGCGGGCCGACCACGTGAAACAGAAACCGTTAAAAAAAATAAAACCTTACAAAAATGGCACATCAGGATAAAGCACTCGCGTATGTCTTGTTTCTTGTCTGCGTATCTGTGCAGAAACAAAAGCGAGGTGGTGCGTGAAATGAGGGCGCTGTGTTGACCCTGTAAGCCACCACACACGCCCACCCGCCCATCTTCCTGTGCCGACCACAGCGGGTCCAGAGACGACCCAGACCCGACCACAACAGAGCAGCGGACGGCCGCAGCACGAGCCGCAGGCACCAACCGACACACAACGCAAGATCAAAGCAAAGATCTGGGCATCGCCAGGGATTCGGAGCATAATCTGTTTTTTTGACCCACGAGGTTAAAAAGAGTCCGCAACGGCGGTATGTTTAAACTACCACGCAGCTGGCAGTGGCGTAATACCTCGTGCACGCCGTCTGGGAAGGTGCACCCACCTGCCGTGGGCAGAGAGTTCTCAGCTTTGTGCACGTCCCATTGTTGTACTTCTGTCCTCTCCACGCGTCCGACGCGCACTCACAAAACAAATCCTCTGCCTACAACTTTATGCTTAAAGTCAGCGCTCCCAACGCATCGGCCTCTCCAAAACCCACAGCGACACTTGACTGCTGCACGCTAAAACGCAATTTAAATGGTTTAAAACAGGATACTACTCACCGAAATGGATAACTTTCGCAGGGCAACGCTTCTATCTCTCGTGCACGTAATCGCGCATGGGCCAGCGGTTACTCCCCCTCGCAGCTGCTCTTTAGCATATATTAGCATACGCATCGTGCTTATTTGCATAGGCAGCCTGCCTGCGCCGCCATGTTAGAGACTCAGAGTCCGAATCAGTAGGGAGTACGATGCATTAGAGAAAAACTCTTAGCAACGACACGACTCCAGGTGACGTACTCCAATCACGACTTAGTTTTTATGCGTGCTTACTTTTTTACGAGCGGGAAGGAGAATGGTTGTGATTAGTTTCTATTAGTAACTATAACCCATTCAAGCGATGTGCATCCTTACGTTCTAGTTCTGTGGCTCGAGTTACAGCTTCGTATAAAAGGTATCAGGCAACGGTAGGCTTGGATTTACGGAGCTGCGTCTATCGTGTAATCCAAAGAGGCATCGCAGATAATTCAGGCCAAGTGAACGGTATCTCTGGTGCTCTTCAGTTAAGCAGTGACGTCTCTAACGTTTTTTTTGTTTGTTGTTGTAGTGAGGGATGAAACACGTAAGGGTCAAGAGATAAAACTGGTGGGGACACCTTTGCTAACGCGTCCGTCTATGTCAATTTATACACATCAGGACTCGTTTTAGGACGATGAATCTTTGGGCCCAGTGGTGAGACACCGTAGGACGAGATAACTGATCAATATATCAATCAATATGTCAATAACATTGTCAATAGTTAACACCAAATTATATCTTACTTTAGTCATTAATAAACATTTGGCGCAATCATGACCTTTCAGTCACGAATAACCACACCTTAATGGAGTTTTATGAGTTTTATTCCCTATTGATTACAATCTAGTAGCAAAGGCATTAATCTCAAAGCCAGGAAGCATATAAGCACAGTCACAAGACGACAACCATAATAAGCTTTCAATAATGCATAGATCAGTAGCATAGATAATCAGATGGATATAAGCGAATCATAATACATCGAATGTTCTAAGATACTAGTTCAGCATAGCATCACGTCAGTCACGTCGGTTTGTCAGTCAAAATGAATACCTCGTCTAACCTCTAATTAGCATTAGCATGTTGGGCTTCATGCAAAACAATTTGAACACCAATTTGGAAAACATCTAACTAAGGTCTGTAATCAAAACATACAGCAGTTGGTACCTAGAAAGAAAAGGCAAATAAATGAATTCTCATTAGCAACATTATAATTACCCTCCTCTGATTAGGTCAGCATTCAGGATCAGTCTTCGTCTTCAGGACATCAGTTAGATCGCCGTCAGTCTATCTAAGTTAAAGGCAAAGACACTCTCCTCATAAGGAGAAAAGTGTAAGGGGGAGTCTATGGGCAAAGATGGTTTTCTCTAAGTCTCAGGTCACCAAATAGAGTGACAGAGTTTCGAGAAGCAATCAATATCATTCCCTACCTAATGACTGTTTTTCTCCTGTGTCATGGGTTTTTATCCCTTTTCCGTGATTCATTCCCCCAAAATTCTATTGGTCAGTCAATACACCCCACCATTGTTAACCTATCAAATTATACATTAAGTAATGCATTTTGTCATTTTTGATAAAACTTTATGTTCTAATTGGTCATCATAATTGACGTATTTTCGTAGGTGGCTCATCCGGGATTACTTCATTGTCTTTACGTATCAGGTCAAAAGTTCTCTTCTTCTCGCTCCATCGTCCTTGGAAGTGTCCATTAATGTTTCGAAGCACATAACTTTATACTAAAAGCTGCTAGCATGCGGATGAGAAAAACTGGCATTGTTGCGAACTATTGAAGAAAAAGAACAATCGCTGGGTCATGGTCTTTTACAAGTCAGCACACTGAAGAGACAGAAGAATACGCTTTAATATGAGAGCTACACAGCTTTGCTTGACTCACGCTAACTTAAGATATACGAGTTCTAATGAATTCAGTTTTATACGTTTTAATGTGCACAGTTTTAGCAATCTATGAACGATTATTTCTTATAGTTGACATTAGTTTACACACATAAAATCCTTTATGTTAATGAATATATTTCAATGAATATTTTATTTAATGTAGCATTGTTAATCATAAGCATTTCACGTCTATAATATGTAATAAAAACTACGCTCTCTCAGTCCCTCCTCTGATGACGCTCGTCATCACAAATCTTTTGGTCATAATTTTTCACCTTGCTCATTTCAACATCGTTCCCTTTATGTGAGCTTTCCCATATTTCATTGAACATTTTCTCTCTTTCACTTTCTTCGTTTCTTTTGGTTCTTTTAGTCCAATTTCTTTTCACTTTATCATTAATTTTGCATATTCCCCAAAATCCCAATAAACAAATCAGAACAATTAATAATCCCATCATAATTTTTGCAAGTACCCCATTCCAAATGTTGGTAAACCAGCTTCCCACTCGGGCAATTCCTTTTCCAAATTTCTCCCAAACACCAGGTTCTTTTAGACCCTTCAAATCTGTACTATCTCTAGTCAGGTTAGTAAGCATGCTTCTAATTTTCTTACTGTTATCAGGTATATATGAGCAGCAATGACGTTCATTAAGCATTTTGCACACACCTCCACTCTTTGCTAAAAGAATGTCTAAAGCAAGCCGGTTTTGAAGAGTGTAGTGATGTATTGGTTTGTATGTAAAAGAAGAATGCTATGACATCAGGGGCAGTGGAATGTTGGGGCAGGCTGTGACTGGGGATTGGAATGTTTTCATATGAAAGGTCAGAGTTGTGCCGGTTTGGGAATGGCAAGCTCATGTATCTCTGTCTGTACATTATAACTGGAAATAAACTTTTAAGGAAAGAACAAGAAGAGCCAGTGTACTTACTTCACATGGCGACGAGCAGGATCGTAAAGCAGCAAGCATTGGACTGAGAAAACTGCAATTATTGGAAGGCAACGCTACAGACATCAGACTGAGGATTGGAGAGCAGCTATTTTCGGACCTGCTTTGTTAAAGGCAACTTATTTTAAGCAAGTGAGGGAAGTTTTTTTTAAAATTATTTATTTATTTTTCTCTTTCTCTAATACAGTTGCCGTTTGTTTACTTTGTTTGAGGCGCGTGTGTACTGCTCAAACGTTAGATTTTTCATCGCTTCGGTCCTCGCGTGCACCCCCGCTTGGTTACTGGTTGCCTGGACAACATAATGCTTAATAACAATGTCTTGTGAACGTGCTGGTTCTTGCGCTGGAAGTTACATGGGAGCAGGAACAGCGCCCTTTTAATGTTAATTAGTACCAAGTACATGGTATTATTTTTACTATTCTTAATTTTTTAGCAACTTCATTGCTGAAGTTTATCCGGCACAAAGGAAAACTAACAGAAATTATTATAACAGAGATACATGTCTTGCTGAAGAAGTAAGCTAAAGAGTTATATTTTACAGCTATAATTTTTAGTACACCATGTCTTCGAGTGGAGATTCTTCTGGTACAGGGACGTCGCTTTCTTTGCAGTTGAGTACACCAAAGGAATTTTTAGCGTCTCCTGGTGAACCAGCTGTACAATGGAAGGAGTGGAAGGAATATTTTTTGAATTACATCGCAAACTTAGAAGATTGCAATGGTTTAATCTCTGCTGAAAGAAAAAAAAGGATCTTAATGCACTGTTTAGGCCCTGAAGGTCTTCGTATTTACAATCAACTACAAAAACACGATAGAGGCGATGAAGATGTGTTTCAAAGTGCTATTTTGGATTTAAATGATCATTTTTCTCCTGCTGTTTGCATTGCGGTTACTCGTCACGCATTTTTCCACAGGAAACAAGAGAAACATGAGGACATAGAGAGCTACGTTTCTGCTTTAAAACATTTAGCTAGCTCATGTAGGTTTGCTGGTCTACATGATGAACTGGTACGGGACCAGATTGTAATGTATACTAAAAACAAATCTATTCAAGAGAGGTTGTGGATTGAAGGCGAATCCAGTCTAAAGGATATTATTGCTTTAGTAAAGAAAGCAGAATTATCCGAAAGATGTGCGAAAATCACTTTGGCACAGGATAAGAACTTTGAAGAAGTTGTTGCCAAAGTTAGTGATCGCAAGCACAACAAATGGTCCATGGATAAGCAGGATAATGACTTTAAAAAAGAGAAAAATCAAACTTTTGCAAAAAATCAAAAATCTAACATACCTGATCGATCCAGAAATGAGTGTTTCCGTTGCGGGAGTTCCTTTCATTCTGCAAAATTTGATGGGTGTCCAGCTAAAAATGCTAAGTGTTTGGAATGTGGAATTGTAGGCCATTTTGCTAGGGTGTGCAGGAAGAAACAACTGAAGAAGGTGAACAGTAAAGTGGCCTGCATTAAGGAAGTGGTGGAAGACTGTTCTGATGACAGTGATGAAGACGTAAATTATAAACTGAGGGGTCACAAAACTGTGGTTTTGAACATTTCAGGACAAACGTCAAACAAACCCTTGTGTTGGATATCATTTGGGGGAGTTATGTTGCAGGTGGCAGCAGACTCTGGTTCCCCATACAGTATTGTTTCAGAATGCACATGGCAAAAGCATTTTGTACATAGTTTAGGGGAACATTTAGAAACCTCTGACATTTCGCCTGAAAGTTACACTGGTGATAGAATAGATATTATTGGTTTTAGATTGCTGGTATTCAAATTTAAGCAAAGACAAGCCGTATGTAAATTATATGTGGCTAAGGATGGTCCGTCGGTATTAGGCTGGAAAGACCAAAAGAAACTGCATATTGTGCTTGATCCTAACAGTGTAGAGCAAGTCTTAGTAATGTGTGATGAAGAAGACACAAAGAAATGGGTCACACAAGAATTTCCAGGAGTGTTCAATGGGCAAGTAGGTCAACTGAAAGGCTTTATACATCAGATTAGACTAAAAAAGGATGCCAAACCAAAAATTCATAAGGTACGGAATATTCCGTTTATTGTCAGGGAAGAGGTAAAAAAAGAGTTGGACAGGTTACAAAATTCACAGATTATAGAACCAGTTGAAGCTTCTGAGTGGGTTTCACCTTTGGTTGTTGCGCGTAAAGCTAATGGCAAAGTGCGTTTGTGTGTGGATTTGAGAGGTTTGAACAATAATATCATAGTAGATCAGTTTCCTTTGCCTCGTATTGATGAGATGTTGTCTGCCACGAGAGATGCTAAATGGTTTTCCACTTTGGACTTGTCGTCTGCTTACCACCAGGTTAGGTTGGACTATCATAGCAGACATCTTACAACTTTTTGTACACCATGGGGTTGTTTTCGTTTCAAACGTATGCCATTTGGTTTGGCGTCGGCGGCTGCCGTCTTTCAAAGGTTGATGGCGCAGTTATTTGGATATTTGCCTAATGTTACATTCTTTCAGGATGATATTTTAGTTATGGGAAGTAGCAAGAAACATCATGATAAGGAATTGAGGAATGTTTTGAACATCTTACAAGAAAAAGGTTTGACCGCAGAGATCAGTAAATGTAGATTTGCACAGAGAAAAGTAACGTATTTAGGACACGAGATTGATCATGAAGGCATAAGACCTAAAAAAAAAGTTGGTGGAAGCTATTAAGAATGCCCCATGCCCCACATCTAAAGATGATTTGAGATCCTTTTTAGGTCTAGCCGAGTTTTATTCGAAATTTGTAGAAAATTTTTCAGCTAAAACCTACCAAATGAGACTGTTACTAAAAAACAAAGTGAAATTTGAATGGAATGTAAGTTGTCAGAAGGCTTTTCAGGAAATTAAGAATGCAATTGTGAGTGCTCCAATGTTGCATGGGTACGATCCAAAAGCTTGTTCTATTATCACTACGGATGCGAGTGGTAAGGGCCTTGGTAGTGTATTAACACAAAGTGACAATGGGGGTAAAGAATATGTGGTTGCATTTGCATCCCGTTCTTTGTCTCCCACAGAAGAAAAATACTCTGTAATAGAGAGAGAAACTTTGGCATGTGTATGGGCATTAGAACACTTTCGGAAATTTGTTTGGGGGCAAAAATGCATCATACGGACTGACCATAAGCCTCTTACTAAATTGTTAACTACAGAAGGTTTATGTAGAGCATCTGCGAGAATAGCTAGACTATCTATGAGACTACAAGATTTCTTATATGAAGTGCAGTATGTTCCTGGGGTAAAAAATGTTACTGCAGATTTTTTAAGTAGAATGTCCTTACCTTTAAGAGAGTTGGATCAACATCCATGGAATGACTGGTGTGTAGCTGGTGTGTTTGATAAGAATACTTTAAGCTCATTGCAAAAAGAAGAATGGATCATGGAGTATGAGAAAGACGAAGTGTTGAAAGAAGTTAAAAACAAAGTGATGTTCGGCTGGTATAATGACAAGAAAGTCAAAAGCAGTGATATGTTAAGAGCTTTTTGGGAAGTGAGAGATGAATTGAGCATTGAAGGTGATTTTGTGTGTAGAGGTGGGAAGATTATTCCCCCCTGTGGTATTAGAAATAAACTTATTGCAATTGGACATGAAGGTCATTCAGGAATATCTCGCACCAAAAGAGGTATTAAAGTACTTTATTGGTGGCCAAAAATTGATGTAGAAATTGAGAGATATGTACGTGACTGCATGGAGTGTGAGAATAGTGACAAATCTCAAAAGACACTTAACCCGCCAATTTCTTCTTCAAGTTGTCCTAATATACCATGGGAAGAAGTTGCTTTAGACATTATAGGTCCTATTACGTGGCATGATGGGACTTCAAAGTTTATTGTGGTTTTAGTTGATTTGTTTTCAAGGTGGATTGAATTTTCTGTGTTACAAAAAATTGATACCAAGGCAGTGATACATTTTTTGGAGGAAATATTTTTGAGGGAAGGATTTCCCAGAATTTTATTGACGGACAATGGTGTTCAATTTAAATCTGAGGAAATGAAAACTTTTGCTAAAATGACTGGTATTGAACAAAGGTTTACAGCTTTATATCATCCCAGGGGGAATGCTGTAGTGGAACGTATAAATAGGATTTTCAAGGGCATCATTCAAATTGCAAAGCATGGAAACAAAAGTAATATAGATTCTGAGTTAAGGAAAATTTTATGGGCTTATAGAGTGACACCTCATGAGACAATAGGTCAAAGTCCGTTTGATATAATGCGAGGTAGAATTCCATTTTCGAAGATTAACCCTGGTTGGATGCAAAGAAGCAGACAAGTACTTTGGAGCAAGGAACATGTAAGAAAGTGCATAAAGAATTCACAAGAAAAGAACAAGGAATATTTTAATAATAAATATGGCACTAAAGAAGCACATTTGAATGTGGGAGATTGGGTGAGAGTGAAATCCGTAAGGAAAGTGTGTAAAGGTGAGAGCAAGTTTGGCGAACCTATAAGAATTAAGAAAGTGATGAGAAATACTGTCATTTTGGATGATGGCAGTGTATGTCACATGAGTCGCGTTGCTATTGCTAAGCCTTGCAAACAACAATTTGTGCAGTATGATTTGCTGGAAGGTAATAATAACAAATATTGGTGGTTGGAGTGTGATATTGATGGTAACAAAGATTCTAGAGTTATTGGGTAATTGGGAGCTAGGGGCTGTCAGGAAGGTGTCCAGACTCGTATTAATATGGGAGAATTTGAATGTAATGTGAATGAGCGTGAACAGAATAAAAATGTAGTTTATGGTGAAGTGAAGAAAAGTTGTTTCGGCAGGGTTTTGAGAAAACCTAAGGTATTAGAAAATTTTGTGTGTGATTAAATATATATATATATTTATTTATATACATATTATTATTTTATTTTTTTTCTTGTTTTTTGGTGTTTTTTTTTTTAAGGGAAGGGGATGTGTAGTGATGTATTGGTTTGTATGTAAAAGAAGAATGCTATGACATCAGGGGCAGTGGAATGTTGGGGCATGCTGTGACTGGGGATTGGAATGTTTTCATATGAAAGGTCAGAGTTGTGCCGGTTTGGGGATGGCAAGCTCATGTATCTCTGTCTGTACATTATAACTGGAAATAAACCTTTAAGGAAAGAACAAGAAGAGCCAGTGTACTTACTTCAAAGAGTCATAGCTCTTTCTGCAGAAAGTTCAGTATCCATCAGAAGTATAGCTCCTGTAAAGTTTGTCAGCATGTTATCCACAATAGTAGACAACTTTTGAATTTTCATAGAATTTAGGATAACCCCCACTGAAGGGATTATAGCTCCAAATATGTCACCAATGACAGCCGCCACTGATTCTCGTTTTTGTCTGGTATGTTGTAATCCAGACGTTTCAGGTATTTGTTTTAAGTCATCAATCTGGTAAATCTTTGGGAATATTATTCCCAAATAACATGTCCCATACCATCCCTTAGGGAGACGGTAATATGAATTTAACCCACAGATGTAATAGATTCCAGGAATTGCTGGGTCTTGTCCATTTAACATAAAGGTCCATTTGCTCTGAAACAAAAACACATGCCTACATTCACTCGTTCCTACAAACAAATTATCTTGATCAGATTTCGGTCTATATATGCAGAGTCTACCTACGTGTAATGCATCTATAGCTAACTTGCCTTGTGTTTTAATTGCAGTATAAGCGTAATCATTTGCATAGGTGCGTTTTTCGAAACCTTTTTCTAATCTTTCTTTTAATGCTTTGCGTCTATCTTCTGTATGATCTAGAAAGCTTTTCTCTACAGGAGTCAGTAAGCATGTTAAATTATTGCGATGTGCATAAGCAGTTCCAAATGTTAGTGTTGGCTCAAAGAATCCTCTAACTAATTTTATATCATGCTCTTTAGCTAGCTTATTTAAGAATTCAATAACAGGCACAAAAGAAAACACAACATCTAAATTTGAATAAAAATATTGTACATGCTCTTGATCATAAAATCTTGTTAGTAGCAAGCTACAGCTGATCCCATACGTAAGAGGGAGGCTATGATAAGTAACTCCCTCCTGCACAGATGAAGGAATTTTAGTACATACATAACAGTCTTTCGCATCCATAGTTTCCACATACTCATTTAGTAAGCAATAGAAAACATTAGTAGAAAGTTCCCCTTTTGCATTAGTTCCCTCATGCAGATGTCTTGTGTCTTGCTCAAATTTCTCCCATGGTGATAGTTTATTAGTTGTAGTAGTAGTCTCAGGTTTTAAAGTTGCATTAATAGTTTCACTCTCTCTCCATGGCATTCCCACAATCACTCCCACAATCATTATTGCGCATACAACACCTATCATAAGTCCTAACCAACCACACACTTTACTTCCTTTGTTACTATAAGCCATGTTTGTATAGAATCAGAATAGCAGATCAACAATCAACTCTGAGCAGCAAACTCTCTCTGCGTATTTTATAGCGTCTTCACTCACTCCAGGACCCTTTTCGTCAATTCAGGTTAGCAGCTTGTCGTAATTATGTTTCTATAAGTCAAATCCAGGTTTAATGTCACTTTCCGGTAGTTTTTTTTTCTTCTTAAGACTCTTGATTATTATTTTTCAGCTTTCACAATTTCGATCTTTATCTCAGTTTTCTTGTTGTATATTCTTCAGGTACCGTAGTACAGGCCTGGTATTTCTCGATCAAAACAGAATGCTAAGAATTCTTGTTGCCATTCAGAAGTTGTAGCATATGCCCATTCCGGACCTGTATATCTTCTATTTGCTATTCTCTTTCTTTTTAATTTTCGTTCTCCTTGTTGTTCTCCTTCACTCAGATCGTCAGTTTGTGAGGTATTGCTTTCCTCTATTATTGTCTCGTTTGCTATTTCTCTTATTCTAAGGTGTGATTTGTTTGGCCAATTGTCACCTCTGTTCGTCTTGCTTCGGCGTTGCCCTTCAGTACCTTGGACAGCACCCTCCTCTTGTGGTATGGTGTTTTCTCCTGATAGGCTTGGAACTTGTTCAGGAGATTCTGATTCGTTCTGATTTAAATTTACCACTTCTCCGTCTCTCTCTCTCCTTCCTGTTCGACACTGTATTCAGACTCTGAATTGTATTCGTCTGCTTCTGGGAGAACCTCTCCTTGTCTTTGTTCTCCTGCTGCCTCCACTGAGATTGGCACTCCGTCACCTCTCTCGAACTCACTGATAGTTTGAGGGACACGGCTGTTCTCAGCGGGCTCTCCTGTAGTCTCAGATCTTTCTTGACTGATCTCTGACTCTGAGACTTCTCCTCTTGAAGTTGCTGTACCGGAATTTTCAAGTTCCTCTTCAACAGGACACGTTACCCTTTTTGTATGGCTGGCATGTATCCAGTTGGGAACCCCGGCACACCTCACAGCAGTAGTGGTCGTCAATATCACTTGATATGGCCCTTTCCAACGCTGCTCAAGACACGATTTTCTTACGTGCTTCTTGACAACCACCCAATCTCCAGCTTGCAGAGAGTGTCCTGGTTCGCCGATTGGTGGTAACGTGTTAGCTTCCACCTGGTGAGAGAAAGAGCGAATCATGTCAGCCAAACTTTTGCAGTAATCCAACACCATATCATCTGTAATATTCACTAGTGCATTTGCAGGTACCGCCGGTAATCTCATTGCTCTGCCCATGAGGATTTCATGTGGGGACAATCCCGTTTTCTTATCTGGTGTGTTTCTCATAGACATCAGCACTAGAGGTAATGCATCTGGCCACTTCATGTTTGTTGCTGCACACATTTTTCCTATTCTTGATTTCAAAGTACCATTCATCTGCTCGACTAGTCCTGAGGCTTCAGGGCGATAGCTATAATGCAGCTTTTGTTCAATGTTGAGTGCGGCACACAGAAGTTTAATCACCTCATTGTCGAAGTGTCTTCCCCTGTCTGATTCTATAGAAACCGGAAACCCGAACCTGGGTATTAATTCTCTGAGTAGTAGTTTTGCAACTGTAAAACTGTCATTCTTACGTGTGGGATATGCCTCAATCCAATGGCTAAAAACACACACAATCACCAACACGTACCTCAAACCTCCGCAAACAGACATTTCAATGAAATCCATTTGTATTTTATTAAATGGACCACCAGCTCTCCCAATGTGGCTCAAAATTACCACGGTTCCTTTCCCAGCGTTCATCTGTTGACAGATGACGCACCTGTGACAAGTAATTTCTGCGGCATGTCTGAATTTTGGATTGAACCAATCAATCTTAAAGGATCTGATCATGGCATCTCTTCCTAAATGTGCCTGCCCATGATATAATCGGGCAAATTGTGACAGAAGACTGTTTGGCAAAACCAGTTTTCCCTCTTCTGACACCCAAATATCATCTGCTCTTTGTACACACTGCATTTTCTGCCAGGAACGTTTTTCTTCTTTGCTAACGTGGCTTTGTAATGTCTTTAATTCGTCTAAAGTATCAACCACTCGTAATGCTACACTTAAGGTTGTGTCATTCTCAGGTTGTGGTAACAGTTCCCACTGCTCTTTAAAAGATATACAGTTTAATGCACAAAATCTGGCAACTTGGTCTGCATAACCATTCCCCATTGACACAAAGTCTTGTGATCTGGTGTGAACACTGCACTTCACCACGGCAATTTCGAGAGGCAACTGAATCGCATGTAACAAATCTCTTATTTGTTCTCCATTTTTCACTGGTGAACCAGAGGATGTCATGAACCCTCTCTGTGACCAGAGTTGACCAAAATCATGTACAATTCCAAATCCGTATCTGCTGTCTGTATAGATTGTGACTTTCAGATTTACAGCAGCATGGCAGGCTTTTGTGAGAGCTATCAATTCTGCCACCTGTGCAGAAAACACTTTCTCGAGCCAGGAGGCCTCGACTATGCCATATATGGTACATACTGCATAACCTGCTCTCAATGTTCCTGTTGAATCTCTTAGACAGGACCCATCAACGAACATAATGCAATCATTTTCCTCTAGCTGGGTATCCTTTATATCTGAGCGAGGTTTGGTACTGAGCTCAGTCACCTCCAGACAATCATGCTCAAACTCTTCCCCGTCTTTTATTTCTGTATTCTCATTGGGAAGTAGAGTTGCCGGGTTCAGCACAGTGCACCTTTTCAATGTGACATTGGGTGACCCCAGAATAATTGTCTCATATTTGGTAAATCGTGCATTTGTCATGTGTTGTGTCAGCAGAATTTCAACAGAATGTGGAACCAATACTGTCAAAGGGTATCCCATGACTATGCCCTCACATTGTGAAAGGCTTTGACCAACTGCTGCGACTGCTCGCAAACAACCCGGTAAGGCTGCTGCGACAGGGTCCAAAGTAGCTGAAAAATATGCTACAGGGCGATTTGCATCTCCATGGACCTGTGTTAAAACAGACAAAGAACAAGCATCACGTTCATGACAGAACAACAAAAATGGTTTCTCATAATCAGGCATTCCTAATGCTGGAGCCCTGCACATGCACTCTTTCAGCTCTAAAAATGACTCAAGCTCTTCTTTTGTCAATGTGATTGTGTATGGTTCATCCTTAACTTCTTTTCCTGTCAGTTTTGTTAATGGTTTTGAAATGATCGAGAAGTTGGGTATCCACTGGCGACAGTAGCCCACCATTCCCAAGAACATCCTGACATCTCTCTTTGTTGTTGGGGGATTCATTTGTAAAACAGCTGTTATTCTCTCTTTTGATATTCTTCGGGACCCTTTCTCAATCAGATGCCCCAAATACTTCACTTCTTTTTGACAGTACTGCAGCTTTTTAGGTGACACCTTATGTCCGTTTTTCCCTAAATGGTTCAATAATGCAATGGTATCATATTTGCAGCTGTCTTTGGTTTTGGATGCAATCAACAAATCATCAATGTACTGTACAAGAGTCGAATTGTAAGGCAGCACAAGAGGTTCTAAATCCTTCTTCAATATCTGATTGAAGATGGATGGTGACTCAGAAAACCCCTGAGGAATTCTGCACCAACTGTACACCTTATCCAGGAATTTGAAACTGAACAAAAACTGGCTGTCTTCGTGAAGTGGTATCGAAAAGAATGCTTGTGATAGGTCTACTACGGTAAACCATTCAGCATCACAAGGAACCTGGAACATTATTACCGCTGGGTTGGGAACCACAGGGCAGCATTTTATCACAATTTCGTTTATTTTTCTCAAATCCTTCACAATTCGAACTTTTCCACAGGGTTTTCTCAAACCCATAATTGGAGAGTTACACGGACTGCTCAGGACCTCTTTCAAAACTCCCTGTCTGAGAAAATCCGCAATTATCTGTGTCACTTCAATAAGGACATCCTGAGTCATGTGATATTGTGACACTTGTGGGAACACTGCATTCGGCTTTATCTGCACCTTGACTGGACCTACTCCCTTGATTAATCCAACCTCCTTTCCAGTCAAATCCCACACCTTCTCTGTTACCGATCCTTGCAGATCAGCAGGTAGATCGATCAAGGTAAACACTGGGAAAAGAGTAATTAGAGGGTAATCTTCATTCATCTCTCCTCCTTCTTCTATGAGTTGACCCTCATCTCCCTCATCATCACTGTTTGTCTGTACCTCTATTCCACCATTGGAACAGGTAATCGAACATTTGGTTTTGCATAATAAGTCTCTTGCTAATAAGGATACTGGGCTTGAGTCGCATACAACAAATCTATGCAGGCCCTGAAAATTTCCGATTTCAACCTTTACTGGGTCAGTGATTGGATTAGTCAGGTACTGGTTAGCCACACGACCACTCGTATGGTGCGCCCCGAGAGAGGTAATCTTGGTACCTCTGCACTGCGAACCGTAGAGCGTGTGGCTCCTGTATCGACAAAAAATGAGACTTTGTAGCCCATTACTTTTCCCTCCACATATGGGCCTCTCTGGTCTACCTCTAAGGATGCTGCGAGTCTGCACTCTTCACTGTCTGAGCTGTCATCTGACCAATCCTCATTCATATCATTTTCACCTCGTAATGGGAATTGTTGTACAGTGTTGTTTTGGTTTGTTACCTGACCTGTGACCTGTTGAGGAAATGTCACCTGTTGCTGTCCCATCGGAGCCAGGGGTAACTGCATTTGCTGTCTAGGCACCATAGGGATCTGCTGTTGTATTGGTTGTACTGACACTGTTTGGAAACGCGGCATTTGCATTTGCTGCATAGGTTGCACCCCTGTCATTTGCACCAAATTATTTTGATAGTTCTGATTCTGGTGTCTCATTCTTGGACCTCGTGAATTTTGTAGTGTACCGGCATTAATACTCTGCTGAACCGTACCATCCTGCATTATATTCGGACAATCCCGTTTCCAATGTCCCACGCCCCCGCATGCATGACATGGTGACATCTTTTTCACTCCTTGACCATCATTTTGAATAACAACATTATTCATGTCCGAACCACGGTTCACAAACCCTCGACCTCTACCTCTCGGCTGTGCCTGAAACACACCATTCAAATGCGGTTGTTGCTGTATCATCTGCTGAACACCATTTCCCTGTATTCTAGCCTGTGCAGCCCTTATCTGCATCACCATCACTTTCTCCTTCAACTTTTTCTGCTTCAACTCAATTTCGTCACTACAGTATTTCGCGTACTGTAATACTTCATCAATCGGTTTAGCTTGCCAACAAATCAAATGATTTTTAATCATTTGGCTGACCTCCGGTCTCAGCCCTTCAACGAATCTGAACACAAGATGATTCATGTCCTTTGGTTCAATTGTTTCAGTATCACTGTAATGTTTGAATGCCTTCAACAACCTTTCATAATATGCATGTATTGACTCTTTAACCTCTTGAGAGGTCCGGTCGATTTTCTGCCAATCAGTCACCTTCGGCGACACCTTTTGTTTCAAAAACTCAATTACTTTATGATAATATTTCATCACCTCTTCAGAAGGTGCTCCAGTCACTTTATCCCTTGCTGGTTCCTTTGTGGGCCAATCTACCCCTCTCTTACACTCGAGCCACAAGTCTGGCGGAACAATAATCTCAAACAAGGTATTTAAGTCTTCCCAGAGACATTTTGCAAGCTTCACGAATCTATCTGTCTGTTGATACCACTCAATCGGTTTTTCTCTTAACCTAGGATAATCATTCGTAAAAGACAAAATGTCTCCCCTGGACCAAGGCACATGCACCAAAACACCACCAGCTGTTTCTCTCATAGGTAGGATTTTCACCGTGTCTAAATTTGGTGTGACTGCTGTTTCATTAGATCCTGGACTATCTCTTTTTCCCTTATCTCTTTTCTTTACCCATCGGCCTTCCCATTTCTCTAGTGCACCCCAAATTTGTGCGCTTTGCAGCAACTCTTTCAAATGTGTCTTCATGCCTGCAGATCTCATGTGTTCAAAATCCTTCGTGTCAAAATCTAATCTGTAACTCCGTTTCAAATGTTTCGTATTTCCAATGTCGATATTGTATTTGTCTGCCAAATTCGTTAATTTCTGGTGTACTTTGCCTACCTCTTTGGTAATTTTAGGGCATAAGTACCTTAATTCTGCCTCAGTGTAAGACTCCAACCTATTTACTCCTATTGTTCCATCCACCAATTCAACAGCTTCTGCTCCTAGTCGTACTAGATTTAGGTATTCATCTTGTTTTTCTTTTTCAGGTTTGATTGTAGTCGCTGTAATCTTTTGTGATGTGCAAGTTTTCTCTAACCACTCATTTAACTGTTGTACTGTAAAACCCTGCAGTGAAATGTTCCCTGCATGTATCATTGGAGTGTATGAGGTATTTGTACTCATAGTTTGGGGAGTCAGGACTCCCAACCCTGCTTGTCGCATTGCCTCAAGAGGTGCCCCTATTGGACTGAAGTCCATTAAGGGTCTTGATTGTTCGCAAACCTGTCCTCCCTGGGCCATTATTTGTGGAGTTCTAATAAGCCCTCCTCTTATCGTTTCATGAGTCATAACCCCCTGTTCGCATGTCCCTGTTTTCTCCTGTGCATATAATGGTACTGGGGGACCAACAGTAATAGGTAGTGATATAGCGGCAGGTGTCTGGCCTGATCCCAAGCTTCTTGGAGCGGCGACACCATAGGTCTGCTCTAATAATCCTGGTGCAGGTTCTTTCAAAGGACCCGCTACTGGGTTATACCCAGGTATCAGTTGTGGCGGTTGTGACACTAACTGTGGAGTTGACTCAATCTGTATTAACCTTGGCTTCGTATATATCGGGTCTGGCGGTACCACCAAGTTCATAGTAGTCTCGAGTACTGGGACATCGGGGTAAATTCTTTTTATCTGTGGTGGAGGCTGTAACTGTATCAGCGAGTCTGGTGCAGTGGGTACACTGACACCATTCTGTATCAAAGCTGTATCGCTAGTCTGCACTGCATTAGTAACACCCTTCTCCTTTGTCTGGTTCCCAGGATCCAAGCTAGTACTTGTAGCACTGTCGTTCACCGCGTATGGTGGCGGACGATCATGTAACAATCTATCCATAAACGCCTCATCATCTGAATCATCCTCTTCTTTCCAGGACCTTTTATTCTCTTTGAGTTTGCCTGAATCTTTGTCAGTTTTGCAAGAAGCTTTCTTTCCCTGTGTCTCCTCTCCCTGTGTTATTGCCGGAAACAACTTTAACCCATCCACTATTCCTCGTCTCCACATCTTGTTCTCATTATCCCACCTAGCCTCTGCATAGGATTTTTCTGCCCTTGTCCATCTTCTGTGAAATCTTTCTTGTCTATGTTTAAGAGCCATCAGGTCCCAAATTGCCAAAGCCTCATATTGTGCCGGTCTTGGAGGTGGTTTCTGCGTACTTAACATCCACCTCAAATTTTCTAACACCTTTTGATTAAATGTTCCATGTTCCGGAAACGCTAGACACCCCTCTTTCTCTGTTAATTTGCACCATTGGTTTATCCATAAACACAGTGCAACACCCTTTTCCTCCATAACCGTGTAAGCTGGTGAACCCTCAGATGGTGTAGGTTCCCCATCAGTTGCAACAATATACACATCTCCTTTCAAAGCGCTTTTGAATGCCTTAACAAAATTCATTTTATTTTATATTTAATCAGAAAAACGGCTTAGTTCCCAGGACACTCTTCACCTACCCTTTGCTCAACCTATTGCCTCTCACGGACGGCAGCCAATCCGTGCGCGACTCCTCTCAACATCTGACCTATCCCAGCGCGGCACCACTGACGTCACACTCACACACACTGCAGCTGACAAAGTCTTGCGGCTTGTCCACACCTCGCTAACTCCTTACAACTCATACAAACTAGTGCGAATTATTTGCTAGCACTTAAATGACAACACAAATCTGCCGGTTTACTACAGGAAGGGTAACACATTTGCTTCAGAACTTTACAGAGATTTCACTTGAAGCCTCGGCCGCTACTTTCTCCTTCTCGGTTCCCTCATACGCAAGCAGAATTCGACCTGCAAATCCTACTCTCGACTTGTCAATGACTCCTTCTAGTGCACTTTAGAACTTGTCAAATCTCCATCGAAGGTTTCACACATGCATCATAACTCGAAACTTGACTTGTCAACCACGCCCGATTGACCTACTAAACCGCACAGATTACAACATAAACCATTTTAACATCATACTCCGGAGTCTTAGACCTCAATAGGCCCGTATACAACAACCAACCACGTGGATAATTTTGAGCAACAAGCGCTGCATTCACATGAAGTACGCCGACTTCCCTACTCTCATGCTGTGGAGTACGCCCACTCCTTCTAAACAACACTTAATTTGGCCTAATCGCACTCAAATATTCACAATCACCTGCAAAGTGCATAAGATTTAATAAGCGCAAAAGACCCTAACCACACATACTATGGCGCCGAGGACATTCCCAACTCATTTAGGCAGGCTCCGAGATCCCGGGAAAGCCATGGCGAATCTAGCAACTCATCATTTCTCCAAATTGTATTATCACAAGAAAACAATTAAACAATGAAAACTCCGTCCTAGGGCCCAAAAGGGCCAAACCGTACTCTGCTACCAGAACTGCTAACGCGTCCGTCTATGTCAATTTATACACATCAGGACTCGTTTTAGGACGATGAATCTTTGGGCCCAGTGGTGAGACACCGTAGGACGAGATAACTGATCAATATATCAATCAATATGTCAATAACATTGTCAATAGTTAACACTAAATTATATCTTACTTTAGTCATTAATAAACATTCAGCGCAATCATGACCTTTCAGTCACGAATAACCACACCTTAATGGAGTTTTATGAGTTTTATTCCCTATTGATTACAATCTAGTAGCAAAGGCATCAATCTCAAAGCCAGGAAGCATATAAGCACAGTCACAAGACGACAACCATAATAAGCTTTCAATAATGCATAGATCAGTAGCATAGATAATCAGATGGATATAAGCGAATCATAATACATCGAATGTTCTAAGATACTAGTTCAGCATAGCATCACGTCAGTCACGTCGGTTTGTCAGTCAAAATGAATACCTCGTCTAACCTCTAATTAGCATTAGCATGTTGGGCTTCATACAAAACAATTTGAACACCAATTTGGAAAACATCTAACTAAGGTCTCTAATCAAAACATACAGCAGTTGGTACCTAGAAAGAAAAGGCAAATAAATGAATTCTCATTAGCAACATTATAATTACCCTCCTCTGATTAGGTCAGCATTCAGGATCAGTCTTCGTCTTCAGGACATCAGTTAGATCGCCGTCAGTCTATCTAAGTTAAAGGCAAAGACACTCTCCTCATAAGGAGAAAAGTGTAAGGGGCAGTCTATGGGCAAAGATGGTTTTCTCTAAGTCTCAGGTCACCAAATAGAGTGACAGAGTTTCGAGAAGCAATCAATATCATTCCCTACCTAATGACTGTTTGTCTCCTGTGTCATGGGTTTTTATCCCTTTTCCGTGATTCATTCCCCCAAAATTCTATTGGTCAGTTAATACACCCCACCATTGTTAACCTATCAAATTATACATTAAGTAATGCATTTTGTCATTTTTGATAAAACTTTATGTTCTAATTGGGCATCATAATTGACGTATTTTCGTAGGTGGCTCATCCGGGATTACTTCATTGTCTTTATACGTATCAGGTCAAAAGTTCTCTTCTTCTCGCTCCATGGTCCTTGGAAGTGTCCATTAATGTTTCGAAGCACATAACTTTATACTAAAAGCTGCTAGCATGCGGATGAGAAAAACTGGCATTGTTGCGAACTATTGAAGAAAAAGAACAATCGCTGGGTCATGGTCTTTTACAAGTCAGCACACTGAAGAGACAGAAGAATACGCTTTAATATGAGAGCTACACAGCTTTGCTTGACTCACGCTAACTTAAGATATACGAGTTCTAATGAATGCAGTTTTATACGTTTTAATGTGCACAGTTTTAGCAATCTATGAACGATTATTTCTTATAGTTGACATTAGTTTACACACATAAAATCCTTTATGTTAATGAATATATTTCAATGAATATTTTATTTAATGTAGCATTGTTAATCATAAGCATTTCACGTCTATAATATGTAATAAAAACTACGCTCTTTCACCTTTAACGGGCACCGATTAAAACCGCGCGTATGTGTAATACAAACAAATAGGTACACGTGCGCAAATACAAGGTCATGTAAACGTTTTAAACAGGCTGTGAATTCATCAGTACTAACGTCTGTGGAAAGAGGAGTGAGTCAATCACTCGACTTCTTTTTCACACCGCTTTCTTCTGCAGTGTCTCAAATGCCAGCGCGCCTGGTCCTTAGTAAGTAAACTTACAAGGGGACATGTGTAGGCCGATGAACCTTTTGATTTGCGTGGAGTATCCTAGTCGTGTAGAGACCAATGTTCTCAATAATCAAAATGACCACCAAAGAAAACATTAATCATTAGTCAATTATATCAACATTTCATGAATAACCACAACTCAATATATGTTTTAACAATTTTTATTTCCCTATTAGTTACAATACTAATCCATTATTCAATCAGCCCAGAATTTGTTCATTAGTGACCATCTATAAGGTAATCCAATCAGAACTTGAGAAAACATGCTGTAATGCTTCAGAATAAGCCAACAAAGATGACTATATCAACATTAATAACAGAGTTCAACAATCAGTTCGTCAATCATTTGTCACTCTCAGCATCACCCAAAAAGAACCTTGCCTAACCCGAACTAGGGTTAGCATGTGGGACTTCATGCGAAAACAATTTAGAATATAAATTTGCAAAAAAACATCTAGCTAGGAGAAAAACTATACAACAGCGCAGTTGGTACCTAGCAAGAAAGGCACAAAACTTAACAGTCACATTGTCATAGCTACCTATCCACGGAATGGATCAGCAACAAAGTCAGTCTTTGTCTTCAGGTCATCAATCGATCAGCAACGCATCAGGCTCTCAAGAGCATGAGCCCAATGACAAAGTCTTGAATCTCTTCGAATGTCCACGCCTAACCTCGAACAACTAACATCTGCATCAGTTCTCCCTCTACATCTGAAGTTTTTCCCCTGTGTCACAACATTATATCAAAGTTGCCCAGTCCATCCCCTAATTTCTAATTGGTCAATTAATCACCATATATGGCGCTACCAAAGACATTTTATTCTACAGATCTATGAATTCTAATATTTCGTCACTCTCACGGTACGATGTCCTCATCATCCGGCTTATCAGGTATCGAAAATGTTGCATCTTCTTCTCCAGTCAGTGTCTTTAATGTTTGAGTCCTGGGAAAGTACATCTAGCTGTTCTACACAACATATGTTGCAACTTTTATTCCCTCATCTCCTGTCTGTTGGTACATTGCAGAAAATTCTAGATAAGCAGACTTAATTGACAGCGGGTAGTTCATGGTCAGTCCATCACTTTGGCTTCTCTACATTTCATGATTATTCTGCTGCTGCATGAGGCCTGGCAAAACTAGGCCACAAAGTCGGCTAAGTTAGCTCTACAATATAATGCAAAACATATGTTATACATCTTAATATGACATGTTACTACATTGTTATTGCACATTTTCAACATTTCGCATATTTTTAATCATTTTAGTACAATTTGTGTAAGTTGGTAGCCACTCTTTGTGGGCACATTTTCAAACATGCACATTAATTTTCTACGTTTACTTTTTTTTTCATTTTCTTGTTAATCAAAACGCATAAATACTCATTTATAATTTCTAATTAACATATCTGCTTCAACAAAAACAACCCATTTTCTTCTGTCTTTTCAAAACCCTCCAGCATATTTGACATCTCTTTAACACCCTTTATTCACTCTCTCCTCCACATACTTCATTGCATCTCATTCACTTCACTACACATTGTAACCACTTGCCTGAAAAACCCAACATTTTATTTAACTTTTACCTTGTCAGTATTTCCGTGTACTTTCTTCACACATTCGCATAAAATCACAAGTGGAATAGACATCATCATCAAAAATAGAGAAACACAGTGTAACGTCTTCCCCAGCGTGGAGCAAGCACATTAATTAGGCCACATGGGAGCTGCGATCAAACATTACTTTATTCCTCAGCATACATTAACACACTGCACGTTATATGATACATTTTGTTAACCACACTTCAACACCTCCCCGTACATTATGCACTTCCATTTCAGAATCTGCATTCAAACACAAGGATTCTAGTCCGTATAACATCAAGATGCTACATCTTCCTCCTTGTTTAATAAAAAGGTGGCAGACATCACCAAAATCACATTTCCTTGATTAATCAGCAAGGCGCTCTCACATGTCTGCCGGGTAAGGTGATTCGAGATGATTAAGGTTCACCCTGTTCGGGTGACTGCGCCATAAACTCATGCTCTTGAGCCAGGCCTGCTGCCTGGGTCTCTTCCTATACAGTTTCAGACTCAGCAAGTGTTGCAGTAGGTGTTTAAAAAGTGATGAGTCCAGAGCGATGGATTGTCCAGGACGATGCGCTGTCCCTATATGTCCTTTACATGCCACAGCCTGTAAAGGATCAGCAGCAAAAGGAGTGCCTTTTTTCATCTGTGTTACCAGCAGCCATTCTCCTTTGTCAAAAACTGTCTCCTGGACATGGCTACACTGATTTGCGTATGTTTTAATTTTTCTTTTCTGAGCTGCATCAGTGTCTTGAATCTTGTCAATCCGGGGTCCATTGAGGTAGGTTTGTTATGATGGCTCTCCCAAATAGCAAAGTGGCAGGACTCTCACCAGTTGTGGAGTGAGGAGTTGAACAGTAGGCCCAGAAAGCTGGACACATGGCTTGGTTCAATTTGATTGCCTCCATGGACACTCGTTGAATGACCCCCTTGAGGGTACCCATGAATCGTTCAACTACGCTATTGGCTTGGGGCCAGAGGGATGTACTCTTTTGGTGTTAGGCATCAAGGTGGACGCAAAATTCTTTGAACTCTTTGCTGTTAAAGGGCGGGCCATTATCAGATTTGAGAATTTCAGTTGTTATCTCTGTAATGTTATCTATACTTGACTATTGCAATGCCCTCTATTTGTGCATCAAACAAAGGTCTTTAACCCCTTCCCCGCCAAGGACGTATCAGTTACGCTCTTGGCTGCGGGGCTGACGCATCAAGGACGTACCCGTTACGTCCTGGGGCGGCCATGGGCGGAGCTTCCATCCTCAGTGCAGGGATGGAAGTGGAATCGCTTCCCCTGACACCCCCGTGACTTCTGATGACATCAGCGTTATTTTTTTATGGTTTACACGTGGAGAGCGACCCCTTAGGCAAGTCCGGGGGCGGGAGGGGTGGCAAATTGTTTGTAGGATCAGCCTATTTTAATTGGGCCAGTCTGCTCCTAAGGGGGGCAGAAACCACTAGGCACCTGGGATTAAAACACATCTTTTTTTTTTTACAGATGGGGAGTGACCCCTTAGGCAAGGGTCGCTCCCCTGGGGGACAATTTTATTTTAGGCCATTTCTGCCCACCATGGGGGCAGATTGGCCTATTTTTCTTAGACCAATCTGCCCGAGGGGGGAAGAAACCCCTAGACACCAGGGATTTTCTTTTGCTCCAATTTCACGCAAGGGGAACGACCCCTTAGGCAAGGGTCGCTCCCCTGTGGGGGGCAAATTTATTTTAGGCCATTTCTGCCCACCTTGGGGGCAGATCGGACTATTTTAATTAGGCCGATCTGCTCCCAATGGGGGAAGAAACCACTAGGCACCAGGGATTTTTTAATTTTTTACAGATGGGGAGTGACCCCTTAGGCAAGGGTTCGGTCCCCTGGGGGGCAAATTTATTTAGGCCATTTCTGCCACCCAGGTGGGCAGAAACCACTTAGGCATCAGGGATAGGTGTGTGTATTTTATTTGGGGGGTGCAGCCCCTTGGGCAAGGGTCGCTTCTCATTGGGGCACATTACTTTTGGCCATTTCTGCCCCTCTTGGGGGCAGATCGGCCTACTTTTGTAAGGTCTATCTACCCCCTAGGGGGGCAGAAAGCCCACCAGGGAAGATTTTTTTTTTTAAAAAGAGGGTGGGTCCATACCCCCACCCCAAATAAACGCGGACAAAGTTGTTCTGCCCACCGGATGCAGATGGGGCAATTACCCCCGATCCACTCCCCAGAGGTGGGGGGGGGGGCAGAAAGCCCACTAGATGCGAGGGAATTCAAAAGAAAAATAGTGGGGTGGTGGCTACCAACCAGTATGGGCATGGTTATGCCCCCATCCCAACCAGAGGGGTAACAGTCTTTCAGCTGTCCCCCGCACACTAAAATATCTTATCCCAACAACAAGCAAGAGGACATTTGATTATTTTGGCTTTTGGTTTTACATTTGGGCCATGAGAGCTTGACTAACTCTCAAAATCGTACCACTTGGAATGGTGAGGGCTGCACTTTTTGGACTTTGGGACGCTGCCATGTAGAAACATCTACGAGACCTAGACACATCTGAAAACTAAAAATCTGGTTGAGTCCATGGTGGTGTGCTTCACATGCACCCCGCACCATTTTCTTACCCACAATGCCCTACAAACCTCCAACTTTGCTTGAAATCACACATATTCCCCACATTTTTGTGATGGAACCTTCCAGAATCTGCAGGAATCCACAAAATTCGTACCGGCCAAAATTGTCGCAACGATACCGATAAAAGTTCTGCGCCACTTGTCAACCTAAAAACGTTTTTTTCCAAACTGACCTTTTGGACCCGCTTTGGTTCCCCCTCATTTTTGACATGTTTTTGGCTCTTCCCTGTTACAGGCACTTGGCCGCATCTACACAAGTGAAGTATCATTTTTAGTGGGAGACTGAGGGGAACGTTGGGTGGTAGGAAATTTGTGCCAGTGCAATGATCCCACACAGAAATGTGGGGGAAATGTGATTTTTATTTGAGCTAAATTTGAGGTTTGCTGAAGATTCTGGGTAAGAAAACACTGGGGGGAGGGGATCCATGCAAGTCACACATCCCTGGAGTCCCTTGGGTGTCTAGTTTTCAGAAATGTCTGGGTTTGATAGGTTTCCTTAGATGGCTGCTGAGCCCAGGACCAAAAAACACAGGTGCCCCTGCAAAAACAGGTAGTTTTGTATTTGATAATTTTGATGTGTCCACGTAGTGTTTTGGGGCATTTCCTGTCGCTGGCACTAGGCCTACCCACACAAGTTAGATATCATTTTTATCGGGAGACCTGGGGGAATACTAGGTGGAAGGAAGTTTGTGGATCCCCTAAGGTTCCAGAACTTTCTATCACAGAAATGTGAGGAATACGTGTGTTTTTTGACAAATTGTGAGGTTTGCAAAAGATTCTGGGTAACAGAACCTGGTAAGAGCCCCACAAGTCACCCCATTCTGAATTCTCCTAGGTGTTTAGTTTTCAGAAATGTCCAGGTTTGCTAGGTTCTCCTAGGTGCCGGATGAACTAGAGGTCAAAATCCACAGCTAGGCACTTAGCAAAAAAACAGTTCAGTTTTCTTTGGGAACATGTGATGTGTCCATGTTATGTTTCCTGCCACAGGCACTAGGCCTACCCACACAAGTGAGGAACAATTTTTATCAGGAGACTTGGGGGAACACAGAATAGAAGAACAAGTGTTATTGCCCCTTTTCTATCTCTACATTTTTTCCTTCCAAAGGTAAGACAGTGTGTAAAAAAGACATCTAGTTGAGAAATGCCTTGTAATTCACTTGTTAGTATGGGGACCCCGGAATGCAGAGATATGCAAATAACCACTGCTTCTCAACACCTTATGTTGTGCTCATTTTGGAAATATAAAGGTTTCCTTGATACCTATTTTTCACTCTTTATATTTCACCAAATTAATTGCTGTATACCCGGTATAAAATGAAAGCCCATTGCAAGGTGCAGCTCCTGTATTGGCTCTGGGTACCTAAGGGTCTTGATGAACCCTCCATCCCTATATATCCCTGCTACCAGAAGAGTCCAGCAGACATAACAGTATATTGCTTTTGAAAATCTGACATCGCAGGAAAAAGTTACAGAGTAAAACGTGGAGAGAAATGTCAGCTTTTTCACCCCAATTTCATTTTCTTTTTTATTTCAGCTGTTATTTTATGTAGGAACACCTTGTAGGATCTACACAAATGACCCCTTGCAGAATTCATAATTTTGTGTACTTTTCAGAAATGTTTAGCTGTTCAGGATCCAGCATTGGTTTCACACTCATTCCTGTCACTAACTGGAAGGAGGCTAAAACACAAAAAATAATAAGATAATAATGGGGTATGTCCCAGTAAAATGCCAAAAATGTGTTTTCTGATTAAAGTCTGCCTGTTCCTGAAAGCTGGCAAGATGGCGATTTTAGCACCACAAACCCTTTGTTAGTGCCATCTTCCGGGGAAAAAACACAAACGTTCTTCTGCAGCCCTTTAGCCCATTCTTTTAGAAAAAATAAATTTTGTGCTGTATTTCGGCAAATTTTTTGGTCTCTAGGGGAGCCCAGAAACTCTGGGTACCTTTAGAATCCCTAGGATGTTGGAAAAAAAGGATGCAAATTTGGCTTGGGTAGCTTATGTGGACAAACAGTTATGGGGGCTTAAGCACGAACTGCCCCAAATAGCCAAAATAGTCAAAAAAGGCCCGGCACCTGAGGGGGAAAAGGCCTGGCAGCGAAATAATCTACAGAAGTTGCAAAATGCAGCCTGCTGCTTACTTAAGAAAATACCCACGTTTAAGCCAGTATTGGGTGCAGTTGCGGCATGCCTTCACCTCTTTTCTCGACTCGCTCATCGAGCCAAGGGAACCACATTTGATTTCTTAATGCTCTTTTGGTGGCTTCAGCACCACAGTGTCCTTCATGGGCCAGCTCGATGACCCGCTGTCTGAGGCTTCCAGGTATGACAAACCTCATAGTATCATGCCTTCTTGGGTGACTGCTAACTCATCCAATACATTTTAGAATTGTTCAAATTCAACATCATTGGCAATGGGCTGGGTCTTTCTCCGCCATGATTTCGAAGTAATCAGTTCTTTGATTATGTTTATATGTTTATCTATATTGATGGCAACAGTGATTTGTTCCACAGACAGAACCACTGGTGTGCTGGAGTTCACAATAAAGTTGAGCTATTCAGCTGTCTTGAATGTTGAACTGTGACTATGCAGCAGGCAGCAGCACTCGTGAAAAGTAATCTGATGGGTTTCGATCTTTCCCTGGTTTGTGCACGATCTAATATATTCTTGTAGTCGTAACCCCCACCTCTCGATGTAAAAGGGGGGGGTTCTGGGTTTCCAAAAATTGTGAGCAACCCCTGTTAGTCCGTGATGACGGTGAATCATTTTCCATAGACCACTGGAACAGTACTGTAGGAAGTTGGCTCTGTATGTGCTATTTCAAAGTAAGGAATAGCATGCACAGAGTCCAAGGGTTCCCCTTAGAGGTAAAATAGTGGTAAAAATAGATAATACTAATGCTCTATTTTGTGGTAGTGTGGTCGAGCAGTAGGCTTATCCAAGGAGTAGTGTTAAGCATTTGTTGTACATACACATAGACAATAAATGAGGTACACACACTCAGAGACAAATCCAGCCAATAGGTTTTTATATAGAAAAATATCTTTTCTTAGTTTATTTTAAGAACCACAGGTTCAAATTCTACATGTAATATCTCATTCGAAAGGTATTGCAGGTAAGTACTTTAGGAACTTCAAATCATCAAAATTGCATGTATACTTTTCAAGTTATTCACAAATAGCTGTTTTAAAAGTGGACACAGTGCAATTTTCACAGTTCCTAGGGGAGGTAAGTATTTGTTAGGTTAACCAGGTAAGTAAGACACTTACAGGGCTTAGTTCTTGGTCCAAGGTAGCCCACCGTTGGGGGTTCAGAGCAACCCCAAAGTCACCACACCAGCAGCTCAGGGCTGGTCAGGTGCAGAGTTCAAAGTGGTGCCCAAAACACATAGGCTAGAATGGAGAGAAGGGGGTGCCCCGGTTCCGGTCTGCTTGCAGGTAAGTACCCGCGTCTTCGGAGGGCAGACCAGAGGGGTTTTGTAGGGCACCGGGGGGGACACAGGTCCACACAGAAATTTCACCCTCAGCAGCGCGGGGGCGGCCGGGTGCAGTGTAGAAACAGGCGTCGGGTTTGTAATGGAAGTCAATGGGAGATCTAGGGATCTCTTCAGCGCTGCAGGCAGGCAAGGGGGGGGTTCCTCGGGGAAACCTCCACTTGATCAAGGGAGAGGGACTCCTGGGGGTCACTCCTCCAGTGAAAGTCCGGTCCTTCAGGTCCTGGGGGCTGCGGGTGCAGGGTCTCTCCCAGGTGTCGGGACTTAGGATTCAAAGAGTCGCGGTCAGGGGAAGCCTCGGGATTCCCTCTGCAGGCGGCGCTGTGGGGGCTCAGGGGGGACAGGTTTTTGTACTCACAGTCTTAGAGTAGTCCTGGGGTCCCTCCTGAGGTGTTGGATCGCCACCAGCCGAGTCGGGGTCGCCGGGTGTAGTGTTGCAAGTCTCACGCTTCTTGCGGGGAGCTTGCAGGGTTCTTTAAAGCTGCTGGAAACAAAGTTGCAGCTTTTCTTGGAGCAGGTCCGCTGTCCTCGGGAGTTTCTTGTCTTTTCGAAGCAGGGGCAGTCCTCAGAGGATGTCGAGGTCGCTGGTCCCTTAGGAAGGCGTCGCTGGAGCAGGATCTTTGGAAGGCAGGAGACAGGCCGGTGAGTTTCTGGAGCCAAGGCAGTTGTCGTCTTCTGGTCTTCCTCTGCAGGGGTTTTCAGCTAGGCAGTCCTTCTTCTTGTAGTTGCAGGAATCTAATTTTCTAGGGTTCAGGGTAGCCCTTAAATACTAAATTTAAGGGCGTGTTTAGGTCTGGGGGGTTAGTAGCCAATGGCTACTAGCCCTGAGGGTGGGTACACCCTCTTTGTGCCTCCTCCCAAGGGGAGGGGGTCACAATCCTAACCCTATTGGGGGAATCCTCCATCTGCTAGATGGAGGATTTCTAAAAGTTAGAGTCACTTCAGCTCAGGACACCTTAGGGGCTGTCCTGACTGGCCAGTGACTCCTCCTTGTTTTTCTCATTATTTTCTCCGGCCTTGCCGCCAAAAGTGGGGCCTGGCCGGAGGGGGCGGGCAACTCCACTAGCTGGAGTGTCCTGCTGGGTTGGCACAAAGGAGGTGAGCCTTTGAGGCTCACCGCCAGGTGTGACAATTCCTGCCTGGGGAAGGTGTTAGCATCTCCACCCAGTGCAGGCTTTGTTACTGGCCTCAGAGTGACAAAGGCACTCTCCCCATGGGGCCAGCAACATGTCTCGGTTTGTGGCAGGCTGCTAAAACTAGTCAGCCTACACAGATAGTCGGTTAAGTTTCAGAGGGTACCTCTAAGGTGCCCTCTGGGGTGTATTTTACAATAAAATGTACACTGGCATCAGTGTGCATTTATTGTGCTGAGAAGTTTGATACCAAACTTCCCAGTTTTCAGTGTAGCCATTATGGTGCTGTGGAGTTCGTGTTTGACAGACTCCCAGACCATATACTCTTATGGCTACCCTGCACTTACAATGTCTAAGGTTTTGTTTAGACACTGTAGGGGTACCATGCTCATGCACTGGTACCCTCACCTATGGTATAGTGCACCCTGCCTTAGGGCTGTAAGGCCTGCTAGAGGGGTGTCTTACCTATACTGCATAGGCAGTGAGAGGCTGGCATGGCACCCTGAGGGGAGTGCCATGTCGACTTACTCGTTTTGTCCTCACTAGCACACACAAGCTGGCAAGCAGGGTGTCTGTGCTGAGTGAGAGGTCTCCAGGGTGGCATAAGACATGCTGCAGCCCTTAGAGACCTTCCTTGGCATCAGGGCCCTTGGTACTAGAAGTACCAGTTACAAGGGGCTTATCTGGATGCCAGGGTCTGCCAATTGTGGATACAAAAGTACAGGTTAGGGAAAGAACACTGGTGCTGGGGCCTGGTTAGCAGGCCTCAGCACACTTTCAATTGTAAACATAGCATCAGCAAAGGCAAAAAGTCAGGGGGCAACCATGCCAAGGAGGCATTTCCTTACACAACCCCCCCCCAAACGAAAGAGGATGAGACTAACCTTTCCCAAGAGAGTCTTCATTTTCTAAGTGGAAGAACCTGGAAAGGCCATCTGCATTGGCATGGGCAGTCCCAGGTCTGTGTTCCACTATAAAGTCCATTCCCTGTAGGGAGATGGACCACCTCAACAGTTTAGGATTTTCACCTTTCATTTGCATCAGCCATTTGAGAGGTCTGTGGTCAGTTTGAACTAGGAAGTGAGTCCCAAAGAGGTATGGTCTCAGCTTCTTCAGGGACCAAACCACAGCAAAGGCCTCCCTCTCAATGGCACTCCAACGCTGCTCCCTGGGGAGTAACCTCCTGCTAATAAAAGCAACAGGCTGGTCAAGGCCATCATCATTTGTTTGGGACAAAACTGCCCCTATCCCATGTTCAGAGGCATCAGTCTGCACAATGAACTGCTTAGAATAATCTGGAGCTTTTAGAACTGGTGCTGAGCACATTGCTTGTTTCAGGGTGTCAAAGGCCTGTTGGCATTCCACAGTCCAGTTCACTTTCTTGGGCATTTTCTTGGAGGTGAGTTCAGTGAGGGCTGTCACAATGGATCCATATCCCTTCACAAACCTCCTGTAATACCCAGTCAAGCCAAGGAATGCCCTGACTTGAGTCTGGGTTTTTGGAGCTACCCAGTCCAGAATAGTCTGGATCTTGGGTTGGAGTGGCTGAACTTGGCCTCCACCTACAAGGTGTCCCAAGTAAACCACAGTTCCCTGCCCTATCTGGCATTTGGATGCCTTGATAGAGAGGCCTGCAGATTGCAGAGCCTTCAAAACCTTCTTCAGGTGGACCAGGTGATCCTGCCAGGTGGAGCTAAAGACAGCAATATCATCAAGATACGCTGTGCTAAAGGACTCCAAGCCAGCAAGGACTTGATTCACCAACCTTTGGAAGGTGGCAGGGGCATTCTTTAAACCAAAGGGCATAACAGTAAACTGATAATGCCCATCAGGTGTGGAGAATGCTGTTTTCTCTTTTGCTCCAGGTGCCATTTTTATTTGCCAGTACCCTGCTGTCAAGTCAAAGGTACTTAAGAATTTGGCAGCACCTAATTTGTCTATTAGCTCATCAGCTCTTGGAATTGGATGAGCATCTGTCTTGGTGACAGAATTGAGCCCTCTGTAGTCCACACAAAACCTCATCTCTTTCTTTCCATCTTTGGTGTGAGGTTTGGGGACTAAGACCACTGGGCTAGCCCAGGGGCTGTCAGAGCGCTCAATTACTCCCAATTCCAGCATCTTGTGGACTTCCACCTTGATGCTTTCCTTAACATGGTCAGACTGTCTAAAGATTTTGTTTTTGACAGGCATGCTGTCTCCTGTGTCCACATCATGGGTACACAGGTGTGTCTGACCAGGGGTTAAGGAGAAGAGTTCAGGAAACTGTTGTAGGACTCTCCTACAATCAGCTTGCTGTTGGCCAGAGAGGGTGTCTGAGTAGATCACTCCATCTACTGTGCCATCTTTTGGGTCTGATGACAGAAGATCAGGGAGAGGTTCACTCTCTGCCTCCTGATCCTCATCTGTTACCATCAACAGATTCACATCAGCCCTGTCATGGAAGAGCTTAAGGCGGTTCACATGGATCACCCTCTTGGGGCTCCTGCTTGTGCCCAGGTCCACCAGGTAGGTGACCTGACTCTTCCTTTCTAGTACTGGGTAAGGGCCACTCCATTTGTCCTGGAGTGCCCTGGGAGCCACAGGCTCCAGAACCCAGACTTTCTGCCCTGGTTGGAACTCAACCAGTGCAGCCTTTTGGTCATACCAAAACTTCTGGAGCTGTTGGCTGGCCTCAAGGTTTTTGGTTGCCTTTTCCATGTACTCTGCCATTCTAGAGCGAAGGCCAAGTACATAGTCCACTATGTCCTGTTTAGGCTCATGGAGAGGTCTCTCCCAGCCTTCTTTAACAAGGGCAAGTGGTCCCCTTACAGGATGACCAAACAGAAGTTCAAAGGGTGAGAATCCTACTCCCTTCTGTGGCACCTCTCTGTAAGCGAAAAGCAGACATGGCAAGAGGACATCCCATCTCCTTTTGAGTTTTTCTGGGAGCCCCATGATCATGCCCTTTAATGTCTTGTTGAATCTCTCAACTAAGCCATTAGTTTGTGGATGGTATGGTGTAGTGAATTTATAAGTCACTCCACACTCATTCCACATGTGCTTTAGGTATGCTGACATGAAGTTGGTACCTCTGTCAGACACCACCTCCTTAGGGAAACCCACTCTGGTAAAGATACCAATGAGGGCCTTGGCTACTGCAGGGGCAGTAGTCGACCTAAGGGGAATAGCTTCAGGATACCTGGTAGCATGATCCACTACTACCAGGATATACATATTTCCTGAGGCTGTGGGAGGTTCTAGTGGACCAACTATGTCCACACCCACTCTTTCAAAGGGGACCCCCACCACTGGAAGTGGAATGAGGGGGGCCTTTGGATGCCCACCTGTCTTACCACTGGCTTGACAGGTGGGGCAGGAGAGGCAAAACTCCTTAACCATGTTGGACATATTGGGCCAGTAGAAGTGGTTGACTAACCTCTCCCACGTCTTGGTTTGTCCCAAATGTCCAGCAAGGGGAATGTCATGGGCCAATGTTAGGATGAACTTCCTGAACAGCTGAGGCACTACCACTCTCCTAGTGGCACCAGGTTTGGGGTCTCTGGCCTCAGTGTACAGGAGTCCATCTTCCCAATAGACCCTATGCGTTCCATTTTTCTTGCCTTTGGACTCTTCAGCAGCTTGCTGCCTAAGGCCTTCAAGAGAGGGACAGGTTTCTTGTCCCTTACACAGCTCCTCCCTTGAGGGTCCCCCTGGGCCTAAGAGCTCAACCTGATAAGGTTCAAGCTCCAAAGGCTCAGTTCCCTCAGAGGGCAGAACTTCTTCCTGAGAAGAGAGGTTCCCTTTCTTTTGCTGTGTTGTAGTTGGTTTCCCAACTGACTTTCCTGTTCTCTTGGTAGGCTGGGCCATTCTTCCAGACTCCAGCTCTACTTGTTCACCCTGTGCCTTGCATTGTGCTCTTGTTTTCACACACACCAGTTCAGGGATGCCCAGCATTGCTGCATGGGTTTTTAGTTCTACCTCAGCCCATGCTGAGGACTCCAGGTCATTTCCAAGCAGACAGTCCACTGGGATATTTGAGGAGACCACCACCTGTTTCAGGCCATTGACCCCTCCCCATTCTAAAGTAACCATTGCCATGGGATGTACTTTTCTCTGATTGTCAGCGTTGGTGACTGTGTAAGTTTTTCCAGTCAGGTATTGGCCAGGGGAAACCAGTTTCTCTGTCACCATGGTGACACTGGCACCTGTATCCCTCAGGCCCTCTATTCTAGTCCCATTAATTAAGAGTTGCTGTCTGTATTTTTGCATGTTAGGCGGCCAGGCAGCTAGTGTGGCTAAATCCACCCCACCCTCAGAAACTAGAATAGCTTCAGTGTGGACCCTGATTTGCTCTGGGCACACTGTTGATCCCACTTGGAGACTAGCCATACCAGTGTTACCTGGATGGGAGTTTGGAGTGGAACCTTTCTTGGTACAGGCCTTGTCTCCAGTTTGGTGTCCATGCTGTTTACAGCTATGACACCAGGCCTTTTTGGGATCAAAGTTTTTACCCTTGTACCCATTGTTTTGTGAAGAGGCTCTGGGCCCACCCTCCTGTGCAGGTTTTTGGGGGCCTGTAGAAGACTCTTTACTATTTTTAGTTTTGGTTGTCTCATCACCCTTCCCCTGGGGAGTCTTTGTGACCCCTTTCTTTTGGTCACCCCCTGTTGAAGTCTTGGACACCCTTGTCTTGACCCAATGGTCCGCCTTCTTTCCCAATTCTTGGGGAGAAATTGGTCCTAGGTCTACCAGATGCTGATGCAGTTTATCATTGAAACAATTACTTAACAGGTGTTCTTTCACAAATAAATTGTACAGCCCATCATAATTACTTACACCACTGCCTTGAATCCAACCATCTAGTGTTTTCACTGAGTAGTCAACAAAGTCAACCCAGGTCTGGCTCGAGGATTTTTGAGCCCCCCTGAACCTAATCCTGTACTCCTCAGTGGAGAATCCAAAGCCCTCAATCAGGGTACCCTTCATGAGGTCATAAGATTCTGCATCTTTTCCAGAGAGTGTGAGGAGTCTATCCCTACACTTTCCAGTGAACATTTCCCAAAGGAGAGCACCCCAGTGAGATCTGTTCACTTTTCTGGTTACACAAGCCCTCTCAAAAGCTGTGAACCACTTGGTGATGTCATCACCATCTTCAAATTTTGTCACAATCCCTTTGGGGATTTTTAACATGTCAGGAGAATCTCTGACCCTATTTATATTGCTGCCACCATTGATGGGTCCTAGGCCCATCTCTTGTCTTTCCCTTTCTATGGCTAGGAGCTGTCTCTCTAAAGCCAATCTTTTGGCCATCCTGGCTAACAGGAGGTCATCTTCACTGAGAGCATCCTCAGTGATTTCAGAAATGTGGGACCCTCCTGTGAGGGACTCACTATTTCTGACTAACACAGTTGGAGACAGGACTTGAGGGGTCCTGTTCTCCCTATTTAGGACTGGAGGAGGGACATTGGCCTCCAAGTCACTAATTTCTTCCTCTGTGATGTCATCATCAGAGGGGTTGGCTTTTTCAAACTCTGCCAACAGCTCCTGGAGCTGAATTTTGGTAGGTCTGGAGCCAATGGTTATTTTCTTTATATTACAGAGAGACCTTAGCTCCCTCATCTTAAGATGGAGGTAAGGTGTGGTGTCGAGTTCCACCACCTGCATCTCTGTATCAGACATTATTCTGCTAAGAGTTGGAATACTTTTTAAAGAATCTAAAACTGTTTCTAGAATCTAATTTCAAACTTTTAACAAACTTTTAACTCTAAAAGACAATGCTAAACAGGGACTTAACACACAAGGCCCTAGCAGGACTTTTAAGAATTTAGAAAAATTTCAAATTGCAAAAATGAATTTCTAATGACAATTTTGGAATTTGTCGTGTGATCAGGTATTGGCTGAGTAGTCCAGCAAATGCAAAGTCTTGTACCCCACCGCTGATCCACCAATGTAGGAAGTTGGCTCTGTATGTGCTATTTCAAAGTAAGGAATAGCATGCACAGAGTCCAAGGGTTCCCCTTAGAGGTAAAATAGTGGTAAAAATAGATAATACTAATGCTCTATTTTGTGGTAGTGTGGTCGAGCAGTAGGCTTATCCAAGGAGTAGTGTTAAGCATTTGTTGTACATACACATAGACAATAAATGAGGTACACACACTCAGAGACAAATCCAGCCAATAGGTTTTTATATAGAAAAATATCTTTTCTTAGTTTATTTTAAGAACCACAGGTTCAAATTCTACATGTAATATCTCATTCGAAAGGTATTGCAGGTAAGTACTTTAGGAACTTCAAATCATCAAAATTGCATGTATACTTTTCAAGTTATTCACAAATAGCTGTTTTAAAAGTGGACACTTAGTGCAATTTTCACAGTTCCTAGGGGAGGTAAGTATTTGTTAGGTTAACCAGGTAAGTAAGACACTTACAGGGCTTAGTTCTTGGTCCAAGGTAGCCCACCGTTGGGGGTTCAGAGCAACCCCAAAGTCACCACACCAGCAGCTCAGGGCCGGTCAGGTGCAGAGTTCAAAGTGGTGCCCAAAACACATAGGCTAGAATGGAGAGAAGGGGGTGCCCCGGTTCCGGTCTGCTTGCAGGTAAGTACCCGCGTCTTCGGAGGGCAGACCAGAGGGGTTTTGTAGGGCACCGGGGGGGACACAGGTCCACACAGAAATTTCACCCTCAGCAGCGCGGGGGCGGCCGGGTGCAGTGTAGAAACAGGCATCGGGTTTGTAATGGAAGTCAATGGGAGATCTAGGGATCTCTTCAGCGCTGCAGGCAGGCAAGGGGGGGGTTCCTCGGGGAAACCTCCACTTGATCAAGGGAGAGGGACTCCTGGGGGTCACTCCTCCAGTGAAAGTCCGGTCCTTCAGGTCCTGGGGGCTGCGGGTGCAGGGTCTCTCCCAGGTGTCGGGACTTAGGATTCAAAGAGTCGCGGTCAGGGGAAGCCTCGAGTTCCCTCTGCAGGCGGCGCTGTGGGGGCTCAGGGGGGACAGGTTTTTGTACTCACAGTCTTAGAGTAGTCCTGGGGTCCCTCCTGAGGTGTTGGATCGCCACCAGCCGAGTCGGGGTCGCCGGGTGTAGTGTTGCAAGTCTCACGCTTCTTGCGGGGAGCTTGCAGGGTTCTTTAAAGCTGCTGGAAACAAAGTTGCAGCTTTTCTTGGAGCAGGTCCGCTGTCCTCGGGAGTTTCTTGTCTTTTCGAAGCAGGGGCAGTCCTCAGAGGATGTCGAGGTCGCTGGTCCCTTAGGAAGGCGTCGCTGGAGCAGGATCTTTGGAAGGCAGGAGACAGGCCGGTGAGTTTCTGGAGCCAAGGCAGTTGTCGTCTTCTGGTCTTCCTCTGCAGGGGTTTTCAGCTAGGCAGTCCTTCTTCTTGTAGTTGCAGGAATCTAATTTTCTAGGGTTCAGGGTAGCCCTTAAATACTAAATTTAAGGGCGTGTTTAGGTCTGGGGGGTTAGTAGCCAATGGCTACTAGCCCTGAGGGTGGGTACACCCTCTTTGTGCCTCCTCCCAAGGGGAGGGGGTCACAATCCTAACCCTATTGGGGGAATCCTCCATCTGCAAGATGGAGGATTTCTAAAAGTTAGAGTCACTTCAGCTCAGGACACCTTAGGGGCTGTCCTGACTGGCCAGTGACTCCTCCTTGTTTTTCTCATTATTTTCTCCGGCCTTGCCGCCAAAAGTGGGGCCTGGCCGGAGGGGGCGGGCAACTCCACTAGCTGGAGTGTCCTGCTGGGTTGGCACAAAGGAGGTGAGCCTTTGAGGCTCACCGCCAGGTGTGACAATTCCTGCCTGGGGAAGGTGTTAGCATCTCCACCCAGTGCAGGCTTTGTTACTGGCCTCAGAGTGACAAAGGCACTCTCCCCATGGGGCCAGCAACATGTCTCGGTTTGTGGCAGGCTGCTAAAACTAGTCAGCCTACACAGATAGTCGGTTAAGTTTCAGAGGGTACCTCTAAGGTGCCCTCTGGGGTGTATTTTACAATAAAATGTACACTGGCATCAGTGTGCATTTATTGTGCTGAGAAGTTTGATACCAAACTTCCCAGTTTTCAGTGTAGCCATTATGGTGCTGTGGAGTTCGTGTTTGACAGACTCCCAGACCATATACTCTTATGGCTACCCTGCACTTACAATGTCTAAGGTTTTGTTTAGACACTGTAGGGGTACCATGCTCATGCACTGGTACCCTCACCTATGGTATAGTGCACCCTGCCTTAGGGCTGTAAGGCCTGCTAGAGGGGTGTCTTACCTATACTGCATAGGCAGTGAGAGGCTGGCATGGCACCCTGAGGGGAGTGCCATGTCGACTTACTCGTTTTGTCCTCACTAGCACACACAAGCTGGCAAGCAGGGTGTCTGTGCTGAGTGAGAGGTCTCCAGGGTGGCATAAGACATGCTGCAGCCCTTAGAGACCTTCCTTGGCATCAGGGCCCTTGGTACTAGAAGTACCAGTTACAAGGGGCTTATCTGGATGCCAGGGTCTGCCAATTGTGGATACAAAAGTACAGGTTAGGGAAAGAACACTGGTGCTGGGGCCTGGTTAGCAGGCCTCAGCACACTTTCAATTGTAAACATAGCATCAGCAAAGGCAAAAAGTCAGGGGGCAACCATGCCAAGGAGGCATTTCCTTACAAGTACATTTCGCTTTGTCATGTCTCTCAATGGGGCACTCACTGTAGCAAAATTGCAGATGTATCTTGAGCAATAACTGGTCATGCCTATAAAGTATCGCAGTTTGGTGACACCTTAGTGGGGGTGTCAAGTAGATGATAGCTCTTGCACCTTGTCTGGATCTGGGTTAACCCCACAAAAGTGAATATGTGCCCAAAAAGTTTGAGTTTGGTTTTGTGAAACTCTCACTTTGCAGCATTCAGAGTGAGACCTGCATCAACGAATAGCTGACGTACTGAGGTAAGGGCTTTGTCATGTTCTTTTTGTGTTCTCTTAAAAAACAGTATATCATAACAGTAATTAAAAGCATGCGTAACAGTCTGGATCACTTTGCAAAAAACACCCTGAACTACTTCAGCAGCCAAAGATACGCCAAAACTCATTCTTTTATATCAGAACGCGCCAACATGAGTTGAAAAAGTAGTAAGAATCTTTCAGTTCCCCTCTAACTCAATTTGATGGTACCCTTTATTCAGACTGAGGCTGGAAAATACTTTGACTCCGTTCAGTTGCATGATAATGTCTGCTATGTGTGGATCAGGGATTCTCTCCCTCTGAATGGTTTTGTGTGCCAGGCACATGTCAACGCAAATGCACACCACTCTGCCACTGTCCTTGTTTGGTACTGCTACTATGGACGAAACCCATGGTGGAGGGCCTGTGGAGTGTTCAGTGATGTCATGCTTTAAGAGGGCTACCAACTCTTTCTGAATAGCTTCTTTTAGATTAAAAACAGCCTGCGGTGTCGCTGAGCAACAAGGCAAATGTCTTCATTGATTTGAAGCTGTACTTTCATTTTCTTGAGTCTTCCCAGGCCATGGAACAATGACGGGAATCAGCTTGTAATCTCTGACTGAACACAGATGTGGCAGTTGAGGGATATCAGTCCCATGTCAGCAGCAATGGCTAAATTGAGTAAACAGACACTTGAAGAAGTCCATTGTAGAACATGGATGGTGGCTCACACCATTGTCTTTTTGTGTGCATTGCAGAAGCAGCCCAAGTATACACCTTCATGCCTGGTGGAGTGAGTCAAGGCACAGGAGATAGGCTTTTAAACCTTTCTTCTGGCATAATTTTAATCAACGCACCACTGTCTATGATGAAAGTTATTGGATGATTGCTCACTTTCATCTTGATTTTGCTTGTTTTCTACTTATCACAATTGGTGTTGCTTTTCAGTTTTAGGGTGTGGTGCAAATGATTTTAGAATATTTTTTGCAGGCTATCTTCCCTTGCCCTTGTGACTCACTTTAGTATTCTTAGCCTCCACATTCTCTATTCCACAACCTTTGCAAACCTGTCCTCGAGCTGGACATTTACCTTTATGGGGAAACGAAAATCCACATCGTAAACATAGGACCCAATGTAGAGTTTGATGGATGGGGTTACTCCGTCATAAACGTAACAGATATCCCATTTGCTGTATTATGATCCTGTTATATCCTGTGGGAATCGTAATATGCAGACGGGATATCCATCACGTTTGTGACGGAGTAATCCATCCGCTAAACTCTAAATCAGGCCCATAGTTTTGTTTTCTTTGAAGACATCAACCTACGCGTGTCTCGTTTATACACGTACTTGCTTTTCAAAGACATTGCCGATTCATGGTGTGCTGTTCCTGCTTCCGTTTCAGCAGCTTGTCGATCTGTTAGTTCTTCTGCTCTCAAAGCCATCAGCATTTTCTCTAGACTGTGTTTCTCTTAGCAGGCACCATCTAAATGAATCTAGAAACAGCCATTAATGATTCTTGGGCACATGGCTCCTTCGTCAGTGAAGTCGCAGAGCTTGCAATGTTTAATGAGTGCATTGAGTCTTTTAACAAAGTCATCCTTTGTTTCACCAATGTGTTGTCACACTTTGTTTAAGATATACCTTTCATAGTCGACATTCGGCATTGGAGTGAACTTGGCTTCTGGTTCTTCTTTTACCTTTTTGCATGACTTTGCAGAAGTCTGTGAGATTTTCTTTAACACTTCTTTCACTCCATCACCTGCAAGGTTTTTCAAATATTTGATAATCTTCTGGTCATGTTCTTCCTCTAGTGCATCTGTGAAGTCATTGAATGTTTCGACCCAGACAGCCCACCTGGCACCATTGTTTTGATTCCTAGAAGCCTCGAAAGGTGGCAGTGACAGTGTACAGTGGGATTACTAGTAGATTTCCAATTTTTGAGGATTGTTTTGGCTCCTGAAACAAGGAATATATCAATTAGTGTGAAATCTGAAAGGTATACATAATGCAATTCAGCTATTAATTGACCAACGTAGCAACATGGATGAAAGACAGCTGCCTCAAACTTAATACCAACAAAACGGAAGTCCTGATCTTTGGGAAGAACACCTCTGTATTGTACCATACCTGGTGGCCAGCAGAACTTGGACTAACACCCATTCCATCTGCCCACGCATGAAACCTCTGCACTATCCTAGATAGCCAAACGTCCCTTAAACAGCAAGTAAACTCAGTTGCTTCCTCCAGCTTCTATGCACTGTGAATGCTCTGCCAAATCTTCAGATGGATCCCAACCAGCACAAGAAAAACTGTCACGCAAGCACTGGTCACCAGACGCGACTACGGCAATGCTGTCTACACCAGAATTTCCACCCACCTGCTCAAAAGACTCCAGACTTTAGAGAACACCGCTGCCAGACTTATCCTGAACCTCTCAAATGCACCAGCATCATCCCTCACCTCAGGAAACTCCACTGGCTCCCGATCCGGAAGAGATGCCAGTTCAAAATCCTTATACTAGCGTGCAAAGCTCTACATAACCAAGGGCCGGCCTACACCACCCCCCTACTAAGCTTCCACGTCCCAGTGAGGGAACTGAGAGTCTAGATTTGCATCTAGAATTAAATAAGTGGACTTCCTGATCATGTGTAGTGTACCTGGATTGTTGTACAGATCCTCATTTAGTTTTCAGATTTTAGGGTTTGGTAGGGGTGATTCAAATAGCTGTGTAACTGAGATGCAAGCTTGATCCGAAATCACCATAGCTTTTATATTGGTCTCCTCCAATTGAATAAAGTGGCAGCTGTCAATAAATATTCTTGAATAAGTTTCGTGTGTAGAGGAAAATAACATACATTTTCTGTTATCAGAGTATTGAATCCACTACCTATCTTTCATATTAACCACCTGAGTGTTTTGGACTAGATGGTCTCGTCCTCTGCACCATTGGAGCTGACTGAGCTGAGGACGAGACCATCTCACCCTTAGCACGTACGTGGCTACACTGGTTGCACTATCTGTTTGATTTGAAAGGGCACAATTTACACTTTTATTGTCTATGAATATTGCCATCAAAATATAAATTGAAGTTACTTCCTAAGATTATGGCGACATCAAGGGGAATGCACTTAATCTTTACACTCAGCTTATAAATCTAAGACATCAGAATCTGGACCATGTATAGTGACTGCTTGTATCTTTTTTCATCCTTATGCAACCTAGTGATTAGTCATTTGCCATCCTCTAACTACGTTTGAATTTCCTAGCAACAAGTGTAATAACCCCGTTTTTTATCCGAGAACAAGTTACTCCTTCCTCCCAGTTATTCCTCAATGCAGTGGATTCCCTCAAACCGTGCTTTGTGTATTGGAGGAGAATACCGCAGCCCTTCAGTGAAAAGCAGAAGCCTTGTTACTTTCTTTCTCTTTACAGGGTGGTGGGCATATTTGGTGTTAAGTGGTAAGATCTTCAGCAATCTAATGCGCACTAAAGCAAGGGTAGGTTAACTGTTGTAAATTAATCTTAAAGATTTTGCTCTCATGTCCTTGGAGACGACCCCTGAGATGACACTATTAAAGAAGCTACCATACTTCTATTGACAGTATACCGTCTAAGACAACTTATTGGTCCGTCTGACAAAATACCAACCTAATGTTGACCATGCAATGATTTGAGAAGGCAGTATAAGCAGTACAGCGATTAAACTGTGACATGAAAATAAGAGAAGAAAGGAAAGCGACATCCTGTAAATCTTTCCCACCACCTTCCTTCATCCATCCTCCACATACACGTTCTCTTGAGAGCAGAAATCAAAAGACAGAAGATCCCCTTCTGCCACGTAAACTTACCTATGCCTGAAAGTATTTAGAGAGACTCTCTAAAAGGTGTTCACTCCAGATGTGCTGTAAGTACGGCCATTAGACGTCTTTTCTAAGGAACGCCTAATAACCTGTATGCCCAAAAGGAGCAAAGTTGAACTAATTTGTTGAAGAGGAGACAAAGGCTAAAGCAGTAGTAAACTGTAAGAGATAAGCAATCAACTCTAGGTTAATAGCCCTAGTTGAGTGTGATACTTTGTGGTCAGTTCTTAAGAGAAATGTGTAGCCCCACAGATCATTCTAAATTATGCCCAGGTGCATGGCATCAATTTTTTTCACCAGGCCAGCACACTTCTCTCGATATCATTGAGGGATCTCGATGCAGATAACTTTGGGCTCCTTACCATTCTTCCCTTTCTGTGCTAAGACTGCACCTAAGCAGCAGCTGATAACATTGACACATTGACTGTGATTATTGATTGCTTATCTGCAGTAAAGGATGTTAAAATATGTGCCCCTTTGCTTCTGCATAGGCAAATCCACCGTTTTTCCTCACCTCCAATCTACTGTGCATGCCTCTTTCAGTATGCACTGAAGAGGCAAAGCAATGGTACTGAAACTTCCCATGAAATTAGTGTAATATGTGGCTATGCCAATGAATGACCATAACTGATGCTACGTATTCACAGATTTGTATGTGTTCTTCATTTCCTTAAGTATGCCCGATTTAGCTCTTACTCCTTGCCCAAACAGTCAACTTCTTTCACTTGACAACATTCCTTCTCCTTCCTGTCAGTCCTACGTTGGAGAGAAAACAGAATTGACATGGCTTGTAACCATTTTTTTACCCACAGCCTATGTAATATCCACATGGGTCTCAACTAATGTCTCACAGGGACTGCACTCTTTTACTTTGATACACTTCTTGTAAACATTCAATTCACCCACTGTATCAGCAAACACCTTGTATCTTCGCAGTACCTACTTGTGCCCCACAGTGCGTTCTGTTTCTGCCACCTTAATATTGATGGCCCTTTTTCTGTGACCTACACTGTCTCTGCATGCCATGCATCCAAAGATCCCAAGAGTTCCCCAGTTGCATCCATCAAGGATCAGTGAGAGGCTCTTAATAATTTTGTTACTTTTGCATATTTGTGAATGGGAACTCAGAAAACCACCCTCACTGTACACCAAGGTTTCTTTAATATCCACATTAATACACAAGACTGCGGCAAAACCAACATATGATAGGTGTAATACTTGATTTAATCTCAGCCACTGATAATTTCTCAGGGCTTTTTCTAGTCCATCTTATTTATTTACCCACTGTGCCACCTCGGCCAGAAATTAGCCATAAGCAAATCGGCCTTCGTATGATCCAATTGAAACAGTACAGCCTAAACAGCATGACCAAGGGCCTGATTTAGATGTTGGCGGTAATGGTCCCACTGTCGACTTTTCAATGAAAAACTCTCCGGCGGACATGACGGTCCGCCTGCCGTATTTAAATGTCAGCAGGAATATAGGTGAAAGACCACCAACGGTCTGCCATCACCACCAAGAATCTACCTGCATCGACGGCGCCCTAGGCAAATGCAGCTGGCGGCGGGACGACAGCCCCTTTAACGTGAGCTAATCACAATGTGTATTCCTGCCGATGCAATTGTGGCGGCTAAGCCTCCATACCCGAGTTGGTGGTCTGGGATCTATATAAACACAAAACTCACCTTTTTAACCCTTTCTGTTTATCCTGCGACCATAAAAACCACTGCTACCAGTCCTCCAGTTGCTCCTGGGCTAGGTCCAAGATGGAAATCAAGCCTATCCTCACCAGAGCAGAATGTAAGTCACAGGCATTCCTGTTACCCATGGAGTTGGAGTTGTAGCTTCACAGTAATACTGGACTCATGCATGGCTCATAAATTTGTGTAAGCGCCACCATAATGTTGCACACTTCTGAAGTGTGTAATGTTGCAGTTAGAAAATGTATCAGAACAGATATAAGTAGCACCCACCGATCTGGGATGGACTGCAATGTGTCCATAAAGGTGTGTGCAATAATGTCCCTAAAATATCGTAAGTATCAACTTAAACAGTATCCCCAATTTGAACTGAACAATCCCATGATGAGAGATGTATGAAGGTCACATGTCCCCTTGGTGTGTGCAACATAGCACAAACATATGATCCCATTCAACTGTAAAGTGCCACGTTATCTGTGTAATGCATATGTGCATATTATTGACACATCATGTCAAAATAAACTTGTGCATTCTTCAGTCACAAAAACAGAAACACATATAATTTTGGTGTAAGTGTCCAGCAACAACATGAATGCTTGCACCCAAATTAATATGTCCATCACCAATGTACAAGACTAATGAATGCATAAAAAAAAACTAAAATATACAACCTGTGTTTGTCTCTGTCACAAATGAGACTAAGTGCATGGCACACACGTTATCAGAAATCACATAATCAGCAAACAGTTAGTAACAATAAAAAAATAAGGTCAGGACAATGGTATTCTCAAATTAAAATTATTTGTCTAAGGATGAGAAGTCTCAATGAGAAATAAGAAAAGTCCATCTGGACAAAAGGAAAAATATTCATACAAGAGCGTTAGCCCATGTGGGCCAAAATGGCTGTCAGGCCCATCACTTGCCTCCTAAATTCACTGCCAGAATAAACCTCCTGTGGACGGGGCATCTACGGGGCAGAGTGCAGGCACCTCATTGATCTTAGTGGAAGGGGGGAGTCTGTGGGTTTGGGAGGGGAGGGTTTGGTTTTCGAAAGGGAGGGTTTGGGATTAGGAATGGTGGGTTTGGATTTGGAAGCAGTGGAATTACAGTTGGTAGGGGTGGGGTGGGATTCGGAAGGGGTAAGCCAGGGGAAAAATTAGTCTCTCCTTAGAAAAATGCGTAGGGTGATCGTGAGGAAGTTGGGTTTGGGAGGTAAAGAGTGTGGCTGTATCAGTTATGCGAGCGTGTGTTGAAGACTGGGTGCTTGAGGGTCTGGTGTTGCTGTCATTTTAGAAATGTGTCTTGTACTGATTGTCTGTTGGGTGGGTTAATTGTAGGCATTTTTGTCGAGTATGTGTGTTTATGGATGTGTGTGTAGTGGATGTAGTATGTGTTGGTGTTGTGTCTGTGGGTGTACTGGTGCCTGCATGTGTGATGGCGGGTGTGGTGGTAGGGATGTGTGGTTGTGTTGTGATGGGTACACTGGCTGGGGGTGTGCTTGTGGTGTGTGGGGGTGTTGCTATAGTGGTGGGTGTTGTGTCTGTGGATGTGGTGTGGGGGTATGTGGTTGTGTTGTTGGTGTACTGACTGGGGGTGTGCTTGTAGTGCGCGCGGGTGTTGCTGTAGGGGTGGGTGTTGTGTCTAGGTATGGTGGGGGTGTGGTTGTGTTGTGGGTGCACTGACTTGGGGTGTGTTTGTGGTGGCGGTATGTGTGGTGTCTGCATGTGTGTCTGCTTGTGTTTTTTGCTGTGTTGGTGTTAGGATATGCTGCTTGTGGTTGTCATGGGTGCATGTATATGCTTGCATGTGCTTTAGACATGACTGGGTTGAGGGATTTGGGATGGGGAAGTGGTAAGGGCTGGTAGTCTGGGCACAAGGTTCGGGTGATTAGGAGCTGCAGTCAATGAGGAGGCCAGGTCCTGGGATGACCGCTGTAGGCCAGACAGGGCACAGTGAATGCCATCCATGTAACCCAGCATCTGGGTGTTCTGGCCAGCCCCTGGTCTGGCCTACAGCAAGATCCACTACCTCCTCAGTTAGCGCAGCCTGAGACACCGGGGCAGGAGCAGAGGTGCCTGCGGCAAGGGTGACACCACTCCTTTCAGGGGGGTAGCTACAGTCAACTAGGGGGAGGAGCAAGAGGGAAGGTGGAGATTGGAGTGGGGGCAGACAAAGACACAGGTGTCACAGTCTCTCCAGGGTCCGCACCAATAGGGACTGGTCTTCATTGTAGGCCTTCGAGGCAGATATAGAGTCGCTAGTGGCCTCTGTGCCGGTCCTCTCACTCTCCATGCCACTCAGTGTCTGTGGTATCCACACCCGATCCCCAGTGGCCAGCTTCATCTCTGCCAATGTGGCCGCTGTCACCTTCACTTTGCCCAGTTGATGCTGAAAAGCCAGATACAACAGTTATGGGGTATCTGTGAGAATAAAATTGGACGTCAATATGCATCACACAACATTTGCAATAAGCTTAGTAGTCCCCCAACTCAGTTCCCATATCTTCCTAATATCCTCCTGTGTGCCCAGTTTGTTAGCTACAGCATTCTCTCTGTCAACTATTCAGGCCCACTTTTGCCTTTTCTGGAAACTGGTAGTATTTTGGACTTGTGCTCCAAATAACTGTGGCTCTACTCTAATGATTTCATCCACCATGACAGACTATTCTGCCTCTGTGAAACGGATTTCTCCTCCCTGCCATTTTGAATTTTTGCTAAACAAATATAGTGCTAAAAAAATTAAGGGTACTGAAATAAGGTCAATTAAAAAAAAAAACACAGAAAAAAACTGTCTCCTGTGTTAAGAAAACTGGTGACTTTCTGATGGATACAACTACCTGTGGATTCCTCACCTGATGAATACTCCCATGGCGCCAGCATTCGACGGAAATCTTCTTACTAGTCTCTGCACGTCGACGAGGACGTCACTCTAGCCCACGCGACGCCGTCTGACGTCATACAGGCAATAAGAAGTCCTCGCCGACGTGCCGATGACAGTTCCCTTTTTTCCGTGCATTCGAAACGGTTATCTTCGAGGGAGTTACTGTTACCTTCGTGGTTACAGTGTATTGTCTGCTGCGTAGTCTTCTCTGCGGTAACAATGTCTCAGAGGAAGTCGGGTTTCAAGCCCTGTCGAGAGTGTGGGGGCAAGATGTCAGTTACAGATCCTCACTCCGACTGTCTATGGTGTTTGAGCTCCGACCACGACGTCTCGACTTGCGATTCATGTCAACACATGAATCCGAAGGCCCTCAAAGAGCGCGAGGCCAAGTTATTCATGGCAAAATCAAAGAAGAAGGAGAAACATCATAAGAAGTCTTCTTCGCCAAGGTCTCACCGGCGTCATCGAGACTCCCGGCGCCGTAGAGACTCACGACGTCACTCCAGCAAGGAGTCTCGTTCGAGGTCACCTTCGGCTCGGCGTCGGAGGACTTGGGAGGTCAGCCCCACGGTCACGCCGCATCCATCGACGCCGTTGCCCTCTCCGGCGTCACCGACTTCACCTGGTCAGGCGTCAGTGATTGAGGTGGTGCAGCCTCTTGTGTTTTCTCCGGCGTCGCAGACGTCGAGGCCGGCGTCGGGGTCGCCCTCGATCCAGGCACCCCAGTATCCGGCTTTTCCCACTCCTGGAGCCGATAGTACCGCGTTTCTTAATGCGATGTATACCATCTTTCAGCAGATGGCTCCAGGAGCTGCTCCGGCTGGTCCTTCGGGGCCCTTGGCCTTTTCGTTGGGTGATCCTGCGCCTCTTCGGCCGGCACCCTTTATGCCCTTTCTCCCTTTTGGGAATGTGGGCTCGGCGCCGGTGCCGGCGTCGGTGGCCGCTCCGGTGGCTTCGGATGTTTCGGCCCCGGAGGTTGCCCCTCCGTCGAAGTCAGGATTTTGCCCTGTGACTCCGGTTGGTCCATCGGCTCCAAGACCTCGTCCTCCGGCTCCTGCCTCGGCGCCGAAGCTGCCTGTGGCGCCGGACGCGGCGTCAGATGCTTCTGGAGATCGGCGCCGTTCTTCGACGTCGGCGGAGGCCATGTCGACTCCGCGTATCGAAGAGAGACTTCATTCGAGGAGGCGTGCTCTCCGTCTTTTAGAAGAGCAAGAGTACCAGCGAGTCCTAGAGGAGGGAGAGATTGAGGACTCTGGAGACGGACTGCATGGTCTGGATACAGCCAGTGGGCTGGACACTTCCCCTGAGTGGGACCTTTCATCTCCAGGGGAATATACGGAGGAGGCTGCTTCCTTTCATGCTGTGGTGAGGAAGGCAGCGAGCTTTTTGGACCTGCCTTTGCCGGTGGCAGAGGCAAAGCAGAATTTGCTGACAGAGGTATTGCATCCGGCCTCTGCTGCAGCTGAGCCTCTCTTGCCATTTAATGAGGCTTTGCTGGATCCGGTGTTGGAGGTGTGGAAGAAGCCGGTGTCTTCCTCGGCCGTTCATAGGGCTGTGGCCAGGAGGTATCGAGCTGCACCATCTGACCCTGGCTTTCTCTCTAGACACCCTACGCCGGAGAGCTTGGTGGTGCAAGCCTCCTGTTCCTCAAAGTCAGCGCCTGGTTCCTTCCCGACGGTGCCTGGAGACAGAGACTCCAAGAAACTGGATGCGCAGTCCAAGAAAATATTTTCGTCATGCAGTTTGGCGTTGAAGGCCACCAACGCCACGTGCATTCTGGGGAGGTACATCCATGCGCTGATGGATGATATTTCGTCTTCATTCACGGAGCTTCCCCAGGGTCTTTTGGATGTGGTCTCGGACGCCCAGGCTGCCGCGACCCAGATTATCCAGTCTGGGCTGGACACGACCGACTCGGTGGCCAGGGCGATGGGCACGGCTGTGGTGGCAAGAAGACAGGCCTGGCTCCGAAACTCAGGGTTCTCTGCGGATGTGCAGTCGACCCTGCTGGACCTCCCGTTTGATGGGGACAGACTGTTTGGAGCCAAGGCAGATTCAGCCTTGGAACGATTTAAGGAGAGCAGAGCCACAGCCAAATCGTTAGGACTGCAAGCTCCTTCTTCCTCTGCCTCTTCTAGAATTTTCAGGAGGTTTCGGGGATTTGGGCGTGGCTCTTATTCCTCTTCCTTTCGGGGGAGGTTTCAGCAACCCGCCTCTTCCCTCCCCTATAGGTCATTTAGAGGGAGGGGGAGGGGTGGGGTCCGTACCAGAGGAGCCTCTCAACAGCACTCTGCCTCTTCCTCGTCCTCTGGAGGGGTGCAGCAGGGGAAGCAGCCTTAGGCTTCCACCGTTTCCCACTCACTCCTCTCCTGTAGGGGGAAGATTACAGCGTTTTCTCCACAAGTGGAAGTCTATCACAACGGACACTTGGGTTCTCGGCATTGTGGGAAAAGGCTACGCCCTTCCCTTTCGGGAGTTCCCGCCCCTCATCCCGCCCCGCCCATCTTATTGTTCAGAAGAACACCTCCTGTTGCTAGAACAGGAGGTTCAAGTCCTCCTTTCAAAGGGCGCGGTAGAGTTGGTCCCAGAGCAGGAAAAGGGTCGAGGTTGTTACTCAAGATACTTCCTGATTCCCAAAAAGGATGGTCAGTTGAGACCAATCCTGGATCTGAGGATCTTGAATTGGTTCCTCAAACAGGAAAAGTTCAAGATGCTGACCCTAGCACAGGTGCTTTTGGCGTTGAACAAGGAAGATTGGATGGTGTCTGTCGACTTGCAGGATGCTTACTTTCATATCCCGATACTCAAGTCGCACAGGAAGTATCTCCGGTTTGTGGTAGGGTCGCAGCACTATCAGTTTGCGGTCCTCCCGTTTGGTCTTACTTCAGCACCTCGAGTCTTCACAAAGGTGATGTCAGTGGTTGCGGCGGAGCTCAGAAGGAAGGGGATAGCAGTATTCCCTTACATGGACGACTGGTTGATCAAAGCCAAGTCCCCGGAGCTTGTGTCGCATCATCTGCAGTCAACAACCCAGTTGTTGTTCGACCTGGGCTTTTCGGTGAACGTGCCCAAATCTCACCTGGAGCCCTCTCAGCGCCTCCTGTTCATAGGGGCAGTACTGGATACAACATTGAGTCGAGCCTTTCCTCCGCCTCAGCGGATTCAAGATATTCAGGAATTGGTTCCAATGTTTCGAAATGGAGCGGTAGTTCCAGTCCTCAAGGTCCTTCGTCTGCTCGGTCTGTTCGCCTCCTGCATTCTGTTGGTCACGCATGCTCGCTGGCACATGAGGGCTCTTCAGTGGTGCCTCCGAAGGCAGTGGTCTCAACACAAGGGAGATTTAGAAGGTACTGTCAAGATCTCCAGAGATGCTGCTGTGGAATTGAAGTGGTGGATTGCGGGCAACAATCTTTCACAGGGGAAGCCGTTCGCGCAGTCGCCACCAGTGGCCACGGTAATAACGGATGCCTCCACCCTAGGATGGGGAGCTCATCTGGGGGATCTGGAGATCAAAGGGCTTTGGTCTCCAGAGGAACAGGTGTTTCATATCAATCTGTTGGAGTTACGGGCTGTACGTTTGGCTCTCAAGGCCTTCCTCCCATCCCTTCGTGGTCAGTCGGTACAGGTCCTGACGGACAATACTACCACGATGTGGTACATAAACAAACAGGGAGGAGTAGGGTCGTACCTTCTCTGCAGAGAAGCTCTTCGGCTATGGTCCTGGGCAAAGGACCATCAGATTTGCTTGGTGGCAAATCATCTGGCCGGGGTCTTGAATGTACGTGCGGACAGTCTCAGTCGCCAATTCTCGGCAGACCACGAGTGGCGTCTCCATCCAGATCAAGTCTGTTTAATCTTCCAGATGTGGGGGGGGTTTCCTCGGATAGATCTGTTTGCCACTCGGGAGAACGCGCATTGCCCGTTATTCTGCAGCCTCCAGTATCCGATGCAGGGAGCGTTGGGGGACGCGTTTCAGATAACCTGGTGCGACCAGTTGCTTTACGCGTTTCCCCCCATACCCTTGATTCCTCGAGTGTTGAGGAAAATTCGCCAAGACCGGGCCCAAGTCATCTTAATAGCTCCGGATTGGCCAAGGAGGGTATGGTACTCCGACCTTCTCCAACTCTCACTGTGCCCTCCGCTCCGTCTCCCTCTCAGGGCAGACCTCCTCTCGCAGTCGCAGGGGCAGGTTTTACACCCCAACCTCCAGAGTCTGCACCTACATGCTTGGAGATTGAACGGGGCAACCTGAGTTCCTTCTCTCTCCCGCCTGATGTAGTGGATGTTATCTTAGCGGCCATGCGACACTCCACTAAATCTATCTACGCTAATAGGTGGTCTAAATTTGTTATGTGGTGTGGAGAGAGACAGATTGATCCCTTACATGCTCATCTGTCACATGTTTTGTCTTTTGCACTGTCTCTAGCGCAGAAAGGTTGTGCAGTAGCTACCATTAAGGGTTATTTGTCGGCCTTGTCAGCCTTCATTTGTCTTCCAGACCAACCATCGTTATTTAAATCCCCTATTGTTCTCAGATTCTTGAAAGGTCTTCTGAATCAATATCCTCCAAAACCATTCGTTATGCCTCAATGGGATTTGTCCTTGGTCCTGACTTTCCTTATGGGGTCCCCTTTTGAGCCTATGCATTCTTGCCCCTTAAGGTATTTGGTTATTAAAACAGTATTCCTGGTAGCTATAACATCTGCAAGGAGAGTGAGTGAGTTGCAGGCCTTATCGGTTAAACCCCCTTATATAACGTTTTATGGGGATAAGGTGGTGTTGAGGACCAAGGCTGCTTTCCTTCCGAAGGTTGTTTCACCCTTCCATTTGGCTCAGACAATCACTTTGTCCACGTTTTATCCTCCGCCTCATCCTTCAAAGGAGGAAGAAAGACTACATCGCCTGGACCCAAAAAGGGCGTTGAGCTTCTATATCGACAGAATGAAGGATATCAGGCTGGAGGATCAGCTGTTTGTCGGATACGTGGGCAAGAGGAGAGGAAAGGCAGTCCACAAGAGAACACTCTCCAGGTGGGTTGTTCTTTGCATTAAAATCTGTTACTCTTTGGCAAAGAAGGATCCGCCTGAGGGCATTAGAGCTCACTCCACCAGAGCTAAGTCGGCCTCTTCGGCCTTGGCCAGGGGTGTTCCTGTGGTCGACATCTGCAAGGCCGCAACTTGGTCGTCCCTTCACACTTTTGTGAAACATTACTGTTTGGACTCTGAGGTCAGAAGGGACGGTCATTTTGCACGGTCAGTGCTGCAGGATTTCTTGGTTTGACCATTTAGGCACCCACCGCCGGGCGTGGTACTGCTTTGGGACTCTATTCATCAGGTGAGGAATCCACAGGTAGTTGTATCCATCAGAAGAACGAGTTACTTACCTTCGGTAACGACTTTTCTGGTGGATACATTAGCTACCTGTGGATTCCTCACGGTCCCACCCGCCTCCCCGTTGCCTTTTTGGTCTCTCCAAGCAATCCTTGAGTGTGCTCCTTTTGGTCTTCAAAGTTGCAATACATTTTGCATGTATGATATTTGTATATATGTGTATATTTATATATAAATCTATATATATATTGGGTATATACATGATTCGTATGTATAAATATATTTATTTGTTTAAAAAAAAAAAAAGGTTATATTAAATCTACAGCTATTTTATTGCAATGTTGTGTGATTTACAATATTAAGAGATGTTGCTTTGCTCTTTCATTGCATTGGGTTATTATTATTATTCTCATGCACGTAAAAAATGTTGGTACTGTCATCGGCACGTCGGCGAGGACTTCTTATTGCCTGTATGACGTCAGACGGCGTTGCGTGGGCTAGAGTGACGTCCTCGTCGACGTGCAGAGACTAGTAAGAAGATTTCCGTCGAATGCTGGCGCCATGGGAGTATTCATCAGGTGAGGAATCCACAGGTAGCTAATGTATCCACCAGAAAAGTCGTTACCGAAGGTAAGTAACTCGTTCGTCTGGTCTGCTACAGTGTCAGCAAATGATCATGGTCTAAAATGGAGTGCGTTTTATAGTGTGTTTTGCAGGTGTTCACAATTGTCCAATTTACAACAGGTGTGGGCTACTAGCATCCAAACAATGGCCACAGTCATATCACTATACTGAACGGGTGCTGCGACAGACTTGCGCAGTCATGGGCCTGCAGCTGACACACCGCCAGCACAACTGTGTGATCTAAATAGGATTGGCGCCTATTAGATCACACAAGAGATGCCGCCATCAAGGCTGCGACGGAGTGCTAATCGTCAGAATTGGAGTCCGATGTGTCGGCTGCAGGATGTAGCTGGTGTGACTAAGTACATTTTGGCTTAGCTGAAAAACATCTAAATAGGGCAGGCAGGAGATCACTGATGTGACGGTCTTTTTGGGCCCACCGACGATGCGACTTGGCGGTAATACCACCAAGATCTAAATCGGGCCATAAGTCTACCTGAACAAGAACATTAGCAACTTCAGACCATTTATGGCTTAGTTGGGCCTCAGAATGAGGTATAGCCTGAGTCCTGTGGTACAGTGAGCTTTGGAGCAACGTCTAGGAATACCCATGGCACCGTGGGCAGCACACTGAGGAAAACAAAAAAGTGATGGGTAGAATGCTTGAATTAATCTCTGCCATTGTTATTTACTGAGGGCCACATCCCAGTCTATCTTTTTTGCCCACCATGCTGCCTCAGACAAGAACTAGCCACCTTCAAGTCAGCCTTGGTCCTGCTCCACTAAGCCCAGCCCAGTCCGAACTGCCAGGCCAGGTCCCCTCAGAACGAAAACACAAGCAACTCTAGACCAGTTATGGCCGGTAGGTCTCATCAGTGCAGTATACCCTGTCTTGTGGCAGAGTGAGCACAAGACCCACATCTGTGCATATCTTTATCACAGAGGAAGACAAAAAAGCAATGGGTGGAATACTTGAATTAATCTCACCAATGGTATTTACCCATCTCCTCAACCCAGTCCATTGTTTTTTCCATGTATGCCACCTCAACTGCCCCTCTGCAAATTAGCCTTAGTCTTGCTCCAGTAGGAACAATCAAGCCTAGCGTCTAGGCGAGGTCCCTTGTGAATGGGATCAATTTCCCTTTGACCTGTTTCAGCCTAGTTAAGCCTCGTCAGTGAGGTACGGCCTGAAGCCTTTGGCACAGTAAGCATCGGACCCATGTTTTGGGCATGCATGTTGCACGGAAGAAGACTGATTTGCAGACGGCTGGTGCCTGTCTGAAGTGGCAGGGTGGGTGAAGAAATATGGACTTTCATGCGGCCACGAGTAATCACCAGTGGCTAACATAAATTCACACATTCCATCCCTCACCTTTTTTTTTTTTTACACAGAACATAAGATGATGGTTTGCAGTTGGATAGCCCAGTCCTCATCTGCAGGCACTAGACCGTTATTATCGTCTTATCGTTGTTGTCTTTAAATATTTTGTAAAATTGTTCTCGCCTAATACATTTATATTTTCTGTTCAAGCCAGGGCCGAATGTTATGCGCTCCTGCATCTATGGCAACAATGTTTTTTTCTTTATAATTTTACTTCTCACTAGCTGTTTTCTTTTTTGGCATTTCTTTTGAGTAATTTGGTGTCACGTTCTCTTTTTTTCTACATGGCATTCACTGTTTTTTCACCCTTTTAATCTTTTGAGTCAAATTCATTTAGTATTAACTGTTTGCTGCAAGGTTGGGTTTCTACTCAAAAATAATACTTTTTAAATCTTCTTGTCTCTAGACTTTATGATTAGTTGTCCCCTACTAATTATTTAGTCATTTCGCCAACTTAGCACCTTTCTTTGAGTTCTTTACAAGAAGCCACAAGTGTTCCACATTTTCCCATTTAAGTGTGTAAAATTTGTGTCTGATCATGGTCATATTGGCCCTTTTCATGTATTAGTGGTCATGGCTTCCTCTAACACATTATGAATTTCATTTTACTGTCCATATAACCTGGACGCGTAGTGCTGTCGAATCCTTCTGGCGAGATGTGGCTAGCCCTGATGATTGACACTGCTCTTGGCCCGAATCCACTACTAGCATTACAGGACTATGTTCAAGGTACACCTAAAAATGTGTGGTGGTTCACTGTGATTGCATTACTTTGGCCAAGCGCGATATGGCTGTCCACTGGGGCGAGAGGGGAATAGGGGCTTGCCCACTGTCAAGGCCTGTTTAACGAGTCTAATATACTGGGACACTCCAAGTGAACTGTATGCCACACTTAAGCCTCCAACCTCCAGGTTAAAGGACATTTGGTAAGCTCTGCGAGACTACCTGCAGGCGTCAGGGTCCACAGTGTTGGAATCCTGAACTTGGGTGTTGTTTTTATGTGTCCTGAGCGGACCTCGCGGATCCCAGCTCGTAAACACTTGCATTGACCTGCTCTGTCAGCCTCCTTAGACCACCTGCTACTTGTACTTCCCTTCCATATACAAGGATACTACTATCACACCACCCTCTGTTACTGGTGTTTTCTACAATACACTGTTATGCAACATGCTCTGTAATGTTCCCCAAGCTTTGCGGTTATTTTTGGTTTGTTTATGATATGATAAAAATGATAACGTTTTGTCAATTTTTTTCTCATGGATTCCAACGCCCTGAGGCACCCTTCACCCGGCCTGAGTATGAAATTCTTTATTCTGAGCCTATAATGGCTTTAAATCAGTGTGAAGTAAGCGAGGGAAAACCAAGTTGAAAGAAACACAATAAGTTTTATTTGTTTCATTAATGTGTCCCCGATCTCCAAACGCGTACCGAGGCGGCACACGAGCAGCAACCGTTTGATCTTTACGGCCGCACTCGCTCCGCTCTTCTGGTGTCGCGCTAGGCAACACCAGAACGCTGCTCGCAAACCGCGAGTACAACATTGAGTTTTTTTTTTTAACAATACAACCCCCATCTCAACAGAAAAAAATACCAATATTTACAAATGCTACAACCCACAATAAAAATAAACCATAAGAAATTAACATTGCCAGAACATACATCGATATTACCCGTTGTCTCATAAATACAGTTTTGAAGACACATCTCATACGGTAACTCATTGACACAGTTTCCAAGGCAATTTTCTTACTCTGTTACTCCTACGCACAACCAAACCTTCACCAGTACGGTCACACAAATCAGACTGTTTCACTAAACCAGCCCCACCTACATTCGAGTCAGACTGTCTTACTAAATCACCCTTGGGTACAAACTGAAGATCCGATCTCCCTTTCAGTTTGACAACCTTGGATTTGTTCCACCACTTATTGCCCTGAACCCTTACAGCATTACCCAAAACCAGTTCAACCCTAACCGGTTCAGAAAATTTGGGATAGCCCTTTTTAACAAAAGTAGGCAATTTTACTGCAACCCAATCGCCTACTGCAATAAGTGACTCTTTTGCCCCTTTCTTGTTGTCAAAGTATCTCTTTTGTGCACACTTTTTGTTATCCACATTAGTTTTAATGATGTCAGTACGGTCTCCAGCCTGCATATTTTTGAAAAACTTGGACATCCACCCAGGTTTGATTTGCATATTGGGCTTTCTTCCTTTCAAAGCTTCAAAAGGAGATACCCCCGTGGTGGAATGAGGAGTTGTTCTATAAAACCAAAGCATTGCTTGGACCGACGCCTGCACATCACATCCATTCTTCAACACCCACCTGACACAGTCCCCCAACACACGGTTGAATCTCTCCACCAAACCATTCGTTTGAGGTTGATAAAGAGAACATCTCAGATGTTTAACATGCCCTTGCTCCAAAAATGTTTTAAACTCTTCAGACATAAATTGAACTCCATTGTCCGAAATGACTTCCTCTGGAAACCCTTCACTCATGAACACTTCCCTCAGGAATAGCACAAGAGTCTTGGCATTTGGGTCCTGAACAAATTTGACATAAGGCCACTTTGAAAAATAGTCAACAATAGCATACGCATACCGCAACTTACAATTTAGTGAGTGAAAAGGTCCTACCATATCAACCCCCAATTTATGCCAAGGACCAGCAGGACACAATATGGGCATTAGGGGTGGTGTCACAGGTTTCAAACACTTGTCAGAGTTGGAACACACTACACAATTCCTTACTAATTGATCGATTTCATTGTCCATGCGAAGCCACCAAAAGCTGTCTCTCACTCGTCTTTTTGTCAATGTGGCCCCCAAATGACCATCATGCGCTTTCTTCAATAGAGAACACCTCAACCCCTCCGGGGGAATTAATTTGCCGTTCCTCAAAAGAATACCATCCTCAATTGTCAACTCATCAGAAACCTTCCAAAATGGCTGAATGGCCGACGTCAAGTCCCTCTCATACGGCCAACCCTCCACTACATACTTCATAACTGTGCACAAGTCAAAATCATCAGCCATCTTTTCCTTCCACTCTGACTCAGAACATACACACACTTGTTCAACCTCAACTGCTGCAATCATACAACATTCGTCATCCACAAAATCATCAACCATCGGGTTACACTGACTGGGAAATCTTGACAGAAAATCTGCCCTCACGTTACGCCCCCCAGGTATATGCATCACTTCAAAATCATACTGCATCAATCTCGCTACCAATCTAGCAATTCTGGGTGTACCTGTTTTGTCATTAGTCCCTTTCAAAATTGAGACTAACGGTTTATGATCTGTTTTTAACAAAAAATGTCTCTCCCACACATAACACCTGAATTTTTCAATGGCCCAAACACAAGCCAACAGTTCCTTTTCGATAACAGAATAATGCACTTCTGGTGTTCTTAATACTCTAGAGGCAAAACCAATGGTGTTTTCAACACCATCAATCATTTGGGTCAACACTGCACCCAAACCAACATTGCTGGCATCCACCGTAAGACAACATTTAACCCGTGGATCATACGGTTTCAGCACCTTAGCCTGTGTCAACAGGATCTTGATGTCCTCAAACGCTTTATCACATTCTGAAAACCACACAAAACTGGTCTTGTCTTTCAATAAATTGGATAAAACTCTCACTCGACTCGCATACTCCGGTATAAACCGAGAGTAAAACTCACACATACCCAAAAACGCTTTAACTCCAGCCTTGTCTGTAGGCTGAGGAGCGGCTGAGATCGCATCAATCAAACCGGGTTTGGGACTAACACCCTCCTGACTAATTACATGACCCAAATACTCAACTGACGACTTCATGAAATTACATTTCTCTCTCCTAAGAACCACGCCATGAGTCATAAATTTCTGTAAAACCTGTCGTAAAACATTGTCATGCACTTGCTGGTCAGGTGCATAAATTAATACGTCATCCTGGAAAACCACCACGTTGGAAATCCCCTTTAACAATGTACACATGATTCTTTGAAACACCGAAGCCGCCAATGCCAGCCCAAATGGCATACGGCAAAACTGGAAAACACCAAAAGGCGACACAAATGCTGTTAAAAACCTGGACTCCAGATCAAGTTCTACCTGATGGTACACACTAGCCAAGTCTAACTTCGTAAAAATCTTCGCACCTTTGATAGCGGACAACATTTCATTGATATTGGGGAGGGGATGTGAGTCTATCCAAATTTCCCTGTTGAGTGCTCTCAAGTCCACGCAAATTCTTATATCCCCATTCTTTTTCCTAGCCACTACTAATGGAGAGAGCCACAAAGAGGATTCAATTGGTTCTATAATCCCCTTGTTCTGTAAATTTTCCAGTTCCCTTTCTAAATCTTCTCTCACGCTAAAAGGAACAGATCTTAGTTTATGCTTGACTGGAATGGCATTGGCTTTCACTTTTATTTTATGTTTAAACCCATGCAACTTCCCCAATTCACCTGAAAAGACCTTTGGGAAATCATTAAGAAGGACCTCAATCTCCCCCGAATCTCTAAATACTGCAATCTGCTCAGAAGTACCAGGTCTCAACACCATCCAAACAGGCCCTGATGGAACCAGCCTAAAATGTTCAACCCTCTAGCCGCTACATAGACTTTACCAAATATGCTTCTTCCCTTAAACTCGAGAATGTCCTCAAAAAAACTTTGAAGTTCAATCTTTCTCCCTTCGTAGGACACTGGAGCCCTGTCTGGCAGTTCAAGAACACGCTCTCCCCAATTCATCTTGAACAATTCCAGAGTAATCATGGTGATCCTAGCCCCTGAGTCCGCTAGCAACCGCAACGACTTGTCTCCCACTCTTATGCAAACATAGGGATCCACACAATTATCCGGATCACCAGTCTTAACCGCTCCATCAACCACACTCAAAACCATGTCCTGAACCTCTCCCATAAGATGTTCCACCGCTTCATCATTCTCTTCCATCACCGTCATGACAGATTCTCGTTTACTACCTTGACAAACTTTTGCAAAATGCCCCAATGTAGGAAGTTGGCTCTGTATGCACTATTTCAAAGTAAGGAATAGTATGCACAGAGTCCAAGGGTTCCCCTTAGAGGTAAGATAGTGGCAAAAAGAGATAATACTAATGCTCTATTTTGTGGTAGTGTGGTCGAGCAGTAGGCTTATCAAAGGAGTAGTGTTAAGCATTTGTTGTACATACACACAGGCAATAAATGAGGAACACACACTCAGAGACAAATCCAGCCAATAGGTTTTGTTATAGAAAAATATATTTTCTTAGTTTATTTTAAGAACCATAGGTTCAAATTCTACATGTAATATCTCATTTGAAAGGTATTGCAGGTAAGTACTTTAGGAACTTTGAATCATTGCATTAGCATGTATACTTTTTACATAAAACACAATAAGCTGTTTTAAAAGTGGACACTGCAATTTTCACAGTTCCTGGGGGAGGTAAAGTATTGTTAGGTTTCACAGGTAAGTAAGTCACTTACAGGTTTCAGTTTTTGGTCCAAGGTAGCCCACCGTTGGGGGTTCAGAGCAACCCCAAAGTTACCACACCAGCAGCTCAGGGCCGGTCAGGTGCAGAGGTCACATAGGCTTCAATGGAGAGAAGGGGGTGCCCCGGTTCCAGTCTGCCAGCAGGTAAGTACCCACGTCTTCGGAGGGCAGACCAGGGGGGTTTTGTAGGGCACCGGGGGGACACAAGTCAGCACAAAAAGTACACCCTCAGCAGCGCGGGGGCGGCCGGGTGCAGTGTGCAAACACGCGTCGGGTTTTCAATGGTTTTCAATGAGAGATCAAGGGATCTCTTCAGCGTTGCAGGCAGGCAAGGGGGGGGCTCCTCGGGGTAGCCACCACCTGGGCAAGGGAGAGGGCCTCCTGGGGGTCACACCTGCACAGGAGTTCCGTTCCTTTAGGTGCTGGGGGCTGCGGGTGCAGGGTCTTTTCCAGCCGTCGGGAAATGGAGTTCAGGCAGTCGCGGTCAGGGGGAGCCTCGGGATTCCCTCTGCAGGCGTCGCTGTAGGGGCTCAGGGGGGACAACTTTGGTTACTCACGGTCTCGGAGTCGCCGGAGGGTCCTCCCTGAGGTGTTGGTTCTCCACCAGTCGAGTCGGGGTCGCCGGGTGCAGTGTTGTAAGTCTCACGCTTCTTGCGGGGAGTTGCAGGGGGTCTTTAAATCTGCTCCTTGAAACAAAGTTGCAGTTCTTTTGGAGCAGTGCCGCTGTCCTCAGGAGTTTCTTGTCTTTCTTGAAGCAGGGCAGTCCTCAGAGGATTCAGAGGTCGCTGGTCCCTTGGAAAGCGTCGCTGGAGCAGGTTTCTTTGGAAGGCAGGAGACAGGCCGGTAAGTCTGGGGCCAAAGCAGTTGGTGTCTTCTGTTCTTCCTCTGCAGGGGTTTTTCAGCTCAGCAGTCCTCTTCTTCTTGTAGTTTCAGGAATCTAAATTCTTAGGTTCAGGGAAGCCCTTAAATACTAAATTTAAGGGCGTGTTTAGGTCTGGGGGGTTAGTAACCAATGGCTACTAGCCCTGAGGGTGGGTACACCCTCTTTGTGCCTCCTCCCAAGGGGAGGGGGTCACATCCCTAATCCTATTGGGGAATCCTCCATCTGCAAGATGGAGGATTTCTAACAGTTAGAGTCACTTCAGCTCAGGACACCTTAGGGGCTGTCCTGACTGGCCAGTGACTCCTCCTTGTTATTCTCATTATTTTCTCCGGCCTTGCCGCCAAAAGTGGGGGCCGTGGCCGGAGGGGGCGGGCAACTCCACTAGCTGGAGTGTCCTGCGGTGCTGGCACAAAGGGGTGAGCCTTTGAGGCTCACCGCCAGGTGTGACAGCTCCTGCCTGGGGGAGGTGTTAGCATCTCCACCCAGTGCAGGCTTTGTTACTGGCCTCAGAGTGACAAAGGCACTCTCCCCATGGGGCCAGCAACATGTCTCGGTTGTGGCAGGCTGCTGGAACCAGTCAGCCTACACAGATAGTCGGTTAAGGTTTCAGGGGTCACCTCTAAGGTGCCCTCTGGGGTGTATTTCACAATAAAATGTACACTGGCATCAGTGTGCATTTATTGTGCTGAGAAGTTTGATACCAAACTTCCCAGTTTTCAGTGTAGCCATTATGGTGCTGTGGAGTTTGTGTAAAACAGACTCCCAGACCATATACTCTTATGGCTACCCTGCACTTACAATGTCTAAGGTTTTGCTTAGACACTGTAGGGGCACAGTGCTCATGCACTGGTGCCCTCACCTATGGTATAGTGCACCCTGCCTTAGGGCTGTAAGGCCTGCTAGAGGGGTGACTTATCTATACTTGCATAGGCAGTGAGAGGCTGGCATGGCACCCTGAGGGGAGTGCCATGTCGACTTACTCGTTTTGTTCTCACCAGCACACACAAGCTGGCAAGCAGTGTGTCTGTGCTGAGTGAGGGGTCTCCAGGGTGGCATAAGACATGCTGCAGCCCTTAGAGACCTTCCTTGGCATCAGGGCCCTTGGTACCAGGGGTACCATTTACAAGGGACTTATCTGGATGCCAGGGTGTGCCAATTGTGGATACAAAAGTACAGGTTTAGGGAAAGAACACTGGTGCTGGGGCCTGGTTAGCAGGCCTCAGAACACTTTCAATTCAAAACATAGCATCAGCAAAGGCAAAAAGTCAGGGGGTAACCATGCCAAGGAGGCATTTCCTTACACAACCCCCCCCCCCAAACGAAAGAGGATGAGACTAACCTTTCCCAAGAGAGTCTTCATTTTCTAAGTGGAAGAACCTGGAAAGGCCATCTGCATTGGCATGGGCAGTCCCAGGTCTGTGTTCCACTATAAAGTCCATTCCCTGTAGGGAGATGGACCACCTCAACAGTTTTGGATTTTCACCTTTCATTTGCATCAGCCATCTGAGAGGTCTGTGGTCAGTTTGAACCAGGAAGTGAGTACCAAAGAGGTATGGTCTCAACTTCTTCAGGGACCAAACCACAGCAAAGGCCTCCCTCTCAATGGCACTCCAACGCTGCTCCCTGGGGAGTAACCTCCTGCTAATGAAAGCAACAGGCTGGTCAAGGCCATCATCATTTGTTTGGGACAAAACGGCCCCTATCCCATGTTCAGAGGCATCTGTTTGCACAATGAATTGCTTGGAGTAATCTGGAGCTTTTAGAACTGGTGCTGTGCACATAGCTTGTTTCAAAGTGTCAAAGGCCTGTTGGCATTCTACAGTCCAGTTTACTTTCTTGGGCATTTTCTTGGAGGTGAGTTCTGTGAGGGCTGTCACAATGGATCCATATCCCTTCACAAACCTCCTATAGTACCCAGTCAAGCCAAGGAATGCCCTGACTTGAGTCTGGGTTTTTGGAGCTGCCCAGTCCAGAATAGTCTGGATCTTAGGCTGGAGTGGCTGAACTTGGCCTCCACCTACAAGGTGTCCCAAGTAAACCACAGTTCCCTGCCCTATCTGGCATTTGGATGCCTTGATAGAGAGGCCTGCTGATTGCATAGCCTTCAAAACCTTCTTCAGGTGGACCAGGTGATCCTGCCAGGTGGAGCTGAAGACAGCAATATCATCAAGATAAGCTGCACTAAAGGATTCCAACCCAGCAAGGACTTGATTCACCAACCTTTGGAAGGTGGCAGGGGCATTCTTTAAACCAAAGGGCATAACAGTAAACTGATAATGTCCATCAGGTGTGGAGAATGCTGTTTTCTCTTTTGCTCCAGGTGCCATTTTGATTTGCCAGTACCCTGCTGTTAAGTCAAAGGTACTTAAAAATTTGGCAGCACCTAATTTGTCAATCAGCTCGTCAGCTCTAGGAATGGGATGGGCATCTGTCTTGGTGACAGAATTAAGACCTCTGTAGTCCACACAAAACCTCATCTCTCTCTTTCCTTCTTTGGTGTGAGGTTTGGGGACTAAGACCACTGGGCTAGCCCAGGGGCTGTCAAAGTACTCAATTACTCCCAATTCCAGCATCTTGTGGACTTCCACCTTGATGCTTTCCTTAACTTGATCAGACTGTCTGAAGATTTTGCTTTTGACAGGCATGCTGTCTCCTGTGTCCACATCATGGGTACACAGGTGTGTCTGACCAGGGGTTAGGGAAAAGAGCTCAGCAAACTGTTGTAGGACCTTCCTACAGTCGGCTTGCTGTTGGCCAGAGAGGGTGTCTGAATAGATCACTCCATCCACTGAGCCATCTTTACGGTCTGATGAGAGGAGATCAGGGAGAGGCTCACTCTCAGCTTCCTGCTCCTCATCTGTTACCATCAACAGATTCACATCAACCCTATCATGGAAGAGTTTTAGGCGGTTTACATGGATCACCCTCTTGGGGCTCCTGCTTGTGCCTAGGTCCACCAGGTAGGTGACCTGACTCTTTTTTTCCAGGATTGGGTAAGGGCCACTCCATCTGTCCTGAAGTGCTCTGGGAGCCACAGGCTCCAAAACCCAGACTTTCTGCCCTGGTTGAAATTCAACCATTGCAGCCTTTTGGTCATACCAAAACTTCTGGAGCTGTTGGCTGGCCTCAAGGTTTTTACTTGCCTTTTCCATGTACTCTGCCATTCTTGAGCGAAGGCCAAGTACATAGTCCACTATGTCTTGTTTAGGCTCATGAAGAGGTCTCTCCCAGCCTTCTTTAACAAGAGCAAGGGGTCCCCTTACAGGGTGGCCAAACAGAAGTTCAAAGGGTGAGAACCCTACTCCCTTCTGAGGCACCTCTCTGTAAGCGAAAAGCAGACATGGCAGGAGGACATCCCATCTCCTTTTGAGTTTTTCTGGGAGCCCCATGATCATGCCCTTTAATGTCTTGTTGAATCTCTCAACAAGGCCATTAGTTTGGGGATGATATGGTGTAGTGAACTTATAAGTCACTCCACACTCATTCCACATGTGTTTTAGGTATGTTGACATGAAGTTGGTACCTCTGTCAGACACCACCTCCTTAGGGAAACCCACTCTGGTAAAGATACCAATGAGGGCCTTGGCTACTGCAGGGGCAGTAGTCGTCCTAAGGGGAATAGCTTCAGGATACCTAGTAGCATGATCCACTACTACTAGGATGTACATATTTCCTGAGGCTGTGGGAGGTTCCAGTGGACCCACTCTGTCCACACCCACTCTTTCAAAGGGGACCCCCACCACTGGAAGTGGAATGAGGGGGGCCTTTGGATGTCCACCTGTCTTACCACTGGCTTGACAGGTGGGACAGGAGATGTAAAACTCCTTAACCTTCTGGGACATATTGGGCCAATAGAAGTGGTTGACTAAGCTCTCCCACGTCTTGGTTTGTCCCAAATGCCCAGCAAGGGGAATATCATGGGCTAAGGTCAGAATAAACTCTCTGAAACTCTGAGGCACTACTACTCTCCTAGTGGCACCAGGTTTGGGATCTCTTGCCTCAGTGTACAGGAGTCCATCTTCCCAATAGACCCTATGTGTTCCATTTTTCTTGCCTTTGGACTCTTCAGCAGCTTGCTGCCTAAGGCCTTCAAGAGAGGGACAGGTTTCTTGTCCCTTACACAACTCTTCCCTTGAGGGTCCCCCTGGGCCTAAGAGCTCAACCTGATAAGGTTCCAGTTCCATAGGCTCAGTTCCCTCAGAGGGCAGAACTTCTTCCTGAGAAGAGAGGTTCTCTTTTTCTTGTTGTGTTGCAGCTGGTTTCCCAGCTGACTTTCTGTAGGAAGTTGGCTCTGTATGTGCTATTTCAAAGTAAGGAATAGCATGCACAGAGTCCAAGGGTTCCCCTTAGAGGTAAAATAGTGGTAAAAAGAGATAATACTAATGCTCTATTTTGTGGTAGTGTGGTCGAGCAGTAGGCTTATCCAAGGAGTAGTGTTAAGCATTTGTTGTACATACACATAGACAATAAATGAGGTACACACACTCAGAGACAAATCCAGCCAATAGGTTTTGTTATAGAAAAATATATTTTCTTAGTTTATTTTAAGAACCACAGGTTCAGATTTAACATGTAATATCTTGTTTGAAAGGTATTGCAGGTAAGTACATTGGGAACTTGGAATCATTTCAATTGCATGTATACTTTTCAAGTTATTCACAAATAGCTATTTCAAAAGTGGACACTTAGTGCAATTTTCACAGTTCCTGGGGGAGGTAAGTTTTTGTTAGTTTTACCAGGTAAGTAAGACACTTACAGGATTCAGTTCTTGGTCCAAGGTAGCCCAACGTTGGGGGTTCAGAGCAACCCCAAAGTTACCACACCAGCAGCTCAGGGCCGGTCAGGTGCAGAGTTCAAAGTGGTGCCCAAAACGCATAGGCTGCAATGGAGAGAAGGGGGTGCCCCGGTTCCGGTCTGTTTGCAGGTAAGTACCCGCGTCTTCGGAGGGCAGACCAGGGGGGTTTTGTAGGGCACCGGGGGGGACACAAGCCCACACAGAAATTTCACCCTCAGCGGCGCGGGGGCGGCCGGGTGCAGTGTTAGAACAAGCGTCGGGTTCGCAATGTAAGTCAATGAGAGATCAAGGGATCTCTTCAGCGCTGCAGGCAGGCAAGGGGGGGCTTCCTCGGGGAAACCTCCACTTGGGCAAGGGAGAGGGACTCCTGGGGGTCACTTCTGCAGTGAAAGTCCGGTCCTTCAGGTCCTGGGGGCTGCGGGTGCAGGGTCTTTTCCAGGCGTCGGGACTTAGGTTTCAGAGAGTCGCGGTCAGGGGAAGCCTCGGGATTCCCTCTGCAGGCGGCGCTGTGGGGGCTCAGGGGGGACAGGTTTTGGTACTCACAGTCGTAGAGTAGTCCGGGGGTCCTCCCTGAGGTGTTGGTTCTCCACCAGCCGAGTCGGGGTCGCCGGGTGCAGTGTTGCAAGTCTCACGCTTCTTGCGGGGAGTTGCAGGGTTCTTTAAAGCTGCTTCTTGAAACAAAGTTGCAGTCTTTTTGGAGCAGGTCCGCTGTCCTCGGGAGTTTCTTGTCGTCGTCGAAGCAGGGCAGTCCTCAGAGGATTCAGAGGTCGCTGGTCCCTTTGGAAGGCGTCGCTGGAGCAGAGTTCTTTGGAAGGCAGGAGACAGGCCGGTGAGTTTCTGGAGCCAAGGCAGTTGTTGTCTTCTGGTCTTCCTCTGCAGGGGTTTTCAGCTAGGCAGTCCTTCTTGTTGTTGTTGCAGGAATCTAATTTTCTAGGGTTCAGGGTAGCCCTTAAATACTAAATTTAAGGGCGTGTTTAGGTCTGGGGGGTTAGTAGCCAATGGCTACTAGCCCTGAGGGTGGGTACACCCTCTTTGTGCCTCCTCCCAAGGGGAGGGGGTCACAATCCTAACCCTATTGGGGGAATCCTCCATCTGCAAGATGGAGGATTTCTAAAAGTTAGAGTCACCTCAGCTCAGGACACCTTAGGGGCTGTCCTGACTGGCCAGTGACTCCTCCTTGTTGCTTTCTTTGTTCCCTCCAGCCTTGCCGCCAAAAGTGGGGGCCGAGGCCGGAGGGGGCGGGCAACTCCACTAAGCTGGAGTGCCCTGCTGGGCTGTGACAAAGGGGTGAGCCTTTGAGGCTCACCGCCAGGTGTCACAGCTCCTGCCTGGGGGAGGTGTTAGCATCTCCACCCAGTGCAGGCTTTGTTACTGGCCTCAGAGTGACAAAGGCACTCTCCCCATGGGGACAGCAACATGTCTCTAGTGTGGCAGGCTGCTGGAACTAGTCAGCCTACACAGACAGTCGGTTAAGTTTCAGGGGGCACCTCTAAGGTGCCCTCTGGGGTGTATTTTGCAATAAAATGTACACTGGCATCAGTGTGCATTTATTGTGCTGAGAAGTTTGATACCAAACTTCCCAGTTTTCAGTGTAGCCATTATGGTGCTGTGGAGTTTGTGTAAAACAGACTCCCAGACCATATACTCTTATGGCTACCCTGCACTTACAATGTCTAAGGTTTTGCTTAGACACTGTAGGGGCACAGTGCTCATGCACTGGTACCCTCACCTATGGTATAGTGCACCCTGCCTTAGGGCTGTAAGGCCTGCTAGAGGGGTGTCTTACCTATACTGCATAGGCAGTGAGAGGCTGGCATGGCACCCTGAGGGGAGTGCCATGTCGACTTACTCATTTTGTTCTCACTAGCACACACAAGCTGGTAAGCAGTGTGTCTGTGCTGGGTGAGGGATCTCTAGGGTGGCATAATACATGCTGCAGCCCTTAGAGACCTTCCCTGGCATCAGGGCCCTTGGTACCAGAGGTACCAGTTACAAGGGACTTATCTGGATGCCAGGGTGTGCCAATTGTGGAATCAATGGTACATTTTAGGTGAAAGAACACTGGTGCTGGGGCCTGGTTAGCAGGGTCCCAGCACACTTCTCAGGCAAGTCAGCATCAGTATCAGGCAAAAAGTGGGGGGTAACTGCAACAGGGAGCCATTTCTTTACACTTTCCTTTTCTCTTGGTAGGCTGGGCCTTTCTTCCAGACTCCAGCTCTACTTTTTCACCCTGTGCCTTGCACTGTGCCCTTGTCTTGACACACACCAGTTCAGGGATACCCAGCATGGCTGCATGGGTTTTCAGTTCTACCTCAGCCCATGCTGAGGACTCCAGGTCATTTCCAAGCAAACAGTCTACTGGGATATTTGAGGAGACCACCACCTGTTTCAGGCCATTGACCCCTCCCCACTCTAAAGTTACCATTGCCATGGGATGTACTTTAGTTTGATTGTCAGCATTGGTGAGTGGATAGGTTTGTCCAGTCAGGTATTGGCCAGGGGAAACCAGTTTCTCTGTCACCATAGTGACACTGGCACCTGTATCCCTCAGGCCCTCTACACTTGTCCCATTAATTAAGAGCTGCTGCCTGTATTTTTGCATGTTAGGGGGCCAGGCAGCCAGTGTGGCTAAATCCACCCCACCCTCAGAGACTAATGTAGCTTCAGTGTGACACCTGATTTGCTCTGGGCACACTGTTGATCCCACTATCCCACTTGGAGACTGGCCATTCCAGTTTTAGCTGGATTGGAGTTAGAAGTGGTATCTTTCTTGGGACAGGCCTTGTCTCCAGTTTGGTGTCCAGACTGACTACAGCTACGACACCAGGCCTTTTTGGGATCAAAGTTTTTACCCTTGTACCCAGAATTGTTTTGTGAAGAGGCTCTGGGCCCACCCTGCTGTGCAGGTTTTTGGGGGCCTGTAGAAGACTCTTTACTATTTTTGTTTTTGGCTGTCTCTCCACCCTTCCCCTGGCGAGGTTTTGTGACCCCTTTCTTTTGGTCACCCCCTGTGGAAGTTTTGGACACCCTAGTCTTGACCCAATGGTCCGCCTTCTTTCCCAATTCTTGGGGAGAAATTGGTCCTAGGTCTACCAGATGCTGATGCAGTTTATCATTGAAACAATTACTTAATAGGTGTTCTTTCACAAATAAATTGTACAGCCCATCATAATTACTTACACCACTGCCTTGAATCCAACCATCTAGTGTTTTTACTGAGTAGTCTACAAAGTCAACCCAGGTCTGGCTCGAGGATTTTTGAGCTCCCCTGAATCTAATCCTATACTCCTCAGTGGAGAATCCAAAGCCCTCAATCAGGGTACCCTTCATGAGGTCATAAGATTCCGCATCTTTTCCAGAGAGTGTGAGGAGTCTATCCCTACACTTTCCTGTGAACATTTCCCAAAGGAGAGCACCCCAGTGAGATTTGTTCACTTTTCTGGTTACACAAGCCCTCTCAAAAGCTGTGAACCATTTGGTGATGTCATCACCATCTTCATATTTAGTTACAATCCCTTTAGGGATTTTCAACATGTCAGGAGAATTTCTGACCCTATTTATGTTGCTGCCACCATTGATGGGTCCTAGGCCCATCTCTTGTCTTTCCCTTTCTATGGCTAGGATCTGTCTTTCCAAAGCCAATCTTTTGGCCATCCTGGCTAACTGGATGTCCTCTTCACTGGAGTTATCCTCAGTGATTTCAGAGAGGTTGGTCCCTCCTGTGAGGGAACCAGCATCTCTGACTATGATTTGTGGAGTCAGGGCTTGAGAGGCCCTGTCCTCCCTAGATAGGACTGGTGGGGGGGAATCACCCTCCAAGTCACTATACTCATCCTCTGTGTTGCCATCCTCAGAGGGGTTGGCTCTTTCAAACTCTGCCAACAGCTCCTGGAGCTGTAGTTTGGAAGGTCTGGAGCCCATTGCTATTTTCTTTAGTTTACAGAGTGACCTTAGCTCTCTCATCTGTAGATGGAGGTAAGGTGTGGTGTCGAGTTCCACCACATTCACATCTGTATTAGACATTATGCATCTAAAAGTTGGACTACTTTTTAAGAAACTAAAACTAGTTCTAGGATCTAATTCAAACTTTTACCAAACTTTTAAACTCTAAAAGCAATGCTAACAGGGACTAACACAAGGCCCTAGCAGGACTTTAAAGAATTTAGAAAAATTTCAAATTGCAAAAATCAATTTCTAATGACAATTTTTGGAATTTGTCGTGTGATGAGGTATTGGCTGAGTAGTCCAGCAAATGCAAAGTCTTGTACCCCACCGCTGATCCACCAATGTAGGAAGTTGGCTCTGTATGCACTATTTCAAAGTAAGGAATAGTATGCACAGAGTCCATGGGTTCCCCTTGGAGGTAAGATAGTGGCAAAAAGAGATAATACTAATGCTCTATTTTGTGGTAGTGTGGTCGAGCAGTGGGCTTATCAAAGGAGTAGTGTTAAGCATTTGTTGTACATACACACAGGCAATAAATGAGGAACACACACTCAGAGACAAATCCAGCCAATAGGTTTTGTTATAGAAAAATATATTTTCTTAGTTTATTTTAAGAACCACAGGTTCAAATTCTACATGTAATATCTCATTTGAAAGGTATTGCAGGTAAGTACTTTAGGAACTTTGAATCATTACATTAGCATGTATACTTTTTACATTAAACACAATAAGCTGTTTTAAAAGTGGACACAGTGCAATTTTCACAGTTCCTGGGGGAGGTAAAGTATTGTTAGGTTTCACAGGTAAGTAAGTCACTTACAGGTTTCAGTTTTTGGTCCAAGGTAGCCCACCGTTGGGGGTTCAGAGCAACCCCAAAGTTACCACACCAGCAGCTCAGGGACGGTCGGGTGCAGAGGTCAAAGAGGTGCCCTAAACACATAGGCTTCAATGGAGAGAAGGGGGTGCCCCGGTTCCAGTCTGCCAGCAGGTAAGTACCCACGTCTTCGGAGGGCAGACCAGGGGGGTTTTGTAGGGCACCGGGGGGGACACAAGTCAGGACAAAAAGTACACCCTCAGCAGCGCGGGGGCGGCCGGGTGCAGTGTGCAAACACGTGTTGGGTTTTCAATGGTTTTCAATGAGAGATCAAGGGATCTCTTCAGCGTTGCAGGCAGGCAAGGGGGGGGCTCCTCGGGGTAGCCACCACCTGGGCAAGGGAGAGGGCCTCCTGGGGGTCACTCCTGCACAGGAGTTCCGTTCCTTTAGGTGCTGGGGGCTGCGGGTGCAGGGTCTTTTCCAGCTGTCGGGAAATGGAGTTCAGGCAGTCGCGGTCAGGGGGAGCCTCGGGATTCCCTCTGCAGGCGTCGCTGTGGGGGCTCGGGGGGACAACTTTGGTTACTCACGGTCTCGGAGTCGCCAGAGGGTCCTCCCTGAGGTGTTGGTTCTCCACCAGTCGAGTCGGGGTTGCCGGGTGCAGTGTTGCAAGTCTCACGCTTCTTGCGGGGAGTTGCAGGGGTCTTTAAATCTGCTCCTTGAAACAAAGTTGCAGTTCTTTTGGAGCAGTGCCGCTGTCCTCGGGAGTTTCTTGTCTTTCTTGAAGCCGGGCAGTCCTCAGAGGATTCAGAGGTCGCTGGTCCCTTGGAAAGCGTCGCTGGAGCAGGTTTCTTTGGAAGGCAGGAGACAGGCCGGTAAGTCTGGGGCCAAAGCAGTTGGTGTCTTCTGTTCTTCCTCTGCAGGGGTTTTTCAGCTCAGCAGTCCTCTTCTTCTTCTAGTTTCAGGAATCTAAATTCTTAGGTTCAGGGAAGCCCTTAAATACTAAATTCAAGGGCGTGTTTAGGTCTGGGGGGGTTAGTAACCAATGGCTACTAGCCCTGAGGGTGGGTACACCCTCTTTGTGCCTCCTCCCAAGGGGAGGGGGTCACATCCCTAATCCTATTGGGGAATCCTCCATCTGCAAGATGGAGGATTTCTAACAGTTAGAGTCACTTCAGCTCAGGACACCTTAGGGGCTGTCCTGACTGGCCAGTGACTCCTCCTTGTTAGTCTCATTATTTTCTCCGGCCTTGCCGCCAAAAGTGGGGGCCGTGGCCGGAGGGGGCGGGCAACTCCACTAGCTGGAGTGTCCTGCGGTGCTGGCACAAAGGGGTGAGCCTTTGAGGCTCACCGCCAGGTGTGACAGCTCCTGCCTGGGGGAGGTGTTAGCATCTCCACCCAGTGCAGGCTTTGTTACTGGCCTCAGAGTGACAAAGGCACTCTCCCCATGGGGCCAGCAACATGTCTCGGTTGTGGCAGGCTGCTGGAACCAGTCAGCCTACACAGATAGTCGGTTAAGGTTTCAGGGGTCACCTCTAAGGTGCCCTCTGGGGTGTATTTCACAATAAAATGTACACTGGCATCAGTGTGCATTTATTGTGCTGAGAAGTTTGATACCAAACTTCCCAGTTTTCAGTGTAGCCATTATGGTGCTGTGGAGTTCGTGTAAAACAGACTCCCATACCATATACTCTTATGGCTACCCTGCACTTACAATGTCTAAGGTTTTGCTTAGACACTGTAGGGGCACAGTGCTCATGAACTGGTGCCCTCACCTATGGTATAGTGCACCCTGCCTTAGGGCTGTAAGGCCTGCTAGAGGGGTGACTTATCTATACTTGCATAGGCAGTGAGAGGCTGGCATGGCACCCTGAGGGGAGTGCCATGTCGACTTACTCGTTTTGTTCTCACCAGCACACACAAGCTGGCAAGCAGTGTGTCTGTGCTGAGTGAGGGGTCTCCAGGGTGGCATAAGACATGCTGCAGCCCTTAGAGACCTTCCTTGGCATCAGGGCCCTTGGTACCAGGGGTACCATTTACAAGGGACTTATCTGGATGCCAGGGTGTGCCAATTGTGGATACAAAAGTACAGGTTTAGGAAAAGAACACTGGTGCTGGTGCCTGGTTAGCAGGCCTCAGCACACTTTCAATTCAAAACATAGCATCAGCAAAGGCAAAAAGTCAGGGGGTAACCATGCCAAAGAGGCATTTCCTTACACCCAACCTGCCACAATTCCTACATTGGACACCCAAGGCTGGGCAACTCTTAAATCCTTTTTGATGCATGGAATTACCACATCTAAAACAAACATTTTTTTGTTTAAAGAACACATTAGAATTGGCAAACTTATTGTTTTTCTGTCCATAAGACTTGATCCCAGACTTTTTGTGATCCTTGTTGACAACCACATTGACTCTGCTGGACGTTGCCAATTCTATTTCCTTAGAAGACCTGATAGAAGATTCTATGCTCTTAGCAATCCTTATCGTCTCCACCAATGTTGGATTGTCCAGCGATAACAACTTCTGTCTGATAGACTTGTCTGTCCCTTGACAGATAAACTGGTCTCTAATGAGTTGATCGGCAAGTACTCCAAACTGGCATTCTGCAGCTAGAACGCGCAACGCTGAAATATATGTGTCCACATCTTCACTTGAGCGTTGTTCTCTTTTAAAAAACTTGTGTCTAGCCACTACCAAGCTGGGGGGAGCATCAAATCTGTTGCTCATTTTCTTCACCGCAGATTCATACTCATCCATTTCATCATCCTCCATATGTACTTCAGGTAGATGCTTGAAAATCGCTCTACCCTCAAAACCAATAGAATGGAGCAGCAGACATTTTTTCCGTTCCGGCCTGTAACGTGATGCACCAATCGCCCCTAAATATGTTTCTAAGGCATCAAACCATTGTTTCCAACATATAGCTGGTTCACCTGGACTGTCTAGAAATTGCGGTGGGGGCAAAACCGATTGCATGGTGAGGCTACTCAAAAATATTTAATAAAAACAATATAACTGTATTAAAAAATATAATTTTGATGAATTATCCACAACACACCAGAATATGAAAAAAAAAATTCTTTCACATCAATAGTTGGATTTCCAACAAATGTTCGCTACACAGTCTATAAACCTTTTGAGAACAGTTGTCTTAATTCTGTAAAACGCTGTCTGTAGACATATACTGTGACAACTTAAAGTAGCGAAGCTCAAAACATCAGTAGACCAGATCCATACCTTTTTTTTTTTTTTTTTTTTTTTTTTTTAAATTTAGTAGTAAATAAACTCCTTAGTTTGCGTTGGGCTTATTTTTGCGTGCAGTTGGAGTATTTCCATGAAGCAAAGCCACTCCCTCGAGGTGCTGAAATCTTTTTTTCTATTTCCGACGTCATCACAGCCTCTAACATTGAAGGATCATAGTCAAGTGACTTTCCGCGCAGGTTCGCAGCGTCTGGAGATGACCCTCGTCGCCAAATGAAGTAAGCGAGGGAAAACCAAGTTGAAAGAAACACGATAAGTTTTATTCGTTACATTAATGTGTCCCCGATCTCCAAACGCGTACCGAGGCGGCACACGAGCAGCAACCGTTTGATCTTTACGGCCACTCTTCTGGTGTCGCGCTAGGCAACACCAGAACGCTGCTCGTAAACCGCGAGTACAACACAGTGTAAAACATGTACAGTCTTTCCAAGGAATAGGGGGTCAGATGTATCAAAGTACCGTTTAGCATTTCCTAAATAGCAATTTGTAATCGCTGTTAAGGAAGTGCTAATAGGGAATGGGACTCCATTCATCCTAATGGTTTTGCATTTCCTAATTTAGGAATTCGCAACTTAGATAATGCAATCCAAGGGTGCTGGGGGCCTAAGACCTCCTTTGATGCACCCCATGAAAAAAAAATGTGCACATGTAAAGCGCACACATGCCCTAGAGGCATGTGTAGGCTACATGGCACTCTTAAAAATGCATTTTTTAAAACTGCAAATGGTTACCACCAATTTGGATTTGGTGGTAATTGCATTTTCTAAATGCCCAGTTCACATTTAGGAAATGCATAATACATGTGCGTAGGTAATCGCATATAGGTATTCCCTATTTGCGATTCGCAAATTTGAGTTGCAATTTTAGGGAATCGCTATTTTAGCAACTCCTTAAAATTGCACTGTAAATGCCTTTCATAATTCGTGAAATGCTATTTTGCATTCGCAAATGGTGGAAGTTTGCGATTCCCACTGTTTGTGAATGCAAAATAGTTTGATACATCTATCCCAGAGTGTTCCCGTGGTGACTGGAGGAGCATTCGCTGTCCTCGTGATTTTAATATGTACTGTTTGCTGTTACTTTCAGTGTCTCACACACCAGCTTCACTCTTTTGAACGTACTGTCCTTTTGCTACTACAGTTGCAGATACTCTTTTTAATTTTGTATAGACCGAAGATGGTTTCAGCAGTTTAACTGAGGTCCTTAGAATTTATGGAGATACATTATTAACTAGGTTCTGCTTTTTGCCATTCTGAAATCCTTCAGGTATTCAACATTCTATGCTTGTGTTTCTCTTTTTCTGCTCAGCTTTCATCATGAGGGCATTTATAATCATGGTTGGCACCATCCTCTCCGTGGTTTTATAGGACTGGGCAGTACTTGCTTCCTTCAGAACCTCCTTCAAAGGCCGTCACACTGCTGCTTGTGTTTTATCCCTTCTTCGGTCTGCCTTCTCTTTCTAGACAATGCTTGGGGTAGGCCCTGAGTGCCTAAGGGTCACCTAACTTTGACTTGCTCACATAGGTATTTATGGAGAATAGTCACTTGGCCAGTGGACTGAATGAGCCCTGCCCACCGGGCAAATAGACTAATGATAAACGTAACCTTATCTAACATTTGGATTGCAACACATATCTTCCTCCAGTTTTGTTCGCCCTCCGTGTGCTGGATAGCAGCACATGAAAGTTTGTCATTTTCAGCTTTACCTGTACATCACTCCTGGCTCTCAAATGTATTGCCAAAATGTAGTAGTGGAGGCCATACCTCGGACAAGAAACTTGTAATTCTGCTTTATCATCACACACAAGGGGGTTGACAGAGTTGGTCTATGCCTGATATTATTTGTGAGGGAAAAAATCATTGATCATTTGGCCTTTCCCAGGAATGTTTTGTCATAAAAATAGAAATAGGACCTTTAAGGTGAGAGCAAGCACAAGGCAAACTAGACATTAAATTATTCCTTCAACTAACACACCTGAAAACAAAGATTTTTAAAAGAAAAGTTCAGGACTGGAGCATTGTGTCCTTGGTGTGGCTGATAAGGGGGTCATAGTGTATAAGCAGCAGGGAAAGAGATCTGATGAACAGCACAAGGCTCTGGTTGGAAGAAGGTATTTGAAGGACAGCGCTGAGACTTAATGGCCTATAGGAAGGTCTGATGGGTCTGAGTGCTTGTGAGGGTCGCTGAACCAATATAAGGGCCAGGTAATGTTTGACTGTGGGTCACGTGGCAGCCGCTGAGGGCAGGGGTCTCCATCCTTTTCAGTAGCAAGAGCTACTTCCGATCAGTGAAAATCATCATAAGCTACTGAAGGCCAACCCACTTGTGCGTTGTTACCAGACACCCCCACGCCTAGCTTCCTTGACTTTAATCCTAATGTCCGTAGAGCCAGATACTATGGTTTGAACAAAATACTTTGACTAGAGGCCATTTGACAGGGCTGCCATGTGTGTCAGTGAGAGTGTGGTCTTTGGGGGTGTATGAACATGTATGCATATGAATGGAATACATGTGTATGGGTAACTGAGAGCCTCTGTCATATGTACTTGTGGCACAGGAAATACCTGTTGCTATATGTGGCACAGTTAGATGTATAACACACAATCATTTTTCAAATGGGAGGAATTTAAAGTACAAAAATGTTCATAATGTGGAACATTGTTCTGCACTTTAAATTTCTCCCATTTAAACATTCTCCAATTTAACCAATGACTGTATTTTTCAGTTATAAATATGACACAGTGTTCCACTGGCCACTGGGAGCAAGAGGTCTGCTGTTTGTAAATGCAACACTTTGGTAAACAATTTCAGAAAATTAAAAAGAAAAGTTAACTTAATCATAAGGTAACTTTTCTTTCTAATTTTCTCTGACTTAAAAGCTTAGAGAAACATAATTTTGTGCTCACCTGCAATCCCGAGTTGCCAAGGAATTTTATTCAAGAGGTAAATACCTCAGTGCTTCAGTTGTTCAGCTCTGGGCCCTGGGTCATAAATCTAACTTCAGCACTGCTGCTTATCAGAACCTGCAATCTGCAGCCTGAAGATAATAATGTAAAATAAACACAGCCTTCCCTCAGCTTTTAAAGGAAAAACGTGACCCTGTGTTTATTTAAAACGAACTTAAGGCTGTGAGCTACTCTGAAGGTGTCTGGGAGCGACTGGTTGAGGACACCTGGCTTACAGTCTGTTACGTCCCTTTGGGGCCAGCAGAGGGTGTCTGAACATGTGCAGACAGTGTCTTAGGTAGGCTGAGGGCCAGTAAAAGGGATGTGACAAAGCAAGACCTAGCAGAGGGATTCGGAGCCCAATGTTAAGGTGAGAGGCTGGGTGGCCCTCAGAGGAGCTCTAAGGGAGCCATCCAGAGCTCCATGGGATGGTAGGGCAGGAGAGGAGACATTTAGGCCCTCATTATGAAAACGGGCGGTAAATGTCGCCTACTGCCACAGCGGCAGCTGACAAAAGACCGTCGCCGTGGCTACCTACCGTCCACCATATTATGACTGTTGCCGGAATTCCACCAAAAGGCTAGTGGAATTCCGGCTACGATCATGGCGGTGGACGGCGGTAGGGTGGCGCTGCTGCCAGCAACAGTGCCACACCAGAAGAACGCCGCCGACCGTATCATGACACATGAAACGGCCTGCCGGTTTCCGCTGGCGGACTGCTGCTAGCAGCAGTGCTGCATCCCGTCTCCTGCCGGAGGACCCCCTGCATGCAGGTAAGTCGGGTGCTCTGACAGGAGAGGGATGTGGGGGGTGTTGTGTGTGTGGGGGTGGGGGTGTGTTTGTGTCTGTGCATGCGGGTGTTGGACGTGTGTGATGCGTGTGCGCATGAATGAATGTGAGTGTTGCGTGTATGTTGTGATGTGTGAATGCGTGTGTGCTTGTATGTATGTCAGTGTGTGTGGGGGTGTGTGCATGGATGCATGCGTGGGTGAATGTGGGTATGCGTGTGTTCTGCTGTGTGTGTATGTGCGGTCATGTTGGGGGGATGAAAGGGGGGGGAGGTAGGACTCGGGGGTGGGGAAGACACCTATCAAAGAATTCCCTGGCACTGATAGTGCCTACCACCATGGTTTTCGTGGCGGTACAAGAGCCACGGAAACCATGGCGGTGGGCGGGGTCATATTGCCGTAGTCTCCAGCCCGGCGGTCGTTACTACCGTGGCGGTCGGTGTGTTACGTTGGCGGTTTGGCTTTTGCCAACCCGCCAATGTCATAATATGCCGGTATGTACCACCAGCCTGTTGGCGGTACTACTGCCCCTATTGCATCGAACGCCAAGGTCCTACATATGAGGTCTGTCAAAGGCAGGTTTTAGAACAGTGAGAGGGAATCCAGTGCATAGGAATGGCTAACAGAGTGATTGTGAGACCTTATTGAGGGAGCCTTATACTTTGATCGTGTCAGATGAGGGTTGCAGAGGAGTAACTGACGGGATACTGAGGTTTGTGAAGGCTGGTTTTTGGTGTGAGAGTCCCGTAGTGGTGTATCATAGATTTTCATGGTGTGCTGCATTGCTCTTAAAGCAAGGTAGGGGATTAGTGATTTGCAGATGATGAGGGTTCTTGTGTGTCTCCTAGCCATAGGACAGGCCAGTATAAAATACCTTTTTGGATAAGAGGAGAGGCTCCTAACAGTCAGCCAAGGGGATTTGAGGTGCGTGATTTTGGCTGTTTACGTGACAAGAAAATCTGTATTTTATTAAAGACACGGAGGCTCAGATTATGTGCATATTCCTGTCATACCACTTACAAACTGCACATCCCTTTCCATAGCAGCAACAGACCCAAAGCGTATTGAACATTCTTAACTTCCTAAAACACAGCCTACTTTTGTTGCTTACAAAGATAAGATTCAGGGCAGGTGAGAATTGGCGCAGCTGAGCATGGCTATGTGAGACTGTCGAGAGACATCCCAGAGCTAATTGGCGAGGTGAAAAGGTGGGCTAAAGAAGTCAAAGCCCTGAACCAGAAGGACACAGTTAGGGCAATATAGCACGGCCTCTTGGATGCCATGCAAGACCTTCCGGATGTAACATAGAACTCAAGAAAAATAGAGCCAAATGAATATGAACTCAAGAATGTCTCTGTGCCTGCCATAGAGACAGATAAGCATTTGCAATGCAATGGGTCTCCCATTTACTTGATTTGGAACTATTGGCATTGTAAATGCATAACTGAACTTTTCTTGGCATATACATTGGTCACCCCTGCCACATAATTTGGTCCTCCGTGCCACATAATTCCAGTGGCCCTGCATATAAGTAAAGCACTTGCATTAACCTTAAGATTATCATTCATACTAAGGAACTGGAAATATTGCACAAATGTGTGTCGCAATCATGAAAAGTCTTAAACGGATTTAACATGCATTGACAGGTGTACATGCAGAAGTGAAAATGCCTGTGTCAAGTATGCAAGCATAAACACATGCTGTGCAACAACATGAACCATCGAGACATGTACATGTGTAAAGCACTGGAAAGTTATTATGTATACGCCTGGTGGATTCCCAAATGCATACAATCCAGCCCAAACTCACACGTTTGCACTGACACACGTCTCGCCCCAACTTCCTAAGCTTGTGGCTAATTGTCAGTATTCTTCAGTTGCAGGAAACATTGTTTTGTCACTGCCCTGGTTTTGCCCTTGGTGACCTGAGCTATGAAAAACATGTATTATCTTCCTGCATTAGGCCCTTGATTCCGTTTGTCAGTCTTTTGCAGTGAAGTTTGTCGTATTTTGTCTGTTTAGCCATTGTTCCGTATTCACCTGGATTGTGCCAGTCTTTGAACAACAGGGCTAGTGGTAGCCTACTTACTGATTTTCCGAAACAAAAATCTGAAACCCTGGATCCTGTCCAGTCTCGTGCGCTTGAAATTTTCCCCATCGTTGAAACAAAACAGCAAGATGAATGTTAGTCACATAACGTGCTGTACAGGATGATGCTTTTATAGGCTTCATAATTGCTGAGAGGGTTTACTAAACACAGTTTTGCAGGACAGAAGTATCACTTGGAAGCATACCAGCTTGTCCAGATTGTGTAAAGTGTTCTTATCCACCAGGGGACCAGGAATTACGACCAGTGCAGTATACATATTTTTTTTTAGGGGGGGCACATTGGACCACAGATGAAACTGGTAGGGCCATCCACAAACCAAGCCTCCAGCTTTGAGTGATTTTGCAAATTCGTACTTTCCTGGTAAATCTTTTATGGAGCGCGATGCCTAGATTTATTGTCACCCTGGCCGCTAAAAAAAAAAATTCCGAACAGGCTTTCATATATTTTTTTAATTATATTGCCTTGAAATTTTTATTAATGGCAGTCAGCTGCACAACTCACCCCATAAAGTGCTGGTGCGTGCCTGCATGGAGCCGGCAGAGAGCACTCTCGCTTTAGATCCTTGCGGGGGTGTTAAAAGCGATGTCCTCGCTCCTGCTTCGTAGCAATACACCAATGTGGATGTTGTGAGAGCTGGCAGCATACCCCCTTTGCTGTTCCAATTTCAAATCCTAAAGTAACAAATAATACACTCTTTTTTTCTTCTCCATAAGATTTGGCGTTAATATCCCAGGAGATATTCACTAAACATAACCCGAAGATGCTGTCCTCGGTGTGAGCTCCACATTGAAAATTGAAGTGGAGAGCTGAATAAGTGGAAGGAAAGAAACTGAGGTGAGGGAGCAAGGGGGGGGGGAAGAAGGCTGAGAGAAAGAACGAGGAAGAGAGGGAGGGAGTGGTGGAGAAAAAAAGACTAGGGGCCATATGTACGAACACTTTTTCCCATAGACACAGAATGGGTAAAAGCCTTTGCTACATCTGGCCCTAGATGAGGTTTTTGGCTTGGCTTGGGTAAAAACATACATTTCAATGGCAGGGGGACACAGCTTTTCCAGTCCAATACCTTCTATTTACAGATTATTGTTATCATGTGTGATAAATTCAATTGAACTAAACCAAGACTATAAATGTAAACAGAGGATGGACAAAAAGTGACATGGACTCAAACGGCACCCATACGAAAAAAAACATTATGTGGGTGTGATGCGGTGTCATGCAGGCACCTCGTATAGCATTCAGCATCTTCTATACAACTTGTAGTAGTATCAGGAGAACAGAAAAGGGTCAAGAGAAGGATGATGGTAGTAGGATGGAAGAGAGATGGGGAGCACATGGGAAATTAGTAGGAAGATTTCAGGGAACATGATGTTATGCCATAATACCCTGACAGTGAAAGCACTTCTGAACTCCATGTGGCAGTCATTTTCGCCCTAATTTGACCCACTGACAGAGACACACCACAAATAAAACTGTCTCCACGTTTAAATATTGGGTGTTATATAAGAGCTTTGTAGGGCTCTTTCTGTTAGTTGGCAAACAGGTGCAGTGCCCCCATAAAGCACTTTAAGACAGTAGCATGAGGGTGTCACCTGGTTGTGGTGAAAGAAATCTGTGAACGTCCATAAACACAGCTCTTTTGGTATATCGCGAGTGCTCCAGGAAGCAAAATGTTATTTTGGCTGGACTCCTGAAAACCCTTATGTTTTCCCTGCCTAGAAAAGGATGAAGGGTTGAATCAGTTTTACTGAGACTGCCTGGGGTTGTGTTTTGATTTGCCAGTCAAAGGAAAATTAGATTGGACTCTCAGATTGCCTACCCCTGCTACCCAAATGCAGACTGTTACCTATATATGACCAGATTGGCTAGGGAGCCCTAGAACCCAGGAGGAGGCATTTTAAAGGGAAAGCTTTGTGCAGAAAGGTCAGCATCTGTCTGTCGGAAAAGTCCTAAAGTAAACAGCTCCGTAGATGAAAAAGTATTTGGGTACATTCAGTGCAGTGTCCAGCAAGCACAGCCCTTGTCTCATCTTTCCTGATGTGAGGCAGTATCAAGTAGCTCTCACATGAGCAGGAATACAGTGGAATTTTAAGAACTTCGACCCCCTGGAGCGCTCCTCATACACACTAGCCAAGACAATGTCAGCTCTTTTGCTGTTATTTGGAAAAACCACTAGGTGGTGCCCTAAGGCTTCTGGTTTAACTTTTCTTATGGAAGAGGCAGCATTGGCCTGTGGGTTTCAAGCATTGCTTATGTAACTGAATGACCTGGTAAGAGACACAGAAGAGCTTCTAGCAGCTACAAAATGTTAGGAAGTTTTCTTTTGAACCTCTAGTCATACACACATTGCGACAAGCCCCAGCGCTCTCTTCTTCCTTTCCTTCTAGGTGGCCTGCCTAAAATCAGTATTTCCCCTCAGTAAGCAACCTTCTGTGGTGACATTGTGAAAGCTTGTGTGCTGAGAAGCATCAGAGGCACAGGAGGGACAGGGAGAGACAGGCGATAGGGCTTTTAGAGGCACAAAGGGGGCAGGATGGGTTTACAGGGGAAATTGTTAGCCGAGTGAACAAGGGCCGGGGTGTTGGTGTTGCTGATTCATTCCTCACTTGGAGACCCAAAGGGATAGTGTTGGACTGAAACTGTTTAGTCAATAAATGGCCATGTAGTTTAGTCCGTAACAATGTCTTCTCCAGTCTCTCTATTCTGTTGATCGTCTCACTCAAAGATGAATCAATAGACGAGGTATTCGACCCCAGAAAGCCAGATCCCACTTGACCTATTAATGTATTAATATAATCCCGACATGCAGTGTGGCCATGGTTTCCTTTGCATCTACGTGTGTATATACGTTGAATGTAATTATGCAGGTGAGGTTTGTTGACTTTGTGGCGGAGAAACAGGGGTTAACCCAACTTGGTTTTCCTTTGGAGATTTCTTTTAGAGATATATATCATTCACTATCTCTAGAGAGGACTATTCCTCCGATACAATGCAAAGTGGCAATCTGCCAACTCATCAACGTGGTTATTGATGAAAAACTGCTTTTGAAGGAGAGAGGGTTAATTCTAATCCCGAGTATTTCATTATCCTCCGGGGCAATATATATGTAAGTGTAATGAATATTCTTGGTACTGAGGAGGAGATGGTTAACTTTAATTTCCCTCGGGAAACGTAGTTACATCCTCCACTCCCCCCCGACTCCTCCCCCTTGTGGCAGCATCATTGTGAACTAACACAAATTCATTTAGGCGGGAGATTGGTACTCCGCATCGGTAGGCCAACAGAAGGGATACAACGCCACGGTGTGGTAAAGGTGAGTCAGTTGTTTGGGTCTTATAATTGCTTCTTTTTCTTTCTGGATAAAAAGAATGGAGATAATTTCTTTTGGAGTCAATAGTGAGATAACGAGGGTCTCCTCCTTTCCAAATACAAGCGTTTTGACTGAGGGATCGCTGATGCCAAGTGAATCCACTCAGACAGGAGTTTTACTCCGTATCGGGAGGGGACTCGAACTAGGCGTTTAAAATTAGTTGGTTGAAATGTGTTTCACATTTTTTGAAGGAGGGGTATATTTTTTTAGTGAGTGGTATTTCCATTGGTATTTTAGTGTAATTAAGTGCCCAGTGACCAGGTGAATTGTCTCGTGGTTTGAAAAAAAGAAAAAAATTAAATCGTTGGTGAGATCCTTTGGATTATACATGGAAGTAAGCTGGATATGCTTCTCCTTCTTAATATTTTGGTGAGTGATTGTATAGAATGTTCCCTTTTATATTCTGTTAAGTTTTGAATTTTGGATTTAATTTCGTATGGTGATGTTTTGTTTTTTTGATATTTTAGGTATAAGTACAACCTAAGTGATCGATATATAATTTGTTGATGTATGCTATTCAGTTATCTATGAAAAATTCTAGGTAAGTAGGAATGAATTATTGGTATAATTTAATGCTTTTGTGCAGCACACGATACTGCAACTAATAGTAGATTAAAGTTCGGGTCCCTTTTTTGATAGGTTGCTCAAAATCTGGTTTGTGTCCTGATGAAGACCCGATTTGGAGGCGAAAATTGGCCCGTTTTAGTGCGCCTGGTCGAAACGTCGACAATCTAGATAGAGCCTGAAGTGTTTTTGGGATCACCAGGGGGCAATAGTGATTTGGACACTTTACCCCAACTGAGTGTGACGCATATACTTTTGCTATAGAATGGTCAATGCACAGGCTCTCATATATAATTTGCATATAATTGATAGATGCATTTCCTTATTTATTTTTTTCAATTTTTTATTTTATTTTCACAAGCACTTTTTTCTTTACACAATATTTCTTTGGGTGTTCTGGAGGAACAAATATTTTAAAGAAATTTTGTATCGAAAGACAAGCAACAAATTGTATATTTTCATATAAATTGGTGTATTAATTTTATATGAGATTAAAAAATAATTGTCTGTGCTGCATGTGTATGTCATTTGTTGGTAAAATTGCTTTTGGTGCAATTACTGGTTGGACCGTTGTAGTTGTGTAATATGATTTACCCAGGTCCTTCGTGTTACTAATGGGTTACCCTCTTTATACTTAATGGTTACTTTGGAAGTAGGGAACCAGGTTTGAGTCTTGGCATCAGCTCTGCATCCTGTGATTCTGTCCAAATTACAATCTCCTGGTGCCTAAAAACGAAAGTGAATGAATGTATCTTTGTGTCACGTAACTGGTGCCCATGCAAAGCACTCCAATACCTTTGGGGGGAGTTTGCACTAAATAAAACTGTAAAACAACAGCATATTTTCAGATGCCAAGTCAGACTCCGGTCTGCAAAGGAAATCTCTGACCCATTTGAGACGTTAACTCAGAGGACCAAAAGTGCTGGAGTGCCAGAGTGTTTGTGATACCAAAGGTATTAATTTAATGAGAAAAAGGTACCCTTCTGAAATGTGTTTATTTTTTAACTGATTGTTCCTTCAGAGAGGGGCCCTGGGAGAGAGCGGCTCTGGATGCAAGACTCTGCAGTGCAAGTTTTAATTGAATGGAGGCACTGAGGGAAACAAAAGGGAGGAATGGGTTAAGGCTGGGTGCAGGGTGGGAGGGTAACTTACTCACGGAAATGTTGGTTGGCAAATCCTACTTAAAAAAGACGATTGCTTTGGAGAGTGATGTGGCATAACATGCAGAGTCGGGGACCTTGGCTGTCCGAAATTGAAGACAGACGCTCCATACCAAAAGATAAATTGGTCTCTAATAAAAAAAAAAAACGATCACGGAAGTTTCTTCCTCTTGTGGCTCACGGAGGAAAGACAAAGGAAACAATGTAAAATAACTGCTGCTCATGCAAAGCACTCCAATATCGCTGATCGAGGTTGCACAGTATCAAACTTTAAAGCACCAGGTGCAAAAAGGGCAGAGGCAAAAGAAAAAAAGTAGTTTGCCACACTAAATTATATTGGCAATGGTGCAATTATTCATGTAACAGGGTCAGTCTGCAAGGTATGACAAAACAGCCCTAAGGAGGGGCAGATGTAAAGTATTTACCAATAACATCAAGGGATTTTTGAAAGGCAAGCCGAGGAACAAATGAATGAAATGGGTGTGGTTAAACCACACAAATAGATTACAGCAGGTCGGAAAAGCAGCGCTTGCACTCTGCTTTGGCCAGCGTCTGTTGCCCTCCCCATCTCCCCATCTCCCCTGCTGCTGCCGCTGCTGCCTCTGCCACCGGATCAAACTGAGAGCCTGCTGACTCTCAGTTCGAGGCTTTCCTCCACCCACAGGCTTCTGTCTGCGCGTCATTCCTGGTGGTCCATTGGCCATCCACAAGTAAGTATTTCTGCTCTGTCACTCTTTCCTCTTTTTACTCCTTTTTTACTCCTTTAACTCCTTTCTCCTTTTAACTCCTTTACTCCTTTTTTCCTGCTCTTCTCCTCCCGATCGGCCCTCTCTCTCCTGCGCCGGTGCTGCTCCTGCAGACGCACCTCCTCCACCCCAGGAATCGCTTTTCTCGCCCTCCAGCCTCCCAGCTGACCGTACCCCCCGCCTCCCTCCCATTCTTAATGGAGGTAGCACCACTGGCGCACCAAATGCAAGCCCATCTGCGCTTGTCCGCGCCTGGACTGCGCCCAGTGCCAGAAACCCTGGATCTCCAATGAGCAGTCCCCAGGCCACCCTCCATTATGACGCACAGACCCTTCACCGCCTCAACATTAAACGTCTCAGCGAGTGCTGTACTGCATCTCCCAAGGACACCCACAGACCTTCCTCCTGCCGAAACTGCAGCTTCAGCTTTAGCCACAACAATCAGAAGAAACACCCCACACCAGGAAACACCGACGCCCACCAAAACCCCATCAACTGCCTACTTCTGAATACACATTTTCTCCATAAGCACGCCACCAAACATTTGGGACTTGATCGACACCCACAGACCAGACATCGCTTTCCTTACCAAGACCTGGACCAACCCCACCTCTGGCCCAGACATCGCCATTGCTATCCTGGATGGCTAAGCATTCTGAGGAAGGACCGTCCCTCCCGTCCTGGGGCAGGACTTGCCATCGTACACAAGTCCTCACTAAGCATCATGGCTAACACGGAGGAACACTGCACCGCAATGGAACACCTTCACTTCCTGATCCGCACCGATCACAACTCCTCTTTCCGCAGCATCCTGGTCTACAGGCTGCCCGGTCCCCGTCTAGCATTCACTGATGCCATTGTAGACAACGTCACCCCCCAGACCCTGTCATTCTGTGACTACCTCCTCCTCGATGCCTTGAATTTCCACCTCGAGGACCGCAACAACCAAAACACCACCTCCCTACTAGACAACCTTGCCACCCTCAGCCTCAGACAACTGATCACCACACCCACGCATGCTGCACTCAATCTTTACCTCAAGCAACCGGATTACCATCAAAACCATCCCAATCCCAGACTGAACAGACCACCACTGCCTACACTTCACCATTACCGCACCCAGCAGCCGCACCCATGCCTCCAGGGCCCCCCACAGGAAATGGAACCAAATCACTGATGAGCAACTCACCACGACACTTGCCAAATCACCCCACCTCCCTCCGATGACACCAACACTGCAGCATGCAACTTTAACTGCTGGATCACCGAATGCGCCGACGCCCTCGCCCCTCTCCATTTAACATCAGCCAAGCACATCCCAAAGAAAGCCAGCTGGTTCGCCACTGAACTCCTAGAATCCAAGTGCACCTACAGATGCCTAGAGAAGAGATGGAGAAACAGACAAACTAGCGAAGACCTTGTCTCCTTCAGAGCCGCCACCACCATCCACCACCGACGCATAAAGAACGCAAAACAAACAACGCACTCCGGGAACGGATCAACTCCTCCGTGTAAAACACACAGGAATTCTTCATGGTTATCAACCAATTCACCAATCCCGCAACCAAAGCCACCAGCATCTCCCCTCTGTGACTGACTCGCCACCTTCTTCCACCACAAGATCAAGGACCCATCTTGCTGTTACCCTACCCGGACAAAGTCTAGGAAAAGGCCATCAACTCACAGCTGCAGCAATTCATCGAGTACAACAACTCACTGGTCACCTCCCAGTCTGGCTTCCGCAACAACCACAGCACTGAGACAGCTCTTCACGCTGAGGAGGAGGGGGGCGGAGAAGACCTCTATCAGTGACAGGGAAAGGATTCCCTGTCACTGATAGTGCCTACAACCATGGTTTTCATGGAGGTAAGGATGCCATGAAAACCATGGCAGTAGGCGGTAAATAGTTACCTGCCCTTAATAGAATTGAAAATTTCCATCATGATAAGTAGGAAATGTTTCACTCCATGTCAGGACTGGATGCGAGTATTATGCAGGTTTAAAGGTTACCCATCACTAAAGCTGCAGCATCTGAGATTGGTTCAAAATAAAAGTTCTTAAAGTGGATCGAGATGACCAGTCTGGTGAATTCATAATATCTTCCAATGTGCCATGTACCTGAATGGCTTTAGACAGCATGGTACCCCTTGTGGAATGAGACCCAAAGTTCCAGACATCTATGTCTGCCTCTGTCGTGATCCATCATACCCACCTAGTAATAGAGGGACAAGATACCTCTCTGAAAGGTTTCTTTCCTCATATGCCTTAATACATCTGACCACACAAAGCTTTGGCGTGTCATTAAAATCAGGGTAGGATACCAACTTGGTACTCGTCTTTGTTCGCCTAGAGACGGTAAAGATCACTACCTCAAGAGTGAAAACTCTACCCAAGACACCCAGTGTTCTCACGTCTGAGACCCTTTGACAGGAAATTAAACACAATAATATTGCCAGTTTGGCTAATAGCTCCTTCCTTGAGAGATACTGATTATCTTTCAAACCCATAATGAAACATAGTAGAACATTAACATCCCGTAAACCAGAATACCGAGGCACCGGGTTTTTTGTCAACCTAATCCCCTTCATCAGTTTGCAAATCCAGGGGCTTTCTCCCACCAGAACATCATTCAGAGAGGGGTGATCAGCCAGAATTGCTGACCTGAAGGAGTGCATCTGAATGGGCCAGCTCCACCAGGAAGTTCAAGACACCTATGCAGCTGCACTCTTTATATAGTGGACCAAAAAGACATACACTCTGTAAATAGTATAAGCAAGCCCCAGAGGAATTACAGAGGCACAAATGACACCCCAAATGCTCTCTTTTGTGGTAGTTTGGGTGAGCAGTTAGGTATATTAGAGGGTAGTGCAAAGCATGTATTGCACACACAAAGGCAGTAAGCCAGACACACACTCAATAAAGATATCCAACACCAACTTATAAAAAGGACACATACGTTTATATAAATTTCAATACCAAGGCCAACGGGATCAGGTGAGTACTTTTCGAGTTATAAATATTTACAGTTTTCACAAGTTGACTGCAATTTTTGGAGCGGTAATGTATCCTATGGGGGGAAAACATGTACTGCATATGGGTATTTAGCAGCGACGTACGGGATGCATCTTCTGGAGTTAAGCTAAGTATGAAGCAAGATCCAAGGCAGCACCAACTGGTCACTTCAGGAAGCACTGGGGCATCGTGGTGCAGAGGTGCTTTTCAGCATCGGGTGAACTAATGTTATCTTATGGGTAAAGAAACATGCTGCATTCGACACTTAACAACAACCTACAGGACTATTCTTCTGGAGTTAAGGTAAGTATGCAACAAGGTCCAAAGCAGCACCAACAGTTCACTTTGAGCGGCATTGAGGCATCCAAGTGCAGAGGTGCTTTTCAGCCTCAGGTGTCCTAATGTTATCCTAAGGGAAAAGAACAGACACCTCATACGGGTACTTAGCAATGACTTGCAGGACTGTTCTTCTGGACTTGAGGTGAGTATGGGGCAAGGTCCAAGGCCATACCAACACTTCACCTTAGGGGGGGCTCTGGGGAATCTGGGTGCAGAGGTGTGTTATGACTTTGGGTGTCCCATTCACGTCAATGGCGATCAGCCTGGTCAGAAAGAGGCTGCAAGCAGGGACTGTGTGGCCAGTCTATGGGAACCCACAGGGGGGCTTGACCCTTGAGATCCTCGGGCACGTAGTGACACAGTTGGCCCACTTCTCCTTGGGTTGTGGGGTTCGGGTGCAGAGGTGTCTTTTGGCATTGGGTTCCAGTGCAGGGGATACTCGCGGTTCGAGGGGGCCTGCAGAAACAGGCTGCAAGCACAATCGGAAAGTCCACAGTGGCCAAACTCAAGGTGGACTTCGTCTCTGGGGGGCCTGGAAACCATGTTGACACTAAAGGCCCACTTCACCTTGTGCTAGGTGGCTCGGGACCAGTGGTGATGTCTGGTGTCGGGCTTTAGCGGTCTGCAGTGGTTGCAGCCCTCACAGTTCCTCTTTGGTTGCCTTCAGATCCAGTAAAGCAGCTCCTCTGCTCCAAGGGAGTTTTTCTTGGTGATTTGCGAAGCACTGGCAGCTCTCCCGGTTCCTTGGAGGCTGCAGTGGCAGGACAGGTCAGCTGCTTCTCAAGGGTCACGTGCAGCAGGCAGGCTGGCAGGGTTAGTTCCAAGCCAGTCGTGCTCCTAGGTTCTCAGATCAGCAGGCTTCTTTGTCCACTCCTCCCTTCGTGTTCAGTGAAGATCTAAAGTCCTGGTATCAGGGGGTCCCTTAAATACTCTATTTAGGGGGCATTAAGGGGAGTAAAGGGTAGTAGCCAATGGGCCACTTACCCTTGGGGTCACTACACCCACTCGACGACCAGTTCTTTTGTGGAGTAGGCATCACCTTGTCGCAGAATTCCTAATTCCACCACACACAAGATGTCGACCTTACTAAGGCTGTATTATTTTCAGAGGTGTGTGTCCAGCCTGGAAGTGCAACACACCTCCTGCATAGGTAATTTTCCTGCCTGTCCAGGTACCAGATGGGCCCTGGACAGAGGGATCAGCATCTTTTTCTGAGGAAAGCCTGATTTGCTTACCAAAGGTGGTGGGCTTCTTTGAAGCCTCCTGCTTTGGAATGAAGATTTGCAGGTCATCCTGTTGGGAGAATGTGTAACACTCCTGCCATAGCAGGCTTTAGTTCTGACATCCAGAGAGCAAAGACTCTCACCCTGGAGGGTCAGAATCTTGTCTGTTGGTGGCAGGCTGGCTAGAACTAGTCAGTGAGCCCACCAGCAGTTGGTAGGTTTTCAAGGGGCGCCTCTAAGATGCACTCTGGGTGCATGTGTTAGTAAATCCACCACTGGAATCCGTGAACATTCATTAATACAAGATAGTTTCAGTGAAGCCATCATGTAGCTGGGGACCTCGAATTGACCAGTGTCCAGCACATGTGTTTAACATGGGTTCCCTGCACACTTACTAGGTCAAAGAATCAACAAAGAAATAGTAGGGGCATAACTGCTGTTGCAGATATGACCCCCACATGTAAAACAATGCACCCTGCCTTAGGGCTGTAAGGCCTGCTGTAGGGGTGACTTACAAATATTACAGAAGGGCCAAATTCTTTTTTCACTGCAACCTTTTCATGTACAAGATCCCCAACTCTGGGAATCCAGCCGGTAGGTGTTACTGGCACATCCTTAATTCCTGTGAAGGCATCACTTTTGGAAGAGTTATCTTCTCTGAACTGCTGTAATTCCTGTAAAACGGTGACACGATCATTTATGTCAAAAGGTGTTTCTGCTGCCTCCACACCAGGACCATCAAGATCAGGAACAAACATTTGTGTTCCGAACAGGCACTCATATGAAGTACGACCCCCCAAAGACCTTCTAGGCAGGTTATTTAGTGCTCTCTGAACTCCATACAGGTGGGTTAGCCAACTACGACCTGTACCTAAGACTCTGGCCGTTAAGGATTGCTTTAAAATGCGGCTTAATCACCCCACAACAGAATTTCCCTCGGGATGAAATGGAGACAAGTACTGGAGCTGGACCCCCAACGAAGCCATGGTGTCCCTGGATACCCTTGAGGCAAAGTAGGGCCCCGGTCCGAATGGAATGCCGCAACTGCATGTGTACCGACAAAGACTCGCAAATCTTTAATAACAGTCCGAGCGTCAGCCGAGCGTTGTGGCCACACCCACACAAATCTGGAGCAAGAATCAAAAGCGACTAATATATATTTGTATGCACTATCAGGTGTTAATGGACCGCAGTGATCCAAGTACACACATTGTAATTGTCTATTTGAGATTAAGAGGGGTGTCTGCGGCGGGAGCTTAGCCGTGGAAACTTAAATTTGTTGACAGATGTCACAACAAAGGACATACTGCTTAGTCTCTTTATAGAGACCAGGTCACCAATAACGGGCCTGCAATAGTGAAATTGTAGCCGCCACGCCAGCATGTGCAGATGCCACCCCTTCATGTGCTGCTTTAATCAATTGTGGTCTTATATCTTTATTGGGGATGTCGAGTATGCCTACTGCTGGAATTTTAACTTCAGCGTTCAGCATACTTCCCATCAAGTATTAATATTTCTTAGGAAATCCTTTAGGATAAGGTGTACCATCAACCGTAGCTTTTATTGCAGCCATAAAGTCTGTGTCTGGTTTGGAACTCAAACGAGTCACTGCAGCTACAGTGGCAACTGCCAATGCCGACTTTGCGGCTTCATCAGCCAAAGTATTTCCAGCAACGTGTATTCCAACGCGCTGGTGTCCAAGTGTATGCACAACCTGGACTTTGGGTGGCGTCTCTTTCAGGTCTGCTACCTTCCCCCACAGGAGTCTGTGTTTTATGGTGTTGCCTTTTGAATCTCTGAACCCATTCAAGCGCCAGTAATGCAGGTATTCATTAAAAGACTGGACGTAATAATATGAATCACAAACAATCAGCGTGAACTGTGTCGGATCTGTATGTTCTAGTGCCATTAGTAGAGCTTTTAGCTCAGCCAATTGTGCTGTACAATCCCCTAAAGTCTGTGTATAGGTATGTTGGGGACAGAATTTCTTCCCCTCCATATGGCCGCTCACGACCGCACATGCAGCATAATATTGATGTTTAGTTCCAATCGCTGGTTGCGCAGAGCCATCGGTGTACATGACTACATGATATTGATCAATAGGCAAGGTGTCAGCGGGAACTGGATATTCTACTTCATATTGTAGAAATTCTTGAGTTTGTAACTTTGGGTCGAAAATGTAGTCTACATCAGTGGCTGTTAAAGACGTAGCCCATTGTATCCATTGTGGATGAAGTGCTTTCGCATTCGGGACGCTAGCTTTTGTAACAGCCTCTAGGGCCGGAATAGGAGAAACGACAATAATGCGTTTTCCTTGGGCAAGAAGTCTTTCTTTAATAACAGCCATCTGCACAGCAGTGAGAATTTTCTCAGTGGGTGCAAAGCGTTGTTCAGCAGCGGAATACAGGTGTGATTTGTATGCAGTCGGGACTGTCTCACCTTCATTAAATGTGACATAAGTAAAACCGATGGCCCCAGCTATTACCCTGATGACCAAATGTGTCGTATTGTCCCGTGTGTGTAAATGTTTTGCTGCTAGCATATTTCCCTCTAACTCGCAAAGAGTATGTGTATGTTCAATTGTCCAGAATTTACTTGAAAAATCAGGACGTATTAACTCATATAAAGGTTTTATGCGTGTAGCATAATCAGGAATGTATGTTCTGCCAAAATTTAGAAAGCCCAACGATGATTGTAGTTTTTTAATCGTATTTGGTGGTTGCAGTTGTGCACATTTTTCTAAAAATTGTGGCGCAAGGCTCTTCCCTTCATTCGACAGCACATATCACAGGAACAGGACGCTGAGGAAGGCAATTTTTGACTTTTTGAAGTTACATTTGTAGCTGAGTTCGGCAAACCCTACAACAATGGAGACTACCCGTCTTAAATGTTGTAGTAACTCGTCATCCGTGAGATATATATCATCCATATATGACAAAGCTTCAGGGTCTGTCTCGTGTAAAATAGCAGTCACACGAGCTGCAAACAGTCCTGGGCTGTTCTTATACCCCTGAGGCAAACAACAGATTTTTTTTCTGGGAGCCTACTGCGCTAAAGCTGATTAAGTCTCTGCTTTCAGGCGCTATATTCTGGCAGAAGAACCCATTCGAGATATTAAAAGTCGTTTTGTATTTTTTCCGCACATTGTTGCTCATTAGTGCAGAGCTATGTGAGTTTTGTATAGCATGTGTACGTGTATGTCCGTTTAAATGTCTGTAGTCTAAGACTATTCTGTATGAATGGTCCGGCTTAGCTACAAGGAATAAGGGGTTATTCATCGGTGAGACACATGGTTCAATCACTCCCTGGTATTCTAATTGCGTAAGTATTTCTCTCACCGGTGCCCTTGCTTCATGTTTATTGGATACTGCGGTTGTGGCTGAAGTTCACTTTTAATGGGAATGGCATGGTATGGAGAATCCCTATCCCACCCTACGTGATTTCTATATAACGCAGGTGCTTGTGCTAGAGCCCATTCCATAGAATAGGACTCAGCGAGTTCTTCTGGAACAAGGGGCAAGAAGGAAGGCTTAATAACCTCCTCTCCATATGGGCAGGTGTGGACAAAATCAGGCGGCCAATCTTGTTCGGCCAACCAAATGTCATATATTTTTACTACACGGTCCCAGAAGATTGCGTGTATGGTGCGTTCAATGTCTCCTTCCAACTGTAGAGTTACTCTATACACCCTATCGGGTTCGGAGACGTGCATGTCCGTTGTTTATACTTGTATAAAGTCATCAGTTGCTTTCACCTCCAGATGCTCTAGAAGATTCTGGCGAAATATTGTGACCTCTGCCGCGCTGTCTAGCAGTGCTAGAGCCCAGTTCTTGTTCTTAAAGAGAACCCTCTTCCTGAGTGGCATGTCTGACTGAGACAGCTGCCACTTTTTTCTTTTTAAATTGTTGTTTTTGTTGTACTGGTTTCTCTTCCTTCTTAACAGAAACCTCTGAAGAGCGTTGTGATTCCTGTCTCGGTTTCACATACTCTGTTCTCCGCTCTGATCGCCTACCTCTCTCATTTCTCTTTTCCAATGAGTCCTGAAAGGAACGAGATTGGCGTGTATCAGTATATTGATATCTATCAGGCGTTTTTATGTTCTCTCTATTCCTGAGATTGTATCGATTCTGTGGGGTCTCCACTCGTGGAGATTCTCCCTTTTCTTTTTAGGTGTTTGTTGTTTTTTCTCCCAGCGTTTCTTATTACCCTCAGGTTGTTGTTTAATATTGTCTTTATTAATTTTACCCTGAAATTGAAGTTTTTGTGGTCTAGCCCTAAGGCTATCTCGACCGATACTGGAATATGTTTCCGCTATTATTTTAGGCAGTTCTCGCTCCTGATCTTGTTGCGGGACGTCACGGAGCCGCATGCGCACTGCAAGTGCAACCGCTTCCCCTTTAAGGTTACTTAGGATAGTTGAAGAAACTGTGGCAAAGTTGCCCATCAGTTGCATTCCCAAATCTAGGGCCGGGGCAGCCCTGTATTCATCTTAAATTTGTTTAAGCACTTCCGGTAAGTTGGCTAGAGTCAGTGTACTGTGTGCCATTGTATAGAGCGCGGCAAATACCGTGCCCCATGTATTACAGTGTTCAACTGTAGGAACCATCCCTAAGGGCAAGCACATAGTTAATATTCTATGTTTATCCTGAGGTCCCGTATGGGGAAATACTACCTCCAGCATATTCATTTTTGGTGCTAGCCAAAACGGAGTCTCCTCTCGTTTGGCTGGGACTTTACCCTTAATAGAGTGTATAGTCACCGGATTTATACCTGGTGTTACTGCATGTTGTTGTGCTGGAGCAGCACGCGCTGGGTTTGTATTTAGTGTCTGCATCACAAATTGTACTAATCGTCTGTATATCGCTGTTAACTCAATATATAAGCGTCGAACCTCAGCTACCGCCATATTCGCAGCCGCAGGGTGAGGTGTATATGTGGCAAAAAAGGCCAGGTAGGACCATCATTACTTAGTGGACCTAACCTTACTGGTAATATTGTATGGGGTAGGGCGCCATCAAGCCAATTATTATGTTCTTGATAAGATAGAGGTATCTCTAAATATGCGTACGCCCTGTATTGCCCAGGCGCGTTCGCTACTGTATATGTATGAAATTTATTTGTGTTCCCATCAACTGCTGGAAATGTGACCCAAGAGTAAAAAAGTTCTGTTCTATAGGCCGCGTGGGCGTCCACCACAAACATGACTGGACCACCCTGGGCCGTAAGGCCATGTGCTAGCAAATGTGCTGTGAGCGGTTGTCCCATGTTAAGAGCTATTTGTACAACCTGGGGATTCGCCATTATAAAAGCACTAAGAGTTCAGAGAAGGCACACCAAAATGTTTTTTTTTCCTTTTAAGGTTCAAGCTTGAACAACCACCAGCTGAAAAATAGGATTACCTATACAGCGGTGGTGGAAATCCTCAGTACCACGGACGTCTCCGTATACGTATACTGAGGGGTCATTATATAAAAATTAGACCGAGATATGCCGGTGGACCTGAAAATTAGAGCCTGACCAAACGTTGGCGGCGCCATGTCACGTAGGCTCTCATTATCCTAATGAGACTACTGGATTTTGAGCGGCAAGATCGTTCACAGTGTGGGGGACTAAGTCTGACCCACGGTGGATGACACTTGTCACTCTAAATCCGGGTTTTGCTCCGGCTAAGTAGCAGTGCCTCATCTCTCCCTAAAGGTAGAGACAATTGGGCAGCCGAGCGCATGACATCTTAGTACTTCTCAGGAAGTTGTGGTCACTCAGGTCACAACCGGTTCTCTCATACACAGTACGGTCTCATATATAAATGACAAAGGCAGTTTAAGTTTTAAAGGTTGGTTTAATAAACCGACTGCATTTTAGATAGCAAAGCGTGAGCTGCAATAACCAGAACTATACAACACAGTAAAATTAAAATAGTAACGATGAGAGTGAAGCACAAGAATAAGGCGATCATAGTGCCACTAGATTATTTTCTCTCTAAGTTATATTTTGAGCACAGCATGTGAAGCTCTAAACCTGCCTTTCAGGTTCTCCCGGGAGGACATCAACCCTCATACCTGAGCAAAGGCCTGTAATCTGCATCAGCATCTGCAACTAGGCATTCATCATCTAGTTGTCAGTCCCTGGCTGGAATCTCCCTCTTGACGTATACTAGGACTATGAAGTGTTTTTATAACTAACACGCAGATGTTCTAAGAAAATTTCCCTACATAAGGATGTGTATTTTCTACGAATACTGGAGACTAAACTTCTACCACGTTTACCAGCAATGTACCAGACTGTAGCCTTGACTGAAGCACACGGCGATCAAGAATGCATTATTTGAGAACACAGTGCTGAACTAAGCTAAACAGTGTGATAGAAGAAATTAAAACAAGACCGTAAAACTGGTTATTGTAAAGTAACAGTGCAAAGCTGAATAAAAGATATCTAGGGCAAAGTGCACAGCGGCCTAGTATGTCAAACTAACATGCATGATGCTATATTAAAAATGGCTACACTACAGTGTTGATTGTGGGTATGTCTGTTCTTGATAAGAGGGAAGCCAACCATACTTCTGCTTTTGAGACAACTACTGCACTAACGGCAATAGAGAAGTTTAGGGCAGATGAGAAATATTTGCAAGGGGATACTAATGCGCAAGGAGAACTTTCTTCTAATGTTTTCTATTGCTTGTTGAGGGAGTATGTTGAGACAATGGATACGAAGAATTGTTATGTGTGTACGCAGATTCCTTCATCAGTTGAGGAAGGAGCCACCCACCATAGCTTGCCACTAACTTATGGAATAAATTGTAGTCTGTTACAAACAAGATTTTATAACCAGGAGTACATTCACTACTTTTACTCAAATTATGATGTTGTGTTTTTGTTTGTTCCTATAATTAGGTTTAGGAGTAGAGTAGCAAAGGATAATGACATAGTAATAGTTACAGGTTTCTTTGAACCTACATTGACGTTTGGCACAGCTTATGCACACCACGATAATCTGACATGCTTGCTTACACCTTTAGAGAAAAGCTTCTTAGATCACACAGATGACAAGAAAAAGGCATTAAAGGAGAAATTAGAAAAAGGCTTAGAGAAAAGGACTTACAGGAATGATTATGCTTATAGTGCAATTAAAACTCAAGGGAAATTAGCTTTAGATGCGTAATACATATGGAAAGGTTGTATATAGAGGCCTAAATCACGCACTGACACTTTCTTTGTGCGAACAAGTGAATGTAAGCATGTGTTTTTGTTTCAGAGTAAATGGACGTTTATGTTGAATGGACAGGGCCCGGCAATTCCAAGAGTTTACTGTATTTGTGGTCTTAATGCTTATTACCTTCTTCCAAGAGGATGGTATGGGACATGTTATTTGGGGATAGTTTTCACAAAGATTTAGCAAATGGAGGATTTGAAAAAGTTTCTGAAAGTGACTGAATTACATCATAAGAGACAGAGGAGGGAGTCCTCTTCTGGTATAGTGGGAGATATATTTGGAGCAGTGATTCCTTCAGTAGGAGTCATTCTGAATTCAATAAAGATTCAAAAGTTGTCTACCATTGTGAAAAACATGCTGACAATTTTTTGAGGAGCCATACTCCTGATAGATACTGAATTAGCTGCTGATAGAGCTATGACTCTTCAAAGTCATCTTGCTTTAGACATTCTTTTAGCGAAGGATGGTGGAGTCTGAAGAATGATTACTTCTAGGCATTGTTTTTCGTATATTCCTGATAACTGAAGAGAAATTAGAGACTTACTTACTAACCTGACTAATGAAAGTGCTGATTTGAAAGAACTGAAAGAACCAGGTGTTTGGGAAAAAGTTGGCAATGGTTTTGCTTCAGTGGGAAATTGACTCAGCAACATTTGGAATGGGATACTATTGAAAATCGTGCAAGGGATATTAATTTTTGGGGTTTGTCTAATTGGAATATGGGGATTGTGTAAATTTTGCAAAAGGATTACATTGACAAGGTCAAAGAATAATTAGAGGAGGAAAAGAAAAGGGAAAAATTGTACAGAGAAAATTCAAAGGGTAAACAAAAGTATGAAGGGATTGAATTGACAGAATTTTAGCTGGTGCAAAAAAAGGTTTTTGTGGGTGGTAGTTAGTGTGATGACACATTTAGTCATCAGAGGAGGGATTGCTAGCACAGGTGTTTTAATAAAAAATATTAATAAGTGTTCATGTGTTCTGAGTATGTGAGTTGTGTAGAAAAATAATAACGTAGAAAAATAGTGCACACATTTGAAAATGTGATTACCAAGAATGGCCACCAATGTTAACAAAATGTACTAACCAATGATTTAATATTGTGAAATGTTGAATATATGTTTGACTAATGTAGTAATATGTCATATTAAGGATTATGCAGTAAGCTTGAGCTTTATTAATTATAGGCCTTAATTTAGCGAGTGTCATGGCCTACTTGCCAGGCCTCATGTCAAAGCTGTATTTCTTAATGTTCAATAAATTGGCTGTCCTAGAGAGTTAAACTGTGATTTCTATTGTATTGTTTAAATGTGCTCATAACAGAAGCGTTCTCATGAGAACCGACTGCTAGAGGATGATGTTACTGTTAATGTAACATTTTGTGTGTAATGTGTGTGAGACTGACTTTCTCAAGAGAACAATGGAGATAGTGACTGGAGTGGAGGCTGCAACAGTATTTTTTCCTGACAAGCCAGATGATGAGGACATTGCGAGACAAACCAATCAACAACATGTGAACGGAGTAATAGTAGAATTATAGGTTTGGAGCTTTAGTTTTATTGGGCAAAATGTGAACATGCATCTGACCAATAGGGATTTGGAAAGTATTGTATTGTATTGTAATAGTATTTATATGGCGCTTACTACCCCTGATGAAGCGTTGAAGCGCTTTTTGGCGAGAAGCACGCTACTCTGGAACCCAAAAGGAGTTAGTGGTGGATTAGTATAGGGAAATATGAGTACAGTTTTAGTATTATTATTAGTTCATTTGAGCCGGGGATATGTGAGTTTGTTAGTTGAATTGACTGGAGTAATGGAGGGGTGGAGGAGGGAAGAATCCAGAACTTTTAATTGGGAGTTTATGGTAATAGGATTTAGGCTTGGAATGAGTAAAAGGGGGATGGAGGAGGGAAGAGTCTGTGGAAAGGGTTAGGTAGATCATAGTAGCAGGGTGAGATAAATGAGGGAGAATTTAGTAGGGTTGTTAGGGAGATCATGGTAGTAAAGTGAGGTTTTTGTGAGTGAGATGTGGAAGAGGAGGGAAGAGCTTAGGTAGGGTTATTTAGGAGATGAAAGTAGTAGAATGGATTTGGGATGAGTCTGAGCGGGAATGGAGGATAGACTGATAGAGACATAACATATGGTGATGGGTAGACAAAGTGTGATATAAAATGAGAGCAGGGATTCATAAGTTATGCAAGACCTATGAACATGTTAAGCATAGAATAACATACACATGTATATGCATATATATATATATATATATATATATATATATATATATATATATACACACACACACACACATACATGAATACACACACATATGGACATACATATACATATTTAAACCATAAGTAAATATACATTAGTTAAACAGGTTCTAAGAGTATGTGTGTAGTTTATTGTTATGACATAGTAGCGATACATATTTTCTAGAGAACTATATATAACTAGAATATACACATAATCAGATAAAAAAATATTTATCAACATAGGCATATGCCGTCCATAGCTGTTTGAATATGGTGGTTATGAAGGAAAGAGTTAACTCTTGAGTAGTTTTCTGAAGACAAGATAGTTATCTGTGGCTCTTATAGTTGGGGGTAATGAATTCCATAGTTTGGCTGCTTGAACGGAGAAGGATGTACCACCTATAGTCTTTTTCTTGTATGGTGGTGTTCTAAGGGGGGTGCCAATCTTGAACGGAGGTTTCTTTGTTGAATGTATTTAATTATTTTGTTTCTGATAAAAAGCAGTCCTGTTCCTTCTATAGCTTTGTGGGTGATACAAAGCAGCTTGAAGGTGCATCTTCTGGCAACGGGTAACCAGTGTAGTGCTCTCAAGGCAGGGGAGATGTGGGCTTGTGGCTTTACATGTAATAGTAGCCTGGCTGCAGAGTTCAGAATACGTTGTAGTTTTTTCATAATAGATAGAGATGATCCATGGTAGAGGCAATTGGCATAATCCAGTTTGGATCGTACAAACAAGATAGTAGCTTGCACCTTGTGTGGAAATCCGAGGTGGGGGAAGATGCGTCACAGAATCTTCAAAGTGATGAAGCTTGTTCGTGCTAATTTGTCCACGTGGGCATTCATTGTTAACTTGGAGTCCATGATGATTCCAATGTTTTTAACTTCCTTGGATAATTGAGGAGGTGGTCCGAGATCATCAGGCGAGGCACACAGTGGGTCATAATTTTTCCAATCACCACATATGAGTATTTCTGTTTTGGAGGCATTTAGTTTGAGATGGCTCCAAGTCATCCACTGATCAACGGCTCTGAGGCAACTGAAGATTTGTGAGTTTTCAATGTTTTTGGGGCATTCTAATTTAAGTAGTATTTGTGTGTCATCTACATAGTTGTAGCATGTGAGATGAAAATCATTGATCAGGTCTGGTGATGATATCATGTAGATGTTGAAAAGCAAAGGTGAGATGATTGATCCTTGGGGGACCCCTGCTTTTGTGAGGTAGGGTTTGAACTGATCAACTCCATTGCGGTCGACTGGGTTTTTAAGATCATCCCAGATTGCTATGAGTGCTGATTCAGTGCCTCTTCCTGGGCGGAATCCAGCTTGGAAGTCTGAAAGTATAGAAGTCTCTTGAATGAATTGTGGCATCTGGGTGAATGCTGCTCTTTCTGTCAGTTTTCCCAGGAAAGGTCCATATGTGATTGGTCTGTAGTTGTTGGGGTCTTGTGGGTCTAGGTTTGTTTTCTTTAATAACAGTCGTATCTATGCCTTTTTCAGGTCTACAGGAAAAGTTCTGTAGTTCTGTAGTTAAAGAGTTGTTGATGATTCTTCTTACAGGTGTGGCAGCAGAAGTAGATAAAAGAATGTTCTTGAAGATGTGTGGTGAGCAAGGGTCAGAAGGGCAACCGGAAGGTCTGCTTGCTTTGACCAAATCCATAAATTCACCTTGTGATATTTGTTTGAAGGACTGCAGAGGCTGGGTTGGTTTATTCTTAGAGGATATTTTAGGAAAGGGGTTGGTGCTGATGGTTTTTTTCTGTTTTAAATAGGAGTCCAATGTGTCTGCATTGGTTGTGTAATGAGTTGCCAGTTTGTTTGTGAAATCTTGAGTAGTGGGATGACTTCCTTCCATGAATTTAGGTTTTCGAAATTCATTGAGAATTTTATATAGAGGAAGCTGAAACAATATTGTTACCTGACAAGCCAGATGATAAGGACATTGCAAGACAAACCAATCAATAACACGTGAACAGAGTAATAGTAGAATTCATAGATTTTGACTTTTAGTTTTATTAGACAAGGTGTGAACATACGATTAACTAACCAATAGGGATTTGGGAAGTAGTTTTAACATAATGATACTGCATTGCCCATTTTCTTGCTGGCCGAAAGGTCAATGTTTCTTGTGCGTTTTGACAAGAGGCATGCTTTACTTTAATGCTTAAAGACTTCTCGTTTTCTGAACTTTGATGCCGAATCCTGATGCCTTGCTGATTGACTGATGTCCTGAGTTCGAAGACTGACTCTGCTTGCTGATCCACACTGAGGACAGGTATAACGAAATAGGCTGTTGATTATTATGCATATTTGCTTTTTGCTTCTAGGTACCAACTGCATTGTTTTGATAGAGCCATAGTTAAGATGTTTTCCAAATTTGTGTTACTAAATTGTTTTGCATGAAGCCCAACATGCTGATGCTAATCTGATGTTAGTTAAGGATCCTCACTAATGAGATCAGGTTAATAGGGACTAATGCTTGATGAATTTCTCTGCTAAACTTAATGTATGTGTTGGACCTGGCTTTTTTACACGGTCATCCCCAAACATTTTGCCTCCTTCCTCCTATTTTTTCTGACCTGTTGTTGTTGGCTTTTGACCTCTTGGCACTTTACCACTGCTAACCAGTGCTAAAGTGCATATGCTCTCTGTGTAAATGGTACTATTGATTGGTTTATCCATGATTGGCTATTTAATTTACTTATAAGTCCCTAGTAGAGTGCACTATATGTGCCTAGGGCCTGTAGATTAAATGCTGCTAGTGGGCCTGCAGCACTGGTTGTGCCACCCACTTCAGTAGCCCCTTAACCTTGTCTCAGGCCTGCCATTGCAAGGCCTGTGTGTGCAGTTTCACTGCCACTTCGACTTGGCATTTAAAAGTACTTGCCAAGCCTAGAACTCCCCTTTTTCTACATATAAGTCATCCCTAATGTGTGCCCTAGGTAACCCCTAGAGCAGGGTGCTGTGTAGGTAAAAGGCAGGACATGTACCTGTGTAGTTATATGTCCTGGTAGTGTAAAACCCCTAAATTCGTTTTTACACTACTGTGAGGCCTGCTCCCTTCATAGGCTAACATTGGGGCTGCCCTCATACACTGTTGAAGTGGCAGCTGCTGATCTGAAAGGAGCAGGAAGGTCATATTTAGTATGGCCAGAATGGTAATATAAAGTCCTGCTGACTGGTGAAGTCGGATTTAATATTACTATTCTAGAAATGCCACTTTTAGAAAGTGAGCATTTCTTTGCACTAAAATCTTGTTGTGCCCTTCAATCCACGTCTGGCTAGGTTTAGTTGACAGCTCCTTGTACATTCACTCAGACACACCCCAAACACAGGGTACTCAGCCTCACCTGCATACATCTGCATTTTGAATGGGTCTTCCTGGGCTGGGAGGGTGGAGGGCCTGCCCTCACACAAAGGACTGCCACACCCCCTACTGGGACTCTGGCAGACAGGATTGAACTGAAAGGGGGCTTGGTGCATTTCTTAGACACTCTTTGAAGTCACCCCCACTTCAAAGGCACAACTTAGTATAAAACAGGGCCTCTGCCCTACCTCATCAGACACTTGCTGGAGAAGAAACCTGAACCAGAAACTACATCCTGACAAGAAGAACTGCCTGGCTGCTCAAAGGACTCACCTGTCTGCTTTCTACAAAGGACTGCTGCCTTGCTGTTGGCCTGCTGCCTTGCTGAACTCTTGCCTGGCTGTGAAAGTGCTCTCCAAGGGCTTAGATAGAGCTTGCCTCCTGTTCCCTGAAGTCTCAGGACCAAAAAGACTTCTCTTTTTCACTTGGACGCTCCGTGCGCCGAAATCTTCGACGCACAGCTTGTTCCGCGGCAAGAAAAACGCCGCACACCAACGCTGAGCGACGCGCAGCCCCGCAGAACGACGCGCAGCCGGAAAACAAGCAGGAAAATCCACGCACAGACCCGGGACATCTGGTAATCCCCGCGATCCACAGAAAGAGACTGTCCGCGCGCCGGAAAACGACGCACGACTTCCCCGCGTGAAAAATAACGACGCAAGTCCGTGTGTGCTGGGGAGAAATCGACGCACACACCAGTTTTCCACGTATCTCTTCTCCTGTGGCCCTCTGAGGAGATTTTCCACCAGAAACCAGGTACTTTGTGCTTGAAAGAGACTTTGTTTGCTTTTTAAAGACTTAAGACACTTTGGGGGTTATTCTAACTTTGGAGGAGTGTTAATCCGTCCCAAAAGTGACGGTAAAGTGACGGATATACCACCAGCCGTATTACGAGTTCCATAGGATATAATGGACTCGTAATACGGCTGGTGGTAAATCCGTCACTTTTCCATCACTTTTGGGACGGATTAACACCTCCTCCAAAGTTAGAATAACCCCCTTTATATCACCTTTCAGTGATATCTTTACAAATTCATATTGCAACTTTGATCGTTTTGACCTGAAAATACCCAGATAAATTTTATATATTTTTCTAAACACTGTGTGGTGTATTTTTGTGGTGTTATATTATGGTGTTGTATGATTTATTGCACAAATGCTTTACACATTGCCTTCTAAGTTAAGCCTGACTGCTCGTGCCAAGCTACCAGATGGTGGGCACAGGCTTATTTTGGATTGTGTTTGACTTACCCTGACTAGAGTTGAGGGTTCTTGCTTGGACAGAGGGCAACCTGACTGCCAACCAAAAACCCCATTTCTAACATTGGTGATCAGCGGTGAGGATAGGACTTGTGTTTGTGCAGTGACATACAGTAGCTAAGTATTTCACTACCTACCCACAGTGGAAGGTCAACTTGATTTTTCATCTTTTTTGCTTTTGGTTCTCTGATGTCCTCCTGGATATACTATTGATATTTTGGACTTTGGATTTTGGTTTTTGCTGGCAAGACCTTATCAGAATGGGATTGTGTACCTACTCATTCTTTGTACGTACTGACCACCTCACTAAGGCTGACCTAAGGAAGCTTTGCAGAAAATGGGGCCTTCCTGTAGCAAGGAGATCTACTAAGGAGGAAATGCTACATAACTACATAGTCTGGGGGGAAGAAAGATGGGCAGATAGAGAGGCAGCAAGAAACCAAATAACTAAGTACCCCTCAGATGAGGAGGAGGACTGCTCACATGAGGAGGAAGACTGCTCACATGAGGAGGAAGACTACTCAGATGAGGAAAGAGACCCAGAGAGAGATGAATGGCTCCGAAGTCAAAGGCGGCAGGAGCAACAATTAGAGGAGTATCTTGCAAGGGTTGAGGCAAAAAGACTCTTAGCCCTGGAAGAAGAAAAGATTGCAGCTCAAGAGCTGAGCTGTAAAGAGCTGAAACTGGAGGCCAGAAGGGCTGAGTCCAGTTCAGATGGTGGCAGCAAAAATCTTGCATCCAGTACTGCTGAAGAAGGGCACAAGCCCAGAGATGTGGTGCCCAACTTGAAGAAGGGAGTTGACCCACCCCAGGTGGTTCAAGGGTATGAGGTAGTTCCCGTTATGCACAGGGTCCCTGAGAAGGATTGGGGAACTGGCACAGGGAGTCATATTCCTACTGGGGGGAGGGACACTTTACTGGCTCTAGCAGAGAGTGACAGAGAAAAGGGTTCCCGCCTGGTGGACGTCCTGGATATAGAGTGTAGAGACATCCCAGAAGAGTATGGGTTGAGTGTCAGGGACAGTCAGATACTGTCTCACCAGTCTCAGAAGGGTGATGTAGAGTGCTTTTTCAAGGTTGAGTCACTGGATGGTTGGGTGAAGGGTACTGTGGTTAATACATGTGAAGGGCAGAGTGATGTAATTGCTGGAGAGCATATGTCTGGTCCTTATTTTCCAGAGCTACGCCAACACCAGGTGGAGTGTGAGTTCTCTGACCCCAGGGAGCTTACAATGGAGGCAGACTTCTGGGTGAGTACCAGAGAGTCTGAAGAGGCATTTAGAGGTGCTCCTGAAGGGAGTGGTCTAGGTGTTTCCCAACCAAGTGAGGTGGGAGAGGATTGTAGTGTCCCAGGTAGGTCTCAGAGCCTAGCCTGTACCGTAGGGCCACCTGTTGAGGGAATCCCTGCAGTGTCAGAAGAACTTGGGGGGGTGACTGTAGCCAGCGTCCCATCAGTTCTGGTGTCTGGCAGTACCACTCCTAGTGAGGGGGTGCAGAAGTCCAGACATAGAGTTGAGAGGGGGTTGCGGACCCCAGTGGAGGACCTGGAGAGTCAGGGGTCAGCTTTGAGAGCAGAGCCCCCCAGGAATGACCCAGGTGAAACTGTTTCTGGTTTGGGGGAGACCCAGACTCTGCCGGATGGGCAGAGGTCAGGAGACCTGCGCCAACCAGACTCTTGTGTGGCCCTTGGGGACGGTGTGTCCCTTGTGGGGGGTGAGAGTGCCCCCCAGGAAGTCCTGGCATGCCAGGCAAAGATTCAACCTCAGGGTGGTGACTCTGGGTTGGATTACCGGGTTCAGAGGTTAAACTCTGACCTGGTGGGAGGTAGGTGTGCCTCCCTGGAAGTCCTGGCCTGCCAGGCAATGGTTCAACCTCAGGGTGGTGACTCTGGGTTGGCTAACCAGGTTCAGAGGATAAACTCTGACCTGTTGGGGGGTAGGTGTGCCCCCCAGAAAGTCCTGGTATGCCAGGCAATGGTTCAACCTCAGGGTGGTGACTCTGGGTTGGATACCCAGGTTCAGAGGTTAAACTCTGACCTGGTGGGAGGTAGGTGTGCCTCCCAGGAAGTCCTGCTGTGCCAGGCAATTGTCCAACCTCAGGGTGGTGACCCTGGGTTGGAGAACCCGGTTCAGAGGTTAAACTCTGACCAGGTGGGGGGTAGGTGTGCCCCCCAGGAAGTTCTGGCGTGCCAGGCAATTGTTCAACCTCATGGTGGTGACTCTGGGTTGAATGGTCAGGTGCAGAGGTTAAACTCTGACCTGGTGGGGGGTAGGTGTGCCTCCCAGAAAGTCCTGGTTTGCCAGGCAGTGATCCAGTCTGAGGGTACAGACCCTGGGCTGGAAGACCAGGTTCAGGGTGTCCCCCCGGACCTGGAGGGAGGGGCTACTGATAACAGTGCCCCTACCATGTTGTCTTCTGAGGAGGCCACTCCTAGTTGGAGGGTGCTGGACCCCAGAAGGGAGGGCAGGGGGAGGGAAGCCTCACCCCGGGCCCTAGTCCAACCTGAAGGTACAGACCCCAGGTTGGAGGGCCAGTTGCAGGTTAACAGCCCTGCACTGGTGGAGGAATGGTACAGGGCGACTTCTATAAGCACCCTGACCATGTTGGACTCTGGGGGTACTGCTCCAGGAGGGAGGGTACAGAGCCCCAGAGGGGAGGACCAGGTTCAGGCTGTCATCCCTGACCTGGTGGAAGGGAGAGTGATTAAGGGGTGCCCAGCACCTGGGGCTACCGCCCCCCACTCTCCACAGCCACAGTGGTGGGAGAGCTTTGAGAGGCCTGGGGCCTGGCTCTCATCCCTGGAAGCTGTCAGTAACCACTATGGCTTGCTGTCCGGGTGGACAGAGTTATCCCTGGGGAGGGGACAAGTGTCACACCCCGGGGGTAGAGTGGGCAACACCACTGTGTTGGTCATGGTGGTACTATCCTGCTCCTGGGATACATCGGTGAGCAAAGTAAGGTTAGGTGCTGCACAGATGGGATCCGCAGGTAAGGAGAAAGGTTCCCCATGGGTTGGCTTAGTGGGCCCTGAGAGTATGGACAGAGGGATCCAATTGGAGTCAGGAAGGCGAAGAACTGGAGCATGCCCCTGCTGTTGTGGGCCTGGGTCCTTCTTCTGTCGCCTCAAACAGGGAAGTACATCAGGATAGTGATTGTTCTCCCCTGGCTTTAGGCTGGTAGGGGGTCATGTTGGACCTGGCTTTTTTACAGGGTCATCCCCAAACCTTTTGCCTCCTTCCTCCTATTTTTTCTTTACCACTGCTAACCAGTGCTAAAGTGCATATGCTCTCTGTGTAAATGGTACTATTGATTGGTTTATCCATGATTGGCTATTTAATTTACTTATAAGTCCCTAGTAGAGTGCACTATATGTGCCTAGGGCCTGTAGATTAAATGCTGCTAGTGGGCCTGCAGCACTGGTTGTGCCACCCACTTCAGTAGCCCCTTAACCTTGTCTCAGGCCTGCCATTGCAAGGCCTGTGTGTGCAGTTTCACTGCCACTTCGACTTGGCATTTAAAAGTACTTGCCAAGCCTAGAACTCCCCTTTTTCTACATATAAGTCATCCCTAATGTGTGCCCTAGGTAACCCCTAGAGCAGGGTGCTGTGTAGGTAAAAGGCAGGACATGTACCTGTGTAGTTATATGTCCTGGTAGTGTAAAACCCCTAAATTCGTTTTTACACTACTGTGAGGCCTGCTCCCTTCATAGGCTAACATTGGGGCTGCCCTCATACACTGTTGAAGTGGCAGCTGATGATCTGAAAGGAGCAGGAAGGTCATATTTAGTATGGCCAGAATGGTAATATAAAGTCCTGCTGACTGGTGAAGTCGGATTTAATATTACTATTCTAGAAATGCCACTTTTAGAAAGTGAGCATTTCTTTGCACTAAAATTTTGTTGTGCCCTTCAATCCACGTCTGGCTAGGTTTAGTTGACAGCTCCTTGTGCATTCACTCAGACACACCCCAAACACAGGGTACTCAGCCTCACTTGCATACATCTGCATTTTGAATGGGTCTTCCTGGGCTGGGAGGGTGGAGGGCCTGCCCTCACACAAAGGACTGCCACACCCCCTACTGGGACTCTGGCAGACAGGATTGAACTGAAAGGGGGCTTGGTGCATTTCTTAGAAACTCTTTGAAGTCACCCCCACTTCAAAGGCACAACTTAGTATAAAACAGGGCCTCTGCCCTACCTCATCAGACACTTGCTGGAGAAGAAACCTGAACCAGAAACTACATCCTGACAAGAAGAACTGCCTGGCTGCTCAAAGGACTCACCTGTCTGCTTTCTACAAAGGACTGCTGCCTTGCTGTTGGCCTGCTGCCTTGCTGAACTCTTGCCTGGCTGTGAAAGTGCTCCCCAAGGGCTTGGATAGAGCTTGCCTCCTGTTCCCTGAAGTCTCAGGACCAAAAAGACTTCTCTTTTTCACTTGGACGCTCCGTGCGCCGAAATCTTCGACGCACAGCTTGTTCCGCGGCAAGAAAAACTCCGCACACCGACGCTGAGCGACGCGCAGCCCCGCAGAACGACACGCAGCCGGAAAACAAGCAGGAAAATCCACGCACAGACCCGGGACATCTGGTAATCCCCGCGATCCACAGAAAGACACTGTCCGCACGCTGGAAAACGACGCACAACTTCCCCGCGTGAAAAATAGCGACGCAAGTCCGTGTGTGCTGGGGAGAAATCGACGCACACACCAGTTTGCCACGTATCTCTTCTCCTGTGGCCCTCTGAGATTTTCCACCAGAAACCAGGTACTTTGTGCTTGAAAGAGACTTTGTTTGCTTTTTAAAGACTTAAGACACTTTGGGCCTGATTCTGACCTTGGCGGTCTTTTCGCAAGACCGCCGAGTTACCGCCGCGGTAAAGACCGCCGACCGTGGCGGTATGCCGCTGCGCGTATTCCGACCGCTGGGAGCGTTCCGCCGGAATACCGCCAGCAGCCACACTGGCGGTCGGCGGGAAAGTGGAGACTGGTCAACCTCCACCGCCACGCCTGCAGAACACCGCCCCCAGAATTACGACCCACATTTCTGTGTGGCGGTCTTCTGTTGGCGGTCTCCTGTTGGCGGTCACGTCCCTATGGCTCCCGTCGCCTCCCGGAGGACCAACGCACAAGGTAAGTTGATCGTCCGTGAGGGGAGGGGGTGGGGGGGTGTTGTGTGATGTGTGCGTGCATGGGGGTGTGTAGAGGGGGTGTGTGAGTGCGTGCATGCGGGCGGGGGGTGCTGCTGTGCCTTTGGGCAATGTGTGTAGTTCGGCGGGTGCGCATGTTGGCATGTATGTGTGCGGGTATGTGCCCCCGTTGTGTATGTGTGTGTGTAGGGGGTGTGCATATGTGCATGTTGGGGGTGCGTGCATGTCGGGGTGCGTGTATGTGCATGTCGGGGTGGGGGGGGGCAGGGGGTTCGTACCACCTCTGGGGGGTGGCAGGGGGGTGGAGGGTGTGGGGGGAGGACTCGTGGGGGCAGTGGGGGGTGGGGGAGACCCCTATCAGTGCCAGGGAAGGAATTCCCTGGCCCCGATCGTGCCTACCGCCATGGTTCGCATGGCGGTTCCCGACCGCCAAAAACCGCGGCGGTAAGCAGGGTCATGATACGGTTGGCGGTCTTGGGTCGACCGCCGGGCCGGAGTGTGCGAACTCCAGCCCGTCGGTCATGACCGCCGTGGCGGTCGGAGTGGGGAAGTGGCGGTCGATCGCGGCGGTGACCGCCGCGGTCAGAATGCCATTTTTTGGACCGCCGGTCTGTTCGCGGTCCGACCGCCGCCTCTCCGCCGACCGCCAAGGTAAGAATCAGGCCCTTTATATCACTTTTCAGTGATATCTTTACAAATTCATATTGCAACTTTGATCGTTTTGACCTGAAAATACCCAGATAAATTTTATATATTTTTCTAAACACTGTGTGGTGTATTTTTGTGGTGTTATATTATGGTGTTGTATGATTTATTGCACAAATGCTTTACACATTGCCTTCTAAGTTAAGCTTGACTGCTCGTGCCAAGCTACCAGAGGGTGGGCACAGGCTTATTTTGGATTGTGTGTGACTTACCCTGACTAGAGTGAGGGTTCTTGCTTGGACAGAGGGCAACCTGACTGCCAACCAAAAACCCCATTTCTAACAGTATGTAATTACTTTGACGCAGTTGACTTTGTTATTGATTTGCACCATAGCTTTAGAATGTGTTGTAGTTCAACCTTTGATTAGACTACGTTTCTTCTGCCGCTTTGGGCAGCCAGCATTGTTTCTGTATGTGTTTCAATTGATTTTGAGATTAATCTACATGACCTTAACAATGTTAATATAGGGAAATAAATATTTCTAACTTTTATTAAAGATGTGGTTATCCATGCCTGAACGGCCATGGTGTGTGACAATAACTGTCTCCATTGATTATTGGTGTTACTGATTGATGTTGATTATTGATTATTGTGTATTGATTATTGATTATGTACTTCAATAATCTTAAGAACATCTTAAATGTGAGTCAAAAATGTCATCGACCTATTTGTGTCCCCTTGTAAATTTACTTATTAAGGTCAAACGTGCTAACAACACTGCCGTGGACCTATAAAAGATAAGTGCTCACAGCAGTAGCTTTTGTCATACGGCACACAGTGATTGTGTATTTCGTAAAAATGGTGCATGGCCTCTATATAGGTGATCTCAAGGAACCTGAACTGGTGTGGGTTAAACCTTGCCCTCTTTCTTCATCACTCCGTGTTGCAAGAATTATGCTTCCTGTCAACCTCATATTGCGTGCACTGCAAGACTGCAGCTTCTGGAACAAGCGATAACATGAGCTCCTGGATCCGCAGATATTATTCATACATCATTCATATTCATCTTAATCACATCGCGTCCCCGGATTCTTTGCCAGTGACTATCATTCTGAACTGTGCGTAAACTCCTTAAGGATCTTTAAGCCTATGCACATTTCAAAGATGGATCCTCACGTGGACATTGAAAACTGCAAGGAACAGTACTGCTTTCAGAGGTACGCATACTGGTATCTTTATGTCACTGACTTAATGAGGGAAATCTTCCTGTACATGCAGTGGTAACGGTCTGCATCCCCAAATGCTGACAGTGTACCATCAATTGTTGGAAAGTTTCCTTATTTTGATGTGAATGTTTTGTTTGAGTCCACTGGCTATTTTGTTTACGGAAACCTTGAATATCTAACTTGGACTTCATTAGCAATGCACAAGGCTGGATATTCGTAATAGTTTTCGTAATTAAATGCAGAAGGGGATTATGGAATTTTGTAAACGTATGGCATTTTAGAGTCTTGTAATTTATGGGGATCAGATACATTTTTTTGCTTGTGCATGCCCTCTGAAACATCATCTTATTCAGTTGCACAGCCGAAAAAACTACAGGGTGTATTTACAAAAGGTTTACACAGTGCAGTGCAGCAAGAAGAGCGAATGCACTGCGTGAATGGGAGAGAGCAGTACTGCACCATATCTACTTGGAAGTGGCATGATTCCGCTCTCTCCCTGCCCTGGCACACTTCTGGTTGCCACACGCCAAAAACAAGCATCCTTTTGCCATAGGGGGAGGGTAACTGCTTCATACTCAGCATAGTTTTTGTGCAGGAAGGGGCCCCTTCCTTCACAAAAGCTATGCTTTAAGGTATTTTCTTCTTTGTATGTGTACATACAATTGCAAAGATGATAAAACGAGGCAAAATGTGAACTTTTCTCCTAGTTAAGCCTGCCTGTGCAATCATCACTGCTGGCCCAATGGACCTGTGTGGGGCTTTCAGGTTAATGTCTCTACAGCTGACAGTCTGTGTGCCACACTGTGCCCTAGATACAGCTGCCCATCTGTACTGAAGCCTATGTGTCAACCTCACCATTTGGGGGACGGCTGGCTCTGTTCAGCCCACTTCAACCCTCTTCGATACGGTAGGCTCCTTGAGGGAGTCACTTAGTTCACTGTGCCATCTAATTCGCTACCAGATCTGACCACCACAACTCATGAAGTGCCACGTATATTTTCTCTTCAAACAGAAGCATCTGTGTCATATGGTACTCCAGTGCTTAATATTTGTTCAGCAGTATTTTCTACATTGCTTCATCTACCCACAACCTATACATCTACATATTTATATATTTTCCTCTAACTGTAGAAAAAAACTAATCCCCCCAAATAATCATTCTGACTTATCCTTTTCCTCTTCCAAAGTATTCCCTGCCTCCACTCTGACTCATTATAAACCTCTTTACTACTATGAGCTCCCAAATAACCCTCACTGTAGCCATTCTTTAGTTTATTCATCCAACTAACAGGCTCTCTGACTCCTCCCAAACCTCTTTTACTACTGTGAACTCCCAAATATTCCTTTCTACTTCTTCTCTCCTCTATCCACCTTTTACCCAATTCGTCCAACCACCAGACTCCCATGTCTACCACTCCTAATAACAATTTATATTTTTGTCTACTAATCCACCATTAATCTACCTTTGCGTTCCGGAGTAGTGTGCTACTTGCGGAAAAGCGCTTCTATGCCCTGTCAGGGGGAGTAAATGATATATAAATACAATTATCAAAAGACTAACACCTGTTTAACAACATTTCATTATTAGCTACTTTGCTATTGTTCTTCATCAACTATTTATATGTCTGATGCATCACATCCTAACATACAATGGGCTTCATTCACAAGGCCCCAGCTGCACACTGCGCCACCGGAGCATCATATTTTTTTGATGCTACAGTGGCACATTGTGCCAGCTCATATTTACAAGGCCACGCAAAGCGACCTTGCGTGGCTTTTCATAGACTTGTGAATATGGACCCCTTTCATGCATAACCCTGCGTGAAAGGGACGTTCCATGGGTGTTGCTTGGGGTGTTCCCACGCAACACCCATAGAACCCAAAGGAATCTGACACATTCCCATATTTACAAGTCTGGGAATGCGTCAGATTCCTATGCCACCTCAGGGGTGGCATAAGAGTGAGGCAACAGGGAGAAATATCTTTATTTCTCCACGTTTTTCCTCTTTCTATGCAGCACACATAGAAAGTGGAAAACACCTCTTGTGATTGTTTTTGAACAGGAATGTGTCCCTTCCTGCACAAAAACAATCAACTGCACAACCCAGGACCTTTGCACGATGGTGCAAGGGTGCCTGCATTGGCGCATGGCAGCAATTTGTGAAGCAGTGCAGGGGCAGAGGACAGAAATGTGTCATATTTTGTAGATACCGCGCATTTGTGCCCTTGCCCGGTGGCGCAGGGAAGCGCAGCAAGTCATTTGCTGCACCGCCCTGCGCCACGGGCCTTATAAATGAGGCCCTATGTTTTTGACACAGTGATCGTCATCACCTGCCTCTGGCCGTGCGGTCCAAGCTCTGGGTCTGATTCAGAAGTTGCACTGACTTCATGAATGTTTCTGCCAGTGACTACAGACAAGAGTCTAGTCAACCTCCATCAGTCAGTGGCATAACAAAGGCCCCCACAGTCCCCGCGGTGCAGGGGAGCACCGAGGTCCAGTGGGCTCCTTCAGCACAGAACATTGTGCACGGCGGCAGGCCCCTGACTGAGTTCATGAGGAGGGGACCCCTCCAGGTACTTTGGAGGGGTTTGGGGAAGGGCTCAAGTTTCTTTACACCACGGCCATCAGTGCATGGGGTGACCAGAATGTTAAGGCCAAAAACCAGGACAATACACAAAAATTATAAGAAGGACTACAATTGTACTTCAACCGAGCGCACAGAATGACAGCGCTCATCATCATAAAATCACAGAAGAGGCAGTGCTTTTTTATTTTGAGAGGGAGAGTACCTGCACTTCTGAAGAAAAACGTAATACTTTTATATGGAGAGTACCGGCACTTCTCAGAAATAGAATATTTTTCCATTTCAAGCCCTGAGAAGAGGCACTAAGGGCCATATTTTTACTTTTTGACGCAAAACTGCGCTAACGCAGTTTTGCGTCAAAAAAATTAGCGACGGCTAACGCCATTCTGAAGCGCCATGCGAGCGCCGTATTTAATCAATGACGTTAGCCGGCGTTAGCCGGCGGCGCTGCCTGGTGTGCGTGGAAAAAAACGACTTACACCAGGCAGCGCCGGCGTAGGGGGATATGGAGCTTGGGCGCCAAAAAATGGGGCAAGTCAGGCTGAGGCAAATTTTTCGCCTCAACCCGATTTGCGCCATTTTCTTTTACTCCCAACCCCCATAGAAATGACTCCTGTCTTAGCAAAGACAGGAGTCATGCCCCCTTGCCCAATGGCCATGCCCAGGGGACTTCTATCCCCTGGGCATGGTCATTGGGCATAGTGGCATGTAGGGGGGCACAAATCAGGCCCCCCTATGCCACAAAATTTTTTTTTTTAAATACTTACCGGAACTTACCTTAATGTCCCTGGGATGGGTCCCTCCAGCCTTGGGTGTCCTCCTGGGGTGGGCAAGGGTGACAGGGGGTGTCCCTGGGGGCATGGGAGGGCACCTCTGGGCTCCTTCCGAGCCCACAGGTCCCTTAACGCCTGCCTTGTCCAGGCGCTAAAAAACGGCGCAAAAGCGGCCGTACAACATTTTTTTTTACCCGCCCACTCCCGGGCGTGAATTTTGCCCGGGAATGTACATACAGTGCACATGCCTCGGAGTCAATTTTTTAGACGGGAACGCCTACCTTGCATATCATTAACGCAAAGTAGGTGTCCACGCTAAAAAATGACGCAAACTCCATGGACTTTGGCGCTAGACGCGTCTAACGCCAAAGTATAAATATGGAGTTCGTTTTGCGTCGGAATTGCGTAAAAAAAACTATGCAATTCCGGCACAAACAGAGTATAAATATGCCCCTAAGAACATAAATGAAATGCATTTTTAAGGCAGTATAACGCCTGTTATTTAATTTGCTTTCTGATAACACCTGCTATCTCTTCTTTGGGAAACAACAAAAATCACCTCCCACAGTTTTCAGGAGACCCTCTCTAAAAAGCGGGAAATGAGCTAAATTGCCCGAAATCTACCGGGGCAGCCGATGAAAACCCGGGACTGTCCTGGAAAATCCGGGGCGCCTGGTCACCCTATCAGTGCATCATTGCCTCCACTTTCACATTTAGTGCAGTGTCAATATAAACTGGTCCTTTGAATACTATTTTTTAACAATAGATTTGCACCACCTCACAATTTCTATAGTTGGCTAAAATTCTGTCAAGAGTTTTTGCAACTGGCTGCGTGCAACCATCACCGACCTCTTGCCATGGATGAGAGGAGTTCCAGCATACACTTGCTGCTACACGTCCTATTTTGTCCACGCTTATCTTGTATGCCAGTCTACACACAACGGGCACCTTGTAGTTTCCAATCCCCGCGAGAGTGGGATTGTGCGGTTCATCATTCATTACATCACGACACGTGACGTGATCTGTAAAATATGGCGCACTCTCGTGCTAATTAGGAGATAGTGCCTCAATAACTATCCTAACCATGTTTCGAGGGTAAGCCTGTAGGGCCTATTAACATCTGTAGTGTGCATTGTTACAACGGTAGGATAGAACTAATTCAGTGTGTTCTCGTAGAGAGATGCTTAAACAAACTGCAGAGCAATAAGAGTGAGCGTTGCGATTTACTAACAGAGTCCTCGCTCCTTGATAAAATGCAACTTCTATATGCGGTTGCCAACGATCATGCTTCGCAAAAGTTCCATATGCAACTGAGCTCACTAACTCACTCACTCTCTCCCAGCATCAGGCTGTCATGCAACCTCTGTTTGTCAGCGACAGTAACCAGGCACAAAACTATATTATCGCGGGTCCACCACTGGGAATGTGGGGGCTGTCGTTTCAACTGAGATTCTTGCACGACCCAATACCATTTTCCCACTGATGCACGTGGCCCAGTCACGTGCTGTACCAAGGTATGCGGGGAAAGTTTTTCATAGCTCAGCAGAACGACTGTAAAGTAGAATTTTACCAAGTAACTTTAGTGATTGGTATTTCCATACCATTCTTGATCGTTGCCTTTCCTAGTATTTGGGTTCTTATAACTCCTCTCATCCATACAGTATATTTGGTGATAATAAATCCAACACTCGATTGTTTTCTCTATCTCTGCAGAGTGATGGCTATATACAGCACTCTGGGTGAAGGCTGGGGATATCTAACTCGGTCTACGCCACCAAAGTGGGGGAGTATTGAACAATGGAGGGAAACCTTATTTTAAAGAGTCAGTCCGTGGCACAGAACCTATAGTGCAAGCAGCAACATCTGTCCACTGCTGGGATAAGACCGTCTTTCTCACAAGACTTAGGCAAACAGACTCAAATCCCAGCCAGCAAGACCAAGTCGGTTGTAGGTTGTGGTTTCCTAAAGCCAGGAGCGGCAGAGGCCCCGCTGACGGGGCACAAAGGGGCGGCACAATAACGGAACCCAGAAATTACTGGTTTTAGCCACCTTAGTGGTGAACCAACAAAGGGAGGGGCATCTGTCTCCCCCTCTCTCAGGAGGAAGAAAAGGGTGCTTTTAGAAATGGCCTTTTTCTGCATGGTCACCCCCAAACTTTTTGCCTTTCTCCTTCTATTTCTAACCTCATTTTTGCTGGCTTTAGGACTCTGTTCACTTTACCACTGCTCATCAGTGCTAAAGTGCATATGCTCTCTCCCTAAAACATGGTGACATTGGCTTATACCGAATAGACATATTTAATTTAGTTGTTAAGTCCCTATCAAAGTGCACTACATGTGCCCAGGGCCTGTAAATTAAAAACTACTAGTGGACCTGCAGCACTGGTTGTGCCACTCACATAAGTAGCCCTTAACCATTTCTCAGGCCTGCAACTGCAAGGCCAAAGTGTGCAGATTCACTGCCACTTTGACTTGGCATTTAAAAGTAATTGCCAAGCCTTAAACTCCCCTTTTTCTACATATGTCACCCCTAAGGGAGGCCCTAGGTAGCCGATAGGGCACGGTGCTATATTGGTAAAAGGCAGGACATGAACATGTGTGTTCTATATGTCCTGGTAGTGTAAAACCCCTAAATTAGTTTTACACTACTGTAAGGCCTGCTCCTTTCATAGGATAGCATTAGGGCTACCCTCATATACTGTTTGAGTGGTAGATTCTGATCTGAAAGGAGTAACCAGGTCATATTTAGTATGGTCAGAATGGTAATAGAAAATCCTGCTTATTGGTGAAGTTGGATATACTATTACTATTCTAGAAATGCCACTTTTAGAAAGTGAGCATTTCTCTACACTTAAATCCTTCTGTGCCTTGCAATCCACGTCTGGCTAGGTTAGTTGACAGCTCCCTTGTGCATTTCACTCAGACAACCCCAAACACAGGATGCTTAGTCACACCTGCACACATCTGCATACTGAATGGGTCTTCCTGGGCTGGGAGGGTGGAGGGCCTGACAGTTACATTTGAAAGGACAGTGGCCTGCCCTCACACAATGGACTGCCAAACCCTCTCCTGAGACCCTGGCAGACAGGATGGAACTGAAAGAGGACCTTGTGCACTTCTAAGCCACTCTTTCTTTGAAGTCTCCCCACTTCAAAGGTACATTTGGGTATTTAAACCGGGTCTCTGACACTACCAACTCAGATGCTTCTGAAGAAACTTCTGCAGGCACTTCTGGACAAGATGTCCCCTGTGAACGAAACTCTGAACCAGGACCTGCAACCTGCCAAGAGAAGCTGCCTGGCTGCCCAAAGGACTCACCTGGACTGCTTTTCTGTAAAGGACTGCTGGCTTGCTGTTGCCCTTCTGCCTTGCTGGCCTCTTGCTCTGCTGAGAAGTGCTGTCCAAGGGCTTGGATAGAGCTTGCCTCCTGTTGCTGAAGTCTCAGGGCCAAAAAGTCTTCACCTTCTGCAAAGAAATCTTTGTGCGCCGAACATTCGATGCACAGCCTGCTGAAAACGACGCACAGCCTGCACCGCAACGAGAAAATCGCCGTACAGCCAAACCAGAATGATGCAGCCTGACTTCTGGAGTGAAGATCGATGCAGCAACTGCGTTGCGACCAAAAATTTGCCACACAGCCCACTGGATCAATGCACAGCTGAGCCGGAACGATGCAGCACTACTCTCAGACAGACGATCGAAACAGCGCCTGCCGTGTGACAGAAAATGACAGAAAATCTGATGCAACGCGCTACTGGAACGATGCAAGCCTGTGACTTCACCCCGCATGCCCAGGATTTCCACACATCGTCCCTGGGTGCAACGAAGATCCCCGCACCGCAGTGAGGAACCCGGACCTCATGTCGAAGAAATGACGGAAGTCCCATGTTGCGGAAAGAAACGACACATCGTCTTTGAGTGCCGAAAAATCAGATGCATACCCTCTCTTTTTTCCAACATCCTCCTCTGTGATCCCCTGCGTGAACTTTTTGACACACATCAGGTACTTTGAAAACCCAAGCATTAACTGTTTATTTCTTCCCTAAAGAACTATTTTACAGCTCTTGAAATTCATATTTCATCAGATCTTGATCATTTTGACCTTATTTTAACTAGATACATATTCTATATTTTTCTAAACCTCTGTGGTGTATTTTTGTGGTGTGTATACTGTGTTATTGCATGATTTATTGCACAAATACTTTACACATTGCCTTCTAAATTAAGCCTGACTGCTCAGCGCCCAGCTACCAGAGGGTGGGCACAGGATAATTTGGATTGTGTGTGACTTACCCTGACTGGTGAGAGGGTCCTTGATTGGTCAGGTGGTAACCTGACTGCCAACCAAAGACCCCATTTCTAACAGGCATCAAGTGTGGCACAAAGACACAGAGCCAGTGAGGGCCTAGGCATGGCAATTTATGTTTTAAACCCCCTATGTGGGGGACACCACCATGTCCTCAGCTGGGACACCCAAGGTGAAAAGGACTGCACTACCCCCGCAAGAAGAGGTACATTCTTGCGGGCAGGGGCTGCGCACAGGCGACTCAAAAGCACCACGTTTCTGTTCCAGGCGTGTACCAGGGGCCTACTCTGCAGCCTGGGAGCACCACCAAGGCTCCACTGGAGAACACGGGCAGAGGACCGGAGTGAACCACATAGACGTGACTCTGCTTTGAGGGTGGAGGCCAGCCGGTGGGGGAGCATGCGTTTGGAATGCTACCTCCCTGTCATGACTGCTGCAGCTAGAGCGGGGTATCAGGGGACCGCAGCATCATGGGCGCAGCCCCTCCAGAGGTGATCAGAGCGACAGGGATGGCCGGGTCACAGACGCACAGAACACCCAGGTGAGCCAACATGGTGGGGCGCACAGGGGCAGGCAAAGGTGAGTGGCTTGGGGCGGCTCGCAGCCAAGGGAAAGAGGCAGACCCCAGTGAGCAGGTTTTTGAATAGGCGATAGGGCACCCGAAGCCGTTGGTGTCTGCATTTTCGTTGGCGAGCCGGGAGATACTGTTTCCCCCTCATCACCAATTTGTTATGCGCTAGCGCCTGGGCCATGAATATATGTCCTGGATGGTAAGAAGTGGAGACAACACCCGGAAATAGATTTTAGGCAGGGACTATAGTTCATAGGCATAGTCATCAGTCTTTGGTGTCATAAGCATTCCAAAAGCAAGGGTTCAAGTCCCCCTTTGGCCTAAATGACTCAACAGGTCATTTCTGCCCAGTAATAATCAATTTCATAAATCTGATCACATTTAAAGTCAATTTTGGAATTAATATTACACGTGGCCTAGTGGTTACGGTCACAGACACTCACATTGAGAGATGAGGTTTCTATTCCAGGTCACGCCGCCGGTGTTTATTTTTCCAGTCATTTGTTTATCTTCTCGGCGCTTGTCTGCCCGTTTGTTCCCATTTCCTGAGCTCACGCATGAAAGAAGAAAGGGGCAGTCAAATGTAGTTGTGCTGTGTTTTTGCCCAGGGAGTCTGTGTGGGTCAGACTTCTAAAACACAGGTAACCAAGTTAGAGTCCCTGCGTCGACTGTGCCTAGTGTGATCGCGTGCAGGTTGCTTAGTTTCCGCTGGAAAAAATAATTTAAAAAAATCTTTTGGCTTTGCTGCGGGTGACTTGAGAGGTCGATGGCCAGCCAAGCCGAGGGCTTCCCACTCTCTTCCTGGGTAGGGGAAGAGCTAGATTAGATGTATTGCATACCTCTGGGAAGCTTAATTTAGCACATATGTGCTTTGTTTCCACTGGGAAAGCCCCTTGAGCGGTTGTGGCTAACAGTCTTTACAGCGGGGAGTCAAATTGAAGTCTCACCGCCAGCGCAGCATCGAGTGTTCCTGGCCAAATCACCTAACCCCTCCCTCACGCAGCCCCCCCAAAAAATACACCCGTAGTGCGTACCGTAACTAGGGATCATGTAACGCGCTCCAGTACCTTTAGTTTGAGTTGAGCTAGGTGAAACTCAAAAAGAACCACATTTCTCAATGGGCAGAACAGTGGCACAGTGTTAAAGCGAACAAAGCCAATGCTTGCAGCTAAGTTCCAGCCCCGCAGCCTAATTGGTCACAACTGCAACAGTTTGTAATCAGGGAAACAAACATGGCCATAGGGGTGTCTTGGTGGCTTAAGCGCAAAGTAGGCAGGTAAGCAAGGCCTGTTCCTATTGCATAACCTACAGATGGATGAAAGGCTTACTTTGCTCTAATTCCTAATTGATGACTACGCGCCTCCTCCGGTCGGCGGGGTTGTAGGACTCTGTAGTAAGTACATTAAACTTGCCCAAGAGTCCTGCGAGGCGATTCGGAGAGGAGCATTGTGGGGAAAGGGAAGTGATGACGGTTGTTGTGCTTACAGGGACGGGGGCACGGACTGAAGGGGAGTTTGAGGAAGAGTTTGAAGTAAAAAAATACAGTGTGCGCTGCCAGAAAGCAGTAAGTAACAATAACCCCCTGACCCCTGTAGTTAGAGGACTATCACAGTGCAGGGCAGCTATGCCTCTTTGGGCACTGTCTCGATGCTATTATTGTCCAGCAGATGTAGGACTGCTGACACCAACTGAACTAAAGTTAAGTCTGTACTCCTGGGATGTTGCGAACCCAGTGACATCGTAAGCCACTAAGCAATGTATCTCGCTGCAACGTTTGGTCTAACTTATCTGCATATCTGACAGCTACCGCTACTATGGCGGATGTTCTGGTAGTTTGATGTGAGAGGGCCTACAGGGCTGCTACTAGGGCTGTGTCGCTTTCTTGGGGGGAGGTTGGATTGATACGGTGGCCCATGGAGTAGAAACGTCTCAGCGCTTCAGGAGTGGAAAATAGGGTTATAGAATGGCAGTGAGAGAGACTTGCCCTATCAGGTGTCGCTGGGAACACCTACTTAATACCCTGAACGTGTAATCTCTGATTTAACGCTGGGCACAACTACTTAATCCCCTGCTGTTTACAAGTGAAATTCTTGGTATTAGATAATGACTGCTCAGGTGAAGTTCCCTGATTCAGTCAGGGCGAACCCATGCTCTATAATCTGCCAGAGGTATACATAGAGGTTTGTACTGGCCTTTCCCCTCTGCACAGGAGGATATCGCCTATGCTAGGACATGCACATGGAAAGGCAGGCCCTGATTGGTTATCCATTACCTGGACTAACCTGGCGAGGGTGAATGCACATACGAATATTAATTTGCAGGCGGTAGAGCAAACATGTCGTAGAGGGCACGTTCTGGGGGTGCAGGAGAGTGACTGCTATATTGTGACACTGAGGAAACAAGCCCATTAATGGGGGATTTACAGAGTTGGTGTGCACAGGTCTTTTAATAAGGAGGGCTTCGCTTGGGTAAGCTGGAAATTGACAGCAAGTCTGAGCAGCATGAGCAACAGACTGACAGCTTTGAGAAGGGCCAGCAGCAATTAACTAGGCCTCACGGTCATCAGACACAGTGTGTATATCATTCAGGGATAGTGGGCCCCTATTTGATGTTACCAGCACCCGGGCATATTGAGCAATAAGGGGACATATCACTGCCATGCTATGGCAGTAGTTCAGTTGGTATGGCAAGTTAGACACCAGCATGTGAGAGTTGGACTATTAACTGGAAATTGACAATAACAGCATTATGGATCCGTAATTCATGTTGAATAAGGCTGTGCAGTGCTGTCTAAGATTTGCAGGGATAATCTGTTGGAGACAATAGCTCACTGTGCGGTTAAGTCGCAGTGGCACAGCGGGGAGGCGGCGGATGGGGGCACATGAGCACCCAGAGAGTGACCAGTGGCCCTCGAGTGGAAATTGGGGTGTTATGATTACATTTTCGGGTGTAGCAGCATTTCTGATTGCATCTTGATAGTTCCTCGGGTTTCTGGGCAGCCCCAGTTATAAAAAGGGGATTAAACACAACTACAATGCGGTGCTTAGAGGTATCATGTAACATTTCAAGGTAATTTGCAAGTATGCAAGGTATACTTTCAGCCACACCATTCGATGCAGTGGAAAGTATGCATGCACATGCCCACAGGCCACCCTGGAGAGGATAACGGAAACAAACATTTGCACTTATTGGTATGAGCTCTTATGGGGGTTAGATAAGCAATTGTCTGGTGACAGTGTGCTGCAGCACTCCTCCAAAATAGGTGTGTGACTGTCTCCCCTGTTTTCTTTCATTTATGACATCTGCAAGCGTAAATGACACACTGGGAGGCAAAAGAGGATCTGATCATTGCCTGCACCTAACTGTGAGGAGGGAGCAGAGCACATTCTGTGTGTATGAGGAAGGTTACAGAGGGAGCCCAACATACTCACCCTCCCACAGCCATGGCTAGTATTGCTACTCCAGCACCAGAATTACTTAATGGCTTTCCCTTGGTAGCGGGTAACTGCATGCAACACAACAGGGATCCGCCAGTCGACGGGTAGATGATTCTCACAGTATGGTGATCTAGGCAGCATGAAAGGGCTGCATGCAGACTGCATGATACAGTTGAGAACTCTGGCTTCCCAGGCTGTGATTAGATTAAGGTTGCTGAGAAGGGGTTGGGAGGGTATAAATGCATCCTCCTGGGTACAGCTAATGCCATTCAGTGGGTCACTTTTAAACCTGGAGCTCATGCTTCACCTGGCATTCTTTAATTACAATGGCTTACAAAGGAAGAATAATACTACACATGGGAGTCCTTCATTGTCTTAGGTAACATTTCCTATACACTGAGTGTTCGCTAGAGGATTCATCGGCTCTAGGCAATACACGGGTGACACAACAGGCTCTGACACCCTACTGGGTTATGTGCAGCGCTTTAAAGCAAAAAATTTACATATATTGAATAAGGCAGAAGTAACTGAGAAAAGGTCAGAACAAAGTATGATCCGTCAAGATGCTAGCTGGCCATTAGGACTCATTTGGCTAGGCAACCAGGAAACTGAGTATCAGGGTCACCAGGCTCTTGATGGGGACAAATACTGTTGGATAACTCTTCCCTCTAGTGGAGTCGCTGGTGGCGTAATGGTCAAGGTACAGAACCTCACAATGAGAGGGACTTTTCTATTCCAGCTGTCGGGAAATATTTACCTCCTTTAAATTCTTTTGGAGATATAGCACAGGGTGGCCAAAGGAAGGGTCCCTGGCACTCAGTGCTGACAGCTGTAGTGGCAGTGGACCATGGGCTCTTGCTTAGGGAGCTTAGCAGCCAGGCCTGCTGCTGAGCTAGTACCAGTCATGAGTACAGGATCACAAAAGAAGTTCAATACCAGTGTGGTGGGGACAGCACCTTTAAATGGTGTCATTCAAGCAGAAAGGTGGCTGTTATGCTGGCAAGGACTGCATTGCCCTAACAGTGATCCGCAATAATGAGAGCCAGTTTGGGGCGCTGAGTGTTCCACTAAAACGAGGAGGATGGAGCAAAACCCCAAAGGAAGAAAGGGGGAGCTCCTTGGGGACATGAGCCCCTGAGGCAGCGTTGAGGTAAAAGGGGTGCGGCGGTTGGTAAAGGAGGCACGCCGGAGAGCAGTGCCAAGGAAGGCCACTTACCTTGGGATGCCTTCCAGCAGGGTAAGTAGGCTGATGAGTGTGTAAGCTGAGCACAGCACTCGCAGCCCAGACCCGCCGGTTGGCAGGGCACAAAATGGATAGACAAGGTAGCGAGTTCAGCCTTGTAGCAGTACGAGGCTACCCACCTCACAATCAGAAAAAGAACCAACAAAAGACCAACAAAACTTTATGACCCAAAAAAGCGACAGGGAGGATGTCCTCATCAACAAAGAATGTCAGGAAAATGACAAGCAAATGACAAGGACTTGAATGATATATGGCAGAGGTAATTTAGGACATGTCAACCACTTAAGTTTATGACCTGTCATGCAGCGAAGTTTTTTATGATCCTGTCAAAATGATTTATGCATGGCATGATGATGTATCACTTATTGACTGTGATTTATGACATGTCTCCTAATCATGATTTATGATCATGTCAAGAAAAATGGGATGGGACTCAGGATGAGTTATGACACTGTAATAATATTTTATAGCCTTATCATTGTAATTTATGACCGATTACTTTGATTTACAAGGTCAGTGATGTAACATAGGAGTCCATGCATGCAATAAAAAAAAGGCGGCCAAGTATTCCCACAGTAAAATGCAAACACACTGCAGTTGTAAATTTATTAATAGATTTATATGTGGAATTGCATGGATTGGAGTGGGCCAAGTGCGGGGGGTTATGTGTTACCCATTTGGAATAACAACAAAATGACCACGGCACACAGGATGGTGAAATCACAGTTCGAATTAAGGACAAGTGTCCCTGGTGTTCAGGTTCCGGAGGTGGGTAAAAAATCTGAAGAGACCTCAGTTGGTGATGCAAGTGTCTTTATTTGTAGGCCCAATTTGTCACAGATTTACGTAGTCTTCCAAGAACAGCCAACACGTGTTTCGTCACACAAGTGACTTTATCAAGGCTGTAAAACAGTAAATGTTGTACAAGGTATGTGGGAGTAATCATGGGTAAGTAGGCTTAGTCTAAGTCCAAAAGGGACAGGTGCCCGTGTTATGCTAAACCCAAGTGAATGTGTACACACATCCATGTCCGTGAAGTAAAATTAAGCAGGCATGGCAAACCGTGGCGAAAAATGTGAACAGTAGTCCAATATGTAAAGGAAAGGACAGTTAGGAAGAGGAGAGAAGTGAGGAAGAAGAGAGCAAATCCTTATTAGAAACCGTGTGCTGGATTGTGATAATACACACAAAGTGTTGTCCCCAAGAAAAGTGATTTCTAGGTGAAGTCCAGACAGTGGAGTAATTGGAGAAAAGAGGTAGGTACGTAAAAGAGTTGGGTAGGGAGGTAAAAAGTCATACCTGGGCCAATTGGCCAGGAAAGTGAGTAGTGGGTAGAATCGATGGTGTTGTGCGTGAGTAGTAGAGATTTGATTGGCTGGCAGTAGGTAAAAGACGATCCAGTAAACGAATGTAAGCAAGGTAGGCCTTGATAAGCCTCGGTTTGGGACCCTACGTGAGTAACAAGGTAAACGTGAGGAAAGCAAAAGATATATTAATGGTAACTCGCTAAATCAATTTAAATAAACCTACGGGCAACTAAGAAAGATAAGGCAGGCAATGCTGGTGAAATATCTATGCGCCATATTTGTAGAGCAATTATGCAAGTCAGTTAGTGCCAAAGGGAATCCAACACATAGGTGAGGTATTGGTCAGCAAAATGCGAGCGTATGTAAGCATGTCAAGATAAGTGAATCAATACTGGTTAGAGAGAGTGTCGTACGGGGCATTAAGTATGCCAGAGACCACAGAATCATGAGACTGTGTGAGGCAAAAAAATATAATAAACGCTTATAGAAGTTAAACTAAGGGATAGGATAATAGCCCCGTAAGTAATAAGCGCGTGGGAAGGCCAAAGGTGATTGGGAATAAGTCCAAGTCAAATAGAAAAATCACTGGATAAGTAAAATAATAAGTAACATTTAGGGAGGGCGCAGTGAACCAGGGGGTACGTCAGAAGACAGTGAGGAGAAAACTGCCCCTAACACGTGACAGGAGTAATAGGTACGCTTATAATATTAGGAATGAGGATTATATACAAACGATATGGAAGCGTAGGAAGGCAAGTGGGGGAAATACAAGCCAGTCATAAGTACTAGTGGAAGAGTCGAGGTGGCAGTTATAAAAGGGAAAGGCGCAGTATGCTAAGTAAATCACAAAGTGAGACGGGAGAGTCAACCGCGACAACCGCGTGGAAGCGGGTTCAAGCCTACCTGTTGGGATGGTGAGCCGGTCGTAGTCTGCAGAAAAAGCGCATCTCGGTGTAACCGATGCTCCGCGCTCGTGCTGTTAAATATGTTGAATGGGCAATGACAGGGCAGAAGGACTAATTTGAAAACCGAATCGGAAGTGAGTGTAGAGGCGGAAAGGTGGCGGCCATCTTGAGATGGCTAAATTCATTAATAAAGGATGGTAAGTGTTACTGTGTTAAGGAATATGAGTGGTTAGAGAGTACATTAAAGGATAGTGTTTAGAAAAAGAAAAACAACTTATAGTAGTGGACATGCTGGTGCCATGAGTAGGTGAGGCAGATAGTAAACAAGGCAATATTGATATGTACAAACTGATGTTAACATAGTCATTCTACAATGATGTCCAGTGGGGGAATACAATGTAAACGAGTATTGGACGGTCCAGATAAGTGAGTACTGGCACAGAATTTAAATAGTGGTTATATATACAGGCATGAGTTTAAATAAACAAAATAAAATAAAACAACAAGGTAAGTAGTGTGGAGGCCAAATAGCCCCCTTGTGTGACCAAAATTAAAGTAAGACATAATACCATTCATCATCAGATGTAACGTGCCTGGTTGTGGCAAGCGAATATTAATGCATGGTTAAACATTTGTTAAATATACAGACACAGATAAAACATACATTTGCGCGGTGTAGTGTGGTGAAAATGTAACGACCCGGGAACCCCCCGACCTTGTTCCATTTTAAGTCAGGAAAAAATGCAATTCGCGATCAGTGTTAAGTCCCTGTTCCACTGCACGAAGTTTTAAAATCCATTTCGCCTCGCATTTTCGTAGATCCTTGGTTCTGTCCCCACATCTGGGTGAATTGGCAACATGAGCCACTCCATGGAACCTGACCTTGGTGAGGTCTCTCTCACCGTGTAAAGTATTGAAGTGTACAGCCAGTGGGTAAGTGGTGTTAAAGTTTCTAATGGCTCTCACATGCTCCTGAATACGTTCCTTGAGTGGGCGTATTGTGCTGCCTATGTAGATAAGACCACATACACAGATAACACAGTACACTGTGAATCTTGTATTACAGTTGATAAAGTCATTGATGTGGTAGGTGGTCTTTGTGTTGTAGGAAAAGGATGTGATCTTGTTGAGAGCCAGAGGGCACGATATGCAGCAACCACATTTATAGAAGCCCTTTGGCTTGTCTGGAATCCAGGTAGGGGGGAGTGTTTGTCTATGGGAGGCGAGGAAACTGGGACACAGAATGTTTCTAAGTGTACGTCCTCTGCTGTGTGTTATTGTGGGCGAACTGTTGATGTAGTCCTTGAGACATGAGTCTAACAGTAGTAAGTGCCAGTGTTTTTTGAGAATGCGATGTACCATTTTGCTGGCAGGGCTGTACTGTGTGATAAAGGAGACAGGACGTCTGGTAGAGTCAGTTTTGGGAGATTTTCTGGTCCTTCTGATGAGTAAAGAGTGTTGGTCCTTGGAGGAGATGCGATTACTGGCTGTCGAGATGAGTTTGTTTGTGTAACCCCGTGCCCGAAAGCGTTGTTTCAGGTTCTCGAGTTCCTGGTTAAAAATTTCAGTGTTGGTACAGTTACGTCGGACCCTGACCATTTCACCGTAGGGTATTGCTCTGATTTGTGTAAAGGGATGAGCACTCTGTGCGTGTAGAATGGAGTTACAGGCTGTAGGTTTTCTGTACAGTCTGGATGTTATTTTATTGTCAGTGATGTATAGAAGAAGATCTAGGAATTCAATCTGGGCACAGTCAACCTTATGTGTGAATGTTAGGTTAAACTCATTGTTGTTAAGGTGGCATGTGAGTAAGTTAAGGTCAGACATACTACCTGTCCAGATTACCAGAATATCGTCTATGTATCTCCCCCAGTACAAAACATGTTGGGTAATGTGTGTCGGGCAGTTGGACCAAAGATGTACCTTCTCGAATTGGCCCATGTACAGATTTGCATAAGAGGGTGAGAATTTAGCTCCCAATGCAACTCCCACTCAAGGAACGTATTCAGGAGCATGTGAGAGCCATTAGAAACTTTAACACCACTTACCCACTGGCTGTACACTTCAATACTTTACAGGGTGAGAGAGATCTCACCAAGGTCAGGTTCCATGGAGTGGCTCATGTTGCCAATTCACCCAGATGTGGGGACAGAACCAAGGATCTACGAAAATGTGAGGCGAAATGGATTTTAAAACTTCGTGCAGTGGAACAGGGACTTAACACTGATCGCGAATTGCATTTTTTCCTGACTTAAAATGGGACAAGGCCGGGGGGTTCCCGGGTCGTTACATTTTCACCACACTACACCGCACAAATGTATGTTTTATCCGTGTCTGTATATTTAACAAATGTTTAACCATGCATTAATATTCGCTTGCCACAACCAGGCACGTTACATCTGATGATGAATGGTATTATGTCTTACTTTAATTTTGGTCACACAAGGGGGCTATTTGGGCTCCACACTACTTACCTTGTTGTTTTATTTAATTTTGTTTATTTAAACTCATGCCTGTATATATAACCACTATTTAAATTCTGTGCCAGTACTCACTTATCTGGACTGTCCAATACTCGTTTACATTGTATTCCCCCACTGGACATCATTGTAGAATGACTATGTTAACATCAGTTTGTACATATCAATATTGCCTTGTTTACTATCTGCCTCACCTACTCATGGCACCAGCATGTCCACTACTATAGGTTGTTTTTCTTTTTCTAAACACTATCCTTTAATGTACTCTCTAACCACTCATATTCCTTAACACAGTAACACTTACCATCCTTTATTAATGAATTTAGCCATCTCAAGATGGCCGCCACCTTTCCGCCTCTACACTCACTTCCGATTCGGTTTTCAAATTAGTCCTTCTGCCCTGTCATTGCCCATTCAACATATTTAACAGCACGAGCGCGGAGCATCGGTTACACCGAGACGCGCTTTTTCTGCAGACTACGACCGGCTCACCATCCCAACAGGTAGGCTTGAACCCGCTTCCACGCGGTTGTCGCGGTTGACTCTCCCGTCTCACTTTGTGATTTACTTAGCATACTGCGCCTTTCCCTTTTATAACTGCCACCTCGACTCTTCCACTAGTACTTATGACTGGCTTGTATTTCCCCCACTTGCCTTCCTACGCTTCCATATCGTTTGTATATAATCCTCATTCCTAATATTATAAGCGTACCTATTACTCCTGTCACGCGTTAGGGGCAGTTTTCTCCTCACTGTCTTCTGACGTACCCCCTGGTTCACTGCGCCCTCCCTAAATGTTACTTATTATTTTACTTATCCAGTGATTTTTCTATTTGACTTGGACTTATTCCCAATCACCTTTGGCCTTCCCACGCGCTTATTACTTACGGGGCTATTATCCTATCCCTTAGTTTAACTTCTATAAGCGTTTATTATATTTTTTTGCCTCACACAGTCTCATGATTCTGTGGTCTCTGGCATACTTAATGCCCCGTACGACACTCTCTCTAACCAGTATTGATTCACTTATCTTGACATGCTTACATACGCTCGCATTTTGCTGACCAATACCTCACCTATGTGTTGGATTCCCTTTGGCACTAACTGACTTGCATAATTGCTCTACAAATATGGCGCATAGATATTTCACCAGCATTGCCTGCCTTATCTTTCTTAGTTGCCCGTAGGTTTATTTAAATTGATTTAGCGAGTTACCATTAATATATCTTTTGCTTTCCTCACGTTTACCTTGTTACTCACGTAGGGTCCCAAACCGAGGCTTATCAAGGCCTACCTTGCTTACCTTCGTTTACTGGATCGTCTTTTACCTACTGCCAGCCAATCAAATCTCTACTACTCGCGCACAACACCATCGATTCTACCCACTACTCACTTTCCTGGCCAATTGGCCCAGGTATGACTTTTTACCTCCCTACCCAACTCTTTTACGTACCTACCTCTTTTCTCCAATTACTCCACTGTCTGGACTTCACCTAGAAATCACTTTTCTTGGGGACAACACTTTGTGTGTATTATCACAATCCAGCACACGGTTTCTAATAAGGATTTGCTCTCTTCTTCCTCACTTCTCTCCTCTTCCTAACTGTCCTTTCCTTTACATATTGGACTACTGTTCACATTTTTCGTCACGGTTTGCCATGCCTGCTTAATTTTACTTCACGGACATGGATGTGTGTACACATTCACTTGGGTTTAGCATAACACAGGCACCTGTCCCTTTTGGACTTAGACTAAGCCTACTTACCCATGATTACTCCCACATACCTTGTACAACATTTACTGTTTTACAGCCTTGATAAAGTCACTTGTGTGACGAAACACGTGTTGGCTGTTCTTGGAAGACTACGTAAATCTGTGACAAATTGGGCCTACAAATAAAGACACTTGCATCACCAACTGAGGACTCTTCATATTTGTTACCCACGTCCGGAACCTGAACACCAGGGACACTTGTCCTTAATTCGAACTGTGATTTCACCATCCTGTGTGCCGTGGTCATTTTGTTGTTATTACTATTGTGTACCTGTTATGCATATTTGTGCCTATTAGGGTAGTTAGGCACCCGACCCATCGAGCACCAATGTTCAATTTTCACTGACTCTTTCTATTACTTGTGTTGTTACTCCACGGAAGTTCGGCTGCTCTCACCCTCACTACCTTTCTATTGTTACCCATTTGGCTTGTTCCTGCCATGTAGCCAGTATTTAGATGCCACTTCTTATGTGCAATGTTACGAGGGTAATACCTACTAAACATATGTTAGTCACTTTACTATAATCTGTCTATTGTAGACTCCTTGCCATGGCATTTGTGACATCTTCATCTCTAAATGCTTGTATGTGTACTCATATTTGTATCTGCATGAGATGAATTGTATAGAGCACTTGTCATGCTCCATGGCTGAGACCGGCAAAAACACTTGTCTTGTTGGCGGGCACATTGTGTTTCGCTGCATACTGCCGTATTCGGTGGCCCTGGAGATCAAGAGGGAAGCTTGCCTCCTCCCCCTGGCACAACTACTTGTCAGAGATGAACAGGTGGCATGGAATGAGGCACATCTGAGGAGGAGCTGGCCTCCCTCGGGTGGTCTCTGAATTGCAGACCTTGGGCACAAAGTGACCGCCGCAGAGCCATGGCTCACCCACTATTTTAACACTGCATGTGTCAAGAAAAAAATAGGTGGGTGAGCCCCAAGAGTTATGGAAGGGCGCTTGATTTGACTGTTGCGGGATTTGTTAGAGGCACAGAAACACTTCATGAAAATTCCCCCTTGCCTAGGGCAAGGTCAAAGTGGAGCCCTGAGCTGTTCTTCGCAGTGGTCTAGAAGTGAGGCCAGGGGTTCCTGTCCCCGTACAGCACTGATTCATGACATGAGCGTAGGCCCATTACATAGCAGCTGAAAGCAAGATTAAATAGGTGAAGTGGTAAGGGGCGTGTTGAGGGAACATGCAGCAGGCAGAAAGAGCCAAACAGTAAACAGCAAAAGGTGTCCGCGGACGTGGCCTAGGAGACAGCCTGCAAGTAGCTATGTGAAGAAACTGTTAAGTGCAAATTTCCAAGTGCTTTTTTTTATCCACCAGCCCGATACCTCAGTGCCCCGTGACTACACTGTCCAGATTGCTAAGGGAGCTTGGTAGCCAAGGTGGGTGCGACCGGTGTCCCCACAGGTGGAGTGAACCACGCTAGTTGCGGAGGTGGTCCGCGTAACAATGAATGCAGCTTGTGATTCTTTTGGTGAATTTTGGTGACTTACGGATAAAGGAGTGCTTTTTTCCAAATTTATTTGGGATAAAAATGACCATACTTTAGACAAGTATTCCTTCAAAATATGTTCAGACATTTCAATATTGTGGCCCGCTGATGCAAAGAATTCAAAGTTTTGATTGATGATTTTAGAAACCAATGGGCCCGGCAGGAATCATACAGCAATCTAAGCTGAAAAATCTATACAAGGGACAGTCACAAATCTTTCATTCCCTCAGTCAGGTAAAAACTTTTTAGCTTTGATTCAAAAGGCTTAAGTAAAGGTGGAAACAATGGATGCAAACCTACAAATAGGATAAGAAGTTCTCGTGTGAACCATTATACATCCCCGTAATATGAATTCTATATGTTCTAGGGTTGTAACTTGCAATACTAATGGCATTAAAAATTGGTTTGGACAAAGTTCACATCTATATTGGCATAGCTGAAGTCAGCAAAAGCTCAGATAATTTTTCTTCAGGAGACCCATCTTATAACCCAGGCCAGACAACCCTAAAGTCCTAACTATATCTCTCACTATTTTAATGTGTAGGCTAGTGCAGCAGTTAGGGGGGTAGCTATCTTGTTCACTTGTGAATTTCCAGGTGAGGTTGTACAGGGGGACAGAGATCCTAGGGCTCGGAGGATATTGGTTGGTATCAGAGCTGGCAATCAGCTTATCCATCTCATTAGCTTTTACGGCCCGACCGGGGGTGATATTACAACAGTCTACTCCCACTAATGGGCTTACTGATCATTAGGGGGAATTTAACATTCTCCAGGACACTTGTTAAGTCTTCTTTGAAGGAACAAGCCGCAAACAAACCAAAGGCGTTCCACTGTTTAGTGCAGTTGATCAAGGACTTTGCGCTAATTGATCAATAGCAAATGGACTACCCTAATGGAAGAGAACATACCTGCAGTTCCAAGTGGTTCAACTCGGCCTCTCGTATTCACTTATTCTAATATCACACAAATGGGAGAGAATTAGATCAGACATCCTTGCAAATCCATTCTCCGATCATTCAGTTCCTTTTCTTAATGTGGTGCTTTGAGGTCCTGGGGCTGAATGTCCGCGATGGATGCTTGACAAATCACTTTTAACATAGGAAGGTTGTGTCTCAATCATGTGTTCCCATATCGAAGATTTTTTCCGTAGGAACACAGGTACGGCTTCAGCCTTTGCAGTGTGGGGGTGCATGCAAGGCTTTTATTAGGGGTGAAGCGATCTTGTACAAGGCCCAAGTTAGTAAACCAAGGGGCATATTTAAGAGCCCATAGTGCCATTCCAACGCCACATTAAAGTCATTTTTTTGCTAATATGGCTTTAGAAGGCCAAAAACACTGCACCATATTTACAAAGTGGCGCAATGGATGCCACTTTGTAACCCTTTGTGCTACATTATGCCTGCAGCAAGCATAATGTATGCAAAGGAGGCATTTCCTCGTTAGGGGGACTGAACAAATCAGAGATTTCTTTGTGTCATTTTTTTCGCCACTTTTAACGCCTGCTATGAGCAGGCGTTAAAAGGAGGCTTCCATTGTTTACAATGGGCCTCTGGGTGCAGGATTAGCGTCAACATTTTTTACGCTAATCCTGCAAAGTGCCATACTAGCGTAAAAATTCTGACGCTAGTCCCTAACTACAGCCATGGTGCGCCGTATTTTAAATATGGTGCACACGTGATGGCGGGGGGCACTAAGGAGTGCAAAAAAAGTGGCGCTGCACTGTATGCAGTGCCATTTTTCTCAAATATACCCCTAAGACACGAAGAGGCTGTCTCCCTTCAATTGGAATTGGATCGGACAGTTAGTGAACATCTTATATGCAGCTTCTTAGCATGTAAAACCAAGGCTATACAAGCAAGTCAGAACCTAAAAGACTATTATATGTCGAAGGAGATTACAAACCAGCGCACTTGTTTTCAGAAATACTGTGAAGAAAGCGAACATGATGGGCGATTCCTGGCATGGTCTGTCAAGCGCAAAAAGAATGGAGCCAGGTATCTCATAGTCATGCAACCCGGCCTAACTGGTAAGGTGTTCCTTGACCATTATACTAGCACCTATACCCCTATAGGTAATACTTCATAGAGAAAATAGAAGATTTCCTACATAACTCCCCAATTTGAGTGGGTACAATCAAGCCTCAGCCGCGGCCCCCAGTTCATTTTCAGAACTGACAGATGCTATCAAACATTTACCTAATGCTAAAGCATGTGGGAGTGCCGGCCTGCTGGCTGTCATGTATAAGGTAATTAAGTAGCAGTTGGCAGATATTTTAGTTGTCCTATTTAATGAAGTTTTGGCAGGAAGCGAGGTCCCCAACTCATTCACGGAGGCAGTTATTGTCAGCTTCCTCAAGACAGACAAACCATATGGCCTTATGGCCAACCTGGGTCATATCATCCGATCAGCCTATTAAACAGTGATTATAAACTTTTTACTAAAAGTATAGCGTCCAAGTTAGCCACTGCAGCCCAAACTGTAGTCGATTATGATCAAAGTGGATTTCTGTCCACAAGAACAACCTCATCTAATACCAGTTTCCTGGTGCAGGTAATAGATTCCTAGTAGAACACTAATATTAAGGCTGCCATCATCATGTTTGACGCTGAAAAAGCTTTTGTCTAGTTCAATGGGAGGTACTATTTGACATTCTTCGGCGTCTCTCCAGTTATTAAAAAACTAGGACCGGGAAGCTGAAGCAAAGGTCATTATCAACTCTCAGGTCGTAGGGAGCGTTACAATTAGGAGAGGTACAAGGCAAGGCTGCCCCATGTCACCCATTCTCTTCGCTCACTTCATCGAGTCTTTGGCAGCCGCGCTAAGGCAAGACCCACTGACTAGAGCCCCTTTTCCAGGAGCACCAAAGATCAAGCTTTACACAGAAAATATGATCCTCTACTTAGCTGCTAAAGAACTAAATCTACTCACTGTGTTTGCCAAGATTCGGGCATTTACAAATATTGGGGGCTATAAAATCAATCCCGATAAGTCCAACGTTCTCTTATTCAATAGTTACCCCTTAATACTACCTGTTGAAATGCAGCAGCAGTACTCCTCCACCCGCCCCATAAGGTACTTAGGAATCTATGTTTCACACAAGTATATGGATCTTTATGAATGAAATTATACTGCTACTCTCAACAAGGTACTAGGCCTATTAGTTAAATGGCAATCTCTGCCCTTATCTATTGTTAGACGAGTAACCCTGATAAAAAAGGCCATTCTTCTGTTATTTGTTTTGATATTCTCAAATGTTATAATCAAAGTCAAACAGTATTTCTTTAATGAGGTAGCTCAAGGAATTCAGTATTTCTTGTGGCAGGGAAAGTGGACGCATACTAACCTGAGAACACGCCAGATGAATATCGAAGAAGGCGGCTTGGTTTTACCGCATACTAGGAAGTATTATCAAGCTGCCTTCCTCGATTGCCTCACTGGAGCAGTGTTAGTGAAGAACCATTCACATTGGTTCTACCTCCAGCATATGCTGCAGGAAGTCGCTACTCAGTTACATATACTTCTTAAGATTCCCAAATTGCCCAAATGCACCTGATAAAAGGTCCCACACGCTTGAATATAGATTTATGAAACTTAAAGAGCAAATTAAATTTCCCAAATTTCATCCCCAGATGTACATCAGGGAATGCACAAGGTTAGGAATATTTTTGGAAACTGGAGTCATAAAAGGTGAGAAAAGGAGTGAGTCTTTAGATTCAGCTACTTTTTGTTGACAGGGGAAGTGAAATCTTGGGAACAGCTTATGACTGGCAACTCCGCAATCACTTCTGAGCTAACCTTTTCCTATCTACAGATATATGTCTTGCAACCAGGTGAAGATGAATTAATTTGTGGAATGAGTCAGTAAAGCCTATTTTGAAATCAGCCTCAATGGAGTAGGTAATTGGTATTGTCTGCTTTATCAGCAGTTGCGGGATAAGATAGTTCCTGCAACTTTGGCCAAAGTTACAGCCTCGTCATGCTTTAAGATAGATGCAAGCTCTTGGAGCAGCTATAAATTTATGGCTCACAAAGCCATACATGGTGCTTATTTATAAGAATGGCTTTCTACTTCAATTGGCTTTTATACAATACTCCGTCACTTGCAGAAAACGTACATTTCCATTTCAGCTGCATGTTTTAGATGCGGTCACGACAATGGAGACTGGCTCCATATATGTTTCACCTGCCCAACTCTTGCATCCTTCTGGAGCAAAATAGCAAGAAGTGGCAGACTCGTGTAGCCCCCTTAAGGGTTTGCATGTATGTCATCTCCACACAGGCAAGTCTCGGCGAGACAGCAGCAGTTTCTGTATGTTGCTTCTTGGGTTGCACAACCTTTAATACAACAAAAGTGTCAGTGTCCTGAAACTACCAGCTTTGAAGCATGGGTGAACAAAATGCAACTGGTCAAACAGTGGAAGAAGTTGTATCTTCAAATAATTGGGGCCCTTAGAAAGTACAAGTTGCTTTGGGGTGATGAGATGGGAGAATGACATACTGAATTATATATTTGGAAATGCTATACCAATGAAATGTTTCATGTTAGGCTTTAATTTACTACTTGTGATTTTCGCGGATTTTTTCTCAGCTGGATGGCAGAATTAGAACGGTGCTATTTTTAAAACTTTCACGCTGTTATTTATGTTGATTTAGATGTTATATAGTAATTAACTGATTGCAAAAATTAAGTATTTTAAAAAAAGAGACGAATTGTACGACATACATACATAACAACATGTGCCTTCCAATATCTGGTTAATGAACATAGGTAAACAATTGATATTTGCAAGATCTGAATATTCTTTAGAACCATTAAATGCAAATGTTTCTTTTTTCTGCAGCGTATTTACTTGCATTTCACTTGGGAGCTATGCAGAAAACCCCTAGGTAAGTTGTTTACATCCCTCCTGTGTTGTTGTTTTGTATATAGGTTAGGCGAAATATACAATATTAAAGTTGGTTCTCACCCGTAGGTGATGGATTTATGTGACTTTCCCAAAGTTTAGGTTCTTGAAACCCCTAGCAATGCCTCCTCGCCGTGAATGATATCATTTCAGCCATACCATTACCTTGAATGTTATGTTTCTTTATACAGCGGAAGTTGTACTCAGTTCAATCGCTTCTTTTCTTTGTGATATGTTATTAATGTTTACTGTTGCTTCTGACCGTTACCACTCCGCCTGTCACATCTCTTTGCTCCTTTTGGTGTGTTTCCTTCTCTCGCTTGTGTATTTATTGAAGCATTTATTTATATAGTCATCTTTCTATGCTTGTTGTTTACTTTGACACCTCTAGTCTTCTGCTACCCAAACAAGCTTGAACATAGCTTGAAATATAACTAAGCGGCTAAAAATAAGAAGTTTCCTAAATTTTTGACAACTATGCAGCACCAAACAAACTTTTAATTAATATACAAGGACTTTTTGAAGTACTCTTGTAATTTGATGAGAAAATCTTTTTAAAAGAACTCATTTTTTCATGATAAAAGCAAAAATGAATTAGATACTTGCTGGATTTGCTTACATTGTGTATGTGATATGCACATTTTGTATACAGTGGTACAAAAAAGACTTGGTTTATCTAGGTATGCTTAAATAGGAAACACAGGTCTCGTGACTAAAGGTTGTTGACTAATTTGTAACATATAGATTTATCTTTAGACAAGAACATTATTATACCATTTCTATAGCAGCTTTAGAAGCAGCTTCAGCATTCTCGCCATCACAGAATGGCTTTGGGAAATAGGTCTAGAAGGAGATTCTTTAGCTTGTAAGCTTTACATTCAGTAGCTATATGCTTTCTTACGTCTATTGGAAAACCTGTTTAAACTCCACGTAGAGCTCCCTAATGGCTCTTTCCTTACTGGTTGTTTGTAAGAAGCTTCAAAAATATCAGAAGCCTCCCCATCATGATCAGGGTACAGGCATTGTGGATTTCATCAGGAGGATCTTTGTCAGACGCATTTCTCTGGAACCGTTGCCTGGAAGCCCTGAAAGGTAAGTTCTACGAGGTCCACTCGGAAACAAAATATGTGCTATGTACTGGACCAGTCAGAAAATGATCTCTGTTTTAAAAAAATGTTGGCATAAGGTAGGAGCACCGGTATGGAAACTTGGGCCCTAATTTATATATCTTTTGCGCTGCATTAGCGTAATTTATTTACGCAAAAGCGGCGTAAACTTACAAAATACAATTTTATTTTGTAAATTTGCGCCGCCTTTGCGTCAAAACATGACGCTAATGCAGCACAAAAAAGTATAGATCAGGGCCTTGGTTGCTAAGGATTTGGGCGCTGCGGGGAATGGAAAGTTCCTAGTATTCAGGACACACGGGAGGACAAGAAATTCATGGAGCTCTGAGGCCTATTAGTAAGATATTTGACCAAAGACTACCGAGAGCTAGGTTGCTCCAAAAGAATATTGGTCTTACTCATTACAGAAGGAGCCATGAAATAGGAGCTGGATGGCAGACATCAGTGGTACAGATGTTAGGGGAGTAGATCATCATTGAGTTGAAATGCAAATAAGAAGGATCAGTTAAGAGGTGTGGGTACGTAAAAGATGTTGGTGTTTGCCTTCTTTTGTGGCTCCAATTACACATCTGTATCTATGTGATATGCTGACTGCTGTGTGTTTTTGGAAACAGAATGTTTGAAAACCTGGTAGAAATGAATGAAACAATAAAATGCTGTGAGAACTGGGAAAATATTTTCCAACACAAAAACACTGAGTAGAGCAATAGATCTGCAGTGGACGCCCTGAGGCTAATGGTAGTAAGGGAGGGATCTTCTTGGTCTGCAGTGCAGAGCCAGAAGCAAGAAAACAAGCCATTCTAACCTTAGAAAACGAACCTTTGATCTGGCTCACAAAATCACGAATTAATATGAACATATTACACCTTTACTTAAGAACCCCGGTGCAACTCTATAAAAGAGACATCTGTAGAGAACCCAATGTTATTCAAAGAATTACCTACTTTAATATCCAGAAAATAGTTGAATAGTGGGCTAGTGGGGAAAGCCAAGGAAATGTTGGTGTGCATTTATAAAAAAAACAGAAGAAAAAAATGTGATTAAAAAAGGTGATTATAAACAGCGTGAAGCAGAGACGTAAACAAGCGACATAATCTGCACCATTTAAGACTACAAGGAAGTAAGAGGAGATGGAAGGAAGAATGAAGAAAACCGGCAAGGGGAAATGAGGAAAGGAGTTAGAGGCGAATGTCACATTCTGTTTCTTCTGAGTGGCACTGTATCAAAATAATCAATAGTATTTCGACTTCGTGGTTGAAGGGCTCCAGAAAGAAGACTTGATAAATCAGTGCAGTAGTAACATCAGAAGTTTCTTTACAGAAAATTAGTGAATGCGCATGCGTTTTGTGAATATGTTTGTGCAAAAATCAGGAACCGAAATAAAATTAGACGATAGAGGTGTAAAAACATGTCTAAAAGTAGAGAGAAAAAAGGACCCGAGTCATTTCAGTCAAAAGGCTAACTAAACAGGTCTGGAATGTGCTCCCTGGTTACCTTTTCTATATATGTATATAAGCCAAACAATGGTGTATTTGAAGGGGACATCTGTTCCATATATGCAACATGTTGCTAAATTTATGATCTGCTGCAAATAAAACATTGTAGTGCAGTAACATTTCTTTTTCTATCCTTCAGTAAATGAATTTGCACTCAAACAACAAATTTTTTAGAGTTTTCTTTTAAGATAAAATAACATTAACAATAATAGGTCAAATAAATAAAAACAAATGGTATAAACATTTTTCATTCTGTTATAATGTACTATTATGAAAAATAGGACTTTGATCTCATCCCTTCGGCACAGTTCTATCTCATAGTAGACAAAAATAATACTGGCTGGTAACAAAAAGTCAAATGCATTGCTTACAAATCAGTGCGCAAGGGCAATTCAAACGAGACATGATAGTTATAACAGCACAGTAGTAACTAATTGCAGGAATGCAAATATCAGTATTATACATTTTATATAAAACTTTAGTTTAAAAAGTTGAGCTTGACTCTGTTACTGTAAACGGCGTGTACGCATGATATTTTGACACAGCAGATCTGAAGACGTCATCAGAGAATGCTGGAAGGCTCACTGCACATTTTCTATAGTAAGCAAATACTGCAGCTTTAAAATAAGCTACACAATACTTATTTTATCTGTTCTGACATTGTAAAAGCAAATCAGGGAAATAAGGTAAAATATATTCTTCCCCCCAATATTCCTCTCTTTGTTTTACATGTTAAGGTTACACTTTCTAGACTGATTATGTACATTTTGTCATAAAAGTTTCCTTGTTGGAGAAAGGTCACAGTTTTGTTAGTTTGCCAGGAACGAAGAGTTTGGATGGCAGCTGCTGGCAAGCATAGGATTTGCATACTTAATACTTTCTTCAGTGAAAGTTCTCACAGTGCCTTTAGAACCAGGTTAGATATCAATCCCTTTGACGAGTGACGCCTCAAGAGTGATGTTGAACTCCTGCAATGTCTGGAGCACTCGAATTAAGGAATTTACAAGAGTGTGATCCTTGATCAAAGCTGTGTCCTCGTACATTTGTGCTGTGATTGGGCAATCAGCTAGCAAGGCAATCCAGTGGTGTAGGAGGTGGTCCCTGAGAAGACAGTTTCAAAAGACAAGAAAATAAATATATTTTCACTCTAGTCTTTGAGATAAGTTCCTTCAATTAAATATGATTTTAAATATGCATGCTCTATGGTGTATATATGGGATAAAGAACCCCCTGCTGTACATTATAAGGATATTGCAAGTCACAGTGGAGTTCCATGACCACATAAAGTATGAGGCGAAAGGCAGAGTTCCTTTATAAGGTTATGGAAATCCAAGGTGGCTTGCAATATTCTTGTCATGTACGGCAGGGGGTAATTTATTCCTTATAATGCATGGTCATTTCATCACCTTTCCCACCAACTACTTAAATCCCTGGTGTGTCACTCTCTCATATGAAAGAGAGAACATGTTTGCAAACACGAGGAGTGAAAATAGAATCGCTAGTGGAAAATGTAACACACCACAAAAAGCTGTTAGATACTTGTTGCAAAAGGTATTAGAATTAACTTAATACAAGTCAGTTTATTTAAAAAAAAAGGCACATTCACTCAGAATGAGTATAACCATGCAAAAAGATTCGAACTTTTCAATAATTACCTAAGGAGTGCAAAAAATAAACATGTTGCCGTAAATATCTCCTTTCTTCTTGTCACTATACAGCTAGAAAAACGGAGCAGGAGAAAGAAAAGCAGGGTTTCATTGTTTCTTAAACAGCTGGTTTATTATGCTCTGACCTAAGCTGCCTTTCACCTCGGCTGCTGGCAGCAGGCATTGTGATGTCAGATCCCAACTGTAATACATTTATTACAATGGAGTTTTGACACGATTTCTTTATAACAGATGACTGGGTGTGCCACAGGTCACCTGTTATAAAGAAATTAGACAGTTTTTTTATACAGGGATTGCAGAATCCCATTTATGATATGCACAGTTACAGATATGATAAAGTATACATAACTAAGGTGTAGCTGTAGGAGGCTAGCTCTGTATATACTATACCAGAATGAGGTATGTTGTGTACAGAGTCCAGTTCCCCAGAGGATTAACAGAAGCGTAAGTAGATAATACTAAGGCTCTCTTTTGTGGTAGAACGGTCGGGCAGTTAGGCTTATCAGACGGTTGTACACACGCAGTCAAGAAATGAGGCACACACTCGATGACAAACTCCAGGCCAATTGTTTTTATATAGCAGAAATATATTTTGTTACTTTATTATTAGAACCAGAAGAACTTTGTTGCAGTTAAGTACAGCTGTCAATAGGTATCAAGCATATGTATCAAACGTACTTTGGTTTTTGCAGATAAAGCAGTTTACAAGTAAGTAACAATTTTCTATTTCAAAAGTTGACAGTGCATTTTTTAATAGTCAATAGAGTCCTGGGGCATCGAGGGAGGGGGCACAGGTCAGCTCCAAACGCACATTCTCAGCAGCACAGGGGTGGGCAGGTGAAGGGTGCAAACACAGCATCGGGCACCCAATGCTTTTCAATGAGGGAACCCTGGGGGTCATAAAGATGCTCCAGGCTGGGTCCAGGGGGTCGGTTCCAGAAAACTAAAGGCTGGACAGGAAGGAGAGGTGCCCGCTGGACGTTGCTGGACCGTCGGTCGGATTCCCCAAGGCCAGGGGGCTGTAGATGCAGGGGTACCTTTAGGCATTGGGAATCTTCATCAGATCCAGTTGCGGTCGGGTGAGCGTCTGGATACAGGCTGCAGGAGTCTTCGTGTTGGCCAGGAGGGATCAACCCAGGATGGACTTGAAGTCAGAATCGCCTGGGGACGTCCCCTGGATTGGTGGGCCACCTGAACTTGGGCCGTGGGCATTGTGTGCAGAGTGGGCAGGGCTTGTGGATCCAGGGTGGTTTCAAAGTCCTTTTGGTGTTTTCTTCTGGACAAGGCCAATGTCCTCTGGAGTTTTTGGTCCTCTGCTGGGCAGGCAGTCCTCTGGAGGTTTGTAGAGGTCACTGGTCCTGCAGGATGCATCGCCTTCTTGGAGCAGGGGTCTTTGAAGCTGCAGACAGTCCAGTAGAGTTGGGGCTAAGTCAGTTGTCGTCTGGAGTCTTCACTGCTGGGGTTGGCTTAGCAGTCCTTCTTCTTTTTCTGAGGTCACCAGGAATTTGGGGATTGAGGTTCAAGGGAGCCCCTAAATACTAGATTTAAGGGTGTTACAAGGATCAGAGGGCAGTAGCCAATGGCTACTGTCCCTGAGGGTGTCTACACCCTTCCTGTGCCCACTCCCTTTGGGGAGGAGAGCACATCTCTAACCCTATTGGTCCCTACCCTCTAAAACAAGATCGAGGATTCTGAAGGGAGGGGGTCACTTCAGCTCTGGACACCTTAGAGGTGGTCCTAGCTGCAATGGTCACTCCTCCCTGTTTTACCTAATTTTCCCGCTGGACCTGCCGCCAAAATTGTGGCTTGGTCCGGGGGCGGGCATCTCCACTAGTTGGAATGTACTGGGGCACTGTAACAGGAGGCTTGAGCCTTTGAGGCTCATCGGCAGTTTCTGCAGGGGGGAGGTGTGAAGCACCTCCAACCAGAGCAGGCTTTGTTTTTTGACCCCAAAGAGCATAAAGGCTCTCACTCCATGGGGTCAGAAACTTGTCTGTTAGTGGCAGGCTGGCACAAACTGGTCAGTCCTGCACTAAAGGGTTGAGTGAAATACAGGGGGAATCTCTAAGTTACCATCTGTTTGCATTTTACAATAAATCCAACACTGGCATCAGTGTGGGTTTATTGTGCTGAGAAGTTTGATACAAAACTTCCCAGTCTTCAGTGGAGCCATCATGGAGCTGTGGGTTCCGTAATGACCAACTCCTAGCTCATGTACTCAATGTGGTCACACTGCACTTACAATGTCTAGGAATAGACTTAATACACTGTAGGGGCACCTTGCTCATTCAGGTATCCCATCACCTGTGGTATAGTGCACCCTGCCTTAGGGCTGTAAGGCCTGCTAGAGGGGTGACTTACTTATGCCACAGGCAGTGGGTTGTGGGAATGGCACCCTGAGAGGGATGGCATGTCTACTTTACCTTTTTTCTCCCTACCATCACACACAAGCTGCAATGGCAGTGTGCATGTGTTTGGCATGGGGTCCCTTAGGGTGGCACAATACATGCTGCAACCCTTAGGGACCCTCCCTGGTCACAGAGCCCTTTGTTCCACTGTGTGCGACAGGGGTGCGCCAATTGTGGAAACAAGGGTACAGTTTTGGGAAAGTTCACTGGTGCTGAGGCCTGGTTAGCAGAATCCCAGAACACTCTCAGTTAAGTCAGCATCAATATCAGGCATAAAGTGGTGGGTGGGGTTGGGGGGAAAGGGGGATGTAACCATGCCAAAAGAGGACTTTCCTACAGTAGCTACATAATCTTAATAACAGTCACATAGGGTAGGCAACATGCAGTCTCAGACCTAAAATTGGGTCCACTAGTGAGTACTTATATAGCCAGTAGTCAAGGGCTTCGAGTAGAATGAAGAAGTCACAGATAGTAACAGTGCCCTACTCACTATTACCAGAAGTTGCTGGCCTGCATATTGTATCTGGTAAAGGGATTCTCTTTTATATAAGCCTTAAAGTCAGATACTATTCTGCTTTTGACTATAAAACAACTGGATCAGAAAGAATACCTCCAAAACTGAAGTCAAAACTGTTAGGCTACCTTTAGCAAGACACTCCCATTAAGACAGGAGACCACTCACTTGAATGTTGCTTGAATGACTACATAATAATTCTCACAAGTGCTACTGACCGTTGATTAATGAACAAAGAGAAGGTAGTTGGAACTTCAAGAAACAATCTAAGTTTTACCCTACAACATAGAAATGGCATTTCAGTCCCTAGGAAAGAAGAAAATGAAGTTTGTAGGCTTGCGTTCAGTTGTGAGTTTTATCTCAGTACACTGAGTTCCAGTTGGATGACATAAATAAAGAGCTGATCCCTATAATAGGGGCCTGAGGGAATTAGTGACACCAGCAGTAACCAATTTCACCAGTCTGGGGGATGTTGACAGTATGTGGACAATAACAGCAACATATCCAAAAAAGTACACAGGTCCTGGGTGTGAAGTAAGGAAAGAACGTAAGAAATGCCAGCCAATAGCTATAACTAAGAAACAAGGAAGCAGAGTACACCCATCAGGGGCACAGCAGCTCAGAGTAGCGATGGATTGGCAACATGATGCTGAACTCAAAGAATGCTAAAGGGGTGGCCCATTCTTAATCTGCTATTCCATAAGGAAGGTTCACTGAAGTCTGTCGTAAGTCGTGCTTCAACCAGAGTGGTCAACAGAAGAGGAAATAGTATCTGGCAGTAGTGTGTCACTTCAGTTACAACGTGAAAGTGACCAATTATAGGAGAGCAGTGGAAAAAGTTGCAGTTTTACATGAAGAGAATGGACTAAAGTCAGGTGGAGAACACCAGACATTTCAGACCTTACTGCTACTTAATTTTTTCTTTTTTGGTTAGTCCAGTGATGCCTACTCAGAGAGTCTGCGACTATTTAGAACATTAACTAATATTAGCAGATTAAGGAAGAATATGTACATATAAAGCAAGATGGAGATCTTCAAAACCCACTACGACCTTTCCAAGACCCAATTCTTCAGCTACCTGCAACTTGAACACGCTCTGACTTACATCCAAGACATGAATTGTGGGGCTTCCCAAGCATAATCCATTGGATGCCACACTACTGATGGGCAGACTGAAGAAAGGCAGCATTTCCCACATCCACATTTCCCTTGTCACTAACACCCCTGATGTCTTTACCTCCCTGAGGGAGAAATGGGGTGGGTTGGATAGCCTTGACTGGCGACTTGCATGCATTACCCCCTGGGAAATTGCCATGTCCTTTTTCACTCAGACGGATTCAACTGAACTACCTCCAAAGCGCCTAGGTCACGCCTCAGAGATTGTGTCAAGTAACAGAAACTCCCCCATCCTTCCTGTTTCCCAGATTTTTTTCATATGACCTGACATTGCCCTCTATTGCTGAGTACTGGTACCAGATAGCAAACTCCCTGACCCAGGTATTGGGATACCCAGACATACTATTGCCTAAACATGCCCACTTAGATGTGCATCCCGATTTGAAAGAAACTAGTGCAGAACACCATTTGATAGAGTTGGCTATGGCATTTGCTAAAAGAGACATAGCTCAGAAATGGAAGACAGCAGGTCTGCCCATGCTTACTGAATGGCATCTGGAATGGACTGGTGCACGAAGGAAGGAGAACCTATCTATGTGGCTAGGGGGTGCCCCCGCACATGGGCAGATCTGGGGGATAAAGGTGGGAACATTACAGTCTTGATTTGTTGTCTACCTGACCAGGTTTTAAAGAGTGGTTATTGCAGAGATCAAGCCTCTCCCTGCAGGGTGCAATAAATCATGTGTAAGTAGTGAAGCTGTCATATGATGTGCAAGCATGTTTCTGTGCCTGTGACATTAAATCTGGTGAATTTGCAACACAGATGAATAATGAACCAAGAATAAGAGCAGGCACGTTGGATTGTGTATGGGCAGACTAGACTGGAATATTGTGTGCTTTCACATGAGTCTACTTAGATTGATAAGATAATTGTTCCCTAACTTGATTATGGTATGATGCTGACCTATAATTTTGTGACAAGGTACTGTAACAAATGTATTGTACCTTTTATTGTTAATCTGAATAAAGATTGTTGATGATGACTCTGCTTAGAGAAGTATTGACAATGGCAGGTATTTTCCCTCTGCTTACTGAGATGAAGACAGAGGATTATCTATATGGAAGGATTAGCACAAAAGTAACAAAGACGGAAGGGTCTACTCAGGAGCCATTGCCTTATTGGTGGGCATAGCTGCCACCAATGGTAAGGTACCTGTAAAAACTATTAAGGGTTATAGGAAGGTGGATATGTGTGATCTGGTGATTGTGGGTTTCCTGTATATCCATAAAACCAATCAATCTGTTTATAAAAAACAAAAACAAAAACAAAAACAATTGAAACGTTACAAACACTGTACTGAAATTTGAAAAATGAAGGGTCTGATTTAGAGATTGGCGGACAGGTTACTCCATCACAAACAAGGCCGATATCTTGTACGCCATATTACGATGTCCGTAGGCTATTATGGGATCATAATTTGGTGAATGGGATTTCTGTAACGTTTGTGATGGAGTAAACCCCTCCGCCAAACTCTAAAACAGGCCCTACCTATGTTGATGTTCTTTTCTTGATTTGTAGGAGCAGCACAACTACCGCAAAAGGAATCAAGTATGGACTATTGGTAGCCACAGCTGAAGCCCTGGTAAACACCGACAAAACGAGAGCATGTATTTGGTGTGAAAAAGACGAAATGATATGCTGGTGTTCATCATACTACTTCCTCTTTTAGAAATAAAACTACATTTTAAGACGCTCCAACTTTGTGATTAAAATGAAAATGTAGAGGTTTTTGTTTGTTAATTAAATAAAATACTTCATAATTTGTGTATTTAGTGTACACTTGTATTTTTGTGTTTTGTTTCGAGGATCAAATCATAGAAATTGCCTAGGTTGGAGTCCCCAGTTTCCAGTAGGGAATTAGTTGGGGTCCACGGAAGTCAAATGGTTAAGAACTAAGGGCCAAACTTAATGGAAAAAATTTGGCAGCATTGTGCACCATCATTTCCAAAAAGCAGGGATGCGCTGTAATTACTAGAATACGGCCCACCTCTGTGTTTTCCCCTGCGCGGGTGCTAAATTTGCTGCTGTGCGCCAACGCAGCCACCCATGCACTGTTGTGCAAGGATGGCTGCATTGAGGGGGAGGTTGTTTTGGTGCAGGAAGGAAAACTTTCCTGCATAAAAACAGTCTTAAATGGCGATTTTCTCTTTCTACGTGTGCTGCAAAATGTAGCACACATAGAAAGAGCAAAAAACGAGGAGAAATGAAAGCATTTGTCTTCGCTGTGCCACTCTAACGCCACCCCCGGGGTGGCGTTTTTGGCGCGGCCTCAGGTTTATGAACACTCAAAAATCTGAGGCAGCGTCAAAATGCAATGGGTGTTGCTGTGGCACGCCCACAGCAACAGCCATTACACTCCCCTTCAACGCAAAGTGCTCCGTGTGAACGGGCCATGTCTACAGAGTGGCGTTAAGCCACAAAAAGTGGAAAAGGCTACACAAAGAGACAGAAAACTTGTTTTGGGCATCTGGACTAGAAGTGAAGGCCCAGTGGAGTGGGCACTGTAAACAGTCTGCTTTGCAGACCTGTTGCTATCATTGGTGCTGCAGATTTATGGCTGTTTTATACTTCTTCCTTGCTTGCAATAGAGGCCCAATGGCATGTGAGCTGCACCAGTGTTGCTGTGGGCCTCGCAGCCGGCAAGGGAAGGGAACATGAAGCAAAGAAGGCACGTTAGTTTGGGCATCAGAGAGAATGGAGGGAGGGAGAAGTGGAGTGTGAAATGGGGGCCTATGTTGTTTACAGAGGGCAGATGAGACAGCCTGCTTTGCACGGCAGTATCTATTATTAGTGATGCAGATGCTGTGTCATTGGGACCCATTATGTCACCATTATGAATGTCTTACTTCAAAAAGAGGGTATGGGGGTTAATTCTCCTTGCGAGCATTAGGGCAGATGGCAGTCTTTACGCAAAAAGCAGGGCAACATTTGGGAGCTCATTTTCCAAAAAGGGACAGTTAGTTTCAAGACTGAAGTGATGGTCAGGTATGGTGGAGAAGAAGTCAAAGAAGAAGAGGAGATAGCCTACTTCTCTGGGCCGCAGCTCTCATTAGTGCAGGTGGTGGAGTTGCATTGGGGCCCACAACACCCGGATTATGGGAAGGAGTGCTTTAGATCAATTCTCTTTTTGTTTGATGCCACTGCTCCTTTATAAATCTCATTTTAGTATGGATTACAAGCTACATAAAAACACCCTTGAAATGATCTCCTAATCCCTACCCCCTGTGATCAGCCCTGCCCGCCTTGTTCCCCAAATCCTTGCCATTACGTTTTGGAGGGGGCCCAACTTCAAAACATTTTGTTTGGGGAGGCGTAGTTCAGAGCAAAAAAGTTTTAAGACCTCTGCCCTAAACAATGCGAATTGTTTTGTAATGTTTGCGCTGTCAGTGTTTTAATAGAGAATCCTAATTTTACCTGGCTCCTAGGCACACCAGCATTTGAAACTTGCCATCCTTTCCAATATTTCTGGGATTGTTGTTGATTGCATTGAAGAATCGGCAGAAAATTCTTGCCCTCGTCTGCCAGTTGTCTTCTACGGCCATTCCACTCTCATCAAAAGTTTGATCATAATGTGCTTGTGCTTTTTCTTTGAGAGAAAGAAAGGTAGATATATTAGCAAGGTTGTAAAAAATCAATCCAGTTGCATGATCAGGGGCTTGGAGGGAGTTGCCACAGCCCCACTGGTCCTGGCCCTCCTATGTGCCACCCCCACAAAACAAACACAACATGTTACCTGTCTTTAAGTGCTGCAGGTAGGGCAGCAACTGAGGGAAAATGTAAACACGCACTGTGCTGCAAGATAACGGTGTCTATGTTTTTCCCTATTTTTTCCCCCTTTCAACTCCGGGAGAGATGGACACGGGGTGGCAAGGTGGACTGCGCTATCACAAACACAACATACCAAACAGCTAAGGAGTGAGCAGCTGCAGCAAAGGTACGCGTGAGTCGTATGTCATTCTCTGAGCTTGTTTATACACAATTCCCACCTCTGGCCCTGCACGTGCATCCCCACGATTCTGTGCATCTGGAGCTCTACGTAATGGTCAGGCAGCACTGCAGCAGAACCACTGTGCACGGCGAAGGAGGGGAGACCCATTCTGTATTTTAGTATCATGAAGCGCTGTTTCAGCCTTTACGGACAGGCAGGGTGCAGGCGGAACTCGCTCTTCTGTGCAGAATAGTGGATTTCCGCTTGGGAAGGCACTTTTTTTTAGTTATACCTGAGGTATCCGCTTGCCCATTTATAACACATATGCATATATATGTATAATTTATGAATATTTTTAAACCCCTCAAATCCATCCACCTCTCACTGCTGTAAAGTAGAAATTGAAAATAAGGCGGCCATTTTACACTTGTGTCTGAGAGGAATTGTGCCCCCAGTATTAACGGGAGGGTAACACATATTGCGTAGCAGATTTTGATCCGGTAAATATTTTTATAACAAGTGCGATCAATCAACATGATTTTATGATATATATCGCTTATATGCAATTCAGTAGCATTGTTTCCCAAAGTTTTTCAGTATTAAAATGAATTCAGTACAGAGTAGCATGTTTTGTATTCAAAAGAAATGAAAATGATATTTAATATGTGTGTTTCTATTTTTCCTGAAGCAAGTGAAAAACTGCAGACGTTTGGCAAAACATTTTGATGGAGTTAATTCATCATCATCAAACAGACTTTATTCGACTTTCAACAAGTCATAAAAGTATGAAATAAAACACATCTATGTATATAAACACAATAAATAAATAAAATGATAAAAGAATAAATAGTAAAATAAAGATGCACATCATTAATTTGTCCATATACAAATATTTAAATAACCTTAATTAAATTTAGGCCTATGCACCCATGGACTTCCTTGCAGTTAGAACTAAGCATAAAAAAATTGCCAAAATTCCACACATTTCGATAGAAGATAAAACCTGTAAGCTAAAATACACATCACGACACTGGCGCAAGTTAATCGATCTTAAAAATGGCAATGAAAAAAGTTTTCTCTGTTTGTCATAAAATTTACAAAAGAGGACCACGTGCATCGTAGATTGGGCTGCCTTCGCGTCAGAGGAGCATACTCTTAAGGCTGTACTCCAATCATTCATAGTCGGGAAAGTTACAAGACGATGGAAAGTATCTAATCGTAATCTTGTAAGGACAAAACGATGTCGAGGGTTTGTCACACTTACTAGGTAAGGCTGCATACCTTCCGTGGTCAGAATTAGTTGGTTGGACATAACACTGGACTTTCTCGATTCAGCTTCCCATCGCTGGTCTTCCAGGTACTTCAATGTCAAGGCCCTCAATTCTTTCCTGGTTATTTTTCCCGATGATTCTGGGTTTGTATAATAGTCTAACAACCCATATTTCCAAAAAAGAGCATAATATATTTCAACCAAGGAACTCTTAACGAGTGAGTTAGCCTCATGCAATCAGAAAGGATGGCCTTGTTTAATCCAGTGTACTCCGAGGTCCACACTTTGTGCCATAATAATAATGGCTGTATCTTTATCAAATCAGCTACAAAAGAAACCCCTAATTCCACGTGGCTCATGTATGACGATGTACCGTTTGGTACCATTAACAAGTATCTGAGAAAATCATTCTCCACCGTCTGAATCGGATTACAATTAGTATACCCCCAAATACCTGAACCATACATGGCAGCCGGGATGCACTTAGCTTTGTAGATTTTTACCATTTTCGGCGGGGTAATGCCCCCTAGCCTTTTAGAAAAGATCTTCAGAGCCATTGTTTTAATGATCTGGTCTTTTTTAGTTTTCACACAATGTGCCCAGGAACCCTGTTTGTCAAACATTATGCCCAGATATGAAAAGGTACGAGCTATCTCCACTTTGTCCTCATGGATGGTAGTATTGTAGATCTTGCCCGATTGCCTACCGCAATTCATTATAAAAGTTTTGGACCGATTAACTGTAAGTCCCAGATCTGTCATAAAGGTTATGCAGGTGGTTAAGAGTTTTTGGAAGGCTAATGGTGTCCTAGCCATAAGTACTGCATCATCTGCGTAAAGCAGTACAGGGACAGCACGGTTGCCTATTTGGGGAAGATCTTTACATTTGCTTATCAGATCACGTTCTAAGTTGTTTTTGTATAATGAGAACAAGAGTGAAGCAAGAACGCAGCCTTGGCGCACCCCTCTATATATGCCAAAAGGCATAGTGCATTCCCCTCTCATCCCGTGCCTTACTCTTGCTCTACATCCTGTATACATGTCCCGTATAAACTGAGCTATTGTTAATTCGACCCCCATGCTACTTAAAATGTCCCACAACTTCTTGTGTAATACGCAGTCAAATGCTGAGGATAGGTCTATGAAGGTCAGGTACAAATTACCCTCTCTGGTCTTTGTGTACTTCCCCACTAGGAGGCTTAAATTCAGGCCCTGTTCCACTGTACCTATTCCTGTGCGGAAGCCATACTGCACTGGGGGTAAGATGTCATTTCCTTCCGCCCATGTTTGGTGTCTATTTAAGATTATTCTCCCCGCTAATTTAGCTGTTGTGTCAAGCAGGGAGAATGGCCTGTAGCAAGCTGGGTTGAGGCGGTCACCTTTTTTATATATAGGGATGATGATGGAATCTCGCCACGTCGATGGGGGGCCGTGTGTACAAAAGGCTCTCAATACCTGTGTCTTTAGTGGGCCCCAAAGGTGCGTGTTTGCCTTGTATAAATCTATTGGGACACCGTCGGGGCCCAGCGCTTTCCCCGCTTTGCTTATATTTATGGCTTCCACTACCTCCTCTAAACTAAACTGGGCTTCCTGAGCGTCTGGGACCTTTAAAAAGACCACATAATCTATGTCAGTAGATTGGCGGTATATCTAAGAAAAATATACGATCCAATCCTCTTCCGAAATTGCGATTTCCATTCTGGGGATATCTCTATTCCCTAACACAGGAGTATTTATTATTTTCCAGAAGAGGATGTTATCCTTCGCAAGGCTAGCTTTATGTAAATTTTCCCACAAATTTCCTCATGGTGGATTTCCTCCTTTTTATGGCTGTCTTATATGCCTGTCTACACATGCGTATTTCAATCGGGCATCTTATTGGGGCACTTAAAGCTTTTTTTAAACTCGTGTGTGCTTTTGTGCAATCATGGTCCAACCAGCCACTTTTCCTTTTTTTCCCTGCCTTTCCCTGCCTGGTAGTAAGAACTTCCTTCACGCCTTGCGTTATCTGAGAAAAGGCACTTAAACATTTTCCTGGTTCTATGTCCTCACTAAGGCAGTCTACGAAGGCTTGATTATATTTACATAATAGCTGTTTCAATAGAGCCTGTGAATCTATCCGAGACCATCTCAATGTATATCCATTGCTCGGAGCTAATTCAATGTCGTTTACCATCGTGACCTTCTTGTCTTTAGCCAATGTAACAGGAGTTAGTGAGAGTTCCAAACTCTGAGGGAAGTGGTCGCTTATTGCAATGTCATGAATTGTATAGTTAGTAAAATAATATGAAAAATGGGTTGACATTAAAACATAATTGATCACTGTATCAGCGACCCTTCCATTAAAAGTTGGTTTAAACTGTGGTTCTTTGAAATGTAATTAGTTTACAAAAGACAGGTTATGTTTTTGAGCCACTAAGTTCATCGCATCTCCTTGGATGGTATGTGAGAAATGAGGCCTTAAGCCAGTGTCTTCTGTATCCCAACCACACACCTTTTCCGAAAGTTCTTTACAAAGATGAACATTAAAATCACCGCCCATATGATAAAAGTCTCACGTCTATTATTTGCAAATATTTTCTCTAGGTCCTCTCCCATCTCCGTTAAAATATTAAGAATTTCTCTTGGTGATGCATTGTTATAAAAATTAATAACTACTAGCTGAATATTCTGATCCAGGTTACTCTCTATCATTTGGTAGTGTGGTCTCGTAATTTGCATTTTAAAATTCTGTAGACACAGCTTATTGGAAATGTATGTGCATAAACCTCCTTTTGGTCTGCCATGCTTGGTCTGTACTGCAGGTGTGTGGAATGTCTTATAGCCATTTATATGAACAGGGTTTAATATCCAAGTCTCCTGGAGGCATATGCAGGAGAAATCTTCTATAAAGTTCACCCAGAGCTCGTTATTAATCTTACTAATTAGGCCTGCCACGTTCCAATAAAGTACGGCTATTTCCATGTTCTGATGGAATTGGGAACACGCATTACCTTTGATTGGTGTGGGCATGCCGCCATCTGTTATATAGATTGCTATCGAAAGGGGATCTCTCTGGTTCGGCTGGGTCTCTGCGGTGTTCCTGTCGGATACCATTGCATGCGGTGTGTCTCCCCTGTTCATACTAGGCCCTTCTGTGTTTGCTTCCGGGACCACTTCATAAGAGGAGTCTTTCTTATTCATGCTGAGTCAATCCAGACCTTCTAGTGTTGTAAGAGGTTGGAATCTATTGCTAGAAAGAAAGGGGTCTGGACTGTTTAAGGATTGGTTGCTTACTGATTGTAAGTTCCTAAGGTTATGCCCTAGAGGTTTTTGATAGAAAAATCCCAAGGGTAATAGGGAGATTTCTTGGAAGGTGGCTTGTCTAGCTCCTAATTCACGAATAATACTGTCCACCAAGTTTGGGGATTTGAATGAAAGGACCACACAGTCTCCTTCCAACTCTTTCTCCCTACTTCCTATCCATTTGACTCTTCTAACCATTTTTATATCATCAAAAGGGGCCCCTGTCCTTCCGGAACCCAAACGTGTTCCTAGTCAGTTCAAAGTCTTATTCCACAATGCCGCCCACGTTTCCTGCTGTTGTTCACCTATAGAAGGAACGTTTGCCAAGACCACCACGTATGGAGTTGCCTCCGGAGGAAGGTGTAGAAGGTCGCTTGGAGTATGTATAGACTTCAGAGGTCAAAGGTCTTATTCCACTACGTTGTCTCCCTCCTGGAGTTAATTATTAATGAGCACTCATGCTCTAAAATGAGAAGAAGGTGAATATATCGGTCATCCAACACTCATTTCTGTATTTCTTCATGGTTCATCAAAAGAAGCCATTTTATAAAAAGATACAATCTCTTCTAAAACGTGTCTTAACATATGTACCTAGCTGCAGGCTACAATCAAGGAATGTCATTTAAAAAAATACCCCTGTTCTAATTAGGAAGCCCAGAAAGGTATAATCAGGTAGATGAGCCACCATATTCTTTATGCAGCACAGTGGAAAAGGGAAGGAAATGAAGTGAGTAATCATAGTAGTCATCATCTTAATGCCACCACTGGGGAGGAGGATGAGCGGTTTATGACTTCAGTTGGGTTCCCATGAAGGAAAAAATTGACTACAATAATGTTTTACATTCTCAGTAATGGAACGACAAGCTCAGCCCCATCAAGAAGTGGTATGGAAACAACAGAATTGTAACACCTATAATGATAAGATAACTTACCCAAACAGGCTGCTTAAGAAGGCTAGGCCTCCTTGGGTACCTACTCAGGGGTGTGTCTAATAAATGTGTAGATTACTTTTTAGGTTGCCCCTTTACTGATGTCAAGAATAGGAACACATCATCATAAATTCAGCATGGCAGAGTAGCATCTTTTGAAATCGGCACATACTTTTGAAGAAAGTGGTCTAGTAGCCTTCTGGCAGGTATACATTTGTAAATTGAGGATGTGTTTTGCAAGGAATGGAAGGGTCCTGGCTGTGGGAGACACTGGCCAAGGGAAGGCCGAGGTTGTCGAAGTCCTGTCTGCATCATGACAGTAAGGTGGCAGAGGGGTAAAGATGTAGGATATTCAGATTCACACAAACTTGTACTTCGTTTTTTTGTATTTAAAAATTTACAATAATTATTGTGACCCCGCACAGTAATTATCAGCAGTTATTACAGTTTTTATGTGTAGACATAACATTGAGGGTGTTCAAGGAACACTACAGGGAACCGAATGTCTTCATCACCAGGTGTAGGCTGTGCAATGTCTTTTTAGAGCATAGTCCATTATAAGCAAATCACCTAAACAGGAACCATTTACTCCACTTGCTGAGCCACTCATTCTGCATTTTGATCAGGGCCTTGGCGAAGACCAAGGAACCATTATCCTGTCAAAAGGCGAAGATCTAGTGGCATATCACCACAGACTGGTGTACTATACATTGGTATTTCAAGACTGTAATACACTTCCTGAGGGACCAGAATGCACTCCTAATCGTTCCCTGAAGGTGGATTGGATTTCCGATTTTTGAGTAGTAGGAACTTGTTTTGAGTAAAGATTTAAGATAAGACACTTGAAGTATGGTCAAGGTAATCACTGACCTCTTTACGTCTATGAGTTTTTAAGCATTTGCCTGGGACTGTCGTACACTTGGTGCCCTGGGGTACAACAGGCATTTGCTCCCCGTTTTGGTGCCCCATACCACGAGGGTATTCCTGAATGGCCTGCAGACTCTTTTTTAGCCCCTTCTGTAATATGGCCTTGCAAATGCAAAATGAGCACTGGAACAATCCCACAGGGGCTTCCCTCTTTCTAATGAGGATGTGGTCCCAATCAAATGAGGGAAAGACAGCCCCTGGTGGTGTATGAGAGAAGTGGGCACAAGGGTAAAAAAGCCACCAGGAGGTGCACTGACTGTGTGTTAAATATTAAATATGATTGTGAGCCTCTGAGGTTACCCCTCGAACAAAGGCATGAAGATTGGGGGACCTTTAAACACCCCCAACGCAGGTGCAGCCAAACGCTGCCCTGATGCTGAGCAATCCATGCCCCTCTTGAACCTGAAGCTGGGTCTGCACAATACACCTGATAAAGAAGCACTTTTTGAGGGGAGAAAGACATTACCATCAATGCTCCTATCGTGTAATTGAGAAAGGGCACTGCCAGTAAAAAAGTGATAAAAGGGTTTGCCCCTCCAAAATCATCAAACAACCAGGTCTTGTATGTCTATTACGAGCATGGATGATAACCATGCACTTTACGGAGTGGTTATTCCAGAGATCAGACCTCTCACTGCAGGGTGCAATTAATCATGTGTAAGTAGTGAAGCTGTTACATGATGTGCATGCTTGTTTCCTAGCAGTAAGGTAGCTCTGTGCCTGTGACATTAAATCTGGTGAATTTGCAACACAGATGAATATTGAACCAAGAATAAGAGCAGGCACATTGGCTTGTGTATGGGCAGACTAGACTGGAATATTGTGTGCTTTCACACAACTCTGCTTAGGTTGATAAGACAATTGTTCCATAGCTTGATTATGGTATGATGCTGACCTAATACTTTGTGACAAGGTACTGTAACAAATGTATTGTATCTTTTATTTTATTCTTTTATGGATTCTTGTTAATCCGAATAAAGATTGATGATGATGAAGACTCTGCTTAGAGAAATATTGACAATTGCAAGGTTTATGCCCTCTGCTTACTGGGATCAGGACAGAGGATTACCTAAATGGAAGCATTAGCCCAAAAGTAGCACAGATAGAAGAGTCTACCGGAGTGCTCATTACCTTATTGATGTGCATAGCTGCCACCAATGGTAAGATACCGGAGTCTTAGGCCATTCAGGTGAACAACAGAACACGAGCGACATGAAAGCCCTGGATTCATTCATTTGAATGCAACTCTAACCCCCTAACGAAGGGCTTAATTCTCACGCTTCTTATACAAAGAGTGATCACATAACTATAGGATATTTCCTTTTGTCACTAGGATTTGTAGAGCACACTGACACATACAGGTGCCTGGTACTAGAACAGGAAAATCAGAGCAAAAGAGAACCCCATGTCAAGCTGGTGTATTTCAGAAAAGGAAGCATTTTAATATATTCCTGAAAACCAGATGACTGGACCTGAGCCTCCGGACGGCAACTGGGAGCTAGGACACAAAATGAACAGGCATTCACGTGGGCCTCTTAAACATAGGAATTGGCAACGCCACATGATTATTTGATCTAAGTGGTAACATGGGCATGTCAGTGTGCAGTTTTTCACAACCAAAAAGGGGGTCTGTATTATGGACATTGAATATAAATCTGAAAACGCCCACTGTGGAACAGGTAGCAAATCCAGTGCACTTTTGTTTTGAGCTTCTGCTGTGGGTCCGTACTTCGGAAGGCTGAAGAGATGTCTAACTTGGAAGGGTGGTAATCCTCATCATCAGACCCCAAACTCTTCCCTTGTACTCAGGGGGAACTATAGCAGATCTCTGTCCGCTTGTCCGAATTGATGGATGTGGTGCTGCAAGGTTTGACCATGTGTTTACAAAGATATTTTGTCACTCTCCTCTCATTTGGACAAAGGTTGCTCCATAGAATGCTCCATAACCTTGAGTCCTGTGACAGTTATCGATGTTTGCACAATGCCAGGCATACAAGGAAAGGGTTGCGAGTAAAGCACCCTGCACTGCTACTCACTTTCAGGAAGTCCATGGACTGCGACCTTAACAATGACAGCCTTGGAAACCTATCACAAGCTATTACTTTGGAAATCCTCTTTCTCTGCTGACTTTAAGGGGAGAATCGGGCTAATCAATCTCAATGGTATTAGAGTGAGCTGATATAAGCAGTTCCACTGATAATGCCACTCTTTTTTTCACTGTAGTGGTCTAGGAACTATTTAACATTGGTAGGTTCAGATACCAAGACATCCTCACCCGTAGAGCCCTCTGTGAGATAAAGTTTGACTAACAGCGGTAACACCAATGTCATATGGTACCTTGCAAAAGAAAACCTTAGTTTATATTCTACAGAAAAACTGACTAGTCACTTTTGAGAGGACAGAAGATGCAGTTCTGGGCAACTCCTGTTTCTCTTCATACTTTCCAACTACTTCTATTTGTGAGGACAAGAGGCGACAAGACTCTTCTTCTTGGCCAACTCAGCATCAGAGGTCGGCTGCCTAAGTACTCCTGTAAGTTGTCCAGTTCAGTATTATGGCACTATGGTACTTTAAGATAGCATCAGGGTTTGCTTAAAAGACAACTGCGCCTGAGTGTTAGCTTATCAAGGGAGCCAGAAGGGCGACCCATGCCATGCGTACTGTAACGCTTTGAGGAAGTAGAATTGAAAGAAAATAAATACAAAGTCAACAATGAGCCTGTAGTAAATAATAAGCATGCATATCTGATATAGTACATTACCAATGCAATACTTCTGGAAAGGGAACAAAACTGGGCCCTCAAGTTCCCATACTTTATAAATAAGGACCTTTTATAAATAAGGTGATGCTTTGTTGCTGTTGGTCATACAAGGGAAAGATCGAAAATGAAAGATTGCGCTTCAGATCTTATTGGCTTTGCAAGGTAAAGAATGACTGAAGGTAATTAGATAAAAGGACAACAGGGAGTTGAAATGGGTGGCGCAATTTCAATACAAAAAAAGACAATGCTAAAATTGCTGATAGGCTATACAATGAAACTTTGCTTGATTGAGGACATTTTCTCATATAATTACTATTTGGTTTCATTGGTATGAATGAAAGATGCACAATGTATCAGATGACAATAAACAAAATACATTACATTACAAAATATAACTCCCAAATACCTAGGTATATAATAGAAATCCAGATTACTTTCACATTTTAAAGATATACAAATAGAGACCAAAGACTGAAACATGGTTGAAACAGAAAAAAAGGTATAACGCCTGTACTTGAAACCTTAGCATTCCTACATCTTCATTCAGACTTACCTAGAAAATCCCATATGAAAACATTTTTAAACAGTCTTGGTGATTTGAATCCATGCTGAAACACCTGTTCAAGAGCTGTAACTAGCCCGTTCTCTCCGCAAAGCAGCAAAGTCAAACTTCCTCTCTGAGGTACAGAATAAATGTTTTTATTAGTACTTTTTTTTTATAGTTGCAAACTCACTAAAAGAAAACAAACAGAATTAGACTCAAATGTATGCACTGACCTGCCGACTCCTCTGATAAATTCACTAAGATCAGCTATGATAAGGCGTCTGTGCTAACATCTTTGTGACACATACAGTTGAAACAGAGATCTAACCAAAAGCCTCTACCATACCAGTGCTTTTTGTCTAGTGTTAATCAATGGGAAATGGCATTTTAGCTTAGCCATGAACCATAGAGTCACCCTCCGAGGTGCAGAGGTAATCACTGAAAGGCTGCCAGATGTCTGTGGGTCAAGACGAGGGGAGTTGGAGGTGTGCGTACTCCTCACAGTATGTCATGCTTTTAAGTCACCCAGAGGAGGTGGTAGCCCTGCTACCACTCCAGTGTAATGTGATCTCTCATTTGGCCAACAAAAGTGCCATTGATGTAAGATGGCGCACCGAGCGCAGAATGTCCCTAGTGTGGCCCTGGAGAGCAAGAAGAGGGTTGGGAACAAGCTCAACATCTAACACAGCAGAGACATATGTGAAGACGGGGGTCCGGTATCTAGAGACCTATGGACATGTCCAGGTCAAACGTGCGAAGCCCGCACTTGGGGAATGGAACTTAGGGCAATGGTCAGTCTTATTAGGGTCCAATTTAGTAACATCCAATGGAGAGACATAGCAAAGGTGGAGAAATTTAAAATGTAGCATTTTATGTCTACAGCTATTGGAAATGCGCTGAGTTTGTGAGTCGCACTATGTCATATCTTGTCGGTAAGGTTGATTCCCAGCTCCACCACCCACGGCCACGGCTCCCATCCATGCATAGTTGTGTCAGCTTCATTATCGACACACAAATGATATAGCCTAGAGGTCAAACGGTCACCCTCCACGTTAGAGACCACATGCGTCAACAGTGAAAAGTCCTCAGGGACTAATGGATATGAGGGAAGAATAGATCGGAGAGTATTGTGGAGTCTCACAAAAAACAAATAGATCCATATGGGAGACAGCCTGGGGGCAGCGAGTGGCAGTTGGTTGCAATACACGGCCATCGGGAAGTAGATCCCCCATAGTGAAAAAGTTATGGCAGTGAAGAGTGCGCTGCACTAATTTCTCCCATGTAAGAGGGAGCCATGGATTGTTGTGAAGGGGGAAGGCAGCAGAATAAAGGGGACCACTGCCTAGTGCCCACCGCAATCTGCACCATGCCCAGCAATTCGTGGACATGGTTTGGACATCACTGCATCCAACAAAATGCCCTTTGGTAATATCTGTGAAGGTAGGAGCCCATCCAATTGACCCTGCTCGGGCCTCAAATATGGGAAACAGGCATCCAGATGATACCACCAATGCGCATATTGACACTGGGCAGTGAGGTAATAGAGAAAAAAATCGGGAACCCCGAAACTGCCACGGTCAAAAGGAAGGGTAAGAGTATCCCAGGAGACAGGAGGACGACCACCCGCCCAGATCAGGCACAAGAGGAGACTAAGTAGTGTGTGGAAGAAAGCCAATGACAGGGGGATGGAATGTTAAAAAAAGGTATAAAAAGCAGGGAAGAACAGCCATTTTAATAATGGCCACCCGCCCAACCACAGATAAAGGGAGTTTAACCCAGCGCTCCACCTGGGCGATAAGGTCCTCCATTACCAGGCCATAGTTAAGCTGTGGGATTTGATCCGTATTTCTGTGTAGACGGATGCCGAGATACTTGGCGCCATCGACAGCCCACTTGAAAGGGAACTCAGCAGGTGCAGGCTGTGCAGAGTCTGTTAACAGAAAGAGCTCTGAGTTAGTCCAGCTGATCTGGAGCCAGATAGGTTACTGTAACAGATAATCTACTGAATTAGGGGGTCAAGGTTGTCCAATGAGCGCCGGATAAAGAGCAGGATGTTATCTGTATAAAGGTAGAGTAAGTGGCCATGAGCAAGCTGGAGTCCTCTATGAGCATGGAGGTCCTGCAAATAATGGACCAGCGGGTCCATTGCAATAATATAATGCAGGGGAAATATGGGGCACCCCTGCCTGGTACCTCGCATGATGGGAAACACATTAGTGAGGGAGCCATTGTGGGCCACCGGGCTGGTATAAAAATAGCATGATTAGGGAGATGAAAGATGAGGGGATACCAAGCCTAACCAGGACCGTCAGCAAGAAGGCCACTCAAGAGAGTCAAATGACTTTTCGGCAGCCAACAAGACAACGACTGCAGGGATGGATGGGGATATCCTGTTAAGGAATGCAAAGATAGCATGCAGATTTAGGAAAGTTGATCGATGAGGGTCAAATCCGGATCGGACAAGTGATATAATTTTCTCCATCAAGAAAGACAGTCTAGTGGTGAGGAATTTGGCCAGTATTTTATTGTCAAGGTTCAGAAGGGGAAGGGGTCAATAAGATGCACAAAGGCTGGGATCTTTGCCCAGCTTTAACAATAAAGTGAGGGCAGCCTCACAGAGCATGGGGGTAGCGTGCCAATAGCTAGAGATTCATTGAATAGTGCCAAAAGGTGAGAAGCCAACTGATGCTTAAAAGCTTTATAGAAGGCCCCGGTGAGGCCATCCAGTCCTGGTTCTTTGGAACCATCAAGAGCATCAATGGCAGGAACTACCTCATCAAGAGTGATTGGTTCACTAAGAAACTGTCACTGCCCATCCTCCAGCCAGACCAGTGCCACCTCGTCAAGATAAGAAGAGTTCAGGGAGAGGACGTCAGGCACGCAAGAAGCATAAAGGCACTTGTACTACTGCTGAAACTCAGCCAGAACTCTGTCACCCCCATAATGGGCTCCCAGTCATCCGCTGCAATTCAGTGACTTGGTTGTGGAATCAAATTTGGTGTAGTAATAGTGCAAGGGTACAACCTGGGCGCTCCCCCTTTCTGTAAGGGCGAACACTGGCGTTCTTTACCAGGTACGCAAGCTCCCTATTCGTGAGGTCACAAAACTTTATTAACAATACCTAGCATTGAACAAACCAGGGATCCCCACCAGCGATGGCAGCATTTTCTATAACCTGCAGGCTCGCCTAGACACGCTGTAGTTGGACGCGAATATCACAGAGGATACCCGCATGTTTGGAAATGTATACCCTATGTATGAAGGCTTTAAAGGCCACCCAAAGGGTGGCCTGTGTCAAGACCGTGCCGGTATTCAATGTGAAGTATTTCATTACCAATTCAGGGACCTTGCCACGGAACACTGGATCACATAGAGCTCCACCATGGAACCTCCAGGTGCACTCCAAGCCATGGTCATTGGGGACCCGCAGTTTAAGAACAGGGCTGTTGTTGGACAGCAACTTCAGAGACCCAAGGTAGGCATTAACCGAGAGGAACCAGTAGTCCAACCTCATCCATACAGAATGGGAAGTTGAGTCTAGAACGTGAATCTCGGGGAAGGTGGATACCAAGCATTGCACAGTATGTAGGTGTCAATGATATGGTGGAAACCATTTAGGGCACGGGGTTCATCATTGGGTTGTGAGCTAGTAGAGTCGGTAAGCAAACACTGCAGCATATTAAGGTCACACCTCAGTATCACATGGTCAGCGTCCAGCCGGCCCAAGTGAGCAGAGAGATCCTGAAAGAAAGCAAAATAGTCCACATTGGTGGCATAGATGTGTAGTAGCAGAACATGTTTGTCTACAAGAATGCCCTGTAGGAGTACATACCGACCAACCGGGTCAGAGTGACAGGCATGAAGAGTGCAGGGTTATGCTTCTCTGTATTAAAACGCGTGTCACAGGACTATGAGCTATAGTAAGAAAAGTATTGATGAGTTCCTCAACCTTTGGCAAAGTGGGGGTCAGCGCTAGGGGACAGGCCACCCCATGCCGTGCCTATTCAGATAGGATAATACCTGCTTCCCTTTTCGTAGATTGTTAATTCCACATATGTTCCATGAAATAAATGTGAGATTGAGCACCCTACTCCTGGTGGGAGAAGTAATATCAGGGAAAAGAGGTGATGTCCGAAGGGTGTGTAACAGGTGTTGGTTTGTGGGCTGTGTGATGTGTTGCAGCAAGCAAACATGAGAAACAGTTTAACATCAACAGAAAACAAACAAAAGGCCACCCCACACCAGACAATAAGGCATCCAGCGAATCTCAGTAGAAGAAAATAGAACAGAAAGTAATCCAATTAAGGAAACTTTGGTGTTTACTATGTGGGCATAAAGACAACCCTTTAGCCAGTGGCCTCGTTAGAAAGGAAACATGTAAAGTAAGTGTGAATCAACTGCAATCGTACAAAGGTGCCATACACAATACCTATATGGACAATTATATGTACCAACAGGTGAGAACAAGACTATGACATCACAAATATATGGCAGTCATGCAGTGACAGAGCAGTTGCCGTATTCACTGGGGATCCAGTGCGGGTGACCGCTGAGAGGCCACTGGGCTAGTGTGCTCCAGTGTCTCTAGACAAGGAGATTGAGGTTTGATGGCAGGGTTTTACAAAAAGTGACTACGTTCGCATGTGTATCAAAACTGCAAAACTTCCCATCATGTTCCACCTGCAGGTGAGCAGAATAGAGCATGGCATAGTGCAGGCCCAGCCTTCTAAGGGTGTTCTTAACATCAGTGAATTTACGTCGGGGTCCTGTACCATGGGAATAAAGTCTGGGTAGAATGAGATGGAGGTACCCTGGTAGTGAAGTGGGACCTGCTCCTAGTTAGGGCGAAGGGCACTACCCCTGTCTTTATAGTTGAAGAGGCAGGCAATGAGAAAACTGGGTGTGGCACCCGTGTGGCACCCACAGAGGGCTTGGGGCCAAGGGAGGGATGGGCACGCTCCACAGCAAAAGTGGAGGTGAAGCCGGAACATTCAAAAAGGTCGAGGAGGAGTTTCTCCAGAAAGGCATCAGGTCATCCCATACTAGTGGTCTCTGCAATGCCAGCAATACGGACGTTATGTCTCTGGGACCAGGCCTCTAGATCCTCACACTTAATTGCAGCTTACTTCAGGATGCATTCCATTGTATCTATACGTTTCTACATGGGGCAGCACCATCCTCCAGGCCCGATAGCCTCTCCCCGCGCCTTCGATTCTGATCCCTTGATGGTCCAAAAGTTCCCCCATTTTTTAGATGCAGCCAACAAGGGTATCGAAACACGCGTCCATCGCGCAGAACCCCGCCTTGAACTCAGCCATAATAGCGGACATGTCATTAGATGAGCCTTCGCCTGGGTCGTGATCAGTAGCTTTGTCTGTGTCGGAAGGAGGGCCCTGACCCCCAGCAGGCAAGGTTCTGTCAAATATTCATCTGCGCTGTTTAGGGTCCGTTCTGCTTATGGTGGCAGGCCGGTGCCCAGCAGCAGTGAGGGCTACCGGGTTGGCCCCCCCTCCGTGAGGGGAAATAGCAGTATGGTGGGCCGCCTGCAACGGAAGGGTACCCAGTCTGGGATTGAAGAGCAGGTCAACAACAGAGCCCATAGAGGGAAACAGGGTCCCAAGCACCAATGTGTTCACTCCAGAGAAGTCACAGAATGGCTAGCCAGAGCAGCAGGGAAGCAAAGAGGGCACCAAGTGCAGGCCCTGGCTGGAAGTGGAGCGATGGCTTAAGAGTGGGGGCATTAGGTGTTTCTCGGATGAGTAGTAGTGGAGGCTATCACCAGATCCTGCACAGATCATGCACCAATGTGTCCCCATGTCAAAGGGCCAAGGGCCACATAGTCCCTCAACAAAACATCAAGGAGCCAGGGGAGGACCTCTCAGGTGACAGGGGGTTAATGTAGCATTGCAGTGGGGAGAGGAATGCACGGCGGGCTGTGGGGCTGGCAGATTACCCAAAAATGACAGCCGTCTTCTCCAGTAAAAATGTAGACTCAATAGCCGGAAGGTGTGCACCTCAAAGGCAAGGTGGTGCCTACCGGCGTAATGGGTATCCAGGGCGGAGCCTCTTCGGCAGAAGGCCAGTGACACAGGGCTTCCCTCTCTCAACGCGATAGGCCCAGCTGCCACCCACACGATCATCAACTGCAGGACGCAAAGGACGAGCCCCAGCCACTACAGCAGCAGGAGGCAATCTCAGGCCCAACGGTCGACTGTAGTGCGGGGGGCCAGCAAAAAGTACCCACAGGGCCACCCAGCACTTAAGGGGACTGAACAACACACAGGAGTGGGCAGCCCAGAACACCCCCCGCATCGCCACTCAGAGGGCAGGAAAGTGCCGACTCCGTGCGGGGGCAGAACCAGCAAGGGGTCCAATCTCCCCGTTTATGAGGAAGGGTCAAAAAGGGAGGCACACAGCACTGGCGAGATCAGGTGACCTCAGGCTCACCTGTGGCCTCTATCGCCACGGGGCCTCTGGGGGTGTGCCGGGCTGCGCGGGCCCCCAATGCTGAAGTAGCAATCAACAGGCGATGATGTCACCAGGAGGCAGCCACCAGGCCTGCAGGAATGTTAGCAGAGTATCCTCTCTGCCCAGAAGGCAATTATTGGAGTGATTCGCCCGAGGGCAAGGCCGCCGGATCCTCACTAGTTTGCAGCCGCCATCTTGGAGGCGGTCGTGGCCACTCCCCCATACCCACAACACACAACATCCACCCCACTTGCCCCCCCAGAAATGTCTAAATAATTAAATAATTAACTGGCCTTTCCTCCCAAACATGGGCAAAGGCCAATTTTGTGGAGACTAGGAGACCACATTACTATGTTCAACACAAGTGGTGTTCACAATTTTGGAATTTATAGTATTTTCGTTTGTTTTCATAAATTGAGTATGGTGTTTTTTGGAGAGTCAGAAATATGTGGCAGATTAACTGGAAGTAGGGCAGATTAGGCCTCAGATATTTCTTTTCTCAGTAATTGTTATCATCTAGTCCATTTGGATATATATATATATTTTTTACATTGGAAACACAGAAGCAACATATGAAGTGTCAAAAGGACCCCCTTGTCTTCCTGCCTTTTAACTACTACCTTCAGTTCTGTTCACCTTGATAACATTATGTTATAGAATCAAGATCTGAGGCTTGTTGGTATGTAACTGTAACCCAGAGTTAAAAGTGAGTCTGGGCTACTCATCACTTAATAGGTGTAACAGGTCGTCTTGCAAATGTCTTATCCCTTTTTTGTATCCTTTGGATATTTCTATGCACTTAAGAACCAGAGGCTAGGGTTTGGTTCATGTTAGATATTATTGTAAAGTGATGCATGTTGTGCTTTCAGGCAGCCTTAGGTTGTAATTGCTCCAGATTCCCCTAGACCACAGGCTTTAAAAAAAGACCCTTTTTAAGAGGGTCTGCACGGCTTATCAGTTCTTGTGGATATACCCTTGGAAGGCATACTCTGTCTGCGGAATGCAGGTTATTAGTAGGGCCTGTGGTAAGTGGTGCGTCCGCTTGGATGTGCTTGGTTTATTCACATAAAGAGAGATGGCAATATAATCCTTTCCGTCAGAAAATCATTTATCACCTGCAGGTCACCTAGAGTCTAAAAAGAAGAAAAGCTGTAGAAGTGTTGCAATGCTTGATTTGATATCAGCGGGAGAAGGACCTCCAGTTAATGTCCTATTATTTCCTGATGATTCAAAAATTATTCATATTCCGGTGCATTATTTAATTTAAATTAATCAAGCCACGACATTGTGATTATGCCAGTTCTATAGAATATGAGCCCAGATCAGTAACACCTACATTGTCTATACAAGAGACCTCACACTGGGCTGTATTGTACAACTCTTTCTTCTATTGGTACTTTTTATTTTTGCCCCTAAAAAGATCTTGGCTCTTCATCTTTGAAGTGATTATAGAAAGCTAGTCAGGCTCGTCATTAAAAATAGATATCCATTGCTATTACTAAATGACATGTAGGTGATTGTCAGAGGTTTTCAAGTTTTTACTAAGACTGACCTGGGAATTAAATTAGCTATGCCATAATAATATGAGTTGTGTATTTATCTACATTTCATATTTAGATATCACCCACCAAGCTGAGAAACGACAGATAACTTTGCTAGGTTTGCATGGGAAATTGACATTTGGTTTTCGTAACAATATGGACTTTGAACAGCACTAACCCAAAATAATCTTGATGCAACACACTTTTTTGTGTTTGATTGTAATAATATTTCTGAACAAGTAAATACGCAAAACTAGCACCTGAAGTTTGGAATTTTCCATTCTTTTTTTCCCGTACATTGTGAAAAATTAGTATTGTAACTTTGCAAGTCATACTACATATAGAAGGCTATTGATATACTTTCTTTCTGACAATATTTTATGCTCCACTATTCAAATCTTGTGTTTTATTTGCATCTGATTCACTTATCTGGTGCATCACACACTTTTTGGCAACTGGTGTGCATAACGTGTTTTGAGCACATTCATAAGATATTGATAACATTTGTTTGAACACTAAGGGACGTGCGACACAACAGAACCATTGTTGCCCTAGGATATGTGTATCTACAAATTATGGTGGTATGGGGAGATAATTATTTATGTTAATAATGTAAAATATTAGGGAAGAGTGAAGGAGAATGGCTTTGGGCCAGAAGCCATATTGGGCCAATATATCAAGACTAGACATGCCGAGCAGGGCATTTCTCATGTAAAAACCCCTCTGGTAAAACCTGTTACCTGGAGCCTTTTGCAGGTGCAAATTTTCACAAGTAATGTGCTAACTAAATTCAGTTAGCGTCAGGTAAAACAACAACATTCCATCAACGCACTAATCATCTTTAAACGTGGCATAAGATAGAATATACACATATATATTCTCTTTTTCATATTTTTTGAATGCAGATTAAAAATAAGTTATGTAAGTAAAATGGTATAGTCATGCTATTGTTAAAATAAGAATTATATTGTTCTTAAGCTTGAAGATGTATGTTTAAATATTGGTTACATTAAATGCTGCAGGAGATTTCGTTCCTAAAGAAGCGGCTGTCATAGACTTGGGTATCTAACAAAGAAGATTATATTACAAGAGTATTACCAATCCTAGCAAATGAAATCAATGATCCTTAGTGAATCTTTATTTGAATCGGAGTGTCATTTATGTAAAACTGTTTATTAACTTATTTCTCAGCAACGGAGCACTTCTACAAGAAATACTGTAGATAGCATCATCATCATCATAGATAAATGAAGTGTCAGCCATTCTGCGTGCACACATAGAGAAACTGAAAAGTTAGGAGGATAAACAACATACAAATAAATACATTTATCATACATTTTTGTACAAAGGCACACATTAAATGTGGACATATGTTGGTTAAGTTAATTCTGTAAAGAAGAGATGTTCCTTGAGAGCAGTTTTAATGGATTCGAATAAAGTCACAAACAACTGAAATCTCCATGCTGCATATGGAGGTTTGGGTGTGGCTAGGACACTTTTCATTAGCATAGCATAGGTTGAGAACAGATACATATCCACACAGGCCTAAAGAGAGGCAATTTAGGAAAGGCCATTCATGAATAGATAAAATCTGGATCAATAGCATGTAAAGTAGCATTTTGCAAACTGTCAACCGGCTTGGTGACGCTACTGACACATAGGGGTACCTATGGGAAGATTGTGAAGGGTCCTTCTGGCAAAATGTAGAACTTCAGTCAGTGGCATGAACGAATAGGACGAGATGTACTAGATGGTTAAAGTAGAGATTGGTAAAAACGAGTGAGGTCAATGTCTTGGTTGCATGAATGCAATAATTGCAAGATTTTTCATATGTACATAGAGGTGTGTCTAGGAAGATTGCAAAGGGTCCTTCTGGCACAATATAGAACTTCAGTCAGTGGCATAAAGGAGAAGACATACTAGAAAGTTACAATAGAGATTGGCAAGGATTAGTGAGGTCAGGGTCTTGGTTGCATGAAATTAATGTTTGGTCAGATTTTCCATATGTTCTATGGCCATGTTTGGTATGAAATTTTCCAGGTTCACTGAGCAGCTAAAGAGTAACCTAAGGTTTCTGACAGGATGTAGCGGTCAGAATCGATGGTTTAAATTAAGAGGGAAAAGAGAACCGTATGTACAGCTGCAGCATGGAAATGTATTATTTTAGTTTTGGATGCATTCAGATTTAGTTTGGTCTGTCATCAAGTAGGAGATAGATGTAATGTAGTTTATGGTGTGTGTTTGGAGATGAGGAGGAAAGGTGGGAAATTGAAAAAAATATGCTGGCATCATTAGTAAAAGATGTAAGAACACCTGAAAGAAGTGATAATACTGCTAAAGGAAATGAAAAGGTAGAAGCGGAGTAGTTAAGACTGCTTTCACACATGCCCAACACACATATGTATGGGGTGAAGAGTGCTGTGGCAATGATCTGAGAGAAAGGATGATAACCTGTTGAGTGGAGAGTGAGTGATCCCACAATAGCAGAGGGTAGAAATCACAATGATGTGATCAACAGTAACAAATGTCACAGATTGCTCACAGATTGACTGAGAAGCATAGTGCTAACATATTGTATGACATTTTATAACTTTTTCTGTGGAGTGCGCCATGATGCAAGATTGTGTGCGTTGTGGTCAGAATAGTTTTTGAGCAGGAATGAATATCTTCTTGCACAAAAACTATTCTCAGGGACTTATTCAACTTCGTATGTGTGCAGCAGAATGCAGTACACCTGTAAAAAAGAAGAAACTAGGCGAAACTAAGATATTTCTCCCTTGATATGCCGTCCTTAGGTATGCGTACTATTTTGGGGCCAACCAGATTTACAGACTTTTGTAAATCTGGATTTGTGTCAGAATCCATGGATGCATGCACAGGAATATCCATGCTCCACACATGGAATGCCTCCCCAACATACGGTAACGCAAGGTACCACTATGCAGTGCTTTGCATTGTTTTCTTTTTTTTTCTAAGGAATGCAAAGCCATGCAAATAAAGATGTGCATGGCTTAGTAAATCCCAAAATACATTTTGGTTTCGGGCTGTGTCAAAAAAGTGACAGAACCCAGATGCAAATTGTTATCAAATCTGGGCCTTGATCCTATAAATTGTTCTGATATCCTACCAGCTTAACAAGAGGATTGCCATCAACATTGTAGGCCGACTCCTGACTCTGTCTCCAGGTATTGGGCTAAGGCTAATCCTTTAGATCAGGCCAGGCAGAAGGGTACACTTCTATGCTCTCAGCGTAGTCTTAGGGTTAGATAGGAACCTCTAGAGCTTCTAGAAAACATTTACCAGGGTTGGATTATTCATTGTCTTCACTATGCTCATAACGCTGGTAAGTGCTTTGTTGCATATGCCTAATTATTGCAGCTCATCTTTTAGGCAAGATTACTATTGTTTCAATAAACGTATTGAAAACATATCTCATATCTCTCTTGGGTTTCACCTGGGCATGCATGAGTGATACAATGAGAGGGTTAGATCTGTTGTTACGACTTCCCTGAGGAACTACAGTGTCATGCTTAGGTCGCTGTAATCACCTTCCACCCTAGTAGATTTGGGGTTCTGGGTTAGGCACTGTGAGCTAGCCATACATTGGGCCAACAGCTCCTGATGGCGTGGATGGAGTCCATCCCCCACATACTGAAGTTCTGTTGTTCTAATACAAAGTCCTATTAGCTTAGTAGGAATCGCATAACATGGTGCCAACAATGTATGTAGGTCAGGTCTTTAACTGGTCTCCTGAGTAGTTTCTCGTGGGTGCCCTATTCACCTCAAAATGGAGAAGTCTGCGGTGTTAGGGATGATATCCTCCTCAGCAATATAGGAAGTACCTATATTTGTCTGTAGGTTGTTCAAGCTTGAACCTCTAAAAGGATACCCCACTTAGTATTTCTTTCTCTGAATTCCATTCACTAAAATGGCAAATTCAGCTAATATTCCTGTTAATTGTGGACATGCTACCACACAACATGTACTCCAAAATGGGCTACCTAACAGGGGTGAAGATGTTTGTTTAAGGTAAATGGGCACAAAGCGTACAAAACTGAAGTATTTTACTCATGGGCCACTTTTCCTGCAGTTGATGCCAACAGAAATACTTTTCAATCATACACAGTGGCCAACCCAACAGGCCAATACAGAGCATACCAATACTTAAAAAAAATCTTTAACATCAGAAACACAAAAATTGGTTCCAAGAAACCCTACCACACGCTGTTGAACACGTCAGATCGGGTCCCCTCAGTAATGACGGGACCACATGGCCAGTTTTAGCTGCCTACACACCATATGCAATCATACAAAATTTAGCAGCAGACAATCTATGTCCATTATAAAATAATCTGGTTAGATTATACAGACCTTTAACATAATTTGTTAAGCACACCTTATCACTGCCCCAGGAGGACTGCTCAAGCTGTCCAACCAAAATTGGCTATGCCTGGAATTATTCCAGTAACTATCAATGCTAATATGGTAAGGTACCCACCTGAATGGGGGCAATTCTGTTCTGGGTTCCTCAAAAAATAAAACAGCTTGAAGGAGTGCTTCCCCATAAGGCCCCCAAGATAAACATAGAATTCTCACAATTTGCTTGCCTTTTGGGATGGTACTCTCTATTGACGACTGCCACATGAGGTACAGTCTTTGCTGCGATATATACCATGACCCATGGTACACCATCTCTTACTGTTTTACCAGATGTGTTAAAACAGATACAAAATGAGTACAGGGCAACCCCTGCCCTTGATTTGAGGATGAAATTAAATGGCAATGTTGTCACAGTATCCTCAGTACTTTTAGGACATATAAAAGAAGAAGCAGCAGCACTGGCAGTACGCCAACACCTTGCACAAATTCCTTTAGAAGATCAGGAGAGCAAGTTGCCTAATATTGCCAAAACCTATACATCCATAGGTCATGATAATCTTGTGGCCAGACCAAATAAGCCAGAATTTAAAGGTAATCCTGAAAAGGATAATACCAAGCAAGCGTAAGAGTCTTCTAAAACCAATGGGATAACCAAATATCAAATACAGATAAAATTAAATCACAGGGAGAATCTGCACAACCGGAGAGCTCTGAAAAACATAATTTATGTAACCATGATAATTTGTTGCAGTCTGACATGTATCAGTATGCTGATACACGCCCTTCTCGTTGCTCTCAGGACTCATCTGAGTCTGAGAGACCAGGGTGGTCAGAACGCAGACAAGAAGAGTACATGAAACCAATAAGGGACTCACAATGCTCATCTGACATCTTCATAAAAAAGGAAGAGAAACTTCCACAACAAAAAGGCCAATTCAAAAAGAAGAAGGTTGCAGGAATTTTGCCACACATACAGAAAACATTATTGCAGAACAGGATGTGGGCAGCGGCTCTGCTAGACAGCTTGGCAAGAGGTCATAATAATCCACCAGATTCTTGAAGAGTTTCTGGATGTGAAAGCAACAAAAGACTACATAGTAGTCGAAAGCCTCGATAGACGGGTTGTCCCTCCAGATAGAGTATATAAATTGAACATTCAGATTGAGGGGGACATAATGCACACAATTAAAGTAGTTTTCTGGGAAACCCTAACACTTAGGTATGACATTCTCTTGTCTGAAAAAGATTGGCCATCAGAGTTTGCTAGAAATCCCCCCATGTCAGGAATCCCCAAGGTGCCTCCTGCGTCATCTGTCAGCATCCCCAGGGATTAGGGTTAAATCATATCTCTGTTCTTGGTTAAACCTTCAAGTTTCTAATTAAACATAATGTGCTGTGTTACACAATTGGTTTTTATCAATGCTTGTTTGCTAATGTGAGAAGGTGTAGACATGTGCTTCTAAATTGGGTGTGGTGTAGACATGCCTCCCTGCTTGGTTCTGTTTTGCTTCCTGACCCCTGCATCTGATTTGGCAGTACAGCCCCTGCTGTCACCCTCGTATTCAGGACTTTTGAGGCTTTTGAGGCAATTCTTTTCTTCGTTCCTGTACCATCTGACACCAGGCATTCCTCCAGCACTCCGGAAAAGACTGCAGATAGGTGACTAGTATTCTCCAGGGAGTTTGTTCTTTGAGCGCCGCGCTTTCCTAGAACAGCTGGTTTATTTCAGACCTCTTATTTTGGCTTATCTTGAAGAGACAAATGCATTTCTGAACATTCTACATTATTATTGTAGTTACTTGTCTAAATGTGCTTCAGGAAATCTGCTTGAGCTCAAGTACTACAAAAAGTAACAGTGCAATTTTAAAAGAGCATTTACATAACTTTTCTTTCTCTAATAGCATAACTCTTGGATTCAAATTGTGTCATTCATGCCTGTGTTTCAGGTTTGAGGAATTTGCTTTTGAAAGGTTTTTCACACACACAGTGAAACCAAATCAAACTGTGCCACCCTAACTGTTTAAACCCTGAGTGGACATTTTTATTTCTTGGATTGTTTTTGTTCCTTTTAGTTTAACCCTATGCATGAAGGAAAGTTATACGTGATATAATTAATGCCCTTGTTTGTCTTTCTTGTGCATGATAAGTGCAACCACAGTTCTAATTGTAGTGTGCAACAGTGAATCTCTGTGAATCCAGCCCTAGTGTCGCAGTACTTATTGTTATGGTACTCAGTTTGGGTTTTTGGCACTGCAGTGTTACAGTGTTAGTAATTGTGCCAACAGTTATTATTATCCAAGAAAAGTGCTGGAGCATCCCAGTGTTCTTCTAGCGCTCCGTGCCCATATCAGAAAGAGAGATTCAGTTTCAAGGAAGTTAGGTGCGCTAACTCTACTATCACTCTGTCAACAACGACCTGCCCCCCGAAGATACAGGGTGCCTGGTTGGACTGGCAAGACGTGGCAGTGTTTTGTCTCTTTCTCTTCCACTCTCCCTTTCCTTTTGGGATACCTGCTGGGCTTTCTGTGTCCACCAGGAAGTGCTGAGAGGTGTTCCAGGAGGTCGAGGGGCATACCATCGCTCCTGCAGACATCCTGCTTTTCAGGTGAGTGGCCCTGTCTCGACACCCCAAAGGGGAAGATATGATTTTACCATCTTTCTCAGTCCTAATTCGTGATCAAATAAAGCAAGCATACGCTGCAGAATGGGCTCCTGCACAAGCCCCAGCATTATACTGCAACCATGGGGTTGGGATAAAGACTCCCTTTATCACATAATTCCCATAAGGTCTAGCCCACGAGTGCAGCCCTATTACCCAATAAAACATGAAGCAAAAACCCCAGTGAGAGAAATTCTCACAACTCGAATACCAAGGAGTAATTGAACCCTGTGTATCGCCCATGAACAACCCTCAGTTACAAGCAGCTAAGCTAGATCACTCCTATAGAATAGTCTTAGATTACAGACACTGGCATTGCCACACATGCACATTTACAATACAAAACTCACACAGTACATTAGAGAACAATATTGTCCTTCAAGAATACAAAACAACCATGGATATTTCCAGTGGGTTTCTCTGTCAAAATATAGCACCTGAAAGCAGAAATCTAACTGCTTTTTCCATTCTCAGCACTTAGAGCCATTTTTGCCGGCTCCCACAAGGATATAGGAACAGTCCAGGGCTGTTCTCTTCCCATGTAACATCAATATTACATGATAATAATCCAGAAGCATTGTCCTATGTCGATGACATTTATCTGACCGACAATGACTTAAACACTCATTTAGCCAGAGTAGATCACATTGTTTAGGGATTTGCAGAGCAAGGCTACAAATTCAATTTTAAGAAAACAAAAATAGCTTTTCTCAGTGTCCTATTCCTAGGATACAAGTTATCAAATGGAGGAAAGAGCCTGGCACCACACTTCCTTGATAAGTGTGTTCAATTACAACCCCAAATATCATCAATAAACTACAATCCTTGTTAGGATTTTTCAATTTTAGCAGAACATACGTACCAGATTATGCACAACATATAAAACCACAGTATAATTTAATTTGTCCAGATTTTTCCAGCAAACATTGGACACCAGAGCATACACTAATACTCAGATTACTACAGACGGACATGCTTGAAGCAAGACACTTACACACATGTGTAACCAAAACAAACCTGGTCATTGGGATAATACTGGGTGCCATTGGCTTTACCTCTGTCCCATTCAATGAAGGTGACACAGTGTTGTTTGCATATAAATCACATTTAGATTCAAATGCTGAAATGCGTTTTGGCTCCACTAAAAAAATACTGACTTCAGTTCAGATGGCTGTCATTAAGGAAAGACCACTTGCTCAGGAAAAACACATCACTGGTGTTAATCTCATTCCAGCCTTAGAGAATGCCACAAAGGCTAGAGCCCCAAATGCAAAAGCCTTACATCCCAGATGGATACAATGGGCCACTTCCTTGACTGCCGCTGATGTAGATAATGTGTTTGACCCTAATTTACAAACTTAAGAATTTCTCCAGAATGAACTGTAATACCCCATTTTGCCTCTTGATCAGTATAAATATATCATATATACTGATGGTTCACCCGAGCCTGCCATAGGCCCTAAACATCAATACTCTACAGCTTGCACAGCTGTTCATGGAGTAATGAGGGATGGGGAGTTCCACCCTCCACAAACTTTCACACAGTCCATGGGGGATTGAACAGCACAACTGGCTTAACATAAAGCTTTAGTTCTGGCACTGGAACATACGGATCATGAATTCCCCACTCTTTTAGTGTGCAATTCATATTACTGTGCCCAGTCCTTAATGAAAACCTGCATTACTCGTGCCTAAAAAGATCAGAGACTCTAAAGGAAATACTATCAAGCATAAAGTGCTTTGTTTTGGGGAAAGGTGGCAGAACATAAAGACAGGCGGCCAAGGGCTCATATCACACATACCTTGAGTCACCAATGTGTTGGAATACACGTTGTAGAAAATTAATTGGCTGATGAGGCAACCAAATCTGTAGTTATTACTGCTACTGTAGCTGCAATTAGTCGTTCTCACATGAGGGTGGATAAAGAAATGTTTGCTGCACTAAGCTTTGGCTAATGGCATCCACTTACCAAAACCATATCCAGCAAAATACTCCTACCACTTAATTGCCCAAAACATTCCTTATGTAACCATATCAGGGGTGGGTGATCGGTGATCCCCAAGCAAGCAAGACCGCAGATTAGATCTGATTAGAGCTGCATATGAGGTAGTTGTGTCTGCCCATGATGGTGTGGCAGCTACTGTATCTCTGTGGCAAAGAAAGCTATTGGTGGCATGGTCAGACAAAGCACTATGTCGTTAATTGTGACATTTGTCAACAGATTATAGGTTCCACCATCAATCGCCCTCCACAGACACCTCTCCTAGTTTCAAACAAACCCCTGCAGTGTGTATATCTGAACCACTGTGGCCCCCTGAATTTGGATGGTGCATTTAAATGCATCCTACTTGCTGTACATTCTTGCTCCAGATATCTCTGGGTGTGGCCACAGCAATCTGTTCACACTCACTCTGTTATCAAAGATATGCAAGTTTCATCAGTACATATGTAGTAGCTACCTTCCAAGGCATACAGGGATACCATGGGAACCCTGGGTGTAGCTGTGCATTATTCCTCACCCTAGTATCCCGAGGGAAATTCAACAGTGGAGCAGAAGAACCAAGACTTAAAGTAATGCTTAATAGCTAAAGTATTGGGTTCAGGTCGCAGTTGGATCTACCACTTTTATTGAGTATTGAGAACATTACATAATCTGCCTAGATGATATCTGGGTAGCTGAACCCCATATGAAGTCCTGGTTGGCATCCAGATGTATGTCCCAGATCTTGACGGTCCTGGCACAGTAGCAACAGAAACACCTTTTGACATAAATGAACATCTCACTGTCTTACAGGCACTCTAAGACTTTTGAGATGAGCATTCCACTACGTATGCTGTCACTGTAGGAGTGGGGGATCAACCAGCACCTACCAGCTGGATTCCAAAAGTTGGGGATATGGTACGAGAAAAGATTGCGGTGAAGAAATAATTTGGCTCATCATACAGTGTACTGCTGTCAGTCCTTGGAATTCAAGGTACCAGAATTGTAATTTTGCCACCACTTGCTAGTTGTCAACACAAATGCTTTGTCTCCATTGAGCAAGTAAAGTTATATCAAGTGGGTGATCCTACACAGTAGGCATCGAGGACTCCTGGTTGGTAGCCTATCCCCTCTCACTACCATAAAAGAGGTACCTCTTCAAGCATTGAACAACACCAAAATTGTTTCCCCTGGGTTAGGGAGGGTAAAGAATGGACTTCAGTTGATTCTAGTTACTGCTACAAACAAAAGAAACGCATCAGATGGAAATGCATCAGACGCAAGTCTACAGTTCTCTAATACTTCTGGAACCAACTGAGCTGTTTGTGATGAACCACCTTTAGAGGCCTCTACCAGTTCTCTTTCACTAGGTGAGGTACCTGTTTTCACACAGACTTCTTCTGGGTACTTTGTTGACATTGATGATGTATCTTCAGACTCTACTGACACTTCTCTTCATTGAATACATGCTTTTTCATTGGTTTAAACACACTTATCTGATCCTTCTATGGTCCTATTTGTGGATTATTCTCACCTTGCTTGCGCTCTTCTTGTGGATTGGATTTGAACTTTTTTTTTTCTTGGTTATAAATGGGAATTATGTGAATGCTCTGCTGTTGAACTGATAGATGAGGTACTGAAGCCTCATTTGTCTTCCCACTAAGTGCAAAGAGTCTTGTCCCTGGTGAACATAGCTGCCATTCACTTTTCTGATGAGATTGTTTAGGATAAGGTTTCATATAAAAATATTGGTCTTACAGAAACTATTCATATTCCATATGTTTTTAAGGTTGAGCTGGATGATGTGAACACACCAGGTATTTGATGATTCTGATGTAAAAACAGTTTCTTCAATGCTTTCTGAGCTTGAATATTATACTGTATTTGAAAGTGAAGTTATACACATGAACTCAGCTAATTATGGTGAAATGTTTTGTTAGCACTATGCGCTAGTACGGACGTACAATTTTCAATTACACACAATGGGAACATTGCCCGACTCCACTAGTAGGGAGCTCCAAAACATACTTAGACAAATTCACATATTTTTCTGGGTACCTTATTTCAGATCCTATATTTTACTACTCTACATAACCTTCAACAAAAGCAAGAATAAATTTGCTGACAGAGACTAAATTAATGTATTCAAATTCATTTAGTTCTCAACTAGCCATTAAAGGCTTTATTTTAGGGAACAAAAGACTGTCAATTGTTGGGCATGGATGCCTTATTTAAAGCATGTCTAATTCAACTACAGAATTCTGAATGACACAGCTCAGCAGACTACTTGCCTAGGTCTAGCAAAAATAAAATAAAATTAATGTGCTCAGTATTGCTTCAATCGCACGACTGGACAAATGGCACAGTTTGGTAAATTACACAGAAAAAACAGCTCAGCAATATGGTTCGGACTAGTACATTCAATATGACACTTTCAGGTCCCAACGGGTAATTATTGTGGCCAGTGGGCACAAATGGTTGTCATGCATGTTTTATAAACTCCTCATTGGGTTTTAAAGCAAGCAGACCCGACCCTCATTATATCCAGACACAGCACACAGGGATTGTCACTACATACGGCGTGGGGATGCTGTGTCAGGCATTGTTAAAACATTCCACCGCCAGCTGCAAATGAGCACCTCTCTCTCCTCTCTAATTGCACACATTTACAAGATTTCTTGTTAGGTCCTAGATCACCATGCTCCAAAAGGTTCTCGTATGCTATTTACAATGAAATTTGGAAGCTTTCTCAAATGGAAACTGCTGCTTGTTTAAGGCAAACAGATCAGGCTAATTTGGAAAAAGCACTGGCTGTTGTTGATAACAGAATTAATACAAATGTCCACTCTTACACATTAAACAGCATAGTGTCTTCTGCAAATTGACATCATACAAAATAACATGTCTTTTTTACAGCTTGGACAGAGTCTGCTTAGATCTATCATGTGTTCTTGCCTTTTAATTTATCATGCAAACAACAGATACTGGCAAAGAAGGATTCCACCTACACAATGCTTAACAGACAAGTTGACTTTCTCAGTGACCGAAACACCGTCAGCAGTATGGCTAACACAATGAGTTATCTCTCTGTCAATTTCCACCTTTCAGTTCACATCATATTTGAAACACTTTCCAATAGGCAGATTTGTACTTGCTGTGGTAGCATAGGTTTCACTTGTACGCATGATATTAGTGTAGCTAGTTCGTGGTCTTCCACTCCAACATTTAATGTTAACTTTGACAAGCTGAGCAGACTAAAAGCACTATTGTTTCAGAAACAAGTGGCGCTTACATCTGCCCATAAAACCTTTGAATCGCAAGTTGCATGGTCATCCTCTGAAATACAGATGCTTTTAAATACCAACTTTCCAAGACGCTTCAGTGAACTTATGAGTCACATTTTTAATGCTTTCAACAACACAGGTGTTGTGCATTTTTAAGATGATTGGGTTTGGTTTTGTCAGCACCTTCCAGACTGTTTTCAGAGTGATTCCATCTTTTATGCACTCCTTGTTTTCGAGTGTGTTTGGAGGCATACCACTTGTGTTGTTCTTAATTGGTGGTATTTTGTTACTACTTTTTTTACTCTACAATGGATGTCCCATTCGAAACAAAATGGTGATGGAACTACCTCATGTTCAGCTGTGTCCTGAGTGCATGATAAAGTACTTTTTAGCATCTTTGTTGGAGGAACTAAACGACAACTGTCTTCGTCTTTCCAGCCAGTATGATACTACTGTGTGCAGCCTGTGTTCTGCTGTCTTTGCTGCTCTTTCGAGTGTGCACTGGATGTGTTTTGCAAAACAATTAGCACTATCTGAATCTGATAATTTTCCAGTTGACGGCTTATCTAGGAAGTTTTCCTATGAGACTATGATTGCTTCAGGATGCCTTTTATGAGCCCTCTTACATAGATATGGAAGCTACGGCTCCAGGATGCCCTCCATTTGGCTCACCCACTGTGGGCATTGCACTGGACGCTACATCCTCGTCGGAGGCTGAGGCTCTCAATCACATCTGTTCCTTTGACTTACTCACCGAAGCTCTAGTGGTTCTGTCGTCTGCAGATGCGGGATCCATTCCATTGCCATTAACAATAAGGTTGACCACATGGCAGCCTCTATTGACTTTTAAAATTTGGTCCTTGTTTTTAAGAAAATTGTTATGTTTTAAATGGCTCATTTTATTATATGGTTGGTTTGCTCTGCTTGCTGATGTGAACATTTTATTTCTTTTAGTAATTTTTGAATATTTTAGAATCTGTCTTTATCACTGGCTTTAGTTTATATTTTATATTTTATGGATTTTAGTTGCACTGCTTTGAACAACCACATTTTATACGCATTTCTTGCATGATACTCTTCTAGGAATATGTGATAAGATTTGCTTGCTTAGTCTTTGCATGACATATAATCAGTACTTTCTGTTCAAAGCTAGGAACACTGTACACAATATCCTAGTTCTTGTGTTGCCATTCAGATGACAGCTTCTAACATCTAGAAAAAACACTGCATTAGAGCTGTGCTTCCAACACAGTATGGCTTTATTATATAAGTGGTGCACTGACCGGAAAGGGGCACAGTGCATTCTAGTCACAACCATTCAGGGACAATGCTGTGTTCGACATGGAGCTCTGCTGGCGCTAAGCTACCAGCTTCTCGAAATCATTGCCATCTACACAGCAGGCCGACACTATCTCCTGGTATGGGGCTATGGTTAATCCTTTAGATTGGGCCAGGCATACGAGCACACCTGCTATTCTGAGGGTTATGTAGGAACCTCTAGAACTTCTAGAACACATTTACCATGGTTGAATAACATAACACTGGTAACTTTTCTTTTCTTTCATATGCCTAGTGATCACAGCTCATTCTCTTTATGCAAGATTATGATTGTTATTCTTGTGCTTCGCCTGGGCATGCAGGAGTAATACAAGGAAAGGGTCCACACCTTCCCTGAGGAGCCAGAGTGTCATGTTTAGGTTGCCATAATCACCTTCCACCCCGGTTGGTTCAGGGGTACAGATGAGGCACTGTGAGCTAGCGAGGAACTGGGCCAATAGCTCTTGATGGTGTGGATGGAGTCAGTCCCCCACATACTGAAGTTCTGTTGTCTTAAAACACAGCCCTATTACCTTAGTAGGAACAGCACAACAGGCAAAATCTCACATTCACATTCGGATCATGTGGAAAACTTTTTAAAAAACTGAAATGTTTTGTTATGTTACTATTATTTATATTGCGCGCAACACACCTGAGAGAGGTATCTGGGTGTAGGGACCTATAAACAATTAGGCAGCAGTCACAAAAAATCCACTAAATAGTTCTGTTTTAAGTAGCTCCCTGAAGTTAAAATGGTCAAGGCACTAGTGTATATGAACAGGAAGGGCATTCCAATAAGTGCGGCCCAGGTGGGAGAAATATTTACCCCCAGACTGAGACTTCTTAAACCGAGGAACTGCCAGGAACATCTTATCAATCGATCTTAGGGCTTTTCCTAGACAGTAGAGGGTGAGGTTTGAAGATATTAGTGAGGCCCCTTTTCCAAGAGTGCTTTGTGAGTGATACAACAGAATTTGAAAATTATCCTTTTACGTACAGGTAACCAATATAGAGAACGTAAAAGGGGGAGGGGTTGATGATGACCTTGTAGGTACATTACAAATGAGGCGGGCTGCCGTACTTTGCACCACCTGTAATTTAGTTAGCAAGGACTCATTGATGGAGGTGAGTAAAGCATTGCCATAGCCCAGGCAAGGTTTAGACTAAAGTTTTCCTTGTTGAAAGTGGAAGAAGAGTAAATCCCCCCCCTTAACAAGTGTAACAAATGAAAGCACATCCCCGTTGTGTAGCAAACCTGTACTTTCATAGTGAGGAATTGGTCCAAATACATCCCTAGGGTTTTGACAATCATTTCTGGGTGGGGAGCATGGCCAAGTTCAGATGGCCACCAATTGGGAGTCCATATATTGGAGGCCCTCCCAAATAGCATGATCTCTGTTTTGCTGTATTATGCTGGAGGCAACTCTCTGTCATCCAGGCAGCGATGGCTCTCAAGCCAGTTCCACAGCATTCTTTCACTGTAGTTGACTCACAGTCACATGAAAGCAGTAGCTGTAAGTCACCCGCATAGGAGTACAGTCCCAACTCATGCGATTTTACTATCTTTGCCAGGGGTGTCACAAAGATATTATATAACGTAGGGCTAAGGCACAAACCTTGGGACACCCCTCTGTCAAGCAGTACAGTATGAGATCTGAAAGATCCTAAGGTCATAGTCTGCGTTCAATTGGTAAGGACGTCTCCAAACCTTTGTAGGGCTGAGCTGCAAATACCACATTCCCTTAGTCTTTGAAGCAAGCGAGAGTGCGATACAGTGTCAAATGCTGCTGACAAATCAAGTAGTACTAACATGATGGGGCTATTAGCATCTGAGGAGCATCTTATATGGTCGGAGACGGCCACTAAAGTTGTCTCAGTGCTATGGACTGGTCAAAACCCTGGTTTTGAGGAGTGTAGGAGCTGATTTGCTTCTAAATAATCCATGAATTGCTTGTTTACAAGGCCTTCCATTAACTTACCCAATAGGGGAGAAGCGAACTAGGACAGTAGTTATTTAAGACATATGGTGCCAGATTTTTTATTTTTTATTTTTTTTATGGGAATCACCTCTGCTGCTTTTCAAGCTGAAGAAAATGGTCTCCTCAATACCCACCTCACATATTATACCCCATAGTCTACACCTATTCAACTTGTTGAAGGCTGATATGAGGTCCATTAAGGCCAACTCTCCTGATCCACCCAGAGCATACACATATTTGTGGATGATCAAATGTAAGTTCATACATTGTTCTATCACTCCTTTTCCTTGACAGAATCCATACTGACAGTGAACAATATTTTTTTTGAACCTGCCCAATCAATAATTCTTTCCATTAGGAGTCTGACAATTATTGTAACCAAGGAGTCAATTAGAGATATTGACCGGTAACATTTGGGGGGGTCACCTCTGTTTTCCTTTTTCAAGGCTGTGAAATTTGTTGATGTAGACCAAGTGCTAGGTATATTAGTGGAGCCTATCAAGTTAAAAACATTACATAAAGGTGGGGCCCAAAAATCAGGGCTATTCTTAAGGGCTAACAGGACTTCCTGCAAGCTAACATTCAGCCTGACTTCCATGACTGTCATAACATTTTGCTGTTTAATCCGGGTCATAGATAGACTTGAAATGTTCAATACATTTATCTTAATGGATGCGGACAAATAGGATGTTCACTTTCACGGAACTGGGTAGGTAACCTTAGTAATAACTTCCCTAAATCATGGATTAGATAATTCCAGGCTTTTACTTGTAGTACGGGTTTTCTGTTTTAGAGAAGCTTTCTGCTTACTTGATTATCTGCCACATTTGTTGGGTGCATTAGAGCCTGTCTTAATCTACAGTGTGCTTTGTTGCATTACTTATCAAACAGGCACCAAGATCCTATTTAAAACATACCAAGGTCCTATTTAAAACAGGTACACTCATCGTGCTACAGATAACATGTGCAAAAGATTCATAACTAAAGAATATCATCATGTCTGCAGGTGACTCCTCTAAGCAAGCCAAGATCTCATTTAGACCCAAAGATATAACATTTTTGTGACACCGTGAGTGTTTTTGTCAAGCGTCAGTGAGGGGGCTACTGTTATTGGTAACGGTTTCAGTTCATAACCCTATTGGTCTTAATGTTACATGGGCAGGATGACAGCTTGAAACTGATTATTAAAGGTTTATGATTGGTAAACGTACTTGGTTGTACTATGAACTTCTGAAGGTTTCTCAACATTCCCTTTTTCTCTAAACATAATTAACAATACTGCTATAACCTCTAAAGGAGAAAGTTGGCAGTCTATTTCAACTGAGACATATAGGGCCTGATTACAACTTTGGCGGAGGGGGTTAATCCGTCCTAAATGTGACGGATATCCTGCCCGCCATATTACAAGTCCATTATATCCTATGGAACACGTAATACGGTGGGCGGGATATCTGTCACATTTGGGACGGATAAACCCCCTCCGCCAAAGTTGTAATCATGCCCATAGTATCAACAGTCCAGGTGTTAGTTCGTGGTTGAGTAGCTCGGGCAAGGGGGGAGCCCGGCACTCAGAGCCCTGCATCTTGAAAAGTGCCAGCCATCAATCCAGGCACCTCCACCCTCCTGTATGCTGCATGTTGGGAGGGGCACAGGCAGCACCGCAGACACTGGAGTTGTGATGGCATGATCTAGCTGCGCTCTACTATGCTGCTGCTTAAATGGGGAGTGCAGGACGGCACCAAAGTGAAGAGAGTCACAGCAGTGCGACACACAGAGGAGTGGGGAATGGCCTGATCCTGATGGCCCAAAAAGGAGGTATGAGCCAAATGCAACCTAGCTTCCCAGCTTGCCAGCAGCACTAAGGGGTGAGGAAGTCACAAAGTTGCTTCTGTGGACAGAAGCAGAACTGCCGACGATCCAGCTCTAAAGATGATGTTGGGTGCAGAGCAGCCCACGGTCATCCCTTAATGCCAGGAGAGCAGCTTGGGAGTCGCAGGCCAGCCACTGGGGAAGTGAATCTGCTCATTCACCAGCCCTGTGGAAGAAGATGCCTGATGCAGCCCAGGGTCTGTCCTTCAATGTCATCGTAATGGCAATGTGATTGAATATCCAGTTGAAGTCGGGCTGACACTGCTGCCTTTATTGTACTTCATGGGCACAATTCAGTGGGTGAATGGCCAGGACCTGGTTGTGATTTATACAGAGTGTCATCCCTAGCCTAAAGAGCTTGTCACAGCGGCCATCTTGGTTCCCTGTTGACCTGTGTTGGAAAAAGACACAGAATGCTGGCAGCATGATAATTGCCCACAGGTTCCTGCTTCCTATGTCCACATGCCAGAAATGACTCAATGCCATGTTACTATGACTTCCTCATCGTCACATTCTAGCATTTGTAATTAATACACACAAAATATTGTTTCTCTCTCTCTGTAAAGAGTGCCGATGTGCCTTGTAGTTATGTTCAAATATACCATAGGGAGGTAAACGAAGGCAGAAATTTTAAAAAAATTGAAAATACAGTTTAAAAATATTTTTATGTTTAAATAGTAATGTAAATTCATTTTAAATGTAGAAGAAAATAAAGGAAAATGCTACAGCACTTAATTTAACAATACATCTTTAATTATTGGAAATACATTAAATGAAACTATTTTTCTAAAGTTGAAATTTAAAGAAAACCTCACGCCTAAGGAAAAAAATAATGTTTTACAATGCATTAAGAATTCATTAAAGTGAGGTACAGACTTAATTAAAATTAATTTAGTTATATTTTAAGAAAACATTGTTACAATAATGTTTAAATTCAAAATAGGGCATTAAAATATTTTATAATGAAATAATAAATCTGTACTATTTTTATATGTTTGCACATTATATTATATTAATTTATATTTGTAACTGTTTTAAATAAATTAATTTAATTTAACATTATTTACTAGCACGGTTTATTTTACTTCCCTACTTCCATTATTTTCTTTGGGAGGGTGTGCAGTTCTAATGATTGGCCATGTGTGATACTGAACGTACTGTTTGCTTGTTGTTTTTTTTGTTTTTTTCTTTAATAGTACTCGTATTTTGTGACTAGGCAAAGTAGTAAACCTTTTTAAAGAGTAAATTACTCAAAAAGTGTAAATTGCCTTAGTGAATCAGGCCTATAATGTGGACAGTCATTGGAGTTGATGTTGTAAGTGTAAAATTTGATAGAAACATTTTGGCTCTCGGTTTTAAACTAAAACATATTACTGGTTTGGTGCAATCTGTGCAGAGTTATGTATTTAGAATAGGCTATTTTATGTGTCCTAACTGGAAGAAATTGTGCAAATGCAACAATAAAGTACAATAAAGTTGGACACTGTGCTTTTTCATACATTATAACCTTTTGCAAAGGACAAAAGTTAAAATCAAGTACAAAACACCTATTGCTGGGTTAAGACTATAATTCAGCGGGTGCTGTTGTGTCTGAATCTATAGCAACACTCTGAATGAGGCAGTTAGCTGGGAACACCACACTGATCATTAGTAAATCTCAGACTCGCACCATCCCAAACTCTGTGCCTAAGATGCTACCCTATTACTCTGGCTGTTGGCAGACTTTGCTTTTGTTGCTTACTGAAAATAGATGCAATTGATTTTTAACCGTGTCTGTTTGTTTAATTGTGTCAGAACGTATTAATTTGGTATTTGACATGTAGGAGTTTTTGGCATCCTAATGCGTGTTAGAATGGTGCACGTTAATTATGTTGTAACTAGTTGTGCACAGCTGCATTACCTTGTGAAGAATATGTAGGTCATGTGTTGGAATTCCCCTTTGGGGGCCACTGCAGTCTATCATCCTTGTACAGTTGATAAAATGAGTGCCACTGAGCTGTGCAGCGATGGCGCTTATTATTTGCTGTGCTATGTAAGAGCTAAAACCTGAAGTCGAAAATGTCATGTAAAACTCAAACTTTCATCACTGCATTCCAACTTTGCCAGCAGACAGATATTTACTGTTCAGTTCTGCATGTTGGTACAGGCATCTATCTATTTGAAACAGCTACAGCAATGAGGGGCTGGATGTGCTTATTGCATGCAGGAAAATGACAACAAAGGACATTACTTTGTGCAAGAAGTCTACTGGCTACATTTAGTAAATATAATCCTCACCTCCTTTTCTGGTTTATGGAAATGCTTTACTATGCCATTCACAGCCTCGCCGATTGCTTCTTGGATCTGGCCGGTATTCAGCTCTGTAAAATAGAAATTATTATTATTATAGTATAAACAATGTGTGACTTACAAGATTTAAGCTGTATAATAGTTTACCCATCATATCAAATAATATCATTTTTTGCCACACTATTGACTATGCATTTTTAAAATAAAAGTATCCATTCACAAAAGCATTTAAGTGGAAAGTGTTACTGCAGGAGTACTATTTAATATATTCTTGGATGCCTCTGTGATTCGCCAACCAAATTGTCCTACTACCAATTAGTAAAAGTGCAAAGGGGACACAGATTTTTCCATCTGTACTAACTGTTTGTATATATTCCCCGGATATTTCAGATGTTTTAGGGCAATTCACACAATCATTCAATAGTATTTAAAAGAACACTAAAGGAATAGTACTTTCTCTCCTCCAAAATGCCCATGTGAATAGGGCGCTCTGTGAATTTAATTACAGTTATGTATGCTTTCTTTATCATCATTGTACAAAAAATGAGAAAGTGATCTGTGAGCTCAACTTTAAGCTAGCTTTGGAAGCCTTCATAAAAGATAAAATAATAATATACAAGCTGGAGTCATTACCTCTGCCCTGTTTGGTTTCCATTTGCTTCTTATTGAAATTGTATAGATGTTTTAATGAATATTCAAATAAATCCCTTTTTGATTGACTGCTCCTTTCTTACAAGGCTTACCTCACTGTAAGGAAGCTTTACCAACCTGTGAACGAGGTGTAGTCAATAGGTCTCCTGCTTGGCTGTCAGCGTTTTGTTTTTGTCAATGCTTGTTTTTCATGTTTTTGAGAATTATTCCTAATTTCACCTCCATGGCTACATTACAGAATCCAGCTTGTTTTGGCTGACAGAATATACTAGACTGCACACCTTCTTTCATTGACTATACAACATTCCTAGACATTACTTTAGAGTAAAAACTGGACATACATGCCTACTTTAACACACAAGCAAAAAGCGTCCAACATTACTAAAGATGTCTCTGGAATATTAAATCCTACATCAGAGAATCGAATATCAAATCAAAAGTTCAATTCCTAGTTGTCTCAAGACTTGACTATGGGGTTTCCATTCTATCTGGGATTCCTAAGACCCACATTCTCCCACATGAAGTGGCAATACACGTTGCACCTCGTTAATTTCAGGAACCACATACTTTAAATGCATCATCCCTATACTCATCAATTTTCAAAACCTACTCACTGAAGCAAGAACATCTTCAAGCACAAAACCATCCACATGAATGGCTCTGTGCACAATACAGCTAATGTACACAGTGCCGTTCATACAGACACAACAAAGTACCTAACTAAAAAAAGTCTGAAGCCTTCAACTCACTCCAGAGCATTACATCCTGATTTCTAGACATTTCTCTTGCTAGAAAATAATTACTTCTCTCTGTATCCTTCACAAAAAGTCCTGCAAAAATCTGGAACTCAATTCCACGTAAGATCCAGACAAAACCAGCTACAATTATTTTAATAAAGTGTAGGAAAGACCTGAAAAAACTCAAGCTTGAACAGAATTCTGAAATCCTGACTCTCCTTGTTAACGATCTACCTTATCAGCTCACCTGAATTCTTACGTGTTCCTTTTTAAATGTAAATATGTGCACATTTTATACCGCTGTCTAATCCTCATATCATTGTTCATACATAAAGGGGGGCTTTTATACTGCGATCTATAGTTATGTTTTATTGGCAGCCCTTTGGTGTGGTGGGCACTATGTAAAATTGCTAATAAGTAAATCATTAAATAAAATGGTTGCTCGACATATTTGTACCACCAAACCTTTTGGGGTCTTTTGAATGTACTGTATGAGATTTTCTGAGTCTGGTAAACCTATTAGATAGTGTTCCTCTATTGCATTTAATGACAGAGGACATTTGCCACACCAATTGTATGGTTAATGTCTCCCACTAATGCATTTCCCCAGCAATTTCGGAAAGTATTATCTAATTAGAAACATTTCTCTCTGCAAGTCAGATTGTTTCATGCCCATCATCATCTTTTGTTTACTTTTACACCTTCTTCTTAACTGACCCATCTCGCTTATCACTCTCATCTAATGCATCTCTTCTTTATCTTCTTCCAATCCACAGCATTCACATTTCTATCAAAGCAGAAGGAGTTGGCCTTATCTCGTAGAAAACTGCTTGAATTATATATTTAATACCTTTATCTCAAATGCAGCTTTCAAGGAACTAAGCTGAACCATGAGTGAACTAATATGATTAGATCTTCCATAAAAAAAAAAACTCGGATCTGTGTCGTTACGGCAGCTTTTCCTACGGAAGATTACTATGTGCAAGCCTAAGGTCCTGATTCATGTTTAATAAAAAAATAAAACTGTTATTTAAAAAGTAGCCCTTCAGAGGATGAATACTGATCAACAGATTTAAAGAAGCATCTAACTGACAAGACTTATTTATTCTGCTTCCAGATCAAGAGCATATGTAACTGAATGACTTTACATAGCAATCAGTTATTAATGCAAATAACAGTGTCACAGTTGGAAATACGGAATACATTTATGGTAATATACATACGATTTACATGTTAGGACATTGCTACAGAATGTATAGCGAGGAAAGATGGTAATGACAAAACACAATATGTGTACACATATATTTGGCTTGGAAGTAAATTTGAATAGCCAATAACTGAAACAGTAAATAGAACTTCAGGGCACGCTTGAATGCTGGTAGCGATGGAGGGTAACTGAGCTCAGAGAGTATTCCTAAAGCAGGAGCCCAAGTAAGTAGAGAAAGCAGAAATAAAATGAAGTATAGTTGGACTTGGACACAGATAGAACGTAAAGGTTGGCCAAGTACAGTGTTGCAATACGTGAATAGTGTAAGAGAGTCGGCAAGATAAGGTGCAGATTGATCACTGACAAATGTAAAGACTAAACAAAACAGTTTAAATCTTGGTCTGTAATAGTTATCATATCACTAGGTTAATTTACTTGGTCTGTTGTTTGGCGATATTGTGACAAATCTTCGGATCATACTTGGTGACTGTTGCAAAGGGGGCGTTCTGCATTGCCTTTCATCTATTTCCATATGCGAGGTTAGTAACTCTCCAACCAAAATTCTCTCTAAACTCCCGTCATCCGTTCCCTTTCCCAGCCACCTCCCACATGGGAACCTATAAATAAAAAAAAAAGAAACATTAATGCAGTTTTACCAGAGATTTGGGTAAAGCCATCCATAATCCACAAAGATTTCCAAATATATAATAAATAAGGCCCTTTTTGCAAAATTACACATTTAAAATAAAGCATCAAAGGACTCGTATTTCATCCTTAATTTAACAGCAGTAAAAGAAATAATGTTTAAGTAAAGTTAGACATAAATATTCTGACATTTGTAATCCTAAATTCATTTGTAAATCAATATCCCAGGAAACCTGTTATTCAGATTCGATATTACCTCAGTATTTGGTTTGGGTCTGGGAAAACTATTTGGTTGTATTTCCTAAAGTAATAATGATGCACTAAAGGACATCATCATTCCACATGGGATGATAAATAAAGATTAACACATTGCAGGTGAACAGCTTTAGGGGATATATAATTGTGTTAATAATTATCAGGTAATTTAAATCTGGCTTGTAATTTCTGAACAATAAAAGAAATATCCTCTCAAGTAATTTTAAAACTGACAGGATACCTTTAGCTTCCCAGTTTTCAAAAAAGATCTTTTTAGTATTTACCATACCAAATTAAGAAAGAAGATAATGAAGCAACAGGAACAATTACAGAATAATAATTCTCTTAGTATCTCATGTGAGTGCTTTTCAAATGTTAGTTTTAAGAGAAGACCAGTAAGACATATGACTACTCTTTAACAGCAAACCTCAGTAATCCAGGTGTATTAATATCAAACTACTTTGAGAAATTATTTACTTCATAGGTATGGAGCAAACAGCACACTAGTCTAATAGAAAAGAAGGCTTTCAATGAAATTAAGAAATCTTACACTAGAATCTATATAAAGTGTTTTCAACTTTGTTAAGGCAATTCAGGGAAATGTATTATTCAAGCACCATTTTGTTTCTAGGGCCTTAAAAACAAATTTAGGAAACTAAAAAGGGAGAAAGAAGAGTAATAATAAAATATTGTTAAGACTTCCCCACCAAGACAAGAGGCAATTAAAGAAGTAAACTTCTGCTGATATTCTATCACATTACAGAGTTTTTTATTTCGATCCACAAAAACACAGAATACAGAATATTTACTACCACTGTATCAAAAATGTAAGTATAGATAGATAGGATGATATTCACTAATCTCAGCTCCATATCAATGTACCTTTATGATGCACATCATCAAGGAAGGTAGATGGCAATATATATCATCAAGGCACATAGATGTGGTGTTAAGAATAGTGAATCTATACTTACCTATATATACTTACCTTGATATCACAGTGGTAGTCAGTGTTCTGGATTCAATATTTTTGTAGGTCAGAATAAAAATATCAATATTTTAACATACACAATTTCTCCCTAATAGACAACAGGTTAATATTAATGGTGTTTAACAGCTCTAGAAAACCCTATACCAAGCACTTTATCTTCTGGGAGCGCCACTGGAAATTAGAACAATCGTATGTGTATCTTATACATAGATCTAAGTAGTTACACTTGAGTTCTATTGAAGTCGAGTTTTTTATGCACCTACACGAGTATAGTTATATTTTGTTAGGGGTGAGGCACTACTCATAGTTTGAAAAACATAACAGGTATAACATGTCATCAGCATATGGCAAGAGCTTCACTTCCTCTTTAGGAAACTTAATCCATGCAACTGCTTCTAAGAATGGTTCTAGACATAAAATGAATAATAAAGGAGGTAATGGTCACTTCTGTATTGTAGCACAATGCAAACCAAACTAAGGTGAAATAGAACCACCTGGTTTACAATTTGTTTAAAATATAAATTATAAATTATTTACCATATTTTAATATATCAATTAATTACTATAAATTATCTTAATAAACGAAAGACCAAAACCATAGCAGTGTAACACTTTGAATATAAATAGCCAATTAATTGTAACAAAAATATTTTTTGCATAAAGTAGAAAGTCATCCAAAAGCAAATTGGTAAAAGCACATTTTTAGGTAATATTTGAAAATATTCTGAAATTATTAGATGTTAACCTACCCATAACAAATCCAGATTGATCATACCTAATTAAATAACAGAATTACAAATCTAAATTTGTTGGTGGTGTGTTAGCAAAGAATTTGGCAATCACTATTAATATGCAAAATAGGTTGATAATGTTTGTAAAACATATCTTCCTAATCATGCTTGTGCATTAATGTTTGTAACACTTTAAAAGTGTCCCTGCACTGCCCATGACATTGTTATTGACATTGTCGTGAGCACTGCAGGGACCCCCCTGTGGCCCAAACTCTGCCTTCCAGCCACCATGAAAAGGATGGCGGAAAGGAAAGTTGTGATCACCACAGCAGTGCTGAACTCGGCACTGCTGTGGCTGACCATGACTTTCACCGCCGCCAATCTGATGGGATCTCTGATCTTGGCAGTGGTGGCGGTCTCCTGGCAGTCCAACTGGCAGCATCATAATCTGGTGGTTGGACTACCAGGGTTGCAGCAGTCGGACCGCCGCTGCAGGTACGTAATCAGGCCTTTAGCTTTTTTATGGATAGAATACCTTTATAAATTTCATCAAGAGACTTGATTACAAAACCTATATATTTGCCAACATATCAAGTACTATTTTTAAAATAGTCATCTAAATTGTTGAGAAAAATCAGTTTCTTCAGATTAAAGAACCTTTCAAAAACTGAGGTACTTGTTTATCCAAAAACTCGAGTCACCCTTCAACTTCAATAATAATGTCTTTAATTAATGTATGCTCCTTCCTATCCAATAATAATTCTACATTTACTTAGTCTTGTTCTGTCCAACATAATAATTAGCTCTTAGTCTTAAGAGTACTTTCTTTTAGAAAGCTTTTCATCACCTAATACAACTAAAAACTTTGTGTTTCTATAAATGCAAATGGTGCCCAAAATAGAGGAATATGAAAATCCCATTGTGCAAAGAATTTTTCAGACTTAAATCGGATTCTTCAAACTTATGCAGTCACTGCTTACTCACCCATTACATTAAGAGATCTCTGATAAAAAAACAGAAATTCTGGGAGAATACTTACTTGTATGTATGACCTGTAATTTCATTTCGGACCATGAGATACTCCACCAACCACTTGGCATACAGCCCTGAATTATCATGGCCTATTTGAACTGTGGTTAGCTTTCCCAAATTCTGGCACTGTAAATAAAAAGACACCAGCATTAGCATTTACATACCAAGCAAACTCATGATCTTTCCAAAGCTTGCAAACAATTATATTACCTTTAACTTCTATCTAACTGAAGAGGCATGAGATCAAATGTTATGTGGCACAGCAAATAAAATATAAACATGAATATAGTACCTTAATCTGTACACTAGGTGGTGATTCCGAGCAGGCTGGAAAAGGTGAGACATTTATTGCACTTGTTAAATACCAAAACCGCAGGATGAAATATCATCATTAGAAAAGCAGAGGGTATTCTTTGTGGTCCTTGTAGTTTCCGCAGCCTTATGCGGCTCTCAGAGGCCCAGCGACTATAGGGGTCGTGGGTGAGCCTGAGTGCGGGGCTGCGGTGTGAGCAGCCTGGCGTGGTGGTACGGGAGCCAACGTTGGTATTCCATAGCTGCTGGCGATGGCCACTGGGTTTGTGCTTTATATTGGGGCCCGCTACGGATTGCGCCTCATTTTCCAGCCATTTGCCTTATTTACCTGTTGGCTGCACCGCACAGCGCTGAGTGGTGGATCTGCGCTGGAGCAGTCTGCGGGCCGCCCATGCTCTTTGTATCTGTGGCTGACTGGCTTCTAATGCTACCCCGGTGGGGCTATATCATGCCCTTGGGTGCTTGGTTGGGTATCCTTCAATGAACAGGGGGTTTTGATGTGGCTGCACTCACCTTCCAGCAAATCTTCATGCACACGCTGAGGGGGGATGCCCCAACATGACATCGGCAGTACTGGACCTTCTCATGGGATCCCATCATCCCTGTTAAGCTGTAATTTAGTTGTGTTGCCCGGGCTTTCAAGGTGCTGCCCTTCCTGCAAAGCTCCTCCTCACCTCTTTCACTCATCTATGTCATCATACTCCCCCAGCATCCGGTCAAGCTTCTCAATCCTCCTGAAGTACAGCTATCGCTCTGCCTGTAACTTAACCATACTTGATGCATATACCATACCACCTGTTGGTCCATCCTCTGCAATCATGGGTTCGGGTGACCCCAGACAAAAAAGACTGGCCTTTGATCCACAGCGTGGTCCCTGAAGCCAGCACTCCTTGTCTGACACTGAGGCTCCTCCCCACTCGGACCCTGCCACACTGTCTTCTGATGGCAGGTCCGCCATTATGGCAGAGCTGCGGTATGGCTTCCAGTCCATCGACACGTGCCTGGACTCACTTAACAGTCGATTGGACTGCATATGCGAGCGACTCGACCACCGTACCACCAGATAAGATGAGGCGAAGCAAAGGATTTCAGACATGGAAGATGGTGCTTCCAACAATCCAAGGCGCTTGGAGAAATAGAAGCATGTTCTCAAGACCACTGTGGCAAAGAATGAAGACCTGGAGACCAGATCTCGGCGCAACAACCTACAAATTATGGGAACAGCCGAGACCACCAGCATGGGCCACCCGGATCTCTTTGATGAAAAGCTGCTGGTCGAAGTCTTTGGTCGCCAGGTCTTTATGGACACATTTGTAGTGGAGCGTGCTTATCGATTCTTGGGCTCCACCTTCCCGTTGGTGCCACTCCTTACCCGATTATAGACTGACTCCTTAATTATCTGGACCGTCATATGGTGCCCTGCCTGTTCTGCGAGTGCGGTCCTCAGCAGTATCAGGGTTCCACCTTATCGCTGTTCCCTGATTTTATACTGGCTGTACAGGAGGCTAGGTGCAAATTCACAGTTGTCAAGAACACCCTCTAAAAGCAGGGCTTGAAGTACAGTATACTCTACCCGGTACATTTTCGTGTTGGTTGTCAGTATATTTTCAAGAGTCCCACTGAGGTGGCCCAGTTCTCTAAACAACAGGCACAAAGCAATCGTTCGTCCAGACAGACCACTCCTGGTCAGCTGCCCGAGACTGCGAACCCCGCTTTGGCACCGAACTCACTGGACTGAGCTCTGCCCACCGCTTCCTCCTGCTTACTTATGGCCAGATGCCTTTGGCTCCTTCAACTCCTCTTATTGCTCTAATGGACCTAGTGCACTTGGTGCCTACTTTTCACTTTCTTGGTCATGGCTGAGACATTTCGGAAACGCTCATTGATATTAACTTTCTTTACTATTGTTATTTGTGACATACACACTCCCCGAAGTATTGCCACCTCCCTGAGGTGTACACTGACTGTTTGCTGTTATGTTATCTTTATGTTTTGATGCATATGTGCCAGTCCTTTGGACTCTGGTGTCGGAGTGGGAAGGGTTTTGTTGGATATTCATGTTTGTTTGGTTCTGCTGCTGCTATTGCTACACTGCATCTGTGCGCTTTGCAGATTAGGCGCCCTTTTATTTCTCTGTGCTATTTCAATACACTACTGGTCACCCTAGAGATGCCTCTGGATTAACTCTTACGTCTCTATTGTGGATCATCTGCAGGTTAAATAACCCAAGGAAAGGAAAACAGGTGGTTTCTTATCTTAACAAACAACATCAAACTGGTCTTTCTCCAGGAGATGCATTTATCACCCCATGAGAACTGCAGGTTTGCGTCTGCTTGAGCAGCAAACCGATTACTTTCCTATTATAGTACCTACCCCAGAGGAGTTTGCATCCTAACTCACAAATCTCTGCCATTCATCTATCACTATCATGTAGCAGACACGGATGGCAGATATTTTATTAGTAATGGGCATCCTGGCTGGCAAGACAATCCTCCTCCTTAACGCATATGTACCTAACATAGATTCACCTGAATTCTATCACACACTGACCTGCCTGCTAGACTGCTTTGCATCCGACCTTGTCCTATTACGGGGAAACTTCAACATCACTCTCCATCCCCTGATTGACTCAACCAGCCCCCCCACCATCACTAAATCTTGCTTGCACCACGCATTGCAGGATATTCTGGACACGTATCAGCTTAGCGATTCATTGCGCATCCACCAACCCCACAAAAGGGGCTTCACCGTCTACTCCGCTCCACACAACACCTGGTCCCCCTATCCCACACTGCCTTGCTTTTGCCTGTATTCAGTTCAGAACTATTATAGTTGATCAATGAATACTTTGAATTGAACTCCAGCTCGGTGGCCACATACGCAACACTTTGGAGGCCTTCAATGTTTACATCCAGGGCATTTGTATATCCAAACAAGCAGTAATCCTTCGATGTATTCGGAATGATTTGGCCAAGGTAGAGCAAGAGTGCCTCACCCTCAACTGTTATGGTCACTGCACCGTGCATGGCCCACTGTCACATGGAGACTAGGTACCTCTGCAGGAGTTCTAGGAACTTGCTGATCGTAAACTGGCTTTCCTTGGCAAATACGAGCAGGCCCGTCACTACTGTAAGATCAAAAGACCCGGTTGTACCCTTGCGTGTCTACTTTGTCCCAACTACCAGAGTTCTTATATCACAAGTGTCATCACAGAGACAGGTTCTGCTGTCACCGATAACGCTATCATAGCATAAACATTTCAGTATTACTATGAGCAACTCTACACCACACAGTTTATGGATGAAACTAACACACTTAACTCCTACCTCTCTGAAATAGCTATAGTGTGAATAGCTGATGGGCAGCAGCAGTTCTTGGCATCCTGAACTACTCATGAGGAAGTCGCACAGGCAATAGATGCCTTGGGTGGATCTAGGGCCCCTGGCCTAGACGGTCTGAGTGGCAAATTCCTTAAAGCATTTAAACAGGTATTAATACTCTGTCTCTCAGAGGTATATGCCGATGCCCTCAAGGATGGTGTTCTCCTGCCCACGTTCTGTGAAGCAATCATCACTCCTCTGCTTAAGCCGGGTAAATCAGCTGATCGTTACACATCATATCGTCCACTTTCTCTCCTCAATTACGACAACCACATTTTGGCAAATGTCGTTGCAACATGCCTGGCCCTACTCCTGGAACAAATTATTTCCCCATTACAGACAGGATTTGTACCACATCGTTCCACCACTATTAACCTCTGCACCATATTCTCAGTCCTGAATCAAATTTCTCCTTCTCTCCCCAGTGCTGTGGCCTTTCAGGACGCTGACAAAGCATTGAATTCCATAGAATGTCCCTTCCTGAAGGCTACTCTTCAAAAATTAGGTTTGCCACGTAATTTCAGCAAGCTTATTATCCTCTTGTATGCCTCTCCCATGGCTCGGTTGCTGATCAAAGGCCTGGTAATCAATGCTTTCCTTATCTCCAGGGGAAGTCGCCAGGGATGTCCCTTTTCCCCTTTATTATCACCCTTGATCATTTAGTTTGTCATCTGCACAAGCGCCATTTACACAGAGGGCTCAGGTTCCACAAGGAACAACCTGACATCTTGTCTACGCAGAGGATATTCTTCTCTTTGTGTGTGATCTCCCCACATATTTTCCATCCATTACCCAGAACATTATATGCGACGGGGCATCATCTGGTCCCTCCATCAAATGGAGCAAGTCTTTTTCCACTAAACGACACCACTGTTCCGTAGGTGCTAGAATATCCTCTCTGCTGGTGCACCGACCCCCCCAAATCCTAAATACCTTGGGATGCAGCTAGATGAGAAGAGGGAGGAGGTGATTTGATCAACTACGGCTCTGCAGTTGACAAACGCACTACACAGATAGATCGTTGGATCCATCTCCCTCTATCCATCGCCGGGCAGATGGCCATCATCAAGATGGTGGTTCTTCCACACTTTCTTTTTTCTTTTTAAACATTGCAATTGCCCGACTAATTTCTTCTTTTCAAGTCTGCGCAGCCTCCTGACTCCCCTGATCTGGGCATACCGTTGTCCCAGAATCAAATGGGAGACATTAACCCTCCCATATGCCCAAGGAGGTTTTGGCAAGCCGGACTTCCAATTATATTACTTGGCCACTCAAAGTCATTTCTTTTTCTGTTGGTATCACCCAGATTCCAGGCTTCCCTATCTCAAACCTGAGAGCGACCAAGCATAGCCAATACCCTTAGCTTCAGTCCGGCCCTGCAGCTTACCTCGAGAACCCTCTGACATTCACACCCACTCCACGACTTGCTGGGCCTGGTCCAAACTCTGTAAATGTTTGGGTGCTACCCTTTTATAGTCTCCTCTCATTCCCTTCAGCAACAACCCATGTCTCCCATTGATTCAGGAGACAATGGTGCAGCGAGCGCTCTCTTCCAGTCAACTAAATACCATGGGAGATCTCTTTACAAATAGCAGGATTGACCTATGCACTTCATTTGAGTCTGCAGGGACCCCATCCTCCATTAATAAGTTCACCAGATTGCGCCTCCATAGCGCCTTGCGCAAGAAACTCCTCACTCCCCCTGAAGAACCAGTTAGGTTCTCTCCTCTCACATTGGTGGTATGCTCTGTTGACAGATCAAGATTAGTGCCTCATCTCTATTACACCTGTCTTCCACTTAAGCCAGCCAGTACACTTCGGCCTCGCATGGTATGGGACCATGATCTAGGTTATTACATCCCTGATAAAACATGGGCCTACTCTTGTACAGAAACTAAGCGAGTATCCCCTAAATAGCAGACATAAATTCCTGCATTATAAATACCTGCATAGGGCATACACTACCCCCAAAGCCCTAGCCCGCTATGACCCCGCACACACACATCAGTGCCTCCCATGTGCAGCTGACCATGCTGATTTCACACACCTTACCTGGAATTGCAACATTGTCCGGACCTATTAGACTGCCATATTTGCTTTCATCTCCACTATTGTGGACCACACCATAGATCCAGATCCTCTAATGGCACTATTAAGGTATGTTAAATCCTTAAGCCCTGGCCTTTGGAGATTCACTGCCATGGCCCTGCTCTTAGCTAAACAATGTATAAACTGTCTATGGGGCAGTAATGCACCACTCACCACTACTGACTGGCTGAAAGATATGTGGTACTGTGATAAGACCAGTAAATTCTATGCCTCCCTCTAGCCTCCCATCTCTAGGCCTAAAGACGTAGGGCACCTCTCTGAACATATCTCGTGACTCTGGATTCTACTGTCTCCAAGGATGCCACTGATAGACTCACCTATTTCTTCCCCCTAACCCCTTTTCCACCTCACCCCCTCCTTTTTCCCTAATCCTTTAATGATTGCTACCAATGTGCTCACTGTTATTGACATCATATGTATTATGGAATGTACTGTTCGCCTATGGATGTGATGAGCTTATTCTCTCTTTCTGTACTATGGCAGCATTGTTTGTTTCCTTATGAAAACTTAATAATTTTTTTTTTTAAAGACAGTAAGAACAGCAACATACAAGCTTGATAATTGGCCTCACACCCAATCGTGATTAATTACATATGGGCACAAATCTCATTATACATTTGAATTGGAAGTGCACAAAATATCATTACCTGGCACTACTTCATACATACATGGTTTGCAATAGGGTATTTTAAACTGCCCCAGATATCTTCAATATTTTTGAAAGATCTAGTTTATACTTCTTCATTTCTGAAGTGTGCTAAAAAATCTTTAACAAAATTAATTTCGCCAAGTGCAAGATCCAGCCATTTGTACAAAGCATTTTGATAAATGTAGTGCAAACCTACAGCCAAATATGTGTTTAAATTTTGCTATCATTCTGTTTTATGACCACTAACCACATTTTTCAGTAATGTTACGATCACTCAAATCATTTTTACTGATCAATACACTACATAGACAAGCACTGGCATATCCAAAAGGTCTAGCCTTGGAAAACATGCATTTTGTAATTCGTTTTTGCAGACATTATTTATTTATTTGTAGTTCCAATTCTTTAAATTCGTCGACAGCACATACAATACATTAAAAGACATAACAAGTAAAACGCGTTCAAATCATAAAAATGGATAACAACTAGACATAAAAACATTCACATTCAATTTTCTAAAAATAATTCAAAAAAACTTTAGATGCAAGCTAGCGACTTGGGCAACACATAAACAAACAATACAGAATGGCTCACTTAATATATAAAAGAAATGGTAAAAATACACAAAAATATAAAAAGAAAGCAGTGGCTCAACAGCCCAGGTACATCAACCATGGTTCTAAAGCACACTTTTTTTCAAGTGGCTTTGCATATTATCATCAATTATAGAGCAAGACAGCTAATGGGAGAAGAGTGCTGACCCATTGCCCCATAGTGTATGCTGTAGTGGGTAGAAGCAAAATGTGAATGACACTAGAAGATACTAATGGAAGAAGGGAGCTGACCTAAAGCCTGTGTGTATGCATGAAAGTGTATATTTTTATTGTGCAATTTTGATGAAAAATGAGACTCGTTGGATAGGTAGAGGGGTTTCTAGTCCAGACCTAAAAAAGCATATGCTCAATTGATTTAAAAACCATTTTAAGCTGCAGGAATCATTGTTTTAACAATTTACGCCCAAAACACTAATATTTCTCATGTTATGTTATTACTGTATGCATCAAATCAGATTTCACTTGAAGGCATCAGATCATTTTACTATAAACCAATTGGTGATTCAAAAAATACTAGAAGAATCTAGGGTAACTACCATTTTAAGAAGAGAATGAAGGAGGTAGTGCATTGTTCCTGGGTGAGGATTGTTTAGAGTGGTCTTTAAATGACAGTATTGTAAGGGTGAGTCTTATTGATTCCAGCAGAGTTCCAGGGGCTTGGCAGGTAAAAACCCACTTTACTGTTTTAGATTGGATTTGTTTTACCTTTAGTGTTTCAAGTAAAAATGTGGTTTTGCTTCATGATGCAGACACTGAATTTGAGTCTGGCCTATAGTGATGTCCAATGTAATTGGAGCTGATGTGGGGATTTATGGTTGTGGTATTTAACTCCCAGCAACAAGTAAACGTGTTGCATTCAGGCGTGAATGACTTAAGTGATGTTTGCCTGTACATGTGAGAAAGCACCATTGCTCGAATGTACCACCAGTTTGAAGCACTGGTAGAATCATAGGTTTGGCTCAGTATTCAGGAACAGCTAACATCAAGTATGAAACCAAAACACTGGTATTCTGACAGATTATTAAACATTTATGAGCATTTGACTTCCTGTCCTTTATCATTATAATTCCTTAAAAACACTTGTCAGTCATAGTTTGTGCATAAAGGAGCATGTTTTCAAAACAATTCACAAGTAAAATGTGTTGGTAAGCAATATCCTAAGGTCATATGAAAACCTCTTTCCCTCCAGACCAATTAGATTGGTAGAGAAAAAATATAAAATGCAGAAAAAATACTAGCGCTATCCAATGAGCCGGTGCTGAACGCCTTTCCTGAACACAGACTGCTGAAATGTGTCTTGGTGTCAGCTATTTTCACAGTATTTTATTTGGATTTATTGAGAACCAGGAAACACAACAGAACTCTTCCAACCACACCCATGAACCCTAATAGAGATGTGTTCATGAGAATTTACCAGCAGAGCTCAAAATCCTAAAAGACATCTGATGGGGAACAATGTGTATTTTGTTACAAAACACCAAAGTATCAGATAATGGCGGACAGCCTCACAGAAAACTAATCATCAGTATGCCTAAAAAAGCCTCGGAGCAATTAACATGAGGACCATCATAGTAAAAAGTGAAAAAGTATGTTCATTAGCTGTTATTGTTTATTTAGTGGTCCTTACTCTATGTCCCTTTCAGTCAGAATGTACCAAATGCAACATATAGAGTGCAGTATACAGGAACTATATTAACATGTTTTATAACTTAGCACACCTAATGATGGCAGCCTTTCAAATAGGCTCCTCATCTCCATTTGTTTACATCAAGTGCCAACCTCCTCTCTAGAAAATGTGACAGACACAAGAGATGTGCTGCAAGGGATTAGGCACAGTTAGGATCAGGAGTTGGCGCTGAGCGACTTACAAGGCAGGTCTCTGAATCTATGTAATTAGTCGTGTGGGTTCTGGACAGCTCCTGTGAGCCACAAGCGTGACTGTCTCTACCCAGAGCAGCTCAGCCTCTGAGTGAGGAGTTTGCCAGGACTGAGATGAGAAGCCAATAATTCCTGCAGCTAGTCTCCAGTGGAACATTACTGAAAAATATCCCAGGGTTCTATACTGTGGAAGCAACTGAATATGTTTTACGCACTAGGGAGCTATCTTCCAGTGGTGCCTGAAGGGTTAAATGGCTGCTACTGTGGTTCCCCACCCTATCTCCGAAGCCAGTCTTTCCCCATTTAAGGGGCATATGTCTGGGGACAGGAACATTTATACTGTCTGATGAATGGCATATGATTTAAGGCGAACTACATCTTGACTTTTGTTTGCATCAACATCAAACATCCCAGTAGTGTTGAAGTATCAGAGGTGATCTGTTCAGTAGACTAATGCATTCTGATGATTAGAGGATACAATAAAATCTTATTCAACATAGTTGTAACACAAGTGCTTCACAATCCCTCCAAGCAGCATACAGATTTTCAAAATCCTTTGGCATCATCAGTTGCTCCAGGCCAGGAAATAAGGGAGGAGTATCCTAATTAGGATGGAGTCTTCATCGAGCAGGGCTTTGCAAGTCAGAGTGTAGCATTCTGATGGATGTTTCATGAGATCCCTGACATGGCACCTTGGTCACCGGAAGCAGCAGAGGGTATTAACAACATATAGGCCCTCATAATGAATATGGCGGGATGTCCCACCGCCAACTGTGCCAGCGGTCAACAAAAGACTGCCAGTGTTGGCGTCCGACATCCCGCCATATAATGACCCCTGGTGTCTCACCGCCATTGATGGCGAGGCCCGCCATGCGCCATGCTGGCGGTCAGTGGCAGGGGTGGATGCTGCTTCACCCTCACCGCCACGTCACTCCCTACACCGCCACGCCTATAATGAAGCAGTGTTAGGCATGGTGGTGTATGGAGAGGCAGTGATGGCGGCAGAGCAGCATCCAAGGATCCAGTTCCCCCCCGGAGCAGCGCGACAGAAAACGTAAGTGCTGCCCGAGAGGGAAGGGTGTGTGTGTGTGTGTGTGAGTGTGTGGGTGCATGGGGGTGTGCGTGGGTGTCTGTGGGGGGGGGGGTGTCTGGGTGCATGTATGCATGTGTGCATGTCTGTGAATGGATGAATGTGGATGTAGGGGTTTGGGGGGACCTGTATGTAGGGGTGGGGTATGGTGAGGGTCGGGGTGGGGGGACCTATTTGGGGTTTTGGGGGTGGAGGGTTGGGGATCGTTTTTTGGGGTTCAGGGGGTGGGGGCTGTTCTAGGGGCTTGGGGGGTGGGTTGGTGTAGTGGGAGGTGGGGAGGGGCCAGGCATGTCACATACAGGTGACAGGAATAATTATTAGTGTCACCTGTATGCACTCCACCAGGGATTTCCTGGCGGGGTACTTCGCCAGGGAATCTCTGGTGGAATAGGGATCGTAATCCCACTGCCTGACCTGCCTCCACCGCCGGGCCGAATGTGCTCACAGTCGGCTCGACGGGGACTGTGGCCTGGTGGTGGGTGGTAGTGAACTGGCTGCTTTGAAGCCTGTTCACTCCTATGTTCAGAATATGGCAGTCTGGGCTGGGCCGTTCATAATGACCACCATAGTGACTAAGGGGGTCATTATGACCCTCGCGGTGAGTGTTAATGTGGCGGTAGTACTGCCAACAGGCTGGTGGTACATACCGCCACATTATGAGAATGGTGGGTTTGCTGCAGCCAACCCGCCACTTCGCCACTCGTACTGCTAAGGCGGTATCAGCCGCCGGGCCGGAGATATCAATCTCCAGCCCGGCGGCCAGCACATTACCGCCAGCGGCATTATGATCCTGCCTACCACCATGGTTTTCACCATGGAACCATGGTGGTAGGTCCTACTGGTAACAGGGAATTCCTCCCCTGTCACCGGTAGGTGGCTCTACCACCCCACAACACACACCTGACACCCCCACCCCCATCCAAAGCCCTCCCACCCAATATACACACACTAACCCTCCACATTCACATACGCACCTCACCCCATCCCAACACACACACACACACACCCCACCCCCGATTCAAACACACCCACCCCCTCCAGTCGTCAAACCCCCCCCAATACACGCACACACCCGTAGACATGCACCACGCATACACCCAATCACTCACACTGGCATACACGCATTCATACACGAATACTTCCAGACATGCTCGCACACATTCTTACACACAATCACACTGACATGCAGACAGGCACTCACTTCACCATTCTTACACGCATTCACTCACACACATACAGCCACGCAAACAACACAACACACACAGACGCATTCACACACTCACTCACACATTCATGCACACACTCAGACACACACACACAACACCCCACACCCTCCCACCCCCTCCCTTGTCGGACACCGACTAACCTTTGTTGAGGAGGTCTTCCGGCAGGGAAAGAGAAAGGGCACTGCTACTGCCAGCAGCGCCTGCCAACAGAACACTGCCAGGCCGTATTGTCATAATACAGCTGGAGGCATTCTACTGGTGTGGAGGTGCTGGTGGTAGCAGCGCCACCTTACCACTGTCCGCCACCATGAACACTGCCGGATTTCCGCCCTTCTTGTGGCGGAAGTCTGGCAGTTGTCATAACATGGCAGACGGATGGTAGCCGCAGTGATGGTATTTAGGCGGCCGTCACTGCAGCAGTAGGCGGTTTTTACCGCCAATGTCAAAATGACCACCTATGTGCGCTTTGCTGTGTAATAAGCAAAAAATTGCAGTGAAACTCATCCAGCTAATTACTCTCCTACTCAACCCAAACCCTTCCCCTTACGTATAGAGTGCAAAAGAGTTTTAGCCGCATCTACTGTGTGGACTATATTTGACCAGCCCTTAAAAGAAACTTTTAGGTTTGATTGCTGGATAAGCCCAGCCAGAGCGCCTGCTTTTTGGAATGCCGGAATCATTTCCTTCAGTTCCCTCCTCCTTCATGCAGCAGCAGCTGACATGTCTGAATTTTTTTTAAAGGTGTAGTCGCCAGGGATCTGATGTACTTTGCTCTTAATCGCCTGATGTAGAATGTGTTCTTTAATACGAAAGTCATCAAACTTCACCAGTATTGTTTGGGGGTATTTAGCATTAAGTGGTTGCACTGCCGGTATGCGATGAGCTCGCATAATGGAGAGAACCACTGTCCACCAGTTCCGGGAGTACATGTTGTTTAGTAAGGTCTATACTCAATTCTATAATAGTCTACCCATTCTCGTGCCTTTCCGGCACCCTCGTGAATCTTAAATTGGATCTATGTGAACGGTTCTCCGCGTTGTCCATCCGGATCTGCAATTCCAGCAGATCCGATTGGGAGAAAGAGGGGTGGGATGGGTGGTGGTCCCGGATTGTCCAGACGGGAGGGCCCCAGGTGTTGGCCACTTAAGGGGGGGAGCGGGTAAAAGGGGGATGGTGGGGTGAGGTTGCAAACAGGAAGGAGACTCCAACTCAGAATAAGAGTAGCCAATTTGGGAGACATGGATGTAGTATGATAGATATGCAAGATGGAACACATGATATCAGAGGGTGCAGGGCTCGGTAGAAGCAACAGATGGCTACTAAGGGAGCTATAGAGTCTATAAAACAGGACATACCAAAGGGTAGGCCCAATCGGTGGGAAATTTGTTCAGATGCTAAAATGATCCAATGGCAGGGTTAAACGCCACCTTGAGAATTGTTTCCTGGAATGTTAATGGGCTAAACAATAGGAGAAAAAAGGGCGCAATTGAAGAATGGGTCAAAACACTGAAACCCTCCGTAATCTTATTGCAGGAAACCCATATTCCGGCTAGTAAAATCGGGGGCTTTGTCATGTTTAAAAACTGGGTTGACTATAAGGGGGTTGCGGCTGCCCAAGCTGCTCATAGGGGCACAGCGGTATTTCTAGACTGGGGGCTCGAGTCCTGGATTTTGAGAGTGATAAAAACATGTGCTGGTGTTGGGTGAACTGCAAAATATTAACGGAGAAGCTTACTTTGTGAGCCTGTACGCCCCCCTGGTAGATGATCCCGGGCCACATGAGGACCTTTTTCAATCTCTTCTACACCTTACAGGTAAAATTATTATCAGTGGAGTTTTCAGCTTTCTCCAAGACCCGTATATTGACTCCTAAGTAAAAGGGAAGAAGCAACACAAACCTAGACTGGCGAAGGTGTTTAAGGACTACGAAAGAATACTGGTGCTAGGCGACCCTTGGAGATTATCAGCGCCAAACAAAGGAGAATACACATGTTTTTCTGGTTGTTTTAAAAGCGCGTCACGCATTGGTTTCTTTCTGGTGTCCAAAACGCTTCACTTTCAGAATCAGAATTCCAGCCTTTCGGATCATGCAGTCCTTATCCTAGATACATTATTATCCTTACACTGGGGTTTGCTGCAATCTAAAAGGTGTTTTTTTAATCAGCAGCTGCTTCAAGAGGAAGGCTGGGTACAGGTTTGCAGACTTGAAATTAAGGACTATCTGAATAGAAATAGAGACTCTGCTTCTCTTAGTACAGTCTGGGACTCTTTAAAAGCCTATATTAGAGGCATCATAATTTCAAAGGAGGCAGCAGACAGGTGACATCTTAAACAACAAAATAGGGTGATGGAAGACACAGTTCAGTGTAGGTTGGACAATTATCTTCGGTCCCCAACGGAGAGCAATAAGAAAGCATTGGATTTTGCTAAATAGGCACTGTTGGATAGACATACGGATAAAGCAGAAAGAGCGTTCCAGTCCCACGAGCAAAAAGTTTATGAGGAGAGTAACTTCATGGGCAGATTCTTGGCCTGGCAAACACGAGATCAAGCGGCCTGTAATATGATCCGTGCCTTAAAATGCCCGATTACGGGGGAAAAATACACCAAGGCTAGCGCAGTGGGGGATGTGATGTTGAAACACTACAGGCAAATATATTCCCAAACCCAGACTATTGACTGTACGCCAATGGGGGATTTTAGGGGAAATTAAGCATTCCCTCATTATCAAGGGGAGAGGATATCACCCTCTCCCAACCTTTCATTAAGTCAGAATTAGTAGAAGTGGTGAAACATTTACAGAATGGGAAAGCTTGTGGTCCCGACGGACTTCCAGCAGAATTCTTTAAAGAATTCATCGATGTCTTAGCAGATGACTTTCTGGGGCTTATTATTAATATGTTAGATGGCGGAATGATCCCTAACTCCTGGCGCCTGGGGAATGTAGTCAGCTTTCCTAAAAAAAGATGTTTCATGAGATCCAATCCAGGTTGAAGGCACAGGGATGAATCTTTAGTTTTACCAACCCCCAGAGTGATGAGGATCACAAAAGGAGCCATAGCAACAGCTGTTCTCTCTGTCACAGGCTTCCACATGCACCCAGAAGCCAAAGGTTTTGCTCCTTGCTACAGGAAGACAGACATTCCATGGCAATGTGTTTTATGGAACATTAACAAGACACTTTCATCATTACAGCACATAGGCAACAATGACATATATTCAATAAAATAATGTTACCCAATGAGCATCTGTTCGTAGTTTGTAGTGCTGTAGATTGCCCTTCTCTGAATACTCCCGACAACTGCTGGTGGGCTTGGATACTGCAAGCTGTTTTTGTTCGAAGAAGTTTCTTTAGAGTCATGTAGCAGTATGCGACTCCTCCCTTAGTTGGCAATGCAGATGGGCACCAACTCCACTGTTATATTGTTTTTCGCACAGCAGGTGAGCACAAGTATGGAGTGGTAATTACTTAGAATATGGTTGCCATGCAAATTATGTATTACAGTAATGAATATGTAAGAACTCCTTTCAGATGGCCAAGGGGCACGCAGGGGCTACTGGGCCCAACCAAAGTGGTTGAGGCCTGTGTTCCCTGATTTCCTGGGGCCCAAACTACTATGGATCCTACTCAACTGGGCCAAGTACCCCTTCTGCATTTGACTCTCAGTGGTAGCTGTAGCCGAGCAGTAAAGTCTCCCTCAGGGGCAGGGGTGGTGGGGGAGGGAGTGTAGATACAGGTCAGTGAACATGACTCATAGCTCTAAGAGTAACCAGTACGAACAATACTTGCTTTTATAGGGAAAAGAAGCATTTTATTTCTAACTCTACATATGCAAAAGAATATGACATTCAGACGCAGCAAATCAATCACCTTGAGGTCTGGGCTCTAGTACTTGTCAGGCAAATCCCTGTTTTACCCTCCTTACTGTAACATTTTTAGGGTTATTCCCTATTCACGGTGGCTGCATCCAGGGAATGCTCACTATTAAGCCATACTCATGAGCCCCCTTTGACTCTTCAGGATTTAGTCAAAAGTGTCCATGATGCCGCAGCACAGTTAGCAGTGAGTCTCTCGGGGCCCAACCAGCCCAGTTCATAGCTTACCGGATCTTGCATCACAGAAGAGTTCAGCGATGCAGTGCGTGCCCTCTGCATCAGCACCTGTGAGTCCTGCTCTGCTAAGAGAAGTCAGGCTGCCCGAGGCCTACATGGCAGCACCCAGCGGGCATAGGCTCTCCCATTTGAGTGGTGCTGAGTGAAATCCTTTCTTCAGCTCTGGAATAGAGCCAAGCAAAGGTGCAATGTCATCACGGTGTCCTTGGCAGTCCTCAGTGATCTGTCAGGGGCAGCTCCTTTGCAGTTCAGGTCCAATCTGCTAAACGTTACCTCAGTCCTTCCTTTGCGGGGTGGTCTTACTCCTTTGCAAAGTTGGTACTGGCAGCCCCTCCTGGTATACAGGAATCCATAGTACTGGGTAGTACAGTGCAGGCTCCTATGGTACAAGTGCCCCCACTAAGACGGTTAAGAGTCTCAACACTTCTCACAGTGGCAATGTTGCATCTGGCCTCCTTTGACACACAGGTTCGCCAAGTCATGCACGGTGCTTAACTGACAGCTCAGTCCACGGTGGCCCTCTCCTGGCATATAAGAGTGTGAGGGTTGCCGAGCTGCCACTTGTGCGCACGGGCTATGACTCAATTGGTTCACAGAGTAGTCCTCACACTTTGCACAGGGAGTCCTCACAGTAGGGCTTCCCACTGGACCTCACTACCTCCAACACTCTAGCAGGTAGGCGTTTGTGCTCCCGGCTAGGTGATCTTGGTTTTCTGAATGATGTTGCCTCACCCAACAGAGAGGCTAGCATGCCTTTGCCCCCAGTCCTGATGAAAGGCAGATGTTTCGCAGAGCTTCACCTTTTCACACAGCTTTCCCCTTTTGACAGATGAAAAACTTTGGGGTCCCAACTTCCCCTTCTTATAGTTCATTTCCAGACACCAAAATGTGATTTAGGGCCTGTCTTTGAAGTTTTATGTTCAGCTTCTTTTGAAATATCCACTTCTCTTTTTCTTCTTGCCTCTTGAAAGTATGTCTGTCACAGCAGCCATGTTTTCAAAGCGGATTGACGCACAACACAATTCATGGGAGTGATCACAGTTCACGCCTAGATGTCAGCCAGAGTGATATGAGCATCAAAATATGAATCCCAGGCTCCCAGCCCTACTTTTTATGATTCCCTTATCAGCCCCACCCCCTTTCCTGAGATGTGTCCAGTCCCCTTTCTTGTGATCCATCTCTGAATCAAAGAGCAAACTTTTGAAATGTAAAGGGAGGGTCCCTTTCCTCATTGTGTCTCACAAGCTCACAGGAATGCAGCAATACCCAGTCTGTCTGAGGGACTCCTCTACTTCTCATGTCTTCACGAAGCAGGCCTGGGCTTCCCATAATGGAACCCAGGGTCAGCCATGTAATGCACCAATACAGGCACACATACTTGATGTACATTCACAGCACATTTAGGCCCTCATTATAACATTGGCGGTATATACCGCCTACTGCAGCTGTGACAGCCGCCAAAAGACCGTCGCCGTGGTTACCAGCCATCAGCCGTATTATGACCACAGCCGAATTTCTGCCAGAAGGATGCCACGCCAGTAGACCACGCAGACCGTATCATGACCATTGATACAGCCTGGGACCCCCTCACAAAAGGTAAGTTGGGTGCTCCGACAGGGGAGGAGGTGGGGGTGTTGTGTGTGTGTGGGGATGTATGTATGTCTGTGCGTTCATGAATGCAGGTGTGTGTTGCGTGTTGTGTGTGTGTGCATGTATGGATGTGTGAGTGCGTGTATGTTGTGTGAATGCGTGTGTGCTTGTAAGTATGTAAGTGTGTGTGGATTTGTATGTGAATGGATGTCTGCATGCGTGGATGAATGTGGGAATGAGTGTGTGAATGCGTATGCGCACGAAGGGGAGGGGTCTGGTGAGGGTGGGGGGGTTGGGGGAAACCTGGGGCCAGAGAGGGGGTGCGGGGAAGACCCCTATCAGGATTCCCTGTCACTGATAGTGCCTACCGCCATGGTTTTCGTGGCAGTGAGGAATCCATGAAAACCATGGCGGTAGGAGGGGTCATAATCCCGCAGGTGGGCTAGTGACGGCCGCTGGGCTGGAGACTGATGTCTCCAGCCCGACGGTCGTTACCGCCGTGGCGGACTCTGTGGTACATTAGCAGTTTGGCTTGAGCCAAACCGCCATGTCTTAATATGGAGAAAAGTACCACCAGCCTGTTGGCAGTACTTTCCTCCATATTAACGCCGTATGCCGAGGTCATAATGACCCCCTTAGTATCCAGCACTGTTACCTCCATGCACTGTACCATTACAAGTATGCATGCATTCAGTTCACACTTTCCGTTTGTGCAGGCTGTTCATCACAGAACCTTTTCTAGACTGTACCAGGGTGTGCCAATTGCAACACACATACTGCTAGCACACACACTTATCCATGTGCGCTGCACAACACTTCTCTCAATGTATTGTTCTTCATGCAAGCACACACACACCCAGCACATGCTTTCAGTGTGCAAGCACTGCACAGCACCACATCTCTCATGTAATATAGTTGCAACACATACATACACCCATTACCTGCACTAACCCCACATATACTGCACAGCACAAGAGATGAAGCAAATAACAGACAATACCTTGAACAGCTGGTTTAGGGTCGTCCAGATCATTATAATTACAGTAGTGTATATATTATCCCCATTTTGCTGCATAGAAAGCTGTGGTAGTGGGTCTATGAGCTTCATTTTGGATGTCCATACAGTTCTGTGGAAAATTCAGATAGCTGAACTCTTAAGATCTCAGGTTCCAAATTGCTAGATTGAGTTGGCTGGTCTGGTAGCTGATCTTGGCCCGTTCCTGCGTGAGAAAGTCCAGCCTGTTCTGGGACTTCTCGTAAGGAGTAACAGACATTTCGAGGAGTGGCCCATGTGAGAGCCACCAGAATGGATAAGGGAGATTTGCTGTAGGTTCTTTACCATGTGCCGAAGGAGTGGGAGAGAAGGAAAGGCATAAGGAAATATCCCAGACCAGTTCATCCATAGAGCATTGCCTATGGAAGCCTGTAGGTGAAGTTTTGACGTATTGCATTTTTGCAAGCAATGGATAGGTCTATATATGGGAACCCCCAACTTTGGGTAGTGGAGTGAGACTTGTGGTAGAGCTCCCTCGCGTGCACTTGTTGAGTAGCTATGCAGTGTTTTTGTCTGGGAGGTACTCCACTAGGAGGTGGATCATATGGTAAATCTTCCAATGCCAAATCTTATGTGCCAGTGCTGATAACTGGCATGTGCCACCCTGTTTCTGCAGGTAATACATGTAGATTAAGATGTCTGTCTTTATTGGCACTTCTATGCCCAAATGTTGTGAAACAAGCCTTTGAGGGTTAGGTGAATTGCCAGAAGTTCCAGGTAGTCCCTGATGAATGGACCCCGAACTGTCATTTTGTGGAGGTGGGCCCGAGCCAATGAGGGATGTGTCCATGGTGATGGTCACCTGTGGAGTGGGTTCCAAATGAGCCTGCCTTACAACAGAGAGCAATGAGTGGTGGTGGTTACCAGCACTAGATCCTGTAGATGTCCCTCCGCTTGTGATGGGCACTTCTGCAATGGGAGCATTTGGTATGGAGAATTGTGGCGATGGAGGAAGCGATCATTCCTAAGAGGCACACTACTGTTGTGACTGGTAGACAATGATTTGACTGAAAAAGAGGCAGAAGCTATTGAAAAGCTTGCATAGTTTATTTGCTGGGTTAGGATTTGGTTGTAAAGGCACTGAGAATTAACCAGAGAAAAGGCTGAATTTAAGGGGCTGAAGATACCATTTGGTGTCGATTATGATAGAATCCAAACTCTGAAGTGTTCCGGTGTTAGGGAGTGTGCACAAGTTGAAATGTTTGATACAGTAGAGAGGAGGTCTAGGTAATAACTGTGTTCTGTTATTGCGAGAACTCATTTTTTAGATGTTTTCCTTCCACTGTGAAAGGAAATTGTGCAGTCTCCTTCAACAGGTTTTACATGATCAATGGGTGTTGGGCAAGTCAGTGCATGGAAGGATAGACTCTCTTGCCATTTGTTCCTCTATTTCTGCCTTGGAGTTATTGCTCCTTAAAAATCCCCGTGTGTAGCCTCTACCACCTCAGTGTCCTTTTTAATTTTTTCTAGCATCAGGACTATCTCTCTCATAGGTTAACATGGGGGCTGCCTTTAAATATCCTTAAACCTGCAGTTGAAGAGATGTTAGCCATTGAATGATAGGTTGATAAGATGCTGCTGGACTTCTTTATCTTAAAGTCCTATATGAGAAGCCAAAAGAGATGGAAGAGTTTGACCGAGGAGTTCACACCCGGTGGCAGTAGTGTCAGAAGCATCAAAAATGCAGCCTATGGTAGCGATGGAAGGATTATGTTACTTATCCTGTAAGCACCTATTCGTAGCATGTAGTGCTGCCAAACTGACATGCTATGCAAACTCCTGCCATCCAGTGGTGGGTCCAGGCTGTGCAATTTGTTTTTCTCGAGAAGTGATTATGGTCGACATTGTGCATCATATCTCCTCCTCCTCACGGATTTGTGCATGTTTAACGTCTCCTTTGTTGGTTATATAATGTTTTTTCCTTGCGATATAGGAAGTGAGGATATAGGCTCTCATTATGACAATGGTGGTAAATGCCCCTTACAGCCGTGGTGATGGCTGCCAACATACCGCTGCAGTGGCGAATATCCGTTCGGCATATTATGACACACACACACAAAACCGACCGAATACTGCCACATACACAAATCTGCCCGCCCAAAGGTCAGTGGTAAAGTGTCAGTACCAATACCCATAGCGTTACGCCAACAAAACAACGCCCACCACATTATGACCCACGAATCACCACAGCGGACATTCAATGGCGATAAACCACTGGCGGTACACACCGGCATGCTCAGAATGGCCACCTAAATACAAAACAACACAACATACCAATGCATGGACAGCCCTCCCAGCCCTGCATGGACACCCATCACCAAAGCATGCACAGCATGGAGAACGAAAAAGCATTCAACCCATCACCATACGCAAACAAAGGTGGCAGGGCAACAGCAACAATAGAGGGGAAGCAAGGGATGTACAATTTGTCACAGACCTGAAGTGTAATACATTACTTATACCCCACAGGTGCCCCAGCCAATCTCTGCAGCAAGGAGGTGCCACGACTAACCAGTCCCCCAACAGAAGATGCCCCCAGTGATGACAGTAACTCTGGGCTTCAAGATCTGGATAAACTACCTGGCCCATCAGGGACCAATGGTCAGTTAGCCACACCAGCCCACTCACAGTCCACCACAGAGCCTCCCCCATCAGTATCCAACACCACAGCACCCACCCAACACCCCCACACCTCTGTCCCTCAATTATTTGCACTACAATAAACACCCTTGAACACAACCTGAGTGAAAGTGTTTTATTTGATGAAAATGTGCATTTATGGAAACAGTCACATCATGTGCAAATTATCTGAACACTGTGATAGCATACATTTAATGACCTGTATCTATATGTAGTCATCACATCAGCACCTGTTGTCATATCACCATCTGCAAAATGAGAAGCCATAGGTGACAGCAAGTAGAGATGCAAAGGAAGTGAATGCCATCCTGCTGCAGCCACACAGAAAACATAAAAAATCAGAGGAATGGTCAGTGTGTGTCACTGGAAGTATTGACGTATAACTGATGCTCTGTTGTCCACATCCTCATCCTCTGCCTCCTCATCCTCACTGTCCTCAGGGTCCACTGCTGCCACAGGGGCATTTCCAGTCTCCTCCTCCTGCAGATAAGGCACATGTTGTCTGAGGGCCAGGTTGTGCAACATGCACCATGCCACTACTATCTGGCAGACCTTCTCGGGTGAGTAGCACAGGGATCCACCTGTCAGATGGAGGCATCGGAACCTGCCATCTAGGAGGCCGAAGGCCCTTTCAATAATTCTCCTGCTTCACCCATGTGCATCATTATAACGATTCTCAGCCCCTGTCCTGGCATTCCTCAGGGTTTAGGTAGCCAGAGTCACCTGCAAGTATTGAGGGACAAACTTTAGCCTTATACAATAGTATGGGGTCAACCCCAGAAGGCATACACTGACATACATTGGGTGGGGAGTCAGGCTCACCAATTAGCCACACCCTGTGCCTCTGTAGTTGTGCCATCACATTTGAGATGCTGCTATTCCTCAAAATGAAGGAGTCATGCACTGACCCAGGATACTTGGCAGTGACGTGGGAGATGTACTGGTCAACCAGGCACACTATTTGCAAATTGAGTGAGTGGAAACTCTTCCGATTCCTGAACACCTGTTCATTCTGGCAGGGGAACAAACGCAACATGTGTACCGCCAATCGCCCCAATAATGTTGGTGTGGTTGGCCGGGTTAAAGGACGACACGAAGCTTTTGATTTCTTTACTACTGTGATTTATTGAAGATTATAATGGAGTAATGAATAAGTCTTTCTTTGTGTTTCTTATATTGTTTCCTGCTTAGCTTCTGTTGCTTTTCTCAGGTTCATCAACTCTTCTATTTTCTTTTCTTCTCTTTCAGAGCTCGCCCGGGAAGCGCATGCGTGCGAAAAGAACAAGAGAGGAACTGGTAAGTACGTTGTACTTTGTCTATCTCTTTCCTTCTCTACCTCTTCTTTTCCTTTCGTCCTCTGTTTACCGTATCTCTTTCTCTCTTCCTGTTTTCTATTTTATTTGTTACTGGGTGTTCTGTTTCTATCTCTCTTTTGTCTCTTTCTTTTCTCTGTCACTTCTCTTCTGCTATACTGAATTTTCCTTCCTTCGCGTAGACCTTACTGTCCTCTTATGGTCTCCTCTATCTTTCAGGTATTCTTTACTCATATGGCTCCTTCTCCTACCTTTGCGGTTCTTCTTGTCCTTTTATTGCTGATGCCCTTACTCTCGGTGTTACACTACTGTGGGACCTTGGACTGTAGCTCTTCAATACCTGGACGCCTTCTTTTATCTGGGTCTGCCTAGAATTGAGTGAATTGCCTCTCCTGTTTGTTGTACCTGCCACCCACTCCCTCTTAATAATACTCTTTCCACTCCCGTCCTCCTGCCACCCTGGTTCCCCTCCTTTCTATATTTTACACCCACCTGGCCTTGCCACGCTTCTCCAGAAGTGTGGCAGGGTTTCTTGCTCCGCCTCCCGGGGCCACCGCGGACTTCGTTTCTCCGTCGATCGTCTCTTCCTCTTTTCCGATGAAATACGCCTGTACTCCCACGACGTCACTCTCCTCCTTCTCCTTGTTGCGTGCCCCTTGTCCCTGAGACGCCGCCTTTTCATCCTCTTCAGGTCCCACGTTGCTGCTTCCTGGACACAGGGTCACGGCCAGCCGGGGCGTCTGATTGGTTCCTGCATCATGAGGTTCTTGGGCATCCGGGGCAGCGGCAGCACAAGTCGGTGTTGTGTGCGGGCTGACTCCGATCGGCCCGTCACATACACTCCCCCTAGCGAGCGGCTGATAGAGACGCTCCGACGATTGATAGCGGGATAAAAAGTCAGCATTGGTCATGAGGGAACCTGGAGAATGTCATATCTGAAAGGAGAAAGGCTGAAGTGAGAGGAACCATCGCAATACACGGGAGTTGGTATCTTTGTTATGGGCGAGCCAGGTAAGGGGAGCATGATCAGTCACTAGGGTAAAAGTTCTGCCCGCCAAATAGTATCGCAGGGATTCCACCGCCCATTTGATGGCTAAACATTCTTTTTCTAATGTGGGATAATGTTGTTCCCGTGGAAGGAGTTTCCGACTTACGTAGACAACAGGGTGGAGCTCCCCATCGTCTTGTTCTTGTGAAAGGACGGCCCCAAGGCCTACATCTGAGGCATCGGTTTGTACGATAAAGGGTTTCTGGAAATCCGGACAACATAATACCGGTCCAGATGTCAAGGCTAACTTCAGTGTTTCAAAGCTCTGTCGCTCTCTTTCAGAGAGAGGGGGTAAGGTGTTTGGACATGATTTCTTTAAGAGGCCGGTAAGTGGTCCTGCTAAGTTGGAGAATTGTGGTATGAATAGTCTATAGTACCCTACGAGACCAAGGAAGGCTCGTACATCCTTCTATGTGCATGGGAGGGTGATTTTAGTGATGGCCTGTATTTTCTCAACCTGAGGTCTAACCTGCCCTTCTCCTAATAGATAGCTCAGATAATTAATTCTTGTGTGTCCCAACCTGCATTTTTCAGGATTTGCTGTCAGATTGGCCTTCCCCAGGGCCTGTGAGATGTTGTCTAGGTGTTTCAGGTGGTCTTCCCAGGTCCTACTATAGACTACAATATCATTGAGATATGCTGCGGCATACTGATGGTAAGGTCTCAGTATTCTGTCGATGAGTCTCTGAAAAGTAGCAGGGGCCCCATGAAGACCAAACGGAAGGACAGTAAAGTGACAGAGACCGGATGGGGTTGTGAAGGCGTTTTTTTCCTTATCCTCTGGCCGCAATGGTATTTGCCAGTATCCTTTTGTCAGATCTAATGTGGACATATACCGAGCTTGACCTAATTGATCTAAAAGTTCATCGATGCAGGGCATGGGATATGCATAAAACTGGGATAGGGCGTTGACGCGTCTATAATCAACGCAAAAGCGAGTGCTTCCATCAGGCTTTGGTGCTAGGACCACAGGGGAACACCATGGGCTTGTAGAGGATTCAATAATGCCGGCTTCTAACATGGAGTGCACTTTTTGTTCTATGAATTTCCTTTTTGCTTCAGGGATACGATAGGGTCGCTGGCAGGATATACTGTCGGACGTAATACGAATCGCATGCTGAACTAAGGATGTTCGTCCCGGTGATTTAGAGAACACGTCTCTATTGTTATTGATCAGATGGTGGAATTGCCTAAGATAAGGGTCTGGGAGTGTGGGGTTTATTTGAGGAGGAGGGTCCCCGTGAGGTGAGTTAGCAGGAAGGGAAGGGAAGGGAATCTCATTGTGTGCTTCCTGTGTGATATACATGATAGAATGATTATCCAAGGGTTCCTGCCATTTTTTAAGCAAATTGATATGGCATATTTGCTCCCTTCCTAAACCTTGGGGCATGGCTAGTCTATATGTGGTAGGATTGATTTTTAAGACTTCATATGGACCCTGCCACCGTGCTAACAGCTTATTTTTACAACTGGGTAGGAGTACTCAGGCCTTATCTCCAACCTTCAGACTTCGAAAAACACTTTTAGCATCGTACAGCTCTTTTTGCTTGGTTTGGGCCTCTCTTAAAGTGGTATGGGCCTCTTCCCATACCGTGTGGAGGTTTTCTCGTAGTTCTTGAGTATAGGTCAACAGATCTTTAACTTCTTCCTCGGTTTCTTCCCATTGTTCAGCCAGCATCTCTAAAAGGGTACGAGGTTGTCTCCTGAATAACAACTCAAAGGGACTATGCCCTGTGGAGGTCTAAACGTGAGTGCGTATGGCATAGAGCACTAGGGGTAGTTTCTTTTCCCAATCTTTCCCAGCATCGGATATACTTTTTCGAAGTAGGGATTTAATGGTCTTATTATATCTCTCTACTAGACCGTCTGTTTGAGGATGGTAAACAGATGTTCTGATTTGTTTAACCCCTAGGGAACAACACACCTCTGACATCAGTCTCAACATAAATGGAGTCCCTTGATCTGTGAGTATTTCTTTCGGAAACCCGACTCGTGAAAATAATTCTATCATTGCCTGAGCTATGGTTTTGGTGTGCATACTGGGGATTGGTATGGCTTCAGGGTAACGGGTTGCATAATCGACTAATACCAGAATATACTGTCGTCCTCTCACCGAAGGAGTTAGGGGACCTACAATGTCCATCCCGACTCTAGAAAAAGGGGTTTCTATAATGGGAAGCGGTTGAAGGGGGGCTGGACGGTGTGGAGAGGGATTCAGGAGTTGACATTTCGGGCATTCTGTACAACGTTTCCGAATATCTCCAAACATCACAGGACAATAAAAACGCTGTAATACTGCCTCCTCCGTTTTCTCTCTCCCCATATGTCCTTCCCCATTATCGCCATGGGCTAAATGTAGGACCTGCTGTCTATGACTCCGGGGTACCACTAGCTGCAGTTCTCTTTCCCCTACGGCAGAGGGATTTCAATACAGTAAATTGTTTTTTTCCAGGAACTTGGGATCTACCACATGGTCTTCCGGGTTTAAGGCTTTGTGCCATGCATGCTTCAGCGTAAGATCTTCATGTTGGCTCTGTCGGAAATCTCCGGTGATGGTGCAGATGACGGCTGGGGGGGTCTTTAGAGTCTGTAGCTCGGGGATCCCGAATGGGCTGATACTGTCGCCGTTGCTCTCTCTTTTGCTTCCTACTCAGTGTGTTCCGTGTTTTTCTGTTCCCTTCCACACCTAACTCAAAAGGTATCTCCTCCCACCATGTCTTAAACATCCATCCACCTCACATCAGCACACTGCCCATGCATGTACCTGCACCCAAGTCCAGCAGAAATACACCTCCAACAACTAATCCCTCAACCTCCACTCCCATCCCTCCTCCCTCATCCCACCACACTGTCCCTAAGAAGCTTTTCCATGCCCAACTTGACCTCTTCCCACCCCCCCTTCTGTCCTGCCCATAAGAGCAGGGTCACAACGACCCAGCCCAACACCTCAGCCAAACAGTCCACGGGGACAGTGGAGGCACCTCCTAGTCGTGGAGGCAAGAAAGGAAAGGATCGCACTCCACCACCCAAGAGGGGGAAGGATCCCACTCCACCACCCAAGAGAGGGAAGGATCCCACTACACCACCCAGGAAAGGGAAGGTTCCCGCGCCACCAACTAAGACAGGCAAGAGGCCCTCTCCAACAGCAGTGGGCAACGAGCCCTCACCGCTAGCAGAGGCTGGCATGGTTTTCCCTCCAACAGCAGTGGGCAAGGAGCCCTCACCTCCAGTTGGGGCACAGCAGCCCTCACTTCCAGCTGGGACACAGCAGCCCTCACCTCCAGCAGATGGCATGTAGGCCACCCTCCAGGGACTGTCGTACAAGCAGCCCTCTACAAAACCAGTGGGCAAGTTCCCCAACTCAGAGACTGTGACCTTGCACTCCCCAGCAAATTGAAATGGGTATGGAGCCCCCTCCAGAACCAGTGGGCAAGTTCCACAACTCAGAGACTTTGACCTTGCACTCCCAAGCAAATTGAAATGGGCATGGAGCCCCCTCCAGAACCAGTGGGCAAGTTCCCCACTTCAGCTGAGGTGCCCCCCACCTCCCTTCCCCCTGAGGTGCCTGGCCATTCCCAACATGATGCCCCTGCACAGTGTAGTGCGGATTACATCAGGGAACGAGTTGGGGCTTGGACTGTGCCCTGTGGCCATGTGGGCCTTTTGTACTTTGGACTGGCCATTGGCTCTTTCGGAACAGTGACTCATGTATTTCTTGTAATATGGAAAATATGGTGGCTGTAAGCATCATATTACACTATCAGTTCTGGAAAAATGTAGTCCTTGCATTATTATGACGTGTGTCCCATGAGACTAGTTTTCCTCTCCAGCTGGTTGTGTGTATGGTGTGTGTGAATGGTGTGTGTTGTGCATGTGTGTGTCACTCTCCTTTTCCTCCCTCCCTCCCTTGTGTGCTAGGCAGCTGTACTCACCGTCGTCATCTTCATCGGCGTTGGTGTTCCAGGTGGAGCACGGCATAGAAGAGCATCGGGAAGACTTGAAGTTCAGGTTCCATAGCGGTGTTGATCTTTTCTGTGTCTCTGTTGGTGAGACTTACATCTTCTGTGTTCTGTTTCCGCCAGGGTTTTGATGGCGTTGGTACCTCCCCGGAAATCGTGTCGGTTTGCTATGTCTTAATATGGTGGGCATTACCTTGTCTTCTGCCTGGCTGTTGATGGCTAAAGCCGTGGCCAGTGGTGTTAACACCCCAGCGGTTGGTGTAGTACATTGGCTGTCTAAGGGAGTAATCACCGCCATGGTCATAATTTGGCGGTAATTACCGCTAGCCTGTTGGCGGTATTACTGCCACTTTAACAGTCACCACCAATGTCATAATGACCACCATAGTCTGCTAAGTTATTGTTTGCTGTTGAACATGCTTAAGTTTAGCATGTATATGTGTCATCATCTAATTCCTGTGGGGGAGAGTGCATGTGAATCTGCTGCACTCCACGCTACGAACAGATGCTTACATAATCCATTCCTAGCATGCTTACATAATCCATTATTAGCATGTGTTGGCTGTGGATACACATGCTATGCATAGACTATAAATCAGTACTCCTCTCATGGTGGCTTTAGACATCAGATAGTGTATTTGCCCGAAAGCACTGTTTGTCCCACTAGAGTTTGTTGTCTGGCTTGTACATCCACACAAAAGTGTTTGGTAAACGTGTGAAACCTATTGATGCTCATTTTTTCTTTGTGGAATGTGCGCTTGGCCTTTGCAAATTTGGATACATTTAGTTATTCATCTAATGATTCCTGCCTTTGAGATTGGATTACCTTTCCATGGGTTTGAAAAAGCTACAAAAAAGTCAGTTTTTTACATTTCTTGTTCTTTCCACATAGTACATACATTATGGCACATTTATTACCTGGTGTATGTAACACCTAACCGTTTCTGGTTTTGGACAGAAAACCAGTAAATACAATGTCTGATTTAAGTGCAAAGTCAATATAACTTTTGGCAGAAACTTTGGGTTTGTGCGCAGGCAAATCCTTTCTTGGAATACTTGGAAAGAAGGTTCCTCATCAGTAGTGCATGTATTTCGCTCACTCTTCTTACCGATGTAATTGCAACAAGAAAGGCCACTTTCCATAGTAAGAATTGTAGTTTGTAGGATGCTGGCTCTTTATATAGTGGACCAAAAAGAGGTACACTGTGCGGAGAGTCCAGGCAAATCTCAAAGGAACTAGAAAGGCAAAAATGACACCCCAAATGCTCTCTTTTGTGGTAGTGTGGGCGAGCTGTTAGGCATTTCAGAGGGAAGTGCTAAGCATGTAAAGCACACACATTGCCAGTAAGCAAGAGTCACACTCAATAAAGAAATCCAGCGCCAATTTTTAAAACACATACTTTTATGTAAATTTAGATACTAAAATCACCAAAATCAGGTGAGTACATCTTGATCTATGAATTTTTACAGTTTTAACAAGTCAACATGTAAGCATTTTTCAGAAGCTGCATTGTTACTCTATGGGAGAGAAAACATACACAGCAAAAAGGTATTTCACAGCAACTTACAGGACCAATCTTGTAGACTTAAGGTGAGTACAGGGCAGAGTCCTAGACTACATCAACAGGTCACTCCAGGTGCTCTGGGGTGGCCAGGTGCAGTTCAGCATCTGGGGCCCCATGGAAGTCAATGGCCATTGGTCTAGTCAGAAAGATGCTGCAGGCGTGGACTGGGGGGTCGAGTCCGACCGAACCAACAAGTGGGCTCAGGTGTCACTTCCTTTGGGCAGTGGGCATCACCCTGTCCCATAATTCCTAATTCCACCACACACAAGATGGTGGGATTCCTAAGGTTGTGTTCACTTCAGGCTTGTCACCCTAGGAGTGTGTCCAGCCTGCAAGTGCAACACCCCTCCTGCATAGCTTTTTTTTCTCCCTCTCCAAGTGCCAAATGGGCCTTGGGGCAGGAGGGTGTGCATCTCCCTTCTGAGGGAAGCTTGATCTGCATATCAAGGGTGGTGGGCATTTTTTTGAAGCCTCTTGCCTTACAATGCATATTTGCCAGGAGGAGTGTGTAACACCTGTGCCAGAGCAGACTTTGTTCCTCACCACCCGAGACATTGCCTTCTTTCTCTTGTAAAGATTGCTTTTGTGATCCCGCTGCCTCCTTCTCTGGCACTGTTGTTGTGGCTGAGGAAGGCACTTTGTCTTGGTCAAGGTTGGAGCCACGGTTTTCTTCGGTGTCAAAGAGTGACCATATTCCTTTTGTGTCTTTGGAGCCGATTATTGTTTGGATTCTGAATGACTGGATGCAGAGCGTTTTTTCGGATTCCAGTGCTTCTCCGGTGTCGAAGCTGGGTCCGGATGTTTTGTTCGCGCAGATGCCCGGTTGAACACTGACGATTGTTTCGGCACCAATGTAGGCCTGGTGTCTGCTCTCTCCTTGTCTGCATTCCTGGTCACCTGACTGGGATTGTAGGAAGCTGGCCTGGTGTGTGGTGGGTATCTATGGTACTTAGACCTTATGCCAGGTCCAGGTATCCCCTCTTAGTGAAGTATAGACAGTGTATCTAGAAGCCAGGCTCTCTAGAGGTAGCTGTGGATGAGCAGCCAAGGCTTATCTGTACAAAAATAAAGGTACTTTATTTTTTGGAACAAATCACCACAAAATACTAAACAGGTAACCCACACTTAGGAGGTAAGTAATACACTAAATATATTCACTAGTAATAAGAAACAGGCATAGAAAAGGTTAAAAAACAGTGCAAATAGCAATAACCAATAGGGACCCTAGGGGGAGCACAAACCATATACCAAAAAATGGAATGTGAACAAGGTACCCCCACCAAGGTACGTAAAATGTGTAAACGAGAGCTGGAGGTATCAGAAAACCACAAAGGTAAGTAGCACAGTACCCTCCAGCAACCAGGAATGCAGGAGTAAAACCTGGATTTTCCCCAAACCACCCAAAAGGAGAAAATGAAGAAAAACAAGACACCACAAACAAGCATGCAAGAAAACCAGTGGTGGATTCATGAAGAAAGAAGTCCTGTAGAGAGAGGGGACCAAGTCCAAGAGTCACAGTGGAATCCAGGAAGAGTAGGAGGTACTACCCACCCAGCTGTGGATGCAGGAGTTGGTCGACAGTAATGAAGAACAGGTCAGAACTGCAGCCCTGGAGTCAGAGAAGAGTTGCTGATGGATGCAGAAGATGTCCCACTCCGGAAGAAAGATTGCAGACGGGTGTCAGGATTTCCACCAACAGGCCTTGGCAAAGGCAAACTCGTGGTTAGTGGAGAAGAGGTGCTTGCTGGGGACCAGCAAGGCCCAGGAGGATTCAACCCAGGAGGGGGAGTCACAGGGGAACCTCAGCATCGCAGAGAGTCCACAGGAGCAGAGGCAGCACCCACAGGAGTCCCACAGGACAGGGACATGGAAGTCGCAGAAGAATCCCACACAGCACTACAAAAGAGGATCCCACACAGAAGACCGTGCTTTGCAGGATGGAGTGCTGGGGGCTGGAGCTACACGTTGCCTGAAGATCCCTCGGTGGAGATGCAAACAAGCCTTGGCAACTGCAAGAGACGCAGTGCATGGGTGTGGGAAGGCAAAGGCTTACCTCCACCAAAGTTGGACAGCTGGCAGAGAGGACCAAGGGGACTATTCCGGATCACCACCCATGATGCAGGATCCAAGCAGCTCAGCAGGAGAAGGGATCCACGCAGCCGGTCATCGCTTTTTGCCGGTGCCTGCGGTTGCAGGGGATTGATTCCTTCTTCTTCTTCTTGTGTAGGCTGAAGAGTTGTAGTCTTCTGAGGATGCACAGCGAGGGAAATGTTGCAAAGCTGGAGGGTGCCCTGGAAAAATGTTGCTGAAGAGTCCTTTCTTCTTGAAAGCAGCTTGTCGGGTTCTGGAAGTTCCAGTTGCAGTTCCAGAGTCCTGCTGGAATCTTGCAAGCCAAATCTGAGGAGCCACCCAAGAGAGAGACCCTAAATAGCCCTGAAAGGGGGATTGGTCACCTAATCAGGTAAGCAACTATCAGGAGGGGGCTCTGATGTCACCTGCCTGGCCTGGCCACTCGGATGCTCCCAGAGTTCCCTACCAACCTTGGAAACAAGATGGCAGAACCCAGGGACCCTCTGAAGGAGCTCTGAGCAAAACCCCTGGGGTGATGATGGACAAGGGAGTAGTCACTCCCCTTTCCATTGTCCAGTTTCACACCAGAGCAGGGACTGGGGGTCCCTGGACCAGTGTGTACTGGTTTATGCACAGAGGGCACCAAGTGTGCCCTTCAAAGCAAACCAGTGGCTTGGGGAGGCTAATCGCAAACCAAGCAAGTCACTCCTGTTTCCAAAGGGAGAGGGTGTTACCTCCCTCTCCCAAAGGAAATCCTTTGTTCTGCCTTCTTGGGCTTGATCAGATCAAGCAGAAAAGGGGCAGAAACCAGTCTGAGAGGTGGCAGCAGCTGAGCTGCCCGGAAAACCCTGTAGGACTGGTGGTAGCAAAGCTGGGGGTCCTCTAAGGAGTACCCAGAGTGCATGGAATCATACTTCCAATACTTGCAACAGCATTGGGGTATAATTCTGACATGTTTGATATCAAACATGCCCAGGTTCGGAGTTACCATTATGTAGCTGGACATAGGTAGTAACCTATGTCCAGTACACACTTAAAATGGCGTCTCTGCACTCACAAAGTCCAGGAAAATGGATCTGGAGTTTGTGGGGGGAACCTCTGCTAGTGCAGAGGGTGCACTGACACACAGGTACCTGCACCCTGCCCTCTGGGCAGAGAGGGCTATCATAGGGGTGACTTATAGTGACCTGGTGTAGTGACCTGTAGTTAAAATGGGTGCATGTACCCGTTTCATGCAGACTGCAATGGCAGGCCTGCAGAACCCTTTGCATGGGCCCCCTATTGGTGGCAGAATAATTGCTGTAGCCCATATGGATCCCCTAGAATCCCAATGCCCTGGGTACCTAGGTACCATATACTAGGGAGTTACATGGGGGGGGGACTAGTATGCCAGTTGTTGGAAGAAAAGGGTACAATTTAGGGGAGAGAGCAAAACTACTGTGGCCCTAGTTTTCAGGAACCCAGTAGACACATTCAAACATACTGAAAACAGGCAGAAAATGGGGGTAACCATGCTAAGAAAGAGGGTACTTTCCTACAGGGATCGAAAAACTTCTCATCCCGTTTTGGCTCCGAGGTGAGCTCTCAATGTCGACCAGAACCCGATGAAGGTAGCACAATGTGGCATGGAGGGGGAGGGCTAGATGAATTTTCAATCAAGGTGGGTCAGTTGTACCTATGACCCTTGGCGTCAGCTTCATTCGGGGTCCCAATGCAGGTACCAGAGTCTGGTACGTAGCTTCCTCAACTTGCAGATCTAACTCTTACCCCCCATTGGACTCAACAAAAGCAACAGTGGGGGCTGGCAATGATGTACCCCAGAGGAGGTGTGATGTCGACATCCAACTCACACTTGCTGTGGGTTCTTCTTGCGATAACTCAGCCTCCGTTGCCTTGTTTATGACCAAGTTACACCTGAAGTGACGCAGTCCTCCTCCTTGTGCTCCGGTAACAGACACAGTTTGCAGACGTCATGGGTGTCAGAGTAGGCAAACTTAGCCCCGCACAAAAGGTACTTTCTAAATAAGCTGTCCTTTTTAGCCTGTATTACCTGGGAACGACCATTCTCAATGGGTGTGAAGGATGAAGAAATTCGAAGTCGAGTCGTTTGCAACCGTGTGTGTCCTACATGGTTCCAACTGCTACATGAGCCGTGGCTCTGTTTTCGCTGTTGATTCTGTAAGAGGTGTCCATAGGCCGCTTGAGCATCAAAACCTTCGGAGCTCATACGAAGTCCATCCGACCTCGATGGGGGAAATAATAATCTAAAAAAACGAGCCATTTAATATGCGCAATGCCTCGAGGAGGAGGAGATACGATGCACATTGTTGACCATAAAGACTTCCTCCAGAAAACCAAATAGCAACGTCCAGGCCCAACACTATATGGCAAGAGTGTGCATAACATGTGTATCTGCAGCCAACACATGCTACGAATATGACCTTTCTTTCAATCACAAGTTCCTCTCCCCTCTTCGTGAACTGCTTAGAGAGATGGTGGATGAGCGCTCCCATTGCATACCACTGAGCTCCAGCATACCTTGCAAAGGCCTAAAGAGTTGGTCTACAAGTGTGTGGCCACTCCGACTTCTACCCTGTTGCCTGTTGTCTCTGTGCACTTGCTCTCTTTATCAGGTGTTTCTGCGTCACCAGATGCTTGCGAAAAAGGACTTCCTACGGGCCGTGTGTACCACTAGAAAGACATGTTACATGGACCCTGATAAATAAGGTAGTCGAAGAAGTGGGTTTAAACTTTTTCTCTACGCTTGGCTTAACTATTGTGGCTTTGAACGGCTCGGCAAAAATGTGATGGTCCATTTTAAGCATCACCTTTAGCATTGGACGTAAATGTATGGAAACCTCTCATTTAGAGAGAGGAAATTATTTTCTTCTGGTAGGACATCGGTATCTACGTTATTGTAGGCACCTGCACATTATATTGCCCCACAGAATGTCGTGGTATGATTGGGGAAGCCATGATAGGCACAGATTTGAATCTGGATCATCTGGTGGGTCAATATCGTCGTCCTCCCATGGGTTGTCCTTAGAGTTAAGGATGGAGAGTATCCCCATAGTGATATAAAGACCTGTATATACTCCACTGCTCCAAATACGAGTGTGACAACCCCTGAGGTGAATCTGGTGGAGATGAATGGGGATAAGGTGGTCGTGGAGAAGGCAGATGTGGGGATAGCGAAGGAGGTGAGAGAAGGTTGGGGGCAAAAGGGCTGGTAGAAGTGTCTTTAAACATCTTTGCAGTGTGTAAAATCTCGGAAAGAGGTTCTTCCTCAAAGGTAAGTCTCTTCTTTCTTGGCAAGATGTCTGCAGTCTCTGGCACAGGGTCCTTAGCCATGATTTCCTGTATTGTGTTTCTTCAAAGTCTTCCTGTAGTTTCTTAGCAAGTAGCCTTTCAGAGTTGTTGGATGTGCAATGAGCTCTTGATGCCAGTGCTTTTTTTGATGTCAAAACAGGGGTAGGCACACCCGGTTGCTTCTTGTCATGCTGGAATATGTCTTCAGATCTAAAGGCCGATGGACATGGACGGTCACTGAAAGATCCTGTTTTGGCTCTCATGCCTTCCCTGTGTACTGACCAGAGCCCGAAGGTGTTGGAGGTCCAGAGGGTGTTGGTTTCTTCAAATCAAATCAAATCATTAACATTTATAAAGCGCGCTACTCACCCGTGCGGGTCTCAAGGCGCTAGGGGAAAGGGGGAGTTACTGCTGCTCGAATAGCCAGGTTTTTAGGAGTCTCCGGAAAGCGGAGTGGTCCTGGGTGGTCCTGAGGCTGGTGGGGAGGGAGTTCCAGGTCTTGGCCGCCAGGAAGGAAAAAGATCTCCCACCCGCCGTGGAGCGGCGGATGCGAGGGACGGCAGCGAGTGCGAGACCAGAGGAACGGAGGAGGCGGGTGGGGACGTAGAAGCTGAGGCGTCGGTTGAGGTATTCCGGTCCCTTGTTGTGGAGGGCTTTGTGTGCGTGGGTGAGAAGTCGAAAGGTGATCCTTTTGCTGACTGGGAGCCAATGCAGGTGTCTCAGGTGTGCGGAGATGTGGCTGTTGCGGGGTACGTCGAGGATGAGGCGGGCCGAGGCGTTTTTAATGCGTTGCAGGCGATTTTGGAGTTTGGCTGTGGTCCCGGCGTAGAGGGTGTTGGCGTAGTCCAGGCGGCTCGTGACGAGGGCGTGGGTCACGGTTTTTCTAGTGTCGGCGGGGATCCAGCGGAAGATCTTGCGGAGCATGCAGAGGGTGAGGAAGCAGGCGGAGGACACAGCGTTGACTTGCTTGGTCATGGTGAGAAGAGGGTCCAAGATGAAGCCGAGGTTGCGGGCGTGGTCTGTGGGGGTCGGTGCGGTGCCGAGGGCCGTGGGCCACCAGGAGTCGTCCCAGGCGGACGGGGTGTTGCCGAGGATGAGGACTTCCGTTTTTTCAGAGTTCAGCTTTAGGCGGCTGAGCCTCATCCAATCTGCGACGTCCTTCATACCCTCTTGTAGGTTGGTCTTGGCGCTGGCGGGGTCCTTGGTGAGGGAGAGTATAAGTTGGGTGTCGTCGGCGTAGGAGGTGATGATGATGTCGTGCTTGCGAACGATGTTGGCGAGGGGGCTCATGTAGACATTGAAGAGTGTTGGGCTGAGCGATGAGCCTTGAGGTACGCCGCAGATGATCTCGGTGGGTTCTGAGCGAAACGGAGGGAGGTAAACTCTTTGGGAACGGTTTGAGAGGAAGGAGGCGATCCAGTCCAGGGCCTGGCCTTGGATCCCAGTGGAGCGGAGGCAGGTGATTAGGGTGCGGTGACAGACGGTGTCGAAGGCAGCCGAGAGGTCGAGGAGAATGAGGGTGACTGTTTCACCGTTGTCCATCAGGGTTCTGATGTCGTCAGTGACTGAGATGAGGGCGGTTTCCGTGCTGTGGTTGGTTCGGAATCCGGTTTGTGAAGGGTCGAGCAGGTTGTTGTTTTCCAGGAAGGTGGTCAGCTGTTTGTTGACGGTCTTCTCTATTACCTTGGCTGGGAAAGGCAGAAGAGAGATGGGGCGGAAGTTTTTCAGGTCGCTCGGGTCAGCCGTAGGTTTCTTTAGTAGGGCGTTGACTTCGGCGTGTTTCCAGCATTCGGGGAAGGTAGCAGAGGAAAAAGAAGAGTTGAGGACGGTCTGGAGGTGCGGGGCGATGATGTCGTCGGCTTTGTTAACGCACAATGTTGGAAGACCAACTCATTCTTGAGCGGTGCTCTGGCTCCAAGTGCGGATTCTTATGAGACATGCAGCCTGGTCAAGGTCATCATTCCAGGGTCTGCCCCAGCTGAAGTGGATGGAGACTCATGTTCTTCTTCTTCTTCTTCAATGGCGGCAGATACACTGGAGTCAATGACTTCTGGGCTTAGCTGGTAGGCAGGAACAGCTCCAAGTCATCTTCCCCCATGGTGTCAAAGTGATCTGCTTCTCCAAAGATGTCCATGGCTTCTTCAGCCGCTTGTCTCTGCATACTGATGTGGGCCCAGTGTCTGTTTCTACAATACCGGAGAGTCTTTTGATGTTGAAAAGTGAGACAAGAAGTGCACTTGCATCGTTATTGTTGGAAGGCGGATTATTAGTAGAGGTAAATACACACCAACCACTAGCAATAAAGGCCATCAAACCAATGTTAGGTCCAGTCAAGGTCTCAAAACATCAGCCCTGGCACAACCCTGGTAGCTTGGCAACGAGCAGGCAGCTATGTAAAGCATTTAAATACACCAATACAGTAACGAAACAACACACAATAAAAATCACACACCGATTAATAAAAATAGGACATATTTGTATCTTTAAAATGACACCAAAACCATAAAAATCCAATATAGGGAACCAGAGATAATGAATTTTTAAACATTAAAAGTAAAGCTAGCACGTAGAAGCTAGTAGTGCTTATAGGCTTAAAAAAGGTTGCACTGAACTGGGATACAGTCAAGAGTTCTAGCAGTCTGCAATATAACACTTTTACTCTTACTTCCAAAAGAGTTTCTTGATGCAGGAAAGTGGTCCACAACCCCAATCCAAGTTTTCAGAATCTCTGAGTTGCTCCATGGCACTACAATTCCCACAATACACCTGGCCAAATCCTTAAAAGTCTATTGAATGCTGTCCAGCTGGGCACTTCTGGCAGGAGTTGATGAAGGTGACCCTTCGTAGCTCCCTCATACCTGTCACTTACAGGAAGTCCACTCTTTAATCCTTTAGAAACCAGGCAAAGTCCTGTTTTGTGAAGCCTAGTGTGTGCAGCAGATGCAGTCCTTGAGAGTGCAGTCCTTTTTTGTGCAGGCCAGGGGTTCAGCAGGCAGTCCTTCTTCTTCTTCTTGTTTCTGGACAGGGATCTCTGGGTGTCCACAACACTAATCCAAGGGTCTAGAAGCTTTGAGATTGTCCTTGGGATGTTGGGACTATTTTTGCCAGAATGCACTTGGCCAATTCCTTCAAAGACCACTGGAGGCTGCCCAGCTGGGGTCTTCTTGATGGAGATGGTTTAGGTGAAGCTTTGTTGCTTTAAGGGAGTCCACTCCTGGGTCCTTTTTGAAGCATGACAAAGTCCTTAGGGCTGTTGTTCCAGTGTGCAACAGGAGCAGTCCTTCAGAGTTTAGTCCTTGGGGTTGCATACCAAGTTTTCAGCAGGGCAATCCTTCTTCTTCTTGTGATTTCAGGCGGCAGATCTGAGTTGCAATGCAGATCAGCCACTTTTATTCAATCATCCTGGGGGACAATCAGGGGGTGCAACCTTGTCCATTGAGCTGCATGGTGCCACCCAAAAGCATGATAGCTTCCTTCAAATTGTGGCATTTTCTTGTCTCATAAAGCACTGCACTTTAAAATTCCAAGATGGATAATTTTCCTCCAGAGGAGCAATACCTGGCTAAACCATCCTAGTGGTGTGGCTCATTTACATTGACACTCCCCCTTCTCGACATCTGCAAATTCCTTTCCTGGGCATGCTATCTATCTGTGGACTACAGGGTGAGAGGGCAGGCCTGACTGGCATTCCTTTTTGTCCTGCTTCCTTTGAAGCTAGTTTGATCTACCCAGCCCCTTTCCTGACCTCATCATCAGCGGACCTCCTCCTATCAGATAACCTCTGCTCAGTGCAGGCCACTTATCACCTCATCATAGCATCCTGGCTAATCCTGTTAAGGCTGATCAATTAGGAGAGGCCACTAGCAGGCTGGAATTTGGCTTACAGAAAAGAAAGTCTTATAACTTCTTTTCTGTATTAGTTATGATAAATTCACTGGTGGCATGTTGTTGGATTTAACAGTACCACTCTTTTGCGTCCTTTCATGACACATTTAGCTCCTTCCTAGCAACATCTATGCTTATGGAAAATATTCCCATGTTAGCCTACGGAGCTAAGTATCTACAATGAGGAAAAATTAAAGGTGCAGTTTGCTCCTTGCCAGGGCATATAAAACATGTCCCTACTTATAGTTACATAGCACCCCACCCCTGGAGCATCTAGGGGAGACCTTAGGGGTGACTAATATGGAAAAGCATGGTAGATTATCACTTTAGAAGTACTTTTAATTCCAAAGTCCAATTTGCACACATTTTACTTTTTAAAGACAGCCTTCAAGGCAGGGCTGCCTTTAAAAATGACAGCAGACAACATATCAGTGCACACTCCAGTGCAGGAAATCTACTGGGGCTCTAACTTCCCTGCCCTATTACATACTAGGAACATATAGGTAGTTTGAATCCCCCTTGTCCTAATGTCCACTAGGGACTTACAGTGGTCTGCCATTGCCAATGTTAACTGGACCACTTTAGGTGTGCAGCTTGGCGGGCTGCAAGATAGCCGTAAGCTGATAGTGCTCTACTGACCGCCAACGATCCAACACAAACCTTAAACCCCCTGGGGGCTTGGAACATTCTCCCCCTGCCCACAGGATCCCCCGTGGCATCAGTGGACCCACGATCCTGGGGTCCGGTGATGGATGCCCCAGATTGCTGAGTTTGTGGTGCAGGCAGCACAGCGAGATGTGGGCCCGAAGATGCAGCCGCTGCTGCCTGGAGGAGCCTGGGGAGCAGTGGCATAAGCTGGAGCATGCTGGGGCTGCTGGCTGACCTGGCTGGTGACTGGTGCCTGCCCGCAGGGGGATGGGGAGGGCTTGCCGCCGGACCACTGCGGGACATATGTATCTCTTGTGTGCCAGGCAGGGGGGCCTAGACGTGGCGTGACCCTGTGCACCCTCCAGAATGGCACAGTGCTGCGACACAGTGGCATAGGCCTCATGTGGCACATTTGGACGGCCTGCACCTCTCTCTGGGGCACCTCTCTCTCCCCCCACCACTTCGGCAGATGGATCTGGCTCACAGTCCTGTCTTACCACAATTCTGTGCTTGGTTGGGGGGGTCCTCCTTCTTCACTGCTACTCTGCTCTGGCCTACCCTGAAGGATATCCTGCACCCCTCATAAACTGTAAGTGTCATCGCAAGCGCTGCTACCACACATTACCAAACCCACCCATGCTAGACGTTGGGGAGGCGGCGGGGCCCCCTACTCTCCTTGGATTTCCTGGAGCACTCAATAGCCGGCGCCTAGCGGTGGCTCCTCGGCCACAAACCTGCACGGTGCGCATAGATAAAGCGCTAGTATTAGTTGGGGGGTATGGGAGCTGCTTCATCGTTAAATGCCAGAGGATATAGAATCTCTGCATATGCTACACCACCTGCAGACCTCTATCATTGCAGTGCGTAAGGCAGATAGGAACCAGGCAAAACACCATTTGTAGTCCGGCATTAGGCAACGATCTTCGAAGTACGATAGAGTAGAGAAAATATTGGAATCAATACTGTAACAGTCTTTCTCGTAGGCAGGAGTGGAGGGAAAGCCACAGGGACTTGAAGCACGAATGCAGCACAGGTCTAATCTCGGAGCCACATCGGTACATGTCGGAACCCAATGGTGGAGAAAAACAATCTACCAATGGAGTCAGTGCCCATGTGCATTGCCAGAGAGGAGTATCATACTACCTTCTGTCTCAAAGACTTCTTTGAACAAAACCAACTTTCAACATCTAAGCCAACTGTAAATGGGAGGAGTATGCACAGCATGTGTATATACAGCCCCACATGCTACAAACATAATATCACTCAAGAGGTGTAATTGCAACACCCATTTAAGTTCCATAATGCTGACTGGTTGTTGATTAACTGCAAAATCCAACTCAATACTTAAAATATTCTCACTGAAGTCACAAACCTCAAAAGTCATCTCTAGCATGTTCCTGGGTATCTGCAAGACTCCAGTTTCTCCCAGCTCTCCTGAGATGCAGATCCAAGGGTTGGCTGTAAACATGGAGCCCCCAAGCTTCTTACTTGGAGCAATTAATATGTGATAAGGGATCACTGCGTAAATGAAAAATTACATAGGAATGAAAGCTTTAATTTAATACTGTAAAACAACAAATTATCTTTAGTTGTAAATAAGCAATTTGCTCGTAAAAGAATGGACTCACTTAGTACAAACAGTATATGAAATAGTCTACAATATATATGCATGAAGTGAACCAGATATAAATTGTAAACAGAACTCAATATGAGACCGTTTTCGTGAATGAATTAGAATTCCGATTGTACTAGGAAACACATATCAATGAGACCTGTAAATTTCAGAATATGCATGATGTAATTTGCCTTTATATTTTATATTTAGTGATTCCAGGTTCTTCAATATAAATTTATTTACATGTAATAGTACCTTGAGTAAAAATAACAGAGTTAAAATTTTCATGCACAAGAACTTAGAGAAGGATGGTTACATCAACTGAGGTGTGAAAAGATGGAAGGCAAGTGAGAACAAAATAAGGCAACAACATTGGTAATCTGTGTCAAATCAATTTAGTTTAAATCATAGAAAGAACACTTTTAGTGGGTGAGTGGGATTTCTGCTTGACATTGCTATGTTACACTGTGAAAATGGTGGGTTTTTTAAATTTAGTTTCCGTGAGAAATAACAGAATCTTGGAAAGGCTCAGGTGGGAGGCAATCTGGTGAATGATGTATGAAAGGAGAGGGCAACTTGGCATGCAACAAGAGAATGAGAAGGAATTTGAACCAAAGCACTGCACAGCAAGACATTCAGAGTTTAGAGAACCATAGTAAATCGGTGATTCACCCCACCACCGGATGCACAGTGCCAGGTAGGCACCGATGTCTTAATGGTGGTGGGTGGACCAAGGTGAAGGTCTTTGTCCACACAACATGCTGGTGGACCGCTTGCCAGGCTCTAAACAACCCCCATGCGCATAATGCCACATCCCAGATCTGCAAAGGTCGGGGATGTTATTGAAGGCTAAGGCATCACTCTTCAATTGCTGCTTATTGGGTTTTGTGAAGGAGACTGATGTACAAGTCTCTCTCTTCAGTACCCTGTTTTTTGTAGTTGCTGATAAAGGGCCTGATTTAGTGTTTGGAGTTACTGCTCTCCAAATTTAAATATATCTGTCGTCCCGCAGATATTTCTTACAATGGCAGGAGCCACCATCATGGCAGTGCCAATCAATATATTAAAAGTTTGGCAACGGCTCAGTCAACATGACAGTACCGTCCGTCAACCATTTATATGTTTTATTTATTTTCAAAAATAAATTCAAAAAGTTGTATTTTGTTTTTGAAAATAGAAAACGCAATGCCCCCACACCATAAGAGTTTTCTCTCATGGTTTGGGGGTTATTTTATAGTTTTCACTGCCCCTTACAACCAGGCTTTACCTGGAAGTGACGGACTATGAAACCTGGCAATTTGACTGCCCACTGTAAATCAGGCGGGCAGTCAAAATGACCAAACCCCTACAGAGTGAGGGTCATCGGACAAGTATGTCAGCGATGGAGACAAAGTCTCTGTCTCTGACATACTGAAGGTCCACCTTTCTCTGAATGAGGCAAGCGGACCTTCAGGCTGGCGGAGTGTACACCGCCACTGTTGCTGCTGCCCTTTTTGCAAAACTCTAAATTAGGCCATACATTTTGTGGCAGACTTGCTGTTGAGATCTAGAGGTAGTGGTCACCAGAAAGCACTAATAAAATATGTAACTCTTAAAGCACTACATTTAGAGATTCTTTATGATTTACAATTTGTTTGGCATACTGTGTATTTCTATATTTATATATTCTCATGTACCTGTACCATCTAACCCTTAATTTTTTCTGTATTACTATCTACTATTCAATATTATTTATGAGCAATATGAGTCTAAAGCTAGTCAACTCCCGGTATCTAAGGGGGTTTCTCTTCAATCTGTCTTCAGACAGAGGATTTCAGTACGCTGCCACATGTCATGATTATAATGACTTTTCGCATCCAGGTATTACCCCTAAGTTAGATGTGCTAATCATTCAAACGTGAATATGTGTCATTAATATTAAATGCACATATAAGTTACGCTATTTCTCTGTGTAATGTTATAAAAACGTTTGTGTGACATATGTGCAGTACATTATCTAAAATCTGACTATTCTCTTTTATATTAATTGTTATTGATTTCTGAAGAGATTCTAGAATATCGATAAGTACATGTCCTGTTTAGTGTTACTACTCAAAAGAAAACAGTTTCGCAGAATAAAAATAATTTAAATTGCATCAGGCTGCCCTTGGTTGATTGTTTATTCTGAGAGTTTTAACAATAATGAAATAAGGTTATAAAATCTGAGCACAAAAAGTGAAAGGTTAGAAAGAAAGCCACTCCAGGAGAAAACGGAGAAAGCCGTACAGAATCAAGGGCCAGATGTAGCAAAAAAATATTTTGCGACTTGCAAATTGCGAGTCATAGCGACTCGCAATTTGCAACTCGCAAAATATTATGCAGAAAGGTGTCTCAGACACCTTCTGCGACTCGCTATGGGGTCGCAAAGACCCACCTCATGAATATTAAGGAGGTGGGTCGCATTTTGCGACCCCATAGCGAGTCCATGCACTCACAGGGATGGTGGCCTGCTGGAGACAGCTGACCTCCAAGTCTGTGACTGCTTTTTTAATAAAGCAGTTTTTTTTTCTTTTTGCAGCCCGTTTTCCTTAAAGGAAAACGAGTTGCAAAAAGAAAAAAAAAATCAGAGTAGGCAGTGGTCCATAGGACCACTGCCTGCTCTGAAAAAATATATTTTTTTGGCATTCACAAAGGGGAAGGGGTCCCATGGGGACCCCTTCCCTTTTGCAAATGTGTTACCATCCACTTCAAGTGGATGGTAACTGCGAGTTGGTTTGCGACCGCATTCGCGGTCACAAACCAACTCAGCATGGTGATGCGGTCGCAAATAGGAAGGGAACACCCCTTCCTATTTGCGAGTCGCAGCCTCAAATTGCGAGTCGGTACCGACTCGCAATTTGAGGTTGTGCATTGCGTTAGGCCTTTTGCGCGTCGCAAACTGCGTTTTTCGCAGTTTGCGACGCGCAAAAGGCTTCCTACATCTGGCCCTAAGTCTCTTTCTCATGTTACTAGTAGCTTGCAAGTAAAGTCGCAAAAACTGTCTTGCACTGCTTTTGCTCACATGGGGCCAGATGTACGAAAAAAGCAATTTGCGACTTGCAAATTGCGAGTCCCTGCGACTCGCAATTTGCAACTCGCAAATTGCTATGCAGTACGGTGTCTCAGACACCGACTGCAACTCGCAATGGGGTCGCAATGACCCACCTCATGAATATTCATGAGGTGGGTCGCAAATTGCGGCCCCATTGCGAGTATAGGCACTCGCTAACATGGAGGCCTGCTGACGTCAGCAGGCCTCCATGTTAGCGACCTGCTTGTCAATAAAGCAGGATTTTTTTTTTTTAAAGTGTAGCCCGTTTTCCCTAAGGGAAAACGAGCTGCACTTTAAAAAAATCCGAAACCTTTAGTTTCGGTTTTTCAGGGCAGGGAGTGGTCCCTTGGACCACTCCCTGCCCTGAAAAATTAATATCTGGTCCAGTCACAAAGGGGAAGGGGTCCCATGGGGACCCCTTCCCGTTTGCGACTGGGTTACCATCCACTTCAAGTGGATGGTAACTGCGAGTCCATTTGCGGCCGCTTTCGCGGCCGCAAATGGAATTGCATACCAGTGCGAGTCGCTAATAGGAAGGGAACACCCCTTCCTATTAGCGAGTCTGAAATGCATTTTGCGAGTCGGATCCGACTCGCAAAATGCATTTCTGCATAGCAAACCCACGTTTGCGAGTCGCAAACGGCGATTTTCGCCGTTTGCGACTCGCAAACGGGTTGCTACATCTGGCCCCATATCCCTATCCTAATTGGAGGCTAATGAGGAGGAAAGTATTCAATGTTCGCTTTCTGAGCTTATCAGCGCATACAGCAAAAATACCAGTCTCTGCTATTATACTGAACACAAGTCCTTATTGTTAAGACATTAATATGGTTGTGAATCATCTTTAAAAATCAAACTCGTTTTTCTTTTTTCTGCTGTGATTAGCTTAGTTAAGTCTAAAATTAACTTAGTGCTTAGAGGTAGAAGAATAAGGGTAAATTGCTGTAGAAATTGGAGTTTTCCTTGTATTTAAACTTTTAGTAAACATTGCTGCTGCCATTTTATTTATCTTTATTGTAGTTACAATTTACATTGTGTGCACTAGAATAGGGTTTTGATTTTTTTTTTAAATCTTTGAAATTAAAACTTCATTTTCTGGTTTTCTTGGGTGTGTTATTCTTTAATGAAAGAGGATTTGTTTGGATATCAACTAGCTTACCCAGTAATATCTCATGGGATGGCTCACTCAAATAATGTTGAGTGGGTTATGGGGCTGTTGCAGTCCAACAGTTTTTCTGTCTCGGATTGGCACACTACACTGTCTTAGGGCCTGATTTAAATCTTGGCAGAGGGGTTACTCCATCAAAATCTAAATACCGTTGTTTTCTATGGTATTTAGATTTCGGCGGATGGGACATCCATCACTGTTGCGAAGGAGTAACCCACTGCCGGGATCTAAATCAAGTCAGCATTTTAGAGACATTTAGAAAACGTATCACACCTGTGTTTCTTTTCTAGAAGTTAGCTGTGTAATGGCTTCTTTATTTGCCCTGAGGGGTAGAGAACAAAGAGAGCATAGTTATAGCAGTGGTTTACCTTCTTCAGATGCAATAGGAGTCCTTCTTAGGCAGTGAGGGTTTGGGAGATTTCTTTTTCGTAGATATTATTCACTGCCAGGATACCAAACTCTATTGCTGAGGTTTAGATGGTGCAGTGAAGAGGGATGTGATCTAGAGGCTGATGTGTCACTTGTGTAATTAGGGGATTTGAGTTACAGTGCTAATTTTCATACTTGTCCACAGTGCGTGCTGCTGAGCAAGTTAAGATTTTCCCTTAGTAATCTGCAGCTTTAAAAAATAGAGGGTTTTACTCTTTGTGTATCTTTAGAAAAATGCATTGATACATAAGAGCTTTGGTACCCAAATTTGCCACACTGGGTATGGAACCAGGTTAGCCGATAGTAAGAAGTACAAAAATTAAACACAGCTACTCCTAGTCCAAGATTTGAGGAGCTATTTTCCTTTGGGAAAACAGCTCTATCCAAACTTTTCTTCCACTACCCTATCATGGGGACCCAGTGATGTATTGAGAATACATTAACATGGATATTATGGGCACAAGGAAAATATATTTCACTCCTTTTGGTTTGTAACTTTATTCTGCCAGTACTGCGTTCCTGTTGGATATATTAGGTAATCACAACTTGTGAAAAGAGATCCTCAAACAGGAATCAAATATTGTTGACATCCTTACTTCTCTATCTCCCCCTTTATAGTGTTCTGTTTTCTAAAAAAATGGCTTTTTGATACTGTAATAATTTTCAGTCAATATCTCTGACTTGACTCGCTGACATCCTGCATGAGCTTTATACACAATGAAACATTTCAAACTCGAAAAACAATGTTTGACAAAACTGTGTAAGAGATCTACATATATAACAAATGATCTATATTTTTAAAACAAGAAATCTAATACTTACAGATAGTTGTGAAAACATTTGTAAAGCAAAAGTAATCAACAGCATTAAATGACAGCAGGTGATAAAGGAATTGTTCTTTCTCATCATCACAGCGCAGGAAAGCATAACGCTTGTATAGTTTTCTGTTGAAAGAAGGTAGTTGTTACACATCGTCAAACAGGTGTGTATTTTATAAAAGTCAGCAACATGTTGCTTTTATTAGGAAATGCTATTAAACTAGAAAATGGAAATGAAAACAGCAACAAGGCCAGCACCCAAGACACGCAAGTGCCTAATCCAGCATGTTGAAAATAATGTAAGGTGATGCTTCCTTCCTAACTGTACTGACATCAAAACCATCACACCTTCCTGATTAAAGGATATTGCTTGAAGCTCTTGTAATAGTCGGTGCAAATATGTTCTGACATCGTAAGCATGAGCCACTGATTAGACAGCTAATAATATTGACTTGTTTTTCATATAGAGCTTCTTATGAAACGTCTATCTTTTCTAAGTGTCGTAAGAAACAGGTGTTACTATTACCTTTTTTGCAGTGCTCAATGTACCAGCCCTACAAGGATGGAAGGTTAAGTTGGTCTTGGCAAAAATCAAACTCAAGACCTGCAAATCAGAGCACGTCAGTGGTAAGGACTTAAGTCACAGAGCCATCCTGCTGATGGATATTTTCACTATTGCTTTCAGGGCCAGACTGGCCATAGCGAGCACTGGACATTTCCCCGGGAGGCCCAAAAGGTGGGGGCCTGATTTTGCAGCAGTGGGGACTGATTTTGTTACTATGGACCGGTAGCAGTGCTGCCAACTCGGCCCCCAGAAACAAAAGCAACTGCGCTTTGCACTGAGGCCCCCCAACCCGAGTGCTAGTCTGACAAAATTGCCAGGGCTGCTTTGAGTTCCCAGTCTGGCCCTGATTGCACTAATTTCCTTCAACCTAAATACAAATATCTGCTATTTTAAACAATAAATACATCCTGTCCACATCACAATCACCTTGTAATTAGCTACTAACATGTCTTAATTTTCCAAATATTATATTTGAGTTGCGACAACAACATTAAATTGTACAGTAATTTCAAGCAGAAGAAACCCAACTGGACACTTCAAATACAAAAGAAGATTGTCACCCAATTTATATATACCTCAGTGAAAAACACAGTGCAGACTGTAAAAATCAAAACTTCTTTGTGCTTTACTACAATGTACACTACAGCATGGATCAAATAATACACTGAAAACTACAACTGCAAGAAATATCATTTTTTTACTTCTTCTTTCCTAGTGAGAAGAAACAAATTGAGCAAATGGGAAATCTCCATTTATCTTTTTCTCTCACAAAATATACACATTCATTATTACATGGTGTGTCCATGAATACGAAGAGCTACAAATAACTATGTTTAGTATACTACACAATAACATTGCCCTTATTACAGTTTTCAAACCGTCAGAAGAATTCTGAGCCTGTCTGAAGCACTCAGCATGTAGCCCGAGCTTCACATGATGCAACTCCTGCAATGTATATACTCTACAGAGAGGGGTGCATTGTCATGTATTTTAGCTGGTTATGTAAGGAAAATGTCACTTACCCAGTGTACATCTGTTCGTGGCATTAGTCGCAGCAGATTCACATGCTGTGCATAGTCCGCCGTCTGGTGTTGGGCTCGGAGTGTTACAAGTTGTTTTTCTTCGAAGAAGTCTTTTCGAGTCACGAGACCGAGGGACTCCTCCCACTTCGGTTCCATTGCGCATGGGCGTCGACTCCATCTTAGATTGTTTTCCCCGCAGAGGGTGAGGTAGGAGTTGTGTATGCTAGTAATAGTGCCCATGCAATGGAATGAATATGTATGTACCAAATGAAGGTTAAAGTAATATATTTACAAATGTACAAATGTTGAAGATATACTTCCAAACGGCTACAGGCTCCCGGGGAGGCGGGTGGGCGCATGTGAATCTGCAGCGACTAATGCCACGAACAGATGTACACTGGGTAAGTGACATTTTCCGTTCGGTGGCATGTATAGCTGCAGATACACATGCTGTGCATAGACTAGTAAGCAGTTATCTCCCCAAAAGCGGTGGTTCAGCCTGTAGGAGTGGAAGTAGTTTGAAATAAAGTTCTTAGTACGGCTTGCCCTACTGTGGCTTGTTGTGCAGATAACACATCTACACAGTAGTGTTTAGTAAATGTATGAGGCGTAGACCATGTTGCTGCCTTACATATTTCGTTCATTGGAATATTTCCTAGAAAGGCCATAGTAGCACCTTTCTTTCTGGTTGAGTGTGCCTTTGGTGTAATAGGCAGCTCCCTCTTTGCTTTAAGATAGCAGGTTTGGATGCACCTAACTATCCATCTGGCAATACCTTGTTTTGAAATTGGATTTCCTGTATGAGGTTTTTGAAAGGCAATAAATAGTTGTTTTGTCTTTCTAATTACTTTTGTTCTGTCAATGTAGTACATTAGTGCTCTTTTGATGTCTAATGTATGTAGTGCTCTTTCAGCTATTGAATCTGGCTGTGGGAAGAACACTGGTAATTCTACTGTTTGATTTAAGTGGAACGGTGAGATAACCTTTGGTAAGAATTTTTGATTTGTTCTTAGAACTACTTTATTCTTGTGTATTTGAATAAATGGTTCTTGTATGGTAAACGCCTGTATTTCACTTACTCTTCTTAGAGATGTGATGGCAATGAGAAATGCAACTTTCCACGTTAAGTATTGCATTTCACAAGAATGCATGGGTTCGAAAGGTGGACCCATGAGCCTTGTTAAGACAATGTTGAGGTTCCATGAAGGAACAGGTGGTGTCCTTGGTGGTATAATTCTCTTTAGGCCTTCCATAAATGCTTTAATGACAGGTATTCTAAACAGGGAAGTTGAATGAGTAATCTGCAGGTAAGCAGATATTGCGGCGAGATGTATCTTTATGGAAGAAAAAGCTAGATTGGATTTTTGCAAATGTAGTAAATATCCTACTACATCTTTTGGAGACGCATGCAATGGATGAATTTGATCATTATGGCAGTAATAAACTAATCTTTTCCATTTACTTGCATAGCAGTGTCTAGTGAAAGGTTTTCTAGCTTGTTTTATGACCTCCATACATTCTTGTGTGAGGTCTAAGTGTCCAAATTCTAGGATTTCAGGAGCCAAATTGCTAGATTCAGCAATGCTGGGTTTGGATGCCTGATCTGTTGTTTGTGTTGTGTTAACAGACCTGGTCTGTTGGGTAGTTTGACATGAGGTACTACTGACAGGTCTAGCAGTGTCGTATACCAAGGTTGTCTTGCCCATGTTGGTGCTATTAGTATGAGTTTGAGTTTGTTTTGACTCAATTTGTTTACTAGATATGGAAGGAGAGGGAGAGGGGGAAAAGCGTACGCAAATATCCCTGACCAATTCATCCATAGAGCATTGCCTTGGGAGTACCTCTGTGGGTACCTGGATGCGAAGTTTTGTCATTTTGCGTTTTCTTTTGTTGCAAATAGATCTATTTGAGGTGTTCCTCAAATTTGATAGTAAGTGTTCAGTATTTGGGGGTGAATTTCCCACTCGTGGATTTGTTGGTGATCCCGAGAGAGATTGTCTGCTAGTTGGTTCTGGATCCCTGGAATAAATTGTGCTATTAGGCGAATATGGTTGTGAATTGCCCAATGCCATATTTTTTGTGTTAGGAGACACAACTGTGTCGAGTGTGTCCCCCCCTGTTTGTTTAAATAATACATTGTCGTCATGTTGTCTGTTTTGACAAGAATGTATTTGTGGGTTATCATGGGTTGGAATGCTTTCAACGCTAGAAATACTGCTAACAGTTCTAAGTGATTTATGTGAAACTTTCTTTGATGTATGTCCCATTGTCCTTGGATGCTGTGTTGATTGAGGTGTGCTCCCCACCCTGTCATGGAAGCATCCGTTGTTATAACGTATGTTGGCACTGGGTCTTGGAAAGGCCACCCTTTGTTTAAATTTGTACTGTTCCACCATAGAAGAGAGATGTATGTTTGGCGGTCTATCAACACCAGATCTAGAAGTTGACCCTGTGCCTGTGACCATTGTGATGCTAGGCACTGTTGTAAGGGCCGCATGTGCAACCTTGCGTATGGGACAATGGCTATGCATGAAGACATCATGCCTAGGAGTTTTAATACTATTTTTGCTTGTATCTTTTGTGTTGGATACATGGCCTGTATTAACTTGTGAAATGTTGGAACCCTTTGTGGACTTGGAGTGGCTATCCCTTTTGTTGTGTTGATTGTCGCTCCTAAGTATTGCTGTGTTTGACACGGCAAAAGGTGTGACTTTGCATAGTTGATGGAGAAACCCAGCTTGTGAAGGATTTGTATAACATAATTTGTGTGATGTGAACACTTTGTTAGCGTGTTGGTCTTGATTAACCAATAGTCTAAGTAAGGGAACACGTGTATTTGCTGCCTTCTGTTATGTGCAGCTACTACTGCTAGGCATTTTGTAAAGACTCTTGGCGCAGTTGTTATTCCGAATGGCAACACTTTGAATTGGTAATGTATGCCCTTGAATACGAACCTTAGGTATTTCCTGTGCGAAGGATGTATCGGTATATGGAAATACGCATCTTTTAGATCTAATGTTGTCATGTAGTCTTGCTGTTTGAGCAGTGGGATTACGTCTTGTAATGTGACCATGTGAAAGTGGTCTGATTTGATGTAGGTGTTTAGTGTTCTGAGATCTAGTATTGGTCTTAGAGTTTTGTCTTTTTTTGGTATTAGAAAGTGCAGTGAGTAAACTCCTGTGTTCTTTTGTTGACGTGGTACTAGTTCTATTGCGTCCTTTTGCAGTAATGCTTGAACTTCTAGTCCTAGAAGGTCTATATGCTGTTTTGACATATTGTGTGTTTTCGGTGGGACGTTTGGAGGGAGTTGGAGAAATTCTATGCAATAACCATGTTGGATAATTGCTAAGACCCAAGTGTCTGTTGTTATTTCCTCCCAAGATTTGTAGAACTGGCTTAGTCTCCCCCCCCACTGGTGTTGTGTGACTTGTGAGTCACTGTTTATTTTGAGGGGTTTTGGGACCTTGAAATTTTCCCCGGTTTCTTGGGAATTGGCCCCCTCTGTATTGTCCCCAAAAACCTCCCCTTTGATATTGTCCCTGGTAGGTAGGTGGTCTTGTTTGTGAGGTGCTGGTTTCTGTGGGTTGACCTCGAAACCCTCCCCTAAAAGTTGTTTTACGAAATGTGCCAAATGTGCCTCTGCCCTGCGGGGAGTAGAGTGCGCCCATGGCTTTGGCTGTATCGGTGTCCTTTTTTAATTTTTCAATTGCAGTGTCGACCTCCGGCCCAAACAATTGCTGTTCATTAAACGGCATATTGAGCACAGCTTGTTGTATTTCGGGTTTGAACCCAGATGTGCGCAGCCATGCGTGCCTCCTTATCATGACTGCAGTATTTATTGTCCTTGCAGCTGTATCCGCTGCATCCATGGAAGACCGTATCTGATTGTTCGAGATACTTTGTCCCTCTTCCACCACCTGTTGCGCTCGTTTTTGGAACTCTTTGGGGAGGTGTTCGATGAGATGTTGCATCTCATCCCAATGAGCCCTGTCGTATCTCGCCAGGAGTGCTTGCGAGTTGGCGATGCGCCACTGATTTGCCGCTTGTGCTGCAACCCTTTTTCCCGCTGCATCAAATTTGCGGCTCTCCTTGTCCGGAGGTGGTGCGTCGCCTGATGTATGCGAGTTGGCTCTCTTACGAGCTGCCCCCACAACTACTGAGTCTGGTGTCAGTTGTGATGTAATAAAAACAGGGTCTGTGGGCGGAGCCTTGTATTTTTTCTCCACCCATGGAGTTATGGCTCTGCTTTTAACTGGCTCCTGAAATATCTGTTTTGAGTGCCTTAGCATTCCTGGAAGCATGGGAAGGCATTGATAATGGCTATGGGTGGAGGACAGGGTGTTAAAGAGGAAGTCATCCTCAATAGGCTCCGAATGTAGCGAGACATTATGGAATTCGGCTGCCCTAGCTACCACCTGTGCATATGATGTACTGTCCTCAGGTGGTGACGGTTTAGTTGGGTACGACTCCGGGCTATTGTCCGATACTGGAGCGTCGTAGAGGTCCCATGCATCCGGATCATCCTGGCTCATTGTGGTATGAGCTGGTGAGTGTGTTAATGGTGGAGTTTGTGCTGGTGATGCATGAGTTGATGGTGGTGGAGAGGGTGGTGGAGTTACCTTCTTTACCACCTTTGCTTGTGGTTGCTTGTCTCCTTGCTGGAAGTCAAGTTTCCTTTTCCTTTTGATTGGGGGAAGAGTGCTAATCTTCCCTGTATCCTTTTGAATAAAGATCCGCTTTTGCGTGTGATCTGGCTCAATTGTTTGTAATTCCTCCTCAAATCTGTGTTTTTTTAGTTGAGAGGACAGTCCCTGTTCCTCTGAGTAGGAACCAGTTTTCGGTTCGGTTGCCGGGTGTTTCGGCACTGAAACCGTGTCTCTGGATTTTTTCGGCTCCGACAAGATCTTTTTTCTTTTCGGCGTCGCGCCCTCTCGGTGCCGACCAACTTCGGTGCTGCTGTGTCGGTGCCGAATTTTTTCTGCGTCACTCTCTCGGTCCAGAGATTGCTGCGTGCCTGTATCTCGACCGGAGTCGGATGACTTCGACAGCAGCTCGCCCTTTTTCGGTGCCGATGGACGGTCACCTACTTTCCGGGTTAAGCCATGGCCTGTTGGCGGTGGCGTCCCCTGGGCTTTGTCAGTTTTTTCGTGTGATTTTTGTTTCGACGTCTTACTCACGGTTGGTTGTTCTTCGACGTCGAATTCTTCGGAATCCGACTCGTGGATGGAGAAAGTTTCTTCTTCCTCCTCCTCGAACCGTTGTTGTCCTGTCGGCGTGGACGCCATCTGCAACCTCCTGGCTCTTCGGTCTCTGAGCGTTTTTCTCGACCGAAACGTGTGACAGGCTTCGCACGTATCCTCCTTGTGCTCGGGGGACAGGCACAAGTTACAGACCAAATGTTGATCCGTATAAGGATATTTATTATGGCATTTAGGACAGAATCGGAACGGGGTCCGTTCCATCAGTCTCGATGTTGCACGCGGTCGGGCCGACCAGGCCCCGACGGATGATCGAAATTACCCCGAAGGTCTACCGGAGCTCTTCAAGATTCGGTGTCGATTTGTTCTAACTAACCCGATACCGAACGAAACAATACCGACAAATTTTTCTGAGATTCTGACTAACTTTCCGACCCGAAACACGGAGCGAAAAGAAACACGTCCGAACCCGACGGCGGAAAGAAAACAATCTAAGATGGAGTCGACGCCCATGCGCAATGGAACCGAAGTGGGAGGAGTCCCTCGGTCTCGTGACTCGAAAAGACTTCTTCGAAGAAAAACAACTTGTAACACTCCGAGCCCAACACCAGACGGCGGACTATGCACAGCATGTGTATCTGCAGCTACACATGCCACCGAACCTATTTTTTCATTTTTATAGTCTTACGTTCATGACATAGAACTCTGATATAATACTGCAGAATTCCCACTGCAAAGCAAATGTTAAAGCAATTTTAAATTGTAATAACATATTCTCCATTTTCCTCTTAAACCTATTTTTTTTAGATAAACTGGTGCTTCAAATGGCAAAGCAAACTCCATATCTGCCTTAACAGGTTTCTACAAGTGTTACTAACAGAGATACCAAAAGTATATAACACTTCCTAAATGTATGCTCAGCTTTATTCAATCTTTTGGAAAGATTCACATGCAGACCGTTCCAAGACAATCATGCCATCTTAGTCCAGGTAAGACAATCAGGCTTTGAAGGACTATGCCTACATATTTCTCTAGGCAGACACAACTTCTGAATTATATGGGCTAATTGCAAGATGACCTTCAGGCAACAATGAAGAGGGTAGTGGTAAGGCAAGCAAATAGTGCTTCTAGCCTTAAAAGCTTTGAATGTCTGAGAAGGTGGAGACCATGAAAAAGGAGAATGACCTGAGAAAATGGCATGAGGGAACTTCACAATTACAAAGCCTGATTTGCATCTCTACAGTGTCTTCTTTGTGGAAGTCTCTCAATTGGAAGAAAGATCAGTGTCCATAATCCAGATGCAAAGTAATAAGGATGACAATCTTAATAAAGCAAGGTCTTAGATCAATATTTTTCTATCACTTCACCAAGGAGGAAGTGAGAAAACATGCTCAATTTGCTAAGCTTTACTTGACACTGTTGAGGTTCAGATACTCAGATGTATTGACAAGCTAGCATTAGATAACCTTTCTTCACATGCGCTGCCCATTGTTTCAAATATCAATTTAGTATGGAGTCACCTAGAGACGCATCCGTTTACAATAGAGTCAGGAAATTCCTGTAGATCATAGCATTTACCTCACCCAAAGTAGCAGTTACAACATCTGGCTAGGTAACAAGATACAGGTTAGGATAAAAGGGTCATCTCATACTTCGGATCCAAGAACTATGGTACTTAAGGGGGCTAGAAGAGAATTTAACTTCCAAAAAGACCTTCATTACCAGGTTTGCATAGAGGAGCGAAAGCTTTCACTGCATTTTTTAACATGGCGTCATACTGCTTTGTATGATGAATTGATTTTTTTAAATAAATATTCATCCATATAACATTTGACAGTAATCCATTAGGCATAACAGGCTCAGCTGTAAGACCTGTCAAACTCAATGTAAGGTAAAGTGGATACAAAGGAACTCAAGGAGTAAACTGACAACTTATTAAAACATCAGGTGACATTCTTAAGTTATTCAGCTTGATTGTCCAAGACAGGTTTGCATAAAAACATTGTATTATCTTTTCTACAAGGTTATGTTAATGGGAGTCATCAAAACCAGATGAAGTGCCTAAGGGTTCTCCAACACAAAAACGTACTGGTGAAATAGAGGTTTAAGGGAGGATTCTCATAAGAAAAACAACCTCTGTTGGTGCAAAACAGAGGTGCAAGAATTTGGTGTTGCGCTGTGTAACAAATTCCAGAAAATTCAAGTAGGGGGAGGAGAACTGTAGAAAATAATAGTAATTGTTTCTCAGGTGTGTGCTAAACAGCTACTCATGGACTTTGAATGTGAGTTAAAAGTTGAGGCTAAGTGGAAAATCCTGACACCCCTTCAGAATTCCAGATGTTTATAGACTCAATGAGACCAGATATTGGATAATGGGAATGGGAACGGTAATGGGAACTTATGATCAGAAGAGGGGTCTGTAGTTGCAACAACTACCAAGAGATGATCCCACTCTACTACCAAAGAACACTGGCTCTTCTCCCTTCTTCTTTTGTTTGTCTGTTTTTTGTGTTTATGAGGTCTTTCAGAATATGGATCGGTAAAGAAAGGTGCTAGTACTAGTACCAGTAGCAATTTACATACACCCTAGACATTATTAAGTAAAATGCAGGTAGCTTTCAACCAGTGGCTACTCTCTACAATACAGAACTTCTAACCACCTCCTTATACTCAATCATTCTCAGCAATACTGTGCTTCACAATTGCATCACAAAGTTTGGACACATTCTTACAAGCTTTGTCACCAGGTTTCTGTATGAAAGCTCCTTGCTGGGCCTTACTACCAGCTCACATATGGTAGGCCATCTTCGATACCCTTGTGTCAGCCTATTGTAATAACACTCATTTTAACTCTTGACTATTACTGATAAACGCAAGTAAAAGGCTGGTAAACACCTTTAGCCATTACACTTATGACTACAATTACTATCATGTTGTATGTTTTGCTAAACTAATTGCACTCTTACTTGGTCAGCTCGTGGTCCAAAAGAAGCTGTTTTAAATGTCTGGAAAGGAGTTTCTTTTCCATAGACAGTCGAACCCATGCCCTTGCCTTACCAACATCGGTTTTGATCTCACCAATATTTTGGATGTGTCTGAAACAGAAACCAATATTAGAAACAGAATAGTAAACCTGCTGTTAAGTGAAGCTATCACTTCAAAATTAACCACAACATTATCTGGACTCATTACACTGCACTCAAGTTAAACCTTAGTAATTTGTTTTCATCCTGCACCTTTATTGGCCTTATGCCAACTTGACAAGAAGGCTTGCAGATGAAAACTCATACTGACTATTCACGCAACCAAATGAAGGAAAAAATAAACAGTGTATCATCAACATAATCAAGGTTTGGTAAGAAAAACAGTGAATGAATAAATACTGGCAAAAATATAAAAATATTCCTACGAAAGAATAAGGTTAGGCTAGAAGGAGAGAAGGCCAAGGGGACAAGGGTATTGATAAAATGTAGTACAAGATGTGGGGAAAATAAAAAACACTTTTGAGAGACGTGAAAAATGAAGAGAGCATGGGAGTTAAGAAATGGGTTCAATGCAAGAGGGTGCAAAGTGGACTTTTAAATTGATGTTTGTAGAAAAGTCTACGTAATCCTGTAAACGCTCAAAATTAAAAATTATTTTTCTCAAAATTTGTCATTCCCCATGACACATTTATTAGAATGTCTAAGAAATGCTTTGTCAAGTCAAAAAATAATAGTTTCAGCCTCATTTCGTCAAGTAAAATGTCAGTTTACTGCATGGATTTGTTTTTTTAAGGCAGCAGGTACATATGATGACACAATAGGTACTTAAACTTTCCTAGAGCATCAAGAAGGTGCTTATGAGTAAACCATGCTGTACATGAACTACATCTACTGAGCGTGTATGTTTTTTTTCAAGAAAGGATCACAATCTTTGCAGCAAAGTAAGGGTAAGTAACAGAGTTTATAGTTGGATCATTGATAAGAATGGGACAAAACCTATTCTATTATTGGCACATGCTGGCAACGTATATTGACTCTGGAAGGTCTGTGCACATTCGGGCAAATGGAGTATACAAAGCTTCTGGAGGGCTTGTATAAATTATAAGTAGCCTCCCTGGAGAAATAAGCATATGAGGAATGGATCAAAGTCCAGAGGTGATACTGTGTGTGACTGACTGACATATGAACTTATGATGTGAAAAGTTAGAAAAATGCTTGGTGTGCTAGGGTTGTGATTGGAAGTACTGCATGCTATAGTGTGAAGAACAGACATAGACACAGCCGGACACCAGTGAGTCCCCTTCATGTAGTCTTTGGCTCTCTCCACTGATATTAATATATTTAATAAATATGGGAGTATGAGTTAGCTAGTATTGATCAACCTCATCCACCTCGCCAACATTTGTACTAGTGCAACCCAACAAATGCTTCAGAGTCCTTTTAAAGGATGAGGTTACTTTTAAGGAGTGATTTTACAGGGAGCAGACAGTCATCTGGTGTGATAATAAAGTGGGTGTACTTTAAAGCTCAGAATGACAGCATTGGTGCAGGTCAAAAGCCAGTAAGAAGAGTTACATTTTGAAGAACGTACATAAATTGAGGAGGATTAAATGAAACAAGTTCCAAAGAGAGGAACCTCGAGCATAAAAAGGTCTACCACAACTTCCTTGGACCTCACTAGCTGTAGAGAGGGATGCTTTTGGTTGGTCGACCATGGGCGTCTGGTCAGCTGCTATGACAACAGCAAATTGGTGAGGTAGGAAGGGGCTTGACTGTGAAGGGACTTGTGCACAAGGCACAGAGTCCTGAATTCAATAATCTGTTTAGCCAGCGTCATCAGTGTGGGAATAACCAAGGCCAGTTTCTTCATTCTGAAGATTAGGAGGCTGTATAGTTTTGCACTCCTTGAATTTTGCAAGTGACTATGTACATAAAACACAGTACATTTTATTTTTCAGATAAAAGGTCAGGCACATTTTCTACTGTGCTTTTGTACCTTGGGATATGTTTATTCATCGAAGGCATGATTCTGTGAAATGGGCCTGGTCAGGAATCATGTGATTCAAAATCTGTTGGTCTTAGGTTTGCTAATTTTATGACCTTGAGCGAATATTAAAACTGTAACCTATATCAATGCCACTGGAATTATTTGACTCTGTGGCAGGTGCTTTTCCTGCATAAATATGGCTTCGATACACCTGCCACATAATCTACCATCTGCTGTTTAATTTGCCTATTTTAACCCACAAAGTTTGTGTTTTTTCAATTGGATCAAAAGTTATTGAAAATGCTGCACAAGTTGCAATGCTGGAAATAAACTAATTCTCTTCCAACTCTATATTGCTGTACTCAAGTGTCTAAAAGGGTGATAGTTTTTCCCACATGGTAGCTGGGAAGGGCTTCAGCAGTAAATACATATCTTAAATATTGAAAAGTTAATTCAGATAGTTTGGATTGTTTTTCCTTCTTTGCTACATGTTTTTGTTCACTATTCTGTAAATTTATATCTACACCAACAGTCACAATTCTTCAAGCAATCTTTATTTCCAGAGAGCACTGGATGTTTAGAAGAATCCCAAACATGTTAAATCTGTTTTAGGAACCAATGTCTTAAGACAGCATATGCAGGCGCTGGTGTGACATGCTGGTAGGCACCACATATTCTCGATATGCCAGGGGTGCACTTACATGGGTGGCCCCGGGGATACAGTTAGAGGTGTTACACACAAATGTAAACCCATAGAGGAGATATGCAAAACTGGAAGGGATTCTGGACGGTCTCCCAGTATCCTTTATTTCTTTATATGCTTCAAACACCAATGAGCCCTTTTTTTTTTACAATCTCTCACCCCAGCTCTGCTTAGTAATGCACTGGTGCCTTGCTACTGGGGCAGTGATTTTAATTGCGTACCAGAACTTGACTAGGACCGCTCCCACCAACTGGTGTCAGAGGCACACTTGCTGCACCCACCTACCATCTCACAAACACTGGGTCTCCCACAACCAGGTAGTGGATGTATGGCGCAGCCCACATCACCTGCTCAGAGAATATTCTTTCTTGTCAGGCTATATGATCTCCACACCAGGATTGATCTTATTTTTTTGCAGCTCAGAGGCTCTCATGAGAGTTGTCCGAGCAGAATATTTTGGGCGCACCACGTCAGACCACTGCCCTATGCAACTCCAAATTACATGGGGCCACGGGCACCTCTGTATACCAACTTCGCACCTTTCCACTGACGCCCTACAGGATGAAGTTTTCGCAACACCCTATCAGAACATTAAACCGCCTACTTCACAGATGAGGGCACAGCATCCAACCCCAGCATAGAGTGGGAAGCTTTCAAAGTGGTCTTGCAAGGGGTGCACGATTAAGACAGTGTATGGTACTAAGGTGGTGTTGCATAGGGAATTGCATACATTAGGAACAGACATTTGTAGATATGAACAGAGGTTACCAGAAGGCCAGCCGGCCCCTGCTCCACTGTCCAGAGTGCGACTGGCGCACACATCAGTGTTAGAACAAGTGGGAAGAATAGACCATAAGAAATATCAGACCCAGAGAAACACTGAGGGGGACAAAGCGGGCAGGCTTTTAGTTTGGCTTCTTCACTCTAATTCCCCACAAGTTCCATTACTGCCATTCGGGAAGGGATGAGCCCTTTCTTAAAACCCAGGAGGCCATTTAACACCACCTACTGCACTTTCAGGAATATCAAGAGATGGATCTCAAGGCCCCCTAACTGTGACTGAGATCATGGATGCGATCAAGCAAATGGCATGAGGCAAGACTCCCGGAGCAAACGGCTGCCGGTGGAATTTTATGCCGCCTTTAGGTTCAAACTTGCCCCTCACTTAATTCAGCCCTCTCAAAGGGGATGCTACCAAACTCACTAGTGGGAGGCAATCCTGGTTGTCCTACAAAAACTGGACAGAGATGCTCTATTGCTAGGGTCATACCAACCTGTCTCCCTATTAAACACCAACAACAAGATCCGTGGGATGGTGTTAGCTAACCGACTGATCCCCATAGCACAATCCATAGTACACCCTGATCAGAACAGGTTAATACCAGGGAGGAACACTTTCCTAAATCTACACCACTTATTCATGCTGATGGATTGGGCACGATCCTCAGATACGAGCCCATGTGTGGCATTGCTGGACACAGAAAAGACGTTTGATGGAAACATTTGAAGAAGGTCCTCATGAGGATTGGGAGAGGCCCCAAGTTCCTAAGGTGGATAGCTCTGCTCTGTGATAAGTCACTAGCCTAGCTGAAAACCAGGACGCGTCATTTCTAATTTATTCACAATAGCATGTGGCACCCAGCAGGGCTACCCTCTGTCCCCGATAATCCTTGCATTGGAAATGGAACCTCTTACATGCACACGCTGAGCATGCGCCACAGAATGGGGAATCCAGGCCAATGGTTGCTAGCATATAGTATCGCTATACGCTGATGACGCACTAGTTTATTTGAGAAATTATGCAATGGTGCTTCCTCGAGTCATGGAACTCCTACGACGATTTGGAGAGCCATCTGGCTTTAGAGTGAACGGAGACACATCCCAACGGTTCCCGCTGACAGCCCTGTCCGAGACTCAATAGAGGGAGCTTTCTCACACTCCGCTCCCATGGTCTCGTAGAACTTTTATATACCTGAGTATTAAGGTGTATCACTCAGACAAAGATTTGATAGAAGGCAATATGGGCAGAGCCCTCGCAAATGCAAGATCTTCCCTCCCGTTTTGGACGTCCTTACTGCTCGCGCCAGTGGGAAGAGTAGCTATCTCCAAGATGTTAATCCTCCCCAGGTTACTGTACTTCTTCTCCACTTTGCCATTGTCACTATCCGCATGAGTGTTTGTGGACTTATGAACGCTCCTCACTGCATTAATATGGGGCAAAGGCAGGCTGCGAAAGGCATGGACTAAACTATAAGCTCCCCTGGACTGTGGTGGGCTGGGTGCCCCAAACTACCAATACGACTATGCAGCAGCACAACTGCAATGGCGCACACGATGGTTGGCAGGCCAAACTACAGTAGAAATGGGACACTGGTTTGGGGGGGACTATCTCCCCCAGTACTGTGTTAGCTACTGGGCACTGAAACGGAAGTCCCTGTGGAAGGGTGGGAATACCCTTATGCAAGTGACCAAGAAAGGCTGGTCTAAGTATGTGGCTAAGCCATGCGACCATCCTCCATACGCATCAGAATTTTTCCCCTAGCCACTGCCAGGTTGTCAGGCATTACAAATGCGACCAGAGGTGGCAGTCTGGACCAAAGCATGTATTCCTGTCTGGGGTGACCTATTCTCAGATAATATATTCAACACATTTGACAGTCTGGTAGGTGACTATGGTATTACTCAGGGCTCTTTCCTATTATGTGCCACACTTACATGATACCTACACACAATTTGGCATAAAACGAATGATCAACCGGAGACCTCCTTGCTCTTCCAGACAGTAGTGACACATGGGGGTGCAATGTAGTTACACACCTCAACAGTTCTATCCGCACTGACAGGGAGGTTCCCTTCAACCATCTGTGTGCTTACTGGAGGGCTGCGCTTACCAACACACAGACAAACAGTGGACACAATGTGTAGAAGTACCAAAATGAATTTCCATGAACGCCAGATTGATGTACACACAGTTTAATTATCTTCACCACACATACCTCACCCCAGAGCTCTTGGCACAAATATACCCAGGGACTGCCGACACTCGCCCCCACTGCCAATCTGCAGCTGCAGATTTCACACAAATGGTATGGAGTTGCCCTTAACTTGTACCCTATTGTGAGGAGGTCACAGGGTTTCTCTCGGAGACCTTTCAGAGAGAGGGTATGGATTGCATATTAGGGATTACTTCCAGCTCGGCCACACGTAAGCCGATTAATACATTTATAGACCTCACTTTAGTGTTGGCGAAGTGGAGAATAGCCATGTGCTGGAAATCAGCCATGCCTCCCCTAACCCGCTTATGACTCTCGGATCTGCCCTCCTGCATCCTGGCGGAGCAACAAGCACTAAAGGCAAAAGGACTGGGGCGTTCTATCCCAACCACACCCCCGTACTGGCAAAAGTATATGGAGAAAGAGGAAGCTAAATCAGACAATAGGCCACCATATCCAGTCAATGGATTGCTCTGACCTCTTGTGAGTAATGCCTAGGTGGTTTAGCTGTTAGCCCTGCGGACAGAGACTCTACACTCCTAGTCACCACCCCAGAACCATTGTGTATACAACTGAACCACTTTCAGCATCCACCCTGATCATGCAGACAACAGCAGATCCCTTTGTCTGGACTCTTTCCCCCCCTCACTAACCCCTCCCCCCCTCACCCCACCAGGCCCGCTGAGCTTGCTTCCTCCCTTAGCCTGTGCACACACCCCAACGCAGACACTGGAGACCACACACACCATTGGTTACAATATTTCCTATTGTTTTTGATGCTGGGAAGTCCCTGTTATAAGAAGCCCACTGTATGGATGCTATTATGTTACTGTGCTTGCTGCTCCTACTACTAAAAAGCTATCTGGGTGTACCTCCAGAATATATGCCATCACCAATTGACGTATATGTAGAATTGTGGCACTTTGAACTCTCAGGCAAGAATACATAGCATTCAATTGTTACTAACTTGTTAGTAAAACCAATAAAGTCAAATTAAAAAAAAAGCAATGTCTTAGATTGTAAAGTGCCTACTAGTACATGATAAATATTACATGCACTATCCTGTTCTGCTTTGCTGTTTAGTAATCAAGAGGTCCTCCCAGGGTCCCTATATTGGTTGAAATATAACCGAAATACATAGACCTTTGGTTACAAAATGTGGGTATGTATGGGTTGGGTTTTGCTGACAGCAGCACTGTGTATGTTTTACACAATCTAACCTGAAGACAAGTTTGGTTTCCTTTTCTTTCAAAAAAGACAACGTAATAACATGTTGGTGAAAACCATTTCAATAGCTTCTGTTCAGCTTGGATACTTTTCTCTCTTATGAAACAAATATTTTATAGCATTAGGATCCATATTGTAACAATTTGTTAAAATGACAAAAAAGCTATGCAATAATACCACAAAATGTGCAATCATTTTAATTAATTGCATAACGTGTTGCATGATTTGGATTATTTTCCAGCCTAATTTAGTGAACCTTGAATGATTTGGTTCTTCATTACAGTATCATTCTAGTAGCCATACGTATTTAGACTGCATTAATGTGTTCAGCGTAGTGCCCTTCCATTACAACTTGTCAGGATATTCTCTTTCTGTCTTATGTTAGACTCTGCAGAAGTGACAGCATGTTACAAATTTCTGGATTCAACATGCTGAACAGATGAGGAGAGTGCGCCAGACTCAACAGTCGCCATTGTCGTTTACAGATTCCTCTTTTATGTATTAGAAACTGACTAGATACATTTTTCATCTTCTGCTCAAGCAGGCGCGCCTTTTGTTGGAGTTGTGGTATCTATTGGCTTGCAGCTTTAATTATTTTACTACCCTCCTTCAAAATCACGGCCAATAAGCTTACCTGACATTCACTTGTGAAAAGTGTTGCTAGCAGCAATAGGATGAACACAAACTTTGTAGAGATTAGTGCTGTTCTCTAGTACTCATCTAGAATGTAGGGCACAACCTCAAGAAGAAAACATTAATGTTACAGCAAATTAATGTTTTTTCCAGCAAAGGTGTACACCAGTTTTTCTTTCACCATGAACACACCCCCTTTCTTTTAATTCCACTTCCCTCCAGCCTGCAATTACCGAATGACCTTTTGTGCTTACTCTGACGAGGTGGCTGCCCTTTTTCTAAATTTCTACCACTATCCGCCCTCTGCCTCTCCACCAGTAAAATGTTAAGTGTTTCCATATTTTAAATGTTTTGTTTCACATTTTTTATTCCAAATATATGACTAGGCAGGGGACTCTAACGCAGCAGGAAACTGCATTTTGACATTCTTTGCACCAGCAGTTGTAGGTGCCCAGAGCACTTCAGCAATTGTGAGCTGATGATGTGGCTCCAGGTGGGTGTTAAAATGAGCCCTCATGCCTGTTGGAACTGCCTACCTTCAGACTTAGTCGTGGTCCTGCTGCAAAGATAAGACACTAACAGCAGTGGGGCAAGCAGCAATAAAATAATGAACAGATGCAATTATGTACATTATCTGGACTCACTTTAGCGCATAGATTTGGCACCGTTTCCATGCTGTACACCAGTCGACAGAGTAAACACATGCTGATGCTAGATGTATATGAGGTGAATCTCAATGCTATAAAGGGAAAGACTGCAATGGAAGAACCATCTTTAAAGGTAAAACGTCCACATACCTATAAACAAAGAACATCATCCATGGGGCAGATTCAAGACAAGAACACAAGATAGAAAATTACCTATAACAACATGTGCATGGGGTGGACTACTCCACTGAAATGGGAAAATGTCTCCTGGGTTCATATTTTTTCAGGAAACCACGTTTAACATTTTAAATCCTCGATTCTAACAAAATATGTCCTCTAGTTACTGTAAAGGACTTAGATGTGAGTATACTAATTTAAAGCCATCTTTGTTGTAGCTTCTTATGAGGTATCATGATTTATCTCCCACATTCGCCATCATTCTTCCAAGCAATAAAGTCTGCCAGAATATGATGTAATGCAAAAACAAATAGGTTACCTGCAACTGTGAGACTTCAGCATTGATAGCTTTTGTAGATCCACATGCTTTATCTAATATTTCCATGATAGGATCCTCATTTGATGACAGTAAATATTAATTAAAGCATGTAGTTTTATGAAAGATATTCAATACTTGAGACAAATGAGTTACTTGCCTTTAACTGTGAATCATCAACATTCATATCTTTAATCGGTGCAGAGTCATAAGGTTGTTATTCCTCAATGCAGATGATTCTGTGAATCATGTGAATCTATGAGTGATTACATATGCTCGACAAATGAAACAGAAAAGGAAAAGGACTGGCACCTAACCTTCTACTAAGCTGCGACGTCAGTGAGCAGTAAAATGCTGATGTGTGCTCAACTGTATCTTTTAATAGACTCCTTGTGGCCTCAAGTGATAGATGCTGTACTAACAAGCTGTAACTGTCTCGCTGTCATTGACATGCAACTTTGTAGCACACTTGAGCCTACGTCCAACATGGGAAATTTACTCCAGTAAGAATCCACCGCCACAGGCCGCTGAGGATAAGTGCTGCCTATTCAAAGGTTTTGAAACATTATATATAACACCAGTGTATTACACAACACTACATCATACAGCCACAGGTGAGATGCAAACATAATGTATAAACGTGGTTTCATTCTCATCATACCCGTGATTTTATTCTGACTAATATGCAAGTGGGGAAAAAGGGATAGCAGCTACAAGGTCAGGACTTTGTGCCTGGCTAACGTTTCTTCACCCACACCACCTCTTGCCTATAATGCATTTGTATGTGTTCTCTCCTTTGTATATCATTTTTGTATCACTTTACCAGAGCACAAACAAACCTCATATCTTGAATAAGGGAGACCCTTAGAGGTGACATTGTTGGACTGGTATCAGACTTTCTCCTTTCTGAATCAAGAAGTACACCTGAAAAATAAAATTGTAGAATGCTCAACAGATACATAACCCAATGGGAGTCAAGAAGATTATCTACTGTCCCTGAGGACATTTTGATTAACAGTAAATGTAATATCCAACCCCAAAGCAGAGAAGTGGTATTTGAGAGTACATTTTCTGTATGTGGTTTAACATTGTGCCCTGTAAAATTGTTTCCTAATTTGTGTCTAGGCCTAGTAGTCAGATATTTAAAACAATAATTCTGAGACTTGCTGCAGTATGCAAGTAGTCAACTGTTTCTACATAAATCCATGTACTCTAAAATGTTACTTTCCTTTAACTCTGGTTCTTTGACACAGGTATCCTCTCAGGATTCTTTTCCTGTAGACAGGTGTGGCCAGAAATACCTTTTAAAATCAGAAGCAACTTGTAGATGAGGATAATTGGGACATGACCCCAACAACACAAGTAAGAAGTCTTAGGAGGAGGTAGGAGAAGGAGATTGATGGGCTCATCTTCTGTACTTTTACTTCCAGTCCTGAAGAAGAAGTATAAGCAGAAGAGCAATTTACAGATCCACACTGATATTTCGAGGATGGGAGCCTTCAATTTCAACCCAATATTACGTGGTACAAGTGTGTTTCTGTGAGGAAGCGGTGAAGCAGCCAGGTACTGCCACAACAGGTTGTTTCTCTAGGATCAGGAGGAGATATATGGTCGTCCTGAGCCTAACATGAAGTGAGCCATAATTCCCAGACCCCACTTCTTCCTTTATTGGCTGACCCCTAAATCAGTCAAGAGAGGAGCTGGGGAGATCTGAGATGGGCACAGAGTGTGAAGCAGTCATTGCTACTAGCACGCATCTCTGTTCTAACTACTGCTTGCCAATGTTTTGCCAGCCAATCTTTTGTCACTTGCACCATAGTTTGCCAGTCCCTAGCCTCTCTCTCTCTTGTACCTCTGGCCTGCTCCATGCAGGTGCTAGGCCTCATTAAGGTACCTAAAGCTGCTATGTCTTCTGGACCCTGAAAAATCCCAACACCATATGGCTCTGAACATCCACCCTCAGCTCTCTTTTAAGGCTGTCTCTGTGTACCAATGAGTAACATAAGCTGAAACGGATCCTTACTGCAGTTAAGTGAGGAGGAGAGCAGCAGCAGAGAAGGAAAATGTCACTTACCCAGTGTACATCTGTTCGTGGCATTAGTCGCTGCAGATTCACATGCTGTGCATAGTCCGCCGTCTGGTGTTGGGTCGGAGTGTTATAAGTTGTTTTTCTTCGAAGAAGTCTTTTCGAGTCACGAGACCGAGGGACTCCTCCTACTTTGGTTCCATTGCGCATGGGCGTCGACTCCATGTTAGATTGTTTTCCCCGCAGAGGGTGAGGTAGGAGTTGTGTATGTTAGTAATAGTGCCCATGCAATGGAATGAATAAGTATGTACAAAATGAAGGTTAAAGTAATATATTTACAAATGTACAAATGTTGAAGATTACTTCCAAATGGCTACAGGCTCCCGGGGAGGCGGGTGGGCGCATGTGAATCTGCAGCGACTAATGCCACGAACAGATGTACACTGGTTAAGTGACATTTTCCGTTCGGTGGCATGTGTAGCTGCAGATACACATGCTGTGCATAGACTAGTAAGCAGTTATCTCCCCAAAAGCGGTGGTTCAGCCTGTAGGAGTGGAAGTAGTTTGAAATAAAGTTCTTAGTACAGCTTGACCTACTGTGGCTTGTTGTGCAGATAACACGTCTACACAGTAGTGCTTAGTAAATGTGTGAGGCGTAGACCATGTTGCTGCCTTACATATTTCGTTCACTGGAATATTTCCTAGAAAGGCCATGGTAGCACCTTTCTTTCTGGTTGAGTGTGCCTTTGGTGTAATAGGCAGCTGTCTCTTTGCTTTAAGATAGCAGGTTTGGATGCACCTAACTATCCATCTAGCTATACCTTGTTTTGATATTGGATTTCCTGTATGAGGTTTTTGAAATGCAATAAATAGTTGTTTTGTTTTCCTAATTAGTTTTGTTCTGTCAATGTAGTACATTAGTGCTCTTTTGATGTCTAATGTATGTAGTGCTCTTTCAGCTATTGAGTCTGGCTGTGGAAAGAACACTGGCAATTCTACTGTTTGATTTAAGTGGAACGGTGAGATGACCTTTGGTAAGAATTTTGGGTTGGTTCTTAGAACTACCTTATTTTTGTGTATTTGAATAAATGGTTCTTGTATAGTAAATGCCTGAATTTCACTTACTCTTCTTAGAGATGTAATGGCAATGAGAAATGCAACTTTCCACGTTAAGTATTGCATTTCACAAGAATGCATGGGTTCGAAAGGTGGACCTATGAGCCTTGTCAAGACAATGTTGAGGTTCCATGAAGGAACAGGTGGTGTCCTTGGTGGTATTATTCTCTTTAGGCCCTCCATAAACGCTTTAATGACAGGTATTCTAAATAGGGAAGTTGAATGAGTAATCTGCAGGTAAGCAGATATTGCTGCGAGATGTATTTTTATGGAATTGAAAGCTAGATTTGATTTTTGTAGATGTAGTAAATATCCTACTACATCTTTTGGAGATGCATGCAATGGTTGGACTTGATTATTATGGCAGTAACAAACAAATCTTTTCCATTTACTTGCATAGCAGTGTCTAGTGGATGGCCTTCTAGCTTGTTTTATGACCTCCATACATTCTTGTGTGAGGTTCAAGTGTCCAAATTCTAGGATTTCAGGAGCCAAATTGCTAGATTCAGCGATGCTGGGTTTGGATGCCTGATCTGTTGTTTGTGTTGTGTTAACAGATCTGGCCTGTTGGGTAGTTTGACATGAGGTACTACTGACAGGTCTAGTAGTGTGGTATACCAAGGTTGTCTTGCCATGTTGGTGCTATTAGCATGAGTTTGAGTTTGTTTTGACTCAATCTGTTTACTAGATATGGAAGGAGAGGGAGAGGGGGAAAAGCGTACGCAAATATCCCTGACCAATTCATGCATAGAGCATTGCCTTGAGATTGCCGGTGTGGGTACCTGGATGCGAAGTTTTGGCATTTTGCGTTTTCTTTTGTTGCAAATAGATCTATTTGAGGTGTTCCCCAAATTTGGAAGTAAGTGTTCAGGATTTGGGGGTGAATTTCCCATTCGTGGACCTGTTGGTGATCCCGAGAGAGATTGTCTGCTAGCTGGTTCTGGATCCCTGGAATAAACTGTGCTATTAGGCGAATGTGGTTGTGAATTGCCCAATGCCATATTTTTTGTGTGAGGAGACACAACTGTGTCGAGTGTGTTCCTCCCTGTTTGTTTAAATAATACATTGTCGTCATGTTGTCTGTTTTGACAAGAATGTATTTGTGGGTTATCATTGGTTGGAACGCTTTCAACGCTAGAAATACTGCTAACAATTCTAGGTGATTTATATGAAACTTTCTTTGATGTACGTCCCATTGTCCTTGGATGCTGTGTTGATTGAGGTGTGCTCCCCACCCTGTCATGGAAGCATCTGTTGTTATCACGTATTGTGGCACTGGGTCTTGGAAAGGCCGCCCTTTGTTTAAATTTGTACTGTTCCACCATAGAAGCGAGATGTATGTTTGGCGGTCTATCAACACCAGATCTAGAAGGTGACCCTGTGCATGTGACCATTGTGATGCTAGGCACTGTTGTAAGGGCCGCATGTGCAATCTTGCGTTTGGGACAATGGCTATGCATGAGGACATCATGCCTAGGAGTTTTAAGACCATCTTTGCGTGTATCTTTTGTGTTGGATACATAGCTTGTATCACCTTGTGAAAATTTTGAACCCTTTGTGGACTTTGAGTGGCTATCCCTTTTGTTGTGTTGATTGTCGCTCCTAAGTATTGCTGTGTTTGACACGGCAAAAGGTGTGACTTTGCATAGTTGATGGAGAAACCCAGTTTGTAAAGGGTTTGTATAACATAATCTGTGTGGTGTAAACACTTTGTTAGCGAGTTGGTTTTGATTAACCAATCGTCTAGGTACGGAAACACGTGTATTTGCTGCCTCCTGATATGTGCAGCTACTACTGCTAGACATTTTGTAAAGACTCTTGGTGCTGTCGTTATTCCGAATGGCAACACTTTGAATTGGTAATGTATTCCTTTGAATACGAACCTTAGGTATTTCCTGTGCGAGGGATGTATCGGTATATGGAAATACGCGTCTTTTAGATCTAACGTTGTCATGTAGTCTTGCTGTTTCAGTAGTGGTATTACGTCTTGTAACGTGACCATGTGAAAGTGGTCTGATTTGATGTAGGTGTTTAGTGTTCTGAGATCCAATATTGGTCTCAGACTTTTGTCCTTTTTCGGTATTAGAAAGTACAGTGAGTAAACTCCTGTGTTCTTTTGTGTTTTTGGTACTAATTCTATTGCGTCTTTTTGCAGTAATGCTTGAACTTCTAGTCCTAGAAGGTCTATATGCTGTTTGGACATCTTGTGTGTTTTCGGTGGGACGTTTGGAGGGAGTTGGAGAAATTCTATGCAATAACCATGTTGGATAATTGCTAAGACCCAAGTGTCTGTTGTTATCTCCTCCCAAGATTTGTAGAACTGGCTTAGTCTTCCCCCCACTGGTGTTGTGTGAAGGGGTTGAGTGACTTGTGAGTCACTGCTTGTTTTGAGGGGTTATGGGCCCTTGAAATTTTGCCCGGTTTCTTGGGAATTGGCCCCCTCTGTATTGGCCCCGAAAGCCTCCCCTTTGATACTGTCCCTGGTAGGTAGACGGTGTTGTTTGTGAGGTGCTGGCTTGTGTGGCTTGACCTCGAAACCCTCCTCTGAAAGTAGTTTTGCGAAATGTGCCAAATGTGCCTCTGCCCTGCGGGGAATAGAGTGCGCCCATGGCTTTAGCTGTGTCAGTGTCTTTCTTTAATTTTTCAATTGCAGTGTCCACTTCTGGTCCAAACAATTGTTGTTCATTGAACGGCATATTGAGCACTGCCTGTTGTATCTCAGGTTTGAAGCCGGATGTGCGCAGCCATGCGTGCCTCCTTATCGTTACAGCAGTATTTATAGTTCTTGCAGCTGTATCTGCTGCATCCATAGAAGAACGGATTTGGTTGTTGGATATGTTTTGTCCCTCTTCAACCACTTGTTTTGCCCGTTTTTGGAATTCTTTGGGGAGGTGCTCGATGAGATGCTGCATCTCGTCCCAATGGGCTCTGTCATATCGCGCTAGGAGTGCCTGCGAGTTGGCGATGCGCCACTGATTTGCAGCTTGTACTGCAACCCTTTTCCCGGCTGCATCAAACTTTCGGCTCTCCTTGTCTGGAGGTAGTGCGTCGCCTGATGTGTGCGAGTTGGCTCTTTTACGAGCTGCTCCTACGACAACTGAATCTGGTGTCAGTTGTGATGTAATAAAAGCAGGGTCTGTGGGTGGTGCCTTGTATTTCTTCTCCACCCTTGGGGTTATTGCTCTGCTTTTAACTGGCTCCTTAAAGATTTGTTTAGAGTGCCTTAGCATTCCTGGGAGCATAGGAAGGCTTTGATAATTGCTATGGGTGGAGGACAGGGTGTTAAAAAGGAAGTCATCCTCGATAGGCTCTGAATGTAGCGATACGTTATGAAACTCTGCTGCCCTAGCTACCACCTGAGCATACGCTGTACTGTCCTCAGGTGGTGAGGGCTTAGTGGGGTACGACTCAGGGCTATTGTCCGATACTGGGGCATCATAGAGATCCCATGCGTCCTGGTCATCTTGGCTCATGGTGGTATGAGCTGGTGATTGTGACGGAGTCTGTGCCGGTGATATATGATCTGCTGGTGGTGGAGAGGGTGGTGGAGTTACCTTCTTCACCACTTTTGCTTGTGGTGTTTTTTCTTGTTGTTGGAAATCTAGTTTCCTTTTTCTTCTGATTGGGGGAAGGGTGCTGATCTTCCCTGTACCACTTTGTATAAAGATCCGCTTTTGCGTGTGATCTACAGCTGTTGTTTGTAATTCCTCCTCAATTCTGTGTTTTTGAAGTTGGGAGGACAGTGATTGTTCCTCTGAGTAGGAACTGGCTTTCGGTTCGGTTGCTGGGCGTTTTGGCACCGACACTGTGTCTTTTGTTGTTTTCGGCTCCGAAGAGATTTTCCTCTTTTTCGGTGTCGTACCTTCTTGGCGTCAACCATCTTCAGTGCCGCTATCTCTGTGCCGAGCAGCTTCGGTGCCGCTGTCTCGGTGTCGACCCATTTCTGCGGCAGTTTCTCGGTCCCGAGATTGCTGCGTGCCTGTGTCTCGACCTGAGTCGGACGATCTCGGCACGAGCTCGCCCTTTTTCGGTGCCGATGGACGGTCACCTACTTTATGGGTTGAGCCATGGCCTGTCGGCAGTGGCGTCCCCTTGGGCTTTGTCTGTTTTTCTGTGTGATGCTTGTTTCGACGTCTTACTCACGGTTTCTTCGACGTCAAATTCTTCGGAATCCGATTCGTGGATGGAGAATGTTTCTTCTTCTCCCTCTTCCTCGAACCGTTGTTGTCCTGTCGGCGTGGACGCCATCTGCAACCTTATGGCTCTTCGGTCTTGGAGCGTTTTTCTCGACCGAAACGCTCAACAGGCCTCACACGTTTCTTCTTTGTGCTCGGGTGACAGGCACAAGTTACAGACCAAATGTTGGTCTGTATAGGGATATTTACTGTGGCATTTAGGACAGAATCGGAACGGGGTCCGTTCCATCAGTCTCGATGTTGCACGCGGTCGGGTCGACCAGGCCCCGACGGGGGATCGAAATTACCCCGAAGGGCTACCGGAGCTCTTCAAGATTCGGTGTTGATTCTAATCTAACCCGATACCGAACGAAACAATACCGATGAATTTTCCGTTGATTCTGACTAACTTTCCGACCCGAACCACGGAGCGAAAAGGAACACGTCCGAACCCGATGGCGGAAAAAAAACAATCTAACATGGAGTCAACGCCCATGCGCAATGGAACCAAAGTAGGAGGAGTCCCTCGGTCTCGTGACTCGAAAAGACTTCTTCGAAGAAAAACAACTTGTAACACTCCGACCCAACACCAGACGGCAGACTATGCACAGCATGTGTATCTGCAGCTACACATGCCACCGAACACACAAATTACTGTCGGCATATGTGCTGGTGTCCATGTGTGCACATGTGAATGCGTGGAGTGATTGTGTGTGAGATGAGTGTGTCCTTGTGTATGTATGTATGTGAATTTACTTGTGTGTGTGTGTTAGGTTGTCATTTGGAGACTTTCACCCAAGGTGAGGTTGCTGATGGCTTAATGGTGATAGTAATAGTTGCCTATCATCAACATATTGGTTACATTCTTGACAGCATCCTGACTATCCTTGGCATATTACTGACAAGACATGGACATGCTGGAGACTTTCTGATCACCCCTTCGACTATCCCTGCCTTATGACAAGGAATATCAGTGAAAGAACACTATTAAAATGATCTATCATCAATATGTAGGGGACACTGAAGAGAAGATTTTGACTTTCTCTTGCAGAACAGTGCCCCACACATGATGTGTTGTGGGAGTGCTTGATAACATTTTGGCTATCCCTAACTTAACAGGGTTCCACAACAGGCATTCTTGACAACATTTGGATATCCCTTGCATAATAGTGGCCTACGGTCGACATACTGCAGGCACTATTGCCATTTGCACTGTCAGCAGCTAAATTACATGTAGATCCTTAAGTGTGGCAAGGGAACAACTAGGAAGTTACTACATAAATGCTAACAGTGGGTGCTATCTGTGACTTTCAAGGTCATGTGTCTTAAGTTTGCTACAAAGTTGATATTGTTATGGCTCAGTATGCAGACTTGGCAACATGTGAGGGTCTGGCTTTTGAGCTTTTGAATCAGTCTATTGCTGTATGCCATGCACTGTTTAAAACATTAACTTGGGGATTGACATCTCAGTTTATAGTGCTGTAACCATTTCTATTTGTGAATTTAGGGATAGAATCCAGGCTATTCCTCACCATTTCCCCCATACCGGCCATTTTACAAATTTTAGAAAACTCTTTCAGAGATGGACTGAATCAAGTTGAAATATTCTAAACCCATCACTAGTGGGTGCAACAAACATACGCTTCTAATGGGGAGGCATTCCATGCCATCAATTTCTGAGATATTGTATTCACCAGTTACTCATCCCACACGTTTCCACTAAGTCTAAGAATTATATTAATGGCCACAACATGTACCTGAGCTGCTCAAGCTGCCAGACATAACTCTTCTCTTCTTGTTGTCCTGGTAATGTAGTAGATGGGACCACAATGCTGATTTTCCCTATAAAGTAAAATAAAAATGAAAACAAAGTAATGATTTAACAGGTTACAAAGAAAGTGCATGTCTGTTCTTGTCGAGTAGATTCATTTTTTTAATTGAAATTCCACTAATGGTGTAACAGAAATCGTGAGTACTTTTGCTTTATACAATTCAATCATTTTGATCAACAAAGAAGTACTGTGAAAAAAACAAAAGGGGTTATTTAGAGTTAGGAAAATGAAGGACTCCTGCCAAAAAGTATTAAATGCCCTGTCCTACAAACCTATGGTTTGACTTCCTCATTTAGATGTGGACAAAGCACCAGGTTTCAGCTAGTGGAGCTTCAGCTGGCTCCACTTTTGTAAGCCTTGGACAACAGCCAATCCGCTACAGGGCCTGTTAGTCAATGTGTCAGAAATTCTGTCATATTTAGGGTTTTCCTTCCCATGTCATCTTTTTCTGTTCAGGACCACCATAAAACACCTGGTGGTATCAAATGTGAAACAAAAACGACCCCTCCCATGACCTGGGAGAAAACTTTCAGCGCAAGAGGTCAACTTATTTTTATGTTTTCCAATAACTCCCATTTTGAACTTTATTAAAAAATAAAAAACTTTCACAAACAAGCTGCCTGCTCAGGAACGGGTCAGTGGCTTTGATGGATCACCACTGATGGCACAGATCCCGCCACAAAGGTGGGTTTATCTAAATCTTGCCGGAATTCATCTGCCAGAGAAGCAGACACCTTAACCTCAGCTAAATATATAAGCCTGGGGATCACCCATCACACTCTAAATGCCCCTCAATATCTTTCTTGAATTTCTTTTATGCTTCAGTTACATAGCTGCATTTCAGTCACTGCTAGAAACTAATTTTCTTTATCCAGAAAGAAATACTTTACAGATTTTAAATCTACATGTATAATTCACATCAGTTTCCTTTTAATGTGCATTGACTCACATTTTTGGTCCTTTTAGTCATGTCAGTGGGAGTTGCACAATGGCTGAGAAAGTCAGCCTCCCTTTTCGATAACCATTTTTCATATGTCAATAAAGCCAAAATGGCGAACTGGTGATTTACAAATGCATGTTATGTTAATTTTGTTTTTTAAAGAAAATGCCCAGGGTTCCGCTTAAGATTAAAATCTCTGTCACAGCGCTCTGGGCCTTACATGCCACTTGAGCTAAATATCGGCTATCAGGTTGCATCCCTTTGATATGGATGGGACCAGGGGCCCTTGTCTAGTAGGTGATGTGGTCCAGCGGTAAAAGTATGTGTAACACGGCACGATTCAAACGTGGCAAGAACATAAAAGCGAGTTGGGCCCAGGCAAAACCTGACTGGATTGGCAGTGCTCTAGCCTGAGGTAAGCGCTCCAAGCAGAAAAGACGAGAGCCACACCCAAGGAGCACTAAAGAAAGTAGGTATGTGCAGTGGAGAATGGGTCTGCCGCGCAGAGAGGCGGGCAGTAGGAGACAATGGGATGTCATAAGTATGCCGCCAACACACCACAGCAGGACCCCTTTGTGAAGGATAGCGTTAGAAAATACATTTGGGAAGAGCCTTGTCCATCAGGAAAGATAAATGTTCAGGCCTCAAGAAATCTATTCCAGCACTTGGTATGGCGAGTCAGATTTTAACAGGGGAAGCTATTTATAGGCCCTACTGGCCCGGGCTGGCGAGCTGACAAGTGTCCTGTTCACTGAGATGAATAAGCAATAAAGATGCGTTTAAATCTTGTTTCCATCCTGCAACATATGCTCTAATTTCAAAGACAGAGGTTAAAGTCAGCTTGATGTTTACGTTTGTTTCTTTGACGGCAAAGTTAAAGGATTTTGTAAAGTGAACTGTCTGACAAACGTGCTGTACAACGAATGGGAAATGAAGGCGGTAGGATGTCAGTTTTTTTTAACACACAACATGTAAACAGCTTAAAATGAACTGCATAAATATTTCAAAATACATTTCAACAGTTTGTAAAGCACATTTTTTGTAATTCTTTGTGATGGAAACAAAGATTTTAATGGGACGAAAACAAATCCGAAAACTTTACTTGGTTAAAAGAAAATGAAAAATATTTTTGCTGAAAACCAATTTTCGCACAATATTGTTTACATGCTCTACACGCTATATTGTTTACAGGCTATAGTAAAACTGCATGTTGGTGGGAACATTTGAGGCCATTTCGATGGAAAAGGAGCTATCTGTAAATTACAGTGTGCGAACGCATTATGCTTTAGTTATATATTTATTAAAATTGAGTTGTTAAACATAAACTGAGAAACTTTCCTGTCCCCACCCTGATGACAATGCTGTTAGTGAACTAAAAGGCAAGTCAGGGTTCATGTGTACTCAATATATATGGGCTAGATTCTTATTATACACGGAGCAAAAGTTTAATCTATTAAATCAAACAAATTCGTTTTTTTGTACAGGAGAAATGCAGAACTCATATTTGAAGGTGCTCATGTGTAATAATGAATATAAAGGCAACTGTAAAATAAAACATCTGCCAAGGAGCACACAGTTTCAAACCAGTTTACGGGTCAAGTATGTAACAGTTAGATAGAGTAGATTATTCAGGTCACTAGACCTGTAGGTCTAGTAAAACATTTATGTGTTTCGAGGCCTGAATATACAGACTAAGCAGCTTGGAGGGAAGCAACATGCCCCAAGGCATTGCTTTATATCAGCAGGAGAAGTTTAATCTGATAAAAACTACAATTACAAAAATGGCAAATAGCATTCACCTGAACTTTCAATGACAACCTGTCATTAAACCGAATTCCTAGGTTTTGAATGACAGGTGTAGGCTGAGGTTAGAGCCCAAGATGTTTGGCCAACACTTGGGTGTCCAGTAGTGTAACCTATTGCCTGCTATCATAACCTCCGTATTTCCACTGCTGAGTTTTAGACAACAGTTAGCCATTCACTTGCCTATTGTTGTAAGACATTCCTATATCTGAGCTGCTTTCAAATGGAGATAGAGCTATAAGCAGCTGAGTATCATCAGCACAAGATACCAGATTAAGACCAAAGGACTGCACAATAGCTACCAGGGGTCAAATATAGATACTGAACAAGGTGGGCTCAGGGATAATCCCTGAGGAACCCTCCACATAACAGGCAATGGATCAGAATAGAAGGGTGTGTCACAGACCTGAAAACTACAATCCTGGAGGAAGGAAGACAACCACATCCATGGCAAATGTATCACCCTAGAGTTACGTAACCTGTCAAGCAGAATCATTTGGGATACAGTGTCAATAGCAGCACCAAGGTCTAACAAGATTAACACTATAGTGCCACCTTGATCTAGTGTTAATTTGAGTTCCTCAGCTATTGCCAGATGCACAGAATCAGTTCTGTGGCCTGAACTGAATCCTGTTTGGCAGAAAGACAGACAGCTGCCTACTGATGTGTTGCTCAAAAACCTTTCCAGTAAAAGGAAGGAGTGAGATAGGTATGTAACTTTCCAGTTGTGAGGGATTTAAGGAAGATTTTTAGGTAAGGTTTAAGTATTGCATGTTTTCAAGCCTTAGGCACCACTGTCCTAAAAAGGGAACAATTCAGGCTGTCCCTTACTGCTAGATGGATAATTGCTGCAGATTGCTTAAGGATGTGGGGGGTGCAGGATGTAGGGAGCAATCTGATTACTCCTGTTGATCAATACTGATAAATATGCATCTTCTATGGGAAGAAAAGAGGAGATTTTTCTCTTTGGGGGCCTCAGAGAGGCTAGGAATTTCACACTGGAAAGGACCTGCTCCTTAACCAGGGGAAGGGGTATATACATTCAATATTGTTCTGGAGAGGACTGTGGCCAGGTAATTGCAGATTGCCAGGAACGGTGCCACTAGCTGATTTTTTTGGAGGGTTTGATGCTTCCTGGGTACTGAATGTATCAAAAATCAGGGGAGGGTTTGACAAGGGCAGAAAAGCAGCAGGTTCAGGTGCTGGAAAGTCTTGGGTTTTGGTTGTCAGTGCCAGGAGAGACTGTTTGAGAATTAGCAGTTGCTTAGTTAGAAAACATTGAGGATGTGGTCTGTGATCTACAGGGGAGCTAGGTGATTAGCCAGCCCCCTGCGTCTGGAGAAAAGCAGACATTAATTTGCCCCATTATTGTCCATCCTCTCCCGGGATGTTGGGATGTTGGTGCTGCTTTAAATTACTCAGTAGAACAAAAGCAAAATTGCTTTTGCAGACTGATGAACTTTCTGGCACTGGCAACCAAATAATTTCTCAGACATCTTGTAGCACAAAAACAAGTTTTGCAGTCCATAGACCCAGCTGTGCAGTGCATCCCTATGTGCATTCGCAACATGCATCATGCAACATCCATTTTATAAACTACCTGTTTGCTTACCCCTCCAAGTCAGACGCTCCTGGAGTTGATTTAACATAAAACAGGGGTTCAAGGAACGGAGTACTTCAGGGGGCACAGTGCTCCTGTAATGGCTTAAAACTCAGGCTACAGCGAGCAGCACCTCTTTGTCATGAAAGAGGGCATGACGCAGGGGATGAAGTACCTTCTAGGAGCTGGAGATTAGCGCAGACACTTTTGTGGAAGTGCTGATGATGTACTCTGTGCTATACCTGCATGCCTGGACAATGACCCGGGAAGCAGAAGAGTTCAGCACCAAATATCCAGCCTTGACAGGCGAGATTTACCTGCCACAGGTTCAAGTGAGGGAGAATATAAAGACTCAGGCTGCTGACTTCCAAGCTTGAGAAAGCAGCTGAAGCATCATCAAGAGGTGCCAGTATGAGATGGGCATCACAGGTAAGTGGGTTTCTGGCAGTGAAATCCTCAATTGTGAGTGTGTGAGATTTGTTGCTTTTACAGACAGTGCTGGGATCTAAAGCACAGAAAATATAGAACTGTTTACGTTGTTCATAAAGTAGGATAGATGCAGCGCAGGCATCAGAAATGCAATATACCCTAGTACATTTAACAAATGTTCCTTTTTTTCACGTGGGCTACAGCACCTCTAAATCCAATCAAGGTGAGATCAGCAGACGCCAGATGAGAGGAGGTGCAAGGTGCACTCACTGTGTGAGTAGCATCCCAGGAAACATTGCAAAATCTGACAGGTGTTTTTTTTTCCAGGTTTATTAAAATGACAACCCTGATGCAGTAAAAAAACTGCCAATATTTTCTATCATAATTACTGCATTAGTTTTTTTTTTGGTAGCTCTCGGGTGTAAGCCTGACACTAAGATGGCAGCAGAAAAGAGAATCCATGGAAGTCTGTCTTAGAGTAAGATCCCCAGTCAAGGGCGGACAAAAAAAAATACAAAATGCAGTAACAAAAAAACGACTTTGCATACAGCATGAAAGTGTGCTGTAAAATTTAGAACGTGTTCTGGCTGAGCAAGTTTCAAATATAAAATAGTCCCTCTCATGTATTTCAGTTGAGGTGGAAAGATACAAGCAAACAAATAAGCAGAAAGATAAAGAGACTACAACAATGCTGTGGACTGATCCAAGGTGTGACAACTATGTTTCAAGGCAATGGCTGAAAGGCCCTGCGCTAAAGAAGCCAATAGCTGACTAAATTTAGCACAAAGCCCTCTATATGTGTATGTTATACATTTTGAATATTTTTTAACGCAGATTTTACCTGCTTGACCTGTAGACCATGGCTCCATATCCTTTCTAAAAGGTCACACAGGCTGGCTATTAATGTGTTCTCTTCTACGCCGGTTATGTTGACTTCGCCATGGCCCAATTCAACTGCTTCTCGTCCCATTTTTTCTACAAGCATTCTCTTTGTCTTGGGAAAAAAACAAAATAATACAAATCAACATTTTATAATAGGAAGCATGCCTTCTAAATAAATGTCTCTAATTAATAGGGAAATGCATATTAGGGTAATATAACAGTTAAAAACATAGGGGGTCATTCCAAGTTTGGCGGGCGGAGATTGCCGCCTGCCAAACTTCCCCCGTCAAAAGACCGCTCTGCGGTCAGAAGACCGCGGGGGCCATTTTGACTTTCCCGCTGGGCCGGCGGGCGCCCGCCAAGGGAGAGCCCGCCGGCCCAGCGGGAAAGGCCCTGCAACACAGGAGCCGGCTCCGAATGGAGCCGGCGGTGTTGCAGGGGTGCGACGGGTGCAGATCCACCCGTCGCGATTTTCACTGTCTGCTAAGCAGACAGTGAAAATCATGCTGGGGCCCTGTTAGGGGGCACCTGCACTGCCCATGCCAGTGGCATGGGCAGTGCAGGGCCCCCCAGGGGCCCCACGACACCCGTTCCCGCCATTCTGTTCCTGGCGGTAAAAGCCGCCAGAAACAGGATGGCGGGAAGGGGGTCAGAATCTCCATGGCCGCGCTGCAAGCAGCGCCGCCATGGAGATTCAGCCCAGCCAGGGGTAATCCGGCGGGAAACCGCCGGATCCCCTTTTCTGACCGCGGCTTTACCGCCGCAGTCAGAATGGGCAGGAAAGCACCGCCAGCCTGTTGGCGGTGCTTTCTGTCGGTCACGGCCCTGGCGGTTTTTACCGCCAGGGTCGGAATGACCCCCATAATCTAATCCAGTTTTTGCAAATTGCACCTGAGTGAGGAGTTTCAATTGTATTCACTATGAGACTGAACAACTGTATACAGGTGCCAATGATCACAAACGTAATTTAGCTCCGAAAAGATCATGTTTCAGACTTAGGAAAATGTATCAAAAAGATTATGAGACCAGGGACAACTTGGAAAGATGAATTAAGAGCACCAGAAAATAGAACTTGCATCAATCGAGCAAACAAGAATTAAATGTGCAGGTGAAGTACATGGACATGGAAAGATCCCAAAAAACACAATGGGCCAGATGTACAAAGCCATTTAGCAGTTGCAAACCGTGCAATTTGCTACATCAGAGGGTCTGCAACTGCTAGGTGGCTTTTCGGAAGGGACTAAACCCATTTTGCAATTCGGTAACATGTTACAGAATCACAAAATTGGTTTAGAATGGCATACCAAATCGGAATTTGGAAGGGGCGTTTTTCGGGTATCCCTTCCGAAGAACGATTTGTTATGGTATGTTTCAATCTTTTGCACCTGAATCCATTTGTAAAACATTGAAATTTGTGCCAATTCCCAACATGATGTGGCTAGTCATTTACAAAAGGGAAGAGGTGCCTTTGCACTGCTACCCCTTTATGAATGTAACAAAAAAAAAAGTTTGTTGGGGGAAGAGACATTAGTCTATGGGGACAATTCAGTTTCCTTTAAGGAAAAAGGCTGCAGTTATTATTTAAAAAGCTAACATGGACCTAGTGATTTGCTGAACCCAGCAGACCACCATCCCTTTGATGGCCATCCGTTGTAGTGAGTCACAATTTGGGACCTACCTCATGAATATTGATGAGGTAATTTGGAATGACTATGATTTGAAATTTGGTGAACCGATCTGTTAGCACATATGTTGGGTCACAATATTCCGCACAAGCCACAATTTGCAACCAGTATTTTGTGACCAGCGTTTCATACATATAGCCTAATGTCCATTGAGAATGGACCAATGCATGCATTACCAAATAGCAGACACACACACCTCTCACTATATCTGGCTCTGCACATCAGATTGGCTACTTCTAAAGTGCACTACAATGATACTGAACTACAAACATGAAAACACAATAGGAAGGGATCAATTTATGGATACTAAGCACTCCCAAACCAATAGCAAAAACAATACTAAAATATATTGTTTGTTCTCTTGCCCTCTGTACTTGACTCCCACCACCTCTCTCACAGTCTTAAAACCCATTTAAGTGGGCATGAACACAAGACAACATAGGAATTAGAATGGAAGCCAGCTAAGAGTTGCAACCAGCACCTCACGGCAAAGCAATGAAGGCAATGATAGCACTCAGCCACACAAACACGTATGGGACCTGCAAGACCACACCCAGGCAGAACGGCCGGATTTACAAAGGTGAATTTAGACCAAAAGTCTAAGTTTTGACCAAAAGTTTAAGTTTAGACTTAAAGTCTAATTTTACTAGTAGTAATGTTAGACTTTTGGTTCAAATTTACAACCCTTCATATCCTCTCCCACTCTCTGTGTTGTTTCCCCCTTGTCTGTTCTTTGTGTTGCTTCCCCCAGCCCCCTGGCTCTTGCGTTGCTTCCTCAACCATCCAGCTTTCTTTTTTTTTTACTTTTCAATCACCCGTCTATCCCCTTCTCAGTCTCTGCACACCATCTGCCAACTGGCGAGTGGGAGGGCCTATAGGGACCATTGGTCCAGCAGGTCAACAGCCACCAGGATGAGTTAAACACCCCAAAGGAAGTTGCAGCCAGCAGTGATTCGCACCACGAAAATTGGACAGCATTCATGAGTTGCCCAGACTGGGTATAAAAGCATCAACAGTGCAAGAGCATACATGCCAGACAGTTAACAATTAAATTGTTTATGAAATCAGTTTGCACAATCTATTTTCCACATGGCCCATTTTGTGATTATGGCAGATGGCAAGTAAAATAGAATGTCCATAGCAGTTACTTTTGCATCTGTGGCACAATAATCTGTAGGATTCTCAATTTAACAAAGCGCCTTAGAAATATGCCTGAGGACATATGCACACAGAAAGGGTTATACATTTTTTCTTGTTATAATTGATGAACACTGTATTTTAAATTAGGTTTAGCACTACTTTTTAATATAGCTAAACTAGATGTATTGGGTGATACTGAAGGGAGTAAAATTAACCCACTTAGTTCCCCAGACAGTGCATGTTTTTGAATTGCAGTTTATGGTAATGCTTGTGGTGTGCTGATTGCTTAGTACTTTAAGACAGGCTGGGGAAATACAAATTATCCACCTGTAGGTTGGTTTTGGAGTAATCTAAGCGTTTTCTTTCACCTCCATAAGGAGTCTAGTTAGCAGTTTGGAGGAAGAGGGTGTAGTACCCATCTCCATGTTGTTGTGCAGATATGTGCTGAATGTGTGTGTTCAAGTGTTGTGGGTGTGGTGAAGAATAGTACCACTTTGCACTGTGCTCGGGAAAGACCAGTACCCTGTAGCTAGAGGTTGTATAGAGGGAGTACTCCATGATATGTAAAGTTGGGGCAGAGTAGCATTATGAAGCTAGAGGTTATATGGGGGGAGTGTTCTTGGGAGTGAAAATGTGTGGAAGTACCCTGTTGTGTTATTGGTGATAGTCACAAGTTTGACCTGCATGTACTTTGGAACCAGTTGTCATCTTGTACGAATGGGAAGATTTGACAGCTCTGTGGTACATGATGCAGGATGTGTTTGTGATTGTCTTAAAGTGTGTTTTTTAAATAGCTTGAGTCTAATGAAGTTGGTCAGTGTTGTGTTTGAATATTCCTCATGAGTTTTCTTGGAGAGCAATTCTTTACCTGCTGACGTTGTACATGATAGTGATTTTACCGGACGTGTAATAGTGATATTACCACCATTAGTCAGAACCACCGGAATTATGAGATAAGGGAGAACCAAATTATGTGGGAAGAAAAGGAAAATTATGCAGTGCAAAGCATTTTTTTGTTAGTATTACTTTCTTATTTTGTAGGTTTTAGACATGTTAGTATGGTCTTTGCAAAGGTTTTGCCTTGTTAGTACCAGTTTAATAACCTTAATAACCAGATATTGCAATAAGCAACTAAAAAGTAATGAATCAACATTTGTGCAGATCTTCCATTGCATGGCAACTTGTGTAGCTTTGTAATTAGTAACTTTTGGTCTGTTTGATCCAGAAACAATTTTTTTGTTAAAAATCTGCAAATTATCCAGTAGACAATGGATAATGTGGTAAATATGGTACATCTATGCAGAAACATGAATGCAACACAATTGGATAATTCAAGTGGACATGCCATTAGTTTTTGTTTGTTCTGTTGTGTAAATAATTTTTCAGTGTATGTCTACTGGAGACTGTCATCATTGTGTTCAGAAAATGTGCCAACACTTTCTGGAGCTGCTTCAAAGCAGCATGGTACTTGGTGCTTTCTTTAGCCTGGAACGTGTTGGTTTGGCTAGAAAGTGTTACTTGGATTGGGGCATGTTGGAGTACTGAACTGCACTTTTGTGATTGTGTGGTGGAGTGTGTTGTCCTTCTGGAGTTGTGAGTGTTATTGTGGGAGTTGTAGAAGTATAAAAGTTCCCTGTCTGCATTATCTATGTATTTTACTAATGTGAGGAAGCAGTCTGCAGGTATTGTGTATTAGTATAGTTGTGAAGACAGGTTTTTAATTCAACTCTGGTCAAGGGAGTTTAGGGTAAAAGGTGAATTTATGGTTTAACTTTCTGTTTTTGTTTTGTTTGCTCCTTGAAAGTGTAGACTTAGAGATTAAGGAAGTCTGTGGGTTCCGTCCCCATGCTGTATCGGGTAACTCGATGTCTGTGACTACTTGCCTCTCTGTGCATAACTGTTGTATGATGTCATAGTGAGTGGGCAGACAGGTGATCGTAGGGCTTCATGCCCAAGGAGGTCACAAGACTTGCATATCTCAGACTGTTGAGCAATGGTAGTCACAACTATTTTGCTATCTCGTTTCTTTGTTGACATGATGTGTGGGGAGCCTGATATCTTGGCCCATCGCGGAGTTTTTGTGACTGCAGTTTGTTGTCTTGGTGTGCCTCTGTGGGTATTGAAGAGTTTAACCGGTTGTTGTTGGGTGACTGTGTGTAAGCTAGCTATGTAGGAGACTACTTGCTTGTGAATGATTGCCCCTGTAGTCTATATTAAAGAGAATAGCTATTCTTTGTTTTGTTGTCTGTAAGAAGGTGGGTGGGTGTAGTATCCTGTGTGCCTCCATTCCCTGAATGCCTGAGCTGGTGTCTGAAATGCTGAGAGTACCATTATATTTAATCATTCAGAGAGTGGAGTGGTAGCTAGGAGAATATGGGCAGATGCTGTTGCTGTAACCGAAGGTCCTAACATGAAATAAATAACTTACCTCATAGTCAAGTGGCTCCAGGCTCTTGTATGAAGAGCCTGCAGTCCAACTTAAACAGGTGCGTAGTACTGGGGGCAGTGTACTTTGCTGATTGTCTTGTTTCTGCAAGTGATTGTGTGTACTGGAGTCTAAACAGTGTTTGAATGTTGTGTTTTTAGAAGTTTGAAGGCTGTTAAACTAATCAGCGGGAGATATTCTGCCTATTTTTTTAAAATGTTAAAGAAGGTGTGGTGTTGAATACAGATGTAGGTGCTTTCCTCCGCTTGGCACCTGGTCATGTTGGTGTTATAGTGCTGGGCTGCACTTTTTGTGTGTGCGCAAGAGTGTGATAGACTATATTGTCCTTGTGGACATATGTGCATTGCTTGTGTGTTGTCTCTTGGGCATTGTTGCATTGGTTTGACATTTGTCCTGTGTTTAAAGAATGAGGATGATGTTGTGATGTGGCATGTCTAGTTTGTCCTGTGTGTCAGGAAAGGGAATGATGTAGGAACATGATATGTCTGTGTATGCTTGGGCTGAGTGAGCTTGCCATACCATGTTATGCATTAATGCTTTGAAAATGTGATGATGCATGAAATGTTGGTGCCTGTGTCCTGGGTAAAGCATGGTAACTGACTACAGTTGGAGGGAAAATGGATTCCGATCAGGACCTATCAGATGCTGGCTGCAACTTAAGGGCAAAGCATGTTAAATAAATGTATCTCCTACTTGAATGGCTTCTGACTCTTGTATAAGGCCTTACCCTTACAGTACAACCCTTTCCTTAATCTTCAAACGACCCTCTGTAGGAAGTTGGCTCTGTATGCACTATTTCAAAGTAAGGAATAGTATGCACAGAGTCCAAGGGTTCCCCTTAGAGGTAAGATAGTGGCAAAAAGAGATAATACTAATGCTCTATTTTGTGGTAGTGTGGTCGAGCAGTAGGCTTATCCAAGGAGTAGTGTTAAGCATTTGTTGTACATACACATAGGCAATAAATGAGGAACACACACTCAGAGACAAATCCAGCCAATAGGTTTTGTTATAGAAAAATATATTTTCTAAGTTTATTTTAAGAACCACAGGTTCAAATTCTACATGTAATATCTCACTTGAAAGGTATTGCAGGTAAGTACTTTTGGAACTTTGAATAATTACAGTAGCATATATACTTTTCACATAAAACACAAATAGTTGTTTTAAAAGTGGACACAGTGCAATTTTCACAGTTCCTGGGGGAGGTAAGTTATTGTTAGTTTTAGCAGGTAAGTAACTCACTTACAAGTCTCAGGTTTGGGTCCAAGGTAGCCCACCGTTGGGGGTTCAGAGCAACCCCAAAGTTACCACACCAGCAGCTCAGGGCGGGTCAGGTGCAGAGGTCAAAGAGGTGCCCAAAACACATAGGCTTCAATGGAGAGAAGGGGGTGCCCCGGTTCCGGTCTGCCAGCAGGTAAGTACCCGCGGCTTCGGAGGGCAGACCAGGGGGGTTTTGTAGGGCACCGGGGGGGACACAAGACAGCACAAAAAGTACACCCTCAGCAGCGCGGGGGTGGCCGGGTGCAGTGTGCAAACACGCGTCGGGTTTTCAATGGTTTTCAATGAGAGACCAAGGGATCTCTTTAGCGGTGCAGGCAGGCAAGGGGGGGGCTCCTCGGGGTAGCCACCACCTGGGCACGGGAGAGGGCCTCCTGGGGGTCACTCCTGCACAGAAGTTCCGTTCCTTCAGGTGCTGGGGGCTACGGGTGCAGGGTCTTTTCCAGCCGTCGGGACTTTAGGTTCAGGCAGTCGCGATCAGGGGGGCCTCGGGATTCCCTCTGCAGGCATCGCTGTGGGGGCTCAGGGGGGACAACTTTGGTTACTCACGGTCTCGGAGTCGCCGGAGGGTCCTCCCTGAGGTGTTGGTTCTCCACCAGTCGAGTCGGGGTCGCCGGGTGCAGTGTTGCAAGTCTCACGCTTCTTGCGGGGAGTTGCAGGGGTCTTTAAATCTGCTCCTTTGAAACAAAGTTGCAGTCTTTTGGAGCAGGGCCGCTGTCCTCGGGAGTTTCTTGTCTTTCTTGAAGCAGGGCAGTCCTCTGAGGATTCAGAGGTCGCTGGTCCTTTGGAAAGCGTCTCTGGAGCAGGTTTCTTTGGAAGGCAGGAGACAGGCCTGTAGGACTGGGGCCAAAGCAGTTGGTGTCTTCTTTTCTTCTTCTGCAGGGGTCTTTCAGCTCAGCAGTCCTCTTCTTCTTGTAGTTTCAGGAATCTAAATTCTTAGGTTCAGGGGAGCCCTTAAATACTAAATTTAAGGGCGTGTTTAGGTCTGGGGGGTTAGTAGCCAATGGCTACTAGCCCTGAGGGTGGGTACACCCTCTTTGTGCCTCCTCCCAAGGGGAGGGGGTCACATTCCTATCCCTATTGGGGGAATCCTCCATCTGCAAGATGGAGGATTGCTAAAAGTTAGAGTCACTTCAGCTCAGGACACCTTAGGGGCTGTCCTGACTGGCCAGTGACTCCTCCTTGTTATTCTCATTATCTCCTCCGGCCTTGCCGCCAAAAGTGGGGCCGTGACCGGAGAGGGCGGGCAACTCCACTGGCTGGAGTGCCCTGTGGTGCTGTAACAAAGGGGGTAAGCCTTTGAGGCTCACCGCCAGGTGTTACAGCTCCTGCCTGGGGGAGGTGTTAGCATCTCCACCCAGTGCAGGCTTTGTTACTGGCCTCAGAGTGACAAAGGCACTCTCCCCATGGGGCCAGCAACATGTCTCGGTTGTGGCAGGCTGCTGGAACCAGTCAGCCTACACAGATAGTTGGTTAAGGTTTCAGGGGGCACCTCTAAGGTGCCCTCTGGGGTGTATTTCACAATAAAATGTACACTGGCATCAGTGTGCATTTATTGTGCTGAGAAGTTTGATACCAAACTTCCCAGTTTTCAGTGTAGCCATTATGGTGCTGTGGAGTCCGAGTTTGACAGACTCCCAGACCATATACTCTTATGGCTACCCTGCACTTACAATGTCTAAGGTTTGGCTTAGACACTGTAGGGGCACAGTACTCATGCACTGGTGCCCTCACCTATGGTATAGTGCACCCTGCCTTAGGGCTGTAAGGCCTACTAGAGGGGTGACTTATCTATACTGCATAGGTAGCGTGAGGTTGGCATGGCACCCTGAGGGGAGTGCCATGTCGACTTACTCGTTTTGTTCTCACCAGGACACACAAGCTGGTAAGCAGTGTGTCTGTGCTGAGTGAGGGGTCCCCAGGGTGGCATAAGATATGCTGCAGCCCTTAGAGACCTTCCCTGGCATCCGGGCCCTTGGTACCAGGGGTACCAGTTACAAGGGACTTACCTGGATGCCAGGGTGTGCCAATTGTGGAATCAAAAGTACAGGTTAGGGAAAGAACACTGGTGCTGGGGCCTGGTTAGCAGGCCTCAGCACACTTTCAATTCAAAACATAGCATCAGCAAAAGGCAAAAAGTCAGGGGGTAACCATGCCAAGGAGGCATTTCCTTACACAACCCCCCCCCCAAACGAAAGAGGATGAGACAAACCTTTCCCAAGAGAGTCTTCATTTTCTAAGTGGAAGAACCTGGAAAGGCCATCTGCATTGGCATGGGCAGTCCCAGGTCTGTGTTCCACTATGAAGTCCATTCCCTGTAGGGAGATGGACCACCTCAACAGTTTTGGATTTTCACCTTTCATTTGCATCAGCCATCTGAGAGGTCTGTGGTCAGTCTGAACTAGGAAGTGAGTACCAAAGAGGTATGGTCTCAGCTTCTTCAGGGACCAAACCACAGCAAAGGCCTCCCTCTCAATGGCACTCCAACGCTGCTCCCTGGGGAGTAACCTCCTGCTAATGAAAGCAACAGGCTGGTCAAGGCCATCATCATTTGTTTGGGACAAAACTGCCCTTATCCCATGTTCAGAGGCATCTGTCTGCACAATGAACTGCTTGGAGTAGTCTGGAGCTTTTAGAACTGGTGCTGTGCACATTGCTTGTTTCAGGGTGTCAAATGCCTGTTGGCATTCTACAGTCCAGTTTACTTTCTTGGGCATTTTCTTGGAGGTGAGTTCTGTGAGGGCTGTCACAATGGATCCATATCCCTTCACAAACTTCCTATAGTACCCAGTCAAGCCAAGGAATGCCCTGACTTGGGTCTGGGTTTTTGGAGCTGCCCAGTCCAGAATAGTCTGGATCTTAGGCTGGAGTGGCTGAACTTGGCCTCCACCTACAAGGTGTCCAAAGTAAACCACAGTTCCCTGCCCTATCTGGCATTTGGATGCCTTGATAGAGAGGCCTGCAGATTGCAGAGCCTTCAAAACCTTCTTCAGGTGGACCAGGTGATCCTGCCAGTTGGAGCTAAAGACAGCAATATCGTCAAGATAAGCTGCACTGAAGGACTCCAAGCCAGCAAGGACTTGATTCACCAACCTTTGGAAGGTGGCAGGGGCATTCTTTAAACCAAAGGGCATAACAGTGAACTGATAATGCCCATCAGGTGTGGAGAATGCTGTCTTTTCTTTTGCTCCAGGGGCCATTTGATTTTCCAGTACCCTGCTGTTAAGTCAAAGGTACTTAAGAATTTGGCAGCCCCTAATTTATCAATCAGCTCATCAGCTCTAGGAATGGGATGGGCATCTGTCTTGGTGACAGAGTTAAGTCCTCTGTAGTCCACACAAAACCTCATCTCTCTCTTTCCATCTTTGGTGTGAGGTTTGGGGACTAAGACCACTGGGCTAGCACAGGGGCTGTCAGAGTACTCAATTACTCCCAATTCCAGCATCTTGTGGACTTCCACCTTGATGCTTTCCTTAACTTGATCAGACTGTCTGAATATTTTGTTTTTGACAGGCATGCTGTCTCCTGTGTCCACATCATGGGTACACAGGTGTGTCTGACCAGGGGTTAGGGAAAAGAGCTCAGCAAACTGTTGCAGGACCTTCCTACAGTCAGCTTGCTGTTGGCCAGAGAGGGTGTCTGAATAGATCACTCCATCTACTGAGCCATCATTAGGGTCTGATGACAGAAGATCAGGGAGAGGCTCACTCTCAGCTTCCTGATCTTCATCTGTTACCATTAACAGATTTACATCAGCCCTGTCATGGAAGAGCTTAAGGCGGTTCACATGGATCACCCTCTTGGGGCTCCTGCTTGTGCCCAGGTCTACCAGATAGGTGACCTGACTCTTCCTCTCTAGCACTGGGTAAGGGCCACTCCAAATGTCCTGAAGTGCCCTGGGAGCCACAGGCTCCAAAACCCAGACTTTCTGCCCTGGTTGAAATTCAACCAGTGCAGCCTTTTGGTCATACCAACACTTCTGGAGCTGTTGGCTGGCCTCAAGGTTTTTGCTTGCCTTTTCCATGTACTCTGCCATCCTTGAGCGAAGGCCAAGTACACAGTCCACTATGCCTTGTTTAGGCTCATGAAGAGGTCTCTCCCAGCCTTCTTTCACAAGAGCTAGTGGTCCCCTTACAGGGTGGCCAAACAGAAGTTCAAAGGGTGAGAACCCTACTCCCTTCTGAGGCACCTCTCTGTAAGCGAAAAGCAGACATGGCAAGAGGACATCCCATCTCCTTTTGAGTTTTTCTGGGAGCCCCATGATCATGCCCTTTAATGTCTTGTTGAATCTCTCAACAAGGCCATTAGTTTGTGGATGATAGGGTGTTGTGAATTTATAAGTCACTCCACACTCATTCCACATGTGTTTCAGGTATGCTGACATGAAGTTGGTACCTCTGTCAGACACCACCTCCTTAGGGAAGCCCACTCTGGTAAAGATACCAATGAGGGCCTTGGCTACTGCAGGGGCAGTAGTCGACCTAAGGGGAATAGCTTCAGGATACCTAGTAGCATGATCCACTACTACTAGGATGTACATATTTCCTGAGGCTGTGGGAGGTTCCAGTGGACCCACTATGTCCACACCCACTCTTTCAAAGGGGACCCCCACCACTGGAAGTGGAATGAGGGGGGCCTTTGGATGTCCACCTGTCTTACCACTGGCTTGACAGGTGGTACAGGAGGTGCAAAACTCCTTAACCTTCTGGGACATGTTGGGCCAGTAGAAGTGGTTGACTAACCTCTCCCACGTCTTGGTTTGTCCCAAATGCCCAGCAAGGGGAATATCATGGGCTAAGGTCAGAATAAACTCTCTGAACCCCTGAGGCACTACCACTCTCCTAGTGGCACCAGGTTTGGGATCTCTTGCCTCAGTGTACAGGTGTCCATCTTCCCAATAGACCCTATGTGTTCCATTTTTCTTGCCTTTGGACTCTTCAGCAGCTTGCTGCCTAAGGTCTTCAAGAGAGGGGCAGGTTTCTTGTCCCTTACACAACTCTTCCCTTGAGGGTCCCCCTGGGCCCAAGAGCTCAACCTGATAAGGTTCCAGCTCCATAGGCTTAGTTCCCTCAGAGGGCAGAACTTCTTCCTGAGAAGAGAGGCTCTCTTTTTCTTGTTGTGTTGCAGCTGGTTTCCCAGCTGACTTTCCTTTTCTCTTGGTAGGCTGGGCCTTTCTTCCAGACTCCAGCTCTACTTTTTCACCCTGTGCCTTGCACTGTGCCCTTGTTTTGACACACACCAGTTCAGGGATACCCAGCATGGCTGCATGGGTTTTCAGTTCTACCTCAGCCCATGCTGAGGACTCCAGGTCATTTCCAAGCAAACAGTCTACTGGGATATTTGAGGAGACCACCACCTGTTTCAGGCCATTGACCCCTCCCCACTCTAAAGTTACCATTGCCATGGGATGTACTTTAGTTTGATTGTCAGCATTGGTGACTGGATAGGTTTGTCCAGTCAGGTATTGGCCAGGGGAAACCAGTTTCTCTGTCACCATAGTGACACTGGCACCTGTATCCCTCAGGCCCTCTACACTTGTCCCATTAATTAAGAGCTGCTGCCTGTATTTTTGCATGTTAGGGGGCCTGGCAGCCAGTGTGGCTAAATCCACCCCACCCTCAGAGACTAATGTAGCTTCAGTGTGACACCTGATTTGCTCTGGGCACACTGTTGATCCCACTTGGAGACTGGCCATTCCAGTTTTAGCTGGAGTGGAGTTAGAAGTGGTATTTTTCTGGGGACAGGCCTTGTCTCCAGTTTGGTGTCCAGACTGACTACAGCTACGACACCAGGCCTTTTTGGGATCCAAGTTTTTACCCTTGTACCCAGAATTGTTTTGTGAAGAGGCTCTGGGCCCACCCTCCTGTGCAGGTTTTTGGGGGCCTGTAGAAGACTCTTTACTATTTTTGTTTTTGGCTGTCTCACCACCCTTCCCCTGGGGAGGTTTTGTGACCCCTTTCTTTTGGTCACCCCCTGTGGAAGTTTTGGACACCCTAGTCTTGACCCAATGGTCCGCCTTCTTTCCCAATTCTTGGGGAGAAATTGGTCCTAGGTCTACCAGATGCTGATGCAGTTTATCATTGAAACAGTTACTTAATAGGTGTTCTTTCACAAATAAATTGTACAGCCCATCATAATTACTTACACCACTGCCTTGAATCCAACCATCTAGTGTTTTTACTGAGTAGTCTACAAAGTCAACCCAGTTCTGGCTCGAGGATTTTTGAGCCCCCCTGAATCTAATCCTATACTCCTCAGTTGAGAATCCAAAGCCCTCAATCAGGGTACCCTTCATGAGGTCATAAGATTCTGCATCTTTTCCAGACAGTGTGAGGAGTCTATCCCTACACTTTCCTGTGAACATTTCCCAAAGGAGAGCACCCCAGTGAGATTTGTTCACTTTTCTGGTTACACAAGCCCTCTCAAAAGCTGTGAACCATTTGGTGATGTCATCACCATCTTCATATTTAGTTACAATCCCTTTAAGGATTTTCAACATGTCAGGAGAATCTCTGACCCTATTTATGTTGCTGCCACCATTGATGGGTCCTAGGCCCATCTCTTGTCTTTCCCTTTCTATGGCTAGGATCTGTCTTTCCAAAGCCAATCTTTTGGCCATCCTGGCTAACTGGATGTCCTCTTCACTGGAGTTATCCTCAGTGATTTCAGAGAAGTTGGTCCCTCCTGTGAGGGAGCCAGCATCTCTGACTATTATGCTTGGAGTCAGGGCTTGAGAGGCCCTGTCTTCCCTAGATAGGACTGGTAGGGGGGAATTTTCCTCCAAGTCACTATCTTCATCCTCTGCGTTGCCATCCTCAGAGGGGTTGGCCTTTTCAAACTCTGCCAACAGCTCCTGGAGCTGTAGTTTGGAAGGTCTGGGGCCCATTACTATTTTCTTTATTTTACAGAGTGACCTTAGCTCCCTCATCTTAAGATGGAGGTAAGGTGTGGTGTCGAGTTCCACCACATTCATCTCTGCACTAGACATTATGCTTCTAAAAGTTGGAATACTTTTTAAGAATCTAAAACTAGTTCTAGGTTCTAATTCAAACTTTTACCAAACTTTTAAACTCTAAAAGAAATGCTAAACAGGATCTAACACAAGGCCCTAGCAGGTCTTTTAAGAATTTAGAAAAATAGTTCAAATTGCAAAAACAATTTCTAATGACAATTTTTGGAATTTGTCGTGTGATCAGGTATTGGCTGAGTAGTCCAGCAAATGCAAAGTCTTGTACCCCACCGCTGATCCACCAATGTAGGAAGTTGGCTCTGTATGCACTATTTCAAAGTAAGGAATAGTATGCACAGAGTCCAAGGGTTCCCCTTAGAGGTAAGATAGTGGCAAAAAGAGATAATACTAATGCTCTATTTTGTGGTAGTGTGGTCGAGCAGTAGGCTTATCCAAGGAGTAGTGTTAAGCATTTGTTGTACATACACATAGGCAATAAATGAGGAACACACTCAGAGACAAATCCAGCCAATAGGTTTTGTTCTAGAAAAATATCTTTTCTTAGTTTATTTTAAGAACCACAGGTTCAAATTCTACATGTAATATCTCATTTGAAAGGTATTGCAGGTAAGTACTTTTGGAACTTTGAATAGTTACAGTAGCATATATACTTTTCACATAAAACACAAATAGTTGTTTTAAAAGTGGACACAGTGCAATTTTCACAGTTCCTGGGGGAGGTAAGTTATTGTTAGTTTTAGCAGGTAAGTAACTCACTTACAAGTCTCAGGTTTGGGTCCAAGGTAGCCCACCGTTGGGGGTTCAGAGCAACCCCAAAGTTACCACACCAGCAGCTCAGGGCCGGTCAGGTGCAGAGGTCAAAGAGGTGCCCAAAACACATAGGCTTCAATGGAGAGAAGGGGGTGCCCCGGTTCCGGTCTGCCAGCAGGTAAGTACCCGCGGCTTCGGAGGGCAGACCAGGGGGGTTTTGTAGGGCACCGGGGGGGACACAAGTCAGCACAAAAAGTACACCCTCAGCAGTGCGGGGGCGGCCGGGTGCAGTGTGCAAACACGCGTCGGGTTTTCAATGAGAGACCAAGGGATCTCTTCAGCGGTGCAGGCAGGCAAGGGGGGGGCTCCTCGGGGTAGCCACCACCTGGGCACGGGAGAGGCCCTCCTGGGGGTCACTCCTGCACAGAAGTTCCGTTCCTTCAGGTGCTGGGGGCTGCGGGTGCAGGGTCTTTTCCAGACGTCGGGACTTTAGTTTCAGGCAGTCGCGGTCAGGGGGGCCTCGGGATTCCCTCTGCAGGCGTCGCTGTGGGGGCTCAGGGGGGACAACTTTGGTTACTCACGGTCTCGGAGTCACCGGAGGGTCCTCCCTGAGGTGTTGGTTCTCCACCAGTCGAGTCGGGGTCGCCGGGTGCAGTGTTGCAAGTCTCACGCTTCTTGCAGGGAGTTGCAGGGGTCTTTAAATCTGCTCCTTTGAAACAAAGTTGCAGTCTTTTGGAGCAGGGCCGCTGTCCTCGGGAGTTTCTTGTCTTTCTTGAAGCAGGGTAGTCCTCTGAGGATTCAGAGGTCGCTGGTCCTTTGGAAAGCGTCGCTGGAGCAGGTTTCTTTGGAAGGCAGGAGACAGGCCGGTAGGACTGGGGCCAAAGCAGTTGGTGTCTTCTTTTCTTCTTCTGCAGGGGTCTTTCAGCTCAGCAGTCCTCTTCTTCTTGTAGTTTCAGGAATCTAAATTCTTAGGTTCAGGGGAGCCCTTAAATACTAAATTTAAGGGCGTGTTTAGGTCTGGGGGGTTAGTAGCCAATGGCTACTAGCCCTGAGGGTCGGTACACCCTCTTTGTGCCTCCTCCCAAGGGGAGGGGGTCACATTCCTATCCCTATTGGGGGAATCCTCCATCTGCAAGATGGAGGATTGCTAAAAGTTAGAGTCACTTCAGCTCAGGACACCTTAGGGGCTGTCCTGACTGGCCAGTGTCTCCTCCTTGTTATTCTCATTATCTCCTCCGGCCTTGCCGCCAAAAGTGGGGCCGTGACCGGAGGGGGCGGGCAACTCCACTAGCTGGAGTGCCCTGTGGTGCTGTAACAAAGGGGGTAAGCCTTTGAGGCTCACCGCCAGGTGTTACAGCTCCTGCCTGGGGGAGGTGTTAGCATCTCCACCCAGTGCAGGCTTTGTTACTGGCCTCAGAGTGACAAAGGCACTCTCCCCATGGGGCCAGCAACATGTCTCGGTTGTGGCAGGCTGCTGGAACCAGTCAGCCTACACAGATAGTCGGTTAAGGTTTCAGGGGGCACCTCTAAGGTGCCCTCTGGGGTGTATTTCACAATAAAATGTACACTGGCATCAGTGTGCATTTATTGTGCTGAGAAGTTTGATACCAAACTTCCCAGTTTTCAGTGTAGCCATTATGGTGCTGTGGAGTCCGTGTTTGACAGACTCCCAGACCATATACTCTTATGGCTACCCTGCACTTACAATGTCTAAGGTTTGGCTTAGACACTGTAGGGGCACAGTACTCATGCACTGGTGCCCTCACCTATGGTATAGTGCACGCTGCCTTAGGGCTGTAAGGCCTACTAGAGGGGTGACTTATCTATACTGTATAGGTAGTGTGAGGTTGGCATGGCACCCTGAGGGGAGTGCCATGTCGACTTACTCGTTTTGTTCTCACCAGCACACACAAGCTGGTAAGCAGTGTGTCTGTGCTGAGTGAGGGGTCCCCAGGGTGGCATAAGATATGCTGCAGCCCTTAGAGACCTTCCCTGGCATCCGGGCCCTTGGTACCAGGGGTACCAGTTACAAGGGACTTACCTGGATGCCAGGGTGTGACAATTGTGGAATCAAAAGTACAGGTTAGGGAAAGAACACTGGTGCTGGGGCCTGGTTAGCAGGCCTCCGCACACTTTCAATTCAAAACATAGCATCAGCAAAAGGCAAAAAGTCAGGGGGTAACCATGCCAAGGAGGCATTTCCTTACACCCTCCACCGGAGCATAACGTATTTACCATTCTTTACCATCCGTTTGATTAGTTGACTTTTATCCTTCCACTGCTCACATTTATGGAACTGTTTTATTCCACAAGAGTGCACATGTTTTCAAGCTCTCTCTGCCACATGGTGCGGCTCTTAAACACCTGCTGTCAAAGCACAGCTCGGCTGTTGCTTTCCCACACCTCCCAGCCTTTTATTTTACTTAATTTTTTTCCTTCATCGGGGCACAGATTCAAGCACTTCTGTTGCTCCCTCGCCACTGCCATATCCCTTTTTCTTCCCACTCACCAGCTCTCTCCACCCACTTTTTCATTGCTCTCCCATCCATGTCTTGCTTCCAGGCTTCTCTGCATTCCATAAGGTACTTTCATACAAGTAAAAATATTTGACATCTATGTCATCACACACGCATGCATCTATGGAAAGACGCAGCTGGCGTCGCTGCACCTTATTTCTCTTTCTTTTCGTCGATGCTGCACAGCATCGGCAAAAATCATCGGCAAAGACAAAAAATTCAAAAATCTATTGGCTTTCCCCATGAATGCGCTGGCATGAGTTTAACCAAGAAATGTGTACTTTATGGACTGTTAACTGTTGTTTCAAAAGTCATGTTGAATTAAGATTTATCATTTTCAAGACGTTGATACAAGTGTGACATACAGGCTATTCAACCTTCCTAACACATTACTTCTTTGAAATAAAAACATCATTTACAAAAAACAATATTTCACAAATGTATACGTTTTTAAACTTTTGACTGTCAAACCAATAGCGAATCACATGGACTGAATCATATATAAGTTATACCTCTTACTTAGATTTGCACCAACTGGGGTCTGAATCTAACAATGATTTGCACTACAACCCTACAGGTAGTCGGCGGTGAGATGCATAGAGGGCTACAGTATATCTCTATAGTGACAATACTGAGTGCACACAGAAGCGGGGTCTCTGCAGCCATAGAGTCTTCTTAGGAGTGACATGGTGCCTTATGAGTTGTAGAATTCACTCATGGTGCTCTTATTGATTTTGAGTCTCATTATGTATTCTCGGATACTACTGAACAGAGTGTTGCCCTTGGTTTGAATTTTCTTTCCTGTCTCATCCTAGGGTATCACATACATTTTTGGTGCAAAAGGAACTGCTCTGTGCTATCTTTAAGTCTTCTTGAGGGTTGTCTGTGTCACCATAGTCTAAGGTGTGCTTCTTTGTTCATGAGTGGTAAGGAAGAGAGAGGTGTTCATGCTTGCACCTATGTTTTGATTGTGTGTGTAGGTATGTGATCTCAAGCACACAGCATAAAGTGCCTTAACTGTGATGGCAAATGATCCTCCTTGCTCTATTAAATTATTGAAAACAAGTAATATACAAATGAAAAAATGGCCAGCCTTTTTTTCTTTACTCCTAAAAAAACGTCCAGCTCTGGATATCCTCATATATTGCACTTCCAATTAACAATATTCTGAAGAAAGACTTTCTCATCTTGATGCCTATCAGATTGCCCTACTCAAGTGAGAATCTCAGGTCCGTAAAATGTCATGGGCTGCTGTGAGCTGATGAATAATTTAGAGGCAATTTTATCCATAATCCACATTTTACTTTCACTGTAGTTTTATATCATGCATACACCAAGTACTGTTTTTTGTAGCTGCCTTTCTCAAAAGGGACTGAACAGAGAAATTAGATGAGTGCCACTTTAAACAGGCTGTGGAAAGTTCTTCATTGCAGTTACATTGGTGCAGAACAGCAGCGATTTTCTTTTACAGTACTACATTTATTGAAAAAGTAGAGACAGCTTCTTAAAAGGAAAATGTTTCAAAACTTTTCTTTTTTGCAGACCCTTAGAGTCACAGGATCTGCTGTGACTCCTACCTTAGTTTAAAATGCGCATAGGCACCAACTCCACCTTACATTGCTATCCGCTTAGCGAGTGAAAGGTGGAAGTGCGGTGCAAAGTAAGATTTTTGTGATGTGCTTTGTGGATTATAGGCCAATAAAGATTGAGGAAGTAAAAACATGCCACTTCATTACACGGTTCCAGGAAAGAGGGGCTGCATGTGATTCTAACACACTACAAGCTACAAATGTATGCTTACTGGGTAGGTAACATGTTCCAAAATTGTATTGCTGTCTTCTTTTTATATAGAGAACAGATTATGTAGCTTTGAATGTTACCCATTAAACCAGACAGATATTTTATTTACTTGAAATCATATCAAGAAGACGAAGACCATAGTGAAGTGATTTAACCCCTTTGCTGCCAGGCCTTTTCCCCTCCTGTGCCGAGCCTTTTTTTGGCTATGTGGGGCAGTTTGCGCTTAGGCCCTCATAACTTTTTGTTGACATAAGCTACCCACGCCAAATTTGTGTCCTTATTTTCCAAAATCCTACGGATTCTAGAGGTACCCAGACTTTGTGGGTTCCTGTGAAGGACACCAAGAAATTAGCCAAATTACAGTGAACTTTTGTTTTTTTCAAAAAAATTGGAAAAAAGGGCTGCAGAAGGCGGCTTGTGTTTTTTTCCCTGAAAATGGCAAAAAGGGTTTGCGGTGGCAAGATCACCATCTTTCCAGCTTTAAGGAACAGGCAGACGTGAATTAGAAAACCCCATTTTTCAATACAATTTTGACATTTTGCTGGGATATACCCCATTTTTACTATTTTTTGTGCTTTCAGCCTCCTTCCAGTTAGTGACCGAAATGGGTGAGAAATCAATGCTGAATCCCAGAAAGCTAAACATTTCTGAAAAGTAGACAAAAATCTGAATTGAGCAAGGGGTCATTTGTGTAGATCCTACAAGTGTTTCCTACAGAAAGTAACAGCTGAAATAAAAAAATATTGAAATTGAGGTGAAAAAAACAGCCATTTTTGTCCACGTTTTACATTGTAACTTTTTCCTGCGATGGCAGATTTTTTAAAACAATATACCGTTACGTCCGCTGGACTCTTCTGGTTGCGGGAATATATAGAGCTTGTAGGTTCATCAAGAACCCTAGGTACCCAGAGCCAATAAATGAGCTGCACCTTGCAATGGGTTTTTATTCTATACCGGGTATACAGCAATTCATTTGCTGAAATATAAAAAGTGAAAACTAGGTATCCTTTGTATTTCCAAAATGGCCACAAGATAAGGTGTTGAGAAGCAGTGGTTATTTGCACATCTCTGAATTCCGGGGTGCCCATGCTAGCATGTGAATTACAGGGCATTTCTCAAGTAGACGTCTTTTTCACACACTGTCTTATATTTGGAAGGAAAAAATGTAGAGAAAGACAAGGGGCAATAACAGTTGTTCCCCCACGTCTCCCGATAAAAATGGTACCTCACTTGCATGGATAGGCCTAGCACCAGCGACAGGAAATGCCCCAAAACACAACGTGGACACATCACATTTTCACAAAGAAAACAGAGCTGTTTTTTGCAAAGTGCCAAGCTGTGGATTTTGGCCTCTACCTCAGCAGGCACCTAGGGAAACCTAGCAAACCTGCGCAGTTTTGAAAACTAGACACCTAGGGGAATCCAAGATGGGGTGACTTGTGGGGCTCTGACCAGGTTCTGTTACCCAGAATCCTTTGCAAACCTCAAAATTTAGCCAACAAAAACACTTTTTCCTCTCATTTCGGTGATATAAAGTTCTGGAATCCGAGAGGAGCCACAAATTTCCTTCCACCTAGCGTTCCCCCAAGTCTCCCGATAAAAATGGTACCTCACTTGTGTGGGTAGGCCTAGCGCCCACGAAAGGAAATGGCCCAAAACACAACGTGGACATATCACATTTTTTCACAGAAAACAGAGGTGTTTTTTACAAAGTGCCTACCTGTGGATTGTGGCCTCTAGCTCAGCCGGCACCTGGGGAAACCTAGCAAACCAGCGCATTTTTGAAAACTAGACACCTAGGGGAATCCAAAATGGGGTGACTTGTGGAGCTCTGACCAGGTTCTGTTACCCAGAATCCTTTGTAAACCTCAAAATTTGGCCAAAAAAACACTTTTTCCTCTCATTTCGGTGACAGAAAGTTCTGGAATCTGAGATGAGCCACAAATTTCCTTCCACCCAGCGTTCCCCCAAGTCTCCCAATAAAAATGGTACCTCACTTGTGTGGGTAGGCCTAGCGCCCACGAAAGCAAATGGGCCAAAACACAACGTGGACACATCACATTTTTTCACAGAAAACAGAGGTGTTTTTTACAAAGTGCCTACCTGTGGATTGTGGCCTCTAGCTCAGCCGGCACCTGGGGAAACCTAGCAAACCTACGCATTTTTGAAAACTAGACACCTAGGGGAATCCAAGATGGGGGTGACTTGTGGGGCTCTGAACAGGTTCGGTTACCCAGAATCCTTTGCAAACCTCAAAAGTTGGCCAAAAAAACACTTTTTCCTCTCATTTAGGTGACAGAAAGTTCTGGAATCAGAGAGGAGCCACAAATTTCCTTCCACCCAGCGTTCCCCCAAGTCTCCCGATAAAAAGGTAACTCACTTTTGTGGATGGGCCTATTGCCCGCGAAAGGAAATGCCCCAAAACACTATCTGGACACATCAAAATTATCAAATACAAAACTACCTGTTTTTGCAGGGGGGCACCTGCGTTTTTGGTCCTAGGCTCAGCAGCCTTCTAGGGAAACCTACCAAACCCAGACATTTCTGAAAACTAGACACCTGAGGGAGTCCAGTGAGGTGTGACTTGCGTGGATCCCCCAATGTTTTCTTACAGAGAATCCTCAGCAAACCTCAAATTTAGCTAATAAATCACATTTTTCCCACATTTCTGTGTGGGATCACTGCACTGGGACACATTTCATACCATCCAATGTTCCTCTCAGTCTCCCTGTAAAAATGATACCTCATTTGTGTAGGTGGGCCAAGTGCTTGTGAAAGGGAAGAGCCAAAAACATGTCGATATTGAGGGGGAACAAAGGGGGTCCAAAAGGGCAGTTTGCAAAAAAACATTTTTAGGCTGACAAGTGCAGCATAATTTGTATCAGTATAGATGAGACAATGCTGGGTGGTAGGAATTTTGTGGATTCCTGCAGATTCCGGAAGGTTCCATCACAAAAACGTGGGAAAAATGTGTGATTTCCAGCAAAGTTGGAGGTTTGCAGGGGATTGTGCGTACAAAAATGGTGCGGGGTGCATGTGAAACACACCACCCTGGAATCACCCAGATGTTTAGTTTTCAGATGTGTCTAGGTCTTGTGGATTTTTCTACATGGCAGCGTCCCAAAGTCCATGAAGTGCAGCCCTCACCATTCCAAGTGGAACGATTTTGAGAGTAAGCCAAGCTCTAATGTGGGATAAGATGTTTTAGAGTGTGGAGGAGAGCTGAAAAACTGTTACCCCCTTCAGTTGAGGTGGGGGAGTAACCAGGCCCATACTGGTTGGTAGCCACCACCCCAATATTTTTAGTTTAAAAAAACAAAAAAACAAAATCCCTGGCATCTAGTAGACTTTCTGACCCCATGGGGTGTGGATCAGGGGTAATTGCCAGGTCTGCCCACTGGTGGCCCCATTTATTTGGGGTGGGGGTATGGCCATACCCCAACCCTCTTATTTTTGAAAAAAAAAACTTCCCTGGCCTCTGGAGGCCTTTCTGCCCCCCCCTTCCAAAAAATAGGCCCATCTGCCCCCAATTGGGGGCAGATATGGCCAACAGTAATGTGGCCCCATGGGGAGCGACCCTTACCCAAGGGGCTGCCCCCTAAAGAAAACACACGCATACACACACACCAATCCCTGGTGCCTAAGTGGTTTCTGCCCCCATGGGGGCAGATTGGCCTAACCAAAATCGGCCGATCTGCCACGAAATGGTCTAAATGCAATTTCCCCCCCAGGGGAGCGACCCTTGACTAAGGGGTCGCTCCCCACCTCTAAAGAACAAAACACATTTTTTTTTATTTTTTTTATCCCTGGCGCCTAGAGGTTTCTGCCACACCTGGGGGCAGATCAGCCTAATAACAATAGGCCGATCTGCCCCCAGGGGGGCAGAAAAGGCCTAAAATAAATTTGCCCCCCCTCCCCTGGGGAGCGGCCCTTGCCTAAGGGGTCGCTCCCCACCTCTAAAAAACAAAACAAATACAAAAAAACTATTTTTTTTTTATCCCTGTCGCCTAGAGGCTTCTGCCCCCGGGGGGGCAGAAAAGGCCTAAAATAAATTCCCTCCCCACCCCCAGGTAGTGACCCTTGCCTAAGGGGTTGCTCACCCACCTCTAAAAAAACAAAACAAAAAAACAAAAAATCCCCCAAAAATGTATCCTTTGCGCATAGAGGCTTTTGCCACCCCTGGGGGCAGATTGGCCTAATAACAATAGGCCGATATGCCCCCAAGGGGGGGCAGAAGTGGTCTAAATACAATTTGCCCCTCAGGGGAGCGACCCTTGCCTAATGGGTCGCTCCCCATCTCTAAAAAAACAAACAAACAAAAAAAAACAACAAAAAAAAATTTGCCCTGGCGCCTAGAGGTTTCAGCCCCCGGGGGCAGATCGGCCTAATAACAATAGGCTGATTTGCCCCCAGGGGGGCAGAAATGGGCTAAAATAAATTTGCCCCCCACCCCCTGGGGAGCGACCCTTGCCTACGGGGTCAGTTGCAGCTAAGTACCTGATTCTCAATCCCTGTTCGCAATCCAGGCATGTATACATTTTAGTTTTCGAACAGGATATTATTTATGTACTAATTGATCGAAACGCAAATTGCCTAGTTTTGGGTGTAGCAAAATCACATGCCTACCTCAATATTAATTAGGCAGGGCACCTTTTGTGACCCCCCTGTCAAATAGCTTGGTACGAAGGCATGGTGAAAGCAGTATGCCATTGCAGCTTTTCGTTTCCCAAATGGGGAATTTTTTTTTAAACAGCATTCCCTTTGCAAATTAGTAACCACCCTAATTTGAGAGGAGGTAACCTTTCATTGCGATGTTTGCGGATGCAGCAGCGGCTACCTTAAAACTTAAGGGGAGGGGAGGGGGACTGTGTGAAAATAATAATAAAAAAATAAACTTACCTTAACGGACGCCGTTGTCTCATGTGGCGTCACTCTCCTCTTTCCTCGATGAGGTGTCCCAGCATTCACTGGGAAACCAGCACAGGCACCCCAGCAATCCTGGTGCTGCTTTCATGCTAAACCTAGCATGAAAGCAGAATTGGAATTGGTCTGAGCGGCTTGGATTGCTGCTCAGACACCACCCTGGGGCCTGTGCAATTTCTCCAGCCCGGCTGTTCAACACAGCCAGGCTGGAGAAACCTAAGTGCGCATGTATGTTTGGCTGGACTGAGATAGCTGGCCAAACACACATGCGCACTTAGGTGCACTCTCTCCTCCTCCTCCCTTCCACCTCCTGTGGCCCAGCCCACCCCTCCCTCCTGATAGTGAACTATCTTTTTATTTTCTGCTGTTGGCCCAGCCAGGGGGGCAATGCTCCTTTGCCATTGTGAAGGAGCCGCCTCTGTGCTGATGAGAAGAACAATACTTGGATACCAAAAGTTGTAGCAATTAATGGCAAATGGCAGTATGTAAAGTGTGAAGAGTTTGAGGAATCTTGTTTAAGCCACAAAATGTTATATATGAAAGACAATTTTAAGGTAAAAAAAATACCTTATTTCGGCATTCTTTTAGTAAACCTTCAACAAATTTCCAGTTTGTTTGGGCAATCACAGAAGGTGAAAGGTTAGATAATTTGGGTTGGCGAATTGTGGTCCCAAGATTCCTAGCTTCTTGTATATATTTCTGCAAAAAAAAGAAGGTTCAGTAAGGATCGAAGTTATTCCTTGGCAAAATAACAACCATCAGTGTTACACACTGTTTGTAATCATATTAATTAATTAAAAACAGATATGTAAGTCTGCATGGGTTCTAAACCGAATACATGTAATTGTGCATGCAACTGAATAATTAGAAAAGAAATACATTTGTTAACGTAAGTCTATTGAAGGATGTACTTCTACTCACAAAGCAGTAATTGAGTGTAACTGTTTCCATGATTAATTAACTGATATCGATCGTAAGCAAGACACAGTTTGTCAAAATCCCACATTTGAGGTAAGAAATCATTGCAGCAGCCTCAGTGATTATTTAGGGTTTGTAATTGACAGGGTGTTCAATCGTTCAACCTAATTGTGGGTAAACCTCCAGATTTCTGAAGAGGAAGCCACTGCTGACTCCATCATTCCAAACCCTTGTCCTGGCAGACTTCTACAGAAACGGCTGTTGAGCATAGTACCGGATGTTAAATCCCGATTTCAACTGACCAGCACCACCATGTGCTTCACAGGCATTGATTTTTTTTGTCAGAAACAAAATATAGGGTAGTTTCTGAAAAAGAAAAAAAGAGTGATAAGCAGGCTGCAACAACATTTTGACCCAATGCTTTGCTAAAAGTGCATCCACTGCACCGCATCTGCACGTTCAGCAAATATACCACTGCACAATAGGTGGGGTTTTTCTCTAAATGGAATGGGAGGTCCTCCACAGGGTGTTCGGAGACCTGACCACTGGGCTGGTGAATCTCCCACCAGCCTCTAAGTGAGGGCTCAGCTGTCAAAAAATGTATTCTCTTTGGCCAGTTGCTGAATGTACTCCAATATGGATTTTGAGGTTCTTAAAACTAATTGTGAAAATAAGCTGTGCCTTCATGTTTGCAAGGTGAACAAACTCTTCTTCAGGAAGGGAAGGGGAGATCTCCAGAGTAGAAGAAAGGTAAATATTACTTACCAGTAGACATCTTTTTCTGGCATGTGGTGCTGTACATTCACATGCTGTGCATAAGCTCGCCGTTAAGTTTTGGGTTCGGAGTAGTACAACTTGTTTTTGTTCGAAGAAAGTTTGCAAGTCACGGGATCGTGTGACTCCTCCTCTTGGTAATACTGCGCATGGGCATCGAGTCCTTTGTCAGATTGTTTCTCCGCAGGTGGGAGAGTAAAGTAGTGAAAAATATATAGTAGGATAGAAAAGATGTCCATTCAATGTATTTACATATATACATTTGATATATATAAGGCTAAATTGCAACGTCTACACACTTCTGAGGAGGAGGGTGTTCGCATGTGAATCTACTGTGTACTGGTAAGTAAAATTTTCCATTCTATGGCATGTGTAGCTGTAGATACACATGCTGTTCATAGACTACAAGCAGTACCTCCATAAAGCGGTGGCTAGTGTGCAGGGGTTGCAATTGTTTGAAAAAGTGTTTTAAGTACAGCTTCTCCAACATATGCTTGTTGTCTCGCAAAGACGTCTACACAATAATGTTTAGTAAACATGTGGGGTGTAGACCATGTTGCTGCTTTACAAATGTCTGCTATAGGTATGTTACCCAAAAATGCCATAAATGCACCTTTTTTGTGCTCTTGGTGGTACAGGTAATTGTCGCTTAGTTTTAGTATTGCAAGTTAGAATGCACTTGACTATCCATCTTGCTATAGTTGCTTCAGATATAGGATCTCCTTTGTGTGGTAAGGAAAAAGCCACAAAAAGTTATTTTGTTTTCCTAAAAAGTTTTGTTCTATCTATATAGTACCTAAGAGCTCTTTTAACATCTAGAGTATGTAGAGCTCTTTCTGCTACTGATTCTATTTTTTGGAAGAAAACTGGTAATTCTATTGTTTGATTAATATGAAATTGTGAAATACTTTTGGAAGGAGTTTTGGATTTGTTCTTAATACAATGTTTTCTTTATGAACTTGAAAGAAAAGTTCTTCTAAAGTTAATGCCTGAAGCTCACTGACACACCTAAGGGAGGTAATAGCAATTACAAAGGCTACTTTGCATGAAAGGAATGGTAGGGGGCAGGAATGAAGTGGCTCAAATGGTGGAGCCATGAGCCTTGTGAGCACAATGTCAAGATTCCAAGATGGAGCTGGAGGAATACTTGGTGGAATTATTCTTTTTAGTCCTTCCATAAATGCTTTAATAACAGGAATTTTATTGAAAGAAACATGCTGTCTATTTTGAAGACATGCAGCTTTGGCGGCTAAATGTAAACAAATAGATGTGTAGGCCAAATTTGCTTTTTGTAAGTGTAATAAATATTGTACAATGTCCTGTACTGTTGGTTTAAGAGAGTCAAAGATTTTTCTGTGGGAGTAACAAACAAAACGTTTCCATTTTGCTGCATAGCATTCTCTCGTGGTAGGTTTGCATGCTTGTTTAAGGATATCCATACATTCCTGTGGTAAATGTAAATATCAAAATTCTATGACTTCAGGAGCGATATCGCTAGGTTGAGTGATTTGGGATTTGGATATTTGTCCCTGTTTTTGTGTCAGAAAATCTGGTCTGTTGAGAAGTTTTTGATGAGGAACAACTTAGAGTTCCAAAAGTGTTGTGTACCATGGTTGACGTGCCCATGTAGGGGCCACTAAGATCATGTTGAGGGAAGATTGTTTTATCTTCCGGACCAGGAATGGTAAGAGTGGGAGAAGGGGAAAAGCATAAGCAAATATCCCTGACCAACTCATCCATAGAGTATTGCCCTTGGACTGGGGGTGTGGGTACCTGGAGGCAAAGTTTGGCATGTTTTGTTTTGCTATGTTTCGAACAGATCTATTTCAGGAGTTCCCAGTTTTTGAAGTACTGTTGAAGGTCTTGTGGTTAGAGTTCCCACTTGTGTGTTTGTTGATGCATCCTGCTTAGTAGGTCTGCTAAGTGGTTGTCTGTCCCTGGGAGATATTGTGCCCCTATGTGAATATGGTGACGACTCACCCATTTCCATATTGTTTGTGCTAGGTGGGACAGTTGTTGAGATTGTGTCCCTCCCTGTTTTTTAATATAGTACATGGCAGTCATGTTTTCTGTACGTATCAATGCTGTTTTGTGTTGCAACTGTGAAAGGAATACTTTCACTGACAAGAATATTGCTTGGAGTTCCAGGTAATTGATATGAATAGACCAATGAATATTGTCCCATATCCTCTCAATTGTTAGGTTGAGATGAGCTCCTTAACCGTTGTTAGAGGCATCTTTTGTGAGAGTGATCTGAGGTACAGGGTCTACAATGGTCCGCCCCTTCAAAAGGTTTGTGACATTCCACCAATGTAGAGAGAGATAAGTTTGGCGGTCCAGCAACACTAGATCTTCCATTTGACCGACCCTGTGCCTGAGACCATTGATAAGAGAGACACTGTTGAAGAGGACTCAAATGAAGTCTGGCATGAGGTACTATGGCAATACAAGATGCCATAATTCCTTACAGTTTCATAACAGTTCTTACTGTGTAGGCTTTGTTCTGTTTTAATGTTGCAATAAATGTCCGAAAAGCTTGGACCTTGTTTTGGTTGGGAAAGGCTATTCCTAATTGTGAATTGAGGATAGCCCCTAGATATGGTTGTATCTGGAGAGGTTGCAGATGAGATTTGACGTAGTTTATGGAGACAAATTGTAGCTTGAGTATGTTTTTGACACTGTACGAATGAATTGGCTTTGATGAGCCACTCGTCCAAATAAGGGAAAACGTGAATTTGTTTTCTTCTGAGATGTGCTGCAACCACTGTGAGGCATTTTGTGAATACTCTGGGAGCAGCTGTGACTCCGAATGGTAATACTTTGAATTGGTAATGTTTCCTGCCACAACAAATCTTAGGTATTTGGGGTGTGCAGGGTGAATGGGAATGTGAAAATAAGCATCCTTTAGATCGAACGCTGTCTTGAGTCTCCTAGTTGTAATAGAGGAATAACATCCTGAAGAGTGAAATGAAAATGAAAATGTTCTGATAGGATGTAGTGATTTATGGGGTCTGAGATCTAATATTGGCTCCGAGAGATGTGTCTTTTTTTGGGAAATACAGGGAGTAAACTCCTGTTCCTTGGTATTGGTATTGCCATGGTACTGGTTCTATAGCTCCTTTTAGAAGAAGGGAATGTACTTCCTCTTTGAGAAGAGTTAGATGATCTTGTGAGAGTCTGTAGGTACGAGGGGGTATGTTTGGTGGAGTAGAAATAAGCTCCAGACAATAACCATTTTGGATAATTTGAAGTACCCATTGATCTGTGGTAATTTGAGTCCATTGGGGGTAAAAAAGGTGTAACCTTTCCCCAACAAGAGTGGTGTGTGTTAGTATTGTTTGTGTTAACTCATTGTTTAGTGACAGATGAGGAGCCTCTTTATGTAGACGGTTTCCTCTTCCCTTATTATTGTTTCCTTTCTCTAAAGTAACCTCTGGTGTATTGAGAGGTGGGTTTAGGTTGATTTGCGGGAATGTTCTTGAAATGATGGGTTAAATCCTCTGGTAAACCTTGCACGACAAAAATTACCCCTATGTGTGCTGGCTTGTAAGGCTCCAATAGCTTTGGCAGTTTGATTGTCTTTATTTAATTTTTCAAGTGTGGTATTCACTAGAGGACCAAATAAATGCTCTTTATCAAAACACACGTTTAAAACTGCCTGCTGTACCTCCTGTTTAAACCCTGAACATCTGAGCCAGGCATGGCGCCTTATGATGACCCTTGTATTAATACTGCGTGCTGCTGTATCAGCAGCATCAAGCGCACATCGAATGGAGTTATTGGAAATTGTTTTACCTACCCCTCTACCCCTCTTTTACGATGTTCTTCTGGTAGGTATTGTAAGAGTTCCTCCATTTTATCCCAATGAGTTCTGTCGTATCTGGATAGTAAAGCTTGAGCATTAGCAATTCGCCAGTGTTGGCTGCTTGAGCTGCCACTCTTTTCCCTGCTGGATATATTTTTTACTTTCCTTATCAGGAGGAGGTGTGTTTCCTGTTGACTGGCTATTATCCCTTTTGGGTGCAGTAGATGCAACAATAGAGTATGGAGGAATTTGTGTTTTTATATATAAAGAATCAGTGGGCGCAGCCTTGTACTTTTTATCAACTCTAGGAGTGATAACCCTTGCTCTAACAGGCTCTTTAAATATTTATTCTGCTTGTCTGAGCATGCCTGGAAGCGCTGGACGGAACTGACTTTATGTGTTGCGCCATGGGTGTCAAATAATAAAATCTTCCTCTATTGGCTCATTGTACATGTGCACATTATGAAATGCTGCTGCTCTAGATATAACCTGTTGGTATGATGTGTGATCCTCAGGTAGTGAAGGTCTAGCTGGGTAAAGATCTGGATCATTTGGTGTAATAGGATCCGGATCATATTCACCCCATGGGTCCTGTTCGTCTAATGTATACCCTATATCTTGAGGCCTACCAGGTGGTGAAGTAGGTGGTGTGAACTCTGAATGAGGGGGAGATGTTGGAGGATGAGTATTTTGTGGAGAAGTAGGTAAAGGTGGAGATGTAGAGTATGAAAAGAAGTATTTTCTTTGGTAGTCTTCTTTGGAGGTGTAGAAGAATCAAGACTCCCTTGAAAAGTTAATTTCCTTTTTAAAGGTGGCAGAGGTGATGTTATGATGCGCCCTTTTCCTTGTTGAATTTGAAGTCGGCGCTGCCTAGCGTCCATAACGTCTAAAATTGGTTCCACATGTGATATAGAGGTTGTTATAGACTGTCCAGAGGTTGTTATAGACTGTCCAGAGTCACTGAAAGTCTTTTGTGATGTTCTCAGTTCCGAAGGTTTTATGGGATGGAAAACTTTCAGTCCCGAAATATTAGCTGACTGTTGTGACTCGAACAAAAACAAGTTGCACTACTCCAAACCCAACACTAGATGGTGAGCTTATGCACAGCATGTGTATCTACAGCTACACATGCCCTCGAACATATAGTTGTGGAGGGCCACTTCTAATTGCTAAAGAATCATAGAGTAAATACAGTGACCTGGAAAATAGATAAGTTGTCGATGGCCTGATTAATTTCTGGAGATTTAATTTCTGGAGATTTTCATTATTTCAAGTTCAAGTCTTCCTCATCACTGTACTAAATATGAAATGGTCTGTGTAGGAAAGTGCCCTTTATGACATGGACCCACCAACGTTATGCCTGGTATGTAATGCAATTTTGACTGAAAGTGCAATTGGTACCTGCTATCCAGGTCCCCAGAGCCAGATCTCTTTCACTAAAACTGTACAGTTGTTCTCCAATTGGCCTTACCTTTGGTATCCCTGTAAATGGCAACCCAGGTACCTACGACATGGGTACCAAAGAATATCCCTAAGGACGGCAACATGTCTAGTCCCACCCTCAGGGACCCCTCACCTATCTCATGCAGACTGCTATTGCAGGCTGCGTGTCTTGATGCGGCTAAAAATGAAAACATGACATGGCACACAGCCAGTGTGCAATGCCCACCAACACTGCATTCAATATATTTAAGGCACCATACAGGAGGCCTCCTAGCCCCAAGGCAGGGTGTATTAAGTTACATGTGTGGACATATCTGCAGGAGGAGATATGCCCCTGCTATGTCTTTGTCGATTCTTAGACATGGTAAGTGATCAGGGAGGCCATTGTAAGCACATGTGCTGGACACTGGTCACCAGCCACATGATGGCGTCACTAAAACTAGGGATGTTTGGTATCAAACATCTCATATTAATAAACCCTCACTGATTCCAGTGATGGATGTATTAATACATGCACCCAGAGGGCTCCTTAGAGGTGCTCCCTGAAAAAATTACCACCTATGTGTGTGCGTGCTGACTAGTGTTTACAAGCCTGCCACCAACAAACAAGCTTCAGACCCCCCAAGGGTGATAGCCTCTGCTCCTGCGTGGTCAGGAATAAAGCCTACTCTGGCAGGGGTGCTATCACACCCCTCACAATAAAATGGCCTCCGAATCTCCACTCCAAGGCAGGGGGCTTCAAAGCAAACTCTGGGACAGGGTTATTCCCACTTCCCACCAGAAATGGTCCTATAGGGGGCATAGTGACCCCAGGGGTAAGTAGTCAATGGGCTACTACCCTACACTCCGCTAACACCCCTAAATTCAGTATTTAGAGGGGACTCTGGCTGACCTGAAAGAAGAAGAAAGACACTCCAGAGACGCAAAAGCAAGAAATGAAGACCAGTGACTGACTTGGTGCCAACCTTGCTGGCCGGCCTGACTTTAACAACTGTGACAAAAACACCTCGTCCTGCAGCTGCTTGTGCCCCCAAAAGCCCAGGAGGACTGCCAGCCTTTAACCCAGAACCAGAAACTCCTGTGGAGTAGCAAAGCTGCTTCCCTGCAGCTTGAAGGCACCTAAGAAGAACCTTGAGGACTCGGGTCTGCCCAAACCCAACACCGAAACGCACCACTGCACCCACCCCACGACAACTCCTGCAGCCCCCCCTCTACTGCAAGTGACCTGGAGACAAAGACCCGATGTCTCAGGACACCTCTGCACCCGCCCACCCCGGACCAAGGAGAAGAGGAACAAGGGTTTCCCTAAATCTGCCATCCTCGTGAGATCTGAGCCCACTTGTTGGTTCGGCCAGACTGCACCCCGAGTCCCGTACTGCGACTGCTAAGGGAGACAGAAAACTGATGCCTAAGGACACCCCTGCACCTGGCCACCCTGGCCCCAGAAGAAGAGGAAGAAAGATGTCCCTACATCCCCAAACATTTCTAATTCTGAAATTCACGTGGACTGGCCCCACAGTCCCTAACTGCACCTCTACACCTTGCTGCCCCAGTGCCACCCGAGGTGACCTTTTGGTGTGGCCCAGGACCCTGCCCCATACTCACCTTCGGTCTGGAAGATTGGTCCTGTAAGTCACTGCTAAGTCCCTGTTTTTCCTCCATAGGTTGACACTGCAGCTTCAGAAAATTTTACCAAGTGTCAACTTATCAAAACTGTAATAATTTCTATTGCAAAACATACTTACCTGAGTCAGTTGCACTGATTCTGGTGAATATATAAAGATACAATGTATTTTTGCAAATTGGTGTAGATCTCGTTCTTGAGTCATGTGTGTCATTTATTGACTGTGTGTCTACTGCCGATGTCTAACACTCCTGTCTGATAAGCCTAAGTCTGCTTGACCAAACTGCCCCCTAAGAGATCACCTTGAGGTCTCTAGAGCAAGCCCCTGTCCACTTGTGAGGGAAGCCTGGAGTCTTTGCATGGCATACCTCATTCTGATATACCATATAAAGAGCCCGCTTCCTACAGTCTGGATTAAAGATTAAATGAAAAAGCTGCCGGATAATAAACCGCTTTCCCGCTAACTGCAACCAACTGTGCTATCCGGCTATAACACTAGGCACTTGCTGGATGGACTCCAAAGCAAAGAATTCCTACCCCTGCTGACCTAACCATTTACCCTCTGAATTAGACAGATTATGCTGAGATGCTACTTATTCTTTCCATCGACTTTAGGACTCCACAGCCCAATCAGTCAGAATGCAGTATAAAACAAGCATTGGCAAAGCCAATTTGGCTCCGTAAATGTTTGTTTTAGTTTGTCAGTGTTTTGCAAAGCTTTATTGTCTGTAAAGCTACTAGGATAAAATGCATCAAAAACTAAAGTAAAATTTGGTCTCTAAAAGCACCCACTGCCTTTTTAGTCCCTGACACGGACTAATGCACCAAACACAAAGGCTCAACAACAGACCCGTTGGGCTCCAGGGTCTCTCTTGTTTTCTGGGTTCTCATTTGTAAGCAGAACAATTCCTAAGTACATGTTCAGTAAAGTAAGTGCCCTGAACCGCCACATCATGGGAACAAAGATGATGTTCCTTACTTAGAAACAACTTGTTTTGCAGTAGCAACATGCAAGCCACCATCCTATTATGTCATGAGAAGTAGGATCAGTATACTGGTAGATATGCAGACAAAGTCTCAGTTAGCATTTATTCCATGTATTTATTACATTTTTTTTTATATTGTGTGAAAATAGCCATATGGGCAGTAGGGCACTTCTTAATTGCCAACTGAGTTAAATTATGGCAGAAGTAAAAATAAAAACATAAAAAACCTATAGAGGAGAAATCAAATATGGACTGCCATGTAAATTAAGCATCATGCCTAAAACATAGTGGATTGAGAGTGAAACCTGGCAAGAGACTCTGCAGATTTATGTACATCTGTGGTCACAGAGAATGACAGGAAGATTAGTTTCCTTTCGGTGGTCAACTCTAGACAAAAACAGTAAAGTATTGCCAACAAATAAATATGTATTAACGGGTATTCCAGTATTATTGTATTATTTATATGTATGACCAATTGTGCAGCAATATATTTTATAAATAAAGATGGATGTTCTTTGTTATTGGTTTGAATTATCCATTAGCCTCAAATATGCTCGTAAAATTACATGTTTCTATTTTATTCAAGGTTGCTCATTTGCACATTCCTGAAAAGGTAGCCCTGTTGCCAGTCCTGGCAACGGGAAGCAGGATGTGAGAGAATATTAAGATAAGCATTGAAGTCATGAATGACATCTCCTCAAGGACACTTTTCACTTCCTTTGAGAGAAGATCCTTCTACCAGCTCATTACATTAGTTTTCTGCTAAAAGTAGCACGTTTCTGTCACATGATTAGGTTTGATAGACTAGTATGGAGAGAAAATCTATAAAAATTGTCATGGAATCTTGATATTTTAGTATTAAGCTCCAACTAACCCTTTTCAAGTGAGAACTTTGGCCAGTTGAAATGAAAATTGTTTTTTTAATTACTTTGCTGTGCTGCTTGCTATTGTGCATTAAACGCAAGTTAAATTTTTGGCTTCCCAATGAGTTGTGTTTTATTTTTAATAGTATGACAGTCACATTTATGTTTGGAGTATAATGGTAGGTATGTACCGTCTTGAATGTCACTGCTAAGCAAATTGTTCTTGTAAACAAATTCCACTGCAGCTCAAGAGAGAGCAAAAATATGGACTCAAGTCAAATTTTTATTTTTTAGTAACTTCCTTTTCATCACTAATTTTGAGTAACAAACAATAAGAAAACTATCTAAAATCTGAATTATAACACATACTGTACCAGATAAATCTTGGACACAGACGTTATAGACGATTGCAGAGGCCAATCATGTTGGCTCCAGTGTAAATATAATCGTAACTGAAGTGTTGTCAGGGGAAATTTCCAAAGCTGGCGTGATAATAATGCAAGCATAGATGCAAACCAAAGGAGCCAATGTGAATCAAAACAGTGAGAGTAGTAAATGCATGCAAACGAAAGAAAAACAGAAATAAAATAGGTTCAATTAGTGTTGATTAGACTGAAGCAATTTTAAAATCCAAATGAATATGTCAGAGGCCTTACCCACATATGAAAGTTATGCAATAAGAAATTAGAAAATGTGTGGGATTTTAGCGTGACAAATTAGCTGAAGCTACAGCTTATGAAATTTAAAATCTATCACAATAAATTCAATGGCAGCTCACCACAGTTACTCCTTGGTAACATGTATTCTTTCGCTGGCAATTAGTTGTAAACACATTCTCACCTCAAATTTTACATACACTGAGTTTTAATCTCAACACAACGCAATCACGACTTTCTACTAAACAAAGTTCTTGAATCCCACCTATGCACATTTCCCACATTTCAATGTATCATACTAACCATGCTACCTATCCCCTTGTCATTTACAGGACGAAACATGCTTCAGAGATTTTGAATACTCCCATTGGTTTTAGTTTAAAAAAAATAATCTGTTTACCAGGGAAACTTAGTTTAGCTAAATGCTTGGTTCGGAGTACCAAATACAAACACAAAGTTATCATTCCCTATTAGCGCTGTGCTTTGATTAGGCCTTCCAGTCTAAAAAGCCCAGGCTTTTTCGGTCATGTTTTTAGTGATTATTGGTTTTTAGACCTCCAATCAGGTTCTGTGAACCTCAAAAGATGTTTTCAGCTCCTTATAACACATTTTTATTAATTTTCTAAGTTATCTCTTTCTCATCATTTTTCTAAACTCAGTAATAGTCATGTATGTTCCCAATTCTTTGTGTCATATTAGTACAGAGCCGCGTTGCCATTATTGTATTCCAACTTTCCCAGCAGACAAGGGAAGGTATAGTTGGCTAGTTATACTTATGTTCCTGGTTAGACTCTTGTATCATAGGAAAGATCTTGAGATACTTTTCTAGTGTACTGTTCTTTTACTAATAGTTATATTACTCACTAAGGGCCCACTAGCTTATATGAGATAAGTCAGCCATAACCGGGCCTAGTTTCATATAGCCCAGACCGGAACTGGAACTTGAAATCTTCAGGGAAGACTAGTGGTGATCTCTACTTCTTAGCATATTGATGGTTTCTGCCATCACTCGTAACAGCCTCAGGCATGGCTTCAATGATTCTTAGAAATAGAACAAGAATTCAGTGGCCTCACCTTAAGGGAGGATAAAGAATCTTTGTTTCCAGTATTGTTTGAGGTCAGTTGCTTGAAACCTCTGACACACCAATATCATAGGGACTCACAAATCTAATACTTCTTCTACAAAGTAAACAAACTCTCAGGACTTTAATACTTGTCACACGCAAATTGCAGGTTCAAATTTGCCACTGTTTATTCACAGCCACCTGGGGTGCAGTAGTTAGCTGGTGTGTAATTTGCACCCAATTTCAAGTGGCACCTCCTGAAATATAGAAGCTCACGGATTCTTCATGATTCCCTGGTCAGAGGGCACATAAACCTGAAATTGCTGCAAATCTGGGGAGACACTCCGAGCATGATGCTTCTGGCTTATAATCCTATTTCAGGGGCCAATAAGAGTTTGCATCTCAAACAGGATTAGCGACCCAATTGTAATCATATCTAAAGAGGCTTGAAGGAGTCTGCACCTCAGCACCAGTTGACTGAAGAGGGTGTCTGAAACACAGTACTTCCCTTTCTTTTTTTAAATGTGCTTTTCAGCACAATTAGGCTTAAAGAATGTTCAGCAGTTGGTATCAGAATATGGGTATAGTGTCAAAATCCCCCATACCATACGACATTCTGTTAATGTTGCAACTGTAATTTCTGGGATTATCCCGACTGAGAAATGTCTGTGTTCCAGAAGTTAGTATGTCACACTATCAATGTCAGCTATATTGACCTACAGTAATAGTATAAACACAACATCCCTCTGAGTACCTTTTAAGGTAGTTTAGTTTATCTATTGGTTTTGCCAAGGGTTTGACAAAAGCAGCGAGTCTTTAAGAGCTTCCAATATTTTATTGCTGTCATTTCCTGGCAAAAAGGCAAAGTGTTCCAAGGGTAAAAGGGTAGAGCGCTGATGGGTTAGGGACTTTCCCTAATAACCCTTATATCCTGAAGAGAGAAATAATGAGTGATGTTGAGAAGCCTAACTTAATTTCCTGATTGTGTTTTAAGGAAACATATATATGTTTGTAGAGCTCCTCAGAAGCTGTACTAGTGCAGAGTCTTGTGAACAAAGGAAGTGTTTTGGAGGCAACCTTTGCTTAACAGGCAGGTAACACGTGAAAAAGGATTATGTAATGTGACGGGAAGCCCTACTCATAGAGCAGAAGCTGGTCAGACTGAGGATGTGTGTGCAGTCATGCGCAGGCAGAGGAGTGGGTACCGATGTGAGATTTGTAGTTATGGGCACATCGGTGGGGGTGCAGATAATGGCCACAAAGCAAGGACACATACATCAAGGTTTAGGCAAGAGGGGAAGGCCTGAATCATGGACCTCCAACTCTGGTATGGATTTATATGCCAAATTCAGGACATGAACATCGGAAGAAGAAGAAAGCCAACTACAGGATGTGAGCACTGTGGTGAAATACTTAGGATACACAGCAATAAACTATAAAAGATTCCACACAGTGAGCAATACACTCATACCAGTATACAAGTAGAATATCACAGTCTATTTATTTAATGTTCATTTGTGAGGAAAACTTACACTATATATGACCCAAGACCTTGATAAGTGCAAGCTGTGATGCACCGAATTATTGCACATTCTAAATAACTGGGATCAGCCCATGACTTGAGAAGGAAAATATAATGTCTTTTTGAAGACATCTGTCACAAGGAATGTTCCAAAAACTGCATGCACACATCTAGCAGTATTACTATTCTATTTGTGTACCTTTTCTGACACTTTGATTATCAGACTGTTCAGTCCATCATTTATTTACATTTGATTTTAAAATTCTTCGGCTCACTAGTGATCCAAAGAGCATGTATATACATAATTAATTTATTTGAATCAACTTTTTAAAAATAGACCATTCGGTTAATTATCCAAATTCCTAAAAAACGTCTTTGCCACTAAAAGTATGTCAATGTCCTTTAATCACTCATAATGCTCCTCACTTTAGCCCCAAAATATTTCGGGACCAAAATTGGACCTTTGTTTAATTAAAATCGTCATTAGGGTTTGTCTTTCTTCATGCGAGGAAAGTCATGCCCTTCTCTAGCACCATACTGAAACAGGAACATAATTTACTAAGCCATAGATAGCTTCATAACAGCTACCAAATCAGGATTGACTTGTCCACCACTGTGTCTCATGGAAATCCATGACAGACATCCATGGAAAGGGTGGCACACGTTCAGGAAATGTTAATTTTAATGTCCTAGAAATCCTAGTTAAATGGTAAGGAGAGTGAGCTGTGGAGACAGTCCACGTGCTAGGATAAACTGGCAGATTTGTTGCTAGAGATGGAGGACATCAGTCAATTTCCACTGAAAAGTTTCAACACCAACTCCTGTGTTTGGAAATAGAGCCGCTTTGCTGGAAACTTCTCAACCATTCTGGCAGAAAGCGCTACTTATGGCAGATTGTCAACCAACACCTTGGCAGAGGTTTTAAGTTTCTAATATGGCGGACAGAAAATCCACCAGGCAAACTTTTAATCGGCTTGCAGCCTTCTTTGTTGTTCTAGTAGGAGCAGACAAAGTAGGTATATTTTCTAATCCTATCAAAAAGGCAGTTTGAGAAGCATCAATGTGCTAAATTAATGTTTGGCCTGTTTTAGAGTTAAAAAATAGCAAAGTATTTCCAACATCCATTTTGAGGTTAAAAAAAAAGCACCCCCTCATTAATAGCAGAATTGTCTCACTTACATATGGCATCATAGAATGAAGTATTTTAGCATGACCATAAAATGCCCCATTCAGCCATGAAAACCGCAAATTGCACATAACATGTCAAATTCGACTGGGATCAACACAATGCTGAAAGTCGGGTTTTGATAAGAAACGTTTCAATAATACAAGGTCTAAATTCCTTTTTTTTTTTACCTCTCGCTGATCATTGTCAAGACGCAAATGTTCAGTGTGCTGTTTCTGTCTGTCTTTACGCCTCCACTGTGCAGGTGCATTCCTTTTTGTCCATCTACAGTACAAGAACAAAGTAAACTGTAAGACATTTCATTCTTTCCTTGTTTTACTATAATAATCAGACACAAAATGTTAGTATAAAAATTACTACACTCTGAGAAACTGTTCCATAGTAGAAATACTATTTGTCATGTGCAACTGCATTTTCACCTCGATTCAGTCATGGAGACGAAAAAATGTAAAATTCTAAAATGTTGCTCTTAGAACCAAGCATAACATTTCTGAAAAAACAAATCAAAGACTCAGGAAATAGAATGAAATAGTGCAGTTTGTTAAAAACAGAGCTGTCAAGGATTGGGTTTTTTAAGATTCCTATTTGCAGATAACCTTGCAGCTAGATATATTTCTAGAGTAGACCACTACCGTAATGTGTGCAGACATTGCAGATAATGTATTATGCATCCTTGGATCTGTATTAGGAGAACATGTGCTCAGAACCTCTGTGCTGCTTTATCCTGCAAACGCACACACACAGCAACCCTCACAATGTTGTGGGCTTTGGTCTTCTGTTAACAACTTTGTTTGACTGAAACACTAAACCTGCACTGACTTGATACGCAGACATATTCCTAACAGCTTTAATAGCAGAAAATAATGCATAGGCAAGATGGTTAATCTTGACTGAGGTTCCCTGTCCTATGAGAATACAGACACCCGCAGACTGCAAGACTTTGAGTTAAATGGCAAGCCACTGTGTCGGTGCTTGAGAATCAGGTCAACACAATCTTGGGGTAGGACTTCCTTTTTTCATAACAGCCTTGCTAGTTACACTCGCTGATTTGCAGAGTGAGTAGAAGTTTATTAGCTGAAGGGTTTGAAAGTAGTAAAGGTAGGCTTAGTAGGATTATTTTATCAATACAAAAGTACCTTTGATAAATCATTCACCAAACATCTAAAATGAAGGGAAAAAGTGGGATAGAGAAATTGTTAACATAACAGTAAAAGTAACCTAACAAAAACCTTCAGAGTCACACTCTGAAATAAAAAAAATTGTAAATGTTACTGTAGGAAGCTGGCCCTTTATGTGGTATGTGAATACCATGTAAAGGGTCCATGGGTTCCCCAGTGAGTGGACAGGGCTTGTTATGCAAACTCATAGTGTTCTATTTAGGGGTAGTGTGGTCGAGCCTGAGGCTTAACACAAAAGAGTGCAAAAAATCGACAAATAAACATAATAGTTCAGTGGTTCCCAACCTTTTGTCTCCTGAGGACCCCCAATGAATCAGTACTGGAAGCCGAGGACCCCCAGAAATTTGTACAATTTCATTTTCAAACATTAAAACAGTAATTCACAAAAAATATAACAAGTACACACCAAACAAATACTCAAATTACTAAAGATAAAATTCTTTTATATTGAAAAAATATGCAAAAATCGGAACATTGTATTGGGAAGGTTGGCGCTGCATCTCAGCAACTACCTTTTCAATGTTTGGTTTTATTTAGGAAAGGTGAATCCTCAGGCCAGATTCTACATTTCCGGAGCGATTTCTGTTTTTATTTTTTAGGTATGCAAGATCTGAGAAAGCTTTTTCACATAAATAAAAGAGGGGACAAGGAAGTAAACCATAAGGGCCTCTCGTCTCTCCCTAGCCTCTCTGTCACATGCACTTCATTTGTTTTATAGCACCTCTCATACCACTGCAGGGTGTCAGGGCACTTTACCGGGGACTACAAGGTGTAAGATTCACATGTCATCCACACTGGTAGGCATTTTCTAAGAGTGCTTGGTCCGGAGAAGCACAAACTTAAGATTTAGAACACAGCACAGTGATTAGCGATGACATTAGCACAGTGCTTAATTTGTAAATAAAAATGTGCCAGTGCCCAAAGCTCTCCTCTTAAACATGCGGCTGCTGCAATTAAATGTGGGAACACGGAATACTGAGGCAGCATAATCCTGAAGCCATCTCGGGCCTCTTCAATCCATATAAAGCCACTCCCTGCCACTTCAGCTCACTCTAGCAACTTTCTACTTTCTCCCTCTGTGAAGCTTTTTCGTTTTTTTCCTTCCTCCGTCTTTCCCAAATGTGTCTTTTGCTCGCAGCAAATGCTTGAGGCAGAAGAATAAGCTTCGGCCCTCAAAAATAAGTGCCGGTGCTCAGCACCGGAAACAACAAGCACAAATTAAGCACAAATTAGCAATAAGAATGTATTTCTACACAAGCAAACCTTTTTTAGCAGCATAAGGAAAATGAAAGACTAGGAAAAAAAAAAACTTTCTAATTTGTGCCATGCGGTTTGCATGCAGCTCTTTAATGGCAGTTCACAGCTCATTGTGCTGGATTAGGATTATGAACTGCACAGTAACAAAATAATCTCTGTGACAAAAGCAGTAACCCACTGTGCCATGCACATAAATGAAAATGTCACTTACCCAGTGTACATCTGTTCGTGGCATCAGTCGCAGTAGATTCGCATGTTCTGCAATAGCTCGCCATCTGGTGTTGGGCCGGAGTGTTACAAGTTGTTTTTGTTCGAAGAAGTCTTTCGAGTCACGGGACCGAGTGACTCCTCCTTTTGTCTCCATTGCGCATGGGCGTCGACTCCATCTTCGATTGTTTTTCCCCGCAGAGGGTGAGGTAGGAGTTGAATTGTAGTAATAGTGCCCATGCAATGGAGTGACTAAGTATGCACCTATTTAAGGTTGAGATGATACATATATAAATAATTGAAGGTAACTTCCAAACTGCTACAGGCTCCCGGGGAGGCGGGTGGGCACATGCGAATCTACTGCGACTGATGCCACGAACAGATGTACACTGGGTAAGTGACATTTTCAGTTCGATGGCATCTGTCGCTGTAGATACGCATGTTCTGCATAGACTAGTAAGCAGTTATTTCCCCAAAAGCGGTGGATCAGCCTGTAGGAGTGGAAGTAGTCTGAAATAATGTTCTTAATACGGCTTGACCTACTGTGGCTTGTTGTGCGGATAACACGTCTACACAGTAGTGCTTGGTGAATGTGTGAGGCGTAGACCATGTGGCTGCCTTACATATTTCTTGCATTGGGATGTTTCCTAGAAAGGCCATGGTAGCACCTTTCTTTCTGGTTGAGTGTGCCCTTGGTGTAATGGGCAGCTGTCGTTTAGCTTTAAGGTAGCAGATTTGGATGCATTTAACTATCCATCTGGCTATACCTTGTTTTGATATTGGGTTTCCTGCATGAGGTTTTTGAAATGCAATAAATAGTTGTTTAGTCTTTCTGATGTTTTTTGTTCTGTCAATGTAATACATCAATGCTCTTTTGACATCTAATGTATGTAGTGCCCTTTCAGCTACGGTATCTGGCTGTGGAAAAAACACTGGAAGTTCCACTGTTTGATTTAGATGGAACAGTGAAATAACCTTTGGCAAAAATTTAGGATTGGTCCTTAGGACGACTTTATTTTTGTGTAGTTGTATAAAAGGTTCCTGTATTGTAAACGCCTGAATCTCGCTTACTCTTCTTAGGGAAGTAATGGCGATGAGAAATGCCACCTTCCAGGTTAGGAACTGTATGTCGCAGGAGTGCATGGGTTCAAAAGGTGGACCCATATGTCTAGTTAGGACAACATTTAGGTTCCATGAAGGAACAGGTGGTGTTCTTGGTGGTATAATTCTCCTAAGGCCCTCCATGAATGCTTTAATGACTGGTATCTTATATAGGGAAGTTGAATAGGTAGTCTGCAGGTATGCAGATATTGCTGCAAGGTGTATTTTAATGGAAGAGAAAGCCAGGTTAGATTTTTGTAAGTGAAGCAAGTAACCCACTACATGTTCTGGAGTTGTGTGTAATGGTTGTATTTGATTAATATGGCAGTAGCAAACAAACCTCTTCCATTTACTTGCATAGCAGTGCCTGGTGGATGGCCTTCTGGCTTGTTTTATGACTTCCATACATTCTTGGGTAAGTTGTAAGTGCCCGAATTCTAGGATTTCAGGAGCCAGATTGCTAGATTCAGCGATGCTGGATCTGGGTGTCTGATCTTTTGGTTGTGCTGTGTCAACAGATCTGGCCTGTTGGGCAATTTGATGCAGGGTACCACTGATAGGTCTAGCAGCGTTGTGTACCAGGGTTGCCTTGCCCAAGTTGGTGCTATCAATATGAGTTTGAGTTTGCTTTGACTGAGTTTGTTTACCAGGTAAGGAAGGAGAGGGAGAGGAGGAAAAGCGTAAGCAAATATCCCTGACCAGTTCATCCATAGGGCATTGCCTTGGGATTGTTCGTGTGGGTATCTGGATGCGAAGTTTTGGCATTTTGCGTTCTCCCTTGTCGCAAACAAGTCTATCTGAGGTGTTCCCCAGAGTTTGAAATAAGTGTTCAGAATTTGGGTGTGAATTTCCCATTCGTGGACCTGTTGGTGATCTCGAGAGAGATTGTCTGCGAGTTGATTTTGGATCCCTGGTATAAATTGTGCTATTAGGCGAATTTGGTTGTGAATTGCCCAACGCCAAATCTTTTGTGCTAGCAGGCTTAACTGCGTGGAGTGCGTCCCCCCCTGCTTGTTTAGATAATACATTGTTGTCATGTTGTCTGTTTTGACGAGAATGTATTTGTGAACTATTATTGGTTGGAAAGCTTTTAGTGCTTGAAAAACTGCTAGAAGTTCTAGGTGATTGATATGCAGTTTTGTTTGATGTACGTTCCATTGTCCTTGTATGCTGTGTTGATCGAGGTGTGCTCCCCACCCTGTCATGGAAGCATCTGTTGTTATTACGTATTGTGGCACTGGGTCTTGGAAAGGCCGCCCCTTGTTTAAATTTATGTTGTTCCACCACAGAAGCGAGAGGTAAGTTTGGCGGTCTATTAACACCAGATCTAGAAGGTGACCCTGTACTTGAGACCACTGTGATGCTAGGCATTGTTGTAAGGGCCTCATGTGCAGTCTTGCGTTTGGGACAATGGCTATGCATGAAGACATCATGCCTAGGAGTTGTAATACCATCTTTGCTTGTATCTTTTGTGTTGGATACATGCGTTGTATGATGGTGTTGAAATTTAGAATTCTTTGTGGACTTGGAGTGGCTACTCCCTTTGATGTGTCTATTATGGCTCCTAGGTATTGTTGTACCTTGCACGGCAGAATGTTGGATTTTGTAAAGTTGACGGTGAACCCGAGTTTGAAGAGGGTTTGTATGATCTGATTTGTGTGATTTGAGCACTCTATGAACGAATGTGCCTTGATTAGCCAGTCGTCCAAATATGGGAACACATGTATTTGCTGCCTTCTTATGTGTGCAGCGACTACCGCTAGACATTTGGTAAAGACTCTTGGTGCGGTTGTTAATCCGAAAGGCAGTACCTTGAATTGGTAATGTATTCCTTTGAATACAAACCTTAGGTATTTCCTGTGCGATGGGTGTATTGGTATATGGAAATAAGCATCCTTGAGGTCTAAAGTTGCCATGTAGTCGTGTAGTTTTAGCAATGGCAATACTTCTTGTAGTGTGACCATGTGGAAGTGGTCTGATTTGATGAAAGTGTTCACTACTCTGAGGTCTAGGATTGGTCTCAGCGTTTTGTCCTTCTTTGGTATCAGAAAGTACAGTGAGTAAACTCCTGTGTTTATTTGTGTGTTTGGCACTAATTCGATTGCATTCTTTTGCAATAGTGCCTGCACTTCTATCTCCAGGAGATTGGAATGGTGTGTTGTTAAATTTTGTGCTTTTGGTGGTATGTTTGGAGGGAATTGTAGAAATTCTATGCAATAACCATGTTGGATAATTGCTAGAACCCAAGTGTCTGTAGTGATTTCCTCCCATGCTTTGTAATAATGACCTATTCTTCCCCCCACTGGTGTTGTGTGGAGGGGGTGAGTGACATGTGAGTCACTGTTTAGTAGTAGGGGTTTTGGGGCTCTGAAATCTTCCTCTATTTCTAGGGAATTGCCCTCCTCTATATTGTCCCCGAAAACCTCCTCTATACTGTCCCTGGTAACTGGACGGTGTTGCTTGTGAGGTGCTGGCTTGTGTGCTCTGACCCCGAAACCCCCCTCGAAAGGGCGTTTTACGGAATGTGCTGTAATTCCCTCTGCTCTGCGGGGAGTAGAGTGCGCCCATGGCTTTGGCAGTGTCCGTATCTTTTTTGAGTTTCTCAATCGCTGTGTCCACTTCTGGACCGAACAGTTCTTTTTCATTAAAAGGCATATTGAGAACTGCTTGTTGAATCTCTGGTTTAAATCCAGACGTTCGGAGCCATGCATGCCTTCTGATAGTTACAGATGTATTAATTGTCCGTGCAGCTGTATCTGCAGCGTCCATGGAGGAGCGGATCTGGTTGTTGGGAATGGTCTGTCCCTCCTCAACCACTTGTTTTGCCCTATTTTGTAAGTCCTTGGGCAGATGTTCAATGAGATGTTGCATCTCGTCCCAGTGGGCTCTGTCATAGCGCGCAAGTAGTGCCTGGGAGTTCGCGATGCGCCACTGGTTTGCAGCTTGTGCTGCGACTCTTTTACCAGCTGCATCGAACTTGCGGCTTTCTTTATCTGGGGGTGGTGCATCTCCAGATGTGTGAGAGTTGGCCCTTTTCCTAGCTGCTCCTACAACGACAGAGTCTGGTGGCAGCTGTGTAGTGATGAAAACCGGGTCTGTAGGAGGCGCCTTATACTTTTTTTCCACCCTTGGTGTGATTGCCCTACTTTTAACCGGCTCCTTAAAGATGTCTTTTGCGTGCCGGAGCATACCAGGGAGCATAGGCAGGCTTTGGTATGAGCTGTGGGTGGAGGAGAGTGTGTTGAATAAAAAATCATCCTCGACCTGTTCTGAGTGGAGGCTTACGTTGTGAAATTGTGCTGCTCTAGCCACCACTTGAGAATACGCGGTGCTGTCTTCTGGTGGAGATGGCTTCGTAGGGTATGCCTCCGGACTGTTATCTGACACTGGGGCGTCGTATAGGTCCCATGCGTCCTGATCTTGGTCACCCTGGCTCATGGTGGTGTGAGCTGGGGAGTGTGATGGAGTTTGTGCTGGTGAGACGTTAATCACGGGCGGAGGAGAGGGTGGTGGGGTAACTCTTTTCACCACTTTTGGTTGTGGTGTCTGTTCAGTCTGGAACTCCAACCTTCTCTTTCTCCTAATGGGGGGAAGGGTGCTTATTTTTCCTGTCCCCTGCTGTATGAAGATACGCTTTTGCGTATGGTCCACATCAGTTGCTTGTAGCTCTTCCTCAAACCTATGCTTTTGCATTTGGGAGGTTAGCGAGTGCTCTTCTGTATAAGAGCCTGAAGCTGGGTCGCTTGCAGTTTGTTTCGGCATCGAAACCCTGTCTGCGTGTTTTTTCGGCTCCGAGGTGACTTTTTTATTTTTCGGGGCCGAAACCTCTCGGCGTCGATCTGCTTCGGTGCCGCTGTCTCGGCGTCGAGCCGTGTCCACACCGGCATCTCGGTGTCGAGGCTTGTCTCCAGCACTTTCTCGGTCCCGAGAAGGCTGCGTGCCGGTGTCTCGACCGGAGTCGGACGACCTCGGCACTGTTTGGGCCTTTTTCGGTGCCGACGGTCGGTCACCGAATTTATGGGTGGAGCCATGGCCGGATGGCAGTGGCGTCCCCTGGGCCTTGTAAATGTTTCTCTGTGTGGTTTTCGACATCTTACTCACGGTTTGTGTATCGTCGAATCCTTCGGAGTCTGAGTCTTGGATCGAGAAGGTACCTTCCTCTTCCTGTTCCTCGAACTCCCGTTGGGCTGTCGGTGCGGACGTCATGTGAAGTCTTCTGGCTCGACGGTCTCGGAGTGTTTTTCGGGACCGGAACGCACAACAGGCCTCGCAGGTGTCTTCGCTGTGCTCAGGTGACAGGCACAGGTTGCAGACCAAGTGTTGGTCTGTGTAGGGGTATTTATTGTGGCATTTGGGGCAGAAACGGAACGGGGTCCGTTCCATCGGCGTTCTTCAGCACGCGGTCGGGCCGACCAGGCCCCGACGGGGGATCGAAAAACTACCCCGAAGGGCACCGGAGCTCTTCGATCTTCGATGCGGTGTGGAATCTAAGCACGCCGATCCCGAACGCAACAATACCGACGAAAATCTTCCGAAATTAGCTAATTTTCCGTTCCGAAACTCGGAGCGACAGGAACACGTCCGAACCCGATGGCGGAAAAAAAACAATCGAAGATGGAGTCGACGCCCATGCGCAATGGAGACAAAAGGAGGAGTCACTCGGTCCCGTGACTCGAAAGACTTCTTCGAACAAAAACAACTTGTAACACTCCGGCCCAACACCAGATGGCGAGCTATTGCAGAACATGCGTATCTACAGCGACAGATGCCATCGAACATACTGTTCTTTGCATGATACACATTCTTTGCAGGAGGCATATTAACCATCTGTGCTACTTTTGAGTCAAAACTGCCACTGCAAAAAACTCCCATCTCTCTCCAGCAGACACATTAATCACTTGAGTTAGATTGACGGTTTTATTTTTGCAGTGCAAGGAGCTTTAAAGTGCGTTTAAAACTGCTCAACAAAGGAAGTAATAAATATGAAAACACGCACGCACATGTTTGTCAGAGACACCAGCTGGAGAAGTGCCTTCCTCCCAGCCCAGGCCTGCGAACCCCCTGGGAATGTGTCACGGTCCCCTGGGGGTCCGCAGACCACAGGTTGGGAACCACTGCAATAATTAATAAATGAGACACACAACTCAAAAAGGAGATCCACACCAATTTATTAAAATAGCAGGTATCTTTATATATGTGTAAGCATCAGAGAAAAATCGTTCAGGTAAGTATGTTTTTAAACAGGAATTCTTTTCACTTTAAAAAGTGGACCTTGTGCAGTTTCTGAGTACTGCAATGTTATCCTATGGGAGAAAAAGAAGTTCTGCAAAAAGGTAGAGTACAGCGACTTACAAGACCAATCTCCTGGGGCTAAGGTGAGTAGTGGGCAAGGTCAAAGGCAGCGCCCACAGTACACCCTCAGCGGCACGAGGGGGCAGCCGGGTGCAGAGTGCAAAACAGCGTTGGGTGCCCAGTGTGTTCCCAAGGTGATCTGTCACTGGGGGAAGAGGGTGCAGGCTCTGGCCAGTCGGGTTGAACCAACAGCGTGGCTCATGCCTTACGACGCTCAGGCACAGGTAGACACCTTTGGTCCTCTTCTCCACGGCTCAGGAGTGACAGGTGCAGAGGTGTCCTTATGTGTCGGATTTTCTTGACCGGAGCAGTCACGGTAGAGGGGTGCTGTGTGCAGAGGCTGCAGGTGTCATCAGGGAGTCCAGAAGGGATGAAACTATGATGGTCTCGGACTCTGGAGGGCTGGGGAACTTTGTTGTCACCAGTAGTCCACTTCAACTTGGTTCAGAGACGGCTGGTGCGGTGGTGACTTCAGGTTTCGGGTTTTGGCGGTTCCAGAGGCTTGAGAGTCCCTTCTTTGGCAATTGTTGGAGTACAGATACGCTGTCAAGGGGAGGTCTTGAGTCTTTTTCGAAGGTAGGCAGCCCTCCTGGGTTTCTGGAGTCACCGTTGCAGGACAAGTTGACTTTGGTGCAGATTTCGTCAAGGGATGCAGACATGCCGGCAGGGTTGGTACCAGGTCAGCTGCTTCTTTTCTACTCTTATGCTTTTGTGGCTCTTCTTTTTCCTTGGTCTTCTTAGGTCATCAGGATCTGCTCCTCTGCTGCCAAGGGCTCCTCTAAATATTGAAGTTAGGGGCGTTAGGGGCGTGTAGGGTAGTATCCAATGGGCTACTGACCCTTGGAGTCACTGCACCCCCTATACAACCACTTCCTGTCCCAGAATTCCTAAGTATGCCATAACAAAGATTGATACTTCTCAAAAGTTGTGTTCACAGTAGCCCACCTTAGGACTGGTTGTAGCCTGGGGGTGGCATGCCTACCTGACTAGCTAATTTTCAAGCCTGTCCAGGTGCCAAATGGGCACGGGAAGGGGGGGGTGGCTTCCGCTCCTGTGAGGGGAACCAGATTTGCATTTCAAAGGTGGCAGCCCTATGAGGCTTGCTGCCTTAGGAAGGTCAATCAGCAGGTCATCCTGTGGGACTCCTCCTCCCACCCTCTTTCTGGACAGGCTTTTGTTCTGGGCCTCCTGAGAGCAGAAGGCTCTCACCCTATGGGTCCACAGTGGTGTCTCTGGTGAATGGCTGGCAGAAACTGGTCAGTGAGCACACAAGATGCGGTAGAGTTTGGGCACCTCCAAGGTGCCCTCTGGGTGCATGTATTGGTAAATCCAACACTGGCATCAGTATGGGTTCACCAATACGAGATGTTTGATATCAGACATCCCTATCTTCAGTGAAGCTATCACGTAGCTGGAGAACTCGTTCTGACCAGTGTCCAGCACAGCATTTAAAATGGCTTCCCTGGTCACTTACTATGTCTGAGAACGGCAAAGACACAGCAGGGGCATATCTGCTCGGGCAGATATGCCCTCACATATAACGTAATGCACCCTACTTTAGGGCTGTAAGGCCTGCTAGAGGGGTGACTTATATTCCATGCAGTGTTAGAGGACATGGCACACAGGCTGAGTGCCATGTCGTGTTTTCACTTCTGCCTGCACCAAGACACGCAGCCTGCAATGGCAGCCTGGCAGCCTGTCATGTGCTTGGCGGGGGTCTCTTAGAATGGCACAATTCGTGCGGCAGCCCTTAGGGACCCTCTTTAGTACCCCATGCCCTAGGTAGCAGAAGTATCTTAACTAGGGACTTACAGAGGGTGCTAAAGGTTTTGCCAATTGGGGAAACAACTGCCATTTTTCTTTTTTTTTGCTTTTAAACCCGGACACAACAAGTCCAGCGAAATAATATAACTCAGGCAGTTACTAGCAATCAGATACATTATTAACATATTTGTTAGAAACACAGAAAGAATCTTCCCCAAATCCCACCTCCTCCCGACATTTTCAAAACACATTCCTTCCAAAAGTACACCTTCTTGTGGTGTCTTCCCATGTCTCCCTATTCTGTTTCGGTGTGGGTGCGCCTAGGGTGTCTCGGACCAACCCATAAGACCCCTGAACTCTGGAATTTTCTGACTATACTCCCATAGAGTAGTATGTTATCCAGTCTCCCCAACAACTGCCATTTTGGGAAAAAAGATCTGGCACTGGGGACCTGGTTAGCCCAGTGTGCTTTCAGTCGAAATCACATCAGATACCAGGCAAAAAGTGGGGGGTAACCATGTTGAAAAGAGGCACGTTCCTACATTTACACACTGAAATGAAATAACTGGTAAATGTTCAGGTCACATGCTTCAGTCCACTAGCACCTATAGCCCTCATCTAGAGTGTAATGGCCTGATTTAGATATTGGCGGACAGGTTACACCATCACAAGAGTGAGGGATATCCCGTCCGCCGAAATCCAAATCCTAAATCAAATCAAATCATTAACATTTATAAAGCGCGCTACTCACCCGTGCGGGTCTCAAGGCGCTAGGGGGGAAAGGGGGGTTTATCGCTGCTCGAACAGCCAAGTCTTTAGGAGTCTCCGGAAAGCGGAGTGGTCCTGGGTGGTCCTGAGGCTGGTGGGGAGGGAGTTCCAGGTCTTGGCCGCCAGGAAGGAGAAAGATCTCCCACCCGCCGTGGAGCGGCGGGTGCGAGGGACGGCAGCAAGTGCGAGGCCAGCGGAGCGGAGGGGGCGGGTGGGGACGTAGAAGCTGAGGCGTCTGTTGAGGTATTCCGGTCCCTTGTTGTGGAGGGCTTTGTGTGCGTGGGTGAGAAGACGGAAGGTGATCCTTTTGCTGACTGGGAGCCAATGCAGGTGTCTCAGGTGTGCGGAGATGTGGCTGTTGCGGGGTACGTCGAGGATGAGGCGGGCCGAGGCGTTTTGGATGCGTTGCAGGCGGTTTTGGAGTTTGCCTGTGGTCCCGGCGTAGAGGGTGTTGCCGTAGTCCAGGCGGCTCGTGACGAGGGCGTGGGTCACGGTTTTTCTGGTGTCGGCGGGGATCCAGCGGAAGATCTTACGGAGCATGCGGAGAGTGAGGAAGCAGGCGGAGGACACGGCGTTGACTTGCTTGGTCATGGTGAGAAGAGGGTCCAAGATGAAGCCGAGGTTGCGGGCGTGGTCTGCGGGGGTCGGTGCGGTGCCGAGGGCCGTGGGCCACCAGGAGTCGTCCCAGGCGGACGGGGTGTTGCCGAGGATGAGGACTTCCGTTTTTTCAGAGTTCAGCTTTAGGCGGCTGAGCCTCATCCAATCTGCGACGTCCTTCATACCCTCTTGTAGGTTGGTCTTGGCGCTGGCGGGGTCCTTGGTGAGGGAGAGTACAAGTTGGGTGTCGTCGGCGTAGGAGGTGATGATGATGTCGTGCTTGCGTACGATGTCGGCGAGGGGGCTCATGTAGACATTGAAGAGTGTCGGGCTGAGCGATGAGCCTTGAGGTACGCCGCAGATGATCTTGGTGGGTTCTGAGCGAAACGGAGGGAGGTAAACTCTTTGGGAGCGGTTAGCGAGGAAGGAGGCGATCCAGTCCAGGGCCTGGCTTTGGATCCCGGTGGAGCGTAGGCGGGTGATTAGGGTGCGGTGACAGACGGTGTCAAAGGCAGCCGAGAGGTCGAGGAGAATGAGGGCGACTGTTTCACTGTTGTGAAATCCTATTATACTCTATGGGGTTCAGATTTCAGCGGATGGGATATCCGTCATCACTGTGACAGAGTACCAGTCCGCCAATATCTAAATCAGGCCCTAAATCTGTTCACACAGTTCAGGCTCGTCTGAACAAATAGGCTATCCTGTGTAAAGAAAAACACAAAAATCATTTTGCCCAGCCTTGCATCTCTAACAATCAGCAAGAATTGACATTATAGATAGTTGCTTTGTTTGTTGTTGCGTGCTTGGGCTTTCAGCACTATTGTTGCATTATTCATCGGATGGCCCTTTTAAGGGTTCCCAGATAGTTAGGACCATTAGGAATCAGACATAGTAATTGTATTTTGTATAGCGCTTACTACCCTCCACGAGGCGTTGAAATAGTGGTCATGATGGTAAATAAATACTAAGTTTTATAGGGTCATTAAAAATAATTATTTATCACATAAGATATCCAAATGTTTACCATGGTTACTCACTTATTAGTGGCTGGCCCAGTAAACAGTACATCAGACTGCAGCTTTGGGAAAAATCCAAGTTCATACTTCCCTTGTCCAATTTTCATATCCAATAGGTGTGGGTGGATCGCAGTGTGATCTATTTTTGTTAGTCTTAACTCAATAGATTTCACTGAAAAAAATATAAATTAATTAGTAAGCATTTAATCAGTTTAACGTGCTATTTAAAGGTTTTTCTCTGACAAAATAAAATAAGAAAATATTTCTGATAACGTATGTATTTTTAATTTGAAGAGACATATGTTTTACACACTCTGGTAAATATCAGAAAAACTATTCTTAGAGATACTCCTTTTTTATATATTGTAGTTTCACTGTGTTCAAATTCAACAAAAGGGATACATAGCTCTGAGCGATTAAAAAAATTAATGCTGCTTCTCTATTTTCATTTTTGGTAACATTACATTTTTTTTTATATTTGCTTGTCCTTTGAAAGAGCAAGAAAATGGAAACCCTACCAACATAAACCAGCCTTGTCTGGCAATACAACACAAAGACTTAAGTGAACACCTAGAAAGTTTTATGTTATTACTATCACTGTGGAGTTGTCAAAATGTATAATTGTGTTTCCACATTATATAATAGACTATGATGTCTGAACAGTATTTCATGGGTCTGATGATGAGTGGCGGGAAGCCATGACAGCCCTGGCTTTATCAGCCAACTTTCGCTTAATTCAAATTAATTCCCTACACAGGAAGTACTTTACTCCCAAACGTCTACGGGAAAATAAAAAATTGACAGCCCACGGTTTTCAGATTGTTCTATGGAAGCAAGCACCTTTCTTCAAATGACCTGGTCCTGTGCCATTCTCAAACCATCTTGGTCTATGATTGAATGCCTGCCAGCGGCAGTGCTCAGTAGATCCATATCCCTTAGACCAAAAATTGACCTTTTAGGTCTTGTTGAAGAATAGGTAGGCTCCAGCGCTAATTGCACCTTACTGTGACTGGGCCGTTTGATTTAAAAGAGAGACATAGCTCGTGGACGGAGATCCACAAGTACCCCATACCGGCAGGAATGGTGACAGGCATGGACCAGTGTGCCTACATGCAAAAAGAGGTATACAAACATTTTGGCACCATTAATATAATAAGATCTGGGAACCACAGTGGGGGCACTTCTGTTGATAAAGCTGAGATGGCAGAAAGTTGAAGACTCACATACACACACTCACAATTAGTCCATTCATCTATGATATGTCCGCTTGTTAGTTATGTAAATGCCTTGCCGTGAAATTATAAACTGGTCATATTGAATTGTATCTGTATGTGTATGGTATTTTGTATTTGCTTTTCTCTGTTCTTATGGGGAAAAAATAAACCCTAAAAATTTACAGGGAAAAAAAAAAATTATAGGTCACAAAATAATTAGTTTTAACAGTTTCACTGATTACTGTACTACAGTAAAGAGGACATTAAATTCAAGGATCAATTATAGGGCAGTCACATTGACATATCGTACCCTTGTTTTGGCTACAAGATGCACTGTCATTCTAGTAAAGTGGGAATGGTGCACAATTAAGTACATAAAATTGGTTGCCACAATTATAGCTGCAAAGGAACACCTTGCTTGGGGTAAGCTAAAATATATATTTGCAATGCAGGACAGAAAAATCAATTTTGGCAGTGAGGTACAGGGGAAGGACACATCCAACCCCACGTCTGGGTGCACCACTTTGTGAGGGTTTATGCTGAGACATACAGTGACAATTAAACCTATGCACTCAGTCCAATGTTTTATGCTGCAGGTAGTGAGGTAGATCCTTAAGCACAAACATCTAAAAGTCTGGAGCAGAATATGGTGAGCAATGATTCGTATAAGTGAAAAGCGGAGCTTTTGATTCCTTTTTTTTTTACTACTGTCTCTGGTGTGATTTCGTAGGAAGGATTTTCATCCAACTGTTTACCAACCACTGTTGCTGTTGACACAGGTTTCAAGTTACTGGTCAAGATGTGTTGGAGCATGGATGAAATAACACTGCAAGATAGGTTCAGGTAGGTTTTGTTGATGGCACTGGGATGGCAGAACATTCTCTGATGGTGTACATGACCAATCTCAAATAAGAGCCATAGAAACTCTCCCCATTTTACCAAGCATCTTATGTCCTTGGCAGGCTTTTTCCTGCCTCAAGAGTATGGGCCTTGGAGGACACTGGTAGCAATAATCAGAAGACTATAAAACAATATTATGGCTAGGGTTAGCCACGGCCCAAGTACAAAATTAATAAGCTTTTCACAATACAGCAGTGGGTTTGACAAAGTTGTTGTTATACACCCTTGCATTTTCATTTGTACATAAATCATTCCCAAACAACATTCTGTGTCAGGCAGCAGAAGCTATTTCACCATGCTTTTCCTGGTGAGGCACTCTGTGGATGATGTATTATTAATTGTATGAATTCCGCAAGTGAAATCCCATGTAATTGCTTTCTTGGGTTACTGCACAAAAAACATCTTCACAATAGTGCAAAATCAATGTTTGGGGGGGGGGCGCAATGCCAACCTTCACTACCTGATTACTTGAGTGAAGGATCTGTATCCCACTACACATACAAAGGAGGTGCAGAAGTGTTCATATCAGTGGGCGATATGTGGTGCTTCAGCAAGTCAATTACAGGGCAGCACCGCAGGCAGTGGCTGCTGCATTCTATGAAGCGGAGCAATGGGTATATCGGAATCCTTACCCTGCCAATGTGAGGGGAATTAAGCTCCTGTGTATGTTGGTAGGTGTTTTCCCAGTGCACCCCTCACAGCCATATCATCTGAATTTGGTCCTAGTCTTATGCGCAATCAAATTAAAGAATGATGTAGGGGTTATTAACCCCCTACATTTTTGGTACAAACTGTAGGGCAACCAATGAGCACAATTGCTGCAGAAAGTAGTGAAAGGGAGATTGACTGCATGCATTGAACAGTGGTGGTCTTTTGGACTCCACTGACATAGTAAAAGGTTAGTGAGCAAAGACTTTACAGAACACAACCTGGATAGGATAGTAGTCACATCAATTGTCAGTACCTAATTTCTAGGTAATTTCCTTTTGAGGCTGCCTGAGCCTATGAGCAGCACCTTTCTAAAAAACTGATACTGCTCATAAGATTCCTATGTGTTCATGTTGGTTTAGGCCAGCTTCCTCTAAAGGCAAAAGTGCGCTTATTGATGGGGTGAGTGTCTTTTTCATGTGTTTTATTACAATGGGATGTGTGTGACAGGGGCGGTCAGAAACGGTGACACCCTTCTATTGTGTAGCCTCTATGGCAGGCTACAGAACTCACAAGCTATTGATATTCTAAGGAAGAAGACACACAGGTGGGTAGCAATAGCCAAAGCAATTCATCACCCCACCACTAGTAAGCACTGTATCACATTTCACTGCTAGGGCATACAAATAGGAGCCATTCACCATAGAAATTTGCAACGGTTGCAAAAACAACTTCACAACTTTCATTAGTTTCTATCACCAAAACCTTTTAAGTATGAACTCGAGGGAAAACAGAAGTGAGTAGGAAAATGATGTAGGAGATGAGAACCGAGAGGGAAGCTTTAAACACTCACTCAGATCTTTCTTTATTCTCTTTTAAAAAACACATAATAAATAAAACATATTGAAAGAAGAAAAAAGATCATACTATTAAATGTTATGTGAGCTACAGTGTGTCCTTATATTCATAGTCTTTAAACATGTGTACCTTAAAATGTGCTCTTTGTTACATCCAAGCTACGCTGATATAAAGATACTGTGAGCTAAATTAGAGGTTAATCATTCCTTCAAACAATACTGTCATTTTGTACTTCCTAATTCCATAATTCTTGAATGGTGTAAAAACAGCCCTGGCAAAAATGCTTAAACCAACCCCACTCCCTTTGCCTTGTTGCGCTATCTCTCTCTTTTTGTCCATCCATTCTCTCCCTCTCCTTCTCCCCTCTCTCTCATCTTCCTCTCTGATTGTTTCTCTCCACTTTCCCCGTCCCTCTCTCTCTCTCTCTTAAAGCCTTGCCAGCCCGGCTGCATTTAACATGGGGAGCTGAGTAAAGTGACCGATGCACGGGGAGTTGCCCTCTGCTTTCACAGCTGTCCTCCAAGGACTCCAGCTGTCCACAGAAATGCTCATGGAATAAAAAGCCTGTCCAGCCCTGGAGGCTTGTAGGAAGTTGGCTCTGTATGTGCTATTTCAAAGTAAGGAATAGCATGCACAGAGTCCAAGGGTTCCCCTTAGAGGTAAAATAGTGGTAAAAATAGATAATACTAATGCTCTATTTTGTGGTAGTGTGGTCGAGCAGTAGGCTTATCCAAGGAGTAGTGTTAAGCATTTGTTGTACATACACATAGACAATAAATGAGGTACACACACTCAGAGACAAATCCAGCCAATAGGTTTTGTTATAGAAAAATATCTTTTCTTAGTTTATTTTAAGAACCACAGGTTCAAATTCTACATGTAATATCTCATTCGAAAGGTATTGCAGGTAAGTACTTTAGGAACTTCAAATCATAAAAATTGCATGTATACTTTTCAAGTTATTGACAAATAGCTGTTTTAAAAGTGGACACAGTGCAATTTTCACAGTTCCTAGGGGAGGTAAGTTTTTGTTAGTTTTACCAGGTAAGTAAGACACTTACAGGGTTCAGTTCTTGGTCCAAGGTAGCCCACTGTTGGGGGTTCAGAGCAACCCCAAAGTCACCACACCAGCAGCTCAGGGCCGGTCAGGTGCAGAGTTCAAAGTGGTGCCCAAAACACATAGGCTAGAATGGAGAGAAGGGGGTGCCCCGGTTCCGGTCTGCTTGCAGGTAAGTACCCGCGTCTTCGGAGGGCAGACCAGGGGGGTTTTGTAGGGCACCGGGGGGGACACAAGTCCACACAGAAATTTCACCCTCAGCAGCGCGGGGGCGGCCGGGTGCAGTGTAGAAACAAGCGTCGGGTTCGCAATGTTAGTCTATGAGAGATCTCGGGATCTCTTCAGCGCTGCAGGCAGGCAAGGGGGGGGTTCCTCGGGGAAACCTCCACTTGGGCAGGGGAGAGGGACTCCTGGGGGTCACTTCTCCAGTGAAAGTCCGGTCCTTCAGGTCCTGGGGGCTGCGGGTGCAGGGTCTCTCCCAGGCGTCGGGACTTTGGATTCGAAGAGTCGCGGTCAGGGGAAGCCTCGGGATTCCCTCTGCAGGCGGCGCTGTGGGGGCTCAGGGGGGACAGGTTTTGGTACTCACAGTATCAGAGTAGTCCTGGGGTCCCTCCTGAGGTGTCGGATCTCCACCAGCCGAGTCGGGGTCGCCGGGTGCAGTGTTGCAAGTCTCACGCTTCTTGCGGGGAGCTTGCAGGGTTCTTTCAAGGCTGCTGGAAACAAAGTTGCAGCCTTTCTTGGAGCAGGTCCGCTGTCCTCGGGAGTTTCTTGTCTTTTCGAAGCAGGGGCAGTCCTCAGAGGATGTCGAGGTCGCTGGTCCCTTTGGAAGGCGTCGCTGGAGCAGGATCTTTGGAAGGCAGGAGACAGGCCGGTGAGTTTCTGGAGCCAAGGCAGTTGTCGTCTTCTGGTCTTCCTCTGCACGGGTTTTCAGCTAGGCAGTCCTTCTTCTTGTAGTTGCAGGAATCTAATTTTCTAGGGTTCAGGGTAGCCCTTAAATACTAAATTTAAGGGCGTGTTTAGGTCTGGGGGGTTAGTAGCCAATGGCTACTAGCCCTGAGGGTGGGTACACCCTCTTTGTGCCTCCTCCCAAGGGGAGGGGGTCACAATCCTAACCCTATTGGGGGAATCCTCCATCTGCAAGATGGAGGATTTCTAAAAGTTAGAGTCACCTCAGCTCAGGACACCTTAGGGGCTGTCCTGACTGGCCAGTGACTCCTCCTTGTTATTCTCATTATTTTCTCCGGCCTTGCCGCCAAAAGTGGGGCCTGGCCGGAGGGGGCGGGCAACTCCACTAGCTGGAGTGTCCTGCTGGGTTGGCACAAAGGAGGTGAGCCTTTGAGGCTCACCGCCAGGTGTGACAATTCCTGCCTGGGGGAGGTGTTAGCATCTCCACCCAGTGCAGGCTTTGTTACTGGCCTCAGAGTGACAAAGGCACTCTCCCCATGGGGCCAGCAACATGTCTCGGTTTGTGGCAGGCTGCTAAAACTAGTCAGCCTACACAGATAGTCGGTTAAGTTTCAGGGGGCACCTCTAAGGTGCCCTCTGGGGTGTATTTTACAATAAAATGTACACTGGCATCAGTGTGCATTTATTGTGCTGAGAAGTTTGATACCAAACTTCCCAGTTTTCAGTGTAGCCATTATGGTGCTGTGGAGTTCGTGTTTGACAGACTCCCAGACCATATACTCTTATGGCTACCCTGCACTTACAATGTCTAAGGTTTTGTTTAGACACTGTAGGGGTACCATGCTCATGCACTGGTACCCTCACCTATGGTATAGTGCACCCTGCCTTAGGGCTGTAAGGCCTGCTAGAGGGGTGTCTTACCTATACTGCATAGGCAGTGAGAGGCTGGCATGGCACCCTGAGGGGAGTGCCATGTCGACTTACTCGTTTTGTCCTCACTAGCACACACAAGCTGGCAAGCAGTGTGTATGTGCTGAGTGAGAGGTCTCCAGGGTGGCATAAGACATGCTGCAGCCCTTAGAGACCTTCCTTGGCATCAGGGCCCTTGGTACTAGAAGTACCAGTTACAAGGGACTTATCTGGATGCCAGGGTCTGCCAATTGTGGATACAAAAGTACAGGTTAGGGAAAGAACACTGGTGCTGGGGCCTGGTTAGCAGGCCTCAGCACACTTTCAATGGTAAACATAGCATCAGCAAAGGCAAAAAGTCAGGGGGCAACCATGCCAAGGAGGCATTTCCTTACACAACCCCCCCCCAAACGAAAGAGGATGAGACTAACCTTTCCCAAGAGAGTCTTCATTTTCTAAGTGGAAGAACCTGGAAAGGCCATCTGCATTGGCATGGGCAGTCCCAGGTCTGTGTTCCACTATAAAGTCCATTCCCTGTAGGGAGATGGACCACCTCAACAGTTTAGGATTTTCACCTTTCATTTGCATCAGCCATTTGAGAGGTCTGTGGTCAGTTTGAACTAGGAAGTGAGTCCCAAAGAGGTATGGTCTCAGCTTCTTCAGGGACCAAACCACAGCAAAGGCCTCCCTCTCAATGGCACTCCAACGCTGCTCCCTGGGGAGTAACCTCCTGCTAATGAAAGCAACAGGCTGGTCAAGGCCATCATCATTTGTTTGGGACAAAACTGCCCCTATCCCATGTTCAGAGGCATCAGTCTGCACAATGAACTGCTTAGAATAATCTGGAGCTTTGAGAACTGGTGCTGAGCACATTGCTTGTTTCAGGGTGTCAAAGGCCTGTTGGCATTCCACAGTCCAGTTCACTTTCTTGGGCATTTTCTTGGAGGTGAGTTCAGTGAGGGCTGTCACAATGGATCCATATCCCTTCACAAACCTCCTGTAATACCCAGTCAAGCCAAGGAATGCCCTGACTTGAGTCTGGGTTTTTGGAGCTACCCAGTCCAGAATAGTCTGGATCTTGGGTTGGAGTGGCTGAACTTGGCCTCCACCTACAAGGTGGCCCAAGTAAACCACAGTTCCCTGCCCTATCTGGCATTTGGATGCCTTGATAGAGAGGCCTGCAGATTGCAGAGCCTTCAAAACCTTCTTCAGGTGGACCAGGTGATCCTGCCAGGTGGAGCTAAAGACAGCAATATCATCAAGATAAGCTGTGCTAAAGGACTCCAAGCCAGCAAGGACTTGATTCACCAACCTTTGGAAGGTGGCAGGGGCATTCTTTAAACCAAAGGGCATAACAGTAAACTGATAATGCCCATCAGGTGTGGAGAATGCTGTTTTCTCTTTTGCTCCAGGTGCCATTTTTACCCTGCTGTCAAGTCAAAGGTACTTAAGAATTTGGCAGCACCTAATTTATCTATGAGCTCATCAGCTCTTGGAATTGGGTGAGCATCTGTCTTGGTGACAGAATTGAGCCCTCTGTAGTCCACACAAAACCTCATCTCTTTCTTTCCATCTTTGGTGTGAGGTTTGGGGACTAAGACCACTGGGCTAGCCCAGGGGCTGTCAGAGCGCTCAATCACTCCCAATTCCAGCATCTTATGGACTTCCACCTTGATGCTTTCCTTAACATGGTCAGACTGTCTAAAGATTTTGTTTTTGACAGGCATGCTGTCTCCTGTGTCCACATCATGGGTACACAGGTGTGTCTGACCAGGGGTTAGGGAGAAGAGTTCAGGAAACTGTTGTAGGACTCTCCTACAATCAGCTTGCTGTTGGCCAGAGAGGGTGTCTGAGTAGATCACTCCATCTACTGTGCCATCTTTTGGGTCTGATGACAGAAGATCAGGGAGAGGTTCACTCTCTGCCTCCTGATCCTCATCTGTTACCATCAACAGATTCACATCAGCCCTGTCATGGAAGAGCTTAAGGCGGTTCACATGGATCACCCTCTTGGGGCTCCTGCTTGTGCCCAGGTCCACCAGGTAGGTGACCTGACTCTTCCTTTCTAGTACTGGGTAAGGGCCACTCCATTTGTCCTGGAGTGCCCTGGGAGCCACAGGCTCCAGAACCCAGACTTTCTGCCCTGGTTGGAACTCAACCAGTGCAGCCTTTTGGTCATACCAAAACTTCTGGAGCTGTTGGCTGGCCTCAAGGTTTTTGGTTGCCTTTTCCATGTACTCTGCCATTCTAGAGCGAAGGCCAAGTACATAGTCCACTATGTCCTGTTTAGGCTCATGGAGAGGTCTCTCCCAGCCTTCTTTAACAAGGGCAAGTGGTCCCCTTACAGGATGACCAAACAGAAGTTCAAAGGGTGAGAATCCTACTCCCTTCTGTGGCACCTCTCTGTAAGCGAAAAGCAGACATGGCAAGAGGACATCCCATCTCCTTTTGAGTTTTTCTGGGAGCCCCATGATCATGCCCTTTAATGTCTTGTTGAATCTCTCAACTAAGCCATTAGTTTGTGGATGGTATGGTGTAGTGAATTTATAAGTCACCCCACACTCATTCCACATGTGCTTTAGGTATGCTGACATGAAGTTGGTACCTCTGTCAGACACCACCTCCTTAGGGAAACCCACTCTGGTAAAGATACCAATGAGGGCCTTGGCTACTGCAGGGGCAGTAGTCGACCTAAGGGGAATAGCTTCAGGATACCTGGTAGCATGATCCACTACTACCAGGATATACATATTTCCTGAGGCTGTGGGAGGTTCTAGTGGACCAACTATGTCCACACCCACTCTTTCAAAGGGAACCCCCACCACTGGAAGTGGAATGAGGGGGGCCTTTGGATGTCCACCTGTCTTACCACTGGCTTGACAGGTGGGGCAGGAGAGGCAAAACTCCTTAACCATGTTGGACATATTGGGCCAGTAGAAGTGGTTGACTAACCTCTCCCACGTCTTGGTTTGTCCCAAATGTCCAGCAAGGGGAATGTCATGGGCCAATGTTAGGATGAACTTCCTGAACAGCTGAGGCACTACCACTCTCCTAGTGGCACCAGGTTTGGGGTCTCTGGCCTCAGTGTACAGGAGTCCATCTTCCCAATAGACCCTATGTGTTCCATTTTTCTTGCCTTTGGACTCTTCAGCAGCTTGCTGCCTAAGGCCTTCAAGAGAGGGACAGGTTTCTTGTCCCTTACACAGCTCCTCCCTTGAGGGTCCCCCTGGGCCTAAGAGCTCAACCTGATAAGGTTCAAGCTCCAAAGGCTCAGTTCCCTCAGAGGGCAGAACTTCTTCCTGAGAAGAGAGGTTCCCTTTCTTTTGCTGTGTTGCAGTTGGTTTCCCAACTGACTTTCCTGTTCTCTTGGTAGGCTGGGCCATTCTTCCAGACTCCAGCTCTACTTGTTCACCCTGTGCCTTGCACTGTGCTCTTGTTTTCACACACACCAGTTCAGGGATACCCAGCATTGCTGCATGGGTTTTTAGTTCTACCTCAGCCCATGCTGAGGACTCCAGGTCATTTCCAAGCAGACAGTCCACTGGGATATTTGAGGAGACCACCACCTGTTTCAGGCCATTGACCCCTCCCCATTCTAAAGTAACCATTGCCATGGGATGTACTTTTCTCTGATTGTCAGCGTTGGTGACTGTGTAAGTTTTTCCAGTCAGGTATTGGCCAGGGGAAACCAGTTTCTCTGTCACCATGGTGACACTGGCACCTGTATCCCTCAGGCCCTCTATTCTAGTCCCATTAATTAAGAGTTGCTGTCTGTATTTTTGCATGTTAGGCGGCCAGACAGCTAGTGTGGCTAAATCCACCCCACCCTCAGAAACTAGAGTAGCTTCAGTGTGGACCCTGATTTGCTCTGGGCACACTGTTGATCCCACTTGGAGACTAGCCATACCAGTGTTACCTGGATGGGAGTTTGGAGTGGAACCTTTCTTGGGACAGGCCTTGTCTCCAGTTTGGTGTCCATGCTGTTTACAGCTATGACACCAGGCCTTTTTGGGATCAAAGTTTTTACCCTTGTACCCATTGTTTTGTGAAGAGGCTCTGGGCCCACCCTCCTGTGCAGGTTTTTGGGGGCCTGTAGAAGACTCTTTACTATTTTTAGTTTTGGTTGTCTCATCACCCTTCCCCTGGGGAGTCTTTGTGACCCCTTTCTTTTGGTCACCCCCTGTTGAAGTCTTGGACACCCTTGTCTTGACCCAATGGTCCGCCTTCTTTCCCAATTCTTGGGGAGAAATTGGTCCTAGGTCTACCAGATGCTGATGCAGTTTATCATTGAAACAATTACTTAACAGGTGTTCTTTCACAAATAAATTGTACAGCCCATCATAATTACTTACACCACTGCCTTGAATCCAACCATCTAGTGTTTTCACTGAGTAGTCAACAAAGTCAACCCAGGTCTGGCTCGAGGATTTTTGAGCCCCCCTGAACCTAATCTTGTACTCCTCAGTGGAGAATCCAAAGCCCTCAATCAGGGTACCCTTCATGAGGTCATAAGATTCTGCATCTTTTCCAGAGAGTGTGAGGAGTCTATCCCTACACTTTCCAGTGAACATTTCCCAAAGGAGAGCACCCCAGTGAGATCTGTTCACTTTTCTGGTTACACAAGCCCTCTCAAAAGCTGTGAACCACTTGGTGATGTCATCACCATCTTCAAATTTTGTCACAATCCCTTTGGGGATTTTTAACATGTCAGGAGAATCTCTGACCCTATTTATATTGCTGCCACCATTGATGGGTCCTAGGCCCATCTCTTGTCTTTCCCTTTCTATGGCTAGGAGCTGTCTCTCTAAAGCCAATCTTTTGGCCATCCTGGCTAACAGGAGGTCATCTTCACTGAGAGGATCCTCAGTGATTTCAGAAATGTGGGACCCTCCTGTGAGGGACTCACTATTTCTGACTAACACAGTTGGAGACAGGACTTGAGGGGTCCTGTTCTCCCTATTTAGGACTGGAGGAGGGACATTGGCCTCCAAGTCACTAATTTCTTCCTCTGTGAGGTCATCATCAGAGGGGTTGGCTTTTTCAAACTCTGCCAACAGCTCCTGGAGCTGAATTTTGGTAGGTCTGGAGCCAATGGTTATTTTTTTGATATTACAGAGAGACCTTAGCTCCCTCATCTTAAGATGGAGGTAAGGTGTGGTGTCGAGTTCCACCACATTCATCTCTGTATCAGACATTATTTTGCTAAGAGTTGGGAGACTTTTTAAAGAATCTAAAACTGTTTCTAGAATCTAATTTCAAACTTTTAACAAACTTTTAAACTCTAAAAGACAATGCTAAACAGGGACTTAACACACAAGGCCCTAGCAGGACTTTTAAGAATTTAGAAAAATTTCAAATTGCAAAAATGAATTTCTAATGACAATTTTGGAATTTGTCGTGTGATCAGGTATTGGCTGAGTAGTCCAGCAAATGCAAAGTCTTGTATCCCACCGCTGCCACCAATGTAGGAAGTTGGCTCTGTATGTGCTATTTCAAAGTAAGGAATAGCATGCACAGAGTCCAAGGGTTCCCCTTAGAGGTAAAATAGTGGTAAAAATAGATAATACTAATGCTCTATTTTGTGGTAGTGTGGTCGAGCAGTAGGCTTATCCAAGGAGTAGTGTTAAGCATTTGTTGTACATACACATAGACAATAAATGAGGTACACACACTCAGAGACAAATCCAGCCAATAGGTTTTGTTATAGAAAAATATCTTTTCTTAGTTTATTTTAAGAACCACAGGTTCAAATTCTACATGTAATATCTCATTCGAAAGGTATTGCAGGTAAGTACTTTAGGAACTTCAAATCATAAAAATTGCATGTATACTTTTCAAGTTATTGACAAATAGCTGTTTTAAAAGTGGACACAGTGCAATTTTCACAGTTCCTAGGGGAGGTAAGTTTTTGTTAGTTTTACCAGGTAAGTAAGACACTTACAGGGTTCAGTTCTTGGTCCAAGGTAGCCCACCATTGGGGGTTCAGAGCAACCCCAAAGTCACCACACCAGCAGCTCAGGGCCGGTCAGGTGCAGAGTTCAAAGTGGTGCCCAAAACACATAGGCTAGAATGGAGAGAAGGGGGTGCCCCGGTTCCGGTCTGCTTGCAGGTAAGTACCCGCGTCTTCGGAGGGCAGACCAGGGGGGTTTTGTAGGGCACCGGGGGGGACACAAGTCCACACAGAAATTTCACCCTCAGCAGCGCGGGGGCGGCCGGGTGCAGTGTAGAAACAAGCGTCGGGTTCGCAATGTTAGTCTATGAGAGATCTCGGGATCTCTTCAGCGCTGCAGGCAGGCAAGGGGGGGGTTCCTCGGGGAAACCTCCACTTGGGCAGGGGAGAGGGACTCCTGGGGGTCACTTCTCCAGTGAAAGTCCGGTCCTTCAGGTCCTGGGGGCTGCGGGTGCAGGGTCTCTCCCAGGCGTCGGGACTTTGGATTCGAAGAGTCGCGGTCAGGGGAAGCCTCGGGATTCCCTCTGCAGGCGGCGCTGTGGGGGCTCAGGGGGGACAGGTTTTGGTACTCACAGTATCAGAGTAGTCCTGGGGTCCCTCCTGAGGTGTCGGATCTCCACCAGCCGAGTCGGGGTCGCCGGGTGCAGTGTTGCAAGTCTCACGCTTCTTGCGGGGAGCTTGCAGGGTTCTTTCAAGGCTGCTGGAAACAAAGTTGCAGCCTTTCTTGGAGCAGGTCCGCTGTCCTCTGGAGTTTCTTGTCTTTTCGAAGCAGGGGCAGTCCTCAGAGGATGTCGAGGTCGCTGGTCCCTTTGGAAGGCGTCGCTGGAGCAGGATCTTTGGAAGGCAGGAGACAGGCCGGTGAGTTTCTGGAGCCAAGGCAGTTGTCGTCTTCTGGTCTTCCTCTGCAGGGGTTTTCAGCTAGGCAGTCCTTCTTCTTGTAGTTGCAGGAATCTAATTTTCTAGGGTTCAGGGTAGCCCTTAAATACTAAATTTAAGGGCGTGTTTAGGTCTGGGGGGTTAGTAGCCAATGGCTACTAGCCCTGAGGGTGGGTACACCCTCTTTGTGCCTCCTCCCAAGGGGAGGGGGTCACAATCCTAACCCTATTGGGGGAATCCTCCATCTGCAAGATGGAGGATTTCTAAAAGTTAGAGTCACCTCAGCTCAGGACACCTTAGGGGCTGTCCTGACTGGCCAGTGACTCCTCCTTGTTATTCTCATTATTTTCTCCGGCCTTGCCGCCAAAAGTGGGGCCTGGCCGGAGGGGGCGGGCAACTCCACTAGCTGGAGTGTCCTGCTGGGTTGGCACAAAGGAGGTGAGCCTTTGAGGCTCACCGCCAGGTGTGACAATTCCTGCCTGGGGGAGGTGTTAGCATCTCCACCCAGTGCAGGCTTTGTTACTGGCCTCAGAGTGACAAAGGCACTCTCCCCATGGGGCCAGCAACATGTCTCGGTTTGTGGCAGGCTGCTAAAACTAGTCAGCCTACACAGATAGTCGGTTAAGTTTCAGGGGGCACCTCTAAGGTGCCCTCTGGGGTGTATTTTACAATAAAATGTACACTGGCATCAGTGTGCATTTATTGTGCTGAGAAGTTTGATACCAAACTTCCCAGTTTTCAGTGTAGCCATTATGGTGCTGTGGAGTTCGTGTTTGACAGACTCCCAGACCATATACTCTTATGGCTACCCTGCACTTACAATGTCTAAGGTTTTGTTTAGACACTGTAGGGGTACCATGCTCATGCACTGGTACCCTCACCTATGGTATAGTGCACCCTGCCTTAGGGCTGTTAGGCCTGCTAGAGGGGTGTCTTACCTATACTGCATAGGCAGTGAGAGGCTGGCATGGCACCCTGAGGGGAGTGCCATGTCGACTTACTCGTTTTGTCCTCACTAGCACAGACAAGCTGGCAAGCAGTGTGTATGTGCTGAGTGAGAGGTCTCCAGGGTGGCATAAGACATGCTGCAGCCCTTAGAGACCTTCCTTGGCATCAGGGCCCTTGGTACTAGAAGTACCAGTTACAAGGGACTTATCTGGATGCCAGGGTCTGCCAATTGTGGATACAAAAGTACAGGTTAGGGAAAGAACACTGGTGCTGGGGCCTGGTTAGCAGGCCTCAGCACACTTTCAATGGTAAACATAGCATCAGCAAAGGCAAAAAGTCAGGGGGCAACCATGCCAAGGAGGCATTTCCTTACAAGGCTCTTCAGACAAAACCATTTGTAGGGAAATAACATCTGAAATGCAATTAAAGTAGCATGAATGAATACAGTTCCGCCCATGAACAGATACTGCAACTGCCTGTACACTAAAGTCATTAATAATTGATCTCAGATCACCACTGAGTTTACTTACATCTTAATAATGCACCAATATTCTGGGTCTAACTGCACTTAGATTAAGCCCTCGCTAAATACAGGGAGATACACTGTGTCCCAGGAGATGGTCTACCAAGCCCTACCATCATCAGAAGTACAACCGTAATCAAGGGAGAATGGTCCATGAGTATCGGGTAGGATAATAAGCAACACTTCTTTTCCTCCATTTAGGCTCTATTTGTAAAATACCCTTCATAGCCTTCAGCTCTTTTCTGTCCTTTTGCTGGTAAATCTCTATAGATTCAAATGTATTAAGTTAGCTCATGCTTGAAGGAGGTGAAGACAAAGATGGAAAAGCCTGAAAGGACTGTGAGGAGAGGGATGGCTTAGATAATCTAATAGCCAGAGACATTGCTATCTGGGCCCATACCTGCATAAGTTCAGCTGCTTGTCACCGAAGGCCATGCACAGCTTCTTGGAAAGATCCATTCTAATGGGTCTCCAGAAAGGCATGGGGAGAGCAGTTACTATTCAGATGTATGCCCTGGGTAAATGTATTAACAAGCCTAAAGAGGACGTTTTGTAAAAATAGGAAATTTTCTTCAGATGAATTTGTCCCAAAATCAAGTGTGCCCGGCTGAATGAGATCATGCTAGCAAATTAACAACTGTTAACAACTGTGGTAAATTTTCTTTCATTTTATACTCCTGAATTTGGCCTTGTTATCTGGAAGAGTCGGTGGTAGGCTTTACTCAGATCCATCAATGTCAAGGAAGAAGAAGCCCAGCAAACCTGACGCACCCGTAAATCTGTAACTTTATTGCCTTGTCACTCCAGCGTTTGTACCTATTGTTTTTAACATACAATACTAAATTAGAAAAAAAACCATCATAGTTTATAAATAAAAGGTTACTGAATTATGTAAACAATGAATACATCAGGCATGGATTTATATTCTATTCCCATGATTTACAAATGTTTGTTCTTAATCTTACCTGCCTCATCAATTGTAGTGCATTTTTGATACATTGACGTTCGTAGAGTAGGTGTTCTAACATTCAACAGCCTAATTTTATCTACCCGAAAATCAAAGACCCTCAAAATTGGATCTTTATCATCTTCATCGTGGCACATAATTTTATAATCAATGAAGGAGGCAAACATCTGAGTCTCCAAAAATCTTGAAAGAAATGGCAGGTACGGTTCTGGCTGATCTGACAAAAAGGATGCCTAAGAAAAAGAAAAAAAACACATATGTGATGTGTATGGCATTTAAAATGTTAAATATTGTTCACATCAAAATGGTAGGCTTTTAAGACAACCCAAATCACCCCCTTGACAATGGAGTGCTGATTAACAATACTGTGTAATATATAGAAGGTCATTAACTTGATATCGCTATAGAACTTCTACCCAAGTAGTAATCTTTGTTGTTAATGCATCTGAGTATGCACACAGGTTTATGCAGTGTGTGCTATTTATGCACTTATTTGCATATTTCATCATTGCCTTTAACTTCCTACCCGTATCGCCTTGTTGCAATAGCTTTCAGTCCTTCAAAGCTGTCTTAGCTACCACTGTCTCTGGTCACCCTTCTTCTGGAGTGTTAGAAGGGTGCTGTTGCACAGCATATGCAAATGTAAGATTTGCCTTACTTGCAATATTAACCTTAGGCACCAGCACCCATGCACCTCTTCTATTACTCACCGGTACGCCAATTATACACCAGGACAGACATGATTTTCTTGGGTAGTGAAACCATGCGAGACATTAGCGAAATGGAACAACTCAGTGAACTACTGTTAGATCATTATTTGATTATAGACCAATTATAATGGGACATGACTATCTATAAACTGTGCTCAATGCATAGTTTGAATTGAGCACATATTTAGATGATTGGGCAAGGATCATCCCAACCTCAATCCAACAAAATTTGGGTGAGTCAATAGGGGCAATAGCTGCTTCAGTCCATAAGCTAATAATTTTGCTAAAACTTTGGTATCCATATTTATAAGCAATAAAGGTATTTTCTTGGGACTTTCTAGTGGGTCTTTGACGGTTGTGGTATTAATAATATCTTTGTTCTAGTGAATTCTTGGAGCAAATGTCCTTCCTCTACTGCGTCTCTAAAGACGTTAAATAGGAGTGGGATAATTAGTAGTTTTATGAAATTCTTTATTTTAAATTATTATTATTTAATTATTATTTTATTTAAATTATTTATTTTCTTGTTTTTTTTCTGAGGTTGTGCCTAGTATAATTAGCAAATCATTTGACCAAGGTTGTCTCTCACCTTCTATGCCAATAAAGCATTATGATATCCCTATGTGAAGTGTTGGGTTGAGCAAAATTTGAGTAATGACCATAATCTATAAATGTTCTTGATGCAAAGAAAGCCTTCTAAAGCATCAAACAGTGGAACAGCTGAGTGCTAGTACATCACTGTGAACTTTCATTCATTTTCATCAACTGCATAAAGAGAGTCTTTAAGGCTAGACAAGAGGAATCCAGCTCTCCAAGTCAACGGAGGCAATAGCATCTACTCACCATGCAGAGGGCCACCCACAGGGATCTCTGAGCCTATACTGGAACCAATGTACCAGCAGCTCCACTCTAGAGTGCAGTGAATTAGGGTGTCACATTGTTTTGGTCCAGCTTAGCATTTATATTTTCCTTGCACAAACAAACTCCCAAGGTCGGAGTTTACGTAAAACAAAGAATAAATGGCCCTGACCTCAAGGAGTTTTCTTCTTGTACATGAACAATGATTTCCCTGTCCATGCCACCCATCATGGTCACAGCCATAAATATGTAGCAATGGTCATCCAATCCTAAATCTGAAGGATATCAGTTCCTAGATGTTTAAGACAAAACTTAAACTAAGCCCTCACAAGAATGAGCTTCACCTTCTACATTAAAATAAAAACTACAGAGCCCCTAGGCATTGAACCACCAACCTAAAGAAACTAAACATCACCCTTAACACTTGTTTTCCACTAACGTACTTGGTTTCTGGCTATGCAATAGTAACTAAAGCTTTTGGGCAAAAGTGAACCCTGAATCTCCAGGAAACACACAAAATCTGCTGTTCAAGCACTCGTAATATTTAAGATTGAATTTGTCAATGACCTACTCACCAACCATTATAGGATCCACCTTGTATTTGACACTAGACTGATCACTTACCCTTTGAAATTTGATCTGATCACACTGGAGTTGTGCCTCTTCAATAGCGTCCACTGAAATCACACTCTATTTACAAAGAGGTCTATTCAAACGTACCCTATCTCTCCAAAAAGCTTGAGCTATCAGGACAAAACACAAAAGTAAGTCAATCCTACTCTACCTCAAACCTCAACGTTTTAGCAAGTTATCTACAGGAATAAGATCTTTCTGTGGTAATGCACTGAGAATTTGAAACTCTCTCTCATGCCACGTGTTCAAAGTGTGCCTCAAAAAAACCTATAACAGGAACTCTCCACTCGCTCCTTCCTCATGACTTATTGTTTTTCTGCTTCCTGTGCTTCTCATTCTATCTTTTGCAATTAAATATTGTTTCCCCTGCCTTTAGGTGACTCCCATGCATTATGGCCTGTAGGCATATTTGATATGCACTTTGAAAACCCCTGCAAAGTAGTCTATTTGATATTGCTTTTAAAACAAGGGTTATCCGTTATCTTGTTGTTATCCCAGCCACTTGCTTTCTACAGTGCTAAGCCACCCCAGCTGTTGTGTCTGAATATTTTATATCAAACATTATAGAGTAAACAAAATACAGATACTGCTCACTTGCTGCAACTATCCTAACAAAGCGGCTTGGCCTAATCCATTTGCCTCAGGAAGTATGGCTCTAATCATCCAGTTTTCTATGGTGACATTCTTCACCTCAGCAGCTAAATCCAGTGCTTAATTTGTGTATGTGTTGAGCACCAGCACTCCATTTTGGGGGACAAGTCTAATTTTCATCATCAGGATTTAACTCGGAACAAGGTAGAAAAGAGAAAAGAAAAGTGAGAAGGTAGGAAGAAGAGAATGATAGGAAACAGTGGCAAAAGGAAAAAGTAGCAATGGAATGCTTTGGTGCAACACATTACAAGAGGTCTACAACTCCAGATGCAACTAGTAACAGTAGTCGCTGGTTGCATTGGCAATTACTAAGGTTGCCTGAATATAATGACTTTGGGTTTTTCATTCACTGGTTTCATCTGCACAGAGCAGGTAAAATGTTGTGGTGAACAGCACCCCACAAATGTGAATGCTGCCCTACAATCAGTGAAAGATCATTGATTAAAACACTAATTCCGGTGTGTTATTCCCCATTCCTGAGGGCCATACTTGTAACAGGCTGGTATTCTCAGAGCCTCAATGTACCAATACACACAGAATGAGCACTTGTGGGTACAGGAATACTGTTGCTCTATCTAACCACCCTTTTTAATGTGTTGCTGTCTTATTTGTATTAGTTAAATATTTGTGTCACATGTGTGTAGTTTTATGGTTATATGTGATGTATGCAAGGGATAAAAACTGTGTGATATGTCTGTCACTTGTCACACACATTAGAGACATATCAAATGGTTTGAAATTGCATGTGCATGTATTTGTTACTGACTCTTGTGTGGGGATCCTCAGTTGTGGATTATGTGTAAAAATAGGCATGTCTGCTAGCATATATATTTCTGTGTTTGAATACAAAGTATAGTTATTGTTTTAACTGTGGTGATTATCTGTTTGTGAAGTCAGGTGGTTCTTTAGATGCCGTGTGAGCATGTGTCTGTATATTGTGTGTGTGAGAATGTTTGTGTGCATAAGCAAGATAGAAAGATAAATTGTGATGCATAAGTGGTATGCAGGTGAGTAGATGTGATGATTTAAGAGATCTTCTAATAACCAGGATCTTGGCAGGAATCTGTCGGTTGTCGTTTAGGCCCATATTTTCCTGCTCTAGATCTGTAGTGTACGCAATGACTGGTAACGATTTACTGAGTATGTGTTCATGCAATGTAGGTTTACACCCTAGGGAATGCTACAGTTATGTATACTTTAAAATACAATTTAAGTTTGCACACTTACTTTATCAAAATTTTGCATCTGATCCCTATTTGAAAACCAGGATTCTTTGTCTTGACTGGGCTGGATTACAAATACTTCGTAGTCTGCAAACATTTGTGTAAAACGATTTGCAAAGACTTCACGGATCTGAATGTTCAACTGGTAAATCTTGAGTTCCTCCTCATCACACTGAATCTTGAGATCTTTGTTGATGGTAGTTTCCTCACGAATTTCTAACTGAAAAAACAATGTGCAATATTTACACTTTCAGGAAATTCTGACACTTAATTGAGAATAATTTGTTTAGATTTACAGTACAATTATATGTCATAAGGACAACAAACAAAGTGGGTGTTATGTGTAAGTGTAAAATAAGTGATAAAAGTAATGTCTATTTTACACTTCTACTATAAACAATATTATGAACAAAACTGAGTCTGTATGAGCTAACTAAGAAAATGGCATAAAAAAGACAATAAATCAGAAACCAGGTGTTCATGTTCAGTGGTTAAACATAAAGGTGAAAGATCCTGCCCTTGTCCTAGGACAGCAGATTAAGCCCCTGAAGAAGAAAAAGTCATACATGTTCTTTCAAAGAAGGAGGTCTGAAAACTACAACCCGACAGACGAGGTTGCTGCACAATCAGGCTCAAGCAGCAGTCACGTAATATCTTGTACTTATGAATCACCTTGTAAAGAAGGGGTAACTGGAGAAGGTATACAGAAATTTCCCTGGCCAATCTGCATTTTCCAGCTACTTTACGCCATTTCCTATTCAGAAGAGGCCAACTGCGCCACTTAGTGTAAAGAGGAAACCCAAGCCATGTGACTGAATTCTGATGCAGCTCCCATTTGTGAAAGAGATGTCTAAGTTAGCTGTAAGTATCTGCCTCAAAGTAGAATTCTCTCTCAAGGTGCATTACTGCCAGCAAATTGCTGCAGTTTAGCACCCATTACTGCAACCTGATTGCACGTTTTTCCTTGTTCCCATATTTTCACCAGCATCCTGAGTGAAACATGCGGTTGACACCAAACTGGCCTTCCTGGCTTAAAGAAATCTCCAAAACATTACTACCTGGTGAGATCGTTATCCGTGGAAATTATACATAAGTGTTATGTACATACATGACAGTTTGACAACAACAAATAAATATCAAGCTTTTTCTTACTTGTAGTATGTTAATCAAATCAGAATCATCTAATTGTTACTGACTACTTTAGCCCATTATATATTTTTGCATTCTTGCAAACAATATCAACTAGAAATACCACATTTAGGTTGGCAGAAGCTAGAACATGAAATCCAAATTCTTTCTTACATATCATACCCCCATTTAAGTTAAGCTTGAACTACAATTAAGCACACTTTTTGAAGAATTTTGGAACGCAGAAGTTATACAAAAAATATGTTGCCTTAAAAGCTTCAAAGCTTACAATTTTGTAGGATATTATGTTTTACTGTGTGTCCTGTAAATAGCCTATAGATAGATGTAAACAAGGAGCAAATAAAACCTGCCCTTTTTAAATGAATGGCTTCATTATTTCAACAAGAGTTGAGGTGCTTTTTCAATGCCCACTAAATGCGACTATCACTAACTGTAGCTTCTTAATGGGGACATAAAGATAGATGGCTTCAATAAAGGAGCTTATTTGTGTTACATTTTATAGTTTAACTATGGTTGTACACCTGGTCAAAACTAGTACAAGTCAACTTCACTTCTGAATTAAAGATTTTGCTTAATCGCTGTGGGAAAATTAACATGGACTAAGTCTTTCAGAAATTTTTGACTGTAATTCCAAGATATTTTAATTCAAGGTCACAATCAAAGGGACTTGTAATACAAGGTCCATTACATTATTTTGATTTGATTTTATCTAAATTTGCATTATAGCCCCATATTCCTCATATTTTGTGAATACTTCAAATTTAGCAGTTCTCTTTATTTGTTCTTCCACACCTTGATCTGTTTTGTCAGGAGGCATTTGAACTTTTTAATGGGATTTCTCAGTTCAAACTCCCAATGAGCACATTCCTCGTCGATTTTAAGGCTTCATCAAACCTGGGTATACTATTTCTAGCCTTTTCTTCTACCTGCAAGATTTACACTACAATCTCCTTTAGTAACATCTTCTCACTTTTTGGGGGGCTTATGTCTTCCCTAGCACATCTTCAATTTCAGCTGGTAATATAATGTTTATATTCTTCCCACTGCCCCAAATGTAGAATTTGCCTTTACATTCAGCAAAAGATTTAGGGAAATGGGAAATTGCATTAGAGAAATCACCTTGAATGTGCCATGTTGGTCCTTTTTGAAGTGTTCATTGTGTATTTGTTATTGTGTAGTCACCATCACTTTGTCAAAAGTCAAAAAGTCAAGACTAAGCATGTTCTCCTGAGAGTTGATCATCAGTACAATCTAAGTGGTTTGCAGTGATATATTAAATTAAAAATCCCCTTGATGTTTGTTCAGCCATGGACAGCTTGGTTTTTAATGCATCAGTAACATTATGCAGCATAAGAAATGTCTGCTCCAACTAACCTTTACTGCCCATTGTGGTTACTCTGCATGGTGAAGCTGCTTGCTGGTAAGCCTGTAATAAAATATCAATAAACGTTCGTCTAGGTCTTTTTTCTCTCTGAGAATTGCCTTCGTATATTTCTTATTTTTCAAAACAAACAATTTTTGCATGCCTCACTTTTCCCTAATGCTCAGACTATTTTACCAGAACAAATGTAAAACTTAAATTTCTTCTTGCACATTGTCACCTTCATCCCGCCACAAAGGCCTCTTTTGTCAGCATGAGAAACACCCAAGAGATTCCATGAAAAGTAGTTTTTTATCCCAGTTTATTCCGGCGGAACTATCAGATTTTGCATCTGGGGGGTCAGGACTCCTTCTTTCCCTTGCTACACTCTGCATCTTCTTGTTCTAGGCGTCTCCTCTTCAATATGCCCCAAGGAGATCCTTCTATTGATTGACTTTATGATGTTAGCTCTTGTGTAGTATTTATAGCACCAACAACCATTTACTTGACATCGTAATGCATTCTCAAACAAGATACTACTTTGTGCAAAACTGAGGGTCATCAATTGTGTTTGATGACTATTGGTATTTGGCGTGAGATGTTAATAGAGAGTATATTTTTGTTTAGTTTAGATTAGCAGAGGTGTCCTCTTTAATAAGAGCTATGTGTGTTCATTGAAAATCATCCTGAGCTAGTAAGATTATTATTGTTACATAGTGACCACATCAAACTAGATTACATTAGTGGCCACCCAATGCAGGATTACCACCAGTGATCACCTTAGTGCATCACATAGGATTGCCATAGTAATGTAATCAATATAGAATGACTCTACATAGGTAGTACATCGGAGCATAGCTGCAATGCTATTGACCCCTAAGCAAAATTACTAGTAATAAATATCCCCAACACTGCATGATCTATCACTCAAATATCAGATCTAAATAAATTAAGGAAATTCAACTATTTTTCTCAAAACATCAGCGTATGAATTCTGAATCACTCACATTTTCATGTTGAATGCACACCTTTCAATTTTAGTATGCATATATTAAACCCAACCAAGCAAACGTTTCTAATTTAGTAGGCTGGTCTGCACACAGGAGAGCTACTTACAGATAGCTGGCAAGCTTTCAGTAGCTCACAAGCTACTCATTAGGGAAGTCTAGATTAATGTGACTGTAAACTGCACTCAGTCTCACAAAATTATTTTGGAGTCTATAGTGTGCAGTCAGTGTGCAGTTGGACTCTCACATTTTTCTGCATTCAGTGGCTGACTTAGCCATTCCTCAGGTGACATAAAGCATTCTCTGTCTATGCATCACAATCCAGTAATCCAATTGTGTGCTTGGGGATATGGATTTTAATGCAAGATTTATTAAAGTGTTTCTACAGTGTATGTTACTGTGGTATGCGAGGATGCTGATGGTATGGCTGCATTTTGCTAACAATATGGCAAAGTCGTCATGTTTTGTGCATGAATTTTTTAGGATTTTGGGGGTCATTCTGACCCTGGCGGTCATGGACCGCCAGGGCCAACGACCGCGGAAGCAACGCCAACAGGCTGGCGGTGCTTCCGGGGGCATTCTGACCGCGGCGGTAAAGCCGCGGTCAGAAAAGGGAAGCCGGCGGTTTCCCGCCGGCTTCCCGCCGGCTTCCCGCTGCCCCAGGGAATCCTCCACGGCGGCGCTGCAAGCAGCGCCACCATGGGGATTCCGACCCCCTTCCCGCCAGCCTGGTTCTGGTGGTTCGCACCGCCAGAACCTGGCTGGCGGGAACGGGTGTCGTGGGGCCCCTGGGGGCCCCTACAGTGCCCATGCCACTGGCATGGGCACTGCAGGGGCCCCCTAACAGGGCCCCACATTGATTTTCAGTGTCTGCGTGGCAGACACTGAAAATCGCGACGGGTGCAACTGCACCCGTCGCACACCAGCAACTCCGCCGGCTCCATTCGGAGCCGGCTTCCTTGTTGCTGGTGCTTTCCCGCTGGGCGGGCGGGCGGCCTTTTGGCGGTCGCCCACCAGCCCAGCGGGAAAGTCAGAATGACCGCCGCAGTCTTCTGACCGCGGTACGGTCTTCTGGCGGCTTCCGCCGCCGGCGGGGGTCAGAATGACCCCCTTTGTCTAAGGTGTGCTATATGAGGATGCCCGTTTATTGGTGTGTTCTCGCACCAAAGTCAAGATGAAGTAGGTCTGAGCAATTCTTCTGTTTTTATGTTTAATTACAAACAATGATTCAAAACTGAAAAGTCTCTAATTGGATCCCAGTGTGATTCTAATGTCTATTAAGATTACAGGGAATTTCCTATGTCTACTTCTCAATCCACTTCTCATATAGTCTCTCTTCCCTTCTTCTTGAGAGAACTTCAATTCTTTACAACAGAAAATATTACATCATTTCCTCCATGGTTTAAGGTGTTCAGTCATAGGGTGCACAGGTATCTTTTTCCCAACTTCCAGTGTCACATTTTACTGTAAGGTGATTCCTTCTCCGTCCTTCCTTAATCCTTCTCAGGTTAAGGTTCCCTCTCCTGCAGAAAACAGCATAGCCAGCAGTTCTCACCAGTCTTCTCTCCATTTCTCCTTTTTGCCCTATCCTAAAAACCATCTGCCTCTGTCTGATCTTAACTTTGGAAAAGAAAGACGCCAATGGTTATCACCACTCTTTTGCTGGAAAGAATCTCTACTGCCTCCCTCTCCTCCAAGGTTTTAATAGGGCTGACTGGCAGTCTAGTACCAAATAGACCCTCTTCTCCTATCCTATTTGTCATGGTGTCACTGCATGAAAGTAGCAGTAACGACCTGGAGCCCAGTGTATGTCCCCTAAATAATGGGTCTGGCCCTGCCTGCTTCATAATCTAGTCCAGCTTGATTTCTTCATTTGGAGATGGGCACATGGGCGATTGTATCAGTATTTCCACCTCAATTGGTCTGTACTAAACTGTTTTTTATTCGTGGAACTTCTAGTGTTGTCAGAGTGGTTGCTTCCCTACCCCTTCAATTTCATTAGACCTCTTTCCCGTAGGCTCAGCGGATTTGGGTAGAGCACTCACGTCTCTTGACTCTTCCAGAATGTCTGCCTACACAGCTGTCTCTTATGCTGATTTTTTATGCTGATGTAGAGGCAGCCACTAAAAACAACATGGAAAAAGGACTGCATCCACTGCGGTGTCAGTTTATGACCCACGTGACGGAGACACAACACAGCATTGAGTTGCTATAATGAGCTTAATTCTTTAAAACCAACAAAAATTAAATGTTCACCCCCTGAAGAAGGGGTATGAGACAGCCCGAAATGAACTGGGAAGTAAAAACAGTTCAGTACAATTAAGGATGAATGAAACAGGAAACAGGTTTTTAGTTCACTACAACATTATTTAAAAACGTAAAAGACAATAGTTGGTTGGCAACATGATTAATAATGTGAAAAAATTTCAAAGTATACAAACAATGAAGAAATAAGAGGTCAGTTGACACTGCAGAGGTAGTGCAACCAAGGGAGAACACCTATCCCTAGTGCATATATTAAAGGTTTTTGGTACCCGGTAAACAGTGGGTTACATTCACAGTTGTGCACAAAGTATACAAAATTAGAGCACAAGTGTAATAGGTGTATGCGATCAAAAGAAACAGAGAGAGTGCTGTGGGTTCTATTCAAATTCTTGTGTTTGGTAATATACAATACATGTCAACATTTCTTGCTGCAATATGTTTCACTATATATTGCACTTGTCAAATTAGGTAATGCAATAGGAATGTAAAACCATGAATGCTAATTTATCCTTGTATTTCAAAGGTATTCAACTCAACCAATGGAACAGTCATGTAGATCATGGAGGTGGAAGGGTGTTATAGTAGCTTTTGCATTAACTTTGTGTAGTGCAGTAACCAGTGCTTTCTGTCCCTAGAATATTCCACACGCTCCAGATCTATGGGGATGCACCAGGATTTATGGTGAACTTGGGGGAGTCAACCTATATGCTGTTGGAGGGTCTACCTCAATCAAACAACTGCATTTCAAAACTGAACACTGCCCTAACCCAATTCAGTCCCTGGGAGTGATGATCTCGCCTGACCCGGAACTTAGCTGGAGTCTTAACATCGCCCCACTGTTAAACAGGATTCAAATAGACTTAGATGCCTGGGCAAAGCTCCCGCTCACCATAAAAGGACGAAGTGCTCTCTTCAAAATAGTCACAGTGCCTGCATCCTATATACATTCCAGGATTACTTGCAATTGCTTCCCAAACATTTCTTGCAGAAACTGCATCGCTTACTAACACAATCTGCTATGGGCAAGTGGAACTCCATGGGTATCTTGCGCTACATGCAGGCAGGATATGTACGACTGTGGGTTAGAGAATCAAAATCTCCAATTTTACTACTGGACATCTCAGCTTATGGATCTGAATAACTGTCCTTTTAATGACAGGAGAGACTCAGTGGTACACCTTGAGCTCCTCCTACTGCAGTGACACAATCTATACTCTCTCCTACATGGACCTCAAATCCCTCACACATTGCCCACAACTACTAGAATTCCACTTGAATATTGGAAAGATACAGTCAAACACACTGGCTGGAAGGGCAAGATAACTGCAGAAACCACACTATGGCACAGAACACTCCCCAAGCAGATGACCACTCCACAGAGACTCCAGGTCAGGCTGAGTGATGTCTGGGAGACAGAAAACATGAAATCCTTTGAACTATTGTTTGACTATTCACCCCACAAAAGTAATTTCTTCACATACCTACAGCTCAGAAATGCCCTAGACAGCTACAAAGATGATTTGGTGAAACTACTTAAATTCCACTCCTCAGATGCAAATTGGTAAACAAGGGATATAACATGCATATAGATCTCAAATTGTCAATTCCCCTGATCCATTTGCCAGCCTTAGAAAAACATGAGTGAAAGACCTAGGGGAAACTGGATGACGATGACAGGACCGGGGAAAAGACGGCCCCCAGAGCATTGGCAGTCTTGGCATGGCTAAGAATAATCTAGTTCAAATATTTACACTGCTTACACTTTCATCTCTCCAGGCTGTGGAAGATGGGTAGATCTCCTTCGTCACCTGCTGGTGATGTAACACCACTGGCGGCACTTTCCTTCATGTAATATGGGGCTGCCCTATCATTAATTCTTTATGGGTTAGAACACTGGGCGGTTTCTAGAGAGCCCAGGGCAAATGGCCGCACTTTAGTGCAACTCCGCTGGCCGTGAGCCATAACCTGCTCAAAATCCTGTAATCCCATCGCCATCTACCCACAAAATGGGATGATCAAGGTGGAAACATGTATGCCAGCAAATTAGGTGGCTAAATTATACATCTGAATGAAGCGGTGAATGAGGAAATCCTTTTGTGCAGAAAAATGGCACACTGGGCCGCAATACTCAAGATGGTGGCCACCGTAGGAGGGGAAATAACTGGCTGTACCCAGAGAGGGTTAAGAGCTGGAGAGCGGGTAGCGACGGAAAGCCAGGCTCACTGAAGAGGGCTGAAGACTGTACTGCTGCTATACAAAAACTTACTCAGAGGATCCTGCTGTTGCTGTTGGAAGGCTGAAGGAGGTGACGACGGTGGGGTCACCAGTGCCGGCAGGGTTGCGACTGAACACTGAGGCTGCTGTCCGCACCCGCAGAGTGTCCCCTTCAAAGTGTCTACAAGGATACTACTACATTTCACTGAAAAGAGCAAGCGGTGCTCCTGTGTATCATCGGCAGGTGTGGCGGTGCGGGTGACGGTCCAAGAGCTGCTGAGCGGCAATACAACTTGCCGAGGTATGGCCGCGCCCTGCGCTGAAAGTGGGGCCCCAGTGGTCAATAAGATGAGGTGAAGGGGGTGGGCTGCAGGATGAGTCCACTGCTCCAGCTCTACTGAAGAGTCCAACGTGCGAGCGAGACGCGGGGATTGTGCCTGCTAAGTGAATTACATTGGACAAAGAAAAGAAGGAATCCTGCCAATAGGCCGATTCCGAGGGATCCGCGGAGGGCAATGATGGGGAAAACACGAAAGCGCTCGGCGGCTCTGCTACACATGCCTGTAGGGCTCATGGCCCCTACCAGTGCCTACATAGTGGCCCTTACAACACCACAACATTCACAGAAACTAGAGCGACTCTCCTGCCAGGGCCTCCCACAGAGACAAAACAGAAATAAGACACCCAATGTGCTCGGTAATGATGTGGAGACGGAAAGTGAGGTAAATATCTCCTTCTTTATTGACTTCCTCACTCGAATGCCTCCAACCGTCGTTCTCCTCCTCTCCCTCCCCCCAACATTCCAAAACCCCGTGCGCAGCGTCAGCCGCGCGCACAGACACATGAGGTAAAGCCGAGGGAAGGAATAAAACACACAACACACGGGAGGCAAATGACAACATCAAGTGACCCTGCACTTCTATGGAACACTACATCTTTTCCCTTTTACAATGCTTAATTCAATAAGTAATCTTTGAATCTGACAGGTGGTAGAATAGCTCTTTTGGTCGTTACAGTGCACTTTGGACTGGTTACAACTGTAGTTGAAGACATGTTGGAAGGGTTACCTTTTGCAGCATTTTCATGGCTTTTTCTACACTGTTCACTGTGGTTTGCAGGTTGGCTGTGTTTAGGCTAACTATTATGAACAACTTCATGGTCCCTGCCTGGTTCTGGTAACTTAACGCTGACCACATTTGATCCATTCCACCATTGACCATTATCCAACAAGACAGCTGTGCCCTTAGTTTTAACCACCCACCTTGGCTCACTGTATTTGCTCATATTATCTCCTTTCTTCCAATATCTCAATCTCACCAAATCACCAGCACACACATTAATTTCCTTGACTGCATTTCTAGCATTATAGTTTCAACGCATGAGTTTTTGATGTTAATCAACTAGCTTCCTCATCTCAATCCCCTTTTCCTTCAAGCTCTTTGTCTCCCATTTCTTCCATGCCATGACCAGTACTGCTGCAATTGTGTGATGGCCACTCTACCCCTGAGCAACTCGAAGGGTGTTCTGCCTGTGGTGTTGTGTGGAGTGGTGCGATACGACCATAGTCTAGTTCTAAGAGCTGCTTCAATAGGAATGTGAGACCTTAATGCCATTTGAATAGTTTCTTTGACTAAACGATTGGCCTGCTCAACCTGCCCATTGCTGTGGGGGTGGTATAAGGATGACCTTATGTGCTCTATATTATTTACTTTCAGGAACATGGTCATTTCTTGTGACAGGAATTGCACTCCATTGTCTGAGACCAGCTGACGTGGAAAGCCCTCCTTACAAAACACCTCCTTCAGGAATGTTGTTACCTCAGACGTGGTGGGTTGTGTTACAAACTTTACTTCAATCCATTTACTAAAGTAGTCAATAATAACAATGGCATAACGCATGTTTAGGGGAAGAACATTCATTGGCCCAATAAAATCGATTCCGATTTTTATCCACGCGCCTTCGGGTAACTCAACAGATAACATTGGACAACGGTGAGCAGACATGGTTTTGTCCGCTTTAGCACATACGGAACATTGGCTGACAAATATGTCAACGTCACAATTCATGGCTGGCCACCAATATCTTTCCCTAAGGTTTTGTTTAGTTCCTGTCATTTCTACATGACGTTCATGTGCTAGGGCCACCAACCTCCCTCTCAATGACATTGGTGCAATAAGGGTTTCACCTCTGAGGAGGACCTCATCAGCAATGGTATTGTAATCTTTAATTTTCCAATATGGTTGCAATGATTCATTCAGTCGCTTTTCACGCGGACAGCCTTCCATTATGTACTTTTTCATTTCTGTAAATACATTATAATTTCTAGTGGCCTCCTCCCATTCTTGTTTTGTAATAGCACTATGGGGCTCTTCACTATTAAACAAACATGCAACCAGAACATCATCATCATACTCGTTTTTTTCACAATCAGTTTCACTAGTACACAGTGCACGTGACAAGTAGTCAGCAGTAACTTTCACTTTGCCAGAAATATGCTCTGTTCTGAATTGGTACTCTTGTAACTTACACACAAACTTTGCTATTCTTGGAGTAGGTTTACTCGAACCTTTTCCATCTAGGATTCTGACTAATGGTTTGTGATCTGTACGTAAAATAAACTCTTTTCCCCAAAGAAAACTTTTAAACTTTGTAACAGCCCAGACACAGGCTAAAAGCTCATGTTCAATTACTGAATACTTTGACTCAGCTCCTCTCAGTTTTTGTGAAGCAAAAGCAATACTTTTTTCCTCTTTAGCCCCCAACCCAACCTGACTAGCATCAGTGGTCACTATGCTCTGTAGTTTTTCACTGAAGGACTGCAAGGAAGGTGCTAGCTGAAGTTCTTTTTTGTTTTTCATGCTTTCTTCACATATCTCATCCCATATGAAAGCTGCATCCTTCTTTGTTAGCTTCCGAAGTGGTTCCACTTTTGTAGCATAATTCTGTATGAATTTAGAAGAAATTCACACATTCCTAAAAATAATGCAAGTTCTTCCTTGTTACTTGGGGTTGGTGAGTTTGAAATTGCAGATATTAGGGATGGCTTTGGTCGAACATCTTGTTCATCAATTAGGTGCCCAAGGTACTCTACTTTGAACAATTTGCATTTGTCTTTTTGTAGCGTTAGACCACTGTCTTGAATTCTCTGTAATACTTTTTTAAAAATAGACAGGTGTTCTTCCTCTGTTTTACTGTAGATTAGTATGTCATCCTGAAATGACCTTACACCTTCCATATCTGAAAAAAGTTGATTCATTACTCGTTGGAAGACCGCCGACGCTGAACACAGCCCGAAAGGTAATATACAGAACTGGTAAGCGCCTTCAGGAGTGATGAACGCTGTGTAACCCTTTGAACCTTTCTCCAACTGAACTTGATGGTAAGCTGCACTGAAGTCCAGAGTAGTGAAGAATTTAGCTTGATCCAAAGTCATCACCATCTCATTCATCAGAGGCAATGGTAGACAATCAGCTGCCACCTGATTGTTGAGTTGGCAAAGATCAATGTATAAACGGATTGAGCCATTCCTTTTCTTAGCCAGGACCACGGGCGACAGCCACTCAGACGCATTGATGGGTTCTATTATTCTCTCGTCACACCAATTCTTTAAAATAGCCTTGACCTCAGAGCGAGCAAAGGTATGTTTCTTACACGTTATTTCTTGTCTTCCTTCAAAATTATTTTATGTTTGAAATTCTTTAGGCATCCCAGTTTTCCACTGAATACTTCCTTGTATTCCTCAAGAATGTTTTCCAAACTGTCTTCTTGAATACTGAACACGTAGGTGGTTGACATGGGTTGATCAACATCCTCAGGCTCTGTTGCTCCAACCAACCAAGGATGTTGACATTGTAGTCTACCACGAACACCTTTGAGGATGTACTTTTGTCCTTGAACTTCAGATCAGCGTTAAATACTCCTTCTAGCTTTATTTTGTGACCTCCATAGGCTCCTGGAATAATCTTGCTAACCTGTAGTGGTGCTTTACATCCTAAGGTCTCATAAGTGTTCTTTGACAAGATAGTAATTCTGGATCCAGTATCAACTAGCATTTCCACACTCTCCCCATTTACATGGATGTTGCATTTGGGTTGATTATGTAAGTCTTCCTTACTGATGATGGCCACAAGCAACACTAAATTCTCCATCATTTCGTTGTCGTCTGAGTCTTCGTCTGTTTTATATTCTTCCACCTTGAAGACTTTCTTCACATGAGAAGACTTGCAAACTTTAAGGAAGGGTCCAACCTTTCCGCATTCTTTGCAAGTTTTGCCGATGGCAGGACATCCTCTGCTGGATGCTAAATGGGTACTGGATCCGCAGCGGTAACATGTCATCTTGTTGCTGCTTGAATTTGAACTGCTTTTCTTATTGCTTTTCCTTACTTGACTTGTAGATGATTCCCCTTCCTTGCTAATCAGATTGACATCCGCTGAATGGTTATCAGGTTTGCGCAACAATTTTATTACCTATGCAGATCTTTCCATACTTTTAATGGTTGATACCACCTTCACCAGGCTGGGATTGCGATGGCACAACAGTTTTTCTTGCGCTTTAATACAAGTGGTGTGCATAACTACCTGATCGCGGATCATTTCATCCATGTCTCTGAATGAGCATGTTGTAGCTAACATCCTCAAGGTGGCGACATATGACTCAATTGACTCTCCTGGAGCTTGGTAATGGTAATAGAAATTATATCTTTCTATAATAACGCTCATAGTTGTATCAAAGTAGTTTTTCATTCTTGCCTTGGCTTCAGTAAACATTCTTGATCTTCCTCCTCCTCCTCTTTCTCAACAGGAGCTGTGTGATCAAACAACCTTCTTTCTTCTACCCCCAGACAGTTATACATCATGGCTTGTTTTCTGGCTGGATCATACTAGGTTCCATCTATAGCCTCCAAATGTTTTTCAAAACATTTGATCCATTGTGTCCAGCTTTCTGCCGGGGGTCCTGGAACATCTAAAAAGGTACTTGGCATTGCCACTGCATTCATTATGCCAGCAATTCTAATGTTAATTTTCTGGGGTTTTATTTATAATTTATAGGTAATGATCTATCAAATTGTTTAACTCCTCAAGTTTAGATTGTACAATGCCTTTGTTTAACTATAAATTTCATTTTTTAGGATCTGGCTCCCTCCTGTGTCTGTTTCAGGTATTGCACATTAGTTAATTCAGGGCATGTAAAGGGTTAATCACTCACGGTTCAGCTCACAAAGTCATCTCAGAAGCCAGAAAATCAAGGTCAAGAGGTCATAACTTGCTGGCAGGTATTCAGATGCCTGAGTGGATAAGAGCTCATACACCTCAGGCTCTTCACATGACTTAAGCTTGAAGAATGCACTGGATAAGCCTGTCCAGAACAGTGAACACAGCCTGCTCCTCCTCAAATGGATTTTGCTTTTTGATCCCGTCCTTCGTCGCCAAAATTTCCTTGTGTAATGATGAGGAGACGGAAAGTGAGGTAAATATCTCCTTCTTTATTGACTTCCTCACTCGAAAGCCTCCAACTGTTGTTCTACCCCTCTCCCTCCCCCCAACATTCCAAAACCCCGCACGCAGCACCAGCCGCGTGCACAGACACATGAGGTAAAGCCGAGGGAAGGAATAAAACACACAACACACGTGGGGCAAATGACATCATCAAGTGACCCTGCACTTCTATGGAACACTACAGCTTATGTAATATAACGCAACAAAGTTGAACAGCAGTAGTCCTATGGGGCCCCGTCAGCCTGGGAGACACTAATTGTATTACAAGGGCCCATCAGAAGCTGACTGTGCTATACTGCTGCTGCACAAGATACCCTTTCCCGAACACACTGGACAGTTTGATGTGTACCCTAGATAAGGCTCCTGCACTGCTGAGAACTCTGCTCTCCGTTGATAACAGGGCAGAAAATCACATGTACAATTAGAGACCCATGCTCACAGCGTCATCAGACCCACTGGTACAGGGATTTCCGGAGCATCAGGTGCATAGATACCTCCCTTACTGCAACACTGTTGAAGTATCTGTTTGACCGAATGGGGAAACCAGATAAGCACAACTGCGTCTCACTCTTGAAGCATGAAAAGCAGCCGGAATCTACTGGATACAGCTGCAGAATAAGGAATGGACAACCCCAGCCAGGGTGCCACGTCTTGACGACATGTGGGGACAGCCTATGGGGGAGAGGACGCCCAGGCAGAAATCTGGCACCACTCCTGCGAGAACACACTGGCTTTAAAAGACGATGCGGGCTGTGTGTAATCTGGGCAAAATAATGAGACTCCCATTGACACCCAGCACGATACACACGAGTTAGACTATCAACTGGAATGGAGCAATGAACCTGTTAAGTACGTGGGGGTTTGCATACACAGAGACTCGGACATGGTGACCCCGCAAAAACTATGGCAGGGTGATATCAAAGTTGGAAGACCAGGTGGCTGGGTGGTCCAGAATGCTACTGTCCTTAGCTGACAGAGTAGCAATAATGAAGATGATAATACTACCACAGTTTCTTTACCTATTCACCAACATTCCTATAGTGCTCCCACAGTCTCTTTTTTAAAACGATTTGCACGCACTTAATAACACTGGCATGGGCAGGCAAACTACCCCGCATTAGATGAAACATTATGACACTGCCCTATGCACAGGCAGGTTTCAGTGCACCAGATTTCCAATTGCACTATTTCTGTGCTCAGGCGCAGTTTGTGCACTATTGCTACCACCCTCATGCATACATGTCCCCCCTGGCGGTTGAAGCAGAAGATACACACCCCACCCCACTCAAGGCTATACTGCCACATAGGTGTACAGATGTGCCCAGCACTGAAAGGAACACAATACATTGCTCCACGACTGCTTGGCACTCCCTTGGGTTGCAAGCCCAAAAGCTCCCCCTTTATGCTCCGGCACTTCGCCTATACCATCACCCGGCCCTGTCAGTCACTCAGGAAACAGCGCCAAACTGCAATTTACGGATAAATCACTTTAAGTATCTCCAGCTAATGAATTATACCCCTGCTAGATTATTCAAATATGGGTTGCAGGACAATTCACGACCCATAAGGTGTGGCACGCTAGATGCAGACTTAGTGCACCTTTCCTGGAACAGCACCAGGGTTCAGCAATTTTGGACACAGGTGGTGCAAGATTTTGAACTCCATAACGTTGGACTCTGTGGACTACACTCCCCAGATGTGCGGCTGGTGAAATAACTTCAACCTTCGAACCGAAGGTTTGCAGCAATAGCTTTATTATTAGCTAAACAGTGAATGGTCATCCACTTGCGAAAGCGCTCTGCGCATAAACACAAACAAAGGCTGATGGACATGATTCACTATAAAGACCAATTAGAGATCTATGCTGAGGAACTACAGGCACCCATGCGTTCTAAAGATGTCTGGGCTCCCTTAGTTGCACATCTACTGGTGAGCTGTAGTTTGATACACTGTACAATATGGAGTGGGCCGGGTGGTGGAAGCATCGCAACAATGGGATGGACTGCATTATTGATATATTATAACTGTAATGTGTGTTTTTGCTATGAGACAACTGATGGCACATGTTCATGTAATATTAATTAAAACAAGCATTTGCAATGCAACGGGTCTTGCGTTTGCTCGAGTTAGAGATATTAGCGTCGTAAATTCCTAATTAGACTTTTCTTGCCACTTAAATTGAAAATTAAAAGTAAAACAGTTGACATAAGCGAGTCGATTCAAAGCGCCATGGCTGCCATTAGCATGAACGGGAAGGAGAGACACAAAAAGAAAAAGAAGTTTGCTCCCAGTCAAACGTATCGGCAATTGTGCAATTATCCAGGGGCAGTCTGCAAGGCAGTAACAAAACCGCACCACGGAGGGACAAACGTAAAGCATTTACCAATGATAACAAAGGATTTTTGAAAGACAAGCCCATGAACGAGTGAAAGTGATGGGCATGCGGTGGGCGTGGTTAAAAGCCCTCAATACTTACAACAGGTCAAAATACTTGTGCACTCAAACTTAAAAAAAAAGAATACATGCACACCTTGATTGTGTATTACACCTTCCCACTGGTGCCAAAGGCGGCATTACTGGGTATTATGGATGGCTGGGAGCGAGGACATAGTACAAGAATACTGGTGGGAATGGGCTATCTGATGGCCAAGCAGACTATCGCTAGGAAATGGTGGAATGCAGCCCCGACTCCTGGCAAATAGTGGGGAGGGGTGGATAGACGTGCCCTAACAGAAACAGTTGTCTAAAAAGCCAAATGCTGCCATGCTGAATACGAGCAGATCTGAGCCAGTTGAATGTCACAATGCTGTATTATAAACATGACCTCATTCATGATATGGTCCAGTCCATTGCGCCTTATTATTTGTTGGAATAGGAGGGTGCGATTCTTGGTCCTCGCCTCAATATGAGGCAGAATTTGTGAAGGGATTGTTAATGCAATGTGCATATACTAGATTTTCCAACACTGGGGTTTCAAAGCTTTAGATTCTTTGACTACAAGTGGGAAGCTACTGCTCTTATAATCAACAGTGCTGGTGAATTCCTACAAAATCCTTAACAAAATCTTAGCGACACGTCTCCTACCCCATATGCCTCGCTTGATCCATTGCGATCAGGTGGGATGTATCCCTGGACGACATAGGCTGACTATTCTCGCTACTCGATGACAGCTCTTATGATAAAAACAGCGCAGTGGTCTTTGCTGTAGATTTCAAGAAAGTGTTTGACAGCTTAGAAAAGCCATACCTATATGAGGTGCTACGCAGATTTGGACTTGGCGAGCACTTTATAGCCTGGTTGCGATTACTTTATATCATGCAACGGGTGAGAGTCCGCACAGCTAGCACTATTTCAGGAGACTATCAAGTGGAACGAGACACCAGGCAAAAATGCCCGCCCTCCCCTCGCCTCTTTTTTTTGGCCAGTGAGCCCCTTGCAAGCCTAGCAGAAGCGGGCACTGCCTATAGAGGCTTGAGAGAAGACACTCATTGTATGGCCTTATATGCTGATGATCTTTTGTTATTCTTAGCTGATGCTGATGATTCACTCAGGGACAGAGACAGTTACTGGATCATTTTGGATCACTATCGGGCCTTCGGGTTAACTGGGGAAAATCCAGTCTATTCCCCATCACACCTGACCGAGTGGCACCTCAGGACCTGAGAGGTCTACAATGGGAACTGAGTTGTTTGACATACCTCATGGTGCATGTTTATCATAGCAGAGCAGAACTTTTTGAAGGTAATATAGGGCGAGCACATGCGAATGCTCCGCAACAATATGGCCTTTTGGGAATCATTACCCTTATCAGTGGCAGGAGGACCTGCTCTGTTGAAAATGATTACGCTACCCCGATTGCTTTATCTTTTTGTCATACTTCCGCTATGGATACCGCTAGCCTTTTTTAAGGATCTGAATTCATTGATAATCGGATTCCTGTGGGGGACAGGTAGACGAAGACTTGCACTTGAAAAGTTGCAGAGACCAACAGCAGATGGGGGACTGGCAGTTCCAGATTTGGAGACCTATTATCTAGCAGGTCAACTGCAATGGTTGACCCAAATGGATAGCCAGTCATGTGAGGCCGGACAAAGTAATAACACCCTTTTCTCCGGATCTCCGGACTTTGGCCAGGGTGGTCATCCGACTTGGCCCTCCCGCCGCGACCTTCTCCGTGGACCTGAGGGTGCTACGTGCCTGCTGGCTGCGCTATCTCCGCAGATCGCGGGGGCTATGCCTTATGCCCCGGAGAGCCCAATGCAATTTTATATCAGTACTACCCCATGGGGGTGACTGAAGTGGACTGTCTAGTTGGGTAGAAGCAGGGGCAACATCAAAACATTATTTGAAGCAGACACCCTATTACCACTTGAAGAGTTCAGGGGCCGATATGAATTGCCACATAGAGCAGTCACTGAAGCCATCACTAAGCACTGGTGAACGGGACGAGCAGAACCTCCCCTTTCAAGCATCTGTCAATACTTAACTAGTAGTGTAGGCACATATAGGACAGTGACTTTACTTTATGGGAGCATGAGAGCAGCTCTTTGCCAACCCCTCACGAGCCTTAAACAGAAATGGGAGGAGGACTTGGGTACAGAAATTACGGATAACGATTGGGGGAACATATTGATCTGGATGCCCAAAGTCTCTATAAATGCTAGATTCAGACTCACTAACTTATATGTACTACATAGAGCATATCTGACACCACATAGGCTACGGAGGCATTTTAATTTAGTGAAAGCCAGATGTCCGAGGTGTGGGGAGGAGGCAGTAGAGTTTTTTCATATGTTTTAGACCCGCCCGGTTCTGGGCGAACTCTGGAACTCAGTGGTTGGTTCAATAGGGGGAGTCATCGAAATTGCTTACTCAATGGGTATCCACACACAGCCCGACAGAAGGTGACCAACCAGTTTCAGGACTTAGCACTGCTGTTGGCAAAGACAGAGATAACTAGGAATTGGAAACAGGTGTGAGGCCCCCAGTGCGTGTCCTGAAAATGGGAAGTGTTACGGTGGGTGAAGGCTGAGGAGATGGTGAGGGACCGGGATGTCAGGGACTGATTTGAGGGAACCCAGGCCAGGAGTGCTTTGATCTGTCTCTTAGAGAACTCAGATAATACACCAAGTGATGATGCGCTACCCCCTTTAACACCATGAAATAATGCACAACCCGGTCCAGTAGTAGTGATGATACCTTGAGAAGTATACCTAAAGGGGACAAGCAGGAAATCAGGAGTGGCTCACACTTGGGAATCTCGGGCAACACTTGAAGTTAAACATAGCAGGAACACTGGTGAATTGGGGCGCCGGAGGACAAATGGAGAGGGAGGGCGGTGATGAGGGTAGGCACTTGACCTGAAGGGCAATTAAAATAATTGAAAGCCCGACGGATGGAAAAGGGGATGCAGTAAGGGATTATGGAGTGGACTATTCACGATTAATATTGAAACACATGCCCCCCACGGCAGTAGCCACATTGTCTAGACATCCTAATTGGAAAATAATATGCATGTAATAACTAATGACTTGAAAATGTTATAAGACAATCGTTAATGTAGAGCTCTGAAAGTGCATAATTATTGATAATAAAGTTCAATAAAATGTGTTTAAAAAAAAAACAGTGCTGGTGAATTCTTTATTTGTTGACAAGGGCTTTATGTAGACAAAATATTAAATATTGCTTCTTCCAAAATAAAAGCAAGATTTTTGTTTGTAAAACAAATATCTCTAAAAATGTCTTCATTTTGAGGATGCTGTATCGTAAGTATCATGTCTGTACCATCATGTATCTTAACTGCCCATCTCCTCCCTGGACATTTTTGGAGAATGCAAAGAGCAAATCTTTGATTCTAAGGAAGTCTACAAAATAGTTATTGTAATAGTGCAATTGACTGGTATGTGACACCCCCTCAATAGCAGGAAGAAACTGGTATAAACGAGCGGAGAATTATCTCTGGCAGGTTCCATTGGTTTCAGGGTGACTCTAAAGACTTGTTCTCGGCCTTTGGGTTTAATGAGAGAACAAATGCTAAGTGATACTTGTCTGTCTAATACTGGTGTAACTAGTTCTACTCCTACACCAAGAGAACAATTTTAGGAAGATGCACAGATGCAGGATGAACTGCAACAGCTATCCAAAATCAAAAAAGGTTGCCAGAGTGGAGCATCCTCTAAAGGAAGGAGCAGACTGAAGGAATTAACAGAATTACCAAACAGACAATTCCCAAAAGAGGTGTCTAAGAATAGGAGGGCATGTGATGGTGATAGCCACTCCAGCATCGGTATGCAGCAAGTCTAGGGTATTTTCCAATGGAGAGAAGCCTGTGGGCAGAAAGTGCCTAATGTAATAACCTTCGCTCACACCAAGAGTCAATGGAGTAATGGCTAATGAAGAATGATTCAGATGTAAAAGTAGATATTAGGGTACATCCTCACATCAACCATTTTAAGCTTGTCTGGTAAGACTGGTAGTCAGTAACGCTCAGTAGAACCTCTCTACATAGGCACATTGTGTTTCTGAGGGTAGGAATGCCTACCAGCCATTTCCTATTGAAAGACTATATGAAGCATCTGAAAAGAGAAGTGCAGAAAAGAGGGAACAGGTGTGCTCTATCCTCCAACTCATAGAAGAGATGCACAAGTAGATTGAGAGGATGATGGCTCAAATCTCCTCACAAGAAATTGTCTTTGTTTCTAGGTTGCTGTCAGGGTGATATGTTGATTACCTGCGTAGGTAATACCCCAGCTTATTGGACAACTAGTAAGCTCCTGTCAGCTCCGATGCTGGACAAATATTGTCTCCAGAGAAAAAGTAGCTCAAAGAAAAATGAAAAATGCAATCTGCAGCCCATTCTTACTGCCTGTTAGAATTTCTCTACTCCATGCAGGACTAGACATTTTTCTTTAAAAGCAAGCAGTGAGGGCTATGAATCAAGACTTTTGGATAGAACCACTATCTTTAGCCAACTGATACTATGAGTCAAGCATGTAGTCCCTCTTACTTAACATTACAGATACGCATAACAGAAAAATGAAGTTAGCCTGAGGATGTAGGTAAGCAAGTAATCTATATAGCATACACTAAAGTTAGTTTTCCTGAGGACCTTTATGTCTAGTGTACAACGCATCAGGAGATACTGAAATAGTCTCTTTGCCACAGCCAATTTGGGAATTTGTCAGATGCTTAGACACCCATGGAGAATAAGTGTCCTGCAACCACAACTTGTGAAAGACCAATGACTTTCAACCCACAATAACTCCGAAAATGAGCCCCATTTGGGAGATCAAGCCAGTCTCTCTGCGTGACACCTGTTGGACTATCAATGTCTGGTATGTGAGCCAACAGTACACCAAAATTTAGAAATGCTCAGCTAATAAATATAAGGTCAGTATCTAAATAATATAAAAGGAACTGCAATCACTGTCATTTAAATCTCTGTACAAGATTAATTTACCTTGCTTTTCCTTATGGCCTCTTATTGCTGTTTAAAATCTTCATTTTAATCTTTAGTTTTAGTAATGCCCAACAATGCTACAGACTGGTCCTGAATGGTGATGGTTGGGTGACATGACGGGATGCTGATAGCAGTGGTGGTCATCATGAATGCGGCTGGGAACCAGGTTCTAGTGTTGAAATGCATAGGCCTTAATCACAAATAAAATCTACCTACATTGTGACTACTAATGCTAAGGTTTTAAGCACTCCCTTTGCATCAAATATTTGCTCTTTGCATTATTTGCAAAAATGTCCAGGAAAGGTGCAGTTTAATGTCAGCAAGAGAAGCCACGTAAGATATATGATAGGGGATGATCTTGTATTTATTTGGGCACTGACCCTAAAGATATTTGCAGAGTAGGGACCCAAAGCCACAAAAAGATGAATGCTAAGTGAATCCAAAGGCAATGAAAAACATTTGATTTAAAAAAATGGAACCAAACAAGGGCAGTTGCCATGAAGAGTAGAAAGGAATAGAAATATGACACTTACTGTGTAAAACACAGTGAAAATATTAGACAAAGTGACGTTTACTAAAAACACAACAAATGAGGGTGGCAAGGGAAAATAAATAAATTCTCTATTGGTTTCATAAGAGTGTTTAGAAGGTTATGAATTGGATGCATGAGGGAAATGCTTTTTTGAGTGACCTGCACTTAATTTCAGATGATTAAGAATGTGAGATCATGTGTGGACAATAGAGTGAAGAAGGTCAAAGCTGACTATCTTCTAATGTATCTAAACCTTTTCTTGCATCTTCTGCAAGGGTAAGCAGGAGGGGACTACATGTCACAAAACTGTGCATTCCTTAAAGGTCTGAGTAAACAGAATAATTAGCAGCTACCACAACCTTCATTAAAGCAAAACTATCACAAAAAGGCAAGCACTATGTTTTCCGAGGAGAATGGACATGGAAAACGTTAACCTTGCATACTTCAGTCCTTCAAAGACAGTAATGAGATGAACAATTATGTCTGACCTGCTTATGAAAATTATGACTTGTTGCTGGGTTATTAATCCTGTGCTCGTATAAGCTATGGGATAAGTCATCCAAGGATGTGGATGTAGGGAAAGGATAGAGTTGGAAAGATGATAGGATATCTGTAGCAGTTATTCCAGGTGTGTGTACGCCAATGAATGGGCACTGAGCTAATATGTAAATTGGACAACATACCAGTATGCTTTAAAAATGATGCAAGGATATTGTGTGTTGAAGGGGTAAGAAGAAGAGTGGTCTTTATTGCATATGTGGAGGTCTTGAGTACACAGAAAGACACTTCTATAAAGGTGTAATAGCAGAAATTAGGAATATTAGAACTAGATATCACTAGTATCACTAGTATCTGCCTGGGATGTCTGGACCCAGTGTTGGTATAGCTCCTGATAACTATCACACATGTATTTATGTGAATATGAGGCAACCAAAGTGAGCCAATCAACTCTATGTGCATCTTCAATTTAGATAATGCAGAGTAATTTGAGACAGACTATTACTCATATCCAAAAGATTAAAGGATGTGAGTCATTTCAGACATATCTGCTCATGCCTGTAAGTCACATGCAGTATGGCAGAGTACCTTTGATTATTACATTGTTATTGGTCAATGAGTATGTAATTTATTCCAATGTAATAATCATAGCATGCAATGCCTGATTTAGAAATGGCCCTTCCTTTGTGTGGTTTTGAGAAAGCAACACACAGTTGTTGTGTTTTCATAAATGATTTAATCCTGTCGATGTAATACATGAGAGCTTGTTTTATGTCTAACGTTTGCGGATCTGTTTCTGCATCTGAGTCAGGGTGAGGGAAAAAAGACAGGCAACTCAATAGACTGATTAAGGTGGAATTGTGAAACCATCTTTGGAAGAAATTTAGGGTTTGTATGAAGAACAACCCTATCTCTATGTATTTGGAAGAAGGGTTCTTCTAAAGTTAATGCCTGAAGCTCACTGACATGTCTGAGTGAAGTGATAGCGCCTAGGAATGTTACCTTCCAGGATACAAAATACAGGGGACAAGAGTTGAGGGTCTCAAGTGGAGGGCCAATTAATCTTGTAAAACAATATTTAAGTTCCATGTAGAAGCTGTTGCCACTCTAAGTGGAATGACTCTCTTAAGACCTTCCATGAAGGCTTTGATGACTGAAGATTTGAATAGGGAAGTGTGTTGACTATTTCCGCAAAGTGTAGCCTTATAGATGTAAAAGCTAACCCAAAGGTATGAAAATAAAATAAGTAGCAGACAATGTCCTGTACCTTGGCAGATAAGGGATCAATGTGTTTTGAATGACAATAGGGAACACATACTTTCCATTTAGCAGCATAACAGGCCCGAGTAGTAGGCATGCGTGCTTATTTAAGTCCATACACTGTTGTGGGAGATTGAGGTAACAAAATTCTACACTTCAGGAGCCAGATCGCATGGTTGAGGGATCTGGGGTCCAGGTGTCTCATTTCTCCATGGTTCTGTGTGAGGAGGTCCTGCCTGTTTGGCAGTATCTCATGGGAACTACTGACAGTTCGAGGAGTGTGGTGAATCATGTATGTCTTGCCTCTGTGGGAGCGACCAGGATGAGAGTGAGAGATGTCTGTCAAAGTTTATGAACCACAAACGGAAGCATCAAGAGAGCTGAAAAAGCATAAGCAAATATCCCAGACCAACTCTTCCATAGTGCTTGCTCTTGGACTGCTTGTGTGGGAACCTGAAGGCGAAGTTTGGACATTTGGCATTTTCTGCTGAGGTCTATTTGTGGGTGTTCCTAATGATGGAAGTATTGGAGGAGGCTTGTGGGATGAGTTCTCACTCATGGACTTGTTAGAGCCTTGTACTGAGGAGATCTGCAGAGTCGATGACCACTCCCAGTAGGTACTCCGCTAACAGGTGAATATTGGAGTGGAGAGACCATCTCCAAATGTTCTGGGCTAAATGAGAAAGCTAGGGGACCTGGTGCCCCCTTGCTTTTGGAGATAATACATGGCTGTCATGTTGTCTATCCTTATCAGGAATACTTTGCCAATCAGGTGAGGAAGAAGAGCATTCAGTGCTAGGTGAACAGCTAGTAACTCCAAGTGATTAATGTAGATATGTGACTGACTGGGTGTCCAGTGGCCCTGGACAATTAGATCTTGAGAATGCACTCCCCCATCCTGTGAGGGAGGCATCCGTTGTTATGGTTCTTTTCAGGACTGGGACTAGGAAAGACCGTCCTTAGATTGTTGGTGTTCCACCACTGCAGAGAGTGGCAAGCTTGACAGCCGACCAACACAACATCTTCCCATTGACATCCGCTTGAGTCCATTAGTGTGGTAAGCATTCCTGCAACTGATGCATGTTGAGCCTGGCATGAGATACTATGGCTATACATGAAGCCAAGGAGATGCATAACTTTCCTCACTGTTACCCGTTGATCTGGTTGAAAGTGGGGAAAGAGTGCCTCGAAGGATCGTATTTTGGTAGAATTGGGGCAAGCTATTCCCATTTGTGAGTGGAAAATTTCCAGTTGTGAGTACAAGCGCAAGATTAATCAGCCAGCAACCTGAAGGGGTTATAGGTGGGATTTTAAGGCACTGATTGTAAATCCTACTTGGTGAAATAGATTTATGGTGACCTGAGTGTGTTTGAAGCACTTTGGAAGAGTTGCACTTTTGATGAGCCAGTCGTCTAGATATGGAAAGATATGTATGATTTGTATGCGCAGGTGAACAGCTACTAACACAAAACATTTGGTGAAGACCCTAGGTGAGGTAGTTACCCTGAAGGGGAACACTTTGAAGATGAAATGCCAACCGTTTATTACAACCCTGAGAGACCTGTGGTGTGCCAGGTGAAGAGGAATGTGAAAGCAGGTGTCCTTGAGATCGAGTGCGGCCATGAAATCGCTTTGCTGTATTAACAGGATGACATCTTGGACAGTGACGTGAAAATGCTGTGAGAAAATATATCTATTTAGGGGTCTGAGGCCCAAGATTGGTAGCAGAGACCTGTCCTTTTTGGGAATAAGCAAGTATCGTGAATAGAACCCTCTGCCTAACTGGTGAAATGGAACAGGTTCTATAGCTCCTTTTTTGATGAGTGCCTGTACTTCTTCCCTGAGTAACTGCTGTTTTTGTGGGGAAAGTCTGTGTTTGCAAGGTAGAATGTTGGGAGGTGGAAGTGAGCTCCAGACAATAACCAAGTTGGATAATATCCAACATCCACTGGTCAGAGGTGATATTCCACCAAGCGGGAAAGAAACCTTGTAGTCATCCTCTGACAGGTATTGTGTGATTGATTGGGGGAATGACTGGGATGTCAGGGTTCTGTTGTGGCCGATGTCTTAGTAAATCTGCCTTTGCCTTTGCCTTTACCTTTACAGTTTTTACCCATGTATGAGCCTTGGTAGTATCCCCTAGGCGAGGTGTTTTAGGTCAAAGATCGTTGGTATGACGTGGAAGTCTTAGGGGAGGTGGTAATGGAGCCTCCACAGTAACGGGGGGCGAAAGGAGGCATGGTGAGATGGTGTCTGTAATGCTCCCATAGCCTAAGCTGTCTCGTTATCTTTCTTGATCTTTTCAAGTAGGGTGTCAACTTCGACTTGAGGGCCAAAAAGATGTTCCCCATCAAATGGGAGTCCCAAGAGGTTTTGATGGACCTCGGGTTTAAACCCTGAGACCCAGAGCAAAGCATGTTGTCTTAAGAGAATTTTAGAATTTATTCCTCTAGATACAGTATCAGCAGCTTTGAAGGTGCAGCGGGTGGTAGAGTTCCATATTAAATTTGCCCTCAGAAGAAATTTGGTGTGCCCTTTTCTTGGTTCCCCTTGGAGATATTGGAGTATCTCCTCCATCTCCTCCCAGTATCTAGAAAGGAAGCCAATTGAATTGGTGATCTGCCAGTGATTGGCAGATTGGGCAGCCACTCTCTTTCCAGCACATCAATCTTTTTAATCTTTTTATCTGGTGGGGGTGCCTCAGAAGATGTTTGTGATTTGGCTCTTTTGTAAACTGAAAACTGTAAAACTGTAACCTTCGCACTTGTATAGCGCACTACTCACCCGTTAGGGTCTCGAGGCACTGTACGCATACCGCTGTGGAACCCCTCCTGGCTTTTCCCTGTGAGGCGCCCACTCCTGGACAGCCCCAGGGTGAAGCCAGGCATCCAAGCGCTGTGAGGGCCGTTGTGGAGATTATGTAAACTTTTGCCCAGAGTTACAGAGTGGGACCCATTAATTAGATTAGGCACCAAGGCGAGAATTATCTGGTCCAAGGGAATTGAGCCCAAGACCCAGATCTCTGCATCAGGGTGAGCTGTTGTGACAACCAAATAGTCTGGTGGAAGTTGACCTTTGATGTAAATGGGGTCATTAGTTGACGCCTTTTATTTTTTATGGACCTGTGGCATTATGAATCCTGATGTACCCACCTCATTAAAGATGTCAGTGGTGTAGCGGAGCATGCCTTTGAGCACAGGCCGGTATTGTGAAGAGCACTGTGTAGAAGAAAGGGTGTTGTGAGGACCTCTTGGACCCATGTTGGCCACCTCTGTTTTAGCTTTGTTTTTTCACTTTTACATTTTATTAGTTTTAGCTAAGCTGCTTTTATCAAATATATTTAAATGTATTTCTTGCATAATCGGTTTCTAGGAATCTAAGGTACGAGTTGCTTGTTTAGTCTCAAATAAAATATCCTCCTCTACTGGCTCTGTATGCAATTCCCCCTTATGGAAGGCAGCTGCTCTGCATATTAAGTCATGGTAAGCTGAGGTATCGTCTGGGGGAGAGGGTTTCGCAGGATCCAGGTCAGGGTCTGTATCAGCTGGGGCATCTGTATCATATGTGTCCCAGGGATCATCTCGTGGTAGGAAAGTCAAAGCGTCCCTGTCATCTTCACCCCCTGTGTAAGAGTGCAATGAACCTTCTGGAGAATATAGTGCAGGGGCAGCAGGTGAAGCAGGTGGTGGGGGGCTGATGTGCAAAGGGTTTGTGGGCTTGTTCATTATCTTCCTGTGCTTATGTGGAGGTGCAGCATCCAAGTCATCATTGAAACAAAGCTGTCTCTTGGATGGATGGTCTGGCAATTATGCGTCCAGTATCAGAAAGGATCATAATGTGCTTCTGCCTTGAGTCAATTTCCTCCTGTATTCTTTGAATCATAGGTTCCAAAGACCCAAGCATGGCTTTGCTAGGGGTAAATGTTTTCGTCCCTGAGGCAGAGGGTTTCAGTGCTGGAGTTGTCAGTTCAGAAGCAGCTGTTTTCGAAGCCAACATCGACTGGTGTTTCGACACCGAGGAGTTCAGCTCCAAAGCTCGATTCGACTCCAAAACACGAGTGGTCAACTCCGAAACATGCGGACTGGATGGTTATTTCAGTGCAAGCTGGGGTTGGGCCTATACAAACCAGTCGGTCTGTGCCAACTATGGCACGAAGGCAGTGGTGGCCTGGCAATGGCTTTCAATCTGTCTGGAATGGGTTGTTGACCCTTTGTGGTGGTGTACTAGGGTCGATGTCGAGGTGAAGGGGACACAGTACTCGTGGCTGGTTAACCTGGAGGGAGATTTGGATCTTAATCCTGAAGCCGGAGCTATGGTTGAGGGAGAATGTTCCTTCATCTGCAGCCAACGCTTGTGCCTGTAGTTCTTCCTGAAGGTCCTCCTGACGGAAGCGGTCTGGTGTGTCATTGATGCTCCTTCCAGACATCTCGAAACATCGAGGCCGATGGTCACAAATAGTTTTCTTTGACCTGAAGGAGCGGCAGACCTCACACCTAGTCCCTTTGTGCTCCAGGGAGAGGCACATATCACACACCTGGTGAAGGTCAGTGTAAGCGTATATGGCATGACACTGAGGACAGAATCAAAAAGGTGTTGGTTCCATCACCGAGTGGATATGGTGTGGTGGGGACGGGGGTACACCTAAGAATGGAAGGGGCACCCAAAAAGGCGAGGGTCCACTAGGGCCGCAGTCGATGTGAGTTGCACCAACGAAGTTGAAGTTGTCTAACTGAACAATAGAAATAGAAAAGATAGAGAGTGGAAACAATACAGATGGAAAGTAGGTATACAGCGAACAAGTCTATGACAACAGTGTTGAACCGGAGAAGAAGAGCACATATCCGAACCACACAATCAGATAATGAAGTCAAGGACTATGCACATTTCCAGCAAGAGTAAGAGTCACACTACCTCACGACTTGAAAGACTTTCTTCGAAGAAAAACAACTTGCACACATTTGAGCCCAACACTAGATGGCAGGGCTATGCTAAGCTTGTCTATCTATTGCCACACATGCCTCAAACATAAAGTTCACACCTCATGGGGCAGTTATACCATTCCTATATTTGAGGTTTCTCTCTGAGAATTGTTTGCCTTTTCCTGATGAACATTATTTTCTGTCTGTGGCATCGGCTTCCCCAACCCAAATGATTGTTAAACCAGAGGGCATAAGAACAGCCAGGTGAGAGTTTACAGCAGCATAGTACCAGGATTCCTACCCTTTTAACCAGAGGGCATAACAACAGCCAGGTGAGAGTTTACAGCAGAATAATACCAGGATTCCTACCCTTCCTTCAGACCCATTTCAACTGCAGCACTGGGACCTAAATATGTAGAGGAAGTGGAGGGATGGATGTGGCAAGTTACGTAAAACCGCTGTGATGCAGCCGATGCTGCAATGTTTTTGTTGTAGTAGAGCATTTAGTGAGCTTGTGTCTGATATGTTTCTTCACCAGGAGTGGTCTGGTCCAAAGAAAAAGGCAAAGAGGACGGCTGTGTTATAGATAATGTAGTTATGGCAATCAAATGTTTTTTTCCTGACAATTAACAACTTTTTTTATAAGGCACCCCTCTCCACTGCCCCATTTCTTCAGAGAAGCAAGATCTTCTGTTGTTAGGCATGATCATCTACTTTTTACAAAACGTTTTACAATCTGGATTTCATTGCTTTTAAGCTTTTACTCCAAGAGAAGTATAGACCCAGTTTCTCACAGGACAGGTAGGCTGTGAAACTATAATTTTTGAGTTTTGCAGTTTGGGACCAGACTTCCACTTCACCCTTGCACGCGCTACCTCAGCAGAGCCTATTGTGAATATTTCTATGCAGGTATTCATTGCATTCCGTGTATGTGTTAGTTTAACTTTTTTCTCAACTCTACTGGACTTTACTCCATTCATCCAAGTTCCTACACTACAGCTTTACTTGTTTTCATATTATAACAAACCTATATACATGTATAAGAGTGGATGGAGACAATGAACTCATCTGGCTAGCTTTTAACAGGGAAAACAGGGGAGAGCAACAAGGAAACAAAAGACAGTGCATCAATTTAATATGAAAGAATAACAAGTTATTTACCTTCAGTAACACTCTTTCTGTTAGAGACTCTATGTATCTGGAGATTCCTTAGGTTTTGAATATTCTCCAGGCGTCAGACTGGATCCAAATGTTTTTTTGTAGTACCTCTGTTCACCTGAAAGTGCACAGCTCCACATTGATGCAGTTCTGCTTCAGAACTGACATGCAGGGCCTATAAAGGTGCCACTCCCGTGCGCTGACGTCAACTGCTTTCAAGACTGTACGTACCTCCAAACGTGGAGCCCCAAAAGCAGATTGGTATATTAGTGTGCAGATTCCTAAACTTGGGATCATATTAAGATGTAGAGTCCAATGATATAACAGGAAGGATGGGAGGGTGCTTGAGGAATCTGCAGCTAGATAGATTCTCTATCAGAATGAGTGTTACCAAAGGTAAATAACATGTTCTTCTGATAGAGACTTCCAGCTGCTGATTCCTCACCTTTTGAATAGATACCAAAGCAGTACCTAAGGGAAGAGGGATGTGGATGGACTCAAATCAGAAAGTCTTGCAAGATCAAGTGGGCAAAGTGCCCTTCTCAGCAGACTTGAATGTCCATACAATAGTGCTTTGTGGACGTATGGAGGGATGCACACAGTTTCCTGGCAGATGTCTAGGACTGGGACGCTGCATACTAATGCAGTGGTACCAGCTTTGGCCCTGGTGGAGTGGACATGCAGTCCTTCCGGAGGCTGTTTCTTTGCTAGTGCGTAGTACAACTTAATGGAGACCACGATCCAGAGTGAGATGGTATGCTTCTGCACAGCCTTGCCTTTTTTTCCCTGGCAAAGACCACATAGAGCTGATCGTCCACCCAGTTGTCTTTGGAGCGATCAACGTAGAAACTGAGTGCTCTTTTGGTGTTCAAATTATGGACTTTCTCCTCCTCCTTAGAAAAGTGAGGCGGAGCACAAAATGCTGGCAGGGTGATGGCTTGCCTGACGTGGAATGGCGCCACAACTTTCGGAAAAAATGGAAGCTCTAGTTTGCACAACCAGCTTATCAGGAAAGAAGATGGTGTATTGTCGATGAATACTCAGAGCCTGAAACTCATGACACAGAGGTGATGGCAATCAGGAACATTGCTTTAATGGTGAGAAGCCACAAAGTACAGCTGTGGAGCAGCTCGAATGGAGTACACATTAAATAAATATCAACAAGATTAATGTCCCCCTGGGGCACCACAAACGGAGAAGGGGGAAATGTGTGGGAGCCCTTTCAAAAATCACATCACAACTGGTGATTTAAACAAGGGGGCTGATAAGGCAACAGCAAGACGGGCGAGAGGGCCAAAAGATAACCCTTAACTGTACCCAGAGCAAGGCCTTGCCGGGTGCGAGACAGAACAGATAATAAAACATCAGACAGTCTGGCCTAGAGGTTGTCAGCCTCACAAGTGCAATACCAATCCACAAATTTATCCCAACAATAGGTGTATGCAGTTTTCATCGAGGGATGCCTGGCTGCCAAGATGTCCTCCGCTGCTCAATCGCCACACATGAAGGTGAAGGTTGTGAAGACCCAGGTACAGAACCCTGCTTGCTGCTGTGACAGCAGGTCCTCCCAGAGGAGCAGCCTGATTGGAGGACAGATGCACAAGCCCAGGATTTGAGCCCAGTCTGTCCTGATCTTCTAAAGAACTCAGAGCAGGAGTGGTATTGGTAGAAAGGCATTCAGGAGCTCGGAGTTCCACCTGAGGTGGAATGCATCTTCCCAGAGAGAGACATCTTGGAAATTCCAACACCCATAAGTGCCGACATTGTGCATTCTCGGTTGTCGTGAACAGATCAAGCCAAGGTTCTTCCCATTTGTGGAATAGACCTTGCACCACCTTTGGGTGTAATTGCCACTTGTGATCCACTAGGTACCGACGGCTGAGCTCCTCTGCCCTGACATTCAAAGATCCTGCCAGGTGATTCATCACCATGAAGATTCCATGAGTGCCCATCCATTTCCAGAGGCGCATGGGTTCATGACCCAACCTGGCCCTGTTTACTTAAGCACCACATGCAGTTAGTGTTGTCTCTGAGCAACTACACCAGCCTCTCTTAGATGGATGGCAGGAAGGCTTTCAGTACCAAGCAGACAGCCCTCAGCTCTCAAAAGCTGGTGTGGAGCCGGGACTCAGCCGAAGACCAGAGGCCTCTTATCTCCACCTCTTCCAGATGGCTATCCCATACCAGAAGCGATGCATCAGTCACCACTGTCAGCTATGAGTGAGGACAGGAGAGGGCTCTGTGCTGACCCACTCACAGTTCAGCAACAACTACTGCAGATCCTTTGCAGTCTTCGCAAAATCTGAACATTGACCATTGCAAGTGCCCTACTTCTGGCACCGGCACCCTCTTGACAGCCCTTTTCGGCTAAAGGGCTTGCAAATGGAAAGCTGGTTCTCCATCAGTCACTAGGATGACAATGGGAGGTGCAGCGGAAAAGAAAGAAAAAGTAGTGCATAATCTGTTCAGACAAGTTGCAGTATTCATTTGTCTGATGGGATCTCCTGCCAACCCTGAGAGAATTGGTGGATTCTGCCTCCCACTGGGTGGCTGGTACCCTGTAAGGGTATAATAAGAGGCTTGGTAGCTGGGGCTGTGGTGAGGAGGACTGAACCGTGGGGGTAGTGGGCACCAAGGCCTCTCCTGCAAAACGGCTGGGTTCCCTGCTAGGGACAGACAGATTGGCAGTTCGTCCTGAGCCATGAAAGGAATGCTGAAAGTGCTTCTAGCAAGGCTGGGCAGAAAGGCCCAGGGAGCAAGCAGTAGGCTTACTCTGCTTAAAGCATTCAAGGGCAGAATCAGCCTTGTCCCCACAGATGAGTCCCATAGCATGTCTATCAGGGAGGACTAGATATTGCTCAAGAAGCCAGCTGAACATAGCCACGCATGGAAATAAATGGCAACTCTGGTGCTTATAGCCCATCAACAGAATCGGTGGTGTCCAAACGAATTGTGAACTTGGCCACATCACAACCATCCTGAATGGCCTGTGACAGAACCCGGTGAAGATCCTCAGGAACATCTATGGGGACGTACACCACCAAGTCCCAAAGGGCATGAGTGTAGTGGCCTAGCAAGCAGGAAGCACTAAGGGACCATAGGGCCAAACTAAAATATAAAAACAGACATTTACCGAATATCTCCATTTGCTTCGATTTCCTATCGGGGGAGTGGTAGAAAAATTGTTAGGGTTGGTCCAGCTCATGAGCATGCACCACAAAGCTCTTGGGAGAAGGGTGCTGCGACAAGATGGCTTGGTCGTCTGGAGCAGGACGATGGCGTCTGGCAATTTGCCAGTAACTAGAGGGCTGGAACAAGTCTTAGACAAACCCCTAGTAGGGTATCTGTCAAAGTCTCATTAAAAGATAAGAGAGACTCAGAAGCAGACCCGCCAGTCTGCAGGACATACATCAGGGTATGTTTTCACCTTCATAATGGAGAAGTGAAGGTCAAGGAATTCCGTCGCCCTATGCATAACCACGGTATACAGTACAGATTCTTCCATGACCTGGCTAGGAGGGGATAAAAGGCCTGACTCCAGGGATGCGTCCAGCCCGCTACGATCTTGCAAGTCCTATTACCAACTGTCATCAACATAAGGCTGAGCAAACTCACTCTGCGCAGGATCGTTGTCAAAGTAAAATGAGAATGTAAAGAGTGTTGCCTGCCTTGTGGGAAGGGGAGTGCAGAAACCCTGCTCGGATTCGGTTGGGACGTAAGTCAAATTCGGACTGGCCTGACTCTGGGGAGGTGACGACTTCACTAGTACCTTGCAAGTCCTAAAACCAACTGTCATCAACATAAGGCTGAGCAAACTCATACCCTGGACGGTATCATTGTCACAGTCTGTACCTAAAAGAGAATGTAAAGAGTGTTGCCTGCTTTGTGGGAAGGCAAGTGAAGAAACCTCTGTAAAATTCGGACTGGGGTCAGAAAGGACAATCGGGCCACCTGGCGTGGATTGTGTATGGGCACTGGGAGCGGCATTGGTACCGAAGCTGAGGGTGGAAATGGCTCAGAGGGTCCAAATAGTGTTGAGGGCGAACTTGGCGGCAATAATCCAGGTGTGGGCCGAAGCCGCGCCAGAGGGAGTTGGTAGGGATCCGAAGAGACTATAGCTGAGAAAAACTCTTACATTTGGCGCAGCGTGGCAGAAGGCCCTGGAAACTTGGGTTGTGATGGAACCAGCTGCAGAAGCATCTCAAAAAGTCATCCAATTTCCGGAGCTGGAACAGGACCTTTGAAGCCACCCACGTGCTTCTTCAGGGAAAGAACTCTGCTTTAAAGACTTATATTTCTTGTGGTTACCTGAGGAATTGGAGCATACTGAAGACCTGTCTCAATAATAGCTTTGTTAACTATGGGAATAGGAGCAGGAATGAGCTATCACCTTGGAGCAAGGCTTAGAGTGGTCCTGACGTTGTTTCTTCTCAAGCTTGGTGACATAGACTTCATCTTGTGTTCCCTGGTGGCCTTTGGGATCATTGATTCGCAGTCTCTGCAGGTCTTGGAGTCGTAGCTCGACCCCAGACAACACAGGCAAACCTGGTGGGGATCTGTCACAGACATCTGTTTGCGACAGTCCTAAGTCATCTTAGGGGGCGACATCCCTTGCACACTGTTGAAAATTCTAGAGAAAATCTCTGTCACAAAACAGTCTATGAGAAAGAAGCAAAGCTCCCGATCTGTGTCTAGAGGCATGGAAAGAAAGGAAGTAAGATCAGCACACTGGAGTGGTGCTTTATTAGGTCACCATAGCGGAACGATGTCAGTGCGGAGTCACATGGCACCACCTTTACACGCACAGAGGTACTATGAAAAAAGTTTCCAGAGCCAGTCTTATGCCTGGGGAATATTAACAAGTTGAGGAACCTGAGGGTATAAATTTCTTTCAGAAATTACTTTTCCTGCAAGGTACGTAGTCTGGACTCTAAATATGCTCCTGCAGCTTGATGCAGAATATTGAGATTACACTGTGGTAGCCTACCAATTGATCCAGAAGTGTTCCTTGAAGTTTGGACCAGGTCATGGGACATATCAGAAGAGTTAGCCAGTGACACACAGCCTCAAGCTGTGAAGGATTATGGAAGATGGATATGTCTTAGCAGCAAGGTAAGCATGACATTGTTTTAAGTAATGGGTGGCAGGATTAATGGCCCTCAGAAATCATAATCCAGCAAACTGTGAAGAACAACTTTATTTATGGCAAAGAGACCTGCCACATTTCCCTAGCACATATAAATGTCTGGTTATGACTCCAGCTTAAGCAGCTGTGAAAATATTGATAGTTTCTGCTACATACATCTGCTCATATACCAAGAATCATTAAAAAGAGAAAATGAAGGAAGGCACCCTTAATTGAAAGCTAGACATTTCAATACAATTTAAGGATAGAAATGAGGTTATGCAATTATGCAGTGACTGTAGAATTCAAGGAGGATTTAGCAGGGTCAGATGTAGTAAAAATTTAAGAAACTGCTTACCTTTTCCAAACTTACACCTGTTCTTTTGACAAGAGCTTGAAGGCGTGCTATTGTTTCATTTTCTTTTAGCAGTTCATATGAATTTAATGGTGACCCTGCTATGTTACCATTTTTTTTGTCTGAAACAATATCACATGTCCTGAGACTTTTCAGTTTGGAAGCACTTTCACTACAATGCAGATTTCCTTCTGGTGGTATTCCAAAAGCCATTAGGATCTCTGATATTTCCTGAACAAATTCAAGTTTGTTTGGGAATTGAGGTAAATCTTCCGGTAACTCAATAAAATGGTTGTCAATGTCTACAAAACATAAATTTGCCTGTAAACAAAAGAAACGCGGTTTAATATGCACAAATTAATGACTGATTATTTGAGACATTTGTTCCCAACAGTTGTAATTGTGAATAGTGACAAAAATATATAGCAAATAAAAACACTTAGTTAATGCATATCTGTTTGTTGAGAATAGATTAGTAAAGAAGCAAACCAACGGTTGTGGATGGTCACAAACATGCCCTCTAAAAAAATGTATCCGGATGTCTAAAACAATGTCTTTATATCACCCACACATATCAACATCTACAGTGTCACTGACTCAATGATTTTCCTCTCAGTTAATCTATTATTTTCAATCATAATAATTACTCTAACATCATTGTCGCAATAAGCCCAAACTGAAAATACGTTCAAAATCAACTCACAACGGGTCTCATTATGAGTTTCATTTTAATTTCAATGGGCCTAATTGTAGCAGATACCAGAATTATGAGATCCAAGAGAGCACTGCATACTTGAGGTCTTTCACCTGGAGATTCTAGCTGCTAAAAGCTGCCAAAATCTCAGGGTGAAACACCAGGGAAATATGAGGAATTAACACAGGAAGTAGAATCAGGAGAACCTCAGGGTTACACCTAAAATATCCATTACTAGTTATTGACCCAAGAATGGGGGAATAACATGTGGACCTGGGAATACCGGGCCTTTTTCTGCCTTTCATTCCCAACTGTAGGTCCAATTTAGGGCTATTTATCACTGCCATTTACCGCCTGCCTTAGGACGTGGTTAATGGCAGCAGCAGAGTGGTGCGATTCAAGAGGCTGTAGTGCAAGGGTCGGGAAGGCCACAACATGGCACAGCAATGCTGGGGAGGGCATTATCTGCTCTCTCCATGCCGCACAAAGTGGGCAGACAAAGATCTGGCTGTGCCTCTGCCTGCAGCACTATCCTGGAGTCATAAATGATTATACCAGATGTGAATTTCCACCTAGTAAAACCAGGTCTGGTGTTTCTGGAGTTGTTATTACCAGATCTGAAACCACAGGGCCAAGTGTTAATGCAGAAAGCAATATCCCTTGATGATACCACTCTGGGCAACTCGTAATGAGGCCCTATGAATTTGCCCTTTCCAAGCCTACACAGAACCAAGTTAAGAATATATCATAGCCACAGCATTTCTCACCTCTTGAGGCAGTTCCAATTTGGACCTATCATCAAGTCCGTTGGAGTGTAAACCCATCAAGTAAGGGACAGGGGCGTCAAGGAAATGAAGGAGAGACGCAGGAAGGATGGGAACATACACATGCTGCCACTGAAATGGAAACATAAGCCCTGTGATGGTCTCTGCAACAGTCATCAATCTCTGGTAATCTAAAAGGGAAAATAAAGCACAAATAATGTGTGAAGTACAGAATACCACCCTCAACAATCACTCACATTAAATGCATTATAAGTGCAAGAACAATTTACATATTTTATGTCATTGCGAAAGGGCTCTATTTTACTAACGTGGAATTATAAAGACACAAGATAAAAAATAAATGATCATTACTGTCGACACTGTTTTATTTTCAATCTTGAGCATTTCTTTGCCATTGGAATACTGGAATTAAAAGGTGATTCTGCAGAAGGTCACAGCCCCTCTTTTCAGTAGTACATAACTCTACCATGGCTTTATGGAATGGCTTGATGCCTTTGCCAAATCCACTTGCACACCACATTGGACTAAGGAAGATTCGTGGAAGATGTATCCTTTATGGTATTATTGTTCATTTTTTTTTCTAAGGTCCACAACACTTCTGCTGGTTACTATATAAATATCTGCAATACAGGTCTGCATTTATGTCAAAGATAAAAACAAATGTATATCACAGAAAATCCCACCTACTGCCCTAGTGGGTTCAATCCTTCATCATCAACTGTTTTCTGTCACCCTCACTCTTCCATTTAAAGCCTCTCAAATGTCTACAGCTCAGACCCTTGGGGTCGTCTCTTATCGCCTTCCCTCTGCTTAGCCTCAGACTCCCCTAATCTAGACACAGTCACTAAAAAACAATGTGGTCTTCTTCAGGCTTGGTGTGTGGTCTGCGTGCACTAACTTTAGCTTGTCAGCCTTTAGCTCAAAGCTAACTTTTATAATCAAGATGAAGGCAAGTGAGGTATAGAATATCTTTAAGTTGAGGCCTACTACTCTGAAGAAATGGAGTGCTGCTCCGGCCCAGCTAAGGCTTTAAAAATCCTATGGTTTAAGACGCATTCAGCTCATAAACTGAAAGTGTCAGCTGGTGGTTCATCCTTCTTGCATCAGTACGAGAAGAATTCTCCCTGGCTGATAAAACACTGCAGACAGATAGGAGTCATAAATGTTAGAGTCTTTATATTACTCTATGGAAATACTCTTTTCTGAGGATCAAAAAATGTGTCTCTCCTGCTAAGCACATTGTCCAAAATACGACTGCTCACCTCTTTTTTAAATTCCCATTAATCTGAAGGAGTATTGATGGTCAAACACAAAGATACAGTTAATAAGCAATGGAAGACAGGGCCAGACTGGTAACCAAAAGCAGTCCTGTCAAAACTGTTCAAAGCAGACCTACTCCCATCCTCCTCCTCCATCTTTTTCTCTCCTTGCTTTCTCCCCAATTACAGCTCCCACTCTCTGCCAAGCCACCCCCAACTGCAGGCACTGCTGAAGAATCAACACCCATCAAAGTCTCTACTTTCCTGATGGGGTGGATGGTCATGATCAGCATGTGTGCCGTGTCCCAAAGGCTGCAGGCTTCACTAAATACAGTTTGTTCTGGACAGGAGATGAAAGAGTTTGCACCACTGGCAGCCCATCTTGCCTGCCTGTCAAAGATATTGTTGAAACACAGTATGCATATGAAAGCTGAGAAGAACACTGTCTGAAGAAGCATGCAAACATGCATGGGAGGGATTGGCAGGCTGTAACTCCCAGGTCAGTGTGCCTACAAAGTTTACATCTTCTGCTACTCCCAGATTAGTATGCCTACAAATGTTATGCCTCCTGCTGGCACATATTCATGACACCATGCTGGACACTAGTGGGAACCTTCAACTCCAGAGCTGTGTCATTTCATAGTTTCCTTCTTCAAACTTGCAAGTAAGAAAATATTAAATCTTATACCTTTATTTTGGAGCTACCCACCGGTGCTGCCTGTATTTACTGAAAGTGATATACAGTCCACTTGTTAAACTGCTTGCCCCCAACCATGGTGTAAAAACTGAAAAGTGCAAGACGCACATCATCATATGTCAGTGAGGGAGAGCTTATCCTAGGCTCAGCACCATAGACAATCAAATAAAGTGCATTTGAAGTAGGGGACTGTGTCAGAAAGCAAAGTGAATGACACAAGATATCAATGCTAGTCCCCCTAGATTCCTCACGACAGACCGCCAAGTTGAATGGGAAAACTACTAGGTAGGAACGTAATCAGGGGGAAAAAAGGATGAGATGAGATCTAAAAATACAGGACGTTAATGCAGAGCTGGTTCAAATAGGGACACACTATACTGGTGGGCAATGGGACCCAGAGGTCACAGGCAGGAGAGATTCTTACTGGAATTATAGAAAAGAAAGGATATTACATCATCTGGGAATCAACTTGGCTCAGGAACGATGATGCCCTCAAATGTCATAAAGACATTCCACCTGAATACGACATACACCAGCAAGATAGGACAAGGCTTGGCTGTAATCTTTAAGAAATCATTGACATCCACTCACATCAAAGAATTCTCCATGCTAGTGACGTGCTACCTATCTCCAACCTCTGCCTGTGTCTTCCTCGTCATTCACACAACACCGCAGAGAAGTGGTTAATTTAAGTGTGCTTTAGAGGATGCAGTGACAAACTAAATCATCTCAACCTTTTAACCAAAGTCCACTTGAACATCTGGTTTGATGACCAACATCCTCTAACAATTGCATTGATCACATTTAACCTTGTAGTCCATAACCTCCAACAAATTGCATCTGGATCTACTCAGTCCACCAAACACATGCCAAATGTGATTTTCACACATCCTGGACACATCTTGATAACCAGCAACTTCTCAATAATCTGATATAGCCTTCACAACATTGCTTTCAAAATAAACATTTCAGCCTACAGATCAAACACAAAGACAGCGAAAATCAGCAACAGAATGTACAGACAATGGAAGAAACTGAACATCACAGCACTGAAATCCCAATTCTCTATAAACTAGACTGACAACTGCCCACAGGATGTATATACCTTCTATTACTGGCTATCCGAAAGCCTTGAGAAGCAAATACCATTAAAACTGTTGAAGAAACATAACCTCAAGAAAAGGATTACATGGACCAATGACAAAATCAAGATAATGAGAACCGTACCCTGCATCATGCAACACAAATTCAGGAAATCATTGAACAAGAAAGACAAATTACGACTAGAGCACACAAAGCACAATCATGACTACAGAAATGCACCACACATCTATATGCATTTTGGATGCAGATTGCCCATTTAAGGAACTACATATGATTCAGGTAGAATTTCACAACAAAGAGGACTGGAAGCTTCTGTGACCAAATAAAAAAAGAAGAGATCTTCTAAAAAAATGAAAAAAGTATAGAAACATCACATTGGAAATCCATCTAACGCGTCTTTTCCAAACAAAAGCACAGTCACAGAGGCAGACAAAAAACAAGCATTTGCAACGCAATGGGTCTCGCATTTGCTCGAGTTAGAGCTATTAGCGCTGTAAACTCCTAACCAGACTTTTCTTGCCACATAAATTGAAAATGAAAAGTAATACAGTTTCACATAAGCGAGCTGATTCAAAGCGCCACTGCATCAGCGCGAGGGAGCTCACAAAAGGAAAAAGAAGTTCACTCGCAGTCAAACATAGCTGCAAAAGTGCAATTAGCCATCTAACAGGGGCGATGTCCAAGACAGTAACTAAACCGCCCCAAGGGGGGACAAACGTAAAGCATTTACCAACAAACATAAAGTATTTCTGAAGGGCAACCCCATTAACAAGTGATAGTGATGGGCATGCGGTGTGCGTGGTTAAAAACCCAGATACATACCAACACGTCGGAAAAGCAAAGCTTGCGCGCTGCTATGCTCAACCTAATGAACAACCAACTGTTAACACTGTGAAAGAACTATCAAAATAGATTTCCACAACCTTGCCAGAGCAGACAGGCCATCGGGATTGCTGTTGGGCACTGCACTTCTCCACCCTAAGAAATGATTAGAGAGTTTCTTCTGGATAAGGTGCTAGATGCTTGCTAAATACATTTTTAGAAAGATCCTTCTCATCTGAGCTGAACAGATCCTACATCTCACCAGTTCTCAAAAAGACAAATCTTAACCCATTCAACCCAAATAGACAAAAGAGAAACTTTCAAAGGCCCATTCCTGGGTAGATTGGTTAAAACAGCAGTATTTACCCAAATCTCTTACTCCACTGAGGGAAACAACCTGTTGTTGGATCAACAGTGTGAGTTGATATCAGGAAGAAGCATATGGGACATCACACTTATTGACAACAAGAAAGGCAAGGCTCCACTACTACTGACAAACTTATCAGGGCTCAGTAGTGCCAACCACCATGTGCTAACTTGAATGTATGAGCTTACACAACAACATTCCCAATTGGATTCTCTCCTCTATCAAAGATAGATAAAGCCTGGTATCCCTATCAGCGTTTAACATCTGCATCCCACACCCTGCACCTTGGTGTCCCACAGTCACTATGTCTCCTCTTCTTCTATTGTCAAATCTGAATAAAAAACACAAACTGGCATGCTATAGTTATCTAGATGACACACAGATCGTGCAAAAAAAATAAACAATCCAGAAAGCCTCCATGTGTTATGACTTGATTTCCCATTCTATGCCACAGATACATGGATGACGGATAACCACCTAAAACTCATTACTTCAAAAGCGGAGATCATGACATGTGAATAGTTGCACAAACACCAATCTTTGACCATGTAACCTAAAGAACATGATGCTCCATCAGCTCCATCAGGAGACGTGAGGAACCTCTGGTTACTCAGACGGGTCCCTGATCCCACATGTAAAAAAGGTCACAATTAACACATTCTACCCAATGAAAACACTAAGATGCATTCTACCATAACTTAGATACTAGCAGACGTTAGAAGCTATTCTCACCCTTGAGATCTTCAAGGTGGTCTAAGCAAACCACTTATACTCCCAGGCCCTGCGTTTCCATATATGTAAAATACAACAAATCCAGTACGCTGTTGTAATACTTTTTATCCCCTGCCCATACATCCCAAGAAACACATGACACCAGTCCTACAAGCCCTCCACTATCTATAGGTAAGTGATCAATGTTTAAAGCACTCTTCATCATCCACAGAGCCTCACATGGCAACAGACTGTAATATTTATAGCTGAAGTTTAAAGAATACTTATAAAATAGGATACTGCATTTGAGATTAGCACTGTGGATTGTTGAACCTCCTAGGACAAAAACCCAAAACAGGATGCACAGTCTTGGTCCGATTTGCAAACCGATGAAGCTCCTTAGCCAGCAAAATAAGTAGTATGCAGGAGCACATGAAACATAAATGAGAAGTGAAAAAATGGCGATCCTGAGATAATCCCAGACTATCAGACATGGCAAACAGCCTGGAATAACCTACCACCAGCATAAGTACAGCCCACTTCAATCAACAGCCTTGGATGGTGGTCAAAGTGTAATTATGGAAAATAGCAACACACCAGTACCAGAGGCACAGTGTCCTAATTCCAACTAGCAAGTAACTGTAACATTGTGCCACATCTACATATGCAATCATGCTATCACCTATATACGTGGGATATAATCAACATGTCCACTATAACCAACCACCCTATGCCATCTGGACATGCATGTAATTTCCTAGAAGACCTGCAGCACATTTTTGGCCAATGGAGGACTCTAATACAGTTTTCACCTCCAAGTCCCAACTAGGTCCATATTCTGACACCTCATAGTTGAGAACCTATGAAAACAATCATATAAAGGAAGTCTGTAACCGACTTCGTTATAGCAGATCTCCATCTCTCAGGCCTCCCTGCCAGATCCATAAGATATGAGGGTGCACATCATTCTACTACAGTCAACATATAAAACTGAATCCAGAACATAAAAAATGCACATAATAGAATCTGCAGAGCTAATCACAGTTGCCAACATAATGTGAATCACAAACAGCAGATCTGTCTCTCTCACCCCCTTATCCATCACACTGATAACCGCAGTGTCCCAAGACAAAATAGCGCCTTTTGTGTGGTCACTCAGACATGATACAAAAATGCTTCCCATGTAGGCTCAAAACAAAGACAACACACTTCGAGCCACAAACCTGCACAGTGCAGAGTGCTATCTGTGTGGGTAAGCTCTTCAGTGCCCCACATAGGGGTAGAAAGTGCTATATACAGCTACAGTACAATACAGTTCACATATCTGTATTTGAAGCAGGAGGTTATGACAGGAAGCACAGTGCATGGCACAGGATCTCAAACCAAGTACCCTTTCTCCTCTTGGGACCGACTACACAGATGAGTGGACAAACCACCAAAAAATAAATGTAATTAGGGGGCAAGAGGTGGGAGGGGAACAAGACAAAACAGCACTCTCAAGAGGAGCTGGCCCAAACTGGAACCCAGAGGTCCCAGGCCGGGAGCAGCTTTCCTAGTGTGAGGGGGACAAGAGGAGTTATTGTGTCATCAGTGAATCAAGAATAGTTGGTATCCTTACATAAGCATCATTCCGTCACTCACACTTGTCAAGCTCTCACTAGTGGTGCCTTAAATTAAGGCTTTAAAAGGCCCCAAGCAAGAGCTGATGCAGAGATGTCAGACAAGGAAGCGCCACTGAGCACAGTTCTGTTGACAGATTCTGCCAATGGGGTGCTCAGAAATAAAAGTAAGAAAAGAAAAACATTTGTAGAGTGTAGTAGTAGGTGCAACTGGGACGTCTGTGGAGAAGGAGTCCAACAACTGCTGTTGCCAGACACAATCCTGCGGCCATTCTGCTCCCTCACCTGAGCTTCCCCAGTAAGACCTCCTGCTCCAAGACAACATGTTCTTGCTATTACTCAGAAGTGGAGTGCAGCCTGCTCTTCGTCGCCTTGTCAAAGCACCATCCTCCAGTCTTCCAAGCTCTCCATGCACAAATCCTCATTCTCCCACCCTTTCGAGTTCTTGCACCTAAAAATTCCTGGATTTCTGAAAGACTGGCATCATGGTGTAAGTGGGTGCAGTGCTGGGACTGTGCCCAATCAAGAACCTTGCTCCAAGTAACTGCTCTGTATTCAAGGCAGACACTGCCCGTCACAAAATGATCTCTTAGTCCCTTAGTCTGGCCACTGTCTGTCTGCCACACGCCTGGGGGCACTGAAATTAACATCTGGACAAGGACTACAAGTGCAGGCTGTGTCCAGGTTCTAATCCAGGCAAATTATATGGAGTTGAGTTTAGACATTCAGAGCGTTGACCATTATGAGTGCATATGGGAGAATGGAGAGGCCAAAATATACCTGCCTGGATTTTGTACAAAGAAATATATATGTCAGTCATTAATTGGAGGTATTACAGTAGTGCTTTGCCATTGCACCAGGACAGCTTCTAGCCTCTGACAACTTCTTGATTTGTCAGATTTGTGCTGCTTCTAGAAGGTGACTGGCAACTCAGGTCACTCAACCCAGATACTTTCCTGCCGTTTGTAACAATGATCAGACCAAAGGCAACCTCCATTACCCGCTCAGATCAGGCAAGAACATTCCAGCTAACCCAAGTCCTGGCTGACTTCACCTCCAGCTGATAGCTGGAACATTGAGATCTGTTATGACTGGCTTTGGACATCCCTTTTTAACCTCAAGGAAAACTGAGTTGTATGAGGCATGGGCCTATAATATCTGATGGATAATGCTGCTTTCTATAGGTTTGTTCTGTACGTGTTGAGTCTAAATTGGTATGGGCATTTTAGCATCTAACTAGGCACATGATGATTGTTACTTACCACTTAAGGCTGTCACTGGACATAATGGGCTGGCACTACACTCATAGTCACTTAGGTAATGGCATCTGAGAATCTACCTGGGGATATGACTGTACCTAGGCAAACAAGGCTGTACTCAGACATACACTATCTGCATTAGGGGAGGTGAATTATGGGATATCATGGTTGCCCCACTGAAATCTTACAGCAGCACAATAATTAATATATAGGAAATCACAGAGACATTTCTGCTTTAGTAATTGTGCTATTTTAGAAATCTTGGCACTACTGTAGCTTTTTTACTTCAATTATGTCACTTTCCTTTATCTCATTAAGGTAAACTGTAAACTTCGCACTTGTATAGCGCACTACTCACCCGTTAGGGTCTCAAGGCACAGTACGCATACTGCTGTGGAACCCCTCCTGGCTTTTCCCTGTGAGGCGCCCACTCCTGGACAGCCCCAGGGTGAAGCCAGGCATCCAAGCGCTGTGAGGGCCATTGTGGAGATTAAGCAAGCTATTGCCCAGAGTTACAGAGTGGGACCCATTAATTAGATTAGGCACTGAGGCGAGAATTATCTGGTCCACGGGAATTGAGCCCAAGACCCCCTCGAGGTGGGAATTGAACCCTGGTCCCGGGCCAGATCTCTGCATCAGGGTCTGCCGCTCTAACCATTGTGCCACATTTCTCCACTTCCCCAAGGTCAAAGATCATGTGTCATCACGTTCTGTGGTGACACAGATCAGGTGATCTCACTGTCTGTGGTGAGGTAACAGGGCTTGTGATGTCACTTCTGCTACCCCTGGCACTTTGGTGAATTTGCATCCATGGTGAGCATCATTCTTTGGGGAGCTCTGGAAGAGTTGTAGTACTCCAGCAGATGCATTTGTGTAAAATATGAAATTCTCACTGTCTTTTTTTGGTTATGTTGCACTTTTTAGCTCAGAATCTCTTTTACTGAGTTTTCACAATTCTCTCTGTCTTTAATCGGATTATTAATAATTCAAGAGACCACCCTTACCAAGGCCACCAATTAATTATTTGTAGATTTCATTGATGCTGATCAGAGATAGTGCATTAAGGAACCCTCTTTCAAATTTGCTACCCCTCTTTTATCTGTGTTACCTATTGTTCTCTGTTTTTGCCTACAGGTACCAAGTAAGGCCACTCTGTTCCTTTCCAATTTTTGATAACATGTACCCTTTAAACAATGTAAAGAACACATTGTTATTTATGCACTTGTTCGCCTTTCCCTGAACTCTAACAATTCATGGTAGGAGAATGGCCTAATAAAGCACTTTGTCAATGTCTGTCACTAGTCCCTTCTGCCCTAAATTAATTTCACTTTCTGGTTCAGAGGCCCTGATCCCATACCACAATAACTGTCTATACTGTATTAGTTGCCTTGTTAATGTTCCTTGTGTTCTCCTTATTTTTCTGATAGATATCCTTAGAAGATATGACTGATCCTATCAATACATGCCATACAGCTGTCTAAGATAATAACAATAGTTCAAAGCATTTACCAGTTTTCCATGGGATGAAGGTTTGCTTCTTCGATGACAAAATAAAAAGAGGGTCTTTATCGCTTTGAGTGATCAACAGAAGAGTAAATGACTTGAAGTAGGAAACAGTAATTGGCTTCTACTTACAGCTTTGATTCTCCAAAACCTTTCTATCAGAAATGTTTTACAGTACATCATACTGTACATCACAACACATGCAACTGTAAGGTGGTGATACGGATGGGCCAGTGAAGAACTTTAGGGTAGGGGTGGACCCATTAACAGGACCTATATAACACAAGGGGGTTGTGGCTTGCACAGCCAACATGACTGACGCGTTCCGGTGAAGCTCTGTTACACCACCCAGTTATCCTGTATCCATTTCAGATAATATCTGGCATTCAGTCCTTAAAATCACGCATCTGGACCACTGGAACTGAGGGCCCCTGATTGGTGTATTGTATGGCGCGTCACTCTGCAGACTGGCGAGATGCGCAGTGAGGCCTGTGCTTTGCACATGATGTGCCGCCCACCAAATGAAAAACAGAAGCACACTGTGATGGGTGTGGTGCGTGCTGCAAACAACAGTCAAGGAGACTGGCCGGGGCCTCTGGGGGCAGCATGTGGAGGAGATATGCCAAAGAGCCTGGTGGGGACAGTGACACTGGCAATGCCTCCAGACCGGCGCTGCAGGACGACCGGGAGCACTCCTACTGGTGCGTGAGTGGCACATGCTGGAAATAATAGAAATTATGAGGTGTGCCCCACTACACTATAGGCGCCCCTCTTAAAGCACAGAGGAGAATTGGCGCAATCAAATAGAGGACATTGCCAGGGGTAGCAGAAGCTGCAAGTGAATGTGGGTATCCGTCAGACTGGCACAACTGAGGACCTGGGTTCTGCTGGTGAGTGGGGGAGTGATTGAAGCCTGCATTAGTGGGGAAAGCCAGTTCTCATCCAGAGGGACCTGAAAATATAGGAATCCTGCATGCGGTCCCACCCAACTAGTTCATACATACCCCATTACGCCCACTCGAAGATAGACACCTGCGTTGTGGTGAACCGACTGTGGCACAATCTCTGCCATTGTCTCTCCACCCCATCAGAAATAAAGTCCTACAAAATACACGTGCCACACTAAACTTAGGACCATTGCTTGAATTTGCCACTGTGTCAACACCAGATGGGGCCTGAATGGTCACACTACTGGGGAGACCATGCCCTATTAAGTTGTGATTCCTAGGGTGTCCCTCTAAGACAACGGACTACCAAGTGCTGTCTGCACGGTTCGGTGCTGGGGGCTCCCCAACCCCACTGCATGAACAGTGCCTACTCAGAGATTGCCCTGACCCTGGTGACCCCATTGCCTCCCATCATATACACTCAACAACATTACCAAGACTGCCTAAAAAGAGTGGTGTTGGTGCCTGTTATCCAGTAAAGGCAACTCTCCCTGGTACTAATGGAAACAGTGAGCTCCTTTGCCCGCCTGGAAAACTTCTGCATATCTGCTGACATCCATTGTCTTACTCCAAAACCTACGCTTGCTACCGGATCCTAGGCACGGATTCCCACCCAGTGCCTCCACAGACACAGACTAGCTCTGATATTACCATAACAACATGCTGCACTATGAAGACGCAACCAGAGCTGCTCGTCCTGCGATAAGCTTGATTCCCTGAGAAACCAACAAGCAGGATCTGTCACGCCGATCCATCAACTACCACCCATCACAACCTCAAAAACTCAGAGGCACTGAGATGGCCCGCTTACGCTCAATGGGACAACACACCACCTCAAGGCCCCAAACACCTCCTACAAAAACGACAACCTCACCAGACGCAGGGGACCACAACGAACATCCTGCTTCACTGGAGGATAAATTGGACATGGTACTCATGGCCATTCAGCTGTCTTGGACCTTACTGGAAGCAAAAATAGACACAGTCACATCAGATCATACCCTCTCTGCACGCAGATCATCGCAAGCTCGCAGACAAAGTGGTGACAGCAGAAGAAACTCTTGAAGCACTACAACCCAAAACACAGAACATGGAGTCATCCCTACAAACTCCAGCAGAACGTGTACAAATGTTGGAATGGTGTGCTAAAGACGCAGAAGTGAGGTCCCAGAGAAATAATGTCCATGTGGTAGGCCTTCCTGAAGGCGCAGAAGGTCATGATCCAGTGCATTACGTAGAATCCTGGCTTCCTGACCTTCTCCCCTCGACTGCACTCTAGCATTTCTTCTCTGTTGAGAGAGTCCATCGGGTCTCCATGTGAAGACATACTAAGATACTCCCTGCTTTTTCCAGCAAAGCTAAGTGTAGTTGCAGAAGGTGTCACACACTTTTTCATCCCTGGGAATACAGGTGGAACTGGATGGAAGAAACAGGCCTTCAAACCAATTGCTTCAAGAGTCAGGAAGACAGGGGGACCCCCCCTGCCCTCGAGCAGTTGATGCCATCGTGGGACACTGCCGGGGACACAGCGAGGCCCTTCTGCTGACCTAGAACAAATAATTGCAGAATGCAGCAAAGCACTGAAACAGACAGCTACTCTTATGGATACCCAGTGTTGCTCTAATCCTGACGCTGTAGACTCCTGCTCATCTGATGAAGAAAGCTCTATCGTCACTTGGCCTTCCAGACAAGATTCTCTGGCCCTGCCAGACATTACCTCGCAGGTGGCGGATGACATCATTTAGCCTGGTTCCTGCCTGAGGCTCCTAATTGACACCTCTCGCCTCACTCTCATAGTGACTTGGAAATTCCTCTGCTTGCACTGCCTTCACCCTCACAGAATGCCTCCTGTGTTAATCTCTATGCTTGACTTCTGACTGTAACCCATTGTCACACAAATGAGGCTCCTTGCCTCATCACCAGAAGCTGATATTAGACATATGCCCTCTATGAGAATCATGAAGGCTGAACATATCCCACACACAATAGACGACATAGGGGGCCTTTGTACAGTGAGTCACACCATCTCTCTCTATTCTTTCCCACTGGCGTTAAAACGTGCCTCCCCTCCCCCCTACAGTGTAAATTCTATGTATGGTTTGGGTGAACACCTGTTTTCATGTACTGCTTTTTTCTTAATTACTTTGTTATTGATTATTCATATTATTGATTGTTCTTTCTTTCCAATGTTGCTTTCCCTTAGGTGTCCCAAGGCATCATTCACCACTGCTACTTTCACACCTCACAGGCTAATACTTATGTACTTCAGACGACGCATGGTGTGCTGCGTGTTAACCACTAGCACTTCCCATGACCCACATTAAAGTACTGACTTGGAATGTGCGTGGAATACATATCCCTGCCCGACGATACACTATCTATTCTTATCTCCGGCGTCAAGATGCACACATTGCCCTACTCCAAAAATTGCATCTGATGGCTTCAGAAGCTGACAAACTCAGGAAGAGGTGGCGTGGCAAGATTTACTCTGCAAACTGTTCTTCCTATGCACGGGGGGACCTAATATGGGCTCGTCCTGGGGTCCCATTTGTAATGGAGAGGAGGTCAAAGATGTTGAGGGACGTTTTGTGTTCGTTAAGGGAAGGTTGGAGGGCAGACACATACTTATTGGCAACATTTATGCTCCCAATACTAACCAGGCCCCTTCTTACGTACACTCACTGAAGTGCTTTCCAGCTGGAGTGGTCTCAACTGCCTGATGAGAGGCAGCTTTAATAGTGTTTGAGGCACACAACTGGACCACTCATTCCCACCACTGTCCCGCACTGCTGCATCCTCTAATTCTCTTTCACTATGGAGCTGGTTACATCACTGGAACCTATTAGACATATGGCGGTTCCGTAATGCCTTCTTCAGGGTATATTCCCTCTACTCAGTCCCACAAGGGCTTCATGTACGTATTGAAAGACTAGTGTGTACAACAGATCATGTATAAGTAATAACACAAACTGACTATCTAGGCCGAACACACTCAGTCCACAATCTCCGGTATCTTCACCTAAACTGGGATGAAGCCCCACCCCCCCATCCCCACGTGGCAGCTGTAGCCCGTGGCACTTGAAGATCCTGCCTCTGTAAGTCAGATGATTAGTGACTACTTTGATTTGAACGAAGGTTCTGTTACCACACGTTCCATGGAGTGGGACACCTTTAAGGTGACCCTCCAGGGCCAATGCCTGGAACTGACTTGGAACATGCGCAAGCACTTAGATGGGGAGGTGCTCGCCGTGTAACTGCAGCGGCTGCGCCTTGAAACTGCGGTGACTCAAGACCCAAATAACCATCTGCTGTAAACGCACACAAAGAACATTCCGAACTCCTTGTAAGGATACAATGCTTAAACTATGCAGTGCACTCTGCAAAAATGCATGCAAAAGCAGATAGAACGGGCTCTCTCATTGTTTGGCTAATCTGTCAAGATCAACCTCGGCACCCCACCGCAGCATTACATTCAGCTGCTGGACCACTGCTTTACATGCAGTGCGAGATCCATGAGGCATTCCAACTCCACTGCACAACACTATATTAGTCTCCCACAGCATTTTCCGCAACTGGCTTTGATTCATTTTGCTCCAATACAACCCTCCACTGTATCAAAATAGACTAAAAGATGGAATTGGACGAACCCATTACACTGACTGAAATCCAAGACACAATCCGAGCCCTTCCCAATGGAAACCCCCCTGGCCTGGATGGACTGCCAGCAGAATTTTATAAAGCATATGCACCACAACTCGCACCCCGTTTACACAAGCTTTATGAGAAGGCCCTTGCTGACTTGGAGAAAGCGTTTGACTCCATGGAGTGGTTATTTCTATTCAACATCCTGCCATGGTTCAGAAGGGGGGCGTCGGTTCATTCCCATGATGAGACTGCTATACACTTTCCCAACAGTCAGAATAAAAACAGGCCCCTTTATCTCAGACCCCTTAGATAGAGAGAGGCACAAGACAGGGGTACCCTCTTTCCCCCCTTCTCTTTGCTCTGGCAATGGAACCCCTAGCTGTCTTCCTGCGAACACACAGCTGTTAGTGGGGCATACCCCTGGGATAAAGGACTCATTAAGTGTCTCTCTACGTGGACAAGCTCCTCATTTACTTGAAAGACCTCTCCCAATTCCCCATGGCAATAACAAACACGCTTAACACTTATGCATCCCTACCCGGATTACAAGTTAACTGGTCCAAATCTTATTTCTTCCCACCAACCCCCACTATGCATGATACCGACCCACTCCCTGTTGGCCCCTTCTTATCCTGGTAGCCAATCACTTTTAGGTACATTGGTGTCCAGATTTACCACACAGAGACCAACCTACTTGACTGGAACTTATCGCGAGCAATCACCTCCCTTAAATTCCAGATGACATTCTGGAAGACACTGCCTTTGTCAGTGATGGGCAAGGTGGCACTCCTTAAGATGGTTGTTTCACTTCACCTCCTGTACTTCTTTGCTAACCTCCAATTGTATATCTCTGCTTCATTCTTTTGATCTTTTGAACGTGGCATTTGCGGATTTATCTGGAATACCTCTGATTGCAAAGCAGCCCTCTTCAAACTCTACAAGCCAACAAACCAAGGAGAATTGGCACTCCCAAACCTAAAGCACTACTATGTAGCAGCACAGCTGCAATGGGTGGCAAGCTAGCTGTCCTCCAGTCATCGGTCAGACACAGCCATAGTATCCCTCCCTTTGACACATTCTAAAATGCTTCATCTGTTCCACCCCTGCTCAAATTCCCCATACCGCAACCCTTACTATTGCATGTGGCATATAGTTACTACCACAGATGTCTATACTTCACTAGAGCAACGATTCCTTATGCTCTGGCCATTGGTCTCCTGGGGACACCACAAGATCCCCATGTCACCATACTGACAGAACTACTACCTTGGCACACTGCAGATTTTCACACCCTGGGCAATCTCTACAACAAAGGTACGCTCCTCCAACATGAAACCCTAATGGATGATGCTGGGCTACCCTCTGGCAGCTTTCTAATCTATTGCTCTTTTATTGGCACACTGCAACAGGCATGTGAAGACCTAACACAAGAACCTCCCACACACCTTACCCTGCAGTAATCTGCAAGTGCTCGGCAATAGGAGACACCTGATACGTTGGCTGGAGGACTCACTGCAACATCACGCCTCCCAGCCACTTGTGGCTCTCTGAGATCAATGGGAAACAGACAGAAAGAGACACTTTACTGATAAGGAATGGTCTGCCCGGTTAGAAGGTCCAATTAACATACCGCGCAATGTATGGCTTTAATTAATACAGTTCTACATCACACAAAGGGCTTACCTCACACCTGATAGAATTAATAGATATTATAACCGACCCGATGCCAAGTGCCCGTGCTGCCACTTGATAAATGCATACCTTCTACATATGCTGTTGGCATGCCTGCAACTACATCATTATTGGAACAATGTATTGCGCCGGCTGTCTCACTGTGTGAACCGAACTATACCACACACATGGGAGAGGCCTACCTGCTGAGACTCTTCTGCAGAGATAAAATGCACAGAGTCACATACCGGTTTCTGGAACTGGGACTTATACTAGCTAAACAACTCGTCACCCGCAGATGGCGTACACCAGACCTGCCAAATTCCGAAGCGTGGCTGCAATCCCTGGGTGTCTGGGCACAAGCAGAGGGCATTGCCCTTCGTCGAGAGGATAACCTCTGCCTGTGTAAATATCCAATTGCAACCACCTGGGAAACGATTCTGGCAGACCTTCACATACCCATACCCACAACGTTAGAACATCAGACTACACTATCACCAAACAATACTGCCTGTATGTCAGTGACCCACCCCCATCTTCTGACTTATCAGGCGCACCACGTAGAACCCACTGACTCCTCCACTGACGCGCTGTATCACATTCCAGCACCCCCATCACTGCCACGCTTGCTAATGTGTCCACTATAATATATGAGAAGCACTACTAACATCCTTGCTGGATTTGAACGAAACTGACTCTGGGTCTGCATGCCTATACTTTTTTCCCCCATCCCCCTTTTTCCTTTTGACTCAGTATTCCACCCCCCCCCCCCTAATTTTTTCAACTCCATTTCTAGTGTCCTTAGCTGTTCCTTTTTGGTATTAAAGTTATAACATGTTTTAAAATGTTGATCTTAATGCATTGTCTTTACTCCTGGAACTGTAACCATACACGCACGTATACTGAACCAGCAATCAACCAACTTGAAAATAAGTATATTTACTTTAGAACACTGCTCAGCAACTTAACCACCAGACTTCCACTCCAGATGATAACATGCTACACTGAGTAAGTCTTCAACGTGTATATTATATGATGTAACATTACAAAAGAGGCCCAACTAAAAGAACTACCACAGGATGGACACAGGAAAAAGGATTTTCCTGTGTCCATCCTGATTTTTAAATCATTGGAATTACTAGGAAACAGGTATGTTTAACTCACCTAAGACCACACCTCTCCTATCCCTCCTGTGATTCACACTGACAAGACTACATCAGTGCTCCCAGGTATCCGGTAGGTCGTAGCACGCCCGCTCCGTAGCGGAACAAGAAGAAACCCAATGATGAAGCATGCCACTAAGGGGTAACCCTGGTGGGTGAGGGTTTTTCTAACAGGAAAATCCTTTTTCTTGTCCAGCCTGTGGTAGTTCTGTTAACTGTGCCTCTTTTGTAATGCTATACAGGCTATAAGGAGGACATACCCAGCCCCACAACCTCCTTCTCCCTCTTTGTTTTTGTACTATATGATGTGACATGTCTAATACTGCAAATTGTTCTCTTGTACATGCTGCGTTTCAGTAACAGTAAAGGCGTTGCAATGCACACAGAATGTGTTTAAGCAAAATACAATAAAAACATATTCAAACAAAAACAGAATGTACATAACACAGAATATGCAAATTTACAGACTGTTCACATATTGCTTATAGGCAAAGGTGAGGTAAGATAGTTATGCTGGCATTCAAGCAGTATCAATTGAGATTTCAGGCCTGTCTTGAAAGCTGTTAAAGAGGTGATAGTCTGTAAGTCAATGGGGTGGGAATTTTAATGTAGGGTCCCATATAGACAGTCAAAGCATGTGCTGGTTTCAAACTCACAAGCTGGTTCTTTGGTTGTGAGATAGAGTGTATTTGGCCAGCGTTTGTGATAAGTGTTAAGCAAGTACAGGCAACCAGCTATCTTGGATTTAGTTAAGGGAGGTGATAGTATGTTTTAGGATAAAAGAATAAGGGTCAGGTGGCAAGATGTATGACTTTTTGGGAGAGCAGCAAGAGAGATTTGGAGGCACGTTAAATGGCTATTTCACTAGTTGCTTCCACTCATGAGAAGGCTATCAAATGATATAGTTCAATACAGCAGTAGATGTTACTAAGAGGAATTAATCTAGCAGAGTGTTAGAGCTAATGAGCCAGCCAATGGTTCTACTGGCATGATTGGCGGTACAGTGTCATGGGTGAAGTGGATGTATCTGGGTGTGGTGATTGTTGGCAAAGATCATAGATGGTAGATTGCCTGAGGTTTGGCAGAGTTTTACATGAATGATTGCAAAGCCATCCAGTGTCAGATTGCTGTTGAAAGAATTAAATAAGAGGAAAGAGGAATATTTGATTGTAGCCAGCATTTCAGTTGTATGACAAACCAAAGAAGGTTGTTTTCAAATGGATGTGTTGAATAGAGAGAAAAGAGTGGGACTCAAGACTTGGCCTTTGGGATGCCCACAGGGAGGGGAGATTGAGTGGTGGAGAAGGAATCACTAAAGACAGATCAATGAGAGAGGTTATGAGGAGAGCAATTTCAGGGCTGGACTAGTAACTCTCAGGATAGTCATGGTCAGAAAATGGACAAGTATGAATCTTATCACCCAATCTCACTGTTGTGGATCTTAAAATCCTGGCCAAACTCTCAGCTAACAAACTGATGAAGGTTGTGACAACCTTGGTGCATTTGGATCAGAATGGGGTTATGCCTGGTCACTCAACTGCACTGAATCGTCGTAGGCTCCATAATAACCAAGCTTTGGCAGCATTTTCTTCCTTTGCCCATGCTATTGTTTCACTGGATGCAAATATCCCTTTGACTGTGTAGAATGGCCATGTTTGTTTGGAGTCTTTGAGAAGATGGGTTTTGCCCCAAGTATTGGAGATGGGTCCAATTGCTCTATGATAGACCCAGTGCCGGAGTGAGGGCTAATGTTGCGGGAGTTCAGGTTGTATGGAGGCGCGAGACATGGTTGTCCTCTATCGCCAATGTTGTTTGCACTGGCGATAGAGGGGCTGGCGAACTGAAGACAAGTGACGCGTAGATCTAGGGATGGCCAGGCGGCTCAGTTAGTGAGGAGCGAATTACCCTACATGCAGACGATATTTTGCTATATTTGACCCATGTACCTTCAACGATTCGAAGCCTTAATGATATCTTTCAGGTATTTAGGGAGGTCTTGGGGGTTTGCTATCAACTGGGACAAATCCTTACTGTTCCCAATAGACAACTGGGACTGGAATCAAACACTGGCCCTACTGCTCAGAGTGGAGATGTATATATTTAAATAATTAGGGATTTTGATAACCAGGCGCTCAGACTTGTACTATGACATTAAGGCGGTCATTCCGACCCTGGCGGTCATGGACCGCCAGGGCCGGAGACCGCAGGAGCACCGCCAACAGGCTGGCGGTGTTCCCAAGGGCATTCTGACCGCAGCGGTACAGCCGCGGTCAGAAATGGAAAACCGGCGGTGTACCGCCGGTTTTCCGCTGCCCTGGGGAATCCTCCATGGCGGCGCAGCTTGCTGCGCCGCCATGGGGATTCCGACCGCCATCCTGTTCGGAACAGGATGGCGGTATGGGGTGTCGTGGGGCCCCTGGGGGCCCCTGCAGTGCCCATGCCAATGGCATGGGCACTGCTGGGGCCCCCGTAACAGGGCCCCACTGAGAATTTCACGGGTGCAACTGCACCCGTCGCACCCTTTCCACTCCGCCGGCTCCATTCGGAGCCGGCATCCTCGTGGAAAGGGGTTTCCCACTGGGCGGGCGGGCGGCCTTCTGGCGGTCGCCCGCCCGCCCAGCGGGAAACACAGAATAACCGCGGCGGTCTTATGACCGCGCAGCGGTATTCTGGCGGCTCCCGCCGGCACCGCGGTTACCGCGGCCGGCGGGAGTCAGAATGACCCCCTAACTGTGGCCCCCTACTGACGCCCTTCAACCAGAATGTGGGGCACTGGCAGTCACTACCGATTTGCCTGATGGGGAGATCAGAGATGTTTAAGATGATAGCTCTCCCTCACTTCCTATACATTCTACAAAACACACCTTACAGAATCCTGGATGCATTCTTTACACAAGTCAAGGCGTTGGTGGGCACCCTTATTTGGGTGGGCGGGCAGCAGAGGGTGGCTGTGCGTACCCTACAAAGGTCCAAATACAAAGGGGAAATAGCACTGCTAAATATCTGCAAATATTACAAGGCAGCGCAGGTCTGTGTGATTAACTAATGGGCGTTCCCCCCCTGGGAAGACCCATCGTTTCAGGGTGATTGGTTGGCCCTAAGCAATAGCAGTTATCTACACTGGATGTACTGTGGTAAAATAGACAATGCTATGCCCGGCAAAGGGAGTGGGTGGTTCGGACTTGGAGGAAGTTAAGTAGGGAAATGGGCTGGGTTAACCAATTGACCCCAAGAACGCCACTGTGGGAGGGGTCCAGACTCCAAATAGTGATGAATTTGAGAGGTTTCTGGGACACCATAGGTATGTCCACTCTGGCAGAGGTGTGGGACGCTGAGTGGCCCCCTTTGCTCACATACAGAAGGATAACAGATGCCTAGCACACAGTGGCTGACATATGCCCAGATGAGGGCAGCTCTTCAGCTCAGCATCCCAGTGGATGTTGAGACGCAGGAGGATTATTCGCTGGAGATGAGACTGCTGGAAGGAGTAGTGCAGGAAAAACTGATTTCCTTGACATATGGTACACTGATGCGAAATATGCAGCCTCCCTTAACTGACCTGTGGGAAACCCAGATGCGAGAATCTGGTGACCTTGATGAAGATGATTGGAGGGTGGTACTTATGTTCCTGGTGGAGGTGGCCATTCCGGCATCGCTCAAACTTATTCAGCTTAAAATTCTGCATCAAGTCTACTACACCTGTACACTACTTCAAAGGCTGGGTACGGCAGACAGTGCTGAGTGCCTTCAGGGCTGTAGACAGGAGTGCACGTTCTACATTTGGAGCTGTCGCAAGATCAAGACTTGCTGGGGATGGTGAGAACTATGTTGGGGGGCATTAACGGGAACCCCCTGGGACTTTACCCGGGTCTGGCACTGCTGGGTATCTAGGGGCAGACAGATCATACACAATATCATAAACGTTTGGTTAAACTCTGCTGTATGGTGGCAAAATGAGATATCACTAGGAAGTGGGACTCGAGGATGGTTCCTCTGCATCAAGATGGTATGGACCATTGTTGAATACTGGAAAGGGTGGGAAGAGGTTGTGAACGGAAATACAAAAAGATATAGGGTGGCTAGGACACTGAGATTGGTTAGTAGGGGTACCCACAGTGGGATGTCTGCTTCCTCAGATACAGCACATAAAGCTGGGGAGAGGCACTCTTGGGCTTGACTCATTGACTGCTGGAAGTTTGTTTGAGGATGTAATAGGGTGGCAAATTGAATTGAACCTGTCATATTTTGTGCAATTAAAAGATAATGTACCATCAGGGAGGGGGGGCATGTTTATTTTCTTGGTATGTTGCTTGTTTGCCCTGCATATAAACAAATAAAATCTTTTTTTTAAATGGATGAGTGGTTAACTGTGTCAAACGCTACTGATAAGACAAAGAAAATAAAGGTAGAGGAATGGGATTTGTGATGTGCAGAGGAAACACATACACAAGTGAGAGCTTTCTCTGTGGAGCAGTAAGCACAGAAACTGTACTTGAATGGATTATAGAGCTTGCTATCTGAGATGCAGAGAGATGAATAAAGAGTAAGTATTTAAGCATCTAAGAGAAAACATACTTTCTGATTGTTTGAAGGGAAACAGATATCAGCAGTACGTGTTTTTATTTTTAGCAACGGTTATACAACTGTAGATTTTAAGCATTGAAGGCAGTGTCCAGGTAGAAGGAAGTAGGTGAGTAGAGAGTTAAGCAGGTCAGACCTCTGGAGAAGAGTGCAAGAGACTTTATAGTCTAGTGTCTGAATCAGTTGGTGGAGTTTAGTGGTATTAGCTAGAGAGGAGACAGGAGCAAGAAAGTAAAGTAAGAGGTGGAGTGAGGAGAGAGAGGAGAGATGGAGAGGAAGGGATGGCCAAAAAGGGGACAAGAAAGGATGGGACTCTCAAGAAAGATTTTAGAGGTGGAGTAGGAGGCAAAGTCAGAGGCGGAGAGAGACAATTCTGCTGTCCTGATTTCCTTCAGAAGGTGTCCATTATTTAAGTGCACAGGTGGGCGTACCTATCTTAGAACCTTTTGGTACAGGGAGGGAAGCTCTGCAGGCATAGATTTAACTGAACATAGTGGAACCCAGTATAAACAATTGAATTAAACAACGTCAGTCAGTTTGTACTTTGGTAAGAGCTGAACCAATATTTTGGGGCATCAAAAGAACTCCTTGGAAACATGGACTTATCCTCTGATCCTGATGAAGGCAGGGAAAGAGCCGCCTTTCTTTCAATGCAAGGGTAATAAAATAAAAGCACAAAGCACGAAGCACGAAGCAATCAGCACAAATGCCTGATGGAGATTTTCTTCATAAATGTCCAGTATACCTTTTAATGAAAACCTCCAGAACCTTTAATGTCATGTCTTGGTCATTGAGAATAGTAACTGCACCAAAATCTAACATACTTGGGGTACAGCCTCAACAGCCTCCACTGCTAAAGAAGAAAGAAGCTTATAAGGCTGCTGGCCTTGCAGGGAAAGAATGTTCTAACCAGTCCTGGAAGCTAGCCCTGTCAGTATGTTTGAAAGCTTTCTTTTTTAAATGGCAGCAAGTACGTTTCACTACTGTGATTTTTATATCAGTGTTGGAGCTAGAGTATTGGTGATCAACTGAATGAATGCTGTCACAGCTACTCTATATTGTCTATTGGAATGACCAAAGCAAGAAGGTGCTGAAGCAGAGATGGCAGTGATCGCTCAGCGCTGCTTCCCTGGAGTTACCTCTTTCAATAGACAACAGAGGCACCCAAAGGATCAGCTTCTCTGGTTGTGCCTCAATGGTTTGGAGAAATATAATTTGGGGCCACACCATCAGTCACTCAGGCCAAGACAGTATCATCCAGAAGAAGAATCTGGAGCCCTTGCTCTACGGTTTAAAACAAGTTTATCTACAACTCAACCACAGAGAGAAAAAATGTTCAGTGGCAAATCTCTGTTAGTATTACTTAAACAAGAAGACCAATTACATGTATTTAGCACTTATTTTCAGTCAGTAGAGAATCAGTAAAGCATCCTTGGCTGCCTGTAGCACAAACATATCCAGCTGTGAAGTCTTCAGGACATTAAAGGAAGCACGCAATCTAAACTGTAACTTCTTGATTGCTTAAATATGCTTCTCCAAGAAAAACACCACCAATAAAATGCTTAAAGTGTACACCATTTAACGTATAATTGGCTCCCTGCCCTTTGGCTGCTTCAATAGATTGTGCTCATAGAGAAACATAAAAACAAGTCGAATGAATATATAAAAAAGATAGTCACAGTAACTAGTATGCACAGTGCATTAGGGGGTCGGTGCGACTGTGAGCCAAGGCTGCACATCAACATTTACTCAGACACACTTCTGATTTACATAGATTCACAGGAACTGAGAACAGACAAAGATCACGAGTCCTATTTAAAATAACCATTCATGTTCTCAACTGTTGCAGCGCTTTCGCAGCATACTTAATCTCTGTCCTTACCCTGGTTGCCTCACACTTACTCTTAATTGTAAGTTGTTGAGCTTTTTGGTACTCTGTTTCTTTGATGGCCAGTGGTTTCACGAATAGAGCAATTTCACATATAATATCTGGATTCAGGCTATTCAAAAAAGCCAGAGCACTACAGGGTATTGCACCCTGAGCCCTTTTCAAACCTGCCACCAATTGTTCTTATGTGCACACAAGATTGTTATTCCCATTCCATCATGCTTCTCAACCCATCTTCAGTCCTAAATGGAGGTCAACTGATGTGAGGAGTGTGTTAGCAATATGAACTTCTGATGTCAGTACATAATTAATCCATATTATTTTCATTTTTACAACTCGTATAGTTGTGTTATTTCTCGATATAAGTTATAACATTTCTATAGGGTGCAATAGATGTTTTGTATATCACACAGTTTCATAATGTAAGATAAACCATCTACTTACGTTGGGAATACAGCAATATCTGAAACTCTAGTAGAGCACAGGTGAAAAGCTGCACCACGTTCTCTACTCCGAGTAGTTCAAAAACATCTTTTACTGGAAAGTCAAACAGCGGCAGTTCACTGGTGCTTGGCCTCTGGCAAATAATTGGTCCATAGACACCCGAAAACTTTAAAGATCTCCCTGCTGGAGGAAGAGGGACTTCATAAAGAATATTGTATATGTAACTTTCTAAGGGCAATGGTGGCGGTTGGAGGGATGTCACAGCTCGATGAAGTTGCTCCAGCACTTTTTTGCAGGCTTTCATGAATGACATTGGAGTGATGAGGCAAATGCATTTAGAGACATACAAAGTATCTCGAGAAATGTCATAAGAGTTGAAGCGTTGCAGTTTTGATACTGGGATTTCATTGCAGTCTTCTAGGCTGCTATCACTGTCTTTGCCATTGGTAGATGGAGTATGAATTATGTCATATTCAGCATTGTGCATATGATATAACGTCTGCATTGCACTACAAATTTGTTTGCTGGTTACTTCTTCATAAAATGTGAGAGCAAATCCAAATGTTCTTGAGCCATCTTCCCGCGTGATGATAAATGAATGGAACTGAGGATCTCTTGGGTCAGCCTGTGTCTTGAAGGAAAGCCCTTTGGGCATGCAAAGCTGTAAAAACATAAAGAACATATCAGTCAAACATTGTTCTACTACAAACACGGCTAGTGTAGTGTTTATGACTTTTTTTTTTAGAATTGGAGACCTAAGATTCAATGTGCCATGATCCCACCTAATACTTAGAAGGGCAGCTTCTCAGGTATGAATGCCAATGTGTGCAATGCACAGAGGATATTGTGCTGAGAACATGAAAAATAGCGTTTTGGGATTTACTAGGATTTCCCCATTTTTAAACTTATTTGCATATTCATAGAGCCTGTGGTGTCCATGATTCAGTGAACAGAGCAAAGTTTCCAGTCTAAGGGGCTCATTCTGAGCCCGGCGGGCGGCGGGCGCCGCCCACCGGGCGGAAACCGCCGAAAGACCGCACCGCGGTCAATAGACCGCGGGGGTCATTTTGACTTTCCCGCTGGGCCGGCGGGCGATCGCCAGAAGATCGCCCGCCGGCCCAGCGGGAAAGCCCCTGCAACGAGGAAGCCGGCTCCGAATGGAGCCGGCAGAGTTGCAGGGGTGCGACGGGTGCAGTAGCACCCGTCGCGATTTTCACTGTCTGCATAGCAGACAGTGAAAATCTTTGTGGGGCCCTGTTAGGGGGCCCCTGCACTGCCCATGCCAGTAGCATTGGGCAGTGCAGGGGCCCCCAGGGGCCCCACGACACCCGTTCCCGCCATCCTGTTCCTGGCGGGTTTTACCGCCAGGAACAGGATGGCGGGAAGGGGGTCGGAATCCCCATGCTTGCAGCGCCGCCATGGAGGATTCTCTGGCCCAGGGGAAATCCGGCGGGAAACCGCCGGATCCCCTTTTCTGACCGCGGCTTTACCGCCGCGGTCAGAATGGGCACTGAAGCACCGCCAGCCTGTTGGCAGTGCTTCCGTTGCCCGTGGCCCTGGCGGTTTAGGACCGCCAGGGTCAGAATGAGGGCCTAAACTTATATTGCTATTTTAATGAGATTCATCTGCAGTACCATGGTTTTTCTCAATAATTGACAAAATAATGTTGTCCATTTATGAATACAAGAACTGCCAACATTTTAAAGCAAATATTGGCAAAGCCAGTAGGACTGACGTTGGCCACCATCCTTATGATTTTATCAATGCTTGCTTTGTTTTGTCATGGTTTTTGCAGAACTTTTTTTGGGGAAAGCTTACAGGTCCTCATCAATCTAAAAAAAATTGGCTAATAGCAAAAATATTTTTTGTGTCAATAGATTCTGAAAAAACCCAGATTTGATTGCTTTAGAAGTCAAGTGACCTGGACAAGTTGAAGAGCACCTCACCATTACAAGCAGTGGTATCACTGTACATTACCAAACAACTGCACTGTCTGAGCCCCAACCGTATCTCCAATGCTCAATTGGGAAAGCTTTTCTTAAGCAAATCTTGGCTGCTGAGCTGAAGGACCTCCAGATTAAAGAACAGAACCCTAAATGGCCCTTCCTTTCCAAGATTACCAACTGCACGCTTTGTGGATATAAGTTTGAGTCTTTTAATCACTTGTTATGCTACTGTCCGGCAATGCTATGTGCCCAGCGCACCCTGCTAAAACAACTTTTTTTTTAACACAGCGATCTTGCAACAAGGTGAGGAACTTTGTTTTTACCACCACAGTCCCAATGAAACTGGCCAAATTTGGCAAATATATCAGCCTCACACAAGAATTGCTTAAAGGAACATAACAAGTCTAGGCAGACCCTGCACAGAATAAACTACTTCCACCTCAGCAAGTTATTGGCGGCATGTGGTGGTCGCCGTTTTTATGATCCTCGGCAACACTTACATTCGCAACCAACAGTTGACCTACAGCTCCCTATTTAAGGCCATCTCTTGATCAGTTTGAACTTTTTAACTATTAGCCTTTTTTCAAATAACTGTATTTTTAAGCTTTTAATGCCACTCTAAGGCACTTTTATACTCTGGGGTGAATGTCTTTGTTTGTTTGTTGTCATAATTGGGTTTAACACACTTTATGGACATTTCAGTCATTGTCGAGCACTTTATTTGTTTGCTGCTATAATCCTTTTTAAAGTGGATGCACTTTATGGACACTTCTGCCATCATCAAGCATTATACATATTTGCTGCTATAATTCTAGGCACTTCCTAGAGCATTACACACTGTAAGTTTTACAGTGCACTTTATATGCTTGCCCACATAACTCCTGGTACTAGCCCTGCTCAGCTTAATCATTTGTAAAGGTTTTTTCTTTTCTCTTTGTTGAGTGAATAAATGGTAAACATTTGAAATATTTGCACAATAAAATATGATTACGTCAAAGCTCTTTACATACAGTGTCAGAATTTACAGGTCCCCTTGACCACTTTAGCTGTCAAAGAGAGGCTTCATAAGGAGACAAACTTGTTTTGTACATGGGACTTTCTTTTGCATCACCTCAAGATGATACTAGCAAATGCATGTAGGATGACACCAGAAACAAGTGATTTGATAGTCAGCAATACAAATCTAACCAAATTACAATTTATTACAATGTATGTTTTAATGTCAGCCGTCAAAAACAACAAACCAATGTTTTATATTGTTGAACAAATAAAATCTTGAAGGAATTCCTCCCTTCTCTGTGATAATTAAATAGTAATGGCAAATAAAGGAAGCATGGTGAAGGCCACCACAGCAGCAGTACAAAAAAGGCTCAGTGAAGCATGAGAAGATGGAAAATGTCACAGAAACACTGCACAAACAAGCAAGCAATAGCAGAGCCAATTGGTCTCTCCTTTGTGGGCTATTGGGTTTGCAAATAGCTTTTAGCCATGCTGCACATCATCTCAGATGCTGTGCATCATGTGTAAAGGCTTCTTTTTTTTTTTAAAGCCTTTGATGCTGCTGCCCGCATCATTCTGTAGGCACAAGTACCACGCCTGTGAGCCTACAAAATGATGGTGGTGCCTTTTTCCCCCTTTTTAATTACCGATCCAAGTTGTAGGGGAAGCAATACAGTGGAGGGTGGAGGACACCTAAGCAGCACTGGGGGCGGGGGACACTGAAACAACACAGGACACCTAAGCAACACGGGGAAAGGAGAGGTGTAAACAAAAGCAAAATAGGGAAGGGCACGGGGTGAGGAAACAATATGGGACTCTGAAGCAACACCGGGAGGGTGGGAGTTACATAGAAGCAACACAGGGTGGGGAAAGTAAAAGGGAGGGTGCAGGTGGGGGAAGAACAATGGGGAGAGAGAAGAAGGGCGTGAGTGGGAGTAAGCAACATGGAGCGTGCAGGAAGCAATGGGGAGAAACACACAGGCGAGAACAATAGGAAAGGGGCGGAGAGAAGCACACTGGTGACAGAGAGCATCACAAGTGCAGGGGGAGAGGGAGAGATCTCAAAAACATATGCACTTTTATGGACTACTTAGCATCAAAGAATACAATTCTGTGCTTGGAAAGCAAGCAGTGGAAGCAGAGATGCCAGTCAACCAAAGAGATGGTAATAGGCAATGCGCAAAACACAAGATTGACAAGCTATGACATGAATAAGAAGCAGCCAAACGAAAGTGACAGGAAAGCCAATCAATTTTAAGCAATGGGAGGACTCCAAGTTTCTCTATGATCTTGGTAAGCCAAAACATGTTTTGTAACAGAAAGTGCATGCATTGGCTAGTAGGCTTAACGTATAAATTATATTGAGGATATGAATCAAGCTCGGAATCTGAAAGATCGGGAATATCAGTGAATGATATAATACATTTGCATATTCCACAGAGAGGCGCAATTCTGCTTTGTTGAAGACTAACAAAAACTACATATATGAAGCTGAAAGATATTTTGATTAAGCACACCAGCCTCTTCCTCGTAGCAGAAATGCCACTCAAGTAAAAATTAAGCATAGAAATGTGATACAAACCATTCCCACTGCATCCTGATCATAAGGATTCCATTCTACATTCTCTGGGTAATGCGCAAGAACTTTAGACTTAAAAGTGCGTCTTAGAGGAGTCTGTTCAAAATTCTCCCCTAGAAGAAAACAACACAAAGGTTACAATTATTTTGCATACTTTCATGTTCAAACAATAGGAAAAAAGGTAGAAAATCAGGACAAAACCAGTTAGGAATCAAATTTGCATGTCAAAGGAGAACACAGAAGAGGAGTCGAAGTGCAGGCGTTATTGCCCAAAAGAAAACAAACCGTGAGATTAGTAGCAGTGTACAAGATTATTCATTTGTGCCTTCCTTTAACTCAGATCCTTATGGAATCAGAACTGTAGTACCAAATCAGTAGTTTGCAATTTACCTGACATTAAAAAAAATTGATGTCTTGATGAAAACATGTTTTAAAGTGTTTAAAACATTTGCTTTAAACATTTGCATTAAAGGAAAGCACAACCAGACAATAAACAACATGCATAAAAGTTTGAAATTACAAACAAAACTAGCATAGTGTAAGCTTTGAAAACCAATGAAGGCTTTTGCTATTTTTTTCCAATCAAAGCACCAAAGTAATATTAAAATCCACCACCTTCTACAACAGCGAACTTTGAAGAAAAGTACATGAAAAGAATCTTAAAGTTAAAAGTGGAAGTCCAAGAAATGCCACCAAGCAGGTGGCTGCAGAAGAAACAGAAAGACATTCTGCTTCATTTGGCATTATTTTACCTTCAGCTGCGCTTGATATAAAACGGCCGACACCATCTCGTGCTTTTGAAGCCTGTATGTACTCGCATAATGCTATATAACAGATAAAATAACAACACATTACAAAGTAATAAACTATAAACTTGAAAAGTTACTAAAAGATTGCAGTTGCCAAATTAAATGCTACGCATACTGTCTTTCCCAAAAACCTATTTGACATTGTTTCCACGACTATGGTACTGTAAACTAAGGGGGCTTGTTCACAATATCTGCATTAGTGATTTGAGATTCTGTCATTGGGCTCATACTCTCTGGAGGAGAGTCTGATGTGATGCTGATCGACTGATGACCTGAAGACGAAGACTGACTTTGTTGCTGATCCATACCGAGGATAGGTAGATATGACAATGTGACTGAATTATCTTTTTGTGCCTTTTCTTTCTAGGTACCAACTGCACTGTCTAAGTAGTTTTTTTTAGCTAGATGTTTTCTAAATTTTTGTTCTAAATTGTTTTGCATGAAGTCCCACATGCCGATGTTAATCTGGGTTAGGTGAGGGTTTCTGCCCTATGACTACTGACAGATCACAGAGACAAATGGTTGATGGACTGATTTGCTGAACTATATTACACATGTTGACTCATTTGTCTTTGATTCATTTGTTGACTCATGCTAATGCTTTAAAATGTACTCTGATGCAAGTTCTGTTAGGTTATGTTTTTGGTGCCTTCTAATGAATTAATGCAGAATTTAGCTTGAATTGAATAAAGGTTGAACTAATCTCATGACTTAGTTTTGTAACTAATAGGGAAATAAAATTACTAAAACGTATACTGAGTTGTGATTATTCATGACTGGAAGGTCATGGTGTGATGATTATTAATTGCTGATTAATGACTAAATTAATTGTCATTGAATTTTGTGTATTGATTATTGAGAACCATTGGTCACATCATAGCTTGGTTACTCCATACGAATCAAAAGGTTCATCGACCTATGCGCGTCCCCTTGTAAGTTTGCTTATCAAGCACTAGGCGCGGCCAGCATGACCAAGACTTAGCAACTGATATTATTGTTATATTCACAGCAGTCAAAGTCACAATATTGAGATATATTATCCAATTGCGTTAATCAATTCCTGTGTTAAAAGTGAAATCCAGACGGAGATGGTAAGACACATTTGCAAAATGATCAGTACTTCATTCCTATTCTTACACGTCATGACGACTACGAAACGTCGAAAATAGGAGACGATTGCTTCTGCTGCCAATTTAGGTAATTTTCCATTTCCCCTCAAGCTAGTTCAACTATTCTTCGGCATGTATTACTGATGAGAGAGTTGAGAAATGTGGATCAGCTCCAGAATGGCAGGATGAATCAAGGGTTTGGAAGGAAGTATCCACTCCAGTTGCAGATAATTGAATACAAGGTTTTAGAGTACAGATAACACGACTGAATTGATGACTAGGTGCCAGATGTACGAAGCATTTTGCATGACGCAAACTCGCAGATAGGAAGGGGTGTTCCCTTCCTATTTGCGATTCGCACCGCGATGCAGAATTGCTTTGTGACCGCGAACGCGGTCGCAAAGCAATTCGCAGTTAGCACCCATGTCAAGTGGGTGCTAACTCATTCGCAAAAGGGAAGGGGTCTAATGGACTACTGCCTACTCTGAAAAAACGAAACCAAATAGTTTCATTTTTTCTTTTGTATTGCAGCTCGTTTTCCTTTAAGGAAAACGGGCTACAATACAAAAAAAAAAAACTGCTTTATTAAAAAAGCAGTCACAGACATGGAGGTCTGCTGTCTCCAGCAGGCCACCATCCCTGTGAGTGCAGGGAATCGCAAGGGGGTCGCAAATTGCGACCCACCTCATTAATATTAATGAGGTGGGTCTTTGCGACCCCCTTGCGATTCGCAGAAGGTGTCTGAGACACAATTCTGCATATGATTTTGCGACTCGGAAATTGCGAGTTGCACCGACTCGCAATTTCCGAGTCGCAAAATCCAATCTTCCTACATCTGGCCCTAGATTCTTTTTTGGTTTGAAACGTTTTCAAATACAGCTTAAAATGCATACAAAACACCACGTATAGGTAAATATTAAAAAGTAACAATATTTTAAAACAAACATGTTCCTTACACAAAATATACATATTTTAACCCAAGTACGTTCTGTAGGTAAATTGCTATAACTGTGTCTTGATTAACATGTATAGGAACATTCAATTAATTCTATGGCTATGCTTTGGTTGTTCAAGTTTAGTTCTTTTCCAGTAGAACGTATGAACAAATGAGTAAACATAATATTTATGTTCATAAGCATCCCATGGGTGGCCAATAGCTGCCTAGCCTGTACATGATGATCAAAAATGTTCATGATCAACTTCTATCTTTTTTTGCACAGCGTAGCAAATATATTTTTATTGATGGGTACAGTAGATAGGAATGGGGACAGAGATATGGGCCAGTAATTGGAGAGGGCCTTGCCTTGCCATTCGGGTGGGCTGTTCCTTTGAGGAGCTGGGTCAAAACTGGTTGCTGAGTAAGGCAGTCCTCCAATGAGAGTGGCAAAGTGGTAAAACAGATAGATTGGAATGCTACTTTCTGTTCTTATAACGGATCAACAATTAATTTAATTGTATTCAATTTAAGAAATGAAAAATTAAAGTTGATTTTCTTCAGTTAGAAGTCGTGGGTAAAAAAGCATACACAAGCACTGAATGGTAAACAAAATTATTTGTTTGTCATGTAGAATAAATCTAGCAAAAATGTCCTTTAATGACCAAAACCTCCCGTTATTATAATAAACTTTCTTTCATAGAAGTGCTTCTAGTTACAAACAACAGAGGCAATATGAAATGTTTCACAACAAATCAGCAGGTAGCACAAAGACAATATGGTCCTTTTAAGTATGAAATGTAAAACCACGCATTATAATGGGAAAGCCTTCAGGACAGTCTGCTACCCACAAAATAAACTCTTGAGTTGCTAGCAACATTTTTGACGCAAGGACACATTTAGAGCTCAAATGTACCGCGAAATGGCAGATTTGCATTTCTCATAGTTACACGTAATTTCACGTAGTTTTGCTGAAAGGATATTTTGCGCACCATAGATAGGTTGGGGAGAGCCCCTCAGATCAGAAAGGCACCAAGGCAGAGGTAAAAGAACACTGTTTAGCTTGGGAAGAGGTACTATTAGGTTTCATGAACACCTCAGTACATGATAAACTGCCTTAGGTGCACTAGGCAATAGGGTCTGGTTATTCCTCCCTTTGGCAAGGACAGTTCATTGGTAAATGGCTGGATGCCTCCTACTGGAAGATGTCAGGACCGCCTAAAACGCACTCCTTGTGGTTCTGCTAGCCCCTATGATTTCCGTAACTGAATATTATTCCCTGCAGCAGTGACAGCACCACATGATTACTTCCCTCAGTGCACAAGGTTTATAACTTTAAATGAGTGAGTGGCATGATGCGTTAGCAAAATAGTTGTATTTTATATGTACATGAATATTACACTGAAAAAATAAATATATGATTCTAGCTATGTATGATTACATCTCCAACACGGAAAACACTTAATAAAATCGGTTGAAAAAAGATTTCCATTTAGATTAAGAAAACATAAAAAATAATTATAATGGGGAACAGGTAAAGCAAACCAATCTGAAGAAAAACAAAGCATTTAGGAAATGTTTCTAGGCAATGCTGAGCTGGCTTGTCCACAATTAGTGGCTAGAACCTAAAATTAAAAAACTGATATGTATAAAAATTACAAATCAGTGTAGTCAGGAGCAGTAAATTGTTAAAGTATATTTATATATATCAATGGCCAGCAGGCAAAAGGAGGAAAGTGGGATAGGCCAATCAACATGTGATTCAGTCTCATTTACGTACACATGCTAAATTGTAGTATAAAAAAAGCTCCCCAAGTCAAATTTCCTTTGTTATGATCCTCCAGGTTGTGTTTGGGCATTAGGACTAAAAATTGAGATTATTCATGCTTCGTGTATGTAACTAAAGCATTTTCACTGTTTTGCTTTTAGTTTCACCCTCAGCTGGTGTAAATATTTCCAGATGTTTTAGAGAAACTAAGGCTTAAAAATTGTGATATGTGTCCCTGCAGTACTCCCGCAGAACTCCTACATTCTGATGGTGCTGGTCCCATGGGACTGAGCGATGTGATTGGTGGTCACACCATGAAAAAAATATTGTGGCTGCCATTAGAAGACTCACCCAGTCTCTGAAAAAAACACACAAAGGACATATAGGAGGCCTATATGGGGATACCCTGACCGCATAGCCTAGAGAGGCAAAAAACAAAAACAATTTTGTGTGGTTTTGCAGCGGTCCCGTGGAACAGTCAAAGGAGCCAACATGGCACCCCATGTGCTCCAGAGTTATAGTTATCGTAGAGCACGAGTTATAGTTACTTGAGACAATCATCACTATAACTGCTGAATTACTATGGTTTCGTACAAGCAAAATCTGACCCTAACTTTAACATACCTGCAACCATTGTTTTTTTAAGTGAATTTCTATGTTTATTAAATTCTATTTCCTAACTATAATGTTCCTATAACCTTTAGTTTTTCCAGTGAATTTCTATGTTTTTTTCACATTAAGTAATATTTAATTACTTTACGTTAATCCAACAACCACAGCGCATGACCGAAAACCCCGTATAAGCACCCAACCCCATGCGACGCAAGGCCTTTGGCTGTGTGTAGTGGGTGTTGGCCACAGGGCCTGCGGCCAACCCTCGATAGGTCCCCCTCCCTGCCCGATTTGGGCCTCATGGCCCCCCAACCCTGGGGTACAGCAAATCTGGTCTGATTTTGACCCCAGGAACCCTCGTAACTCGGGGGCTACTCAAATATTTTAACGGAGAGGGGGTCTCGCGACCACCCCATTCCTGGGCCAATTTTGCCCCTGGGGACCCCATTCCCGGGGCACAGTTAATTATTAGGAGGGGAGAGGGGCTGTGTGCCCCTGTGGGCAGTAAACCGTTATTTCCTGAGGGTGGGCACCTCAGGAGATAGCAGGAGCAGGCCCTTGGGGGTGGCAGTCCCCAGGGAGATAGTGTTCCCTGGGGCCATACATGCGGATTTAAACCAAAAAATAAAAAGCACGATCTGCAAACCAAGATCTAGCTTCCTGACACATTTAATGTAATACCGGTCAGTGGTTTGGGCTGTAGTTGTGTCTAGAGACCCTATGGGGAAAACATGTTTTGGGACCCCTCCCTTTTTCTCGCCCCCACTTGTCAAATCACCCCAAAACTTTAAAGACAGCAGCTGAAGTGAGTGGCATACTAATTTTGAAAAATTTGTGGAGATTCATCAAACAGTGCCAAAGTTATTGACAAAACAAAAAACACTGTTCATATGGAAACTACGTCCTAACATAACTACCTACTGCCATCTGCCAGTTACATTTAAATATATATCTATATAAAAAAAATGTACTTACCCAGTAGACATCTGTTTGTGGCATGTAGTGCTATAGATTTACATGCTCTGCATACTTCAGCCATCTAGTGTTGGGTTTGGAGTGTTACAAGGTGTTTTTCTTCGATAAGCATTTTCGAGTCATGGGATCGAGTGGCTCCTCCGCCTCTGTGATACTGTTCATGGGCATGGAGTCCTTTGTTAGATTGTTTTCCAGCAGGCCGGTGAGATAGAGTATAGGAGAAGTATAGAGAAAGAGATGTACATTCAAGTGTTTGTACATATGTACAAATATATACAATTATAAGGTAACTGAAATGGCACAGGCGTCCAGGGAGTAGGGTGGGCATATGTGAATTTACAGCACTACATACCACGAACAGAAGTATTCTGGGTAAGTAACATTTTCCGTTCAATGGCATGTGTGGCTGTAGATACACATGCTCTGCATAGACTGTAAAGCAGTCTCTTCATGAAAGGGGTGGATAGCCTGTGGGAGTTGCAGTTGCAGTTGTCTGGAAAAGTGCTCTTAGTACAGCCTGTCCTACATTGGCTTCTGACATTCTAGTACATCTACACAGTAATGATTTTTAAAAGTATGCAGTGTAGACCAAGTAGCTGCTTTACAAATGTCAACTAAAGGAATGTTTGGCAAGAACACCATAGTGGCACCTTTCTTCCTAGTGGAATGTGCTCTAGGAGTTAGTGGCAACTGTCTTTTTGCTTTACCATAACAAGTTTGTATGCACTTAAGAGATTGCTTTACCTCATGCGGTACTGAAAAAGCTACAAAAAGCTGTTTAGTTTTCCTAAACTCTTCAGTCCTGTCAATGTAACATGAGTGCCCGTTTGACATCTAAACTGTGGAGCGCTCTTTCTCCCACGGAATCAGGCTGCAGAAAGAAAACCGGCAACTCAATGGTTTGATTGATGTGGAATTGAGAAACTACTTTTGGTAGGAACCTTGGGTTTGTACAGAAGACCACCTTGTCTTTGTGTATTTCAAAGCAAGGTTCTTCTAAAGTTAATGCCTGGAGCTCACCTACACATCTGAGTGATGTAATAGTGACTAAAAAAGCCACCTTCCAAGAATGGAACTGAATAGGACATGAATGAAGTTGCTCAAAAGAAGGGCCCATTAGCCTAGTGGGTACGATATTGAGATTCCAGGATGGGACTGGGAGGGGGGTAGTCTAGTTGGGATTACTCTCTTAAGTCCTTCCATAAAGGCTTTAATAACTGGTATTCTGAACAAAGAAGTATGTTGCCTGTTTTGTAAATATGCAGCTATGGCTTCAAGATGTAATCGGATTGAAGAGTAAGCCAAGTTTGCTTTTTGCAAGTGAAGCAAATAGGAAACAATATCTTGAACAGATGATTTAATGGGGTCAGTGTTTTTGGATTGCCGGTAGCAGACAACCCATTTCCATTTCGCTGCATAACATGCTCTAGCTGTTGGCCTACGAGCTTCCTTAAGACTCTCCATATACTCAGAAGGTAACTAGAGGTAACTAAACGCTGTGACTTCAGGAGACATATCACAAGGTTGAGTGACTTGGGATCTTGATGTATGATTTGTCCTTGGTCTCGTGTGAGAAGGTCCAGCCTGTTGGAGAGCTTCTCGTGGGGAACCTCCGAGAAGTCCAGAAGTGTTGTGAACCATGGCTGAGGTGCCCAAGTGGGAGCTACCAGGATCATGGTGACAGATGTCTGACTGAGTTTCCGAACCAGAAATGGAATAAGAGGGATAGGTGGAAAAGTGTAGGAAAATATCCCTGACCAGCTCATCCATACAGCGTTGCCCTTGAACAGAGGGTGAGTGTACCTGGATGTGAAGCTTGGGCATTTTTCATTCTCAACTGTGGTGAAAAAGTCTATTTGAGGAGTTCCCCACTTTTGGAAGCATTTTTGAAGGACTGGTAGGTAAAGTTCCCATTCGTGGACATGCTGATGCACCTTGATGAGCAGGTCTGCAAACTCGTTGTCTGTTCCTGGAAGATACTCTGCCAGTAGATGAAAGTGGTGGTGACGAGGCCACTTCCATACAGCTTGTGCAAGTTGTGATAACTGGAATGACTGTGTTCCCCCACCCGTGTTTTTGGATATAATACATTGCTGTAATGTTGTCCATGTGGACTAAGACAACTTTGTGTGACAGGTGAGGAAGGAAAGCTCTCAGGGCTAGAAATACCTCTTGAAGCTCCAGATAACTGATGTGCATGGATTGGTGACTGAGATCCCAGATGCCCTGGATTGCGAAGTCCTGAAGATGTGCGCCAGAACACATGAGGGATGCATCTGTAGTCAGAATGACCTGAGGCACAGGGTCTCGAAAAGGCCGCCCTTTTAATAGGTTGGTGGAGTTCCACCATTGCAGAGATTGGCAAGTTTGGCAGTCTAACAACACTAGATCCTGAAGCTGATCCTCTGACTGAGACAAGTGACAAGACAGACATTGCCGTAGTGGACACATGTGGAGCCTGGCTTGAGGGACAATAGCAATACAGGATGCCATCATCCCTAAGAGGCGCATGACAGCCCTGACTGTGCAAGTATGATTCTCCTGAAACTGAGGAAGAAGATGCTGGAAACTGTGAACGTGGGCTGTATTAGGGTATTCTAACCCCAGCTCTTCATTGAGAATGGCTCCTAGATACGGCTGAATTTGGAGAGGTTGTAGGAGGGATTTGAGAAAGTTGATTGTGAACCCTAATTTGTGCAGAAGATTTACTGTGGTTTGTGTGTGGGACTGACACTGCTGTAGTATGCTGGCTTTGATGAGCCAGTCATCTAGGTAAGGAAACACATGTATTTTCTGACTTCTGAGATGTGCTGTGACAACAGCTAGGCACTTGGTAAATACCCTGGAAGCGTTCGTGACTTCAAAAGGGAGTACTTTGAATTGATAATGTTTTCCTGTAACCACAAATCTTAGGTATTTACTGTGTGCAGGGTGGATGGGGATGTGGAAGTAGGCATCCTTCAAATCTAGAGCTATCATGAAGTTGCCTTGTTGAAGGTGTGAAATAACATCCTGAAGAGCAACCATGTGCAAGTGTTCTGAGAGTATTTAGTGGTGGGCTCTGAGATCCAGTATGGGTCTGAGTGACCTGTCTTTTTGGGGGATGAGGAAGTATAGGTAGTATACTCCTGTTCCCTGATACTGTAATGGCCCCTTTGAGGAGTGGAGATTGCACTTCTTCTTTTATGAGATAACCTGTGTGCGGGGGGCAATGTTTGGTGGTATGGAAGTAAGCTCCAGACAATAACCATGTTGGATAATGGAGAGGATCCATAGATCTGATGTTATGTCTGTTCATTGCATGCAGTAATACTGAAGGTGGCCCCCTACAGGTGTGGTGTGTGGTTTGGAGAAATGTATATAGTCAGTGTTTTCCTGACAAGGATGAGCCATGGGTGGTAGTGCTCTTGCCCTTGCTTCTGAAATTGTTGCCTCATTATGTCCCTCTGATAGAACCTCGAGAGTACGAGGTTGAGGCTTGTTTAGTTTGGGAGGTGGCTGGGACAGAGTTTGTTGATGTTCTATAATCGCCTCTGTATGTTGGACAATGTGTGTAACCTGTGTGTTTGGAACTGAAGAGCACCCATGGCCTTTGCAGTGTCTGTATCTTCCTTTAATTCCTCAAGTGTGGAGTCAACTTGAGGGACAAAGAGATGCTCCTTGTCAAAGGGCATGTTAAGCACCGCTTATTGTACTTCTGGCTTGAGGCTGGAGCATCTATGCTATGCACGCCTCCTCAATAAGATACTGGTGTTTATCCCATGTGCAGCTGTATCGGCAGCATCTAATGCACACTGAATTATATTGTTCGCAATTGTTTGCCCTGCTGAAACAATCTGCTCGCCATGTTTTTGTTGCTCTTCTGGAAGATATTGGAAGAGCTCCTCCATATCACTGTGGTGAGCCCATTCGTACCTAGAAAGCAAGGCCTGTGAACTGACAATACGCCAATGGTTTGCTGCTTGTGCAGCCACTTTCTTGTGTGCCGCATCAAGCCTCTTCCTCTCCTTTTCTGGTGGAGTAGAGTCCCCAGTAGCCTGGCTGTTAGCCCTCTTTCTGGCGGTGGTAGTCACTATCGAATCTGGTGGGACCTGATGAATAGTGGGTCGGAAGGTGCAGGCTTGTATTTCTTGTCCACCCTGGGTGTTATAATCAAAGAGCGGACAGGCTCTTTAAAGATGTTGTGTGCGTGATGAAGCTTCCCTGGGAGCATAGGGAGGAACTGAATGGTGGTGGTGAGGCGAGGGTATCAAACAAAAAGTCCTGCTCTATTTGATCTTTATGGAGCTGAACATTGTGATAAGTGGCTGTCCTAGCAATAAACTGTTGGTAGCTAGTAGTATCCTCAGGAGGAGAGGGCTGTGCAGGATATAATTCTGGATCTGTGTCAACAATAGGATCTAGAGCATAAAGGTCCCAAGGGTCTGGGTCTTGATGTGTGTCCCCTAAGTATTCCCCTACAAACAAAGGTGAACCCTGAGGGTTGAGGTCTCATGCAATAGGAGAAGCATGAGAATGAGGAGGTGGAGGGGAAGCAGGAAGTGGGAGTGGTGAACATGATGAATCAGGAGGAGGGGGTAAAGGATTGGTTGAAGAAGTGGTGGCCTTGTCCTTTAAGTGCTTTTTCAGAGGTGGTGAGGTGTCCAAGGCCTCCTGGAAAGTTAGCTTCCTCTTAAAAGTAACAGAGGTGGAAGGCACAATATGTCCTGTCCCTTCTTGAATATACAACCAGCGCTGTTTAGTGTCCATGGTTTCTAGTATCGGCTCAATAGAAGACAGCGTAGTGGAGGACTGACTAGAATCCAATTGCTCAGAGGGAATAGTGTCTTAACTTTTCAGTTCTGATGATTTCGGTCAGTGGACCTTTTTCAGGGCAGGAACTGATTCTGAGCTGTACAGTCGGTGCTGAGTGTTTGGTGCCTAATGTTCAGACCAAAATGGAGGAGGTTGATACCGAAGATGTGGCTGTAGTGTTTGCTTTTTTTAGTGCCAATCCAGCGGGCGGGCAGGGCAGTCAAAATTTCCTTTCAAAACCGACCATGGCCTTGTGGCAGTGGTGGTCCAGTGACCTCACTAAGGGCTTTTTTTGAGTGTTAGTGGGGCAGGAAGGGCCACAGTACTCACTCGCTGCGCCAACATTACCTTGTGGCTCTCCATGTCGGACTGAACGTCGAAGTTCGAATCCTGAATGGAGACAGCCTACTCCTGTTCTGACTCCTTCTGAGCGTGTTCTTCCACAAAGATGTCTGAGGTGTCTTCTGGGGATTTATGTGCCATCTCCAACCTGTGCTCTCTTCAGTCCTGAAGGGTCTTCTCCGGTCGGAACAATCAGCATGGATCACAGGTAGTCTCTTGGTGATCTAATGAGAGGCACAAGTTACACGCCTGGTGATGGTCAGTGTGGGGGAACTTGGAGTAGCACCGAGGGCAGAAACAAAACGGTGTCTGTTCCATCAGTTCAGCATTTTCTTCAGTGCCGCATGGAGGAAGGCCCGAGGCCGGGCGAGGCCCATCCTAAAGGGTGCGCAGTCAGTACTGGACCCAACAAAAGTATGAACGCAAGATGGAAAATGCAATCAAAATAACAATACCGTTAAATAAAGAATAGATGGAAAAAAAGTATTGGACCAGAGTAAGTTGAAGACAGAGTGAAGAAATACACGTCCGAACCCGACAGTGGAGAGAAAACAATCTAACAAAGTACTCGATGCCCATGCGCCGTATCACCGAGGAGGAGCCACTCGATCCTGTGACTCGAAAATGCTTCTAGAAGAAAAACACCTTGTAACACTCCGAACCTAACACTAGATGGCAGATGTATGAAGAACATGTGTATCTGCAGCTACACATGCCATCAAACATATATTTCCGCACTGAAATTACTTCAGGTGACAGAAATACCAGTATAGGGTGAATAAAATCCAGTTAATCAAAAGTATTACCCATTTCTGTCTTTATTTGCCAAGGGATTTTAGAAAAGGATAATTTTGGTGGGCTGGAAGAAGTTGAAGGGAACAGAGGGAGCAGGACAAGAACATTCCCAAGAGTTAAAAAACATATATTGAAGTATTTTTGTTGGCCCACCTAAGAACTTTGAACTGCAAAATAAAATATTGAAAGCGGGAGAAAACCTCATTTTGGCCTGTGTCTAGTTTTTGGTTGCAATATTCACATAAGGCAGAAGATTTTTCTTCTCCTCTGCTGTTTTCAACCACTTTTCTCTCTATTTTCTCCATTACAACTTGACTTCCCTGCTCTCTGAATCTGCCTTCTGCTGTTCATAAAACAACACTTCAATAAATCTCTACTAGCTACTTACTCCTGGCTCAGATTCTCTTGCACTCACAAAATTAATGCTTTCAGTCCCTCACTCTCGCGCCCACTAAATAATTTTATACGGAGGCCACCCCAAACAGGGTCAAGTACAACCCTTTCCACTCTTAACTCTCATGGTAGCGATGGCAAGTATTCACAGACTTTTCAGGATAGTTGGAAGAGGAAGAGCTCAGAGCTTAACATTCAAACAACTGACAAGTAAGGTAGTGGACAACACAGAAAAGAAACTACTTTTAATCTAATAGCAGAACTCTATGTTGTACAGCTCATTGATTACGACTTACCGGGTTACAGAATGCTGTGCTCTATAGTGAGGCACTGAAATCTCTTCTAATCTCGGTAATCATTCTCTACACCTAAGAGAGCCAAGATTCCCTCTACTACCGGGGATGGTTGCGGCCTCCATGTGGTAATCTTGTTAGCAGTGGCAGCCCCTGGGCAATTCAGGCTCTCCTCTCAGCAGTGAACCAGTCCTTCATTCGCATCCAACTGGCAGGTTATATACTGCTGGCCTCAGACTGACAAAGCTAACTTCAGCAACTGGGAAGAGAGGTTGGAGAGTCCCTCTATTGGGTCATTAACTTTCTCTGGGGGTCTCTTACTGGAAACACATACATGCCTCTTCTCAGTATCTCCACCTGCAAGGCCAGGCACATTCAATTCCCTCTCTCAGCTGACAAGGAGGCTTCTAGGCTCTTGAATCAGACCCTCAACTCTTCCAGCAGAAACTCCTGACTTCAGGTAATGCCCACTATCCTTTGGGAGACTGGCTGTCAAGATGACACCAGCCCTGGGTATTCAGCAGCTCTTTGTAAACTCTGCAGAGCTCTATTTTCCTTGGTCAAGAGGAGATTAGTATTGCAAAAAGTGGGGTGAGTTGGGTCCCACTGTTATATAAGTTTTGTGGATCCAGTGTCTCAAGCTTTAGAACCAGCTTGGATTTGTTCTTTTTTTAATTTCCTTTTCAAACTGTTCTCCAGATACAACCTTTGTGAAAAGTGATGCTTCTCACAACAGGTAGCACTGAGGCTGGCTCCACTCAGGATTGCCCATCAATCTGGACACAGTGAGCTGCGTATTGCCTGCAACTGGCCGTCATCAGTGTTCCTGAAGCAGTAGTCAGAGACAGGCAAAAGGGCAGACTGGCCTAGGAACCTCCTCACCTTGGACAACAGAAACTGCAGTCTCCCCTTCATCCCTGCAATCTATAAAATGGAAGTGCTCTGGAAATACTAATCAGCAACACCTTGACAACCGAGTCTTCATGGAATGTCTAAAGACACACTATCACCATCTTCCTCACGTCAGTGCCTGGATTTCCACCCTACAGCCACAGGAACAAAGGCAATACATTTCCACTCAAACATACAAAAGCTGATAGGAGGAATACTTACAATAAATATAATCACTGGCAATCGCTCCGAGTAGCATTCCAACCCATTGTTCTTTTGCCCCACATGCCACCTCATTTTGGACCCCGCCCAATGCAAATCAGTCTTGACCCTGCTCCAGTAGGAACAGTTCAGCCTGAACTGCAAGGCCAAGTCCTCCTTGAGCCGGAATACAAGCAAGCCAAGAATAGTTTTGCCCTGATTGGTGTATCACTGCTTAATGTGAAACACCTGGAACATGGACAGTCGTCCACTGTCAACTATAAGGGCATGCTTGTTGCGCCCATCAAGGTCACAGGACAAGTCTTGAACCTCACATTGTCAGGGACAGACTGAGGCCTCTGGTCCTAGCATCACAATAATCTAGAGTAGGCGCAAACTAAAGTTAGGATACTATGTTCGCATGCAGTTGGGTACTCACTGCAGTAGTGCATGCTCATATAACAATGCAGGGGGCATCCCTGACCTTACACCCTAGCTGCCTGCTCTCTGTACTAACTTGCACCACAATGAATGCCTCTGGCGTAAACATAGTTCGCCTGATTATCCAGCTCATTTCTTGTCAGCTGATGGCAGGTATACCCTACTGCTTACATCAGCTAAGGAATCAATTTTCAAAAATGTATTTAGGCTCTCGATTCATGCCAGCTATACTCCAATATTATTTGGCTACTACCTCTCACTCTTCTCCCAGTGTAGTGTTGATGACTTTGCCAACTATTTTAATTCTTAAATTTCCTGGACTCATGTTTTTCTTCCTTCCTTCAAGCTCCCTATTACCCCTTTAACATGTCTTCATCTGTTCCAGGCATATCTCATTCATGCAGATTTTCTTCTCCGATTTTAGACTCCCTTTCTTCTGTTTCACATTATGAAGTTCTGGCGCTTATTCAGGATGCCAGACCAAAGGCATCTCCTACAGGTTCTCTCCCATCAAATCTGGCAAAGCTCTAGCTTACACCTCCTAATCCTTATGTGGTTTGCTTTTTTAACTTATCATTGTCTGCTGGGTCTTTTCCTCTCTCTTTTAAAACTGCAACCATTCTTTATCTTCTAAAGAAATCAAAAGTTGATCCCAGGTACCCTTCTAACTGTAGGCTTATTTTCCGTCTCCTATTTTTTTCCAAAAATCCTGAAATGAGTAGTTTACTCTCAGTTTTCCTTCTTTTTTGATATCACAGACTTCTTTCTTCTGCTCTATCTGGATTTCCACTTCAATATTCTACTGAAACCACATTGCTTTCTGTTTGCAACTTTCTATTCCAGGCACGTTATGTCAAACAATCTTCTATTCTAATTGTTCTTGATCTCTTTGCAGCCTTTGATTCAGTGGACCATTCCATTCTCCTAGTCTGGTCTTTCCTCCTTAGATTTGTGGTTTTTTTCTTGTCAAAGCTTTCGTCCTTCTTTGTGTATGACCAACTATTTTCAATCTGTTGGAACTTTTCACCCTATCCACTATTAAATATATCTCCAAAACTAAACAAAGTTCCAAAAAGCTAAGGTCTTTGCCCGCTCGTCTGTTCTCTCTACTCTATTTCTCTTTTCTCTTTAATTTCTTTTCATGCCCTGGAGTCCAACTTTTACACACTAATCTCCCAAACTTTCTTCTATTTCTCTGCCTTGCTACAAGATCAAGTGGTTACTTATATTGAGACCTGGACAGGCATGTTCCCAAAAACTTAATTCCTATAAAAGTGTGAAGCTTTACTTTCCAGCTGACTCGATCTTCTACCTCCCCTGTTTCTTTGCCTCTTTCTACCATCCCATTCTCCATTATTATCCGTGACCTGGGCTTTCAGTTTGACTTTTTTTGGACTTTAACCCTCAAGAATACCTTAGTCACCAAACCCTGTCAGTTTCACCACTCCAAAATTCACAAACTCATTGTTTTAATTAGTTTGTCTTCATTGAAATTATTGTTACAAGACCTATTTTCTTCTTGTGTATATGTACATGGGCCTAGCCAAGTATCTGATCGTAATACAGTCTAGTTCAAAGCTCTTGTGTTCTTCGTCTTCTTTTCCTATATCTGTGATTGCATGTTTCTTGATTTCTCCTATTGTACCTAATAGCATTATGTGCTCGGCTTCTTTATTTTTTTATGCTTATGTGTAGCACTTAGTAAAAGCATTATAAAAATCTACATAAATATATATTCACTTGTGGAATCAAAGTTATTTCTGGGACAAGAGGAATGCCAGGATTTCTGAATAAGGAATACTAAGGACTGACAGTAAGGTGATGAGGGCTAGTACTGTGAGTTGGACCACAGAGCTTCAGACACTTTTTGTGCATGTAGCAGTGGATGGCCTTGTGCACCGGAAAAATTATTGTTCAAGGTGTATTGCAAATTGATGCAAATATTCCAGAATTCCAACATCCAGACAAAAATTATACTCCTTAACCTATTCAGCAGCAGCAAGAGCTATATTTAGAGGAAATTAAGCGAGAGAACACCTGCCAAAAATATATAATGGTCTGTTCCTGTGCCCTTTGAGGGTTTAGCTGTGCTGGCTGAAACTTTTCACACTGACATTCCTGATGGAGCGAGCATTGAGCCCACTCAATATTGTTGGGATCTCCAGAACATAAGGGCATCATTTGAAGGTGGGCGTTAATGTGACATTCCTTCCACTCCCTTCCAAGCACATGCCTTACCACAAATGTGTGAAAAAAAATCTCCACTGGTGAAAGTAATGGATGATTTGTCATTTTGCTGTTGTGGTGAAGATTATGAAGAACAGAGCCAGACACAAAAATAGTCTAAGTTCCCAACCCTCTCTATCTCATATCTACATGTAAATTATCTCTTCTGCCCATATTGATAATCAGAGGTTTAATATCAGAGTATTTCTCTGAGTCTGAAAAATGAGAGGGCACGGCGTTCACAATTCAATCAAGTAGAACTGCATCAATTGCTGATAATAGCATGCTCAACCATGAGAACATCCAATATATATTTTTTTATATCTGTAACCATGTTATTTATTAAAGTGCTAAATCCAATACAGCCACTGGAATGCTGTAAGCAAATAATGAAACAGGATGAGCCTTGTGTCCTATCAAAAGCCCACACTGACATTTCTTTGCATCATGATGGCACTTAAAGGACCAATAAGGAGGGCTTTTCCAACCTCATCTGTAGGCAGTCGCTCTGGGCCTATGTATCCATCTGCTTACCACCCCATTCTTCCTGCATGCTGTAACTCTTTTTTGGTCTGCGTAGGCTTAGGTAGTTTGTACTTCACCATTTTGTTTTTTGTCTTATTTACTTTCTGGCTACCAGGAGAATTGCAGGTGCCTACGGTGAACTGACAGAGGCCACTGCCGCCACTCTTCATATCTTTCAGGCAGCAACTACCAATGGGGGAACTTACTGTGTACCTCTGATGCCTTAGATGGCACAAACTTTGCCTGTTATGTTCCTGAGGTCAGCACTGGGGAAGATGTGCTGGATATTGTGCTCTAAACTTCAGTTATTCAAGGGGAAGCACAGGAGTTCCCATCCTCGTTCTGGCATTCAGATCTCACCACAGGTGCCCCAATATATGCCTCACAACAGAAGCCATGGAAGCCTCTTTACCTGCGTCAGGTGCCAAGATTGGTTTTCCCTTGCCATGCATAGGATACATTGCTGCAGCCTCCACCAAGCCACCACACTCAGAAAGCTGAGACAGAGTTGCTGGAGCCTGAGGCAGTCAGCTCCATGTTAGTCGAGTCAGGAATCAAGGGCCTCCCCCTCCATTGATTGTTCCCTTTCCAAGTGGGCTTCCACTTCGAGAACATTTCTCACCTGCAGAGTGCAGGAATAGCCCCTGTTCAGCAAACAGCAATCCTGAGGATCATGTTCCTCAGCACGTGGGCACCATCCTGGACCTTGGTAAGCAGGCTTCATACAGCCCTGGCCCATTCAATATTTCAGAGCCTCATTGTAGGAAGCTGCCTCTGTATATACTATTTCAAAGTAAGACATAGTGTGCACAGAGTCCAAGGGTTCCCCTTAGTGGTAAGATAGTGGCAAAATTAGATCATTCTAATGCTCTATTTTGTTGTAGTGTGGTCGAGCAGTAGGCTTATCAGAGGGTAGTGTTAAGCTTTTGTTGTACACACACAGGCAATAAATGAGGAACACACACTCAAAGACTTACTCCAGGCCAATAGGTTTTTATATAGAAAAATATATTTTCTTAGTTTATTTTAAGAACCACAGGTTCAAGATTTACAGTTAATACTTTACATGTAAGGTACTTCACTTAGAAACTTTAGGAACTTTGAATGAAAACAATATCATGTACAGTCTTTGTAAAAATGGCAATAAGCTATTTTCAAAGTGGACGCAGTGCAAACATCAACAGTTCCTGGAGGAGGTAAGTAAAGGTTAGATTCGGAGGTAAGTAAAACACTTACAAGTCTCAGTCCTGGGGCATAGGCAGCCCACCGTTGGGGGTTCAAGGCAGCCCCAAAGCTACCACACCAGTGGCTCAGGGCTGGTCAGGTGCAGAGGCTAAAGAGGTGCCCAAAACACATAGGCGCCTATGGAGAACAGGGGTGCTCCGGTATCAGTCTGCCAGCAGGTAAGTACCTGCGTCCTCGGGGGGCAGACCAGGGGGGTTTTGTAGAGCACTGGGGGGGACACAATTAGGCACACAAAACACACCCTCAGCGGCACAGGGGCGGCCAGGTGCAGTGTGCAAAGCAGGCGTCGGGTTTCAGGTAGGAAACAATGGAGGGACCCGGGGGTCACTCTAGCGGTGCAGGCAGGCACGGGGGGCTTCTCGGGACAGCCACCACCTGGGCTAGGCAGAGGGTCGCCTGGAGGTCACTCCTGCGTCGAAGTGGGTTCCTTCAGGTCCTGGGGGCTGAGGGTGCAGTGTTGGTTCCAGGCGTCGGGTCCCTTGTTAAAGGCAGTCGCGGTCAGGAGGAGCCTCTGGATTCTCTCTGCAGGTGTCGCTGTGGGGGCTCAGAGGGGTTGTCTCTGGTTACTCACGGGCTCGCAGTCGCCGGGGAGTCCTCCCTGAAGTGTTGGTTTTCTGCAGGTCGAGCCAGGGGCGTCGGGTGCAGAGTGTAGAGTTTCACACTTCCAGCGGGAAATGTGAAGTCTTTGGAAGTTGCTTCTTTGTTGCAAAGAAGTAGCTGGTTTTGAACAGGACCGCTGTTCACTGGAGTTTCTTGGTCCTGTAGTCCAGGGCAGTCCTCTGAGGCTTCAGAGGTCGCTGGTCCCTGTCAGATGCGTCGCTGGAGCAGGTTTTCGAAGTTGGAGACAGGCCGGGAAGGCTGGGGCCAAAGCAGTTGTCCTCTTCCTCCTTCTCTGCAGGTTAGTAGGTCAACAGTCCTTCTTTCTTCAGGTTGCAGGAATCTGATTTCCTGGGATCTGGGGAGCCCCTAAATACTGAATTTAGGGGTGTGTTTAGGTCTGGGAGGGCAGTAGCCAATGGCTACTGTCCTTGAGGATGGCTACACCCTCTTTGTGCCTCCTCCCTGTGGCGTGGAGGGCACATCCCTAATCCTATTGGGGGAATCCTCCAAGCTCAAGATGGAGGATTTCTCAAGGCAGGGGTCACCTCAGCTCAGGACACCTTAGGGGCTGTCCTGACTGGTGGGTGACTCCTCCTTGTTTTTCTCATTATCTCCTCCAGCCTTGCCGCCAAAAGTGGGGGCAGTGGCTGGAGGGGCGGGCATCTCCACTAGCTGGGATGCCCTGGGGCGCTGTAACAAAAGGGGGAGCCTTTGAGGCCACCGCCAGGTGTTACAGTTCCTGCAGGGGGAGGTGAGAAGCATCTCCACCCAGTACAGGCTTTGTTCCTGGCCACAGAGTGACAAAGGCACTCTCCCCATGTGGCCAGCAACATGTCTGGTGTGTGGCAGGCTGGCAGAAACTGGTCAGCCTACACTAGAAGTCGGGTAGGTACTCAGGGGTCATCTTTAAGATGCCCTCTGGGTGCATGTTACAATAAATTGCACACTGGCATAACAGTGCATTTATTGTGCTGAGAAGTTTGATACCAAACTTCCCAGTTTTCAGTGTAGCCATTATGGAACTGTGGAGTTCGTGTTTGACAAACTCCCAGACCATACACTCTTACGGCTACCCTGCACTTACAATGTCTAAGGTTTTGCTTAGACACTGTAGGGGCATAGTGCTCCTGCACATATGCCCTCACCTGTGGTATAGTGCACCCTGCCTTAGAGCTGTAAGGCCTGCTAGAGAGGTGACTTACCTATGCCACAGGCAGTGTGAGGCTGGCATGGAACTCTGAGGGGAGAGCCATGTCGACTTAGTCATTTTCTCCCCACCAGCACACACAAGCTGTGAAGCATTGTGTATGTGCTGAGTGAGGGGTCCCTAGGGTGGCATAAGACATGCTGCAGCCCTTAGAGACCTTCCCTGGCACCAGAGCCCTTGGTACCAGGGGTACCAGTTACAAGGGACTTACCTGAGTGCCGGGGTTGTGCCAATTGTGGAGACAAAGGTATAGTTTAGGGAAAGAACACTGGTGCTGTGCCTGGTTAGCAGGGTCCCAGCACACTTTCAAGTCATAACTTAGCATAAGCAAAGGCAAAAAGCTAGGGGGTAACCATGCCAAGGAGGAATTTCCTTACACACACGCAAACACACACACACACACACACACACACATATATACATCTCACCTGCTGGTGTATAGTTAGGACCTAGTTTTCATAGGAACAGCGTTTTTGTTTTGCCAATAACTTTGGTGCTGCTTGACGAATCTTCAAAAAATATTTAAAACTGACACTTTGGTAGGTTTAGCTGCTGTATTAAAAGTTTCGGGGTGATCCGTCAAGTGGGGACTAAGCAAAAGGGTGGGGGGGTCCCAAAACAAATTTTTCCCATGCTTTTCCCCTTAGGGATTTTGAACACGACTACTGCCCGAACTGCTCGACAGAATTACACCAAATTTGGCAGAAATCTAGCTCTTGGTCCAGAAAGCATTGTTTTTGTGATTTTGTGAAAATGCGGTCAGTTGTTTCAGGGCAAAAAGTTGAGATATCTGGGTACACGGATATTCCACAGGTTAAACTGGCCCAGTGCTGATTGGCTGCCAACACTTCCTTATTGAAGCCGAGTCCCGTAAATGAAGTGAAAAAAAAAGAAAAGGGGCCAGGGTAGGGTCACCCTGAGCCCCTAGCCTTGCTATTGGGGTCCCTTACAGACCCCGCAGGGCTAAAAAGCATTTTTTTTAATGTCAGGAAAATCCACAGATCCCAATCCGCAGATCTTCCCATTATTTATTTTTTTTTAAAAGGGCAGTCTCCCACCCTTTTTATTCTTTTATTTGCCCTGGGTGGATCAGATTCCAGGGGCATTGGGGGATTTGAAAAGAAGGGGGATGCACAGGGCCTCCTCCGAGCGCTTGTATTTGCCCTGGGGACTGCCCCTCCCCGGATCGATCAGAGGCTAATATACAGGGGGGGGCGTGCCCACCCCGCACCATGGGAACCACCACCTTCCTGGGGCAAAACTATAATTTGATATGGGGGAGGCCCGTACGGCCTACCAGAGAGCCCTGGGGACCGCCACCTCCCTGGGGCTAAAGATTAAATTAACATGGGGCTGCGTGGCCCCCCTGCACCCTGGGGGTGTGCCACCTTCCTGGGGTTAATATTAAATTATATGTGGGGGCCCGCAAGCCCCCTCCCCCACAGCCCTGGGGACAGCCACCTCCCCAGGGTTAAAATGAAAGTATGAAGTGCGTCCGTTGCAGATCCCCGGCCCCGGGGCAGATTCTAATGTTGTGGGGGTCACGTGACCCCCTCAAGAAGCCACTATTGGCCCTGGAGACTGCCATCACCCAGAGCCAGCTCTTGCTATATCCCTGGGTGCCCACCCCCGGGGACATAGCTGTTTGCTCTGACTTGGCGGGAGCTTAGACAGCTCCCAGCAAGTCAAAGCAAACACTCCGATTCAAGCAAGTGAGAGCTGTCAAACAGCTCTCACTGGCTGGAAGGGGAGGTTTCCCTGCCTGCAGAGATGCGGGCAGGGAATCCTAGGAAACAATTGCTCTTGCATAAAGGTAGCTACATCTTTAGCATCTTCCTGTCTGCAAAAGCAATGCCGGCTCCAGCAGGAGACAGGGAGCCAGCTGAGTCCACGGGGCCTTGAGACTCCCACAGCAGCCCCCAATGCACACTGGTTGCCCTGCAGGGCACCGAGGACAGATGACTGGGCCCCCAGTGGATGGGGTCCCTCGGGCCAAAATTGGCGCATCCCCTTCCCCCCCAAAAAAAATAATTAAAGGCCAGGCCCCTCAAGGAATTATAGTGGGTCTCGGGGGATGGGGTCCCCGGCACCAAAATCGTCCAAGGGAGAGGGGGCCACACGGCCCCTCCCCCACAATTGACATTTACCAACAATGTAGCACTTACTACCTAAGCAGTAAAAAATGCTCCAGCTGGATAGACATTTTGTGCTAAACTGTGGACTCTTGTTGGATAAACGAGCAGGTGTGCTTCCGTTCTGGCCATGATTCTCTTTTCACAGAAATTAAATGTCAACAGGAAGCACTTACAAATATAAACATAGCAGTTGTCACAGTTGAAGTTCCACTTCTGAAAAGGACAAATGATCCTAACCCGGGCCGGTTCTAGTGCGGTGCGACCGGTGCCACTGCCCCGGGTGCTGACTTATGGTGGTGACGCCGTGTTTGCAGGTACATTATGGTTTTAAAAGCACCTGCTGCGGTGTTCCTTGCCTTCAGCAATTTTCAGGCAACAATAAAAATGTCTAGAAAACTCTGGTGATTAATGTTGTACTTGGAGAGAGATCAGAGTTTTCTCTAGTGGAAGCTTCAAGGTAGCACATAGGGTTAATATTCCTGCTGCAAAGAATGTGTACCATGCACATCACAGAGTGCATATAATGCAAATAGGTCAGTGGGTTACTGCTTTTCTCAGAGATGTCCTTTTGTTACTTGCAGTTTATAAGTTAAAATCCTAATATAGAACAGTAAGTCATAAAGAAACTGTGTGCATACTGCATAGTATAGATAAGAGAGTTATGTTTTTTTCTCCAGTCTTTCATCATCCTAATGTTGCAAAAAGGGTTCATTTAGGTAGAAATCAATTCTTATTATTCAAGAGAACTCCCAACCATGGTGTTACTTTTTAAATTCTGAGTTTGTGCTTCTCCAGACCAAGCACTCTTCTACCATACAGCCTAACAGTATGGATGCCATGTGACTCATACGCCTTGTAGTGTTGTGTCTTATGTAGTATTTCTTATACGCTCATTTACACATCTATGATTGATTGTCTCTGTGTAATGTGTGTGCAAAGTAAATTGTCCTGACATCCCATAGTGGTATGAGGGGCGCTATAAAACTAATTAAATGCATCTAAGAGAGTTTGTTTATGGGACTTGAGGGGAACTGTTAAGGGATGGGAGTGAGGAAATCCGTGGTGGAGGTGGTCATTATGGGGATGCCAACATTGTCGCAAAGGGCGCCACCAGTGCAAAGGCCGGCCCTGGTCCTAACTCTTGGGCTTGGAGAAGGCAAAGCAAGTGTGCTCACTTGGCGATTCCATATTGAAAAACAATCTGAAATCCTTTGTGGCGGTGAATACATCTTTCCGCTACTGGAATGCAATCAGACACTCTCACACCCACTCTCCCAACCAGACACACACTCACAGCCACTCTCACACCCAGATTCACCCTCTCACACCTATTCTCACACCCAGAGAGACAGGCCCTGTGGTCAACTTCTACTGCGCATGGCCACAGGCTGTGTGGTTGGGAGATTAGGGAGGTTGGTTGTAGGGAGTGGCCGAAGGCCAGGACCAGTGGCCATCCCCTGCCGTGCATGGTGCACGGCGGTGGTTGGATTAACATAGTAATGAAAATGACTTTATGTTTAAAAAAAACATACAAATTCACTGAAAAAAATAAAGGTTACAGGGATGTTATAGTTAAGAATTATATTTTAAAATTACCCCAGATATTACAGCATCCATGACAACGTTTATAACGTCAATAAAAATATCAATGTAACATTAGGAGTCAAATTATTGAAGACAAGGAGGAAGAGCGGGTTATAGTTACCTTAGGCTGCGGTCGCCACTAGGTACTTATAGTTAGGGCCATGTTTCCATAGAAAAGGCGTTTTTTGTCCTGCCTATATCTTTGCCACCGTTTGACGAATCTTCACAAACTTTTCCCCCAAAAAAGTGTCCCAGTGATTCTTGTTGCGCTCGGAAAGTCTGAGGGTGATCCATCAAGTGGGGGCCGAGAAAAAAGGTGGGGGGTGAAAAAAGTTGCTTTCCCCATATTAATTCCCATTGGACCTTCGAACAAGGCTACAGCCCAAACTACTGGACTGAATTACACCAGATTTGGCAGACAGATAGCTTTTAGTACACAGATTATGCTTTCGCGTATTTGGTGTAAATCTATTCAGCAGTTTTTGAGATATTAAAGGAAATCCATATTTGTATATCTCTGGCCGCGAGAACTTCCTGACTAATGACAAGCTTGTGCAGGGAAATGCACAGCTCTGATTGGCTGCCAACACTCCAAGGCACCCCTGTCAGACATGCATGACGCATGAATCCCCCAGAAATAGGGTAAGGAGTGTGATTGATTTTTTCAAAATGCATGATCACACCAAATTTCACAGAACGTGAATATGGCGCCTAACTAGTACGCCGTTTTTCCGACTTCATGGTCACTTCTAGGATTCCGGTATTAGAAAACAGATTGTCTGCATTTAAGAAATTAACATACTCTGATTAATAACTTAATGCCTTGAGAAAGCCCTAGGTGAACACACCACAAGGGGCGAAACACGTGTCGGCTGTCTCTTCTTGCAACTTTCAGAATTTTTCCCATGTCGGGAATTAATAAATGCACCTGAACCAAATAACGGGGATCTGACGTATTATTGTCTGCATGCTACCTGAAATCGTACTACAACTCTTAAAATGATCTAAGTGGGTTCTCAACTTTAGTACTTCCAGATGCTTGTTTCCCCTGGGGAAAACTGGTCCAAACCCCCACCTGACTACCCACTTTTCAAATCAACACTTTTGGGCATACCCGAGGAAGGGAAATTTGGACCTGCTTTATTAGTGTTTGAACTTAAAGGAAATATTTTGTGCTTGGATGTGCTTCTTGTGAAGGGCGGAATGCCATCACTCGCAGTAAAATTAACCAATGGCTCAAGAGGGCGGACCACTGTCCAATGCTGTATGCTGTACTGAATGAAAGAAATATGTGAATGACACAATAATAGACCAATGATTGGAGAGTGCTGGCTGGAAGCCACTAAACGTGAGTATATTATAAGTAAACTTGTGGTAAATTCAAAAGGTCTTGGCTATTGCAAAACATAGAAATAATTTGCTAAAAACATTTTTTGTTGAAAAGAACACATTGTCATAGTAGTCTCTGGTACTGAAGGGACCTATTTTGTGTGAAAATGTGCTCCTTGTGAAAGGGAAGAATGTCCTTGCTAACAGTGAAGTTAGCCAATGGATGAAGTGGGCTCATCCACTACCACCCGCTGTAAGCCGTAATGAGGGGAAGAAAAATATGAATGACGTACCAACAGACCAATGAATGAAGAAAGCTTGCTGAAAGACTCTTACATAAGAGAGTATATTATACATAGATTTATAAACCAAAAGGCGTTGGCTAATGCTAGGCTTAAAAGAAGAAGAAGAAATGGGTAAAGGCAAGAAGATTATCACACTACGTTTTATCTAAATACTTCAAGTGCATGACGTGACGATGTAGCCAGCATCTCGTTTACGGGTCTGCTGTGCGTTTCTTTGCATGTCCTTAGATTTCGCTGTTAGATTTAACATCAAGCACAGCCCCCGTGATCTCGGCAGGGAACAGACAGCATCTGTCTGCATGAAGAAGCTGTTTGTTCTTCACAACCGGAGCACTGACATCACCCCATGCAAACAAATGCTGCAGAATGCACTTGATTGTGAATAGATGCATGTGCTGTCACAGGCACACGGCGGTATTGGTCCCCGTCTCCTCGGTGGGGCCCCTCTGATCTGGTGATGTGAAGACAGACGCGCCTGGCAGGTCTGAGCTATCAGCCTGGCGTCCTTAGATGGCACTGGGTAGGAGGGTGAGACTGAGGACGGGGGCGGGGGCTGAGCAGAGTGCTGCTAGGACGAAAGGTGCATGCAGCATCCTCGGGAGGGGGCTGGGCGTGCGGTGGGGACACGCGCCCGCAGCAGTTGCAGCACACGCCGACTCCTCTCTCCAGGAGCCGCGGGCGCCACTTTGGGAATAACACTGGTCCATACTGTGGGATTCTAGAACAGAACCGTGTGTCTGCATTCTCAGTAGGCCAGTGGTTTGGATGTAGGTCGAGGGAGGTGATTCCTGGGTGAGGCAGAGGACCGAGGGGGAATTTATTACAAACCAAGCGATTCGCAGCTGGCAAACAGATCTGATGTGACGTTCAAGATATGGGCCCAGCTGCTGTCTCCCTACAGCACTCACGTTAGTAGATCAAATAATTAAACGTGAATGTTTATTATTCTGCGAATAATAATAACAGCAATAATGATAAGTATATTGTGATATCATTGCTATTGTTAACATTATTCTTTTTATTATAAGTGATAATTATAATATATTATGACTGTTAAGTTACTGAACTATTATATGATTACTATTTTAATAGTTCACTAATAACAACAGTTATAAAAAGGATTGGCAAAGACAATAGGTCTCGCCTTTGGGACCTGTTATCTTTGACAACTGCGTTTTGCGGAACCGTAGGGCGGCGGGGTGATATGCGGACGGGGCACGAGTTCCTTGTTCCGACAGCGTTGCAGCAAGCTGTGGACCGGGTGAGGGGGCCTGGAACAAAGTCCCACGAGGCCTGCGCAGCGCATGTTCGGACTGGAGTAGGACTGTTTCTGCTGCGTGCGACAGGCTGGACACTGGTCAGAGAATAATAACAAGGGGGAGGGTTGGGCGGTGAGCGCAGAGGTAACACAGGGAAGGGTGGGTGGACGAATGTGATAGCAACATGGGGTGGGGTGGAATGATGTATACAAAAGCAACAGGGGCGAGGAGCGGGGCTGCTTCATAAGTCCTAAAGACTGCGACTAAATGTACCGCAGTGGATGCTCGATTACTAACTAAACATGATGGTATAGCCCAAATGTGGAATGCCTGTAAGTTGTACTGGATGTCAGGCTCCAGGTTTGGCGCCGCTGCAACCGACAAGCTGGTGACCAGGTGAGGCAGACAGGAGAGCATCAAGCAAAGTCCCAGGAGCCCTGTGCGGAGCATGGTTAAAGCTGGGTGTTTTGAAAGTGGTGATTAAAAGTGGCGATACCGAATGCTGTTAACTAGCTAGTCGGCAACATCAATGAGCAGGGTAGGGTAAGAGAACAAACCGGCAGGGCCTGGCTGGGGAGGGGGCAAGAAAGAGAGGAGTGAGAGCTAGTCAAAACAGGAACACTCCTCTGAAATGCAGATTCCCAATCGAAAAAAGAGTCCCGAGGCAGACACTAAAAAAGGATATGTGAAAAGTGACAAGTACTGGGACGCTGCTCCGTAGGCCTGAATAAAAAACAAAAGGGTGGGAACAAACAGTAACCACTTGGAAAGAAGGATATTTAAAGGACACGTTAACAAATAAATAGCAAGCAAGTAGCGGGCTCTAAGCCCACAGAGCAGATACTACATGTCTCGAGATGGCACAAGCGCTGTCTAGGCTTGACCTAAAAAAGGTATTACTTGTGATTATATTATTAACAATAATAGTAAAAACAAGCATTTGCAATGCAACGGGTCTCGCATTTCTCCGAGTTAGAGCTATTAGCAGTTGTAAACTCCCAACCGGACTTTTCTTGCCACATAAAATGGAAAAAAAAGAGCGCGATCGCGCTGCTACAGTTCACTTGTAGTGAAACCTATCGGCAAAAGTGCAATTAACCAGCAAAAGTGCAGTTAACTATGTAACATGGTTGATGTCATGCAAAGCGCTCGACTTCTGGCAAGCGAGATCACGCTACAAAAAAAGATAAATAGTAGTCCACAAACTGGAGGGAAAAAAGCGAGCCTCGTATGTTTTCAATACTTGGTCACTGCGCTCGAGAAGGGCTAATCACAGGAAAAGGCATGACGTATGCATGCCTTCCACTAATGAAAGCAAGCCGATTTTAAAAGGCAAGCCCACGAACCGATGAAAGACACTGACGTGACATGGATGAGGCTCCAAGCCCTTTTCTCACTACTAAAGCATCTCGCAAGCGATACACATGCGCAAGCGCATGGTAGCGCTGTCTCGACCCTAAAAATAGATACTGTTGTAGTATTATTATTTGTATTATTGTTAGTAGTATCAATATACTGCTTCATCCAAAGTGCTTAATATGCAAAGTTTGCTTATAGAATTATTATTACCTCATAGAATTTGACACTCATCTCACTCATTGTGTCCTAAAATGCCTTTTAGTGCAGGGAACCAGCAGATCTTTGGGAAAACAGGAGTAATTGTAGCACCAATTGCATGAAATGAGAGACATCTTGGGGTGAATGGAGGGCATGTCAGGCCTCGAAAAATCTACTTGCCCACTCACTATGGCGAACACGATTTTATCAGGTCGAGCTATTTTTAGGATCTACTGGTCAATTCTGGTGAGCAAACAGGTGTTCTGTTCATTCAGAAAATGAATGAGCAATAAAGATGCATTTAAAGATTGTTTTATCTTGACACATTTGCTGTGTGTTAAAGGACAGCAGTCAAGCATCAGTTTGTCTTTTTGCTAAGTGCTGCTTATCTTATCCTCAAAAATCGTGTTTACTTTTTTCTCTTACCATAGTTAGATGATTTTGTAAAATATGCTGTCTGACAATCACAAACAGCTGTAGGGTGTCAGTTTTTATTCCAACACAACATTTATATAGCTTCTAAATAAATAGTACACATATTTCAAAACATAGTATTATGAATTAGAAATGCACTCTTTTGTAATTCAGAAATATGATGCAAAGATTTAAACGGGAGCAAAACAACTAAGAACACTTTACATTGGTGGTGTCCAAATGACAAATATTTGCAGAAACTCAATTTCCAAACATTACTGTTTGCACAATATATAGTTTTATCGGTAAAACTGCATGACACTTGGCAACTTTGTGGCTATTTCAGAGTAAATTGTGGTGATTGGAAATGACAGTAAGCTAATACTTCATGCTTTAGTTACATTCACCCAAAGTGCTAGTTTTGAACCATGATTAGAGAAGCATTCTAGCCCCGCCTCAATGACAATGCTGTTAATGAAATAGGAGCAGAGCCACTGGACTCATGCAGCAGGAGCAGTCCAAATTATGTGGAAGGGTTGAGTAAATTATGCAACAAGAAAAGGCAAATTATGCGGCACATTTTGCAATAATATTACTTCATTATTTTGTCATTTTTAAACTTGGTAACTTTCTCTGGTCGTTGGGTGCACCTCATTAGTACCAATTTAACACTACAAATGTAGCAATGAGCAACAGAAAGCTGACCAATCCAGCTTTGCAAAGGCCTTTTCACTTTGCAGCAACAAGTGTTGTCACATATTTAGTTACTTTTGAACCGTTTGAACTGGAAACAATTTTTTTGTTAAAATCTGCTGATTATACGGCAGATGATGGATTGTGTGGCAAATGCAGCAAATCCATAATTATGTGAAAATCGCAGCGGCCGCACAATCACATAACACCAGTGGCTGAGTAGGTTATTTAAGTCACTAGATCTGCAGGTCTGGTAATATCATGATTTTTTCAGGCCTGCATATATGCCATACTTCTGTGTAAAAAGATGGATGCAGGCTTCCAAAAAGAACAAAAAACGGCCATTTCCAAACAGGCACAAAAAGATTGCGGAGTCAGAAAGGTGATCAAGCGAATAGATGTCCATCCACCTGAGATTAGTGTACCCTCTTTATGTTTTAGACAGAGATTACAGACACTGACAAACCACGCGACAGGATGGAAGATAAGGATTAGGGTTGGGAAACTGTGGTCTCTTACATGTCATTTGTATAGCGCACCCTGCACAGCTAGCCTACTTCACGCGCTTGCTGAAGGGAGATGAAGGACGGGTATAAACCAACAGAATACTGCACTGTGTGTTCAACGCATCAAGAAGGGACCACGTATGGATGACTAGTATAGAGTATCCTTCATCCAAGAAAACTGATTCACACAACTTTACGAATTTGGCGCTTTTGGAATTTGCAGCCGAGGGTGTCACCACAGACCACAAATGGTCTCTGTCAATAAGCGAGACGTTGACATGTCACTTTGCGTTAATCTGGGGCGGAGGCAAAAGCACCATCCCCCACTGCCCATTCTCGGGTGTTCCCTGTAATTAGACAGTAGCAGTGAACAGATTATCTTTACCCCGTGACAGTATGTGCGGGTCTGGGAGGAAGGGGGTGGACTCCTGTCTCCCTGCCAGTCCTTGCACTGAGCGCTGGCACTTTCCTGTGCCAGCTGTTGGGGAGCCTGTGCACCGTTACTTGCAGCCTCAATGAAACCCTAGCACCTCGGGCAAAGACTCAATCTGAGTTTGTCTCCATCTGCAGCATCACTCCTATATAGTAGTGTCCTCCAGCCGGTTTGCACTCACCAGAAAGCTCGTCCGGTTCCAACCCGGTGTCCGTGTCCAGCCCGCTTATAACAAAGTAATCGGCGAAGCGCCCAGGAGCAATGTTGCCGCCGCCACCTCCCCCTCCGCCGCTCATGGTGGCTCCGGGAGAGGGCAGCTCCGGGATCTTCCTCGGGCCGCTGCACAGAGATCACTCCGCGCCGCGGCTCCGGGCTGTCAATGTCAGGCGGGTGCTGGCTGCGGCGTTCTGGCCTCCTCTGCCATTATGAAGCCGACCCGGGGACCAGGCGCACTGCATGCTGGGCTTCTTCCCCTCGCCAGCTGTTTTCAAGGCGTCTTGAGGGAAAAGCAGCAGCAACAACAACAAAATACAGATAGAAAAAAAATATATCGCGCATGCTCGGTTTGAGGGGAGGATGACGTTATCCTCTGTGCTATTAAAAGCTTGGAGCTTTTGGGGACGCTGTATGTGCCTGAGCCACAGATGTGACCCTGCCGCATCCCAGCTGCCCTCTTCTGTCGTGAATTAAGGGTTTTTAGTATTTGTGTAGATGAGAATGCCTCATATTTTACTTACGAAATTAGATAAAAATCATATTACTCGTTTTGACAAGGGAAATGCAGTGCATCACCAGCTGCAAATCTCAGTTCTTCCATGCACGGCCAATTATGTCTTTTCTCTCTATAAATCCAGTCAGATTTCTTTACATAACCAGTCAGTGGTACGGAAACTAATTTGTTACAAAACAATGTAATATTATTCTCCCCTAGCAGCCAAAGATCATACAATCATAGTGATGGGAGAGTGCTTATGTGGATGAGTTAGTGGGTGAATTGATGGGTGAATGGACTGGTGAATGACTGGGTGGATGAGTGTGGATGGATAAGTATATCTTTCAGATGAATGTGTGTTACTCAACCAGTAACTGTGTGTAGATGGATTGGTAAATGAACGTATTGCTGAGTGAGAGATAGCTAATGCATAGACAGGCGAGTATATTCATAAATGAATGGATAGCTGGGTGAGTGAAAGAGTGCATGAATAAGTGGATGAGTAAGAAGTGTATTGATCGGCGAGTTGGTGTGCACCAGTCTCTTTCCACTTGGAGCACTGCGCTCACAGCACAAAGTGGTACAGAAGGTGTCAGCTTAGCTCAGCAATAAAGGGAGGGCAGTAAAACCAATCTTTATGGGAAACCCACTGACAAACAATAGCCTGAATGTACCCATTATGTCAAGTCACCTACTTGTGGTAAGGGATCTTATTCGTCAACAGCATCATTCATTTTACCGTGGCAAAGGCAGTGTAGTAGATCCTAGGTTTAACGGAGGTATCAATTACATATTATTGACAATAACCATATTGATTCACAAACATATCAGAAAATAAATATGGTAATCAAAATTAATAAAATTATACTTACCAGTTTAGCGTATGATGCGTAAGATTCTAAGCTGTGACAATGTGGTAAGTGCAAAGGGTCAAAGATTTCCAAGGTACACATTGATGTACAGTCCCCAACATGGGTAGACAGGTGTGCACATTCTAATTTGTATATGGACCTATTACTCTCCTATTTTGTCCCCTCTGTACAGAAGCATTTGGTGATGCACTTGTGACTGTGTCATATGTGTACCACTATACAGCTTTTCATGCCCTGCTGTTTGTTCCTTCCCACCTACAGGTTAATACTCCAAATATAATGATGGATAAGATGACCAGGTCTTTGCCCAATGTCCCTTAATCCATGTCTACGTGCAGCATAAAGTCTGACTATTTGAAGTCATTCCTATTTAAAAAAAGATTTCTGATGAGTGACAGCATCATGTGAGGTTGTGATGTCCACCTGGCATTTCACATGCCATACTTCCAAAACTTAATCAGACCTGTTACAAGGTGTACCCCCTTTGTTAAGTAAGGGATGGACATAGGCCTCTGTAATGTGTCATCTGAGTGGACATCCTACATGTTAGTAACCATGGAGGTATTGCTAGACGTCTATTGGATCACATGCATTGGTGTCAGAGCTATGAATGATAGTTCCATGTTCATAATCTGTAGGGGGGAAGTGGTTATGGAGCTATTTTCTTATCCATGGTGTTGTAGACATAATATATAAGCCAAGACATCTTATTCACAGCTACAATCTTAACTGTTTTTTGCCAACATCATGTGTACATTGAAAGGTTCTGTCATGAATCAACATTGTAATTAATTCTAAACATACTTTCTGTTGCACTTTTAGATATGTTTTGAGTCCTTGTTATAGGGAAACCTATTATTTGCACTGACTACATTGTGGTGCAGGTGTGGTAGTTCACATGCACATGTAAGTGGTATGGTATGTGCATTCAGGCATTTGGCTTGCACCATGGTATGTCTACCTGTCATGGTAGCCTTAGATGTGGTTTGTCTCGCTGATATTTTTCCCAGACTGGTGTAAGGCTAGTCACGTCTGATGTGTGGATAGTGATGTTGTCACCCAGTCATTGGGCTATTGCTGGAATAATTGCATGATTTGTTAAAGTGAATGTCACCTTCATGCCCATGACAGGTGTCCATTGACTTGAAAGAGTAGATATACTACCTGTGGTTGTATGTGGGTAACTGCTCTGAGCTTATTAGGACTTTGTGTGAGCGGTATACTTTGTTTTCAGGATGACAATGACTTAGATGCCTTGGTCAACAAAGTATGTACAATCTTTTCCAACATCACTATTGGTACATGTGTAGGTGACATGTGTTCTGACTCTTTCATCTTCTAACATTTGGTTGTACAAATTAGAGTAGTTGCATGATTGCATATACCCATTGTGAAGATTGTAAACTCAGTGACATGAAGTGGGTATGGCTTGTGTACAACAGGCCGCCTTGTGTTAACAATACAGCATTTCCTTCCCTGGTACATGGCATCAGGCCAAATTGTTAGTATGTGTTGAGTTTGTGTATGTGATATGTGGAAATCTATGTTACCTCTATTTACTATAGCTTGGTTGTTGGTTGACTATGTTGCTGTGGAGAGGGACCCAGTATCATGTGGCCAAGTCACCTTGTCATGGAATGGTTAGTGGGATAGCTCTACTGGTGTAATGATATTGCAGGTGTGAGATAGGTAGCTTAGCTGGTGTGTGACTATGTTCTTTAAGAGAAAAGTACATTATATCTTGTTGTGACATGATGTTGGCACTAAACTGGTACAACCTGGGGGTGTTGTAAAACTAGATGTAATGTTACTGATGTGTACAGTGTCAAATGACATGCAATGACTGCTGAGGCTATGTGTGAGCCAACAATCAATGGTGACACACTCCTGTATGTGGCACCATATGAAATGTACTCCCATTGCAATTGTCCTATTCCAAACACTGATTGGCATGCGCATATATGTGAGGGGATATGGGAATCATCCCATGCAAACAGGCAGACCATGCATGAAACAGCAGCATACACATTCTGTCAAAAGAGAAAGAGACACATGCTAACATGTAGACACAAGGAATGTTGCCAACAGTGATGGCACACAAATCATGTCCATGTACATTCCCTACTTACCAAAGGAAGGTATTGAGCTGTAGCTGCATCCAAGGATAAATGTATGCTCTGTCACATGTATGATGGCCATCTTCACATTACAGATAGAAGGGAGGGACGAGCACCCGTCACACGCTGAAGATAAGTAGCCTCTGGGTGGCAGATGCCAATATACTTATTTAACCAGACACATGGCTGAGGACAGTGATTTATCATGTACTTTGTCCTGTAACTCTGAGGAGTAGTGGTCTGTTGCATAGAACTTACAACCAATACAACAACAAACAGTACTTGATTGATCAATGTATACAGCCATGCGTTTTCAGGGTAAATTGTGTGTGTATTGTACGCAGTTGTGTCTTTGGTCCCTGGGCCAATAGGCAAGGCACATCAGTAAGCACCACATTACATATCTACAAAAACAATCACTCATCTACTGTTTCACAATTGGCACATTCCTAATCGTCAGGGAGAGATGTCAAAACCTAACACATCAACATGGCAATGTAACAGGCAGGAATATGCCCTGCACTCACTCCCGATGGCATCCAATATACAAAGGTATGCATTGTACAATTTCTGCAATGTGACCAAGCTACTGAGTCACATTTAATGGCCTCCCAGGAATCAATACACTGTCTGCACTGTGGAACTGTCATTAGTGCACTAAGACTGTACAGGACAAATATGACTTCTGTGAAGGTGACAACAGAGCTGTGGGAGTAAGGGAACTGTCATGAGTCAAAGACACACATTGACTATGATGCAAAATGCATATATGGACTAGTTAATGGATTTACCACAGTACCCATTACTAATCTAATCAATGGACTGATGTATTCAGGGCACGTGTTGCCAATAGCGCATCATATTGCCCATATGACAGGATCTACTGGTGTAAAGGGGGTGAGCACAGTTGCACATAGCCACAATGACTCTACCACAGCCTGGACTATGTCCCATACTGCGAGATACATTTGACAGGCCCTGGTCTCTGTAGGCTGAGCATAGAGAACCAACATGACACTCCATTTCCATCACGTCGATGCATGACAGTACAGCATGTGGTCATCAGTAATTTGGCATGTGGTGTGTGTGGCAACCTGAAGGGCAGAGTGAGCCAGGATATGCCTTCCAGACTACAGTTTGTCAAGGCCAGATGTGGGGTGAAAAATCGGTGATACTATGCACATTGCTTACAAGATCCTCAAATCACTCATACAAAGTGCATACACAGCTTGTGCTGTCAAGCACATACATGTTGTCTAACATTTACAGACATTGTAAAGTAGAAGATGTCAGTGGATGGCAGCAAAGGGCCTGATTTCAAGTTCGGCGGATGGGATGACCCGTCCGCTGAACTTCCGACGGGGAGGCTGCCGCCATACTGGCTACCTCCCCGCTGGGCCTAATACAACGTTCCCGCTGGGCTGACAGCCAGAGACCAAGGGTTCTGCCAGTCAGCCGAGCAGCAAAGTGGCAGCAGCTTTGTACCTGGCTCGTAATCAAGCCAGCGGCAATGCTGCCACCCGCAGGGTGCACCAGCACCCTTCCAATGCTCACTATCTGCAGTGAGCATTGCACAGGTGCTGGGCAGGGTGGGCCCCTGCACTGCCCATGCAAAGTGCATGGGCAATGCAGGGCCCCCCTGCAGCCCCCTGCACCTGTTCTCCGCCAGCCTGAAAAGGATGGCTGAGAACCAGGTTGTAATCAGCAGATTCTCACCTCCGTCACCACCAGACCGTCGGGATCGAAGATTCCGGTGGAGATGGCGGTAGATTGGCGGGGCTGCTGTCAACCTCGTAATGTGGCGGTCAGATACATTTGACAGGCCCTGGTCTCTGCAGGCTGAGCATAGAGAACCAACATGACACTCCATTTCCATCACGTCCATGCATGACAGTACAGCATGTGGCGGTCCGATAGCCACCATGAGTGTGGCGGTTCAAGGACCGCCACACTCGTAATCAGGCCCAAAGACTCCTTACCTAGTTATGTGCATCTAACACAAGGATGATCTCGGACCCCAAAAAACTCACACAACACAATGTGACTGAACTTAACATATGTTACTGCACACCAGTACCTGCACCATCTACATCCCATTGATGCCACACAGACTGCAACAACAGGCACACAAGAAGTCTAATTGGCACACAGGGGCACATTGTAACCTATAAGGAGGGAAAGGATGGTGTCGAACAGTATCAATTGCACCTATGATATTCTTATCTGCTCCTCTGGTGAGCCATAGAACTGTCCATACTGGGATAGGACCTCATTGACAAGTCTCTGCAGCTCCTCCGAAGAGAAGGCATGGGCCTTTTCACCTGGTAGACATTGCATGATTGCTCGCAGAGGCAGCATGCAGCAGCTCAGGTAGTGGAGGTGTTGCTGGCAGCAGTGTCAGCAGTCAAGTGAGACAATCTGCACAACATGACAGGCACATACACGGTTGTCACTGCCATTGGCCCCCTCGACCACCTCAGGCAAAAATGTTAGCCTATGGCTGTGTCCACTGCGGTAGCAACGCCTACCGCTCTGATGAATTCCGCCAGCCATCAAGGGCGGTTCTTAATGTCCAGTAGAGTAGACAGGCATTCACCATTTTGGTGGGCTGAAATGCTGTATTTGGCTTTATAAACTGCATCACACCTACAATATATGTTTAGTTTCAGCACATACATCCTTATTTTGTCTTGTCATGTAGGTTCTTCTACTGAGCCACTATTGCAGTTTGTTGCAGGGCATAGATGGCATTTAACAGTGGTTAATGGGCCACCGCCGCCAACAGTCTTTTTGGAGGACGGAATATACAGTCACATTTTGAGGATCAATTTTGTATCACATCTTTGAATGTCGTCCAAATCCATGTTATGGACACATTTTCAAAACTATGGGCATCACATGTGACCCTTTGGTAGTTGCCAGCTGGGATGTGTACTGGGTATCATGTATATCCAATCAGAAATGCTCTGTCATATGATATTGTTGGCATGCTTCATGTATGTTGCTGAAGACACACTGACTAATGTTACAAATCATGTCTTGTCACACATAGGTACCCTGGGAGAGGGACGATGCAACAACCTCCTGTCTATCATGCACTGCCTGACCTTCAGATCATTGAAAAACGCCATGCCATACAGCTCTATTATCTGTTTAGGCAAACAATAGTGGACTTATGCCATCAGTTGGACCCAAATCTCATGTCAGATATTTGTTATCCAACCAGCGTATCACCCATTGTACAATTCATGTCAGTATTGCACTTCCTGGCCACAGGGCCCTTCCAACATACAATGGTTCTATCTGCTGGTATATCCCAACCTATATTCAGTCTGGGGTTAACGGATTTCCTCTCAGCAATGTTGAAACACATTGACAGCTATATCAGGCTCACCAACGTGAGGATTTCGCCAATGTGAAAGATAACTTTTATGGATTTTGTAAGGAATTGCCTCCTTGGCATGGTTACCCCCTGAATTTTTGCCTTTGCTGATGCCAAGTTATGATTTGAAAGTGTGCTGAGGCCTGCTAACCAGGCCCCATCACCAGTGTTCTTTCCCTAAACTGTACCTTTGTCTCCACAATTGGCACAACCCTGGCACCCAGATAAGTCCCTTGTAACTGGTACCCCTGGGAACAAGGGCCCTGATGCCAGGGAAGGTCTCTAAGGGCTGCAGCATGTCTTATGCCACCCTGGGGACCCCTCACTCAGCACATGCACACTGCTTGCCAGCTTGTGTGTGCTGGTGGGGAGAAAATGACTAAGTCAACATGGCACTCCCCTCAGGGTGCCATGCCAACCTCACATTGCCTATGGCATAGATAAGTCACCACTCTAGCAGTCCTTACAGCCCTAAGGCAGGGTGCACTATACCACAGGTGAGGGCATAGGTGCATGAGCACTATGCCCCTACAGTGTCTAAGCAAAACCTTAGACATTGTAAGTGCAGGGTAGCCATAAGAGTATATTGTCTGGGAGTCTGTCAAACACGAACTCCACAGCACCATAATGGCTACACTGAAAACTGTGAAGTTTGGTATCAAACTTCTCAGCACAATAAATGCACACTGATGCCAGTGTACATTTTATTGTGAAATACACCCAAAGGGCATCTTAGAGATGCCCCCTGAAAACATACCCGACCTCCAGTGTGGGCTGACTAGTTTTACCAGCCTGCCACACACCAGACATGTTGCTGGCCACATGGGGAGAGTGCCTTTGTCACTCTGTGGCCAGGAACAAAGCCTGTACTGGGTTGAGGTGCTTCTCACCTCCCCCTGCAGGAACTGTAACACCTGGCGGTGAGCCTCAAAGGCTCACCCCCTTTGTTCCAGCGCCACAGGGCATCCCAGCTAGTGGAGATGCCCGCCCCTCCGGCCACTGCCCCCACTTTTGGCGGCAAGGCCGGAGGAGATAATGAAAAAAAAAAACAAGGAGGAGTCACTGGCCAGTCAGGACAGCCCCTAAGGTGTCCTGAGCTGAGGTGACTCTGACTTTTAGAAATCCTCCATCTTGCAGATGGAGGATTCCCCCAATAGGATTAGGGATGTGACCCCCTCCCCACCGGGAGGAGGCACAAAGAGGGTGTAGCCACTCTCAGGGCTAGTATCCATTGGCTACTATCCTCCCAGACCTAAACACACCCCTAAATTGAGTATTTAGGGGCTCCCAGAACCGAGGAAGATAGATTCCTGCAACCTGAAGACGAAGAAGGACTGCTGACCTGAAGCCCTGCAGAGAAGACGGAGACACCAACTGCTTTGGCCCTAGCCCTACCGGCCTGTCTCCCCACTTCAAGAAAAACTGCAACAGTGACGCGTCCCCCAGGGTCCAGCGACCTCTGAAGCCTCAGAGGACTACCCTGCATCTAAAAGGACCAAGAAACTCCCGAGGACAGCGGCCCTGTTCCACAAAGACTGCAACTTTGCAACAAAGAAGCAACTTTTAAAGACCACATGTTTCCCACCGGAAGAGTGAGACTTTCCACTCTGCACCCAACACCCCCTGCTCGACCTGCGGAAAACTAACTCTACAGGGAGGACTCCCCAGCGACTGCGAGCCCATGAGTAGCCAGAGTGGACCCCCCCGAGCCCCTCCCCAGCGACGCCTGCAGAGGGAATCCAGAGGCTCCCCCTGACCGCAACTGCCTGGGAAACACACTGCACCCGCAGCCCCCAGGACCTGAAGGATCCGAACACCAGTGCAGGAGCGACCCCCAGGCGGCCCTCTTCCTAGCCCAGGTGGTGGCTACCCAGAGGAGCCCCCCCCCTGCCTGTCTGCATCACTGAAGAGACCCTCTGGTCCCCCTATTGATCTCTATTGCAAACCCGACGCCTGTTTGCACTATGCACCCGGCCGCCCCTGTGCCGCTGAGGGTGTACTTTCCATGCCTACTTGTGTCCCCCCCGGTGCCCTACAAAACCCCCCTGGTCTGCCCTCTGAAGTCGCAGGGTGCCCTGTGGAGGAATGTCCCATACATCCCAGAGGAGGGGGATCCTGCAGTGGCACCAGGTGAGACTCCTGAAATGCCAAGTGAGGATGACAGTGGTGAAGAGGAAGCCACTAACTTGCGGGAAGATCTTATCAACAGCTACTTTTCACAAGTGTGATGTGATGACTGTAACTGTACGATGAACTGTAGTTGTGAGAATGTGTGGAGCTGAGTGTTTTAGAAACAGCTAGGACACTGATATTCTGCAATATTCAGCCAAAGGCTGCTTGATAAGATTGCTTTTGACACATCCCCACCTTGATGATGTTGCTTTCTTTGCATCAGTTTTCTTGCAATGTACTTTATTTTCTGTTTGATTGCTAGCTGACTTGTGTCATAGGTATGGTTTCAAGCCTATACTCCTGTATTGTTCTTTGTATGGGTACCTTCACCATAGCACCTTCATGTGAGCATTTCAGAGTCGTGATATTGGCAGGTATCTGATGCTGTTCTGACATACAAAGTGAGCATGGACTGTTCCAGGTAATATAGGTTGGAGTCTGGGTGTATGAGACCTGTACTAAGACAGTTGGCACAGTGTTTGGGTGGAGGTACAGAGGTTCACATTGCACTTGTTTTGTGTCTTCTGGAGGGCCTGATGCATCATTTGTGTCATCATGTGGTCTGAAAATATGCAGTTTTAGCTTTTGATCAAGTCTTCTTTCCTTCACGTTGCCTAAAAAATTGTTTTTGGATGGTCCTTTCTAGCTGTAGATGTTTCATCATTGCAGGCTACCGTGACTGTTCCACATATGTTTGTATCATACCACCAGATGCATGGTAATGGGATTATGATGGGCCTGTGATCAGGGACTGTTATACTGCCATCTGTCTGTATCTTTGATTATTTGATGTTGGGTTACTTTGGGGTGGTATGCCATAGGGTTCAAGCTGCTGACATCAAGCACTTTAATGTTTGCCTGTTCTACAGGGCAATGTCTGACATAGCCCTCTTTCTGTGGTCTGGGGGTCTGTAGCCTAAAATATGTTCTTTGACTCAGTATGAGTCACACATTCTTGTTCCTAAGAGTCCAGACATATCGACAGTTAATGTGCTAAACACTGGAATAAAATGTTTGGTTTGACCAGACACTTGTACTAATGTGTTGCTGTGTAATGTATGTAATCCTGAGCTGGACACTGTGTACCTGCAACATATCCCTGCTTACACAAGTAGCTTGTTTCTTCATCTTATGGTTCACATGGTCTTACTTCTCTACATAGCTAAATGTGAAAATTAAGCAAGCAGACAATGAGTTTGTGATGAGTGAATTTATTACAATGCGAATTTGGCAAATAAAATGTGTACAGAAAGAAACAAAAGATGTAGTCAGGGGGCCAGTCATGATGAATGAAATCATTGGAATAGATGTCACACCATTAGGAGTCCAGAGTTCTCCTCCTATTGGAACTGGTAGGTGATTGAGGATCAGTCAACAGAGTGAATGCGTGGCACACAAAGGAGATCCTTTAGAAAGAGGTCACTTGCTGGCAGTGGTGTGTATCTTGCCATGGATTCTTTGTTCGATGTCCCCGCTTGCCTGGGGGGGTGGAGTGGGATCTGCTGCTACAGAGGCAGGGGTGTCTGGGTCTGGTGCTTCCTCTGGCAGGGCCTCTCTTCCAGTGGCTGGCACCGATGTTGATGTGACTGGTGTTGATGAGCCAAAGGAAGGGTAGACTGTTGTTGAAAAGCTCTCCTCAGGGTGGTGTGAATGTCCCTCAGCACCCGTGTTAGGGAGGCCTTCTTAGTATTGTGGGCCTCCATCTGTTCCCGCATGTCTCTGTGCAGCTAATCGATTTCCCGGAGTTCAGTCAACACTGATACAGTCAACAGTCTCCTGATAGACCCCCAAGCTGTGGCTGATGGTGTCCTGGCCAAGATCAGCCCCAGTGGCCGCAGCCCACGGGCCCACAGCATCCCTCCCATGCACCCTAACCCCAAGGACCTGTGCCTTTGCCACAGGGTGCTTTCTCCAACTTGGTCCTGGAGCCTCATTGTTAAAAGTGTTTTGTGTTGCAACTCAGTATCCACTTCTGGGGGGCACAAGATGGTAGACACTGTGCTCGGGACACATGGCTGCCTGTGATTTTGAGGCCACCAGACTGGAAGGTGATGTAGTGGCCAAAGTGAGACTCACTGTTGCCGTATGACCATGTTGCCCAGATGGACCAGAACCGTCCTCCACTTCCAGACATCCAGAAGTGTTCTCGTCACTGAGGGCTTCATCCAGCAGGGTAGTGGCAGTCTGTTCCATGGCCTCTGTGTGCCCAGCGGCAGCTCGACCTGTTGATGCAAAAACATACAATGTTAATGGTTGTATTGTGACATCTACCTCCAACAGTTTGTGTTACAGTAAGCAGAGACCTTGTACAAAGCTAAGTTGCATTTAATCTTATTGTGCCAAGTAACCATGGTATTGGCTGTATTGACATGCTATGTGTGAAGCATACCAATTCATTTTGACTCAAGCTGCTGCTGAAATGTGCAGGGCATCAGAACTAGGGGGGGTGGTCTGAAAATGCCCTATTTCCACCAGTGCAAGCATTACAGTGGCTAGGCAATATATGGCTTTGCCCATTAGGAGGTCTAGTCGGTTTGATAAAAGCAGACCCAGGACTTAGTTGTAAATGTGATTGGGGTCAGCATGTGCCTAGTGCAGTGTGAATGTGTCTGCTGCCAATACCAGTCTGGTGATGCATCATGAGGACTTACGAATACTTGTCATACACAGGCCCATATTTATACTTTTTGACGCTAAACTGCGCTAACGCAGTTTAGCGTCAAAAGATTTTGCGCCGTCTAACGCCATTCTGAAGCGCCATGCGGGCGCCGTATTTATGGAATGGCGTTAGCCGGCGCAAGCGGACCGGCGCTGCCTGGTGTGCGTGGAAAAAAACCACGTACACCAGACAGCACCGGCGTAGGGGGAAAATGGCGTATGGGCGTCTTAAAATGGGGCAAGTCAGGTTACGTCGAAAAAATCGTCGTAACCCGACTTGCGCCATGTTTTTTCGACGCCCATCCCCCATCAACATGACTCCTATCATTGTAAAGATAGGAGTCATGCCCCCTTGCCCAATGGCCATGCCCAGGGGACTTCTGTCCCCTGGGCATGGTCATTGGGCATAGTGGCATGTAGGGGGGCACAAATCAGGCCCCCCTATGCCACAAAAAAAAAAAAAAAAAATACTTACCTGAACTTACCTTAATTTCCATGGGATGGGTCCCTCCGTCCTTGGGTGTCCTCCTGGGGTGGGCAAGGGTGGCAGGGGGGGTCCCTGGGGGCAGGGGAGGGCACTCTGGGCTCATTTTGAGCCCACTTGTCCCTTAACGCCATGCCTGACCCAGGCGTTAAAAAGCGGCGCAAAAGCGCCGTTTTTGGCCACGCCCACTCCCGGGCGTCATTTTTGCCCGGGAGTATAAATACCACGTAAAGGCCTGGGAGTCATTTTTTAAGACGGGAACGCCTCCCTTGCATATCATTAACGCAAGGAAGGGGTTCACGCTAAAAAATGACGCACTCTCCGGGCACTTTGGCGCCCGAAGCGTCTAACGCCATAGTATAAATATGGCGTTAGTTGGCGTTAGTTTAGCGTCGAATTTGCGTCGAAAAAAACGACGCAAATTCGGCGCAAACGGAGTATAAATATGCCCCACAGTGTTTAAGATATCATTCCTGTCCTCCAATATTTCATCTTGGTTTAGCAAGTCAAGATTGAGCTATGTTGACAGTTACGTCTGTGATTTGGGCATGATCTGTGCTTGATCAGTTCCAGGTGAGTATACATCATTCAATAGTTGATAAACAAGGGTATTTGTCAAAGTGGCCACTGTGCTGGTGTTTGGAGTTGGAGTTACAAGGCCTATTGGGCTTTGCAGTTATGTCACTTCCTCTACTTCTCAACACTTTGCAAATGGTATCCTCCGAGATTAGCACACTTCAATTGAGACTTGCCAAACAGGGGTATGTGGGCAAGTGAACACTGGTCTGGTGTTTTGAGTCAGTGAAATAGTGCTTCCTTTATGCTCAGGGTGGTGCAGGGTGGTGCCTACAGCACTGACTCTGTCAACTATCCTGTCTCACATTTCCATTGCCCTACTAAGAGGAGTGTGCCTGACTTGTGTTCCAAACAATTGTGGCTGTACTCTCATGAACAAGTGATAGTGACTTACTAAACAAGGGAAGAGCTAAAGGGGGTAAATGGACAAAAGTGTGTGCAGGGTGTTCTATGGGATAGTGAAAAATAAGGGGTGCCTAATCTATGGAGAGGTTTTGTAATAAGGGGCTCTGGCTTCTGTGATTTGCATTGAAAATGCAAAGGATTGTGGTCTGTGAAGGGGTGTGTTTTATGGTGTCCTTTGCAGCAAAGGTGTGTCCACGGTAGCAATGTGTGTCAGCTGTGTTGTTTTTTAATTTATCCAATGTGCAGTTGTATATGACTTTGCTGACCGCAAGCCGCTGTGGTTCGAACCGCCATTGACTGACCGCCATGAGGGTCCGCCACAGCGACTATGTGCTTGTAATATGCTCAGTGGTTGGTTGTGGTGCAGACAGCGCTGGAGGTCGTACGGCCTATTTCCAGGCTGCTGCGCCGTTGGCGGTCTGCCTTTTTTGCTTGGTGGTTGGTGGTCCTGCCTGTGTAACTCGTAATAGGTTCAACTGCCAAACTTGCAATCGGGCCCTTACTATTCTCACTTCAATCAAAACCATTTAGCAGAAGGTGTTGGACAATAAAGGGTGACATTTACTATTCTCACTTAAAATAAATGATGTCATGTATATTTACAAATTAAAAATGATGTAGATAATTTGAATAATTTGATATAAATGTAAAAAAAATACAAAAACATAAAATACAAAATAAGTACATCAAATAAAAATGTATTTGTATAACATAAAGATATAAAATTAATATGAAATGTTCTGAAATATATAGCATTCTGTAAAACAAAACATAATATACAACACAGCAAAACTTACCACAAAGTTATTCCGTTTATTATGCATATATAGACATAATTTATAAACACTATGGCAACGATTAATTAAAAATGACACATTTATAGAAATAATAAAACAATAATTATGTATAATAAATACTTTACAAATCTATATAATTCATTTTTAATTTTTTAAGCAAAAAATAATATTGAAATAAATTATGATTTATTTAAAAAGTAAGTGTACAAACAAATTCTTAATCACATATTTTAATAATCTCCCCACCCTTTTCCCCTAGGAATGCAACATCTGGCTCCTATAACATACTAACATACACGTTATTTAAATAATAATTAAACATTTATTTACACATTTTCAAAATAACATAAAAACAATAAATGTCAACATTAAAATTAATATACAACACTTTTGTTCAATCGTGCTCTTTAATGTAAGAACTCTGTTTGAAAGAGAACACTACATGGAAAACAGCATTTACAGAGGTGCAGGTTATGACTACCACCCACACTCTCAGGTTTGCCCAGTATTTTGTGATGCAGTGACAGCCAAGCCAACAGACTTATCCCACCAGGTGATGTAGCCATGGCAGAGCACCAAGGCCCTCATTGTCTGTCCATCAAACTCCTGATAGGGTGTCTGCTGCCTTCGTGGTGACCACCCCGCCAAAACTATTAGGTGTTTCCTGCTAGGCTGGTGGGCGGAAACCGAGGTTTCTGCCCCCCAGCCTAGCAGGGAACAGGCATCAGCATTTTCTCCGGCTTGTAATTGAGCCAGCGGCAATGCTGTCACCTGCAGGGTGCACCAGCACTCTCACAATGTTCACTGTCTGCAGATACTAATAATTTAATTTTAATGTTCATTATTTTATTGTAAATTAAATAGTTAATTATTAGTTATGTAAATAGTTTAATTGTTTTTTATTTAAGTTTATTTTGAATGCACATTTTAATTTTTATATTTGTTTAGTAATTTATATTTTAGTAGTGGGATGGATTTGTAAGAATATAGGGTGTGAAGTTAATTGCATTATACATATTTAAATTACATGGTAACTAATTTGTTGATTTAAATTATAATTGATTAATAACTTTGTAAATTAATTTCATTAATTGATTTATTTCAGTTTAATTTGTAAATGTTAATGTATATTTTAACTTTCGTACTTGGGTGAGTAATTTATATTTTAGTGGTGGTTTGTTGGTTTTGTAGAGCAATAGGGTGGGAAAGTTATTGAAGTAATATTTTTTGAATTAATTCTTAATGTTAGTTAATTGTTTAATGAGTAATTAGTTATGGACATTTTAAAGTATTTTATTGATTATTTTTTGTTTATTTGAGTTATTTTGACATTATTGGTTAATGTTTTGTGTTTTAATATTGTTGTATTTTTTATTTTGGCTATTTTTTGGTGTTTGTGATTTTTAGTGTTGTGGGGGAAATGAATTTACTTTCATTCAATTTAAAGTTTTATTTTTTAAATATATCTTGTATTTTGTAATTTGTTTATGTATTATTAATCAATATACTGTGTATTTTTATATAAATATGATTCCATAATGTACTTTTTTGTAAGTATTTAACTGTTTTCTACAAAATGGTTATGAATTGGAATGGTACATGTAGTCCCTCTGAAGCCCAGCACCATCCCTACCGCTTCTTAGACTGGAGTGGGAATAGTAAGTCTACCCCCTCTGAAGTCCAATGCTTTACCTACTGTTGTTTAGACTGGGCTGGAATAGTAAACCTACCCCCTCCAAAGCCCGACACTCTTCCTCCTGTTACTTACACTGGAGTGGGAATAGCAAATCTGATCCTTTCAAAGTCCAACACTTTCTCTATTGTTGCTTAAACCAGAAAGGAAATAGTAAATCTAACCTTTTGCAGTTTTCAGAGGTTTTACCTGGCATCAGGGTTAGTGAAAACTGGCCATTCGACCACCCACTCTAAATCAGGTAGGCAGTCGAATCGCCAAACCTCTGGCGGCCTTTACTCTGTCTAGTCATCAGAGGAGTATGCCAGCAATAGAGATGGAGTAATCTCTGTCACTAATACACTTAAACTCTGCCCGTGGATAAATCAGGCAGAGTATCCACGCCTCCCAACTAGCCCCCTAGATTCTAATTTGGGCTTCACTGTTGATGCAGTTCTCCTTTGACTCTAATGCTTCTTTTTCTTAGGGATCACTTAGCAAAGTCCAGTTTTTTTAGCATCATGCTGCTTCTTAATGTTTGTTTGCCACAACAGAATCAGACAGACATACATCCTCAGTACTCCCCATCTACAAGGGCACACAGTATGTTCATGCTGTGGAGACACTTTGGAGATTCCTGAACCATTCCCATACGGATGCATGCAGGTCCTTTCTTGATACTGCAGTGGGCATCTTTGCTTGTCCCACTTATGTTCTTCAGGGTTCGGATCCTTCTGAGCATCATCTCCCTCATACAAGGACACTATCTATGCCCTTCCAGAGCAGCCAGTCAGCTCTCTCCTTTGAAGAAAGATTCAGGCAGCCCCTCCTGGCAATCTTGGTAGATGATCCCAGGTGTCTGGTACTGAACCTGGTAAGGAGATCAGGAGGTGAACAGCTACACCCAGGAGCACAGAGACTTTCTAATCACCACTGATGTGAAGACTCTGGATTCTGGTAAGGAAATCTTGGTACACTGGCTACCTCATCTTTATACTACAGTTGTAGACAATTGTGTTCTGTTCTGAAAGTTAGCTCTAAGATCGGTTCTGGGCAGAGTATAACGGCGCTTCCTGTCTTAGATTTCATGCTTGGTTAGCTCAGGAGGTGCACTGAACAGGGTGAATACCCCCAAAGACCCTGTATGCCAGCAACAGGTTACCGATAAACAAAAATTCCTATTATCAGGCACTCACCCAGCTATTAGATGACAGTTCGTGAATCTCACAGTACATAATCCGTATTCATCTTTTGTTGGTTCTGTACAATATTTATTGCAGTTATCTACACAGTTCATATAAGTAGTGTCCACTATTTATTGCAATTATCTACACAGTTCATATAAGTAGCCTCCACCATGAGTCCACAAAAGTCCATCAAATATTCATCAAATCAAGTGAAATTAATTTTACATTGCATCTCCAATGTAAAGCAGCCTTATGTTTATCAATTTAGATAGTCCAACATAAATCCATCAAATGTTCACCAAAATCAAGTGATATGGACTTCACATTACATCTCCAACGTAAAACAGCCTTATGTTAAATCAATTTGGCCACAGCCCTATGTTCATCAATTTAGCCAACACGTGTTTCGTCAGGGGTATCTCTCTCTGGACTTCATCAGGGCTGTGATAATATATAACAAAATAATTTAGTATAAAGTATAGCAATGGTTCTGTTTATTTTAGTTCACCATGTGGTGTTAAGTGGGTAGTAATATGATCTCACCAGAATTTCAATTATAATTATGTATGTATTAATCACCTGTGCATAACTTCTGTAGTAATATGTGCTATATTGTGTGCTACAAAGTAGTCATAATACTTGTATCTTGAATTGCATCAAGTGAGAATTAGACTAGTTTCAGTAAATAATCACCCTGTTTGTATTAGAAAAAGTAAGTAGTGCATACCCTGTGTACATGCCACCAATGAGTGTATTGCCCGAATTGTGATATAAACTGACCTTTAATGATCATACGAATCCTTATTCTCAATATTTAGTCCTTAGATTATCGTACCTTGCTAGTTTATAGATAGATGGTCATCTGACAGCACCATTGTTTGCACTCCATCTCTCTAGAATGTCAATAACAGTGTGGCTTACTTGTAAAATGTATTATTAATACTCTTTCAAAACTCTAACTATAGATATAAATCACCCCTAATCAAATAAATGAGATTCTTTATATGGTAATATGCAAATTGTTCAGAATAACCCATATAACTAGTAAGAAGCTACTCTAAGGGGGTCATTACGACCTCGGCGGTCTTTTTGCAAGACCGCCGAGGTACCGCCGTGCTGAAGACCGCCAGTGGTCACGCCGCGTAGTATGACCGCTAGCAGCCCTCCGTCCTTTTTCGGACAGAAAGCCGCCAGCAGCCATACTGGCGGACGGTGGGAAAGTGGAGGTTGCTCAACCTCCACCGCCACGTCAACAGAACACCACCCACTGAATCACGTCCCATGATTCGGTGTGGCGGTGTTCTGGTGACGGTGTGCTGGTGGCGGAGCTGCCCCCATGGATCCCGTCCCCTCCCGGAGGATCAACGGACAAGGTAAGTTGATCGTCCGTCAGGGAAGGGGGTGGGGTTGTTGTATGTTGTGTGCGTGCATGGGGGTGTGCGTGTGAGAGTGTAGAGGGGGTGAGTGAGTGTATGCGTGCGGGGGTGTTGTGTGTATGGGAAATGTGTGCGGGTCGGACAGTGTACATGTCTGTTTGTATGTGTGCGGGTATGTGTTGTCGGGGTGTATGTGTGCGTGTAGGGGTGCGTAGGTGTGCATGTTGGGGGTGTGTGCGTGTAGGGGTGTGTATATGTGCATGTTTGGGGTCGGGTGGGGAGCGGGTTGTGCCACCTTTGGGGGTGGCAGGGGGGTGGGGGGAGGATTTGTGGGGGTAGCGGGGGTGGGGGAGACTCCTATCAGTGCCAGGGAAGGAATTCCCTGGCACTGATAGTGTCTACCACCATGGATCTCATGGCGGTTTCCCAACCACCCGAGATCCATGGCGGTATGCAGGGTCCTGAGACCGCAATCTCCAGCCCAGCGGTCTTCACCGCCATGGCGGTCGGAATGGTGAAGTGGCGGATGACCGTCATAATTCAATTTATTTTTCTGCCGGCCTGTTTGCGGTCTTACCGTCGCTTTACCACCGACCGCCAGGGTTGTAATGACCCCCTGAGTCTAGACTGATGTTCATGGTCATATTACCCCTTTACGATGTTATAAAACTGTAACACGAACTGTACTGCCAGTTAATAATAGTAGCGTCCTATTGCTCTTAAAAGAACTCACTAGCCGAAGTTGCCAATGTTAGCTCGTGTTAGCACTTCTATATTTGTAGAGCCGCCCCACGTTTGAACTACAGATCAAATGATCCTTTGAACTGCTTAATAAATTTATGTACCAATCTATAAACCAGCTTCGCTAAGGTTGACAATATATTTGTAATTGACCTGACCCGCTTACCTTCCAAATGTCACTGTTTTGTTTTCCTTATCGTACTGTCATGTTTGCCTTCCGAGCGAGTACGCTCATCAGTTGGACACGACGTACAAACAAAATTAAATACCCGCAAATGCATGTTGTACGTGAGTTCAGGAACTCTTTTCCTACGTGCTTCTTTAATTTCTATGTCCCTACATCCTTGCTAGTAATAGAAAGAGGACTAATAGAACCATTTCCTCTTTCTGAATGCCAAAAACCATATAATCCGCTCAAGTATAAATATTATTACTTTTTCGCCAAATAAGGTCCTAAGTTGGCCACTCTGTTCATCAAATATGGCAACTGGCATTATTAAATTCTTATTTGATATTTTTGGACATTAGCGCTAAAAGTGAAGTTGGCAAACCATCAAATCAATGCTATAATGCCTGTGTAACAATCCAATATCAATTCTGGATCCCATTACCAGAAAAAATTAATATAACATTATTGTCTGTATATATAAGCAATATACAAAGGGGCACAGATAAACTAATTAAATGTTTATATGGTTTCATATGCCTATCAATCCATTGATTATTGCCTATAGAGATTAGTCGGCTAGATTTAAGATCTTCCTCGTGTAGATATAGAAATGTGAGCTACATGCTCTATTGAAGATACTGTGTGCTCCTCTGTTAGTTAACCTATTATCACTTAATTCCCTATATTTATGTCCCTAAAAAGTATTCCAACTCATGGCCTGACTTTAAACCCACCTCCACTGCTTGTAATTTCATAATCTATAGTGATTCTTTACGTCTCAGTTGTAATTCCCTATTGCCACCCTATGTCCACAGGCATATGTTCTAAACCAAATAATTTTATTACTGCATGAGTATTTTTCTCAGTACAAGACAATATATGTTGTACAATCGGATATCTCTCATCCTTTTGTTTCAATGCCCTCAAATGTTCACCCATTCTTACTCTCAATGGGCGTATCGTGCTACCAACATATATCCGTTCACATTTACATTTAATAATATAAATTACATACTTAGTGTCACAAGTCATATGTGATCTTAATCGATACACATTCCCACTGAAGTTAGCTTATTCCGTTGTGCCATTACACGCCCATTTACAAACTCCACAATGGCCACAATTGTAAAAGCCTACATTCTTTGCTGTGAGCCAATTCTCTTTGATTTTAGGTCTTGGGTAAGTCAGACATAATAAATTCTTCAAAGATCTCCCTCTTCTATATGTGATTAGCGGACCTGATGATGTGAACTTGCTTAAAATATTGTCCTGTTTCAAAATGTTCCAATGTTGTTTAATCATCTTTTTCATAATAAATGCACTGTCATTGAAATCTGTAATCAAACGTATCTCATTAGAGTCTTCCTCCCGAGATTTCAAGCGTGAGAGTAAAGTCTCTGTTCTCTTGATTTTCTTGAGCACTGATGATGCTCCTGTTGTAGCCTCTTTGTTCAAAACAAAAGATCATATCATATAAACATTTCTCAAAGTCGTCATCCCTGCTGCAATTGCGTCTTGCCCTCAATAGCTCCCCAAATGGAATCGCTTGTATTTGGTGTTTTGGGTGTGCACTGGAGGCATGTAATATTGCGTTGCACGAAGTTGGTTTCCTAAACAGCCTGCTATGAATCTGATCATCCTTAATAAAGAGTTCTACATCTAGAAACTCCATTTTGTGTTTACTGTATTTGTGGGTAAATCTAATATTTACATTGTTGTTATTCAAATACTCACAGAACTCAACTAATTGCACTGAGTTCCCTGTCCAAATCATGAAAAAATCGTCAATGAATCTTCCCCAGTATAGAATGTAATCTTGCCAGTTTCTGGCACCAGGTCCCCATATCCACTTCTCCTCAAACCAACCCATGAATAAATTGGCATACGAAGGAGAGAACCTGCCTCCCATCGCCAATCCTTGTTTCGGTTTGTACCACTGATCATTAAAGAGAAACACATTGTGGTTTAGAATTAAATCTACCATCATTAAGATAATTTCTGTATATTTAAGAAAACTAGCTGATGTATGATTTAACATGTATCTCAAAGCCTAGGTCCCCCAATTCCTGAAATAATCAGTCTCCCAGGGAAGAATGGGAGATTGTTATGTATCTTCGGTAGAGTATAAAAACATGGGTACCTAGGTCTATCCACTTTCAAATACATATACTCTTCCTCATCTAATAATCCTTGCTGGTGCCATGTTCCTAATAAATTATTAATAAGGTTGATAAGCCTACATATTGGGTTAGAAGGGAGAATTTCATAACAATTTTCATCATTTAATTGACTATAAATTCCCTCATCATAATCTTTCTTATTCATAACAACAATATTACCTTTATTGGCTTGTCTAAATATTATGTTCTCCCCTCTTGTAACACTTTCAAAGCCTGCCACTCCTTACTAGTAAGATTATTCCTCATTTTTCTGTTTCTAGTTTTCAACATGTATTGTCTAAATTCCCTAAACACTGATCTGTAAAAGACTTCAATGTTGCTATTATTACCTATTTTGGGTGTCCAATTAGATTTTTTTCTTTAAACCACTAGTTTCATGTGAATCAGAAAAAATATTTAGATAATGTAATAGTTGTTGAGTAATCATAGGTATTTCTTTACAGTCCGTAATTGACATTATGGTTGCAATGTCATATATAGCCTGTATTGTCAACTCGCTATGTTTCATCTCCTTGCTTATGGGAATAGAATGATGCCCTAATTGCTTCTTTATTTTAAAAAATCTCTTAAATTTTAAACGTCTCACATATTTATAAAGATCAATTTGCTGTTTATAAATATCTCCCCTACTTGTGGGACAAAAACTCAATCCTTTACTAAGTAAGGAAATCATACCTATAGAAAGATGATTACTCGACAGACTAATTACATTGATTTGCTGCCCTGTCTCGGGCTCTGTGTTTTCCGGTTCTGGGCAGTTCTGCCCCTTTGCATTAAAAACTGGACCAAACACAGGTCCTCGCTATGAGTTTGGTGGATGGTTAAGACTGTCTGCCAAACGTCCGAAGTGGAGGTTGCCGCCATACTGGCTACCTCCCCTCCGGGTCCATTAAGAGTTTCCCACTAGGTCAGTGGGTGTGAACCTGAGATTCCAACTGCTGCCCTAGCGGGAAACAGCCTACAGCATTGTCTTTGGCTCATAATCAAGCCAGCAGCGATGCTGTAGGATGCAGGGTGCACGAGCACCCTCGCAATGTTCACTGTCTAAACAGACAGTGAACATTGCGATTATGCTGGCCAGGGGGGCCCCTACACTGCACATGCTAAGTGCATGGGCAGAGCAGGTACCGCCGGGACCCATTTTCTGTCAGCCTTTTCATGGCAGTGCTACCACCATTAAAAAGGCTGGCGGAGAATGAGTCTGCCTGATTAGGACCGCTGCAACCACCAGACCACTTTGATCTCTGATCCTGGCAGTGCTGGCGGTCCCACCTCAGGCCGACCGCCATAGATAAAATATGGCGCTCGGACTGCCGCATTGGCGGTGGTCCAACTGCCATCCGCAAGTCTTGCTGTCTAGTGACTTCCAGACTCATAATGGGGGCCCACAGTGTTTGTCGCAAGGTGCTAATAGGAAGGTGAACGGACCAGAAAGTGTCATGCTGGGAGAGTCCTAAAACCTAGGCACAAAAAAGGAAGACTTTCCCACCTAACTACCTGTTAACTTGAGTGGTAGCCCTTCCAATAACAATGAGCCAAGAAAGGGCAGAGGGAAACTCATTGTCTTCAAATGGCCCTCTGTCTCCTCTCTTCCATACCCAAATGTCTGACCCACAACATAGGACCCCAGGAATGTCCAGGGTGAGCCCTGCTGTTTGCATCTGCTGGCTGAGCTCCCTGCTGTTTCACCCTCCATCTTTGATACCACTAAATTAGCAAATGAAATGCATTCAAGTATGGCTGTGACCTCGTGTATCACACATTCCCCAAGCATTTCCTCTTCAAACACAGATTAATACGTGACTTTGACATTCATGTCCCTTATGGCAGGGCAAAGGAACTGATTGTATTGGGTTGGTAGACAAACTTAAAAAGGCTGAAGAGGCCAGTAGGGACTCTCCTTGGCATGAATAGGTAAAAACAACTGCTTTGCAACATAATTACTATCACTGCCACCACTTTCAGTCCTCAATAGCCTGGCAAGCTTACAGTAGTCACGCTCAGTAATGAGGGTGCACATGGTGTGCCTCCTGAGACCACGGAGCCTTGCTCTGTTTCTCAAAAAGTGTCAAAAATGCCATTAGCATGCTCACATAATTCATGTGTGTGCTGAGCTGGAGTTCAAACATATACATCTTGCTATGACAAGTTTTAGGGAAAGGGTACACTATCATCCATGCCAAGCAGGAGACCTTTCTCTGCCTCAGCAGACATCGCTTACCCCCATGATGTGAATGTCCAGGACTTACTCTATCATTAGAGAAACTCAATCACTGATTGGAAACACAGCGGAGAAAGTCCATCTACATTCCCATGCTGTAGTCTTGTCTTGTTCTCCACAATGAAGTACAATCCTTGTTCAGAGATTGACCAACCAAGCATCCTGGGGTTTCTGTTCCCTCAGAGCCATCAGCCACTTAAGTGCCTTGAGGTCTTTCTTAACCACAAATGTGGTCCAAAGAAGTAAGGTGTGAACCCAGTGATGGGTCACACTCTGCCAAAGCATTAATTTTCAATGGCAGATAAGTTCTCTCTAGGCACCAGCCTATGACTAATAAAGACAACTCAAACCTCCTTGCTGTTCTTGTTTGATTGGACAAGAACTGTGCCAACTCTCTTGTTGGACACATCGATCTTTACAAGATCTGTAGTCAGGGGACTTCAACACTGGTGTGTTGCACAGTAGGCCTCTAGGACATCGAAGGCCTCCTGACGTGCCTCAGTCCAAATCACCTTCCTCAGCTGATTCTTGGAGGTCAGGGTTGTCAAAGAGGCAACTATGACTCCATAACTAGCCACACATTTTCAGTGCTATCCTAGCCTAGAGAAGCTCTTATCTGACTGATTTGTGTGAACCTTCCAATCTACTACTGTTTGCACCTTCAACTGAAAATGTGAACCTTCCAATTCCTAACCTAAAAGGTGATGTTTAAGAAAAAAAACTGATCGCCTGGCATTTTGTGGTCTTGATCATCAGCTTGTCTCTATATCCTCACAGTACCTGTTCTAGGTGCTTCAGATGGTCCTCCTGTAAAGTGCTAAACAAGACAATATTGTCTAAGTACACCACACACAACTCTTCAAGGTTGGATGATACCTAGTTGACCAGGGACTTAAAAGTGGTGTGAGTATTCTTTGACCGTATTGATAGATAGAGGCAAATTGTGGTGAAGTATGCAGTCTTCTCCTTGTTACCCGGTACCAGTGCAATCTGTCAATAGCCCCTAATTAGATTCAAAGTACTGAGGTATTTTTTTGCACCCAAATTGTCTACAGGCTCATCAGCACTGGGATAGGACAAGCATACTTCTTTCGAGGGCCCAAAACTAGTACCACTGAACTACCCCATGGAATACGGTCAAACATTTTTGGTTACTTTTGCCTTGATGCACTCCTTGACCTAGTCTGACATGCCATATAGTTTGTGTCTTATAGGCAAATTATCCCAGTGTCTGTGTCATTAACACAGTTTGGAGTTAACCCTGAGGTGAGTGAAAAGAGGTGAGAACTGTCCCAGCGCCTCAATACACATCCCCTGCTGTTCAGGGGCAAGATTTACCCCTTCTATTGAGCCATCTTTCTCATCATTGAGAAGTGGTAAACAGCACCAGCTTGATCTCACATCACCCTCATGTATGTGTGTTCCCTTCTAAGATACCATAGTCTTACTCTTATTCTTAGTCTTATTACCTTGTCCTTTGTGCTCCTCAGGGATACTGCTTTGGGATACCAGGTGACATAACCCACCACTACCAATATGCATGTATTGCCTGAAGAAGAGGGAAGATCAGACCAAATGTATCTTTGCCTACCCTCTCAAACGGCACACCAGGCCAGAGCAGAGGTGCCAACACAGGCTTGGTTTGCCCAAAAAACATGCCATTTAAATGATAAGTTGGCCATTATCTACAAAACCTCTATGAATCTCGGCCCATACTTGGCCAATGGAAAAAAGATCCTTGGTCTTCTTTTAAAAAAAAATCTTTTTATTGTTATTGAATATGCAACATCATATACAGTCGAGCATCAGAGCACTACCAAATCCATAATGCAATATATAGTTCAACAATAGCGAGGGGAGAACAGTATAGGAAAGTCTAGAAGATATAAAATAGAAAGATAGGAACGATAGGACGGAAGTGGTTCGTTATAGCCTGGGAGTGATCCTTGGTGGGGAGAGGGGAGATGGGCCAGAAAGGCAGAAAGCAGGGGGGTTGTTCCCCTAGCTATGTTGTGTCCTGGCCATTTACAGGATTCTTCCTTTGATATTGGCCGATATATATAGCCGAGGGCAGGCAATCGTAAACTGACTGTTAATGTAAGCACTACGGGTAGTATTGCACTCTACACCATTTTGTGAATGATATTGATCCAGGCAAGGAACACTATAGCTGATGTGCGGTGTCCTCTGCTCGGTTGCATGCATGTTGTGTAATGTAGTGCATGGTTTTTGGTGACATTTGATCTGGGCTCAGGGTGAGTGTTTCATATAGCTCCAGTTAGTTAGTCATTGTCTCGGTTCTTTGGACATAGGGCGGCATGACGGGTCACCTTTCACTGCATATATCAGAGGAACTTTTTATCCAACCTGCATAGCTGATGTGTGAGGAGTATGTGTGGGATAGTGCCGCCTGCTACTTCATGGGGGGGCGATTATCGTCTTTAGTCTCAAGTGACACAATGCGAGCGTCCCACGTGTTCAGCCCTTTAATCTGTAACCCTCTATCCCAGAGTGAGTGTAATACTTGTGCCTCCGCTTTTGCCCATTTCAGCAGGTCTTCCCGCCAACGACGAGTGTATGGAACGTTTGGCCCCTTCCATTGCATTGCCAAAAGGCGCTTAAACAGAACAAATGCCAGCTCAATGCCTCTGTGTACCTGTTTCCTCCCCTTAAGTTTCGGGCGGATACCCAGGAGGCAGGATTCGGGTGTAGGGGGAGAGTGGGATTTCAAGCAGTTCAGCGGTCAGTGTGGTTATAGCATGCCAGGCCCGCTGTACCGGCAGGCATTCCCACGTCATATAGTAGAAGGTGACCTCTAGGTCGCCACATCTTGGGCATTCTTGACTGGACTGGGGGTACATGAGCTGTAGTCTATGTGGGGACAGATAGGTTTGATGTAGATAGTTGAATTGTGTGAAGCGGAATCTGGGATTTCGTGATACCTCTCGTGTCAAACTGAGTGCAGTGCGTCATGTTTGTTGTGTCAGTGGCGTGGGTAGGACCCTGTCCCATCTAGCTTTCGCTTTTGTCTGAGCTACGTCTGGGCTACCATGTAAGGTTCCATATATCTGAGATATGTTGCAGTGACCTCCCGGGCTGGCCAATAATTCGTGCAGGAGGGGGGAAGTCGGAGGTTCCTTGTCCCCGCATGGCCATGTACGGCGTGTGAGTTGTTATAGGGCGCAGTATGTTAGAAACCATCCCTGGTCCACGTCATGTGCTGATGTGGGTTCAGCATAAGTCATGATGTGGCCTTCTGCAAATATGTCCCCGATTGTCTGTATGCCTCTAGTAGGCCGGTGTGTCTAGTATGTTGTCCGGTAAATTTTTCAAATCCCTGGGTTGGACAGTAAGGCGATCTTAGGTGAGTATGGCGGGGTCTGGAGTCCTCCCAATATATAACGGTGCCAACACCAACAAGCTACGTCCATCAAGATATTGTGTTGGCTTGATGGGCTGTTACGGTCCACCAGCCATTGCAGCATGTTGGTATGTCCTAGGTTGGCATGTACCACCTTTGCCTCCGAGTTCGGGGGATCCTGTATCCAGCAGCAAGTTGAATGTATCTGTGCGGCTGCGTAGTATAATTCATAATGCGTGTTCGCTAATGCCACCCACTGTCGCCCACCCCCATATCAAGTCAGTCTTGAAGCTGTTGAATGTTGTGAAGAAATTGCGAGGGATTAATATCGGTAATGCAGAGAAATGGTATAACAGCCGCGGGAGTATGGTAATTTTTGCAATTGCCACCCTCCCATGGGTGATAACGGAAGCGAGGAACCCCTGATCGATCTGAGTGTGCATCCTAAGTTACCTTCCCTAAGGTTGGCTGCACTGTGATATATTTGTATACTTAGATATTTTAAGGTATTATGCGACCACAGTAGTACATGTGTCAGGATATTAGAGCAGAGACCCTCTGGTATCAGTCTCAGTGGAAACAAACAGGACTTGTACCAATTTATATGCAGGCCCGATAGATCCCCGAACATGCCCAGTAACTGTGGTAAGCCTGGGAGCGTAGCTGTGCAATCGCGCAAATATATCAGTGCATCGTCCGCATATAGGGAGACTATCTTATGACTATCTTTGTCTGGTATACCCACTCTTGAGCTCTATGTCATAGCTGCGCATCTAGAGGTTCGATTGCTAAAGCAAACAGGAGTGGTGAAAGTGGGCATCCCTGCCTCGTGCCCCTTCCAACAGGAAACCCCTCCGATATTATACCGCCTGTCAACCCGGGCAATGGGGTCAGAGTACAAGATATTGATCCATCCTGTGAATACTTTCCCGAACCCCATGCGGCTAAGTGCCTCCAGTAAGAAGGGCCATCCCAGGGTGTCAAACGCTTTCTCTATGTCAAGGGATACTGTTACTTTTTCATATTCCGACTCTGGGGCATCTGACATGAGCCGTAGTCGGCATCCGATGTTCATGAAGGTATTCCGACCGGGAATAAATCCCGACTGGTCGTCATGAACCAGCAGTGGCATCAGCGGGAGCAAACGATTCACCAGGACCTTACCTAGGAGCTTGCAATCAAGGTTTAATAAAGAGAGGGGTCAGTATGATTGAACATCTAATAGGTCACAACCCGGCTTCGGGAGAACCACTATCACCGCCTCCCGCTGTGAGTCCAGGAGCTGTCCCTTCTTAAGCACTTCATGTGGCATTTCCATATATGGTTTAATTATATGCGCTGAGTATGTGTGATAATATTCCACCGGGAGACCATCTCTACACGGTGCTTTGTTACGAGCTAGTTGTTTTAGGGCCAGCTGATTTTCTTCCGAGTCTATAGGTTTCTTTAATTCCCGCTGCTGGGCCATGGAGAGGTGAGCTAAGGGGAGTGCGTGAAAGAAGTCAGCTAACTGTGCTGCTGGTGGGGGAGGCCTCGCTGCATACAGGGTACTGTAATATTGCTTAATTGTGTGATTTATTTCTGCTTGGGTGTTGACCACTGCACCTGAGTCCAGTCTTATAGCCCCTATGGGGTCGCGTTGTTGTTCGCCGCGTACTAGCCAGGCCAGCAACCCTCCAGAACAATCTCCCTCTGAGTGCATCCTGGCAACATAGTGACAGTAGTCAAATTTTCACAAGCGTGAGTCAACCTCATTCCTACACGTGCACAGCGCACATAAGGCCTCAGAGCCCACAGTGCCCCACGCCACCCTCCGCTCTACTTCCCATAGCTCTGTTTCTACTTGCAAACGTTCACTGGACAACGTGCGTCGCGCTCCACCCGCCGCTGACAAAGGCCCCTTACCACCACCTTCCCATCCATTCCATCGCACGCGACAAAGCAGTCCCGTTATTGAGTTTAAAATAAAATGAAATGTGCTCTGCCAGCTCTTGGCGGAATGGGGGTTCCAGCAGCAAGCTCGGTTGTAATCGCCAATTGGGAATACGCGTGCATGCCCTACCCCATTGAATGGTAGCGTCAATGGGCAGTGGTCTGATATAGTTTTAGCTAGATAGGATGCCCCTGTGAAGTTAAAGTCAGCCCTGCGGAGTAGAACAGCAAGTCTATGCGGGTGTGAAGGCGGTGGACCGGGGAGAAAAAGGAGTATTCCCTGTATAGGGGATGCAGTATTTGCCATACATCTACAAGTTTCTGCTCCGAGACCCAGGTCTGGAACATCTGAGAGGTTTTCCTACTTGGAGCCCCATCCAGTGGTGGGTGGGATCTATCTCTGTCTATGTCCGGCACACAATTCCAGTCGCGGCCCCATATATGGTTTGTTGTGGGGTCCTGGAGGATTTGGGGTGTAATTGACAATAGAAAATCCCCTTGCTTCGAGTTGGGAGCGTATAATCCTGTTATGGTGAGTGGCCTACCATCTAGTAAACACTCCAATTGAACATACCGGCCATCTACATCGGTTTTGTGGTGTTCTACTGTGTAAGGAACTGCTGAGGCAATCCATACCAGCACTCCCTTAGTGAATGCAGATGTCGTGGTGCCGTAAGCTAGACCATGCCATTTGTTTTGTAGTTCGTCTTGTGTTAAATGGGTTTCCTGCAGTATAGCTATGTGTATTTTGTGTCTATTGAGGTACGCATAAACCCTGCAGTGCTTGGTGATGGTGGCCATGCCTCTCACATTCCGCATTAATATGTTATAGGTGTCCAGTCCCATGTATGTGGTGGCATAGATATCAACAGGACGCGCTTTTGGGGTGTGGGTATTATGAAATGCCTGTTTGTCGCATATCCGCCCCCCCCAAATACATCCCTCCCAGATCCCCCGTCCCATAAATACTAATAAGAATGAAATAAAGAAACAAATAAAAACAAGGAAAGAACTTATTGGGAAAGGCCCAACGTGTAACTCAGTGGCACAATGGGTGTCACATGCAGTAGCTATCATATTGTGGTCCCTTCGGTGACCCATTGGGATGTGGGGAAGTGCGGATGTTAGAAACAAGGGGGCCATTTGTAGCAGCCCACTCTGGATAGTCTTCACACCCCGCTCCGCCCCAGGTTCCCTGCCACCCCATCATCACCGGCATCAGAATTCTCCCCCAAGATTCAGGTAGTTTCACAGGCAGAGATCACTATGGTTGGGCGTGGGATCTTGACAGGTTCATCCGCCTATGCCTACGTTGGGTCTGGCATTCCCCCATCTGAACATTCCACTATGACATGTGGTCGGTCCGAGAAGAGTCTGGTCAGTCCACACCAATCACACGATAGGTAGCAGGATTTAGATATCATCCGCCGTACGCAGAGTGAGCTCTGGACCGAATATGGAGGCACTGGAGTGGCCCAGCGATGTATCCGAGTTCATGATCTTGACTTCGCGGTGAGCCGGGCATTGCGCCGATGTGTACAGGTTGGCATCCTTTAAGGCCTGCACCTGACTTTCAGCTGCTTGCGCTTTGGAGGGCCGTGTCCCAGAGTTTTGTTTCTTTCTCCGCCGGGGCTGAGGAGTGATCCATGCTTCTTGTTTGGATTCATTGTTATTGGGTTTGGCCAACCCTTTGGCATGCAGCCAGGTCCAGGCATCTTCCAAAGAAGGGAAAAAATGAGTCTTCTCCCCACCTATCACCTGGAGTCGTGCCGGGAACAGCAGAGAGTAGGAGAGGTTGTTGTTACACAAGATTTGTTTTACCCTCGTGAAGGACGCACGTTTACGTTGTACCTCGACGGTGTAATCTGGATAGGCCCTGATAACGTTGTTGTCTATCTGTATTGGTCCATGTGATCTGAAGCTCGGGAGGATCTGGTCTCTGTTGCGTAAGTTTAGAAGGCGTGCAATCAGAGGCCAGGGTGGGGCTCCCGGGCGTGGTGGTCTGCTTGGGATTCGATGGGCCTGTTCCACCGTGAACGTGGGTGATATATTGTTTGCCAGTACCGTGCCTTTGAGCCATTGCTCTAGGAATGCTTCAGCATTTGGCGTCTCCACTCGCTCCGGGAATCCCACAAATCTAACATTGTTCCTCCGCGAATGTCCTTCCGCTCTGCGCTGCAAATAATTGACCTCTGTTTCCATGCGCTGCAACTGGTCTCGCAGATCTTTGATTTCCGGTTGAGCTGCAGTTAGTGCCAATTTGTTATCAGTTACCCTGTCCACCAATTTACGGTGTTCCACTCTAAGTAGGTTCACTTCTGGTGCCACAGAGTCTATCTTCCCTTCTAAGGTAGTTTTAGTGTCCAATACTGCCTGATGGAGCTTGTTGAATTGTGCTGAGTGCGTTTGCAGAGTCTCGTTCATCTGTTGTAGTGCAGCAGCCTGATTTCCAGCCACCCCCACGAGAGGCAACCCTTCAACCTCCGCTGTTGACTGTGGTCTGGGCGGTTTTGGCTTGACCATGGTTGTGTGTATTCTTGGCCTGCAGTAAGCAGTTGTGCTAAGCCTGTACCGTCTATGTTATCTATGAGGTGTCTTGCCACAACATGGGGCTGATGCTGCCGTGTGGGCCAAATTGGCTACATAGTTTAGCACATTTAGGCCCTCATTACAACCCTGGCGGACAGCGGAATAAGGGCGATAAGACCACAAACATGCCGCAGTCATTACCGCCCCATTATGACATTGGCAGTTTGGCATATGCCAAACCGCCAATGTCCCGCACCGCTGGCCACGGCGGTAACGACCTCCAGGCTGGAGACAATGGTCTCTAGATGGCCGGTGGTATCAGGACCCCGCATACGCCATGGATTTCGTGGGGTTTTCTACCGCCATGAAATCCATGGCGGTATGTACCATCAGTGCCAGGGAATTCCTTCCCTGGCACTGATTGGGGTCTCCCCCTCCCCTGACACCTCCCCTGAGTACTCCCCCAACACCCACAACCCCCCTGCAACCCCCCAAAGGTGGTAGGACCCCCTCCCCCACCCCCATGGAAACCCACACACATACTCCCCCACAACCCCTACACGCACACTCACGCACTCACACATATACATGCGCACAAGCATGCATACATGCACACATACATACACTTTACATTTTCCATACACACATTACACCCCCGAATGCATACACGCACTCACACAACCCCTCTACACACTCACACGCACACCCCCATGCACGCACACAACACCCACCCACCCCCTCCCCTAACGGACGATCACCTTACCTGTTCCGGTGATCCTCCGCGAGGGAACGAGATCCATGGGGGCTGCTCCGCCGCCAGCACCCCGTCACCAGGACACTGCCACGCTGAATACTGGGGCGTATTACGGTGGGCGGTGTTCAGATGATATGGCGGTGACGGTGGAGAAGCCTCCACTTCACCGCCGACCGCCAGTATGGCTGATGGTGGCTCTCCGTTCAAAAAGGACAGAGGGTTCCCAGCAGTCATAATATGGTTGGCAGAAGACCGCGTACACTGGCAGTCTTTGGCCCGGCGGAACCTCAGCGGTCTGGTGAAAAGAGGTTCAAATGAGTGCCTTAATGTATACAGGGATGTCCGTTGAGCGTGTCAAAAGATATTATTCTTATGACTGGGTGGCCAATAGCACCCGTCGTGGTCCAGGTGGCGTAGGCCTGCCCATTGTTTTTATTCGAGCATCCAAGTGCTTTCCTGTTCCATATGGGGCGCTCAGACCACGTGCAATGGGCTCACAGGTGCTAGGTCACACTACATGGCCTTACTGGGCCTCACCTCGGCACCGTCATGTATAATGTCTGGTCAGCCGTGTAGGCCACAATTGCTCAGTTCGTGGGGATCCACCCTCCTAGCAGGTGGACGGCCGGCGATCCGGCACTGACGATCCCTACCTCGATGTCGTCCGCAGTGGTGATCCGCGATCCTCCTTTTCAGTTCAGGCAGGCACCTCGGGCAGTGTATGCAAGTGCTGAGGTGCTGCTGCGTCCCCGCGTAGGGCGACAGCCCCGCGGAACTTCTCCTGGCGTCGCGGTCGATAAGCGCCTCTCTTGGCCTCTGCGCTTTGGAGCACTCACTGCCGCGACCGCGGGGCCACGTGTGGCACACTTGCTTCCCCGCTTCTTGGAGTCACCCCCAGCCGGGGCAGCAGGCACCAGGGCGGGCCGGGCAGGGATAATTGATGGCTCTATCTCAGGCTGCGAGCGGAGCTCCTTAGAAAGCGTCCGCTCCGGCCGCCATTTTGGACACCCCCCCAAGGTCCTTGGTCTTCTTAATGCTCACTTGCCCTACTAAAGCCAACTTATGGACTAACAACAACAAAAAACGTCTCTGCAGTTGCAAAACCACCAGCTTCTTGCAGCTTCTAGTTCTGGACACATGGGTTTGATATACAGCAGCCTGTCCTCCCAAACCACACTGTGTTTGCCAATCACTTTGGTGGCAATTAGTTCATGGACCACTTCAAAAAGCCCATGAGAGTAGGACACCCTTTGAGTGCCCGGCAAAACTCTTCACAGGATTGTCCTTCAGCTTTTAACAACTCCTCAAGCTCTGGCAGTGACCCAGACTTCAACACATAAGCCCAGATTACGAGTCTGGTGATCTCACGACAGCCAGACTCGCAGTGGCGGTCGGACTGCTGTGGCAGTCCAACAGCCACGATACTAGGTTGGTGAATGGGCCCACCAACCGACCACTGCCTCCGCCGGGATCCAAGATCCTGATGGGATGACAGCAGTCTTCATTGTAATCAGCCAGGGAGGCACTGAACTCAGTGCCGCCCTGCTGATTACAACTTTTTTCTCTGCCAACCTTTTCATGGGGATCTAACCGCCATGAAAAGGCTGGTGGAAAACAAGTGCAGAGGTCCCCCTGCATGCACACTTGAAATGCGTACTGTCTGCACTGTGGCGCTCTCCTCATCAGGAGTTTGGCGGTCAGATGTGTCCGACTGCCAAACTCGTAATGACCCGTATAGACTACCTTGATGGTCTCATCCATCTTTCCATCTTTAGTTAAAGCGATTTACTCCACAGTTGTGTCACCTCAGAGCTTGCCTGGTCTGCAATACACTACTCTCTTCTAGTCCTTCTATTTTAGGAGTACAGCCTAATCCTGAGGCTGACTTGTAGTCTATGCTTCCATCAGCCTAGCTCACATTATCTGGCCCTTGCACTAGCCTGGATGCATTTAGGTCACCCAGCACACTCTTTCCTTCACACTCACATGTTGAATATATCCAATCTTGCATTTTACTTCTGCTTCATCCCTGATTTGCAGGTATTCAGTGTTGTCACTGCTGGCTACCAGGCCCTGGCCATTGGTACCAAGGTTTAAGATACTTACTCTCAGCCATAGCCTGGTAGGTACCAGTATCCTTAGGGGAGAACCTCCCTTCCATTGATACTGTCATTGACAAACTACATGGCATTTCGGTGAATGTGATTGAGGGGCTCTGTATTCCTTTCTGAGTCTATACAATTACAATGAGTGCTACTGGGACCTCGCTGGTGCACACTCTTACTGATAGCACACTGCCTGGTAAAGGTGCAGCTTTCACAGGGTCTTTATTGGACAACCTTTCTTGAAAGCCCTTTCCTTGTAGCACTTAAAATATGTTACCTCATTGGGTAGGGAGGAGGTCACCATCCCTCCCTTCTCCTTTTGATTAGGAACCCCTTAAGCTTATCTTCCTAAAAGAATCCCTTGGATTCATTCTTGAAATTCCCTTTCAATCTGGAACTCTTCTGCTTGGAGCTCTTCTCCAGTTTAAGCTAGAAACAACCATGCTGGCCCAGTCCCTTGTTCACCCCATTAGCTAACTGCGTATCAGCCAACACAGCAAGCTTTTCTGGGTCCTTCTCTATAACAGCTGAGAGGTATTGACTGAGCAAATTGGAGCACTCTTCCCAGAGCTGTTCCGCTGTCATTAACTGATGTAGGGACTGGTTATCCTTCAGCTACATCATTCTCACCCATTCAGTTCAAGCATTAAGTACATCATGTACCCAAGTTCTCAAACAGGACATAGGGCCTAATTACGAGCCTGGCGGTCACCAGACCGCCAGACTCGTGGTGGCGTTCTGGACTGCCACTGCTGTGGCATGCAGACTGCCAAATTACGACCCTGGCAGTGTTACCGCCAAGGTACCGCCAACTCTGCCAGGATCGGTGATCCCAAAGAGCTGACATCATGTGCAGGTTGCAATCAGCAGGCTTCACGCAGCACCACCCTGCTGATTACAACCTATTTTTCCACCAGCCTTTTCATGGCGATTTCACCCCCTTGAAAAAGCAGACAGAGAACAGTCTCTAAAAGTGAGATCCCTAGGACAAGTTACATGGGTGCCCTAGAGATGAGTGGAGAATAATGTCTAAAGGAAACTCTAGAAAACAATCTAGGGGTTAATGTTTGGGACAGTCTAGTGGAAACCTGCACTCATGGACTCTGGAAGCCTATGTCCACAGCATACTCCTCTGTGGGGCCTTCTACCAAACCCTCCCCCTGAGTTTCCTGCAGCTTTCTCTTTTTTTAACATCTATTAGCATTTACTGGAACTGGAATCTAATAACCAGTCTTTGCTTGCCGTCTATTGTGAGAACTTTTTCAGGAGTCACAGAACAGGCATGGGTTTCTGGGCTCAGATTGTGTCAATCAGAGTTTTTGAGACCGATGAGCTGGGGCGTAAACTCACAATTTATCCCAAAACTGTGCACCATGTAACCCCCTTCACCAATTGATACTCAGAGTAGAGACGTAGGTACCAGGAGTTTTTATCCAGCCCACATAATATCGGATAAACAAGGCAGTTTTGTCGCAGTGTAGTGAATTCTATCTAAAACATATGTTACAGCCCAAAAGCTGATGATCCAGGGTTTATTCCTGACTAATCATCATCATCAAATAATTTATTCGGCCGGCAAGGACCATAGAAACAGCACTTATAAAACCATGTTTAATACGTTTAAATATCTCATTAAAACAAGTTCTACAAAATTCAAATCATATGCGTTAATATATATTAAAAAAACAGAATTTATATCAAGATTGTTAATATACATAAAATATAATGAACAGTCCTGTTGATAATAAAGTGCATAGAGTGCCATTGGTTAGCAAACATGAACCCATCCTCATCCTCAACATAATTGTGCGCTCAATCTAATTAACCACTGCTAGACAAGCATGAATTGACAGTAATAATTCTACGTAAAACATAGCTTGTCCACAGTATCTAGTGTTTGCCTTATTTTAAAATGGTACTAATATATTCTTCCTAATCAAGGAATAAACTTTACAGAAAAATATCAAATGTAGCATAGTCTGAGAAGAGCAATGATCTCACGGACACACTGTAAGGTTACCAGAATGCACAAGTTGTTCAGGAAAAGCAGCCATAAAAGGTATTACATTCCATCAGAACCTGGTTATTAGATATCTGTGATTACTATTTTTGACCTAGAAAAGGTATGATTCCACTCTAGATGTAAATTTATCTGTCTATAATCTGAAACCATATGTCTCTGGCTTTCGATACAGCCCCTATCATTTTTACTCATCATTAGTAAGTGTACATTTAAGGGTGTCTAATGGAGTATGAAAGACTCTCGGTGTTACATTAATAGTACCGGTATGTTCAATCTCTGGTTCAACTTTTTATATAGACAATGTACAGGATCTTCATCGCATTGTCTAACTCCATGCAGTCTAAGAGCAACACGCGATTATAAAGTCTCGCTTTTCACCCAAATACACAACCAGAGGAAAAGTGGTTGTAATCGGCTGCGATCGGAGTCTGAACGTAATTTAGCATGGCATATGTATGTAGAGGTGCTCTTTGCTACTGCCAAGAGACTCCTCAGGAAACCATTCTCTTATCTTGTGGATGGTGGAGTATCCCATAACCCTGCACCGTAGAAGACAATCAATAAGCGTTTTGCCTTATATACCTCAACCTCCTCTTTGAGGGGCTTCATCTGTAATTTTGAGTTAGCCTTAACAAGTGAATCTATAATTCTTGTGAACTTGGCTGTCATAACACGCCCCAGCGGGTTCCGTGCATATGTATCACCGAACAGGACCCCTAAATAAGGAAAGGTAGAGACAGGCATGATTTTGGAGTTATTTACCTTGTATGACATTTTCATCCTTCTTTGAGCCATGGACCATTAAGAGGGTCTTAGATTTAATCAATAAATGCAAGTCTTTCATAAAATAATGATATTGATTACGCAGTTTTTGCAACCCATAAGGGGTCCTAGCAATAAACACTGTACTTCACCTAAAGTGGACCTGTCAAAAGGAACTCACTATGTTGCGCTCCACACCCATGCCTGCCATAATGTCCCAGAGTTTCAAACTATTAAAGTAGTCTAATACCAAACTGAGGCCTATGAAGACCAGATAGGTGCTCCCTGCTTTGGTTATTAAATAGTTACTAATTATGAGGTAAAGACTGAGGTATTGTTATACAGCGCCCAAGCCAGCGCAGAAGCCAAACTGTGGGTCTGAAAGGATGTTATTTTCTTGAGCCCAAACTTTCAGCCTCTCTAATAAAATCCTGCCCATAACTTTTGGGTTTGAATTAATAAGAGATTTAGGGCAGTAGTACCTTGGATTTCCTTTATTTCCCTTTTTTTGTCAAAGCCTACCAGCTGTCTGGTTTGCTGAAGACATCTTGGGGACATTCGGAAAGCTTCCCTGGGAATGCATTCTTCCCATTACTTATCATTGGATTTGTGGTTTGTAACCCACATTTCCTTGGTTTCTATATGCTATTTGTTTCAGGCTGTCCAGCTTGAGTTTGTCCATTCCGTTGCCCGAACCTTGTTTACTGTATCTTTCCAGGATGTTACTTTCTGTAAACAGGCCTTTAAACCTTGTCCTTATTTTGTCACATTTGCTGTGCATTTAAACACAAAGGTCAAATGTCAGGCTCCTTCTTCTGAGGGAGATTGGTGTTTACTTTTCTTTCTGTGACTTCAAAGTGAGAGTGTTTATAGGAATGCAGGAGCAATGTAGATTACTCTCACAATGGAGCTCACTTGTGTCCCTCATGTGCGCCAGTTTACAAGGCTATAACATAGCCTTTAAAAAGGGCCTGCAGGGAGTGGTGCAAGCACTTTCTGTGGCAACAAATAGGGGTTCTTCTCTTAAAGCACTGTTGGCTTCTGCTAAATGTGACCCTCTAATAAATATCTAATGATCTTTCTTGTTACAGTCAGCGAGTCAGACTACCAAACCCTTTTAATAATAGCATGCATTGGCAAGCCAAAAGGTGTTGCCTACACAACTACACTTAATGAGCAATAGCATCAGTATGTGCAACATGTGCATTGCCACCATGCCATAAAAACCTAGACAACACAAACTGCTACTTTACAGAAAACTACAAACAGAAGGTCGGAATAACTACATTTTTTACACTACATCCTTAAACATCTTGCCTATGTCAAATAAAAGGGCTTGATTCCTAGTTTGGCGGTCGGACCCCCATACCGCCAAGGTAGCGGTCCCAAAAAGGCCACTTAGTAAACAGTCTACCGCCCGCTATATAACGATGTATGCAGGCTGAACCGCCGACCACATCAACATAGTACTGCCCGCCAGTGGTGGGCTGCAATATTAGCGGTGTGCACTCAGTTGCGGCCAGAGCCGCAGCCAACCGTCGGGCTTATTACTAAAACACAGTTGTACTGGCCGTCCCTTGCGCTGGTTAGCTACCAGCGGTAGGCCATTGTGGTCCACTCTTAGCAAAGCACCAGAAGAGTGCCCATTTGATGGATTCAAAAGCAACACAGCTGTCATCCACTGGCCAAGTGGACACACCTGCAAATCACACTATAAAACACTCCCCATCCAAGACCATGATCCTTTGCCTCTCCACATCAGCCAAGCAAGACAAAGTCCACACATCTTTGTATCAGTTTTGTAAGATAAGGCAGGCCTTTTTTCCGATCCCATTTAACACTTCCCACATTCTTCTTCTTATTTATTTCCCCAATATCACTTGTCTTGTTTTTAGTCCGTCACCCACTTTAATATACAGTCATGTCACATTCCAAAAATCCATGTTTTTATGAAGATGAGTTGAAAGTCATGGTGGATGAAATCACAAGAGTAAAACCACAATTGTTTGGAACCCAAGCCCAACATACCCATCTGTAGGAAAGTACCCTCTTTTTCGCCGGGTTACCCCCACTTTTTGCCTGCTATCAGTGTGTCTTTACTGTGTTCACTGGGATCCTGCTAACCGGGACCCCAGAGACTGTGCTTCTTCCCACTAAATTTGGTTGCTTAGGACTTAGCAAACCCCACAATTAGCATATTGATGCCCCCATATAAGTCCCTAGTATATGGGACTTAGGTACCCAGAGCATTAGGGCACCAGGGGTCCCCATGGGCTGCAGCATGTATTGTGCCACCAATGGGAGCCCATGCAAAATGTGTCTTCAGGCCTTCCATTGCAGCCTGCATGAAAAGGTACATGCACCCTTTCACTACAGGTCACTGCACCAGGTCACTGTAAGTCACCCCTATGGCAGGTCCTCCTAGCCCAGAGGGCAGGGTGCAGGTACCTGTGTGTGAGGGCACCCCTGCCTGAGCAGAGGTGCCCCTACAAACTGCAACTCCATTTCCCTGGACTTCATAAATGTGGGGAAGCCATTTTACACATGTAGCTGGACCTGTGTCCCGCTACATAATGGTAACTCCGAACCTGGGCATATTTGGTATCAAACATGTCAGAATCATACCCCAATACTGTTGCCAGTATTGGTTGTATGATTCCTTGCACTCTGGAGGGTCCTTAGAGTACCCCCAGCATTGCTCCTAGCAGTCTTCTGGGGTTTTCCAGACTGCCTGCGCTGCTGCCACCCCTCAGACAGGTTTCTTCCCTACTGCTGCTTGGCCAGCTCAAGCAGAGCAAGGGAGAACAAAGGATTTCCTTTGGGAGAGGGAGGAAACACCCTTTCTCTTTGGAAATAGGTGTTACATGGAAAGGGAGGGGTAGCCTCCCCAAGCCACCGGTAGGCTTTGAAGGGCACATTTGGTGCCCTCCTTGCATAAACTGGTTTGCCCCAGTCCAGGGATCCCCAGTTACGAAACTGGACAATGGAAAGGGGAATGACCACTCCTCTGTCCATCACCACCCCAGGGGTGGTAGCCAGAGCTCCTCCAGGTGGCCACCTGATTCAGCCCATCTTGATTCCAATATGGACGAGGCCCCTGGGAGCATCTGAGTGACCAGATCAGGCAGGTGACAACACAGCCCCCTCCTGATAGGTGGTCACCCTGCTGGGTGACCAATCCCCCTTTCTGGGCTATTTAGGGTCTTCCTCCAGGGTGGGTCTTCAGATACAACATGCAAGATTCTAGCACAACTGCTTTGCATCGTTTACTTCATCTTCTGGCCACCGGGACTGCAACTGGACCCTCCAGGAACCGACAATCTGCAACTCCAGCGATGACTCCATTCTGCAACATTGTTTCTCCGGCTCTTTCCAGCAACTGCAACATTTACCGGCTGTACATCCTCTGACGGTGACGAGTCTTCAGCCTGCACAAGAAGTAAGAAGGAATCTCCCTTGGAGTGAAGTAGTCACTCCCCTGCATCCACAGGCACCAACTGCAATGACGACCCGCTGCGTGGATCTTCTCTCTGGAGTTGCGTGGATCCTGCATCACAGGTGGTAGTCTGAAGTGGTCCCCTCTACCAGCTGTCTAACTTGGGAGATGGTAAGACCTTGTCTCTACATGCAGGACAGTACCATGTGCACCGCGACTCTTGCAGCTACCAATGCTTCTTTGTTCCTCCTCCAAGGGATCTTTAGGCTCTGTGTACCCTCCAGCACTCTTCCCTGTAAACCACAGTCTTCTGCCTGCTGCTCCAGTGACATGGGACTCCTCTCCAGGTGAGCTGAGTGGGCCTCACTGTGACTCCTGTGCCTGCTGCCTGTGGGTTGCCTGTGGGGGCTGCCTCCGATTCTTGGGACTCTCCCAGCTGCTGAGGGTCAACTTGGACTCCCTTCCTTGGGTTGAGTCCCCTGGGCCTTGCTGGTCCTCTTCAGCCTTCCAAAACATTCTTCTCTGACTCTTGCATTTGCCAAGGCCTGTTGGTGTTTTTCCAGCACCACTCACTGACTGCATCATGACCGCCAATGTGGGACGTCACTTGCATGACTTCTGGAACTCCTCTTCTGCTCCTGTGCTGCACTGCTAACTTTTTTCATCCCCTGTTGCCCTGGTCCTGCATCCACAAAAGGGTGGGTAGTGGCTCCTGCCACAGCCCAACACTCTAACCTAAACTGGACTTGGGCCCCTGCTTTTGCAGACTCTCTTCTGACAGAATCCACTTTTGGTTTCTTCCAGTCTTGTCTGGGTATTGCACAGTCCTTTTCCAAAGCTCTCCTGTGGGTTGGGGGGAAAACCAGGTACCTAACGTCTTCTCTCCTGGCCGCTGGTACATACCTTTTTTGGGTTCCTATCTCCCCTTTACCGATTTCACTTCCTTGGGTGGGGAACTGCCTTTTGCATTCCACTTACTTAGTATACGGTCTGGTCTCCCCCTAGAGCCTTCACTATTTTCTATTGTTTTTAGGCCCAGAAGACTGGTGGTAGTCCTCCCAGTTCCCCATTACAACTCTTTCCCTGGGAGGAGAAGGTCTTAGCCATCTTGCATCCTGAGGGCTTGACAGGAATAGCTGAGGGAGTGGAGTCTGGTAAGTTATACGGCAATAATTGTCACAAAACTCCTGTATGCTCACATCTCAGACTTTGTCATTGTTTTGTCCATCTACTTTCCTAATATGCAATACCCAAAGTATCAAAGATGTTAGATTGTCAATGTGTATTGTCGTACATAACATCACATGTATCAGTCTCCATTACATGCCATATGTTGGAATGGGGTCTGTAAGTGTTTTACTATCAAAATATCATCCCAGGACCCATGGTATGTGTCAATATGTAAATGTATGGTTCATCCTAACTGCAGTGTGGCATCAGGTACGTCAGACTAAACATTTGTCAAGTGTTGGGAATTAGAGAAAGTGACGTGACTACAACTACCATGAGTCCATCTTTCTGTAACTCAAAACAAGAGGCCATTGTGCTCTTACTTATATTCACTTGTTTGCCATGTCACAATAGATGTTCACTCATCATGGAGTTTACCATTTGTCTAGTGTTGGGAGTCAGAAAGTGACTTGACTACAACTACCATCAGTCCATCTTTCTGTAACTCAAATGAAGAGGACATTGTGCTCTTGCCTGTATTCAATTGCTTACCATGTCACAACTGATGTTCACTCATCATGGAGTTTACCATTTGTTTAATATTGGGAGCTAGAAAGTAACATGACTACAACTACCATGAGGCCCTGTTTCTATAACTCCAAACAAGAGGCCATTGTGCTCTTGCCTATATTCATGTGTTTGCCAAGTCACATCTGTTAGAGATGTGTCTGCCTACCTAGCTTGATGTTGTCCTGGTATCCCCAAATTAAACTACTGATGGCATGAATGACACCTTACCAAGTGAGTACTTCAGTTATTTGTAAGGCATTAACCTGCTTCAGCCGATTGGAAGCAGCAGGTAACACATTGACTCTGCACTACTCACATGATGACCACTGCTACATATAAAACCAAGTTGTGTGTTCGCCTGTATGGTACACAACTAGGCCTTTGTATGGTCAAATACACGTTACTTCTCTACTGTGTTGGCTTAACTGTTTGTTACATGTCATGTTCGTTCCTTTACCTAAAATGCAACTTATCAGCACATCTAATGAGCTGCTCAATTCCAATACAATTTTTGCAACCTCTACAAATGTCTTGTTAACAAGTTCAATACCATGGAAATTTATCACAAATTGGAAACCGTACCTATTAACATTTTCCTAGGTCTTTACTTACAGAGACACAAAACATTTGGATGTAGATTCCACGCGTCCACCAATAACAATGTTCTCTATCTCACAACAGGTCGATCTGGTGCAGCACCTGGGCAGAGACTGTCCACTGAATAGTCTGATGAAGCCCTCAGAGATGACAACACTCCTGGACATGTGGACGTGGATGACGGACCTGGCACATCTGGTCAGCCTGGGAAGATGGCAGCAGTGAGTCTCACTGTTCCCACACCAGCACCTCCTACCCCAGCTGCAACAACATCTCAGCCAACAACATTCCCCCTAACCTGTGTACCTAGCAGAGTTAGTACAATCTTGTGCAGCCAGTCCTGGATCCTGAAGTGCAAATAACCAGCCCTGACCAGAACCCAGTTGGAGAGGGCACCATGGGGCAAGGGCACAGGCTAGTGGGTGTGGGTCTGTGGAAGGGATACTTTGGGGGTAGCAGAGTGAGGCCACTGGGGCCACTCACAACCAGGAGACTATCAGCCAAGTTTTGGGGGTCTATCTGGAGTCCCAAGGCGTGATGGACCAGGTAGTTGCCAAACTTTGGGAAATTAGGCAGCTGCAGAGGGACATGTACCAACAGATGGAGGCCCATTCCATGAAACATGGGTTTCCTAACAGGGGTGCTGATGGACGTCCATACAACTCTGAGAAGGGTTTTTCCACCAAAATCTAACCCTTCCTGTAATGCAACTACATCAAGCCCATCTACATCTATGGCAGCCACGGGAAGGGAGGCCCTGCCAAAGGAAGAAACACATTCAGACACCCCTGCCTCTGCAGCAGCTGACCCCCCTGCCCTCACAAGCGGGGACATCCATGTAAATATGCAGGAGGTTATAATGGTAAGACACCACACACTGCCAACAAGAAACCTCAACCTTAATTTCCTCCATTGTGTGTCACACATTCACTCTGAGGCCTAATTCTGGACCCAGTTCCATTCTGATAGGATGAGTGATCTGCTTGGGTTTTCAGATGATTTGTCATCTACATCAATGGTTTTATTCACCATGACTTCACTTTTCATTTATGTTTGTTTTTGCAGCAAGTATGTGTTCACCTTTAATAAATTCACAAGTCACAAACCCATTGTCTGCTGTAGTAACTTTCATATTTAGCAATGTAGATATGTAATACCATGTAAAATATAGAATGACAAAACAAGCTATTTGTTTAAGCATGGATATGTTGCATGTACATAATGTTTAGCTCAGGATCATCAATAACATTTTTATTACATTGTTCCAACCATAGGCTAGCAAGATATCAGAAACATAGCAAATCATAAATGATTGGATTATACTGTGTACGTGATCACAAGTACAGACCTCCAGAACATGGAAGAAAGGCATATATCAGACATTGTACTGTAGAATAGACAAACGTGAAATTGGTTGATGTCATCAGCTGGAGCCATATCACCTAGCTCACAAAAGGAATCCAGCATCATATAAAGCAAGACTCAGACAGATGGCAGTACAACAGTTTCTGATCACAGGGTCATTACAATCCAGTGCTTCTACATCTGATGGTATGACACAAACAAATGTCAGTGATGTGCAACTGGCACTTTGGCCTACAATGATGCAACAGATCAACAGCTACCTGCAGTTGTGATGCTATTAATTGTGTTTGACCAATTACTTTGCGTTTCACCACTGCGCATATTAGTTGCTCAATGTTCACCAGTAGCACATTACATGTTGCGTTCAGTTTAGCTGCCTATTGGCTTTAACGTGGCATTAGACATTACATTTGGTATTCAGGTTATCTGCCTATTGGATTTGACATGGCATTAGACATTACATTCTGTATTCAGTTTAGCTGCCTATTGGCTTTGACATGACATTAGACATTACATATGATATTTAGGTTAACTGCCTATTGGCTTTAACGTGGAGTTAGACATTGCAGTTTACACATTGCAGATGAGCTGTGTTTTATCAAGCTGTGTGTTTCCACATGGTAGACCAAGCTGTGTTTTTCACACCAGACCTTAGCTGATAAGAGCACGTAGATTTTGTGTTTACCTCTCAATCCAGTCTGAGAGCGAGTGAGGCTCGGAGAATTGGCCACTCTCCAAGTTTCTTCGGTTCTCACACTGAGTTTGCTTTTAAGGATGCCTTTGGACTACAGCAGAGTTAGATTGAATCTATCTTGACTTCAGACAGGAACTAGACGTCAGTTGCCTGTCTCCCGTTTGGATAGAAAATCTGTTTCTCGCAGTTGAACCGGAGTCATCAACTTGCAGGCCTCAGAAAGATGAAGCAGTTATAGGCCCTACGGTGATGCAATTGTGACTTTTATGCTTTGCTTTGAAGTTATGCTATAATATAATCACATGTATTTGCTGTGTACATTGCAACTGAGAAGTACTTTGATATATTTTGCTTTCATTGCTGCGACTACTTTTGAACGTGTGTTTCCAATCTACTAATTTTGTGTCTCAGGAACCTCGTGGTGAAGTAATAATAACAATAAATGTCTTCTTTAAACTCAGAAGTGCATTTCAGAGAGGTTCTGTAAGCTCGGTTATGAGATAAGAGCAGGAAAGCAGAACATTTTGGCGTGAGTCAGCAGTCTGGGAGTCTAATTGGAATTTGGAAGTGCACGATTTAAAAGTGTAATTGTTTTTTGTTGTTTAGAGAATTAAAGAAGCACGGCAGACCATGTTTGAAAATGCATGTGAAGTTAAACTGCCTTATGGTGCTGTAAGAAACATGTTTTCTTGTTTATCAGGACTGTGTGAGTCTTGGGATGAGTGCTGTGATAAAGCATATTTAGAAATATGCCTTTTGAAAGAAATGATGTTCCTTTTGTTCTTGACAGAAGGGTTTGGATACTTTTATCTGCTTACAGAAAAATGCAGGAGAGATGTAGGCAGTTAGAACATGAAAATAAGAATTTACGTGAGCAAATTAGCCGGAACGCATTAATGCAAGATAATGCTGAAACCTAAAAAACTGCTGTTTTAGAAGAATCTGGCTTTTCCCATTCCAGTAACGAGGGGGTTAAAACAGCTGTGTGCCAGTCTGAGCCTCAGTGTGAGCAAAACACCCCATAGTTTTTGGCAGTTGAAGAGCATTCCTTAACAGATAACACTGAGAACAGAGCTCAAAACGTTATTAAAATTAATTTGGACAAGGCAGAAGTACTGTCGCAAAATGTACAGTTACTGGGAATTCAGTGGAACCCAGAAAATAGACAGATGTTGTCACAAGTAAAACAAAAGATTTTAGAGTTTCTTACTGTTTGCAATAAGCAAGAGACACCGAGTTTCATCAGCTTGTTTGATTTTTGGAAACTGTATAGTCCTCATCTGAGTGAAATCTTAACACTTTGGTATAAAGTAACTAGGAAAAAACATGAGCAGCTGCGCGCTTTTGATTTGGCAAATGAAATAATTCAGACTTTAGGTTTCTGTGCAGTGCAAGAGGGAAACACTGATTTACATGTAAATCAGGAACAGGGGAAGACAAGAGTGCCCCTGGAACCTTGGAGTATGAAACCTGAAATATCAAGCATGCAGTGGGTGATGAGTTCACCTAAATCTCACAGTTTAGGACAGGCACAGGAGGCTAGTATCATACACTGGATCTGGTACATGCAAGACAGGGCTAGAGTCACTGCAGCCCTACATGAACAGGTGTCACAAGCCCCTTTTCAGGATGTGGAGAGGGTGCAGGAAGTACCACAGGTAAAAGAGTCACCAGTGAAATTGAGTGCACCATTTGAATTCGTGTCCCCTGAGGATAAAAAGCATGTTTGTTTGACTAATGATTCATTGACTGAAAAGTGGTTTTCTAGCACAGGAGAAGGAACAGCGTTGTACAATGTGTGTCAGACTTTAAAGCAAGAGCTGCTTGAGATGTGTCATTTTTACACTGATTCTTGGTTCACTGCCAATGGTTTAGCCGTTTGGTTTTCCACATGGCTTGTACATAACTGGTTCAATTCCCTTGCAGATGCTAAAGAGAAAAATTTAGAGTCTGAAGTGTCCACCCAGAATTCTGACTTAGTGGGGATGGCTAAGTGGGTGCACCAGAAATGTGGACAGCTGGGAGAAAAAGCCACTTACAGGTGGGCAGAGATTAGCGAGATGCACATTCCCCTAGATTTGATAAAAACTGTGATTCACGCACAACAGCAATCTGTCCCACAAACAGTCAAAGATCAGTTGGAGAGAGGAAAGTTACCAGGACAGATATGGCAAATTGATCAGGTTTTAGGGGGAGTGATGGCTGCAGATTACCAAGGAGAAATCAAAATTATGCTGATAACTAGAAAAGAATCTGATTCATTCATACAGATTGGAGACAGAATTGCCCAACTTGTCAAAAGTGCAGTGAATGGAGGTTTGGTAAAGAAGGAGTCTGCCCCAGCCCTTCTGACAGTGCAAGGAAAGGGAAGTTGTGGTGCAGCAGATAGAAACCTCAGTGTTGAGGTGTGGGTTGAAGCCCCAAATGACCCTCCAGAACCTGAAGAAATCATAACAAAGGGCCCCAAAAATGTCCTGCTGATCATAAAACAAGGAAAGGAAGAGGAAGGGCACATTTCAGATGACAAATGTTATTTGCAAGAAAAGTCATACTTTTTTCTTTTGCAGATCCTACCACGTTTCACCATGAGTGACCATGAGTGTGCTGTGTGGTCTCCCTTCGGGTGTGTGCATGTGGGGTCGGGGAAGGGACCGAACCCCCAACCTGAACCTGATTGAGTAAAGTACAAACCCCATGGATCCATTTTGCGCAACTGGCGCCTTCAGTTCAAGTTCAACTTGTTTGATTACATTCTTCCACTGGAACTAAGCAACCTTACCAGTTAACTGTCTGTGTTTTTTCGTGTGGAACTCTGACTTTCGCTTACATTCCAGCAAACCTTTCAGGTGGACCATGTATCTTTACATGAGTAGAACTCATGCTACATCAAATTGCTATTTTAGAGACACTGTTCAATCAGAGTATATAAGTTTCAGTCTTTTCTGTGTAGATGTATCTGATGTGAAAGGTTATGAGATCAATATGTTAATCCACTTTCATTGCTTTACAGTGATTGCTTTTATCATTCAAATCTGATTTGCTTATAATGTTTTTTTGTGTTGATGTTTTTTGTTTGTTTTTGTTTTTGTTTGAAATAAGAGGTATGTAAACAAAAAATCATTGGTCATAGGGTGGAATGTGATGCTATTAATTGTGTTTGACCAATGAGTTTGTGTTTCACCACTGCGCATATTAGTTGCTCAATGTTCACCAGTAGCACATTACATGTTGTGTTCAGTTTAGCTGCCTATTGGCTTTAACGTGGCATTAGACATTACATTTGGTATTCAGGTTAGCTGCCTATTGGCTTTGACATGGCATTAAAAATTACATTTGATATTTAGGTTAGCTGCCTATTGGCTTTGACATGGCATTAGCCATTACATTCTGTATTCAGTTTAGCTGCCTATTGGCTTTGACATGACATTAGACATTACATTTGATATTTAGCTGAGCTGCCTATTGGCTTTAACGTGGAGTTAGACATTGCAGTTGAGACATTGCAGATGAGCTGTGCTTTTCCAAGCTGTGTTTTTCCACATGGTAGACCAAGCTGTGTTTTTCACACCAGACCTTAGCTGATAGGAGCACACAGAGTTTGTGTTTACCTCTCAATCCAGTCTGAGAGCGAGAGAGGCTCGGAGAATTGGCCATTCTCCAAGTTTCTTCGGTTCTCACACTGAGTTTGCTTTTAAGGATGCCTCTGGACTACAGCAGAGTTAGATTGAATCTATCTTGACTTCAGACAGGAACTAGACGTCAGTTGCCTGTCTCCCGTTTGGGTAGAAAATCTCTTTTTCGCAGTTGAACCGGAGTCATCAACTTGCAGACCTCAGAAAGATGAAGCAGTTATAGGCCCTACGGTGATGCAATTTTGACTTTTATACTTTGCTTTAAAGTTATGCTATAATATAATCACATGTATTTGCTGTGTACATTGCAACTGAGAAGTACTTTGATATATTTTGCTGCGACTACTTTTGAACGTGTGCTTCCAATCTACTAATTTTGTCTCACCGGAACCTCATGGTGAAGTAATAATAACAATAAATGTCTTCTTTAAACTCAGAAGTGTATTCCAGAGAGGTTCTGTAAGCTCAGTTATGAGATAAGAGCAGGAAAGCAGAACAACAGTTCATGCAAAAAAAGTACTCATGAACATGAATTCGGCATATAACTACATATTATCTGAGCCCATGATGGCACACATAATGCATTATGGTCAACACACGACAAGGAACAAGTCCAATGGAGTCTTCTTAACTTCTCTCCTACCACTGTGCAAGCTGTCTTGGCACAGATGTTGTACATTCAAAGTCTGTGACATACATTACCAGGAACAATCCATGTTCACTTCGTAAGTCATATTTACCTGCTAATGTCACAACTCTGAAATGTCCAAATGAAGATGCCATGGTGAAGGTACCTAAAGAAACACAAAAACAAAGTGTTTAGCTATGAAACCATACACATGACACAATTTGCATAAAAAACTTCTGGATAATGTCATCCCTTACAAAAATCTGACCTAAACAAAGCAACATTAACAACACTCTTTGCCAGATTTGCCAGAGCTTCCTAACATCTTCAGCAAACGTACTCCTCACATCATCACAACAAGCGTTTATTGTACAGTCAAAGTCATGACATCTCATGACATACTTACATTCATGAGAAGAAGCTGTCTATGAGATCTTGTTACGTCAGCTCCTTCCTCTTCACCACTATCATCATCATTTGGCATCTCAGGAGATTCTCACTCGGTGGTACCTCAGGCTCTCCCTTCTCTGTGATATAAGGGATATTCCTTTGCAGGGTGATGTTATGGAGCATGCAGCAGGCCACGGTGATTTGACACACCTTCTAGAGTGAGTAGAGGAGGTCTCCCCCAGTCTTCTCCAGACAGTGAAATCTGGCTTTTGGGAGCCCAAAAGCCCGCTCTACTGGCTGCCATGTTCTTCCATAGGCTTCAGTGAAGTGGACTTCCCCTAACGTAGTTGGATCCCAACCAAGGACAATTGGGATATGCTGAGTTTCATGTTTTGTAATAAGACATATGTGCTACAATGAGTCACACACTTCCTGATTATAGCACCTGACATTGCACACACAAAGTTCGGACAGATGTTTTTTACCAACAAGCCACGCCCTCTCCGGTTGTAGTTGTGACATCACTGATGTATGGTGCTGTTCTGCATTACAAAGGAATCATAAGCTGAATCTGGGACCCGGCCCTGACGTTTGAAATATACAAATCCGGCAACAAGACAACTTGCACTTTGATAGAATGGAAGTGCTTCCTGTTTCGATAGACTTGTTCCTTGGATTGTGGTGGTACTAATACAATATGGGTGCCATCAATGGCTCCCACCACATGTGGGAGGCAACCATATCCATAGAAAGCAACCTTCACAGTGGCTAAATCCTCATGTCTGCGGAACCTGATGTAGCTGTCAGTGTGTTTCATCATTACTGATAGCACGTCTTTTAATACACTACTGAACATAGGTTGTGAAATACCACCAGATATAGCTACTGTGTATTGAAAGGATGTTGTGGCCAGAAAGTGTAATGCTGCCATGAGTTTCACAATAGGTGGTATACATGTTGGAATAATGTTTTGAGGCTTGAGATCAGGCTCCAAAGGATAACATAAATCTTATATTGTTTGCCTATTCAGAAGAAACTTCTTTATAATATCCAAGTCTTCTGTGGTCTGAAGGTCTGGAAATGAATGGCACACTGGAGGCTGTCGTCTCCTCCCTCTCCCAGGGTACCAATTTGTGCAATCCAATAAATTAGAGCATTAGTCACAGTGTACAGAGTAACATATATGATTAGTGAGCCAAAAGTCATGTGACAAAACATAACTGTTTGAAAAACCATTACATACATTTCACATTACAATTGTCTAGTACCCAAAATCCTGCTATAATCCCCATTGTGGTTTACACATGCGTCAACAACATATATGTGCACATTATACACTTAAATGTTTCTCATGTGCACCTTGATATTGAAAAGTTTGTTTTGTTTTCCGAAAATACCGTCACTGGCGGTGTACAGTGCACAGCAGTATATGGCAATCATGACCAGTAATGCATTACACTGATGATTATGTAGACGAAATTACATAACAATGTAATAGTACATATGTGAACATGTTACAACACATTTGTAGTGGTGGTGACCCATTTACCAGTCAACAATACTGTAGTTTCAACTGTAAAAATGACCTTGTATATTGGACTTTTGAAAGCTGCTGCCCCCATTATTCCCAAATCTGAAACATTATTAAAAGGGGAACCCAATAGGTATTGACCATATTTGGGCCTGATGGCAGATTTATGGGGGACGTATTACGATTCCTCCTGACACTTTCCTTGCTTATTTCAATTTGGAGCCACTTTTCATAATTGTTTAGATTTAGGAATATCGTATGATTGTTTTTGTAGGTTCTATTAGGCGTTGGAGACAATTTCTAATCATTGATGCCTCCTTATGTGTTTGCTGTGACCAACAGTGTTATCTAGCACTGCTGTGTTTGTTTCTTTTTTCAGACTTTCTGTGGACTTACCTTGACTTCAAGAGGCGACCACATTGGTTGCACACTCGTTACATAGCTCGTTCCTCTACTACTGGGTTCTTGATGACACTTGGCATTATCATTTCCTTTTTATCCTTGAAAAAGTCATCAAAGACAAAATACGTGTTGGCTGCCTGCTTGTCGTGGAATAAACTGTTCATTTATCAAAATGTACTATTCAAGTTCTGTTAATTAACTGTATGCACTATTTGAAAGCATCTACGTTTTGAGACTGTTTTCTGCTCTGGGTAACTTATAAGCCAATACAGGGGTGTGTTTTTTTCTCAAACTTTAGACACTGTTTCGGTAGCATAGTGTTTTTACCTGTTGAGCAAATTGTTCATAGTTATTGATACATTTCATACTTACAGGAAGTGCTGTGTCTGCTATATCACTGCTACCTTTCTGTAGTTTGTGTACAGTGCAGGTAGTTGGTTAAGTCTGGAGACATCATTACATGTGAAACACTAGCTTTGTTACATTCAACCATTCAAGCAAAACATACCTTGGTATGTTGAATGTCATCTCAGTAAGAGTGCCACATATGGTAAAAGGTGTGTCCTGTGATACCAGTATATACCACACAAACTTAGTCAGAGGTAGCATGAGATTCCATTGGGTAGACCACATGTCCACACATCCACAGAGAGGAAGCACTCAGTGACACCCATGCCACCCCTTTCACTCTCACCTAAGTCTTAGGGTGTAGTCTATACTGTGGCAGTAGGCTGAATGGCCATTATGCAACAAGTCAATGTGCCTGGATGTTAATGTGTCTGTATAGTCATACACAAGTAGTTTGCCCTTCAGAAGGGCACAATGGCGTGTTGTGTTTCATAGTGGCTCACATCACAGTACATGTCGGTTGGCCCTGGGCCACATGATGTTAGTGGGCTGGCTTAGTCAGTGTGGGCCATGACCAGGGTTGTGGATAGTCAGCAGATGACTACAAAAGTGTGTATTTAGGTCCCTGTACTAATCAGCATGTTAGATTTAAACATGTAGTGTGTTAATTTAAAAATGCATGTGCTAGGTCTACACCAAATGTATGTTAACCAAACAGATATCCTAAAATATGCAATTATGATCTCTTTATTTGTCTATTGCATCCTTACAGGTCAACACCCATCAGAAGGAAGTAATTTGGAGAGCCATTGCCCGGAAGGTGAGTAATTGTTTGTGTAGGTCTGGTAGTAGGTATATGCTAATGTGCTTTGCCTATTGTTGTAATGACCAGGAACACAACAGAGTCCAGTCTACTACCAATATACTCTCTTGAGCAGACACATGGTTGAGTACAGTGATCAATCATCTCATGTTGTTTGATGTGGGTGACATTTGTACCCGAAGTGCCACTTGTCTTCAGTGTGTCAAGAGTGATGATACCTGACAACTGTGTCTCATGTGATGGTGGCCCTCTAACAGGTGACATTGCATTCTGTGCACTTTGGGTGCAGTCACAGAGCAATACTTCCCCTTGGTAAGTGGAGAATTTATAGTTACATGAGCTAGCAAACATAACTGGTGCCATCAGTGTTTGTGCCTACATGTTGGCAAGTGCACATTTCGCTTTTGTAGTATCATTTACATGATCAACCTGTCTTCATAGGATGATATCTCATTCCATCACATATGTGTGTAGGCCAAAATGTATTGGGAAATAGTTATATATGAAGGGTACAGTTCAAGTGTTACCACAGACAGGAGTGTGTAAATATTGGTTGGTGGGTCAACCATACCCTAAGCCATTACTCAATGCCATTAGTCATGTCCAACTGCTAAAGCAATGAAGGACATGAAAGGTAGACCTACAGTAATTTCACACAATGTGAAGTTCCATGCCAATCATTGGGAATTATTCATCTAAGTGATGTGCACTTGTTTATTGGTGAAGGTTCAATAACTGACTGTCAACATGCATCAGGGAGTGACATACAGAAATGTGGGAACGTTATGTGAGTGTGTACACTCAGTGATACATTGGAATTTGTGTTTGCATGAAAAAAGGTATAGTGATCTGCCTTCCCATTGGGAAATAGATTAGACCACCTCTGAGGGAATGGAGATTCCCTGAGCCTCAACAACATTCAATGGACTATTGGATTTTATTTATGCAATATTACAATGGTGTTCTTACCATTACTAGTCGAGACTGGTGATTTCCATGGGCCAAGCAGATTCATTATGCTGTGGATATATGCAGATAATGTCCCAGACATTTTGCCCAGATTGTCTCCAGTCTACCTTTCTGTGCAACTTGTATTACATAGCGAAGGTACATTAGTACAATTTTCATGAGACTATTCTGACAATGGACATATTAGGAAGTTACCATTGGGAAGTTTCTACAGTGTGACATAAGTTTTTCCATGTCACCTTATTCCTGCTACTGTACATTGTGCTACAACACAGCTGTATTAGTCAACCATCATTTCATCTTGATGTGGTATTAGGTATATGAACATTTGCTAATTGCAGAGCCTTGTGTGGAATCTGTTGGAATACATTTGGCATTGCCATACTATTTGATGACATCAGGTTACTGATGTATGCTACAAGAGTTAAACCATTCAAGGTCACAAGGTCTCCTACTTGATATATAGATATTTTGATTGGACAACTTCTCTCATGCAATTGGAGTTTCCTGTGATTTTGAAATTACTGTGGGCAACTGTTTACAGGTTATTTAGCATCCATTCATGCATGTTGCCTTGCTAATGTCGGAGCCACTTTGGGGGACCTTGTAGCTAGGGTCTACTGTACATTATAGCATTATAGTAATATTTTGTGATCAAAGGTGTTGGTCTGCCACATGCAATGAACCTATTTGTATTTGTCATTTCAGCGTCATCCCAGGCAAGTGGAAGGGACAGGGCTGACATCGGTGGGGAAGCAGCTGGCCACAGTCCCTCCAGTCGTGACACTACAGACATGAGGGATCCAGGGGCCCAAAATGTGAGAAGAGTGCCACGGAGGACACAGACTCAATGTTTTCATCATCCTTGTCAAGCTCCAGTGGACACCCCCTAGTGGTGGCGGGACATACAGGACCAGTTCCTACACTATCCTTGTCCTCCACCTGCATTTCCATCTCCAGCCTCCGTGTTGCTTCCACCCAATTGGCCGGGCCCACTCACCCAAGAGAGGAGCTGTCTCCTTTGCTCCAGGCACCTCACCCCGTGCCCCTGTTCCCCTCTCTGCCCTGAGAGAGGAGGCTATTGAACCCCTGAGAAACATCTCTGTGATTCAGACAACACTAACAAATGCCATCTAGGTGCAGGGCAGCCATCTGCAACAGATGGTGGCCTACCTGGAAGGCATCCACAGTTCTATGTCTGCCCTACAAAGATCTTTTCAGGCACTGGCTTCCTCCCTCACAGCAGTCTTCAACCTGTTCCAAACTTCCACCCCTCCACCTGCCTCTTCCCCATCGAATTTCCCTATTCCCATACCTGTCCCAAGCACACTTATACATAAGCACGCATACACCTCAACATCCCCAGGCAGCACACAAAAACAGAAACACCACAAAACACACAAGCATGCATCCACTCACCACACACTCACCCCCTCACAACCACCACCACCCCACCATACCCTCTGACACCACACCCACAGACTCATCCACCACCCCCCATTATTCCCCCAGACAAGACATCCACAGACCCATCCACCACCCCCACCATACCCCCAAACACCACACCCACAGACCCATCCACCACCTCACCATACCCCCAGATACCACACCAACACCCACAGACCCACCCACTACCCCACCATACCCCCAGACACCACCCCCACCCCCACAGCCCCATCCACCACCCCCAGGATACCTCCAGACACCACATCCACACCCACAAACCCATCCACCATCCTCAACATACCCCAGAAACGACACCCACACCAACAGACCCATCCACCAACCCCACCATACCTAGCACAAACACATCACTCACCACCAAAAAACGCAACACTCACCCACACAACAGACACCTACAAATTGCAAATATTATACTTCAGACACACAGACAGCAGCACCAAAAACACACATACCCACACCTGACATTTCCACTCCCTAAACCTCCCAACCCCTAATCCCTGCTAGACACCCTACCAGTGTTCCCAAGGGGAGTTTATTGTTTTCCCTTGCCCTTACCCCTGTCAAAACCAGCCCCTCCCAAAGCCAAAGGAACCCCGTCCACACCCCAAACCATCCCTTCCACATCCATGTCCTCCCCTGTGAAACATGATTCCCCTCCCCGCAATAGACCCAGCCATACCCCAAAGAAACCCAAGAGAAGGACATCCTTCTCAAAGTGAGGCCCACCCCTCCACAAACCAAACCCACCCATCCCAAATCCAACCCACCCCTCCCAAAGGACATCATTGAGGTGCCTGGACTCCTCACTAGATGCCCCTTCCTGGGGAGGCTCCCATGTCAGTGTTCTGAGAGTCAAGTTTAGTGGCACAGCAGTGTGCTGGACCATACATTGTTTGCTTGAGCAGGCTATTGGCGTTGACATTACTTCAGTGCTGAATATTTTGGAATAAAACAAAACTGCTAGTTTACTTACACACTAGTCCTGCCATTACTTTTTTACCATTTTCATGTTCATGGATACTTTGGAATGTATGACTAGAGTTGTGTTTGTTTCACCCTGATTAATGATCCATTTGATGTGGTTGCTGTAGGAGGCTGTCTCAGTTTATGGTATACACCTATTGTGTGGCATGCTATACTGAATGCAGGCAACCCTTAGTGATAGTGAATAGGTGTCCTGATAGCAGAAGCTCTCTAGGCGTAGCTGAGGCAAGCAGCTGACGCTTAGCCAGGAGGAATGTAAAGCACTTACAGTACCACATTAGTCAGACAGTACCTCACTCACAAGAAAGAACCACACAAGTGTTGTAAAAATAAAGAATATTTTATTACAGCACTGCAACTAAACTAGCATTGGTATATCTTCCTTTGGAAATATATACACACAATATATACACACCATAATCTGCAAAATATCATAAAAAACACCAGTCCCTCTGGAGGGGGAGGTGGAAGGACAAACCATATACTAAAACGTGAAATGTGAAACAGTGACCCAACCAAGGTAAATGTGGTAGTTAGCTGGGGGCTGGGAGAAGTTAGAAACACCAGAGGTAAGTATAGTAGGTGACCCCAGCAAACATGAGAAAGGTAGTTACCCACCCAGTTGTCCCTTAGACTAACACAGAGAGTAGTGGTTGGAGCTTGTGGAATTTATGACCCTTCTCAGTTTATCCCGAGCAAACCAGAAGGCAAGAGGATGGATGAGGAGTGCCCCTACCCCAGGATACCCATAAGACAGGAATACCTACACTAGGGAACCGGATGCAGAGGGGAGAAGGGACTCTCTCTGAAGTCAGTGGATGCCTCGGATTGTCCAGCTGCTGTCAAAACCCGTGGCCCAGGCCAGTGGAACCCAGTGATGGATTCCAGTTGTGGAGGACCTGCAAAGGAAGGGGACAGAGTCCAGCACCCTTGGAGGTGCCCAGGTGGTGCAGGTGGCAATGTCCACACTCCTGAAGGTGAAGTTCCTACATGTCAGTGGAAGAAGACCAGCTGCAAGGTTCAGGGGCTGCAGAAGATCCCAGGAGTTGCCTACGAGCTGTCCCCCGATGGCCGCCAGATTGCAGGAGGGTCAGTGACCAGCCAGGTCATCAACAAGCACTGGCAAATGCAAACAGGAGTTGCAGAAGAATCTGCAAAGTTTTGGGGACCAGCAAGGTCCAGGAGACTCTACCCAGAAGGGGGAGTCAGAGCTGGCCCTCAGCATGCAGGAAGGCCAGCAGAAGTTGATGGAGCCCTAAAAAATGGCCCACAGGTTATAGACACAGGGAGCCACAAGCAGGCCTCACTAGCAAAACAAAACAGAAGTCCCACGTTGCAGGAGCTGCAGTACAAGGGCTGCATGCTGCAGAGTGCTGGACTTCTTTGTGCTTGAAGATCTCCTGGAGGAAGAGTCAACAAGCCTTGGCAAGTGCAACAGTTGCTGTACACAGGGGTTGCCATCCAGTGCCAAAGGAGAGGCCCACAGTCTCCCAGGTTGGTTGGAAGACAAGCAGGACCCAGAGGAAGCCACAGACTCACCAAATGTAAAGCAGAGCCTTTCGATGTTTGCGGAACAGCAGGCCCCACCTGCCGGTCGATGTTGTCTTGAGGTGCCTGCGGTTGCCGGGGAGTGGCTCCTTCATTCCAAGGGAGATTCCTTTGTGCTTCCAGGTGCAGAGTCCTTGTGACCCAGGAGTATGCACAGCCTTGGATGTTGCAGAATTCTTGCAGGATCCGGAGAAACAATTTTTCAATGGGAGCCTTCCCACCAGAAGCAGACATGTTTCAGTTCCAAAGCAGACCAACAACAGTTCCAGAGGTCAGGAACAGAAGATGTCTTGCAGAGAGCTCCTCGAAGAATCTGGGGACCCACCCATGAGGGAGCCCTTAAGTAACCATAAAAGAGAGTTGGTCACTCTCTGCAGTGACCCACCTATCAGACGGGTTCAAGGACGTCATCTACCTGGCCTAACCAGTAAGATGATCCCAGGGTCATCTGCACATCTTATTTCCAAGATGGCATAATCAGGTGGCCATCTGGCAGAGCTCTGTGCTTCTTCCTAGGGGAGGCGCTGGACAGGGAGTGGTCACTCCCCTGTCCTTTAAATAGTTTCGCACCAGAGTCGGAACTGGGGGTTCCTGAACTGGTGCAAACCGTATTATGCAAGGGGGGCACCAAATGTGCTCTTCAAAGCAGTCTGGTGGTGCTCAAAGGCCACCGACCCAAGTCCTTAGACACCTGAAACACAGGGAGAGGTGGTCACTCCTCTCCCTTGCAAGACATCCTTTGTTCTGCTTCTCCGGCCTGAGTCAGGCTTACCAGCAGGAGGGCAGAACTTTGTCTGGGGTCAGCAGAAATGTGGGCTGACAGCTAGACCTCGTAAGGCTGCATAGGCAGAACAGGGGGATCCTTTAAGGGGCCCCAAGAGTATGTGCTATCATGCAACTAACACTGGAATCGGTGTAGTTACATGATTCTAACATGTTTGATACCAAACATGCCTAGGTTCGGAGAATTCATTATGTAGCTGGACCACTCATGCTGGCCATTGTCCACTACAGATCGCTTCCACGGACTTCCAGAGTCCAGGAATTAGCCTGTGGTCTGTAGGAGCACCCTGCTCATGTAGGGGTGAACACCACCGCCTTACGACTTCGACGGGTTGGCCGAAGCCCAACTGCCGAAACATCACCCGTACCGCCAGGGCGGTTGGACCGCTGGGCCAGAGGTGTGGACCTCCGGCCAAGTGGTAGCCGCAATACCGCTATCAGTATTATGGCTCTTTAGACCGCCAGCATTTTTGCGTCGGTCGCACCGCCATGAATATGCTGGCGGTTGTGATCCCGGCGACAGGCATCTCTATTCCTGTCGCTGGTAAACACACCCCACGTGACCACACACCTACATACACTCACCCCCACTAATCCACGCATTCACTTACATACACCCCCACACACTCACACCCAAACACTCACTCAGATACACCCAGTCACTTGCATGCGCACAGACATATACATTCACGCACTTAGACATACACCCCCTGCATTCACACAAACATACACACACTCACACACATACACAGATACCCCTTTCCCCGCCTGTATTCACTCTCACATACACTCAACACCCCCTCGGCATACATACACTTACATTCACACACAGGCACCATATCCCCCCCACATTAATATACACACATGCATATACCACTCACTTTCACACAAACCGCCTGTATTAAGACGTCAGCCAGGCCGATGGCATCGTTTTTCCCCTGAAATCGGGCGGAAATAGGCACAATGGTCTTATGGCGCCCGCGGCGGTCCTACAAAAAGACTGCCAAAGTCATAATGACCACAATAGTGTCTAAGTGCAGTGACTAGTTTGGGTGGTGAAAGGGTAAATTCACCATTTCACGCAGGCTGCAATGGCAGGCCTGCAGACACAGTTTGCATGGGCTCCCATGGGTGGCACAATACATGCTGCAGGCCATGGGAGACCTCTGGTGTACCAATGCCCTGGGTACATAAGTACTGTATACTAGGGGCTTACATGGGTACACCAGTATGCCAAAAGTGGGTGTAAAAAGTTTATCAGAAACCAAATTTAGGGGAGAGAGCACTGATACTGGGGTCCTGATTAGCAGGATCCCAGTGCACTACAGTCCAAAACATTCTAACACCAGGCAAAAAATAGGGGGTACTGCAACCATAACCCAGTTTACTACAGTTGGCATGATCTGACCTTGGAACCAGGCTGGAGTCACCCAGGGGAAACTTTCAATGGATGGATATGTGGGATGTAATCCAATTAGGGCTGACATTGCAATGGGTGGTATTTCATATGGTAAGTATTGCATCTTGGCTTGGCCAATGTGAACATATATTGGGTTACATTTCTCTGTATGATGTAGGTTGCAGATTTGTTTAATGTGTGCAAGCTAGAGATTTGTTTCTCCAAACATGGAGGGTGTTCAATTGTCATACCTTTGCATACATTTTAATGGGCAAGTGTCCATTTTCGTGTATGTACCTTACACCTACTTTATCTAAATGCGTGACCCATGCTGTTACTGCTGCATTTGCTTTCATGACCTTGCACTTATACATTTCCCACATATGCATTGCACTTGGTTATACTATTGGTTGTCCCTGATATGCTTCAAGCCACACTTCCTGTGCAAATAGTGGTTCTGCAGCATGTGTGAAGTGGAATTTGGCCCAGGGCACCAACCTTCCAGGGGTCCTCGTGGTAGAGGTATACCTATTCTACAGGGATTCTTTACATTGTGACCTTTGACTGTTTCTCACACTGATTATTTTGTATCCCCTTTACCTAACATTACCTTGAAATGTGGGTGATATGTGGAAGTTCATTACAGATATTTAGCAGAGAAGGTGTGTTTCAGTTCAATGACACATCCATACAGATGTATCTTTTATATCACAACAGGCCATGACATTTGAGCAATGTGAGGGTGTCACTTAGATTAATAGGTGTGATATCGATGAGGAGTTGCTGTTGTGTGACACAATTTAATATACACATCCCTATCCCTGATTATGGAATGTGCACATATATAAACTTTGTAGAGTGTGGCCATGCAGTGTCAGTGACCGGGCCAAAGAGGGCATCATAGAGCTGTGATTGGGTCATACATTGAGAACAACTCCAAACAGGGGCCCACAAAATAGGTTTGGCACACAGACAACAGACCCAATGGTGGGGCATCCATTTGCTGTGGAATTGATGGAAACGGGTTAGTATTTAATTTACCATTGGTGGCCTCCACTATGGCGTCGGTTTGGGGCATCATTGAGCATCACAAGCAGCGGAAGTACGTGTACGATCGGCTCCATGGTGGCACAGGATGTGTGAAACTGAGTACAGGTGAGTTTCAGCCTTACATCCTTCCCTTTCCACCAGCTCAGATGTGGTGGTTTGACTACCACAGTCACGTCTGCAGGAAGCCACTTCATAATTGGTCCGACAGTAACACTCGCGGTCCACCCTTCAACAGATGCATTGACCTATCTCGCCAACACAGCTGTCTAGATTCGTTGGCGGTATGGGTGGGACTCCAGCGGTCTTTTGTCTATCCAACCGCATGCATCGTAGTACAGCGGTAGGACCGCCAACACTATGACAGGGTATCCATTGCAGCTGCCATAGAGGCCTCAAGACCACCAAACTCGTAATCAGGCCCATAGTTTTAATACAATTTGGTGGATGATGTGTTGTCAACAATGAAATTACAAACATGCTCCATTGAAACAACAACAGTCTACCACCAGGGCCGGCTTTAGCACAGCTGGCATCTGGTGCAACACTCTATGTCACTTCACTCTATGCTTCTCTACTCTACTCTGCACTACTCTACTCTACGCCAGTGCACTCTACCCCACTCTACTATGCACCACTGCACTATTTGCCACTGCATTATTCCCCAGTTCAGTCTAGGCCACTCCACTCTACTCTACATCACTCCACTCTGTGCTAATCCACTCTATGCCACTCTACTCTGCAGCACTGCAGCTTATGCCACTGCACTCTATGTCACTGCACTCTATCCTGCACCACTCCACTCTGGACCACTTCAGTCTACTCCGAAACAATCTACTCTACGCCACTCTGCACCCCTCAATTTAACATCACTCTGCTCTGCACCACTGTGCTTTACGTCACTACTCTATGCTACTGCACTCTACCACTCACCACTCCACTTTACCCTGCACCACTCCACATTATTTCACTGTACCCTGAAACAATCTAATCAAAGCCACTTCACTCTATGCTACACTACTCCACTCTACGTCATTGCACTCTACGCTGTGCCATTCTACTCTGTCCCAATCTACTCTATGCCACTGCCCTCTACGTCATGCTACTCTAAACCACTCCACTCTACGCCAATGCACTCAACACTACTTTACTCAAATCCAGTGCACTTTATGCCCCTGTAGGCTATGCCACTCTATTCTACTCTTCACCACTCTACTATGCACCACTCTACTCTAGGTCACTCTTCTCCAAGCCACTGCACCCTGTGCCACTCTACTCTGCAAAACTTAATTATTTGCCACTGAACTCAATGCCACTTTACCCTGCACATCTGCACTTTGTGCCAGGGCACACTACACCACTGCAAGCTATGTCACTTCACTCTATGCCACTCTCTTCTACTTTGCACCACTGTACTCTGCACCACTACACTCTGCACCACTCTACTCTGTGCCACTCTACACTGCGCCAATCTACTCCGCACCACTCTACTTTGTACCAGTGCACTCTTTAACACTCTACCCTGAAAAACTGCACTCTCTGCCACTGAAGTCAACACTACTCTACTCTGCACCACTGCGTTCCACACCATTGTGTACTACGTCACTGCACTGTAAGCCACTCTGTTCTACTCTGCCCCTCTGTGCTCTCTTGGACACTGCTCTCTGCACTACTCTACTCTGCACAACTCTACTCTATGCCTCTGTACCATTCTCTGCACCACTCAACTCTATGTCATTCTACTACACCCTATGCCACTACACTCTGCATCACTCCACCCCACCCTAATCTATTCTACACTACTGCTCTCCATGCCGCTGCACTCTATGCCACTATATTCTACACTACTGCACTCTACACCACTCTACTCTACTCCTCTGCACTCTACCCAGCACCACTCCCCTCCACCCTGAACCACACCACTCCACACCACGTTACTCTATTCTGAAACAATGCACTCTACGCCATTGTACTCTATGCCACTGCACTCTACTCTGTACCACTCTACTCTATGTACACTGGTGCAGAGTAGATTAGCGTAGATTGCAGTGGTGTACAGTGCATTGACATAGAGTGCATAGAGTGAAGTGGCATAGAGTAGAGTGGTACAGAGTACAGTGCACTCTATGTGCTCTTTGACAATGCACTCTACATCACTGCACTCTACGCTAATCTACTCTGCCCCGCTGTACTCTCTACATCACTGCTCTCTGCAGTACTCTACTCTGCACCACTCTACTCAATGACTCTGCACTCTACTCTGCACCACTCAACTCTACGCCATTCTACTGCACCCTATGCCATTACACTTTGCATCACTCCACACCACCCTGACCTATTCTGCACCACTGCTCTCCATGCCAACGCACTCTATGCCACTCTATTTTACACCACTGCACTCTACACCACTCTATTCCTCTGCACTCCATCCTGCACCACTCTCTTCTACCCTGAACCACACCACTCCACACCACATCACTAAACCTATCTACTCTACGCCATTGTACTCTATGCCACTGCACTCTACTCTGTACCACTGTACTCTATGCCACTGCACTGTATGCGCTCCATGTCAATGCACTCTAAACCACTGCAATATACCCTAATCTACTCTGCACGACTGTACTCTCTGCACCACTGCTCTTTGCAATAATCTGCACCACTCTACTCTAGGCCTCTGCACTCTACTCTGCACCACTCAACTCTATGCCATTCTACTGCACTCTATGCCACTACACTCTGCATCACTCCACACTACCCTAATCTATTCTACACCACTGCTCTCCATGCCGCTGCACTCTATGCCACTATATTCTACACTACTGCACTCTACACCACTCTACTCTACTCCTCTGCACTCTACCCAGCACCACTCCCCTCCACCCTGAACCACACCACTCCACACCACGTTACTCTATTCTGAAACAATGTACTCTACGCCATTGTACTCTATGCCACTGCACTCTACTCTGTACCACTGTACTCTATGTACACTGGTGCAGAGTAGATTAGCGTAGATTGCAGTGGTGTACAGTGCATTGACATAGAGTGCATAGAGTGAAGTGGCATAGAGTAGAGTGGTACAGAGTACAGTGCACTCTATGTGCTCTTTGACAATGCACTCTACATCACTGCACTCTACGCTAATCTACTCTGCCCCGCTGTACTCTCTACATCACTGCTCTCTGCAGTACTCTACTCTGCACCACTCTACTCAATGACTCTGCACTCTACTCTGCACCACTCAACTCTACGCCATTCTACTGCACCCTATGCCATTACACTTTGCATCACACCACACCACCCTGACCTATTCTGCACCACTGCTCTCCATGCCAACGCACTCTATGCCACTCTATTTTACACCACTGCACTCTACACCACTCTATTCCTCTGCACTCCATCCTGCACCACTCTCCTCTACCCTGAACCACACCACTCCACACCACATCACTAAACAATCTACTCTACGCCATTGTACTCTATGCCACTGCACTCTACTCTGTACCACTGTACTCTATGCCACTGCACTGTATGCGCTCCATGTCAATGCACTCTAAACCACTGCAATATACCCTAATCTACTCTGCACGACTGTACTCTCTGCACCACTGCTCTTTGCAATAATCTGCACCACTCAACTCTAGGCCTCTGCACTCTACTCTGCACCATTCACCTCTATGCCATTCTACTGCATTCTATGCCACTACACTCTGCATCACTCCACACTACCCTAATCTATTCTACACCACTGCTCTCCATGCCACTGCACTCTATGACACTCTATTCTACACCACTGCACTCTACACCACTCTACTATACTCCTCTGTACTCTACCCTGCACCACTCCCCTCTACCCTGAACCACTCAACTCCACGCCACTTCACTCTATTCTGAAACAATCTACTCTACACCATTGTACTCTAAGCCACTGCACTCTACTCTGTACCACTCTACTCTATGTACAGTGGTGCAGAGTAGATTAGCGTAGTGTGCAGTGGTGTACAGTGCATTGACATAGAGCACATGGAGTGCAGTGGCATAGAGTAGAATGGTACAGAGTAGAGTGCACTCTATGTGCTTGTGGAAAAATAGTTTCTCACCCTTCGTGCAACCACTGTTCATTTGACATCAGGACAACCATATTGAATATGGCATCCATTTTGTGAGTGTTTTTAAACACCCCGTCGCAGAGGAAATAGGCAGAAAAAGATGCAGCTTGAAAGCAGCTACATCGTGTAATATGCCTAAGGCCGAATACCAGACGGCCACATACCTGCGGTTAAGCCAATTTTGAGAAAAACTCATTTCCACGGAATAACCTGCAATTGGAACAAGGTCATACCTGCCATTTACTACACACTATTATACGCTTCAGCTGTTTGCACATTTTTGTTTGTAAGCAATCTCCCACTCCTCTCCCCTGAGGCATACAAATGTTTTTATACCTAACTAGTGGAAAATGATTGAACCTCTGCCATTTGTGTGCATGTAGTAGAAAAATGTATAAAAGCTCTATGCTGCGCGAAGTAAGACAGACTACTCCCTAACCCGCTTGGTGAAGGAGCTCTCCCTTAACTCGAGTTATTGAATAAATCCCGATTATTCTCTACATCTCGGACCCCATCTCTTTCCTTTTTTTATTATTTATTTAACTTACAAGGCAAATTCAGAGGTATTTTAAATTATTTACCACATTTTGGCGCCCGAACAGGGACTTTCCCTTCTCTACACGCGCCGGTTTTGCCGGTCGCGGGTTTTTCCCCTACTCTCTCTCGCGACGGACTTTAGGTGCACCCGGTGGGGATTTCCCGCCGAACTCCCTCGGAGACCCAGGGGCAGACCAGCGCCCGGCATACACATGAGGCGGTGAGAGACCCGGAAAGTCCATACCCGAGTGCGACAACGAGGAGAAGAGGAGTCCGAGACGTCCGAGACCCCTCAAAACACACAGCGTCTGGATTCGATCGAAGAATAACGAGTTTGCTTTTCGGTGAGTACTGCTGAAAAGTATCAAGACGTTTTCTGTTTAAACAGAAACGGTACAGATATACATTAAGAATGTCATTATTTACTAAATTCAAGTATCGGTCAAAAGAGAAAAAATTGTTAGAGATGGCGATTGCACTCCCGCCCAAGGACACTCCAGCTAGGTTCATGTATAACAAACATGGTATGCCCAATATAAAATGCCTCCACAAGCTGAGAAAGACCTTACTTCCATTATAGAGGACCTCATCACTAGTGGAGTGGTGATCGAAGTACCATCAAATACCGTGAATTCACCCGTATTACCTGTGGCAAAGAAAGTACAACAAGGAGAAAATACCAACTATAGACTTGTGGTAGACTTACGGGAATTAAATAAATGTGTTGTGGCACAACATCCTGTCGTACCAGATATATCTACCCTTTTAACAACAATTGATTGTGAAGCCACACATTTTACCGTTATCGATCTCAAAAATGCGTTTTTCAGTGTACCAATACATGAAGACAGTCAATATTTGTTTGGGTTCTCATTATCCGGAAGGAGTTTCCGGTTTACCCGAGCTCCTCAAGGATTTACTGACAGCCCGAGCATCTATAGCCAAGCACTAAAAAGACAGCTAGACACTATACAAATGCCTGATCAAACAGCTCTTCTGCAGTATGTCGATGATATACTCATTACGGCCAGATCTGAGCAGTCATGTGTCGAAGCTTCATTATTGGTATTAACATTCTTGGCTGAAAATGGCCACAAAGTGTCGCCAAAGAAATTGCAATTCTGTCAACAGCAAGTGACCTACTTAGGGCACTTTCTGTCAAAGGAGGGAAGGCAGCTAACAAAGGAGAGAATACAATTGATACAAAATATACCACAGCCAAAAACACAGAGACAGGTACGCGAATTCATAGGACTAACGTCCTACTGCAGACAATGGATACCCCAATTTGCACTAATATCAAAACCACTTGTAAAATTGACGACATCAGAAGCCAGCACGTCACCCCAGCTTCCCTAGACAGAGGAACACACGCTCGCTTTCAAAACATTGAAAGAGGCGATGTGTCAGGCCCCGGTGTTGGCCACCCCTGATTATCATAAAGATTTCACACTATTCGTCACTGAAAAGAATGGGACCGCTCTATCGGTTCTGACACAAGAGCAAGCTGGAAAACAAAGACCAAGTGGATATTTTTCATCCACCTTAGATCCTGTAGCACAAGCTCTTCCCGCATGCCCGAAGGCTGTAGCAGCAACAGCTCAAGCTATTAGACAAAGCGATGCTATAGTATTGGGACACCCTTTGATAGTACGAGTTCCCCATGCAGTAGAACTATTACTTAACAGAACACAGACACAACATCTAACAATAGCAAGACTGTCAGGGTATGAACTGACACTTTTTCAACCTCACATACAGATCTTAAGATGCAATACCCTGAACCCTGCCACACTTTTACCCATTCACGAGAACATAGATTAGGTACATGATTGTATGGAAGTGATTGAACAAGTGACAAAACCACGAACAGATTTAAAAGACACTCCATTACCAGATGCAGAAGAAAATATTTACGTGGATGGTTCTTGTAAAAGAACAGAAAAGGGGGAGATAAGGGCCGCCTATGCTGTAAACAGATACCCATTCTCTCAGCACAAGCGGCCGAGTTGATAGCATTGAGCAGGGCCTGTCGATTGGGTAAAGGAAAAAAAAAAAAAATTATACTGATTCACAGTACGCTTTCGGAGTAGTACACAATTTTGGAACATTATGGAGAGAAAGAGGATTCATGACATCGCATGGATCAAAAATACAACATGCAGACTTGATAACACAATTGTTAGATGATATACATCTACCAGAACAAATAGCTATAATAAAATGCAAAGCACACACAAAGGGGAAAGATCATGTTATATTAGGAAATGCATTAGCAGATCAAACAGCTCAAGACATGACACAGAAAGACGTAGAGAGTACGCTGCATCACGGTCCCGAATTTATGCATATGCAGGTCACACGAGATATAACTATGGATATCCAAGACATACAGAGTCACGCCACAAATGAGGAAAAAGAAAAATGGAAAGAAGAAGGAGGGATACTAACTGATCAAGGATGGATGACACCACATAAAGCAGTATGGTATCTCCCGGATGCCATGGTGCAGATTATTATAGATACAATACATGGACCAGCCCACCTGGGGGAAAAAGCTATGCTAGACGTAATACAACATATATGGGACAATAAACATCTTAGGGCAGCAGCCAAACAAAGAGTCCAAACATGTATGATATGTTGTCAGTATAATATTGGAAAAGGCACAACAGTAGGGGCAGGAGGATTTCATCCTCCTGAACACCCTTTTGAAGATATACAGCTGGACTATATACAAATGGAAAGGTGCAGAGGACAGAAGTATGTACTCGTAGTAGTATGTACATTAACACGATGGACCGAAGCTTATCCTGTACCTGACTATACTGCCAGCACTACAGCCAAACAATTGATTAAGGAGTATTTCCCTTGGTTCGGTCTGCCCCGAGTTATATATTCTGATAATGGTCAACCATTCTCGTCTGAATTAATGAAAAAGATATCGCTCCTGTTGGGATACCAGTGGAAATTTCACTGTGTGCGTCATCCACAGGCAGCAGGCCTGGTTGAGCGACATAACCAGACTTTAAAAAACAAATTGTCAAAAATATGTGCAGATAAGACAATTGATTGGATAACTGCTTTACCTGTAGCACTGTTCTATATGAGAATGGTCCCCCATTCCAGGATAGTATTAGCACCATACGAGATAGTTTTTGGAAGACCACCTAACATATGGGGGATACCTCGAGCTAAGTCTATAACAGATATTGAAATACCTGTACTGACTGATTACCTGGCTTCCTTGATGTCTGCACTTCAATCTTGTCGTTCACAGGTTGCAGCAGCATTTCCTGATAATACTGAGCCCAAAGAGCACCAGATCAAACCAGGCGATTGGGTTTATATTCGCAATTTTGATCGAACAACACCTCTTGAGCCTCGATGGAAGGAACCGAAGCTCGTTCTACTGGTTACCAGGACAGCTATAAAAGTCAAAGGTCGTAAGGGATGGCTCCATGCCAGTCACTGTAAGAAACATTTTCCCAAAGAAACAAGTGGACAGACATCGCCACTCCAGACACAACAGAACGCAGAACAATTGACATTACCCACAGAAGAAAGTCTCCAGCAGACTTATAGATCTAAACTCAGGTCATCTACTCGAGCCCAGGTCAATAAAGTCCAAACAAGCTCTACTTGTTGGTGAAACGGCAGGGGCTCTGAGAAGTGTACCTGACAAAAATGACGACGGAGACAGTGAAGCAGAAGATGTTGAGAGACAAATACAGAAAGAAAATGTGTGCGGAAAGAAATTTTTGTATAATGGTGTTAATGTTGTTTCTGGCAGCAGCAATATGTTTAGGTTGGGTTTTACATTTCATTTTTCCATCTAGTCAACTCCCTATATTCTCACCCAACAGTACACAAGAACATACCTATTATGATCTTACGCCTCATGAACGGGCCCACAGATTAGCTATGCAAAATAACTCCTTTGTACGGATGTTGCACTATACTCACCAGGTTGCCAATACTACCGATTGCTGGATATGCGGACAGATTCCCCCTCATCAGAATGATGGAGGGATGCCACTGGTACCTTTTCCAATTTCATATAATGGTACCTGTGAGGCTTGGTTTGCCTTAATAACAGCGTACAATACCTCCAATTCCGCATGCCCTGAAGGAGATGCTCGGATATGTAAGAATGGGTGGCCATGGGGAGATCTGAATACTGTCCTTAATCAAGTCTGTTATCCCGACGATAATGGAATACCACAGGCTAAGGGGACTATATTCGAAAGTGAAGAGTATAAACAGGAGTATTGGTCTTCCAAATTGGTAAATACCAAGCCTAAAAAGAAAGGCGGACCAACCTCCATATCTGTTTCCAAATTGAAAGGACAGCTGTGTGTCCAGAAGGCTGGTATAATCCAGGTAGGACACAGTGAATGTAATATTACTGTGAGTTTCGAGGATAAAGGCCAATCAACGTTTCCAGCGTCTAGACATACATATTTTGTCTGTGGAGAGATAGCCTATATTAGTCTTCCCCTCGGATGGGGAGGAAGATGCTATATATCTTTCCTATTGCCTCCCGTTTTCCTTGCCCCGCCGATGTATCATAAGGATCGCCTACTCCCTAATGCGAGGCATAAGAGATCTATAGATACTTCGGGGATAGACCAAACAGAGACTACCCTGGAACAGTATACAGACTTCAATAGAGGTTTCTTCTTCTTTATTGGACCGATTCAGAATAGTAAGCTTATCCGTAGGCTTACTCGAACAGTAGAAGCAGTTGTAAATCAGACTATAGCCGCTCTGGGAAATTTGACACAGGAACAATCCGCTATCAGAATGGTAGCGCTTCAAAATCGTCTTGTTCTTGATGTCATACTAGCAGAGAAGGGCTGCATGTAAAATTATCGGGTCAAGCTGCTGTGTTTTCATACCTGATAATGCCCCCTCTGTCTATGAGGCTATTTCTAGATTGCACAAAATTGCGTCCAGCTTACACCAGGATTCTGGCAACTGGACCTGGTGAGGATGGTTTTGGGGACTAGTCTCCACATGGGGCTGGACATTGATTTCTGCTATTGGCATAGCATTGTTTACATTAATGGGATGCTGCCTGTGCATCCAGTGCGGCCCGCCACTCTGTGGATTGTGTGCTACTATGTGTATTCCTAAACCACACATCCAGAAAAAACTAAGGGCCATATTTATACTCCGTTTGCGCCGAAATTGCGTCGTTTTTTTTGACGCAATTTCGACGCAAAACTAACGCCAACTAACGCCATATTTATACTATGGCGTTAGAGGCGAATAGCGCCAAAGTTCCCGGAATGTGTGTCATTTTTTAGCGTGAACCCCTTCCTTGCGTTAATGATATGCAAGGGAGGCGTTCCCGTCTAAAAAATGACTCCCAGGCCTTTACGTGGTATTTATACTCCCGGGCAAAAGAGACGCCCGGGAGTTGGCGTGGCAAAAAACGGCGTATTTGCGCCACTTTTTAACGCCTGCTCAGGGCAGGCGTTAAGGGGCCTGTGGGCTCAAAATGAGCCCACAGGTGCCCTCCCATGCCCCCAGGGACCCCCCCTGCCACCCTTGCCCACCCCAGGAGGACACCCAAGGCTGGAGGGACCCACCCCAGGGACATTCAGGTAAGTTCAGGTAAGTTTTTTTTTTTTTTTTTTTAATAATATTTTGTGGCATAGGGGGGCCTGATTTGTGCCCCCCTACATGCCACTATGCCCAATGACCATGCCCAGGGGACAGAAGTCCCCTGGGCATGGCCATTGGGCAAGGGGGCATGACTCCTATCTTTACAATGATAGGAGTCATGTTGATGGGGGATGGGCGTCGTTAAAAAATGGCGCAAGTCGGGTTAAGACGATTTTTTCGACGTAACCTGACTTGCCCCATTTTAAGACGCCCATGCGCCATTTTCCCCCTACGCCGGCGCTGTCTGGTCTACGTGGTTTTTTCCCACGCAAACCAGGCAGCGCCGGTCTGATTGCGCCGTCTAACGCCATTCCATAAATACGGCGCCCGCATGGCGCTTCAGAATGGCGTTAGACGGCGCAAAACTTTTTGACGCTAAACTGCGTTAGCGCAGTTTAGCGTCAAAAAGTATAAATATGGGCCTAAATGTTAAGATTATGCTCCAAGATCATATTGATGATCTTATGGCCATCGAGATAGAGGACAATGGTTGCACTCTGGTGCAAGGAGGGAATGTGGAAAAATAGTTTCTCACCCTTCGTGCAACCACTGTTCATTTGACATCAGGACAACCATATTGAATATGGCATCCATTTTGTGAGTGTTTTTAAACACTCCGTCGCAGAGGAAATAGGCAGAAAAAGATGCAGCTTGAAAGCAGCTACATCGTGTAATATGCCTAAGGCCGAATACCAGACCGGCCACATACCTGCGGTTAAGCCAATTTTGAGAAAAACTAATTTCCACGGAATAACCTGCAATTGGAACAAGGTCATACCCGCCATTTACTACACACTATTATACGCTTCAGCTGTTTGCACATTTTTGTTTGTAAGCAATCTCCCATTCCTCTCCCCTGAGGCATACAAATGTTTTTATACCTAACTAGTGGAAAATGATTGAACCTCTGCCATTTGTTTGCATGTAGTAGAAAAATGTATAAAAGCTCTATGCTGCGCGAAGTAAGACAGACTACTCCCTAACCCGCTTGGTGAAGGAGCTCTCCCTTAACTCGAGTTATTGAATAAATCCCGATTATTCTCTACATCTCGGACCCCGTCTCTTTCCTTTTTTTATTATTTATTTAACTTACAAGGCAAATTCAGAGGTATTTTAAATTATTTACCACATGCTCTAAGTCAATGCACTCTACACCACTGTACTCTACCGCTAATCTACTATGCACCACTGTACTCTCTACACCACTGCTCTCTGCAGTACTCTACTCTGCACCACTCTACCCTATTCCTATGCACTTTACTCTACACCACTCAACTCTATAACATTCTACAGCACTCTAGGTCACTACACTCGTCATCACTCCGCACCACCCTAATCTATTCTACACCACTGATTTCCATGCCACTGCACTCTATGTGACTCTTCTCTATACCACTGCACTCTACAGCACTCTACTCCACTGTGGTCTACCCTGCACCACTCCCCTCTACCCTGAACCACTCCACTCCACTTCACTCTATTCTGAAACAATCCACTCTATGCCATTGTACTCTATGCCACTGCACTCTACTCTGCACCACTCCACTCTATGCCACTGCATCCTATGCCACTCTATGTCAATGTACTCTACACCACTGCACTCTACGCTAATCTACTCTGCACCACTGTACTCTACGCCACTTCACTCTAGGCCTCTCTACAACACTCCACTCTAAGACACTAAACTCTACAATACTTCACTCTAAGATGCTCTACTCCACTCTACAACACACTACTCTACTTTTTGCCACTCTACAACACTACTCCATGCAACTCCCTCTATGTCACTCCATGCCACTTAACTCCACTCTTTTCTATGACACTCCACTCCACTCTATGCCACTCCACTCTATGCTACTGGACTTTACGCCACTTGATTCTAAACACTCAACTCCACTCTATGCCATTCCACTCTATGACAATCGACTCTGCTTTACACCACTCTACTTTACAACACTCTACTCCACTCTACACAACACCTTCTACACTACTCCATTCTGCTCTACACCACTCCACAACACTTTATGCCACTCCATGACACTCTACTCCACTCTGACACTCAATGCCATTCAACTCTATGCCCTTCCACTCTACGACACTCTACTCCCTCTATACACCTCCATGACACTCCACTTCACTCTACTGCACACCACTCTACTCCACGCTGCTGTCCTTTACCTCACTAACTTTAGCCATGCCGAACAGAAGCCACACTGATGTATGACAAGGCTAAAACAAATTGACAAAGCCAATAGCTCTTCTATAGACGCAACCTATATGCTTTGCCAATGCTTGTTGTTTTCCCCAAGCATTTTCCCTGTAGACAGATCTGGTGATGGCAACGTGCTGGCAAGGATAAGGTTACTAGCAATGGCCCTGTGCTTTGTCTTTTTGATGTTTTATTTAACCTCTCTGCAACAGCATCAGTCTCATGACCCCCATCACCTTTGTCAACAAATTGGTGATAGTACTAGACACAAGGCAGTCTTTCACAGAGGGAAGAATCGATTTTCTTTTTGGGTCGGGTGCACAAGCACTCTGACATATTTTAATCTATCTATAGGCTTTTAACCACGCCTACTGCACGCCCATCACCATCACTCGTTCATGGGCTTGCGTTTCAAAAATCCTTTGTTATCCTTGGTAAATGCTTTACATTTGTTCCTCCTTGGGGCAATTTTGTTACCGCCTTAGCCATCGACCCTGTATCATGGATAATTGCACGTTTGGCTATACTTTTGAATGCAAACAAACTTCCCTTTTCCTTTTGTGTCTCTGCTTTGTGCTCATGCTCAAGGTGGCCGTGGGGCTTTGAATCAGCTTGCTTATGTCAACTGTTTTACTTTTCATTTTCAATTTATGTGGCAAGAAAAGTCCAGTTAGGAATTTACAACGCTAATAGCTCTAACTCGAGCAAACGTGAGACCCATTGCATTGCAAATGCTTGTTCCCGTTGCGTTGTTAGACTGTATCCACGTCAAAATGCTCAGCATAGGAGAATTATGGGTCAAGAGGGATGGCCCAGCCTCCTCAAGACGCTTGCGCAAAGGGGCCCTCCTCCTCAGTCATGGTTCAAAGTGTGCGGAAGGGGCAGGGTGGTGCGCGGGAGGGAAGGGGGAATAAAGATTAAATTAAAAAGAAAATAAATAAACACTTAACTTGGTCGCCACTGCCTGCTCCATCAGCTCCTCTGTCCTCGAGTGCAGGCACAGGCTTGCAGCCTGCCCTGTGGCCAAGCCTGACGCTGCTCAGAGCAGAGTCAGGATTGGCTGGGAGCACTGTGCAGGTTCTCTCCAGCCCAGCAACTGTGTTGCTGGGCTGGAGAGAGCCTTCTGGGCATGTGTTTTTGGCCGGCCTGAGCTGGCTGCAAAACACACATGTGCTCTGGGGGGAGTGCTATGCACTCCCCCTCACTGCTTGTTATCCCTGTGGCCCCACCCCTTTACAAGGAAACGATAATAAACTTGGTTTATTATTGTTTCCTTGTAAAGGTTTTGCAGCTGCCGCTGCTGCCAGGGGAAGACACCAGTGCTTAATTTGTGCTCTTATTTTTGAGGACCGGCACTTATTTTTCTGCCTCAAGTATTTACTACGAGTGAAAGCTTCATGTGCAAAGACGGAGGAAGAGAAAAACGAAAAAGCATCACAAAGGGAGAAAGCAGCAAGAGTGAGCTGAAGGGGCAGGGAGTGGCCGTAAATTGATTAAAGAGGCCCAAGATGCCTTCAGGATTACGGTGCCTCAGTATTCTGTGGTCACACACTTGCAGCAGTCGCTTGTTTTAGAAGAGACTTTTCAGCACCGGCACGTTTTTATTTACAAATTAAGCACTGGCGCAATGTTCCTCTACCCTAATGGAGGAGCGGCCACTGCTCCTCCTCCCCCTGTCCTATTATTAGAGGATTGTAGGGCTGGTAGTCTCTGGTCTGTTGTAGTGTCCCCTTAGGATAGAAGAACCAGCCTGGTCGACTCCAAAAGCATTGTCTATGCTCCGTCTCCCTTCAACTCAACTAAATCGACTCTCCTGCTCCTCTCCCACCCTTGCAGCACATTGTAGCTCCCTGTGGTATTAGGAGGCAGAATACGGTATTCCAATGTTGCTGATTTATGGACAAGAGTACTTGCATTCTCCCTGGTAATGCTGATATGGGGAGGGGATTTCAGCATAATGCTAAAACCTGCAAAGGACAGATCAATTGTGGAGGTTGGCCATAGAGTAGCTTCTGCAACACTAAATGACATATTTGGAGTTTAAGTGATTTAATAGATATATGGACAATTAGACACCCTCAAAGATATTAGGGTACATTCTCTTTCTCAGGACACAATTCCTGGTCACAGCCGGACTATTGGTTGCTACATGGATGTGGCTGCACAGACAAAGACAATACAACATTTGGCAAAAATGCTCCTGAACCACTCCCATTGTCTTGCTGGGTCTTGAGTTCCTGAAACGTCTCCATGATCCTCTTTCATGGTGACTCAGACTAGCCCATTATCTAATGCTGTGTTCAAAATAGCTGACAGAGAAATTAAGTTTCTAGGCAGGGGTGCAATTGTACGGATGGTGAAAGTGAGAGACTGGACAGGTCTTTAACAGACATGCTCAAACACCCATGGTCATGCATGATAACTGCAATCACCTCTGATAAAGATCAGCCATGTTATTTCACAGAGACCATCCTCTGGGCCTTTACTCGCTGTTATGTGGATTCATATACCTGTATGCCTTAAATGGAGAGCGTCAGACTTTTGACTCCCTATACAATATTGCTCTTGCATGGTTAGGGATGGTCTTCGTGAATTCCCTATACAACCTTTAAGCACTTAGGAAACAGTGGCATCTATTCAGAGTTAACTGGTGGAAAAGGAGACAGGCGCTGACGGCTTGTCAAGTGAATTTGATAAAGAATACGCTACCATATTTAGTCCCATCTACTGCTGACCCTGTTTGAGGAGGCAACTGGTCCTTCAACAATGAGGGAGGCTCTTATTGCACTTTTAGGCAAAGCAAGCCAGTGCATCACTGCAATTCCTATCGCGCACTATCACTAATCAGCACAGATGTCAATATATTTACTATAACAGTGGCAACTGGGTGATTACCACTAGTCAGTGATGTAGCATTACCCAGTCAATCTGGTTTTTATACCTATGAGATTACCTACGAGATTATAGTCTCACAGTTTGTGGGCATTGTTCGCATTATTTCACCAGCTGAACCCAGATTTTGAGGCAGTGGCGGTACTATTAGATGCAACAAAGGTGTTTAATTCCCTAGAGTGTGAATTTCTGTTTCTCATTCTGTAGAGGATGAGGGAAGGGCACACTCTTTTGCTAGCTGGATCCAGCTACTCTATGCCTACCGTAAAGCATGTACTTCCCTAAATCTCCGATCTCCTCCCCATCACCAGGGCACAAACAGGGGTTGTTAGACTTTTCATACTTGGCATGGTCTCCCTTAACTTTTTGCTTCTGTTTCCCAGGTTGTTGATGTGTGCTGACTCTGTTTTTGCTGTTTGTTACTCTGGGCACTTTACCACTGCTAACCAAGTGCAAGTGCTCCTATACAAAACGTGTATGTAATTGGTTCATCCACGATTGGCATATTTGATTTACTAGTAGGTCCCTAGTAAAGTACACTAGAGGTGCCAGGGCCTGTAAATCAAATGCTACTAGTGGGCCTGCAGCACTGGTTGTGCCACCCACATAAGTAGCCCTGTAATCATGTCTCAGACCTGCCACCGCAGTGTCTGTGTGTGCAGTTTTGAACTGTAAATGCGACTTGGCAAGTGTACCCACATACCAGGCCTAAACCGTCCCTTTTCTTGCATGTAAGGCACCCCTAAGGTAGGCCCTAGGTAGCCCCAAGGGCAGGGTGCAGTGTATGGTTAAGGTAGGACATATAGGGGGTCATTACAACATTGGCGGTAAAAGCCGCTTACCGCCGTGCAGAAGACCGCCAATACACCGCCACTGCCGCGGTAGACCGCCACAGCTATTATGACACACATCTCGGAATCCGCCGAAATTCAGACACCCACACAACACCGCCACACCAAAGGTCAGTGATAAACTGGCGAAAACAAATCCTCCACCTCCACGCCAACAGAAACACGCCCATGCTATTACGACCCACAAATCCACGCGGCGGTCTTTCAACCGCGGTATTCCATTGGCGGTACACACCGCTGCGCTCAAAATACGCACACATCTACAAAACACCGCCACATTGGACAATTCCAAATACACACACCTGATACACATACACACACCACTCCCACACACCCAATACAATATAAAACACACACCCACATCACCCACAAACCCCAATGACCAGAAATTCTGAAAGAAGGCCAGAGAGAGAGCACAGCAATTGACAACCCCATTGCACAGAGGCACACAACACCATCACCCACACAACATCCACGCACAAAATACCACACACCACTACACTCACCACACTCATCACCACATACACCACCCCACACCTCACCAACACCACCCCATGGCACGCCAAAGACACCCCCGCTTCTCCGAGGAGGAGCTCAGGGTCATGGTGGAGGAAATCGTCCGGGTAGAGCCACAGCTATTTGGCTCACAGGTACAGCACACATCAATAGCCAGGAAGATGGAGTTATGGTGCAGAATAGTGGACAGGGTGAACGCCGTGGGACAGCACCCAAGAAATAGGGAGGACATCAGGAAGAGGTGGAACGACCTACGGGGGAAGGTGCGTTCAACGGTCTCCAGGCACAACATCGTGGTGCAGCGGACTGGCGACGGACCCCCACCTCCTCCCCCACAACTAAGAACATGGGAGGAGCAAGTCTTGACCATCTTGCATCCTGAGGGCCTCGGAGGAGTCAGTGGAGGATGGGACACTGGTAAGTCAAATCTTAAATATCAGATCCCCCACCCTACCTACATGCTCTCACACACCCCCTCCCTCAACCCCTCCCCTATCACTACAACTCCTCACTAATGTACCCATGACACCAACCACCCATCCCAACACCAAGCCCTGCATGACACAACTAAGCATGGACACCCAGCACTAAAGCATGCCCACTGCATATACCCAGAACACCCCCCCAACCATCATCACACAAACCGGAATGCTTGCACTGGGGTACACAAACACCCACCCATTGCACACCATTACACACATACATGCAATAATCATGCTCTTATGCCCCTGCAGGAACCCGAAGGACCGTCACCACACCAGAGGGTCCAGACAACACCACTCCACCCCCAGAAGAGGCCCACAGTGACAAGAGCAGCTCTGCCCTACTGGATCTTGATGACCAGCCCGGACCATCGTGGGCCTCAGGACAGTCGGTTCTCCCCTTGCACAGGCACAGCCCAACACCGACCTTCCACCCTCTGGTAACACCAGCACAGCACCCACCCAGCGGGCCCAAACCTCCCTACCCAGGACAGGTCAATCAGCGGTGTGTCCACCACTACAGGGCACCCAGGGTAACCCACCACCCCAACAACAACAGGGACCTGGGGGCAGTGGTAGTGGGCACCCGGTCCAGGGGACGGAGGCACATGAACACAGGGGAACTGGGAAGGCTGCTGTGCGACAGGGGGCGGACAGGCCAAGGGAACCCACTCTCCACGAGGCCCTATCCTCCATCATGGGAGCATACCACCACTCCCAGGAGACGATGGCCACGGTCCTGGACAAGTTGCAGGAGACCCTGCGCCTGCAGGAGGAGCAGTATTTGGGGTTCAGGGAGAAGCTCAGGACCATCAGCTCCGCCCTGGGCACCATCATAGGGGTGCTGAAGGACATACAGCAGACCTTGAGGGACACCGTGGCACTCCAAGGGGCCCCTGACACTAGCCACGACGATGAACTGCCCACCACCTCCGCCGGCGCTAGTGGACAGGACGCCCCGCCACAGGACCACCACATCAGCACCCCACCCCCTGCAGACGGACAACCACCACGCAAGTGGTCCCTGAAATCCAGGAACAGGACAGAGCAAGATGGCAAGACCCCCGCCAGGAAATGAGACCACCCTGATTGTCCTCCCACTGTCCCACTTTGTTACCCTGTCCATATTCGAACTGCCCCAGCTCCACTTCCTATGCCCAGATGGGCAGTGCACCTGTGAGACTAATAGACTGGACTATGCCATGGACATTCCTCATCACCATTTCACAACCCCCCTTCATTTTCTGAGCACTTAAATAAATACCCTTGAAACACAAAACAATCTGGAGTCAGTCTATGATTTGGTAATTTGTATTATCAATGACAGTGTCATAATGGCTGTACCATTGTAAGGCTAACATACCTATGTCACACATCACAGGCCCTTGAAGGATGCAAGCAGTTGACACGTAGGTTACCACACCTGTGAAACCATAATGGAAGGGTACAACTCAGTTAACAAATAGTGATTGAAATCGAGAAACAGGATAGAGGTAGACGTGTGAAAGTTAATGTAATGTTAAACATGAAAATGTTCTCACCTGTGTGTCACTGGAAATATTGCTGTATGACTGACTCCCTGTTGTCGTTGTCTTCGTCCTCAGCTTCATCCCCATCACTGTCCACAGGCTCCACAGACTCCACAGCTGCTACAACACCATCATCTGGATCATCCTCCTGCAGAAAAGGCACCTGGTGTCGCAAAGCCAAATTATGGAGCATGGAGAGGGGCGATGATGATGTCGCACACCTTCTTTGGGGAGTAGAATAGGGATCCACCTGTCATATGGAGGCACCTGAACCTGGCCTTCAGGAGGCCGAAGGTGCGTTTGATCACCCTCCTAGTCCGCCCATGGGCATCATTATACCGTTCCTCTGCCCTGGTCCTGGGATTCCTCACTGGGGTCAATAGCCAGGACAGGTTGGGGTAACCAGAGTCCCCCAATAGCCATACACGGTGCCTCTGGAGTTGACCCATCATATCAGGGATGCTGCTATTCCACAGGATGTAGGCGTCATGCACAGAGCCAGGGAAGATAGCATTTACCTGCGAGATGTACTGGTCTGCCAAACAGACCATCTGTACATTCATGGAATGATAACTCTTCCTGTTCCTGTACACCTGTTCACTCCTGTGGGGGGGGGGGACCAGAGCTACATGGGTCCCATCAATGGCACCTATGACGTTGGGGATATGTCCAAGCGCATAGAAGTCACCTTTGACTGTGGGCAAATCCTCCACCTGAGGGAAAATTATGTATCTCCTTACGTGTTTCAGCAGGGCAGCCAACACTCTGGACCACACGTTGGAAAACATAGGCTGGGACATCCCTGATGCCATGGCCACAGTAGTCTGAAATGACCCACTTGCAAGGAAATGGAGCACTGACAGCACCTGCACGTCAGGGGGGATTCCAGTCGGATGGCGGATCGGTGACATCAGGTCTGGCTCCAACTGGGTACATAGTCCCTGGATAGTGGCACGGTCAAACCGGTAGGTGAGGATGACATGTCTTTCTTCCATTGTCAACAGGTCCACCAGCAGTCGGTAGACCGGAGGATTCCACCATCTTCTCATATGTCCCAACTGACGGTGCCTACGAAGGACAACAGCAAAGAACCAGTCATTATTCCTCCAGGTATGTACCCACAGTTACACACAAGACTACACCAGACACAAAACCCTTCCTGTATGTGTGTTGAGTGTAAGCCTAGCTATGTGTGACGCAGTAGTAAATGAAGCCATGTGGGCCCCTGAAATGGCAGCTGCCTGACCTCTAAACTGGGACAATGGGATTGTGGGGTAACTGCGCTGGCGTTGCACACCATCGCGGTAGGCGGTCGTAGACCGCGGCGCAATGCTACATTGGTTAACATTGGACCCTATGGGTCCCAGGAGCCAATGAACAGGTGCGCCGGCGGTGATGATGCGCACCGCCGCATACTTCACCGCCGCGGACATCACCGCCATTTTCTATCTGTTCAATCACTAGATACCTGACCTTCGACAGGAGAGGACCTACACTGCTAGTGCTGCTGTGACCTCGGTCTGGAAGCGACGATGGCTGCTGTGTCTGGGGAAAGGGCCCCTGCCTTCACTGCACAGGAGTTGGAGAAACTTGTGGATGGGGTCCTCCCCCAGTACACGCTACTCTACGGTCCTCCAGACCAACAGGTTAGTACACAGGGAGCACGTTGTATGGGCTAGGCCTGGGTGGAGAGGGCTGGGTGGAAGAGGGAAGGGGGCAGAGTTCATAGAACATTAATGCATGGGAATGAATGGGCCACATGGCCAGAGTAGGGAGGGGGCCACTCACATTGACGGTGCAGTTGGTAATGACTGTTCCTCTTCCCTTGTGCATGTCATGCAGGTCAGCGCCCACCAGAAGAGGGACATCTGGCGTGCCATCGCCACGGAGGTCCGGACCCTGGGGGCCCACCAGAGACGGGGCACCCACTGCCGGAAGAAATGGGAGGACATTCGCCACTGCAGCAAGAAGACGGCGGAGGCTCAGCTGGAGATGGCCTCCCAATGTGGGAGGGGTGCCCGTCGTACCATGACCCCCCTGATGTTCCGGATCCTGGCGGTGGACTACTCGGAGTTGGATGGGCGCTTAAGGACATCACAGCAGACACAAGGGGGTGAGTACACTCTCATTCTGCGGACTTTGTGTGCAGTGGAGGTGTCTGGGTGGGGGAGGTGGGCTGTGGGTGTCCCTAGGCCAGGGCGAGTTAGGTAGGCAAGGCCCCTCCATAATGTAGGCCATGTGGCACTCAACCCCACCTCAGCAGAGTGCCAAGTCGAGGTATAGTTGCCCCTGTGGCATCCATGTGCGCAGATGTCCACCATTGCCATGTAGGCCATAACCCAGAAATTGCGTGTGCAGAGTGCAGGAGCACGGCGTAATGCAGGGGGCTGCTGCATCTGTCTTGTCCGCTAACGGTAGCGGAAGGCCATGCACTAAAACTCTCTTTCTTCTGTCTCCCCCCCCCTTTTCCTGCTCTCCCTGTCCTTTTGTACATCAGCATCAACAGGCGGAGGTACAGTGGCACCGGAGCACGAGGGAGCTGCATCCCACATGGCCATGGAGGGCCACACCACGGACTCTGAATGCACCAGTGGGACGGAGGGCGAGGGGAGCTTCACGTCGGCCATCGGATCACCAACCAGCGACACGGACTCGTCCGCCGATGGGAGCTCCCCTGTGGTGGCGGCACCATCTGTGCCCACCACTTCAACAGGTACAGCCGCCACCTCCCCTACCAGCACCGCCCTCCCAGCAGCCCCTCAGCGTTCGCCCCGTGCCCGCTCACCCAGGAGGGTGGGCATCACCTTCGCCCCAGGCACCTCAGGCCCTGCCCCAGTCACCCCTGCTGCCCTCAGTGAGGAGGCCATTGACCTCCTCAGGTCACTCACTGTTGGGCAGTCTACCATTGTGAATGCCATCCAGGGTGTAGAACGAGAGTTGCAACACGGTAATGCATTCCTGGAGGGCATTCATTCTGGTCAGGCTGTCCTTCAGCAAACCCTGCAATCTCTGGCCTCAGCACTGATGGCAGCCATTGTCCCTGTGTCTAGCCTCCCCCCTCCAACTTCCTCCACCCAGACCCAATCCCCTGTACCCAAGCCCATCCCAAGCACACCTACACACAAGTCAGCACACAAAAGTAGCTCAAGCAAACATAGGCACCACACATCCCACAGGCACTCACACAAGCATCACACCCATACAGACACAGCAACATCCACTGTCTCCACTGTGTCCCCCTCCTCCTCTTCTCCCTCCTCCCTCCCAGTCTCGTCTACACACACACCTGCATGCACCACATCTACAGGCACCATGAATCGCACCAGGACACCGAGCACCACAAGCCGTTCACCTGCACTCACCCCCTCCACTGCCATTTATACGTTCCCTGTGTCCTCTCCCAGTGTGTCTGTGATGCCCCCTCCCAAAGTACACAAACGCCGGCAATCACTCACCCAACATCCATCCACCTCACAACAGCCTCCAGTACCTGCACCCAAAACAGCTAAAGTGACACCTCCGACAACCACCTCCTCTTCCTCCACTCCCAGAGCCCCTCCAGCTACCCATCCCAGTGTACGTCAGAAACTGTCCCTATGTCAAATTGACCTTTTTGCCCCCACCCCCCCTCCAATTCATCAGTCCCGTCGTAGCGCCTCAGCCAAAAAGCCTCCAATACCAGTGGTGCGTGTTCAAGGCTTGTGGAGTGCACCGGCCACTAGGGCAGGCAGTAGGACCCGGAGCCAAGGCACTGGCAACCCACCCTCTGTAAAGGCTCTAAAATTGGAGAATGGACGACGGGACCGTGTTAAGACTCCTGGTGGGACAACAACTGGCATGGGTTCCAAGGGGATTGGTGAGTCAGCTGTGACACCACCAAAGGTGGGGAAGGTCCAGAGGAAGCCTGCCCAGCCTGTTGTGAGTGTCATGGCGAAGAAGTGCGCCATCATTTCCGGCAGTCCAGACACAACCGCCAGCACCGTCGTCACTGGTCCAGAGACCACCACCAGAGTCACAGCCCAGGAGGGCACAAGTATCGTCACTGGTCCAGAGACCACCGCCGGAGTCACAGCCCAGGAGGGCACAAGTATCGTCACTGGTCCAGAGACCACCGCCGGAGTCACAGCCCAGGAGGGCACAAGTATCGTCACTGGTCCAGAGTCCACCGCCGGAGTCACAGCCCAGGAGGGCACAAGTATCGTCACTGGTCCAGAGACCACCGCCGGAGTCACAGCCCAGGAGGGCCCCGGCTGCCACAGCCCCGCTGGGCAATGATGGAACGTCATGCCACACACCAATGCCCAGTGTGAAGAACGTCATGCCACACACCAATGCCCAGTGTAGAGATCGTCATGCCACACACCAATGTCCGTATCAGAACCGCCATGTCAAAGCACCGCTGAACAGTCCAGAACCGCCATGTCAAAGCACCGCTGAACAGGGCAAAGACCGGCATGGCAAAGCACCGCTGAACAGTCCAGGACCGCCATGTCAAAGCACCGCTGAACAGTCCAGAACCGCCATGGCAAAGCACCGCTGAACAGGGCAAAGACCACCATGGCATAGCACAGCTGAACAGGGCAAAGACCGCCATTGCAAAGCACCGCTGAACAGGGCAAAGACCGCCATGGCAAAGCACCGCTGAACAGGGCAAAGACCACCATGGCAAAGCACCGCTGAACAGGGCAAAGACCGCCATGTCAAAGCACCGCTGAACAGGGCAAGCACTGTGTAGGAATGAATAGCCCGCCACATCAGGCATCCTTATCCCATGTGCAGCTGGGACAGCGACAGGACAAGAACATTCACAGGGAGACTCTTCCAGTCTGGGCACCAGTCCCACCCAGTACCAGTAGAGAACTGCATCTACTTGAGAGACTGTGGCTTTGCACTCCCCAGGATGGCACAGTGGGCAAACCAGCCACTGTAGAGACTTGTGAGACTGTGGCTTTGCACTCCCCAGGATGGCAATACCTTCCCTTCCCCCTGAGGTGCCTGTAGTATTTCTATCTAATGCCCCGGCAGTGTTCTCTCCGATAGTGGTCAGGTATCGTTTGTGGGCCTCGCCCATGCATTTTTGGACTGTTGGTGCACGGACATTGTTGTGTACATATCTGCACTACTTCTCGTATTGTATATATAATTATGACTGATTTTCAAATATATATCTGTATATTTGTGTAGGACATGTATATTGGCACATTATAATGTTTGACCGAATTTCGCATTGTCTTTTCATTCTTCCGGGGGGATTGTGGGTTGTTCTTGTGATTTTTGTGAATGCATTGGTGTATATGTTGTAATATGCGAGGGTGGGGGTGGGGGTGTTTGGTGGGTGTCCCCCTAACTTTTGCCTCCCCCCTCCCCTGTGTCGTAGGTGCAGTACTCACCGGTGTCTTCGGCGCCTACGTAGCTGTTGGTCGTAGAGGAGCAGAAAGACAAGGACAGGGAGTATTTGTAATTCCGGCTCCATGGTGGCCTCCTTCCTCGTGGGATGTGTTCAGGTGAGCGTTTTCCCATTGCAAAAGCTGTTTCCGCCGTTTTTTTATCCACGGTGAATCCGCCCCGGAAAAGGTGGCGGATTGGCGGGTTGTAATACTGTGGGCAGTACATTGTCTCCGCCTATCTGTTGCTGGTAACCGCCGCGCTGCTTGTCTGTACCGCCGTGGCGGGCGGTGTGTTAAAGTGGCTGTCTATGTTGGCGGTTTCCGCCAGGGTCATAATTCCCTTTTTTTGTCCGCCGGCCTGTTTGTGGTATTTCTGCAGCTTTAACACCGTCTGCCAGGGTTGTAATGACCACCATAGTAATGTGTTTTATATGTCCTGACAGTGAAATACTGCTAAATTTGTTTTCCACTGTTGCAAGGCCTGTCCCTCTCTTAGGTTATCATGGGGGCTACCTTTAAATATGATTAAAGTGTAGATTCCGTTTGGGAGCAGATAGACGTGTGGAGTTTGGGGTCTCTGCGCTCACAATTTAAAAATACATCTTTTAGTAAGGTTGATTTTGAGATTGTGTGTTTGAAAATGCCACTTTTAGAAAGTGAGCATTTTCTTGCTTAAACCATTTCTGTGACTCTGCCTGTTTGTGGATTCCCTGTCTGGGTTAGTTTGACAGTTGGGCTGGTTGCACCTCTCACTGGACAGTGACACAAAGGGAGCTGGGGTGTAGTCTGCATTTCCTAAAGAGCCATGTGTGCTAGGAGGGAGGGCAGGAGTGGTCATTGACACCTGAAAGGGCTGTGTCTGCCCTCACACAATGCAGTATCCAACCCCCTGGTGTGTGTCTGGGGCCTGGCCTGGGCAAGGCAGGATTTCACAATCAAGAGAGACTTTCCTTTGAAGTAAGCCTACTTCAAAGGGCAAAATAGATATAAGAAGGGCACCCAAAACCACAGACTTTAGAACACTTCTGGAAACCAAAAGAGCCGCTGCCTAGAGAAGAGCTGAGGAAGAAGAGCTACCCTGCCTGTGACTGTGCTTTGTGGAGCCCTCCTGCAGTTGCTGCTTCTGCCTTTGCTAGAGGACAAAGACTGGACTTTGTGTTGCCTTCCTTCTTGTGAAGAACTCTTCAAGGGCTTGATTTAGAGCTTGCCTCCTATTGTTTGAAGTCTCAGGGACAGCAAAGACTTCTCTCTGCCAGCACCTGGAGCCTCTGGAGAGACTCCTACTCTGCCAAGTGGTGCCCATCCAGTTCCTGGGGCACTGAAAAGAGAAGCTGGCAGCCCAAGAGTGAGAAATCCACGCACTGACCACCGTGAGGGGAAAAGATCAACGCGACTCCGATCTGCGGCTGAAAAATTGACGTGCCGTCGGTTTTGCAGCTGAAAATCAACTCTCGCCTGCAACGCGACCGGAAGATAGACGCCACCGGCTGGAGAAATGACACGCAGCAACGATGACGGAGGCTGGTGAGATCACAACCTGTGCTGCGTGGTTTTCGGATCATCGTGCGGCTGAATTTCTGACGCAAACAACGATGGGCGTGTAAAAACAACGCAAGGCCTGCCCGGACCTGAGAGTGCTGACCGGATCGATGCATCGCTCTCCTGCGGAGAGAAGAAACTACGCAGGCTGACCTGACTGAAGGAGAAATGACGCAAGGTCTTGCTCGTGAGTGAAAGCGCCACATCGCAAGCCCTTTTTGACACACACTTGCCCGTGCAGGGTTATTTTTGATGCACCAAAGGTACATTTTCACGCTAATAGCTTTAGCATTGTGTTTAAAACTACATGAAGACTCTTTTTGGTTTTTAACTGATAACTTGACTTGTGTACTATGGATTTTTGTCCTTTTGGTCTTTTTGTGTTTTGATAAATATTTTCTATTTTTCTAAATCTGTGTTATGTAATTTTGTAGTGTTTTCATTAAGTTACTGTGTGTGTTGGTACAAATACTTTACACCTCGTACTCTGAAGTTAAGCCTGCCTGCTCGTGCCAAGCTACCAAGGGGGTGAAGGGGGGCTTAGCTGAGGGTGATTCTCTTTTACCCTGACTAGAGTGAGGGTCCTTGCTTGGACAGGGACTGCTAACCAAAAACCCCATTTCTATCAGGGGTCCAATTTTCTGCCTTTTTGTTTGCACCGGCTTTGTATCCCCTAGCATGCAGATTGAGGCAACACTACTCATACTGTGCTCTAAATGTCATAGACAGGAAAATCTTCAAATCTTTATATATTGATGATATGGTGATATATATTTGCATTCCTCTCTCTAATTATCAGAAACAACTTAAAGTCCGGTCTCCTCTTAGGCCTAACTATAAATTCGAGTAAATCTATAATTTTTTCCCTCAACCATATTCCTAGAAATGCCCATAGGACCAGCGCTTTAAGTGGACCGGTCCTGTCCGGTACAGAGTACCGACTCTTTTTTATTTTGAGAGTGAGAGAACCTGTACTTCTCAAGAAAAACGTAAAACATTTAATCGGAGAGTACTGGCACTTCTCAGAAATAAGCAGGTACTCTGGTACAGAGTACTTGCACTTCTATTTTTCCATTTCAAGCACTGCGTAAGACTACACGCACATCTCAGTAATGCACCTTGGTATATGGATCAAAGACCTTTGATGCTGCCATTAAAAAAATATGGTACAGCAATTAAAATTTCGAAACTCTGGTAAAACGTTGGTCTTTTCTACCACTGTGCTTAGTGAGCAGGATAGCATTGTTGAAGATGACTGTTCTTCCTAAATGTTTATATTTCTTTAACAGTAGTCCAATACCACTGCTGAGATGCCTACTTAGATGTCCCTGCTAATCAAACTCAGTTGGTCCAGCAGGCAGTCTCAAATTACATTTGGAAGTATTTGCCTTATGACCAGGGTGACTTTGTGCCCCTAACTTGAAGCTTTGTGATCTATGTGTCTAAGCACAATATGCCCATTCCTAGTATTTCTCTCTCCCTTTATGCCTCATCTGCTGATTTGAGGTGGATAGGAAATCGCCCATTCCACTCAAAGCCATGCTCTACAAAAACACAGTTAATAGCAGAACTGAAATTGACACTATGGCCCTCATTCTGACCCTGGCGGTCGGTGATAAAGCGGCGGCCAAGCCGCCAACAGGCCGGCAGTCTAAAATATGCAATTCTGACCCTGGCGGGAACCGCCAACACAGCCCGCCAACTTAACACTCCGACCGCCACAGCGGTACAAACAAACAGCGCGGCGGTCCCCGCCAACAGCCCGGCGGCAGACAAAGTACCGCCCACCCTATTACGACCCACCAATCTGCCACCTTTTCCGGGGCGGGAGCACCGCCGATAAGAACACGGCGGAAACAGACTACGAACGGGAAAACGCTCACCTCTACGCACTCCACGCGAGATTCCGGCAGTATGGAGCCAGAGTTACAGGTCATCCCCGCACTCCTATTCCTCCTCATATACCAGGAGCACGCCCGGCGGCGCGGAAGACATCGGTGAGTACTGCACCTACGACACAGGGGAGGGAAAAGATTACCGGCACACACCCACCCACCCACACCCACTACAACACACACATCAATGCATTCCCACAGATCACTGTCACAACCCACAAACCACCCCCCTCCGAAATAATGCAAAGACCAAAAGAAGAGATCATAAACGGGCAGATATATTGAAATATGTACGCCATTAATCCCAATAAATAAATAAACTATGTACAAAATATATACAGCTACTAAATGTAGTCCAACCACTGTCCGTGGATCACAGGGGTCCTGTGCAAAGGGGCAAGGCCCAGTCCCACGACAAGAACTCCACGGAGAGAACACTGCAGGGGCATCAGAAAGAAAATAGGACAGGCACCTCAGGGGGAAGGGAAGGGGGGGCACCTCAGCCACTTGAGTACACGACGCCAGATCCACGAGGGGACTCCATGACCACTGGGCCATCCTGGGGAGAGCAAAGCCACAGTCCATACAGTCCATATAGTGGGTGGCCTGCCCACTGGGCCATCCTGGGGAGAGCAAAGCCACAGTCCAAACAGTCCATACAGTGGGTGGCCTGCCCACTGGGCCATCCTGGGGAGAGCAAAGCCACAGTCCAAACAGTCCATACAGTGGGTGGCCTGCCCACTGGGCCATCCTGGGGAGAGCAAAGCCACAGTCCAAACAGTCCATACAGTGGGTGGCCTGCCCACTGGGCCATCCTGGGGAGAGCAAAGCCACAGTCCAAACAGTCCATACAGTGGGTGGCCTGCCCACTGGGCCATCCTGGGGAGAGCAAAGCCACAGTCCAAACAGTCCATACAGTGGGTGGCCTGCCCACTGGGCCATCCTGGGGAGAGCAAAGCCACAGTCCAAACAGTCCATACAGTGGGTGGCCTGCCCACTGGGCCATCCTGGGGAGAGCAAAGCCACAGTCCATACAGTCCATAACAGACCCCACTGCCACTGGAGGAGGCAAGTTGGCCAGAGGACATCCTGCAGCCCTGCCCGAGATAGATCCTGCCCTGCCACGTCTGCCAAAGGGCCAGCGGTTCTTGCCCTGAAGGGCCCAGTTCAGCGGTTCATGAGACGGCGGGGCCCAGTTCAGCGGTTCTTGCCTTGAAGGGCCCAGTTCAGCGGTTCTTGCCTTGAAGGGCCCAGTTCAGCGGTTCATGAGACGGCGGGGCCCAGTTCAGCGGTTCTTGCCTTGAAGGGCCCAGTTCAGCGGTTCTTGCCTTGAAGGGCCCAGTTCAGCGGTTCTTGCCTTGAAGGGCCCAGTTCAGCGGTTCATGAGACGGCGGGGCCCAGTTCAGCGGTTCTTGCCTTGAAGGGCCCAGTTCAGCGGTTCTTGCCTTGAAGGGCCCAGTTCAGCGGTTCTTGAGACGGCGGGGCCCAGTTCAGCGGTTCTTGCCTTGAAGGGCCCAGTTCAGCGGTTCTTGAGACGGCGGGGCCCAGTTCAGCGGTTCTTGCCTTGAAGGGCCCAGTTCAGCGGTTCTTGAGACGGCGGACGGTCTATGGCCAACTGCTAAATGCCTGGTGGTGCCCTCCTGGGCAGCGGGGATGGTGCTCCTTCACTGCCCACCTGGGCTGTGGGTGGTGGGGCCCTCCTGGCCAGCTGGGCTGGGTCCTCCCTGGGCAGCGGCTATGGGGCTGGTGGGCTCTCCCGGGGCAGCTGTGCCGGTTCCTCCCGGGGCAGCGGCTATGGGGGTTGTGGGCTCCTCCTGGGCAGCAGGCCTGCTGCCTGACCTCTCCAACTTGCTGCCCTTGCCCTCCTTAGTCGTCGGCCTGTGGCCCTTTCCTCCCTTTGGAGCTGTGGCTGGTGACTGTCTCTGGGTGGTGTCCGGGGGGGATGTAGAAGGCGGGCTCCTGCGGCGCCCCTTCCGCCTTCTGCTCCTCTTCCCAGGGGGTGGGCTGGCTGTCCCCTTGCTGCTGGGCGAAGATCCAGACATGCGGGCTGGCGGGCTCCAATACCCCTGCACCCTTGTCAAGGGGGCTGCAGGGCTGGTGGTGGCTGAGGTGCTCTTCTTACCCCGACGAGAAGGAGGGGGGGGGCTCAGGGTCAGGAAAGAAGTTAGTAGTGGCGAGGAAGAGCTTCTTGGGACAATGGAGAGTGGTAGGTACAGTGGGAATGGGAGTGGAGGGAGAGGATGTGGTTGTAGGTGAGTCACGTTTGCTGTCTTTGGGTGCAGGTGCAGGAGGGATAGGCTGTCGTGAGGTGGATGGCTGTTGGGTGGGTGGGTGGCTGCGTTTGTGTGGTGTGGAAGAGGGGGTGACAGACACAGTGGGAGAGGACACAGGGGACGTGTAAATGGCAGTGGGGGTGGTGACTGCACGTGTGCGGACTGGAGTGGAGGGTGTGCTGGTGATGGAAACACTGGCTGATGGTGAGGTGAATGGAGGTGTGAGTGTAGACGTCACAGGGAGGGAGGAGGGAGACGAGGAGGTGGGGGTCACAGAGGTGGTAGTGACTGTTGGCATGTCTGCATCGGAATGTTGCGTGTGTGAATGTCTGCGTGATCTGTGGTGCTTATGTTTGGATGAGCTTCTCTTGGGTGTTGAGGTGTGTGCAGGCTGGTCTGATGGTGTGGGTGGGACAGGCAGAGGAACAGGAGACTGGGAGGAGGGAGTTAGTAGAGGCAGGCAGGAGACAGGGACAATGGCTGCCGTCAGTGCTGAGGCCAGAGCCTGGAACGATCGCTGATGGGCAGCCTGACCCGAATGAATGCCCTCCAGGTACGCATTGCTGCGATGAACCTCCCTCTCCACCCCCTGGATGGCATTCAAAAGGGTAGTCTGCCCAACAATGAGCGTTCGGAGGAGGTCAATGACCTCCTCACTGAGGGCAGCGGGGGTAACAGGGGCAGGGCCTGAGGTGCCTGGGGCGAAGGAGATGCCCGGCTTCCTGGCAGAGCGGGCACGGGGCGAACGCGGAGGGGCTGCTGGGAGGGCGGAGATGGTGCGCTGGGTGGCGGCTGTACCTGTAATGGCGGGGGGCACGGATGGTGCCACCCCCGCAAGGGAGCCCCCTTCCGAGGACGTGTCCGTGTCGCTGCAGGCTCCAGTCGTCCCCGTCGTGGAGCTCCCCTCGCCCTCCGTCTCACTGGTCCAGTCTGACTCTGTGGCATGGCCCTCCTGGGCCATGTGAGATGCAGCTCCCTCCTGCCCGATGCCACTTCTCCTCCGCCTGATGATGCTGATGCACACAAGCACAAAAAGACAAACAAAAAGGGGGGGGGAGAGAGAAATAAAGGGATATTGAGTACATGGATCTCCGGTACAGTTAGCGGACATGACAGACACAGATGCCCCCTGCACTAAGTTGCGCACTTGGGGTCCGCTACGCATTCCGTGGAACATGCCCTACACGCCTAGAGTTGACAACTGCACCCATGGATGACACGGCCCAGGGATGGCTGTACTGACAAACTACTGAGGGTGGTGGCTGGGGACAAAAGGGCTTACGGGGGTGCCCAGCCTACAGATATCGCCCTGGCCTAGGGGGACCCACAGCCCTCCTCCCCCACCCAGACACCTCCACTGCGCGACAACAGAGTAGATAATGCTTGTACTCACCCCCTTGTGTCTGCTGTGCTGCCCTCACGCGCCCATCCAAATCAGGGTAGGCCACCGCCAGGATCCGGAACATCAGGGGGCTCAGTTGACGGCAGGCACCCCGCCTACGTTGGGAGGCCATCCCCAGCAGAGACTCGGCGGTCTTCTTGGTCCCGCGGCGGATGTCCTCCCACCTCTTGCGGCAGTGGGTGCCCCGTCGATGGTGGACCCCCAGGGCCCGGACTTCCTTGGCGATGGCACGCCAAATCCCGATCTTCTCATGGGCGCGGACCTATGTGACACGTACAGGGAGGGAGAAATACCACGTTCAAGTTACTCAGCATTTTCCTTTCCAGTGGCCCAACGCCCCCCATCCCCGCCAGGCCCCCCGCCATGCCCCCCGCCATGCCCAACATGCCCCCCATCCCGCCAGGCCCCCCGCCATGCCCAACATGCCCCCCATCCCCGCCAGGCCCCCCGCCAGGCCCCCCGCCAGGCCCAACATGCCCCCCATCCCCGCCAGGCCCCCCGCCAGGCCCAACATGCCCCCCATCCCCGCCAGGCCCCCCGCCAGGCCCCCCGCCATGCCCCCGCCATGCCCAACATGCCCCCCATCCCCGCCAGGCCCCCCGCCATGCCCAACATGCCCCCCATCCCCGCCAGGCCCCCCGCCAGGCCCCCCGCCATGCCCAACATGCCCCCCATCCCCGCCAGGCCCCCCGCCATGCCCCCCGCCATGCCCAACATGCCCCCCATCCCCGCCAGGCCCCCCGCCATGCCCAACATGCCCCCCATCCCCGCCAGGCCCCCCGCCATGCCCAACATGCCCCCCATTCCCGCCCGGCCCCCCGCCAGGCCCCCCGCCAGGCCCAACATGCCCCCCATCCCCGCCAGGCCCCCCGCCATGCCCCCGCCATGCCCCCCGCCATGCCCAACATGCCCCCCATCCCCGCCAGGCCCCCCGCCATGCCCAACATGCCCCCCATTCCCGCCCGGCCCCCCGCCAGGCCCCCCGCCAGGCCCCCCGCCATGCCCAACATGCCCCCCATCCCCGCCAGGCCCCCCGCCATGCCCCCCGCCATGCCCAACATGCCCCCCATCCCCGCCAGGACCCCCGCCATGCCCAACATGCCCCCCATCCCCGCCAGGCCCCCCGCCAGGCCCCCCGCCAGCCCCAACATGCCCCCCATCCCTGCCAGGCCCCCCGCCATGCCCCCCGCCATGCCCAACATGCCCCCCATCCCCGCCAGGCCCCCCGCCAGGCCCCCCGCCAGGCCCCCCGCCAGCCCCAACATGCCCCCCATCCCCGCCAGGCCCCCAAGCCAGCCAGTGGCCCCAAATCCATATTGAATTAAACTCACTTGTTGGTCTGGAGGACCGTAGAGTAGCGCATACTGGGGGAGGACCCCATCCACAAGTTTCTCCAACTCCTCTCCAGTGAAGGCAGGGGCCCTTTCCCCAGTCGCAGCAGCCATTGTCCCTTCCAGACCGAGGTCACAGCAACACTTGCAGTATAGGTCCTCTCCTGTGAAAGTTCAAGTCGCAAGTGGATAAGTAGATAGAAAATGGCGGTCACGTCCGCGGCGGTGCGTACCGCGGCAGTGCGTCCCGCCACCACCGGCGCCCTTCGCCATTGGCTCCTGAAACCCATAGGCTTCAATGTTAACCAATGCGGCTTCGCGCCGCGGTCTTCGCCCGCCGCCCGCCGCGGTGTGCCACGCCAGCGCATTGACCTCACATCCCATTGTCACACTTCACAGGTCAGGCAGCCGCCATTTACAGGGCCCACATGGCTCAATTTCAACTGCGTCACACAGGCCTAGGCCTTGCATAGCCACTCAGACACGCCATTCACTGCATAGAGAATCGTATACTGTGCTAGCTGTGAGTACGTACCTGTGGGTTGCTTGACTGTGTGCTCCATGTTGTCCTTCCTAGGCACCGTCCGCTGGGTTGGGCGAGGAGACGGATCAATCCTCCCGTGTACCGACCGCTGGTGGACCTGTCGACAATGGAAGAACGCCACATTATCCTGACCTACCGTCTTAACCGTGCCACTATCCATGAACTGTGTGCCCGGCTGGAGCCCGACCTGATGTCCCCCATCCGCCAACCCACAGGGATTCCCCCTCTGGTGCAGGTCCTGTCAGTACTCCATTTCTTGGCAAGTGGGTCATTTCAGACAACAGTGGGAATTGCTTCCGGGATGTCTCAGCCCATGTTTTCGAAGGTGTTATCCAGAGTGTTGTCTGCCCTGATGAAATCCGTGAGGAACTACATCATTTTCCCTGAGGTGGGCGAATTGGCTACAGTGAAGGGTGATTTCTACGTCCTTGGACATATTCCCAACGTAATTGGTGCCATTGATGGGACCCATGTGGCTTTGGTTCCCCCAAGAGACAGGGAGCAGGTGTACAGGAACAGAAAAAATTACCATTCAATGAACATCCAGGTGGTGTGTTTGGCTGACCAGTACATCTCGCATGTAAATGCCAAATTTCCAGGGTCAGTGCATGACGCCTACATCCTCAGGAATAGCAGCATCCCTTACGTGATGGAACAGCTACAGAGACACCGTGTCTGGCTAGTGGGGTACTCTGGGTACCCCAACCTGTCGTGGCTACTGACCCCAGTAAGGAATCCCCGGACCAGGGCAGAGGAACGGTACAATGAGGCCCATGGGCGTACTAGGAGGGTGATCGAACGCACCTTTGGCCTCCTGAAGGCCAGGTTTAGGTGCCTGCATATGACCGGTGGATCCCTAATGTACTCACCTAAGAAGGTGTGTCACATCATCGTGGCCTGCTGCATGCTTCACAACCTGGCTTTGCGCCGCCAGGTGCCTTTCCTGCAGGAGGATGGTCGAGACGGTGGTGTTGTGGCAGCGGTGGAACCTGAGGAGAGTGACGAGGAGGAAGACGACGGGGCTGAAACAGACAACAGGGACAGAATCATTGAACAGTACTTCCAATAGGACACAGGTAACATTTCAAAGATAATTTAGTAAATGTTAACTACTCTGCAGCATCTCTGCTGCCTGTCTATTTGCCCCAGTGTATGATGACTGAGTTTTGGCTTTTCCCTCCCTATTTCAGATCTGGGGTCCCCACTACGAGTCCTGTGCTTCGTTTCCCCATGGACTACAGCTTTGTGGCAGCTGTTTGTTGACTTCACCATGTACAAGGACATATTTGCACTGTCATGTCAATTACAATCTATTGAAATCACAGCCAGACTCCTGATATTTTGGTGCAAAATAGGTGTTTATTGAAGTGCTCAAAATGGGATGGGTGGTTTCAAGTGGGTGGGGGCTATGGTGAAGGAATGTCCATGGCAGAGTCCAGAGTAACAGTCACACAGGTGCATTGTCCAGAGGCCTGTGGAGAGATGGAGCATGGGCAGTTCAAGGATGGACAGGGTGACAATGTGGGACAGTGGGATGACATCAGGTGGTATCCATTGCTGGCGGGGGTCTTGACATCCTACTCTGTCTTCTTGCGAGATCTCAGGGCCCTCTTGCGGGGTGGTTCTTCTCCTGCAGGAGGTGGGGGTCTGGTGGGCTGCTGCTGTGCGGGGGCCTCCTGTCCACTAGCGCCGGCGGAGGTGGATGGCTGTTCTTGGTCCAGGCTAGTGGCAGGGGCCCTTGGGTGTTGTTCAGTGTCCGCCCTGCTGTTTACGAGGTCCTGCAGCAGCCCTACCATGGTAACCAGGGTGGTGTTGATGGCTCTGATGTCCTCCCTGTACCCCCGATAGTGTTCCTCCTGCAGCACCTGGATCTCCTGGAACCGGGCCAGTACCGTCGCCATCGTCTCCTGGGAGCGGTTGTATGCTCCCATGATGGTGGTGAGGACCTCGTGGAGAGTGGGTTCCCTGGGCCTCTCCTCCCCCCCCTGTCGCACAGCTGCCCGCCGAGTTGCCCTGTTTCCCTGGGCCTCTGCCCCCTGGCCGGTGTGCCCACTACCACTGCCCCCAGGTCCCTGTTGTTGTTGGGGTGGTGGGTTATCCTGGGTGCCCTGTAGTGGTAGACACACCGCAGATTGACGCGCCCTGGAGACAGAGGCATGGGCCCGCTGGGTGGGAGCTGTGCTTGTGTTCCCAGAGGGGTTAGGGTCTGTAGTGGCCTGGGCCTGTGTGAGGGGAACCGACTGTCCAGAGGTCCCCGATGGTCCGGGCTGGTCATCGGTGTCCAGGTCGACAGAGCTGCTGTCATCGCTGACGGCCTCTTGGGTGGGGGGTGTGGAGAATTCTGGCCCCTCCGCCGCGGTGTGTTGACGGTCGGGTCCTGCAGGGGTATAGAGGTATGGTTATAGTTTCAATGTGTGGCATATGGGTGTATCTGTGGGTTCTCGTGTCCCCAAGTGCTGGCATTCGTGTGTGGGGGCTTTGGTGAGGGTGGCTTGTGAGGGGGATGTGTATATGCATTGGGCATGCTTTGGTGATGGGTGTCCATGCTTAGTGGACGCATGCAGGCCTAGGTTTTGGGATGTGTGGGTTGTGATGGTGAGACATTGGCGGGGAATAGGTGTGCTGGGGGTGGGGGTGAGGATGGTGGTGGGGGTGAGGATGGTGGTGGGGGTGAGGGTGGGGGTGAGGGTGGGGGTGAGGATGGGGGTGGGGGTGAGGGTGGGGTTCGAGGATGGGGGTGAGGGTTGGGGTCTGATTTGGCATGCAGGTGGGGGGGAAGCAGTATTGAAGCTTCAACTTACCAGTATCCATTCCTCCGCCGACTCCTGCGAGGCCGTCAGGATGCAGGATGTTCAAGACTTCCTCCTCCCATGATGTGAATTGTGGGGGTTGAGGTGGGGGTCCTCCGCCAGTCTTCTGCACGGCGATGTTGTGCCTGGATACCATGGAACGCACCTTCCCCCGTAGGTCGTTCCATCGCTTCCTGATGTCTTCCCGATTTCTGGGGTGCTGTCCCACTGCGTTCACCCTGTCGACAATCCTCTGCCATAGCTCCGTCCTCCGGGCAATGCTGGTGTATTGTATCTGTGTGCCGAACAGCTGGGGCTCTACCCGAACGATTTCCTCCACCATGACCCTGAGTTCTTCGTCTGTGAAGCGGGGTTGTCTTTGGGGTGCCATGGGGTGGTGTGTATGATGTGTGGGGTGGAGTATGTGTATTTAAGTGAGTTGAGTGTGGTGGTGTGTGTTGTTTTGTGTGTGGATAGTGTGTGGGTGATGGTGTTGAGTGGCTGTGGCTGTTATGTTTTGGATGCTGGTGTCTCGCTCTTGTCTTCTTTACGAATTTTTAAGCGTAGGGGTTTGTGGGTGATGTGGGTGGGTGTTTTATATTGTATTGTGTGTGTGGGAGTGGTGTGTGTATGTGTATCAGGTGTGTGGGATTCAAATCGTCCAATGTGGGTGAGTTTTGTTCGTTTGTGTGTATTCTGACCGCGCCGGTGTGTCCCGCCAATGGAATACCGCGTTTGAATGACCGCCGCGTGTATTCGTGGGTCGTAATGGCATGGGCGTATTTCTGTTGGCGTGGCGGTGGAGGTTTGGTCACCTCCACCTTTCCGCCGACCGCTGGTCTGGCGGTCTGTTGTGGCGGTCGGATTTTCGGAGGTTTGCCTTCTGCGGGTCAGAATGACCGTGGCGGGTTTCCGCGACCGCGGCGGGATTATGGAGGATTTCTGACCGGCGGTAGGCGCCTTTTACCGCCGAGGTCAGAATGACCACCTATGTTGGCTGCACAGTGTCGGCCAGTGGCGTAACACAGGCCTCCGCAGCCCCCGTGGTGTGCGGTGAGCTCGAGAAGGCCCCCTCAGCACAATACCCTGTGCACAGGCTGCAGGCCCCTGTCTGGGCCAGAGGGGAGGGGGCACCCTCCTGGTACATTGCAGGGGGCCATGGGTGTGGGCATAGGAGACACTATGCTTAAGATCACTGTTAAATTTCGGTTTCTCTCCTGACATTCTCTCACTATCACATTTTTGGCTTTCACAGACACGTTAAAGCACGTCTTTGAACCTTTTGAATAAACGTAACTAAGGGCCAGATGTAGCAAAGTTTTGCGAGTCGCAAATGGCCCGAATCGCTATTTGCGACCCTGCAAAATCCAAAATTGGATGCAAAAATCGCATTTCCGAATAGCAAATAGCGATGCGACCCAGCACTGACTCGCAAAACTTGCGACCTGATTTTATGACCCGCAATCAGGAAGTCGCAAATTGCGAGTCGCAAACCATATGCAAAAGCCAGTCGCAAATTACGACTAGTCGCAAAAAGCCCGTTTTGCACATCCAGATTACCACTGATTCAGAGCAGGTGGTAACCAGAACCAAAGTATAAAAGGAGACCCAGAAGGCATCTGGGTTACTCAAAATGGCTGAACTGTACGTGATAGCATGGAGGAGGAGAAGGCAGAGACAGGAGAGGATATACCGAACAAGGCAGACACTATTCCAACAAACTGAGGAGGAAATTTATGACAAATATAGACTTAATAGTGCTGTTATCTTAGAAATAATTGAACTGCTGAATCCTCAGCTTGAACAACAGACAATGCGCGGCTGCGCCATCCCTACACATGTGCAAGTGCTATGCTCACTGCACCTCTTGCCCTCGGGTAGCTATCAGGGGGTGATTGCTGTGGCAGGTGGGGTATCCCAAGGTGCACTCTCACGATTCTTCAGATGTTTCCTAGATGCCATATTCGCACACATGTCCAGATATATATACCTACCCAGGAATGAGGCAGAAATTAACAGTACCAAGTTGGACTTCTACAGAATTGCCAACTTCCCCCATGTAATAGGGTGTGTGGACGGGACACATATACAAATTTGCCCACCTGCAAATCTGGAATTCCGCAATAGGAAATGTACCCACTCACTAAACGTCCAGGTGGTATGTGACGTCCATAATGTAATTACTGACATTGTAGCTAAATATCCTGGGAGTACACATGGCTCATACATACTCAGGCACAGTGGGATACACCAACGCCTTGAACGTGGGGAGTTTGGAGACGGATATCTATTAGGTATTGCTGACTACACTCTGAAGCCATACATACAGGTCACTGTGTAACCCTGTGATGCCCTGCTAAATTTGCCTTATTTGTCAAACAGGCGACAGTGCATATGCCCTGAGACAATGGATACTCACCCCATACCTAACACCTGCCAATCAGAACGAGAGGCGATATAACATTGCACATCGGCGGACCAGAACTGTGGTTGAGAGGACCTTTGGCTTGTTAAAGGCAAGATTCAGATGCCTCCACAAAAGTGGAGGTGCACTCCAGTATGCCCCAGAAACAGCATGCAAGATAGTTGCTGCCTGTACCATCCTACACAACATTGCCACCAGACGTGGGCTACATCTCACCCCTGAAGACACAGACATGGAGGATGAGGAGCAAGAGCTACCACACTGACAGCCTGGGGATAGAAGCATCACAAATGAGGGCAGACAGAGACGGAACCACATTGCAACCCAATACTTTGGCAGGTAGGTGGCAACCGTGACCACACTCACTAATGTCAGACACACATAGCCCAGTTGTGTAGTGAAACAAACAAAAACTTTTAATAGCTAAACTATGAGATCATTAGAAATGTTCATTATGCCACAGTCTGGAATTGTAAAAAGTCAAATCAGACACATTAATTGCATGTGCCTCAGTAATAGTACATTTTGGTGGCTCACAGCCTCCTCCTACTGCGGCCACCATGGCTCACTCCTGGTGGGTCCTCTGAGCCCTGCCGTGCACTGCTACTCCGCAGCACACGCGAATCAGTGGCAGACACACTGCTGATGGTAGAGCCCTCCTTGCTGTCCTGCAGGGAATCCCCTGTGCCCCTTGCAGCCTGGCTGGTCTCCATTATGTCAACCGCATGACTGATGCAGCCAAGTCCCCATGCCACATCCCCAGCAAAATGACCCAGTTCGACCTGCAGGCTGACAGTGCGCCTTGACAGGCAGGTGGTATTTGTAGCCAGGCACCCAATGGATGCTGCAAGTCTGTCAAACCAGGCGGCAGTGTTGACCTCCCTGTGCCGTGCCTGTGCCCTGTCAGCCACCAGTTCCCTGACCAAAAGTTTGATGGCCTGTGTCAGGTTCTCCAGATGTGTGTTCATGTGTTGGAACTGATTGTCCACATTAGCCATCCCATGGGTCATAGTGGTCTGCAGTCTTGTAAGGTTCCTGTTTATTGACCGCAACTGTCTGTTTTGCAGGCGCTGACCCTGTACCAGTGATGCCTCAAGTTCCACAAACTCAACGTCGGCAGCATCATCCCTGTGCACAGACTGCACTCTGCGCCGGCGTCTGCGCACTTATGTGTGTGTCTCTGTAGGGCTGGGCCCTGGTGCTACCACTGCTGCCTCCGTGTTCTGCGCAGGCTCTTCCATGGACTCTGGTGGCATTTTCATGGGTGGTGGTGTCCTGCTGTGCCCTGTTGTGTCACTGGCAGCCTCCTCCTGTGGGTCTGGCCCATGTTCCTTGCCCTGCACGTGTTCCCTGATGGGGGTGCCTTGTGGGAGACCTGTGGGACATAGGGGATACACTGTAAATCTCGCACATCTGTTTTTTGCCTCATAATAAACATTTGCCTATATTTGGACCACTGTACTACATTGCCCATAATGCACTATTCTAGAGGTTGCTAGACTGGAATGGAGCTAGTCTGGTGGTGCCTGCTGCTGTGTACTGGGATAGTGTGTATATGCATTTGTGGGTGTCAAAGCATATATCATGGTACTCACTTTTTGATGTTCCAGGCACTGAACTGTCCACATCTCCTATGCCCAGTACAGCCTCCAGTTCCAGTGTTGTCTCCACCATGGTTTCCAGGGCTGTAGGTGGTGGTACGGTGGATGGGCCTCCTCCAGTGCCCTTCATCTCCCTAATGCGCTCCGCAACCCTCTCCTTGGTCCTGGAGCGAAGGTCATACCACCTTTTCCTGATTTTATCTAGGGTGCGGTGGCTTACCCCAATGGCATTCATTTTTTCTTGGATGCCTTGCCAAATTCTTTTTTTCTGAGTGTCAGGGACACTCATTGCTGCCTTGCCGAAGAGTTGGTCATGGTGCAGGCAGCACTCCTCCGTTAGAACCTCCAACTCCTTGTCTGAGAACTTTAGTTTTCTCTTCCTGCCAGCACTGCCTGTCCCCTTCTCCATTGTTTCTGCAGCTCCTCTCACCTGGGTGTGGCTCTGCAGTTTGGACTGGGTGTGCTCCTCCCTCCTCCCAGTTCTATTTGGTGACTTCCTGGTTCTGATGTCATCACCAAGAACCAGGAAGTGGGTTTCCCAACTGTTATGTTGGACCTGCAGGCAATTTGCAAAGCAGTCGCAATTGCTTAAAACGGAGGTCGCAAAATGCGGTGCGACACCTCTGCAACTAGCAATTTGGTATGGTGAGTCTTTACAGCATTTGGTTTTGCGAGTCGGAAATAACGATTCGCATGGAGTCGCTATTTCCGATTCGCAAATTTTTACCTACCCACATCTGGCCCTTAGAGTCTTAAACTGTGGGTCTGCATTGGGAATGTCTCAAAAAGAGCCCTGTAAGTAGCATACAATCTATAATACAGTAATGTCACCATTGGGTGACCTTGCCAATGTTTTGTAGTTGGATGAATGTTCTTCTGAATACATACCACTAAATTGGAATTAAGGCTATGCCACCAGATTTAAGCCAGCCTGGCTGATGAAGGGTGATACCCTAAAACCGGTCCCAGGATGCTTTTTTCTGGTCCAGGGAGGACCTGGTCTGGCAGTTCGGGATGGACTGTTCCCAAGAGGAACAGAGTCAAGACTGATTTGCATATGGCTGGGTCCAAACTAGGGTGGCGTGGTGAGCAAAAAAATGATGGATTAAACCCAGATCTTTGTGACTGGGGGGGAATGTTTGATTTGTTCTGCATTCCGTCCATCATCTGTTCTTTTTACACATGCCACGGCCGAGGGCAGGGGCCCCATGTGGCTCCTAGTGATGCCTTTCCATCAGCCTTTTCATGGCAGCAGAAAGTGGACTTGTGATCAGCACGGCAGTGGAGAACTTAGCATCCCTGTGTCTGACCATGACGCTGACCGCCACCAACCCGCCGGTGGTGGCGGTCCAATGGCGGTCTGACCGCCAAGGTCGGAATCTGGCATTCGGAACGCCAGGATTGCGGCGGTCCGACCGCCCCTGTGAATTTGGCGGTTGCAAGACCACCAAACTCATAATTAGGCCCTAAATCTGAAAGATGACCACACTTAATTGAGTTGCACAGAAGCAGTAGTACTTTTTTGACATACCCATTTTGATGCATAAAATTTTCCAATTTATTTTTTGGGATAGAATCACTGGTAGAATCTCTTAGGCTTTATGCTTACCAATCAAAATAAAAAAGTGTTTAATAATTCTACAATATAACGAACAGCTGCAAACAAACCACAAAGCCAGTTCCAATGGTGATCCATTATGGGGACCTGGTGACTTGTTTCAGAAGTGTAGTAGCTTTTTAAAAAAATGTGTAAATATGCAAATAGTTTGTGAAAATTATTTCTGAAAATTGATTGTTTTAACGATGCATGAAGTCATAACCAATTAATTAATCAAGTTGCACTTAAGTTTGTTATGTCATTTGGAAGTATATTTGACACTGTAAAGTAGTTATGTCACATTTTCGTGTTAAAAAAACATTTATTTTAAAATGGATGCAGTATTTGGTGTACTGCTCATCCTGTTCTTGTTCATTTCCACCTCCTAATCAGTGTCCTGTTGCAAAATATTTCTCCCCTTATATCTGCAGAGCACAGAGTAAATAACGCCAAAGATTAAAAGATGTACAATTGTGTTAGCAAGCGTGTATTGTGAATGAAGTACTCATCACGTACCGAAAGTGTCATGTTCAAGGGCTTATGCTGAAAGTTCTGTTGTAGGGGAGTTAATTTGAAGAGCCATTGGTTAAGAAACGTTTCATTTTGAGTTGTACATTTCCAGAGTGTAGTTGCTGGGTGAAGCAGGTGGAAGATTTCGCTTCCCTTAAGAAGCAGGTTAGTAGTAAAGATTTAGAATTTGACATTGTTGTTTGTGATTTGCCAATGCGACCCTAACCATGATCATACCATGCTGAATTTGCAGAATCTTATAATAATTTGCATGAGTTTTGTATAAAATCATCTGGATATTGGGATCGAAGGCTTCTTTCCTTTATTTTCTGTGGGCTCATGTTGTTGGATTTTATTTTCCTCCTGGGACTCTTTCCATTTGTTCTTAGATTTTCTAATCAGATGCTATTTATGAGTATGACTCTTGAACTTTTGTCTAGATTGGCCTAGTTAGGGATTTTTACTAAGTTTTTTGACTCTATACTTCTGTATGTGAGCCTTTATGGAGATTTATGTAATTTTTCCTCTATACCGTATTTGTTAACATTTCTGTAATTAATCTATTTTCGCCCTATTTTTGATCTAAAACTCAGTTATTAATGCTTTCATATTTTATTCTGTTTTAAGCTGCTAAATGATGTACTTTTGATGTAGTGTAGTCTCTAAAAAACCAAAAGTACACAGTTCCAGCCAATAGACTAGTACAAATGTATACAGTAAGTAATAGAGTCAATGAGTCTGCTCTTATTAGAACAAGAGCCCTCACTCACGAAATGGTGACATGCTTCATCATCGGGCTTTTGCTCCTCGTCAGGCCGGCACTGCAATGCTTGACGGGCCCCTCGTGGGGGCTCTTTGCCGGAGATCTTTTGAGTGTAAAGAATGCCGGTAGCTGAGTGCTAGTATGTGGGATTGGTATATGGGTATGTGAAAATAAAAATGTCTAGAGGTCTGGAAATATCGTATTTAATCAACCCAGACCCCTGTCCAAGGAAGGAGTCTGCCCCAGCCCTTCTGATAGTGCAAGGAAAGGGAAGCTGTGGTGCAGCAGATACAAACCTCACTGCTAAGGTGTGGGTTGAATCCCCAAATGACCCTCCAGAACATGCAGAAATTATAGCAAAGGGTCCCAACAATGTTCTGTTGATCATAAAATCAGGACAGGAAAAATGGGAACATATTCCAGATGACAAATGTTATTTGCAAAAAAAGTAATACTTTTTTCTTTTGCATATCCTACTACGCCTCACCACTGACCATGAGTGTGCTGTGTGTTCTCCCTTCAGGTGTTTGCGTGTGGGGTCGGGGGAGGGACCGCACCCCCAACCTGAACCTGATTGATTAAAGTACAAACCCCATGGATCCATTTTGCGCAACTGGTGCCTTCAGTTCAAGTTCTACATGGGATCAATATAAAGTTTGTCAACTTGTTTGATTACATTCTTCCACTGGAACTAACTCATGGCTTATTATTGGATGACTGCTGCCAGTCTCACCAAGCAACATTGCCAGTTAACTATCTGTGTTTTTTCATGTGGAAACCTGACATTCACTTACATTCCAGCAAACCTTTCAGGTGGACCGTGTACCTTTACATGAGTAGAACTCATGCTACAGCAACTTGCTATTTCAATCCGTTATTATTCCAATCAGAGTATATAAGCTTCAGTCTTTTCATTGTAGGTGTATCTGATTTGAAAGGTTATGAGATCAATATGTTAAACCACTTCTATTGCTTTACAGTGATTGTTTTTATCATTCAAATATGATTTGCTTATAATGTTTTTGTTTTTTGTTTTTGTTTGAAATAGGAGGAATGTAAACAAAAGTCATTGGTCATAGGGTGGATATGGTATGCCATTAAATGTGTTTGACCACTGACTTTGTGTTTCACCACTGCGCATATTAGTTGTTCAATGTTCACCAGTAGCACATTACATGTTGTATTCCGTTTAGCTGCCTACTGGCTTTAACGTGGCATTAGACATTACATTTAGTATTCAGTTTAGCTGCCTATTGGCTTTAACGTGGCATTAAACATTACATTCTGTATTCACTTTAGCTGCCTATTGGCTTTATCGTGGAGTTCGACATTGCAATTGAGAAGTACTTTGATATATTTTCCTTTCATTGCTGTGACTACTTTTAAGCGTGTGCTTCCAACCTACTAATCTCGTCTCTCAGGAACATCGTGGTGAAGTAATAATAATAAATGTCTTCTTTAAACTAAGAAGTGCATTCCAGAGAAGTTTTGTCAGCTCAGTCATAAGATAAGGAAAGCAAAACAGGAGGTGAGGATTATGCTTCTCCCTCTTTACCGCAAACAAATAGCAGAAAATTAAAACACTTAAAACAAAAAACTACATTTCCCATGAAACCTGTAGTCCATAATATACCCAATTACAGGCCTGCTCCATGTATATCAAAGTCTGCAAACATAGTCCTTCCTCTTTCTTTGCAATCAAAACCAACAATACTTGATTCCCAGGAACTTGGAATCTTTGTCCCACCAAAATCCGCCGGAAAACATCAACAGTCTTCTATTCTGAAGAAAACCAACTTCTTCTTTTATGAATCCATCATAATCAGACAGTTTTGTTATCCGCACCTGAAGTAAATAAGAAAATGTGCAATAATATCCAAACCTTAATAATTTTTTTTATAAAATAGTCCAATAAAGTGGGAGGGCATACAAATCTACAAAATATTCGTATTACTGTCAATCAGTAAGGCAAATATAAGATCATCATTAGTTACTGGGTGGGATAATCCTTGCCTCTGTGTCCTTAATAGAATTGAAAATTCTTGACGCGTAAGCTAGAATTTATTTTATTCTATGTCAGGACCGGAGGCTTCGTATTATGCTAGTTTAAAGCTGATTTACCACTGCGGAAACAACATCAACAATTGGTTTGTGATAAAAAACATTAAATGTGGAGTCTGAGGACCAATCAGCTGCTCTCATTATATCGTCCAAACGAGAACCTACTGACAAGGCCTTAGAAGCCATAGCACCATGAACTGAGTGAGGTCCAAACATAGATACGTCTATTCCAGCTTCCGCAATAATCCATCAGACCCATCTGGCCAAGGTGGCCACTGAAACTGGGCCAAAAGGTTTCTGCAAAGAAATGAGCAATCGTCCCTGAATATCTCTACGATGTAAACGTGTGCATTCTTCATATGCTTTCAAACACTTGACAATACACAACTTTTGATGATGGGGAAAAGCTGGATAAGATACACATCTAGAAGTTGTTTTTGTACGATTAGAAATAGTAATTGAAACTCCCAAAGGAGTAAATACTCTACCTTCTAAGTCCAAAGCTCGGACATCCGATATTCTTCGACAAGATAAAAGACACAGTAACACAGTCGGTTTAGCTGACAATTGTTTATGTGAAAGATCCTCATTACATGGCCAATTCTTCAAGATCTTAAAACCACATCTACATCCCATAACACTGCATATTTAGGTTGTGGAGGTTTGGCCCGACCCGGTAAATATTCTGCCGTCACTGAAATGTGATGTTAAAGGCAGAATTGCCAAAATTCCTTCGCTATCTCCACCAGAACACGAGATCTGGTTCCCCCCAACCGATTAATGTATTGGAATGCCAAAATGTTGTCCATACATAGAAGGAAGCAACATTTCGCCTGTCGAGGGGAAAGGGACCGGATTGCAAAAGCTCCCACTAGAAGTTCCAAATAGTTTATGTGTAATTTCAGTTCGTCTGTTGGCCATCGGCCTCCAGTCTGAACTGAACCACAACGAGCTCCCCAGCCCCACCTGCTGGCATCGGACTCTATTATCATCTCTGGAACTGATGCAGAAATGGCTCTGCCATTCCATGCATCCATGTGAGCTAGCCACCAAGCTATCTCCGCTCTGGCTTCCTCTGACAAGACAATCTGTTCCGCGTAGGCTAGACCCCTGCGAGGTGTAGGATCTTCAACCGTCGTAGTGCACGGTAGTGAAGAGGACCCGGAAAGATCACCTGAATGGAAGAGTCTAATAGACTGACTAGACGTGCAAGGGTCTTCAACTATATAGTCGGAGAGGCAAGGGCTCTCCTCAACTCTTTCTTGGTGGATTTCCTTTTTGCGGAAGGTAATAACAGTTGGGCTTTGATTAAGTCCACTTGAAAACCTAAGAATTCTATAACTTTGGACAGAATCAATATTGACTTGTCCGAGTTGATTAGGAAACCTAGGTCTTGCAAGATCTGGATCATCCAAGAGAGGTGTAATAACACTGAGTCTTCTGTCTGGGCTGTGATCAGAATGTCGTCCAGATATATGATTAGGCGTATGTCTCTTTCTCTGAGAAATTGCACCACTGGTCTTAAAAGTTTGGTGAAACACCAGGGAGCGGAAGACAGACCGAACGGGAGAACGGCAAACTTGTACCAATGGTCTCGCCATTGGTATTGAAGAAACCTTCGATGAGGTTTGAATACAGGGACTATAAGGTAAGCGTCTTTGAGATCCAGACGTACCACATAGTCTCCTTCTTGCAGAAGATCCCTTAACAAGTGAATACCTTCCATTTTGAAATGGAGATAAACTACCCAGGAGTTGAAATCTTTTAGATTGAGTACAAGACGCGAACCGCCCCCCTTTTTTTGAACTAGAAAAACTGAGTTTACAAATCCAGAAGGGTGATAACTCGATTTGATGATGGCACGTTTGTGAAGTAAGGCCTGAACCTCTTCATCTATGAAAGAGCACTCTATCTGGGAAAAAATAATGGGCAGAGGAAAGAAAGTCTGTTGGGGATGAGCATAAAACTCAAGTTGAAATCCCCTCACTGTCTGCAGCACCCATGGAACTTGGGAAATGCGTTCTCAAGTCCTGACATGTTCCTTCAATCGCCCCCCCAGACAAACTTCTGAGAATGGGATGATCCTCACCTGTAGTTGTTCCATCGGTAGAGTTGAAACCACCTCGGTTACCTCGGAAAACAAGACCTCTGCCTCTCCGGGCACTAGAAGGGTAGAATCCCGATCTGGAGTAGGAAGATTGACCATGTTGATTATATCCTCCTGAGGTCTGGTAAAAACCACGGCCTGGCGCTCAACCTCTATAGCGTCCGGCCCTGGCAAAAAGGCCCCTGCTGAACATCTTTTTCATAGAAGATTGGGCTTTATCCAGCACCGAGAAAGTAGCCACATACTTCCCCAAATCTTTGACAAACTTATCTCCAAAGAGCAATCCATTCGCCAGGTGCCCTGCTTCGTTAATCGCTAATTCTGCCAGTTTTGGGTCGATTCTCATAAAAAATGAGCGTCTGCAGTCTGTGGACATAGCATAATTAGCATTGCCTAAGAAACACATGGCTCGTTGAGCCCATTCTAACATGACTTGTGGGTCAATGGGAGTATTAGCCTCTTTAGCTTGGACAGTTTCCTCCAAGATCTTTGTTAAAGGGCCAGAAATGTCCAAACGTTTATCCTGACAACTTTTCCAGGCTCTTTCTAAGCGTTTCTTAGGATCCTTGGAGGACCTCTTAATAAAGGTGGCCATATTGAGATCAAGTTCAGGCGTCTCCACCATCTTGCCTTGCAAGGAAGGTCGTGGGCATTCTGAACGTAAGGTGTTATGAACATCTTGATCAAAACCTTTCCGGATTCGAACTTGTACGTTTAGTGCTGCCTCTGCACATGGTATCCATTCTGTAGATTGCGGATGGATTATATTATCCGGGTCAAAAGATAAATTATGGACAGTCTGATCACTCTGTTGTGCATTATGCGACTTGCGTTTGCATTTACCAGAAGGTTTGGGCTCGATTTGATCCTGATCAGAATCAGAAGATAACTAATGTGATGAAGGATTGCCCTCCGTAAGCATAGAGGGTTCCAGACAGGTCTCTGGGATCTCCGGGGTCTGAAGAGAACCATATTCGTGGTCTTGTAAAAAGGACGCAGCCATGTGTGCTAGGATCTCTGCGGATGAGGCTGGTCCTTTTGAGGCTCATCTGAGAAAACCCATATTCGTATTCTGGCCAGGTTGAGAACCAGTGTCAGGTAGTGAACGTCCTTGCAGTTCACGTTGTCCAAATCTAGTCAGTGACTTAGTAAAGGGCTTTAAAGCCTTAATAAGAGCCTGATTCACAGAATCTTGGACATGGTAATCCAAGGCTTCTAGTAACCTCTCCTCCATGTGCTGTTCTTCAGCTATTTAAGGAAGATCCTGTTCATATTCATCCTCTTCGGCGTAGTACGCCATATTTTCTTTGAGGATGAGTGAAGGAGTTCAATGGGGCACCAGTGTCCAGCAGGAAAACTCCAGAGAGTCAATCAAATATATAGAGAATATATTTCAATTATTTCAATTATTTATTGCAGGCTAGAATCTGGAGGGAGCACCTGCTATACCCCAAGGCAGAGCCTTACTCACGATTATTCGCCCCGTCGGACGTTCTGGGGCTAAAAATAGACTTTGACTGGCACTGTGCCAGCAAAACGAGTTAGAGTGCTGTGTTTCCTCTGATCGACCACACCTAAACGAGGATCTGAGGAAAAACGCACGCACAATGCTAGAAATAAAGAGAGGACTAGTCCTCTCAACGTGCAGTCGTGGTCTCGGAGTCAGAGAGACTCCGAAGCTTGAATCTCATCCGAAAAGGACCCCTGGGGAAAGCGCTTCCTCAAGCGGTCGTAAAGCCCAAAAGGGAAAACCCCGTTCGAACGCTACGCGTGACCACCATTCAGATCAATTTGGCCTCTAAAATAGTGATCGCGCGCGCAGCACCGAGAGAGTAAAAAGCACCACGGTGCGGTAGTAGCCCCGCTCCACACTGCCAATATTAAATATAAAATATATAAATCAAAAGCACAAATCACTATATTAGAATGAACAATTATGAGAGAGGAACCACTTATCTTATGGCTGCAAGCAGCAAAGAAAGATGAAGGACTATGTTTGCAGACTTAGATATAAGTCTAAAACCTGTGAAGACGTTTGGCGGCATTTCAAGCGACCCCTTCAGTTACATACGCTCTCTGCTGATGACGGCCGAAAGCCAGAAACACGTGTCCAGAGATACGGCACTCGCTGCACCTACCTTAGGTGAAAGACTTTCTACAGCGATACGGCACTTGCTGCACCTACTAAGGGTGAATAATTTTTTGAAAAATTCTTGATATTTATATTTAAATGACTGCATTTACTATGATGCCTTGGGGCTATTTTCCGCTTGAATGCAAGGCAGTGTGCTCCCTTTTTCTTTTTGGATGTCTAAATGACAGCTCCCGTGAGCCTCTTGCTGAAGAGCACTGGCGATGCACCTGTGTGCCTACTGAGTGGTACAAAAACCTGTGAAGACGTTTGGCGGCATTTCAAGCGACCCCTCCAGTTACATACGCTCTCTGCTGATGACGGCTGAAAGCCAGAAACACGTGTCCAGAGATACGGCACTCGCTGCACCTACCTTAGGTGAAAGACTTTCTACAGCGATACGGCACTTGCTGCACCTACTAAGGGTGAATAATTTTTTGAAAAATTCTTGCTATTTATATTTAAATGACTGCATTTACTATGATGCCTTGGGGCTATTTTCCGCTTGAATGCAAGGCAGTGTGCTCCCTTTTTCTTTTTGGATGTCTAAATGACGGCTCCCGTGAGCCTCTTGCTGACGAGCACTGGCGATGCACCTGTGTGCCTACTGAGTGGTACAAAAACCTGTGAAGACGTTTGGCGGCATTTCAAGCGACCCCTTCAGTTACATACGCTCTCTGCTGATGACGGCCGAAAGCCAGAAACACGTGTCCAGAGATACGGCACTCGCTGCACCTACCTTAGGTGAAAGACTTTCTACAGCGATACAGCACTTGCTGCACCTACTAAGGGTGAATAATTTTTTGAAACATTCTTGCTATTTATATTTAAATGACTGCATTTACTATGATGCCTTGGGTCTATTTTCCGCTTGAATGCAAGGCAGTGTGCTCCCTTTTTCTTTTTGGATGTCTAAATGACGGCTCCCGTGAGCCTCTTGCTGACGAGCACTGGCGATGCACCTGTGTGCCTACTGAGTGGTACAAAAACCTGTGAAGACGTTTGGCGGCATTTCAAGCAACCCCTTCAGTTACATACGCTCTCTGCTGATGACGGCCGAAAGCCAGAAACACGTGTCCAGAGATACGGCACTCGCTGCACCTACCTTAGGTGAAGACTTTCTACAGCGATACGACACTTGCTGCACCTTCTAAGGGTGAATAATTTTTTGAAAAATTCTTGCTATTTATATTTAAATGACTGCATTTACTATGATGCCTTGGGGCTATTTTCCGCTTGAATGCAAGGCAGTGTGCTCCCTTTTTCTTTTTGGATGTCTAAATGACGGCTCCCGTGAGCCTCTTGCTGACGAGCACTGGCGATGCACCTGTGTGCCTACTGAGTGGTACAAAAACCCGTGAAGACGTTTGGCGGCATTTCAAGCAACCCCTTCAGTTACATACGCTCTCTGCTGATGACGGCCGAAAGCCAGAAACACGTGTCCAGAGATACGGCACTCGCTGCACCTACCTTAGGTGAAAGACTTTCTACAGCGATACGGCACTTGCTGCACCTACTAAGGGTGAATAATTTTTTGCAATATTCTTGCTATTTATATTTAAATGACTGCATTTACTATGATGCCTTGGGGCTATTTTCCGCTTGAATGAAAGGCAGTGTGCTCCCTTTTTCTTTTTGGATGTCTAAATGACGGCTCCCGTGAGCCTCTTGCTGACGAGCACTGGCGATGCACCTGTGTGCCTACTGAGTGGTACAAAAACCTGTGAAGACGTTTGGCGGCATTTCAAGCGACCCCTTCAGTTACATACGCTCTCTGCTGATGACGGCTGAAAGCCAGAAACACGTGTCCAGAGATACAGCACTCGCTGCACCTACCTTAGGTGAAAGACTTTCTACAGCGATACGGCACTTGCTGCACCTACTAAGGGTGAATAATTTTTTGAAAAATTCTTGCTATTTATATTTAAATGACTGCATTTACTATGATGCCTTGGGGCTATTTTCCGCTTGAATGCAAGGCAGTGTGCTCCCTTTTTCTTTTTGGATGTCTAAATGACGGCTCCCGTGAGCCTCTTGCTGACGAGCACTGGCGATGCACCTGTGTGCCTACTGAGTGGTACAAAAACCTGTAAAGACGTTTGGCGGCATTTCAAGCGACCCCTTCAGTTACATACGCTCTCTGCTGATGACGCCGAAAGCCAGAAACACGTGTCCAGAGATACAGCACTCGCTGCACCTACCTTAGGTGAAAGACTTTCTACAGCGATACGGCACTTGCTGCACCTTCTACGGGTGAATAATTTTTTGAAAAATTCTTGCTATTTATATTTAAATGACTGCATTTACTATGATGCCTTGGGGCTATTTTCGGCTTGAATGCAAGGCAGTGTGCTCCCTTTTTCTTTTTGGATCTCTAAATGACGGCTCCCGTGAGCCTCTTGCTGACGAGCACTGGCGATGCACCTGTGTGCCTACTGAGTGGTACAAAAACCTGTGAAGACGTTTGGCGGCATTTCAAGCGACCCCTTCAGTCACATACGCTCTCTGCTGATGACGGCCGAAAGCCAGAAACACGTGTCCAGAGATACGGCACTCGCTGCACCTACCTTAGGTGAAAGACTTTCTACAGCGATACGGCACTTGCTGCACCTAGTAAGGGTGAATAATTTTTTGAAAAATTCTTGCTATTTATATTTAAATGACTGCATTTACTATGATGCCTTGGGGCTAGTTTCCGCTTGAATGCAAGGCAGTGTGCTCCCTTTTTCTTTTTGGATGTCTAAATGACGGCTCCCGTGAGCCTCTTGCTGACGAGCACTGGCGATGCACCTGTGTGCCTACTGAGTGGTACAAAAACCTGTGAAGACGTTGGCGGCATTTCAAGCGACCCCTTCAATTACATACGCTCTCTGCTGATGACGGCCGAAAAGCAGAAACACGTGTCCAGAGATACGGCACTCGCTGCACCTACCTTAGGTGAAAGACTTTCTACAGCGATACGGCACTTGCTGCACCTACTAAGGGTGAATAATTTTTTGAAAAATTCTTGCTATTTATATTTAAATGACTGCATTTACTATGATGCCTTGGGGCTATATTCCGCTTGAATGCAAGGCAGTGTGCTCCCTTTTTCTTTTTGGATGTCTAAATGACGGCTCCCTTGAGCCTCTTGCTGACGAGCACTGGCGATGCACCTGTGTGCCTACTGAGTGGTACAAAAACCTGTGAAGACGTTTGGCGGCATTTCAAGCGACCCCTTCAGTTACATACGCACTCTGCTGATGACGGCCGACAGCCAGAAACACATGTCCAGAGATACGGCACTCGCTGCACCTACCTTAGGTGAAACACTTTCTACAGCGATACAGCACTTGCTGCAACTACTAAGGGTGAATAATTTTTTGAAAAATTCTTGCTATTTATATTTAAATGACTGCATTTACTATGATGCCTTGGGGCTTTTTCCGCTTGAATGCAAGGCAGTGTGCTCCCTTTTTCTTTTTGGATGTCTAAATGACGGCTCCCGTGAGCCTCTTGCTGACGAGCACTGGCGATGCACCTGTGTGCCTACTGAGTGGTACAAAAACCTGTGAAGACGTTTGGCGGCATTTCAAGCGACCCCTTCAGTTACATACGCTCTCTGCTGATGACGGCCGAAAGCCAGAAACACGTGTCCAGAGATACGGTACTCGCTGCACCTACCTTAGGTGAAAGAATTTCTACAGCGATACGGCACTTGTTGCACCTACTAAGGGTGAATAATTTTTTGAAAAATTCTTGCTATTTATATTTAAATGACTGCATTTACTATGATGCCTTGGGGCTAATTTCCGCTTGAATGCAAGGCAGTGTGCTCCCTTTTTCTTTTTGGATGTCTAAATGACGGCTCCCGTGAGCCTCTTGCTGACGAGCACTGGCGATGCACCTGTGTGCCTACTGAGTGGTACAAAAACCTGTGAAGAAGTTTGGCGGCATTTCAAGCGACCCCTTCAGTTACATACGCTCTCTGCTGATGACGGCCGAAAGCCAGAAACATGTGTCCAGAGATACAGCACTCGCTGCACCTACCTTAGGTGAAAGACTTTCTACAGCGATACAGCACTTGCTGCACCTACTAAGGGTGAATAATTTTTTGAAAAATTCTTGCTATTTATATTTAAATGACTGCATTTACTATGATGCCTTGGGGCTTTTTCAGCTTGAATGCAAGGCAGTGTGCTCCCTTTTTCTTTTTGGATGTCTAAATGACGGCTCCCGTGAGCCTCTTGCTGACGAGCACTGGCGATGCACCTGTGTGCCTACTGAGTGGTACAAAAACCTGTGAAGACGTTTGGCGGCATTTCAAGCGACCCCTTCAGTTACATACGCTCTCTGCTGATGACGGCCGAAAGCCAGAAACACGTGTCCAGAGATACGGCACTCGCTGCACCTACCTTAGGTGAAAGACTTTCTACAGCGATACGGCACTTGCTGCACCTACTAAGGGTGAATAATTTTTTGAAAAATTCTTGCTATTTATATTTAAATGACTGCATTTACTATGATGCCTTGGGGCTATTTTCCGCTTGAATGCAAGGCAGTGTGCTCCATTTTTCTGTTTTGGATGTCTAAATGACGGCTCCCATGAGCCTTTTGCTGACGAGCACTGGCGATGCACCTGTGTGCCTACTGAGTGGTACAAAAACCTGTGAAGACGTTTGGCGGCATTTCAAGCAACCCCTTCAGTTACATACGCTCTCTGCTGGTGACGGCCGAAAGCCAGAAACACGTGTCCAGAGATACGGCACTCGCTGCACCTACCTTAGGTGAAAGACTTTCTACAGCGATACGGCACTTGCTGCACCTACTAAGGGTGAATAATTTTTTGAAAAATTCTTGCTATTTATATTTAAATGACTGCATTTACTATGATGCCTTGGGGCTATTTTCCGCTTGAATGCAAGGCAGTGTGCTCCCTTTTTCTTTTTGGATGTCTAAATGACGGCTCCCGTGAGCCTCTTGCTGACGAGCACTGGCGATGTACCTGTGTGCCTACTGAGTGGTACAAAAACCTGTGAAGACGTTTGGCGGCATTTCAAGCGACCCCTTCAGTTACATACGCTCTCTGCTGATGACGGCCGACAGCCAGAAACACGTGTCCAGAGATACGGCACTCGCTGCACCTACCTTAGGTGAAAGACTTTCTACAGCGATACGGCACTTGCTGCACCTACTAAGGGTGAATAATTTTTTGAAAAATTCTTGCTATTTATATTTAAATGACTGCATTTACTATGATGCCTTTGGGCTATTTTCCGCTTGAATGCAAGGCAGTGTGCTCCCTTTTTCTTTTTGGATGTCTAAATGACGGCTCCCGTGAGCCTCTTGCTGACGAACACTGGCGATGCACCTGTGTGCCTACTGAGTGGTACAAAAACCTGTGAAGACGTTTGGCGGCATTTCAAGCAACCCCTTCAGTTACATACGCTCTCTGCTGATGACGGCCGAAAGCCAGAAACACGTGTCCAGAGATACGGCAATCGCTGCACCTACCTTAGGTGAAAGACTTTCTACAGCGATACGGCACTTGCTGCACCTACTAAGGGTGAATAATTTTTTGAAAAATTCTTGCTATTTATATTTAAATGACTGCATTTACTATGATGCCTTGGGGCTATTTTCCGCTTGAATGCAAGGCAGTGTGCTCCCTTTTTCTTTTTGGATGTCTAAATGACGGCTCCCGTGAGCCTCTTGCTGACGAGCACTGGCGATGTACCTGTGTGCCTACTGAGTGTTACAAAAACCTGTGAGGACGTTTGGCGGCATTTCAAGCGACCCCTTCAGTTACATACGCTCTCTGCTGATGACGGCCGAAAGCCAGAAACAGGTGTCCAGAGATACGGCACTCGCTGCACCTACCTTAGGTGAAAGACTTTCTACAGCGATACGCCACTTGCTGCACCTACTAAGGGTGAATCATTTTTTGAAAAATTCTTGCTATTTATATTTAAATGACTGCATTTACTATGATGCCTTGGGGCTTTTTCCGCTTGAATGCAAGGCAGTGTGCTCCCTTTTTCTTTTTGGATGTCTAAATGACGGCTCCCGTTAGCCTCTTGCTGACGAGCACTGGCGATGCACCTGTGTGCCTACTGAGTGGTACAAAAACCTGTGAAGACGTTTGGCGGCATTTCAAGCGACCCCTTCAGTTACATACGCTCTCTGCTGATGACGGCCAAAAGCCAGAAACACGTGTCCAGAGATACGGCACTCGCTGCACCTACCTTAGGTGAAAGACTTTCTACAGCGATACGGCACTTGCTGCACCTACTAAGGGTGAATAATTTTTTGACAAATTCTTGCTATTTATATTTAAATGACTGCATTTACTATGATGCCTTGGGGCTATTTTCCGCTTTAATGCAAGGCAGTGTGCTCCCTTTTTCTTTTTGGATGTCTAAATGACGGCTCCCGTGAGCCTCTTGCTGACGAGCACTGGCGATGCACCTGTGTGCCTACTGAGTGGTACAAAAGCCTGTGAAGACGTTTGGCGGCATTTCAAGCGACCCCTTCAGTTACATACGCTCTCTGCTGATGACGGCCGAAAGCCAGAAACACGTGTCCAGAGATCCGGCACTCGCTGCACCTACCTTAGGTGAAAGACTTTCTACAGCTATACAGCACTTGCTGCACCTACTAAGGGTGAATAATTTTTTGAAAAATTCTTGCTATTTATATTTAAATGACTGCATTTACTATGATGCCTTGGGGCTATTTTCCGCTTGAATGCAAGGCAGTGTGCTCCCTTTTTCTTTTTGGATGTCTAAATGACGGCTCCCGTGAGCCTCTTGCTGACGAGCACTGGCGATGCACCTGTGTGCCTACTGAGTGGTACAAAAACCTGTGAAGACGTTTGGCGGCATTTCAAGCGACCCCTTCAGTTACATACGCTCTCTGCTGATGACGGCCGAAAGCCAGAAACACGTGTCCAGATATACGGCACTCGCTGCACCTACCTTAGGTGAAAGACTTTCTACAGCGATACGGCACTTGCTGCACCTAGTAAGGGTGAATAATTTTTTGAAAAATTCTTGCTATTTATATTTAAATGACTGCATTTACTATGATGCCTTGGGGCTATTTTCCGCTTGAATGCAAGGCAGTGTGCTCCCTTTTTCTTTTTGGATGTCTAAATGATGGCTCCCGTGAGCCTCTTGCTGACGAGCACTGGCGATGCACCTGTGTGCCTACTGAGTGGTACAAAAACCCGTGAAGACTATTGGCGGCATTTCAAGCGTCCCCTTCAGTTACATACGCTCTCTGCTGATGACGGCCAAAAGCCAGAAACACGTGTCCAGAGATACGGCACTCGCTGCACCTACCTTAGGTGAAGACTTTCTACAGCGATACGACACTTGCTGCACCTACTAAGGGTGAATAATTTTTTGAAAAATTCTTGCTATTTATATTTAAATGACTGCATTTACTATGATGCCTTGGGGCTATTTTCCGCTTGAATGCAAGGCAGTGTGCTCCCTTTTTCTTTTTGGATGTCTAAATGACGGCTCCCGTGAGCCTCTTGCTGACGAGCACTGGCGATGCACCTGTGTGCCTACTGAGTGGTACAAAAACCCGTGAAGACGTTTGGCGGCATTTCAAGCAACCCCTTCAGTTACATACGCTCTCTGCTGATGACGGCCGAAAGCCAGAAACACGTGTCCAGAGATACGGCACTCGCTGCACCTACCTTAGGTGAAAGACTTTCTACAGCGATACGGCACTTGCTGCACCTACTAAGGGTGAATAATTTTTTGCAATATTCTTGCTATTTATATTTAAATGACTGCATTTACTATGATGCCTTGGGGCTATTTTCCGCTTGAATGAAAGGCAGTGTGCTCCCTTTTTCTTTTTGGATGTCTAAATGACGGCTCCCGTGAGCCTCTTGCTGACGAGCACTGGCGATGCACCTGTGTGCCTACTGAGTGGTACAAAAACCTGTGAAGACGTTTGGCGGCATTTCAAGCGACCCCTTCAGTTACATACGCTCTCTGCTGATGACGGCCGAAAGCCAGAAACACGTGTCCAGAGATACAGCACTCGCTGCACCTACCTTAGGTGAAAGACTTTCTACAGCGATACGGCACTTGCTGCACCTACTAAGGGTGAATAATTTTTTGAAAAATTCTTGCTATTTATATTTAAATGACTGCATTTACTATGATGCCTTGGGGCTATTTTCCGCTTGAATGCAAGGCAGTGTGCTCCCTTTTTCTTTTTGGATGTCTAAATGACGGCTCCCGTGAGCCTCTTGCTGACGAGCACTGGCGATGCACCTGTGTGCCTACTGAGTGGAACAAAAACCTGTGAAGACGTTTGGCGGCATTTCAAGCGACCCCTTCAGTTACATACGCTCTCTGCTGATGACGGCCGAAAGCCAGAAACACGTGTCCAGAGATACGGCACTCGCTGCACCTACCTTAGGTGAAAGACTTTCTACAGCGATACGGCACTTGCTGCACCTAGTAAGGGTGAATAATTTTTTGAAAAATTCTTGCTATTTATATTTAAATGACTGCATTTACTATGATGCCTTGGGGCTAGTTTCCGCTTGAATGCAAGGCAGTGTGCTCCCTTTTTCTTTTTGGATGTCTAAATGACGGCTCCCGTGAGCCTCTTGCTGACGAGCACTGGCGATGCACCTGTGTGCCTACTGAGTGGTACAAAAACCTGTGAAGACGTTGGCGGCATTTCAAGCGACCCCTTCAATTACATACGCTCTCTGCTGATGACGGCCGAAAAGCAGAAACACGTGTCCAGAGATACGGCACTCGCTGCACCTACCTTAGGTGAAAGACTTTCTACAGCGATACGGCACTTGCTGCACCTACTAAGGGTGAATAATTTTTTGAAAAATTCTTGCTATTTATATTTAAATGACTGCATTTACTATGATGCCTTGGGGCTATTTTCCGCTTGAATGCAAGGCAGTGTGCTCCCTTTTTCTTTTTGGATGTCTAAATGACGGCTCCCTTGAGCCTCTTGCTGACGAGCACTGGCGATGCACCTGTGTGCCTACTGAGTGGTACAAAAACCTGTGAAGACGTTTGGCGGCATTTCAAGCGACCCCTTCAGTTACATACGCTCTCTGCTGATGACGGCCGAAAGCCAGAAACACGTGTCCAGAGATACGGTACTCGCTGCACCTACCTTAGGTGAAAGAATTTCTACAGCGATACGGCACTTGTTGCACCTACTAAGGGTGAATAATTTTTTGAAAAATTCTTGCTATTTATATTTAAATGACTGCATTTACTATGATGCCTTGGGGCTAATTTCCGCTTGAATGCAAGGCAGTGTGCTCCCTTTTTCTTTTTGGATGTCTAAATAACGGCTCCCGTGAGCCTCTTGCTGACGAGCACTGGCGATGCACCTGTGTGCCTACTGAGTGGTACAAAAACCTGTGAAGAAGTTTGGCGGCATTTCAAGCGACCCCTTCAGTTACATACGCTCTCTGCTGATGACGGCCGAAAGCCAGAAACATGTGTCCAGAGATACAGCACTCGCTGCACCTACCTTAGGTGAAAGACTTTCTACAGCGATACAGCACTTGCTGCACCTACTAAGGGTGAATAATTTTTTGAAAAATTCTTGCTATTTATATTTAAATGACTGCATTTACTATGATGCCTTGGGGCTTTTTCAGCTTGAATGCAAGGCAGTGTGCTCCCTTTTTCTTTTTGGATGTCTAAATGACGGCTCCCGTCAGCCTCTTGCTGACGAGCACTGGCGATGCACCTGTGTGCCTACTGAGTGGTACAAAAACCTGTGAAGACGTTTGGCGGCATTTCAAGCGACCCCTTCAGTTACATACGCTCTCTGCTGATGACGGCCGAAAGCCAGAAACACGTGTCCAGAGATACGGCACTCGCTGCACCTACCTTAGGTGAAAGACTTTCTACAGCGATACGGCACTTGCTGCACCTACTAAGGGTGAATCATTTTTTGAAAAATTCTTGCTATTTATATTTAAATGACTGCATTTACTATGATGCCTTGGGGCTATTTTCCGCTTGAATGCAAGGCAGTGTGCTCCATTTTTCTTTTTGGATGTCTAAATGACGGCTCCCGTGAGCCTTTTGCTGACGAGCACTGGCGATGCACCTGTGTGCCTACTGAGTGGTACAAAAACCTGTGAAGACGTTTGGCGGCATTTCAAGCAACCCCTTCAGTTACATACGCTCTCTGCTGGTGACGGCCGAAAGCCAGAAACACGTGTCCAGAGATACGGCACTCGCTGCACCTACCTTAGGTGAAAGACTTTCTACAGCGATACGGCACTTGCTGCATCTACTAAGGGTGAATAATTTTTTGAAAAATTCTTGCTATTTATATTTAAATGACTGCATTTACTATGATGCCTTGGGGCTATTTTCCGCTTGAATGCAAGGCAGTGTGCTCCCTTTTTCTTTTTGGATGTCTAAATGACGGCTCCCGTGAGCCTCTTGCTGACGAGCACTGGCGATGTACCTGTGTGCCTACTGAGTGGTACAAAAACCTGTGAAGACGTTTGGCGGCATTTCAAGCGACCCCTTCAGTTACATACGCTCTCTGCTGATGACGGCCGACAGCCAGAAACACGTGTCCAGAGATACGGCACTCGCTGCACCTACCTTAGGTGAAAGACTTTCTACAGCGATACGGCACTTGCTGCACCTACTAAGGGTGAATAATTTTTTGAAAAATTCTTGCTATTTATATTTAAATGACTGCATTTACTATGATGCCTTTGGGCTATTTTCCGCTTGAATGCAAGGCAGTGTGCTCCCTTTTTCTTTTTGGATGTCTAAATGACGGCTCCCGTGAGCCTCTTGCTGACGAACACTGGCGATGCACCTGTGTGCCTACTGAGTGGTACAAAAACCTGTGAAGACGTTTGGCGGCATTTCAAGCAACCCCTTCAGTTACATACGCTCTCTGCTGATGACGGCCGAAAGCCAGAAACACGTGTCCAGAGATACGGCAATCGCTGCACCTACCTTAGGTGAAAGACTTTCTACAGCGATACGGCACTTGCTGCACCTACTAAGGGTGAATAATTTTTTGAAAAATTCTTGCTATTTATATTTAAATGACTGCATTTACTATGATGCCTTGGGGCTATTTTCCGCTTGAATGCAAGGCAGTGTGCTCCCTTTTTCTTTTTGGATGTCTAAATGACGGCTCCCGTGAGCCTCTTGCTGACGAGCACTGGCGATGTACCTGTGTGCCTACTGAGTGTTACAAAAACCTGTGAAGACGTTTGGCGGCATTTCAAGCGACCCCTTCAGTTACATACGCTCTCTGCTGATGACGGCCGAAAGCCAGAAACAGGTGTCCAGAGATACGGCACTCGCTGCACCTACCTTAGGTGAAAGACTTTCTACAGCGATACGCCACTTGCTGCACCTACTAAGGGTGAATCATTTTTTGAAAAATTCTTGCTATTTATATTTAAATGACTGCATTTACTATGATGCCTTGGGGCTTTTTCCGCTTGAATGCAAGGCAGTGTGCTCCCTTTTTCTTTTTGGATATCTAAATGACGGCTCCCGTTAGCCTCTTGCTGACGAGCACTGGCGATGCACCTGTGTGCCTACTGAGTGGTACAAAAACCTGTGAAGACGTTTGGCGGCATTTCAAGCGACCCCTTCAGTTACATACGCTCTCTGCTGATGACGGCCGAAAGCCAGAAACACGTGTCCAGAGATACGGCACTCGCTGCACTTACCTTAGGTGAAAGACTTTCTACAGCGATACGGCACTTGCTGCACCTACTAAGGGTGAATAATTTTTTTTTAAATTCTTGCTATTTATATTTAAATGACTGCATTTACAATGATGCCTTGGGGCTATTTTCCGCTTGAATGCAAGGCAGTGTGCTCCCTTTTTCTTTCTGGATGTCTAAATGACGGCTCCCGTGAGCCTCTTGCTGACGAGCACTGGCGATGCACCTGTGTGCCTACTGAGTGGTACAAAAACCTGTGAAGCCGTTTGGCGGCATTTCAAGCAACCCCTTCAGTTACATACACTCTCTGCTGATGACGGCCGAAAGCCAGAAACACGTGTCCAGAGATACGGCACTCGCTGCACCTACCTAAGGTGAAAGACTTTCTACAGCGATACGGCACTTGCTGCACCTACTAAGGGTGAATAATTTTTTGAAAAATTCTTGCTATTTATATTTAAATGACTGCATTTACTATGATGCCTTGGGGCTATTTTCCGCTTTAATGCAAGGCAGTGTGCTCCCTTTTTCTTTTTGGATGTCTAAATGACGGCTCCCGTGAGCCTCTTGCTGACGAGCACTGGCGATGCACCTGTGTGCCTACTGAGTGGTACAAAAGCCTGTGAAGACGTTTGGCGGCATTTCAAGCGACCCCTTCAGTTACTTACGCTCTCTGCTGATGACGGCCGAAAGCCAGAAACACGTGTCCAGAGATCCGGCACTCGCTGCACCTACCTTAGGTGAAAGACTTTCTACAGCGATACGGCACTTTCTGCACCTACTAAGGGTGAATAATTTTTTGAAAAATTCTTGCTATTTATATTTAAATGACTGCATTTACTATGATGCCTTGGGGCTATTTTCCGCTTGAATGCAAGGCAGTGTGCTCCCTTTTTCTTTTTGGATGTCTAAATGACGGCTCCCGTGAGCCTCTTGCTGACGAGCACTGGCGATGTACCTGTGTGCCTACTGAGTGTTACAAAAACCTGTGAAGACGTTTGGCGGCATTTCAAGCGACCCCTTCAGTTACATACGCTCTCTGCTGATGACGGCCGAAAGCCAGAAACAGGTGTCCAGAGATACGGCACTCGCTGCACCTACCTTAGGTGAAAGACTTTCTACAGCGATACGCCACTTGCTGCACCTACTAAGGGTGAATCATTTTTTGAAAAATTCTTGCTATTTATATTTAAATGACTGCATTTACTATGATGCCTTGGGGCTTTTTCCGCTTGAATGCAAGGCAGTGTGCTCCCTTTTTCTTTTTGGATGTCTAAATGACGGCTCCCGTTAGCCTCTTGCTGACGAGCACTGGCGATGCACCTGTGTGCCTACTGAGTGGTACAAAAACCTGTGAAGACGTTTGGCGGCATTTCAAGCGACCCCTTCAGTTACATACGCTCTCTGCTGATGACGGCCAAAAGCCAGAAACACGTGTCCAGAGATACGGCACTCGCTGCACCTACCTTAGGTGAAAGACTTTCTACAGCGATACGGCACTTGCTGCACCTACTAAGGGTGAATAATTTTTTGACAAATTCTTGCTATTTATATTTAAATGACTGCATTTACTATGATGCCTTGGGGCTATTTTCCGCTTTAATGCAAGGCAGTGTGCTCCCTTTTTCTTTTTGGATGTCTAAATGACGGCTCCCGTGAGCCTCTTGCTGACGAGCACTGGCGATGCACCTGTGTGCCTACTGAGTGGTACAAAAGCCTGTGAAGACGTTTGGCGGCATTTCAAGCGACCCCTTCAGTTACATACGCTCTCTGCTGATGACGGCCGAAAGCCAGAAACACGTGTCCAGAGATCCGGCACTCGCTGCACCTACCTTAGGTGAAAGACTTTCTACAGCGATACGGCACTTGCTGCACCTACTAAGGGTGAATAATTTTTTGAAAAATTCTTGCTATTTATATTTAAATGACTGCATTTACTATGATGCCTTGGGGCTATTTTCCGCTTGAATGCAAGGCAGTGTGCTCCCTTTTTCTTTTTGGATGTCTAAATGACGGCTCCCGTGAGCCTCTTGCTGACGAGCACTGGCGATGCACCTGTGTGCCTACTGAGTGGTACAAAAACCTGTGAAGACGTTTGGCGGCATTTCAAGCGACCCCTTCAGTTACATACGCTCTCTGCTGATGACGGCCGAAAGCCAGAAACACGTGTCCAGATATACGGCACTCGCTGCACCTACCTTAGGTGAAAGACTTTCTACAGCGATACGGCACTTGCTGCACCTACTAAGGGTGAATAATTTTTTGAAAAATTCTTGCTATTTATATTTAAATGACTGCATTTACTATGATGCCTTGGGGCTATTTTCCGCTTGAATGCAAGGCAGTGTGCTCCCTTTTTCTTTTTGGATGTCTAAATGATGGCTCCCGTGAGCCTCTTGCTGACGAGCACTGGCGATGCACCTGTGTGCCTACTGAGTGGTACAAAAACCCGTGAAGACTATTGGCGGCATTTCAAGCGTCCCCTTCAGTTACATACGCTCTCTGCTGATGACGGCCAAAAGCCAGAAACACGTGTCCAGAGATACGGCACTCGCTGCACCTACCTTAGGTGAAGACTTTCTACAGCGATACGACACTTGCTGCACCTACTAAGGGTGAATAATTTTTTGAAAAATTCTTGCTATTTATATTTAAATGACTGCATTTACTATGATGCCTTGGGGCTATTTTCCGCTTGAATGCAAGGCAGTGTGCTCCCTTTTTCTTTTTGGATGTCTAAATGACGGCTCCCGTGAGCCTCTTGCTGACGAGCACTGGCGATGCACCTGTGTGCCTACTGAGTGGTACAAAAACCCGTGAAGACGTTTGGCGGCATTTCAAGCAACCCCTTCAGTTACTTACGCTCTCTGCTGATGACGGCCGAAAGCCAGAAACACGTGTCCAGAGATACTGCACTCGCTGCACCTACCTTAGGTGAAAGACTTTCTACAGCGATACGGCACTTGCTGCACCTACTAAGGGTGAATAATTTTTTGCAATATTCTTGCTATTTATATTTAAATGACTGCATTTACTATGATGCCTTGGGGCTATTTTCCGCTTGAATGAAAGGCAGTGTGCTCCCTTTTTCTTTTTGGATGTCTAAATGACGGCTCCCGTGAGCCTCTTGCTGACGAGCACTGGCGATGCACCTGTGTGCCTACTGAGTGGTACAAAAACCTGTGAAGACGTTTGGCGGCATTTCAAGCGACCCCTTCAGTTACATACGCTCTCTGCTGATGACGGCCGAAAGCCAGAAACACGTGTCCAGAGATACAGCACTCGCTGCACCTACCTTAGGTGAAAGACTTTCTACAGCGATACGGCACTTGCTGCACCTACTAAGGGTGAATAATTTTTTGAAAAATTCTTGCTATTTATATTTAAATGACTGCATTTACTATGATGCCTTGGGGCTATTTTCCGCTTGAATGCAAGGCAGTGTGCTCCCTTTTTCTTTTTGGATGTCTAAATGACGGCTCCCGTGAGCCTCTTGCTGACGAGCACTGGCGATGCACCTGTGTGCCTACTGAGTGGTACAAAAACCTGTAAAGACGTTTGGCGGCATTTCAAGCGACCCCTTCAGTTACATACGCTCTCTGCTGATGACGCCGAAAGCCAGAAACACGTGTCCAGAGATACAGCACTCGCTGCACCTACCTTAGGTGAAAGACTTTCTACAGCGATACGGCACTTGCTGCACCTTCTACGGGTGAATAATTTTTTGAAAAATTCTTGCTATTTATATTTAAATGACTGCATTTACTATGATGCCTTGGGGCTATTTTCCGCTTGAATGCAAGGCAGTGTGCTCCCTTTTTCTTTTTGGATGTCTAAATGACGGCTCCCGTGAGCCTCTTGCTGACGAGCACTGGCGATGCACCTGTGTGCCTACTGAGTGGTACAAAAACCTGTGAAGACGTTTGGCGGCATTTCAAGCGACCCCTTCAGTTACATACGCTCTCTGCTGATGACGGCCGAAAGCCAGAAACACGTGTCCAGAGATACGGCACTCGCTGCACCTACCTTAGGTGAAAGACTTTCTACAGCGATACGGCACTTGCTGCACCTAGTAAGGGTGAATAATTTTTTGAAAAATTCTTGCTATTTATATTTAAATGACTGCATTTACTATGATGCCTTGGGGCTAGTTTCCGCTTGAATGCAAGGCAGTGTGCTCCCTTTTTCTTTTTGGATGTCTAAATGACGGCTCCCGTGAGCCTCTTGCTGACGAGCACTGGCGATGCACCTGTGTGCCTACTGAGTGGTACAAAAACCTGTGAAGACGTTGGCGGCATTTCAAGCGACCCCTTCAATTACATACGCTCTCTGCTGATGACGGCCGAAAAGCAGAAACACGTGTCCAGAGATACGGCACTCGCTGCACCTACCTTAGGTGAAAGACTTTCTACAGCGATACGGCACTTGCTGCACCTACTAAGGGTGAATAATTTTTTGAAAAATTCTTGCTATTTATATTTAAATGACTGCATTTACTATGATGCCTTGGGGCTATTTTCCGCTTGAATGCAAGGCAGTGTGCTCCCTTTTTCTTTTTGGATGTCTAAATGACGGCTCCCTTGAGCCTCTTGCTGACGAGCACTGGCGATGCACCTGTGTGCCTACTGAGTGGTACAAAAACCTGTGAAGACGTTTGGCGGCATTTCAAGCTACCCCTTCAGTTACATACGCACTCTGCTGATGACGGCCGACAGCCAGAAACACATGTCCAGAGATACGGCACTCGCTGCACCTACCTTAGGTGAAACACTTTCTACAGCGATACAGCACTTGCTGCAACTACTAAGGGTGAATAATTTTTTGAAAAATTCTTGCTATTTATATTTAAATGACTGCATTTACTATGATGCCTTGGGGCTTTTTCCGCTTGAATGCAAGGCAGTGTGCTCCCTTTTTCTTTTTGGATGTCTAAATGACGGCTCCCGTGAGCCTCTTGCTGACGAGCACTGGCGATGCACCTGTGTGCCTACTGAGTGGTACAAAAACCTGTGAAGACGTTTGGCGGCATTTCAAGCGACCCCTTCAGTTACATACGCTCTCTGCTGATGACGGCCGAAAGCCAGAAACACGTGTCCAGAGATACGGTACTCGCTGCACCTACCTTAGGTGAAAGAATTTCTACAGCGATACGGCACTTGTTGCACCTACTAAGGGTGAATAATTTTTTGAAAAATTCTTGCTATTTATATTTAAATGACTGCATTTACTATGATGCCTTGGGGCTAATTTCCGCTTGAATGCAAGGCAGTGTGCTCCCTTTTTCTTTTTGGATGTCTAAATAACGGCTCCCGTGAGCCTCTTGCTGACGAGCACTGGCGATGCACCTGTGTGCCTACTGAGTGGTACAAAAACCTGTGAAGAAGTTTGGCGGCATTTCAAGCGACCCCTTCAGTTACATACGCTCTCTGCTGATGACGGCCGAAAGCCAGAAACATGTGTCCAGAGATACAGCACTCGCTGCACCTACCTTAGGTGAAAGACTTTCTACAGCGATACAGCACTTGCTGCACCTACTAAGGGTGAATAATTTTTTGAAAAATTCTTGCTATTTATATTTAAATGACTGCATTTACTATGATGCCTTGGGGCTTTTTCAGCTTGAATGCAAGGCAGTGTGCTCCCTTTTTCTTTTTGGATGTCTAAATGACGGCTCCCGTCAGCCTCTTGCTGACGAGCACTGGCGATGCACCTGTGTGCCTACTGAGTGGTACAAAAACCTGTGAAGACGTTTGGCGGCATTTCAAGCGACCCCTTCAGTTACATACGCTCTCTGCTGATGACGGCCGAAAGCCAGAAACACGTGTCCAGAGATACGGCACTCGCTGCACCTACCTTAGGTGAAAGACTTTCTACAGCGATACGGCACTTGCTGCACCTACTAAGGGTGAATAATTTTTTGAAAAATTCTTGCTATTTATATTTAAATGACTGCATTTACTATGATGCCTTGGGGCTATTTTCCGCTTGAATGCAAGGCAGTGTGCTCCATTTTTCTTTTTGGATGTCTAAATGACGGCTCCCGTGAGCCTTTTGCTGACGAGCACTGGCGATGCACCTGTGTGCCTACTGAGTGGTACAAAAACCTGTGAAGACGTTTGGCGGCATTTCAAGCAACCCCTTCAGTTACATACGCTCTCTGCTGGTGACGGCCGAAAGCCAGAAACACGTGTCCAGAGATACGGCACTCGCTGCACCTACCTTAGGTGAAAGACTTTCTACAGCGATACGGCACTTGCTGCACCTACTAAGGGTGAATAATTTTTTGAAAAATTCTTGCTATTTATATTTAAATGACTGCATTTACTATGATGCCTTGGGGCTATTTTCCGCTTGAATGCAAGGCAGTGTGCTCCCTTTTTCTTTTTGGATGTCTAAATGACGGCTCCCGTGAGCCTCTTGCTGACGAGCACTGGCGATGTACCTGTGTGCCTACTGAGTGGTACAAAAACCTGTGAAGACGTTTGGCGGCATTTCAAGCGACCCCTTCAGTTACATACGCTCTCTGCTGATGACGGCCGACAGCCAGAAACACGTGTCCAGAGATACGGCACTCGCTGCACCTACCTTAGGTGAAAGACTTTCTACAGCGATACGGCACTTGCTGCACCTACTAAGGGTAAATAATTTTTTGAAAAATTCTTGCTATTTATATTTAAATGACTGCATTTACTATGATGCCTTTGGGCTATTTTCCGCTTGAATGCAAGGCAGTGTGCTCCCTTTTTCTTTTTGGATGTCTAAATGACGGCTCCCGTGAGCCTCTTGCTGACGAACACTGGCGATGCACCTGTGTGCCTACTGAGTGGTACAAAAACCTGTGAAGACGTTTGGCGGCATTTCAAGCAACCCCTTCAGTTACATACGCTCTCTGCTGATGACGGCCGAAAGCCAGAAACACGTGTCCAGAGATACGGCAATCGCTGCACCTACCTTAGGTGAAAGACTTTCTACAGCGATACGCACTTGCTGCACCTACTAAGGGTGAATAATTTTTTGAAAAATTCTTGCTATTTATATTTAAATGACTGCATTTACTATGATGCCTTGGGGCTATTTTCCGCTTGAATGCAAGGCAGTGTGCTCCCTTTTTCTTTTTGGATGTCTAAATGACGGCTCCCGTGAGCCTCTTGCTGACGAGCACTGGCGATGTACCTGTGTGCCTACTGAGTGTTACAAAAACCTGTGAAGACGTTTGGCGGCATTTCAAGCGACCCCTTCAGTTACATACGCTCTCTGCTGATGACGGCCGAAAGCCAGAAACAGGTGTCCAGAGATACGGCACTCGCTGCACCTACCTTAGGTGAAAGACTTTCTACAGCGATACGCCACTTGCTGCACCTACTAAGGGTGAATCATTTTTTGAAAAATTCTTGCTATTTATATTTAAATGACTGCATTTACTATGATGCCTTGGGGCTTTTTCCGCTTGAATGCAAGGCAGTGTGCTCCCTTTTTCTTTTTGGATGTCTAAATGACGGCTCCCGTTAGCCTCTTGCTGACGAGCACTGGCGATGCACCTGTGTGCCTACTGAGTGGTACAAAAACCTGTGAAGACGTTTGGCGGCATTTCAAGCGACCCCTTCAGTTACATACGCTCTCTGCTGATGACGGCCGAAAGCCAGAAACACGTGTCCAGAGATACGGCACTCGCTGCACTTACCTTAGGTGAAAGACTTTCTACAGCGATACGGCACTTGCTGCACCTACTAAGGGTGAATAATTTTTTTTTAAATTCTTGCTATTTATATTTAAATGACTGCATTTACAATGATGCCTTGGGGCTATTTTCCGCTTGAATGCAAGGCAGTGTGCTCCCTTTTTCTTTCTGGATGTCTAAATGACGGCTCCCGTGAGCCTCTTGCTGACGAGCACTGGCGATGCACCTGTGTGCCTACTGAGTGGTACAAAAACCTGTGAAGCCGTTTGGCGGCATTTCAAGCAACCCCTTCAGTTACATACACTCTCTGCTGATGACGGCCGAAAGCCAGAAACACGTGTCCAGAGATACGGCACTCGCTGCACCTACCTAAGGTGAAAGACTTTCTACAGCGATACGGCACTTGCTGCACCTACTAAGGGTGAATAATTTTTTGAAAAATTCTTGCTATTTATATTTAAATGACTTCATTTACTATGATGCCTTGGGGCTATTTTCCGCTTTAATGCAAGGCAGTGTGCTCCCTTTTTCTTTTTGGATGTCTAAATGACGGCTCCCGTGAGCCTCTTGCTGACGAGCACTGGCGATGCACCTGTGTGCCTACTGAGTGGTACAAAAGCCTGTGAAGACGTTTGGCGGCATTTCAAGCGACCCCTTCAGTTACATACGCTCTCTGCTGATGACGGCCGAAAGCCAGAAACACGTGTCCAGAGATCCGGCACTCGCTGCACCTACCTTAGGTGAAAGACTTTCTACAGCGATACGGCACTTTCTGCACCTACTAAGGGTGAATAATTTTTTGAAAAATTCTTGCTATTTATATTTAAATGACTGCATTTACTATGATGCCTTGGGGCTATTTTCCGCTTGAATGCAAGGCAGTGTGCTCCCTTTTTCTTTTTGGATGTCTAAATGACGGCTCCCGTGAGCCTCTTGCTGACGAGCACTGGCGATGCACCTGTGTGCCTACTGAGTGGTACAAAAACCTGTGAAGACGTTTGGCGGCATTTCAAGCGACCCCTTCAGTTACATACGCTCTCTGCTGATGACGGCCGAAAGCCAGAAACACGTGTCCAGATATACGGCACTCGCTGCACCTACCTTAGGTGAAAGACTTTCTACAGCGATACGGCACTTGCTGCACCTAGTAAGGGTGAATAATTTTTTGAAAAATTCTTGCTATTTATATTTAAATGACTGCATTTACTATGATGCCTTGGGGCTATTTTCCGCTTGAATGCAAGGCAGTGTGCTCCCTTTTTCTTTTTGGATGTCTAAATGACGGCTCCCGTGAGCCTCTTGCTGACGAGCACTGGCGATGCACCTGTGTGCCTACTGAGTGGTACAAAAACCCGTGAAGACTATTGGCGGCATTTCAAGCGTCCCCTTCAGTTACATACGCTCTCTGCTGATGACGGCCAAAAGCCAGAAACACGTGTCCAGAGATACGGCACTCGCTGCACCTACCTTAGGTGAAAGACTTTCTACAGCGATACGGCACTTGCTGCACCTACTAAGGGTGAATAATTTTTTGAAAAATTCTTGCTATTTATATTTAAATTACTGCATTTACTATGATGCCTTGGGGCTATTTTCCGCTTGAATGCAAGGCAGTGTGCTCCCTTTTTCTTTTTGGATGTCTAAATGACGGCTCCGGTGAGCCTCTTGCTGACGAGCACTGGCGATGCACCTGTGTGCCTACTGAGTGGTACAAAAACCTGTGAAGACGTTTGGCGGCAATTCAAGCGACCCCTTCAGTTACATACGCTCTCTGCTGATGACGGCCGAAAGCCAGAAACACGTGTCCAGAGATACGGCAATCGCTGCACCTACCTTAGGTGAAAGACTTTCTACAGCGATACGGCACTTGCTGCACCTACTAAGGGTGAATACTTTTTTGAAAAATTCTTGCTATTTATATTTAAATGACTGCATTTACTATGATGCCTTGGGGCTATTTTCCGCTTGAATGCAAGGCAGTGTGCTCCCTTTTTCTTTTTGGATGTCTAAATGACGGCTCCCGTGAGCCTTTGCTGACGAGCACTGGCGATGTACCTGTGTGCCTACTGAGTGTTACAAAAACCTGTGAAGACGTTTGGCGGCATTTCAAGCGACCCCTTCAGTTACATACGCTCTCTGCTGATGACGGCCGAAAGCCAGAAAAAGGTGTCCAGAGATACGGCACTCGCTGCACCTACCTTAGGTGAAAGACTTTCTACAGCGATACGCCACTTGCTGCACCTACTAAGGGTGAATCATTTTTTGAAAAATTCTTGCTATTTATATTTAAATGACTGCATTTACTATGATGCCTTGGGGCTTTTTCCGCTTGAATGCAAGGCAGTGTGCTCCCTTTTTCTTTTTGGATGTCTAAATGACGGCTCCCGTTAGCCTCTTGCTGACAAGCACTGGCGATGCACCTGTGTGCCTACTGAGTGGTACAAAAACCTGTGAAGACGTTTGGCGGCATTTCAAGCGACCCCTTCAGTTACATACGCTCTCTGCTGATGACGGCCGAAAGCCAGAAACACGTGTCCAGAGATACGGCACTCGCTGCACCTACCTTAGGTGAAAGACTTTCTACAGCAATACGGCACTTGCTGCACCTACTAAGGGTGAATAATTTTTTGAAAAATTCTTGCTATTTATATTTAAATGACTGCATTTACTATGATGCCTTGGGGCTATTTTCCGCTTGAATGCAAGGCAGTGTGCTCCCTTTTTCTTTTTGGATGTCTAAATGACGGCTCCCGTGAGCCTCTTGCTGACGAGCACTGGCGATGCACCTGTGTGCCTACTGAGTGGTACAAAAGCCTGTGAAGACGTTTGGCGGCATTTCAAGCGACCCCTTCAGTTACATACGCTCTCTGCTGATGACGGCCGAAAGCCAGAAACACGTGTCCAGAGATACGGCACTCGCTGCACCTACCTTAGGTGAAAGACTTTCTACAGCGATACGGCACTTGCTGCACCTACTAAGGGTGAATAATTTTTTGAAAAATTCTTGCTATTTATATTTAAATGACTGCATTTACTATGATGCCTTGGGGCTATTTTCCGCTTGAATGCAAGGCAGTGTGCTCCCTTTTTCTTTTTGGATGTCTAAATGACGGCTCCCGTGAGCCTCTTGCTGACGAGCACTGGCGATGCACCTGTGTGCCTACTGAGTGGTACAAAAACCTGTGAAGACGTTTGGCGGCATTTCAAGCGACCCCTTCAGTTACATACGCTCTCTGCTGATGACGGCCGAAAGCCAGAAACACGTGTCCAGATATACGGCACTCGATGCACCTACCTTAGGTGAAAGACTTTCTACAGCGATACGGCACTTGCTGCACCTAGTAAGGGTGAATAATTTTTTGAAAAATTCTTACTATTTATATTTAAATGACTGCATTTACTATGATGCCTTGGGGCTATTTTCCGCTTGAATGCAAGGCAGTGTGCTCCCTTTTTCTTTTTGGATGTCTAAATGACGGCTCCCGTGAGCCTCTTGCTGACGAGCACTGGCGATGCACCTGTGTGCCTACTGAGTGGTACAAAAACCCGTGAAGACTATTGGCGGCATTTCAAGCGACCCCTTCAGTTACATACGCTCTCTGCTGATGACGGCCAAAAGCCAGAAACACGTGTCCAGAGATACGGCACTCGCTGCACCTACCTTAGGTGAAAGACTTTCTACAGCGATACGGCACTTGCTGCACCTACTAAGGGTGAATAATTTTTTGAAAAATTCTTGCTATTTATATTTAAATGACTGCATTTACTATGATGCCTTGGGGCTATTTTCCGCTTGAATGCAAGGCAGTGTGCTCCCTTTTTCTTTTTGGATGTCTAAATGACGGCTCCGGTGAGCCTCTTGCTGACGAGCACTGGCGATGCACCTGTGTGCCTACTGAGTGGTACAAAAACCTGTGAAGACGTTTGGCGGCATTTCAAGCGACCCCTTCAGTTACATACGCTCTCTGCTGATGACGGCCGAAAGCCAGAAACACGTGTCCAGAGATACGGCAATCGCTGCACCTACCTTAGGTGAAAGACTTTCTACAGCGATACGCCACTTGCTGCACCTACTAAGGGTGAATCATTTTTTGAAAAATTCTTGCTATTTATATTTAAATGACTGCATTTACTATGATGCCTTGGGGCTTTTTCCGCTTGAATGCAAGGCAGTGTGCTCCCTTTTTCTTTTTGGATGTCTAAATGACGGCTCCCGTTAGCCTCTTGCTGACGAGCACTGGCGATGCACCTGTGTGCCTACTGAGTGGTACAAAAACCTGTGAAGACGTTTGGCGGCATTTCAAGCGACCCCTTCAGTTACATACGCTCTCTGCTGATGACGGCCGAAAGCCAGAAACACGTGTCCAGAGATACGGCACTCGCTGCACCTACCTTAGGTGAAAGACTTTCTACAGCGATACGGCACTTGCTGCACCTACTAAGGGTGAATAATTTTTTGAAAAATTCTTGCTATTTATATTTAAATGACTGCATTTACTATGATGCCTTGGGGCTATTTTCCGCTTGAATGCAAGGCAGTGTGCTCCCTTTTTCTTTTTGGATGTCTAAACGACGGCTCCCGTGAGCCTCTTGCTGACGAGCACTGGCGATGCACCTGTGTGCCTACTGAGTGGTACAAAAGCCTGTGAAGACTTTTGGCGGCATTTCAAGCGACCCCTTCAGTTACATACGCTCTCTGCTGATGACGGCCGAAAGCCAGAAACACGTGTCCAGAGATACGGCACTCGCTGCACCTACCTTAGGTGAAAGACTTTCTACAGCGATACGGCACTTGCTGCACCTACTAAGGGTGAATAATTTTTTGCAATATTCTTGCTATTTATATTTAAATGACTGCATTTACTATGATGCCTTGGGGCTATTTTCCGCTTGAATGAAAGGCAGTGTGCTCCCTTTTTCTTTTTGGATGTCTAAATGACGGCTCCCGTGAGCCTCTTGCTGACGAGCACTGGCGATGCACCTGTGTGCCTACTGAGTGGTACAAAAACCTGTGAAGACGTTTGGCGGCATTTCAAGCGACCCCTTCAGTTACATACGCTCTCTGCTGATGACGGCCGAAAGCCAGAAACACGTGTCCAGAGATACAGCACTCGCTGCACCTACCTTAGGTGAAAGACTTTCTACAGCGATACGGCACTTGCTGCACCTACTAAGGGTGAATAATTTTTTGAAAAATTCTTGCTATTTATATTTAAATGACTGCATTTACTATGATGCCTTGGGGCTATTTTCCGCTTGAATGCAAGGCAGTGTGCTCCCTTTTTCTTTTTGGATGTCTAAATGACGGCTCCCGTGAGCCTCTTGCTGACGAGCACTGGCGATGCACCTGTGTGCCTACTGAGTGGTACAAAAACCTGTGAAGACGTTTGGCGGCATTTCAAGCGACCCCTTCAGTTACATACGCTCTCTGCTGATGACGGCCGAAAGCCAGAAACACGTGTCCAGAGATACGGCACTCGCTGCACCTACCTTAGGTGAAAGACTTTCTACAGCGATACGGCACTTGCTGCACCTAGTAAGGGTGAATAATTTTTTGAAAAATTCTTGCTATTTATATTTAAATGACTGCATTTACTATGATGCCTTGGGGCTAGTTTCCGCTTGAATGCAAGGCAGTGTGCTCCCTTTTTCTTTTTGGATGTCTAAATGACGGCTCCCGTGAGCCTCTTGCTGACGAGCACTGGCGATGCACCTGTGTGCCTACTGAGTGGTACAAAAACCTGTGAAGACGTTGGCGGCATTTCAAGCGACCCCTTCAATTACATACGCTCTCTGCTGATGACGGCCGAAAAGCAGAAACACGTGTCCAGAGATACGGCACTCGCTGCACCTACCTTAGGTGAAAGACTTTCTACAGCGATACGGCACTTGCTGCACCTACTAAGGGTGAATAATTTTTTGAAAAATTCTTGCTATTTATATTTAAATGACTGCATTTACTATGATGCCTTGGGGCTATTTTCCGCTTGAATGCAAGGCAGTGTGCTCCCTTTTTCTTTTTGGATGTCTAAATGACGGCTCCCTTGAGCCTCTTGCTGACGAGCACTGGCGATGCACCTGTGTGCCTACTGAGTGGTACAAAAACCTGTGAAGACGTTTGGCGGCATTTCAAGCGACCCCTTCAGTTACATACGCACTCTGCTGATGACGGCCGACAGCCAGAAACACATGTCCAGAGATACGGCACTCGCTGCACCTACCTTAGGTGAAACACTTTCTACAGCGATACAGCACTTGCTGCAACTACTAAGGGTGAATAATTTTTTGAAAAATTCTTGCTATTTATATTTAAATGACTGCATTTACTATGATGCCTTGGGGCTTTTTCCGCTTGAATGCAAGGCAGTGTGCTCCCTTTTTCTTTTTGGATGTCTAAATGACGGCTCCCGTGAGCCTCTTGCTGACGAGCACTGGCGATGCACCTGTGTGCCTACTGAGTGGTACAAAAACCTGTGAAGACGTTTGGCGGCATTTCAAGCGACCCCTTCAGTTACATACGCTCTCTGCTGATGACGGCCGAAAGCCAGAAACACGTGTCCAGAGATACGGTACTCGCTGCACCTACCTTAGGTGAAAGAATTTCTACAGCGATACGGCACTTGTTGCACCTACTAAGGGTGAATAATTTTTTGAAAAATTCTTGCTATTTATATTTAAATGACTGCATTTACTATGATGCCTTGGGGCTAATTTCCGCTTGAATGCAAGGCAGTGTGCTCCCTTTTTCTTTTTGGATGTCTAAATAACGGCTCCCGTGAGCCTCTTGCTGACGAGCACTGGCGATGCACCTGTGTGCCTACTGAGTGGTACAAAAACCTGTGAAGAAGTTTGGCGGCATTTCAAGCGACCCCTTCAGTTACATACGCTCTCTGCTGATGACGGCCGAAAGCCAGAAACATGTGTCCAGAGATACAGCACTCGCTGCACCTACCTTAGGTGAAAGACTTTCTACAGCGATACAGCACTTGCTGCACCTACTAAGGGTGAATAATTTTTTGAAAAATTCTTGCTATTTATATTTAAATGACTGCATTTACTATGATGCCTTGGGGCTTTTTCAGCTTGAATGCAAGGCAGTGTGCTCCCTTTTTCTTTTTGGATGTCTAAATGACGGCTCCCGTCAGCCTCTTGCTGACGAGCACTGGCGATGCACCTGTGTGCCTACTGAGTGGTACAAAAACCTGTGAAGACGTTTGGCGGCATTTCAAGCGACCCCTTCAGTTACATACGCTCTCTGCTGATGACGGCCGAAAGCCAGAAACACGTGTCCAGAGATACGGCACTCGCTGCACCTACCTTAGGTGAAAGACTTTCTACAGCGATACGGCACTTGCTGCACCTACTAAGGGTGAATCATTTTTTGAAAAATTCTTGCTATTTATATTTAAATGACTGCATTTACTATGATGCCTTGGGGCTATTTTCCGCTTGAATGCAAGGCAGTGTGCTCCATTTTTCTTTTTGGATGTCTAAATGACGGCTCCCGTGAGCCTTTTGCTGACGAGCACTGGCGATGCACCTGTGTGCCTACTGAGTGGTACAAAAACCTGTGAAGACGTTTGGCGGCATTTCAAGCAACCCCTTCAGTTACATACGCTCTCTGCTGGTGACGGCCGAAAGCCAGAAACACGTGTCCAGAGATACGGCACTCGCTGCACCTACCTTAGGTGAAAGACTTTCTACAGCGATACGGCACTTGCTGCATCTACTAAGGGTGAATAATTTTTTGAAAAATTCTTGCTATTTATATTTAAATGACTGCATTTACTATGATGCCTTGGGGCTATTTTCCGCTTGAATGCAAGGCAGTGTGCTCCCTTTTTCTTTTTGGATGTCTAAATGACGGCTCCCGTGAGCCTCTTGCTGACGAGCACTGGCGATGTACCTGTGTGCCTACTGAGTGGTACAAAAACCTGTGAAGACGTTTGGCGGCATTTCAAGCGACCCCTTCAGTTACATACGCTCTCTGCTGATGACGGCCGACAGCCAGAAACACGTGTCCAGAGATACGGCACTCGCTGCACCTACCTTAGGTGAAAGACTTTCTACAGCGATACGGCACTTGCTGCACCTACTAAGGGTGAATAATTTTTTGAAAAATTCTTGCTATTTATATTTAAATGACTGCATTTACTATGATGCCTTTGGGCTATTTTCCGCTTGAATGCAAGGCAGTGTGCTCCCTTTTTCTTTTTGGATGTCTAAATGACGGCTCCCGTGAGCCTCTTGCTGACGAACACTGGCGATGCACCTGTGTGCCTACTGAGTGGTACAAAAACCTGTGAAGACGTTTGGCGGCATTTCAAGCAACCCCTTCAGTTACATACGCTCTCTGCTGATGACGGCCGAAAGCCAGAAACACGTGTCCAGAGATACGGCAATCGCTGCACCTACCTTAGGTGAAAGACTTTCTACAGCGATACGGCACTTGCTGCACCTACTAAGGGTGAATAATTTTTTGAAAAATTCTTGCTATTTATATTTAAATGACTGCATTTACTATGATGCCTTGGGGCTATTTTCCGCTTGAATGCAAGGCGGTGTGCTCCCTTTTTCTTTTTGGATGTCTAAATGACGGCTCCCGTGAGCCTCTTGCTGACGAGCACTGGCGATGTACCTGTGTGCCTACTGAGTGTTACAAAAACCTGTGAAGACGTTTGGCGGCATTTCAAGCGACCCCTTCAGTTACATACGCTCTCTGCTGATGACGGCCGAAAGCCAGAAACAGGTGTCCAGAGATACGGCACTCGCTGCACCTACCTTAGGTGAAAGACTTTCTACAGCGATACGCCACTTGCTGCACCTACTAAGGGTGAATCATTTTTTGAAAAATTCTTGCTATTTATATTTAAATGACTGCATTTACTATGATGCCTTGGGGCTTTTTCCGCTTGAATGCAAGGCAGTGTGCTCCCTTTTTCTTTTTGGATGCCTAAATGACGGCTCCCGTTAGCCTCTTGCTGACGAGCACTGGCGATGCACCTGTGTGCCTACTGAGTGGTACAAAAACCTGTGAAGACGTTTGGCGGCATTTCAAGCGACCCCTTCAGTTACATACGCTCTCTGCTGATGACGGCCGAAAGCCAGAAACACGTGTCCAGAGATACGGCACTTGCTGCACTTACCTTAGGTGAAAGACTTTCTACAGCGATACGGCACTTGCTGCACCTACTAAGGGTGAATAATTTTTTTTTAAATTCTTGCTATTTATATTTAAATGACTGCATTTACAATGATGCCTTGGGGCTATTTTCCGCTTGAATGCAAGGCAGTGTGCTCCCTTTTTCTTTCTGGATGTCTAAATGACGGCTCCCGTGAGCCTCTTGCTGACGAGCACTGGCGATGCACCTGTGTGCCTACTGAGTGGTACAAAAACCTGTGAAGCCGTTTGGCGGCATTTCAAGCAACCCCTTCAGTTACATACACTCTCTGCTGATGACGGCCGAAAGCCAGAAACACGTGTCCAGAGATACGGCACTCGCTGCACCTACCTAAGGTGAAAGACTTTCTACAGCGATACGGCACTTGCTGCACCTACTAAGGGTGAATAATTTTTTGAAAAATTCTTGCTATTTATATTTAAATGACTGCATTTACTATGATGCCTTGGGGCTATTTTCCGCTTTAATGCAAGGCAGTGTGCTCCCTTTTTCTTTTTGGATGTCTAAATGACGGCTCCCGTGAGCCTCTTGCTGACGAGCACTGGCGATGCACCTGTGTGCCTACTGAGTGGTACAAAAGCCTGTGAAGACGTTTGGCGGCATTTCAAGCGACCCCTTCAGTTACATACGCTCTCTGCTGATGACGGCCGAAAGCCAGAAACACGTGTCCAGAGATCCGGCACTCGCTGCACCTACCTTAGGTGAAAGACTTTCTACAGCGATACGGCACTTTCTGCACCTACTAAGGGTGAATAATTTTTTGAAAAATTCTTGCTATTTATATTTAAATGACTGCATTTACTATGATGCCTTGGGGCTATTTTCCGCTTGAATGCAAGGCAGTGTGCTCCCTTTTTCTTTTTGGATGTCTAAATGACGGCTCCCGTGAGCCTCTTGCTGACGAGCACTGGCGATGTACCTGTGTGCCTACTGAGTGTTACAAAAACCTGTGAAGACGTTTGGCGGCATTTCAAGCGACCCCTTCAGTTACATACGCTCTCTGCTGATGACGGCCGAAAGCCAGAAACAGGTGTCCAGAGATACGGCACTCGCTGCACCTACCTTAGGTGAAAGACTTTCTACAGCGATACGCCACTTGCTGCACCTACTAAGGGTGAATCATTTTTTGAAAAATTCTTGCTATTTATATTTAAATGACTGCATTTACTATGATGCCTTGGGGCTTTTTCCGCTTGAATGCAAGGCAGTGTGCTCCCTTTTTCTTTTTGGATGTCTAAATGACGGCTCCCGTTAGCCTCTTGCTGACGAGCACTGGCGATGCACCTGTGTGCCTACTGAGTGGTACAAAAACCTGTGAAGACGTTTGGCGGCATTTCAAGCGACCCCTTCAGTTACATACGCTCTCTGCTGATGACGGCCAAAAGCCAGAAACACGTGTCCAGAGATACGGCACTCGCTGCACCTACCTTAGGTGAAAGACTTTCTACAGCGATACGGCACTTGCTGCACCTACTAAGGGTGAATAATTTTTTGACAAATTCTTGCTATTTATATTTAAATGACTGCATTTACTATGATGCCTTGGGGCTATTTTCCGCTTTAATGCAAGGCAGTGTGCTCCCTTTTTCTTTTTGGATGTCTAAATGACGGCTCCCGTGAGCCTCTTGCTGACGAGCACTGGCGATGCACCTGTGTGCCTACTGAGTGGTACAAAAGCCTGTGAAGACGTTTGGCGGCATTTCAAGCGACCCCTTCAGTTACATACGCTCTCTGCTGATGACGGCCGAAAGCCAGAAACACGTGTCCAGAGATCCGGCACTCGCTGCACCTACCTTAGGTGAAAGACTTTCTACAGCGATACGGCACTTGCTGCACCTACTAAGGGTGAATAATTTTTTGAAAAATTCTTGCTATTTATATTTAAATGACTGCATTTACTATGATGCCTTGGGGCTATTTTCCGCTTGAATGCAAGGCAGTGTGCTCCCTTTTTCTTTTTGGATGTCTAAATGACGGCTCCCGTGAGCCTCTTGCTGACGAGCACTGGCGATGCACCTGTGTGCCTACTGAGTGGTACAAAAACCTGTGAAGACGTTTGGCGGCATTTCAAGCGACCCCTTCAGTTACATACGCTCTCTGCTGATGACGGCCGAAAGCCAGAAACACGTGTCCAGATATACGGCACTCGCTGCACCTACCTTAGGTGAAAGACTTTCTACAGCGATACGGCACTTGCTGCACCTAGTAAGGGTGAATAATTTTTTGAAAAATTCTTGCTATTTATATTTAAATGACTGCATTTACTATGATGCCTTGGGGCTATTTTCCGCTTGAATGCAAGGCAGTGTGCTCCCTTTTTCTTTTTGGATGTCTAAATGATGGCTCCCGTGAGCCTCTTGCTGACGAGCACTGGCGATGCACCTGTGTGCCTACTGAGTGGTACAAAAACCCGTGAAGACTATTGGCGGCATTTCAAGCGTCCCCTTCAGTTACATACGCTCTCTGCTGATGACGGCCAAAAGCCAGAAACATGTGTCCAGAGATACGGCACTCGCTGCACCTACCTTAGGTGAAGACTTTCTACAGCGATACGACACTTGCTGCACCTACTAAGGGTGAATAATTTTTTGAAAAATTCTTGCTATTTATATTTAAATGACTGCATTTACTATGATGCCTTGGGGCTATTTTCCGCTTGAATGCAAGGCAGTGTGCTCCCTTTTTCTTTTTGGATGTCTAAATGACGGCTCCCGTGAGCCTCTTGCTGACGAGCACTGGCGATGCACCTGTGTGCCTACTGAGTGGTACAAAAACCCGTGAAGACGTTTGGCGGCATTTCAAGCAACCCCTTCAGTTACATACGCTCTCTGCTGATGACGGCCGAAAGCCAGAAACACGTGTCCAGAGATACTGCACTCGCTGCACCTACCTTAGGTGAAAGACTTTCTACAGCGATACGGCACTTGCTGCACCTACTAAGGGTGAATAATTTTTTGCAATATTCTTGCTATTTATATTTAAATGACTGCATTTACTATGATGCCTTGGGGCTATTTTCCGCTTGAATGAAAGGCAGTGTGCTCCCTTTTTCTTTTTGGATGTCTAAATGACGGCTCCCGTGAGCCTCTTGCTGACGAGCACTGGCGATGCACCTGTGTGCCTACTGAGTGGTACAAAAACCTGTGAAGACGTTTGGCGGCATTTCAAGCGACCCCTTCAGTTACATACGCTCTCTGCTGATGACGGCTGAAAGCCAGAAACACGTGTCCAGAGATACAGCACTCGCTGCACCTACCTTAGGTGAAAGACTTTCTACAGCGATACGGCACTTGCTGCACCTACTAAGGGTGAATAATTTTTTGAAAAATTCTTGCTATTTATATTTAAATGACTGCATTTACTATGATGCCTTGGGGCTATTTTCCGCTTGAATGCAAGGCAGTGTGCTCCCTTTTTCTTTTTGGATGTCTAAATGACGGCTCCCGTGAGCCTCTTGCTGACGAGCACTGGCGATGCACCTGTGTGCCTACTGAGTGGTACAAAAACCTGTAAAGACGTTTGGCGGCATTTCAAGCGACCCCTTCAGTTACATACGCTCTCTGCTGATGACGCCGAAAGCCAGAAACACGTGTCCAGAGATACAGCACTCGCTGCACCTACCTTAGGTGAAAGACTTTCTACAGCGATACGGCACTTGCTGCACCTTCTACGGGTGAATAATTTTTTGAAAAATTCTTGCTATTTATATTTAAATGACTGCATTTACTATGATGCCTTGGGGCTATTTTCCGCTTGAATGCAAGGCAGTGTGCTCCCTTTTTCTTTTTGGATGTCTAAATGACGGCTCCCGTGAGCCTCTTGCTGACGAGCACTGGCGATGCACCTGTGTGCCTACTGAGTGGTACAAAAACCTGTGAAGACGTTTGGCGGCATTTCAAGCTACCCCTTCAGTTACATACGCTCTCTGCTGATGACGGCCGAAAGCCAGAAACACGTGTCCAGAGATACGGCACTCGCTGCACCTACCTTAGGTGAAAGACTTTCTACAGCGATACGGCACTTGCTGCACCTAGTAAGGGTGAATAATTTTTTGAAAAATTCTTGCTATTTATATTTAAATGACTGCATTTACTATGATGCCTTGGGGCTAGTTTCCGCTTGAATGCAAGGCAGTGTGCTCCCTTTTTCTTTTTGGATGTCTAAATGACGGCTCCCGTGAGCCTCTTGCTGACGAGCACTGGCGATGCACCTGTGTGCCTACTGAGTGGTACAAAAACCTGTGAAGACGTTGGCGGCATTTCAAGCGACCCCTTCAATTACATACGCTCTCTGCTGATGACGGCCGAAAAGCAGAAACACGTGTCCAGAGATACGGCACTCGCTGCACCTACCTTAGGTGAAAGACTTTCTACAGCGATACGGCACTTGCTGCACCTACTAAGGGTGAATAATTTTTTGAAAAATTCTTGCTATTTATATTTAAATGACTGCATTTACTATGATGCCTTGGGGCTATTTTCCGCTTGAATGCAAGGCAGTGTGCTCCCTTTTTCTTTTTGGATGTCTAAATGACGGCTCCCTTGAGCCTCTTGCTGACGAGCACTGGCGATGCACCTGTGTGCCTACTGAGTGGTACAAAAACCTGTGAAGACGTTTGGCGGCATTTCAAGCGACCCCTTCAGTTACATACGCACTCTGCTGATGACGGCCGACAGCCAGAAACACATGTCCAGAGATACGGCACTCGCTGCACCTACCTTAGGTGAAACACTTTCTACAGCGATACAGCACTTGCTGCAACTACTAAGGGTGAATAATTTTTTGAAAAATTCTTGCTATTTATATTTAAATGACTGCATTTACTATGATGCCTTGGGGCTTTTTCCGCTTGAATGCAAGGCAGTGTGCTCCCTTTTTCTTTTTGGATGTCTAAATGACGGCTCCCGTGAGCCTCTTGCTGACGAGCACTGGCGATGCACCTGTGTGCCTACTGAGTGGTACAAAAACCTGTGAAGACGTTTGGCGGCATTTCAAGCGACCCCTTCAGTTACATACGCTCTCTGCTGATGACGGCCGAAAGCCAGAAACACGTGTCCAGAGATACGGTACTCGCTGCACCTACCTTAGGTGAAAGAATTTCTACAGCGATACGGCACTTGTTGCACCTACTAAGGGTGAATAATTTTTTGAAAAATTCTTGCTATTTATATTTAAATGACTGCATTTACTATGATGCCTTGGGGCTAATTTCCGCTTGAATGCAAGGCAGTGTGCTCCCTTTTTCTTTTTGGATGTCTAAATAACGGCTCCCGTGAGCCTCTTGCTGACGAGCACTGGCGATGCACCTGTGTGCCTACTGAGTGGTACAAAAACCTGTGAAGAAGTTTGGCGGCATTTCAAGCGACCCCTTCAGTTACATACGCTCTCTGCTGATGACGGCCGAAAGCCAGAAACATGTGTCCAGAGATACAGCACTCGCTGCACCTACCTTAGGTGAAAGACTTTCTACAGCGATACAGCACTTGCTGCACCTACTAAGGGTGAATAATTTTTTGAAAAATTCTTGCTATTTATATTTAAATGACTGCATTTACTATGATGCCTTGGGGCTTTTTCAGCTTGAATGCAAGGCAGTGTGCTCCCTTTTTCTTTTTGGATGTCTAAATGACGGCTCCCGTCAGCCTCTTGCTGACGAGCACTGGCGATGCACCTGTGTGCCTACTGAGTGGTACAAAAACCTGTGAAGACGTTTGGCGGCATTTCAAGCGACCCCTTCAGTTACATACGCTCTCTGCTGATGACGGCCGAAAGCCAGAAACACGTGTCCAGAGATACGGCACTCGCTGCACCTACCTTAGGTGAAAGACTTTCTACAGCGATACGGCACTTGCTGCACCTACTAAGGGTGAATAATTTTTTGAAAAATTCTTGCTATTTATATTTAAATGACTGCATTTACTATGATGCCTTGGGGCTATTTTCCGCTTGAATGCAAGGCAGTGTGCTCCATTTTTCTTTTTGGATGTCTAAATGACGGCTCCCGTGAGCCTTTTGCTGACGAGCACTGGCGATGCACCTGTGTGCCTACTGAGTGGTACAAAAACCTGTGAAGACGTTTGGCGGCATTTCAAGCAACCCCTTCAGTTACATATGCTCTCTGCTGGTGACGGCCGAAAGCCAGAAACACGTGTCCAGAGATACGGCACTCGCTGCACCTACCTTAGGTGAAAGACTTTCTACAGCGATACGGCACTTGCTGCACCTACTAAGGGTGAATAATTTTTTGAAAAATTCTTGCTATTTATATTTAAATGACTGCATTTACTATGATGCCTTGGGGCTATTTTCCGCTTGAATGCAAGGCAGTGTGCTCCCTTTTTCTTTTTGGATGTCTAAATGACGGCTCCCGTGAGCCTCTTGCTGACGAGCACTGGCGATGTACCTGTGTGCCTACTGAGTGGTACAAAAACCTGTGAAGACGTTTGGCGGCATTTCAAGCGACCCCTTCAGTTACATACGCTCTCTGCTGATGACGGCCGACAGCCAGAAACACGTGTCCAGAGATACGGCACTCGCTGCACCTACCTTAGGTGAAAGACTTTCTACAGCGATACGGCACTTGCTGCACCTACTAAGGGTGAATAATTTTTTGAAAAATTCTTGCTATTTATATTTAAATGACTGCATTTACTATGATGCCTTTGGGCTATTTTCCGCTTGAATGCAAGGCAGTGTGCTCCCTTTTTCTTTTTGGATGTCTAAATGACGGCTCCCGTGAGCCTCTTGCTGACGAACACTGGCGATGCACCTGTGTGCCTACTGAGTGGTACAAAAACCTGTGAAGACGTTTGGCGGCATTTCAAGCAACCCCTTCAGTTACATACGCTCTCTGCTGATGACGGCCGAAAGCCAGAAACACGTGTCCAGAGATACGGCAATCGCTGCACCTACCTTAGGTGAAAGACTTTCTACAGCGATACGCACTTGCTGCACCTACTAAGGGTGAATAATTTTTTGAAAAATTCTTGCTATTTATATTTAAATGACTGCATTTACTATGATGCCTTGGGGCTATTTTCCGCTTGAATGCAAGGCAGTGTGCTCCCTTTTTCTTTTTGGATGTCTAAATGACGGCTCCCGTGAGCCTCTTGCTGACGAGCACTGGCGATGTACCTGTGTGCCTACTGAGTGTTACAAAAACCTGTGAAGACGTTTGGCGGCATTTCAAGCGACCCCTTCAGTTACATACGCTCTCTGCTGATGACGGCCGAAAGCCAGAAACAGGTGTCCAGAGATACGGCACTCGCTGCACCTACCTTAGGTGAAAGACTTTCTACAGCGATACGCCACTTGCTGCACCTACTAAGGGTGAATCATTTTTTGAAAAATTCTTGCTATTTATATTTAAATGACTGCATTTACTATGATGCCTTGGGGCTTTTTCCGCTTGAATGCAAGGCAGTGTGCTCCCTTTTTCTTTTTGGATGTCTAAATGACGGCTCCCGTTAGCCTCTTGCTGACGAGCACTGGCGATGCACCTGTGTGCCTACTGAGTGGTACAAAAACCTGTGAAGACGTTTGGCGGCATTTCAAGCGACCCCTTCAGTTACATACGCTCTCTGCTGATGACGGCCGAAAGCCAGAAACACGTGTCCAGAGATACGGCACTCGCTGCACTTACCTTAGGTGAAAGACTTTCTACAGCGATACGGCACTTGCTGCACCTACTAAGGGTGAATAATTTTTTTTAAAATTCTTGCTATTTATATTTAAATGACTGCATTTACAATGATGCCTTGGGGCTATTTTCCGCTTGAATGCAAGGCAGTGTGCTCCCTTTTTCTTTCTGGATGTCTAAATGACGGCTCCCGTGAGCCTCTTGCTGACGAGCACTGGCGATGCACCTGTGTGCCTACTGAGTGGTACAAAAACCTGTGAAGCCGTTTGGCGGCATTTCAAGCAACCCCTTCAGTTACATACACTCTCTGCTGATGACGGCCGAAAGCCAGAAACACGTGTCCAGAGATACGGCACTCGCTGCACCTACCTAAGGTGAAAGACTTTCTACAGCGATACGGCACTTGCTGCACCTACTAAGGGTGAATAATTTTTTGAAAAATTCTTGCTATTTATATTTAAATGACTTCATTTACTATGATGCCTTGGGGCTATTTTCCGCTTTAATGCAAGGCAGTGTGCTCCCTTTTTCTTTTTGGATGTCTAAATGACGGCTCCCGTGAGCCTCTTGCTGACGAGCACTGGCGATGCACCTGTGTGCCTACTGAGTGGTACAAAAGCCTGTGAAGACGTTTGGCGGCATTTCAAGCGACCCCTTCAGTTACATACGCTCTCTGCTGATGACGGCCGAAAGCCAGAAACACGTGTCCAGAGATCCGGCACTCGCTGCACCTACCTTAGGTGAAAGACTTTCTACAGCGATACGGCACTTTCTGCACCTACTAAGGGTGAATAATTTTTTGAAAAATTCTTGCTATTTATATTTAAATGACTGCATTTACTATGATGCCTTGGGGCTATTTTCCGCTTGAATGCAAGGCAGTGTGCTCCCTTTTTCTTTTTGGATGTCTAAATGACGGCTCCCGTGAGCCTCTTGCTGACGAGCACTGGCGATGCACCTGTGTGCCTACTGAGTGGTACAAAAACCTGTGAAGACGTTTGGCGGCATTTCAAGCGACCCCTTCAGTTACATACGCTCTCTGCTGATGACGGCCGAAAGCCAGAAACACGTGTCCAGATATACGGCACTCGCTGCACCTACCTTAGGTGAAAGACTTTCTACAGCGATACGGCACTTGCTGCACCTAGTAAGGGTGAATAATTTTTTGAAAAATTCTTGCTATTTATATTTAAATGACTGCATTTACTATGATGCCTTGGGGCTATTTTCCGCTTGAATGCAAGGCAGTGTGCTCCCTTTTTCTTTTTGGATGTCTAAATGACGGCTCCCGTGAGCCTCTTGCTGACGAGCACTGGCGATGCACCTGTGTGCCTACTGAGTGGTACAAAAACCCGTGAAGACTATTGGCGGCATTTCAAGCGTCCCCTTCAGTTACATACGCTCTCTGCTGATGACGGCCAAAAGCCAGAAACACGTGTCCAGAGATACGGCACTCGCTGCACCTACCTTAGGTGAAAGACTTTCTACAGCGATACGGCACTTGCTGCACCTACTAAGGGTGAATAATTTTTTGAAAAATTCTTGCTATTTATATTTAAATTACTGCATTTACTATGATGCCTTGGGGCTATTTTCCGCTTGAATGCAAGGCAGTGTGCTCCCTTTTTCTTTTTGGATGTCTAAATGACGGCTCCGGTGAGCCTCTTGCTGACGAGCACTGGCGATGCACCTGTGTGCCTACTGAGTGGTACAAAAACCTGTGAAGACGTTTGGCGGCATTTCAAGCGACCCCTTCAGTTACATACGCTCTCTGCTGATGACGTCCGAAAGCCAGAAACACGTGTCCAGAGATACGGCAATCGCTGCACCTACCTTAGGTGAAAGACTTTCTACAGCGATACGGCACTTGCTGCACCTACTAAGGGTGAATACTTTTTTGAAAAATTCTTGCTATTTATATTTAAATGACTGCATTTACTATGATGCCTTGGGGCTATTTTCCGCTTGAATGCAAGGCAGTGTGCTCCCTTTTTCTTTTTGGATGTCTAAATGACGGCTCCCGTGAGCCTTTGCTGACGAGCACTGGCGATGTACCTGTGTGCCTACTGAGTGTTACAAAAACCTGTGAAGACGTTTGGCGGCATTTCAAGCGACCCCTTCAGTTACATACGCTCTCTGCTGATGACGGCCGAAAGCCAGAAAAAGGTGTCCAGAGATACGGCACTCGCTGCACCTACCTTAGGTGAAAGACTTTCTACAGCGATACGCCACTTGCTGCACCTACTAAGGGTGAATCATTTTTTGAAAAATTCTTGCTATTTATATTTAAATGACTGCATTTACTATGATGCCTTGGGGCTTTTTCCGCTTGAATGCAAGGCAGTGTGCTCCCTTTTTCTTTTTGGATGTCTAAATGACGGCTCCCGTTAGCCTCTTGCTGACAAGCACTGGCGATGCACCTGTGTGCCTACTGAGTGGTACAAAAACCTGTGAAGACGTTTGGCGGCATTTCAAGCGACCCCTTCAGTTACATACGCTCTCTGCTGATGACGGCCGAAAGCCAGAAACACGTGTCCAGAGATACGGCACTCGCTGCACCTACCTTAGGTGAAAGACTTTCTACAGCAATACGGCACTTGCTGCACCTACTAAGGGTGAATAATTTTTTGAAAAATTCTTGCTATTTATATTTAAATGACTGCATTTACTATGATGCCTTGGGGCTATTTTCCGCTTGAATGCAAGGCAGTGTGCTCCCTTTTTCTTTTTGGATGTCTAAATGACGGCTCCCGTGAGCCTCTTGCTGACGAGCACTGGCGATGCACCTGTGTGCCTACTGAGTGGTACAAAAGCCTGTGAAGACGTTTGGCGGCATTTCAAGCGACCCCTTCAGTTACATACGCTCTCTGCTGATGACGGCCGAAAGCCAGAAACACGTGTCCAGAGATACGGCACTCGCTGCACCTACCTTAGGTGAAAGACTTTCTACAGCGATACGGCACTTGCTGCACCTACTAAGGGTGAATAATTTTTTGAAAAATTCTTGCTATTTATATTTAAATGACTGCATTTACTATGATGCCTTGGGGCTATTTTCCGCTTGAATGCAAGGCAGTGTGCTCCCTTTTTCTTTTTGGATGTCTAAATGACGGCTCCCGTGAGCCTCTTGCTGACGAGCACTGGCGATGCACCTGTGTGCCTACTGAGTGGTACAAAAACCTGTGAAGACGTTTGGCGGCATTTCAAGCGACCCCTTCAGTTACATACGCTCTCTGCTGATGACGGCCGAAAGCCAGAAACACGTGTCCAGAGATACGGCACTCGCTGCACCTACCTTAGGTGAAAGACTTTCTACAGCGATACGGCACTTGCTGCACCTACTAAGGGTGAATAATTTTTTGAAAAATTCTTGCTATTTATATTTAAATGACTGCATTTACTATGATGCCTTGGGGCTATTTTCCGCTTGAATGCAAGGCAGTGTGCTCCCTTTTTCTTTTTGGATGTCTAAATGACGGCTCCGGTGAGCCTCTTGCTGACGAGCACTGGCGATGCACCTGTGTGCCTACTGAGTGGTACAAATACCTGTGAAGACGTTTGGCGGCATTTCAAGCGACCCCTTCAGTTACATACGCTCTCTGCTGATGACGGCCGAAAGCCAGAAACACGTGTCCAGAGATACGGCACTCGCTGCACCTACCTTAGGTGAAAGACTTTCTACAGCGATACGGCACTTGCTGCACCTACTAAGGGTGAATAATTTTTTGAAAAATTCTTGCTATTTATATTTAAATGACTGCATTTACTATGATGCCTTGGGGCTATTTTCCGCTTGAATGCAAGGCAGTGTGCTCCCTTTTTCTTTTTGGATGTCTAAATGACGGCTCCGGTGAGCCTCTTGCTGACGAGCACTGGCGATGCACCTGTGTGCCTACTGAGTGGTACAAAAACCTGTGAAGACGTTTGGCGGCATTTCAAGCGACCCCTTCAGTTACATACGCTCTCTGCTGATGACGGCCGAAAGCCAGAAACACGTGTCCAGAGATACGGCAATCGCTGCACCTACCTTAGGTGAAAGACTTTCTACAGCGATACGGCACTTGCTGCACCTACTAAGGGTGAATAATTTTTTGAAAAATTCTTGCTATTTATATTTAAATGACTGCATTTACTATGATGCCTTGGGGCTATTTTCCGCTTGAATGCAAGGCAGTGTGCTCCCTTTTTCTTTTTGGATGTCTAAATGACGGCTCCCGTGAGCCTCTTGCTGACGAGCACTGGCGATGTACCTGTGTGCCTACTGAGTGTTACAAAAACCTGTGAAGACGTTTGGCGGCATTTCAAGCGACCCCTTCAGTTACATACGCTCTCTGCTGATGACGGCCGAAAGCCAGAAAAAGGTGTCCAGAGATACGGCACTCGCTGCACCTACCTTAGGTGAAAGACTTTCTACAGCGATACGCCACTTGCTGCACCTACTAAGGGTGAATCATTTTTTGAAAAATTCTTGCTATTTATATTTAAATGACTGCATTTACTATGATGCCTTGGGGCTTTTTCCGCTTGAATGCAAGGCAGTGTGCTCCCTTTTTCTTTTTGGATGTCTAAATGACGGCTCCCGTTAGCCTCTTGCTGACGAGCACTGGCGATGCACCTGTGTGCCTACTGAGTGGTACAAAAACCTGTGAAGACGTTTGGCGGCATTTCAAGCGACCCCTTCAGTTACATACGCTCTCTGCTGATGACGGCCGAAAGCCAGAAACACGTGTCCAGAGATACGGCACTCGCTGCACCTACCTTAGGTGAAAGACTTTCTACAGCGATACGGCACTTGCTGCACCTACTAAGGGTGAATAATTTTTTGAAAAATTCTTGCTATTTATATTTAAATGACTGCATTTACTATGATGCCTTGGGGCTTTTTCCGCTTGAATGCAAGGCAGTGTGCTCCCTTTTTCTTTTTGGATGTCTAAATGACGGCTCCCGTGAGCCTCTTGCTGACGAGCACTGGCGATGCACCTGTGTGCCTACTGAGTGGTACAAAAACCTGTGAAGACGTTTGGCGGCATTTCAAGCGACCCCTTCAGTTACATACGCTCTCTGCTGATGACGGCCGAAAGCCAGAAACACGTGTCCAGAGATACGGCACTCGCTGCACCTACCTTAGGTGAAAGACTTTCTACAGCGATACGGCACTTGCTGCACCTACTAAGGGTGAATAATTTTTTGAAAAATTCTTGCTATTTATATTTAAATGACTGCATTTACTATGATGCCTTGGGGCTATTTTCCGCTTGAATGCAAGGCAGTGTGCTCCCTTTTTCTTTTTGGATGTCTAAACGACGGCTCCCGTGAGCCTCTTGCTGACGAGCACTGGCGATGCACCTGTGTGCCTACTGAGTGGTACAAAAGCCTGTGAAGACTTTTGGCGGCATTTCAAGCGACCCCTTCAGTTACATACGCTCTCTGCTGATGACGGCCGAAAGCCAGAAACAAGTGTCCAGAGATACGGCACTCGCTGCACCTACCTTAGGTGAAAGACTTTCTACAGCGATACGGCACTTGCTGCACCTACTAAGGGTGAATAATTTTTTGAAAAATTCTTGCTATTTATATTTAAATGACTGCATTTACTATGATGCCTTGGGGCTATTTTCCGCTTGAATGCAAGGCAGTGTGCTCCCTTTTTCTTTTTGGATGTCTAAATGACGGCTCCCGTGAGCCTCTTGCTGACGAGCACTGGCGATGCACCTGTGTGCCTACTGAGTGGTACAAAAACCTGTGAAGACGTTTGGCGGCATTTCAAGCGACCCCTTCAGTTACATACGCTCTCTGCTGATGACGGCCGAAAGCCAGAAACACGTGTCAAGAGATACGGCACTCGCTGCACCTACCTTAGGTGAAAGACTTTCTACAGCGATACGGCACTTGCTGCACCTACTAAGGGTGAATAATTTTTTGAAAAATTCTTGCTATTTATATTTAAATGACTGCATTTACTATGATGCCTTGGGGCTATTTTCCGCTTGAATGCAAGGCAGTGTGCTCCCTTTTTCTTTTTGGATGTCTAAATGACGGCTCCCGTGAGCCTCTTGCTGACGAGCACTGGCGATGCACCTGTGTGCCTACTGAGTGGTACAAAAACCCGTGAAGACGTTTGGCGGCATTTCAAGCGACCCCTTCAGTTACATACGCTCTCTGCTGATGACGGCCGAAAGCCAGAAACACGTGTCCAGAGATACGGCACTCGCTGCACCTACCTTAGGTGAAAGACTTTCTACAGCGATACGGCACTTGCTGCACCTACTAAGGGTGAATACTTTTTTGAAAAATTCTTGCTATTTATATTTAAATGACTGCATTTACTATGATGCCTTGGGGCTATTTTCCGCTTGAATGCAAGGCAGTGTGCTCCCTTTTTCTTTTTGGATGTCTAAATGACGGCTCCGGTGAGCCTCTTGCTGACGAGCACTGGCGATGCACCTGTGTGCCTACTGAGTGGTACAAAAACCTGTGAAGACGTTTGGCGGCATTTCAAGCGACCCCTTCAGTTACATACGCTCTCTGCTGATGACGGCCGAAAGCCAGAAACACGTGTCCAGAGATACGGCACTCGCTGCACCTACCTTAGGTGAAAGACTTTCTACAGCGATACAGCACTTGCTGCACCTACTAAGGGTGAATAATTTTTTGAAAAATTCTTGCTATTTATATTTAAATGACTGCATTTACTATGATGCCTTGGGGCTATTTTCTGTTTGAATGCAAGGCAGTGTGCTCCCTTTTTCTTTTTGGATGTCTAAATGACAGCTCCCGTGAGCCTCTTGCTGACGAGCACTGGCGATGCACCTGTGTGCCTACTGAGTGGTACAAAAACCTGTGAAGACGTTTGGCGGCATTTCAAGCAACCCCTTCAGTTACATACGCTCTCTGCTGATGACGGCCGAAAGCCAGAAACACGTGTCCAGAGATACGGCACTCGCTGCACCTACCTTAGGTGAAAGAATTTCTACAGCGATACGGCACTTGCTGCACCTACTAAGGGTGAATAATTTTTTGAAAAATTCTTGCTATTTATATTTAAATGACTGCATTTACTATGATGCCTTGGGGCTATTTTCCGCTTGAATGCAAGGCAGTGTGCTCCCTTTTTCTTTTTGGATGTCTAAATGACGGCTCCCGTGAGCCTATTGCTGACGAGCACTGGCGATGCACCTGTGTGCCTACTGAGTGGTACAAAAACCTGTGAAGACGTTTGGCGGCATTTCAAGCGACCCCTTCAGTTACATACGCTCTCTGCTGATGACGGCCGAAAGCCAGAAACACGTGTCCAGAGATACGGCACTCGCTGCACCTACCTTAGGTGAAAGACTTTCTACAGCGATACGGCACTTGCTGCACCTACTAAGGGTGAATAATTTTTTGAAAAATTCTTGCTATTTATATTTAAATGACTGCATTTACTATGATGCCTTGGGGCTATTTTCCGCTTGAATGAAAGGCAGTGTGCTCCCTTTTTCTTTTTGGATGTCTAAATGACGGCTCCCGTGAGCCTCTTGCTGATGAGCACTGGCGATGCACCTGTGTGCCTACTGAGTGGTACAAAAACCTGTGAAGACGTTTGGCGGCATTTCAAGCGACCCCTTCAGTTATATACCCTCTCTGCTGATGACAGCCGAAAGCCAGAAACACGTGTCCAGAGATACGGCACTCGCTGCACCTACCTTAGGTGAAAGACTTTCTACAGCGATACGGCACTTGCTGCACCTACTAAGGGTGAATAATTTTTTGAAAAATTCTTGCTATTTATATTTAAATGACTGCATTTACTATGATGCCTTGGGGCTATTTTCCGCTTGAATGCAAGGCAGTGTGCTCCCTTTTTCTTTTTGGATGTCTAAATGACGGCTCCCGTGAGCCTCTTGCTGACGAGCACTGGCGATGCACCTGTGTGCCTACTGAGTGGTACAAAAACCTGTGAAGACGTTTGGCGGCATTTCAAGCGACCCCTTCAGTTACATACGCTCTCTGCTGATGACTGCCGAAAGCCAGAAACACGTGTCCAGAGATACGGCACTCGCTGCACCTACCTTAGGTGAAAGACTTTCTACAGCGATACGGCACTTGCTCCACCTACTAAGGGTGAATAATTTTTTGAAAAATTCTTGCTATTTATATTTAAATGTCTGCATTTACTATGATGCCTTGGGGCTATTTTCCGCTTGAATGCAAGGCAGTGTGCTCCCTTTTTCTTTTTGGATTTCTAAATGACGGCTCCCGTGAGCCTCTTGCTGACGAGCACTGGCGATGCACCTGTGTGCCTACTGAGTGGTACAAAAACCTGTGAAGACGTTTGGTGGCATTTCAAGCAACCCCTTCAGTTACATACGCTCTCTGCTGATGACGGCCAAAAGCCAGAAACACGTGTCCAGAGATACGGCACTCGCTGCACCTACCTTAGGTGAAAGACTTTCTACAGCGATACGGCACTTGCTGCACCTACTAAGGGTGAATAATTTTTTTAAAATTCTTGCTATTTATATTTAAATGACTGCATTTACTATGATGCCTTGGGGGTTTTTCCGCTTGAATGCAAGGCAGTGTGCTCCCTTTTTCTTTTTGGATGTCTAAATGACGGCTCCCGTGAGCCTCTTGCTGACGAGCACTGGCGATGCACCTGTGTGCCTACGGAGTGGTTCAAAAACCTGTGAAGATGTTTGGCGGCATTTCAAGCGACCCCTTCAGTTACATACGCTCTCTGCTGATGATGGCCGAAAGCCAGAAACACGTGTCCAGAGATACGGCACTCGCTGCACCTACCTTAGGTGAAAGACTTTCTACAGCGATACGGCACTTGCTGCACCTACTAAGGGTGAATAATTTTTTGAAAAATTCTTGCTATTTATATTTAAATGACTGCATTTACTATGATGCCTTGGGGCTATTTTCCGTTTGAATGCAAGGCAGTGTGCTCCCTTTTTCTTTTTGGATGTCTAAATGACAGCTCCCGTGAGCCTCTTGCTGACGAGCACTGGCGATGCACCTGTGTGCCTACTGAGTGGTACAAAAACCTGTGAAGACGTTTGGCGGTATTTCAAGCAACCCCTTCAGTTACATACGCTCTCTGCTGATGACGGCCGAAAGCCAGAAACACGTGTCCAGAGATACGGCACTCGCTGCACCTACCTTAGGTGAAAGAATTTCTACAGCGATACGGCACTTGCTGCACCTACTAAGGGTGAATAATTGTTTGAAAAATTCTTGCTATTTATATTTAAATGACTGCATTTACTATGATGCCTTGGGGCTATTTTCCGCTTGAATGCAAGGCAGTGTGCTCCCTTTTTCTTTTTGGATGTCTAAATGACGGCTCCCGTGAGCCTCTTGCTGACGAGCACTGGCGATGCACCTGTGTGCCTACTGAGTGGTACAAAAACCTGGGAAGACGTTTGGCGGCATTTCAAGCGACCCCTTCAGTTACATACGCTCTCTGCTGATGACGGTCGAAAGCCAGAAACACGTGTCCAGAGATACGGCACTCGCTGCACCTACCTTAGGTGAAAGACTTTCTACAGCGATACGGCACTTGCTGCACCTACTAAGGGTGAATAATTTTTTGAAAAATTCTTGCTATTTATATTTAAATGACTGCATTTACTATGATGCCTTGGGGCTATTTTCCGCTTGAATGAAAGGCAGTGTGCTCCCTTTTTCTTTTTGGATGTCTAAATGACGGCTCCCGTGAGCCTCTTGCTGATGAGCACTGGCGATGCACCTGTGTGCCTACTGAGTGGTACAAAAACCTGTGAAGACGTTTGGCGGCATTTCAAGCGACCCCTTCAGTTATATACGCTCTCTGCTGATGACAGCCGAAAGCCAGAAACACGTGTCCAGAGATACGGCACTCGCTGCACCTACCTTAGGTGAAAGACTTTCTACAGCGATACGGCACTTGCTGCACCTACTAAGGGTGAATAATTTTTTGAAAAATTCTTGCTATTTATATTTAAATGACTGCATTTACTATGATGCCTTGGGGCTATTTTCCGCTTGAATGCAAGGCAGTGTGCTCCCTTTTTCTTTTTGGATGTCTAAATGACGGCTCCCGTGAGCCTCTTGCTGACGAGCACTGGCGATGCACCTGTGTGCCTACTGAGTGGTACAAAAACCTGTGAAGACGTTTGGCGGCATTTCAAGCGACCCCTTCAGTTACATACGCTCTCTGCTGATGACTGCCGAAAGCCAGAAACACGTGTCCAGAGATACGGCACTCGCTGCACCTACCTTAGGTGAAAGACTTTCTACAGCGATACGGCACTTGCTGCACCTACTAAGGGTGAATAATTTTTTGAAAAATTCTTGCTATTTATATTTAAATGTCTGCATTTACTATGATGCCTTGGGGCTATTTTCCGCTTGAATGCAAGGCAGTGTGCTCCCTTTTTCTTTTTGGATTTCTAAATGACGGCTCCCGTGAGCCTCTTGCTGACGAGCACTGGCGATGCACCTGTGTGCCTACTGAGTGGTACAAAAACCTGTGAAGACGTTTGGTGGCATTTCAAGCAACCCCTTCAGTTACATACGCTCTCTGCTGATGACGGCCGAAAGCCAGAAACACGTGTCCAGAGATACGGCACTCGCTGCACCTACCTTAGGTGAAAGACTTTCTACAGCGATACGGCACTTGCTGCACCTACTAAGGGTGAATAATTTTTTTTAAATTCTTGCTATTTATATTTAAATGACTGCATTTACTATGATGCCTTGGGGGTTTTTCCGCTTGAATGCAAGGCAGTGTGCTCCCTTTTTCTTTTTGGATGTCTAAATGACGGCTCCCGTGAGCCTCTTGCTGACGAGCACTGGCGATGCACCTGTGTGCCTACGGAGTGGTTCAAAAACCTGTGAAGATGTTTGGCGGCATTTCAAGCGACCCCTTCAGTTACATACGCTCTCTGCTGATGATGGCCGAAAGCCAGAAACACGTGTCCAGAGATACGGCACTCGCTGCACCTACCTTAGGTGAAAGACTTTCTACAGCGATACGGCACTTGCTGCACCTACTAAGGGTGAATAATTTTTTGAAAAATTCTTGCTATTTATATTTAAATGACTGCATTTACTATGATGCCTTGGGGCTATTTTCCGTTTGAATGCAAGGCAGTGTGCTCCCTTTTTCTTTTTGGATGTCTAAATGACAGCTCCCGTGAGCCTCTTGCTGACGAGCACTGGCGATGCACCTGTGTGCCTACTGAGTGGTACAAAAACCTGTGAAGACGTTTGGCGGTATTTCAAGCAACCCCTTCAGTTACATACGCTCTCTGCTGATGACGGCCGAAAGCCAGAAACACGTGTCCAGAGATACGGCACTCGCTGCACCTACCTTAGGTGAAAGAATTTCTACAGCGATACGGCACTTGCTGCACCTACTAAGGGTGAATAATTGTTTGAAAAATTCTTGCTATTTATATTTAAATGACTGCATTTACTATGATGCCTTGGGGCTATTTTCCGCTTGAATGCAAGGCAGTGTGCTCCCTTTTTCTTTTTGGATGTCTAAATGACGGCTCCCGTGAGCCTCTTGCTGACGAGCACTGGCGATGCACCTGTGTGCCTACTGAGTGGTACAAAAACCTGGGAAGACGTTTGGCGGCATTTCAAGCGACCCCTTCAGTTACATACGCTCTCTGCTGATGACGGTCGAAAGCCAGAAACACGTGTCCAGAGATACGGCACTCGCTGCACCTACCTTAGGTGAAAGACTTTCTACAGCGATACGGCACTTGCTGCACCTACTAAGGGTGAATAATTTTTTGAATAATTCTTGCTATTTATATTTAAATGACTGCATTTACTATGATGCCTTGGGGCTATTTTCCGCTTGAATGCAAGGCAGTGTGCTCCCTTTTTCTTTTTGGATGTCTAAATGACGGCTCCCGTGAGCCTCTTGCTGACGAGCACTGGCGATGTACCTGTGTGCCTACTGAGTGTTACAAAAACCTGTGAAGACGTTTGGCGGCATTTCAAGCGACCCCTTCAGTTACATACGCTCTCTGCTGATGACGGCCGAAAGCCAGAAAAAGGTGTCCAGAGATACGGCACTCGCTGCACCTACCTTAGGTGAAAGACTTTCTACAGCGATACGCCACTTGCTGCACCTACTAAGGGTGAATCATTTTTTGAAAAATTCTTGCTATTTATATTTAAATGACTGCATTTACTATGATGCCTTGGGGCTTTTTCCGCTTGAATGCAAGGCAGTGTGCTCCCTTTTTCTTTTTGGATGTCTAAATGACGGCTCCCGTTAGCCTCTTGCTGACGAGCACTGGCGATGCACCTGTGTGCCTACTGAGTGGTACAAAAACCTGTGAAGACGTTTGGCGGCATTTCAAGCGACCCCTTCAGTTACATACGCTCTCTGCTGATGACGGCCGAAAGCCAGAAACACGTGTCCAGAGATACGGCACTCGCTGCACCTACCTTAGGTGAAAGACTTTCTACAGCGATACGGCACTTGCTGCACCTACTAAGGGTGAATAATTTTTTGAAAAATTCTTGCTATTTATATTTAAATGACTGCATTTACTATGATGCCTTGGGGCTATTTTCCGCTTGAATGCAAGGCAGTGTGCTCCCTTTTTCTTTTTGGATGTCTAAATGACGGCTCCCGTGAGCCTCTTGCTGACGAGCACTGGCGATGCACCTGTGTGCCTACTGAGTGGTACAAAAGCCTGTGAAGACGTTTGGCGGCATTTCAAGCGACCCCTTCAGTTACATACGCTCTCTGCTGATGACGGCCGAAAGCCAGAAACACCGTGTCCAGAGATACGGCACTCGCTGCACCTACCTTAGGTGAAAGACTTTCTACAGCGATACGGCACTTGCTGCACCTACTAAGGGTGAATAATTTTTTGAAAAATTCTTGCTATTTATATTTAAATGACTGCATTTACTATGATGCCTTGGGGCTATTTTCCGCTTGAATGCAAGGCAGTGTGCTCCCTTTTTCTTTTTGGATGTCTAAATGACGGCTCCCGTGAGCCTCTTGCTGACGAGCACTGGCGATGCACCTGTGTGCCTACTGAGTGGTACAAAAACCTGTGAAGACGTTTGGCGGCATTTCAAGCGACCCCTTCAGTTACATACGCTCTCTGCTGATGACGGCCGAAAGCCAGAAACACGTGTCCAGAGATACGGCACTCGCTGCACCTACCTTAGGTGAAAGACTTTCTACAGCGATACGGCACTTGCTGCACCTACTAAGGGTGAATAATTTTTTGAAAAATTCTTGCTATTTATATTTAAATGACTGCATTTACTATGATGCCTTGGGGCTATTTTCCGCTTGAATGCAAGGCAGTGTGCTCCCTTTTTCTTTTTGGATGTCTAAATGACGGCTCCCGTGAGCCTCTTGCTGACGAGCACTGGCGATGCACCTGTGTGCCTACTGAGTGGTACAAAAACCCGTGAAGACGTTTGGCGGCATTTCAAGCGACCCCTTCAGTTACATACGCTCTCTGCTGATGACGGCCGAAAGCCAGAAACACGTGTCCAGAGATACGGCACTCGCTGCACCTACCTTAGGTGAAAGACTTTCTACAGCGATACGGCACTTGCTGCACCTACTAAGGGTGAATAATTTTTTGAAAAATTCTTGCTATTTATATTTAAATGACTGCATTTACTATGATGCCTTGGGGCTATTTTCCGCTTGAATGCAAGGCAGTGTGCTCCCTTTTTCTTTTTGGATGTCTAAATGACGGCTCCGGTGAGCCTCTTGCTGACGAGCACTGGCGATGCACCTGTGTGCCTACTGAGTGGTACAAAAACCTGTGAAGACGTTTGGCGGCATTTCAAGCGACCCCTTCAGTTACATACGCTCTCTGCTGATGACGGCCGAAAGCCAGAAACACGTGTCCAGAGATACCGCACTCGCTGCACCTACCTTAGGTGAAAGACTTTCTACAGCGATACAGCACTTGCTGCACCTACTAAGGGTGAATAACTTTTTGAAAAATTCTTGCTATTTATATTTAAATGACTGCATTTACTATGATGCCTTGGGGCTATTTTCCGTTTGAATGCAAGGCAGTGTTCTCCCTTTTTCTTTTTGGATTTCTAAATGACGGCTCCCGTGAGCCTCTTGCTGACGAGCACTGGCGATGCACCTGTGTGCCTACTGAGTGGTACAAAAACCTGTGAAGACGTTTGGTGGCATTTCAAGCAACCCCTTCAGTTACATACACTCTCTGCTGATGACGGCCGAAAGCCAGAAACACGTGTCCAGAGATACGGCACTCGCTGCACCTACCTTAGGTGAAAGACTTTCTACAGCGATACGGCACTTGCTGCACCTATTAAGGGTGAATAATTTTTTGAAAAATTCTTGCTATTTATATTTAAATGACTGCATTTACTATGATGCCTTGGGGCTATTTTCCGCTTGAATGCAAGGCAGTGTGCTCCCTTTTTCTTTTTGGATGTCTAAATGACGGCTCCCGTGAGCCTCTTGCTGACGAGCACTGGCGATGCACCTGTGTGCCTACTGAGTGGTACAAAAACCTGTGAAGACGTTTGGCGGCATTTCAAGCGACCCCTTCAGTTACATACGCTCTCTGCTGATGACGGCCGAAAGCCAGAAACACGTGTCCAGAGATACGGCACTCGCTGCACCTACCTTAGGTGAAAGACTTTCTACAGCGATACGGCACTTGCTGCACCTACTAAGGGTGAATAATTTTTTGAAAAATTCTTGCTATTTATATTTAAATGACTGCATTTACTATGATGCCTTGGGGCTATTTTCCGCTTGAATGCAAGGCAGTGTGCTCCCTTTTTCTTTTTGGATTTCTAAATGACGGCTCCCGTGAGCCTCTTGCTGACGAGCACTGGCGATGCACCTGTGTGCCTCCTGAGTGGTACAAAAACCTGTGAAGACGTTTGGTGGCATTTCAAGCAACCCCTTCAGTTACATACGCTCTCTGCTGATGACGGCCGAAAGCCAGAAACACGTGTCCAGAGATACGGCACTCGCTGCACCTACCTTAGGTGAAAGACTTTCTACAGCGATACGGCACTTGCTGCACCTACTAAGGGTGAATATTTTTTTGAAAAATTCTTGCTATTTATATTTAAATGACTGCATTTACTATGATGCCTTGGGGCTTTTTCCGCTTGAATGCAAGGCAGTGTGCTCCCTTTTTCTTTTTGGATGTCTAAATGACGGCTCCCGTGAGCCTCTTGCTGACGAGCACTGGCGATGCACCTGTGTGCCTACGGAGTGGTTCAAAAACCTGTGAAGATGTTTGGCGGCATTTCAAGCGACCCCTTCAGTTACATACGCTCTCTGCTGATGACGGCCGAAAGCCAGAAACACGTGTCCAGAGATACGGCACTCGCTGCACCTACCTTAGGTGAAAGCCTTTCTACAGCGATACGGCACTTGCTGCACCTACTAAGGGTGAATAATTTTTTGAAAAATTCTTGCTATTTATATTTAAATGACTGCATTTACTATGATGCCTTGGGGCTATTTTCCGCTTGAATGCAAGGCAGTGTGCTCCCTTTTTCTTTTTGGATGTCTAAATGACGGCTCCCGTGAGCCTCTTGCTGACGAGCACTGGCGATGCACCTGTGTGCCTACTGAGTGGTACAAAAACCTGTGAAGACGTTTGGCGGCATTTCAAGCGACCCCTTCAGTTACATACGCTCTCTGCTGATGACGGCCGAAAGCCAGAAACACGTGTCCAGAGATACGGCACTCGCTGCACCTACCTTAGGTGAAAGACTTTCTACAGCGATACGGCACTTGCTGCACCTACTAAGGGTGAATAATTTTTTGAAAAATTCTTGCTATTTATATTTAAATGACTGCATTTACTATGATGCCTTGGGGCTATTTTCCGCTTGAATGCAAGGCAGTGTACTCCCTTTTTCTTTTTGGATGTCTAAATGACGGCTCCGGTGAGCCTCTTGCTGACGAGCACTGGCGATGCACCTGTGTGCCTACTGAGTGGTACAAAAACCTGTGAAGACGTTTGGCGGCATTTCAAGCGACCCCTTCAGTTACATACGCTCTCTGCTGATGACGGCCGAAAGCCAGAAACACGTGTCCAGAGATACGGCAATCGCTGCACCTACCTTAGGTGAAAGACTTTCTACAGCGATACGGCACTTGCTGCACCTACTAAGGGTGAATAATTTTTTGAAAAATTCTTGCTATTTATATTTAAATGACTGCATTTACTATGATGCCTTGGGGCTATTTTCCGCTTGAATGCAAGGCAGTGTGCTCCCTTTTTCTTTTTGGATGTCTAAATGACGGCTCCCGTGAGCCTCTTGCTGACGAGCACTGGCGATGTACCTGTGTGCCTACTGAGTGTTACAAAAACCTGTGAAGACGTTTGGCGGCATTTCAAGCGACCCCTTCAGTTACATACGCTCTCTGCTGATGACGGCCGAAAGCCAGAAAAAGGTGTCCAGAGATACGGCACTCGCTGCACCTACCTTAGGTGAAAGACTTTCTACAGCGATACGCCACTTGCTGCACCTACTAAGGGTGAATCATTTTTTGAAAAATTCTTGCTATTTATATTTAAATGACTGCATTTACTATGATGCCTTGGGGCTTTTTCCGCTTGAATGCAAGGCAGTGTGCTCCCTTTTTCTTTTTGGATGTCTAAATGACGGCTCCCGTTAGCCTCTTGCTGACGAGCACTGGCGATGCACCTGTGTGCCTACTGAGTGGTACAAAAACCTGTGAAGACGTTTGGCGGCATTTCAAGCGACCCCTTCAGTTACATACGCTCTCTGCTGATGACGGCCGAAAGCCAGAAACACGTGTCCAGAGATACGGCACTCGCTGCACCTACCTTAGGTGAAAGACTTTCTACAGCGATACGGCACTTGCTGCACCTACTAAGGGTGAATAATTTTTTGAAAAATTCTTGCTATTTATATTTAAATGACTGCATTTACTATGATGCCTTGGGGCTATTTTCCGCTTGAATGCAAGGCAGTGTGCTCCCTTTTTCTTTTTGGATGTCTAAACGACGGCTCCCGTGAGCCTCTTGCTGACGAGCACTGGCGATGCACCTGTGTGCCTACTGAGTGGTACAAAAGCCTGTGAAGACTTTTGGCGGCATTTCAAGCGACCCCTTCAGTTACATACGCTCTCTGCTGATGACGGCCGAAAGCCAGAAACACGTGTCCAGAGATACGGCACTCGCTGCACCTACCTTAGGTGAAAGACTTTCTACAGCGATACGGCACTTGCTGCACCTACTAAGGGTGAATAATTTTTTGAAAAATTCTTGCTATTTATATTTAAATGACTGCATTTACTATGATGCCTTGGGGCTATTTTCCGCTTGAATGCAAGGCAGTGTGCTCCCTTTTTCTTTTTGGATGTCTAAATGACGGCTCCCGTGAGCCTCTTGCTGACGAGCACTGGCGATGCACCTGTGTGCCTACTGAGTGGTACAAAAACCTGTGAAGACGTTTGGCGGCATTTCAAGCGACCCCTTCAGTTACATACGCTCTCTGCTGATGACGGCCGAAAGCCAGAAACACTTGTCCAGAGATACGGCACTCGCTGCACCTACCTTAGGTGAAAGACTTTCTACAGCGATACGGCACTTGCTGCACCTACTAAGGGTGAATAATTTTTTGAAAAATTCTTGCTATTTATATTTAAATGACTGCATTTACTATGATGCCTTGGGGCTATTTTCCGCTTGAATGCAAGGCAGTGTGCTCCCTTTTTCTTTTTGGATGTCTAAATGACGGCTCCCGTGAGCCTCTTGCTGACGAGCACTGGCGATGCACCTGTGTGCCTACTGAGTGGTACAAAAACCCGTGAAGACGTTTGGCGGCATTTCAAGCGACCCCTTCAGTTACATACGCTCTCTGCTGATGACGGCCGAAAGCCAGAAACACGTGTCCAGAGATACGGCACTCGCTGCACCTACCTTAGGTGAAAGACTTTCTACAGCGATACGGCACTTGCTGCACCTACTAAGGGTGAATAATTTTTTGAAAAATTCTTGCTATTTATATTTAAATGACTGCATTTACTATGATGCCTTGGGGCTATTTTCCGCTTGAATGCAAGGCAGTGTGCTCCCTTTTTCTTTTTGGATGTCTAAATGACGGCTCCGGTGAGCCTCTTGCTGACGAGCACTGGCGATGCACCTGTGTGCCTACTGAGTGGTACAAAAACCTGTGAAGACGTTTGGCGGCATTTCAAGCGACCCCTTCAGTTACATACGCTCTCTGCTGATGACGGCCGAAAGCCAGAAACACGTGTCCAGAGATACGGCACTCGCTGCACCTACCTTAGGTGAAAGACTTTCTACAGCGATACGGCACTTGCTGCACCTACTAAGGGTGAATAATTTTTTGAAAAATTCTTGCTATTTATATTTAAATGACTGCATTTACTATGATGCCTTGGGGCTATTTTCCGCTTGAATGCAAGGCAGTGTGCTCCCTTTTTCTTTTTGGATGTCTAAATGACGGCTCCGGTGAGCCTCTTGCTGACGAGCACTGGCGATGCACCTGTGTGCCTACTGAGTGGTACAAAAACCTGTGAAGACGTTTGGCGGCATTTCAAGCGACCCCTTCAGTTACATACGCTCTCTGCTGATGACGGCCGAAAGCCAGAAACACGTGTCCAGAGATACGGCAATCGCTGCACCTACCTTAGGTGAAAGACTTTCTACAGCGATACGGCACTTGCTGCACCTACTAAGGGTGAATAATTTTTTGAAAAATTCTTGCTATTTATATTTAAATGACTGCATTTACTATGATGCCTTGGGGCTATTTTCCGCTTGAATGCAAGGCAGTGTGCTCCCTTTTTCTTTTTGGATGTCTAAATGACGGCTCCCGTGAGCCTCTTGCTGACGAGCACTGGCGATGTACCTGTGTGCCTACTGAGTGTTACAAAAACCTGTGAAGACGTTTGGCGGCATTTCAAGCGACCCCTTCAGTTACATACGCTCTCTGCTGATGACGGCCGAAAGCCAGAAAAAGGTGTCCAGAGATACGGCACTCGCTGCACCTACCTTAGGTGAAAGACTTTCTACAGCGATACGCCACTTGCTGCACCTACTAAGGGTGAATCATTTTTTGAAAAATTCTTGCTATTTATATTTAAATGACTGCATTTACTATGATGCCTTGGGGCTTTTTCCGCTTGAATGCAAGGCAGTGTGCTCCCTTTTTCTTTTTGGATGTCTAAATGACGGCTCCCGTTAGCCTCTTGCTGACGAGCACTGGCGATGCACCTGTGTGCCTACTGAGTGGTACAAAAACCTGTGAAGACGTTTGGCGGCATTTCAAGCGACCCCTTCAGTTACATACGCTCTCTGCTGATGACGGCCGAAAGCCAGAAACACGTGTCCAGAGATACGGCACTCGCTGCACCTACCTTAGGTGAAAGACTTTCTACAGCGATACGGCACTTGCTGCACCTACTAAGGGTGAATAATTTTTTGAAAAATTCTTGCTATTTATATTTAAATGACTGCATTTACTATGATGCCTTGGGGCTTTTTCCGCTTGAATGCAAGGCAGTGTGCTCCCTTTTTCTTTTTGGATGTCTAAATGACGGCTCCCGTGAGCCTCTTGCTGACGAGCACTGGCGATGCACCTGTGTGCCTACTGAGTGGTACAAAAACCTGTGAAGACGTTTGGCGGCATTTCAAGCGACCCCTTCAGTTACATACGCTCTCTGCTGATGACGGCCGAAAGCCAGAAACACGTGTCCAGAGATACGGCACTCGCTGCACCTACCTTAGGTGAAAGACTTTCTACAGCGATACGGCACTTGCTGCACCTACTAAGGGTGAATAATTTTTTGAAAAATTCTTGCTATTTATATTTAAATGACTGCATTTACTATGATGCCTTGGGGCTAGTTTCCGCTTGAATGCAAGGCAGTGTGCTCCCTTTTTCTTTTTGGATGTCTAAACGACGGCTCCCGTGAGCCTCTTGCTGACGAGCACTGGCGATGCACCTGTGTGCCTACTGAGTGGTACAAAAGCCTGTGAAGTCTTTTGGCGGCATTTCAAGCGACCCCTTCAGTTACATACGCTCTCTGCTGATGACGGCCGAAAGCCAGAAACACGTGTCCAGAGATACGGCACTCGCTGCACCTACCTTAGGTGAAAGACTTTCTACAGCGATACGGCACTTGCTGCACCTACTAAGGGTGAATAATTTTTTGAAAAATTCTTGCTATTTATATTTAAATGACTGCATTTACTATGATGCCTTGGGGCTATTTTCCGCTTGAATGCAAGGCAGTGTGCTCCCTTTTTCTTTTTGGATGTCTAAATGACGGCTCCCGTGAGCCTCTTGCTGACGAGCACTGGCGATGCACCTGTGTGCCTACTGAGTGGTACAAAAACCTGTGAAGACGTTTGGCGGCATTTCAAGCGACCCCTTCAGTTACATACGCTCTCTGCTGATGACGGCCGAAAGCCAGAAACACGTGTCAAGAGATACGGCACTCGCTGCACCTACCTTAGGTGAAAGACTTTCTACAGCGATACGGCACTTGCTGCACCTACTAAGGGTGAATAATTTTTTGAAAAATTCTTGCTATTTATATTTAAATGACTGCATTTACTATGATGCCTTGGGGCTATTTTCCGCTTGAATGCAAGGCAGTGTGCTCCCTTTTTCTTTTTGGATGTCTAAATGACGGCTCCCATGAGCCTCTTGCTGACGAGCACTGGCGATGCACCTGTGTGCCTACTGAGTGGTACAAAAACCCGTGAAGACGTTTGGCGGCATTTCAAGCGACCCCTTCAGTTACATACGCTCTCTGCTGATGACGGCCGAAAGCCAGAAACACGTGTCCAGAGATACGGCACTCGCTGCACCTACCTTAGGTGAAAGACTTTCTACAGCGATACGGCACTTGCTGCACCTACTAAGGGTGAATACTTTTTTGAAAAATTCTTGCTATTTATATTTAAATGACTGCATTTACTATGATGCCTTGGGGCTATTTTCCGCTTGAATGCAAGGCAGTGTGCTCCCTTTTTCTTTTTGGATGTCTAAATGACGGCTCCGGTGAGCCTCTTGCTGACGAGCACTGGCGATGCACCTGTGTGCCTACTGAGTGGTACAAAAACCTGTGAAGACGTTTGGCGGCATTTCAAGCGACCCCTTCAGTTACATACGCTCTCTGCTGATGACGGCCGAAAGCCAGAAACACGTGTCCAGAGATACGGCACTCGCTGCACCTACCTTAGGTGAAAGACTTTCTACAGCGATACAGCACTTGCTGCACCTACTAAGGGTGAATAATTTTTAGAAAAATTCTTGCTATTTATATTTAAATGACTGCATTTACTATGATGCCTTGGGGCTATTTTCTGTTTGAATGCAAGGCAGTGTGCTCCCTTTTTCTTTTTGGATGTCTAAATGACAGCTCCCGTGAGCCTCTTGCTGACGAGCACTGGCGATGCACCTGTGTGCCTACTGAGTGGTACAAAAACCTGTGAAGACGTTTGGCGGCATTTCAAGCAACCCCTTCAGTTACATACGCTCTCTGCTGATGACGGCCGAAAGCCAGAAACACGTGTCCAGAGATACGGCACTCGCTGCACCTACCTTAGGTGAAAGAATTTCTACAGCGATACGGCACTTGCTGCACCTACTAAGGGTGAATAATTTTTTGAAAAATTCTTGCTATTTATATTTAAATGACTGCATTTACTATGATGCCTTGGGGCTATTTTCCGCTTGAATGCAAGGCAGTGTGCTCCCTTTTTCTTTTTGGATGTCTAAATGACGGCTCCCGTGAGCCTATTGCTGACGAGCACTGGCGATGCACCTGTGTGCCTACTGAGTGGTACAAAAACCTGTGAAGACGTTTGGCGGCATTTCAAGCGACCCCTTCAGTTACATACGCTCTCTGCTGATGACGGCCGAAAGCCAGAAACACGTGTCCAGAGATACGGCACTCGCTGCACCTACCTTAGGTGAAAGACTTTCTACAGCGATACGGCACTTGCTGCACCTACTAAGGGTGAATAATTTTTTGAAAAATTCTTGCTATTTATATTTAAATGACTGCATTTACTATGATGCCTTGGGGCTATTTTCCGCTTGAATGAAAGGCAGTGTGCTCCCTTTTTCTTTTTGGATGTCTAAATGACGGCTCCCGTGAGCCTCTTGCTGATGAGCACTGGCGATGCACCTGTGTGCCTACTGAGTGGTACAAAAACCTGTGAAGACGTTTGGCGGCATTTCAAGCGACCCCTTCAGTTATATACGCTCTCTGCTGATGACAGCCGAAAGCCAGAAACACGTGTCCAGAGATACGGCACTCGCTGCACCTACCTTAGGTGAAAGACTTTCTACAGCGATACGGCACTTGCTGCACCTACTAAGGGTGAATAATTTTTTGAAAAATTCTTGCTATTTATATTTAAATGACTGCATTTACTATGATGCCTTGGGGCTATTTTCCGCTTGAATGCAAGGCAGTGTGCTCCCTTTTTCTTTTTGGATGTCTAAATGACGGCTCCCGTGAGCCTCTTGCTGACGAGCACTGGCGATGCACCTGTGTGCCTACTGAGTGGTACAAAAACCTGTGAAGACGTTTGGCGGCATTTCAAGCGACCCCTTCAGTTACATACGCTCTCTGCTGATGACTGCCGAAAGCCAGAAACACGTGTCCAGAGATACGGCACTCGCTGCACCTACCTTAGGTGAAAGACTTTCTACAGCGATACGGCACTTGCTGCACCTACTAAGGGTGAATAATTTTTTGAAAAATTCTTGCTATTTATATTTAAATGTCTGCATTTACTATGATGCCTTGGGGCTATTTTCCGCTTGAATGCAAGGCAGTGTGCTCCCTTTTTCTTTTTGGATTTCTAAATGACGGCTCCCGTGAGCCTCTTGCTGACGAGCACTGGCGATGCACCTGTGTGCCTACTGAGTGGTACAAAAACCTGTGAAGACGTTTGGTGGCATTTCAAGCAACCCCTTCAGTTACATACGCTCTCTGCTGATGACGGCCGAAAGCCAGAAACACGTGTCCAGAGATACGGCACTCGCTGCACCTACCTTAGGTGAAAGACTTTCTACAGCGATACGGCACTTGCTGCACCTACTAAGGGTGAATAATTTTTTTAAAATTCTTGCTATTTATATTTAAATGACTGCATTTACTATGATGCCTTGGGGGTTTTTTCCGCTTGAATGCAAGGCAGTGTGCTCCCTTTTTCTTTTTGGATGTCTAAATGACGGCTCCCGTGAGCCTCTTGCTGACGAGCACTGGCGATGCACCTGTGTGCCTACGGAGTGGTTCAAAAACCTGTGAAGATGTTTGGCGGCATTTCAAGCGACCCCTTCAGTTACATACGCTCTCTGCTGATGATGGCCGAAAGCCAGAAACACGTGTCCAGAGATACGGCACTCGCTGCACCTACCTTAGGTGAAAGACTTTCTACAGCGATACGGCACTTGCTGCACCTACTAAGGGTGAATAATTTTTTGAAAAATTCTTGCTATTTATATTTAAATGACTGCATTTACTATGATGCCTTGGGGCTATTTTCCGTTTGAATGCAAGGCAGTGTGCTCCCTTTTTCTTTTTGGATGTCTAAATGACAGCTCCCGTGAGCCTCTTGCTGACGAGCACTGGCGATGCACCTGTGTGCCTACTGAGTGGTACAAAAACCTGTGAAGACGTTTGGCGGTATTTCAAGCAACCCCTTCAGTTACATACGCTCTCTGCTGATGACGGCCGAAAGCCAGAAACACGTGTCCAGAGATACGGCACTCGCTGCACCTACCTTAGGTGAAAGAATTTCTACAGCGATACGGCACTTGCTGCACCTACTAAGGGTGAATAATTGTTTGAAAAATTCTTGCTATTTATATTTAAATGACTGCATTTACTATGATGCCTTGGGGCTATTTTCCGCTTGAATGCAAGGCAGTGTGCTCCCTTTTTCTTTTTGGATGTCTAAATGACGGCTCCCGTGAGCCTCTTGCTGACGAGCACTGGCGATGCACCTGTGTGCCTACTGAGTGGTACAAAAACCTGGGAAGATGTTTGGCGGCATTTCAAGCGACCCCTTCAGTTACATACGCTCTCTGCTGATGACGGTCGAAAGCCAGAAACACGTGTCCAGAGATACGGCACTCGCTGCACCTACCTTAGGTGAAAGACTTTCTACAGCGATACGGCACTTGCTGCACCTACTAAGGGTGAATAATTTTTTGAAAAATTCTTGCTATTTATATTTAAATGACTGCATTTACTATGATGCCTTGGGGCTATTTTCCGCTTGAATGCAAGGCAGTGTGCTCCCTTTTTCTTTTTGGATGTCTAAATGACGGCTCCCGTGAGCCTCTTGCTGACGAGCACTGGCGATGTACCTGTGTGCCTACTGAGTGTTACAAAAACCTGTGAAGACGTTTGGCGGCATTTCAAGCGACCCCTTCAGTTACATACGCTCTCTGCTGATGACGGCCGAAAGCCAGAAAAAGGTGTCCAGAGATACGGCACTCGCTGCACCTACCTTAGGTGAAAGACTTTCTACAGCGATACGCCACTTGCTGCACCTACTAAGGGTGAATTATTTTTTGAAAAATTCTTGCTATTTATATTTAAATGACTGCATTTACTATGATGCCTTGGGGCTTTTTCCGCTTGAATGCAAGGCAGTGTGCTCCCTTTTTCTTTTTGGATGTCTAAATGACGGCTCCCGTTAGCCTCTTGCTGACGAGCACTGGCGATGCACCTGTGTGCCTACTGAGTGGTACAAAAACCTGTGAAGACGTTTGGCGGCATTTCAAGCGACCCCTTCAGTTACATACGCTCTCTGCTGATGACGGCCGAAAGCCAGAAACACGTGTCCAGAGATACGGCACTCGCTGCACCTACCTTAGGTGAAAGACTTTCTACAGCGATACGGCACTTGCTGCACCTACTAAGGGTGAATAATTTTTTGAAAAATTCTTGCTATTTATATTTAAATGACTGCATTTACTATGATGCCTTGGGGCTATTTTCCGCTTGAATGCAAGGCAGTGTGCTCCCTTTTTCTTTTTGGATGTCTAAATGACGGCTCCCGTGAGCCTCTTGCTGACGAGCACTGGCGATGCACCTGTGTGCCTACTGAGTGGTACAAAAGCCTGTGAAGACGTTTGGCGGCATTTCAAGCGACCCCTTCAGTTACATACGCTCTCTGCTGATGACGGCCGAAAGCCAGAAACACCGTGTCCAGAGATACGGCACTCGCTGCACCTACCTTAGGTGAAAGACTTTCTACAGCGATACGGCACTTGCTGCACCTACTAAGGGTGAATAATTTTTTGAAAAATTCTTGCTATTTATATTTAAATGACTGCATTTACTATGATGCCTTGGGGCTATTTTCCGCTTGAATGCAAGGCAGTGTGCTCCCTTTTTCTTTTTGGATGTCTAAATGACGGCTCCCGTGAGCCTCTTGCTGACGAGCACTGGCGATGCACCTGTGTGCCTACTGAGTGGTACAAAAACCTGTGAAGACGTTTGGCGGCATTTCAAGCGACCCCTTCAGTTACATACGCTCTCTGCTGATGACGGCCGAAAGCCAGAAACACGTGTCCAGAGATACGGCACTCGCTGCACCTACCTTAGGTGAAAGACTTTCTACAGCGATACGGCACTTGCTGCACCTACTAAGGGTGAATAATTTTTTGAAAAATTCTTGCTATTTATATTTAAATGACTGCATTTACTATGATGCCTTGGGGCTATTTTCCGCTTGAATGCAAGGCAGTGTGCTCCCTTTTTCTTTTTGGATGTCTAAATGACGGCTCCCGTGAGCCTCTTGCTGACGAGCACTGGCGATGCACCTGTGTGCCTACTGAGTGGTACAAAAACCCGTGAAGACGTTTGGCGGCATTTCAAGCGACCCCTTCAGTTACATACGCTCTCTGCTGATGACGGCCGAAAGCCAGAAACACGTGTCCAGAGATACGGCACTCGCTGCACCTACCTTAGGTGAAAGACTTTCTACAGCGATACGGCACTTGCTGCACCTACTAAGGGTGATTAATTTTTTGAAAAATTCTTGCTATTTATATTTAAATGACTGCATTTACTATGATGCCTTGGGGCTATTTTCCGCTTGAATGCAAGGCAGTGTGCTCCCTTTTTCTTTTTGGATGTCTAAATGACGGCTCCGGTGAGCCTCTTGCTGACGAGCACTGGCGATGCACCTGTGTGCCTACTGAGTGGTACAAAAACCTGTGAAGACGTTTGGCGGCATTTCAAGCGACCCCTTCAGTTACATACGCTCTCTGCTGATGACGGCCGAAAGCCAGAAACACGTGTCCAGAGATACCGCACTCGCTGCACCTACCTTAGGTGAAAGACTTTCTACAGCGATACAGCACTTGCTGCACCTACTAAGGGTGAATAATTTTTTGAAACATTCTTGCTATTTATATTTAAATGACTGCATTTACTATGATGCCTTGGGGCTATTTTCCGTTTGAATGCAAGGCAGTGTTCTCCCTTTTTCTTTTTGGATTTCTAAATGACGGCTCCCGTGAGCCTCTTGCTGACGAGCACTGGCGATGCACCTGTGTGCCTACTGAGTGGTACAAAAACCTGTGAAGACGTTTGGTGGCATTTCAAGCAACCCCTTCAGTTACATACACTCTCTGCTGATGACGGCCGAAAGCCAGAAACACGTGTCCAGAGATACGGCACTCGCTGCACCTACCTTAGGTGAAAGACTTTCTACAGCGATACGGCACTTGCTGCACCTATTAAGGGTGAATAATTTTTTGAAAAATTCTTGCTATTTATATTTAAATGACTGCATTTACTATGATGCCTTGGGGCTATTTTCCGCTTGAATGCAAGGCAGTGTGCTCCCTTTTTCTTTTTGGATGTCTAAATGACGGCTCCCGTGAGCCTCTTGCTGACGAGCACTGGCGATGCACCTGTGTGCCTACTGAGTGGTACAAAAACCTGTGAAGACGTTTGGCGGCATTTCAAGCGACCCCTTCAGTTACATACGCTCTCTGCTGATGACGGCCGAAAGCCAGAAACACGTGTCCAGAGATACGGCACTCGCTGCACCTACCTTAGGTGAAAGACTTTCTACAGCGATACGGCACTTGCTGCACCTACTAAGGGTGAATAATTTTTTGAAAAATTCTTGCTATTTATATTTAAATGACTGCATTTACTATGATGCCTTGGGGCTATTTTCCGCTTGAATGCAAGGCAGTGTGCTCCCTTTTTCTTTTTGGATTTCTAAATGACGGCTCCCGTGAGCCTCTTGCTGACGAGCACTGGCGATGCACCTGTGTGCCTCCTGAGTGGTACAAAAACCTGTGAAGACGTTTGGTGGCATTTCAAGCAACCCCTTCAGTTACATACGCTCTCTGCTGATGACGGCCGAAAGCCAGAAACACGTGTCCAGAGATACGGCACTCGCTGCACCTACCTTAGGTGAAAGACTTTCTACAGCGATACGGCACTTGCTGCACCTACTAAGGGTGAATATTTTTTTGAAAAATTCTTGCTATTTATATTTAAATGACTGCATTTACTATGATGCCTTGGGGCTTTTTCCGCTTGAATGCAAGGCAGTGTGCTCCCTTTTTCTTTTTGGATGTCTAAATGACGGCTCCCGTGAGCCTCTTGCTGACGAGCACTGGCGATGCACCTGTGTGCCTACGGAGTGGTTCAAAAACCTGTGAAGATGTTTGGCGGCATTTCAAGCGACCCCTTCAGTTACATACGCTCTCTGCTGATGACGGCCGAAAGCCAGAAACACGTGTCCAGAGATACGGCACTCGCTGCACCTACCTTAGGTGAAAGCCTTTCTACAGCGATACGGCACTTGCTGCACCTACTAAGGGTGAATAATTTTTTGAAAAATTCTTGCTATTTATATTTAAATGACTGCATTTACTATGATGCCTTGGGGCTATTTTCCGCTTGAATGCAAGGCAGTGTGCTCCCTTTTTCTTTTTGGATGTCTAAATGACGGCTCCCGTGAGCCTCTTGCTGACGAGCACTGGCGATGCACCTGTGTGCCTACTGAGTGGTACAAAAACCTGTGAAGACGTTTGGCGGCATTTCAAGCGACCCCTTCAGTTACATACGCTCTCTGCTGATGACGGCCGAAAGCCAGAAACACGTGTCCAGAGATACGGCACTCGCTGCACCTACCTTAGGTGAAAGACTTTCTACAGCGATACGGCACTTGCTGCACCTACTAATGGTGAATAATTTTTTGAAAAATTCTTGCTATTTATATTTAAATGACTGCATTTACTATGATGCCTTGGGGCTATTTTCCGCTTGAATGCAAGGCAGTGTGCTCCCTTTTTCTTTTTGGATGTCTAAATGACGGCTCCCGTGAGCCTCTTGCTGATGAGCACTGGCGATGCACCTGTGTGCCTACTGAGTGGTACAAAAACCTGTGAAGACGTTTGGCGGCATTTCAAGCGACCCCTTCAGTTACATACGCTCTCTGCTGATGACGGCCGAAAGCCAGAAACACGTGGCCAGAGATACGGCACTCGCTGCTCCTACCTTAGGTGAAAGACTTTCTACAGCGATACGGCACTTGCTGCACCTACTAATGGTGAATAATTTTTTGAAAAATTCTTGCTATTTATATTTAAATGACTGCATTTACTATGATGCCTTGGGGCTATTTTCCGCTTGAATGCAAGGCAGTGTGCTCCCTTTTTCTTTTTGGATGTCTAAATGACGGCTCCCGTGAGCCTCTTGCTGACGAGCACTGGCGATGCACCTGTGTGCCTACTGAGTGGTACAAAAACCTGTGAAGACGTTTGGCGGCATTTCAAGCGACCCCTTCAGTTACATACGCTCTCTGCTGATGACGGCCGAAAGCCAGAAACACGTGTCCAGAGATACAGCACTCGCTGCACTTACCTTAGGTGAAAGACTTTCTACAGCGATACGGCACTTGCTGCACCTACTAAGGGTGAATAATTTTTTTTTAAATTCTTGCTATTTATATTTAAATGACTGCATTTACAATGATGCCTTGGGGCTATTTTCCGCTTGAATGCAAGGCAGTGTGCTCCCTTTTTCTTTCTGGATGTCTAAATGACGGCTCCCGTGAGCCTCTTGCTGACGAGCACTGGCGATGCACCTGTGTGCCTACTGAGTGGTACAAAAACCTGTGAAGCCGTTTGGCGGCATTTCAAGCAACCCCTTCAGTTACATACACTCTCTGCTGATGACGGCCGAAAGCCAGAAACACGTGTCCAGAGATACGGCACTCGCTGCACCTACCTAAGGTGAAAGACTTTCTACAGCGATACGGCACTTGCTGCACCTACTAAGGGTGAATAATTTTTTGAAAAATTTTGGCTATTTATATTTAAATGACTGCATTTACTATGATGCCTTGGGGCTATTTTCCGCTTGAATGCAAGGCAGTGTGCTCCCTTTTTCTTTTAGGATTTCTAAATGACGGCTCCCGTGAGCCTCTTGCTGACGAGCACTGGCGATGCACCTGTGTGCCTACTGAGTGGTACAAAAACCTGTGAAGACGTTTGGCGGCATTTCAAGCAACCCCTTCAGTTACATACGCTCTCTGCTGATGACGGCCGAAAGCCAGAAACACGTGTCCAGAGATACGGCACTCGCTGCACCTACCTTAGGTGCAAGACTTTCTACAGCGATACGGCACTTGCTGCACCTACTAAGGGTGAATAATTTTTTTGAAAAATTCTTGCTATTTATATTGAAATGACTGCATTTACTATGATGCCTTGGGGCTATTTTCCACTTGAATGCAAGGCAGTGTGCTCCCTTTTTCTTTTTGGATGTCTAAATGACAGCTACCATTTGCCTCTTGATGACGAGCACTGGCGATCCACCTGTGTGCCTACTGAGTGGTACAAAAACCTGTGAAGACGTTTGGCGGCATTTCAAGCGACCTCTTCAGTTACATACGCTCTCTGCTGATGACGGCCGAAAGCCAGAAACACGTGTCCAGAGATACGGCACTCGCTGCACCTACCTTAGGTGAAAGACTTTCTACAGCGATACGGCACTTGCTGCACCTACTAAGGGTGAATAATTTTTAGAAAAATTCTTGCTATTTATATTTAAATGACTGCATTTACTATGATGCCTTGGGGCTATTTTCCGCTTGAATGCAAGGCAGTGTGCTCCCTTTTTCTTTTTGGATGTCTAAATGACGGCTCCCGTGAGCCTCTTTCTGACGAGCACTGGCGATGCACCTGTGTGCCTACTGAGTGGTACAAAAACCTGTGAAGACGTTTGGCGGCATTTCAAGCGACCCCTTCAGTTACATACGCTCTCTGCTGCTGACGGCCGAAAGCCAGAAAAACGTGTCCAGAGATACGGCACTCGCTGCACCTACCTTAGGTGAAAGAATTTCTACAGCGATACGGCACTTGCTGCATCTACTAAGGGTGAATAATTTTTTGAAAAATTATTGCTATTTATATTTAAATGACTGCATTTACTATGATGCCTTGGGGCTATTTTCCGCTTGAATGCAAGGCAGTGTGCTCCCTTTTTCTTTTTGGATGTCTAAATGACGGCTCCCGTGAGCCTCTTGCTGACGAGCACTGGCGATGCACCTGTGTGCCTACTGAGTGGTACAAAAACCTGTGAAGACGTTTGGCGGCATTTCAAGCAACCCCTTCAGTTACATACGCTCTCTGCTGATGACGGCCGAAAGCCAGAAACACGTGTCCAGAGATACGGCACTCGCTGCACCTACCTTAGGTGAAGACTTTCTACAGCGATACGGCACTTGCTGCACCTACTAAGGGTGAATAATTTTTTGAAAAATTCTTGCTATTTATATTTAAATGACTGCATTTACTATGATGCCTTGGGGCTTTTTCCACTTGAATGCAAGGCAGTGTGCTCCCTTTTTCTTTTTGGATGTCTAAATGACGGCTCCCGTGAGCCTCTTGCTGACGAGCACTGGCGATGCACCTGTGTGCCTACTGAGTGGTATAAAAACCTGTGAAGACGTTTGGCGGCATTTCAAGCGACCCCTTCAGTTACATACACTCTCTGCTGATCACGGCCGAAAGCCAGAAACACGTGTCCAGAGATACGGCACCCGCTGCACCTACCTTAGGTGAAAGACTTTCTACAGCGATACGGCACTTGCTGCACCTAGTAAGGGTGAATAATTTTTTGAAAAATTCTTTCTATTTATATTTAAATGACTGCATTTACTATGATGCCTTGGGGCTAGTTTCCGCTTGAATGCAAGGCAGTGTGCTCCCTTTTTCTTTTTGGATGTCTAAATGACGGCTCCCGTGAGCCTCTTGCTGACGAGCACTGGCGATGCACCTGTGTGCCTACGGAGTGGTTCAAAAACCTGTGAAGACGTTTGGCGGCATTTCAAGCGACCCCTTCAGTTACATATGCTCTCTGCTGATGACGGCCGAAAGCCAGAAACACGTGTCCAGAGATACGGCACTCGCTGCACCTACCTTAGGTGAAAGACTTTCTACAGCGATACAGCACTTGCTGCACCTACTAAGGGTGAATAATTTTTTGAAAAATTCTTGCTATTTATATTTAAATGACTGCATTTACTATGATGCCTTGGGGCTATTTTCCGCTTGAAAGCAAGGCAGTGTGCTCCCTTTTTCTTTTTGGATGTCTAAATGACGGCTCCCGTGAGCCTCTTGCTGACGAGCACTGGCGATGCACCTGTGTGCCTACTGAGTGGTACAAAAACCTGTGAAGACGTTTGGCGGCATTTCAAGCGACCCCTTCAGTTACATACGCTCTCTGCTGATGACGGCCAAAAGCCAGAAACACGTGTCCAGAGATACAGCACTCGCTGCACCTACCTTAGGTGAAAGACTTTCTACAGCGATACGGCACTTGCTGCACCTACTAAGGGTGAATAATTTTTTGAAAAATTCTTGCTATTTATATTTAAATGACTGCATTTACTATGATGCCTTGGGGCTATTTTCCGCTTGAATGCAAGGCAGTGTGCTCCCTTTTTCTTTTTGGATGTCTAAATGACGGCTCCCGTGAGCCTCTTGCTGACGAGCACTGGCGATGCCCCTGTGTGCCTACTGAGTGGTACAAAAACCTGTGAAGACGTTTGGCGGCATTTCAAGCGACCCCTTCAGTTACATACGCTCTCTGCTGATGACGGCCGAAAGCCAGAAACACGTGTCCAGAGATACGGCACTCGCTGCACCTACCTTAGGTGAAAGACTTTCTACAGCGATACGGCACTTGCTGCACCTACTAAGGGTGAATAATTTTTTGAAAAATTCTTGCTATTTATATTTAAATGACTGCATTTACTATGATGCCTTGGGGCTATTTTCCGCTTGAATGCAAGGCAGTGTGCTCCCTTTTTCTTTTTGGATTTCTAAATGACGGCTCCCGTGAGCCTCTTGCTGATGAGCACTGGCGATGCACCTGTGTGCCTACTGAGTGGTACAAAAACCTGTGAAGACGTTTGGTGGCATTTCAAGCAACCCCTTCAGTTACATACGCTCTCTGCTGATGACGGCCGAAAGCCAGAAACACGTGTCCAGAGATACGGCACTCGCTGCACCTACCTTAGGTGAAAGACTTTCTACAGCGATACGGCACTTGCTGCACCTACTAAGGGTGAATAATTTTTTGAAAAATTCTTGCTATTTATATTTAAATGACTGCATTTACTATGATGCCTTGGGGCTATTTTCCGCTTGAATGCAAGGCAGTGTGCTCCCTTTTTCTTTTTGGATGTCTAATTGACGGCTCCCGTGAGCCTCTAGCTGACGAGCACTGGCGATGCACCTGTGTGCCTACTGAGTGGTACAAAAACCTGTGAAGACGTTTGGCGGCATTTCAAGCGACCCCTTCAGTTACATACGCTCTCTGCTGATGACGGCCGAAAGCCAGAAACACGTGTCCAGAGATACGGCACTCGCTGCACCTACCTTAGGTGAAAAACTTTCTACAGCGATACGGCACTTGCTGCACCTACTAAGGGTGAATAATTTTTTGAAAAATTCTTGCTATTTATATTTAAATGACTGCATTTACTATGATGCCTTGGGGCTAGTTTCCGCTTGAATGCAAGGCAGTGTGCTCCCTTTTTCTTTTTGGATTTCTAAATGACGGCTCCCGTGAGCCTCTTGCTGACGAGCACTGGCGATGCACCTGTGTGCCTACTGAGTGGTACAAAAACCTGTGAAGACGTTTGGTGGCATTTCAAGCAACCCCTTCAGTTACATACGCTCTCTGCTGATGACGGCCGAAAGCCAGAAACACATGTCCAGAGATACGGCACTCGCTGCACCTACCTTAGGTGCAAGACTTTCTACAGCGATACGGCACTTGCTGCACCTACTAAGGGTGAATAATTTTTTGAAAAATTCTTGCTATTTATATTGAAATGACTGCATTTACTATGATGCCTTGGGGCTATTTTCCACTTGAATGCAAGGCAGTGTGCTCCCTTTTTCTTTTTGGATGTCTAAATGACAGCTACCATGAGCCTCTTGCTGACGAGCACTGGCGATCCACCTGTGTGCCTACTGAGTGGTACAAAAACCTGTGAAGACGTTTGGCGGCATTTCAAGCGACCTCTTCAGTTACATACGCTCTCTGCTGATGACGGCCGAAAGCCAGAAACACGTGTCCAGAGATACGGCACTCGCTGCACCTACCTTAGGTGAAAGACTTTCTACAGCGATACGGCACTTGCTGCACCTACTAAGGGTGAATAATTTTTTGAAAAATTCTTGCTATTTATATTTAAATGACTGCATTTACTATGATGCCTTGGGGCTATTTTCCGCTTGAATGCAAGGCAGTGTGCTCCCTTTTTCTTTTTGGATGTCTAAATGACGGCTCCCGTGAGTCTCTTTCTGACGAGCACTGGCGATGCACCTGTGTGCCTACTGAGTGGTACAAAAACCTGTGAAGACGTTTGGCGGCATTTCAAGCGACCCCTTCAGTTACATACGCTCTCTGCTGATGACGGCCGAAAGCCAGAAACACGTGTCCAGAGATACGGCACTCGCTGCACCTACCTTAGGTGAAAGAATTTCTACAGCGATACGGCACTTGCTGCATCTACTAAGGGTGAATAATTTTTTGAAAAATTATTGCTATTTATATTTAAATGACTGCATTTACTATGATGCCTTGGGGCTATTTTCCGCTTGAATGCAAGGCAGTGTGCTCCCTTTTTCTTTTTGGATGTCTAAATGACGGCTCCCGTGAGCCTCTTGCTGACGAGCACTGGCGATGCACCTTTGTGCCTACTGAGTGGTACAAAAACCTGTGAAGACGTTTGGCGGCATTTCAAGCAACCCCTTCAGTTACATACGCTCTCTGCTGATGACGGCCGAAAGCCAGAAACACGTGTCCAGAGATACGGCACTCGCTGCACCTACCTTAGGTGAAGACTTTCTACAGCGATACGGCACTTGCTGCACCTACTAAGGGTGAATAATTTTTTGAAAAATTCTTGCTATTTATATTTAAATGACTGCATTTACTATGATGCCTTGGGGCTTTTTCCACTTGAATGCAAGGCAGTGTGCTCCCTTTTTCTTTTTGGATGTCTAAATGACGGCTCCCGTGAGCCTCTTGCTGACGAGCACTGGCGATGCACCTGTGTGCCTACTGAGTGGTACAAAAACCTGTGAAGACGTTTGGCGGCATTTCAAGCGACTTCTTCAGTTACATACGCTCTCTGCTGATGACGGCCGAAAGCCAGCAACACGTGTCCAGAGATACAGCACTCGCTGCACCTACCTTAGGTGAAAGACTTTCTACAGCGATACGGCACTTGCTGCACCTACTAAGGGTGAATAATTTTTTGAAAAATTCTTGCTATTTATATTTAAATGACTGCATTTACTATGATGCCTTGGGGCTATTTTCCGCTTGAATGCAAGGCAGTGTGCTCCCTTTTTCTTTTTGGATGTCTAAATGACGGCTCCCGTGAGCCTCTTGCTGACGAGCACTGGCGATGCCCCTGTGTGCCTACTGAGTGGTACAAAAACCTGTGAAGACGTTTGGCGGCATTTCAAGCGACCCCTTCAGTTACATACGCTCTCTGCTGATGACGGCCGAAAGCCAGAAACACGTGTCCAGAGATACGGCACTCGCTGCACCTACCTTAGGTGAAAGACTTTCTACAGCGATACAGCACTTGCTGCACCTACTAAGGGTGAATAATTTTTTGAAAAATTCTTGCTATTTATATTTAAATGACTGCATTTACTATGATGCCTTGGGGCTATTTTCCGCTTGAATGCAAGGCAGTGTGCTCCCTTTTTCTTTCTGGATGTCTAAATGACGGCTCCCGTGAGCCTCTTGCTGACGAGCACTGGCGATGCACCTGTGTGCCTACTGAGTGGTACAAAAACCTGTGAAGACGTTTGGCGGCATTTCAAGCGACCCCTTCAGTTACATACGCTCTCTGCTGATGACGGCCGAAAGCCAGAAACACGTGTCCAGAGATACGGCACTCGCTGCACTTACCTTAGGTGAAAGACTTTCTACAGCGATACGGCACTTGCTGCACCTACTAAGGGTGAATAATTTTTTTTTAAATTCTTGCTATTTATATTTAAATGACTGCATTTACAATGATGCCTTGGGGCTATTTTCCGCTTGAATGCAAGGCAGTGTGCTCCCTTTTTCTTTCTGGATGTCTAAATGACGGCTCCCGTGAGCCTCTTGCTGACGAGCACTGGCGATGCACCTGTGTGCCTACTGAGTGGTACAAAAACCTGTGAAGCCGTTTGGCGGCATTTCAAGCAACCCCTTCAGTTACATACACTCTCTGCTGATGACGGCCGAAAGCCAGAAACACGTGTCCAGAGATACGGCACTCGCTGCACCTACCTAAGGTGAAAGACTTTCTACAGCGATACGGCACTTGCTGCACCTACTAAGGGTGAATAATTTTTTGAAAAATTTTGGCTATTTATATTTAAATGACTGCATTTACTATGATGCCTTGGGGCTATTTTCCGCTTGAATGCAAGGCAGTGTGCTCCCTTTTTCTTTTAGGATTTCTAAATGACGGCTCCCGTGAGCCTCTTGCTGACGAGCACTGGCGATGCACCTGTGTGCCTACTGAGTGGTACAAAAACCTGTGAAGACGTTTGGCGGCATTTCAAGCAACCCCTTCAGTTACATACGCTCTCTGCTGATGACGGCCGAAAGCCAGAAACACGTGTCCAGAGATACGGCACTCGCTGCACCTACCTTAGGTGCAAGACTTTCTACAGCGATACGGCACTTGCTGCACCTACTAAGGGTGAATAATTTTTTTGAAAAATTCTTGCTATTTATATTGAAATGACTGCATTTACTATGATGCCTTGGGGCTATTTTCCACTTGAATGCAAGGCAGTGTGCTCCCTTTTTCTTTTTGGATGTCTAAATGACAGCTACCATTTGCCTCTTGATGACGAGCACTGGCGATCCACCTGTGTGCCTACTGAGTGGTACAAAAACCTGTGAAGACGTTTGGCGGCATTTCAAGCGACCCCTTCAGTTACATACGCTCTCTGCTGATGACGGCCGAAAGCCAGAAACACGTGTCCAGAGATACGGCACTCGCTGCACTTACCTTAGGTGAAAGACTTTCTACAGCGATACGGCACTTGCTGCACCTACTAAGGGTGAATAATTTTTTTTAAAATTCTTGCTATTTATATTTAAATGACTGCATTTACAATGATGCCTTGGGGCTATTTTCCGCTTGAATGCAAGGCAGTGTGCTCCCTTTTTCTTTCTGGATGTCTAAATGACGGCTCCCGTGAGCCTCTTGCTGACGAGCACTGGCGATGCACCTGTGTGCCTACTGAGTGGTACAAAAACCTGTGAAGCCGTTTGGCGGCATTTCAAGCAACCCCTTCAGTTACATACACTCTCTGCTGATGACGGCCGAAAGCCAGAAACACGTGTCCAGAGATACGGCACTCGCTGCACCTACCTAAGGTGAAAGACTTTCTACAGCGATACGGCACTTGCTGCACCTACTAAGGGTGAATAATTTTTTGAAAAATTTTGGCTATTTATATTTAAATGACTGCATTTACTATGATGCCTTGGGGCTATTTTCCGCTTGAATGCAAGGCAGTGTGCTCCCTTTTTCTTTTAGGATTTCTAAATGACGGCTCCCGTGAGCCTCTTGCTGACGAGCACTGGCGATGCACCTGTGTGCCTACTGAGTGGTACAAAAACCTGTGAAGACGTTTGGCGGCATTTCAAGCAACCCCTTCAGTTACATACGCTCTCTGCTGATGACGGCCGAAAGCCAGAAACACGTGTCCAGAGATACGGCACTCGCTGCACCTACCTTAGGTGCAAGACTTTCTACAGCGATACGGCACTTGCTGCACCTACTAAGGGTGAATAATTTTTTTGAAAAATTCTTGCTATTTATATTGAAATGACTGCATTTACTATGATGCCTTGGGGCTATTTTCCACTTGAATGCAAGGCAGTGTGCTCCCTTTTTCTTTTTGGATGTCTAAATGACAGCTACCATTTGCCTCTTGATGACGAGCACTGGCGATCCACCTGTGTGCCTACTGAGTGGTACAAAAACCTGTGAAGACGTTTGGCGGCATTTCAAGCGACCTCTTCAGTTACATACGCTCTCTGCTGATGACGGCCGAAAGCCAGAAACACGTGTCCAGAGATACGGCACTCGCTGCACCTACCTTAGGTGAAAGACTTTCTACAGCGATACGGCACTTGCTGCACCTACTAAGGGTGAATAATTTTTAGAAAAATTCTTGCTATTTATATTTAAATGACTGCATTTACTATGATGCCTTGGGGCTATTTTCCGCTTGAATGCAAGGCAGTGTGCTCCCTTTTTCTTTTTGGATGTCTAAATGACGGCTCCCGTGAGCCTCTTTCTGACGAGCACTGGCGATGCACCTGTGTGCCTACTGAGTGGTACAAAAACCTGTGAAGACGTTTGGCGGCATTTCAAGCGACCCCTTCAGTTACATACGCTCTCTGCTGCTGACGGCCGAAAGCCAGAAAAACGTGTCCAGAGATACGGCACTCGCTGCACCTACCTTAGGTGAAAGAATTTCTACAGCGATACGGCACTTGCTGCATCTACTAAGGGTGAATAATTTTTTGAAAAATTATTGCTATTTATATTTAAATGACTGCATTTACTATGATGCCTTGGGGCTATTTTCCGCTTGAATGCAAGGCAGTGTGCTCCCTTTTTCTTTTTGGATGTCTAAATGACGGCTCCCGTGAGCCTCTTGCTGACGAGCACTGGCGATGCACCTGTGTGCCTACTGAGTGGTACAAAAACCTGTGAAGACGTTTGGCGGCATTTCAAGCAACCCCTTCAGTTACATACGCTCTCTGCTGATGACGGCCGAAAGCCAGAAACACGTGTCCAGAGATACGGCACTCGCTGCACCTACCTTAGGTGAAGACTTTCTACAGCGATACGGCACTTGCTGCACCTACTAAGGGTGAATAATTTTTTGAAAAATTCTTGCTATTTATATTTAAATGACTGCATTTACTATGATGCCTTGGGGCTTTTTCCACTTGAATGCAAGGCAGTGTGCTCCCTTTTTCTTTTTGGATGTCTAAATGACGGCTCCCGTGAGCCTCTTGCTGACGAGCACTGGCGATGCACCTGTGTGCCTACTGAGTGGTATAAAAACCTGTGAAGACGTTTGGCGGCATTTCAAGCGACCCCTTCAGTTACATACACTCTCTGCTGATCACGGCCGAAAGCCAGAAACACGTGTCCAGAGATACGGCACCCGCTGCACCTACCTTAGGTGAAAGACTTTCTACAGCGATACGGCACTTGCTGCACCTAGTAAGGGTGAATAATTTTTTGAAAAATTATTTCTATTTATATTTAAATGACTGCATTTACTATGATGCCTTGGGGCTAGTTTCCGCTTGAATGCAAGGCAGTGTGCTCCCTTTTTCTTTTTGGATGTCTAAATGACGGCTCCCGTGAGCCTCTTGCTGACGAGCACTGGCGATGCACCTGTGTGCCTACGGAGTGGTTCAAAAACCTGTGAAGACGTTTGGCGGCATTTCAAGCGACCCCTTCAGTTACATATGCTCTCTGCTGATGACGGCCGAAAGCCAGAAACACGTGTCCAGAGATACGGCACTCGCTGCACCTACCTTAGGTGAAAGACTTTCTACAGCGATACAGCACTTGCTGCACCTACTAAGGGTGAATAATTTTTTGAAAAATTCTTGCTATTTATATTTAAATGACTGCATTTACTATGATGCCTTGGGGCTATTTTCCGCTTGAAAGCAAGGCAGTGTGCTCCCTTTTTCTTTTTGGATGTCTAAATGACGGCTCCCGTGAGCCTCTTGCTGACGAGCACTGGCGATGCCCCTGTGTGCCTACTGAGTGGTACAAAAACCTGTGAAGACGTTTGGCGGCATTTCAAGCGACCCCTTCAGTTACATACGCTCTCTGCTGATGACGGCCGAAAGCCAGAAACACGTGGCCAGAGATACGGCACTCGCTGCTCCTACCTTAGGTGAAAGACTTTCTACAGCGATACGGCACTTGCTGCACCTACTAAGGGTGAATAATTTTTTGAAAAATTCTTGCTATTTATATTTAAATGACTGCATTTACTATGATGCCTTGGGGCTATTTTCCGCTTGAATGCAAGGCAGTGTGCTCCCTTTTTCTTTTTGGATTTCTAAATGACGGCTCCCGTGAGCCTCTTGCTGACGAGCACTGGCGATGCACCTGTGTGCCTACTGAGTGGTACAAAAACCTGTGAAGACGTTTGGTGGCATTTCAAGCAACCCCTTCAGTTACATACGCTCTCTGCTGATGACGGCCGAAAGCCAGAAACACGTGTCCAGAGATACGGCACTCGCTGCACCTACCTTAGGTGAAAGACTTTCTACAGCGATACGGCACTTGCTGCACCTACTAAGGGTGAATAATTTTTTGAAAAATTCTTGCTATTTATATTTAAATGACTGCATTTACTATGATGCCTTGGGGCTATTTTCCGCTTGAATGCAAGGCAGTGTGCTCCCTTTTTCTTTTTGGATGTCTAAATGACGGCTCCCGTGAGCCTCTTGCTGACGAGCACTGGCGATGCACCTGTGTGCCTACTGAGTGGTACAAAAACCTGTGAAGACGTTTGGCGGCATTTCAAGCGACCCCTTCAGTTACATACGCTCTCTGCTGATGACGGCCGAAAGCCAGAAACACGTGTCCAGAGATACGGCACTCGCTGCACCTACCTTAGGTGAAAGACTTTCTACAGCGATACGGCACTTGCTGCACCTACTAAGGGTGAATAATTTTTTGAAAAATTCTTGCTATTTATATTTAAATGACTGCATTTACTATGATGCCTTGGGGCTAGTTTCCGCTTGAATGCAAGGCAGTGTGCTCCCTTTTTCTTTTTGGATTTCTAAATGACGGCTCCCGTGAGCCTCTTGCTGACGAGCACTGGCGATGCACCTGTGTGCCTACTGAGTGGTACAAAAACCTGTGAAGACGTTTGGTGGCATTTCAAGCAACCCCTTCAGTTACATACGCTCTCTGCTGATGACGGCCGAAAGCCAGAAACACATGTCCAGAGATACGGCACTCGCTGCACCTACCTTAGGTGCAAGACTTTCTACAGCGATACGGCACTTGCTGCACCTACTAAGGGTGAATAATTTTTTGAAAAATTCTTGCTATTTATATTGAAATGACTGCATTTACTATGATGCCTTGGGGCTATTTTCCACTTGAATGCAAGGCAGTGTGCTCCCTTTTTCTTTTTGGATGTCTAAATGACAGCTACCATGAGCCTCTTGCTGACGAGCACTGGCGATCCACCTGTGTGCCTACTGAGTGGTACAAAAACCTGTGAAGACGTTTGGCGGCATTTCAAGCGACCTCTTCAGTTACATACGCTCTCTGCTGATGACGGCCGAAAGCCAGAAACACGTGTCCAGAGATACGGCACTCGCTGCACCTACCTTAGGTGAAAGACTTTCTACAGCGATACGGCACTTGCTGCACCTACTAAGGGTGAATAATTTTTTGAAAAATTCTTGCTATTTATATTTAAATGACTGCATTTACTATGATGCCTTGGGGCTATTTTCCGCTTGAATGCAAGGCAGTGTGCTCCCTTTTTCTTTTTGGATGTCTAAATGACGGCTCCCGTGAGTCTCTTTCTGACGAGCACTGGCGATGCACCTGTGTGCCTACTGAGTGGTACAAAAACCTGTGAAGACGTTTGGCGGCATTTCAAGCGACCCCTTCAGTTACATACGCTCTCTGCTGATGACGGCCGAAAGCCAGAAACACGTGTCCAGAGATACGGCACTCGCTGCACCTACCTTAGGTGAAGACTTTCTACAGCGATACGGCACTTGCTGCACCTACTAAGGGTGAATAATTTTTTTAAAAATTCTTGCTATTTATATTTAAATGACTGCATTTACTATGATGCCTTGGGGCTTTTTCCACTTGAATGCAAGGCAGTGTGCTCCCTTTTTCTTTTTGGATGTCTAAATGACGGCTCCCGTGAGCCTCTTGCTGACGAGCACTGGCGATGCACCTGTGTGCCTACTGAGTGGTACAAAAACCTGTGAAGACGTTTGGCGGCATTTCAAGCGACTTCTTCAGTTACATACGCTCTCTGCTGATGACGGCCGAAAGCCAGCAACACGTGTCCAGAGATACAGCACTCGCTGCACCTACCTTAGGTGAAAGACTTTCTACAGCGATACGGCACTTGCTGCACCTACTAAGGGTGAATAATTTTTTGAAAAATTCTTGCTATTTATATTTAAATGACTGCATTTACTATGATGCCTTGGGGCTATTTTCCGCTTGAATGCAAGGCAGTGTGCTCCCTTTTTCTTTTTGGATGTCTAAATGACGGCTCCCGTGAGCCTCTTGCTGACGAGCACTGGCGATGCCCCTGTGTGCCTACTGAGTGGTACAAAAACCTGTGAAGACGTTTGGCGGCATTTCAAGCGACCCCTTCAGTTACATACGCTCTCTGCTGATGACGGCCGAAAGCCAGAAACACGTGTCCAGAGATACGGCACTCGCTGCACCTACCTTAGGTGAAAGACTTTCTACAGCGATACAGCACTTGCTGCACCTACTAAGGGTGAATAATTTTTTGAAAAATTCTTGCTATTTATATTTAAATGACTGCATTTACTATGATGCCTTGGGGCTATTTTCCGCTTGAATGCAAGGCAGTGTGCTCCCTTTTTCTTTTTGGATTTCTAAATGACGGCTCCCGTGAGCCTCTTGCTGACGAGCACTGGCGATGCACCTGTGTGCCTACTGAGTGGTACAAAAACCTGTGAAGACGTTTGGTGGCATTTCAAGCAACCCCTTCAGTTACATACGCTCTCTGCTGATGACGGCCGAAAGCCAGAAACACGTGTCCAGAGATACGGCACTCGCTGCACCTACCTTAGGTGAAAGACTTTCTACAGCGATACGGCACTTGCTGCACCTACTAAGGGTGAATAATTTTTTGAAAAATTCTTGCTATTTATATTTAAATGACTGCATTTACTATGATGCCTTGGGGCTATTTTCCGCTTGAATGCAAGGCAGTGTGCTCCCTTTTTCTTTTTGGATGTCTAAATGACGGCTCCCGTGAGCCTCTTGCTGACGAGCACTGGCGATGCACCTGTGTGCCTACTGAGTGGTACAAAAACCTGTGAAGACGTTTGGCGGCATTTCAAGCGACCCCTTCAGTTACATACGCTCTCTGCTGATGACGGCCGAAAGCCAGAAACACGTGTCCAGAGATACGGCACTCGCTGCACCTACCTTAGGTGAAAGACTTTCTACAGCGATACGGCACTTGCTGCACCTACTAAGGGTGAATAATTTTTTGAAAAATTCTTGCTATTTATATTTAAATGACTGCATTTACTATGATGCCTTGGGGCTATTTTCCGCTTGAATGCAAGGCAGTGTGCTCCCTTTTTCTTTTTGGATTTCTAAATGACGGCTCCCGTGAGCCTCTTGCTGACGAGCACTGGCGATGCACCTGTGTGCCTACTGAGTGGTACAAAAACCTGTGAAGACGTTTGGTGGCATTTCAAGCAACCCCTTCAGTTACATACGCTCTCTGCTGATGACGGCCGAAAGCCAGAAACACGTGTCCAGAGATACGGCACTCGCTGCACCTACCTTAGGTGAAAGACTTTCTACAGCGATACAGCACTTGCTGCACCTACTAAGGGTGAATAATTTTTTGAAAAATTCTTGCTATTTATATTTAAATGACTGCATTTACTATGATGCCTTGGGGCTTTTTCCGCTTGAATGCAAGGCAGTGTGCTCCCTTTTTCTTTTTGGATGTCTAAATGACGGCTCCCGTGAGCCTCTTGCTGACGAGCACTGGCGATGCACCTGTGTGCCTACGGAGTGGTTCAAAAACCTGTGAAGATGTTTGGCGGCATTTCAAGCGACCCCTTCAGTTACATACGCTCTCTGCTGATGACGGCCGAAAGCCAGAAACACGTGTCCAGAGATACGGCACTCGCTGCACCTACTAAGGGTGAATAATTTTTTGAAAAATTCTTGCTATTTATATTTAAATGACTGCATTTACTATGATGCCTTGGGGCTATTTTCCGCTTGAATGCAAGGCAGTGTGCTCCCTTTTTCTTTTTGGATTTCTAAATGACGGCTCCCGTGAGCCTCTTGCTGACGAGCACTGGCGATGCACCTGTGTGCCTACTGAGTGGTACAAAAACCTGTGAAGACGTTTGGTGGCATTTCAAGCAACCCCTTCAGTTACATACGCTCTCTGCTGATGACGGCCGAAAGCCAGAAACACGTGTCCAGAGATACGGCACTCGCTGCACCTACCTTAGGTGAAAGACTTTCTACAGCGATTCGGCACTTGCTGCACCTACTAAGGGTGAATAATTTTTTGAAAAATTCTTGCTATTTATATTTAAATGACTGCATTTACTATGATGCCTTGGGGCTATTTTCCGCTTGAATGCAAGGCAGTGTGCTCCCTTTTTCTTTTTGGATGTCTAAATGACGGCTCCCGTGAGCCTCTTGCTGACGAGCACTGGCGATGCACCTGTGTGCCTACTGAGTGGTACAAAAACCTGTGAAGACGTTTGGCGGCATTTCAAGCGACCCCTTCAGTTACATACGCTCTCTGCTGATGACGGCCGAAAGCCAGAAACACGTGTCCAGAGATACGGCACTCGCTGCACCTACCTTAGGTGAAAGACTTTCTACAGCGATACGGCACTTGCTGCACCTACTAAGGGTGAATAATTTTTTGAAAAATTCTTGCTATTTATATTTAAATGACTGCATTTACTATGATGCCTTGGGGCTATTTTCCGCTTGAATGCAAGGCAGTGTGCTCCCTTTTTCTTTTTGGATTTCTAAATGACGGCTCCCGTGAGCCTCTTGCTGACGAGCACTGGCGATGCACCTGTGTGCCTACTGAGTGGTACAAAAACCTGTGAAGACGTTTGGTGGCATTTCAAGCAACCCCTTCAGTTACATACGCTCTCTGCTGATGACGGCCGAAAGCCAGAAACACGTGTCCAGAGATACGGCACTCGCTGCACCTACCTTAGGTGAAAGACTTTCTACAGCGATACGGCACTTGCTGCACCTACTAAGGGTGAATAATTTTTTGAAAAATTCTTGCTATTTATATTTAAATGACTGCATTTACTATGATGCCTTGGGGCTTTTTCCGCTTGAATGCAAGGCAGTGTGCTCCCTTTTTCTTTTTGGATGTCTAAATGACGGCTCCCGTGAGCCTCTTGCTGACGAGCACTGGCGATGCACCTGTGTGCCTACGGAGTGGTTCAAAAACCTGTGAAGATGTTTGGCGGCATTTCAAGCGACCCCTTCAGTTACATACGCTCTCTGCTGATGACGGCCGAAAGCCAGAAACACGTGTCCAGAGATACGGCACTCGCTGCACCTACCTTAGGTGAAAGACTTTCTACAGCGATACGGCACTTGCTGCACCTACTAAGGGTGAATAATTTTTTGAAAAATTCTTGCTATTTATATTTAAATGACTGCATTTACTATGATGCCTTGGGGCTATTTTCCGCTTGAATGCAAGGCAGTGTGCTCCCTTTTTCTTTTTGGATGTCTAAATGACGGCTCCCGTGAGCCTCTTGCTGACGAGCACTGGCGATGCACCTGTGTGCCTACTGAGTGGTACAAAAACCTGTGAAGACGTTTGGCGGCATTTCAAGCGACCCCTTCAGTTACATACGCTCTCTGCTGATGACGGCCGAAAGCCAGAAACACGTGTCCAGAGATACGGCACTCGCTGCACCTACCTTAGGTGAAAGACTTTCTACAGCGATACGGCACTTGCTGCACCTACTAATGGTGAATAATTTTTTGAAAAATTCTTGCTATTTATATTTAAATGACTGCATTTACTATGATGCCTTGGGGCTATTTTCCGCTTGAATTCAAGGCAGTGTGCTCCCTTTTTCTTTTTGGATGTCTAAATGACGGCTCCCGTGAGCCTCTTGCTGACGAGCACTGGCGATGCACCTGTGTGCCTACTGAGTGGTACAAAAACCTGTGAAGACGTTTGGCGGCATTTCAAGCGACCCCTTCAGTTACATACGCTCTCTGCTGATGACGGCCGAAAGCCAGAAACACGTGGCCAGAGATACGGCACTCGCTGCTCCTACCTTAGGTGAAAGACTTTCTACAGCGATACGGCACTTGCTGCACCTAGTAAGGGTGAATAATTTTTTGAAAAATTCTTGCTATTTATATTTAAATGACTGCATTTACTATGATGCCTTGGGGCTATTTTCCGCTTGAATGCAAGGCAGTGTGCTCCCTTTTTCTTTTTGGATGTCTAAATGACGGCTCCCGTGAGCCTCTTGCTGACGAGCACTGGCGATGCACCTGTGTGCCTACTGAGTGGTACAAAAACCTGTGAAGACGTTTGGCGGCATTTCAAGCGACCCCTTCAGTTACATACGCTCTCTGCTGATGACGGCCGAAAGCCAGAAACACGTGTCCAGAGATACGGCACTCGCTGCACTTACCTTAGGTGAAAGACTTTCTACAGCGATACGGCACTTGCTGCACCTACTAAGGGTGAATAATTTTTTTTTAAATTCTTGCTATTTATATTTAAATGACTGCATTTACAATGATGCCTTGGGGCTATTTTCCGCTTGAATGCAAGGCAGTGTGCTCCCTTTTTCTTTCTGGATGTCTAAATGACGGCTCCCGTGAGCCTCTTGCTGACGAGCACTGGCGATGCACCTGTGTGCCTACTGAGTGGTACAAAAACCTGTGAAGCCGTTTGGCGGCATTTCAAGCAACCCCTTCAGTTACATACACTCTCTGCTGATGACGGCCGAAAGCCAGAAACACGTGTCCAGAGATACGGCACTCGCTGCACCTACCTAAGGTGAAAGACTTTCTACAGCGATACGGCACTTGCTGCACCTACTAAGGGTGAATAATTTTTGGAAAAATTTTGGCTATTTATATTTAAATGACTGCATTTACTATGATGCCTTGGGGCTATTTTCCGCTTGAATGCAAGGCAGTGTGCTCCCTTTTTCTTTTAGGATTTCTAAATGACGGCTCCCGTGAGCCTCTTGCTGACGAGCACTGGCGATGCACCTGTGTGCCTACTGAGTGGTACAAAAACCTGTGAAGACGTTTGGCGGCATTTCAAGCAACCCCTTCAGTTACATACGCTCTCTGCTGATGACGGCCGAAAGCCAGAAACACGTGTCCAGAGATACGGCACTCGCTGCACCTACCTTAGGTGCAAGACTTTCTACAGCGATACGGCACTTGCTGCACCTACTAAGGGTGAATAATTTTTTTGAAAAATTCTTGCTATTTATATTGAAATGACTGCATTTACTATGATGCCTTGGGGCTATTTTCCACTTGAATGCAAGGCAGTGTGCTCCCTTTTTCTTTTTGGATGTCTAAATGACAGCTACCATTTGCCTCTTGATGACGAGCACTGGCGATCCACCTGTGTGCCTACTGAGTGGTACAAAAACCTGTGAAGACGTTTGGCGGCATTTCAAGCGACCCCTTCAGTTACATACGCTCTCTGCTGCTGACGGCCGAAAGCCAGAAAAACGTGTCCAGAGATACGGCACTCGCTGCACCTACCTTAGGTGAAAGAATTTCTACAGCGATACGGCACTTGCTGCATCTACTAAGGGTGAATAATTTTTAGAAAAATTCTTGCTATTTATATTTAAATGACTGCATTTACTATGATGCCTTGGGGCTATTTTCCGCTTGAATGCAAGGCAGTGTGCTCCCTTTTTCTTTTTGGATGTCTAAATGACGGCTCCCGTGAGCCTCTTGCTGACGAGCACTGGCGATGCACCTGTGTGCCTACTGAGTGGTACAAAAACCTGTGAAGACGTTTGGCGGCATTTCAAGCAACCCCTTCAGTTACATACGCTCTCTGCTGATGACGGCCGAAAGCCAGAAACACGTGTCCAGAGATACGGCACTCGCTGCACCTACCTTAGGTGAAGACTTTCTACAGCGATACGGCACTTGCTGCACCTACTAAGGGTGAATAATTTTTTGAAAAATTCTTGCTATTTATATTTAAATGACTGCATTTACTATGATGCCTTGGGGCTTTTTCCACTTGAATGCAAGGCAGTGTGCTCCCTTTTTCTTTTTGGATGTCTAAATGACGGCTCCCGTGAGCCTCTTGCTGACGAGCACTGGCGATGCACCTGTGTGCCTACTGAGTGGTATAAAAACCTGTGAAGACGTTTGGCGGCATTTCAAGCGACCCCTTCAGTTACATACACTCTCTGCTGATCACGGCCGAAAGCCAGAAACACGTGTCCAGAGATACAGCACCCGCTGCACCTACCTTAGGTGAAAGACTTTCTACAGCGATACGGCACTTGCTGCACCTAGTAAGGGTGAATAATTTTTTGAAAAATTCTTTCTATTTATATTTAAATGACTGCATTTACTATGATGCCTTGGGGCTAGTTTCCGCTTGAATGCAAGGCAGTGTGCTCCCTTTTTCTTTTTGGATGTCTAAATGACGGCTCCCGTGAGCCTCTTGCTGACGAGCACTGGCGATGCACCTGTGTGCCTACGGAGTGGTTCAAAAACCTGTGAAGACGTTTGGCGGCATTTCAAGCGACCCCTTCAGTTACATATGCTCTCTGCTGATGACGGCCGAAAGCCAGAAACACGTGTCCAGAGATACGGCACTCGCTGCACCTACCTTAGGTGAAAGACTTTCTACAGCGATACAGCACTTGCTGCACCTACTAAGGGTGAATAATTTTTTGAAAAATTCTTGCTATTTATATTTAAATGACTGCATTTACTATGATGCCTTGGGGCTATTTTCCGCTTGAAAGCAAGGCAGTGTGCTCCCTTTTTCTTTTTGGATGTCTAAATGACGGCTCCCGTGAGCCTCTTGCTGACGAGCACTGGCGATGCACCTGTGTGCCTACTGAGTGGTACAAAAACCTGTGAAGACGTTTGGCGGCATTTCAAGCGACCCCTTCAGTTACATACGCTCTCTGCTGATGACGGCCAAAAGCCAGAAACACGTGTCCAGAGATACAGCACTCGCTGCACCTACCTTAGGTGAAAGACTTTCTACAGCGATACGGCACTTGCTGCACCTACTAAGGGTGAATAATTTTTTGAAAAATTCTTGCTATTTATATTTAAATGACTGCATTTACTATGATGCCTTGGGGCTATTTTCCGCTTGAATGCAAGGCAGTGTGCTCCCTTTTTCTTTTTGGATGTCTAAATGACGGCTCCCGTGAGCCTCTTGCTGACGAGCACTGGCGATGCCCCTGTGTGCCTACTGAGTGGTACAAAAACCTGTGAAGACGTTTGGCGGCATTTCAAGCGACCCCTTCAGTTACATACGCTCTCTGCTGATGACGGCCGAAAGCCAGAAACACGTGTCCAGAGATACGGCACTCGCTGCACCTACCTTAGGTGAAAGACTTTCTACAGCGATACGGCACTTGCTGCACCTACTAAGGGTGAATAATTTTTTGAAAAATTCTTGCTATTTATATTTAAATGACTGCATTTACTATGATGCCTTGGGGCTATTTTCCGCTTGAATGCAAGGCAGTGTGCTCCCTTTTTCTTTTTGGATTTCTAAATGACGGCTCCCGTGAGCCTCTTGCTGACGAGCACTGGCGATGCACCTGTGTGCCTACTGAGTGGTACAAAAACCTGTGAAGACGTTTGGTGGCATTTCAAGCAACCCCTTCAGTTACATACGCTCTCTGCTGATGACGGCCGAAAGCCAGAAACACGTGTCCAGAGATACGGCACTCGCTGCACCTACCTTAGGTGAAAGACTTTCTACAGCGATACGGCACTTGCTGCACCTACTAAGGGTGAATAATTTTTTGAAAAATTCTTGCTATTTATATTTAAATGACTGCATTTACTATGATGCCTTGGGGCTATTTTCCGCTTGAATGCAAGGCAGTGTGCTCCCTTTTTCTTTTTGGATGTCTAAATGACGGCTCCCGTGAGCCTCTTGCTGACGAGCACTGGCGATGCACCTGTGTGCCTACTGAGTGGTACAAAAACCTGTGAAGACGTTTGGCGGCATTTCAAGCGACCCCTTCAGTTACATACGCTCTCTGCTGATGACGGCCGAAAGCCAGAAACACGTGTCCAGAGATACGGCACTCGCTGCACCTACCTTAGGTGAAAGACTTTCTACAGCGATACGGCACTTGCTGCACCTACTAAGGGTGAATAATTTTTTGAAAAATTCTTGCTATTTATATTTAAATGACTGCATTTACTATGATGCCTTGGGGCTAGTTTCCGCTTGAATGCAAGGCAGTGTGCTCCCTTTTTCTTTTTGGATTTCTAAATGACGGCTCCCGTGAGCCTCTTGCTGACGAGCACTGGCGATGCACCTGTGTGCCTACTGAGTGGTACAAAAACCTGTGAAGACGTTTGGTGGCATTTCAAGCAACCCCTTCAGTTACATACGCTCTCTGCTGATGACGGCCGAAAGCCAGAAACACATGTCCAGAGATACGGCACTCGCTGCACCTACCTTAGGTGCAAGACTTTCTACAGCGATACGGCACTTGCTGCACCTACTAAGGGTGAATAATTTTTTGAAAAATTCTTGCTATTTATATTGAAATGACTGCATTTACTATGATGCCTTGGGGCTATTTTCCACTTGAATGCAAGGCAGTGTGCTCCCTTTTTCTTTTTGGATGTCTAAATGACAGCTACCATGAGCCTCTTGCTGACGAGCACTGGCGATCCACCTGTGTGCCTACTGAGTGGTACAAAAACCTGTGAAGACGTTTGGCGGCATTTCAAGCGACCTCTTCAGTTACATACGCTCTCTGCTGATGACGGCCGAAAGCCAGAAACACGTGTCCAGAGATACGGCACTCGCTGCACCTACCTTAGGTGAAAGACTTTCTACAGCGATACGGCACTTGCTGCACCTACTAAGGGTGAATAATTTTTTGAAAAATTCTTGCTATTTATATTTAAATGACTGCATTTACTATGATGCCTTGGGGCTATTTTCCGCTTGAATGCAAGGCAGTGTGCTCCCTTTTTCTTTTTGGATGTCTAAATGACGGCTCCCGTGAGTCTCTTTCTGACGAGCACTGGCGATGCACCTGTGTGCCTACTGAGTGGTACAAAAACCTGTGAAGACGTTTGGCGGCATTTCAAGCGACCCCTTCAGTTACATACGCTCTCTGCTGATGACGGCCGAAAGCCAGAAACACGTGTCCAGAGATACGGCACTCGCTGCACCTACCTTAGGTGAAAGAATTTCTACAGCGATACGGCACTTGCTGCATCTACTAAGGGTGAATAATTTTTTGAAAAATTATTGCTATTTATATTTAAATGACTGCATTTACTATGATGCCTTGGGGCTATTTTCCGCTTGAATGCAAGGCAGTGTGCTCCCTTTTTCTTTTTGGATGTCTAAATGACGGCTCCCGTGAGCCTCTTGCTGACGAGCACTGGCGATGCACCTTTGTGCCTACTGAGTGGTACAAAAACCTGTGAAGACGTTTGGCGGCATTTCAAGCAACCCCTTCAGTTACATACGCTCTCTGCTGATGACGGCCGAAAGCCAGAAACACGTGTCCAGAGATACGGCACTCGCTGCACCTACCTTAGGTGAAGACTTTCTACAGCGATACGGCACTTGCTGCACCTACTAAGGGTGAATAATTTTTTGAAAAATTCTTGCTATTTATATTTAAATGACTGCATTTACTATGATGCCTTGGGGCTTTTTCCACTTGAATGCAAGGCAGTGTGCTCCCTTTTTCTTTTTGGATGTCTAAATGACGGCTCCCGTGAGCCTCTTGCTGACGAGCACTGGCGATGCACCTGTGTGCCTACTGAGTGGTACAAAAACCTGTGAAGACGTTTGGCGGCATTTCAAGCGACTTCTTCAGTTACATACGCTCTCTGCTGATGACGGCCGAAAGCCAGCAACACGTGTCCAGAGATACAGCACTCGCTGCACCTACCTTAGGTGAAAGACTTTCTACAGCGATACGGCACTTGCTGCACCTACTAAGGGTGAATAATTTTTTGAAAAATTCTTGCTATTTATATTTAAATGACTGCATTTACTATGATGCCTTGGGGCTATTTTCCGCTTGAATGCAAGGCAGTGTGCTCCCTTTTTCTTTTTGGATGTCTAAATGACGGCTCCCGTGAGCCTCTTGCTGACGAGCACTGGCGATGCCCCTGTGTGCCTACTGAGTGGTACAAAAACCTGTGAAGACGTTTGGCGGCATTTCAAGCGACCCCTTCAGTTACATACGCTCTCTGCTGATGACGGCCGAAAGCCAGAAACACGTGTCCAGAGATACGGCACTCGCTGCACCTACCTTAGGTGAAAGACTTTCTACAGCGATACAGCACTTGCTGCACCTACTAAGGGTGAATAATTTTTTGAAAAATTCTTGCTATTTATATTTAAATGACTGCATTTACTATGATGCCTTGGGGCTATTTTCCGCTTGAATGCAAGGCAGTGTGCTCCCTTTTTCTTTTTGGATTTCTAAATGACGGCTCCCGTGAGCCTCTTGCTGACGAGCACTGGCGATGCACCTGTGTGCCTACTGAGTGGTACAAAAACCTGTGAAGACGTTTGGTGGCATTTCAAGCAACCCCTTCAGTTACATACGCTCTCTGCTGATGACGGCCGAAAGCCAGAAACACGTGTCCAGAGATACGGCACTCGCTGCACCTACCTTAGGTGAAAGACTTTCTACAGCGATACGGCACTTGCTGCACCTACTAAGGGTGAATAATTTTTTGAAAAATTCTTGCTATTTATATTTAAATGACTGCATTTACTATGATGCCTTGGGGCTATTTTCCGCTTGAATGCAAGGCAGTGTGCTCCCTTTTTCTTTTTGGATGTCTAAATGACGGCTCCCGTGAGCCTCTTGCTGACGAGCACTGGCGATGCACCTGTGTGCCTACTGAGTGGTACAAAAACCTGTGAAGACGTTTGGCGGCATTTCAAGCGACCCCTTCAGTTACATACGCTCTCTGCTGATGACGGCCGAAAGCCAGAAACACGTGTCCAGAGATACGGCACTCGCTGCACCTACCTTAGGTGAAAGACTTTCTACAGCGATACGGCACTTGCTGCACCTACTAAGGGTGAATAATTTTTTGAAAAATTCTTGCTATTTATATTTAAATGACTGCATTTACTATGATGCCTTGGGGCTATTTTCCGCTTGAATGCAAGGCAGTGTGCTCCCTTTTTCTTTTTGGATTTCTAAATGACGGCTCCCGTGAGCCTCTTGCTGACGAGCACTGGCGATGCACCTGTGTGCCTACTGAGTGGTACAAAAACCTGTGAAGACGTTTGGTGGCATTTCAAGCAACCCCTTCAGTTACATACGCTCTCTGCTGATGACGGCCGAAAGCCAGAAACACGTGTCCAGAGATACGGCACTCGCTGCACCTACCTTAGGTGAAAGACTTTCTACAGCGATACAGCACTTGCTGCACCTACTAAGGGTGAATAATTTTTTGAAAAATTCTTGCTATTTATATTTAAATGACTGCATTTACTATGATGCCTTGGGGCTTTTTCCGCTTGAATGCAAGGCAGTGTGCTCCCTTTTTCTTTTTGGATGTCTAAATGACGGCTCCCGTGAGCCTCTTGCTGACGAGCACTGGCGATGCACCTGTGTGCCTACGGAGTGGTTCAAAAACCTGTGAAGATGTTTGGCGGCATTTCAAGCGACCCCTTCAGTTACATACGCTCTCTGCTGATGACGGCCGAAAGCCAGAAACACGTGTCCAGAGATACGGCACTCGCTGCACCATCTAAGGGTGAATAATTTTTTGAAAAATTCTTGCTATTTATATTTAAATGACTGCATTTACTATGATGCCTTGGGGCTATTTTCCGCTTGAATGCAAGGCAGTGTGCTCCCTTTTTCTTTTTGGATTTCTAAATGACGGCTCCCGTGAGCCTCTTGCTGACGAGCACTGGCGATGCACCTGTGTGCCTACTGAGTGGTACAAAAACCTGTGAAGACGTTTGGTGGCATTTCAAGCAACCCCTTCAGTTACATACGCTCTCTGCTGATGACGGCCGAAAGCCAGAAACACGTGTCCAGAGATACGGCACTCGCTGCACCTACCTTAGGTGAAAGACTTTCTACAGCGATACGGCACTTGCTGCACCTACTAAGGGTGAATAATTTTTTGAAAAATTCTTGCTATTTATATTTAAATGACTGCATTTACTATGATGCCTTGGGGCTATTTTCCGCTTGAATGCAAGGCAGTGTGCTCCCTTTTTCTTTTTGGATGTCTAAATGACGGCTCCCGTGAGCCTCTTGCTGACGAGCACTGGCGATGCACCTGTGTGCCTACTGAGTGGTACAAAAACCTGTGAAGACGTTTGGCGGCATTTCAAGCGACCCCTTCAGTTACATACGCTCTCTGCTGATGACGGCCGAAAGCCAGAAACACGTGTCCAGAGATACGGCACTCGCTGCACCTACCTTAGGTGAAAGACTTTCTACAGCGATACGGCACTTGCTGCACCTACTAAGGGTGAATAATTTTTTGAAAAATTCTTGCTATTTATATTTAAATGACTGCATTTACTATGATGCCTTGGGGCTATTTTCCGCTTGAATGCAAGGCAGTGTGCTCCCTTTTTCTTTTTGGATTTCTAAATGACGGCTCCCGTGACCCTCTTGCTGACGAGCACTGGCGATGCACCTGTGTGCCTACTGAGTGGTACAAAAACCTGTGAAGACGTTTGGTGGCATTTCAAGCAACCCCTTCAGTTACATACGCTCTCTGCTGATGACGGCCGAAAGCCAGAAACACGTGTCCAGAGATACGGCACTCGCTGCACCTACCTTAGGTGAAAGACTTTCTACAGCGATACGGCACTTGCTGCACCTACTAAGGGTGAATAATTTTTTGAAAAATTCTTGCTATTTATATTTAAATGACTGCATTTACTATGATGCCTTGGGGCTTTTTCCGCTTGAATGCAAGGCAGTGTGCTCCCTTTTTCTTTTTGGATGTCTAAATGACGGCTCCCGTGAGCCTCTTGCTGACGTGCACTGGCGATGCACCTGTGTGCCTACGGAGTGGTTCAAAAACCTGTGAAGATGTTTGGCGGCATTTCAAGCGACCCCTTCAGTTACATACGCTCTCTGCTGATGACGGCCGAAAGCCAGAAACACGTGTCCAGAGATACGGCACTCGCTGCACCTACCTTAGGTGAAAGACTTTCTACAGCGATACGGCACTTGCTGCACCTACTAAGGGTGAATAATTTTTTGAAAAATTCTTGCTATTTATATTTAAATGACTGCATTTACTATGATGCCTTGGGGCTATTTTCCGCTTGAATGCAAGGCAGTGTGCTCCCTTTTTCTTTTTGGATGTCTAAATGACGGCTCCCGTGAGCCTCTTGCTGACGAGCACTGGCGATGCACCTGTGTGCCTACTGAGTGGTACAAAAACCTGTGAAGACGTTTGGCGGCATTTCAAGCGACCCCTTCAGTTACATACGCTCTCTGCTGATGACGGCCGAAAGCCAGAAACACGTGTCCAGAGATACGGCACTCGCTGCACCTACCTTAGGTGAAAGACTTTCTACAGCGATACGGCACTTGCTGCACCTACTAATGGTGAATAATTTTTTGAAAAATTCTTGCTATTTATATTTAAATGACTGCATTTACTATGATGGCTTGGGGCTATTTTCCGCTTGAATTCAAGGCAGTGTGCTCCCTTTTTCTTTTTGGATGTCTAAATGACGGCTCCCGTGAGCCTCTTGCTGACGAGCACTGGCGATGCACCTGTGTGCCTACTGAGTGGTACAAAAACCTGTGAAGACGTTTGGCGGCATTTCAAGCGACCCCTTCAGTTACATACGCTCTCTGCTGATGACGGCCGAAAGCCAGAAACACGTGGCCAGAGATACGGCACTCGCTGCTCCTACCTTAGGTGAAAGACTTTCTACAGCGATAAGGCACTTGCTGCACCTAGTAAGGGTGAATAATTTTTTGAAAAATTCTTGCTATTTATATTTAAATGACTGCATTTACTATGATGCCTTGGGGCTATTTTCCGCTTGAATGCAAGGCAGTGTGCTCCCTTTTTCTTTTTGGATGTCTAAATGACGGCTCCCGTGAGCCTCTTGCTGACGAGCACTGGCGATGCCCCTGTGTGCCTACTGAGTGGTACAAAAACCTGTGAAGACGTTTGGCGGCATTTCAAGCGACCCCTTCAGTTACATACGCTCTCTGCTGATGACGGCCGAAAGCCAGAAACACGTGTCCAGAGATACGGCACTCGCTGCACCTACCTTAGGTGAAAGACTTTCTACAGCGATACGGCACTTGCTGCACCTACTAAGGGTGAATAATTTTTTGAAAAATTCTTGCTATTTATATTTAAATGACTGCATTTACTATGATGCCTTGGGGCTATTTTCCGCTTGAATGCAAGGCAGTGTGCTCCCTTTTTCTTTTTGGATTTCTAAATGACGGCTCCCGTGAGCCTCTTGCTGACGAGCACTGGCGATGCACCTGTGTGCCTACTGAGTGGTACAAAAACCTGTGAAGACGTTTGGTGGCATTTCAAGCAACCCCTTCAGTTACATACGCTCTCTGCTGATGACGGCCGAAAGCCAGAAACACGTGTCCAGAGATACGGCACTCGCTGCACCTACCTTAGGTGAAAGACTTTCTACAGCGATACGGCACTTGCTGCACCTACTAAGGGTGAATAATTTTTTGAAAAATTCTTGCTATTTATATTTAAATGACTGCATTTACTATGATGCCTTGGGGCTATTTTCCGCTTGAATGCAAGGCAGTGTGCTCCCTTTTTCTTTTTGGATGTCTAAATGACGGCTCCCGTGAGCCTCTTGCTGACGAGCACTGGCGATGCACCTGTGTGCCTACTGAGTGGTACAAAAACCTGTGAAGACGTTTGGCGGCATTTCAAGCGACCCCTTCAGTTACATACGCTCTCTGCTGATGACGGCCGAAAGCCAGAAACACGTGTCCAGAGATACGGCACTCGCTGCACCTACCTTAGGTGAAAGACTTTCTACAGCGATACGGCACTTGCTGCACCTACTAAGGGTGAATAATTTTTTGAAAAATTCTTGCTATTTATATTTAAATGACTGCATTTACTATGATGCCTTGGGGCTAGTTTCCGCTTGAATGCAAGGCAGTGTGCTCCCTTTTTCTTTTTGGATTTCTAAATGACGGCTCCCGTGAGCCTCTTGCTGACGAGCACTGGCGATGCACCTGTGTGCCTACTGAGTGGTACAAAAACCTGTGAAGACGTTTGGTGGCATTTCAAGCAACCCCTTCAGTTACATACGCTCTCTGCTGATGACGGCCGAAAGCCAGGAACACATGTCCAGAGATACGGCACTCGCTGCACCTACCTTAGGTGCAAGACTTTCTACAGCGATACAGCACTTGCTGCACCTACTAAGGGTGAATAATTTTTTGAAAAATTCTTGCTATTTATATTGAAATGACTGCATTTACTATGATGCCTTGGGGCTATTTTCCACTTGAATGCAAGGCAGTGTGCTCCCTTTTTCTTTTTGGATGTCTAAATGACAGCTACCATGAGCCTCTTGCTGACGAGCACTGGCGATCCACCTGTGTGCCTACTGAGTGGTACAAAAACCTGTGAAGACGTTTGGCGGCATTTCAAGCGACCTCTTCAGTTACATACGCTCTCTGCTGATGACGGCCGAAAGCCAGAAACACGTGTCCAGAGATACGGCACTCGCTGCACCTACCTTAGGTGAAAGACTTTCTACAGCGATACGGCACTTGCTGCACCTACTAAGGGTGAATAATTTTTTGAAAAATTCTTGCTATTTATATTTAAATGACTGCATTTACTATGATGCCTTGGGGCTATTTTCCGCTTGAATGCAAGGCAGTGTGCTCCCTTTTTCTTTTTGGATGTCTAAATGACGGCTCCCGTGAGTCTCTTTCTGACGAGCACTGGCGATGCACCTGTGTGCCTACTGAGTGGTATAAAAACCTGTGAAGACGTTTGGCGGCATTTCAAGCGACCCCTTCAGTTACATACACTCTCTGCTGATGACGGCCGAAAGCCAGAAACACGTGTCCAGAGATACGGCACTCGCTGCACCTACCTTAGGTGAAAGACTTTCTACAGCGATACGGCACTTGCTGCACCTAGTAAGGGTGAATATTTTTTGAAAAATTCTTGCTATTTATATTTAAATGACTGCATTTACTATGATGCCTTGGGGCTATTTTCCGCTTGAAAGCAAGGCAGTGTGCTCCCTTTTTCTTTTTGGATGTCTAAATGACGGCTCCCGTGAGCCTCTTGCTGACGAGCACTGGCGATGCACCTGTGTGCCTACTGAGTGGTACAAAAACCTGTGAAGACGTTTGGCGGCATTTCAAGCGACTTCTTCAGTTACATACGCTCTCTGCTGATGACGGCCGAAAGCCAGAAACACGTGTCCAGAGATACAGCACTCGCTGCACCTACCTTAGGTGAAAGACTTTCTACAGCGATACGGCACTTGCTGCACCTACTAAGGGTGAATAATTTTTTGAAAAATTCTTGCTATTTATATTTAAATGACTGCATTTACTATGATGCCTTGGGGCTATTTTCCGCTTGAATGCAAGGCAGTGTGCTCCCTTTTTCTTTTTGGATGTCTAAATGACGGCTCCCGTGACCCTCTTGCTGACGAGCACTGGCGATGCCCCTGTGTGCCTACTGAGTGGTACAAAAACCTGTGAAGACGTTTGGCGGCATTTCAAGCGACCCCTTCAGTTACATACGCTCTCTGCTGATGACGGCCGAAAGCCAGAAACACGTGTCCAGAGATACGGCACTCGCTGCACCTACCTTAGGTGAAAGACTTTCTACAGCGATACAGCACTTGCTGCACCTACTAAGGGTGAATAATTTTTTGAAAAATTCTTGCTATTTATATTTAAATGACTGCATTTACTATGATGCCTTCGGGCTATTTTCCGCTTGAATGCAAGGCAGTGTGCTCCCTTTTTCTTTTTGGATTTCTAAATGACGGCTCCCGTGAGCCTCTTGCTGACGAGCACTGGCGATGCACCTGTGTGCCTACTGAGTGGTACAAAAACCTGTGAAGACGTTTGGTGGCATTTCAAGCAACCCCTTCAGTTACATACGCTCTCCGCTGATGACGGCCGAAAGCCAGAAACACGTGTCCAGAGATACGGCACTCGCTGCACCTACCTTAGGTGAAAGACTTTCTACAGCGATACGGCACTTGCTGCACCTACTAAGGGTGAATAATTTTTTGAAAAATTCTTGCTATTTATATTTAAATGACTGCATTTACTATGATGCCTTGGGGCTATTTTCCGCTTGAATGCAAGGCAGTGTGCTCCCTTTTTCTTTTTGGATGTCTAAATGACGGCTCCCGTGAGCCTCTTGCTGACGAGCACTGGCGATGCACCTGTGTGCCTACGGAGTGGTTCAAAAACCTGTGAAGATGTTTGGCGGCATTTCAAGCGACCCCTTCAGTTACATACGCTCTCTGCTGATGACGGCCGAAAGCCAGAAACACGTGTCCAGAGATACGGCACTCGCTGCACCTACCTTAGGTGAAAGACTTTCTACAGCGATACGGCACTTGCTGCACCTACTAAGGGTGAATAATTTTTTGAAAAATTCTTGCTATTTATATTTAAATGACTGCATTTACTATGATGCCTTGGGGCTATTTTCCGCTTGAATGCAAGGCAGTGTGCTCCCTTTTTCTTTTTGGATGTCTAAATGACGGCTCCCGTGAGCCTCTTGCTGACGAGCACTGGCGATGCACCTGTGTGCCTACTGAGTGGTACAAAAACCTGTGAAGACGTTTGGCGGCATTTCAAGCGACCCCTTCAGTTACATACGCTCTCTGCTGATGACGGCCGAAAGCCAGAAACACGTGTCCAGAGATACGGCACTCGCTGCACCTACCTTAGGTGAAAGACTTTCTACAGCGATACGGCACTTGCTGCACCTACTAATGGTGAATAATTTTTTGAAAAATTCTAGCTATTTATATTTAAATGACTGCATTTACTATGATGCCTTGGGGCTATTTTCCGCTTGAATTCAAGGCAGTGTGCTCCCTTTTTCTTTTTGGATGTCTAAATGACGGCTCCCGTGAGCCTCTTGCTGACGAGCACTGGCGATGCACCTGTGTGCCTACTGAGTGGTACAAAAACCTGTGAAGACGTTTGGCGGCATTTCAAGCGACCCCTTCAGTTACATACGCTCTCTGCTGATGACGGCCGAAAGCCAGAAACACGTGGCCAGAGATACGGCACTCGCTGCTCCTACCTTAGGTGAAAGACTTTCTACAGCGATACGGCACTTGCTGCACCTAGTAAGGGTGAATAATTTTTTGAAAAATTCTTGCTATTTATATTTAAATGACTGCATTTACTATGATGCCTTGGGGCTATTTTCCGCTTGAATGCAAGGCAGTGTGCTCCCTTTTTCTTTTTGGATGTCTAAATGACGGCTCCCGTGAGCCTCTTGCTGACGAGCACTGGCGATGCACCTGTGTGCCTACTGAGTGGTACAAAAACCTGTGAAGACGTTTGGCGGCTTTTCAAGCGACCCCTTCAGTTACATACGCTCTCTGCTGATGACGGCCGAAAGCCAGAAACACGTGTCCAGAGATACGGCACTCGCTGCACCTACCTTAGGTGAAAGACTTTCTACAGCGATACAGCACTTGCTGCACCTACTAAGGGTGAATAATTTTTTAAAAAATTCTTGCTATTTATATTTAAATGACTGCATTTACTATGATGCCTTGGGGCTATTTTCCGCTTGAATGCAAGGCAGTGTGCTCCCTTTTTCTTTCTGGATGTCTAAATGACGGCTCCCGTGAGCCTCTTGCTGACGAGCACTGGCGATGCACCTGTGTGCCTACTGAGTGGTACAAAAACCTGTGAAGACGTTTGGCGGCATTTCAAGCAACCCCTTCAGTTACATACACTCTCTGCTGATGACGGCCGAAAGCCAGAAACACGTGTCCAGAGATACGGCACTCGCTGCACCTACCTTAGGTGAAAGACTTTCTACAGCGATACGGCACTTGCTGCACCTACTAAGGGTGAATAATTTTTTGAAAAATTTTGGCTATTTATATTTAAATGACTGCATTTAGTATGATGCCTTGGGGCTATTTTCCGCTTGAATGCAAGGCAGTGTGCTCCCTTTTTCTTTTAGGATTTCTAAATGACGGCTCCCGTGAGCCTCTTGCTGACGAGCACTGGCGATGCACCTGTGTGCCTACTGAGTGGTACAAAAACCTGTGAAGACGTTTGGCGGCATTTCAAGCAACCCCTTCAGTTACATACGCTCTCTGCTGATGACGGCCGAAAGCCAGAAACACGTGTCCAGAGATACGGCACTCGCTGCACCTACCTTAGGTGCAAGACTTTCTACAGCGATACGGCACTTGCTGCACCTACTAAGGGTGAATAATTTTTTGAAAAATTCTTGCTATTTATATTTAAATGACTGCATTTACTATGATGCCTTGGGGCTATTTTCCACTTGAATGCAAGGCAGTGTGCTCCCTTTTTCTTTTTGGATGTCTAAATGACAGCTACCGTGAGCCTCTTGCTGACGAGTACTGGCGATCCACCTGTGTGCCTACTGAGTGGTACAAAAACCTGTGAAGACGTTTGGCGGCATTTCAAGCGACCTCTTCAGTTACATACGCTCTCTGCTGATGACGGCCGAAAGCCAGAAACACGTGTCCAGAGATACGGCACTCGCTGGACCTACCTTAGGTGAAAGACTTTCTACAGCGATACAGCACTTGCTGCACCTACTAAGGGTGAATAATTTTTTGAAAAATTCTTGCTATTTATATTTAAATGACTGCATTTACTATGATGCCTTGGGGCTATTTTCCGCTTGAATGCAAGGCAGTGTGCTCCCTTTTTCTTTTTGGATGTCTAAATGACGGCTCCCGTGAGCCTCTTTCTGACGAGCACTGGCGATGCACCTGTGTGCCTACTGAGTGGTACAAAAACCTGTGAAGACGTTTGGCGGCATTTCAAGCGACCCCTTCAGTTACATACGCTCTCTGCTGATGACGGCCGAAAGCCAGAAACACGTGTCCAGAGATACGGCACTCGCTGCACCTACCTTAGGTGAAAGAATTTCTACAGCGATACGGCACTTGCTGCATCTACTAAGGGTGAATAATTTTTTGAAAAATTATTGCTATTTATATTTAAATGACTGCATTTACTATGATGCCTTGGGGCTATTTTCCGCTTGAATGCAAGGCAGTGTGCTCCCTTTTTCTTTTTGGATGTCTAAATGACAGCTCCCATGAGCCTCTTGCTGACGAGCACTGGCGATGCACCTGTGTGCCTACTGATTGGTACAAAAACCTGTGAAGACGTTTGGCGGCATTTCAAGCAACCCCTTCAGTTACATACGCTCTCTGCTGATGACGGCCGAAAGCCAGAAACACGTGTCCAGAGATACGGCACTCGCTGCACCTACCTTAGGTGAAGACTTTCTACAGCGATACGGCACTTGCTGCACCTACTAAGGGTGAATAATTTTTTGAAAAATTCTTGCTATTTATATTTAAATGACTGCATTTACTATGATGCCTTGGGGCTTTTTCCACTTGAATGCAAGGCAGTGTGCTCCCTTTTTCTTTTTGGATGTCTAAATGACGGCTCCCGTGAGCCTCTTGCTGACGAGCACTGGCAATGCACCTGTGTGCCTAATGAGTGGTATAAAAACCTGTAAAGACGTTTGGCGGCATTTCAAGCGACTCCTTCAGTTACATACGCTCTCTGCTGATGACGGCCGAAAGCCAGAAACACGTGTCCAGAGATACGGCACTCGCTGCACCTACCTTAGGTGAAAGACTTTCTACAGCGATACAGCACTTGCTGCACCTACTAAGGGTGAATAATTTTTTGAAAAATTCTTGCTATTTATATTTAAATGACTGCATTTACTATGATGCCTTGGGGCTATTTTCCGCTTGAAAGCAAGGCAGTGTGCTCCCTTTTTCTTTTTGGATGTCTAAATGACGGCTCCCGTGAGCCTCTTGCTGACGAGCACTGGCGATGCACCTGTGTGCCTACTGAGTGGTACAAAAACCTGTGAAGACGTTTGGCGGCATTTCAAGCAACCCCTTCAGTTACATACGCTCTCTGCTGATGACGGCCGAAAGCCAGAAACACGTGTCCAGAGATACGGCACTCGCTGCACCTACCTTAGGTGAAGACTTTCTACAGCGATACGACACTTGCTGCACCTACTAAGGGTGAATAATTTTTTGAAAAATTCTTGCTATTTATATTTAAATGACTGCATTTACTATGATGCCTTGGGGCTATTTTCCGCTTGAATGCAAGGCAGTGTGCTCCCTTTTTCTTTTTGGATGTCTAAATGATGGCTCCCATAGCCTCTTGCTGACGAGCACTGGCGATGCCCCTGTGTGCCTACTGAGTGGTACAAAAACCTGTGAAGACGTTTGGCGGCATTTCAAGCGACCCCTTCAGTTACATACGCTCTCTGCTGCTGACGGCCGAAAGCCAGAAACACGTGTCCAGAGATACGGCACTCGCTGCACCTACCTTAGGTGAAAGAATTTCTACAGCGATACGGCACTTGCTGCATCTACTAAGGGTGAATAATTTTTTGAAAAATTATTGCTATTTATATTTAAATGACTGCATTTACTATGATGCCTTGGGGCTATTTTCCGCTTGAATGCAAGGCAGTGTGCTCCCTTTTTCTTTTTGGATGTCTAAATGACGGCTCCCGTGAGCCTCTTGCTGACGAGCACTGGCGATGCACCTGTGTGCCTACTGAGTGGTACAAAAACCTGTGAAGACGTTTGGCGGCATTTCAAGCAACCCCTTCAGTTACATACGCTCTCTGCTGATGACGGCCGAAAGCCAGAAACACGTGTCCAGAGATACGGCACTCGCTGCACCTACCTTAGGTGAAGACTTTCTACAGCGATACGACACTTGCTGCACCTACTAAGGGTGAATAATTTTTTGAAAAATTCTTGCTATTTATATTTAAATGACTGCATTTACTATGATGCCTTGGGGCTATTTTCCACTTGAATGCAAGGCAGTGTGCTCCCTTTTTCTTTTTGGATGTCTAAATGACGGCTCCCGTGAGCCTCTTGCTGACGAGCACTGGCGATGCACCTGTGTGCCTACTGAGTGGTACAAAAACCTGTGAAGACGTTTGGCGGCATTTCAAGCGACCCCTTCAGTTACATACGCTCTCTGCTGATGACGGCCGAAAGCCAGAAACACGTGGCCAGAGATACGGCACTCGCTGCTCCTACCTTAGGTGAAAGACTTTCTACAGCGATACGGCACTTGCTGCACCTACTAATGGTGAATAATTTTTTGAAAAATTCTTGCTATTTATATTTAAATGACTGCATTTACTATGATGCCTTGGGGCTATTTTCCGCTTGAATGCAAGGCAGTGTGCTCCCTTTTTCTTTTTGGATGTCTAAATGACGGCTCCCGTGAGCCTCTTGCTGACGAGCACTGGCGATGCACCTGTGTGCCTACTGAGTGGTACAAAAACCTGTGAAGACGTTTGGCGGCATTTCAAGCGACCCCTTCAGTTACATACGCTCTCTGCTGATGACGGCCGAAAGCCAGAAACACGTGTCCAGAGATACGGCACTCGCTGCACCTACCTTAGGTGAAAGACTTTCTACAGCGATACGGCACTTGCTGCACCTACTAAGGGTGAATAATTTTTTGAAAAATTCTTGCTATTTATATTTAAATGACTGCATTTACTATGATGCCTTGGGGCTATTTTCCGCTTGAATGCAAGGCAGTGTGCTCCCTTTTTCTTTCTGGATGTCTAAATGACGGCTCCCGTGAGCCTCTTGCTGACAAGCACTGGCGATGCACCTGTGTGCCTACTGAGTGGTACAAAAACCTGTGAAGACGTTAGGCGGCATTTCAAGCAAGCCCTTCAGTTACATACACTCTCTGCTGATGACGGCCGAAAGCCAGAAACACGTGTCCAGAGATACGGCACTCGCTGCACCTACCTTAGGTGAAAGACTTTCTACAGCGATACGGCACTTGCTGCACCTACTAAGGGTGAATAATTTTTTGAAAATTATTGCCTATTTATATTTAAATGACTGCATTTACTATGATGCCTTGGGGCTATTTTCTGCTTGAATGCAAGGCAGTGTGCTCCCTTTTTCTTTTAGGATTTCTAAATGACGGCTCCCGTGAGCCTCTTGCTGACGAGCACTGGCGATGCACCTGTGTGCCTACTGAGTGGTATAAAAACCTGTGAAGACGTTTGGCGGCATTTCAAGCAACCCCTTCAGTTACATATGCTCTCTGCTGATGACGGCCGAAAGCCAGAAATACGTGTCCAGAGATACGGCACTCGCTGCACCTACCTTAGGTGCAAGACTTTCTACAGCGATACAGCACTTGCTGCACCTACTAAGGGTGAATAATTTTTTGAAAAATTCTTGCTATTTATATTTAAATGACTGCATTTACTATGATGCCTTGGGGCTATTTTCCACTTGAATGCAAGGCAGTGTGCTCCCTTTTTCTTTTTGGATGTCTAAATGACAGCTACCGTGAGCCTCTTGCTGACGAGCACTGGCGATCCACCTGTGTGCCTACTGAGTGGTACAAAAACCTGTGAAGACGTTTGGCGGCATTTCAAGCGACCCCTTCAGTTACATACGCTCTCTGCTGATGACGGCCGAAAGCCAGAAACACGTGTCCAGAGATACGGCACTCGCTGCACCTACCTTAGGTGAAAGACTTTCTACAGCGATACGGCACTTGCTGCACCTACTAAGGGTGAATAATTTTTTGAAAAATTCTTGCTATTTATATTTAAATGACTGCATTTACTATGATGCCTTGGGGCTATTTTCCGCTTGAATGCAAGGCAGTGTGCTCCCTTTTTCTTTTTTGGATGTCTAAATGACGGCTCCCGTGAGCCTCTTTCTGACGAGCACTGGCGATGCACCTGTGTGCCTACTGAGTGGTACAAAAACCTGTGAAGACGTTTGGCGGCATTTCAAGCGACCCCTTCAGTTACATACGCTCTCTGCTGATGACGGCCGAAAGCCAGAAACACGTGTCCAGAGATACGGTACTCGCTGCACCTACCTTAGGTGAAAGACTTTCTACAGCGATACGGCACTTGCTGCACCTACTAAGGGTGAATAATTTTTTGAAAAATTCTTGCTATTCATATTTAAATGACTGCATTTACTATGATGCCTTGGGGCTAGTTTCCGCTTGAATGCAAGGCAGTGTGCTCCCTTTTTCTTTTTGGATTTCTAAATGACGGCTCCCGTGAGCCTCTTGCTGACGAGCACTGGCGATGCACCTGTGTGCCTACTGAGTGGTACAAAAACCTGTGAAGACGTTTGGCGGCATTTCAAGCAACCCCTTCAGTTACATATGCTCTCTGCTGATGACGGCCGAAAGCCAGAAACACGTGTCCAGAGATACGGCACTCGCTGCACCTACCTTAGGTGAAGACTTTCTACAGCGATACGACACTTGCTGCACCTACTAAGGGTGAATAATTTTTTGAAAAATTCTTGCTATTTATATTTAAATGACTGCATTTACTATGATGCCTTGGGGCTATTTTCCACTTGAATGCAAGGCAGTGTGCTCCCTTTTTCTTTTTGGATGTCTAAATGACGGCTCCCGTGAGCCTCTTGCTGACGAGCACTGGCGATGCACCTGTGTGCCTACTGAGTGGTACAAAAACCTGTGAAGACGTTTGGCGGTATTTCAAGCAACCCCTTCAGTTACATACGCTCTCTGCTGATGACGGCCGAAAGCCAGAAACACGTGTCCAGAGATACGGCACTCGCTGCACCTACCTTAGGTGAAGACTTTCTACAGCGATACGACACTTGCTGCACCTACTAAGGGTGAATAATTTTTTGAAAAATTCTTGCTATTTATATTTAAATGACTGCATTTACTATGATGCCTTGGGGCTATTTTCCGCTTGAATGCAAGGCAGTGTGCTCCCTTTTTCTTTTTGGATGTCTAAATGACGGCTCCCATAGCCTCTTGCTGACGAGCACTGGCGATGCCCCTGTGTGCCTACTGAGTGGTACAAAAACCTGTGAAGACGTTTGGCGGCATTTCAAGCGACCCCTTCAGTTACATACGCTCTCTGCTGATGACGGCCGAAAGCCAGAAACACGTGTCCAGAGATACGGCACTCGCTGCACCTACCTTAGGTGAAAGAATTTCTACAGCGATACAGCACTTGCTGCATCTACTAAGGGTGAATAATTTTTTGAAAAATTATTGCTATTTATATTTAAATGACTGCATTTACTATGATGCCTTGGGGCTATTTTCCGCTTGAATGCAAGGCAGTGTGCTCCCTTTTTCTTTTTGGATGTCTAAATGACAGCTCCCGTGAGCCTCTTGCTGACGAGCACTGGCGATGCACCTGTGTGCCTACTGAGTGGTACAAAAACCTGTGAAGACGTTTGGCGGCATTTCAAGCAACCCCTTCAGTTACATACGCTCTCTGCTGATGACGGCCGAAAGCCAGAAACACGTGTCCAGAGATACGGCACTCGCTGCACCTACCTTAGGTGAAGACTTTCTACAGCGATACGACACTTGCTGCACCTACTAAGGGTGAATAATTTTTTGAAAAATTCTTGCTATTTATATTTAAATGACTGCATTTACTATGATGCCTTGGGGCTATTTTCCACTTGAATGCAAGGCAGTGTGCTCCCTTTTTCTTTTTGGATGTCTAAATGACGGCTCCCGTGAGCCTCTTGCTGACGAGCACTGGCGATGCACCTGTGTGCCTACTGAGTGGTACAAAAACCTGTGAAGACGTTTGGCGGCATTTCAAGCGACCCCTTCAGTTACATACGCTCTCTGCTGATGACGGCCGAAAGCCAGAAACACGTGGCCAGAGATACGGCACTCGCTGCTCCTACCTTAGGTGAAAGACTTTCTACAGCGATACGGCACTTGCTGCACCTACTAAGGGTGAATAATTTTTTGAAAAATTCTTGCTATTTATATTTAAATGACTGCATTTACTATGATGCCTTGGGGCTATTTTCCGCTTGAATGCAAGGCAGTGTGCTCCCTTTTTCTTTTTGGATGTCTAAATGACGGCTCCCGTGAGCCTCTTTCTGACGAGCACTGGCGATGCACCTGTGTGCCTACTGAGTGGTACAAAAACCTGTGAAGACGTTTGGCGGCATTTCAAGCGACCCCTTCAGTTACATACGCTCTCTGCTGATGACGGCCGAAAGCCAGAAACACGTGTCCAGAGATACGGCACTCGCTGCACCTACCTTAGGTGAAAGAATTTCTACAGCGATACGGCACTTGCTGCATCTACTAAGGGTGAATAATTTTTTGAAAAATTATTGCTATTTATATTTAAATGACTGCATTTACTATGATGCCTTGGGGCTATTTTCCGCTTGAATGCAAGGCAGTGTGCTCCCTTTTTCTTTTTGGATGTCTAAATGACGGCTCCCGTGAGCCTCTTTCTGACGAGCACTGGCGATGCACCTGTGTGCCTACTGAGTGGTACAAAAACCTGTGAAGACGTTTGGCGGCATTTCAAGCGACCCCTTCAGTTACATACGCTCTCTGCTGATGACGGCCGAAAGCCAGAAACACGTGTCCAGAGATACGGTACTCGCTGCACCTACCTTAGGTGAAAGACTTTCTACAGCGATACGGCACTTGCTGCACCTACTAAGGGTGAATAATTTTTTGAAAAATTCTTGCTATTCATATTTAAATGACTGCATTTACTATGATGCCTTGGGGCTAGTTTCCGCTTGAATGCAAGGCAGTGTGCTCCCTTTTTCTTTTTGGATTTCTAAATGACAGCTCCCGTGAGCCTCTTGCTGACGAGCACTGGCGATGCACCTGTGTGCCTACTGAGTGGTACAAAAACCTGTGAAGACGTTTGGCGGCATTTCAAGCAACCCCTTCAGTTACATATGCTCTCTGCTGATGACGGCCGAAAGCCAGAAACACGTGTCCAGAGATACGGCACTCGCTGCACCTACCTTAGGTGAAGACTTTCTACAGCGATACGACACTTGCTGCACCTACTAAGGGTGAATAATTTTTTGAAAAATTCTTGCTATTTATATTTAAATGACTGCATTTACTATGATGCCTTGGGGCTATTTTCCACTTGAATGCAAGGCAGTGTGCTCCCTTTTTCTTTTTGGATGTCTAAATGACGGCTCCCGTGAGCCTCTTGCTGACGAGCACTGGCGATGCACCTGTGTGCCTACTGAGTGGAACAAAAACCTGTGAAGACGTTTGGCGGCATTTCAAGCAACCCCTTCAGTTACATATGCTCTCTGCTGATGACGGCCGAAAGCCAGAAACACGTGTCCAGAGATACGGCACTCGCTGCACCTACCTTAGGTGAAGACTTTCTACAGCGATACGACACTTGCTGCACCTACTAAGGGTGAATAATTTTTTGAAAAATTCTTGCTATTTATATTTAAATGACTGCATTTACTATGATGCCTTGGGGCTATTTTCCACTTGAATGCAAGGCAGTGTGCTCCCTTTTTCTTTTTGGATGTCTAAATGACGGCTCCCGTGAGCCTCTTGCTGACGAGCACTGGCGATGCACCTGTGTGCCTACTGAGTGGTACAAAAACCTGTGAAGACGTTTGGCGGCATTTCAAGCAACCCCTTCAGTTACATATGCTCTCTGCTGATGACGGCCGAAAGCCAGAAACACGTGTCCAGAGATACGGCACTCGCTGCACCTACCTTAGGTGAAGACTTTCTACAGCGATACGACACTTGCTGCACATACTAAGGGTGAATCATTTTTTGAAAAATTCTTGCTATTTATATTTAAATGACTGCATTTACTATGATGCCTTGGGGCTATTTTCCACTTGAATGCAAGGCAGTGTGCTCCCTTTTTCTTTTTGGATGTCTAAATGACGGCTCCCGTGAGCCTCTTGCTGACGAGCACTGGCGATGCACCTGTGTGCCTACTGAGTGGTACAAAAACCTGTGAAGACGTTTGGCGGCATTTCAAGCAACCCCTTCAGTTACATACGCTCTCTGCTGATGACGGCCGAAAGCCAGAAACACGTGTCCAGAGATACGGCACTCGCTGCACCTACCTTAGGTGAAGACTTTCTACAGCGATACGACACTTGCTGCACCTACTAAGGGTGAATAATTTTTTGAAAAATTCTTGCTATTTATATTTAAATGACTGCATTTACTATGATGCCTTGGGGCTATTTTCCGCTTGAATGCAAGGCAGTGTGCTCCCTTTTTCTTTTTGGATGTCTAAATGACGGCTCCCATAGCCTCTTGCTGACGAGCACTGGCGATGCCCCTGTGTGCCTACTGAGTGGTACAAAAACCTGTGAAGACGTTTGGCGGCATTTCAAGCGACCCCTTCAGTTACATACGCTCTCTGCTGATGACGGCCGAAAGCCAGAAACACGTGTCCAGAGATACGGCACTCGCTGCACCTACCTTAGGTGAAAGAATTTCTACAGCGATACGGCACTTGCTGCATCTACTAAGGGTGAATAATTTTTTGAAAAATTCTTGCTATTTATATTTAAATGACTGCATTTACTATGATGCCTTGGGGCTATTTTCCGCTTGAATGCAAGGCAGTGTGCTCCCTTTTTCTTTTTGGATGTCTAAATGACGGCTCCCGTGAGCCTCTTGCTGACGAGCACTGGCGATGCACCTGTGTGCCTACTGAGTGGTACAAAAACCTGTGAAGACGTTTGGCGGCATTTCAAGCAACCCCTTCAGTTTCATACGCTCTCTGCTGATGACGGCCGAAAGCCAGAAACACGTGTCCAGAGATACGGCACTCGCTGCACCTACCTTAGGTGAAGACTTTCTACAGCGATACGACACTTGCTGCACCTACTAAGGGTGAATAATTTTTTGAAAAATTCTTGCTATTTATATTTAAATGACTGCATTTACTATGATGCCTTGGGGCTATTTTCCACTTGAATGCAAGGCAGTGTGCTCCCTTTTTCTTTTTGGATGTCTAAATGACGGCTCCCGTGAGCCTCTTGCTGACGAGCACTGGCGATGCACCTGTGTGCCTACTGAGTGGTACAAAAACCTGTGAAGACGTTTGGCGGCATTTCAAGCAACCCCTTCAGTTACATACGCTCTCTGCTGATGACGGCCGAAAGCCAGAAACACGTGGCCAGAGATACGGCACTCGCTGCTCCTACCTTAGGTGAAAGACTTTCTACAGCGATACGGCACTTGCTGCACCTACTAAGGGTGAATAATTTTTTGAAAAATTCTTGCTATTTATATTTAAATGACTGCATTTACTATGATGCCTTGGGCCTATTTTCCGCTTGAATGCAAGGCAGTGTGCTCCCTTTTTCTTTTTGGATGTCTAAATGACGGCTCCCGTGAGCCTCTTGCTGACGAGCACTGGCGATGCACCTGTGTGCCTACTGAGTGGTACAAAAACCTGTGAAGACGTTTGGCGGCATTTCAAGCGACCCCTTCAGTTACATACACTCTCTGCTGATGACGGCCGAAAGCCAGAAATACGTGTCCAGAGATACGGCACTCGCTGCACCTACCTTAGGTGAAAGACTTTCTACAGCGATACGGCACTTGCTGCACCTACTAAGGGTGAATAATTTTTTGAAATTTTTGGGCTATTTATATTTAAATGACTGCATTTACTATGATGCCTTGGGGCTTTTTCCGCTTGAATGCAAGGCAGTGTGCTCCCTTTTTCTTTTAGGATTTCTAAATGACGGCTCCCGTGAGCCTCTTGCTGACGAGCACTGGCGATGCACCTGTGTGCCTACTGAGTGGTACAAAAACCTGTGAAGACGTTTGGCGGCATTTCAAGCAACCCCTTCAGTTACATATGCTCTCTGCTGATGACGGCCGAAAGCCAGAAATACGTGTCCAGAGATACGGCACTCGCTGCACCTACCTTAGGTGCAAGACTTTCTACAGCGATACGGCACTTGCTGCACCTACTAAGGGTGAATAATTTTTTGAAAAATTCTTGCTATTTATATTTAAATGACTGCATTTACTATGATGCCTTGGGGCTATTTTCCACTTGAATGCAAGGCAGTGTGCTCCCTTTTTCTTTTTGGATGTCTAAAAGACAGCTACCGTGAGCCTCTTGCTGACGAGCACTGGCGATCCACCTGTGTGCCTACTGAGTGGTACAAAAACCTGTGAAGACGTTTGGCGGCATTTCAAGCGACCCCTTCAGTTACATACGCTCTCTGCTGATGACGGCCGAAAGCCAGAAACACGTGTCCAGAGATACGGCACTCGCTGCACCTACCTTAGGTGAAAGACTTTCTACAGCGATACGGCACTTGCTGCACCTACTAAGGGTGAATAATTTTTTGAAAAATTCTTGCTATTTATATTTAAATGACTGCATTTACTATGATGCCTTGGGGCTATTTTCCGCTTGAATGCAAGGCAGTGTGCTCCCTTTTTCTTTCTGGATGTCTAAATGACGGCTCCCCTGAGCCTCTTGCTGACAAGCACTGGCGATGCACCTGTGTGCCTACTGAGTGGTACAAAAACCTGTGAAGACGTTTGGCGGCATTTCAAGCAACCCCTTCAGTTACATACACTCTCTGCTGATGACGGCCGAAAGCCAGAAACACGTGTCCAGAGATACGGCACTCGCTGCACCTACCTTAGGTGAAAGACTTTCTACAGCGATACGGCACTTGGTGCACCTACTAAGGGTGAATAATTTTTTGAAAATTTTTGGCTATTTATATTTAAATGACTGCATTTACTATGATGCCTTGGGGCTATTTTCCGCTTGAATGCAAGGCAGTGTGCTCCCTTTTTCTTTTAGGATTTCTAAATGACGGCTCCCGTGAGCCTCTTGCTGACGAGCACTGGCGATGCACCTGTGTGCCTACTGAGTGGTACAAAAACCTGTGAAGACGTTTGGCGGCATTTCAAGCAACCCCTTCAGTTACATACGCTCTCTGCTGATGACGGCCGAAAGCCAGAAACACGTGTCCAGAGATACGGCACTCGCTGCACCTACCTTAGGTGCAAGACTTTCTACAGCGATACGGCACTTGCTGCACCTACTAAGGGTGAATAATTTTTAGAAAAATTCTTGCTATTTATATTTAAATGACTGCATTTACTATGATGCCTTGGGGCTATTTTCCACTTGAATGCAAGGCAGTGTGCTCCCTTTTTCTTTTTGGATGTCTAAATGACAGCTACCGTGAGCCTCTTGCTGACGAGCACTGGCGATCCACCTGTGTGCCTACTGAGTGGTACAAAAACCTGTGAAGACGTTTGGCGGCATTTCAAGCGACCCCTTCAGTTACATACGCTCTCTGCTGATGACGGCCGAAAGCCAGAAACACGTGTCCAGAGATACGGCACTCGCTGCACCTACCTTAGGTGAAAGACTTTCTACAGCGATACGGCACTTGCTGCACCTACTAAGGGTGAATAATTTTTTGAAAAATTCTTGCTATTTATATTTAAATGACTGCATTTACTATGATGCCTTGGGGCTATTTTCCGCTTGAATGCAAGGCAGTGTGCTCCCTTTTTCTTTTTGGATGTCTAAATGACGGCTCCCGTGAGCCTCTTTCTGACGAGCACTGGCGATGCACCTGTGTGCCTAATGAGTTGTACAAAAACCTGTGAAGGCGTTTGGCGGCATTTCAAGCGACCCCTTCAGTTACATACGCTCTCTGCTGATGACAGCCGAAAGCCAGAAACACGTGTCCAGAGATACGGTACTCGCTGCACCTACCTTAGGTGAAAGACTTTCTACAGCGATACGGCACTTGCTGCACCTACTAAGGGTGAATAATTTTTTGAAAAATTCTTGCTATTTATATTTAAATGACTGCATTTACTATGATGCCTTGGGGCTAGTTTCCGCTTGAATGCAAGGCAGTGTGCTCCCTTTTTCTTTTTGGATTTCTAAATGACGGCTCCCGTGAGCCTCTTGCTGACGAGCACTGGCGATGCACCTGTGTGCCTACTGAGTGGTACAAAAACCTGTGAAGACGTTTGGCGGCATTTCAAGCAACCCCTTCAGTTACATATGCTCTCTGCTGATGACGGCAGAAAGCCAGAAACACGTGTCCAGAGATACGGCACTCGCTGCACCTACCTTAGGTGAAGACTTTCTACAGCGATACGACACTTGCCGCACCTACTAAGGGTGAATAATTTTTTGAAAAATTCTTGCTATTTATATTTAAATGACTGCATTTACTATGATGCCTTGGGGCTATTTTCCACTTGAATACAAGGCAGTGTGCTCCCTTTTTCTTTTTGGATGTCTAAATGACGGCTCCCGTGAGCCTCTTGCTGACGAGCACTGGCGATGCACCTGTGTGCCTACTGAGTGGTACAAAAACCTGTGAAGACGTTTGGCGGCATTTCAAGCGACCCCTTCAGTTACATACGCTCTCTGCTGATGACGGCCGAAAGCCAGAAACACGTGGCCAGAGATACGGCACTCGCTGCTCCTACCTTAGGTGAAAGACTTTCTACAGCGATACGGCACTTGCTGCACCTACTAAGGGTGAATAATTTTTTGAAAAATTCTTGCTGTTTATATTTAAATGACTGCATTTACTATGATGCCTTGGGGCTATTTTCCGCTTAAATGCAAGGCAGTGTGCTCCCTTTTTCTTTTTGGATGTCTAAATGACGGCTCCCGTGAGCCTCTTGCTGATGAGCACTGGCGATGCACCTGTGTGCCTACTGAGTGGTACAAAAACCTGTGAAGACGTTTGGCGGCATTTCAAGCGACCCCTTCAGTTACATACGCTCTCTGCTGATGACGGGCGAAAGCCAGAAACACGTGTCCAGAGATACGGCACTCGCTGCACCTACCTTAGGTGAAAGACTTTCTACAGCGATACGGCACTTGCTGCACCTACTAAGGGTGAATAATTTTTTGAAAAATTCTTGCTATTTATATTTAAATGACTGCATTTACTATGATGCCTTGGGGCTATTTTCCGCTTGAATGCAAGGCAGTGTGCTCCCTTTTTCTTTCTGGATGTCTAAATGACGGCTCCCGTGAGCCTCTTGCTGACAAGCACTGGCGATGCACCTGTGTGCCTACTGAGTGGTACAAAAACCTGTGAAGACGTTTGGCGGCATTTCAAGCAACCCCTTCAGTTACATACACTCTCTGCTGATGACGGCCGAAAGCCAGAAACACGTGTCCAGAGATACGGCACTCGCTGGACCTACCTTAGGTGAAAGACTTTCTACAGCGATACGGCACTTGCTGCACCTACTAAGGGTGAATAATTTTTTGAAAATTTTTGGCTATTTATATTTAAATGACTGCATTTACTATGATGCCTTGGGGCTATTTTCCGCTTGAATGCAAGGCAGTGTGCTCCCTTTTTCTTTTAGGATTTCTAAATGACGGCTCCCGTGAGCCTCTTGCTGACGAGCACTGGCGATGCACCTGTGTGCCTACTGAGTGGTACAAAAACCTGTGAAGACGTTTGGCGGCATTTCAAGCAACCCCTTCAGTTACATATGCTCTCTGCTGATGACGGCCGAAAGCCAGAAATACGTGTCCAGAGATACGGCACTCGCTGCACCTACCTTAGGTGCAAGACTTTCTACAGCGATACGGCACTTGCTGCACCTACTAAGGGTGAATAATTTTTTGAAAAATTCTTGCTATTTATATTTAAATGACTGCATTTACTATGATGCCTTGGGGCTATTTTCCACTTGAATGCAAGGCAGTGTGCTCCCTTTTTCTTTTTGGATGTCTAAATGACAGCTACCGTGAGCCTCTTGCTGACGAGCACTGGCGATCCACCTGTGTGCCTACTGAGTGGTACAAAAACCTGTGAAGACGTTTGGCGGCATTTCAAGCGACCCCTTCAGTTACATACACTCTCTGCTGATGACGGCCGAAAGCCAGAAACACGTGTCCAGAGATACGGCACTCGCTGCACCTACCTTAGGTGAAAGACTTTCTACAGCGATACGGCACTTGCTGCACCTACTAAGGGTGAATAATTTTTTGAAAAATTCTTGCTATTTATATTTAAATGACTGCATTTACTATGATGCCTTGGGGCTATTTTCCGCTAGAATGCAAGGCAGTGTGCTCCCTTTTTCTTTTTGGATGTCTAAATGACGGCTCCCGTGAGCCTCTTTCTGACGAGCACTGGCGATGCACCTGTGTGCCTACTGAGTGGTACAAAAACCTGTGAAGACGTTTGGCGGCATTTCAAGCGACCCCTTCAGTTACATACGCTCTCTGCTGATGACGGCCGAAAGCCAGAAACACGTGTCCAGAGATACGGTACTCGCTGCACCTACCTTAGGTGAAAGACTTTCTACAGCGATACGGCACTTGCTGCACCTACTAAGGGTGAATAATTTTTTGAAAAATTCTTGCTATTTATATTTAAATGACTGCATTTACTATGATGCCTTGGGGCTAGTTTCCGCTTGAATGCAAGGCAGTGTGCTCCCTTTTTCTTTTTGGATTTCTAAATGACGGCTCCCGTGAGCCTCTTGCTGACGAGCACTGGCGATGCACCTGTGTGCCTACTGAGTGGTACAAAAACCTGTGAAGACGTTTGGTGGCATTTCAAGCAACCCCTTCAGTTACATACGCTCTCTGCTGATGACGGCCGAAAGCCAGAAACACATGTCCAGAGATACGGCACTCGCTGCACCTACCTTAGGTGCAAGACTTTCTACAGCGATACGGCACTTGCTGCAACTACTAAGGGTGAATAATTTTTTGAAAAATTCTTGCTATTTATATTGAAATGACTGCATTTACTATGATGCCTTGGGGCTATTTTCCACTTGAATGCAAGGCAGTGTGCTCCCTTTTTCTTTTTGGATGTCTAAATGACAGCTACCATGAGCCTCTTGCTGACGAGCACTGGCGATCCACCTGTGTGCCTACTGAGTGGTACAAAAACCTGTGAAGACGTTTGGCGGCATTTCAAGCGACCTCTTCAGTTACATACGCTCTCTGCTGATGACGGCCGAAAGCCAGAAACACGTGTCCAGAGATACGGCACTCGCTGCACCTACCTTAGGTGAAAGACTTTCTGCAGCGATACGGCACTTGCTGCACCTACTAAGGGTGAATAATTTTTTGAAAAATTCTTGCTATTTATATTTAAATGACTGCATTTACTATGATGCCTTGGGGCTATTTTCCGCTTGAATGCAAGGCAGTGTGCTCCCTTTTTCTTTTTGGATGTCTAAATGACGGCTCCCATGAGCCTCTTTCTGTCGAGCACTGGCGATGCACCTGTGTGCCTACTGAGTGGTACAAAAACCTGTGAAGACGTTTGGCGGCATTTCAAGTGACCCCTTCAGTTACATACGCTCTCTGCTGATGACGGCCGAAAGCCAGAAACACGTGTCCAGAGATACGGCACTCGCTGCACCTACCTTAGGTGAAAGAATTTCTACAGCGATACGGCACTTGCTGCATCTACTAAGGGTGAATAATTTTTTGAAAAATTCTTGCTATTTATATTTAAATGACTGCATTTACTATGATGCCTTGGGTCTATTTTCCGCTTGAATGCAAGGCAGTGTGCTCCCTTTTTCTTTTTGGATGTCTAAATGACGGCTCCCGTGAGCCTCTTGCTGACGAGCACTGGCGATGCACCTTTGTGCCTACTGAGTGGTACAAAAACCTGTGAAGACGTTTGGCGGCATTTCAAGCAACCCCTTCAGTTACATACGCTCTCTGCTGATGACGGCCGAAAGCCAGAAACACGTGTCCAGAGATACGGCACTCGCTGCACCTACCTTAGGTGAAGACTTTCTACAGCGATACGGCACTTGCTGCACCTACTAAGGGTGAATAATTTTTTGAAAAATTCTTGCTATTTATATTTAAATGACTGCATTTACTATGATGCCTTGGGGCTTTTTCCACTTGAATGCAAGGCAGTGTGCTCCCTTTTTCTTTTTGGATGTCTAAATGACGGCTCCCGTGAGCCTCTTGCTGACGAGCACTGGCGATGCACCTGTGTGCCTACTGAGTGGTATAAAAACCTGTGAAGACGTTTGGCGGCATTTCAAGCGACCCCTTCAGTTACATACACTCTCTGCTGATGACGGCCGAAAGCCAGAAACACGTGTCCAGAGATACGGCACTCGCTGCACCTACCTTAGGTGAAAGACTTTCTACAGCGATACGGCACTTGCTGCACCTAGTAAGGGTGAATAATTTTTTGAAAAATTCTTGCTATTTATATTTAAATGACTGCATTTACTATGATGCCTTGGGGCTAGTTTCCGCTTGAATGCAAGGCAGTGTGCTCCCTTTTTCTTTTTGGATGTCTAAATGACGGCTCCCGTGAGCCTCTTGCTGACGAGCACTGGCGATGCACCTGTGTGCCTACGGAGTGGTTCAAAAACCTGTGAAGACGTTTGGCGGCATTTCAAGCGACCCCTTCAGTTACATACGCTCTCTGCTGATGACGGCCGAAAGCCAGAAACACGTGTCCAGAGATACGGCACTCGCTGCACCTACCTTAGGTGAAAGACTTTCTACAGCGATACAGCACTTGCTGCACCTACTAAGGGTGAATAATTTTTTGAAAAATTCTTGCTATTTATATTTAAATGACTGCATTTACTATGATGCCTTGGGGCTATTTTCCGCTTGAAAGCAAGGCAGTGTGCTCCCTTTTTCTTTTTGGATGTCTAAATGACGGCTCCCGTGAGCCTCTTTCTGACGAGCACTGGCGATGCACCTGTGTGCCTACTGAGTGGTACAAAAACCTGTGAAGACGTTTGGCGGCATTTCAAGCGACCCCTTCAGTTACATACGCTCTCTGCTGATGACGGCCGAAAGCCAGAAACACGTGTCCAGAGATACAGCACTCGCTGCACCTACCTTAGGTGAAAGACTTTCTACAGCGATACGGCACTTGCTGCACCTACTAAGGGTGAATAATTTTTTGAAAAATTCTTGCTATTTATATTTAAATGACTGCATTTACTATGATGCCTTGGGGCTATTTTCGGCTTGAATGCAAGGCAGTGTGCTCCCTTCTTCTTTTTGGATGTCTAAATGACGGCTCCCGTGAGCCTCTTGCTGACGAGCACTGGCGATGCCCCTGTGTGCCTACTGAGTGGTACAAAAACCTGTGAAGACGTTTGGCGGCATTTCAAGCGACCCCTTCAGTTACATACGCTCTCTGCTGATGACGGCCGAAAGCCAGAAACACGTGTCCAGAGATACGGCACTCGCTGCACCTACCTTAGGTGAAAGACTTTCTACAGCGATACAGCACTTGCTGCACCTACTAAGGGTGAATAATTTTTTGAAAAATTCTAGCTATTTATATTTAAATGACTGCATTTACTATGATGCCTTGGGGCTATTTTCCGCTTGAATGCAAGGCAGTGTGCTCCCTTTTTCTTTTTGGATTTCTAAATGACGGCTCCCGTGAGCCTCTTGCTGACGAGCACTGGCGATGCACCTGTGTGCCTACTGAGTGGTACAAAAACCTGTGAAGACGTTTGGTGGCATTTCAAGCAACCCCTTCAGTTACATACGCTCTCTGCTGATGACGGCCGAAAGCCAGAAACACGTGTCCACAGATACGGCACTCGCTGCACCTACCTTAGGTGAAAGACTTTCTACAGCGATACGGCACTTGCTGCACCTACTAAGGGTGAATAATTTTTTGAAAAATTCTTGCTATTTATATTTAAATGACTGCATTTACTATGATGCCTTGGGGCTATTTTCCGCTTGAATGCAAGGCAGTGCTCCCTTTTTCTTTTTGGATGTCTAAATGACGGCTCCCGTGAGCCTCTTGCTGACGAGCACTGGCGATGCACCTGTGTGCCTACTGAGTGGTACAAAAACCTGTGAAGACGTTTGGCGGCATTTCAAGCGACCCCTTCAGTTACATACGCTCTCTGCTGATGACGGCCGAAAGCCAGAAACACGTGGCCAGAGATACGGCACTCGCTGCTCCTACCTTAGGTGAAAGACTTTCTACAGCGATACGGCACTTGCTGCACCTACTAATGGTGAATAATTTTTTGAAAAATTCTTGCTATTTATATTTAAATGACTGCATTTACTATGATGCCTTGGGGCTATTTTCCGCTTGAATGCAAGGCAGTGTGCTCCCTTTTTCTTTTTGGATGTCTAAATGACAGCTCCCATGAGCCTCTTGCTGACGAGCACTGGCGATGCACCTGTGTGCCTACTGATTGGTACAAAAACCTGTGAAGACGTTTGGCGGCATTTCAAGCAACCCCTTCAGTTACATACGCTCTCTGCTGATGACGGCCGAAAGCCAGAAACACGTGTCCAGAGATACGGCACTCGCTGCACCTACCTTAGGTGAAGACTTTCTACAGCGATACGGCACTTGCTGCACCTACTAAGGGTGAATAATTTTTTGAAAAATTCTTGCTATTTATATTTAAATGACTGCATTTACTATGATGCCTTGGGGCTTTTTCCACTTGAATGCAAGGCAGTGTGCTCCCTTTTTCTTTTTGGATGTCTAAATGACGGCTCCCGTGAGCCTCTTGCTGACGAGCACTGGCAATGCACCTGTGTGCCTAATGAGTGGTATAAAAACCTGTAAAGACGTTTGGCGGCATTTCAAGCGACCCCTTCAGTTACATACGCTCTCTGCTGATGACGGCCGAAAGCCAGAAACACGTGTCCAGAGATACGGCACTCGCTGCACCTACCTTAGGTGAAAGACTTTCTACAGCGATACAGCACTTGCTGCACCTACTAAGGGTGAATAATTTTTTGAAAAATTCTTGCTATTTATATTTAAATGACTGCATTTACTATGATGCCTTGGGGCTATTTTCCGCTTGAAAGCAAGGCAGTGTGCTCCCTTTTTCTTTTTGGATGTCTAAATGACGGCTCCCGTGAGCCTCTTGCTGACGAGCACTGGCGATGCACCTGTGTGCCTACTGAGTGGTACAAAAACCTGTGAAGACGTTTGGCGGCATTTCAAGCAACCCCTTCAGTTACATACGCTCTCTGCTGATGACGGCCGAAAGCCAGAAACACGTGTCCAGAGATACGGCACTCGCTGCACCTACCTTAGGTGAAGACTTTCTACAGCGATACGACACTTGCTGCACCTACTAAGGGTGAATAATTTTTTGAAAAATTCTTGCTATTTATATTTAAATGACTGCATTTACTATGATGCCTTGGGGCTATTTTCCGCTTGAATGCAAGGCAGTGTGCTCCCTTTTTCTTTTTGGATGTCTAAATGATGGCTCCCATAGCCTCTTGCTGACGAGCACTGGCGATGCCCCTGTGTGCCTACTGAGTGGTACAAAAACCTGTGAAGACGTTTGGCGGCATTTCAAGCGACCCCTTCAGTTACATACGCTCTCTGCTGCTGACGGCCGAAAGCCAGAAACACGTGTCCAGAGATACGGCACTCGCTGCACCTACCTTAGGTGAAAGAATTTCTACAGCGATACGGCACTTGCTGCATCTACTAAGGGTGAATAATTTTTTGAAAAATTATTGCTATTTATATTTAAATGACTGCATTTACTATGATGCCTTGGGGCTATTTTCCGCTTGAATGCAAGGCAGTGTGCTCCCTTTTTCTTTTTGGATGTCTAAATGACGGCTCCCGTGAGCCTCTTGCTGACGAGCACTGGCGATGCACCTGTGTGCCTACTGAGTGGTACAAAAACCTGTGAAGACGTTTGGCGGCATTTCAAGCAACCCCTTCAGTTACATACGCTCTCTGCTGATGACGGCCGAAAGCCAGAAACACGTGTCCAGAGATACGGCACTCGCTGCACCTACCTTAGGTGAAGACTTTCTACAGCGATACGACACTTGCTGCACCTACTAAGGGTGAATAATTTTTTGAAAAATTCTTGCTATTTATATTTAAATGACTGCATTTACTATGATGCCTTGGGGCTATTTTCCACTTGAATGCAAGGCAGTGTGCTCCCTTTTTCTTTTTGGATGTCTAAATGACGGCTCCCGTGAGCCTCTTGCTGACGAGCACTGGCGATGCACCTGTGTGCCTACTGAGTGGTACAAAAACCTGTGAAGACGTTTGGCGGCATTTCAAGCGACCCCTTCAGTTACATACGCTCTCTGCTGATGACGGCCGAAAGCCAGAAACACGTGGCCAGAGATACGGCACTCGCTGCTCCTACCTTAGGTGAAAGACTTTCTACAGCGATACGGCACTTGCTGCACCTACTAATGGTGAATAATTTTTTGAAAAATTCTTGCTATTTATATTTAAATGACTGCATTTACTATGATGCCTTGGGGCTATTTTCCGCTTGAATGCAAGGCAGTGTGCTCCCTTTTTCTTTTTGGATGTCTAAATGACGGCTCCCGTGAGCCTCTTGCTGACGAGCACTGGCGATGCACCTGTGTGCCTACTGAGTGGTACAAAAACCTGTGAAGACGTTTGGCGGCATTTCAAGCGACCCCTTCAGTTACATACGCTCTCTGCTGATGACGGCCGAAAGCCAGAAACACGTGTCCAGAGATACGGCACTCGCTGCACCTACCTTAGGTGAAAGACTTTCTACAGCGATACGGCACTTGCTGCACCTACTAAGGGTGAATAATTTTTTGAAAAATTCTTGCTATTTATATTTAAATGACTGCATTTACTATGATGCCTTGGGGCTATTTTCCGCTTGAATGCAAGGCAGTGTGCTCCCTTTTTCTTTCTGGATGTCTAAATGACGGCTCCCGTGAGCCTCTTGCTGACAAGCACTGGCGATGCACCTGTGTGCCTACTGAGTGGTACAAAAACCTGTGAAGACGTTAGGCGGCATTTCAAGCAAGCCCTTCAGTTACATACACTCTCTGCTGATGACGGCCGAAAGCCAGAAACACGTGTCCAGAGATACGGCACTCGCTGCACCTACCTTAGGTGAAAGACTTTCTACAGCGATACAGCACTTGCTGCACCTACTAAGGGTGAATAATTTTTTGAAAATTATTGCCTATTTATATTTAAATGACTGCATTTACTATGATGCCTTGGGGCTATTTTCTGCTTGAATGCAAGGCAGTGTGCTCCCTTTTTCTTTTAGGATTTCTAAATGACGGCTCCCGTGAGCCTCTTGCTGACGAGCACTGGCGATGCACCTGTGTGCCTACTGAGTGGTACAAAAACCTGTGAAGACGTTTGGCGGCATTTCAAGCAACCCCTTCAGTTACATATGCTCTCTGCTGATGACGGCCGAAAGCCAGAAATACGTGTCCAGAGATACGGCACTCGCTGCACCTACCTTAGGTGCAAGACTTTCTACAGCGATACAGCACTTGCTGCACCTACTAAGGGTGAATAATTTTTTGAAAAATTCTTGCTATTTATATTTAAATGACTGCATTTACTATGATGCCTTGGGGCTATTTTCCACTTGAATGCAAGGCAGTGTGCTCCCTTTTTCTTTTTGGATGTCTAAATGACAGCTACCGTGAGCCTCTTGCTGACGAGCACTGGCGATCCACCTGTGTGCCTACTGAGTGGTACAAAAACCTGTGAAGACGTTTGGCGGCATTTCAAGCGACCCCTTCAGTTACATACGCTCTCTGCTGATGACGGCCGAAAGCCAGAAACACGTGTCCAGAGATACGGCACTCGCTGCACCTACCTTAGGTGAAAGACTTTCTACAGCGATACGGCACTTGCTGCACCTACTAAGGGTGAATAATTTTTTGAAAAATTCTTGCTATTTATATTTAAATGACTGCATTTACTATGATGCCTTGGGGCTATTTTCCGCTTGAATGCAAGGCAGTGTGCTCCCTTTTTCTTTTTTGGATGTCTAAATGACGGCTCCCGTGAGCCTCTTTCTGACGAGCACTGGCGATGCACCTGTGTGCCTACTGAGTGGTACAAAAACCTGTGAAGACGTTTGGCGGCATTTCAAGCGACCCCTTCAGTTACATACGCTCTCTGCTGATGACGGCCGAAAGCCAGAAACACGTGTCCAGAGATACGGTACTCGCTGCACCTACCTTAGGTGAAAGACTTTCTACAGCGATACGGCACTTGCTGCACCTACTAAGGGTGAATAATTTTTTGAAAAATTCTTGCTATTCATATTTAAATGACTGCATTTACTATGATGCCTTGGGGCTAGTTTCCGCTTGAATGCAAGGCAGTGTGCTCCCTTTTTCTTTTTGGATTTCTAAATGACGGCTCCCGTGAGCCTCTTGCTGACGAGCACTGGCGATGCACCTGTGTGCCTACTGAGTGGTACAAAAACCTGTGAAGACGTTTGGCGGCATTTCAAGCAACCCCTTCAGTTACATATGCTCTCTGCTGATGACGGCCGAAAGCCAGAAACACGTGTCCAGAGATACGGCACTCGCTGCACCTACCTTAGGTGAAGACTTTCTACAGCGATACGACACTTGCTGCACCTACTAAGGGTGAATAATTTTTTGAAAAATTCTTGCTATTTATATTTAAATGACTGCATTTACTATGATGCCTTGGGGCTATTTTCCACTTGAATGCAAGGCAGTGTGCTCCCTTTTTCTTTTTGGATGTCTAAATGACGGCTCCCGTGAGCCTCTTGCTGACGAGCACTGGCGATGCACCTGTGTGCCTACTGAGTGGTACAAAAACCTGTGAAGACGTTTGGCGGTATTTCAAGCAACCCCTTCAGTTACATACGCTCTCTGCTGATGACGGCTGAAAGCCAGAAACACGTGTCCAGAGATACGGCACTCGCTGCACCTACCTTAGGTGAAGACTTTCTACAGCGATACGACACTTGCTGCACCTACTAAGGGTGAATAATTTTTTGAAAAATTCTTGCTATTTATATTTAAATGACTGCATTTACTATGATGCCTTGGGGCTATTTTCCGCTTGAATGCAAGGCAGTGTGCTCCCTTTTTCTTTTTGGATGTCTAAATGACGGCTCCCATAGCCTCTTGCTGACGAGCACTGGCGATGCCCCTGTGTGCCTACTGAGTGGTACAAAAACCTGTGAAGACGTTTGGCGGCATTTCAAGCGACCCCTTCAGTTACATACGCTCTCTGCTGATGACGGCCGAAAGCCAGAAACACGTGTCCAGAGATACGGCACTCGCTGCACCTACCTTAGGTGAAAGAATTTCTACAGCGATACAGCACTTGCTGCATCTACTAAGGGTGAATAATTTTTTGAAAAATTATTGCTATTTATATTTAAATGACTGCATTTACTATGATGCCTTGGGGCTATTTTCCGCTTGAATGCAAGGCAGTGTGCTCCCTTTTTCTTTTTGGATGTCTAAATGACGGCTCCCGTGAGCCTCTTGCTGACGAGCACTGGCGATGCACCTGTGTGCCTACTGAGTGGTACAAAAACCTGTGAAGACGTTTGGCGGCATTTCAAGCGACCCCTTCAGTTACATACGCTCTCTGCTGATGACGGCCGAAAGCCAGAAACACGTGGCCAGAGATACGGCACTCGCTGCTCCTACCTTAGGTGAAAGACTTTCTACAGCGATACGGCACTTGCTGCACCTACTAAGGGTGAATAATTTTTTGAAAAATTCTTGCTATTTATATTTAAATGACTGCATTTACTATGATGCCTTGGGGCTATTTTCCGCTTGAATGCAAGGCAGTGTGCTCCCTTTTTCTTTTTGGATGTCTAAATGACGGCTCCCGTGAGCCTCTTTCTGACGAGCACTGGCGATGCACCTGTGTGCCTACTGAGTGGTACAAAAACCTGTGAAGACGTTTGGCGGCATTTCAAGCGACCCCTTCAGTTACATACGCTCTCTGCTGATGACGGCCGAAAGCCAGAAACACGTGTCCAGAGATACGGCACTCGCTGCACCTACCTTAGGTGAAAGAATTTCTACAGCGATACGGCACTTGCTGCATCTACTAAGGGTGAATAATTTTTTGAAAAATTATTGCTATTTATATTTAAATGACTGCATTTACTATGATGCCTTGGGGCTATTTTCCGCTTGAATGCAAGGCAGTGTGCTCCCTTTTTCTTTTTGGATGTCTAAATGACGGCTCCCGTGAGCCTCTTTCTGACGAGCACTGGCGATGCACCTGTGTGCCTACTGAGTGGTACAAAAACCTGTGAAGACGTTTGGCGGCATTTCAAGCGACCCCTTCAGTTACATACGCTCTCTGCTGATGACGGCCGAAAGCCAGAAACACGTGTCCAGAGATACGGTACTCGCTGCACCTACCTTAGGTGAAAGACTTTCTACAGCGATACGGCACTTGCTGCACCTACTAAGGGTGAATAATTTTTTGAAAAATTCTTGCTATTCATATTTAAATGACTGCATTTACTATGATGCCTTGGGGCTAGTTTCCGCTTGAATGCAAGGCAGTGTGCTCCCTTTTTCTTTTTGGATTTCTAAATGACAGCTCCCGTGAGCCTCTTGCTGACGAGCACTGGCGATGCACCTGTGTGCCTACTGAGTGGTACAAAAACCTGTGAAGACGTTTGGCGGCATTTCAAGCAACCCCTTCAGTTACATATGCTCTCTGCTGATGACGGCCGAAAGCCAGAAACACGTGTCCAGAGATACGGCACTCGCTGCACCTACCTTAGGTGAAGACTTTCTACAGCGATACGACACTTGCTGCACCTACTAAGGGTGAATAATTTTTTGAAAAATTCTTGCTATTTATATTTAAATGACTGCATTTACTATGATGCCTTGGGGCTATTTTCCACTTGAATGCAAGGCAGTGTGCTCCCTTTTTCTTTTTGGATGTCTAAATGACGGCTCCCGTGAGCCTCTTGCTGACGAGCACTGGCGATGCACCTGTGTGCCTACTGAGTGGTACAAAAACCTGTGAAGACGTTTGGCGGCATTTCAAGCAACCCCTTCAGTTACATATGCTCTCTGCTGATGACGGCCGAAAGCCAGAAACACGTGTCCAGAGATACGGCACTCGCTGCACCTACCTTAGGTGAAGACTTTCTACAGCGATACGACACTTGCTGCACCTACTAAGGGTGAATAATTTTTTGAAAAATTCTTGCTATTTATATTTAAATGACTGCATTTACTATGATGCCTTGGGGCTATTTTCCACTTGAATGCAAGGCAGTGTGCTCCCTTTTTCTTTTTGGATGTCTAAATGACGGCTCCCGTGAGCCTCTTGCTGACGAGCACTGGCGATGCACCTGTGTGCCTACTGAGTGGTACAAAAACCTGTGAAGACGTTTGGCGGCATTTCAAGCAACCCCTTCAGTTACATATGCTCTCTGCTGATGACGGCCGAAAGCCAGAAACACGTGTCCAGAGATACGGCACTCGCTGCACCTACCTTAGGTGAAGACTTTCTACAGCGATACGACACTTGCTGCACATACTAAGGGTGAATCATTTTTTGAAAAATTCTTGCTATTTATATTTAAATGACTGCATTTACTATGATGCCTTGGGGCTATTTTCCACTTGAATGCAAGGCAGTGTGCTCCCTTTTTCTTTTTGGATGTCTAAATGACGGCTCCCGTGAGCCTCTTGCTGACGAGCACTGGCGATGCACCTGTGTGCCTACTGAGTGGTACAAAAACCTGTGAAGACGTTTGGCGGCATTTCAAGCAACCCCTTCAGTTACATACGCTCTCTGCTGATGACGGCCGAAAGCCAGAAACACGTGTCCAGAGATACGGCACTCGCTGCACCTACCTTAGGTGAAGACTTTCTACAGCGATACGACACTTGCTGCACCTACTAAGGGTGAATAATTTTTTGAAAAATTCTTGCTATTTATATTTAAATGACTGCATTTACTATGATGCCTTGGGGCTATTTTCCGCTTGAATGCAAGGCAGTGTGCTCCCTTTTTCTTTTTGGATGTCTAAATGACGGCTCCCATAGCCTCTTGCTGACGAGCACTGGCGATGCCCCTGTGTGCCTACTGAGTGGTACAAAAACCTGTGAAGACGTTTGGCGGCATTTCAAGCGACCCCTTCAGTTACATACGCTCTCTGCTGATGACGGCCGAAAGCCAGAAACACGTGTCCAGAGATACGGCACTCGCTGCACCTACCTTAGGTGAAAGAATTTCTACAGCGATACGGCACTTGCTGCATCTACTAAGGGTGAATAATTTTTTGAAAAATTCTTGCTATTTATATTTAAATGACTGCATTTACTATGATGCCTTGGGGCTATTTTCCGCTTGAATGCAAGGCAGTGTGCTCCCTTTTTCTTTTTGGATGTCTAAATGACGGCTCCCGTGAGCCTCTTGCTGACGAGCACTGGCGATGCACCTGTGTGCCTACTGAGTGGTACAAAAACCTGTGAAGACGTTTGGCGGCATTTCAAGCAACCCCTTCAGTTTCATACGCTCTCTGCTGATGACGGCCGAAAGCCAGAAACACGTGTCCAGAGATACGGCACTCGCTGCACCTACCTTAGGTGAAGACTTTCTACAGCGATACGACACTTGCTGCACCTACTAAGGGTGAATAATTTTTTGAAAAATTCTTGCTATTTATATTTAAATGACTGCATTTACTATGATGCCTTGGGGCTATTTTCCACTTGAATGCAAGGCAGTGTGCTCCCTTTTTCTTTTTGGATGTCTAAATGACGGCTCCCGTGAGCCTCTTGCTGACGAGCACTGGCGATGCACCTGTGTGCCTACTGAGTGGTACAAAAACCTGTGAAGACGTTTGGCGGCATTTCAAGCAACCCCTTCAGTTACATACGCTCTCTGCTGATGACGGCCGAAAGCCAGAAACACGTGGCCAGAGATACGGCACTCGCTGCTCCTACCTTAGGTGAAAGACTTTCTACAGCGATACGGCACTTGCTGCACCTACTAAGGGTGAATAATTTTTTGAAAAATTCTTGCTATTTATATTTAAATGACTGCATTTACTATGATGCCTTGGGGCTATTTTCCGCTTGAATGCAAGGCAGTGTGCTCCCTTTTTCTTTTTGGATGTCTAAATGACGGCTCCCGTGAGCCTCTTGCTGACGAGCACTGGCGATGCACCTGTGTGCCTACTGAGTGGTACAAAAACCTGTGAAGACGTTTGGCGGCATTTCAAGCGACCCCTTCAGTTACATACACTCTCTGCTGATGACGGCCGAAAGCCAGAAATACGTGTCCAGAGATACGGCACTCGCTGCACCTACCTTAGGTGAAAGACTTTCTACAGCGATACGGCACTTGCTGCACCTACTAAGGGTGAATAATTTTTTGAAATTTTTGGGCTATTTATATTTAAATGACTGCATTTACTATGATGCCTTGGGGCTTTTTCCGCTTGAATGCAAGGCAGTGTGCTCCCTTTTTCTTTTAGGATTTCTAAATGACGGCTCCCGTGAGCCTCTTGCTGACGAGCACTGGCGATGCACCTGTGTGCCTACTGAGTGGTACAAAAACCTGTGAAGACGTTTGGCGGCATTTCAAGCAACCCCTTCAGTTACATATGCTCTCTGCTGATGACGGCCGAAAGCCAGAAATACGTGTCCAGAGATACGGCACTCGCTGCACCTACCTTAGGTGCAAGACTTTCTACAGCGATACGGCACTTGCTGCACCTACTAAGGGTGAATAATTTTTTGAAAAATTCTTGCTATTTATATTTAAATGACTGCATTTACTATGATGCCTTGGGGCTATTTTCCACTTGAATGCAAGGCAGTGTGCTCCCTTTTTCTTTTTGGATGTCTAAATGACAGCTACCGTGAGCCTCTTGCTGACGAGCACTGGCGATCCACCTGTGTGCCTACTGAGTGGTACAAAAACCTGTGAAGACGTTTGGCGGCATTTCAAGCGACCCCTTCAGTTACATACGCTCTCTGCTGATGACGGCCGAAAGCCAGAAACACGTGTCCAGAGATACGGCACTCGCTGCACCTACCTTAGGTGAAAGACTTTCTACAGCGATACGGCACTTGCTGCACCTACTAAGGGTGAATAATTTTTTGAAAAATTCTTGCTATTTATATTTAAATGACTGCATTTACTATGATGCCTTGGGGCTATTTTCCGCTTGAATGCAAGGCAGTGTGCTCCCTTTTTCTTTCTGGATGTCTAAATGACGGCTCCCCTGAGCCTCTTGCTGACAAGCACTGGCGATGCACCTGTGTGCCTACTGAGTGGTACAAAAACCTGTGAAGACGTTTGGCGGCATTTCAAGCAACCCCTTCAGTTACATACACTCTCTGCTGATGACGGCCGAAAGCCAGAAACACGTGTCCAGAGATACGGCACTCGCTGCACCTACCTTAGGTGAAAGACTTTCTACAGCGATACGGCACTTGGTGCACCTACTAAGGGTGAATAATTTTTTGAAAATTTTTGGCTATTTATATTTAAATGACTGCATTTACTATGATGCCTTGGGGCTATTTTCCGCTTGAATGCAAGGCAGTGTGCTCCCTTTTTCTTTTAGGATTTCTAAATGACGGCTCCCGTGAGCCTCTTGCTGACGAGCACTGGCGATGCACCTGTGTGCCTACTGAGTGGTACAAAAACCTGTGAAGACGTTTGGCGGCATTTCAAGCAACCCCTTCAGTTACATACGCTCTCTGCTGATGACGGCCGAAAGCCAGAAACACGTGTCCAGAGATACGGCACTCGCTGCACCTACCTTAGGTGCAAGACTTTCTACAGCGATACGGCACTTGCTGCACCTACTAAGGGTGAATAATTTTTAGAAAAATTCTTGCTATTTATATTTAAATGACTGCATTTACTATGATGCCTTGGGGCTATTTTCCACTTGAATGCAAGGCAGTGTGCTCCCTTTTTCTTTTTGGATGTCTAAATGACAGCTACCGTGAGCCTCTTGCTGACGAGCACTGGCGATCCACCTGTGTGCCTACTGAGTGGTACAAAAACCTGTGAAGACGTTTGGCGGCATTTCAAGCGACCCCTTCAGTTACATACGCTCTCTGCTGATGACGGCTGAAAGCCAGAAACACGTGTCCAGAGATACGGCACTCGCTGCACCTACCTTAGGTGAAAGACTTTCTACAGCGATACGGCACTTGCTGCACCTACTAAGGGTGAATAATTTTTTGAAAAATTCTTGCTATTTATATTTAAATGACTGCATTTACTATGATGCCTTGGGGCTATTTTCCGCTTGAATGCAAGGCAGTGTGCTCCCTTTTTCTTTTTGGATGTCTAAATGACGGCTCCCGTGAGCCTCTTTCTGACGAGCACTGGCGATGCACCTGTGTGCCTAATGAGTTGTACAAAAACCTGTGAAGGCGTTTGGCGGCATTTCAAGCGACCCCTTCAGTTACATACGCTCTCTGCTGATGACAGCCGAAAGCCAGAAACACGTGTCCAGAGATACGGTACTCGCTGCACCTACCTTAGGTGAAAGACTTTCTACAGCGATACGGCACTTGCTGCACCTACTAAGGGTGAATAATTTTTTGAAAAATTCTTGCTATTTATATTTAAATGACTGCATTTACTATGATGCCTTGGGGCTAGTTTCCGCTTGAATGCAAGGCAGTGTGCTCCCTTTTTCTTTTTGGATTTCTAAATGACGGCTCCCGTGAGCCTCTTGCTGACGAGCACTGGCGATGCACCTGTGTGCCTACTGAGTGGTACAAAAACCTGTGAAGACGTTTGGCGGCATTTCAAGCAACCCCTTCAGTTACATATGCTCTCTGCTGATGACGGCAGAAAGCCAGAAACACGTGTCCAGAGATACGGCACTCGCTGCACCTACCTTAGGTGAAGACTTTCTACAGCGATACGACACTTGCTGCACCTACTAAGGGTGAATAATTTTTTGAAAAATTCTTGCTATTTATATTTAAATGACTGCATTTACTATGATGCCTTGGGGCTATTTTCCACTTGAATACAAGGCAGTGTGCTCCCTTTTTCTTTTTGGATGTCTAAATGACGGCTCCCGTGAGCCTCTTGCTGACGAGCACTGGCGATGCACCTGTGTGCCTACTGAGTGGTACAAAAACCTGTGAAGACGTTTGGCGGCATTTCAAGCGACCCCTTCAGTTACATACGCTCTCTGCTGATGACGGCCGAAAGCCAGAAACACGTGGCCAGAGATACGGCACTCGCTGCTCCTACCTTAGGTGAAAGACTTTCTACAGCGATACGGCACTTGCTGCACCTACTAAGGGTGAATAATTTTTTGAAAAATTCTTGCTGTTTATATTTAAATGACTGCATTTACTATGATGCCTTGGGGCTATTTTCCGCTTAAATGCAAGGCAGTGTGCTCCCTTTTTCTTTTTGGATGTCTAAATGACGGCTCCCGTGAGCCTCTTGCTGATGAGCACTGGCGATGCACCTGTGTGCCTACTGAGTGGTACAAAAACCTGTGAAGACGTTTGGCGGCATTTCAAGCGACCCCTTCAGTTACATACGCTCTCTGCTGATGACGGGCGAAAGCCAGAAACACGTGTCCAGAGATACGGCACTCGCTGCACCTACCTTAGGTGAAAGACTTTCTACAGCGATACGGCACTTGCTGCACCTACTAAGGGTGAATAATTTTTTGAAAAATTCTTGCTATTTATATTTAAATGACTGCATTTACTATGATGCCTTGGGGCTATTTTCCGCTTGAATGCAAGGCAGTGTGCTCCCTTTTTCTTTCTGGATGTCTAAATGACGGCTCCCGTGAGCCTCTTGCTGACAAGCACTGGCGATGCACCTGTGTGCCTACTGAGTGGTACAAAAACCTGTGAAGACGTTTGGCGGCATTTCAAGCAACCCCTTCAGTTACATACACTCTCTGCTGATGACGGCCGAAAGCCAGAAACACGTGTCCAGAGATACGGCACTCGCTGGACCTACCTTAGGTGAAAGACTTTCTACAGCGATACGGCACTTGCTGCACCTACTAAGGGTGAATAATTTTTTGAAAATTTTTGGCTATTTATATTTAAATGACTGCATTTACTATGATGCCTTGGGGCTATTTTCCGCTTGAATGCAAGGCAGTGTGCTCCCTTTTTCTTTTAGGATTTCTAAATGACGGCTCCCGTGAGCCTCTTGCTGACGAGCACTGGCGATGCACCTGTGTGCCTACTGAGTGGTACAAAAACCTGTGAAGACGTTTGGCGGCATTTCAAGCAACCCCTTCAGTTACATATGCTCTCTGCTGATGACGGCCGAAAGCCAGAAATACGTGTCCAGAGATACGGCACTCGCTGCACCTACCTTAGGTGCAAGACTTTCTACAGCGATACGGCACTTGCTGCACCTACTAAGGGTGAATAATTTTTTGAAAAATTCTTGCTATTTATATTTAAATGACTGCATTTACTATGATGCCTTGGGGCTATTTTCCACTTGAATGCAAGGCAGTGTGCTCCCTTTTTCTTTTTGGATGTCTAAATGACAGCTACCGTGAGCCTCTTGCTGACGAGCACTGGCGATCCACCTGTGTGCCTACTGAGTGGTACAAAAACCTGTGAAGACGTTTGGCGGCATTTCAAGCGACCCCTTCAGTTACATACACTCTCTGCTGATGACGGCCGAAAGCCAGAAACACGTGTCCAGAGATACGGCACTCGCTGCACCTACCTTAGGTGAAAGACTTTCTACAGCGATACGGCACTTGCTGCACCTACTAAGGGTGAATCATTTTTTGAAAAATTCTTGCTATTTATATTTAAATGACTGCATTTACTATGATGCCTTGGGGCTATTTTCCGCTAGAATGCAAGGCAGTGTGCTCCCTTTTTCTTTTTGGATGTCTAAATGACGGCTCCCGTGAGCCTCTTTCTGACGAGCACTGGCGATGCACCTGTGTGCCTACTGAGTGGTACAAAAACCTGTGAAGACGTTTGGCGGCATTTCAAGCGACCCCTTCAGTTACATACGCTCTCTGCTGATGACGGCCGAAAGCCAGAAACACGTGTCCAGAGATACGGTACTCGCTGCACCTACCTTAGGTGAAAGACTTTCTACAGCGATACGGCACTTGCTGCACCTACTAAGGGTGAATAATTTTTTGAAAAATTCTTGCTATTTATATTTAAATGACTGCATTTACTATGATGCTTTGGGGCTAGTTTCCGCTTGAATGCAAGGCAGTGTGCTCCCTTTTTCTTTTTGGATTTCTAAATGACGGCTCCCGTGAGCCTCTTGCTGACGAGCACTGGCGATGCACCTGTGTGCCTACTGAGTGGTACAAAAACCTGTGAAGACGTTTGGTGGCATTTCAAGCAACCCCTTCAGTTACATACGCTCTCTGCTGATGACGGCCGAAAGCCAGAAACACATGTCCAGAGATACGGCACTCGCTGCACCTACCTTAGGTGCAAGACTTTCTACAGCGATACGGCACTTGCTGCAACTACTAAGGGTGAATAATTTTTTGAAAAATTCTTGCTATTTATATTGAAATGACTGCATTTACTATGATGCCTTGGGGCTATTTTCCACTTGAATGCAAGGCAGTGTGCTCCCTTTTTCTTTTTGGATGTCTAAATGACAGCTACCATGAGCCTCTTGCTGACGAGCACTGGCGATCCACCTGTGTGCCTACTGAGTGGTACAAAAACCTGTGAAGACGTTTGGCGGCATTTCAAGCGACCTCTTCAGTTACATACGCTCTCTGCTGATGACGGCCGAAAGCCAGAAACACGTGTCCAGAGATACGGCACTCGCTGCACCTACCTTAGGTGAAAGACTTTCTACAGCGATACGGCACTTGCTGCACCTACTAAGGGTGAATAATTTTTTGAAAAATTCTTGCTATTTATATTTAAATGACTGCATTTACTATGATGCCTTGGGGCTATTTTCCGCTTGAATGCAAGGCAGTGTGCTCCCTTTTTCTTTTTGGATGTCTAAATGACGGCTCCCATGAGCCTCTTTCTGTCGAGCACTGGCGATGCACCTGTGTGCCTACTGAGTGGTACAAAAACCTGTGAAGACGTTTGGCGGCATTTCAAGTGACCCCTTCAGTTACATACGCTCTCTGCTGATGACGGCCGAAAGCCAGAAACACGTGTCCAGAGATACGGCACTCGCTGCACCTACCTTAGGTGAAAGAATTTCTACAGCGATACGGCACTTGCTGCATCTACTAAGGGTGAATAATTTTTTGAAAAATTCTTGCTATTTATATTTAAATGACTGCATTTACTATGATGCCTTGGGTCTATTTTCCGCTTGAATGCAAGGCAGTGTGCTCCCTTTTTCTTTTTGGATGTCTAAATGACGGCTCCCGTGAGCCTCTTGCTGACGAGCACTGGCGATGCACCTTTGTGCCTACTGAGTGGTACAAAAACCTGTGAAGACGTTTGGCGGCATTTCAAGCAACCCCTTCAGTTACATACGCTCTCTGCTGATGACGGCCGAAAGCCAGAAACACGTGTCCAGAGATACGGCACTCGCTGCACCTACCTTAGGTGAAGACTTTCTACAGCGATACGGCACTTGCTGCACCTACTAAGGGTGAATAATTTTTTGAAAAATTCTTGCTATTTATATTTAAATGACTGCATTTACTATGATGCCTTGGGGCTTTTTCCACTTGAATGCAAGGCAGTGTGCTCCCTTTTTCTTTTTGGATGTCTAAATGACGGCTCCCGTGAGCCTCTTGCTGACGAGCACTGGCGATGCACCTGTGTGCCTACTGAGTGGTATAAAAACCTGTGAAGACGTTTGGCGGCATTTCAAGCGACCCCTTCAGTTACATACACTCTCTGCTGATGACGGCCGAAAGCCAGAAACACGTGTCCAGAGATACGGCACTCGCTGCACCTACCTTAGGTGAAAGACTTTCTACAGCGATACGGCACTTGCTGCACCTAGTAAGGGTGAATAATTTTTTGAAAAATTCTTGCTATTTATATTTAAATGACTGCATTTACTATGATGCCTTGGGGCTAGTTTCCGCTTGAATGCAAGGCAGTGTGCTCCCTTTTTCTTTTTGGATGTCTAAATGACGGCTCCCGTGAGCCTCTTGCTGACGAGCACTGGCGATGCACCTGTGTGCCTACGGAGTGGTTCAAAAACCTGTGAAGACGTTTGGCGGCATTTCAAGCGACCCCTTCAGTTACATACGCTCTCTGCTGATGACGGCCGAAAGCCAGAAACACGTGTCCAGAGATACGGCACTCGCTGCACCTACCTTAGGTGAAAGACTTTCTACAGCGATACAGCACTTGCTGCACCTACTAAGGGTGAATAATTTTTTGAAAAATTCTTGCTATTTATATTTAAATGACTGCATTTACTATGATGCCTTGGGGCTATTTTCCGCTTGAAAGCAAGGCAGTGTGCTCCCTTTTTCTTTTTGGATGTCTAAATGACGGCTCCCGTGAGCCTCTTTCTGACGAGCACTGGCGATGCACCTGTGTGCCTACTGAGTGGTACAAAAACCTGTGAAGACGTTTGGCGGCATTTCAAGCGACCCCTTCAGTTACATACGCTCTCTGCTGATGACGGCCGAAAGCCAGAAACACGTGTCCAGAGATACAGCACTCGCTGCACCTACCTTAGGTGAAAGACTTTCTACAGCGATACGGCACTTGCTGCACCTACTAAGGGTGAATAATTTTTTGAAAAATTCTTGCTATTTATATTTAAATGACTGCATTTACTATGATGCCTTGGGGCTATTTTCGGCTTGAATGCAAGGCAGTGTGCTCCCTTCTTCTTTTTGGATGTCTAAATGACGGCTCCCGTGAGCCTCTTGCTGACGAGCACTGGCGATGCCCCTGTGTGCCTACTGAGTGGTACAAAAACCTGTGAAGACGTTTGGCGGCATTTCAAGCGACCCCTTCAGTTACATACGCTCTCTGCTGATGACGGCCGAAAGCCAGAAACACGTGTCCAGAGATACGGCACTCGCTGCACCTACCTTAGGTGAAAGACTTTCTACAGCGATACAGCACTTGCTGCACCTACTAAGGGTGAATAATTTTTTGAAAAATTCTAGCTATTTATATTTAAATGACTGCATTTACTATGATGCCTTGGGGCTATTTTCCGCTTGAATGCAAGGCAGTGTGCTCCCTTTTTCTTTTTGGATTTCTAAATGACGGCTCCCGTGAGCCTCTTGCTGACGAGCACTGGCGATGCACCTGTGTGCCTACTGAGTGGTACAAAAACCTGTGAAGACGTTTGGTGGCATTTCAAGCAACCCCTTCAGTTACATACGCTCTCTGCTGATGACGGCCGAAAGCCAGAAACACGTGTCCACAGATACGGCACTCGCTGCACCTACCTTAGGTGAAAGACTTTCTACAGCGATACGGCACTTGCTGCACCTACTAAGGGTGAATAATTTTTTGAAAAATTCTTGCTATTTATATTTAAATGACTGCATTTACTATGATGCCTTGGGGCTATTTTCCGCTTGAATGCAAGGCAGTGCTCCCTTTTTCTTTTTGGATGTCTAAATGACGGCTCCCGTGAGCCTCTTGCTGACGAGCACTGGCGATGCACCTGTGTGCCTACTGAGTGGTACAAAAACCTGTGAAGACGTTTGGCGGCATTTCAAGCGACCCCTTCAGTTACATACGCTCTCTGCTGATGACGGCCGAAAGCCAGAAACACGTGGCCAGAGATACGGCACTCGCTGCTCCTACCTTAGGTGAAAGACTTTCTACAGCGATACGGCACTTGCTGCACCTACTAATGGTGAATAATTTTTTGAAAAATTCTTGCTATTTATATTTAAATGACTGCATTTACTATGATGCCTTGGGGCTATTTTCCGCTTGAATGCAAGGCAGTGTGCTCCCTTTTTCTTTTTGGATGTCTAAATGACGGCTCCCGTGAGCCTCTTGCTGACGAGCACTGGCGATGCACCTGTGTGCCTACTGAGTGGTACAAAAACCTGTGAAGACGTTTGGCGGCATTTCAAGCGACCCCTTCAGTTACATACGCTCTCTGCTGATGACGGCCGAAAGCCAGAAACACGTGTCCAGAGATACGGCACTCGCTGCACCTACCTTAGGTGAAAGACTTTCTACAGCGATACGGCACTTGCTGCACCTACTAAGGGTGAATAATTTTTTGAAAAATTCTTGCTATTTATATTTAAATGACTGCATTTACTATGATGCCTTGGGGCTATTTTCCGCTTGAATGCAAGGCAGTGTGCTCCCTTTTTCTTTCTGGATGTCTAAATGACGGCTCCCGTGAGCCTCTTGCTGACAAGCACTGGCGATGCACCTGTGTGCCTACTGAGTGGTACAAAAACCTGTGAAGACGTTTGGCGGCATTTCAAGCAACCCCTTCAGTTACATACACTCTCTGCTGATGACGGCCGAAAGCCAGAAACACGTGTCCAGAGATACGGCACTCGCTGCACCTACCTTAGGTGAAAGACTTTCTACAGCGATACGGCACTTGCTGCACCTACTAAGGGTGAATAATTTTTTGAAATTTTTTGGCTATTTATATTTAAATGACTGCATTTACTATGATGCCTTGGGGCTATTTTCTGCTTGAATGCAAGGCAGTGTGCTCCCTTTTTCTTTTAGGATTTCTAAATGACGGCTCCCGTGAGCCTCTTGCTGACGAGCACTGGCGATGCACCTGTGTGCCTACTGAGTGGTACAAAAACCTGTGAAGACGTTTGGCGGCATTTCAAGCAACCCCTTCAGTTACATATGCTCTCTGCTGATGACGGCCGAAAGCCAGAAATACGTGTCCAGAGATACGGCACTCGCTGCACCTACCTTAGGTGCAAGACTTTCTACAGCGATACAGCACTTGCTGCACCTACTAAGGGTGAATAATTTTTTGAAAAATTCTTGCTATTTATATTTAAATGACTGCATTTACTATGATGCCTTGGGGCTATTTTCCACTTGAATGCAAGGCAGTGTGCTCCCTTTTTCTTTTTGGATGTCTAAATGACAGCTACCGTGAGCCTCTTGCTGACGAGCACTGGCGATCCACCTGTGTGCCTACTGAGTGGTACAAAAACCTGTGAAGACATTTGGCGGCATTTCAAGCGACCCCTTCAGTTACATACGCTCTCTGCTGATGACGGCCGAAAGCCAGAAACACGTGTCCAGAGATACGGCACTCGCTGCACCTACCTTAGGTGAAAGACTTTCTACAGCGATACGGCACTTGCTGCACCTACTAAGGGTGAATAATTTTTTGAAAAATTCTTGCTATTTATATTTAAATGACTGCATTTACTATGATGCCTTGGGGCTATTTTCCGCTTGAATGCAAGGCAGTGTGCTCCCTTTTTCTTTTTTGGATGTCTAAATGACGGCTCCCGTGAGCCTCTTTCTGACGAGCACTGGCGATGCACCTGTGTGCCTACTGAGTGGTACAAAAACCTGTGAAGACGTTTGGCGGCATTTCAAGCGACCCCTTCAGTTACATACGCTCTCTGCTGATGACGGCCGAAAGCCAGAAACACGTGTCCAGAGATACGGTACTCGCTGCACCTACCTTAGGTGAAAGACTTTCTACAGCGATACGGCACTTGCTGCACCTACTAAGGGTGAATAATTTTTTGAAAAATTCTTGCTATTCATATTTAAATGACTGCATTTACTATGATGCCTTGGGGCTAGTTTCCGCTTGAATGCAAGGCAGTGTGCTCCCTTTTTCTTTTTGGATTTCTAAATGACGGCTCCCGTGAGCCTCTTTCTGACGAGCACTGGCGATGCACCTGTGTGCCTACTGAGTGGTACAAAAACCTGTGAAGACGTTTGGCGGCATTTCAAGCAACCCCTTCAGTTACATATGCTCTCTGCTGATGACGGCCGAAAGCCAGAAACACGTGTCCAGAGATACGGCACTCGCTGCACCTACCTTAGGTGAAGACTTTCTACAGCGATACGACACTTGCTGCACCTACTAAGGGTGAATAATTTTTTGAAAAATTCTTGCTATTTATATTTAAATGACTGCATTTACTATGATGCCTTGGGGCTATTTTCCACTTGAATGCAAGGCAGTGTGCTCCCTTTTTCTTTTTGGATGTCTAAATGACGGCTCCCGTGAGCCTCTTGCTGACGAGCACTGGCGATGCACCTGTGTGCCTACTGAGTGGTACAAAAACCTGTGAAGACGTTTGGCGGTATTTCAAGCAACCCCTTCAGTTACATATGCTCTCTGCTGATGACGGCCGAAAGCCAGAAACACGTGTCCAGAGATACGGCACTCGCTGCACCTACCTTAGGTGAAGACTTTCTACAGCGATACGACACTTGCTGCACCTACTAAGGGTGAATAATTTTTTGAAAAATTCTTGCTATTTATATTTAAATGACTGCATTTACTATGATGCCTTGGGGCTATTTTCCGCTTGAATGCAAGGCAGTGTGCTCCCTTTTTCTTTTTGGATGTCTAAATGACGGCTCCCATAGCCTCTTGCTGACGAGCACTGGCGATGCCCCTGTGTGCCTACTGAGTGGTACAAAAACCTGTGAAGACGTTTGGCGGCATTTCAAGCGACCCCTTCAGTTACATACGCTCTCTGCTGATGACGGCCGAAAGCCAGAAACACGTGTCCAGAGATACGGCACTCGCTGCACCTACCTTAGGTGAAAGAATTTCTACAGCGATACAGCACTTGCTGCATCTACTAAGGGTGAATAATTTTTTGAAAAATTATTGCTATTTATATTTAAATGACTGCATTTACTATGATGCCTTGGGGCTATTTTCCGCTTGAATGCAAGGCAGTGTGCTCCCTTTTTCTTTTTGGATGTCTAAATGACGGCTCCCGTGAGCCTCTTGCTGACGAGCACTGGCGATGCACCTGTGTGCCTACTGAGTGGTACAAAAACCTGTGAAGACGTTTGGCTGCATTTCAAGCAACCCCTTCAGTTACATACGCTCTCTGCTGATGACGGCCGAAAGCCAGAAACACGTGTCCAGAGATACGGCACTCGCTGCACCTACCTTAGGTGAAGACTTTCTACAGCGATACGACACTTGCTGCACCTACTAAGGGTGAATAATTTTTTGAAAAATTCTTGCTATTTATATTTAAATGACTGCATTTACTATGATGCCTTGGGGCTATTTTCCACTTGAATGCAAGGCAGTGTGCTCCCTTTTTCTTTTTGGATGTCTAAATGACGGCTCCCGTGAGCCTCTTGCTGACGAGCACTGGCGATGCACCTGTGTGCCTACTGAGTGGTACAAAAACCTGTGAAGACGTTTGGCGGCATTTCAAGCGACCCCTTCAGTTACATACGCTCTCTGCTGATGACGGCCGAAAGCCAGAAACACGTGGCCAGAGATACGGCACTCGCTGCTCCTACCTTAGGTGAAAGACTTTCTACAGCGATACGGCACTTGCTGCACCTACTAAGGGTGAATAATTTTTTGAAAAATTCTTGCTATTTATATTTAAATGACTGCATTTACTATGATGCCTTGGGGCTATTTTCCGCTTGAATGCAAGGCAGTGTGCTCCCTTTTTCTTTTTGGATGTCTAAATGACGGCTCCCGTGAGCCTCTTTCTGACGAGCACTGGCGATGCACCTGTGTGCCTACTGAGTGGTACAAAAACCTGTGAAGACGTTTGGCGGCATTTCAAGCGACCCCTTCAGTTACATACGCTCTCTGCTGATGACGGCCGAAAGCCAGAAACACGTGTCCAGAGATACGGCACTCGCTGCACCTACCTTAGGTGAAAGAATTTCTACAGCGATACGGCACTTGCTGCATCTACTAAGGGTGAATAATTTTTTGAAAAATTATTGCTATTTATATTTAAATGATTGCATTTACTATGATGCCTTGGGGCTATTTTCCGCTTGAATGCAAGGCAGTGTGCTCCCTTTTTCTTTTTGGATGTCTAAATGACGGCTCCCGTGAGCCTCTTTCTGACGAGCACTGGCGATGCACCTGTGTGCCTACTGAGTGGTACAAAAACCTGTGAAGACGTTTGGCGGCATTTCAAGCGACCCCTTCAGTTACATACGCTCTCTGCTGATGACGGGCGAAAGCCAGAAACACGTGTCCAGAGATACGGTACTCGCTGCACCTACCTTAGGTGAAAGACTTTCTACAGCGATACGGCACTTGCTGCACCTACTAAGGGTGAATAATTTTTTGAAAAATTCTTGCTATTCATATTTAAATGACTGCATTTACTATGATGCCTTGGGGCTAGTTTCCGCTTGAATGCAAGGCAGTGTGCTCCCTTTTTCTTTTTGGATTTCTAAATGACAGCTCCCGTGAGCCTCTTGCTGACGAGCACTGGCGATGCACCTGTGTGCCTACTGAGTGGTACAAAAACCTGTGAAGACGTTTGGCGGCATTTCAAGCAACCCCTTCAGTTACATATGCTCTCTGCTGATGACGGCCGAAAGCCAGAAACACGTGTCCAGAGATACGGCACTCGCTGCACCTACCTTAGGTGAAGACTTTCTACAGCGATACGACACTTGCTGCACCTACTAAGGGTGAATAATTTTTTGAAAAATTCTTGCTATTTATATTTAAATGACTGCATTTACTATGATGCCTTGGGGCTATTTTCCACTTGAATGCAAGGCCGTGTGCTCCCTTTTTCTTTTTGGATGTCTAAATGACGGCTCCCGTGAGCCTCTTGCTGACGAGCACTGGCGATGCACCTGTGTGCCTACTGAGTGGTACAAAAACCTGTGAAGACGTTTGGCGGCATTTCAAGCAACCCCTTCAGTTACATATGCTCTCTGCTGATGACGGCCGAAAGCCAGAAACACGTGTCCACAGATACGGCACTCGCTGCACCTACCTTAGGTGAAGACTTTCTACAGCGATACGACACTTGCTGCACCTACTAAGGGTGAATAATTTTTTGAAAAATTCTTGCTATTTATATTTAAATGACTGCATTTACTATGATGCCTTGGGGCTATTTTCCACTTGAATGCAAGGCAGTGTGCTCCCTTTTTCTTTTTGGATGTCTAAATGACGGCTCCCGTGAGCCTCTTGCTGACGAGCACTGGCGATGCACCTGTGTGCCTACTGAGTGGTACAAAAACCTGTGAAGACGTTTGGCGGCATTTCAAGCAACCCCTTCAGTTACATATGCTCTCTGCTGATGACGGCCGAAAGCCAGAAACACGTGTCCAGAGATACGGCACTCGCTGCACCTACCTTAGGTGAAGACTTTCTACAGCGATACGACACTTGCTGCACATACTAAGGGTGAATCATTTTTTGAAAAATTCTTGCTATTTATATTTAAATGACTGCATTTACTATGATGCCTTGGGGCTATTTTCCACTTGAATGCAAGGCAGTGTGCTCCCTTTTTCTTTTTGGATGTCTAAATGACGGCTCCCGTGAGCCTCTTGCTGACGAGCACTGGCGATGCACCTGTGTGCCTACTGAGTGGTACAAAAACCTGTGAAGACGTTTGGCGGCATTTCAAGCAACCCCTTCAGTTACATACGCTCTCTGCTGATGACGGCCGAAAGCCAGAAACACGTGTCCAGAGATACGGCACTCGCTGCACCTACCTTAGGTGAAGACTTTCTACAGCGATACGACACTTGCTGCACCTACTAAGGGTGAATAATTTTTTGAAAAATTCTTGCTATTTATATTTAAATGACTGCATTTACTATGATGCCTTGGGGCTATTTTCCGCTTGAATGCAAGGCAGTGTGCTCCCTTTTTCTTTTTGGATGTCTAAATGACGGCTCCCATAGCCTCTTGCTGACGAGCACTGGCGATGCCCCTGTGTGCCTACTGAGTGGTACAAAAACCTGTGAAGACGTTTGGCGGCATTTCAAGCGACCCCTTCAGTTACATACGCTCTCTGCTGATGACGGCCGAAAGCCAGAAACACGTGTCCAGAGATACGGCACTCGCTGCACCTACCTTAGGTGAAAGAATTTCTACAGCGATACGGCACTTGCTGCATCTACTAAGGGTGAATAATTTTGTGAAAAATTCTTGCTATTTATATTTAAATGACTGCATTTACTATGATGCCTTGGGGCTATTTTCCGCTTGAATGCAAGGCAGTGTGCTCCCTTTTTCTTTTTGGATGTCTAAATGATGGCTCCCGTGAGCCTCTTGCTGACGAGCACTGGCGATGCACCTGTGTGCCTACTGAGTGGTACAAAAACCTGTGAAGACGTTTGGCGGCATTTCAAGCAACCCCTTCAGTTACATACGCTCTCTGCTGATGACGGCCGAAAGCCAGAAACACGTGTCCAGAGATACGGCACTCGCTGCACCTACCTTAGGTGAAGACTTTCTACAGCGATACGACACTTGCTGCACCTACTAAGGGTGAATAATTTTTTGAAAAATTCTTGCTATTTATATTTAAATGACTGCATTTACTATGATGCCTTGGGGCTATTTTCCACTTGAATGCAAGGCAGTGTGCTCCCTTTTTCTTTTTGGATGTCTAAATGACGGCTCCCGTGAGCCTCTTGCTGACGAGCACTGGCGATGCACCTGTGTGCCTACTGAGTGGTACAAAAACCTGTGAAGACGTTTGGCGGCATTTCAAGCAACCCCTTCAGTTACATACGCTCTCTGCTGATGACGGCCGAAAGCCAGAAACACGTGGCCAGAGATACGGCACTCGCTGCTCCTACCTTAGGTGAAAGACTTTCTACAGCGATACGGCACTTGCTGCACCTACTAAGGGTGAATAATTTTTTGAAAAATTCTTGCTATTTATATTTAAATGACTGCATTTACTATGATGCCTTGGGGCTATTTTCCGCTTGAATGCAAGGCAGTGTGCTCCCTTTTTCTTTTTGGATGTCTAAATGACGGCTCCCGTGAGCCTCTTGCTGACGAGCACTGGCGATGCACCTGTGTGCCTACTGAGTGGTACAAAAACCTGTGAAGACGTTTGGCGGCATTTCAAGCGACCCCTTCAGTTACATACACTCTCTGCTGATGACGGCCGAAAGCCAGAAACACGTGTCCAGAGATACGGCACTCGCTGCACCTACCTTAGGTGAAAGACTTTCTACAGCGATACGGCACTTGCTGCACCTACTAAGGGTGAATAATTTTTTGAAATTTTTGGGCTATTTATATTTAAATGACTGCATTTACTATGATGCCTTGGGGCTATTTTCCGCTTGAATGCAAGGCAGTGTGCTCCCTTTTTCTTTTAGGATTTCTAAATGACGGCTCCCGTGAGCCTCTTGCTGACGAGCACTGGCGATGCACCTGTGTGCCTACTGAGTGGTACAAAAACCTGTGAAGACGTTTGGCGGCATTTCAAGCAACCCCTTCAGTTACATATGCTCTCTGCTGATGACGGCCGAAAGCCAGAAATACGTGTCCAGAGATACGGCACTCGCTGCACCTACCTTAGGTGCAAGACTTTCTACAGCGATACGGCACTTGCTGCACCTACTAAGGGTGAATAATTTTTTGAAAAATTCTTGCTATTTATATTTAAATGACTGCATTTACTATGATGCCTTGGGGCTATTTTCCACTTGAATGCAAGGCAGTGTGCTCCCTTTTTCTTTTTGGATGTCTAAATGACAGCTACCGTGAGCCTCTTGCTGACGAGCACTGGCAATCCACCTGTGTGCCTACTGAGTGGTACAAAAACCTGTGAAGACGTTTGGCGGCATTTCAAGCGACCCCTTCAGTTACATACGCTCTCTGCTGATGACGGCCGAAAGCCAGAAACACGTGTCCAGAGATACGGCACTCGCTGCACCTACCTTAGGTGAAAGACTTTCTACAGCGATACGGCACTTGCTGCACCTACTAAGGGTGAATAATTTTTTGAAAAATTCTTGCTATTTATATTTAAATGACTGCATTTACTATGATGCCTTGGGGCTATTTTCCGCTTGAATGCAAGGCAGTGTGCTCCCTTTTTCTTTCTGGATGTCTAAATGACGGCTCCCCTGAGCCTCTTGCTGACAAGCACTGGCGATGCACCTGTGTGCCTACTGAGTGGTACAAAAACCTGTGAAGACGTTTGGCGGCATTTCAAGCAACCCCTTCAGTTACATACACTCTCTGCTGATGACGGCCGAAAGCCAGAAACACGTGTCCAGAGATACGGCACTCGCTGCACCTACCTTAGGTGAAAGACTTTCTACAGCGATACGGCACTTGGTGCACCTACTAAGGGTGAATAATTTTTTGAAAATTTTTGGCTATTTATATTTAAATGACTGCATTTACTATGATGCCTTGGGGCTATTTTCCGCTTGAATGCAAGGCAGTGTGCTCCCTTTTTCTTTTAGGATTTCTAAATGACGGCTCCCGTGAGCCTCTTGCTGACGAGCACTGGCGATGCACCTGTGTGCCTACTGAGGGGTACAAAAACCTGTGAAGACGTTTGGCGGCATTTCAAGCAACCCCTTCAGTTACATACGCTCTCTGCTGATGACGGCCGAAAGCCAGAAACACGTGTCCAGAGATACGGCACTCGCTGCACCTACCTTAGGTGCAAGACTTTCTACAGCGATACGGCACTTGCTGCACCTACTAAGGGTGAATAATTTTTTGAAAAATTCTTGCTATTTATATTTAAATGACTGCATTTACTATGATGCCTTGGGGCTATTTTCCACTTGAATGCAAGGCAGTGTGCTCCCTTTTTCTTTTTGGATGTCTAAATGACAGCTACCGTGAGTCTCTTGCTGACGAGCACTGGCGATCCACCTGTGTGCCTACTGAGTGGTACAAAAACCTGTGAAGACGTTTGGCGGCATTTCAAGCGACCCCTTCAGTTACATACGCTCTCTGCTGATGACGGCCGAAAGCCAGAAACACGTGTCCAGAGATACGGCACTCGCTGCACCTACCTTAGGTGAAAGACTTTCTACAGCGATACGGCACTTGCTGCACCTACTAAGGGTGAATAATTTTTTGAAAAATTCTTGCTATTTATATTTAAATGACTGCATTTACTATGATGCCTTGGGGCTATTTTCCGCTTGAATGCAAGGCAGTGTGCTCCCTTTTTCTTTTTGGATGTCTAAATGACGGCTCCCGTGAGCCTCTTTCTGACGAGCACTGGCGATGCACCTGTGTGCCTAATGAGTTGTACAAAAACCTGTGAAGGCGTTTGGCGGCATTTCAAGCGACCCCTTCAGTTACATACGCTCTCTGCTGATGACAGCCGAAAGCCAGAAACACGTGTCCAGAGATACGGTACTCGCTGCACCTACCTTAGGTGAAAGACTTTCTACAGCGATACAGCACTTGCTGCACCTACTAAGGGTGAATAATTTTTTGAAAAATTCTTGCTATTTATATTTAAATGACTGCATTTACTATGATGCCTTGGGGCTAGTTTCCGCTTGAATGCAAGGCAGTGTGCTCCCTTTTTCTTTTTGGATTTCTAAATGACGGCTCCCGTGAGCCTCTTGCTGACGAGCACTGGCGATGCACCTGTGTGCCTACTGAGTGGTACAAAAACCTGTGAAGACGTTTGGCGGCATTTCAAGCAACCCCTTCAGTTACATATGCTCTCTGCTGATGACGGCCGAAAGCCAGAAACACGTGTCCAGAGATACGGCACTCGCTGCACCTACCTTAGGTGAAGACTTTCTACAGCGATACGACACTTGCTGCACCTACTAAGGGTGAATAATTTTTTGAAAAATTCTTGCTATTTATATTTAAATGACTGCATTTACTATGATGCCTTGGGGCTATTTTCCACTTGAATGCAAGGCAGTGTGCTCCCTTTTTCTTTTTGGATGTCTAAATGACGGCTCCCGTGAGCCTCTTGCTGACGAGCACTGGCGATGCACCTGTGTGCCTACTGAGTGGTACAAAAACCTGTGAAGACGTTTGGCGGCATTTCAAGCGACCCCTTCAGTTACATACGCTCTCTGCTGATGACGGCCGAAAGCCAGAAACACGTGGCCAGAGATACGGCACTCGCTGCTCCTACCTTAGGTGAAAGACTTTCTACAGCGATACGGCACTTGCTGCACCTACTAAGGGTGAATAATTTTTTGAAAAATTCTTGCTGTTTATATTTAAATGACTGCATTTACTATGATGCCTTGGGGCTATTTTCCGCTTAAATGCAAGGCAGTGTGCTCCCTTTTTCTTTTTGGATGTCTAAATGACGGCTCCCGTGAGCCTCTTGCTGATGAGCACTGGCGATGCACCTGTGTGCCTACTGAGTGGTACAAAAACCTGTGAAGACGTTTGGCGGCATTTCAAGCGACCCCTTCAGTTACATACGCTCTCTGCTGATGACGGCCGAAAGCCAGAAACACGTGTCCAGAGATACGGCACTCGCTGCACCTACCTTAGGTGAAAGACTTTCTACAGCGATACGGCACTTGCTGCACCTACTAAGGGTGAATAATTTTTTGAAAAATTCTTGCTATTTATATTTAAATGACTGCATTTACTATGATGCCTTGGGGCTATTTTCCGCTTGAATGCAAGGCAGTGTGCTCCCTTTTTCTTTCTGGATGTCTAAATGACGGCTCCCGTGAGCCTCTTGCTGACAAGCACTGGCGATGCACCTGTGTGCCTACTGAGTGGTACAAAAACCTGTGAAGACGTTTGGCGGCATTTCAAGCAACCCCTTCAGTTACATACGCTCTCTGCTGATGACGTCCGAAAGCCAGAAACACGTGTCCAGAGATACGGCACTCGCTGCACCTACCTTAGGTGCAAGACTTTCTACAGCGATACGGCACTTGCTGCACCTACTAAGGGTGAATAATTTTTTGAAAAATTCTTGCTGTTTATATTTAAATGACTGCATTTACTATGATGCCTTGGGGCTATTTTCCACTTGAATGCAAGGCAGTGTGCTCCCTTTTTCTTTTTGGATGTCTAAATGACAGCTACCGTGAGCCTCTTGCTGACGAGCACTGGCGATCCACCTGTGTGCCTACTGAGTGGTACAAAAACCTGTGAAGACGTTTGGCGGCATTTCAAGCGACCCCTTCAGTTACATACGCTCTCTGCTGATGACGGCCGAAAGCCAGAAACACGTGTCCAGAGATACGGCACTCGCTGCACCTACCTTAGGTGCAAGACTTTCTACAGCGATACGGCACTTGCTGCACCTACTAAGGGTGAATAATTTTTTGAAAAATTCTTGCTATTTATATTTAAATGACTGCATTTACTATGATGCCTTGGGGCTATTTTCCACTTGAATGCAAGGCAGTGTGCTCCCTTTTTCTTTTTGGATGTCTAAATGACAGCTACCGTGAGCCTCTTGCTGACGAGCACTGGCGATCCACCTGTGTGCCTACTGAGTGGTACAAAAACCTGTGAAGACGTTTGGCGGCATTTCAAGCGACCCCTTCAGTTACATACGCTCTCTGCTGATGACGGCCGAAAGCCAGAAACACGTGTCCAGAGATACGGCACTCGCTGCACCTACCTTAGGTGAAAGACTTTCTACAGCGATACGGCACTTGCTGCACCTACTAAGGGTGAATAATTTTTTGAAAAATTCTTGCTATTTATATTTAAATGACTGCATTTACTATGATGCCTTGGGGCTATTTTCCGCTTGAATGCAAGGCAGTGTGCTCCCTTTTTCTTTTTGGATGTCTAAATGACGGCTCCCGTGAGCCTCTTTCTGACGAGCACTGGCGATGCACCTGTGTGCCTAATGAGTTGTACAAAAACCTGTGAAGGCGTTTGGCGGCATTTCAAGCGACCCCTTCAGTTACATACGCTCTCTGCTGATGACAGCCGAAAGCCAGAAACACGTGTCCAGAGATACGGTACTCGCTGCACCTACCTTAGGTGAAAGACTTTCTACAGCGATACGGCACTTGCTGCACCTACTAAGGGTGAATAATTTTTTGAAAAATTCTTGCTATTTATATTTAAATGACTGCATTTACTATGATGCCTTGGGGCTAGTTTCCGCTTGAATGCAAGGCAGTGTGCTCCCTTTTTCTTTTTGGATTTCTAAATGACGGCTCCCGTGAGCCTCTTGCTGACGAGCACTGGCGATGCACCTGTGTGCCTACTGAGTGGTACAAAAACCTGTGAAGACGTTTGGCGGCATTTCAAGCAACCCCTTCAGTTACATATGCTCTCTGCTGATGACGGCCGAAAGCCAGAAACACGTGTCCAGAGATACGGCACTCGCTGCACCTACCTTAGGTGAAGACTTTCTACAGCGATACGACACTTGCTGCACCTACTAAGGGTGAATAATTTTTTGAAAAATTCTTGCTATTTATATTTAAATGACTGCATTTACTATGATGCCTTGGGGCTATTTTCCACTTGAATGCAAGGCAGTGTGCTCCCTTTTTCTTTTTGGATGTCTAAATGACGGCTCCCGTGAGCCTCTTGCTGACGAGCACTGGCGATGCACCTGTGTGCCTACTGAGTGGTACAAAAACCTGTGAAGACGTTTGGCGGCATTTCAAGCGACCCCTTCAGTTACATACGCTCTCTGCTGATGACGGCCGAAAGCCAGAAACACGTGGCCAGAGATACGGCACTCGCTGCTCCTACCTTAGGTGAAAGACTTTCTACAGCGATACGGCACTTGCTGCACCTACTAAGGGTGAATAATTTTTTGAAAAATTCTTGCTGTTTATATTTAAATGACTGCATTTACTATGATGCCTTGGGGCTATTTTCCGCTTAAATGCAAGGCAGTGTGCTCCCTTTTTCTTTTTGGATGTCTAAATGACGGCTCCCGTGAGCCTCTTGCTGATGAGCACTGGCGATGCACCTGTGTGCCTACTGAGTGGTACAAAAACCTGTGAAGACGTTTGGCGGCATTTCAAGCGACCCCTTCAGTTACATACGCTCTCTGCTGATGACGGCCGAAAGCCAGAAACACGTGTCCAGAGATACGGCACTCGCTGCACCTACCTTAGGTGAAAGACTTTCTACAGCGATACGGCACTTGCTGCACCTACTAAGGGTGAATAATTTTTTGAAAAATTCTTGCTATTTATATTTAAATGACTGCATTTACTATGATGCCTTGGGGCTATTTTCCGCTTGAATGCAAGGCAGTGTGCTCCCTTTTTCTTTCTGGATGTCTAAATGACGGCTCCCGTGAGCCTCTTGCTGACAAGCACTGGCGATGCACCTGTGTGCCTACTGAGTGGTACAAAAACCTGTGAAGACGTTTGGCGGCATTTCAAGCAACCCCTTCAGTTACATACACTCTCTGCTGATGACGGCCGAAAGCCAGAAACACGTGTCCAGAGATACGGCACTCGCTGCACCTACCTTAGGTGAAAGACTTTCTACAGCGATACGGCACTTGCTGCACCTACTAAGGGTGAATAATTTTTTGAAATTTTTTGGCTATTTATATTTAAATGACTGCATTTACTATGATGCCTTGGGGCTATTTTCCGCTTGAATGCAAGGCAGTGTGCTCCCTTTTTCTTTTAGGATTTCTAAATGACGGCTCCCGTGAGCCTCTTGCTGACGAGCACTGGCGATGCACCTGTGTGCCTACTGAGTGGTACAAAAACCTGTGAAGACGTTTGGCGGCATTTCAAGCAACCCCTTCAGTTACATATGCTCTCTGCTGATGACGGCCGAAAGCCAGAAATACGTGTCCAGAGATACGGCACTCGCTGCACCTACCTTAGGTGCAAGACTTTCTACAGCGATACGGCACTTGCTGCACCTACTAAGGGTGAATAATTTTTTGAAAAATTCTTGCTATTTATATTTAAATGACTGCATTTACTATGATGCCTTGGGGCTATTTTCCACTTGAATGCAAGGCAGTGTGCTCCCTTTTTCTTTTTGGATGTCTAAATGACAGCTACCGTGAGCCTCTAGCTGACGAGCACTGGCGATCCACCTGTGTGCCTACTGAGTGGTACAAAAACCTGTGAAGACGTTTGGCGGCATTTCAAGCGACCCCTTCAGTTACATACGCTCTCTGCTGATGACGGCCGAAAGCCAGAAACACGTGTCCAGAGATACGGCACTCGCTGCACCTACCTTAGGTGAAAGACTTTCTACAGCGATACGGCACTTGCTGCACCTACTAAGGGTGAATAATTTTTTGAAAAATTCTTGCTATTTATATTTAAATGACTGCATTTACTATGATGCCTTGGGGCTATTTTCCGCTTGAATGCAAGGCAGTGTGCTCCCTTTTTCTTTTTGGATGTCTAAATGACGGCTCCCGTGAGCCTCTTTCTGACGAGCACTGGCGATGCACCTGTGTGCCTACTGAGTGGTACAAAAACCTGTGAAGACGTTTGGCGGCATTTCAAGCGACCCCTTCAGTTACATACGCTCTCTGCTGATGACGGCCGAAAGCCAGAAACACGTGTCCAGAGATACGGTACTCGCTGCACCTACCTTAGGTGAAAGACTTTCTACAGCGATACGGCACTTGCTGCACCTACTAAGGGTGAATAATTTTTTGAAAAATTCTTGCTATTTATATTTAAATGACTGCATTTACTATGATGCCTTGGGGCTAGTTTCCGCTTGAATGCAAGGCAGTGTGCTCCCTTTTTCTTTTTGGATTTCTAAATGACGGCTCCCGTGAGCCTCTTGCTGACGAGCACTGGCGATGCACCTGTGTGCCTACTGAGTGGTACAAAAACCTGTGAAGACGTTTGGTGGCATTTCAAGCAACCCCTTCAGTTACATACGCTCTCTGCTGATGACGGCCGAAAGCCAGAAACACATGTCCAGAGATACGGCACTCGCTGCACCTACCTTAGGTGCAAGACTTTCTACAGCGATACGGCACTTGCTGCAACTACTAAGGGTGAATAATTTTTTGAAAAATTCTTGCTATTTATATTGAAATGACTGCATTTACTATGATGCCTTGGGGCTATTTTCCACTTGAATGCAAGGCAGTGTGCTCCCTTTTTCTTTTTGGATGTCTAAATGACAGCTACCATGAGCCTCTTGCTGACGAGCACTGGCGATCCACCTGTGTGCCTACTGAGTGGTACAAAAACCTGTGAAGACGTTTGGCGGCATTTCAAGCGACCTCTTCAGTTACATACGCTCTCTGCTGATGACGGCCGAAAGCCAGAAACACGTGTCCAGAGATACGGCACTCGCTGCACCTACCTTAGGTGAAAGACTTTCTACAGCGATACGGCACTTGCTGCACCTACTAAGGGTGAATAATTTTTTGAAAAATTCTTGCTATTTATATTTAAATGACTGCATTTACTATGATGCCTTGGGGCTATTTTCCGCTTGAATGCAAGGCAGTGTGCTCCCTTTTTCTTTTTGGATGTCTAAATGACGGCTCCCATGAGCCTCTTTCTGACGAGCACTGGCGATGCACCTGTGTGCCTACTGAGTGGTACAAAAACCTGTGAAGACGTTTGGCGGCATTTCAAGTGACCCCTTCAGTTACATACGCTCTCTGCTGATGACGGCCGAAAGCCAGAAACACGTGTCCAGAGATACGGCACTCGCTGCACCTACCTTAGGTGAAAGAATTTCTACAGCGATACGGCACTTGCTGCATCTACTAAGGGTGAATAATTTTTTGAAAAATTATTGCTATTTATATTTAAATGACTGCATTTACTATGATGCCTTGGGGCTATTTTCCGCTTGAATGCAAGGCAGTGTGCTCCCTTTTTCTTTTTGGATGTCTAAATGACGGCTCCCGTGAGCCTCTTGCTGACGAGCACTGGCGATGCACCTTTGTGCCTACTGAGTGGTACAAAAACCTGTGAAGACGTTTGGCGGCATTTCAAGCAACCCCTTCAGTTACATACGCTCTCTGCTGATGACGGCCGAAAGCCAGAAACACGTGTCCAGAGATACGGCACTCGCTGCACCTACCTTAGGTGAAGACTTTCTACAGCGATACGGCACTTGCTGCACCTACTAAGGGTGAATAATTTTTTGAAAAATTCTTGCTATTTATATTTAAATGACTGCATTTACTATGATGCCTTGGGGCTTTTTCCACTTGAATGCAAGGCAGTGTGCTCCCTTTTTCTTTTTGGATGTCTAAATGACGGCTCCCGTGAGCCTCTTGCTGACGAGCACTGGCGATGCACCTGTGTGCCTACTGAGTGGTATAAAAACCTGTGAAGACGTTTGGCGGCATTTCAAGCGACCCCTTCAGTTACATACACTCTCTGCTGATGACGGCCGAAAGCCAGAAACACGTGTCCAGAGATACGGCACTCGCTGCACCTACCTTAGGTGAAAGACTTTCTACAGCGATACGGCACTTGCTGCACCTAGTAAGGGTGAATAATTTTTTGAAAAATTCTTGCTATTTATATTTAAATGACTGCATTTACTATGATGCCTTGGGGCTAGTTTCCGCTTGAATGCAAGGCAGTGTGCTCCCTTTTTCTTTTTGGATGTCTAAATGACGGCTCCCGTGAGCCTCTTGCTGACGAGCACTGGCGATGCACCTGTGTGCCTACGGAGTGGTTCAAAAACCTGTGAAGACGTTTGGCGGCATTTCAAGCGACCCCTTCAGTTACATACGCTCTCTGCTGATGACGGCCGAAAGCCAGAAACACGTGTCCAGAGATACGGCACTCGCTGCACCTACCTTAGGTGAAAGACTTTCTACAGCGATACAGCACTTGCTGCACCTACTAAGGGTGAATAATTTTTTGAAAAATTCTTGCTATTTATATTTAAATGACTGCATTTACTATGATGCCTTGGGGCTATTTTCCGCTTGAAAGGAAGGCAGTGTGCTCCCTTTTTCTTTTTGGATGTCTAAATGACGGCTCCCGTGAGCCTCTTTCTGACGAGCACTGGCGATGCACCTGTGTGCCTACTGAGTGGTACAAAAACCTGTGAAGACGTTTGGCGGCATTTCAAGCGACCCCTTCAGTTACATACGCTCTCTGCTGATGACGGCCGAAAGCCAGAAACACGTGTCCAGAGATACAGCACTCGCTGCACCTACCTTAGGTGAAAGACTTTCTACAGCGATACGGCACTTGCTGCACCTACTAAGGGTGAATAATTTTTTGAAAAATTCTTGCTATTTATATTTAAATGACTGCATTTACTATGATGCCTTGGGGCTATTTTCGGCTTGAATGCAAGGCAGTGTGCTCCCTTCTTCTTTTTGGATGTCTAAATGACGGCTCCCGTGAGCCTCTTCCTGACGAGCACTGGCGATGCCCCTGTGTGCCTACTGAGTGGTACAAAAACCTGTGAAGACGTTTGGCGGCATTTCAAGCGACCCCTTCAGTTACATACGCTCTCTGCTGATGACGGCCGAAAGCCAGAAACACGTGTCCAGAGATACGGCACTCGCTGCACCTACCTTAGGTGAAAGACTTTCTACAGCGATACGGCACTTGCTGCACCTACTAAGGGTGAATAATTTTTTGAAAAATTCTAGCTATTTATATTTAAATGACTGCATTTACTATGATGCCTTGGGGCTATTTTCCGCTTGAATGCAAGGCAGTGTGCTCCCTTTTTCTTTTTGGATTTCTAAATGACGGCTCCCGTGAGCCTCTTGCTGACGAGCACTGGCGATGCACCTGTGTGCCTACTGAGTGGTACAAAAACCTGTGAAGACGTTTGGTGGCATTTCAAGCAACCCCTTCAGTTACATACGCTCTCTGCTGATGACGGCCGAAAGCCAGAAACACGTGTCCAGAGATACGGCACTCGCTGCACCTACCTTAGGTGAAAGACTTTCTACAGCGATACGGCACTTGCTGCACCTACTAAGGGTGAATAATTTTTTGAAAAATTCTTGCTATTTATATTTAAATGACTGCATTTACTATGATGCCTTGGGGCTATTTTCCGCTTGAATGCAAGGCAGTGCTCCCTTTTTCTTTTTGGATGTCTAAATGACGGCTCCCGTGAGCCTCTTGCTGACGAGCACTGGCGATGCACCTGTGTGCCTACTTAGTGGTACAAAAACCTGTGAAGACGTTTGGCGGCATTTCAAGCGACCCCTTCAGTTACATACGCTCTCTGCTGATGACGGCCGAAAGCCAGAAACACGTGTCCAGAGATACGGCACTCGCTGCACCTACCTTAGGTGAAAGACTTTCTACAGCGATACAGCACTTGCTGCACCTACTAAGGGTGAATAATTTTTTGAAAAATTCTTGCTATTTATATTTAAATGACTGCATTTACTATGATGCCTTGGGGCTATTTTCCGCTTGAATGCAAGGCAGTGTGCTCCCTTTTTCTTTTTGGATTTCTAAATGACGGCTCCCGTGAGCCTCTTGCTGACGAGCACTGGCGATGCACCTCAAGCGACCCCTTCAGTTACATACGCTCTCTGCTGATGACGGCCGAAAGCCAGAAACACGTTGCCAGAGATACGGCACTCGCTGCTCCTACCTTAGGTGAAAGACTTTCTACAGCGATACGGCACGTGCTGCACCTAGTAAGGGTGAATAATTTTTTGAAAAATTCTTGCTATTTATATTTAAATGACTGCATTTACTATGATGCCTTGGGGCTATTTTCCGCTTGAATGCAAGGCAGTGTGCTCCCTTTTTCTTTTTGGATGTCTAAATGACGGCTACCGTGAGCCTCTTGCTGACGAGCACTGGCGATGCACCTGTGTGCCTACTGAGTGGTACAAAAACCTGTGAAGACGTTTGGCGGCTTTTCAAGCGACCCCTTCAGTTACATACGCTCTCTGCTGATGACGGCCGAAAGCCAGAAACACGTGTCCAGAGATACGGCACTCGCTGCACCTACCTTAGGTGAAAGACTTTCTACAGCGATACAGCACTTGCTGCACCTACTAAGGGTGAATAATTTTTTTAAAAATTCTTGCTATTTATATTTAAATGACTGCATTTACTATGATGCCTTGGGGCTATTTTCCGCTTGAATGCAAGGCAGTGTGCTCCCTTTTTCTTTCTGGATGTCTAAATGACGGCTCCCGTGAGCCTCTTGCTGACGAGCACTGGCGATGCACCTGTGTGCCTACTGAGTGGTACAAAAACCTGTGAAGACGTTTGGCGGCATTTCAAGCAACCCCTTCAGTTACATACACTCTCTGCTGATGACGGCCGAAAGCCAGAAACACGTGTCCAGAGATACGGCACTCGCTGCACCTACCTTAGGTGAAAGACTTTCTACAGCGATACGGCACTTGCTGCACCTACTAAGGGTGAATAATTTTTTGAAAAATGTTGGCTATTTATATTTAAATGACTGCATTTACTATGATGCCTTGGGGCTATTTTCCACTTGAATGCAAGGCAGTGTGCTCCCTTTTTCTTTTAGGATTTCTAAATGACGGCTCCCGTGAGCCTCTTGCTGACGAGCACTGGCGATGCACCTGTGTGCCTACTGAGTGGTACAAAAACCTGTGAAGACGTTTGGCGGCATTTCAAGCAACCCCTTCAGTTACATACGCTCTCTGCTGATGACGGCCGAAAGCCAGAAACACGTGTCCAGAGATACGGCACTCGCTGCACCTACCTTAGGTGCAAGACTTTCTACAGCGATACGGCACTTGCTGCACCTACTAAGGGTGAATAATTTTTTGAAAAATTCTTGCTATTTATATTTAAATGACTGCATTTACTATGATGCCTTGGGGCTATTTTCCACTTGAATGCAAGGCAGTGTGCTCCCTTTTTCTTTTTGGATGTCTAAATGACAGCTACCGTGAGCCTCTTGCTGACGAGCACTGGCGATCCACCTGTGTGCCTACTGAGTGGTACAAAAACCTGTGAAGACGTTTGGCGGCATTTCAAGCAACCCCTTCAGTTACATACGCTCTCTGCTGATGACGGCCGAAAGCCAGAAACACGTGTCCAGAGATACGGCACTCGCTGCACCTACCTTAGGTGAAAGAATTTCTACAGCGATACGGCACTTGCTGCATCTACTAAGGGTGAATAATTTTTTGAAAAATTATTGCTATTTATATTTAAATGACTGCATTTACTATGATGCCTTGGGGCTATTTTCCGCTTGAATGCAAGGCAGTGTGCTCCCTTTTTCTTTTTGGATGTCTAAATGACAGCTCCCGTGAGCCTCTTGCTGACGAGCACTGGCGATGCACCTGTGTGCCTACTGATTGGTACAAAAACCTGTGAAGACGTTTGGCGGCATTTCAAGCAACCCCTTCAGTTACATACGCTCTCTGCTGATGACGGCCGAAAGCCAGAAACACGTGTCCAGAGATACGGCACTCGCTGCACCTACCTTAGGTGAAAGACTTTCTACAGCGATACAGCACTTGCTGCACCTACTAAGGGAGAATAATTTTTTGAAAAATTCTTGCTATTTATATTTAAATGACTGCATTTACTATGATGCCTTGGGGCTATTTTCCGCTTGAAAGCAAGGCAGTGTGCTCCCTTTTTCTTTTTGGATGTCTAAATGACGGCTCCCGTGAGCCTCTTGCTGACGAGCACTGGCGATGCACCTGTGTGCCTACTGAGTGGTACAAAAACCTGTGAAGACGTTTGGCGGCATTTCAAGCGACCCCTTCAGTTACATACGCTCTCTGCTGATGACGGCCGAAAGCCAGAAACACGTGTCCAGAGATACGGCACTCGCTGCACCTACCTTAGGTGAAAGACTTTCTACAGCGATACGGCACTTGCTGCACCTACTAAGGGTGAATAATTTTTTGAAAAATTCTTGCTATTTATATTTAAATGACTGCATTTACTATGATGCCTTGGGGCTATTTTCCGCTTGAATGAAAGGCAGTGTGCTCCCTTTTTCTTTTTCGATGTCTAAATGACGGCTCCCGTGAGCCTCTTGCTGACGAGCACTGGCGATGCACCTGTGTGCCTACTGAGTGGTGCAAAAACCTGTGAAGACGTTTGGCGGCATTTCAAGCAACCCCTTCAGTTACATACGCTCTCTGCTGATGACGGCCGAAAGCCAGAAACACGTGTCCAGAGATACGGCACTCGCTGCACCTACCTTAGGTGAAGACTTTCTACAGCGATACGACACTTGCTGCACCTACTAAGGGTGAATAATTTTTTGAAAAATTCTTGCTATTTATATTTAAATGACTGCATTTACTATGATGCCTTGGGGCTATTTTCCGCTTGAATGCAAGGCAGTGTGCTCCCTTTTTCTTTTTGGATGTCTAAATGACGGCTCCCGTGAGCCTCTTGCTGATGAGCACTGGCGATGCACCTGTGTGCCTACTGAGTGGTACAAAAACCTGTGAAGACGTTTGGCGGCATTTCAAGCGACCCCTTCAGTTACATACGCTCTCTGCTGATGACGGCCGAAAGCCAGAAACACGTGTCCAGAGATACGGCACTCGCTGCACCTACCTTAGGTGAAAGACTTTCTACAGCGATACGGCACTTGCTGCACCTACTAAGGGTGAATAATTTTTTGAAAAATTCTTGCTATTTATATTTAAATGACTGCATTTACTATGATGCCTTGGGGCTATTTTCCGCTTGAATGCAAGGCAGTGTGCTCCCTTTTTCTTTCTGGATGTCTAAATGACGGCTCCCGTGAGCCTCTTGCTGACAAGCACTGGCGATGCACCTGTGTGCCTACTGAGTGGTACAAAAACCTGTGAAGACGTTTGGCGGCATTTCAAGCAACCCCTTCAGTTACATACACTCTCTGCTGATGACGGCCGAAAGCCAGAAACACGTGTCCAGAGATACGGCACTCGCTGCACCTACCTTAGGTGAAAGACTTTCTACAGCGATACGGCACTTGCTGCACCTACTAAGGGTGAATAATTTTTTGAAAATTTTTGGCTATTTATATTTAAATGACTGCATTTACTTTGATGCCTTGGGGCTATTTTCCGCTTGAATGCAAGGCAGTGTGCTCCCTTTTTCTTTTAGGATTTCTAAATGACGGCTCCCGTGAGCCTCTTGCTGACGAGCACTGGCGATGCACCTGTGTGCCTACTGAGTGGTACAAAAACCTGTGAAGACGTTTGGCGGCATTTCAAGCAACCCCTTCAGTTACATATGCTCTCTGCTGATGACGGCCGAAAGCCAGAAATACGTGTCCAGAGATACGGCACTCGCTACACCTACCTTAGGTGCAAGACTTTCTACAGCGATACGGCACTTGCTGCACCTACTAAGGGTGAATAATTTTTTGAAAAATTCTTGCTATTTATATTTAAATGACTGCATTTACTATGATGCCTTGGGGCTATTTTCCACTTGAATGCAAGGCAGTGTGCTCCCTTTTTCTTTTTGGATGTCTAAATGACAGCTACCGTGAGCCTCTTGCTGACGAGCACTGGCGATCCACCTGTGTGCCTACTGAGTGGTACAAAAACCTGTGAAGACGTTTGGCGGCATTTCAAGCGACCCCTTCAGTTACATACGCTCTCTGCTGATGACGGCCGAAAGCCAGAAACACGTGTCCAGAGATACGGCACTCGCTGCACCTACCTTAGGTGAAAGACTTTCTACAGCGATACGGCACTTGCTGCATCTACTAAGGGTGAATAATTTTTTGAAAAATTCTTGCTATTTATATTTAAATGACTGCATTTACTATGATGCCTTGGGGCTATTTTCCGCTTGAATGCAAGGCAGTGTGCTCCCTTTTTCTTTTTGGATGTCTAAATGACGGCTCCCGTGAGCCTCTTTCTGACGAGCACTGGCGATGCACCTGTGTGCCTACTGAGTGGTACAAAAACCTGTGAAGACGTTTGGCGGCATTTCAAGCGACCCCTTCAGTTACATACGCTCTCTGCTGATGACGGCCGAAAGCCAGAAACACGTGTCCAGAGATACGGTACTCGCTGCACCTACCTTAGGTGAAAGACTTTCTACAGCGATACGGCACTTGCTGCACCTACTAAGGGTGAATAATTTTTTGAAAAATTCTTGCTATTTATATTTAAATGACTGCATTTACTATGATGCCTTGGGGCTAGTTTCCGCTTGAATGCAAGGCAGTGTGCTCCCTTTTTCTTTTTGGATTTCTAAATGACGGCTCCCGTGAGCCTCTTGCTGACGAGCACTGGCGATGCACCTGTGTGCCTACTGAGTGGTACAAAAACCTGTGAAGACGTTTGGTGGCATTTCAAGCAACCCCTTCAGTTACATACGCTCTCTGCTGATGACGGCCGAAAGCCAGAAACACATGTCCAGAGATACGGCACTCGCTGCACCTACCTTAGGTGCAAGACTTTCTACAGCGATACGGCACTTGCTGCAACTACTAAGGGTGAATAATTTTTTGAAAAATTCTTGCTATTTATATTGAAATGACTGCATTTACTATGATGCCTTGGGGCTATTTTCCACTTGAATGCAAGGCAGTGTGCTCCCTTTTTCTTTTTGGATGTCTAAATGACAGCTACCATGAGCCTCTTGCTGACGAGCACTGGCGATCCACCTGTGTGCCTACTGAGTGGCACAAAAACCTGTGAAGACGTTTGGCGGCATTTCAAGCGACCTCTTCAGTTACATACGCTCTCTGCTGATGACGGCCGAAAGCCAGAAACACGTGTCCAGAGATACGGCACTCGCTGCACCTACCTTAGGTGAAAGACTTTCTACAGCGATACGGCACTTGCTGCACCTACTAAGGGTGAATAATTTTTTGAAAAATTCTTGCTATTTATATTTAAATGACTGCATTTACTATGATGCCTTGGGGCTATTTTCCGCTTGAATGCAAGGCAGTGTGCTCCCTTTTTCTTTTTGGATGTCTAAATGACGGCTCCCATGAGCCTCTTTCTGTCGAGCACTGGCGATGCACCTGTGTGCCTACTGAGTGGTACAAAAACCTGTGAAGACGTTTGGCGGCATTTCAAGTGACCCCTTCAGTTACATACGCTCTCTGCTGATGACGGCCGAAAGCCAGAAACACGTGTCCAGAGATACGGCACTCGCTGCACCTACCTTAGGTGAAAGAATTTCTACAGCGATACGGCACTTGCTGCATCTACTAAGGGTGAATAATTTTTTGAAAAATTATTGCTATTTATATTTAAATGACTGCATTTACTATGATGCCTTGGGTCTATTTTCCGCTTGAATGCAAGGCAGTGTGCTCCCTTTTTCTTTTTGGATGTCTAAATGACGGCTCCCGTGAGCCTCTTGCTGACGAGCACTGGCGATGCACCTTTGTGCCTACTGAGTGGTACAAAAACCTGTGAAGACGTTTGGCGGCATTTCAAGCAACCCCTTCAGTTACATACGCTCTCTGCTGATGACGGCCGAAAGCCAGAAACACGTGTCCAGAGATACGGCACTCGCTGCACCTACCTTAGGTGAAGACTTTCTACAGCGATACAGGACTTGCTGCACCTACTAAGGGTGAATAATTTTTTGAAAAATTCTTGCTATTTATATTTAAATGACTGCATTTACTATGATGCCTTGGGGCTTTTTCCACTTGAATGCAAGGCAGTGTGCTCCCTTTTTCTTTTTGGATGTCTAAATGACGGCTCCCGTGAGCCTCTTGCTGACGAGCACTGGCGATGCACCTGTGTGCCTACTGAGTGGTATAAAAACCTGTGAAGACGTTTGGCGGCATTTCAAGCGACCCCTTCAGTTACATACACTCTCTGCTGATGACGGCCGAAAGCCAGAAACACGTGTCCAGAGATACGGCACTCGCTGCACCTACCTTAGGTGAAAGACTTTCTACAGCGATACGGCACTTGCTGCACCTAGTAAGGGTGAATAATTTTTTGAAAAATTCTTGCTATTTATATTTAAATGACTGCATTTACTATGATGCCTTGGGGCTAGTTTCCGCTTGAATGCAAGGCAGTGTGCTCCCTTTTTCTTTTTGGATGTCTAAATGACGGCTCCCGTGAGCCTCTTGCTGACGAGCACTGGCGATGCACCTGTGTGCCTACGGAGTGGTTCAAAAACCTGTGAAGACGTTTGGCGGCATTTCAAGCGACCCCTTCAGTTACATACGCTCTCTGCTGATGACGGCCGAAAGCCAGAAACACGTGTCCAGAGATACGGCACTCGCTGCACCTACCTTAGGTGAAAGACTTTCTACAGCGATACAGCACTTGCTGCACCTACTAAGGGTGAATAATTTTTTGAAAAATTCTTGCTATTTATATTTAAATGACTGCATTTACTATGATGCCTTGGGGCTATTTTCCGCTTGAAAGCAAGGCAGTGTGCTCCCTTTTTCTTTTTGGATGTCTAAATGACGGCTCCCGTGAGCCTCTTTCTGACGAGCACTGGCGATGCACCTGTGTGCCTACTGAGTGGTACAAAAACCTGTGAAGACGTTTGGCGGCATTTCAAGCGACCCCTTCAGTTACATACGCTCTCTGCTGATGACGGCCGAAAGCCAGAAACACGTGTCCAGAGATACAGCACTCGCTGCACCTACCTTAGGTGAAAGACTTTCTACAGCGATACGGCACTTGCTGCACCTACTAAGGGTGAATAATTTTTTGAAAAATTCTTGCTATTTATATTTAAATGACTGCATTTACTATGATGCCTTGGGGCTATTTTCGGCTTGAATGCAAGGCAGTGTGCTCCCTTCTTCTTTTTGGATGTCTAAATGACGGCTCCCGTGAGCCTCTTGCTGATGAGCACTGGCGATGCCCCTGTGTGCCTACTGAGTGGTACAAAAACCTGTGAAGACGTTTGGCGGCATTTCAAGCGACCCCTTCAGTTACATACGCTCTCTGCTGATGACGGCCGAAAGCCAGAAACACGTGTCCAGAGATACGGCACTCGCTGCACCTACCTTAGGTGAAAGACTTTCTACAGCGATACGGCACTTGCTGCACCTACTAAGGGTGAATAATTTTTTGAAAAATTCTAGCTATTTATATTTAAATGACTGCATTTACTATGATGCCTTGGGGCTATTTTCCGCTTGAATGCAAGGCAGTGTGCTCCCTTTTTCTTTTTGGATTTCTAAATGACGGCTCCCGTGAGCCTCTTGCTGACGAGCACTGGCGATGCACCTGTGTGCCTACTGAGTGGTACAAAAACCTGTGAAGACGTTTGGTGGCATTTCAAGCGACCCCTTCAGTTACATACGCTCTCTGCTGATGACGGCCGAAAGCCAGAAACACGTGTCCACAGATACGGCACTCGCTGCACCTACCTTAGGTGAAAGACTTTCTACAGCGATACGGCACTTGCTGCACCTACTAAGGGTGAATAATTTTTTGAAAAATTCTTGCTATTTATATTTAAATGACTGCATTTACTATGATGCCTTGGGGCTATTTTCCGCTTGAATGCAAGGCAGTGCTCCCTTTTTCTTTTTGGATGTCTAAATGACGGCTCCCGTGAGCCTCTTGCTGACGAGCACTGGCGATGCACCTGTGTGCCTACTGAGTGGTACAAAAACCTGTGAAGACGTTTGGCAGCATTTCAAGCGACCACTTCAGTTACATACGCTCTCTGCTGATGACGGCCGAAAGCCAGAAACACGTGTCCAGAGATACGGCACTCGCTGCACCTACCTTAGGTGAAAGAATTTCTACAGCGATACGGCACTTGCTGCATCTACTAAGGGTGAATAATTTTTTGAAAAATTATTGCTATTTATATTTAAATGACTGCATTTACTATGATGCCTTGGGGCTATTTTCCGCTTGAATGCAAGGCAGTGTGCTCCCTTTTTCTTTTTGGATGTCTAAATGACGGCTCCCGTGAGCCTCTTGCTGACGAGCACTGGCGATGCACCTGTGTGCCTACTGAGTGGTACAAAAACCTGTGAAGACGTTTGGTGGCATTTCAAGCAACCCCTTCAGTTACATACGCTCTCTGCTGATGACGGCCGAAAGCCAGAAACACATGTCCAGAGATACGGCACTCGCTGCACCTACCTTAGGTGCAAGACTTTCTACAGCGATACGGCACTTGCTGCAACTACTAAGGGTGAATAATTTTTTGAAAAATTCTTGCTATTTATATTGAAATGACTGCATTTACTATGATGCCTTGGGGCTATTTTCCACTTGAATGCAAGGCAGTGTGCTCCCTTTTTCTTTTTGGATGTCTAAATGACAGCTACCATGAGCCTCTTGCTGACGAGCACTGGCGATCCACCTGTGTGCCTACTGAGTGGTACAAAAACCTGTGAAGACGTTTGGCGGCATTTCAAGCGACCTCTTCAGTTACATACGCTCTCTGCTGATGACGGCCGAAAGCCAGAAACACGTGTCCAGAGATACGGCACTCGCTGCACCTACCTTAGGTGAAAGACTTTCTACAGCGATACGGCACTTGCTGCACCTACTAAGGGTGAATAATTTTTTGAAAAATTCTTGCTATTTATATTTAAATGACTGCATTTACTATGATGCCTTGGGGCTATTTTCCGCTTGAATGCAAGGCAGTGTGCTCCCTTTTTCTTTTTGGATGTCTAAATGACGGCTCCCATGAGCCTCTTTCTGTCGAGCACTGGCGATGCACCTGTGTGCCTACTGAGTGGTACAAAAACCTGTGAAGACGTTTGGCGGCATTTCAAGTGACCCCTTCAGTTACATACGCTCTCTGCTGATGACGGCCGAAAGCCAGAAACACGTGTCCAGAGATACGGCACTCGCTGCACCTACCTTAGGTGAAAGAATTTCTACAGCGATACGGCACTTGCTGCATCTACTAAGGGTGAATAATTTTTTGAAAAATTATTGCTATTTATATTTAAATGACTGCATTTACTATGATGCCTTGGGTCTATTTTCCGCTTGAATGCAAGGCAGTGTGCTCCCTTTTTCTTTTTGGATGTCTAAATGACGGCTCCCGTGAGCCTCTTGCTGACGAGCACTGGCGATGCACCTTTGTGCCTACTGAGTGGTACAAAAACCTGTGAAGACGTTTGGCGGCATTTCAAGCAACCCCTTCAGTTACATACGCTCTCTGCTGATGACGGCCGAAAGCCAGAAACACGTGTCCAGAGATACGGCACTCGCTGCACCTACCTTAGGTGAAGACTTTCTACAGCGATACGGCACTTGCTGCACCTACTAAGGGTGAATAATTTTTTGAAAAATTCTTGCTATTTATATTTAAATGACTGCATTTACTATGATGCCTTGGGGCTTTTTCCACTTGAATGCAAGGCAGTGTGCTCCCTTTTTCTTTTTGGATGTCTAAATGACGGCTCCCGTGAGCCTCTTGCTGACGAGCACTGGCGATGCACCTGTGTGCCTACTGAGTGGTATAAAAACCTGTGAAGACGTTTGGCGGCATTTCAAGCGACCCCTTCAGTTACATACACTCTCTGCTGATGACGGCCGAAAGCCAGAAACACGTGTCCAGAGATACGGCACTCGCTGCACCTACCTTAGGTGAAAGACTTTCTACAGCGATACGGCACTTGCTGCACCTAGTAAGGGTGAATAATTTTTTGAAAAATTCTTGCTATTTATATTTAAATGACTGCATTTACTATGATGCCTTGGGGCTAGTTTCCGCTTGAATGCAAGGCAGTGTGCTCCCTTTTTCTTTTTGGATGTCTAAATGACGGCTCCCGTGAGCCTCTTGCTGACGAGCACTGGCGATGCACCTGTGTGCCTACGGAGTGGTTCAAAAACCTGTGAAGACGTTTGGCGGCATTTCAAGCGACCCCTTCAGTTACATACGCTCTCTGCTGATGACGGCCGAAAGCCAGAAACACGTGTCCAGAGATACGGCACTCGCTGCACCTACCTTAGGTGAAAGACTTTCTACAGCGATACAGCACTTGCTGCACCTACTAAGGGTGAATAATTTTTTGAAAAATTCTTGCTATTTATATTTAAATGACTGCATTTACTATGATGCCTTGGGGCTATTTTCCGCTTGAAAGCAAGGCAGTGTGCTCCCTTTTTCTTTTTGGATGTCTAAATGACGGCTCCCGTGAGCCTCTTTCTGACGAGCACTGGCGATGCACCTGTGTGCCTACTGAGTGGTACAAAAACCTGTGAAGACGTTTGGCGGCATTTCAAGCGACCCCTTCAGTTACATACGCTCTCTGCTGATGACGGCCGAAAGCCAGAAACACGTGTCCAGAGATACAGCACTCGCTGCACCTACCTTAGGTGAAAGACTTTCTACAGCGATACGGCACTTGCTGCACCTACTAAGGGTGAATAATTTTTTGAAAAATTCTTGCTATTTATATTTAAATGACTGCATTTACTATGATGCCTTGGGGCTATTTTCGGCTTGAATGCAAGGCAGTGTGCTCCCTTCTTCTTTTTGGATGTCTAAATGACGGCTCCCGTGAGCCTCTTGCTGACGAGCACTGGCGATGCCCCTGTGTGCCTACTGAGTGGTACAAAAACCTGTGAAGACGTTTGGCGGCATTTCAAGCGACCCCTTCAGTTACATACGCTCTCTGCTGATGACGGCCGAAAGCCAGAAACACGTGTCCAGAGATACGGCACTCGCTGCACCTACCTTAGGTGAAAGACTTTCTACAGCGATACGGCACTTGCTGCACCTACTAAGGGTGAATAATTTTTTGAAAAATTCTAGCTATTTATATTTAAATGACTGCATTTACTATGATGCCTTGGGGCTATTTTCCGCTTGAATGCAAGGCAGTGTGCTCCCTTTTTCTTTTTGGATTTCTAAATGACGGCTCCCGTGAGCCTCTTGCTGACGAGCACTGGCGATGCACCTGTGTGCCTACTGAGTGGTACAAAAACCTGTGAAGACGTTTGGCGGCATTTCAAGCGACCCCTTCAGTTACATACGCTCTCTGCTGATGACGGCCGAAAGCCAGAAACACGTGTCCGGAGATACGGCACTCGCTGCACCTACCTTAGGTGAAAGACTTTCTACAGCGATACGGCACTTGCTGCACCTACTAAGGGTGAATAATTTTTTGAAAAATTCTTGCTATTTATATTTAAATGACTGCATTTACTATGATGCCTTGGGGCTATTTTCCGCTTGAATGCAAGGCAGTGTGCTCCCTTTTTCTTTCTGGATGTCTAAATGACGGCTCCCGTGAGCCTCTTGCTGACAAGCACTGGCGATGCACCTGTGTGCCTACTGAGTGGTACAAAAACCTGTGAAGACGTTTGGCGGCATTTCAAGCAACCCCTTCAGTTACATACACTCTCTGCTGATGACGGCCGAAAGCCAGAAACACGTGTCCAGAGATACGGCACTCGCTGCACCTACCTTAGGTGAAAGACTTTCTACAGCGATACGGCACTTGCTGCACCTACTAAGGGTGAATAATTTTTTGAAAATTTTTGGCTATTTATATTTAAATGACTGCATTTACTATGATGCCTTGGGGCTATTTTCTGCTTGAATGCAAGGCAGTGTGCTCCCTTTTTCTTTTAGGATTTCTAAATGACGGCTCCCGTGAGCCTCTTGCTGACGAGCACTGGCGATGCACCTGTGTGCCTACTGAGTGGTACAAAAACCTGTGAAGACGTTTGGCGGCATTTCAAGCAACCCCTTCAGTTACATATGCTCTCTGCTGATGACGGCCGAAAGCCAGAAATACGTGTCCAGAGATACGGCACTCGCTGCACCTACCTTAGGTGCAAGACTTTCTACAGCGATACAGCACTTGCTGCACCTACTAAGGGTGAATAATTTTTTGAAAAATTCTTGCTATTTATATTTAAATGACTGCATTTACTATGATGCCTTGGGGCTATTTTCCACTTGAATGCAAGGCAGTGTGCTCCCTTTTTCTTTTTGGATGTCTAAATGACAGCTACCGTGAGCCTCTTGCTGACGAGCACTGGCGATCCACCTGTGTGCCTACTGAGTGGTACAAAAACCTGTGAAGACGTTTGGCGGCATTTCAAGCGACCCCTTCAGTTACATACGCTCTCTGCTGATGACGGCCGAAAGCCAGAAACACGTGTCCAGAGATACGGCACTCGCTGCACCTACCTTAGGTGAAAGACTTTCTACAGCGATACGGCACTTGCTGCACCTACTAAGGGTGAATAATTTTTTGAAAAATTCTTGCTATTTATATTTAAATGACTGCATTTACTATGATGCCTTGGGGCTATTTTCCGCTTGAATGCAAGGCAGTGTGCTCCCTTTTTCTTTTTTGGATGTCTAAATGACGGCTCCCGTGAGCCTCTTTCTGACGAGCACTGGCGATGCACCTGTGTGCCTACTGAGTGGTACAAAAACCTGTGAAGACGTTTGGCGGCATTTCAAGCGACCCCTTCAGTTACATACGCTCTCTGCTGATGACGGCCGAAAGCCAGAAACACGTGTCCAGAGATACGGTACTCGCTGCACCTACCTTAGGTGAAAGACTTTCTACAGCGATACGGCACTTGCTGCACCTACTAAGGGTGAATAATTTTTTGAAAAATTCTTGCTATTCATATTTAAATGACTGCATTTACTATGATGCCTTGGGGCTAGTTTCCGCTTGAATGCAAGGCAGTGTGCTCCCTTTTTCTTTTTGGATTTCTAAATGACGGCTCCCGTGAGCCTCTTGCTGACGAGCACTGGCGATGCACCTGTGTGCCTACTGAGTGGTACAAAAACCTGTTAAGACGTTTGGCGGCATTTCAAGCAACCCCTTCAGTTACATATGCTCTCTGCTGATGACGGCCGAAAGCCAGAAACACGTGTCCAGAGATACGGCACTCGCTGCACCTACCTTAGGTGAAGACTTTCTACAGCGATACGACACTTGCTGCACCTACTAAGGGTGAATAATTTTTTGAAAAATTCTTGCTATTTATATTTAAATGACTGCATTTACTATGATGCCTTGGGGCTATTTTCCACTTGAATGCAAGGCAGTGTGCTCCCTTTTTCTTTTTGGATGTCTAAATGACGGCTCCCGTGAGCCTCTTGCTGACGAGCACTGGCGATGCACCTGTGTGCCTACTGAGTGGTACAAAAACCTGTGAAGACGTTTGGCGGTATTTCAAGCAACCCCTTCAGTTACATACGCTCTCTGCTGATGACGGCCGAAAGCCAGAAACACGTGTCCAGAGATACGGCACTCGCTGCACCTACCTTAGGTGAAGACTTTCTACAGCGATACGACACTTGCTGCACCTACTAAGGGTGAATAATTTTTTGAAAAATTCTTGCTATTTATATTTAAATGACTGCATTTACTATGATGCCTTGGGGCTATTTTCCGCTTGAATGCAAGGCAGTGTGCTCCCTTTTTCTTTTTGGATGTCTAAATGACGGCTCCCATAGCCTCTTGCTGACGAGCACTGGCGATGCCCCTGTGTGCCTACTGAGTGGTACAAAAACCTGTGAAGACGTTTGGCGGCATTTCAAGCGACCCCTTCAGTTACATACGCTCTCTGCTGATGACGGCCGAAAGCCAGAAACACGTGTCCAGAGATACGGCACTCGCTGCACCTACCATAGGTGAAAGAATTTCTACAGCGATACAGCACTTGCTGCATCTACTAAGGGTGAATAATTTTTTGAAAAATTCTTGCTATTTATATTTAAATGACTGCATTTACTATGATGCCTTGGAGCTATTTTCCGCTTGAATGCAAGGCAGTGTGCTCCCTTTTTCTTTTTGGATGTCTAAATGACGGCTCCCGTGAGCCTCTTGCTGACGAGCACTGGCGATGCACCTGTGTGCCTACTGAGTGGTACAAAAACCTGTGAAGACGTTTGGCGGCATTTCAAGCAACCCCTTCACTTACATACGCTCTCTGCTGATGACGGCCGAAAGCCAGAAACACGTGTCCAGAGATACGGCACTCGCTGCACCTACCTTAGGTGAAGACTTTCTACAGCGATACGACACTTGCTGCACCTACTAAGGGTGAATAATTTTTTGAAAAATTCTTGCTATTTATATTTAAATGACTGCATTTACTATGATGCCTTGGGGCTATTTTCCACTTGAATGCAAGGCAGTGTGCTCCCTTTTTCTTTTTGGATGTCTAAATGACGGCTCCCGTGAGCCTCTTGCTGACGAGCACTGGCGATGCACCTGTGTGCCTACTGAGTGGTACAAAAACCTGTGAAGACGTTTGGCGGCATTTCAAGCGACCCCTTCAGTTACATACGCTCTCTGCTGATGACGGCCGAAAGCCAGAAACACGTGGCCAGAGATACGGCACTCGCTGCTCCTACCTTAGGTGAAAGACTTTCTACAGCGATACGGCACTTGCTGCACCTACTAAGGGTGAATAATTTTTTGAAAAATTCTTGCTATTTATATTTAAATGACTGCATTTACTATGATGCCTTGGGGCTATTTTCCGCTTGAATGCAAGGCAGTGTGCTCCCTTTTTCTTTTTGGATGTCTAAATGACGGCTCCCGTGAGCCTCTTTCTGACGAGCACTGGCGATGCACCTGTGTGCCTACTGAGTGGTACAAAAACCTGTGAAGACGTTTGGCGGCATTTCAAGCGACCCCTTCAGTTACATACGCTCTCTGCTGATGACGGCCGAAAGCCAGAAACACGTGTCCAGAGATACGGCACTCGCTGCACCTACCTTAGGTGAAAGAATTTCTACAGCGATACGGCACTTGCTGCATCTACTAAGGGTGAATAATTTTTTGAAAAATTATTGCTATTTATATTTAAATGACTGCATTTACTATGATGCCTTGGGGCTATTTTCCGCTTGAATGCAAGGCAGTGTGCTCCCTTTTTCTTTTTGGATGTCTAAATGACGGCTCCCGTGAGCCTCTTTCTGACGAGCACTGGCGATGCACCTGTGTGCCTACTGAGTGGTACAAAAACCTGTGAAGACGTTTGGCGGCATTTCAAGCGACCCCTTCAGTTACATACGCTCTCTGCTGATGACGGCCGAAAGCCAGAAACACGTGTCCAGAGATACGGTACTCGCTGCACCTACCTTAGGTGAAAGACTTTCTACAGCGATACGGCACTTGCTGCACCTACTAAGGGTGAATAATTTTTTGAAAAATTCTTGCTATTCATATTTAAATGACTGCATTTACTATGATGCCTTGGGGCTAGTTTCCGCTTGAATGCAAGGCAGTGTGCTCCCTTTTTCTTTTTGGATTTCTAAATGACAGCTCCCGTGAGCCTCTTGCTGACGAGCACTGGCGATGCACCTGTGTGCCTACTGAGTGGTACAAAAACCTGTGAAGACGTTTGGCGGCATTTCAAGCAACCCCTTCAGTTACATATGCTCTCTGCTGATGACGGCCGAAAGCCAGAAACACGTGTCCAGAGATACGGCACTCGCTGCACCTACCTTAGGTGAAGACTTTCTACAGCGATACGACACTTGCTGCACCTACTAAGGGTGAATAATTTTTTGAAAAATTCTTGCTATTTATATTTAAATGACTGCATTTACTATGATGCCTTGGGGCTATTTTCCACTTGAATGCAAGGCAGTGTGCTCCCTTTTTCTTTTTGGATGTCTAAATGACGGCTCCCGTGAGCCTCTTGCTGACGAGCACTGGCGATGCACCTGTGTGCCTACTGAGTGGTACAAAAACCTGTGAAGACGTTTGGCGGCATTTCAAGCAACCCCTTCAGTTACATATGCTCTCTGCTGATGACGGCCGAAAGCCAGAAACACGTGTCCAGAGATACGGCACTCGCTGCACCTACCTTAGGTGAAGACTTTCTACAGCGATACGACACTTGCTGCACCTACTAAGTGTGAATAATTTTTTGAAAAATTCTTGCTATTTATATTTAAATGACTGCATTTACTATGATGCCTTGGGGCTATTTTCCACTTGAATGCAAGGCAGTGTGCTCCCTTTTTCTTTTTGGATGTCTAAATGACGGCTCCCGTGAGCCTCTTGCTGACGAGCACTGGCGATGCACCTGTGTGCCTACTGAGTGGTACAAAAACCTGTGAAGACGTTTGGCGGCATTTCAAGCAACCCCTTCAGTTACATATGCTCTCTGCTGATGACGGCCGAAAGCCAGAAACACGTGTCCAGAGATACGGCACTCGCTGCACCTACCTTAGGTGAAGACTTTCTACAGCGATACGACACTTGCTGCACATACTAAGGGTGAATCATTTTTTGAAAAATTCTTGCTATTTATGTTTAAATGACTGCATTTACTATGATGCCTTGGGGCTACTTTCCACTTGAATGCAAGGCAGTGTGCTCCCTTTTTCTTTTTGGATGTCTAAATGACGGCTCCCGTGAGCCTCTTGCTGACGAGCACTGGCGATGCACCTGTGTGCCTACTGAGTGGTACAAAAACCTGTGAAGACGTTTGGCGGCATTTCAAGCAACCCCTTCAGTTACATACGCTCTCTGCTGATGACGGCCGAAAGCCAGAAACACGTGTCCAGAGATACGGCACTCGCTGCACCTACCTTAGGTGAAGACTTTCTACAGCGATACGACACTTGCTGCACCTACTAAGGGTGAATAATTTTTTGAAAAATTCTTGCTATTTATATTTAAATGACTGCATTTACTATGATGCCTTGGGGCTATTTTCCGCTTGAATGCAAGGCAGTGTGCTCCCTTTTTCTTTTTGGATGTCTAAATGACGGCTCCCATAGCCTCTTGCTGACGAGCACTGGCGATGCCCCTGTGTGCCTACTGAGTGGTACAAAAACCTGTGAAGACGTTTGGCGGCATATCAAGCGACCCCTTCAGTTACATACGCTCTCTGCTGATGACGGCCGAAAGCCAGAAACACGTGTCCAGAGATACGGCACTCGCTGCACCTACCTTAGGTGAAAGGATTTCTACAGCGATACGGCACTTGCTGCATCTACTAAGGGTGAATAATTTTTTGAAAAATTCTTGCTATTTATATTTAAATGACTGCATTTACTATGATGCCTTGGGGCTATTTTCCGCTTGAATGCAAGGCAGTGTGCTCCCTTTTTCTTTTTGGATGTCTAAATGACGGCTCCCGTGAGCCTCTTGCTGACGAGCACTGGCGATGCACCTGTGTGCCTACTGAGTGGTACAAAAACCTGTGAAGACGTTTGGCGGCATTTCAAGCAACCCCTTCAGTTACATACGCTCTCTGCTGATGACGGCCGAAAGCCAGAAACACGTGTCCAGAGATACGGCACTCGCTGCACCTACCTTAGGTGAAGACTTTCTACAGCGATACGACACTTGCTGCACCTACTAAGGGTGAATAATTTTTTGAAAAATTCTTGCTATTTATATTTAAATGACTGCATTTACTATGATGCCTTGGGGCTATTTTCCACTTGAATGCAAGGCAGTGTGCTCCCTTTTTCTTTTTGGATGTCTAAATGACGGCTCCCGTGAGCCTCTTGCTGACGAGCACTGGCGATGCACCTGTGTGCCTACTGAGTGGTACAAAAACCTGTGAAGACGTTTGGCGGCATTTCAAGCAACCCCTTCAGTTACATACGCTCTCTGCTGATGACGGCCGAAAGCCAGAAACACGTGGCCAGAGATACGGCACTCGCTGCTCCTACCTTAGGTGAAAGACTTTCTACAGCGATACGGCACTTGCTGCACCTACTAAGGGTGAATAATTTTTTGAAAAATTCTTGCTATTTATATTTAAATGACTGCATTTACTATGATGCCTTGGGGCTATTTTCCGCTTGAATGCAAGGCAGTGTGCTCCCTTTTTCTTTTTGGATGTCTAAATGACGGCTCCCGTGAGCCTCTTGCTGACGAGCACTGGCGATGCACCTGTGTGCCTACTGAGTGGTACAAAAACCTGTGAAGACGTTTGGCGGCATTTCAAGCGACCCCTTCAGTTACATACACTCTCTGCTGATGACGGCCGAAAGCCAGAAACACGTGTCCAGAGATACGGCACTCGCTGCACCTACCTTAGGTGAAAGACTTTCTACAGCGATACGGCACTTGCTGCACCTACTAAGGGTGAATAATTTTTTGAAATTTTTGGGCTATTTATATTTAAATGACTGCATTTACTATGATGCCTTGGGGCTATTTTCCGCTTGAATGCAAGGCAGTGTGCTCCCTTTTTCTTTTAGGATTTCTAAATGACGGCTCCCGTGAGCCTCTTGCTGACGAGCACTGGCGATGCACCTGTGTGCCTACTGAGTGGTACAAAAACCTGTGAAGACGTTTGGCGGCATTTCAAGCAACCCCTTCAGATACATATGCTCTCTGCTGATGACGGCCGAAAGCCAGAAATACGTGTCCAGAGATACGGCACTCGCTGCACCTACCTTAGGTGCAAGACTTTCTACAGCGATACGGCACTTGCTGCACCTACTAAGGGTGAATAATTTTTTGAAAAATTCTTGCTATTTATATTTAAATGACTGCATTTACTATGATGCCTTGGGGCTATTTTCCACTTGAATGCAAGGCAGTGTGCTCCCTTTTTCTTTTTGGATGTCTAAATGACAGCTACCGTGAGCCTCTTGCTGACGAGCACTGGCGATCCACCTGTGTGCCTACTGAGTGGTACAAAAACCTGTGAAGACGTTTGGCGGCATTTCAAGCGACCCCTTCAGTTACATACGCTCTCTGCTGATGACGGCCGAAAGCCAGAAACACGTGTCCAGAGATACGGCACTCGCTGCACCTACCTTAGGTGAAAGACTTTCTACAGCGATACAGCACTTGCTGCACCTACTAAGGGTGAATAATTTTTTGAAAAATTCTTGCTATTTATATTTGAATGACTGCATTTACTATGATGCCTTGGGGCTATTTTCCGCTTGAATGCAAGGCAGTGTGCTCCCTTTTTCTTTCTGGATGTCTAAATGACGGCTCCCCTGAGCCTCTTGCTGACAAGCACTGGCGATGCACCTGTGTGCCTACTGAGTGGTACAAAAACCTGTGAAGACGTTTGGCGGCATTTCAAGCAACCCCTTCAGTTACATACACTCTCTGCTGATGACGGCCGAAAGCCAGAAACACGTGTCCAGAGATACGGCACTCGCTGCACCTACCTTAGGTGAAAGACTTTCTACAGCGATACGGCACTTGGTGCACCTACTAAGGGTGAATAATTTTTTGAAAATTTTTGGCTATTTATATTTAAATGACTGCATTTACTATGATGCCTTGGGGCTATTTTCCGCTTGAATGCAAGGCAGTGTGCTCCCTTTTTCTTTTAGGATTTCTAAATGACGGCTCCCGTGAGCCTCTTGCTGACGAGCACTGGCGATGCACCTGTGTGCCTACTGAGTGGTACAAAAACCTGTGAAGACGTTTGGCGGCATTTCAAGCAACCCCTTCAGTTACATACGCTCTCTGCTGATGACGGCCGAAAGCCAGAAACACGTGTCCAGAGATACGGCACTCGCTGCACCTACCTTAGGTGCAAGACTTTCTACAGCGATACGGCACTTGCTGCACCTACTAAGGGTGAATAATTTTTTGAAAAATTCTTGCTATTTATATTTAAATGACTGCATTTACCATGATGCCTTGGGGCTATTTTCCACTTGAATGCAAGGCAGTGTGCTCCCTTTTTCTTTTTGGATGTCTAAATGACAGCTACCGTGAGCCTCTTGCTGACGAGCACTGGCGATCCACCTGTGTGCCTACTGAGTGGTACAAAAACCTGTGAAGACGTTTGGTGGCATTTCAAGCGACCCCTTCAGTTACATACGCTCTCTGCTGATGACGGCCGAAAGCCAGAAACACGTGTCCAGAGATACGGCACTCGCTGCACCTACCTTAGGTGAAAGACTTTCTACAGCGATACGGCACTTGCTGCACCTACTAAGGGTGAATAATTTTTTGAAAAATTCTTGCTATTTATATTTAAATGACTGCATTTACTATGATGCCTTGGGGCTATTTTCCGCTTGAATGCAAGGCAGTGTGCTCCCTTTTTCTTTTTGGATGTCTAAATGACGGCTCCCGTGAGCCTCTTTCTGACGAGCACTGGCGATGCACCTGTGTGCCTAATGAGTTGTACAAAAACCTGTGAAGGCGTTTGGCGGCATTTCAAGCGACCCCTTCAGTTACATACGCTCTCTGCTGATGACAGCCGAAAGCCAGAAACACGTGTCCAGAGATACGGTACTCGCTGCACCTACCTTAGGTGAAAGACTTTCTACAGCGATACGGCACTTGCTGCACCTACTAAGGGTGAATAATTTTTTGAAAAATTCTTGCTATTTATATTTAAATGACTGCATTTACTATGATGCCTTGGGGCTAGTTTCCGCTTGAATGCAAGGCAGTGTGCTCCCTTTTTCTTTTTGGATTTCTAAATGACGGCTCCCGTGAGCCTCTTGCTGACGAGCACTGGCGATGCACCTGTGTGCCTACTGAGTGGTACAAAAACCTGTGAAGACGTTTGGCGGCATTTCAAGCAACCCCTTCAGTTACATATGCTCTCTGCTGATGACGGCCGAAAGCCAGAAACACGTGTCCAGAGATACGGCACTCGCTGCACCTACCTTAGGTGAAGACTTTCTACAGCGATACGACACTTGCTGCACCTACTAAGGGTGAATAATTTTTTGAAAAATTCTTGCTATTTATATTTAAATGACTGCATTTACTATGATGCCTTGGGGCTATTTTCCACTTGAATGCAAGGCAGTGTGCTCCCTTTTTCTTTTTGGATGTCTAAATGACGGCTCCCGTGAGCCTCTTGCTGACGAGCACTGGCGATGCACCTGTGTGCCTACTGAGTGGTACAAAAACCTGTGAAGACGTTTGGCGGCATTTCAAGCGACCCCTTCAGTTACATACGCTCTCTGCTGATGACGGCCGAAAGCCAGAAACACGTGGCCAGAGATACGGCACTCGCTGCTCCTACCTTAGGTGAAAGACTTTCTACAGCGATACGGCACTTGCTGCACCTACTAAGGGTGAATAATTTTTTGAAAAATTCTTGCTGTTTATATTTAAATGACTGCATTTACTATGATGCCTTGGGGCTATTTTCCGCTTAAATGCAAGGCAGTGTGCTCCCTTTTTCTTTTTGGATGTCTAAATGACGGCTCCCGTGAGCCTCTTGCTGATGAGCACTGGCGATGCACCTGTGTGCCTACTGAGTGGTACAAAAACCTGTGAAGACGTTTGGCGGCATTTCAAGCGACCCCTTCAGTTACATACGCTCTCTGCTGATGACGGCCGAAAGCCAGAAACACGTGTCCAGAGATACGGCACTCGCTGCACCTACCTTAGGTGAAAGACTTTCTACAACGATACGGCACTTGCTGCACCTACTAAGGGTGAATAATTTTTTGAAAAATTCTTGCTATTTATATTTAAATGACTGCATTTACTATGATGCCTTGGGGCTATTTTCCGCTTGAATGCAAGGCAGTGTGCTCCCTTTTTCTTTCTGGATGTCTAAATGACGGCTCCCGTGAGCCTCTTGCTGACAAGCACTGGCGATGCACCTGTGTGCCTACTGAGTGGTACAAAAACCTGTGAAGACGTTTGGCGGCATTTCAAGCAACCCCTTCAGTTACATACACTCTCTGCTGATGACGGCCGAAAGCCAGAAACACGTGTCCAGAGATACGGCACTCGCTGCACCTACCTTAGGTGAAAGACTTTCTACAGCGATACAGCACTTGCTGCACCTACTAAGGGTGAATAATTTTTTGAAATTTTTTGGCTATTTATATTTAAATGACTGCATTTACTATGATGCCTTGGGGCTATTTTCCGCTTGAATGCAAGGCAGTGTGCTCCCTTTTTCTTTTAGGATTTCTAAATGACGGCTCCCGTGAGCCTCTTGCTGACGAGCACTGGCGATGCACCTGTGTGCCTACTGAGTGGTACAAAAACCTGTGAAGACGTTTGGCGGCATTTCAAGCAACCCCTTCAGTTACATATGCTCTCTGCTGATGACGGCCGAAAGCCAGAAATACGTGTCCAGAGATACGGCACTCGCTGCACCTACCTTAGGTGCAAGACTTTCTACAGCGATACGGCACTTGCTGCACCTACTAAGGGTGAATAATTTTTTTAAAAATTCTTGCTATTTATATTTAAATGACTGCATTTACTATGATGCCTTGGGGCTATTTTCCACTTGAATGCAAGGCAGTGTGCTCCCTTTTTCTTTTTGGATGTCTAAATGACAGCTACCGTGAGCCTCTTGCTGACGAGCACTGGCGATCCACCTGTGTGCCTACTGAGTGGTACAAAAACCTGTGAAGACGTTTGGCGGCATTTCAAGCGACCCCTTCAGTTACATACGCTCTCTGCTGATGACGGCCCAAAGCCAGAAACACGTGTCCAGAGATACGGCACTCGCTGCACCTACCTTAGGTGAAAGACTTTCTACAGCGATACGGCACTTGCTGCACCTACTAAGGGTGAATAATTTTTTGAAAAATTCTTGCTATTTATATTTAAATGACTGCATTTACTATGATGCCTTGGGGCTATTTTCCGCTTGAATGCAAGGCAGTGTGCTCCCTTTTTCTTTTTGGATGTCTAAATGACGGCTCCCGTGAGCCTCTTTCTGACGAGCACTGGCGATGCACCTGTGTGCCTACTGAGTGGTACAAAAACCTGTGAAGACGTTTGGCGGCATTTCAAGCGACCCCTTCAGTTACATACGCTCTCTGCTGATGACGGCCGAAAGCCAGAAACACGTGTCCAGAGATACGGTACTCGCTGCACCTACCTTAGGTGAAAGACTTTCTACAGCGATACGGCACTTGCTGCACCTACTAAGGGTGAATAATTTTTTGAAAAATTCTTGCTATTTATATTTAAATGACTGCATTTACTATGATGCCTTGGGGCTAGTTTCCGCTTGAATGCAAGGCAGTGTGCTCCCTTTTTCTTTTTGGATTTCTAAATGACGGCTCCCGTGAGCCTCTTGCTGACGAGCACTGGCGATGCACCTGTGTGCCTACTGAGTGGTACAAAAACCTGTGAAGACGTTTGGTGGCATTTCAAGCAACCCCTTCAGTTACATACGCTCTCTGCTGATGACGGCCGAAAGCCAGAAACACATGTCCAGAGATACGGCACTCGCTGCACCTACCTTAGGTGCAAGACTTTCTACAGCGATACGGCACTTGCTGCAACTACTAAGGGTGAATAATTTTTTGAAAAATTCTTGCTATTTATATTGAAATGACTGCATTTACTATGATGCCTTGGGGCTATTTTCCACTTGAATGCAAGGCAGTGTGCTCCCTTTTTCTTTTTGGATGTCTAAATGACAGCTACCATGAGCCTCTTGCTGACGAGCACTGGCGATCCACCTGTGTGCCTACTGAGTGGTACAAAAACCTGTGAAGACGTTTGGCGGCATTTCAAGCGACCTCTTCAGTTACATACGCTCTCTGCTGATGACGGCCGAAAGCCAGAAACACGTGTCCAGAGATACGGCACTCGCTGCACCTACCTTAGGTGAAAGACTTTCTACAGCGATACGGCACTTGCTGCACCTACTAAGGGTGAATAATTTTTTGAAAAATTCTTGCTATTTATATTTAAATGACTGCATTTACTATGATGCCTTGGGGCTATTTTCCGCTTGAATGCAAGGCAGTGTGCTCCCTTTTTCTTTTTGGATGTCTAAATGACGGCTCCCATGAGCCTCTTTCTGACGAGCACTGGCGATGCACCTGTGTGCCTACTGAGTGGTACAAAAACCTGTGAAGACGTTTGGCGGCATTTCAAGTGACCCCTTCAGTTACATACGCTCTCTGCTGATGACGGCCGAAAGCCAGAAACACGTGTCCAGAGATACGGCACTCGCTGCACCTACCTTAGGTGAAAGAATTTCTACAGCGATACGGCACTTGCTGCATCTACTAAGGGTGAATAATTTTTTGAAAAATTATTGCTATTTATATTTAAATGACTGCATTTACTATGATGCCTTGGGTCTATTTTCCGCTTGAATGCAAGGCAGTGTGCTCCCTTTTTCTTTTTGGATGTCTAAATGACGGCTCCCGTGAGCCTCTTGCTGACGAGCACTGGCGATGCACCTTTGTGCCTACTGAGTGGTACAAAAACCTGTGAAGACGTTTGGCGGCATTTCAAGCAACCCCTTCAGTTACATACGCTCTCTGCTGATGACGGCCGAAAGCCAGAAACACGTGTCCAGAGATACGGCACTCGCTGCACCTACCTTAGGTGAAGACTTTCTACAGCGATACGGCACTTGCTGCACCTACTAAGGGTGAATAATTTTTTGAAAAATTCTTGCTATTTATATTTAAATGACTGCATTTACTATGATGCCTTGGGGCTTTTTCCACTTGAATGCAAGGCAGTGTGCTCCCTTTTTCTTTTTGGATGTCTAAATGACGGCTCCCGTGAGCCTCTTGCTGACGAGCACTGGCGATGCACCTGTGTGCCTACTGAGTGGTATAAAAACCTGTGAAGACGTTTGGCGGCATTTCAAGCGACCCCTTCAGTTACATACACTCTCTGCTGATGACGGCCGAAAGCCAGAAACACGTGTCCAGAGATACGGCACTCGCTGCACCTACCTTAGGTGAAAGACTTTCTACAGCGATACGGCACTTGCTGCACCTAGTAAGGGTGAATAATTTTTTGAAAAATTCTTGCTATTTATATTTAAATGACTGCATTTACTATGATGCCTTGGGGCTAGTTTCCGCTTGAATGCAAGGCAGTGTGCTCTCTTTTTCTTTTTGGATGTCTAAATGACGGCTCCCGTGAGCCTCTTGCTGACGAGCACTGGCGATGCACCTGTGTGCCTACGGAGTGGTTCAAAAACCTGTGAAGACGTTTGGCGGCATTTCAAGCGACCCCTTCAGTTACATACGCTCTCTGCTGATGACGGCCGAAAGCCAGAAACACGTGTCCAGAGATACGGCACTCGCTGCACCTACCTTAGGTGAAAGACTTTCTACAGCGATACAGCACTTGCTGCACCTACTAAGGGTGAATAATTTTTTGAAAAATTCTTGCTATTTATATTTAAATGACTGCATTTACTATGATGCCTTGGGGCTATTTTCCGCTTGAAAGCAAGGCAGTGTGCTCCCTTTTTCTTTTTGGATGTCTAAATTACGGCTCCCGTGAGCCTCTTTCTGACGAGCACTGGCGATGCACCTGTGTGCCTACTGAGTGGTACAAAAACCTGTGAAGACGTTTGGCGGCATTTCAAGCGACCCCTTCAGTTACATACGCTCTCTGCTGATGACGGCCGAAAGCCAGAAACACGTGTCCAGAGATACAGCACTCGCTGCACCTACCTTAGGTGAAAGACTTTCTACAGCGATACGGCACTTGCTGCACCTACTAAGGGTGAATAATTTTTTGAAAAATTCTTGCTATTTATATTTAAATGACTGCATTTACTATGATGCCTTGGGGCTATTTTCGGCTTGAATGCAAGGCAGTGTGCTCCCTTCTTCTTTTTGGATGTCTAAATGACGGCTCCCGTGAGCCTCTTGCTGACGAGCACTGGCGATGCCCCTGTGTGCCTACTGAGTGGTACAAAAACCTGTGAAGACGTTTGGCGGCATTTCAAGCGACCCCTTCAGTTACATACGCTCTCTGCTGATGACGGCCGAAAGCCAGAAACACGTGTCCAGAGATACGGCACTCGCTGCACCTACCTTAGGTGAAAGACTTTCTACAGCGATACGGCACTTGCTGCACCTACTAAGGGTGAATAATTTTTTGAAAAATTCTAGCTATTTATATTTAAATGACTGCATTTACTATGATGCCTTGGGGCTATTTTCCGCTTGAATGCAAGGCAGTGTGCTCCCTTTTTCTTTTTGGATTTCTAAATGACGGCTCCCGTGAGCCTCTTGCTGACGAGCACTGGCGATGCACCTGTGTGCCTACTGAGTGGTACAAAAACCTGTGAAGACGTTTGGTGGCATTTCAAGCAACCCCTTCAGTTACATACGCTCTCTGCTGATGACGGCCGAAAGCCAGAAACACGTGTCCAGAGATACGGCACTCGCTGCACCTACCTTAGGTGAAAGACTTTCTACAGCGATACGGCACTTGCTGCACCTACTAAGGGTGAATAATTTTTTGAAAAATTCTTGCTATTTATATTTAAATGACTGCATTTACTATGATGCCTTGGGGCTATTTTCCGCTTGAATGCAAGGCAGTGCTCCCTTTTTCTTTTTGGATGTCTAAATGACGGCTCCCGTGAGCCTCTTGCTGACGAGCACTGGCGATGCACCTGTGTGCCTACTGAGTGGTACAAAAACCTGTGAAGACGTTTGGCGGCATTTCAAGCGACCCCTTCAGTTACATACGCTCTCTGCTGATGACGGCCGAAAGCCAGAAACACGTGTCCAGAGATACGGCACTCGCTGCACCTACCTTAGGTGAAAGACTTTCTACAGCGATACGGCACTTGCTGCACCTACTAAGGGTGAATAATTTTTTGAAAAATTCTTGCTATTTATATTTAAATGACTGCATTTACTATGATGCCTTGGGGCTATTTTCCGCTTGAATGCAAGGCAGTGTGCTCCCTTTTTCTTTTTGGATTTCTAAATGACGGCTCCCGTGAGCCTCTTGCTGACGAGCACTGGCGATGCACCTCAAGCGACCCCTTCAGTTACATACGCTCTCTGCTGATGACGGCCGAAAGCCAGAAACACGTTGCCAGAGATACGGCACTCGCTGCTCCTACCTTAGGTGAAAGACTTTCTACAGCGATACGGCACGTGCTGCACCTAGTAAGGGTGAATAATTTTTTGAAAAATTCTTGCTATTTATATTTAAATGACTGCATTTACTATGATGCCTTGGGGCTATTTTCCGCTTGAATGCAAGGCAGTGTGCTCCCTTTTTCTTTTTGGATGTCTAAATGACGGCTACCGTGAGCCTCTTGCTGACGAGCACTGGCGATGCACCTGTGTGCCTACTGAGTGGTACAAAAACCTGTGAAGACGTTTGGCGGCTTTTCAAGCGACCCCTTCAGTTACATACGCTCTCTGCTGATGACGGCCGAAAGCCAGAAACACGTGTCCAGAGATACGGCACTCGCTGCACCTACCTTAGGTGAAAGACTTTCTACAGCGATACAGCACTTGCTGCACCTACTAAGGGTGAATAATTTTTTTAAAAATTCTTGCTATTTATATTTAAATGACTGCATTTACTATGATGCCTTGGGGCTATTTTCCGCTTGAATGCAAGGCAGTGTGCTCCCTTTTTCTTTCTGGATGTCTAAATGACGGCTCCCGTGAGCCTCTTGCTGACGAGCACTGGCGATGCACCTGTGTGCCTACTGAGTGGTACAAAAACCTGTGAAGACGTTTGGCGGCATTTCAAGCAACCCCTTCAGTTACATACACTCTCTGCTGATGACGGCCGAAAGCCAGAAACACGTGTCCAGAGATACGGCACTCGCTGCACCTACCTTAGGTGAAAGACTTTCTACAGCGATACGGCACTTGCTGCACCTACTAAGGGTGAATAATTTTTTGAAAAATTTTGGCTATTTATATTTAAATGACTGCATTTACTATGATGCCTTGGGGCTATTTTCCACTTGAATGCAAGGCAGTGTGCTCCCTTTTTCTTTTAGGATTTCTAAATGACGGCTCCCGTGAGCCTCTTGCTGATGAGCACTGGCGATGCACCTGTGTGCCTACTGAGTGGTACAAAAACCTGTGAAGACGTTTGGCGGCATTTCAAGCAACCCCTTCAGTTACATACGCTCTCTGCTGATGACGGCCGAAAGCCAGAAACACGTGTCCAGAGATACGGCACTCGCTGCACCTACCTTAGGTGCAAGACTTTCTACAGCGATACGGCACTTGCTGCACCTACTAAGGGTGAATAATTTTTTGAAAAATTCTTGCTATTTATATTTAAATGACTGCATTTACTATGATGCCTTGGGGCTATTTTCCACTTGAATGCAAGGCAGTGTGCTCCCTTTTTCTTTTTGGATGTCTAAATGACAGCTACCGTGAGCCTCTTGCTGACGAGCACTGGCGATCCACCTGTGTGCCTACTGAGTGGTACAAAAACCTGTGAAGACGTTTGGCGGCATTTCAAGCAACCCCTTCAGTTACATACGCTCTCTGCTGATGACGGCCGAAAGCCAGAAACACGTGTCCAGAGATACGGCACTCGCTGCACCTACCTTAGGTGAAAGAATTTCTACAGCGATACGGCACTTGCTGCATCTACTAAGGGTGAATAATTTTTTGAAAAATTATTGCTATTTATATTTAAATGACTGCATTTACTATGATGCCTTGGGGCTATTTTCCGCTTGAATGCAAGGCAGTGTGCTCCCTTTTTCTTTTTGGATGTCTAAATGACAGCTCCCGTGAGCCTCTTGCTGACGAGCACTGGCGATGCACCTGTGTGCCTACTGATTGGTACAAAAACCTGTGAAGACGTTTGGCGGCATTTCAAGCAACCCCTTCAGTTACATACGCTCTCTGCTGATGACGGCCGAAAGCCAGAAACACGTGTCCAGAGATACGGCACTCGCTGCACCTACCTTAGGTGAAGACTTTCTACAGCGATACGGCACTTGCTGCACCTACTAAGGGTGAATAATTTTTTGAAAAATTCTTGCTATTTATATTTAAATGACTGCATTTACTATGATGCCTTGGGGCTTTTTCCACTTGAATGCAAGGCAGTGTGCTCCCTTTTTCTTTTTGGATGTCTAAATGACGGCTCCCGTGAGCCTCTTGCTGACGAGCACTGGCGATGCACCTGTGTGCCTAATGAGTGGTATAAAAACCTGTAAAGACGTTTGGCGGCATTTCAAGCGACCCCTTCAGTTACATACGCTCTCTGCTGATGACGGCCGAAAGCCAGAAACACGTGTCCAGAGATACGGCACTCGCTGCACCTACCTTAGGTGAAAGACTTTCTACAGCGATACAGCACTTGCTGCACCTACTAAGGGAGAATAATTTTTTGAAAAATTCTTGCTATTTATATTTAAATGACTGCATTTACTATGATGCCTTGGGGCTATTTTCCGCTTGAAAGCAAGGCAGTGTGCTCCCTTTTTCTTTTTGGATGTCTAAATGACGGCTCCCGTGAGCCTCTTGCTGACGAGCACTGGCGATGCACCTGTGTGCCTACTGAGTGGTACAAAAACCTGTGAAGACGTTTGGCGGCATTTCAAGCGACCCCTTCAGTTACATACGCTCTCTGCTGATGACGGCCGAAAGCCAGAAACACGTGTCCAGAGATACGGCACTCGCTGCACCTACCTTAGGTGAAAGACTTTCTACAGCGATACGGCACTTGCTGCACCTACTAAGGGTGAATAATTTTTTGAAAAATTCTTGCTATTTATATTTAAATGACTGCATTTACTATGATGCCTTGGGGCTATTTTCCGCTTGAATGAAAGGCAGTGTGCTCCCTTTTTCTTTTTCGATGTCTAAATGACGGCTCCCGTGAGCCTCTTGCTGACGAGCACTGGCGATGCACCTGTGTGCCTACTGAGTGGTACAAAAACCTGTGAAGACGTTTGGCGGCATTTCAAGCAACCCCTTCAGTTACATACGCTCTCTGCTGATGACGGCCGAAAGCCAGAAACACGTGTCCAGAGATACGGCACTCGCTGCACCTACCTTAGGTGAAGACTTTCTACAGCGATACGACACTTGCTGCACCTACTAAGGGTGAATAATTTTTTGAAAAATTCTTGCTATTTATATTTAAATGACTGCATTTACTATGATGCCTTGGGGCTATTTTCCGCTTGAATGCAAGGCAGTGTGCTCCCTTTTTCTTTTTGGATGTCTAAATGACGGCTCCCGTGAGCCTCTTTCTGACGAGCACTGGCGATGCACCTGTGTGCCTACTGAGTGGTACAAAAACCTGTGAAGACGTTTGGCGGCATTTCAAGCGACCCCTTCAGTTACATACGCTCTCTGCTGATGACGGCCGAAAGCCAGAAACACGTGTCCAGAGATACGGCACTCGCTGCACCCACCTTAGGTGAAAGAATTTCTACAGCGATACGGCACTTCCTGCATCTACTAAGGGTGAATAATTTTTTGAAAAATTATTGCTATTTATATTTAAATGACTGCATTTACTATGATGCCTTGGGGCTATTTTCCGCTTGAATTCAAGGCAGTGTGCTCCCTTTTTCTTTTTGGATGTCTAAATGACGGCTCCCGTGAGCCTCTTGCTGACGAGCACTGGCGATGCACCTGTGTGCCTACTGAGTGGTACAAAAACCTGTGAAGACGTTTGGCGGCATTTCAAGCAACCCCTTCAGTTACATACGCTCTCTGCTGATGACGGCCGAAAGCCAGAAACACGTGTCCAGAGATACGGCACTCGCTGCACCTACCTTAGGTGAAGACTTTCTACAGCGATACGGCACTTGCTGCACCTACTAAGGGTGAATAATTTTTTGAAAAAGTCTTGCTATTTATATTTAAATGACTGCATTTACTATGATGCCTTGGGGCTTTTTCCACTTGAATGCAAGGCAGTGTGCTCCCTTTTTCTTTTTGGTTGTCTAAATGACGGCTCCCGTGAGCCTCTTGCTGACGAGCACTGGCGATGCACCTGTGTGCCTACTGAGTGGTACAAAAACCTGTGAAGACGTTTGGCGGCATTTCAAGCAACCCCTTCAGTTACATACGCTCTCTGCTGATGACGGCCGAAAGCCAGAAACACGTGTCCAGAGATACGGCACTCGCTGCACCTACCTTAGGTGCAAGACTTTCTACAGCGATACGGCACTTGCTGCACCTACTAAGGGTGAATAATTTTTTGAAAAATTCTTGCTATTTATATTTAAATGACTGCATTTACTATGATGCCTTGGGGCTATTTTCCACTTGAATGCAAGGCAGTGTGCTCCCTTTTTCTTTTTGGATGTCTAAATGACAGCTACCGTGAGCCTCTTGCTGACGAGCACTGGCGATCCACCTGTGTGCCTACTGAGTGGTACAAAAACCTGTGAAGACGTTTGGCGGCATTTCAAGCAACCCCTTCAGTTACATACGCTCTCTGCTGATGACGGCCGAAAGCCAGAAACACGTGTCCAGAGATACGGCACTCGCTGCACCTACCTTAGGTGAAAGAATTTCTACAGCGATACGGCACTTGCTGCATCTACTAAGGGTGAATAATTTTTTGAAAAATTATTGCTATTTATATTTAAATGACTGCATTTACTATGATGCCTTGGGGCTATTTTCCGCTTGAATGCAAGGCAGTGTGCTCCCTTTTTCTTTTTGGATGTCTAAATGACAGCTCCCGTGAGCCTCTTGCTGACGAGCACTGGCGATGCACCTGTGTGCCTACTGATTGGTACAAAAACCTGTGAAGACGTTTGGCGGCATTTCAAGCAACCCCTTCAGTTACATACGCTCTCTGCTGATGACGGCCGAAAGCCAGAAACACGTGTCCAGAGATACGGCACTCGCTGCACCTACCTTAGGTGAAGACTTTCTACAGCGATACGGCACTTGCTGCACCTACTAAGGGTGAATAATTTTTTGAAAAATTCTTGCTATTTATATTTAAATGACTGCATTTACTATGATGCCTTGGGGCTTTTTCCACTTGAATGCAAGGCAGTGTGCTCCCTTTTTCTTTTTGGATGTCTAAATGACGGCTCCCGTGAGCCTCTTGCTGACGAGCACTGGCGATGCACCTGTGTGCCTAATGAGTGGTATAAAAACCTGTAAAGACGTTTGGCGGCATTTCAAGCGACCCCTTCAGTTACATACGCTCTCTGCTGATGACGGCCGAAAGCCAGAAACACGTGTCCAGAGATACGGCACTCGCTGCACCTACCTTAGGTGAAAGACTTTCTACAGCGATACAGCACTTGCTGCACCTACTAAGGGAGAATAATTTTTTGAAAAATTCTTGCTATTTATATTTAAATGACTGCATTTACTATGATGCCTTGGGGCTATTTTCCGCTTGAAAGCAAGGCAGTGTGCTCCCTTTTTCTTTTTGGATGTCTAAATGACGGCTCCCGTGAGCCTCTTGCTGACGAGCACTGGCGATGCACCTGTGTGCCTACTGAGTGGTACAAAAACCTGTGAAGACGTTTGGCGGCATTTCAAGCGACCCCTTCAGTTACATACGCTCTCTGCTGATGACGGCCGAAAGCCAGAAACACGTGTCCAGAGATACGGCACTCGCTGCACCTACCTTAGGTGCAAGACTTTCTACAGCGATACGGCACTTGCTGCACCTACTAAGGGTGAATAATTTTTTGAAAAATTCTTGCTATTTATATTTAAATGACTGCATTTACTATGATGCCTTGGGGCTATTTTCCACTTGAATGCAAGGCAGTGTGCTCCCTTTTTCTTTTTGGATGTCTAAATGACAGCTACCGTGAGCCTCTTGCTGACGAGCACTGGCGATCCACCTGTGTGCCTACTGAGTGGTACAAAAACCTGTGAAGACGTTTGGCGGCATTTCAAGCAACCCCTTCAGTTACATACGCTCTCTGCTGATGACGGCCGAAAGCCAGAAACACGTGTCCAGAGATACGGCACTCGCTGCACCTACCTTAGGTGAAAGAATTTCTACAGCGATACGGCACTTGCTGCATCTACTAAGGGTGAATAATTTTTTGAAAAATTATTGCTATTTATATTTAAATGACTGCATTTACTATGATGCCTTGGGGGTATTTTCCGCTTGAATGCAAGGCAGTGTGCTCCCTTTTTCTTTTTGGATGTCTAAATGACAGCTCCCGTGAGCCTCTTGCTGACGAGCACTGGCGATGCACCTGTGTGCCTACTGATTGGTACAAAAACCTGTGAAGACGTTTGGCGGCATTTCAAGCAACCCCTTCAGTTACATACGCTCTCTGCTGATGACGGCCGAAAGCCAGAAACACGTGTCCAGAGATACGGCACTCGCTGCACCTACCTTAGGTGAAGACTTTCTACAGCGATACGGCACTTGCTGCACCTACTAAGGGTGAATAATTTTTTGAAAAATTCTTGCTATTTATATTTAAATGACTGCATTTACTATGATGCCTTGGGGCTTTTTCCACTTGAATGCAAGGCAGTGTGCTCCCTTTTTCTTTTTGGATGTCTAAATGACGGCTCCCGTGAGCCTCTTGCTGACGAGCACTGGCGATGCACCTGTGTGCCTAATGAGTGGTATAAAAACCTGTAAAGACGTTTGGCGGCATTTCAAGCGACCCCTTCAGTTACATACGCTCTCTGCTGATGACGGCCGAAAGCCAGAAACACGTGTCCAGAGATACGGCACTCGCTGCACCTACCTTAGGTGAAGACTTTCTACAGCGATACGACACTTGCTGCACCTACTAAGGGTGAATAATTTTTTGAAAAATTCTTGCAATTTATATTTAAATGACTGCATTTACTATGATGCCTTGGGGCTATTTTCCGCTTGAATGCAAGGCAGTGTGCTCCCTTTTTCTTTTTGGATGTCTAAATGACGGCTCCCGTGAGCCTCTTTCTGACGAGCACTGGCGATGCACCTGTGTGCCTACTGAGTGGTACAAAAACCTGTGAAGACGTTTGGCGGCATTTCAAGCGACCCCTTCAGTTACATACGCTCTCTGCTGATGACGGCCGAAAGCCAGAAACACGTGTCCAGAGATACGGCACTCGCTGCACCCACCTTAGGTGAAAGAATTTCTACAGCGATACGGCACTTCCTGCATCTACTAAGGGTGAATAATTTTTTGAAAAATTATTGCTATTTATATTTAAATGACTGCATTTACTATGATGCCTTGGGGCTATTTTCCGCTTGAATTCAAGGCAGTGTGCTCCCTTTTTCTTTTTGGATGTCTAAATGACGGCTCCCGTGAGCCTCTTGCTGACGAGCACTGGCGATGCACCTGTGTGCCTACTGAGTGGTACCAAAACCTGTGAAGACGTTTGGCGGCATTTCAAGCAACCCCTTCAGTTACATACGCTCTCTGCTGATGACGGCCGAAAGCCAGAAACACGTGTCCAGAGATACGGCACTCGCTGCACCTACCTTAGGTGAAGACTTTCTACAGCGATACGGCACTTGCTGCACCTACTAAGGGTGAATAATTTTTTGAAAAAGTCTTGCTATTTATATTTAAATGACTGCATTTACTATGATGCCTTGGGGCTTTTTCCACTTGAATGCAAGGCAGTGTGCTCCCTTTTTCTTTTTGGTTGTCTAAATGACGGCTCCCGTGAGCCTCTTGCTGACGAGCACTGGCGATGCACCTGTGTGCCTACTGAGTGGTACAAAAACCTGTGAAGACGTTTGGCGGCATTTCAAGCAACCCCTTCAGTTACATACACTCTCTGCTGATGACGGCCGAAAGCCAGAAACACGTGTCCAGAGATACGGCACTCGCTGCACCTACCTTAGGTGAAAGACTTTCTACAGCGATACGGCACTTGCTGCACCTAGTAAGGGTGAATAATTTTTTGAAAAATTCTTGCTATTTATATTTAAATGACTGCATTTACTATGATGCCTTGGGGCTAGTTTCCGCTTGAATGCAAGGCAGTGTGCTCCCTTTTTCTTTTTGGATGTCTAAATGACGGCTCCCGTGAGCCTCTTGCTGACGAGCACTGGCGATGCACCTGTGTGCCTACTGAGTGGTACAAAAACCTGTGAAGACGTTTGGCGGCATTTCAAGCAACCCCTTCAGTTACATACGCTCTCTGCTGATGACGGCCGAAAGCCAGAAACACGTGTCCAGAGATACGGCACTCGCTGCACCTACCTTAGGTGAAGACTTTCTACAGCGATACGACACTTGCTGCACCTACTAAGGGTGAATAATTTTTTGAAAAATTCTTGCTATTTATATTTAAATGACTGCATTTACTATGATGCCTTGGGGCTATTTTCCGCTTGAATGCAAGGCAGTGTGCTCCCTTTTTCTTTTTGGATGTCTAAATGACGGCTCCCGTGAGCCTCTTGCTGACGAGCACTGCTATGCACCTGTGTGCCTACTGAGTGGTACAAAAACCTGTGAAGACGTTTGGCGGCATTTCAAGCAACCCCTTCAGTTACATACGCTCTCTGCTGATGACGGCCGAAAGCCAGAAACACGTGTCCAGAGATACGGCACTCGCTGCACCTACCTTAGGTGAATGACTTTCTACAGCGATACGGCACTTGCTGCACCTACTAAGGGTGAATAATTTTTTGCAAAATTCTTGCTATTTATATTTAAATGACTGCATTTACTATGATGCCTTGGGGCTATTTTCCGCTTGAATGAAAGGCAGTGTGCTCCCTTTTTCTTTTTCGATGTCTAAATGACGGCTCCCGTGAGCCTCTTGCTGACGAGCACTGGCGATGCACCTGTGTGCCTACTGAGTGGTACAAAAACCTGTGAAGACGTTTGGCGGCATTTCAAGCAACCCCTTCAGTTACATACGCTCTCTGCTGATGACGGACGAAAGCCAGAAACACGTGTCCAGAGATACGGCACTCGCTGCACCTACCTTAGGTGAAGACTTTCTACAGCGATACGACACTTGCTGCACCTACTAAGGGTGAATAATTTTTTGAAAAATTCTTGCTATTTATATTTAAATGACTGCATTTACTATGATGCCTTGGGGCTATTTTCCGCTTGAATGCAAGGCAGTGTGCTCCCTTTTTCTTTTTGGATGTCTAAATGACGGCTCCCATAGCCTCTTGCTGACGAGCACTGGCGATGCCCCTGTGTGCCTACTGAGTGGTACAAAAACCTGTGAAGACGTTTGGCGGCATTTCAAGCGACCCCTTCAGTTACATACGCTCTCTGCTGATGACGGCCGAAAGCCAGAAACACGTGTCCAGAGATACGGCACTCGCTGCACCTTCCTTAGGTGAAGACTTTCTACAGCGATACGACACTTGCTGCACCTACTAAGGGTGAATAATTTTTTGAAAAATTCTTGCTATTTATATTTAAATGACTGCATTTACTATGATGCCTTGGGGCTATTTTCCACTTGAATGCAAGGCAGTGTGCTCCCTTTTTCTTTTTGGATGTCTAAATGACGGCTCCCGTGAGCCTCTTGCTGACGAGCACTGGCGATGCACCTGTGTGCCTACTGAGTGGTACAAAAACCTGTGAAGACGTTTGGCGGCATTTCAAGCGACCCCTTCAGTTACATACGCTCTCTGCTGATGACGGCCGAAAGCCAGAAACACGTGGCCAGAGATACGGCACTCGCTGCTCCTACCTTAGGTGAAAGACTTTCTACAGCGATACAGCACTTGCTGCACCTAGTAAGGGTGAATAATTTTTTGAAAAATTCTTGCTATTTATATTTAAATGACTGCATTTACTATGATGCCTTGGGGCTAGTTTCCGCTTGAATGCAAGGCAGTGTGCTCCCTTTTTCTTTTTGGATGTCTAAATGACGGCTCCCGTGAGCCTCTTGCTGACGAGCACTGCGATGCACCTGTGTGCCTACTGAGTGGTACAAAAACCTGTGAAGACGTTTGGCGGCATTTCAAGCAACCCCTTCAGTTACATACGCTCTCTGCTGATGACGGCCGAAAGCCAGAAACACGTGTCCAGAGATACGGCACTCGCTGCACCTACCTTAGGTGAAAGACTTTCTACAGCGATACGGCACTTGCTGCACCTACTAAGGGTGAATAATTTTTTGCAAAATTCTTGCTATTTATATTTAAATGACTGCATTTACTATGATGCCTTGGGGCTATTTTCCGCTTGAATGAAAGGCAGTGTGCTCCCTTTTTCTTTTTCGATGTCTAAATGACGGCTCCCGTGAGCATCTTGCTGACGAGCACTGGCGATGCACCTGTGTGCCTACTGAGTGGTACAAAAACCTGTGAAGACGTTTGGCGGCATTTCAAGCAACCCCTTCAGTTACATACGCTCTCTGCTGATGACGGCCGAAAGCCAGAAACACGTGTCCAGAGATACGGCACTCGCTGCACCTACCTTAGGTGAAGACTTTCTACAGCGATACGGCACTTGCTGCACCTACTAAGGGTGAATAATTTTTTGAAAAATTCTTGCTATTTATATTTAAATGACTGCATTTACTATGATGCCTTGGGGCTATTTTCCGCTTGAATGAAAGGCAGTGTGCTCCCTTTTTCTTTTTGGATGTCTAAATGACGGCTCCCGTGAGCCTCTTTCTGACGAGCACTGGCGATGCACCTGTGTGCCTACTGAGTGGTACAAAAACCTGTGAAGACGTTTGGCGGCATTTCAAGCGACCCCTTCAGTTACATACGCTCTCTGCTGATGACGGCCGAAAGCCAGAAACACGTGTCCAGAGATACGGCATTCGCTGCACCCACCTTAGGTGAAAGAATTTCTACAGCGATACGGCACTTCCTGCATCTACTAAGGGTGAATAATTTTTTGAAAAATTATTGCTATTTATATTTAAATGACTGCATTTACTATGATGCCTTGGGGCTATTTTCCGCTTGAATTCAAGGCAGTGTGCTCCCTTTTTCTTTTTGGATGTCTAAATGACGGCTCCCGTGAGCCTCTTGCTGACGAGCACTGGCGATGCACCTGTGTGCCTACTGAGTGGTACAAAAACCTGTGAAGACGTTTGGCGGCATTTCAAGCAACCCCTTCAGTTACATACGCTCTCTGCTGATGACGGCCGAAAGCCAGAAACACGTGTCCAGAGATACGGCACTCGCTGCACCTACCTTAGGTGAAGACTTTCTACAGCGATACGGCACTTGCTGCACCTACTAAGGGTGAATAATTTTTTGAAAAAGTCTTGCTATTTATATTTAAATGACTGCATTTACTATGATGCCTTGGGGCTTTTTCCACTTGAATGCAAGGCAGTGTGCTCCCTTTTTCTTTTTGGTTGTCTAAATGACGGCTCCCGTGAGCCTCTTGCTGACGAGCACTGGCGATGCACCTGTGTGCCTACTGAGTGGTACAAAAACCTGTGAAGACGTTTGGCGGCATTTCAAGCGACCCCTTCAGTTACATACACTCTCTGCTGATGACGGCCGAAAGCCAGAAACACGTGTCCAGAGATACGGCACTCGCTGCACCTACCTTAGGTGAAAGACTTTCTACAGCGATACGGCACTTGCTGCACCTAGTAAGGGTGAATAATTTTTTGAAAAATTCTTGCTATTTATATTTAAATGACTGCATTTACTATGATGCCTTGGGGCTAGTTTCCGCTTGAATGCAAGGCAGTGTGCTCCCTTTTTCTTTTTGGATGTCTAAATGACGGCTCCCGTGAGCCTCTTGCTGACGAGCACTGGCGATGCACCTGTGTGCCTACTGAGTGGTACAAAAACCTGTGAAGACGTTTGGCGGCATTTCAAGCAACCCCTTCAGTTACATACGCTCTCTGCTGATGACGGCCGAAAGCCAGAAACACGTGTCCAGAGATACGGCACTCGCTGCACCTACCTTAGGTGAAGACTTTCTACAGCGATACGACACTTGCTGCACCTACTAAGGGTGAATAATTTTTTGAAAAATTCTTGCTATTTATATTTAAATGACTGCATTTACTATGATGCCTTGGGGCTATTTTCCGCTTGAATGCAAGGCAGTGTGCTCCCTTTTTCTTTTTGGATGTCTAAATGACGGCTCCCGTGAGCCTCTTGCTGACGAGCACTGCTATGCACCTGTGTGCCTACTGAGTGGTACAAAAACCTGTGAAGACGTTTGGCGGCATTTCAAGCAACCCCTTCAGTTACATACGCTCTCTGCTGATGACGGCCGAAAGCCAGAAACACGTGTCCAGAGATACGGCACTCGCTGCACCTACCTTAGGTGAATGACTTTCTACAGCGATACGGCACTTGCTGCACCTACTAAGGGTGAATAATTTTTTGCAAAATTCTTGCTATTTATATTTAAATGACTGCATTTACTATGATGCCTTGGGGCTATTTTCCACTTGAATGAAAGGCAGTGTGCTCCCTTTTTCTTTTTCGATGTCTAAATGACGGCTCCCGTGAGCCTCTTGCTGACGAGCACTGGCGATGCACCTGTGTGCCTACTGAGTGGTACAAAAACCTGTGAAGACGTTTGGCGGCATTTCAAGCAACCCCTTCAGTTACATACGCTCTCTGCTGATGACGGACGAAAGCCAGAAACACGTGTCCAGAGATACGGCACTCGCTGCACCTACCTTAGGTGAAGACTTTCTACAGCGATACGACACTTGCTGCACCTACTAAGGGTGAATAATTTTTTGAAAAATTCTTGCTATTTATATTTAAATGACTGCATTTACTATGATGCCTTGGGGCTATTTTCCGCTTGAATGCAAGGCAGTGTGCTCCCTTTTTCTTTTTGGATGTCTAAATGACGGCTCCCATAGCCTCTTGCTGACGAGCACTGGCGATGCCCCTGTGTGCCTACTGAGTGGTACAAAAACCTGTGAAGACGTTTGGCGGCATTTCAAGCGACCCCTTCAGTTACATACGCTCTCTGCTGATGACGGCCGAAAGCCAGAAACACGTGTCCAGAGATACGGCACTCGCTGCACCTACCTTAGGTGAAGACTTTCTACAGCGATACGACACTTGCTGCACCTACTAAGAGTGAATAATTTTTTGAAAAATTCTTGCTATTTATATTTAAATGACTGCATTTACTATGATGCCTTGGGGCTATTTTCCACTTGAATGCAAGGCAGTGTGCTCCCTTTTTCTTTTTGGATGTCTAAATGACGGCTCCCGTGAGCCTCTTGCTGACGAGCACTGGCGATGCACCTGTGTGCCTACTGAGTGGTACAAAAACCTGTGAAGACGTTTGGCGGCATTTCAAGCGACCCCTTCAGTTACATACGCTCTCTGCTGATGACGGCCGAAAGCCAGAAACACGTGGCCAGAGATACGGCACTCGCTGCTCCTACCTTAGGTGAAAGACTTTCTACAGCGATACAGCACTTGCTGCACCTAGTAAGGGTGAATAATTTTTTGAAAAATTCTTGCTATTTATATTTAAATGACTGCATTTACTATGATGCCTTGGGGCTAGTTTCCGCTTGAATGCAAGGCAGTGTGCTCCCTTTTTCTTTTTGGATGTCTAAATGACGGCTCCCGTGAGCCTCTTGCTGACGAGCACTGCGATGCACCTGTGTGCCTACTGAGTGGTACAAAAACCTGTGAAGACGTTTGGCGGCATTTCAAGCAACCCCTTCAGTTACATACGCTCTCTGCTGATGACGGCCGAAAGCCAGAAACACGTGTCCAGAGATACGGCACTCGCTGCACCTACCTTAGGTGAAAGACTTTCTACAGCGATACGGCACTTGCTGCACCTACTAAGGGTGAATAATTTTTTGCAAAATTCTTGCTATTTATATTTAAATGACTGCATTTACTATGATGCCTTGGGGCTATTTTCCGCTTGAATGAAAGGCAGTGTGCTCCCTTTTTCTTTTTCGATGTCTAAATGACGGCTCCCGTGAGCCTCTTGCTGACGAGCACTGGCGATGCACCTGTGTGCCTACTGAGTGGTACAAAAACCTGTGAAGACGTTTGGCGGCATTTCAAGCAACCCCTTCAGTTACATACGCTCTCTGCTGATGACGGCCGAAAGCCAGAAACACGTGTCCAGAGATACGGCACTCGCTGCACCTACCTTAGGTGAAGACTTTCTACAGCGATACGACACTTGCTGCACCTACTAAGGGTGAATAATTTTTTGAAAAATTCTTGCTATTTATATTTAAATGACTGCATTTACTATGATGCCTTGGGGCTATTTTCCGCTTGAATGCAAGGCAGTGTGCTCCCTTTTTCTTTTTGGATGTCTAAATGACGGCTCCCATAGCCTCTTGCTGACGAGCACTGGCGATGCCCCTGTGTGCCTACTGAGTGGTACAAAAACCTGTGAAGACGTTTGGCGGCATTTCAAGCGACCCCTTCAGTTACATACGCTCTCTGCTGATGACGGCCGAAAGCCAGAAACACGTGTCCAGAGATACGGCACTCGCTGCACCTACCTTAGGTGAAAGAATTTCTACAGCGATACGGCACTTGCTGCATCTACTAAGGGTGAATAATTTTGTGAAAAATTATTGCTATTTATATTTAAATGACTGCATTTACTATGATGCCTTGGGGCTATTTTCCGCTTGAATGCAAGGCAGTGTGCTCCCTTTTTCTTTTTGGATGTCTAAATGACGGCTCCCGTGAGCCTCTTGCTGACGAGCACTGGCGATGCACCTGTGTGCCTACTGAGTGGTACAAAAACCTGTGAAGACGTTTGGCGGCATTTCAAGCAACCCCTTCAGTTACATACGCTCTCTGCTGATGACGGCCGAAAGCCAGAAACACGTGTCCAGAGATACGGCACTCGCTGCACCTACCTTAGGTGAAGACTTTCTACAGCGATACGACACTTGCTGCACCTACTAAGGGTGAATAATTTTTTGAAAAATTCTTGCTATTTATATTTAAATGACTGCATTTACTATGATGCCTTGGGGCTATTTTCCACTTGAATGCAAGGCAGTGTGCTCCCTTTTTCTTTTTGGATGTCTAAATGACGGCTCCCGTGAGCCTCTTGCTGACGAGCACTGGCGATGCACCTGTGTGCCTACTGAGTGGTACAAAAACCTGTGAAGACGTTTGGCGGCATTTCAAGCGACCCCTTCAGTTACATACGCTCTCTGCTGATGACGGCCGAAAGCCAGAAACACGTGGCCAGAGATACGGCACTCGCTGCTCCTACCTTAGGTGAAAGACTTTCTACAGCGATACGGCACTTGCTGCACCTACTAAGGGTGAATAATTTTTTGAAAAATTCTTGCTATTTATATTTAAATGACTGCATTTACTATGATGCCTTGGGTCTATTTTCCGCTTGAATGCAAGGCAGTGTGCTCCCTTTTTCTTTTTGGATGTCTAAATGACGGCTCCCGTGAGCCTCTTGCTGACGAGCACTGGCGATGCACCTGTGTGCCTACTGAGTGGTACAAAAACCTGTGAAGACGTTTGGCGGCATTTCAAGCGACCCCTTCAGTTACATACGCTCTCTGCTGATGACGGCCGAAAGCCAGAAACACGTGTCCAGAGATACGGCACTCGCTGCACCTACCATAGGTGAAAGACTTTCTACAGCGATACGGCACTTGCTGCACCTACTAATGGTGAATAATTTTTTGAAAAATTCTTGCTATTTATATTTAAATGACTGCATTTACTATGATGCCTTGGGGCTATTTTCCGCTTGAATGCAAGGCAGTGTGCTCCCTTTTTCTTTTTGGATGTCTAAATGACGGCTCCCGTGAGCCTCTTGCTGACGAGCACTGGCGATGCACCTGTGTGCCTACTGAGTGGTACAAAAACCTGTGAAGACGTTTGGCGGCATTTCAAGCGACCCCTTCAGTTACATACGCTCTCTGCTGATGACGGCCGAAAGCCAGAAACACGTGGCCAGAGATACGGCACTCGCTGCTCCTACCTTAGGTGAAAGACTTTCTACAGCGATACGGCACCTGCTGCACCTAGTAAGGGTGAATAATTTTTTGAAAAATTCTTGCTATTTATATTTAAATGACTGCATTTACTATGATGCCTTGGGGCTATTTTCCGCTTGAATGCAAGGCAGTGTGCTCCCTTTTTCTTTTTGGATGTCTAAATGACGGCTCCCGTGAGCCTCTTGCTGACGAGCACTGGCGATGCACCTGTGTGCCTACTGAGTGGTACAAAAACCTGTGAAGACGTTTGGCGGCATTTCAAGCGACCCCTTCAGTTACATACGCACTCTGCTGATGACGGCCGAAAGCCAGAAACACGTGTCCAGAGATACGGCACTCGCTGCACCTACCTTAGGTGAAAGACTTTCTACAGCGATACGGCACTTGCTGCACCTACTAAGGGTGAATAATTTTTTGAAAAATTCTTGCTATTTATATTTAAATGACTGCATTTACTATGATGCCTTGGGGCTATTTTCCGCTTGAATGCAAGGCAGTGTGCTCCCTTTTTCTTTCTGGATGTCTAAATGACGGCTCCCGTGAGCCTCTTGCTGACAAGCACTGGCGATGCACCTGTGTGCCTACTGAGTGGTACAAAAACCTGTGAAGACGTTTGGCGGCATTTCAAGCAACCCCTTCAGTTACATACACTCTCTGCTGATGACGGCCGAAAGCCAGAAACACGTGTCCAGAGATACGGCACTCGCTGCACCTACCTTAGGTGAAAGACTTTCTACAGCGATACGGCACTTGCTGCACCTACTAAGGGTGAATAATGTTTTGAAAAATGTTGGCTATTTATATTTAAATGACTGCATTTACTATGATGCCTTGGGGCTATTTTCCGCTTGAATGCAAGGCAGTGTGCTCCCTTTTTCTTTTAGGATTTCTAAATGACGGCTCCCGTGAGCCTCTTGCTGACGAGCACTGGCGATGCACCTGTGTGCCTACTGAGTGGTACAAAAACCTGTGAAGACGTTTGGCGGCATTTCAAGCAACCCCTTCAGTTACATATGCTCTCTGCTGATGACGGCCGAAAGCCAGAAATACGTGTCCAGAGATACGCACTCGCTGCACCTACCTTAGGTGCAAGACTTTCTACAGCGATACGGCACTTGCTGCACCTACTAAGGGTGAATAATTTTTTGAAAAATTCTTGCTATTTATATTTAAATGACTGCATTTACTATGATGCCTTGGGGCTATTTTCCACTTGAATGCAAGGCAGTGTGCTCCCTTTTTCTTTTTGGATGTCTAAATGACAGCTACCGTGAGCCTCTTGCTGACGAGCACTGGCGATCCACCTGTGTGCCTACTGAGTGGTACAAAAACCTTTGAAGACGTTTGGCGGCATTTCAAGCGACCCCTTCAGTTACATACGCTCTCTGCTGATGACGGCCGAAAGCCAGAAACACGTGTCCAGAGATACGGCACTCGCTGCACCTACCTTAGGTGAAAGACTTTCTACAGCGATACGGCACTTGCTGCACCTACTAAGGGTGAATAATTTTTTGAAAAATTCTTGCTATTTATATTTAAATGACTGCATTTACTATGATGCCTTGGGGCTATTTTCCGCTTGAATGCAAGGCAGTGTGCTCCCTTTTTCTTTTTGGATGTCTAAATGACGGCTCCCGTGAGCCTCTTTCTGACGAGCACTGGCGATGCACCTGTATGCCTACTGAGTGGTACAAAAACCTGTGAAGACGTTTGGCGGCATTTCAAGCGACCCCTTCAGTTACATACGCTCTCTGCTGATGACGGCCGAAAGCCAGAAACACGTTTCCAGAGATACGGTACTCGCTGCACCTACCTTAGGTGAAAGAATTTCTACAGCGATACGGCACTTGCTGCACCTACTAAGGGTGAATAATTTTTTGAAAAATTCTTGCTATTTATATTTAAATGACTGCATTTACTATGATGCCTTGGGGCTATTTTCCGCTTGAATGCAAGGCAGTGTGCTCCCTTTTTCTTTTTGGATGTCTAAATGACGGCTCCCGTGAGCCTCTTGCTGACGAGCACTGGCGATGCACCTGTGTGCCTACTGAGTGGTACAAAAACCTGTGAAGACAATTGGCGGCATTTCAAGCGACCCCTTCAGTTACATACGCTCTCTGCTGATGACGGCCGAAAGCCAGAAACACGTGTCCAGAGATACGGCACTCGCTGCATCTACCTTAGGTGAAAGACTTTCTACAGCGATACGGCACTTGCTGCACCTACTAAGGGTGAATAATTTTTTGAAAAATTCTTGCTATTTATATTTAAATGACTGCATTTACTATGATGCCTTGGGGCTATTTTCCGCTTGAATGCAAGGCAGTGTGCTCCCTTTTTCTTTTTGGATGTCTAAATGACGGCTCCCGTGAGCCTCTTGCTGACGAGCACTGGCGATGCACCTGTGTGCCTACTGAGTGGTACAAAAACCTGTAAAGACGTTTGGCGGCATTTCAAGCGACCCCTTCAGTTACATACGCTCTCTGCTGATGACGCCGACAGCCAGAAACACGTGTCCAGAGATACGGCACTCGCTGCACCTACCTTAGGTGAAAGACTTTCTACAGCGATACGGCACTTGCTTCACCTTCTACGGGTGAATAATTTTTGGAAAAATTCTTGCTATTTATATTTAAATGACTGCATTTACTATGATGCCTTGGGGCTATTTTCCGCTTGAATGCAAGGCAGTGTGCTCCCTTTTTCTTTTTGGATGTCTAAATGACGGCTCCCGTGAGCCTCTTGCTGACGAGCACTGGCGATGCACCTGTGTGCCTACTGAGTGGTACAAAAACCTGTGAAGACGTTTGGCGGCATTTCAAGCGACCCCTTCAGTTACATACGCTCTCTGCTGATGACGGCCGAAAGCCAGAAACACGTGTCCAGAGATACGGCACTCGCTGCACCTACCTTAGGTGAAAGACTTTCTACAGCGATACGGCACTTGCTGCACCTAGTAAGGGTGAATAATTTTTTGAAAAATTCTTGCTATTTATATTTAAATGACTGCATTTACTATGATGCCTTGGGGCTAGTTTCCGCTTGAATGCAAGGCAGTGTGATCCCTTTTTCTTTTTGGATGTCTAAATGACGGCTCCCGTGAGCCTCTTGCTGACGAGCACTGGTGATGCACCTGTGTGCCTACTGAGTGGTACAAAAACCTGTGAAGACGTTTGGCGGCATTTCAAGCGACCCCTTCAGTTACATACGCTCTCTGCTGATGACGGCCGAAAGCCAGAAACACGTGTCCAGAGATACGGCACTCGCTGCACCTACCTTAGGTGAAAGACTTTCTACAGCGATACGGCACTTGCTGCACCTACTAAGGGTGAATAATTTTTTGAAAAATTCTTGCTATTTATATTTAAATGACTGCATTTACTGTGATGCCTTGGGGCTATTTTCCGCTTGAATGCAAGGCAGTGTGATCCCTTTTTCTTTTTGGATGTCTAAATGACGGCTCCCTTGAGCCTCTTGCTGACGAGCACTGGCGATGCACCTGTGTGCCTACTGAGTGGTACAAAAACCTGTGAAGACGTTTGGCGGCATTTCAAGCGACCCCTTCAGTTACATACGCTCTCTGCTGATGACGGCCGAAAGCCAGAAACACGTGTCCAGAGATACGGCACTCGCTGCACCTACCTTAGGTGAAAGACTTTCTACAGCGATACGGCACTTGCTGCACCTACTAAGGGTGAATAATTTTTTGAAAAATTCTTGCTATTTATATTTAAATGACTGCATTTACTATGATGCCTTGGGGCTATTTTCCGCTTGAATGCAAGGCAGTGTGCTCCCTTTTTCTTTTTGGATGTCTAAATGACGGCTCCCTTGAGCCTCTTGCTGACGAGCACTGGCGATGCACCTGTGTGCCTACTGAGTGGTACAAAAACCTGTGAAGACGTTTGGCGGCATTTCAAGCGACCCCTTCAGTTACATACGCACTCTGCTGATGACGGCCAAAAGCCAGAAACACATGTCAAGAGATACGGCACTCGCTGCACCTACCTTAGGTGAAAGACTTTCTACAGCGATACAGCACTTGCTGCAACTACTAAGGGTGAATAATTTTTTGAAAAATTCTTGCTATTTATATTTAAATGACTGCATTTACTATGATGCCTTGGGGCTATTTTCCGCTTGAATGCAAGGCAGTGTGCTCCCTTTTTCTTTTTGGATGTCTAAATGACGGCTCCCGTGAGCCTCTTGCTGACGAGCACTGGCGATGCACCTGTGTGCCTACTGAGTGGTACAAAAACCTGTGAAGACGTTTGGCGGCATTTCAAGCGACCCCTTCAGTTACATACGCTCTCTGCTGATGACGGCCGAAAGCCAGAAACACGTGTCCAGAGATACGGTACTCGCTGCACCTACCTTAGGTGAAAGAATTTCTACAGCGATACGGCACTTGCTGCACCTACTAAGGGTGAATAATTTTTTTAAAAATTCTTGCTATTTATATTTAAATGACTGCATTTACTATGATGCCTTGGGGCTTTTTTCCGCTTGAATGCAAGGCAGTGTGCTCCCTTTTTCTTTTTGGATATCTAAATGACGGCTCCCGTGAGCCTCTTGCTGACGAGCACTGGCGATGCACCTGTGTGCTTACTGAGTGGTACAAAAACCTGTGAAGACGTTTGGCAGCATTTCAAGCGACCCCTTCAGTTACATACGCTCTCTGCTGATGACGGCCGAAAGCCAGAAACACGTGTCCAGAGATACGGCACTCGCTGCACCTACCTTAGGTGAAAGACTTTCTACAGCGATACGGCACTTGCTGCACCTACTAAGGGTGAATAATTTTTTGAAAAATTCTTGCTATTTATATTTAAATGACTGCATTTACTATGATGCCTTGGGGCTTTTTCCGCTTGAATGCAAGGCAGTGTGCTCCCTTTTTCTTTTTGGATGTCTAAATCACGGCTCCCGTGAGCCTTTTGCTGACGAACACTGGCGATGCACCTGTGTGCCTACTGAGTGGTACAAAAACCTGTGAAGACGTTTGGCGGCATTTCAAGCGACCCCTTCAGTTACATACGCACTCTGCTGATGACGGCCGAAAGCCAGAAACACGTGTCCAGAGATACGGCACTCGCTGCACCTACCTTAGGTGAAAGACTTTCTACAGCGATACGGCACTTGCTGCACCTACTAAGGGTGAATAATTTTTTGAAAAATTCTTGCTATTTATATTTAAATGACTGCATTTACTATGATGCCTTGGGGCTATTTTCCGCTTGAATGCAAGGCAGTGTGCTCCCTTTTTCTTTTTGGATGTCTAAATGACGGCTCCCGTGAGCCTCATGCTGACGAGCACTGGCGATGTACCTGTGTGCCTACTGAGTGGTACAAAAACCTGTGAAGACGTTTGGCGGCATTTCAAGCGACCCCTTCAGTTACATACGCTCTCTGCTGATGACGGCCAAAAGCCAGAAACACGTGTCCAGAGATACGGCACTCGCTGCACCTACCTTAGGTGAAAGACTTTCTACAGCGATACGGCACTTGCTGCACCTACTAAGGGTGAATAATTTTTTGAAAAATTCTTGCTATTTATATTTAAATGACTGCATTTACTATGATGCCTTGGGGCTATTTTCCGCTTGAATGCAAGGCAGTGTGCTCCCTTTTTCTTTTTGGATGTCTAAATGACGGCTCCCGTGAGCCTCTTGCTGACGAACACTGGCGATGCACCTGTGTGCCTACTGAGTGGTACAAAAACCTGTGAAGAAGTTTGGCGGCATTTCAAGCAACCCTTTCAGTTACATACGCTCTCTGCTGATGACGGCCGAAAGCCAGAAACACGTGTCCAGAGATACGGCAATCGCTGCACCTACCTTAGGTGAAAGACTTTCTACAGCGATACGGCACTTGCTGCACCTACTAAGGGTGAATAATTTTTTGAAAAATTCTTGCTATTTATATTTAAATGACTGCATTTACTATGATGCCTTGGGGCTATTTTCCGCTTGAATGCAAGGCAGTGTGCTCCCTTTTTCTTTTTGGATGTCTAAATGACGGCTCACGTGAGCCTCTTGCTGACGAGCACTGGCGATGTACCTGTGTGCCTACCGAGTGTTACAAAAACCTGTGAAGACCTTTGGCGGCATTTCAAGCGACCCCTTCAGTTACATACGCTCTCTGCTGATGACAGCCGAAAGCCAGAAACACGTGTCCAGAGATACGGCACTCGCTGCACCTACCTTAGGTGAAAGACTTTCTACAGCGATACGCCACTTGCTGCACCTACTAAGGGTGAATCATTTTTTGAAAAATTCTTGCTATTTATATTTAAATGACTGCATTTACTATGATGCCTTGGGGCTTTTTCCGCTTGAATGCAAGGCAGTGTGCTCCCTTTTTCTTTTTGGATGTCTAAATGACGGCTCTCGTTAGCCTCTTGCTGACGAGCACTGGCGATGCACCTGTGTGCCTACTGAGTGGTACAAAAACCTGTGAAGACGTTTGGCGGCATTTCAAGCGACCCCTTCAGTTACATACGCTCTCTGCTGATGACGGCCGAAAGCCAGAAACACGTGTCCAGAGATACGGCACTCGCTGCACCTACCTTAAGTGAAAGACTTTCTACAGCGATACAGCACTTGCTGCACCTACTAAGGGTGAATAATTTTTTGAAAAATTCTTGCTATTTATATTTAAATGACTGCATTTACTATGATGCCTTGGGGCTATTTTCCGCTTGAATGCAAGGCAGTGTGCTCCCTTTTTCTTTTTGGATGTCATAAATGACGGCTCCCGTGAGCCTCTTGCTGACGAGCACTGGCGATGCACCTGTGTGCCTACTGAGTGGTACAAAAGCCTGTGAAGACGTTTGGTGGCATTTCAAGCGACCCCTTCAGTTACATACGCTCTCTGCTAATGACGGCCGAAAGCCAGAAACACGTGTCCAGAGATACGGCACTCGCTGCACCTACCTTAGGTGATAGACTTTCTACAGCGATACAGCACTTGCTGCACCTACTAAGGGTGAATAATTTTGTGAAAAATTCTTGCTATTTATATTTAAATGACTGCATTTACTATGATGCCTTGGGGCTATTTTCCGCTTGAATGCAAGGCAGTGTGCTCCCTTTTTCTTTTTGGATGTCTAAATGACGGCTTCCGTGAGCCTCTTGCTGACGAGCACTGGTGATGCACCTGTGTGCCTACTGAGTGGTACAAAAACCTGTGAAGACGTTTGGCGGCATTTCAAGCGACCCCTTCAGTTACATACGCTCTCTGCTGATGACGGCCGAAAGCCAGAAACACGTGTCCAGAGATACGGCACTCGCTGCACCTACCTTAGGTGAAAGACTTTCTACAGCGATACGGCACTTGCTGCACCTAGTAAGGGTGAATAATTTTTTGAAAAATTCTTTCTATTTATATTTAAATGACTGCATTTACTATGATGCCTTGGGGCTATTTTCCGCTTGAATGCAAGGCAGTGTGCTCCCTTTTTCTTTTTGGATGTCTAAATGACGGCTCCCGTGAGCCTCTTGCTGACGAGCACTGGCGATGCACCTGTGTGCCTACTGAGTGGAACAAAAACCCGTGAAGACGTTTGGCGGCATTTCAAGCGACCCCTTCAGTTACATACGCTCTCTGCTGATGAGGGCCGAAAGCCAGAAACACGTGTCCAGAGATACGGCACTCGCTGCACCTACCTTAGGTGAAAGACTTTCTACAGCGATACGGCACTTGCTGCACCTACTAAGGGTGAATAATTTTTTGAAAAATTCTTGCTATTTATATTTAAATGACTGCATTTACTATGATGCCTTGGGGCTATTTTCCTCTTGAATGCAAGGCAGTGTGCTCCCTTTTTCTTTTTGGATGTCTAAATGACAGCTCCCGTGAGCCTCTTGCTGACGAGCACTGGCGATGCATCTGTGTGCCTACTGAGTGGTACAAAAACCTGTAAAGACGTTTGGCGGCATTTCAAGCAACCCCTTCAGTTACATACGCTCTCTGCTGATGACGGCCGAAAGCCAGAAACACGTGTCCAGATATACGGCACTCGCTGCACCTACCTTAGGTGAAAGACTTTCTACAGCGATACGGCACTTGCTGCACCTACTAAGGGTGAATAATTTTTTGAAAAATTCTTGCTATTTATATTTAAATGACTGCATTTACTATGATGCCTTGGGGCTATTTTCCGCTTGAATGCAAGGCAGTGTGCTCCCTTTTTCTTTTTGGATGTCTAAATGACGGCTCCCGTGAGCCTCTTGCTGACGAGCACTGGCGATGCACCTGTGTGCCTACTGAGTGGTACAAAAACCTGTGAAGACGTTTGGCGGCATTTCAAGCGACCCCTTCAGTTACATACGCTCTCTGCTGATGACGGCCGAAAGCCAGAAACACGTGTCCAGAGATACGGCACTCGCTGCACCTACCTTAGGTGAAAGACTTTCTACAGCGATACGGCACTTGCTGCACCTACTAAGGGTGAATAATTTTTTGAATTTTTTTTGCTATTTATATTTAAATGACTGCATTTACTATGATGCCTTGGGGCTATTTTCCGCTTCAATGCAAGGCAGTGTGCTCCCTTTTTCTTTTTGGATCTCTAAATGATGGCTCCCGTGAGCCTCTTGCTGACGAGCACTGGCGATGCACCTGTGTGCCTACTGAGTGGTACAAAAACCTGTGAAGACGTTTGGCGGCATTTCAAGCGACCCCTTCAGTTACATACGCTCTCTGCTGATGACGGCCGAAAGCCAGAAACAGGTGTCCAGATATACGGCACTCGCTGCACCTACCTTAGGTGAAAGACTTTCTACAGCGATACGGCACTTGCTGCACCTACTAAGGGTGAATAATTTTTTGAAAAATTCTTGCTATTTATATTTAAATGACTGCATTTACTATGATGCCTTGGGGCTATTTTCCGCTTGAGTGCAAGGCAGTGTGCTCCCTTTTTCTTTTTGGATTTCTAAATGACGGCTCCCGTGAGCCTCTTGCTGACGAGCACTGGCGATGCACCTGTGTGCCTACTGAGTGGTACAAAAACCTGTGAAGACGTTTGGTGGCATTTCAAGCAACCCCTTCAGTTACATACGCTCTCTGCTGATGACGGCCGAAAGCCAGAAACACGTGTCCAGAGATACGGCACTCGCTGCACCTACCTTAGGTGAAAGACTTTCTACAGCGATACGGCACTTGCTGCACCTACTAAGGGTGAATAATTTTTTTAAAAATTCTTGCTATTTATATTTAAATGACTGCATTTACTATGATGCCTTGGGGCTATTTTCCGCTTGAATGCAAGGCAGTGTGCTCCCTTTTTCTTTTTGGATGTCTAAATGACGGCTCCCGTGAGCCTCTTGCTGACGAGCACTGGCGATGCACCTGTGTGCCTACTGAGTGGTACAAAAACCTGTGAAGACGTTTGGCGGCATTTCAAGCGACCCCTTCAGTTACACACGCTCTCTGCTGATGACGGGCGAAAGCCAGAAACACGTGTCCAGAGATACGGCACTCGCTGCACCTACCTTAGGTGAAAGACTTTCTACAGCGATACGGCACTTGCTGCACCTAGTAAGGGTGAATAATTTTTTGAAAAATTCTTGCTATTTATATTTAAATGACTGCATTTACTATGATGCCTTGGGGCTATTTTCCGCTTGAATGCAAGGCAGTGTGCTCCCTTTTTCTTTTTGGATGTCTAAATGACGGCTCCCGTGAGCCTCTTGCTGACGAGCACTGGCGATGCACCTGTGTGCCTACTGAGTGGTACAAAAACCCGTGAAGACGTTTGGCGGCATTTCAAGCGACCCCTTCAGTTACATACGCTCTCTGCTGATGACGGCCGAAAGCCAGAAACACGTGTCCAGAGATACGGCACTCGCTGCTCCTACCTTAGGTGAAAGACTTTCTACAGCGATACGGCACTTGCTGCACCTACTAAGGGTGAATAATTTTTTGAAAAATTCTTGCTATTTATATTTAAATGACTGCATTTACTATGATGCCTTGGGGCTATTTTCCATTTGAATGCAAGGCAGTGTGCTCCCTTTTTCTTTTTGGATGTCTAAATGACAGCTCCCGTGAGCCTCTTGATGACGAGCACTGGCGATGCACCTGTGTGCCTACTGAGTGGTACAAAAACCTGTGAAGACGTTTGGCGGCATTTCAAGCAACCCCTTCAGTTACATACGCTCTCTGCTGATGACGGCCGAAAGCCAGAAACACGTGTCCAGAGATACGGCACTCGCTGCACCTACCTTAGGTGAAAGAATTTCTACAGCGATACGGCACTTGCTGCACCTACTAAGGGTGAATAATTTTTTGAAAAATTCTTCCTATTTATATTTAAATGACTGCATTTACTATGATGCCTTGGGGCTATTTTCCGCTTGAATGCAAGGCAGTGTGCTCCCTTTTTCTTTTTGGATGTCTAAATGACGGCTCCCGTGAGCCTCTTGCTGACGAGCACTGGCGATGCACCTGTGTGCCTACTGAGTGGTACAAAAACCTGTGAAGACGTTTGGCGGCATTTCAAGCGACCCCTTCAGTAACATACGCTCTCTGCTGATGACGGCCGAAAGCCAGAAACACGTGTCCAGAGATACGGCACTCGCTGCACCTACCTTAGGTGAAAGACTTTCTACAGCGATACGGCACTTGCTGCACCTAATAAAGGGTGAATAATTTTTTGAAAAATTCTTGCTATTTATATTTAAATGACTGCATTTACTATGATGCCTTGGGGCTATTTTCCGCTTGAATGCAAGGCAGTGTGCTCCCTTTTTCTTTTTGGATGTCTAAATGACGGCTCCCGTGAGCCTCTTGCTGACGAGCACTGGCGATGCACCTGTGTGCCTACTGAGTTGTACAAAAACCTGTGAAGACGTTTGGCGGCATTTCAAGCGACCCCTTCAGTTACATACGCTCTCTGCTGATGACGGCCGAAAGCCAGAAACACGTGTCCAGAGATACGGCACTCGCTGCACCTACCTTAGGTGAAAGACTTTCTACAGCGATACGGCACTTGCTGCACCTACGAAGGGTGAATAATTTTTTGAAAAATTCTTGCTATTTATATTTAAATGACTGCATTTACTATGATGCCTTGGGGCTATTTTCCGCTTGAATGCAAGGCAGTGTGCTCCCTTTTTCTTTTTGGATGTCTAAATGACGGCTCCCGGGAGCCTCTTGCTGACGAGCACTGGCGATGCACCTGTGTGCCTACTGAGTGGTACAAAAACCTGTGAAGACGTTTGGCGGCATTTCAAGCGACCCCTTCAGTTACATACGCTCTCTGCTGATGACGGCCGAAAGCCAGAAACACGTGTCCAGAGATACGGCACTCGCTGCACCTACCTTAGGTGAAAGACTTTCTACAGCGATACGGCACTTGCTGCACCTACTAAGGGTGAATAATTTTTTGAAAAATTCTTGCTATTTATATTTAAATGACTGCATTTACTATGATGCCTTGGGGCTATTTTCCGCTTGAGTGCAAGGCAGTGTGCTCCCTTTTTCTTTTTGGATTTCTAAATGACGGCTCCCGTGAGCCTCTTGCTGACGAGCACTGGCGATGCACCTGTGTGCCTACTGAGTGGTACAAAAACCTGTGAAGACGTTTGGTGGCATTTCAAGCAACCCCTTCAGTTACATACGCTCTCTGCTGATGACGGCCGAAAGCCAGAAACACGTGTCCAGAGATACGGCACTCGCTGCACCTACCTTAGGTGAAAGACTTTCTACAGCGATACGGCACTTGCTGCACCTACTAAGGGTGAATAATTTTTTTAAAAATTCTTGCTATTTATATTTAAATGACTGCATTTACTATGATCCCTTGGGGCTTTTTCCGCTTGAATGCAAGGCAGTGTGCTCCCTTTTTCTTTTTGGATGTCTAAATGACGGCTCCCGTGAGCCTCTTGCTGACGAGCACTGGTGATGCACCTGTGTGCCTACGGAGTGGTTCAAAAACCTGTGAAGATGTTTGGCGGCATTTCAAGTGACCCCTTCAGTTACATACGCTCTCTGCTGATGACGGCCGAAAGCCAGAAACACGTGTCCAGAGATCCGGCACTCGCTGCACCTACCTTAGGTGAAAGACTTTCTACAGCGATACGGCACTTGCTGCACCTACTAAGGGTGAATAATTTGTTGAAAAATTCTTGCTATTTATATTTAAATGACTGCATTTACTATGATGCCTTGGGGCTATTTTCCACTTGAATGCAAGGCAGTGTGCTCCCTTTTTCTTTTTGGATGTCTAAATGACAGCTCCCGTGAGCCTCTTGCTGACGAGCACTGGTGATGCACCTGTGTGCCTACTGAGTGGTACAAAAACCTGTGAAGACGTTTGGCGGCATTTCAATCAACCCCTTCAGTTACATACGCTCTCTGCTGATGACGGCCGAAAGCCAGAAACAGGTGTCCAGATATACGGCACTCGCTGCACCTACCTTAGGTGAAAGAATTTCTACAGCGATACGGCACTTGCTGCACCTACTAAGGGTGAATAATTTTTTGAAAAATTCTTGCTATTTATATTTAAATGACTGCATTTACTATGATGCCTTGGGGCTATTTTCCGCTTGAATGCAAGGCAGTGTGCTCCCTTTTTCTTTTTGGATGTCTAAATGACGGCTCCCGTGAGCCTCTTGCTGACGAGCACTGGCGATGCAGCTGTGTGCCTACTGAGTGGTACAAAAACCTGTGAAGACGTTTGGCGGCATTTCAAGCGACCCCTTCAGTTACATACGCTCTCTGCTGATGACGGCCGAAAGCCAGAAACACCTGTCCAGAGATACGGCACTCGCTGCACCTACCTTAGGTGAAAGACTTTCTACAGCGATACAGCACTTGCTGCACCTACTAAGGGTGAATAATTTTTTTTAAAATTCTTGCTATTTATATTTAAATGACTGCATTTACTATGATGCCTTGGGGCTATTTTCCGCTTGAATGCAAGGCAGTGTGCTCCCTTTTTCTTTTTGGATGTCTAAATGACGGCTCCCGTGAGCCTCTTGCTGACGAGCACTGGCGATGCACCTGTGTGCCTACTGAGTGGTACAAAAACCTGTGAAGACGTTTGGCGGCATTTCAAGCGACCCCTTCAGTTACATACGCTCTCTGCTGATGACGGCCGAAAGCCAGAAACACGTGTCCAGAGATACGGCACTCGCTGCACCTACCTTAGGTGAAAGACTTTCTACAGCGATACGGCACTTGCTGCACCTACTAAGGGTGAATAATTTTTTGAAAAATTCTTGCTATTTATATTTAAATGACTGCATTTACTATGATGCCTTGGGGCTTTTTCCGCTTGAATGCAAGGCAGTGTGCTCCCTTTTTCTTTTTGGATTTCTAAATGACGGCTCCAGTGAGCCTCTTGCTGACGAGCACTGGCGATGCACCTGTGTGCCTACTGAGTGGTACAAAAACCTGTGAAGACGTTTGGTGGCATTTCAAGCAACCCCTTCAGTTACATACGCTCTCTGCTGATGACGGCCGAAAGCCAGAAACACGTGTCCAGAGATACGGCACTCGCTGCACCTACCTTAGGTGAAAGACTTTCTACAGCGATACGGCACTTGCTGCACCTACTAAGGGTGAATAATTTTTTTAAAAATTCTTGCTATTTATATTTAAATGACTGCATTTACTATGATGCCTTGGGGCTATTTTCCGCTTGAATGCAAGGCAGTGTGCTCCCTTTTTCTTTTTGGATGTCTAAATGACGGCTCCCGTGAGCCTCATGCTGACGAGCACTGGCGATGTACCTGTGTGCCTACTGAGTGGTACAAAAACCTGTGAAGACGTTTGGCGGCATTTCAAGCGACCCCTTCAGTTACATACGCTCTCTGCTGATGACGGCCGAAAGCCAGAAACACGTGTCCAGAGATACGGCACTCGCTGCACCTACCTTAGGTGAAAGACTTTCTACAGCGATACGGCACTTGCTGCACCTACTAAGGGTGAATAATTTTTTGAAAAATTCTTGCTATTTATATTTAAATGACTGCATTTACTATGATGCCTTGGGGCTATTTTCCGCTTGAATGCAAGGCAGTGTGCTCCCTTTTTCTTTTTGGATGTCTAAATGACGGCTCCCGTGAGCCTCTTGCTGACGAACACTGGCGATGCACCTGTGTGCCTACTGAGTGGTACAAAAACCTGTGAAGAAGTTTGGCGGCATTTCAAGCAACCCCTTCAGTTACATACGCTCTCTGCTGATGACGGCCGAAAGCCAGAAACACGTGTCCAGAGATACGGCAATCGCTGCACCTACCTTAGGTGAAAGACTTTCTACAGCGATACGGCACTTGCTGCACCTACTAAGGGTGAATAATTTTTTGAAAAATTCTTGCTATTTATATTTAAATGACTGCATTTACTATGATGCCTTGGGGCTATTTTCCGCTTGAATGCAAGGCAGTGTGCTCCCTTTTTCTTTTTGGATGTCTAAATGACGGCTCCCGTGAGCCTCTTGCTGACGAGCACTGGCGATGTACCTGTGTGCCTACCGAGTGTTACAAAAACCTGTGAAGACGTTTGGCGGCATTTCAAGCGACCCCTTCAGTTACATACGCTCTCTGCTGATGACAGCCGAAAGCCAGAAACACGTGTCCAGAGATACGGCACTCGCTGCACCTACCTTAGGTGAAAGACTTTCTACAGCGATACGCCACTTGCTGCACCTACTAAGGGTGAATCATTTTTTGAAAAATTCTTGCTATTTATATTTAAATGACTGCATTTACTATGATGCCTTGGGGCTTTTTCCGCTTGAATGCAAGGCAGTGTGCTCCCTTTTTCTTTTTGGATGTCTAAATGACGGCTCCCGTGAGCCTCTTGCTGACGAGCACTGGCGATGCACCTGTGTGCCTACTGAGTGGTACAAAAACCTGTGAAGACGTTTGGCGGCATTTCAAGCGACCCCTTCAGTTACATACGCTCTCTGCTGATGACGGCCGAAAGCCAGAAACACGTGTCCAGAGATACGGCACTCGCTGCACCTACCTTAGGTGAAAGACTTTCTACAGCGATACGGCACTTGCTGCACCTACTAAGGGTGAATAATTTTTTGAAAAATTCTTGCTATTTATATTTAAATGACTGCATTTACTATGATGCCTTGGGGCTATTTTCCGCTTGAGTGCAAGGCAGTGTGCTCCCTTTTTCTTTTTGGATTTCTAAATGACGGCTCCCGTGAGCCTCTTGCTGACGAGCACTGGCGATGCACCTGTGTGCCTACTGAGTGGTACAAAAACCTGTGAAGACGTTTGGTGGCATTTCAAGCAACCCCTTCAGTTACATACGCTCTCTGCTGATGACGGCCGAAAGCCAGAAACACGTGTCCAGAGATACGGCACTCGCTGCACCTACCTTAGGTGAAAGACTTTCTACAGCGATACGGCACTTGCTGCACCTACTAAGGGTGAATAATTTTTTTAAATATTCTTGCTATTTATATTTAAATGACTGCATTTACTATGATGCCTTGGGGCTTTTTCCGCTTGAATGCAAGGCAGTGTGCTCCCTTTTTCTTTTTGGATGTCTAAATGACGGCTCCCGTGAGCCTCTTGCTGACGAGCACTGGCGATGCACCTGTGTGCCTACGGAGTGGTTCAAAAACCTGTGAAGATGTTTGGCGGCATTTCAAGTGACCCCTTCAGTTACATACGCTCTCTGCTGATGACGGCCGAAAGCCAGAAACACGTGTCCAGAGATCCGGCACTCGCTGCACCTACCTTAGGTGAAAGACTTTCTACAGCGATACAGCACTTGCTGCACCTACTAAGGGTGAATAATTTTTTGAAAAATTCTTGCTATTTATATTTAAATGACTGCATTTACTATGAGACCTTGGGGCTATTTTCCGTTTGAATGCAAGGCAGTGAGCTCCCTTTTTCTTTTTGGATGTCTAAATGACAGCTCCCGTGAGCCTCTTGCTGACGAGCACTGGTGATGCACCTGTGTGCCTACTGAGTGGTACAAAAACCTGTGAAGACGTTTGGCGGCATTTCAAGCAACCCCTTCAGTTACATACGCTCTCTGCTGATGACGGCCGAAAGCCAGAAACACGTGTCCAGAGATACGGCACCGCTGCACCTACCTTAGGTGAAAGAATTTCTACAGCGATACGGCACTTGCTGCACCTACTAAGGGTGAATAATTTTTTTAAAAATTCTTGCTATTTATATTTAAATGACTGCATTTACTATGATGCCTTGGGGCTATTATCCGCTTGAATGCAAGGCAGTGTGCTCCCTTTTTCTTTTTGGATGTCTAAATGACGGCTCCCGTGAGCCTCTTGCTGACGAGCACTGGCGATGCACCTGTGTGCCTACTGAGTGGTACAAAAACCTGTGAAGACGTTTGGCGGCATTTCAAGCGACCCCTTCAGTTACATACGCTCTCTGCTGATGACGGCCGAAAGCCAGAAACACCTGTCCAGAGATACGGCACTCGCTGCACCTACCTTAGGTGAAAGACTTTCTACAGCGATACGGCACTTGCTGCACCTACTAAGGGTGAATAATTTTTTGAAAAATTCTTGCTATTTATATTTAAATGACTGCATTTACTATGATGCCTTTGGGCTATTTTCCGCTTGAATGCAAGGCAGTGCTCCCTTTTTCTTTTTGGATGTCTAAATGACGGCTCCCGTGAGTCTCTTGCTGACGAGCACTGGCGATGCACCTGTGTGCCTACTGAGTGGTACAAAAACCTGTGAAGACGTTTGGCGGCATTTCAAGCGACCCCTTCAGTTACATACGCTCTCTGCTGATGACGGCCGAAAGCCAGAAACACGTGTCCAGAGATACGGCACTCGCTGCACCTACCTTAGGTGAAAGACTTTCTACAGCGATACGGCACTTGCTGCACCTACGAAGGGTGAATAATTTTTTGAAAAATTCTTGCTATTTATATTTAAATGACTGCATTTACTATGATGCCTTGGGGCTATTTTCCGCTTGAATGCAAGGCAGTGTGCTCCCTTTTTCTTTTTGGATGTCTAAATGACGGCTCCCGTGAGCCTCTTGCTGACGAGCACTGGCGATGCACCTGTGTGCCTACTGAGTGGTACAAAAACCTGTGAAGACGTTTGGCGGCATTTCAAGCGACCCCTTCAGTTACATACGCTCTCTGCTGATGACGGCCGAAAGCCAGAAACACGTGTCCAGAGATACGGCACTCGCTGCACCTACCTTAGGTGAAAGACTTTCTACAGCGATACGGCACTTGCTGCACCTACTAAGGGTGAATAATTTTTAGAAAAATTCTTGCTATTTATATTTAAATGACTGCATTTACTATGATGCCTTGGGGCTATTTTCCGCTTGAGTGCAAGGCAGTGTGCTCCCTTTTTCTTTTTGGATTCCTAAATGACGGCTCCCGTGAGCCTCTTGCTGACGAGCACTGGCGATGCACCTGTGTGCCTACTGAGTGGTACAAAAACCTGTGAAGACGTTTGGTGGCATTTCAAGCAACCTCTTCAGTTACATACGCTCTCTGCTGATGACGGCCGAAAGCCAGAAACACGTGTCCAGAGATACGGCACTCGCTGCACCTACCTTAGGTGAAAGACTTTCTACAGCGATACGGCACTTGCTGCACCTACTAAGGGTGAATAATTTTTTTAAAAATTCTTGCTATTTATATTTAAATGACTGCATTTACTATGATGCCTTGGGGCTTTTTCCGCTTGAATGCAAGGCAGTGTGCTCCCTTTTTCTTTTTGGATGTCTAAATGACGGCTCCCGTGAGCCTCTTGCTGACGAGCACTGGCGATGCACCTGTGTGCCTACGGAGTGGTTCAAAAACCTGTGAAGATGTTTGGCGGCATTTCAAGTGACCCCTTCAGTTACATACGCTCTCTGCTGATGACGGCCGAAAGCCAGAAACACGTGTCCAGAGATCCGGCACTCGCTGCACCTACCTTAGGTGAAAGACTTTCTACAGCGATACGGCACTTGCTGCACCTACTAAGGGTGAATAATTTTTTGAAAAATTCTTGCTATTTATATTTAAATGACTGCATTTACTATGATGCCTTGGGGCTATTTTCCGTTTGAATGCAAGGCAGTGTGCTCCCTTTTTCTTTTTGGATGTCTAAATGACAGCTCCCGTGAGCCTCTTGCTGACGAGCACTGGTGATGCACCTGTGTGCCTACTGAGTGGTACAAAAACCTGTGAAGACGTTTGGCGGCATTTCAAGCAACCCCTTCAGTTACATACGCTCTCTGCTGATGACGGCCGAAAGCCAGAAACACGTGTCCAGAGATACGGCACTCGCTGCACCTACCTTAGGTGAAAGAATTTCTACAGCGATACGGCACTTGCTGCACCTACTAAGGGTGAATAATTTTTTGAAAAATTCTTGCTATTTATATTTAAATGACTGCATTTACTATGATGCCTTGGGGCTATTTTCCGCTTGAATGCAAGGCAGTGTGCTCCCTTTTTCTTTTTGGATGTCTAAATGACGGCTCCCGTGAGCCTCTTGCTGACGAGCACTGGCGATGCACCTGTGTGCCTACTGAGTGGTACAAAAACCTGTGAAGACGTTTGGCGGCATTTCAAGCGACCCCTTCAGTTACATACGCTCTCTGCTGATGACGGCCGAAAGCCAGAAACACCTGTCCAGAGATACGGCACTCGCTGCACCTACCTTAGGTGAAAGACTTTCTACAGCGATACGGCACTTGCTGCACCTACTAAGGGTGAATAATTTTTTGAAAAATTCTTGCTATTTATATTTAAATGACTGCATTTACTATGATGCCTTGGGGCTATTTTCCGCTTGAATGCAAGGCAGTGCTCCCTTTTTCTTTTTGGATGTCTAAATGACGGCTCCCGTGAGTCTCTTGCTGACGAGCACTGGCGATGTACCTGTGTGCCTACTGAGTGGTACAAAAACCTGTGAAGACGTTTGGCGGCATTTCAAGCGACCCCTTCAGTTACATACGCTCTCTGCTGATGACGGCCGAAAGCCAGAAACACGTGTCCAGAGATACGGCACTCGCTGCACCTACCTTAGGTGAAAGACTTTCTACAGCGATACGGCACTTGCTGCACCTACTAAGGGTGAATAATTTTTTGAAAAATTCTTGCTATTTATATTTAAATGACTGCATTTACTATGATGCCTTGGGGCTATTTTCCGCTTGAATGCAAGGCAGTGTGCTCCCTTTTTCTTTTTGGATGTCTAAATGACGGCTCCCATGAGCCTCTTGCTGACGAGCACTGGCGATGCACCTGTGTGCCTACTGAGTGGTACAAAAACCTGTGAAGACGTTTGGCGGCATTTCAAGCGACCCCTTCAGTTACATACACTCTCTGCTGATGACGGCCGAAAGCCAGAAACACGTGTCCAGAGATACGGCACTCGCTGCACCTACCTTAGGTGAAAGACTTTCTACAGCGATACGGCACTTGCTGCACCTACTAAGGGTGAATAATTTTTTGAAAAATTCTTGCTATTTATATTTAAATGACTGCATTTACTATGATGCCTTGGGGCTATTTTCCGCTTGAATGCAAGGCAGTGTGCTCCCTTTTTCTTTTTGGATTTCTAAATGACGGCTCCCGTGAGCCTCTTGCTGACGAGCACTGGCGATGCACCTGTGTGCCTACTGAGTGGTACAAAAACCTGTGAAGACGTTTGGTGGCATTTCAAGCAACCCCTTCAGTTACATACGCTCTCTGCTGATGACGGCCGAAAGCCAGAAACACGTGTCCAGAGATACGGCACTCGCTGCACCTACCTTAGGTGAAAGACTTTCTACAGCGATACGGCACTTGCTGCACCTACTAAGGGTGAATAATTTTTTGAAAAATTCTTGCTATTTATATTTAAATGACTGCATTTACTATGATGCCTTGGGGCTTTTTCCGCTTGAATGTAAGGCAGTGTGCTCCCTTTTTCTTTTTGGATGTCTAAATGACGGCTCCCGTGAGCCTCTTGCTGACGAGCACTGGCGATGCACCTGTGTGCCTACGGAGTGGTTCAAAAACCTGTGAAGATGTTTGGCGGCATTTCAAGCGACCCCTTCAGTTACATACGCTCTCTGCTGATGACGGCCGAAAGCCAGAAACACATGTCCAGAGATACGGCACTCGCTGCACCTACCTTAGGTGAAAGACTTTCTACAGCGATACGGCACTTGCTGCACCTACTAAGGGTGAATAATTTTTTTAAAAATTCTTGCTATTTATATTTAAATGACTGCATTTACTATGATGCCTTGGGGCTTTTTCCGCTTGAATGCAAGGCAGTGTGCTCCCTTTTTCTTTTTGGATGTCTAAATGACGGCTCCCGTGAGCCTCTTGCTGACGAGCACTGGCGATGCACCTGTGTGCCTACTGAGTGGTACAAAAACCTGTGAAGACGTTTGGCGGCATTTCAAGCGACCCCTTCAGTTACATACGCTCTCTGCTGATGACGGCCGAAAGCCAGAAACACGTGGCCAGAGATACGGCACTCGCTGCTCCTACCTTAGGTGAAAGACTTTCTACAGCGATACGGCACTTGCTGCACCTAGTAAGGGTGAATAATTTTTTGAAAAATTCTTGCTATTTATATTTAAATGACTGCATTTACTATGATGCCTTGGGGCTATTTTCCGCTTAAATGCAATTCAGTGTGCTCCCTTTTTCTTTTTGGATGTCTAAATGACGGCTCCCGTGAGCCTCTTGCTGACGAGCACTGGCGATGCACCTGTGTGCCTACTGAGTGGTACAAAAACCTGTGAAGACGTTTGGCGGCATTTCAAGCGACCCCTTCAGTTACATACGCTCTCTGCTGATGACGGCCGAAAGCCAGAAACACGTGTCCAGAGATACGGCACTCGCTGCACCTACCTTAGGTGAAAGACTTTCTACAGCGATACGGCACTTGCTGCACCTACTAAGGGTGAATAATTTTTTTTTTAATTCTTGCTATTTATATTTAAATGACTGCATTTACTATGATGCCTTGGGGCTATTTTCCGCTTGAATGCAAGGCAGTGTGCTCCCTTTTTCTTTCTGGATGTCTAAATGACGGCTCCCGTGAGCCTCTTGCTGACGAGCACTGGCGATGCACCTGTGTGCCTACTGAGTGGTACAAAAACCTGTGAAGATGTTTGGCGGCATTTCAAGTGACCCCTTCAGTTACATACGCTCTCTGCTGATGACGGCCGAAAGCCAGAAACACGTGTCCAGAGATCCGGCACTCGCTGCACCTACCTTAGGTGAAAGACTTTCTACAGCGATACGGCACTTGCTGCACCTACTAAGGGTGAATAATTTTTTGAAAAATTCTTGCTATTTATATTTAAATGACTGCATTTACTATGATGCCTTGGGGCTATTTTCCGTTTGAATGCAAGGCAGTGTGCTCCCTTTTTCTTTTTGGATGTCTAAATGACAGCTCCCGTGAGCCTCTTGCTGACGAGCACTGGTGATGCACCTGTGTGCCTACTGAGTGGTACAAAAACCTGTGAAGACGTTTGGCGGCATTTCAAGCAACCCCTTCAGTTACATACGCTCTCTGCTGATGACGGCCGAAAGCCAGAAACACGTGTCTAGAGATACGGCACTCGCTGCACCTACCTTAGGTGAAAGAATTTCTACAGCGATACGGCACTTGCTGCATCTACTAAGGGTGAATAATTTTTTGAAAAATTCTTGCTATTTATATTTAAATGACTGCATTTACTATGATGCCTTGGGGCTATTTTCCGCTTGAATGCAAGGCAGTGTGCTCCCTTTTTCTTTTTGGATGTCTAAATGACGGCTCCCGTGAGCCTCTTGCTGACGAGCACTGGCGATGCACCTGTGTGCCTACTGAGTGGTACAAAAACCTGTGAAGACGTTTGGCGGCATTTCAAGCGACCCCTTCAGTTACATACGCTCGCTGCTGATGACGGCCGAAAGCCAGAAACACCTGTCCAGAGATACGGCACTCGCTGCACCTACATTAGGTGAAAGACTTTCTACAGCGATACGGCACTTGCTGCACCTACTAAGGGTGAATAATTTTTTGAAAAATTCTTGCTATTTATATTTAAATGACTGCATTTACTATGATGCCTTGGGGCTATTTTCCGCTTGAATGCAAGGCAGTGCTCCCTTTTTCTTTTTGGATGTCTAAATGACGGCTCCCGTGAGTCTCTTGCTGACGAGCACTGGCGATGTACCTGTGTGCCTACTGAGTGGTACAAAAACCTGTGAAGACGTTTGGCGGCATTTCAAGCGACCCCTTCAGTTACATACGCTCTCTGCTGATGACGGCCGAAAGCCAGAAACACGTGTCCAGAGATACGGCACTCGCTGCACCTACCTTAGGTGAAAGACTTTCTACAGCGATACGGCACTTGCTGCACCTACTAAGGGTGAATAATTTTTTGAAAAATTCTTGCTATTTATATTTAAATGACTGCATTTACTATGATGCCTTGGGGCTATTTTCCGCTTGAATGCAAGGCAGTGTGCTCCCTTTTTCTTTTTGGATGTCTAAATGACGGCTCCCGTGAGCCTCTTGCTGACGAGCACTGGCGATGCACCTGTGTGCCTACTGAGTGGTACAAAAACCTGTGAAGACGTTTGGCGGCATTTCAAGCGACCCCTTCAGTTACATACACTCTCTGCTGATGACGGCCGAAAGCCAGAAACACGTGTCCAGAGATACGGCACTCGCTGCACCTACCTTAGGTGAAAGACTTTCTACAGCGATACGGCACTTGCTGCACCTACTAAGGGTGAATAATTTTTTGAAAAATTCTTGCTATTTATATTTAAATGACTGCATTTACTATGATGCCTTGGGGCTATTTTCCGCTTGAATGCAAGGCAGTGTGCTCCCTTTTTCTTTTTGGATTTCTAAATGACGGCTCCCGTGAGCCTCTTGCTGACGAGCACTGGCGATGCACCTGTGTGCCTACTGAGTGGTACAAAAACCTGTGAAGACGTTTGGTGGCATTTCAAGCAACCCCTTCAGTTACATACGCTCTCTGCTGATGACGGCCGAAAGCCAGAAACACGTGTCCAGAGATACGGCACTCGCTGCACCTACCTTAGGTGAAAGACTTTCTACAGCGATACGGCACTTGCTGCACCTACTAAGGGTGAATAATTTTTTGAAAAATTCTTGCTATTTATATTTAAATGACTGCATTTACTATGATGCCTTGGGGCTTTTTCCGCTTGAATGTAAGGCAGTGTGCTCCCTTTTTCTTTTTGGATGTCTAAATGACGGCTCCCGTGAGCCTCTTGCTGACGAGCACTGGCGATGCACCTGTGTGCCTACGGAGTGGTTCAAAAACCTGTGAAGATGTTTGGCGGCATTTCAAGCGACCCCTTCAGTTACATACGCTCTCTGCTGATGACGGCCGAAAGCCAGAAACACATGTCCAGAGATACGGCACTCGCTGCACCTACCTTAGGTGAAAGACTTTCTACAGCGATACGGCACTTGCTGCACCTACTAAGGGTGAATAATTTTTTAAAAAATTCTTGCTATTTATATTTAAATGACTGCATTTACTATGATGCCTTGGGGCTTTTTCCGCTTGAATGCAAGGCAGTGTGCTCCCTTTTTCTTTTTGGATGTCTAAATGACGGCTCCCGTGAGCCTCTTGCTGACGAGCACTGGCGATGCACCTGTGTGCCTACTGAGTGGTACAAAAACCTGTGAAGACGTTTGGCGGCATTTCAAGCGACCCCTTCAGTTACATACGCTCTCTGCTGATGACGGCCGAAAGCCAGAAACACGTGGCCAGAGATACGGCACTCGCTGCTCCTACCTTAGGTGAAAGACTTTCTACAGCGATACGGCACTTGCTGCACCTAGTAAGGGTGAATAATTTTTTGAAAAATTCTTGCTATTTATATTTAAATGACTGCATTTACTATGATGCCTTGGGGCTATTTTCCGCTTAAATGCAATTCAGTGTGCTCCCTTTTTCTTTTTGGATGTCTAAATGACGGCTCCCGTGAGCCTCTTGCTGACGAGCACTGGCGATGCACCTGTGTGCCTACTGAGTGGTACAAAAACCTGTGAAGACGTTTGGCGGCATTTCAAGCGACCCCTTCAGTTACATACGCTCTCTGCTGATGACGGCCGAAAGCCAGAAACACGTGTCCAGAGATACGGCACTCGCTGCACCTACCTTAGGTGAAAGACTTTCTACAGCGATACGGCACTTGCTGCACCTACTAAGGGTGAATAATTTTTTTTTTAATTCTTGCTATTTATATTTAAATGACTGCATTTACTATGATGCCTTGGGGCTATTTTCCGCTTGAATGCAAGGCAGTGTGCTCCCTTTTTCTTTCTGGATGTCTAAATGACGGCTCCCGTGAGCCTCTTGCTGACGAGCACTGGCGATGCACCTGTGTGCCTACTGAGTGGTACAAAAACCTGTGAAGACGTTTGGCGGCATTTCAAGCGACCCCTTCAGTTACATACACTCTCTGCTGATGACGGCTGAAAGCCAGAAACACGTGTCCAGAGATACGGCACTCGCTGCACCTACCTTAGGTGAAAGACTTTCTACAGCGATACGGCACTTGCTGCACCTACGAAGGGTGAATACGTTTTTGAAAAATTCTTGCTATTTATATTTAAATGACTGCATTTACTATGATGCCTTGGGGCTATTTTCCGCTTGAATGCAAGGCAGTGTGCTCCCTTTTTCTTTTTGGATGTCTAAATGACGGCTCCCGTGAGCCTCTTGCTGACGACCACTGGCGATGCACCTGTGTGCCTACTGAGTGGTACAAAAACCTGTGAAGACGTTTGGCGGCATTTCAAGCGACCCCTTCAGTTACATACGCTCTCTGCTGATGACGGACGAAAGCCAGAAACACGTGTCCAGAGATACGGCACTCGCTGCACCTACCTTAGGTGAAAGACTTTCTACAGCGATACGGCACTTGCTGCACCTACTAAGGGTGAATAATTTTTTGAAAAATTCTTGCTATTTATATTTAAATGACTGCATTTACTATGATGCCTTGGGGCTATTTTCCGCTTGAATGCAAGGCAGTGTGCTCCCTTTTTCTTTTTGGATGTCTAAATGACGGCTCCCGTGAGCCTCTTGCTGACGAGCACTGGCGATGCACCTGTGTGCCTACTGAGTGGTACAAAAACCTGTGAAGACGTTTGGCGGCATTTCAAGCGACCCCTTCAGTTACATACGCTCTCTGCTGATGACGGCCGAAGCCAGAAACACGTGTCCAGAGATACGGCACTCGCTGCACCTACCTTAGGTGAAAGACTTTCTACAGCGATACGGCACTTGCTGCACCTACTAATGGTGAATAATTTTTTGAAAAATTCTTGCTATTTATATTTAAATGACTGCATTTACTATGATGCCTTGGGGCTATTTTCCGCTTGAATGCAAGGCAGTGTGCTCCCTTTTTCTTTTTGGATGTCTAAATGACGGCTCCCGTGAGCCTCTTGCTGACGAGCACTGGCGATGCACCTGTGTGCCTACTGAGTGGTACAAAAACCTGTGAAGACGTTTGGCGGCATTTCAAGCGACCCCTTCAGTTACATACGCTCTCTGCTGATGACGGCCGAAAGCCAGAAACACGTGTCCAGAGATACGGCACTCGCTGCACCTACCTTAGGTGAAAGACTTTCTACAGCGATACAGCACTTGCTGCACCTACTAAGGGTGAATAATTTTTTGAAAAATTCTTGCTATTTATATTTAAATGACTGCATTTACTATGATGCCTTGGGGCTATTTTCCGCTTGAATGCAAGGCAGTGTGCTCCCTTTTTCTTTTTGGATGTCATAAATGACGGCTCCCGTGAGCCTCTTGCTGACGAGCACTGGTGATGCACCTGTGTGCCTACTGAGTGGTACAAAAGCCTGTGAAGACGTTTGGTGGCATTTCAAGCGACCCCTTCAGTTACATCCGCTCTCTGCTGATGACGGCCGAAAGCCAGAAACACGTGTCCAGAGATACGGCACTCGCTGCACCTACCTTAGGTGAAAGACTTTCTACAGCGATACGGCACTTGCTGCACCTAGTAAGGGTGAATAATTTTTTGAAAAATTCTTGCTATTTATATTTAAATGACTGCATTTACTATGATGCCTTGGGGCTATTTTCCGCTTGAATGCAAGGCAGTGTGCTCCCTTTTTCTTTTTGGATGTCTAAATGACGGCTCCCGTGAGCCTCTTGCTGACGAGCACTGGCGATGCACCTGTGTGCCTACTGAGTGGTACAAAAACCCGTGAAGACGTTTGGCGGCATTTCAAGCGACCCCTTCAGTTACATACGCTCTCTGCTGATGACGGCCGAAAGCCAGAAACACGTGTCCAGAGATACGGCACTCGCTGCACCTACCTTAGGTGAAAGACTTTCTACAGCGATACGGCACTTGCTGCACCTACTAAGGGTGAATAATTTTTTGAAAAATTCTTGCTATTTATATTTAAATGACTGCATTTACTATGATGCCTTGGGGCTATTTTCCTCTTGAATGCAAGGCAGTGTGCTCCCTTTTTCTTTTTGGATGTCTAAATGACAGCTCCCGTGAGCCTCTTGCTGACGAGCACTGGCGATGCACCTGTGTGCCTACTGAGTGGTACAAAAACCTGTGAAGACGTTTGGCGGCATTTCAAGCAACCCCTTCAGTTACATACGCTCTCTGCTGATGACGGCCGAAAGCCAGAAACACGTGTCCAGAGATACGGCACTCGCTGCACCTACCTTAGGTGAAAGACTTTCTACAGCGATACGGCACTTGCTGCACCTACTAAGGGTGAATAATTTTTTGAAAAATTCTTGCTATTTATATTTAAATGACTGCATTTACTATGATGCCTTGGGGCTATTTTCCGCTTGAATGCAAGGCAGTGTGCTCCCTTTTTCTTTTTGGATGTCTAAATGACGGCTCCCGTGAGCCTCTTGCTGACGAGCACTGGCGATGCACCTGTGTGCCTACTGAGTGGTACAAAAACCTGTGAAGACGTTTGGCGGCATTTCAAGCGACCCCTTCAGTTACATACGCTCTCTGCTGATGACGGCCGAAAGCCAGAAACACGTGTCCAGAGATACGGCACTCGCTGCACCTACCTTAGGTGAAAGACTTTCTACAGCGATACGGCACTTGCTGCACCTACTAAGGGTGAATAATCTTTTGAAAATTTTTTGCTATTTATATTTAAATGACTGCATTTACTATGATGCCTTGGGGCTATTTTCCGCTTGAATGCAAGGCAGTGTGCTCCCTTTTTCTTTTTGGATGTCTAAATGACGGCTCCCGTGAGCCTCTTGCTGACGAGCACTGGCGATGCACCTGTGTGCCTACTGAGTGGTACAAAAACCTGTGAAGACGTTTGGCGGCATTTCAAGCGACCCCTTCAGTTACATACGCTCTCTGCTGATGACGGCCGAAAGCCAGAAACACGTGTCCAGAGATACGGCACTCGCTGCACCTACCTTAGGTGAAAGACTTTCTACAGCGATACGGCACTTGCTGCACCTACTAAGGGTGAATAATTTTTTGAAAAATTCTTGCTATTTATATTTAAATGACTGCATTTACTATGATGCCTTGGGGCTATTTTCCGCTTGAATGCAAGGCAGTGTGCTCCCTTTTTCTTTTTGGATTTCTAAATGACGGCTCCAGTGAGCCTCTTGCTGACGAGCACTGGCGATGCACCTGTGTGCCTACTGAGTGGTACAAAAACCTGTGAAGACGTTTGGTGGCATTTCAAGCAACCCCTTCAGTTACATACGCTCTCTGCTGATGACGGCCGAAAGCCAGAAACACGTGTCCAGAGATACGGCACTCGCTGCACCTACCTTAGGTGAAAGACTTTCTACAGCGATACGGCACTTGCTGCACCAACTAAGGGTGAATAATTTTTTTAAAAATTCTTGCTATTTATATTTAAATGACTGCATTTACTATGATGCCTTGGGGCTATTTTCCGTTTGAATGCAAGGTAGTGTGCTCCCTTTTTCTTTTTGGATGTCTAAATGACAGCTCCCGTGAGCCTCTTGCTGACGAGCACTGGTGATGCACCTGTGTGCCTACTGAGTGGTACAAAAACCTGTGAAGACGTTTGGCGGCATTTCAAGCAACCCCTTCAGTTACATACGCTCTCTGCTGATGACGGCCGAAAGCCAGAAACACGTGTCCAGAGATACGGCACTCGCTGCACCTACCTTAGGTGAAAGAATTTCTACAGCGATACGGCACTTGCTGCACCTACTAAGGGTGAATAATTTTTTGAAAAATTCTTGCTATTTATATTTAAATGACTGCATTTACTATGATGCCTTGGGGCTATTTTCCACTTGAATGCAAGGCAGTGTGCTCCCTTTTTCTTTTTGGATGTCTAAATGACGGCTCCCGTGAGCCTCTTGCTGACGAGCACTGGCGATGCACCTGTGTGCCTACTGAGTGGTACAAAAACCTGTGAAGACGTTTGGCGGCATTTCAAGCGACCCCTTCAGTTACATACGCTCTCTGCTGATGACGGGCGAAAGCCAGAAACACGTGTCCAGAGATACGGCACTCGCTGCACCTACCTTAGGTGAAAGACTTTCTACAGCGATACGGCACTTGCTGCACCTAGTAAGGGTGAATAATTTTTTGAAAAATTCTTGCTATTTATATTTAAATGACTGGATTTACTATGATGCCTTGGGGCTATTTTCCGCTTGAATGCAAGGCAGTGTGCTCCCTTTTTCTTTTTGGATGTCTAAATGACGGCTCCCGTGAGCCTCTTGCTGACGAGCACTGGCGATGCACCTGTGTGCCTACTGAGTGGTACAAAAACCCGTGAAGACGTTTGGCGGCATTTCAAGCGACCCCTTCAGTTACATACGCTCTCTGCTGATGACGGCCGAAAGCCAGAAACACGTGTCCAGAGATACGGCACTCGCTGCTCCTACCTTAGGTGAAAGACTTTCTACAGCGATACGGCACTTGCTGCACCTACTAAGGGTGAATAATTTTTTGAAAAATTCTTGCTATTTATATTTAAATGACTGCATTTACTATGATGCCTTGGGGCTATTTTCCGTTTGAATGCAAGGCAGTGTGCTCCCTTTTTCTTTTTGGATGTCTAAATGACAGCTCCCGTGAGCCTCTTGATGACGAGCACTGGCGATGCACCTGTGTGCCTACTGAGTGGTACAAAAACCTGTGAAGACGTTTGGCGTCATTTCAAGCAACCCCTTCAGTTACATACGCTCTCTGCTGATGACGGCCGAAAGCCAGAAACACGTGTCCAGAGATACGGCACTCGCTGCACCTACCTTAGGTGAAAGAATTTCTACAGCGATACGGCACTTGCTGCACCTACTAAGGGTGAATAATTTTTTGAAAAATTCTTGCTATTTATATTTAAATGACTGCATTTACTATGATGCCTTGGGGCTATTTTCCGCTTGAATGCAAGGCAGTGTGCTCCCTTTTTCTTTTTGGATGTCTAAATGACGGCTCCTGTGAGCCTCTTGCTGACAAGCACTGGCGATGCACCTGTGTGCCTACTGAGTGGTACAAAAACCTGTGAAGACGTTTGGCGGCATTTCAAGCGACCCCTTCAGTAACATACGCTCTCTGCTGATGACGGCCGAAAGCCAGAAACACGTGTCCAGAGATACGGCACTCGCTGCACCTACCTTAGGTGAAAGACTTTCTACAGCGATACGGCACTTGCTGCACCTAATAAAGGGTGAATAATTTTTTGAAAAATTCTTGCTATTTATATTTAAATGACTGCATTTACTATGATGCCTTGGGGCTATTTTCCGCTTGAATGCAAGGCAGTGTGCTCCCTTTTTCTTTTTGGATGTCTAAATGACGGCTCCCGTGAGCCTCTTGCTGACGAGCACTGGCGATGCACCTGTGTGCCTACTGAGTGGTACAAAAACCTGTGAAGACGTTTGGCGGCATTTCAAGCGACCCCTTCAGTTACATACGGTCTCTGCTGATGACGGCCGAAAGCCAGAAACACGTGTCCAGAGATACGGCACTCGCTGCACCTACCTTAGGTGAAAGACTTTCTACAGCGATACGGCACTTGCTGCACCTACGAAGGGTGAATAATTTTTTGAAAAATTCTTGCTATTTATATTTAAATGACTGCATTTACTATGATGCCTTGGGGCTATTTTCCGCTTGAATGCAAGGCAGTGTGCTCCCTTTTTCTTTTTGGATGTCTAAATGACGGCTCCCGTGAGCCTCTTGCTGACGAGCACTGGCGATGCACCTGTGTGCCTACTGAGTGGTACAAAAACCTGTGAAGACGTTTGGCGGCATTTCAAGCGACCCCTTCAGTTACATACGCTCTCTGCTGATGACGGCCGAAAGCCAGAAACACGTGTCCAGAGATACGGCACTCGCTGCACCTACCTTAGGTGAAAGACTTTCTACAGCGATACGGCACTTGCTGCACCTACTAAGGGTGAATAATTTTTTGAAAAATTCTTGCTATTTATATTTAAATGACTGCATTTACTATGATGCCTTGGGGCTATTTTCCGCTTGAGTGCAAGGCAGTGTGCTCCCTTTTTCTTTTTGGATTTCTAAATGACGGCTCCCGTGAGCCTCTTGCTGACGAGCACTGGCGATGCACCTGTGTGCCTACTGAGTGGTACAAAAACCTGTGAAGACGTTTGGTGGCATTTCAAGCAACCCCTTCAGTTACATACGCTCTCTGCTGATGACGGCCGAAAGCCAGAAACACGTGTCCAGAGATACGGCACTCGCTGCACCTACCTTAGGTGAAAGACTTTCTACAGCGATACGGCACTTGCTGCACCTACTAAGGGTGAATAATTTTTTAAAAAATTCTTGCTATTTATATTTAAATGACTGCATTTACTATGATGCCTTGGGGCTTTTTCCGCTTGAATGCAAGGCAGTGTGCTCCCTTTTTCTTTTTGGATGTCTAAATGACGGCTCCCGTGAGCCTCTTGCTGACGAGCACTGGCGATGCACCTGTGTGCCTACGGAGTGGTTCAAAAACCTGTGAAGATGTTTGGCGGCATTTCAAGTGACCCCTTCAGTTACATACGCTCTCTGCTGATGACGGCCGAAAGCCAGAAACACGTGTCCAGAGATCCGGCACTCGCTGCACCTACCTTAGGTGAAAGACTTTCTACAGCGATACGGCACTTGCTGCACCTACTAAGGGTGAATAATTTTTTGAAAAATTCTTGCTATTTATATTTAAATGACTGCATTTACTATGATGCCTTGGGGCTATTTTCCGTTTGAATGCAAGGCAGTGTGCTCCCTTTTTCTTTTTGGATGTCTAAATGACAGCTCCCGTGAGCCTCTTGCTGACGAGCACTGGTGATGCACCTGTGTGCCTACTGAGTGGTACAAAAACCTGTGAAGACGTTTGGCGGCATTTCAATCAACCCCTTCAGTTAGATACGCTCTCTGCTGATGACGGCCGAAAGCCAGAAACACGTGTCCAGAGATACGGCACTCGCTGCACCTACCTTAGGTGAAAGAATTTCTACAGCGATACGGCACTTGCTGCACCTACTAAGGGTGAATAATTTTTTGAAAAATTCTTGCTATTTATATTTAAATGACTGCATTTACTATGATGCCTTGGGGCTATTTTCCGCTTGAATGCAAGGCAATGTGCTCCCTTTTTCTTTTTGGATGTCTAAATGACGGCTCCCGTGAGCCTCTTGCTGACGAGCACTGGCGATGCACCTGTGTGCCTACTGAGTGGTACAAAAACCTGTGAAGACGTTTGGCGGCATTTCAAGCGACCCCTTCAGTTACATACGCTCTCTGCTGATGACGGCCGAAAGCCAGAAACACCTGTCCAGAGATACGGCACTCGCTGCACCTACCTTAGGTGAAAGACTTTCTACAGCGATACGGCACTTGCTGCACCTACTAAGGGTGAATAATTTTTTGAAAAATTCTTGCTATTTATATTTAAATGACTGCATTTACTATGATGCCTTGGGGCTATTTTCCGCTTGAATGCAAGGCAGTGTGCTCCCTTTTTCTTTTTGGATGTCTAAATGACGGCTCCCGTGAGCCTCTTGCTGACGAGCACTGGCGATGCACCTGTGTGCCTACTGAGTGGTACAAAAACCTGTGAAGACGTTTGGCGGCATTTCAAGCGACCCCTTCAGTTACATACGCTCTCTGCTGATGACGGCCGAAAGCCAGAAACACGTGTCCAGAGATACGGCAATCGCTGCACCTACCTTAGGTGAAAGACTTTCTACAGCGATACGGCACTTGCTGCACCTACTAAGGGTGAATAATTTTTTTAAAAATTCTTGCTATTTATATTTAAATGACTGCATTTACTATGATGCCTTGGGGCTATTTTCCGCTTGAATGCAAGGCAGTGTGCTCCCTTTTTCTTTTTGGATGTCTAAATGACGGCTCCCGTGAGCCTCATGCTGACGAGCACTGGCGATGTACCTCTGTGCCTACTGAGTGGTACAAAAACCTGTGAAGACGTTTGGCGGCATTTCAAGCGACCCCTTCAGTTACATACGCTCTCTGCTGATGACGGGCGAAAGCCAGAAACATGTGTCCAGAGATACGGGACTCGCTGCACCTACCTTAGGTGAAAGACTTTCTACAGCGATACGGCACTTGCTGCACCTACTAAGGGTGAATAATTTTTTGAAAAATTCTTGCTATTTATATTTAAATGACTGCATTTACTATGATGCCTTGGGGCTATTTTCCGCTTGAATGCAAGGCAGTGTGCTCCCTTTTTCTTTTTGGATGTCTAAATGACGGCTCCCGTGAGCCTCTTGCTGACGAACACTGGCGATGCACCTGTGTGCCTACTGAGTGGTACAAAAACCTGTGAAGACGTTTGGCGGCATTTCAAGCGACCCCTTCAGTTACATACGCTCTCTGCTGATGACAGCCGAAAGCCAGAAACACGTGTCCAGAGATACGGCACTCGCTGCACCTACCTTAGGTGAAAGACTTTCTACAGCGATACGCCACTTGCTGCACCTACTAAGGGTGAATCATTTTTTGAAAAATTCTTGCTATTTATATTTAAATGACTGCATTTACTATGATGCCTTGGGGCTTTTTCCGCTTGAATGCAAGGCAGTGTGCTCCCTTTTTCTTTTTGGATGTCTAAATGACGGCTCCCGTGAGCCTCTTGCTGACGAGCACTGGCGATGCACCTGTGTGCCTACTGAGTGGTACAAAAACCTGTGAAGACGTTTGGCGGCATTTCAAGCGACCCCTTCAGTTACATACGCTCTCTGCTGATGACGGCCGAAAGCCAGAAACACGTGTCCAGAGATACGGCACTCGCTGCACCTACCTTAGGTGAAAGACTTTCTACAGCGATACGGCACTTGCTGCACCTACTAAGGGTGAATAATTTTTAGAAAAATTCTTGCTATTTATATTTAAATGACTGCATTTACTATGATGCCTTGGGGCTATTTTCCGCTTGAGTGCAAGGCAGTGTGCTCCCTTTTTCTTTTTGGATTTCTAAATGACGGCTCCCGTGAGCCTCTTGCTGACGAGCACTGGCGATGCACCTGTGTGCCTACTGAGTGGTACAAAAACCTGTGAAGACGTTTGGTGGCATTTCAAGCAACCCCTTCAGTTACATACGCTCTCTGCTGATGACGGCCGAAAGCCAGAAACACGTGTCCAGAGATACGGCACTCGCTGCACCTACCTTAGGTGAAAGACTTTCTACAGCGATACGGCACTTGCTGCACCTACTAAGGGTGAATAATTTTTTAAAAAATTCTTGCTATTTATATTTAAATGACTGCATTTACTATGATGCCTTGGGGCTTTTTCCGCTTGAATGCAAGGCAGTGTGCTCCCTTTTTCTTTTTGGATGTCTAAATGACGGCTCCCGTGAGCCTCTTGCTGACGAGCACTGGCGATGCACCTGTGTGCCTACGGAGTGGTTCAAAAACCTGAGAAGATGTTTGGCGGCATTTCAAGTGACCCCTTCAGTTACATACGCTCTCTGCTGATGACGGCCGAAAGCCAGAAACACGTGTCCAGAGATCCGGCACTCGCTGCACCTACCTTAGGTGAAAGACTTTCTACAGCGATACAGCACTTGCTGCACCTACTAAGGGTGAATAATTTTTTGAAAAATTCTTGCTATTTATATTTAAATGACTGCATTTACTATGATGCCTTGGGGCTATTTTCCGCTTGAATGCAAGGCAGTGTGCTCCCTTTTTCTTTTTGGATGTCTAAATGACGGCTCCCGTGAGCCTCTTGCTGACGAGCACTGGCGATGCACCTGTGTGCCTACTGAGTGGTACAAAAACCTGTGAAGACGTTTGGCGGCATTTCAAGCGACCCCTTCAGTTACATACGCTCTCTGCTGATGACGGCCGAAAGCCAGAAACACGTGGCCAGAGATACGGCACTCGCTGCTCCTACCTTAGGTGAAAGACTTTCTACAGCGATACGGCACTTGCTGCACCTAGTAAGGGTGAATAATTTTTTGAAAAATTCTTGCTATTTATATTTAAATGACTGCATTTACTATGATGCCTTGGGGCTATTTTCCGCTTGAATGCAAGGCAGTGTGCTCCCTTTTTCTTTTTGGATGTCTAAATGATGGCTCCCGTGAGCCTCTTGCTGACGAGCACTGGCGATGCACCTGTGTGCCTACTGAGTGGTACAAAAACCTGTGAAGACGTTTGGCGGCATTTCAAGCGACCCCTTCATTTACATACGCTCTCTGCTGATGACGGCCGAAAGCCAGAAACACGTGTCCAGAGATACGGCACTCGCTGCACCTACCTTAGGTGAAAGACTTTCTACAGCGATACGGCACTTGCTGCACCTACTAAGGGTGAATAATTTTTTTTTAAATTCTTGCTATTTATATTTAAATGACTGCATTTACTATGATGCCTTGGGGCTATTTTCCGCTTGAATGCAAGGCAGTGTGCTCCCTTTTTCTTTCTGGATGTCTAAATGACGGCTCCCGTGAGCCTCTTGCTGACGAGCACTGGCGATGCACCTGTGTGCCTACTGAGTGGTACAAAAACCTGTGAAGACGTTTGGCGGCATTTCAAGCGACCCCTTCAGTTACATACGCTCTCTGCTGATGACGGCTGAAAGCCAGAAACACGTGTCCAGAGATACGGCACTCGCTGCACCTACCTTAGGTGAAAGACTTTCTACAGCGATACGGCACTTGCTGCACCTACGAAGGGTGAATACGTTTTTGAAAAATTCTTGCTATTTATATTTAAATGACTGCATTTACTATGATGCCTTGGGGCTATTTTCCGCTTGAATGCAAGGCAGTGTGCTCCCTTTTTCTTTTTGGATGTCTAAATGACGGCTCCCGTGAGCCTCTTGCTGACGAGCACTGGCGATGCACCTGTGTGCCTACTGAGTGGTACAAAAACCTGTGAAGACGTTTGGCGGCATTTCAAGCAACCCCTTCAGTTACATACGCTCTCTGCTGATGACGGCCGAAAGCCAGAAACACGTGTCCAGAGATACGGCACTCGCTGCACCTACCTTAGGTGAAAGACTTTCTACAGCAATACGGCACTTGCTGCACCTAATAAGGGTGAATAATTTTTTTAAAAATTCTTGCTATTTATATTTAAATGACTGCATTTACTATGATGCCTTGGGGCTTTTTCCGCTTGAATGCAAGGCAGTGTGCTCCCTTTTTCTTTTTGGATGTCTAAATGACGGCTCCCGTGAGCCTCTTGCTGACGAGCACTGGCGATGCACCTGTGTGCCTACTGAGTGGTACAAAAACCTGTGAAGACGTTTGGCGGCATTTCAAGCAACCCCTTCAGTTACATACGCTCTCTGCTGATGACGGCCGAAAGCAAGAAACACGTGTCCAGAGATACGGCACTCGCTGCACCTACCTTAGGTGAAAGACTTTCTACAGCGATACGGCACTTGCTGCACCTACTAAGGGTGAATAATTTTTTGAAAAATTCTTGCTATTTATATTTAAATGACTGCATTTACTATGATGCCTTGGGGCTATTTTCCGCTTGAATGCAATGCAGTGTGCTCCCTTTTTCTTTTTGGATGTCTAAATGACGGCTCCCGTGAGCCTCTTGCTGACGAGCACTGGCGATGCACCTGTGTGCCTACTGAGTGGTACAAAAACCTGTGAAGAAGTTTGGCGGCATTTCAAGCGACCCCTTCAGTTACATACGCTCTCTGCTGATGACGGCCGAAAGCCAGAAACACGTGTCCAGAGATACGGCACTCGCTGCACCTACCTTAGGTGAAAGACTTTCTACAGCGATACGGCACTTGCTGCACCTAGTAAGGGTGAATAATTTTTTGAAAAATTCTTGCTATTTATATTTAAATGACTGCATTTACTATAATGCCTTGGGGCTATTTTCCGCTTGAATGCAAGGCAGTGTGCTCCCTTTTTCTTTTTGGATTTCTAAATGACGGCTCCCGTGAGCCTCTTGCTGACGAGCACTGGCGATGCACCTGTGTGCCTACTGAGTGGTACAAAAACCTGTGAAGACGTTTGGTGGCATTTCAAGCAACCCCTTCAGTTACATACGCTCTCTGCTGATGACGGCCGAAAGCCAGAAACACGTGTCCAGAGATACGGCACTCGCTGCACCTACCTTAGGTGAAAGACTTTCTACAGCGATACGGCACTTGCTGCACCTACTAAGGGTGAATAATTTTTTGAAAAATTCTTGCTATTTATATTTAAATGACTGCATTTACTATGATGCCTTGGGGCTTTTTCCGCTTGAATGCAAGGCAGTGTGCTCCCTTTTTCTTTTTGGATTTCTAAATGACGGCTCCAGTGAGCCTCTTGCTGACGAGCACTGGCGATGCACCTGTGTGCCTACGGAGTGGTTCAAAAACCTGTGAAGATGTTTGGCGGCATTTCAAGTGACCCCTTCAGTTACATACGCTCTCTGCTGATGACGGCCGAAAGCCAGAAACACGTGTCCAGAGATCCGGCACTCGCTGCACCTACCTTAGGTGAAAGACTTTCTACAGCGATACGGCACTTGCTGCACCTACTAAGGGTGAATAATTTTTTGAAAAATTCTTGCTATTTATATTTAAATGACTGCATTTACTATGATGCCTTGGGGCTATTTTCCGCTTGAATGCAAGGCAGTGTGCTCCCTTTTTCTTTTTGGATGTCTAAATGACGGCTCCCGTGAGCCTCTTGCTGACGAGCACTGGCGATGCACCTGTGTGCCTACTGAGTGGTACAAAAACCTGTGAAGACGTTTGGCGGCATTTCAAGCGACCCCTTCAGTTACATACGCTCTCTGCTGATGACGGCCGAAAGCCAGAAACACGTGGCCAGAGATACGGCACTCGCTGCTCCTACCTTAGGTGAAAGACTTTCTACAGCGATACGGCACTTGCTGCACCTAGTAAGGGTGAATAATTTTTTGAAAAATTCTTGCTATTTATATTTAAATGACTGCATTTACTATGATGCCTTGGGGCTATTTTCCGCTTGAATGCAAGGCAGTGTGCTCCCTTTTTCTTTTTGGATGTCTAAATGACGGCTCCCGTGAGCCTCTTGCTGACGAGCACTGGCGATGCACCTGTGTGCCTACTGAGTGGTACAAAAACCTGTGAAGACGTTTGGCGGCATTTCAAGCGACCCCTTCAGTTACATACGCTCTCTGCTGATGACGGCCGAAAGCCAGAAACACGTGTCCAGAGATACGGCACTCGCTGCACCTACCTTAGGTGAAAGACTTTCTACAGCGATACGGCACTTGCTGCACCTACTAAGGGTGAATAATTTTTTTTTTAATTCTTGCTATTTATATTTAAATGACTGCATTTACTATGATGCCTTGGGGCTATTTTCCGCTTGAATGCAAGGCAGTGTGCTCCCTTTTTCTTTCTGGATGTCTAAATGACGGCTCCCGTGAGCCTCTTGCTGACGAGCACTGGCGATGCACCTGTGTGCCTACTGAGTGGTACAAAAACCTGTGAAGACGTTTGGCGGCATTTCAAGCGACCCCTTCAGTTACATACGCTCTCTGCTGATGACGGCTGAAAGCCAGAAACACGTGTCCAGAGATACGGCACTCGCTGCACCTACCTTAGGTGAAAGACTTTCTACAGCGATACGGCACTTGCTGCACCTACGAAGGGTGAATACGTTTTTGAAAAATTCTTGCTATTTATATTTAAATGACTGCATTTACTATGATGCCTTGGGGCTATTTTCCGCTTGAATGCAAGGCAGTGTGCTCCCTTTTTCTTTTTGGATGTCTAAATGACGGCTCCCGTGAGCCTCTTGCTGACGAGCACTGGCGATGCACCTGTGTGCCTACTGAGTGGTACAAAAACCTGTGAAGACGTTTGGCGGCATTTCAAGCAACCCCTTCAGTTACATACGCTCTCTGCTGATGACGGCCGAAAGCCAGAAACACGTGTCCAGAGATACGGCACTCGCTGCACCTACCTTAGGTGAAAGACTTTCTACAGCGATACGGCACTTGCTGCACCTACTAAGGGTGAATAATTTTTTTTAAAATTCTTGCTATTTATATTTAAATGACTGCATTTGCTATGATGCCTTGGGGCTTTTTCCGCTTGAATGCAAGGCAGTGTGCTCCCTTTTTCTTTTTGGATGTCTAAATGACGGCTCCCGTGAGCCTCTTGCTGACGAGCACTGGCGATGCACCTGTGTGCCTACTGAGTGGTACAAAAACCTGTGAAGACGTTTGGCGGCATTTCAAGCAACCCCTTCAGTTACATACGCTCTCTGCTGATGACGGCCGAAAGCAAGAAACACGTGTCCAGAGATACGGCACTCGCTGCACCTACCTTAGGTGAAAGACTTTCTACAGCGATACGGCACTTGCTGCACCTACTAAGGGTGAATAATTTTTTGAAAAATTCTTGCTATTTATATTTAATTGACTGCATTTACTATGATGCCTTGGGGCTATTTTCCGCTTGAATGCAATGCAGTGTGCTCCCTTTTTCTTTTTGGATGTCTAAATGACGGCTCCCGTGAGCCTCTTGCTGACGAGCACTGGCGATGCACCTGTGTGCCTACTGAGTGGTACAAAAACCTGTGAAGAAGTTTGGCGGCATTTCAAGCGACCCCTTCAGTTACATACGCTCTCTGCTGATGACGGCCGAAAGCCAGAAACACGTGGCCAGAGATACGGCACTCGCTGCTCCTACCTTAGGTGAAAGACTTTCTACAGCGATACGGCACTTGCTGCACCTAGTAAGGGTGAATAATTTTTTGAAAAATTCTTGCTATTTATATTTAAATGACTGCATTTACTATGATGCCTTGGGGCTATTTTCCGCTTGAATGCAAGGCAGTGTGCTCCCTTTTTCTTTTTGGATGTCTAAATGACGGCTCCCGTGAGCCTCTTGCTGACGAGCACTGGCGATGCACCTGTGTGCCTACTGAGTGGTACAAAAACCTGTGAAGACGTTTGGCGGCATTTCAAGCGACCCCTTCAGTTACATACGCTCTCTGCTGATGACGGCCGAAAGCCAGAAACACGTGTCCAGAGATACGGCACTCGCTGCACCTACCTTAGGTGAAAGACTTTCTACAGCGATACGGCACTTGCTGCACCTACTAAGGGTGAATAATTTTTTTTTTAATTCTTGCTATTTATATTTAAATGACTGCATTTACTATGATGCCTTGGGGCTATTTTCCGCTTGAATGCAAGGCAGTGTGCTCCCTTTTTCTTTCTGGATGTCTAAATGACGGCTCCCGTGAGCCTCTTGCTGACGAGCACTGGCGATGCACCTGTGTGCCTACTGAGTGGTACAAAAACCTGTGAAGACGTTTGGCGGCATTTCAAGCGACCCCTTCAGTTACATACGCTCTCTGCTGATGACGGCTGAAAGCCAGAAACACGTGTCCAGAGATACGGCACTCGCTGCACCTACCTTAGGTGAAAGACTTTCTACAGCGATACGGCACTTGCTGCACCTACTAAGGGTGAATAATTTTTTTTAAAATTCTTGCTATTTATATTTAAATGACTGCATTTGCTATGATGCCTTGGGGCTTTTTCCGCTTGAATGCAAGGCAGTGTGCTCCCTTTTTCTTTTTGGATGTCTAAATGACGGCTCCCGTGAGCCTCTTGCTGACGAGCACTGGCGATGCACCTGTGTGCCTACTGAGTGGTACAAAAACCTGTGAAGACGTTTGGCGGCATTTCAAGCAACCCCTTCAGTTACATACGCTCTCTGCTGATGACGGCCGAAAGCAAGAAACACGTGTCCAGAGATACGGCACTCGCTGCACCTACCTTAGGTGAAAGACTTTCTACAGCGATACGGCACTTGCTGCACCTACTAAGGGTGAATAATTTTTTGAAAAATTCTTGCTATTTATATTTAATTGACTGCATTTACTATGATGCCTTGGGGCTATTTTCCGCTTGAATGCAATGCAGTGTGCTCCCTTTTTCTTTTTGGATGTCTAAATGACGGCTCCCGTGAGCCTCTTGCTGACGAGCACTGGCGATGCACCTGTGTGCCTACTGAGTGGTACAAAAACCTGTGAAGAAGTTTGGCGGCATTTCAAGCGACCCCTTCAGTTACATACGCTCTCTGCTGATGACGGCCGAAAGCCAGAAACACGTGGCCAGAGATACGGCACTCGCTGCTCCTACCTTAGGTGAAAGACTTTCTACAGCGATACGGCACTTGCTGCACCTAGTAAGGGTGAATAATTTTTTGAAAAATTCTTGCTATTTATATTTAAATGACTGCATTTACTATGATGCCTTGGGGCTATTTTCCGCTTGAATGCAAGGCAGTGTGCTCCCTTTTTCTTTTTGGATGTCTAAATGACGGCTCCCGTGAGCCTCTTGCTGACGAGCACTGGCGATGCACCTGTGTGCCTACTGAGTGGTACAAAAACCTGTGAAGACGTTTGGCGGCATTTCAAGCGACCCCTTCAGTTACATACGCTCTCTGCTGATGACGGCCGAAAGCCAGAAACACGTGTCCAGAGATACGGCACTCGCTGCACCTACCTTAGGTGAAAGACTTTCTACAGCGATACGGCACTTGCTGCACCTACTAAGGGTGAATAATTTTTTTTTTAATTCTTGCTATTTATATTTAAATGACTGCATTTACTATGATGCCTTGGGGCTATTTTCCGCTTGAATGCAAGGCAGTGTGCTCCCTTTTTCTTTCTGGATGTCTAAATGACGGCTCCCGTGAGCCTCTTGCTGACGAGCACTGGCGATGCACCTGTGTGCCTACTGAGTGGTACAAAAACCTGTGAAGACGTTTGGCGGCATTTCAAGCGACCCCTTCAGTTACATACGCTCTCTGCTGATGACGGCTGAAAGCCAGAAACACGTGTCCAGAGATACGGCACTCGCTGCACCTACCTTAGGTGAAAGACTTTCTACAGCGATACGGCACTTGCTGCACCTACGAAGGGTGAATACGTTTTTGAAAAATTCTTGCTATTTATATTTAAATGACTGCATTTACTATGATGCCTTGGGGCTATTTTCCGCTTGAATGCAAGGCAGTGTGCTCCCTTTTTCTTTTTGGATGTCTAAATGACGGCTCCCGTGAGCCTCTTGCTGACGAGCACTGGCGATGCACCTGTGTGCCTACTGAGTGGTACAAAAACCTGTGAAGACGTTTGGCGGCATTTCAAGCAACCCCTTCAGTTACATACGCTCTCTGCTGATGACGGCCGAAAGCCAGAAACACGTGTCCAGAGATACGGCACTCGCTGCACCTACCTTAGGTGAAAGACTTTCTACAGCGATACGGCACTTGCTGCACCTACTAAGGGTGAATAATTTTTTTTAAAATTCTTGCTATTTATATTTAAATGACTGCATTTGCTATGATGCCTTGGGGCTTTTTCCGCTTGAATGCAAGGCAGTGTGCTCCCTTTTTCTTTTTGGATGTCTAAATGACGGCTCCCGTGAGCCTCTTGCTGACGAGCACTGGCGATGCACCTGTGTGCCTACTGAGTGGTACAAAAACCTGTGAAGACGTTTGGCGGCATTTCAAGCAACCCCTTCAGTTACATACGCTCTCTGCTGATGACGGCCGAAAGCAAGAAACACGTGTCCAGAGATACGGCACTCGCTGCACCTACCTTAGGTGAAAGACTTTCTACAGCGATACGGCACTTGCTGCACCTACTAAGGGTGAATAATTTTTTGAAAAATTCTTGCTATTTATATTTAATTGACTGCATTTACTATGATGCCTTGGGGCTATTTTCCGCTTGAATGCAATGCAGTGTGCTCCCTTTTTCTTTTTGGATGTCTAAATGACGGCTCCCGTGAGCCTCTTGCTGACGAGCACTGGCGATGCACCTGTGTGCCTACTGAGTGGTACAAAAACCTGTGAAGAAGTTTGGCGGCATTTCAAGCGACCCCTTCAGTTACATACGCTCTCTGCTGATGACGGCCGAAAGCCAGAAACACGTGTCCAGAGATACGGCACTCGCTGCACCTACCTTAGGTGAAAGACTTTCTACAGCGATACGGCACTTGCTGCACCTACTAAGGGTGAATAATTTTTTGAAAAATTCTTGCTATTTATATTTAAATGACTGCATTTACTATAATGCCTTGGGGCTATTTTCCGCTTGAATGCAAGGCAGTGTGCTCCCTTTTTCTTTTTGGATTTCTAAATGACGGCTCCCGTGAGCCTCTTGCTGACGAGCACTGGCGATGCACCTGTGTGCCTACTGAGTGGTACAAAAACCTGTGAAGACGTTTGGTGGCATTTCAAGCAACCCCTTCAGTTACATACGCTCTCTGCTGATGACGGCCGAAAGCCAGAAACACGTGTCCAGAGATACGGCACTCGCTGCACCTACCTTAGGTGAAAGACTTTCTACAGCGATACGGCACTTGCTGCACCTACTAAGGGTGAATAATTTTTTGAAAAATTCTTGCTATTTATATTTAAATGACTGCATTTACTATGATGCCTTGGGGCTTTTTCCGCTTGAATGTAAGGCAGTGTGCTCCCTTTTTCTTTTTGGATGTCTAAATGACGGCTCCCGTGAGCCTCTTGCTGACGAGCACTGGCGATGCACCTGTGTGCCTACGGAGTGGTTCAAAAACCTGTGAAGATGTTTGGCGGCATTTCAAGCGACCCCTTCAGTTACATACGCTCTCTGCTGATGACGGCCGAAAGCCAGAAACACATGTCCAGAGATACGGCACTCGCTGCACCTACCTTAGGTGAAAGACTTTCTACAGCGATACGGCACTTGCTGCACCTACTAAGGGTGAATACATTTTTGAAAAATTCTTGCTATTTATATTTAAATGACTGCATTTACTATGATGCCTTGGGGCTATTTTCCGCTTGAATGCAAGGCAGTGTGCTCCCTTTTTCTTTTTGGATGTCTAAATGACGGCTCCCGTGAGCCTCTTGCTGACGAGCACTGGCGATGCACCTGTGTGCCTACTGAGTGGTACAAAAACCTGTGAAGACGTTTGGCGGCATTTCAAGCGACCCCTTCAGTTACATACGCTCTCTGCTGATGACGGCCGAAGCCAGAAACACGTGTCCAGAGATACGGCACTCGCTGCACCTACCTTAGGTGAAAGACTTTCTACAGCGATACAGCACTTGCTGCACCTACTAATGGTGAATAATTTTTTGAAAAATTCTTGCTATTTATATTTAAATGACTGCATTTACTATGATGCCTTGGGGCTATTTTCCGCTTGAATGCAAGGCAGTGTGCTCCCTTTTTCTTTTTGGATGTCTAAATGACGGCTCCCGTGAGCCTCTTGCTGACGAGCACTGGCGATGCACCTGTGTGCCTACTGAGTGGTACAAAAACCTGTGAAGACGTTTGGCGGCATTTCAAGCGACCCCTTCAGTTACATACGCTCTCTGCTGATGACGGCCGAAAGCCAGAAACACGTGGCCAGAGATACGGCACTCGCTGCTCCTACCTTAGGTGAAAGACTTTCTACAGCGATACGGCACTTGCTGCACCTACTAAGGGTGAATAATTTTTTGAAAAATTCTTGCTATTTATATTTAAATGACTGCATTTACTATGATGCCTTGGGGCTATTTTCCGCTTGAATGCAAGGCAGTGTGCTCCCTTTTTCTTTTTGGATGTCTAAATGACGGCTCCCGTGAGCCTCTTGCTGACGAGCACTGGCGATGCACCTGTGTGCCTACTGAGTGGTACAAAAACCTGTGAAGACGTTTGGCGGCATTTCAAGCGACCCCTTCAGTTACATACGCTCTCTGCTGATGACGGCCGAAAGCCAGAAACACGTGTCCAGAGATACGGCACTCGCTGCAGCTACCTTAGGTGAAAGACTTTCTACAGCGATACGGCACTTGCTGCACCTACTAAGGGTGAATAATTTTTTTTAAAATTCTTGCTATTTATATTTAAATGACTGCATTTACTATGATGCCTTGGGGCTATTTTCCGCTTGAATGCAAGGCAGTGTGCTCCCTTTTTCTTTCTGGATGTGTAAATGACGGCTCCCGTGAGCCTCTTGCTGACGAGCACTGGCGATGCACCTGTGTGCCTACTGAGTGGTACAAAAACCTGTGAAGACGTTTGGCGGCATTTCAAGCAACCCCTTCAGTTACATACACTCTCTGCTGATGACGGCCGAAAGCCAGAAACACGTGTCCAGAGATACGGCACTCGCTGCACCTACCTTAGGTGAAAGACTTTCTACAGCGATACGGCACTTGCTGCACCTACTAAGGGTGAATAATTTTTTGAAAAATGTTGGCTATTTATATTTAAATGACTGCATTTACTATGATGCCTTGGGGCTATTTTCCGCTTGAATGCAAGGCAGTGTGCTCCCTTTTCTTTTAGGATTTCTAAATGACGGCTCCCGTGAGCCTCTTGCTGACGAGCACTGGCGATGCACCTGTGTGCCTACTGAGTGGTACAAAAACCTGTGAAGACGTTTGGCGGCATTTCAAGCAACCCCTTGAGTTACATACGCTCTCTGCTGATGACGGCCGAAAGCCAGAAACACGTGTCCAGAGATACGGCACTCGCTGCACCTACCTTAGGTGCAAGACTTTCTACAGCGATACGGCACTTGCTGCACCTACTAAGGGTGAATAATTTTTTGAAAAATTCTTGCTATTTATATTTAAATGACTGCATTTACTATGATGCCTTGGGGCTATTTTCCACTTGAATGCAAGGCAGTGTGCTCCCTTTTTCTTTTTGGATGTCTAAATGACAGCTACCGTGAGCCTCTTGCTGACGAGCACTGGCGATCCCCCTGTGTGCCTACTGAGTGGTACAAAAACCTGTGAAGACGTTTGGCGGCATTTCAAGCGACCCCTTCAGTTACATACGCTCTCTGCTGATGACGGCCGAAAGCCAGAAACACGTGTCCAGAGATACGGCACTCGCTGCACCTACCTTAGGTGAAAGACTTTCTACAGCGATACGGCACTTGCTGCAACCAATAAGGGTGAATAATTTTTTGAAAAATTCTTGCTATTTATATTTAAATGACTGCATTTACTATGATGCCTTGGGGCTATTTTCCGCTTGAATGCAAGGCAGTGTGCTCCCTTTTTCTTTTTGGATGTCTAAATGACGGCTCCCGTGAGCCTCTTTCTGACGAGCACTGGCGATGCACCTGTGTGCCTACTCAGTGTTCCAAAAACCTGTGAAGACGTTTGGCGGCATTTCAAGCGACCCCTTCAGTTACATACGCTCTCTGCTGATGACGGCCGAAAGCCAGAAACACGTGTCCAGAGATACGGCACTCGCTGCACCTACCTTAGGTGAAAGAATTTCTACAGCGATACGGCACTTGCTGCACCTACTAAGGGTGAATAATTTTTTGAAAAATTATTGCTATTTATATTTAAATGACTGCATTTACTATGATGCCTTGGGGCTATTTTCCGCTTGAATGAAAGGCAGTGTGCTCCCTTTTTCTTTTTGGATGTCTAAATGACGGCTCCCGTGAGCCTCTTGCTGACGAGCACTGGCGATGCACCTGTGTGCCTACTGAGTGGTACAAAAACCTGTGAAGACGTTTGGCGGCATTTCAAGCGACCCCTTCAGTTACATACGCTCTCTGCTGATGACGGCCGAAAGCCAGAAACACGTGTCCAGAGATACGGCACTCGCTGCACCTACCTTAGGTGACGGCTTTCTACAGCGATACGGCACTTGCTGCACCTACTAAGGGTGAATAATTTTTTGAAAAATTCTTGCTATTTATATTTAAATGACTGCATTTACTATGATGCCTTGGGGCTTTTTCCACTTGAATGCAAGGCAGTGTGCTCCCTTTTTCTTTTTGGATGTCTAAATGACGGCTCCCGTGAGCCTCTTGCTGACGAGCACTGGCGATGCACCTGTGTGCCTACTGAGTGGTACAAAAACCTGTGAAGATGTTTGGCGGCATTTCAAGCGACCCCTTCAGTTACATACACTCTCTGCTGATGACGGCCGAAAGCCAGAAACACGTGTCCAGAGATACGGCACTCGCTGCACCTACCTTAGGTGAAAGACTTTCTACAGCGATACGGCACTTGCTGCACCTAGTAAGGGTGAATAATTTTTTGAAAAATTCTTGCTATTTATATTTAAATGACTGCATTTACTATGATGCCTTGGGGCTATTTTCCGCTTGAATGCAAGGCAGTGTGCTCCCTTTTTCTTTTTGGATGTCTAAATGACGGCTCCCGTGAGCCTCTTGCTGACGAGCACTGGCGATGCACCTGTGTGCCTACTGAGTGGTACAAAAACCTGTGAAGACGTTTGGCGGCATTTCAAGCAACCCCTTCAGTTACATACGCTCTCTGCTGATGACGGCCGAAAGCCAGAAACACGTGTCCAGAGATACGGCACTCGCTGCACCTACCTTAGGTGACGGCTTTCTACAGCGATACGGCACTTGCTGCACCTACTAAGGGTGAATAATTTTTTGAAAAATTCTTGCTATTTATATTTAAATGACTGCATTTACTATGATGCCTTGGGGCTTTTTCCACTTGAATGCAAGGCAGTGTGCTCCCTTTTTCTTTTTGGATGTCTAAATGACGGCTCCCATGAGCCTCTTGCTGACGAGCACTGGCGATGCACCTGTGTGCCTACTGAGTGGTACAAAAACCTGTGAAGATGTTTGGCGGCATTTCAAGCGACCCCTTCAGTTACATACACTCTCTGCTGATGACGGCCGAAAGCCAGAAACACGTGTCCAGAGATACGGCACTCGCTGCACCTACCTTAGGTGAAAGACTTTCTACAGCGATACGGCACTTGCTGCACCTAGTAAGGGTGAATAATTTTTTGAAAAATTCTTGCTATTTATATTTAAATAACTGCATTTACTATGATGCCTTGGGGCTAGTTTCCGCTTGAATGCAAGGCAGTGTGCTCCCTTTTTCTTTTTGGATGTCTAAATGACGGCTCCCGTGAGCCTCTTGCTGACGAGCACTGGCGATGCACCTGTGTGCCTACTGAGTGGTACAAAAACCTGTGAAGACGTTTGGCGGCATTTCAAGCGACCCCTTCAGTTACATACGCTCTCTGCTGATGACGGCCGAAAGCCAGAAACACGTGTCCAGAGATACAGCACTCGCTGCACCTACCTTAGGTGAAAGACTTTCTACAGCGATATAGCACTTGCTGCACCTACTAAGGGTGAATAATTTTTTGAAAAATTCTTGCTATTTATATTTAAATGACTGCATTTACTATGATGCCTTGGGGCTATTTTCCGCTTGAATGCAAGGCAGTGTGCTCCCTTTTTCTTTTTGGATGTCTAAATGACAGCTCCCTTGAGCCTCTTGCTGACGAGCACTGGCGACGCACCTGTGTGCCTACTGAGTGGTACAAAAAACCTGTGAAGACGTTTGGCAGCATTTCAAGCGACCCCTTCAGTTACATACGCTCTCTGCTGATGACGGCCGAAAGCCAGAAACACATGTCCAGAGATACGGCACTCGCTGCACCTACCTTAGGTGAAAGACTTTCTACAGCGATACTACTCTTGCTGCAACTACTAAGGGTGAATAATTTGTTGAAAAATTCTTGCTATTAATATTTAAATGACTGCATTTACTATGATGCCTTGGGGCTATTTTCCGCTTGAATGCAAGGCAGTGTGCTCCCTTTTTCTTTTTGGATGTCTAAATGACGGCTCCCGTGAGCCTCTTGCTGACGAGCACTGGCGATGCACCTGTGTGCCTACTGAGTGGTTCTAAAACCTGTGAAGACGTTTGGCGGCATTTCAAGCGACCCCTTCAGTTACATACGCTCTCTGCTGATGACGGCCGAAAGCCAGAAACACGTGTCCAGAGATACGGCACTCGCTGCACCTACCTTAGGTGAAAGACTTTCTACAGCGATACGGCACTTGCTGCACCTACTAAGGGTGAATAATTTTTTGAAAAATTCTTGCTATTTATATTTAAATGACTGCATTTACTATGATGCCTTGGGGCTATTTTCCGCTTGAATGCAAGGCAGTGTGCTCCCTTTTTCTTTTTGGATGTCTAAATGACGGCTCCCGTGAGCCTCTTGCTGACGAGCACTGGCGATGCACCTGTGTGCCTACTGAGTGGTACAAAAACCTGTGAAGACGTTTGGCGGCATTTCAAGCGACCCCTTCAGTTACATACGCTCTCTGCTGATGACGGGCGAAAGCCAGAAACACGTGACCAGAGATACGGTACTCGCTGCACCTACCTTAGGTGAAAGAATTTCTACAGCGATACGGCACTTGCTGCACCTACTAAGGTTGAATAATTTTTTGAAAAATTCTTGCTATTTATATTTAAATGACTGCATTTACTATGATGCCTTGGGGCTATTTTCCGCTTGAATGCAAGGCAGTGTGCTCCCTTTTTCTTTTGGATGTCTAAATGACGGCTCCTGTGAGCCTCTTGCTGACGAGCACTGGCGAGGCACCTGTGTGCCTACTGAGTGGTACAAAAAGCTGTGAAGACGTTTGGCGGCATTTCAAGCGACCCCTTCAGTTACATACGCTCTCTGCTGATGACGGCCGAAAGCCAGAAACACGTGTCCAGAGATACGGCACTCGCTGCACCTACCTTAGGTGAAAGACTTTCTACAGCGATACAGCACTTGCTGCACCTACTAAGGGTGAATCATTTTTTGAAAAATTCTTGCTATTTATATTTAAATGACTGCATTTACTATGATGCCTTGGGGCTATTTTCCACTTGAATGCAAGGCAGTGTGCTCCCTTTTTATTTTTGGATGTCTAAATGACAGCTCCCGTGAGCCTCTTTCTGACGAGCACTGGCGATGCACCTGTGTGCCTACTGAGTGGTACAAAAACCTGTGAAGACGTTTTGCGGCATTTCAAGCGACCCCTTCAGTTACATACGCTCTCGGCTGAAGACGGCCGAAAGCCAGAAACACGTGTCCAGAGATACGGCACTCGCTGCACCTACCTTAGGTGAAAGACTTTCTACAGCGATACGGCACTTGCTGCACCTACTAAGGGTGAATAATTTTTTGAAAAATTCTTGCTATTTATATTTAAATGACTGCATTTACTATGATGCCTTGGGGCTTTTTCCGCTTGAATGCAAGGCAGTGTGCTCCCTTTTTCTTTTTGGATGTCTAAATGACGGCTCCCGTGAGCCTCTTGCTGACGAGCACTGGCGATGCACCTGTGTGCCTACTTAGTGGTACAAAAACCTGTGAAGACGTTTGGCGGCATTTCAAGCGACCCCTTCAGTTACATACGCTCTCTGCTGATGACGGCCGAAAGCCAGAAACACGTGTCCAGAGATACGGCACTCGCTGCACCTACCTTAGGTGAAAGACTTTCTACAGCGATACGCACTTGCTGCACCTACTAAGGGTGAATAATTTTTTGAAAAATTCTTGCTATTTATATTTAAATGACTGCATTTACTATGATGCCTTGGGGCTATTTTCCGCTTGAATGCAAGGCAGTGTGCTCCCTTTTTCTTTTTGGATTTCTAAATGACGGCTCCCGTGAGCCTCTTGCTAACGAGCACTGGCGATGCACCTGTGTGCCTACTGAGTGGTACAAAAACCTGTGAAGACGTTTGGCGGCATTTCAAGCAACCCCTTCAGTTACATACGCTCTCTGCTGATGACGGCCGAAAGCCAGAAACACGTGTCCAGAGATAAGGCACTCGCTGCACCTACCTTAGGTGAAAGACTTTCTACAGCGATACGGCACTTGCTGCACCTACTAAGGGTGAATAATTTTTTGAAAAATTCTTGCTATTTATATTTAAATGACTGCATTTACTATGATGCCTTGGGGCTTTTTCCACTTGAATGCAAGGCAGTGTGCTCCCTTTTTCTTTTTGGATGTCTAAATGACGGCTCCCGTGAGCCTCTTGCTGACAAGCACTGGCGATGCACCTGTGTGCCTACGGAGTGGTTCAAAAACCTGTGAAGACGTTTGGTGGCATTTCAAGCGACCCCTTCAGTTACATACGCTCTCTGCTGATGACGGCCGAAAGCCAGAAACACGTGTCCAGAGATACGGCACTCGCTGCACCTACCTTAGGTGAAAGACTTTCTACAGCGATACGGCACTTGCTGCACCTACTAAGGGTGAAGAATTTTTGGAAAAATTCTTGCTATTTATATTTAAATGACTGCATTTACTATGATGCCTTGGGGCTATTTTCCACTTGAATGCAAGGCAGTGTGCTCCCTTTTTCTTTTTGGATGTCTAAATGACGGCTCCCGTGAGCCTCTTGCTGACGAGCACTGGCGATGCACCTGTGTGCCTACTAAGTGGTACAAAAACCTGTGAAGACGTTTGGCGGCATTTCAAGCGACCCCTTCAGTTACATACGCTCTCTGCTGATGACGGCCGAAAGCTAGAAACACGTGTCCAGAGATACGGCACTCGCTGCACCTACCTTAGGTGAAAGACTTTCTACAGCGATACAGCACTTGCTGCACCTACTAAGGGTGAATAATTTTTTGAAAAATTCTTGCTATTTATATTTAAATGACTGCATTTACTATGATGCCTTGGGGCTATTTTCCGCTTGAATGCAAGGCAGTGTGCTCCCTTTTTCTTTTTGGTTGTCTAAATGACAGCTCCCGTGAGCCTCTTGCTGACGAGCACTGGCGATGCACCTGTGTGCCTACTGAGTGGTACAAAAACCTGTGAAGACGTTTGGCGGCATTTCAAGCGACCCTTTCAGTTACATACGCTCTCTGCTGATGACGGCCGAAAGCCAGAAACACGTGTCCAGAGATACGGCACTCGCTGCACCTACCTTAGGTGAAAGACTTTCTACAGCGATACGGCACTTGCTGCACCTAGTAAGGGTGAATAATTTTTTGAAAAATTCTTGCTATTTATATTTAAATGACTGCATTTACTATGATGCCTTGGGGCTATTTTCCGCTTGAATGCAAGGCAGTGTGCTCCCTTTTTCTTTTTGGATGTCTAAATGACGGCTCCCGTGAGCCTCTTGCTGACGAGCACTGACGATGCACCTGTGTGCCTACTGAGTGGTACAAAAAAAATCTGTGAAGACGTTTGGCGGCATTTCAAGCGACCCCTTCAGTTACATACGCTCTCTGCTGATGACGGCCGAAAGCCAGAAACACGTGTCCAGAGATACGGCACTCGCTGCACCTACCTTAGGTGAAAGACTTTCTACAGCGATACGGCACTTGCTGCACCTACTAAGGGTGAAGAATTTTTTGGAAAATTCTTGCTATTTATATTTAAATGACTGCATTTACTATGATGCCTTGGGGCTATTTTCCGCTTGAATGCAAGGCAGTGTGCTCCCTTTTTCTTTTTGGATGTCTAAATGACGGCTCCCGTGAGCCTCTTGCTGACGAGCACTGGCGATGCACCTGTGTGCCTACTGAGTGGTACAAAAACCTGTGAAGACGTTTGGCGGCATTTCAAGCGACCCCTTCAGTTACATACGCTCTCTGCTGATGACGGGCGAAAGCCAGAAACACGTGTCCAGAGATACGGCACTCGCTGCACCTACCTTAGGTGAAAGACTTTCTACAGCGATACGGCACTTGCTGCACCTACTAAGGGTGAATAATTTTTTGAAAAATTCTTGCTATTTATATTTAAATGACTGCATTTACTATGATGCCTTGGGGCTATTTTCCGCTTGAATGCAAGGCAGTGTGCTCCCTTTTTCTTTTTGGATGTCTAAATGACGGCTCCCGTGAGCCTCTTTCTGACGAGCACTGGTGATGCACCTGTGTGCCTACTGAGTGGTACAAAAACCTGTGAAGACGTTTGGCGGCATTTCAAGCGACCCCTTCAGTTACATACGCTCTCTGCTGATGACGGCCGAAAGCCAGAAACACGTGTCCAGAGATACGGCACTCGCTGCACCTATCTTAGGTGAAAGACTTTCTACAGCGATACGGCACTTGCTGCACCTACTAAGGGTGAAGAATTTTTTGAAAAATTCTTGCTATTTATATTTAAATGACTGCATTTACTATGATGCCTTGGGGCTATTTTCCGCTTGAATGCAAGGCAGTGTGCTCCCTTTTTCTTTTTGGATGTCTAAATGACGGCTCCCGTGAGCCTCTTGCTGACGAGCACTGGCGATGCACCTGTGTGCCTACTGAGTGGTACAAAAACCTGTGAAGACGTTTGGCGGCATTTCAAGCGACCCCTTCAGTTACATACGCTCTCTGCTGATGACGGCCGAAAGCCAGAAACACGTGTCCAGAGATACGGCACTCGCTGCACCTACCTTAGGTGAAAGACTTTCTACAGCGATACGGCACTTGCTGCACCTACTAAGGGTGAATAATTTTTTTTAAAATTCTTGCTATTTATATTTAAACGACTGCATTTACTATGATGCCTTGGGGCTATTTTCCGCTTGAATGCAAGGCAGTGTGCTCCCTTTTTCTTTTTGGATGTCTAAATGACGGCTCCCGTGAGCCTCTTGCTGACGAGCACTGGCGATGCACCTGTGTGCCTACTGAGTGGTACAAAAACCTGTGAAGACGTTTGGCGGCATTTCAAGCGACCCCTTCAGTTACATACGCTCTCTGCTGATGACGGCCGAAAGCCAGAAACACTTGTCCAGAGATACGGCACTCACTGCACCTACCTTAGGTGAAAGAATTTCTACAGCGATACGGCACTTGCTGCACCTACTAAGGGTGAATAATTTTTTGAAAAATTCTTGCTATTTATATTTAAATGACTGCATTTACTATGATGCCTTGGGGCTATTTTCCGCTTGAATGCAAGGCAGTGTGCTCCCTTTTTCTTTTTGGATGTCTAAATGATGGCTCCCGTGAGCCTCTTGCTGACGAGCACTGGCGATGCACCTGTGTGCCTACTGAGTGGTACAAAAACCTGTGAAGACGTTTTGCAGCATTTCAAGCGACCCCTTCAGTTACATACGCTCTCGGCTGATGACGGCCGAAAACCAGAAACACGTGTCCAGAGATACGGCACTCGCTGCACCTACCTTAGGTGAAAGACTTTCTACAGCGATACGGCACTTGCTGCACCTACTAAGGGTGAATAATTTTTTGAAAAATTCTTGCTATTTATATTTAAATGACTGCATTTACTATGATGCCTTGGGGCTTTTTCTGCTTGAATGCAAGGCAGTGTGCTCCCTTTTTCTTTTTGGATGTCTAAATGACGGCTCCCGTGAGCCTCTTGCTGACGAGCACTGGCGATGCACCTGTGTGCCTACTGAGTGGTACAAAAACCTGTGAAGACGTTTGGCGGCATTTCAAGCGACCCCTTCAGTTACATACGCTCTCTGCTGATGACGGCCGAAAGCCAGAAACACGTGTCCAGAGATACGGCACTCGCTGCACCTACCTTAGGTGAAAGACTTTCTACAGCGATACGCACTTGCTGCACCTACTAAGGGTGAATAATTTTTTGAAAAATTCTTGCTATTTATATTTAAATGACTGCATTTACTATGATGCCTTGGGGCTATTTTCCGCTTGAATGCAAGGCAGTGTGCTCCCTTTTTCTTTTTGGATTTCTAAATGACGGCTCCCGTGAGCCTCTTGCTAACGAGCACTGGCGATGCACCTGTGTGCCTACTGAGTGGCACAAAAACCTGTGAAGATGTTTGGCGGCATTTCAAGCAACCCCTTCAGTTACATACGCTCTCTGCTGATGACGGCCGAAAGCCAGAAACACGTGTCCAGAGATACGGCACTCGCTGCACCTACCTTAGGTGAAAGACTTTCTACAGCGATACGGCACTTGCTGCACCTACTAAGGGTGAATAATTTTTTGAAAAATTCTTGCTATTTATATTTAAATGACTGCATTTACTATGATGCCTTGGGGCTTTTTCCGCTTGAATGTAAGGCAGTGTGCTCCCTTTTTCTTTTTGGATGTCTAAATGACGGCTCCCGTGAGCCTCTTGCTGACGAGCACTGGCGATGCACCTGTGTGCCTACGGAGTGGTTCAAAAACCTGTGAAGATGTTTGGCGGCATTTCAAGCGACCCCTTCAGTTACATACGCTCTCTGCTGATGACGGCCGAAAGCCAGAAACACATGTCCAGAGATACGGCACTCGCTGCACCTACCTTAGGTGAAAGACTTTCTACAGCGATACGGCACTTGCTGCACCTACTAAGGGTGAATAATTTTTTGAAAAATTCTTGCTATTTATATTTAAATGACTGCATTTACTATGATGCCTTGGGGCTATTTTCCGCTTGAATGCAAGGCAGTGTGCTCCCTTTTTCTTTTTGGATGTCTAAATGACGGCTCCCGTGAGCCTCTTGCTGACGAGCACTGGCGATGCACCTGTGTGCCTACTGAGTGGTACAAAAACCTGTGAAGACGTTTGGCGGCATTTCAAGCGACCCCTTCAGTTACATACGCTCTCTGCTGATGACGGCCGAAGCCAGAAACACGTGTCCAGAGATACGGCACTCGCTGCACCTACCTTAGGTGAAAGACTTTCTACAGCGATACGGCACTTGCTGCACCTACTAATGGTGAATAATTTTTTGAAAAATTCTTGCTAATTATATTTAAATGACTGCATTTACTATGATGCCTTGGGGCTATTTTCCGCTTGAATGCAAGGCAGTGTGCTCCCTTTTTCTTTTTGGATGTCTAAATGACGGCTCCCGTGAGCCTCTTGCTGACGAGCACTGGCGATGCACCTGTGTGCCTACTGAGTGGTACAAAAACCTGTGAAGACGTTTGGCGGCATTTCAAGCGACCCCTTCAGTTACATACGCTCTCTGCTGATGACGGCCGAAAGCCAGAAACACGTGGCCAGAGATACGGCACTCGCTGCTCCTACCTTAGGTGAAAGACTTTCTACAGCGATACGGCACTTGCTGCACCTAGTAAGGGTGAATAATTTTTTGAAAAATTCTTGCTATTTATATTTAAATGACTGCATTTACTATGATGCCTTGGGGCTATTTTCCGCTTGAATGCAAGGCAGTGTGCTCCCTTTTTCTTTTTGGATGTCTAAATGACGGCTCCCGTGAGCCTCTTGCTGACGAGCACTGGCGATGCACCTGTGTGCCTACTGAGTGGTACAAAAACCTGTGAAGACGTTTGGCGGCATTTCAAGCGACCCCTTCAGTTACATACGCTCTCTGCTGATGACGGCCGAAAGCCAGAAACACGTGTCCAGAGATACGGCACTCGCTGCACCTACCTTAGGTGAAAGACTTTCTACAGCGATACGGCACTTGCTGCACCTACTAAGGGTGAATAATTTTTTTTTAAATTCTTGCTATTTATATTTAAATGACAGCATTTACTATGATGCCTTGGGGCTATTTTCCGCTTGAATGCAAGGCAGTGTGCTCCCTTTTTCTTTCTGGATGTCTAAATGACGGCTCCCGTGAGCCTCTTGCTGACGAGCACTGGCGATGCACCTGTGTGCCTACTGAGTGGTACAAAAACCTGTGAAGACGTTTGGCGGCATTTCAAGCGACCCCTTCAGTTACATACGCTCTCTGCTGATGACGGCTGAAAGCCAGAAACACGTGTCCAGAGATACGGCACTCGCTGCACCTACCTTAGGTGAAAGACTTTCTACAGCGATACGGCACTTGCTGCACCTACGAAGGGTGAATACGTTTTTGAAAAATTCTTGCTATTTATATTTAAATGACTGCATTTACTATGATGCCTTGGGGCTATTTTCCGCTTGAATGCAAGGCAGTGTGCTCCCTTTTTCTTTTTGGATGTCTAAATGACGGCTCCCGTGAGCCTCTTGCTGACGACCACTGGCGATGCACCTGTGTGCCTACTGAGTGGTACAAAAACCTGTGAAGACGTTTGGCGGCATTTCAAGCGACCCCTTCAGTTACATACGCTCTCTGCTGATGACGGACGAAAGCCAGAAACACGTGTCCAGAGATACGGCACTCGCTGCACCTACCTTAGGTGAAAGACTTTCTACAGTGATACAGCACTTGCTGCACCTACTAAGGGTGAATAATTTTTTGAAAAATTCTTGCTATTTATATTTAAATGACTGCATTTACTATGATGCCTTGGGGCTATTTTCCGCTTGAATGCAAGGCAGTGTGCTCCCTTTTTCTTTTTGGATGTCTAAATGACGGCTCCCGTGAGCCTCTTGCTGACGAGCACTGGCGATGCACCTGTGTGCCTACTGAGTGGTACAAAAACCTGTGAAGACGTTTGGCGGCATTTCAAGCGACCCCTTCAGTTACATACGCTCTCTGCTGATGACGGCCGAAGCCAGAAACACGTGTCCAGAGATACGGCACTCGCTGCACCTACCTTAGGTGAAAGACTTTCTACAGCGATACGGCACTTGCTGCACCTACTAATGGTGAATAATTTTTTGAAAAATTCTTGCTATTTATATTTAAATGACTGCATTTACTATGATGCCTTGGGGCTATTTTCCGCTTGAATGCAAGGCAGTGTGCTCCCTTTTTCTTTTTGGATGTCTAAATGACGGCTCCCGTGAGCCTCTTGCTGACGAGCACTGGCGATGCACCTGTGTGCCTACTGAGTGGTACAAAAACCTGTGAAGACGTTTGGCGGCATTTCAAGCGACCCCTTCAGTTACATACGCTCTCTGCTGATGACGGCCGAAAGCCAGAAACACGTGTCCAGAGATACGGCACTCGCTGCACCTACCTTAGGTGAAAGACTTTCTACAGCGATACAGCACTTGCTGCACCTACTAAGGGTGAATAATTTTTTGAAAAATTCTTGCTATTTATATTTAAATGACTGCATTTACTATGATGCCTTGGGGCTATTTTCCGCTTGAATGCAAGGCAGTGTGCTCCCTTTTTCTTTTTGGATGTCATAAATGACGGCTCCCGTGAGCCTCTTGCTGACGAGCACTGGCGATGCACCTGTGTGCCTACTGAGTGGTACAAAAGCCTGTGAAGACGTTTGGTGGCATTTCAAGCGACCCCTTCAGTTACATATGCTCTCTGCTGATGACGGCCGAAAGCCAGAAACACGTGTCCAGAGATACGGCACTCGCTGCACCTACCTTAGGTGAAAGACTTTCTACAGCGATACAGCACTTGCTGCACCTACTAAGGGTGAATAATTTTGTGAAAAATTCTTGCTATTTATATTTAAATGACTGCATTTACTATGATGCCTTGGGGCTATTTTCCTCTTGAATGCAAGGCAGTGTGCTCCCTTTTTCTTTTTGGATGTCTAAATGACAGCTCCCGTGAGCCTCTTGCTGACGAGCACTGGCGATGCACCTGTGTGCCTACTGAGTGGTACAAAAACCTGTGAAGACGTTTGGCGGCATTTCAAGCAACCCCTTCAGTTACATACGCTCTCTGCTGATGACGGCCGAAAGCCAGAAACACGTGTCCAGAGATACGGCACTCGCTGCACCTACCTTAGGTGAAAGACTTTCTACAGCGATACGGCACTTGCTGCACCTACTAAGGGGGAATAATTTTTTGAAAAATTCTTGCTATTTATATTTAAATGACTGCATTTACTATGATGCCTTGGGGCTATTTTCCGCTTGAATGCAAGGCAGTGTGCTCCCTTTTTCTTTTTGGGTGTCTAAATGACAGCTCCCGTGAGCCTCTTGCTGACGAGCACTGGCGATGCACCTGTGTGCCTAATGAGTGGTACAAAAACCTGTGAAGACGTTTGGCGGCATTTCAAGCGACCCCTTCAGTTACATACGCTCTCTGCTGATGACGGCCGAAAGCCAGAAACACGTGTCCAGAGATACGGCACTCGCTGCACCTACCTTAGGTGAAAGACTTTCTACAGCGATACGGCACTTGCTGCACCTACTAAGGGTGAATAATTTTTTGAAAATTTTTTGCTATTTATATTTAAATGACTGCATTTACTATGATGCCTTGGGGCTATTTTCCGCTTGAATGCAAGGCAGTGTGCTCCCTTTTTCTTTTTGGATGTCTAAATGACGGCTCCCGTGAGCCTCTTGCTGACGAGCACTGGCGATGCACCTGTGTGCCTACTGAGTGGTACAAAAACCTGTGAAGACGTTTGGCGGCATTTCAAGCGACCCCTTCAGTTACATACGCTCTCTGCTGATGACGGCCGAAAGCCAGAAACACGTGTCCAGAGATACGGCACTCGCTGCACCTACCTTAGGTGAAAGACTTTCTACAGCGATACGGCACTTGCTGCACCTACTAAGGGTGAATAATTTTTTGAAAAATTCTTGCTATTTATATTTAAATGACTGCATTTACTATGATGCCTTGGGGCTATTTTCCGCTTGAATGCAAGGCAGTGTGCTCCCTTTTTCTTTTTGGATTTCTAAATGACGGCTCCAGTGAGCCTCTTGCTGACGAGCACTGGCGATGCACCTGTGTGCCTACTGAGTGGTACAAAAACCTGTGAAGACGTTTGGTGGCATTTCAAGCAACCCCTTCAGTTACATACGCTCTCTGCTGATGACGGCCGAAAGCCAGAAACACGTGTCCAGAGATACGGCACTCGCTGCACCTTCCTTAGTTGAAAGACTTTCTACAGCGATACGGCACTTGCTGCACCTACTAAGGGTGAATAATTTTTTTAAAAATTCTTGCTATTTATATTTAAATGACTGCATTTACTATGATGCCTTGGGGCTATTTTCCGTTTGAATGCAAGGCAGTGTGCTCCCTTTTTCTTTTTGGATGTCTAAATGACAGCTCCCGTGAGCCTCTTGCTGACGAGCACTGGTGATGCACCTGTGTGCCTACTGAGTGGTACAAAAACCTGTGAAGACGTTTGGCGGCATTTCAAGCAACCCCTTCAGTTACATACGCTCTCTGCTGATGACGGCCGAAAGCCAGAAACACGTGTCCAGAGATACGGCACTCGCTGCACCTACCTTAGGTGAAAGAATTTCTACAGCGATACGGCACTTGCTGCACCTACTAAGGGTGAATCATTTTTTGAAAAATTCTTGCTATTTATATTTAAATGACTGCATTTACTATGATGCCTTGGGGCTATTTTCCGCTTGAATGCAAGGCAGTGTGCTCCCTTTTTCTTTTTGGATGTCTAAATGACGGCTCCCGTGAGCCTCTTGCTGACGAGCACTGGCGATGCACCTGTGTGCCTACTGAGTGGTACAAAAACCTGTGAAGACGTTTGGCGGCATTTCAAGCGACCCCTTCAGTTACATACGCTCTCTGCTGATGACGGGCAAAAGCCAGAAACACGTGTCCAGAGATACGGCACTCGCTGCACCTACCTTAGGTGAAAGACTTTCTACAGCGATACGGCACTTGCTGCACCTAGTAAGGGTGAATAATTTTTTGAAAAATTCTTGCTATTTATATTTAAATGACTGCATTTACTATGATGCCTTGGGGCTATTTTCCGCTTGAATGCAAGGCAGTGTGCTCCCTTTTTCTTTTTGGATGTCTAAATGACGGCTCCCGTGAGCCTCTTGCTGACGAGCACTGGCGATGCACCTGTGTGCCTACTGAGTGGTACAAAAACCCATGAAGACGTTTGGCGGCATTTCAAGCGACCCCTTCAGTTACATACGCTCTCTGCTGATGACGGCCGAAAGCCAGAAACACGTGTCCAGAGATACGGCACTCGCTGCTCCTACCTTAGGTGAAAGACTTTCTACAGCGATACGGCACTTGCTGCACCTACTAAGGGTGAATAATTTTTTTAAAAATTCTTGCTATTTATATTTAAATGACTGCATTTACTATGATGCCTTGGGGCTATTTTCCGTTTGAATGCAAGGCAGTCTGCTCCCTTTTTCTTTTTGGATGTCTAAATGACAGCTCCCGTGAGCCTCTTGATGACGAGCACTGGCGATGCACCTGTGTGCCTACTGAGTGGTACAAAAACCTGTGAAGACGTTTGGCGGCATTTCAAGCAACCCCTTCAGTTACATACGCTCTCTGCTGATGACGGCCGAAAGCCAGAAACACGTGTCCAGAGATACGGCACTCGCTGCACCTACCTTAGGTGAAAGAATTTCTACAGCGATACGGCACTTGCTGCACCTACTAAGGGTGAATAATTTTTTGAAAAATTCTTGCTATTTATATTTAAATGACTGCATTTACTATGATGCCATGGGGCTATTTTCCGCTTGAATGCAAGGCAGTGTGCTCCCTTTTTCTTTTTGGATGTCTAAATGACGGCTCCCGTGAGCCTCTTGCTGACGAGCACTGGCGATGCACCTGTGTGCCTACTGAGTGGTACAAAAACCTGTGAAGACGTTTGGCGGCATTTCAAGCGACCCCTTCAGTAACATACGCTCTCTGCTGATGACGGCCGAAAGCCAGAAACACGTGTCCAGAGATACGGCACTCGCTGCACCTACCTTAGGTGAAAGACTTTCTACAGCGATACGGCACTTGCTGCACCTAATAAAGGGTGAATAATTTTTTGAAAAATTCTTGCTATTTATATTTAAATGACTGCATTTACTATGATGCCTTGGGGCTATTTTCCGCTTGAATGCAAGGCAGTGTGCTCCCTTTTTCTTTTTGGATGTCTAAATGACGGCTCCCGTGAGCCTCTTGCTGACGACCACTGGCGATGCACCTGTGTGCCTACTGAGTGGTACAAAAACCTGTGAAGACGTTTGGCAGCATTTCAAGCGACCCCTTCAGTTACATACGCTCTCTGCTGATGACGGACGAAAGCCAGAAACACGTGTCCAGAGATACGGCACTCGCTGCACCTACCTTAGGTGAAAGACTTTCTACAGCGATACGGCACTTGCTGCACCTACGAAGGGTGAATAATTTTTTGAAAAATTCTTGCTATTTATATTTAAATGACTGCATTTACTATGATGCCTTGGGGCTATTTTCCGCTTGAATGCAAGGCAGTGTGCTCCCTTTTTCTTTTTGGATGTCTAAATGACGGCTCCCGTGAGCCTCTTGCTGACGAGCACTGGCGATGCACCTGTGTGCCTACTGAGTGGTACAAAAACCTGTAAAGACGTTTGGCGGCATTTCAAGCGACCCCTTCAGTTACATACGCTCTCTGCTGATGACGGCCGAAAGCCAGAAACACGTGTCCAGAGATACGGCACTCGCTGCACCTACCTTAGGTGAAAGACTTTCTACAGCGATACGGCACTTGCTGCACCTACTAAGGGTGAATAATTTTTTGAAAAATTCTTGCTATTTATATTTAAATGACTGCATTTACTATGATGCCTTGGGGCTATTTTCCGCTTGAGTGCAAGGCAGTGTGCTCCCTTTTTCTTTTTGGATTTCTAAATGACGGCTCCCGTGAGCCTCTTGCTGACGAGCACTGGCGATGCACCTGTGTGCCTACTGAGTGGTACAAAAACCTGTGAAGACGTTTGGTGGCATTTCAAGCAACCCCTTCAGTTACATACGCTCTCTGCTGATGACGGCCGAAAGCCAGAAACACGTGTCCAGAGATACGGCACTCGCTGCACCTACCTTAGGTGAAAGACTTTCTACAGCGATACGGCACTTGCTGCACCTACTAAGGGTGAATAATTTTTTTTTAAATTCTTGCTATTTATATTTAAATGACTGCATTTACTATGATGCCTTGGGGCTTTTTCCGCTTGAATGCAAGGCAGTGTGCTCCCTTTTTCTTTTTGGATGTCTAAATGACGGCTCCCGTGAGCCTCTTGCTGACGAGCACTGGCAATGCACCTGTGTGCCTACGGAGTGGTTCAAAAACCTGTGAAGATGTTTGGCGGCATTTCAAGTGACCCCTTCAGTTACATACGCTCTCTGCTGATGACGGCCGAAAGCCAGAAACACGTGTCCAGAGATCCGGCACTCGCTGCACCTACCTTAGGTGAAAGACTTTCTACAGCGATACGGCACTTGCTGCACCTACTAAGGGTGAATAATTTTTTGAAAAATTCTTGCTATTTATATTTAAATGACTGCATTTACTATGATGCCTTGGGGCTATTTTCCGTTTGAATGCAAGGCAGTGTGCTCCCTTTTTCTTTTTGGATGTCTAAATGACAGCTCCCGTGAGCCTCTTGCTGACGAGCACTGGTGATGCACCTGTGTGCCTACTGAGTGGTACAAAAACCTGTGAAGACGTTTGGCGGCATTTCAATCAACCCCTTCAGTTACATACGCTCTCTGCTGATGACGGCCGAAAGCCAGAAACACGTGTCCAGAGATACGGCACTCGCTGCACCTACCTTAGGTGAAAAAATTTCTACAGCGATACGGCACTTGCTGCACCTACTAAGGGTGAATAATTTTTTGAAAAATTCTTGCTATTTATATTTAAATGACTGCATTTACTATGATGCCTTGGGGCTATTTTCCGCTTGAATGCAAGGCAGTGTGCTCCCTTTTTCTTTTTGGATGTCTAAATGACGGCTCCAGTGAGCCTCTTGCTGACGAGCACTGGCGATGCACCTGTGTGCCTACTGAGTGGTACAAAAACCTGTGAAGACGTTTGGCGGCATTTCAAGCGACCCCTTCAGTTACATACGCTCTCTGCTGATGACGGCCGAAAGCCAGAAACACCTGTCCAGAGATACGGCACTCGCTGCACCTACCTTAGGTGAAAGACTTTCTACAGCGATACGGCACTTGCTGCACCTACTAAGGGTGAATAATTTTTTTTAAAATTCTTGCTATTTATATTTAAATGACTGCATTTACTATGATGCCTTGGGGCTATTTTCCGCTTGAATGCAAGGCAGTGTGCTCCCTTTTTCTTTTTGGATGTCTAAATGACGGCTCCCGTGAGCCTCTTGCTGACGAGCACTGGCGATGCACCTGTGTGCCTACTGAGTGGTACAAAAACCTGTGAAGACGTTTGGCGGCATTTCAAGCGACCCCTTCAGTTACATACGCTCTCTGCTGATGACGGCCGAAAGCCAGAAACACGTGTCCAGAGATACGGCACTCGCTGCACCTACCTTAGGTGAAAGACTTTCTACAGCGATACGGCACTTGCTGCACCAACTAAGGGTGAATAATTTTTTGAAAAATTCTTGCTATTTATATTTAAATGACTGCATTTACTATGATGCCTTGGGGCTTTTTCCGCTTGAATGCAAGGCAGTGTGCTCCCTTTTTCTTTTTGGATTTCTAAATGACGGCTCCAGTGAGCCTCTTGCTGACGAGCACTGGCGATGCACCTGTGTGCCTACTGAGTGGTACAAAAACCTGTGAAGACGTTTGGTGGCATTTCAAGCAACCCCTTCAGTTACATACGCTCTCTGCTGATGACGGCCGAAAGCCAGAAACACGTGTCCAGAGATACGGCACTCGCTGCACCTACCTTAGGTGAAAGACTTTCTACAGCGATACGGCACTTGCTGCACCTACTAAGGGTGAATAATTTTTTTAAAAATTCTTGCTATTTATATTTAAATGACTGCATTTACTATGATGCCTTGGGGCTATTTTCCGGTTGAATGCAAGGCAGTGTGCTCCCTTTTTCTTTTTGGATGTCTAAATGACGGCTCCCGTGAGCCTCATGCTGACGAGCACTGGCGATGTACCTGTGTGCCTACTGAGTGGTACAAAAACCTGTGAAGACGTTTGGTGGCATTTCAAGCAACCCCTTCAGTTACATACGCTCTCTGCTGATGACGGCCGAAAGCCAGAAACACGTGTCCAGAGATACGGCACTCGCTGCACCTACCTTAGGTGAAAGACTTTCTACAGCGATACGGCACTTGCTGCACCTACTAAGGGTGAATAATTTTTTTAAAAATTCTTGCTATTTATATTTAAATGACTGCATTTACTATGATGCCTTGGGGCTATTTTCCGGTTGAATGCAAGGCAGTGTGCTCCCTTTTTCTTTTTGGATGTCTAAATGACGGCTCCCGTGAGCCTCATGCTGACGAGCACTGGCGATGTACCTGTGTGCCTACTGAGTGGTACAAAAACCTGTGAAGACGTTTGGCGGCATTTCAAGCGACCCCTTCAGTTACATACGCTCTCTGCTGATGACGGCCGAAAGCCAGAAACACGTGTCCAGAGATACGGCACTCGCTGCACCTACCTTAGGTGAAAGACTTTCTACAGCGATACGGCACTTGCTGCACCTACTAAGGGTGAATAATTTTTTGAAAAATTCTTGCTATTTATATTTAAATGACTGCATTTACTATGATGCCTTGGGGCTATTTTCCGCTTGAATGCAAGGCAGTGTGCTCCCTTTTTCTTTTTGGATGTCTAAATGACGGCTCCCGTGAGCCTCTTGCTGACGAACACTGGCGATGCACCTGTGTGCCTACTGAGTGGTACAAAAACCTGTGAAGAAGTTTGGCGGCATTTCAAGCAACCCCTTCAGTTACATACGCTCTCTGCTGATGACAGCCGAAAGCCAGAAACACGTGTCCAGAGATACGGCACTCGCTGCACCTACCTTAGGTGAAAGACTTTCTACAGCGATACGGCACTTGCTGCACCTACTAAGGGTGAATAATTTTTTGAAAAATTCTTGCTATTTATATTTAAATGACTGCATTTACTATGATGCCTTGGGGCTATTTTCCGCTTGAATGCAAGGCAGTGTGCTCCCTTTTTCTTTTTGGATGTCTAAATGACGGCTCCCGTGAGCCTCTTGCTGACGAGCACTGGCGATGTACCTGTGTGCCTACCGAGTGTTACAAAAACCTGTGAAGACGTTTGGCGGCATTTCAAGCGACCCCTTCAGTTACATACGCTCTCTGCTGATGACAGCCGAAAGCCAGAAACACGTGTCCAGAGATACGGCACTCGCTGCACCTACCTTAGGTGAAAGACTTTCTACAGCGATACGCCACTTGCTGCACCTACTAAGGGTGAATCATTTTTTGAAAAATTCTTGCTATTTATATTTAAATGACTGCATTTACTATGATGCCTTGGGGCTTTTTCCGCTTGAATGCAAGGCAGTGTGCTCCCTTTTTCTTTTTGGATGTCTAAATGACGGCTCCCGTGAGCCTCTTGCTGACGAGCACTGGCGATGCACCTGTGTGCCTACTGAGTGGTACAAAAACCTGTGAAGACGTTTGGCGGCATTTCAAGCGACCCCTTCAGTTACATACGCTCTCTGCTGATGACGGCCGAAAGCCAGAAACACGTGTCCAGAGATACGGCACTCGCTGCACCTACCTTAGGTGAAAGACTTTCTACAGCGATACGGCACTTGCTGCACCTACTAAGGGTGAATAATTTTTAGAAAAATTCTTGCTATTTATATTTAAATGACTGCATTTACTATGATGCCTTGGGGCTATTTTCCGCTTGAGTGCAAGGCAGTGTGCTCCCTTTTTCTTTTTGGATTTCTAAATGACGGCTCCCGTGAGCCTCTTGCTGACGAGCACTGGCGATGCACCTGTGTGCCTACTGAGTGGTACAAAAACCTGTGAAGACGTTTGGTGGCATTTCAAGCAACCCCTTCAGTTACATACGCTCTCTGCTGATGACGGCCGAAAGCCAGAAACACGTGTCCAGAGATACGGCACTCGCTGCACCTACCTTAGGTGAAAGACTTTCTACAGCGATACGGCACTTGCTGCACCTACTAAGGGTGAATAATTTTTTGAAAAATTCTTGCTATTTATATTTAAATGACTGCATTTACTATGATGCCTTGGGGCTTTTTCCGCTTGAATGCAAGGCAGTGTGCTCCCTTTTTCTTTTTGGATGTCTAAATGACGGCTCCCGTGAGCCTCTTGCTGACGAGCACTGGCGATGCACCTGTGTGCCTACGGAGTGGTTCAAAAACCTGTGAAGATGTTTGGCGGCATTTCAAGTGACCCCTTCAGTTACATACGCTCTCTGCTGATGACGGCCGAAAGCCAGAAACACGTGTCCAGAGATCCGGCACTCGCTGCACCTACCTTAGGTGAAAGACTTTCTACAGCGATACGGCACTTGCTGCACCTACTAAGGGTGAATAATTTTTTGAAAAATTCTTGCTATTTATATTTAAATGACTGCATTTACTATGATGCCTTGGGGCTATTTTCCGTTTGAATGCAAGGCAGTGTGCTCCCTTTTTCTTTTTGGATGTCTAAATGACAGCTCCCGTGAGCCTCTTGCTGACGAGCACTGGTGATGCACCTGTGTGCCTACTGAGTGGTACAAAAACCTGTGAAGACGTTTGGCGGCATTTCAAGCAACCCCTTCAGTTACATACGCTCTCTGCTGATGACGGCCGAAAGCCAGAAACACGTGTCCAGAGATACGGCACTCGCTGCACCTACCTTAGGTGAAAGAATTTCTACAGCGATACGGCACTTGCTGCACCTACTAAGGGTGAATAATTTTTTGAAAAATTCTTGCTATTTATATTTAAATGACTGCATTTACTATGATGCCTTGGGGCTATTTTCCGCTTGAATGCAAGGCAGTGTGCTCCCTTTTTCTTTTTGGATGTCTAAATGACGGCTCCCGTGAGCCTCTTGCTGACGAGCACTGGCGATGCACCTGTGTGCCTACTGAGTGGTACAAAAACCTGTGAAGACGTTTGGCGGCATTTCAAGCGACCCCTTCAGTTACATACGCTCTCTGCTGATGACGGCCGAAAGCCAGAAACACCTGTCCAGAGATACGGCACTCGCTGCACCTACCTTAGGTGAAAGACTTTCTACAGCGATACGGCACTTGCTGCACCTACTAAGGGTGAATAATTTTTTGAAAAATTCTTGCTATTTATATTTAAATGACTGCATTTACTATGATGCCTTTGGGCTATTTTCCGCTTGAATGCAAGGCAGTGCTCCCTTTTTCTTTTTGGATGTCTAAATGACGGCTCCCGTGAGTCTCTTGCTGACGAGCACTGGCGATGCACCTGTGTGCCTACTGAGTGGTACAAAAACCTGTGAAGACGTTTGGCGGCATTTCAAGCGACCCCTTCAGTTACATACGCTCTCTGCTGATGACGGCCGAAAGCCAGAAACACGTGTCCAGAGATACGGCACTCGCTGCACCTACCTTAGGTGAAAGACTTTCTACAGCGATACGGCACTTGCTGCACCTACGAAGGGTGAATAATTTTTTGAAAAATTCTTGCTATTTATATTTAAATGACTGCATTTACTATGATGCCTTGGGGCTATTTTCCGCTTGAATGCAAGGCAGTGTGCTCCCTTTTTCTTTTTGGATGTCTAAATGACGGCTCCCGTGAGCCTCTTGCTGACGAGCACTGGCGATGCACCTGTGTGCCTACTGAGTGGTACAAAAACCTGTGAAGACGTTTGGCGGCATTTCAAGCGACCCCTTCAGTTACATACGCTCTCTGCTGATGACGGCCGAAAGCCAGAAACACGTGTCCAGAGATACGGCACTCGCTGCACCTACCTTAGGTGAAAGACTTTCTACAGCGATACGGCACTTGCTGCACCTACTAAGGGTGAATAATTTTTAGAAAAATTCTTGCTATTTATATTTAAATGACTGCATTTACTATGATGCCTTGGGGCTATTTTCCGCTTGAGTGCAAGGCAGTGTGCTCCCTTTTTCTTTTTGGATTTCTAAATGACGGCTCCCGTGAGCCTCTTGCTGACGAGCACTGGCGATGCACCTGTGTGCCTACTGAGTGGTACAAAAACCTGTGAAGACGTTTGGTGGCATTTCAAGCAACCCCTTCAGTTACATACGCTCTCTGCTGATGACGGCCGAAAGCCAGAAACACGTGTCCAGAGATACGGCACTCGCTGCACCTACCTTAGGTGAAAGACTTTCTACAGCGATACGGCACTTGCTGCACCTACTAAGGGTGAATAATTTTTTTAAAAATTCTTGCTATTTATATTTAAATGACTGCATTTACTATGATGCCTTGGGGCTTTTTCCGCTTGAATGCAAGGCAGTGTGCTCCCTTTTTCTTTTTGGATGTCTAAATGACGGCTCCCGTGAGCCTCTTGCTGACGAGCACTGGCGATGCACCTGTGTGCCTACGGAGTGGTTCAAAAACCTGTGAAGATGTTTGGCGGCATTTCAAGTGACCCCTTCAGTTACATACGCTCTCTGCTGATGACGGCCGAAAGCCAGAAACACGTGTCCAGAGATCCGGCACTCGCTGCACCTACCTTAGGTGAAAGACTTTCTACAGCGATACGGCACTTGCTGCACCTACTAAGGGTGAATAATTTTTTGAAAAATTCTTGCTATTTATATTTAAATGACTGCATTTACTATGATGCCTTGGGGCTATTTTCCGTTTGAATGCAAGGCAGTGTGCTCCCTTTTTCTTTTTGGATGTCTAAATGACAGCTCCCGTGAGCCTCTTGCTGACGAGCACTGGTGATGCACCTGTGTGCCTACTGAGTGGTACAAAAACCTGTGAAGACGTTTGGCGGCATTTCAAGCAACCCCTTCAGTTACATACGCTCTCTGCTGATGACGGCCGAAAGCCAGAAACACGTGTCCAGAGATACGGCACTCGCTGCACCTACCTTAGGTGAAAGAATTTCTACAGCGATACGGCACTTGCTGCACCTACTAAGGGTGAATAATTTTTTGAAAAATTCTTGCTATTTATATTTAAATGACTGCATTTACTATGATGCCTTGGGGCTATTTTCCGCTTGAATGCAAGGCAGTGTGCTCCCTTTTTCTTTTTGGATGTCTAAATGACGGCTCCCGTGAGCCTCTTGCTGACGAGCACTGGCGATGCACCTGTGTGCCTACTGAGTGGTACAAAAACCTGTGAAGACGTTTGGCGGCATTTCAAGCGACCCCTTCAGTTACATACGCTCTCTGCTGATGACGGCCGAAAGCCAGAAACACCTGTCCAGAGATACGGCACTCGCTGCACCTACCTTAGGTGAAAGACTTTCTACAGCGATACGGCACTTGCTGCACCTACTAAGGGTGAATAATTTTTTGAAAAATTCTTGCTATTTATATTTAAATGACTGCATTTACTATGATGCCTTGGGGCTATTTTCCGCTTGAATGCAAGGCAGTGCTCCCTTTTTCTTTTTGGATGTCTAAATGACGGCTCCCGTGAGTCTCTTGTTGACGAGCACTGGCGATGTACCTGTGTGCCTACTGAGTTGTACAAAAACCTGTGAAGACGTTTGGCGGCATTTCAAGCGACCCCTTCAGTTACATACGCTCTCTGCTGATGACGGCCGAAAGCCAGAAACACGTGTCCAGAGATACGGCACTCGCTGCACCTACCTTAGGTGAAAGACTTTCTACAGCGATACGGCACTTGCTGCACCTACTAAGGGTGAATAATTTTTTGAAAAATTCTTGCTATTTATATTTAAATGACTGCATTTACTATGATGCTTTGGGGCTATTTTCCGCTTGAATGCAAGGCAGTGTGCTCCCTTTTTCTTTTTGGATGTCTAAATGACGGCTCCCGTGAGCCTCTTGCTGACGAGCACTGGCGATGCACCTGTGTGCCTACTGAGTGGTACAAAAACGTGTGAAGACGTTTGGCGGCATTTCAAGCGACCCCTTCAGTTACATACACTCTCTGCTGATGACGGCCGAAAGCCAGAAACACGTGTCCAGAGATACGGCACTCGCTGCACCTACCTTAGGTGAAAGACTTTCTACAGCGATACGGCACTTGCTGCACCTACTAAGGGTGAATAATTTTTTGAAAAATTCTTGCTATTTATATTTAAATGACTGCATTTACTATGATGCCTTGGGGCTATTTTCCGCTTGAATGCAAGGCAGTGTGCTCCCTTTTTCTTTTTGGATTTCTAAATGACGGCTCCCGTGAGCCTCTTGCTGACGAGCACTGGCGATGCACCTGTGTGCCTACTGAGTGGTACAAAAACCTGTGAAGACGTTTGGTGGCATTTCAAGCAACCCCTTCAGTTACATACGCTCTCTGCTGATGACGGCCGAAAGCCAGAAACACGTGTCCAGAGATACGGCACTCGCTGCACCTACCTTAGGTGAAAGACTTTCTACAGCGATACGGCACTTGCTGCACCTACTAAGGGTGAATAATTTTTTGAAAAATTCTTGCTATTTATATTTAAATGACTGCATTTACTATGATGCCTTGGGGCTATTTTCCGCTTGAATGCAAGGCAGTGTGCTCCCTTTTTCTTTTTGGATGTCTAAATGACGGCTCCCGTGAGCCTCTTGCTGACGAGCACTGGCGATGCACCTGTGTGCCTACTGAGTGGTACAAAAACCTGTGAAGACGTTTGGCGGCATTTCAAGCGACCCCTTCAGTTACATACGCTCTCTGCTGATGACGGCCGAAAGCCAGAAACACGTGGCCAGAGATACGGCACTCGCTGCTCCTACCTTAGGTGAAAGACTTTCTACAGCGATACGGCACTTGCTGCACCTAGTAAGGGTGAATAATTTTTTGAAAAATTCTTGCTATTTATATTTAAATGACTGCATTTACTATGATGCCTTGGGGCTATTTTCCGCTTGAATGCAAGGCAGTGTGCTCCCTTTTTCTTTTTGGATGTCTAAATGACGGCTCCCGTGAGCCTCTTGCTGACGAGCACTGGCGATGCACCTGTGTGCCTACTGAGTGGTACAAAAACCTGTGAAGACGTTTGGCGGCATTTCAAGCGACCCCTTCAGTTACATACGCTCTCTGCTGATGACGGCCGAAAGCCAGAAACACGTGTCCAGAGATACGGCACTCGCTGCACCTACCTTAGGTGAAAGACTTTCTACAGCGATACGGCACTTGCTGCACCTTCTAAGGGTGAATAATTTTTTGAAAAATTCTTGCTATTTATATTTAAATGACTGCATTTACTATGATGCCTTGGGGCTATTTTCCGCTTGAATGCAAGGCAGTGTGCTCCCTTTTTCTTTCTGGATGTCTAAATGACGGCTCCCGTGAGCCTCTTGCTGACGAGCACTGGCGATGCACCTGTGTGCCTACTGAGTGGTACAAAAACCTGTGAAGACGTTTGGCGGCATTTCAAGCGACCCCTTCAGTTACATACGGTCTCTGCTGATGACGGCTGAAAGCCAGAAACACGTGTCCAGAGATACGGCACTCGCTGCACCTACCTTAGGTGAAAGACTTTCTACAGCGATACGGCACTTGCTGCACCTACGAAGGGTGAATACGTTTTTGAAAAATTCTTGCTATTTATATTTAAATGACTGCATTTACTATGATGCCTTGGGGCTATTTTCCGCTTGAATGCAAGGCAGTGTGCTCCCTTTTTCTTTTTGGATGTCTAAATGACGGCTCCCGTGAGCCTCTTGCTGACGAGCACTGGCGATGCACCTGTGTGCCTACTGAGTGGTACAAAAACCTGTGAAGACGTTTGGCGGCATTTCAAGCGACCCCTTCAGTTACATACGCTCTCTGCTGATGACGGACGAAAGCCAGAAACACGTGTCCAGAGATACGGCACTCGCTGCACCTACCTTAGGTGAAAGACTTTCTACAGCGATACGGCACTTGCTGCACCTACTAAGGATGAATAATTTTTTGAAAAATTCTTGCTATTTATATTTAAATGACTGCATTTACTATGATGCCTTGGGGCTATTTTCCGCTTGAATGCAAGGCAGTGTGCTCCCTTTTTCTTTTTGGATGTCTAAATGACGGCTCCCGTGAGCCTCTTGCTGACGAGCACTGGCGATGCACCTGTGTGCCTACTGAGTGGTACAAAAACCTGTGAAGACGTTTGGCGGCATTTCAAGCGACCCCTTCAGTTACATACGCTCTCTGCTGATGACGGCCGCAGCCAGAAACACGTGTCCAGAGATACGGCACTCGCTGCACCTACCTTAGGTGAAAGACTTTCTACAGCGATACGGCACTTGCTGCACCTACTAATGGTGAATAATTTTTTGAAAAATTCTTGCTATTTATATTTAAATGACTGCATTTACTATGATGCCTTGGGGCTATTTTCCGCTTGAATGCAAGGCAGTGTGCTCCCTTTTTCTTTTTGGATGTCTAAATGACGGCTCCCGTGAGCCTCTTGCTGACGAGCACTGGCGATGCACCTGTGTGCCTACTGAGTGGTACAAAAACCTGTGAAGACGTTTGGCGGCATTTCAAGCGACCCCTTCAGTTACATACGCTCTCTGCTGATGACGGCCGAAAGCCAGAAACACGTGGCCAGAGATACGGCACTCGCTGCTCCTACCTTAGGTGAAAGACTTTCTACAGCGATACGGCACTTGCTGCACCTAGTAAGGGTGAATAATTTTTTGAAAAATTCTTGCTATTTATATTTAAATGACTGCATTTACTATGATGCCTTGGGGCTATTTTCCGCTTGAATGCAAGGCAGTGTGCTCCCTTTTTCTTTTTGGATGTCTAAATGACGGCTCCCGTGAGACTCTTGCTGACGAGCACTGGCGATGCACCTGTGTGCCTACTGAGTGGTACAAAAACCTGTGAAGACGTTTGGCGGCATTTCAAGCGACCCCTTCAGTTACATACGCTCTCTGCTGATGACGGCCGAAAGCCAGAAACACGTGTCCAGAGATACGGCACTCGCTGCACCTACCTTAGGTGAAAGACTTTCTACAGCGATACGGCACTTGCTGCGCCTACTAAGGGTGAATAATTTTTTTTAAAATTCTTGCTATTTATATTTAAATGACTGCATTTACTATGATGCCTTGGGGCTATTTTCCGCTTGAATGCAAGGCAGTGTGCTCCCTTTTTCTTTCTGGATGTCTAAATGACGGCTCCCGTGAGCCTCTTGCTGACGAGCACTGGCGATGCACCTGTGTGCCTACTGAGTGGTACAAAAACCTGTGAAGACGTTTGGCGGCATTTCAAGCGACCCCTTCAGTTACATACGCTCTCTGCTGATGACGGCTGAAAGCCAGAAACACGTGTCCAGAGATACGGCACTCGCTGCACCTACCTTAGGTGAAAGACTTTCTACAGCGATACGGCACTTGCTGCACCTACGAAGGGTGAATACGTTTTTGAAAAATTCTTGCTATTTATATTTAAATGACTGCATTTACTATGATGCCTTGGGGCTATTTTCCGCTTGAATGCAAGGCAGTGTGCTCCCTTTTTCTTTTTGGATGTCTAAATGACGGCTCCCGTGAGCCTCTTGCTGACGAGCACTGGCGATGCACCTGTGTGTCTACTGAGTGGTACAAAAACCTGTGAAGACGTTTGGCGGCATTTCAAGCGACCCCTTCAGTTACATACGCTCTCTGCTGATGACGGCCGAAAGCCAGAAACACGTGGCCAGAGATACGGCACTCGCTGCTCCTACCTTAGGTGAAAGACTTTCTACAGCGATACGGCACTTGCTGCACCTAGTAAGGGTGAATAATTTTTTGAAAAATTCTTGCTATTTATATTTAAATGACTGCATTTACTATGATGCCTTGGGGCTATTTTCCGCTTGAATGCAAGGCAGTGTGCTCCCTTTTTCTTTTTGGATGTCTAAATGACGGCTCCCGTGAGCCTCTTGCTGACGAGCACTGGCGATGCACCTGTGTGCCTACTGAGTGGTACAAAAACCTGTGAAGACGTTTGGCGGCATTTCAAGCGACCCCTTCAGTTACATACGCTCTCTGCTGATGACGGCCGAAGCCAGAAACACGTGTCCAGAGATACGGCACTCGCTGCACCTACCTTAGGTGAAAGACTTTCTACAGCGATACGGCACTTGCTGCACCTACTAATGGTGAATAATTTTTTGAAAAATTCTTGCTATTTATATTTAAATGACTGCATTTACTATGATGCCTTGGGGCTATTTTCCGCTTGAATGCAAGGCAGTGTGCTCCCTTTTTCTTTTTGGATGTCTAAATGACGGCTCCCGTGAGCCTCTTGCTGATGAGCACTGGCGATGCACCTGTGTGCCTACTGAGTGGTACAAAAACCTGTGAAGACGTTTGGCGGCATTTCAAGCGACCCCTTCAGTTACATACGCTCTCTGCTGATGACGGCCGAAAGCCAGAAACACGTGGCCAGAGATCCGGCACTCGCTGCACCTACCTTAGGTGAAAGACTTTCTACAGCGATACGGCACTTGCTGCACCTACTAAGGGTGAATAATTTTTTGAAAAATTCTTGCTATTTATATTTAAATGACTGCATTTACTATGATGCCTTGGGGCTATTTTCCGTTTGAATGCAAGGCAGTGTGCTCCCTTTTTCTTTTTGGATGTCTAAATGACAGCTCCCGTGAGCCTCTTGCTGACGAGCACTGGTGATGCACCTGTGTGCCTACTGAGTGGTACAAAAACCTGTGAAGACGTTTGGCGGCATTTCAAGCAACCCCTTCAGTTACATACGCTCTCTGCTGATGACGGCCGAAAGCCAGAAACACGTGTCCAGAGATACGGCACTCGCTGCACCTACCTTAGGTGAAAGAATTTCTACAGCGATACGGCACTTGCTGCACCTACTAAGGGTGAATAATTTTTTGAAAAATTCTTGCTATTTATATTTAAATGACTGCATTTATTATGATGCCTTGGGGCTATTTTCCGCTTGAATGCAAGGCAGTGTGCTCCCTTTTTCTTTTTGGATGTCTAAATGACGGCTCCCGTGAGCCTCTTGCTGACGAGCACTGGCGATGCACCTGTGTGCCTACTGAGTGGTACAAAAACCTGTGAAGACGTTTGGCGGCATTTCAAGCGACCCCTTCAGTTACATACGCTCTCTGCTGATGACGGCCGAAAGCCAGAAACACCTGTCCAGAGATACGGCACTCGCTGCACCTACCTTAGGTGAAAGACTTTCTACAGCGATACGGCACTTGCTGCACCTACTAAGGGTGAATAATTTTTTGAAAAATTCTTGCTATTTATATTTAAATGACTGCATTTACTATGATGCCTTTGGGCTATTTTCCGCTTGAATGCAAGGCAGTGCTCCCTTTTTCTTTTTGGATGTCTAAATGACGGCTCCCGTGAGTCTCTTGCTGACGAGCACTGGCGATGCACCTGTGTGCCTACTGAGTGGTACAAAAACCTGTGAAGACGTTTGGCGGCATTTCAAGCGACCCCTTCAGTTTCATACGCTCTCTGCTGATGACGGCCGAAAGCCAGAAACACGTGTCCAGAGATACGGCACTCGCTGCACCTACCTTAGGTGAAAGACTTTCTACAGCGATACGGCACTTGCTGCACCTACGAAGGGTGAATAATTTTTTGAAAAATTCTTGCAATTTATATTTAAATGACTGCATTTACTATGATGCCTTGGGGCTATTTTCCGCTTGAATGCAAGGCAGTGTGCTCCCTTTTTCTTTTTGGATGTCTAAATGACAATCCCGTGAGCCTCTTGCTGACGAGCACTGGCGATGCACCTGTGTGCCTACTGAGTGGTACAAAAACCTGTGAAGACGTTTGGCGGCATTTCAAGCGACCCCTTCAGTTACATACGCTCTCTGCTGATGACGGCCGAAAGCCAGAAACACGTGTCCAGAGATACGGCACTCGCTGCACCTACCTTAGGTGAAAGACTTTCTACAGCGATACGGCTCTTGCTGCACCTACTAAGGGTGAATAATTTTTAGAAAAATTCTTGCTATTTATATTTAAATGACTGCATTTACTATGATGCCTTGGGGCTATTTTCCGCTTGAGAGCAAGGCAGTGTGCTCCCTTTTTCTTTTTGGATTTCTAAATGACGGCTCCCGTGAGCCTCTTGCTGACGAGCACTGGCGATGCACCTGTGTGCCTACTGAGTGGTACAAAAACCTGTGAAGACGTTTGGTGGCATTTCAAGCAACCCCTTCAGTTACATACGCTCTCTGCTGATGACGGCCGAAAGCCAGAAACACGTGTCCAGAGATACGGCACTCGCTGCACCTACCTTAGGTGAAAGACTTTCTACAGCGATACGGCACTTGCTGCACCTACTAAGGGTGAATAATTTTTTTAAAAATTCTTGCTATTTATATTTAAATGACTGCATTTACTATGATGCCTTGGGGCTTTTTCCGCTTGAATGCAAGGCAGTGTGCTCCCTTTTTCTTTTTGGATGTCTAAATGACGGCTCCCGTGAGCCTCTTGCTGACGAGCACTGGCGATGCACCTGTGTGCCTACGGAGTGGTTCAAAAACCTGTGAAGACGTTTGGCGGCATTTCAAGCGACCCCTTCAGTTACATACACTCTCTGCTGATGACGGCCGAAAGCCAGAAACACGTGTCCAGAGATACGGCACTCGCTGCACCTACCTTAGGTGAAAGACTTTCTACAGCGATACGGCACTTGCTGCACCTACTAAGGGTGAATAATTTTTTGAAAAATTCTTGCTATTTATATTTAAATGACTGCATTTACTATGATGCCTTGGGGCTATTTTCCGCTTGAATGCAAGGCAGTGTGCTCCCTTTTTCTTTTTGGATTTCTAAATGACGGCTCCCGTGAGCCTCTTGCTGACGAGCACTGGCGATGCACCTGTGTGCCTACTGAGTGGTACAAAAACCTGTGAAGACGTTTGGTGGCATTTCAAGCAACCCCTTCAGTTACATACGCTCTCTGCTGATGACGGCCGAAAGCCAGAAACACGTGTCCAGAGATACGGCACTCGCTGCACCTACCTTAGGTGAAAGACTTTCTACAGCGATACGGCACTTGCTGCACCTACTAAGGGTGAATAATTTTTTGAAAAATTCTTGCTATTTATATTTAAATGACTGCATTTACTATGATGCCTTGGGGCTTTTTCCGCTTGAATGTAAGGCAGTGTGCTCCCTTTTTCTTTTTGGATGTCTAAATGACGGCTCCCGTGAGCCTCTTGCTGACGAGCACTGGCGATGCACCTGTGTGCCTACGGAGTGGTTCAAAAACCTGTGAAGATGTTTGGCGGCATTTCAAGCGACCCCTTCAGTTACATACGCTCTCTGCTGATGACGGCCGAAAGCCAGAAACACATGTCCAGAGATACGGCACTCGCTGCACCTACCTTAGGTGAAAGACTTTCTACAGCGATACGGCACTTGCTGCACCTACTAAGGGTGAATAATTTTTTGAAAAATTCTTGCTATTTATATTTAAATGACTGCATTTACTATGATGCCTTGGGGCTATTTTCCGCTTGAATGCAAGGCAGTGTGCTCCCTTTTTCTTTTTGGATGTCTAAATGACGGCTCCCGTGAGCCTCTTGCTGACGAGCACTGGCGATGCACCTGTGTGCCTACTGAGTGGTACAAAAACCTGTAAAGACGTTTGGCGGCATTTCAAGCGACCCCTTCAGTTACATACGCTCTCTGCTGATGACGGCCGAAGCCAGAAACACGTGTCCAGAGATACGGCACTCGCTGCACCTACCTTAGGTGAAAGACTTTCTACAGCGATACGGCACTTGCTGCACCTACTAATGGTGAATAATTTTTTGAAAAATTCTTGCTATTTATATTTAAATGACTGCATTTACTATGATGCCTTGGGGCTATTTTCCGCTTGAATGCAAGGCAGTGTGCTCCCTTTTTCTTTTTGGATGTCTAAATGACGGCTCCCGTGAGCCTCTTGCTGACGAGCACTGGCGATGCACCTGTGTGCCTACTGAGTGGTACAAAAACCTGTGAAGACGTTTGGCGGCATTTCAAGCGACCCCTTCAGTTACATACGCTCTCTGCTGATGACGGCCGAAAGCCAGAAACACGTGGCCAGAGATACGGCACTCGCTGCACCTACCTTAGGTGAAAGACTTTCTACAGCGATACGGCACTTGCTGCACCTAGTAAGGGTGAATAATTTTTTGAAAAATTCTTGCTATTTATATTTAAATGACTGCATTTACTATGATGCCTTGGGGCTATTTTCCGCTTGAATGCAAGGCAGTGTGCTCCCTTTTTCTTTTTGGATGTCTAAATGACGGCTCCCGTGAGCCTCTTGCTGACGAGCACTGGCGATGCACCTGTGTGCCTACTGAGTGGTACAAAAACCTGTGAAGACGTTTGGCGGCATTTCAAGCGACCCCTTCAGTTACATACGCTCTCTGCTGATGACGGCCGAAAGCCAGAAACACGTGTCCAGAGATACGGCACTCGCTGCACCTACCTTAGGTGAAAGACTTTCTACAGCGATACGGCACTTGCTGCACCTACTAAGGGTGAATAATTTTTTTTTAAATTCTTGCTATTTATATTTAAATGACTGCATTTACTATGATGCCTTGGGGCTATTTTCCGCTTGAATGCAAGGCAGTGTGCTCCCTTTTTCTTTCTGGATGTCTAAATGACGGCTCCCGTGAGCCTCTTGCTGACGAGCACTGGCGATGCACCTGTGTGCCTACTGAGTGGTACAAAAACCTGTGAAGACGTTTGGCGGCATTTCAAGCGACCCCTTCAGTTACATACGCTCTCTGCTGATGACGGCTGAAAGCCAGAAACACGTGTCCAGAGATACGGCACTCGCTGCACCTACCTTAGGTGAAAGACTTTCTACAGCGATACGGCACTTGCTGCACCTACGAAGGGTGAATACGTTTTTGAAAAATTCTTGCTATTTATATTTAAATGACTGCATTTACTATGATGCCTTGGGGCTATTTTCCGCTTGAGTGCAAGGCAGTGTGCTCCCTTTTTCTTTTTGGATGTCTAAATGACGGCTCCCGTGAGCCTCTTGCTGACGAGCACTGGCGATGCACCTGTGTGCCTACTGAGTGGTACAAAAACCTGTGAAGACGTTTGGCGGCATTTCAAGCGACCCCTTCAGTTACATACGCTCTCTGCTGATGACGGCCGAAAGCCAGAAACACGTGTCCAGAGATACGGCACTCGCTGCACCTACCTTAGGTGAAAGACTTTCTACAGCGATACGGCACTTGCTGCACCTACTAAGGGTGAATAATTTTTAGAAAAATTCTTGCTATTTATATTTAAATGACTGCATTTACTATGATGCCTTGGGGCTATTTTCCGCTTGAGTGCAAGGCAGTGTGCTCCCTTTTTCTTTTTGGATTTCTAAATGACGGCTCCCGTGAGCCTCTTGCTGACGAGCACTGGCGATGCACCTGTGTGCCTACTGAGTGGTACAAAAACCTGTGAAGACGTTTGGTGGCATTTCAAGCAACCCCTTCAGTTACATACGCTCTCTGCTGATGACGGCCGAAAGCCAGAAACACGTGTCCAGAGATACGGCACTCGCTGCACCTACCTTAGGTGAAAGACTTTCTACAGCGATACGGCACTTGCTGCACCTACTAAGGGTGAATAATTTTTTTAAAAATTCTTGCTATTTATATTTAAATGACTGCATTTACTATGATGCCTTGGGGCTTTTTCCGCTTGAATGCAAGGCAGTGTGCTCCCTTTTTCTTTTTGGATGTCTAAATGACGGCTCCCGTGAGCCTCTTGCTGACGAGCACTGGCGATGCACCTGTGTGCCTACGGAGTGGTTCAAAAACCTGTGAAGATGTTTGGCGGCATTTCAAGTGACCCCTTCAGTTACATACGCTCTCTGCTGATGACGGCCGAAAGCCAGAAACACGTGTCCAGAGATACGGCACTCGCTGCACCTACCTTAGGTGAAAGACTTTCTACAGCGATACGGCACTTGCTGCACCTACTAAGGGTGAATAATTTTTTGAAAAATTCTTGCTATTTATATTTAAATGACTGCATTTACTATGATGCCTTGGGGCTATTTTCCGTTTGAATGCAAGGCAGTGTGCTCCCTTTTTCTTTTTGGATGTCTAAATGACAGCTCCCGTGAGCCTCTTGCTGACGAGCACTGGTGATGCACCTGTGTGCCTACTGAGTGGTACAAAAACCTGTGAAGACGTTTGGCGGCATTTCAAGCAACCCCTTCAGTTACATACGCTCTCTGCTGATGACGGCCGAAAGCCAGAAACACGTGTCCAGAGATACGGCACTCGCTGCACCTACCTTAGGTGAAAGAATTTCTACAGCGATACGGCACTTGCTGCACCTACTAAGGGTGAATAATTTTTTGAAAAATTCTTGCTATTTATATTTAAATGACTGCATTTACTATGATGCCTTGGGGCTATTTTCCGCTTGAATGCAAGGCAGTGTGCTCCCTTTTTCTTTTTGGATGTCTAAATGACGGCTCCCGTGAGCCTCTTGCTGACGAGCACTGGCGATGCACCTGTGTGCCTACTGAGTGGTACAAAAACCTGTGAAGACGTTTGGCGGCATTTCAAGCGACCCCTTCAGTTACATACGCTCTCTGCTGATGACGGCCGAAAGCCAGAAACACCTGTCCAGAGATACGGCACTCGCTGCACCTACTTTAGGTGAAAGACTTTCTACAGCGATACGGCACTTGCTGCACCTACTAAGGGTGAATAATTTTTTGAAAAATTCTTGCTATTTATATTTAAATGACTGCATTTACTATGATGCCTTGGGGCTATTTTCCGCTTGAGTGCAAGGCAGTGTGCTCCCTTTTTCTTTTTGGATTTCTAAATGACGGCTCCCGTGAGCCTCTTGCTGACGAGCACTGGCGATGCACCTGTGTGCCTACTGAGTGGTACAAAAACCTGTGAAGACGTTTGGTGGCATTTCAAGCAACCCCTTCAGTTACATACGCTCTCTGCTGATGACGGCCGAAAGCCAGAAACACGTGTCCAGAGATACGGCACTCGCTGCACCTACCTTAGGTGAAAGACTTTCTACAGCGATACGGCACTTGCTGCACCTACTAAGGGTGAATAATTTTTTTTAAAATTCTTGCTATTTATATTTAAATGACTGCATTTACTATGATGCCTTGGGGCTTTTTCCGCTTGAATGCAAGGCAGTGTGCTCCCTTTTTCTTTTTGGATGTCTAAATGACGGCTCCCGTGAGCCTCTTGCTGACGAGCACTGGCGATGCACCTGTGTGCCTACGGAGTGGTTCAAAAACCTGTGAAGATGTTTGGCGGCATTTCAAGTGACCCCTTCAGTTACATACGCTCTCTGCTGATGACGGCCGAAAGCCAGAAACAGGTGTCCAGAGATCCGGCACTCGCTGCACCTACCTTAGGTGAAAGACTTTCTACAGCGATACGGCACTTGCTGCACCTACTAAGGGTGAATAATTTTTTGAAAAATTCTTGCTATTTATATTTAAATGACTGCATTTACTATGATGCCTTGGGGCTATTTTCCGCTTGAGTGCAAGGCAGTGTGCTCCCTTTTTCTTTTTGGATTTCTAAATGACGGCTCCCGTGAGCCTCTTGCTGACGAGCACTGGCGATGCACCTGTGTGCCTACTGAGTGGTACAAAAACCTGTGAAGACGTTTGGTGGCATTTCAAGCAACCCCTTCAGTTACATACGCTCTCTGCTGATGACGGCCGAAAGCCAGAAACACGTGTCCAGAGATATGGCACTCGCTGCACCTACCTTAGGTGAAAGACTTTCTACAGCGATACGGCACTTGCTGCACCTACTAAGGGTGAATAATTTTTTTAAAAATTCTTGCTATTTATATTTAAATGACTGCATTTACTATGATGCCTTGGGGCTTTTTCCGCTTGAATGCAAGGCAGTGTGCTCCCTTTTTCTTTTTGGATGTCTAAATGACGGCTCCCGTGAGCCTCTTGCTGACGAGCACTGGCGATGCACCTGTGTGCCTACGGAGTGGTTCAAAAACCTGTGAAGATGTTTGGCGGCATTTCAAGTGACCCCTTCAGTTACATACGCTCTCTGCTGATGACGGCCGAAAGCCAGAAACACGTGTCCAGAGATCCGGCACTCGCTGCACCTACCTTAGGTGAAAGACTTTCTACAGCGATACGGCACTTGCTGCACCTACTAAGGGTGAATAATTTTTTGAAAAATTCTTGCTATTTATATTTAAATGACTGCATTTACTATGATGCCTTGGGGCTATTTTCCGTTTGAATGCAAGGCAGTGTGCTCCCTTTTTCTTTTTGGATGTCTAAATGACAGCTCCCGTGAGCCTCTTGCTGACGAGCACTGGTGATGCACCTGTGTGCCTACTGAGTGGTACAAAAACCTGTGAAGACGTTTGGCGGCATTTCAAGCAACCCCTTCAGTTACATACGCTCTCTGCTGATGACGGCCGAAAGCCAGAAACACGTGTCCAGAGATACGCCACTCGCTGCACCTACCTTAGGTGAAAGAATTTCTACAGCGATACGGCACTTGCTGCACCTACTAAGGGTGAATAATTTTTTGAAAAATTCTTGCTATTTATATTTAAATGACTGCATTTACTATGATGCCTTGGGGCTATTTTCCGCTTGAATGCAAGGCAGTGTGCTCCCTTTTTCTTTTTGGATGTCTAAATGACGGCTCCCGTGAGCCTCTTGCTGACGAGCACTGGCGATGCACCTGTGTGCCTACTGAGTGGTACAAAAACCTGTGAAGACGTTTGGCGGCATTTCAAGCGACCCCTTCAGATACATACGCTCTCTGCTGATGACGGCCGAAAGCCAGAAACACCTGTCCAGAGATACGGCACTCGCTGCACCTACCTTAGGTGAAAGACTTTCTACAGCGATACGGCACTTGCTGCACCTACTAAGGGTGAATAATTTTTTGAAAAATTCTTGCTATTTATATTTAAATGACTGCATTTACTATGATGCCTTGGGGCTATTTTCCGCTTGAATGCAAGGCAGTGCTCCCTTTTTCTTTTTGGATGTCTAAATGACGGCTCCCGTGAGTCTCTTGCTGACGAGCACTGGCGATGTACCTGTGTGCCTACTGAGTGGTACAAAAACCTGTGAAGACGTTTGGCGGCATTTCAAGCGACCCCTTCAGTTACATACGCTCTCTGCTGATGACGGCCGAAAGCCAGAAACACGTGTCCAGAGATACGGCACTCGCTGCACCTACCTTAGGTGAAAGACTTTCTACAGCGATACGGCACTTGCTGCACCTACTAAGGGTGAATAATTTTTTGAAAAATTCTTGCTATTTATATTTAAATGACTGCATTTACTATGATGCTTTGGGGCTATTTTCCGCTTGAATGCAAGGCAGTGTGCTCCCTTTTTCTTTTTGGATGTCTAAATGACGGCTCCCGTGAGCCTCTTGCTGACGAGCACTGGCGATGCACCTGTGTGCCTACTGAGTGGTACAAAAACGTGTGAAGACGTTTGGCGGCATTTCAAGCGACCCCTTCAGTTACATACACTCTCTGCTGATGACGGCCGAAAGCCAGAAACACGTGTCCAGAGATACGGCACTCGCTGCACCTACCTTAGGTGAAAGACTTTCTACAGCGATACGGCACTTGCTGCACCTACTAAGGGTGAATAATTTTTTGAAAAATTCTTGCTATTTATATTTAAATGACTGCATTTACTATGATGCCTTGGGGCTATTTTCCGCTTGAATGCAAGGCAGTGTGCTCCCTTTTTCTTTTTGGATTTCTAAATGACGGCTCCCGTGAGCCTCTTGCTGACGAGCACTGGCGATGCACCTGTGTGCCTACTGAGTGGTACAAAAACCTGTGAAGACGTTTGGTGGCATTTCAAGCAACCCCTTCAGTTACATACGCTCTCTGCTGATGACGGCCGAAAGCCAGAAACACGTGTCCAGAGATACGGCACTCGCTGCACCTACCTTAGGTGAAAGACTTTCTACAGCGATACGGCACTTGCTGCACCTACTAAGGGAGAATAATTTTTTGAAAAATTCTTGCTATTTATATTTAAATGACTGCATTTACTATGATGCCTTGGGGCTATTTTCCGCTTGAATGCAAGGCAGTGTGCTCCCTTTTTCTTTTTGGATGTCTAAATGACGGCTCCCGTGAGCCTCTTGCTGACGAGCACTGGCGATGCACCTGTGTGCCTACTGAGTGGTACAAAAACCTGTGAAGACGTTTGGCGGCATTTCAAGCGACCCCTTCAGTTACATACGCTCTCTGCTGATGACGGCCGAAGCCAGAAACACGTGTCCAGAGATACGGCACTCGCTGCACCTACCTTAGGTGAAAGACTTTCTACAGCGATACGGCACTTGCTGCACCTACTAATGGTGAATAATTTTTTGAAAAATTCTTGCTATTTATATTTAAATGACTGCATTTACTATGATGCCTTGGGGCTATTTTCCGCTTGAATGCAAGGCAGTGTGCTCCCTTTTTCTTTTTGGATGTCTAAATGACGGCTCCCGTGAGCCTCTTGCTGACGAGCACTGGCGATGCACCTGTGTGCCTACTGAGTGGTACAAAAACCTGTGAAGACGTTTGGCGGCATTTCAAGCGACCCCTTCAGTTACATACGCTCTCTGCTGATGACGGCCGAAAGCCAGAAACACGTGGCCAGAGATACGGCACTCGCTGCTCCTACCTTAGGTGAAAGACTTTCTACAGCGATACGGCACTTGCTGCACCTAGTAAGGGTGAATAATTTTTTGAAAAATTCTTGCTATTTATATTTAAATGACTGCATTTACTATGATGCCTTGGGGCTATTTTCCGCTTGAATGCAAGGCAGTGTGCTCCCTTTTTCTTTTTGGATGTCTAAATGACGGCTCCCGTGAGCCTCTTGCTGACGAGCACTGGCGATGCACCTGTGTGCCTACTGAGTGGTACAAAAACCTGTGAAGACGTTTGGCGGCATTTCAAGCGACCCCTTCAGTTACATACGCTCTCTGCTGATGACGGCCGAAAGCCAGAAACACGTGTCCAGAGATACGGCACTCGCTGCACCTACCTTAGGTGAAAGACTTTCTACAGCGATACGGCACTTGCTGCACCTACTAAGGGTGAATAATTTTTTGAAAAATTCTTGCTATTTATATTTAAATGACTGCATTTACTATGATGCCTTGGGGCTATTTTCCGCTTGAATGCAAGGCAGTGTGCTCCCTTTTTCTTTCTGGATGTCTAAATGACGGCTCCCGTGAGCCTCTTGCTGACGAGCACTGGCGATGCACCTGTGTGCCTACTGAGTGGTACAAAAACCTGTGAAGACGTTTGGCGGCATTTCAAGCGACCCCTTCAGTTACATACGCTCTCTGCTGATGACGGCTGAAAGCCAGAAACACGTGTCCAGAGATACGGCACTCGCTGCACCTACCTTAGGTGAAAGACTTTCTACAGCGATACGGCACTTGCTGCACCTACGAAGGGTGAATACGTTTTTGAAAAATTCTTGCTATTTATATTTAAATGACTGCATTTACTATGATGCCTTGGGGCTATTTTCCGCTTGAATGCAAGGCAGTGTGCTCCCTTTTTCTTTTTGGATGTCTAAATGACGGCTCCCGTGAGCCTCTTGCTGACGAGCACTGGCGATGCACCTGTGTGCCTACTGAGTGGTACAAAAACCTGTGAAGACGTTTGGCGGCATTTCAAGCGACCCCTTCAGTTACATACGCTCTCTGCTGATGACGGACGAAAGCCAGAAACACGTGTCCAGAGATACGGCACTCGCTGCACCTACCTTAGGTGAAAGACTTTCTACAGCGATACGGCACTTGCTGCACCTACTAAGGGTGAATAATTTTTTGAAAAATTCTTGCTATTTATATTTAAATGACTGCATTTACTATGATGCCTTGGGGCTATTTTCCGCTTGAATGCAAGGCAGTGTGCTCCCTTTTTCTTTTTGGATGTCTAAATGACGGCTCCCGTGAGCCTCTTGCTGACGAGCACTGGCGATGCACCTGTGTGCCTACTGAGTGGTACAAAAACCTGTGAAGACGTTTGGCGGCATTTCAAGCGACCCCTTCAGTTACATACGCTCTCTGCTGATGACGGCCGCAGCCAGAAACACGTGTCCAGAGATACGGCACTCGCTGCACCTACCTTAGGTGAAAGACTTTCTACAGCGATACGGCACTTGCTGCACCTACTAATGGTGAATAATTTTTTGAAAAATTCTTGCTATTTATATTTAAATGACTGCATTTACTATGATGCCTTGGGGCTATTTTCCGCTTGAATGCAAGGCAGTGTGCTCCCTTTTTCTTTTTGGATGTCTAAATGACGGCTCCCGTGAGCCTCTTGCTGACGAGCACTGGCGATGCACCTGTGTGCCTACTGAGTGGTACAAAAACCTGTGAAGACGTTTGGCGGCATTTCAAGCGACCCCTTCAGTTACATACGCTCTCTGCTGATGACGGCCGAAAGCCAGAAACACGTGGCCAGAGATACGGCACTCGCTGCTCCTACCTTAGGTGAAAGACTTTCTACAGCGATACGGCACTTGCTGCACCTAGTAAGGGTGAATAATTTTTTGAAAAATTCTTGCTATTTATATTTAAATGACTGCATTTACTATGATGCCTTGGGGCTATTTTCCGCTTGAATGCAAGGCAGTGTGCTCCCTTTTTCTTTTTGGATGTCTAAATGACGGCTCCCGTGAGACTCTTGCTGACGAGCACTGGCGATGCACCTGTGTGCCTACTGAGTGGTACAAAAACCTGTGAAGACGTTTGGCGGCATTTCAAGCGACCCCTTCAGTTACATACGCTCTCTGCTGATGACGGCCGAAAGCCAGAAACACGTGTCCAGAGATACGGCACTCGCTGCACCTACCTTAGGTGAAAGACTTTCTACAGCGATACGGCACTTGCTGCGCCTACTAAGGGTGAATAATTTTTTTGAAAATTCTTGCTATTTATATTTAAATGACTGCATTTACTATGATGCCTTGGGGCTATTTTCCGCTTGAATGCAAGGCAGTGTGCTCCCTTTTTCTTTCTGGATGTCTAAATGACGGCTCCCGTGAGCCTCTTGCTGACGAGCACTGGCGATGCACCTGTGTGCCTACTGAGTGGTACAAAAACCTGTGAAGACGTTTGGCGGCATTTCAAGCGACCCCTTCAGTTACATACGCTCTCTGCTGATGACGGCTGAAAGCCAGAAACACGTGTCCAGAGATACGGCACTCGCTGCACCTACCTTAGGTGAAAGACTTTCTACAGCGATACGGCACTTGCTGCACCTACGAAGGGTGAATACGTTTTTGAAAAATTCTTGCTATTTATATTTAAATGACTGCATTTACTATGATGCCTTGGGGCTATTTTCCGCTTGAATGCAAGGCAGTGTGCTCCCTTTTTCTTTTTGGATGTCTAAATGACGGCTCCCGTGAGCCTCTTGCTGACGAGCACTGGCGATGCACCTGTGTGTCTACTGAGTGGTACAAAAACCTGTGAAGACGTTTGGCGGCATTTCAAGCGACCCCTTCAGTTACATACGCTCTCTGCTGATGACGGCCGAAAGCCAGAAACACGTGGCCAGAGATACGGCACTCGCTGCTCCTACCTTAGGTGAAAGACTTTCTACAGCGATACGGCACTTGCTGCACCTAGTAAGGGTGAATAATTTTTTGAAAAATTCTTGCTATTTATATTTAAATGACTGCATTTACTATGATGCCTTGGGGCTATTTTCCGCTTGAATGCAAGGCAGTGTGCTCCCTTTTTCTTTTTGGATGTCTAAATGACGGCTCCCGTGAGCCTCTTGCTGACGAGCACTGGCGATGCACCTGTGTGCCTACTGAGTGGTACAAAAACCTGTGAAGACGTTTGGCGGCATTTCAAGCGACCCCTTCAGTTACATACGCTCTCTGCTGATGACGGCCGAAGCCAGAAACACGTGTCCAGAGATACGGCACTCGCTGCACCTACCTTAGGTGAAAGACTTTCTACAGCGATACGGCACTTGCTGCACCTACTAATGGTGAATAATTTTTTGAAAAATTCTTGCTATTTATATTTAAATGACTGCATTTACTATGATGCCTTGGGGCTATTTTCCGCTTGAATGCAAGGCAGTGTGCTCCCTTTTTCTTTTTGGATGTCTAAATGACGGCTCCCGTGAGCCTCTTGCTGATGAGCACTGGCGATGCACCTGTGTGCCTACTGAGTGGTACAAAAACCTGTGAAGACGTTTGGCGGCATTTCAAGCGACCCCTTCAGTTACATACGCTCTCTGCTGATGACGGCCGAAAGCCAGAAACACGTGGCCAGAGATCCGGCACTCGCTGCACCTACCTTAGGTGAAAGACTTTCTACAGCGATACGGCACTTGCTGCACCTACTAAGGGTGAATAATTTTTTGAAAAATTCTTGCTATTTATATTTAAATGACTGCATTTACTATGATGCCTTGGGGCTATTTTCCGTTTGAATGCAAGGCAGTGTGCTCCCTTTTTCTTTTTGGATGTCTAAATGACAGCTCCCGTGAGCCTCTTGCTGACGAGCACTGGTGATGCACCTGTGTGCCTACTGAGTGGTACAAAAACCTGTGAAGACGTTTGGCGGCATTTCAAGCAACCCCTTCAGTTACATACGCTCTCTGCTGATGACGGCCGAAAGCCAGAAACACGTGTCCAGAGATACGGCACTCGCTGCACCTACCTTAGGTGAAAGAATTTCTACAGCGATACGGCACTTGCTGCACCTACTAAGGGTGAATAATTTTTTGAAAAATTCTTGCTATTTATATTTAAATGACTGCATTTACTATGATGCCTTGGGGCTATTTTCCGCTTGAATGCAAGGCAGTGTGCTCCCTTTTTCTTTTTGGATGTCTAAATGACGGCTCCCGTGAGCCTCTTGCTGACGAGCACTGGCGATGCACCTGTGTGCCTACTGAGTGGAACAAAAACCTGTGAAGACGTTTGGCGGCATTTCAAGCGACCCCTTCAGTTACATACGCTCTCTGCTGATGACGGCCGAAAGCCAGAAACACCTGTCCAGAGATACGGCACTCGCTGCACCTACCTTAGGTGAAAGACTTTCTACAGCGATACGGCACTTGCTGCACCTACTAAGGGTGAATAATTTTTTGAAAAATTCTTGCTATTTATATTTAAATGACTGCATTTACTATGATGCCTTTGGGCTATTTTCCGCTTGAATGCAAGGCAGTGCTCCCTTTTTCTTTTTGGATGTCTAAATGACGGCTCCCGTGAGTCTCTTGCTGACGAGCACTGGCGATGCACCTGTGTGCCTACTGAGTGGTACAAAAACCTGTGAAGACGTTTGGCGGCATTTCAAGCGACCCCTTCAGTTACATACGCTCTCTGCTGATGACGGCCGAAAGCCAGAAACACGTGTCCAGAGATACGGCACTCGCTGCACCTACCTTAGGTGAAAGACTTTCTACAGCGATACGGCACTTGCTGCACCTACGAAGGGTGAATAATTTTTTGAAAAATTCTTGCTATTTATATTTAAATGACTGCATTTACTATGATGCCTTGGGGCTATTTTCCGCTTGAATGCAAGGCAGTGTGCTCCCTTTTTCTTTTTGGATGTCTAAATGACGGCTCCCGTGAGCCTCTTGCTGACGAGCACTGGCGATGCACCTGTGTGCCTACTGAGTGGTACAAAAACCTGTGAAGACGTTTGGCGGCATTTCAAGCGACCCCTTCAGTTACATACGCTCTCTGCTGATGACGGCCGAAAGCCAGAAACACGTGTCCAGAGATACGGCACTCGCTGCACCTACCTTAGGTGAAAGACTTTCTACAGCGATACGGCTCTTGCTGCACCTACTAAGGGTGAATAATTTTTAGAAAAATTCTTGCTATTTATATTTAAATGACTGCATTTACTATGATGCCTTGGGGCTATTTTCGGCTTGAGTGCAAGGCAGTGTGCTCCCTTTTTCTTTTTGGATTTCTAAATGACGGCTCCCGTGAGCCTCTTGCTGACGAGCACTGGCGATGCACCTGTGTGCCTACTGAGTGGTACAAAAACCTGTGAAGACGTTTGGTGGCATTTCAAGCAACCCCTTCAGTTACATACGCTCTCTGCTGATGACGGCCGAAAGCCAGAAACACGTGTCCAGAGATACGGCACTCGCTGCACCTACCTTAGGTGAAAGACTTTCTACAGCGATACAGCACTTGCTGCACCTACTAAGGGTGAATAATTTTTTTAAAAATTCTTGCTATTTATATTTAAATGACTGCATTTACTATGATGCCTTGGGGCTTTTTCCGCTTGAATGCAAGGCAGTGTGCTCCCTTTTTCTTTTTGGATGTCTAAATGACGGCTCCCGTGAGCCTCTTGCTGACGAGCACTGGCGATGCACCTGTGTGCCTACGGAGTGGTTCAAAAACCTGTGAAGACGTTTGGCGGCATTTCAAGCGACCCCTTCAGTTACATACACTCTCTGCTGATGACGGCCGAAAGCCAGAAACACGTGTCCAGAGATACGGCACTCGCTTCACCTACCTTAGGTGAAAGACTTTCTACAGCGATACGGCACTTGCTGCACCTACTAAGGGTGAATAATTTTTTGAAAAATTCTTGCTATTTATATTTAAATGACTGCATTTACTATGATGCCTTGGGGCTATTTTCCGCTTGAATGCAAGGCAGTGTGCTCCCTTTTTCTTTTTGGATTTCTAAATGACGGCTCCCGTGAGCCTCTTGCTGACGAGCACTGGCGATGCACCTGTGTGCCTACTGAGTGGTACAAAAACCTGTGAAGACGTTTGGTGGCATTTCAAGCAACCCCTTCAGTTACATACGCTCTCTGCTGATGACGGCCGAAAGCCAGAAACACGTGTCCAGAGATACGGCACTCGCTGCACCTACCTTAGGTGAAAGACTTTCTACAGCGATACGGCACTTGCTGCACCTACTAAGGGTGAATAATTTTTTGAAAAATTCTTGCTATTTATATTTAAATGACTGCATTTACTATGATGCCTTGGGGCTTTTTCCGCTTGAATGTAAGGCAGTGTGCTCCCTTTTTCTTTTTGGATGTCTAAATGACGGCTCCCGTGAGCCTCTTGCTGACGAGCACTGGCGATGCACCTGTGTGCCTACGGAGTGGTTCAAAAACCTGTGAAGATGTTTCGCGGCATTTCAAGCGACCCCTTCAGTTACATACGCTCTCTGCTGATGACGGCCGAAAGCCAGAAACACATGTCCAGAGATACGGCACTCGCTGCACCTACCTTAGGTGAAAGACTTTCTACAGCGATACGGCACTTGCTGCACCTACTAAGGGTGAATAATTTTTTGAAAAATTCTTGCTATTTATATTTAAATGACTGCATTTACTATGATGCCTTGGGGCTATTTTCCGCTTGAATGCAAGGCAGTGTGCTCCCTTTTTCTTTTTGGATGTCTAAATGACGGCTCCCGTGAGCCTCTTGCTGACGAGCACTGGCGATGCACCTGTGTGCCTACTGAGTGGTACAAAAACCTGTGAAGACGTTTGGCGGCATTTCAAGCGACCCCTTCAGTTACATACGCTCTCTGCTGATGACGGCCGAAAGCCAGAAACACGTGTCCAGAGATACGGCACTCGCTGCACCTACCTTAGGTGAAAGACTTTCTACAGCGATACGGCACTTGCTGCACCTACTAAGGGTGAATAATTTTTTTTTAAATTCTTGCTATTTATATTTAAATGACTGCATTTACTATGATGCCTTGGGGCTATTTTCCGCTTGAATGCAAGGCAGTGTGCTCCCTTTTTCTTTCTGGATGTCTAAATGACGGCTCCCGTGAGCCTCTTGCTGACGAGCACTGGCGATGCACCTGTGTGCCTACTGAGTGGTACAAAAACCTGTGAAGACGTTTGGCGGCATTTCAAGCGACCCCTTCAGTTACATACGCTCTCTGCTGATGACGGCTGAAAGCCAGAAACACGTGTCCAGAGATACGGCACTCGCTGCACCTACCTTAGGTGAAAGACTTTCTACAGCGATACGGCACTTGCTGCACCTACGAAGGGTGAATACGTTTTTGAAAAATTCTTGCTATTTATATTTAAATGACTGCATTTACTATGATGCCTTGGGGCTATTTTCCGCTTGAATGCAAGGCAGTGTGCTCCCTTTTTCTTTTTGGATGTCTAAATGACGGCTCCCGTGAGCCTCTTGCTGACGAGCACTGGCGATGCACCTGTGTGCCTACTGAGTGGTACAAAAACCTGTGAAGACGTTTGGCGGCATTTCAAGCGACCCCTTCAGTTACATACGCTCTCTGCTGATGACGGCCGAAAGCCAGAAACACGTGTCCAGAGATACGGCACTCGCTGCACCTACCTTAGGTGAAAGACTTTCTACAGCGATACGGCACTTGCTGCACCTACTAAGGGTGAATAATTTTTAGAAAAATTCTTGCTATTTATATTTAAATGACTGCATTTACTATGATGCCTTGGGGCTATTTTCCGCTTGAGTGCAAGGCAGTGTGCTCCCTTTTTCTTTTTGGATTTCTAAATGACGGCTCCCGTGAGCCTCTTGCTGACGAGCACTGGCGATGCACCTGTGTGCCTACTGAGTGGTACAAAAACCTGTGAAGACGTTTGGTGGCATTTCAAGCAACCCCTTCAGTTACATACGCTCTCTGCTGATGACGGCCGAAAGCCAGAAACACGTGTCCAGAGATACGGCACTCGCTGCACCTACCTTAGGTGAAAGACTTTCTACAGCGATACGGCACTTGCTGCACCTACTAAGGGTGAATAATTTTTTTAAAAATTCTTGCTATTTATATTTAAATGACTGCATTTACTATGATGCCTTGGGGCTTTTTCCGCTTGAATGCAAGGCAGTGTGCTCCCTTTTTCTTTTTGGATGTCTAAATGACGGCTCCCGTGAGCCTCTTGCTGACGAGCACTGGCGATGCACCTGTGTGCCTACGGAGTGGTTCAAAAACCTGTGAAGATGTTTGGCGGCATTTCAAGTGACCCCTTCAGTTACATACGCTCTCTGCTGATGACGGCCGAAAGCCAGAAACACGTGTCCAGAGATCCGGCACTCGCTGCACCTACCTTAGGTGAAAGACTTTCTACAGCGATACGGCACTTGCTGCACCTACTAAGGGTGAATAATTTTTTGAAAAATTCTTGCTATTTATATTTAAATGACTGCATTTACTATGATGCCTTGGGGCTATTTTCCGTTTGAATGCAAGGCAGTGTGCTCCCTTTTTCTTTTTGGATGTCTAAATGACAGCTCCCGTGAGCCTCTTGCTGACGAGCACTGGTGATGCACCTGTGTGCCTACTGAGTGGTACAAAAACCTGTGAAGACGTTTGGCGGCATTTCAAGCAACCCCTTCAGTTACATACGCTCTCTGCTGATGACGGCCGAAAGCCAGAAACACGTGTCCAGAGATACGGCACTCGCTGCACCTACCTTAGGTGAAAGAATTTCTACAGCGATACGGCACTTGCTGCACCTACTAAGGGTGAATAATTTTTTGAAAAATTCTTGCTATTTATATTTAAATGACTGCATTTACTATGATGCCTTGGGGCTATTTTCCGCTTGAATGCAAGGCAGTGTGCTCCCTTTTTCTTTTTGGATGTCTAAATGACGGCTCCCGTGAGCCTCTTGCTGACGAGCACTGGCGATGCACCTGTGTGCCTACTGAGTGGTACAAAAACCTGTGAAGACGTTTGGCGGCATTTCAAGCGACCCCTTCAGTTACATACGCTCTCTGCTGATGACGGCCGAAAGCCAGAAACACCTGTCCAGAGATACGGCACTCGCTGCACCTACCTTAGGTGAAAGACTTTCTACAGCGATACAGCACTTGCTGCACCTACTAAGGGTGAATAATTTTTTGAAAAATTCTTGCTATTTATATTTAAATGACTGCATTTACTATGATGCCTTTGGGCTATTTTCCGCTTGAATGCAAGGCAGTGCTCCCTTTTTCTTTTTGGATGTCTAAATGACGGCTCCCGTGAGTCTCTTGCTGACGAGCACTGGCGATGCACCTGTGTGCCTACTGAGTGGTACAAAAACCTGTGAAGACGTTTGGCGGCATTTCAAGCGACCCCTTCAGTTACATACGCTCTCTGCTGATGACGGCCGAAAGCCAGAAACACGTGTCCAGAGATACGGCACTCGCTGCACCTACCTTAGGTGAAAGACTTTCTACAGCGATACGGCACTTGCTGCACCTACGAAGGGTGAATAATTTTTTGAAAAATTCTTGCTATTTATATTTAAATGACTGCATTTACTATGATGCCTTGGGGCTATTTTCCGCTTGAATGCAAGGCAGTGTGCTCCCTTTTTCTTTTTGGATGTCTAAATGACGGCTCCCGTGAGCCTCTTGCTGACGAGCACTGGCGATGCACCTGTGTGCCTACTGAGTGGTACAAAAACCTGTGAAGACGTTTGGCGGCATTTCAAGCGACCCCTTCAGTTACATACGCTCTCTGCTGATGACGGCCGAAAGCCAGAAACACGTGTCCAGAGATACGGCACTCGCTGCACCTACCTTAGGTGAAAGACTTTCTACAACGATACGGCACTTGCTGCACCTACTAAGGGTGAATAATTTTTAGAAAAATTCTTGCTATTTATATTTAAATGACTGCATTTACTATGATGCCTTGGGGCTATTTTCCGCTTGAGTGCAAGGCAGTGTGCTCCCTTTTTCTTTTTGGATTTCTAAATGACGGCTCCCGTGAGCCTCTTGCTGACGAGCACTGGCGATGCACCTGTGTGCCTACTGAGTGGTACAAAAACCTGTGAAGACGTTTGGTGGCATTTCAAGCAACCCCTTCAGTTACATACGCTCTCTGCTGATGACGGCCGAAAGCCAGAAACACGTGTCCAGAGATACGGCACTCGCTGCACCTACCTTAGGTGAAAGACTTTCTACAGCGATACGGCACTTGCTGCACCTACTAAGGGTGAATAATTTTTTTTAAAATTCTTGCTATTTATATTTAAATGACTGCATTTACTATGATGCCTTGGGGCTTTTTCCGCTTGAATGCAAGGCAGTGTGCTCCCTTTTTCTTTTTGGATGTCTAAATGACGGCTCCCGTGAGCCTCTTGCTGACGAGCACTGGCGATGCACCTGTGTGCCTACGGAGTGGTTCAAAAACCTGTGAAGATGTTTGGCGGCATTTCAAGTGACCCCTTCAGTTACATACGCTCTCTGCTGATGACGGCCGAAAGCCAGAAACACGTGTCCAGAGATCCGGCACTCGCTGCACCTACCTTAGGTGAAAGACTTTCTACAGCGATACGGCACTTGCTGCACCTACTAAGGGTGAATAATTTTTTGAAAAATTCTTGCTATTTATATTTAAATGACTGCATTTACTATGATGCCTTGGGGCTATTTTCCGTTTGAATGCAAGGCAGTGTGCTCCCTTTTTCTTTTTGGATGTCTAAATGACAGCTCCCGTGAGCCTCTTGCTGACGAGCACTGGTGATGCACCTGTGTGCCTACTGAGTGGTACAAAAACCTGTGAAGACGTTTGGCGGCATTTCAAGCAACCCCTTCAGTTACATACGCTCTCTGCTGATGACGGCCGAAAGCCAGAAACACGTGTCCAGAGATACGGCACTCGCTGCACCTACCTTAGGTGAAAGAATTTCTACAGCGATACGGCACTTGCTGCACCTACTAAGGGTGAATAATTTTTTGAAAAATTCTTGCTATTTATATTTAAATGACTGCATTTACTATGATGCCTTGGGGCTATTTTCCGCTTGAATGCAAGGCAGTGTGCTCCCTTTTTCTTTTTGGATGTCTAAATGACGGCTCCCGTGAGCCTCTTGCTGACGAGCACTGGCGACGCACCTGTGTGCCTACTGAGTGGTACAAAAACCTGTGAAGACGTTTGGCGGCATTTCAAGCGACCCCTTCAGTTACATACGCTCTCTGCTGATGACGGCCGAAAGCCAGAAACACCTGTCCAGAGATACGGCACTCGCTGCACCTACCTTAGGTGAAAGACTTTCTACAGTGATACGGCACTTGCTGCACCTACTAAGGGTGAATAATTTTTTGAAAAATTCTTGCTATTTATATTTAAATGACTGCATTTACTATGATGCCTTGGGGCTATTTTCCGCTTGAATGCAAGGCAGTGCTCCCTTTTTCTTTTTGGATGTCTAAATGACGGCTCCCGTGAGTCTCTTGCTGACGAGCACTGGCGATGTACCTCTGTGCCTACTGAGTGGTACAAAAACCTGTGAAGACGTTTGGCGGCATTTCAAGCGACCCCTTCAGTTACATACGCTCTCTGCTGATGACGGCCGAAAGCCAGAAACACGTGTCCAGAGATACGGCACTCGCTGCACCTACCTTAGGTGAAAGACTTTCTACAGCGATACGGCACTTGCTGCACCTACTAAGGGTGAATAATTTTTTGAAAAATTCTTGCTATTTATATTTAAATGACTGCATTTACTATGATGCTTTGGGGCTATTTTCCGCTTGAATGCAAGGCAGTGTGCTCCCTTTTTCTTTTTGGATGTCTAAATGACGGCTCCCGTGAGCCTCTTGCTGACGAGCACTGGCGATGCACCTGTGTGCCTACTGAGTGGTACAAAAACGTGTGAAGACGTTTGGCGGCATTTCAAGCGACCCCTTCAGTTACATACACTCTCTGCTGATGACGGCCGAAAGCCAGAAACACGTGTCCAGAGATACGGCACTCGCTGCACCTACCTTAGGTGAAAGACTTTCTACAGCGATACGGCACTTGCTGCACCTACTAAGGGTGAATAATTTTTTGAAAAATTCTTGCTATTTATATTTAAATGACTGCATTTACTATGATGCCTTGGGGCTATTTTCCGCTTGAATGCAAGGCAGTGTGCTCCCTTTTTCTTTTTGGATTTCTAAATGACGGCTCCCGTGAGCCTCTTGCTGACGAGCACTGGCGATGCACCTGTGTGCCTACTGAGTGGTACAAAAACCTGTGAAGACGTTTGGTGGCATTTCAAGCAACCCCTTCAGTTACATACGCTCTCTGCTGATGACGGCCGAAAGCCAGAAACACGTGTCCAGAGATACGGCACTCGCTGCACCTACCTTAGGTGAAAGACTTTCTACAGCGATACGGCACTTGCTGCACCTACTAAGGGTGAATAATTTTTTGAAAAATTCTTGCTATTTATATTTAAATGACTGCATTTACTATGATGCCTTGGGGCTATTTTCCGCTTGAATGCAAGGCAGTGTGCTCCCTTTTTCTTTTTGGATGTCTAAATGACGGCTCCCGTGAGCCTCTTGCTGACGAGCACTGGCGATGCACCTGTGTGCCTACTGAGTGGTACAAAAACCTGTGAAGACGTTTGGCGGCATTTCAAGCGACCCCTTCAGTTACATACGCTCTCTGCTGATGACGGCCGAAGCCAGAAACACGTGTCCAGAGATACGGCACTCGCTGCACCTACCTTAGGTGAAAGACTTTCTACAGCGATACGGCACTTGCTGCACCTACTAATGGTGAATAATTTTTTGAAAAATTCTTGCTATTTATATTTAAATGACTGCATTTACTATGATGCCTTGGGGCTATTTTCCGCTTGAATGCAAGGCAGTGTGCTCCCTTTTTCTTTTTGGATGTCTAAATGACGGCTCCCGTGAGCCTCTTGCTGACGAGCACTGGCGATGCACCTGTGTGCCTACTGAGTGGTACAAAAACCTGTGAAGACGTTTGGCGGCATTTCAAGCGACCCCTTCAGTTACATACGCTCTCTGCTGATGACGGCCGAAAGCCAGAAACACGTGGCCAGAGATACGGCACTCGCTGCTCCTACCTTAGGTGAAAGACTTTCTACAGCGATACGGCACTTGCTGCACCTAGTAAGGGTGAATAATTTTTTGAAAAATTCTTGCTATTTATATTTAAATGACTGCATTTACTATGATGCCTTGGGGCTATTTTCCGCTTGAATGCAAGGCAGTGTGCTCCCTTTTTCTTTTTGGATGTCTAAATGACGGCTCCCGTGAGCCTCTTGCTGACGAGCACTGGCGATGCACCTGTGTGCCTACTGAGTGGTACAAAAACCTGTGAAGACGTTTGGCGGCATTTCAAGCGACCCCTTCAGTTACATACGCTCTCTGCTGATGACGGCCGAAAGCCAGAAACACGTGTCCAGAGATACGGCACTCGCTGCACCTACCTTAGGTGAAAGACTTTCTACAGCGATACGGCACTTGCTGCACCTACTAAGGGTGAATAATTTTTTGAAAAATTCTTGCTATTTATATTTAAATGACTGCATTTACTATGATGCCTTGGGGCTATTTTCCGCTTGAATGCAAGGCAGTGTGCTCCCTTTTTCTTTCTGGATGTCTAAATGACGGCTCCCGTGAGCCTCTTGCTGACGAGCACTGGCGATGCACCTGTGTGCCTACTGAGTGGTACAAAAACCTGTGAAGACGTTTGGCGGCATTTCAAGCGACCCCTTCAGTTACATACGCTCTCTGCTGATGACGGCTGAAAGCCAGAAACACGTGTCCAGAGATACGGCACTCGCTGCACCTACCTTAGGTGAAAGACTTTCTACAGCGATACAGAACTTGCTGCACCTACGAAGGGTGAATACGTTTTTGAAAAATTCTTGCTATTTATATTTAAATGACTGCATTTACTATGATGCCTTGGGGCTATTTTCCGCTTGAATGCAAGGCAGTGTGCTCCCTTTTTCTTTTTGGATGTCTAAATGACGGCTCCCGTGAGCCTCTTGCTGACGAGCACTGGCGATGCACCTGTGTGCCTACTGAGTGGTACAAAAACCTGTGAAGACGTTTGGCGGCATTTCAAGCGACCCCTTCAGTTACATACGCTCTCTGCTGATGACGGACGAAAGCCAGAAACACGTGTCCAGAGATACGGCACTCGCTGCACCTACCTTAGGTGAAAGACTTTCTACAGCGATACGGCACTTGCTGCACCTACTAAGGGTGAATAATTTTTTGAAAAATTCTTGCTATTTATATTTAAATGACTGCATTTACTATGATGCCTTGGGGCTATTTTCCGCTTGAATGCAAGGCAGTGTGCTCCCTTTTTCTTTTTGGATGTCTAAATGACGGCTCCCGTGAGCCTCTTGCTGACGAGCACTGGCGATGCACCTGTGTGCCTACTGAGTGGTACAAAAACCTGTGAAGACGTTTGGCGGCATTTCAAGCGACCCCTTCAGTTACATACGCTCTCTGCTGATGACGGCCGCAGCCAGAAACACGTGTCCAGAGATACGGCACTCGCTGCACCTACCTTAGGTGAAAGACTTTCTACAGCGATACGGCACTTGCTGCACCTACTAATGGTGAATAATTTTTTGAAAAATTCTTGCTATTTATATTTAAATGACTGCATTTACTATGATGCCTTGGGGCTATTTTCCGCTTGAATGCAAGGCAGTGTGCTCCCTTTTTCTTTTTGGATGTCTAAATGACGGCTCCCGTGAGCCTCTTGCTGACGAGCACTGGCGATGCACCTGTGTGCCTACTGAGTGGTACAAAAACCTGTGAAGACGTTTGGCGGCATTTCAAGCGACCCCTTCAGTTACATACGCTCTCTGCTGATGACGGCCGAAAGCCAGAAACACGTGGCCAGAGATACGGCACTCGCTGCTCCTACCTTAGGTGAAAGACTTTCTACAGCGATACGGCACTTGCTGCACCTAGTAAGGGTGAATAATTTTTTGAAAAATTCTTGCTATTTATATTTAAATGACTGCATTTACTATGATGCCTTGGGGCTATTTTCCGCTTGAATGCAAGGCAGTGTGCTCCCTTTTTCTTTTTGGATGTCTAAATGACGGCTCCCGTGAGACTCTTGCTGACGAGCACTGGCGATGCACCTGTGTGCCTACTGAGTGGTACAAAAACCTGTGAAGACGTTTGGCGGCATTTCAAGCGACCCCTTCAGTTACATACGCTCTCTGCTGATGACGGCCGAAAGCCAGAAACACGTGTCCAGAGATACGGCACTCGCTGCACCTACCTTAGGTGAAAGACTTTCTACAGCGATACGGCACTTGCTGCGCCTACTAAGGGTGAATAATTTTTTTTAAAATTCTTGCTATTTATATTTAAATGACTGCATTTACTATGATGCCTTGGGGCTATTTTCCGCTTGAATGCAAGGCAGTGTGCTCCCTTTTTCTTTCTGGATGTCTAAATGACGGCTCCCGTGAGCCTCTTGCTGACGAGCACTGGCGATGCACCTGTGTGCCTACTGAGTGGTACAAAAACCTGTGAAGACGTTTGGCGGCATTTCAAGCGACCCCTTCAGTTACATACGCTCTCTGCTGATGACGGCTGAAAGCCAGAAACACGTGTCCAGAGATACGGCACTCGCTGCACCTACCTTAGGTGAAAGACTTTCTACAGCGATACGGCACTTGCTGCACCTACGAAGGGTGAATACGTTTTTGAAAAATTCTTGCTATTTATATTTAAATGACTGCATTTACTATGATGCCTTGGGGCTATTTTCCGCTTGAATGCAAGGCAGTGTGCTCCCTTTTTCTTTTTGGATGTCTAAATGACGGCTCCCGTGAGCCTCTTGCTGACGAGCACTGGCGATGCACCTGTGTGTCTACTGAGTGGTACAAAAACCTGTGAAGACGTTTGGCGGCATTTCAAGCGACCCCTTCAGTTACATACGCTCTCTGCTGATGACGGCCGAAAGCCAGAAACACGTGGCCAGAGATACGGCACTCGCTGCTCCTACCTTAGGTGAAAGACTTTCTACAGCGATACGGCACTTGCTGCACCTAGTAAGGGTGAATAATTTTTTGAAAAATTCTTGCTATTTATATTTAAATGACTGCATTTACTATGATGCCTTGGGGCTATTTTCCGCTTGAATGCAAGGCAGTGTGCTCCCTTTTTCTTTTTGGATGTCTAAATGACGGCTCCCGTGAGCCTCTTGCTGACGAGCACTGGCGATGCACCTGTGTGCCTACTGAGTGGTACAAAAACCTGTGAAGACGTTTGGCGGCATTTCAAGCGACCCCTTCAGTTACATACGCTCTCTGCTGATGACGGCCGAAAGCCAGAAACACGTGTCCAGAGATACGGCACTCGCTGCACCTACCTTAGGTGAAAGACTTTCTACAGCGATACGGCACTTGCTGCGCCTACTAAGGGTGAATAATTTTTTTGAAAATTCTTGCTATTTATATTTAAATGACTGCATTTACTATGATGCCTTGGGGCTATTTTCCGCTTGAATGCAAGGCAGTGTGCTCCCTTTTTCTTTCTGGATGTCTAAATGACGGCTCCCGTGAGCCTCTTGCTGACGAGCACTGGCGATGCACCTGTGTGCCTACTGAGTGGTACAAAAACCTGTGAAGACGTTTGGCGGCATTTCAAGCGACCCCTTCAGTTACATACGCTCTCTGCTGATGACGGCTGAAAGCCAGAAACACGTGTCCAGAGATACGGCACTCGCTGCACCTACCTTAGGTGAAAGACTTTCTACAGCGATACGGCACTTGCTGCACCTACGAAGGGTGAATACGTTTTTGAAAAATTCTTGCTATTTATATTTAAATGACTGCATTTACTATGATGCCTTGGGGCTATTTTCCGCTTGAATGCAAGGCAGTGTGCTCCCTTTTTCTTTTTGGATGTCTAAATGACGGCTCCCGTGAGCCTCTTGCTGACGAGCACTGGCGATGCACCTGTGTGTCTACTGAGTGGTACAAAAACCTGTGAAGACGTTTGGCGGCATTTCAAGCGACCCCTTCAGTTACATACGCTCTCTGCTGATGACGGCCGAAAGCCAGAAACACGTGGCCAGAGATACGGCACTCGCTGCTCCTACCTTAGGTGAAAGACTTTCTACAGCGATACGGCACTTGCTGCACCTAGTAAGGGTGAATAATTTTTTGAAAAATTCTTGCTATTTATATTTAAATGACTGCATTTACTATGATGCCTTGGGGCTATTTTCCGCTTGAATGCAAGGCAGTGTGCTCCCTTTTTCTTTTTGGATGTCTAAATGACGGCTCCCGTGAGCCTCTTGCTGACGAGCACTGGCGATGCACCTGTGTGCCTACTGAGTGGTACAAAAACCTGTGAAGACGTTTGGCGGCATTTCAAGCGACCCCTTCAGTTACATACGCTCTCTGCTGATGACGGCCGAAGCCAGAAACACGTGTCCAGAGATACGGCACTCGCTGCACCTACCTTAGGTGAAAGACTTTCTACAGCGATACGGCACTTGCTGCACCTACTAATGGTGAATAATTTTTTGAAAAATTCTTGCTATTTATATTTAAATGACTGCATTTACTATGATGCCTTGGGGCTATTTTCCGCTTGAATGCAAGGCAGTGTGCTCCCTTTTTCTTTTTGGATGTCTAAATGACGGCTCCCGTGAGCCTCTTGCTGATGAGCACTGGCGATGCACCTGTGTGCCTACTGAGTGGTACAAAAACCTGTGAAGACGTTTGGCGGCATTTCAAGCGACCCCTTCAGTTACATACGCTCTCTGCTGATGACGGCCGAAAGCCAGAAACACGTGGCCAGAGATCCGGCACTCGCTGCACCTACCTTAGGTGAAAGACTTTCTACAGCGATACGGCACTTGCTGCACCTACTAAGGGTGAATAATTTTTTGAAAAATTCTTGCTATTTATATTTAAATGACTGCATTTACTATGATGCCTTGGGGCTATTTTCCGTTTGAATGCAAGGCAGTGTGCTCCCTTTTTCTTTTTGGATGTCTAAATGACAGCTCCCGTGAGCCTCTTGCTGACGAGCACTGGTGATGCACCTGTGTGCCTACTGAGTGGTACAAAAACCTGTGAAGACGTTTGGCGGCATTTCAAGCAACCCCTTCAGTTACATACGCTCTCTGCTGATGACGGCCGAAAGCCAGAAACACGTGTCCAGAGATACGGCACTCGCTGCACCTACCTTAGGTGAAAGAATTTCTACAGCGATACGGCACTTGCTGCACCTACTAAGGGTGAATAATTTTTTGAAAAATTCTTGCTATTTATATTTAAATGACTGCATTTACTATGATGCCTTGGGGCTATTTTCCGCTTGAATGCAAGGCAGTGTGCTCCCTTTTTCTTTTTCGATGTCTAAATGACGGCTCCCGTGAGCCTCTTGCTGACGAGCACTGGCGATGCACCTGTGTGCCTACTGAGTGGAACAAAAACCTGTGAAGACGTTTGGCGGCATTTCAAGCGACCCCTTCAGTTACATACGCTCTCTGCTGATGACGGCCGAAAGCCAGAAACACCTGTCCAGAGATACGGCACTCGCTGCACCTACCTTAGGTGAAAGACTTTCTACAGCGATACGGCACTTGCTGCACCTACTAAGGGTGAATAATTTTTTGAAAAATTCTTGCTATTTATATTTAAATGACTGCATTTACTATGATGCCTTTGGGCTATTTTCCGCTTGAATGCAAGGCAGTGCTCCCTTTTTCTTTTTGGATGTCTAAATGACGGCTCCCGTGAGTCTCTTGCTGACGAGCACTGGCGATGCACCTGTGTGCCTACTGAGTGGTACAAAAACCTGTGAAGACGTTTGGCGGCATTTCAAGCGACCCCTTCAGTTACATACGCTCTCTGCTGATGACGGCCGAAAGCCAGAAACACGTGTCCAGAGATACGGCACTCGCTGCACCTACCTTAGGTGAAAGACTTTCTACAGCGATACGGCACTTGCTGCACCTACGAAGGGTGAATAATTTTTTGAAAAATTCTTGCTATTTATATTTAAATGACTGCATTTACTATGATGCCTTGGGGCTATTTTCCGCTTGAATGCAAGGCAGTGTGCTCCCTTTTTCTTTTTGGATGTCTAAATGACGGCTCCCGTGAGCCTCTTGCTGACGAGCACTGGCGATGCACCTGTGTGCCTACTGAGTGGTACAAAAACCTGTGAAGACGTTTGGCGGCATTTCAAGCGACCCCTTCAGTTACATACGCTCTCTGCTGATGACGGCCGAAAGCCAGAAACACGTGTCCAGAGATACGGCACTCGCTGCACCTACCTTAGGTGAAAGACTTTCTACAGCGATACGGCTCTTGCTGCACCTACTAAGGGTGAATAATTTTTAGAAAAATTCTTGCTATTTATATTTAAATGACTGCATTTACTATGATGCCTTGGGGCTATTTTCGGCTTGAGTGCAAGGCAGTGTGCTCCCTTTTTCTTTTTGGATTTCTAAATGACGGCTCCCGTGAGCCTCTTGCTGACGAGCACTGGCGATGCACCTGTGTGCCTACTGAGTGGTACAAAAACCTGTGAAGACGTTTGGTGGCATTTCAAGCAACCCCTTCAGTTACATACGCTCTCTGCTGATGACGGCCGAAAGCCAGAAACACGTGTCCAGAGATACGGCACTCGCTGCACCTACCTTAGGTGAAAGACTTTCTACAGCGATACGGCACTTGCTGCACCTACTAAGGGTGAATAATTTTTTTAAAAATTCTTGCTATTTATATTTAAATGACTGCATTTACTATGATGCCTTGGGGCTTTTTCCGCTTGAATGCAAGGCAGTGTGCTCCCTTTTTCTTTTTGGATGTCTAAATGACGGCTCCCGTGAGCCTCTTGCTGACGAGCACTGGCGATGCACCTGTGTGCCTACGGAGTGGTTCAAAAACCTGTGAAGACGTTTGGCGGCATTTCAAGCGACCCCTTCAGTTACATACACTCTCTGCTGATGACGGCCGAAAGCCAGAAACACGTGTCCAGAGATACGGCACTCGCTGCACCTACCTTAGGTGAAAGACTTTCTACAGCGATACGGCACTTGCTGCACCTACTAAGGGTGAATAATTTTTTGAAAAATTCTTGCTATTTATATTTAAATGACTGCATTTACTATGATGCCTTGGGGCTATTTTCCGCTTGAATGCAAGGCAGTGTGCTCCCTTTTTCTTTTTGGATTTCTAAATGACGGCTCCCGTGAGCCTCTTGCTGACGAGCACTGGCGATGCACCTGTGTGCCTACTGAGTGGTACAAAAACCTGTGAAGACGTTTGGTGGCATTTCAAGCAACCCCTTCAGTTACATACGCTCTCTGCTGATGACGGCCGAAAGCCAGAAACACGTGTCCAGAGATACGGCACTCGCTGCACCTACCTTAGGTGAAAGACTTTCTACAGCGATACGGCACTTGCTGCACCTACTAAGGGTGAATAATTTTTTGAAAAATTCTTGCTATTTATATTTAAATGACTGCATTTACTATGATGCCTTGGGGCTTTTTCCGCTTGAATGTAAGGCAGTGTGCTCCCTTTTTCTTTTTGGATGTCTAAATGACGGCTCCCGTGAGCCTCTTGCTGACGAGCACTGGCGATGCACCTGTGTGCCTACGGAGTGGTTCAAAAACCTGTGAAGATGTTTCGCGGCATTTCAAGCGACCCCTTCAGTTACATACGCTCTCTGCTGATGACGGCCGAAAGCCAGAAACACATGTCCAGAGATACGGCACTCGCTGCACCTACCTTAGGTGAAAGACTTTCTACAGCGATACGGCACTTGCTGCACCTACTAAGGGTGAATAATTTTTTGAAAAATTCTTGCTATTTATATTTAAATGACTGCATTTACTATGATGCCTTGGGGCTATTTTCCGCTTGAATGCAAGGCAGTGTGCTCCCTTTTTCTTTTTGGATGTCTAAATGACGGCTCCCGTGAGCCTCTTGCTGACGAGCACTGGCGATGCACCTGTGTGCCTACTGAGTGGTACAAAAACCTGTGAAGACGTTTGGCGGCATTTCAAGCGACCCCTTCAGTTACATACGCTCTCTGCTGATGACGGCCGAAAGCCAGAAACACGTGTCCAGAGATACGGCACTCGCTGCACCTACCTTAGGTGAAAGACTTTCTACAGCGATACGGCACTTGCTGCACCTACTAAGGGTGAATAATTTTTTTTTAAATTCTTGCTATTTATATTTAAATGACTGCATTTACTATGATGCCTTGGGGCTATTTTCCGCTTGAATGCAAGGCAGTGTGCTCCCTTTTTCTTTCTGGATGTCTAAATGACGGCTCCCGTGAGCCTCTTGCTGACGAGCACTGGCGATGCACCTGTGTGCCTACTGAGTGGTACAAAAACCTGTGAAGACGTTTGGCGGCATTTCAAGCGACCCCTTCAGTTACATACGCTCTCTGCTGATGACGGCTGAAAGCCAGAAACACGTGTCCAGAGATACGGCACTCGCTGCACCTACCTTAGGTGAAAGACTTTCTACAGCGATACGGCACTTGCTGCACCTACGAAGGGTGAATACGTTTTTGAAAAATTCTTGCTATTTATATTTAAATGACTGCATTTACTATGATGCCTTGGGGCTATTTTCCGCTTGAATGCAAGGCAGTGTGCTCCCTTTTTCTTTTTGGATGTCTAAATGACGGCTCCCGTGAGCCTCTTGCTGACGAGCACTGGCGATGCACCTGTGTGCCTACTGAGTGGTACAAAAACCTGTGAAGACGTTTGGCGGCATTTCAAGCGACCCCTTCAGTTACATACGCTCTCTGCTGATGACGGCCGAAAGCCAGAAACACGTGTCCAGAGATACGGCACTCGCTGCACCTACCTTAGGTGAAAGACTTTCTACAGCGATACGGCACTTGCTGCACCTACTAAGGGTGAATAATTTTTAGAAAAATTCTTGCTATTTATATTTAAATGACTGCATTTACTATGATGCCTTGGGGCTATTTTCCGCTTGAGTGCAAGGCAGTGTGCTCCCTTTTTCTTTTTGGATTTCTAAATGACGGCTCCCGTGAGCCTCTTGCTGACGAGCACTGGCGATGCACCTGTGTGCCTACTGAGTGGTACAAAAACCTGTGAAGACGTTTGGTGGCATTTCAAGCAACCCCTTCAGTTACATACGCTCTCTGCTGATGACGGCCGAAAGCCAGAAACACGTGTCCAGAGATACGGCACTCGCTGCACCTACCTTAGGTGAAAGACTTTCTACAGCGATACGGCACTTGCTGCACCTACTAAGGGTGAATAATTTTTTTAAAAATTCTTGCTATTTATATTTAAATGACTGCATTTACTATGATGCCTTGGGGCTTTTTCCGCTTGAATGCAAGGCAGTGTGCTCCCTTTTTCTTTTTGGATGTCTAAATGACGGCTCCCGTGAGCCTCTTGCTGACGAGCACTGGCGATGCACCTGTGTGCCTACGGAGTGGTTCAAAAACCTGTGAAGATGTTTGGCGGCATTTCAAGTGACCCCTTCAGTTACATACGCTCTCTGCTGATGACGGCCGAAAGCCAGAAACACGTGTCCAGAGATCCGGCACTCGCTGCACCTACCTTAGGTGAAAGACTTTCTACAACGATACGGCACTTGCTGCACCTACTAAGGGTGAATAATTTTTTGAAAAATTCTTGCTATTTATATTTAAATGACTGCATTTACTATGATGCCTTGGGGCTATTTTCCGTTTGAATGCAAGGCAGTGTGCTCCCTTTTTCTTTTTGGATGTCTAAATGACAGCTCCCGTGAGCCTCTTGCTGACGAGCACTGGTGATGCACCTGTGTGCCTACTGAGTGGTACAAAAACCTGTGAAGACGTTTGGCGGCATTTCAAGCAACCCCTTCAGTTACATACGCTCTCTGCTGATGACGGCCGAAAGCCAGAAACACGTGTCCAGAGATACGGCACTCGCTGCACCTACCTTAGGTGAAAGAATTTCTACAGCGATACGGCACTTGCTGCACCTACTAAGGGTGAATAATTTTTTGAAAAATTCTTGCTATTTATATTTAAATGACTGCATTTACTATGATGCCTTGGGGCTATTTTCCGCTTGAATGCAAGGCAGTGTGCTCCCTTTTTCTTTTTGGATGTCTAAATGACGGCTCCCGTGAGCCTCTTGCTGACGAGCACTGGCGATGCACCTGTGTGCCTACTGAGTGGTACAAAAACCTGTGAAGACGTTTGGCGGCATTTCAAGCGACCCCTTCAGTTACATACGCTCTCTGCTGATGACGGCCGAAAGCCAGAAACACCTGTCCAGAGATACGGCACTCGCTGCACCTACCTTAGGTGAAAGACTTTCTACAGCGATACGGCTCTTGCTGCACCTACTAAGGGTGAATAATTTTTTGAAAAATTCTTGCTATTTATATTTAAATGACTGCATTTACTATGATGCCTTTGGGCTATTTTCCGCTTGAATGCAAGGCAGTGCTCCCTTTTTCTTTTTGGATGTCTAAATGACGGCTCCCGTGAGTCTCTTGCTGACGAGCACTGGCGATGCACCTGTGTGCCTACTGAGTGGTACAAAAACCTGTGAAGACGTTTGGCGGCATTTCAAGCGACCCCTTCAGTTACATACGCTCTCTGCTGATGACGGCCGAAAGCCAGAAACACGTGTCCAGAGATACGGCACTCGCTGCACCTACCTTAGGTGAAAGACTTTCTACAGCGATACGGCACTTGCTGCACCTACGAAGGGTGAATAATTTTTTGAAAAATTCTTGCTATTTATATTTAAATGACTGCATTTACTATGATGCCTTGGGGCTATTTTCCGCTTGAATGCAAGGCAGTGTGCTCCCTTTTTCTTTTTGGATGTCTAAATGACGGCTCCCGTGAGCCTCTTGCTGACGAGCACTGGCGATGCACCTGTGTGCCTACTGAGTGGTACAAAAACCTGTGAAGACGTTTGGCGGCATTTCAAGCGACCCCTTCAGTTACATACGCTCTCTGCTGATGACGGCCGAAAGCCAGAAACACGTGTCCAGAGATACGGCACTCGCTGCACCTACCTTAGGTGAAAGACTTTCTACAACGATACGGCACTTGCTGCACCTACTAAGGGTGAATAATTTTTAGAAAAATTCTTGCTATTTATATTTAAATGACTGCATTTACTATGATGCCTTGGGGCTATTTTCCGCTTGAGTGCAAGGCAGTGTGCTCCCTTTTTCTTTTTGGATTTCTAAATGACGGCTCACGTGAGCCTCTTGCTGACGAGCACTGGCGATGCACCTGTGTGCCTACTGAGTGGTACAAAAACCTGTGAAGACGTTTGGTGGCATTTCAAGCAACCCCTTCAGTTACATACGCTCTCTGCTGATGACGGCCGAAAGCCAGAAACACGTGTCCAGAGATACGGCACTCGCTGCACCTACCTTAGGTGAAAGACTTTCTACAGCGATACGGCACTTGCTGCACCTACTAAGGGTGAATAATTTTTTTAAAAATTCTTGCTATTTATATTTAAATGACTGCATTTACTATGATGCCTTGGGGCTTTTTCCGCTTGAATGCAAGGCAGTGTGCTCCCTTTTTCTTTTTGGATGTCTAAATGACGGCTCCCGTGAGCCTCTTGCTGACGAGCACTGGCGATGCACCTGTGTGCCTACGGAGTGGTTCAAAAACCTGTGAAGATGTTTGGCGGCATTTCAAGTGACCCCTTCAGTTACATACGCTCTCTGCTGATGACGGCCGAAAGCCAGAAACACGTGTCCAGAGATCCGGCACTCGCTGCACCTACCTTAGGTGAAAGACTTTCTACAGCGATACGGCACTTGCTGCACCTACTAAGGGTGAATAATTTTTTGAAAAATTCTTGCTATTTATATTTAAATGACTGCATTTACTATGATGCCTTGGGGCTATTTTCCGTTTGAATGCAAGGCAGTGTGCTCCCTTTTTCTTTTTGGATGTCTAAATGACAGCTCCCGTGAGCCTCTTGCTGACGAGCACTGGTGATGCACCTGTGTGCCTACTGAGTGGTACAAAAACCTGTGAAGACGTTTGGCGGCATTTCAAGCGACCCCTTCAGTTACATACGCTCTCTGCTGATGACGGCCGAAAGCCAGAAACACGTGTCCAGAGATACGGCACTCGCTGCACCTACCTTAGGTGAAAGACTTTCTACAGCGATACGGCACTTGCTGCGCCTACTAAGGGTGAATAATTTTTTTGAAAATTCTTGCTATTTATATTTAAATGACTGCATTTACTATGATGCCTTGGGGCTATTTTCCGCTTGAATGCAAGGCAGTGTGCTCCCTTTTTCTTTCTGGATGTCTAAATGACGGCTCCCGTGAGCCTCTTGCTGACGAGCACTGGCGATGCACCTGTGTGCCTACTGAGTGGTACAAAAACCTGTGAAGACGTTTGGCGGCATTTCAAGCGACCCCTTCAGTTACATACGCTCTCTGCTGATGACGGCTGAAAGCCAGAAACAGGTGTCCAGAGATACGGCACTCGCTGCACCTACCTTAGGTGAAAGACTTTCTACAGCGATACGGCACTTGCTGCACCTACGAAGGGTGAATACGTTTTTGAAAAATTCTTGCTATTTATATTTAAATGACTGCATTTACTATGATGCCTTGGGGCTATTTTCCGCTTGAATGCAAGGCAGTGTGCTCCCTTTTTCTTTTTGGATGTCTAAATGACGGCTCCCGTGAGCCTCTTGCTGACGAGCACTGGCGATGCACCTGTGTGTCTACTGAGTGGTACAAAAACCTGTGAAGACGTTTGGCGGCATTTCAAGCGACCCCTTCAGTTACATACGCTCTCTGCTGATGACGGCCGAAAGCCAGAAACACGTGGCCAGAGATACGGCACTCGCTGCTCCTACCTTAGGTGAAAGACTTTCTACAGCGATACGGCACTTGCTGCACCTAGTAAGGGTGAATAATTTTTTGAAAAATTCTTGCTATTTATATTTAAATGACTGCATTTACTATGATGCCTTGGGGCTATTTTCCGCTTGAATGCAAGGCAGTGTGCTCCCTTTTTCTTTTTGGATGTCTAAATGACGGCTCCCGTGAGCCTCTTGCTGACGAGCACTGGCGATGCACCTGTGTGCCTACTGAGTGGTACAAAAACCTGTGAAGACGTTTGGCGGCATTTCAAGCGACCCCTTCAGTTACATACGCTCTCTGCTGATGACGGCCGAAGCCAGAAACACGTGTCCAGAGATACGGCACTCGCTGCACCTACCTTAGGTGAAAGACTTTCTACAGCGATACGGCACTTGCTGCACCTACTAATGGTGAATAATTTTTTGAAAAATTCTTGCTATTTATATTTAAATGACTGCATTTACTATGATGCCTTGGGGCTATTTTCCGCTTGAATGCAAGGCAGTGTGCTCCCTTTTTCTTTTTGGATGTCTAAATGACGGCTCCCGTGAGCCTCTTGCTGATGAGCACTGGCGATGCACCTGTGTGCCTACTGAGTGGTACAAAAACCTGTGAAGACGTTTGGCGGCATTTCAAGCGACCCCTTCAGTTACATACGCTCTCTGCTGATGACGGCCGAAAGCCAGAAACACGTGGCCAGAGATCCGGCACTCGCTGCACCTACCTTAGGTGAAAGACTTTCTACAGCGATACGGCACTTGCTGCACCTACTAAGGGTGAATAATTTTTTGAAAAATTCTTGCTATTTATATTTAAATGACTGCATTTACTATGATGCCTTGGGGCTATTTTCCGTTTGAATGCAAGGCAGTGTGCTCCCTTTTTCTTTTTGGATGTCTAAATGACAGCTCCCGTGAGCCTCTTGCTGACGAGCACTGGTGATGCACCTGTGTGCCTACTGAGTGGTACAAAAACCTGTGAAGACGTTTGGCGGCATTTCAAGCAACCCCTTCAGTTACATACGCTCTCTGCTGATGACGGCCGAAAGCCAGAAACACGTGTCCAGAGATACGGCACTCGCTGCACCTACCTTAGGTGAAAGAATTTCTACAGCGATACGGCACTTGCTGCACCTACTAAGGGTGAATAATTTTTTGAAAAATTCTTGCTATTTATATTTAAATGACTGCATTTACTATGATGCCTTGGGGCTATTTTCCGCTTGAATGCAAGGCAGTGTGCTCCCTTTTTCTTTTTCGATGTCTAAATGACGGCTCCCGTGAGCCTCTTGCTGACGAGCACTGGCGATGCACCTGTGTGCCTACTGAGTGGAACAAAAACCTGTGAAGACGTTTGGCGGCATTTCAAGCGACCCCTTCAGTTACATACGCTCTCTGCTGATGACGGCCGAAAGCCAGAAACACCTGTCCAGAGATACGGCACTCGCTGCACCTACCTTAGGTGAAAGACTTTCTACAGCGATACGGCACTTGCTGCACCTACTAAGGGTGAATAATTTTTTGAAAAATTCTTGCTATTTATATTTAAATGACTGCATTTACTATGATGCCTTTGGGCTATTTTCCGCTTGAATGCAAGGCAGTGCTCCCTTTTTCTTTTTGGATGTCTAAATGACGGCTCCCGTGAGTCTCTTGCTGACGAGCACTGGCGATGCACCTGTGTGCCTACTGAGTGGTACAAAAACCTGTGAAGACGTTTGGCGGCATTTCAAGCGACCCCTTCAGTTACATACGCTCTCTGCTGATGACGGCCGAAAGCCAGAAACACGTGTCCAGAGATACGGCACTCGCTGCACCTACCTTAGGTGAAAGACTTTCTACAGCGATACGGCACTTGCTGCACCTACGAAGGGTGAATAATTTTTTGAAAAATTCTTGCTATTTATATTTAAATGACTGCATTTACTATGATGCCTTGGGGCTATTTTCCGCTTGAATGCAAGGCAGTGTGCTCCCTTTTTCTTTTTGGATGTCTAAATGACGGCTCCCGTGAGCCTCTTGCTGACGAGCACTGGCGATGCACCTGTGTGCCTACTGAGTGGTACAAAAACCTGTGAAGACGTTTGGCGGCATTTCAAGCGACCCCTTCAGTTACATACGCTCTCTGCTGATGACGGCCGAAAGCCAGAAACACGTGTCCAGAGATACGGCACTCGCTGCACCTACCTTAGGTGAAAGACTTTCTACAGCGATACGGCTCTTGCTGCACCTACTAAGGGTGAATAATTTTTAGAAAAATTCTTGCTATTTATATTTAAATGACTGCATTTACTATGATGCCTTGGGGCTATTTTCGGCTTGAGTGCAAGGCAGTGTGCTCCCTTTTTCTTTTTGGATTTCTAAATGACGGCTCCCGTGAGCCTCTTGCTGACGAGCACTGGCGATGCACCTGTGTGCCTACTGAGTGGTACAAAAACCTGTGAAGACGTTTGGTGGCATTTCAAGCAACCCCTTCAGTTACATACGCTCTCTGCTGATGACGGCCGAAAGCCAGAAACACGTGTCCAGAGATACGGCACTCGCTGCACCTACCTTAGGTGAAAGACTTTCTACAGCGATACGGCACTTGCTGCACCTACTAAGGGTGAATAATTTTTTAAAAAATTCTTGCTATTTATATTTAAATGACTGCATTTACTATGATGCCTTGGGGCTTTTTCCGCTTGAATGCAAGGCAGTGTGCTCCCTTTTTCTTTTTGGATGTCTAAATGACGGCTCCCGTGAGCCTCTTGCTGACGAGCACTGGCGATGCACCTGTGTGCCTACGGAGTGGTTCAAAAACCTGTGAAGACGTTTGGCGGCATTTCAAGCGACCCCTTCAGTTACATACACTCTCTGCTGATGACGGCCGAAAGCCAGAAACACGTGTCCAGAGATACGGCACTCGCTGCACCTACCTTAGGTGAAAGACTTTCTACAGCGATACGGCACTTGCTGCACCTACTAAGGGTGAATAATTTTTTGAAAAATTCTTGCTATTTATATTTAAATGACTGCATTTACTATGATGCCTTGGGGCTATTTTCCGCTTGAATGCAAGGCAGTGTGCTCCCTTTTTCTTTTTGGATTTCTAAATGACGGCTCCCGTGAGCCTCTTGCTGACGAGCACTGGCGATGCACCTGTGTGCCTACTGAGTGGTACAAAAACCTGTGAAGACGTTTGGTGGCATTTCAAGCAACCCCTTCAGTTACATACGCTCTCTGCTGATGACGGCCGAAAGCCAGAAACACGTGTCCAGAGATACGGCACTCGCTGCACCTACCTTAGGTGAAAGACTTTCTACAGCGATACGGCACTTGCTGCACCTACTAAGGGTGAATAATTTTTTGAAAAATTCTTGCTATTTATATTTAAATGACTGCATTTACTATGATGCCTTGGGGCTTTTTCCGCTTGAATGTAAGGCAGTGTGCTCCCTTTTTCTTTTTGGATGTCTAAATGACGGCTCCCGTGAGCCTCTTGCTGACGAGCACTGGCGATGCACCTGTGTGCCTACGGAGTGGTTCAAAAACCTGTGAAGATGTTTCGCGGCATTTCAAGCGACCCCTTCAGTTACATACGCTCTCTGCTGATGACGGCCGAAAGCCAGAAACACATGTCCAGAGATACGGCACTCGCTGCACCTACCTTAGGTGAAAGACTTTCTACAGCGATACGGCACTTGCTGCACCTACTAAGGGTGAATAATTTTTTGAAAAATTCTTGCTATTTATATTTAAATGACTGCATTTACTATGATGCCTTGGGGCTATTTTCCGCTTGAATGCAAGGCAGTGTGCTCCCTTTTTCTTTTTGGATGTCTAAATGACGGCTCCCGTGAGCCTCTTGCTGACGAGCACTGGCGATGCACCTGTGTGCCTACTGAGTGGTACAAAAACCTGTGAAGACGTTTGGCGGCATTTCAAGCGACCCCTTCAGTTACATACGCTCTCTGCTGATGACGGCCGAAAGCCAGAAACACGTGTCCAGAGATACGGCACTCGCTGCACCTACCTTAGGTGAAAGACTTTCTACAGCGATACGGCACTTGCTGCACCTACTAAGGGTGAATAATTTTTTTTTAAATTCTTGCTATTTATATTTAAATGACTGCATTTACTATGATGCCTTGGGGCTATTTTCCGCTTGAATGCAAGGCAGTGTGCTCCCTTTTTCTTTCTGGATGTCTAAATGACGGCTCCCGTGAGCCTCTTGCTGACGAGCACTGGCGATGCACCTGTGTGCCTACTGAGTGGTACAAAAACCTGTGAAGACGTTTGGCGGCATTTCAAGCGACCCCTTCAGTTACATACGCTCTCTGCTGATGACGGCTGAAAGCCAGAAACACGTGTCCAGAGATACGGCACTCGCTGCACCTACCTTAGGTGAAAGACTTTCTACAGCGATACGGCACTTGCTGCACCTACGAAGGGTGAATACGTTTTTGAAAAATTCTTGCTATTTATATTTAAATGACTGCATTTACTATGATGCCTTGGGGCTATTTTCCGCTTGAATGCAAGGCAGTGTGCTCCCTTTTTCTTTTTGGATGTCTAAATGACGGCTCCCGTGAGCCTCTTGCTGACGAGCACTGGCGATGCACCTGTGTGCCTACTGAGTGGTACAAAAACCTGTGAAGACGTTTGGCGGCATTTCAAGCGACCCCTTCAGTTACATACGCTCTCTGCTGATGACGGCCGAAAGCCAGAAACACGTGTCCAGAGATACGGCACTCGCTGCACCTACCTTAGGTGAAAGACTTTCTACAGCGATACGGCACTTGCTGCACCTACTAAGGGTGAATAATTTTTAGAAAAATTCTTGCTATTTATATTTAAATGACTGCATTTACTATGATGCCTTGGGGCTATTTTCCGCTTGAGTGCAAGGCAGTGTGCTCCCTTTTTCTTTTTGGATTTCTAAATGACGGCTCCCGTGAGCCTCTTGCTGACGAGCACTGGCGATGCACCTGTGTGCCTACTGAGTGGTACAAAAACCTGTGAAGACGTTTGGTGGCATTTCAAGCAACCCCTTCAGTTACATACGCTCTCTGCTGATGACGGCCGAAAGCCAGAAACACGTGTCCAGAGATACGGCACTCGCTGCACCTACCTTAGGTGAAAGACTTTCTACAGCGATACGGCACTTGCTGCACCTACTAAGGGTGAATAATTTTTTTAAAAATTCTTGCTATTTATATTTAAATGACTGCATTTACTATGATGCCTTGGGGCTTTTTCCGCTTGAATGCAAGGCAGTGTGCTCCCTTTTTCTTTTTGGATGTCTAAATGACGGCTCCCGTGAGCCTCTTGCTGACGAGCACTGGCGATGCACCTGTGTGCCTACGGAGTGGTTCAAAAACCTGTGAAGATGTTTGGCGGCATTTCAAGTGACCCCTTCAGTTACATACGCTCTCTGCTGATGACGGCCGAAAGCCAGAAACACGTGTCCAGAGATCCGGCACTCGCTGCACCTACCTTAGGTGAAAGAATTTCTACAGCGATACGGCACTTGCTGCACCTACTAAGGGTGAATAATTTTTTGAAAAATTCTTGCTATTTATATTTAAATGACTGCATTTACTATGATGCCTTGGGGCTATTTTCCGCTTGAATGCAAGGCAGTGTGCTCCCTTTTTCTTTTTGGATGTCTAAATGACGGCTCCCGTGAGCCTCTTGCTGACGAGCACTGGCGATGCACCTGTGTGCCTACTGAGTGGTACAAAAACCTGTGAAGACGTTTGGCGGCATTTCAAGCGACCCCTTCAGTTACATACGCTCTCTGCTGATGACGGCCGAAAGCCAGAAACACCTGTCCAGAGATACGGCACTCGCTGCACCTACCTTAGGTGAAAGACTTTCTACAGCGATACGGCTCTTGCTGCACCTACTAAGGGTGAATAATTTTTTGAAAAATTCTTGCTATTTATATTTAAATGACTGCATTTACTATGATGCCTTTGGGCTATTTTCCGCTTGAATGCAAGGCAGTGCTCCCTTTTTCTTTTTGGATGTCTAAATGACGGCTCCCGTGAGTCTCTTGCTGACGAGCACTGGCGATGCACCTGTGTGCCTACTGAGTGGTACAAAAACCTGTGAAGACGTTTGGCGGCATTTCAAGCGACCCCTTCAGTTACATACGCTCTCTGCTGATGACGGCCGAAAGCCAGAAACACGTGTCCAGAGATACGGCACTCGCTGCACCTACCTTAGGTGAAAGACTTTCTACAGCGATACGGCACTTGCTGCACCTACGAAGGGTGAATAATTTTTTGAAAAATTCTTGCTATTTATATTTAAATGACTGCATTTACTATGATGCCTTGGGGCTATTTTCCGCTTGAATGCAAGGCAGTGTGCTCCCTTTTTCTTTTTGGATGTCTAAATGACGGCTCCCGTGAGCCTCTTGCTGACGAGCACTGGCGATGCACCTGTGTGCCTACTGAGTGGTACAAAAACCTGTGAAGACGTTTGGCGGCATTTCAAGCGACCCCTTCAGTTACATACGCTCTCTGCTGATGACGGCCGAAAGCCAGAAACACGTGTCCAGAGATACGGCACTCGCTGCACCTACCTTAGGTGAAAGACTTTCTACAACGATACGGCACTTGCTGCACCTACTAAGGGTGAATAATTTTTAGAAAAATTCTTGCTATTTATATTTAAATGACTGCATTTACTATGATGCCTTGGGGCTATTTTCCGCTTGAGTGCAAGGCAGTGTGCTCCCTTTTTCTTTTTGGATTTCTAAATGACGGCTCACGTGAGCCTCTTGCTGACGAGCACTGGCGATGCACCTGTGTGCCTACTGAGTGGTACAAAAACCTGTGAAGACGTTTGGTGGCATTTCAAGCAACCCCTTCAGTTACATACGCTCTCTGCTGATGACGGCCGAAAGCCAGAAACACGTGTCCAGAGATACGGCACTCGCTGCACCTACCTTAGGTGAAAGACTTTCTACAGCGATACGGCACTTGCTGCACCTACTAAGGGTGAATAATTTTTTTAAAAATTCTTGCTATTTATATTTAAATGACTGCATTTACTATGATGCCTTGGGGCTTTTTCCGCTTGAATGCAAGGCAGAGTGCTCCCTTTTTCTTTTTGGATGTCTAAATGACGGCTCCCGTGAGCCTCTTGCTGACGAGCACTGGCGATGCACCTGTGTGCCTACGGAGTGGTTCAAAAACCTGTGAAGATGTTTGGCGGCATTTCAAGTGACCCCTTCAGTTACATACGCTCTCTGCTGATGACGGCCGAAAGCCAGAAACACGTGTCCAGAGATCCGGCACTCGCTGCACCTACCTTAGGTGAAAGACTTTCTACAGCGATACGGCACTTGCTGCACCTACTAAGGGTGAATAATTTTTTGAAAAATTCTTGCTATTTATATTTAAATGACTGCATTTACTATGATGCCTTGGGGCTATTTTCCCTTTGAATGCAAGGCAGTGTGCTCCCTTTTTCTTTTTGGATGTCTAAATGACAGCTCCCGTGAGCCTCTTGCTGACGAGCACTGGTGATGCACCTGTGTGCCTACTGAGTGGTACAAAAACCTGTGAAGACGTTTGGCGGCATTTCAAGCAACCCCTTCAGTTACATACGCTCTCTGCTGATGACGGCCGAAAGCCAGAAACACGTGTCCAGAGATACGGCACTCGCTGCACCTACCTTAGGTGAAAGAATTTCTACAGCGATACGGCACTTGCTGCACCTACTAAGGGTGAATAATTTTTTGAAAAATTCTTGCTATTTATATTTAAATGACTGCATTTACTATGATGCCTTGGGGCTATTTTCCGCTTGAATGCAAGGCAGTGTGCTCCCTTTTTCTTTTTGGATGTCTAAATGACGGCTCCCGTGAGCCTCTTGCTGACGAGCACTGGCGACGCACCTGTGTGCCTACTGAGTGGTACAAAAACCTGTGAAGACGTTTGGCGGCATTTCAAGCGACCCCTTCAGTTACATACGCTCTCTGCTGATGACGGCCGAAAGCCAGAAACACCTGTCCAGAGATACGGCACTCGCTGCACCTACCTTAGGTGAAAGACTTTCTACAGTGATACGGCACTTGCTGCACCTACTAAGGGTGAATAATTTTTTGAAAAATTCTTGCTATTTATATTTAAATGACTGCATTTACTATGATGCCTTGGGGCTATTTTCCGCTTGAATGCAAGGCAGTGCTCCCTTTTTCTTTTTGGATGTCTAAATGACGGCTCCCGTGAGTCTCTTGCTGACGAGCACTGGCGATGTACCTGTGTGCCTACTGAGTGGTACAAAAACCTGTGAAGACGTTTGGCGGCATTTCAAGCGACCCCTTCAGTTACATACGCTCTCTGCTGATGACGGCCGAAAGCCAGAAACACGTGTCCAGAGATACGGCACTCGCTGCACCTACCTTAGGTGAAAGACTTTCTACAGCGATACGGCACTTGCTGCACCTACTAAGGGTGAATAATTTTTTGAAAAATTCTTGCTATTTATATTTAAATGACTGCATTTACTATGATGCTTTGGGGCTATTTTCCGCTTGAATGCAAGGCAGTGTGCTCCCTTTTTCTTTTTGGATGTCTAAATGACGGCTCCCGTGAGCCTCTTGCTGACGAGCACTGGCGATGCACCTGTGTGCCTACTGAGTGGTACAAAAACGTGTGAAGACGTTTGGCGGCATTTCAAGCGACCCCTTCAGTTACATACACTCTCTGCTGATGACGGCCGAAAGCCAGAAACACGTGTCCAGAGATACGGCACTCGCTGCACCTACCTTAGGTGAAAGACTTTCTACAGCGATACGGCACTTGCTGCACCTACTAAGGGTGAATAATTTTTTGAAAAATTCTTGCTATTTATATTTAAATGACTGCATTTACTATGATGCCTTGGGGCTATTTTCCGCTTGAATGCAAGGCAGTGTGCTCCCTTTTTCTTTTTGGATTTCTAAATGACGGCTCCCGTGAGCCTCTTGCTGACGAGCACTGGCGATGCACCTGTGTGCCTACTGAGTGGTACAAAAACCTGTGAAGACGTTTGGTGGCATTTCAAGCAACCCCTTCAGTTACATACGCTCTCTGCTGATGACGGCCGAAAGCCAGAAACACGTGTCCAGAGATACGGCACTCGCTGCACCTACCTTAGGTGAAAGACTTTCTACAGCGATACGGCACTTGCTGCACCTACTAAGGGTGAATAATTTTTTGAAAAATTCTTGCTATTTATATTTAAATGACTGCATTTACTATGATGCCTTGGGGCTATTTTCCGCTTGAATGCAAGGCAGTGTGCTCCCTTTTTCTTTTTGGATGTCTAAATGACGGCTCCCGTGAGCCTCTTGCTGACGAGCACTGGCGATGCACCTGTGTGCCTACTGAGTGGTACAAAAACCTGTGAAGACGTTTGGCGGCATTTCAAGCGACCCCTTCAGTTACATACGCTCTCTGCTGATGACGGCCGAAGCCAGAAACACGTGTCCAGAGATACGGCACTCGCTGCACCTACCTTAGGTGAAAGACTTTCTACAGCGATACGGCACTTGCTGCACCTACTAATGGTGAATAATTTTTTGAAAAATTCTTGCTATTTATATTTAAATGACTGCATTTACTATGATGCCTTGGGGCTATTTTCCGCTTGAATGCAAGGCAGTGTGCTCCCTTTTTCTTTTTGGATGTCTAAATGACGGCTCCCGTGAGCCTCTTGCTGACGAGCACTGGCGATGCACCTGTGTGCCTACTGAGTGGTACAAAAACCTGTGAAGACGTTTGGCGGCATTTCAAGCGACCCCTTCAGTTACATACGCTCTCTGCTGATGACGGCCGAAAGCCAGAAACACGTGGCCAGAGATACGGCACTCGCTGCTCCTACCTTAGGTGAAAGACTTTCTACAGCGATACGGCACTTGCTGCACCTAGTAAGGGTGAATAATTTTTTGAAAAATTCTTGCTATTTATATTTAAATGACTGCATTTACTATGATGCCTTGGGGCTATTTTCCGCTTGAATGCAAGGCAGTGTGCTCCCTTTTTCTTTTTGGATGTCTAAATGACGGCTCCCGTGAGCCTCTTGCTGACGAGCACTGGCGATGCACCTGTGTGCCTACTGAGTGGTACAAAAACCTGTGAAGACGTTTGGCGGCATTTCAAGCGACCCCTTCAGTTACATACGCTCTCTGCTGATGACGGCCGAAAGCCAGAAACACGTGTCCAGAGATACGGCACTCGCTGCACCTACCTTAGGTGAAAGACTTTCTACAGCGATACGGCACTTGCTGCACCTACTAAGGGTGAATAATTTTTTGAAAAATTCTTGCTATTTATATTTAAATGACTGCATTTACTATGATGCCTTGGGGCTATTTTCCGCTTGAATGCAAGGCAGTGTGCTCCCTTTTTCTTTCTGGATGTCTAAATGACGGCTCCCGTGAGCCTCTTGCTGACGAGCACTGGCGATGCACCTGTGTGCCTACTGAGTGGTACAAAAACCTGTGAAGACGTTTGGCGGCATTTCAAGCGACCCCTTCAGTTACATACGCTCTCTGCTGATGACGGCTGAAAGCCAGAAACACGTGTCCAGAGATACGGCACTCGCTGCACCTACCTTAGGTGAAAGACTTTCTACAGCGATACAGAACTTGCTGCACCTACGAAGGGTGAATACGTTTTTGAAAAATTCTTGCTATTTATATTTAAATGACTGCATTTACTATGATGCCTTGGGGCTATTTTCCGCTTGAATGCAAGGCAGTGTGCTCCCTTTTTCTTTTTGGATGTCTAAATGACGGCTCCCGTGAGCCTCTTGCTGACGAGCACTGGCGATGCACCTGTGTGCCTACTGAGTGGTACAAAAACCTGTGAAGACGTTTGGCGGCATTTCAAGCGACCCCTTCAGTTACATACGCTCTCTGCTGATGACGGACGAAAGCCAGAAACACGTGTCCAGAGATACGGCACTCGCTGCACCTACCTTAGGTGAAAGACTTTCTACAGCGATACGGCACTTGCTGCACCTACTAAGGGTGAATAATTTTTTGAAAAATTCTTGCTATTTATATTTAAATGACTGCATTTACTATGATGCCTTGGGGCTATTTTCCGCTTGAATGCAAGGCAGTGTGCTCCCTTTTTCTTTTTGGATGTCTAAATGACGGCTCCCGTGAGCCTCTTGCTGACGAGCACTGGCGATGCACCTGTGTGCCTACTGAGTGGTACAAAAACCTGTGAAGACGTTTGGCGGCATTTCAAGCGACCCCTTCAGTTACATACGCTCTCTGCTGATGACGGCCGCAGCCAGAAACACGTGTCCAGAGATACGGCACTCGCTGCACCTACCTTAGGTGAAAGACTTTCTACAGCGATACGGCACTTGCTGCACCTACTAATGGTGAATAATTTTTTGAAAAATTCTTGCTATTTATATTTAAATGACTGCATTTACTATGATGCCTTGGGGCTATTTTCCGCTTGAATGCAAGGCAGTGTGCTCCCTTTTTCTTTTTGGATGTCTAAATGACGGCTCCCGTGAGCCTCTTGCTGACGAGCACTGGCGATGCACCTGTGTGCCTACTGAGTGGTACAAAAACCTGTGAAGACGTTTGGCGGCATTTCAAGCGACCCCTTCAGTTACATACGCTCTCTGCTGATGACGGCCGAAAGCCAGAAACACGTGGCCAGAGATACGGCACTCGCTGCTCCTACCTTAGGTGAAAGACTTTCTACAGCGATACGGCACTTGCTGCACCTAGTAAGGGTGAATAATTTTTTGAAAAATTCTTGCTATTTATATTTAAATGACTGCATTTACTATGATGCCTTGGGGCTATTTTCCGCTTGAATGCAAGGCAGTGTGCTCCCTTTTTCTTTTTGGATGTCTAAATGACGGCTCCCGTGAGACTCTTGCTGACGAGCACTGGCGATGCACCTGTGTGCCTACTGAGTGGTACAAAAACCTGTGAAGACGTTTGGCGGCATTTCAAGCGACCCCTTCAGTTACATACGCTCTCTGCTGATGACGGCCGAAAGCCAGAAACACGTGTCCAGAGATACGGCACTCGCTGCACCTACCTTAGGTGAAAGACTTTCTACAGCGATACGGCACTTGCTGCGCCTACTAAGGGTGAATAATTTTTTTTAAAATTCTTGCTATTTATATTTAAATGACTGCATTTACTATGATGCCTTGGGGCTATTTTCCGCTTGAATGCAAGGCAGTGTGCTCCCTTTTTCTTTCTGGATGTCTAAATGACGGCTCCCGTGAGCCTCTTGCTGACGAGCACTGGCGATGCACCTGTGTGCCTACTGAGTGGTACAAAAACCTGTGAAGACGTTTGGCGGCATTTCAAGCGACCCCTTCAGTTACATACGCTCTCTGCTGATGACGGCTGAAAGCCAGAAACACGTGTCCAGAGATACGGCACTCGCTGCACCTACCTTAGGTGAAAGACTTTCTACAGCGATACGGCACTTGCTGCACCTACGAAGGGTGAATACGTTTTTGAAAAATTCTTGCTATTTATATTTAAATGACTGCATTTACTATGATGCCTTGGGGCTATTTTCCGCTTGAATGCAAGGCAGTGTGCTCCCTTTTTCTTTTTGGATGTCTAAATGACGGCTCCCGTGAGCCTCTTGCTGACGAGCACTGGCGATGCACCTGTGTGTCTACTGAGTGGTACAAAAACCTGTGAAGACGTTTGGCGGCATTTCAAGCGACCCCTTCAGTTACATACGCTCTCTGCTGATGACGGCCGAAAGCCAGAAACACGTGGCCAGAGATACGGCACTCGCTGCTCCTACCTTAGGTGAAAGACTTTCTACAGCGATACGGCACTTGCTGCACCTAGTAAGGGTGAATAATTTTTTGAAAAATTCTTGCTATTTATATTTAAATGACTGCATTTACTATGATGCCTTGGGGCTATTTTCCGCTTGAATGCAAGGCAGTGTGCTCCCTTTTTCTTTTTGGATGTCTAAATGACGGCTCCCGTGAGCCTCTTGCTGACGAGCACTGGCGATGCACCTGTGTGCCTACTGAGTGGTACAAAAACCTGTGAAGACGTTTGGCGGCATTTCAAGCGACCCCTTCAGTTACATACGCTCTCTGCTGATGACGGCCGAAAGCCAGAAACACGTGTCCAGAGATACGGCACTCGCTGCACCTACCTTAGGTGAAAGACTTTCTACAGCGATACGGCACTTGCTGCGCCTACTAAGGGTGAATAATTTTTTTAAAAATTCTTGCTATTTATATTTAAATGACTGCATTTACTATGATGCCTTGGGGCTATTTTCCGCTTGAATGCAAGGCAGTGTGCTCCCTTTTTCTTTCTGGATGTCTAAATGACGGCTCCCGTGAGCCTCTTGCTGACGAGCACTGGCGATGCACCTGTGTGCCTACTGAGTGGTACAAAAACCTGTGAAGACGTTTGGCGGCATTTCAAGCGACCCCTTCAGTTACATACGCTCTCTGCTGATGACGGCTGAAAGCCAGAAACACGTGTCCAGAGATACGGCACTCGCTGCACCTACCTTAGGTGAAAGACTTTCTACAGCGATACGGCACTTGCTGCACCTACGAAGGGTGAATACGTTTTTGAAAAATTCTTGCTATTTATATTTAAATGACTGCATTTACTATGATGCCTTGGGGCTATTTTCCGCTTGAATGCAAGGCAGTGTGCTCCCTTTTTCTTTTTGGATGTCTAAATGACGGCTCCCGTGAGCCTCTTGCTGACGAGCACTGGCGATGCACCTGTGTGTCTACTGAGTGGTACAAAAACCTGTGAAGACGTTTGGCGGCATTTCAAGCGACCCCTTCAGTTACATACGCTCTCTGCTGATGACGGCCGAAAGCCAGAAACACGTGGCCAGAGATACGGCACTCGCTGCTCCTACCTTAGGTGAAAGACTTTCTACAGCGATACGGCACTTGCTGCACCTAGTAAGGGTGAATAATTTTTTGAAAAATTCTTGCTATTTATATTTAAATGACTGCATTTACTATGATGCCTTGGGGCTATTTTCCGCTTGAATGCAAGGCAGTGTGCTCCCTTTTTCTTTTTGGATGTCTAAATGACGGCTCCCGTGAGCCTCTTGCTGACGAGCACTGGCGATGCACCTGTGTGCCTACTGAGTGGTACAAAAACCTGTGAAGACGTTTGGCGGCATTTCAAGCGACCCCTTCAGTTACATACGCTCTCTGCTGATGACGGCCGAAGCCAGAAACACGTGTCCAGAGATACGGCACTCGCTGCACCTACCTTAGGTGAAAGACTTTCTACAGCGATACGGCACTTGCTGCACCTACTAATGGTGAATAATTTTTTGAAAAATTCTTGCTATTTATATTTAAATGACTGCATTTACTATGATGCCTTGGGGCTATTTTCCGCTTGAATGCAAGGCAGTGTGCTCCCTTTTTCTTTTTGGATGTCTAAATGACGGCTCCCGTGAGCCTCTTGCTGATGAGCACTGGCGATGCACCTGTGTGCCTACTGAGTGGTACAAAAACCTGTGAAGACGTTTGGCGGCATTTCAAGCGACCCCTTCAGTTACATACGCTCTGTGCTGATGACGGCCGAAAGCCAGAAACACGTGGCCAGAGATCCGGCACTCGCTGCACCTACCTTAGGTGAAAGACTTTCTACAGCGATACGGCACTTGCTGCACCTACTAAGGGTGAATAATTTTTTGAAAAATTCTTGCTATTTATATTTAAATGACTGCATTTACTATGATGCCTTGGGGCTATTTTCCGTTTGAATGCAAGGCAGTGTGCTCCCTTTTTCTTTTTGGATGTCTAAATGACAGCTCCCGTGAGCCTCTTGCTGACGAGCACTGGTGATGCACCTGTGTGCCTACTGAGTGGTACAAAAACCTGTGAAGACGTTTGGCGGCATTTCAAGCAACCCCTTCAGTTACATACGCTCTCTGCTGATGACGGCCGAAAGCCAGAAACACGTGTCCAGAGATACGGCACTCGCTGCACCTACCTTAGGTGAAAGAATTTCTACAGCGATACGGCACTTGCTGCACCTACTAAGGGTGAATAATTTTTTGAAAAATTCTTGCTATTTATATTTAAATGACTGCATTTACTATGATGCCTTGGGGCTATTTTCCGCTTGAATGCAAGGCAGTGTGCTCCCTTTTTCTTTTTCGATGTCTAAATGACGGCTCCCGTGAGCCTCTTGCTGACGAGCACTGGCGATGCACCTGTGTGCCTACTGAGTGGAACAAAAACCTGTGAAGACGTTTGGCGGCATTTCAAGCGACCCCTTCAGTTACATACGCTCTCTGCTGATGACGGCCGAAAGCCAGAAACACCTGTCCAGAGATACGGCACTCGCTGCACCTACCTTAGGTGAAAGACTTTCTACAGCGATACGGCACTTGCTGCACCTACTAAGGGTGAATAATTTTTTGAAAAATTCTTGCTATTTATATTTAAATGACTGCATTTACTATGATGCCTTTGGGCTATTTTCCGCTTGAATGCAAGGCAGTGCTCCCTTTTTCTTTTTGGATGTCTAAATGACGGCTCCCGTGAGTCTCTTGCTGACGAGCACTGGCGATGCACCTGTGTGCCTACTGAGTGGTACAAAAACCTGTGAAGACGTTTGGCGGCATTTCAAGCGACCCCTTCAGTTACATACGCTCTCTGCTGATGACGGCCGAAAGCCAGAAACACGTGTCCAGAGATACGGCACTCGCTGCACCTACCTTAGGTGAAAGACTTTCTACAGCGATACGGCACTTGCTGCACCTACGAAGGGTGAATAATTTTTTGAAAAATTCTTGCTATTTATATTTAAATGACTGCATTTACTATGATGCCTTGGGGCTATTTTCCGCTTGAATGCAAGGCAGTGTGCTCCCTTTTTCTTTTTGGATGTCTAAATGACGGCTCCCGTGAGCCTCTTGCTGACGAGCACTGGCGATGCACCTGTGTGCCTACTGAGTGGTACAAAAACCTGTGAAGACGTTTGGCGGCATTTCAAGCGACCCCTTCAGTTACATACGCTCTCTGCTGATGACGGCCGAAAGCCAGAAACACGTGTCCAGAGATACGGCACTCGCTGCACCTACCTTAGGTGAAAGACTTTCTACAGCGATACGGCTCTTGCTGCACCTACTAAGGGTGAATCATTTTTAGAAAAATTCTTGCTATTTATATTTAAATGACTGCATTTACTATGATGCCTTGGGGCTATTTTCGGCTTGAGTGCAAGGCAGTGTGCTCCCTTTTTCTTTTTGGATTTCTAAATGACGGCTCCCGTGAGCCTCTTGCTGACGAGCACTGGCGATGCACCTGTGTGCCTACTGAGTGGTACAAAAACCTGTGAAGACGTTTGGTGGCATTTCAAGCAACCCCTTCAGTTACATACGCTCTCTGCTGATGACGGCCGAAAGCCAGAAACACGTGTCCAGAGATACGGCACTCGCTGCACCTACCTTAGGTGAAAGACTTTCTACAGCGATACGGCACTTGCTGCACCTACTAAGGGTGAATAATTTTTTTAAAAATTCTTGCTATTTATATTTAAATGACTGCATTTACTATGATGCCTTGGGGCTTTTTCCGCTTGAATGCAAGGCAGTGTGCTCCCTTTTTCTTTTTGGATGTCTAAATGACGGCTCCCGTGAGCCTCTTGCTGACGAGCACTGGCGATGCACCTGTGTGCCTACGGAGTGGTTCAAAAACCTGTGAAGACGTTTGGCGGCATTTCAAGCGACCCCTTCAGTTACATACACTCTCTGCTGATGACGGCCGAAAGCCAGAAACACGTGTCCAGAGATACGGCACTCGCTGCACCTACCTTAGGTGAAAGACTTTCTACAGCGATACGGCACTTGCTGCACCTACTAAGGGTGAATAATTTTTTGAAAAATTCTTGCTATTTATATTTAAATGACTGCATTTACTATGATGCCTTGGGGCTATTTTCCGCTTGAATGCAAGGCAGTGTGCTCCCTTTTTCTTTTTGGATTTCTAAATGACGGCTCCCGTGAGCCTCTTGCTGACGAGCACTGGCGATGCACCTGTGTGCCTACTGAGTGGTACAAAAACCTGTGAAGACGTTTGGTGGCATTTCAAGCAACCCCTTCAGTTACATACGCTCTCTGCTGATGACGGCCGAAAGCCAGAAACACGTGTCCAGAGATACGGCACTCGCTGCACCTACCTTAGGTGAAAGACTTTCTACAGCGATACGGCACTTGCTGCACCTACTAAGGGTGAATAATTTTTTGAAAAATTCTTGCTATTTATATTTAAATGACTGCATTTACTATGATGCCTTGGGGCTTTTTCCGCTTGAATGTAAGGCAGTGTGCTCCCTTTTTCTTTTTGGATGTCTAAATGACGGCTCCCGTGAGCCTCTTGCTGACGAGCACTGGCGATGCACCTGTGTGCCTACGGAGTGGTTCAAAAACCTGTGAAGATGTTTCGCGGCATTTCAAGCGACCCCTTCAGTTACATACGCTCTCTGCTGATGACGGCCGAAAGCCAGAAACACATGTCCAGAGATACGGCACTCGCTGCACCTACCTTAGGTGAAAGACTTTCTACAGCGATACGGCACTTGCTGCACCTACTAAGGGTGAATAATTTTTTGAAAAATTCTTGCTATTTATATTTAAATGACTGCATTTACTATGATGCCTTGGGGCTATTTTCCGCTTGAATGCAAGGCAGTGTGCTCCCTTTTTCTTTTTGGATGTCTAAATGACGGCTCCCGTGAGCCTCTTGCTGACGAGCACTGGCGATGCACCTGTGTGCCTACTGAGTGGTACAAAAACCTGTGAAGACGTTTGGCGGCATTTCAAGCGACCCCTTCAGTTACATACGCTCTCTGCTGATGACGGCCGAAAGCCAGAAACACGTGTCCAGAGATACGGCACTCGCTGCACCTACCTTAGGTGAAAGACTTTCTACAGCGATACGGCACTTGCTGCACCTACTAAGGGTGAATAATTTTTTTTTAAATTCTTGCTATTTATATTTAAATGACTGCATTTACTATGATGCCTTGGGGCTATTTTCCGCTTGAATGCAAGGCAGTGTGCTCCCTTTTTCTTTCTGGATGTCTAAATGACGGCTCCCGTGAGCCTCTTGCTGACGAGCACTGGCGATGCACCTGTGTGCCTACTGAGTGGTACAAAAACCTGTGAAGACGTTTGGCGGCATTTCAAGCGACCCCTTCAGTTACATACGCTCTCTGCTGATGACGGCTGAAAGCCAGAAACACGTGTCCAGAGATACGGCACTCGCTGCACCTACCTTAGGTGAAAGACTTTCTACAGCGATACGGCACTTGCTGCACCTACGAAGGGTGAATACGTTTTTGAAAAATTCTTGCTATTTATATTTAAATGACTGCATTTACTATGATGCCTTGGGGCTATTTTCCGCTTGAATGCAAGGCAGTGTGCTCCCTTTTTCTTTTTGGATGTCTAAATGACGGCTCCCGTGAGCCTCTTGCTGACGAGCACTGGCGATGCACCTGTGTGCCTACTGAGTGGTACAAAAACCTGTGAAGACGTTTGGCGGCATTTCAAGCGACCCCTTCAGTTACATACGCTCTCTGCTGATGACGGCCGAAAGCCAGAAACACGTGTCCAGAGATACGGCACTCGCTGCACCTACCTTAGGTGAAAGACTTTCTACAGCGATACGGCACTTGCTGCACCTACTAAGGGTGAATAATTTTTAGAAAAATTCTTGCTATTTATATTTAAATGACTGCATTTACTATGATGCCTTGGGGCTATTTTCCGCTTGAGTGCAAGGCAGTGTGCTCCCTTTTTCTTTTTGGATTTCTAAATGACGGCTCCCGTGAGCCTCTTGCTGACGAGCACTGGCGATGCACCTGTGTGCCTACTGAGTGGTACAAAAACCTGTGAAGACGTTTGGTGGCATTTCAAGCAACCCCTTCAGTTACATACGCTCTCTGCTGATGACGGCCGAAAGCCAGAAACACGTGTCCAGAGATACGGCACTCGCTGCACCTACCTTAGGTGAAAGACTTTCTACAGCGATACGGCACTTGCTGCACCTACTAAGGGTGAATAATTTTTTTAAAAATTCTTGCTATTTATATTTAAATGACTGCATTTACTATGATGCCTTGGGGCTTTTTCCGCTTGAATGCAAGGCAGTGTGCTCCCTTTTTCTTTTTGGATGTCTAAATGACGGCTCCCGTGAGCCTCTTGCTGACGAGCACTGGCGATGCACCTGTGTGCCTACGGAGTGGTTCAAAAACCTGTGAAGATGTTTGGCGGCATTTCAAGTGACCCCTTCAGTTACATACGCTCTCTGCTGATGACGGCCGAAAGCCAGAAACACGTGTCCAGAGATCCGGCACTCGCTGCACCTACCTTAGGTGAAAGACTTTCTACAACGATACGGCACTTGCTGCACCTACTAAGGGTGAATAATTTTTTGAAAAATTCTTGCTATTTATATTTAAATGACTGCATTTACTATGATGCCTTGGGGCTATTTTCCGTTTGAATGCAAGGCAGTGTGCTCCCTTTTTCTTTTTGGATGTCTAAATGACAGCTCCCGTGAGCCTCTTGCTGACGAGCACTGGTGATGCACCTGTGTGCCTACTGAGTGGTACAAAAACCTGTGAAGACGTTTGGCGGCATTTCAAGCAACCCCTTCAGTTACATACGCTCTCTGCTGATGACGGCCGAAAGCCAGAAACACGTGTCCAGAGATACGGCACTCGCTGCACCTACCTTAGGTGAAAGAATTTCTACAGCGATACGGCACTTGCTGCACCTACTAAGGGTGAATAATTTTTTGAAAAATTCTTGCTATTTATATTTAAATGACTGCATTTACTATGATGCCTTGGGGCTATTTTCCGCTTGAATGCAAGGCAGTGTGCTCCCTTTTTCTTTTTGGATGTCTAAATGACGGCTCCCGTGAGCCTCTTGCTGACGAGCACTGGCGATGCACCTGTGTGCCTACTGAGTGGTACAAAAACCTGTGAAGACGTTTGGCGGCATTTCAAGCGACCCCTTCAGTTACATACGCTCTCTGCTGATGACGGCCGAAAGCCAGAAACACCTGTCCAGAGATACGGCACTCGCTGCACCTACCTTAGGTGAAAGACTTTCTACAGCGATACGGCTCTTGCTGCACCTACTAAGGGTGAATAATTTTTTGAAAAATTCTTGCTATTTATATTTAAATGACTGCATTTACTATGATGCCTTTGGGCTATTTTCCGCTTGAATGCAAGGCAGTGCTCCCTTTTTCTTTTTGGATGTCTAAATGACGGCTCCCGTGAGTCTCTTGCTGACGAGCACTGGCGATGCACCTGTGTGCCTACTGAGTGGTACAAAAACCTGTGAAGACGTTTGGCGGCATTTCAAGCGACCCCTTCAGTTACATACGCTCTCTGCTGATGACGGCCGAAAGCCAGAAACACGTGTCCAGAGATACGGCACTCGCTGCACCTACCTTAGGTGAAAGACTTTCTACAGCGATACGGCACTTGCTGCACCTACGAAGGGTGAATAATTTTTTGAAAAATTCTTGCTATTTATATTTAAATGACTGCATTTACTATGATGCCTTGGGGCTATTTTCCGCTTGAATGCAAGGCAGTGTGCTCCCTTTTTCTTTTTGGATGTCTAAATGACGGCTCCCGTGAGCCTCTTGCTGACGAGCACTGGCGATGCACCTGTGTGCCTACTGAGTGGTACAAAAACCTGTGAAGACGTTTGGCGGCATTTCAAGCGACCCCTTCAGTTACATACGCTCTCTGCTGATGACGGCCGAAAGCCAGAAACACGTGTCCAGAGATACGGCACTCGCTGCACCTACCTTAGGTGAAAGACTTTCTACAACGATACGGCACTTGCTGCACCTACTAAGGGTGAATAATTTTTAGAAAAATTCTTGCTATTTATATTTAAATGACTGCATTTACTATGATGCCTTGGGGCTATTTTCCGCTTGAGTGCAAGGCAGTGTGCTCCCTTTTTCTTTTTGGATTTCTAAATGACGGCTCACGTGAGCCTCTTGCTGACGAGCACTGGCGATGCACCTGTGTGCCTACTGAGTGGTACAAAAACCTGTGAAGACGTTTGGTGGCATTTCAAGCAACCCCTTCAGTTACATACGCTCTCTGCTGATGACGGCCGAAAGCCAGAAACACGTGTCCAGAGATACGGCACTCGCTGCACCTACCTTAGGTGAAAGACTTTCTACAGCGATACGGCACTTGCTGCACCTACTAAGGGTGAATAATTTTTTAAAAAATTCTTGCTATTTATATTTAAATGACTGCATTTACTATGATGCCTTGGGGCTTTTTCCGCTTGAATGCAAGGCAGTGTGCTCCCTTTTTCTTTTTGGATGTCTAAATGACGGCTCCCGTGAGCCTCTTGCTGACGAGCACTGGCGATGCACCTGTGTGCCTACGGAGTGGTTCAAAAACCTGTGAAGATGTTTGGCGGCATTTCAAGTGACCCCTTCAGTTACATACGCTCTCTGCTGATGACGGCCGAAAGCCAGAAACACGTGTCCAGAGATCCGGCACTCGCTGCACCTACCTTAGGTGAAAGACTTTCTACAGCGATACGGCACTTGCTGCACCTACTAAGGGTGAATAATTTTTTGAAAAATTCTTGCTATTTATATTTAAATGACTGCATTTACTATGATGCCTTGGGGCTATTTTCCGTTTGAATGCAAGGCAGTGTGCTCCCTTTTTCTTTTTGGATGTCTAAATGACAGCTCCCGTGAGCCTCTTGCTGACGAGCACTGGTGATGCACCTGTGTGCCTACTGAGTGGTACAAAAACCTGTGAAGACGTTTGGCGGCATTTCAAGCAACCCCTTCAGTTACATACGCTCTCTGCTGATGACGGCCGAAAGCCAGAAACACGTGTCCAGAGATACGGCACTCGCTGCACCTACCTTAGGTGAAAGAATTTCTACAGCGATACGGCACTTGCTGCACCTACTAAGGGTGAATAATTTTTTGAAAAATTCTTGCTATTTATATTTAAATGACTGCATTTACTATGATGCCTTGGGGCTATTTTCCGCTTGAATGCAAGGCAGTGTGCTCCCTTTTTCTTTTTGGATGTCTAAATGACGGCTCCCGTGAGCCTCTTGCTGACGAGCACTGGCGACGCACCTGTGTGCCTACTGAGTGGTACAAAAACCTGTGAAGACGTTTGGCGGCATTTCAAGCGACCCCTTCAGTTACATACGCTCTCTGCTGATGACGGCCGAAAGCCAGAAACACCTGTCCAGAGATACGGCACTCGCTGCACCTACCTTAGGTGAAAGACTTTCTACAGTGATACGGCACTTGCTGCACCTACTAAGGGTGAATAATTTTTTGAAAAATTCTTGCTATTTATATTTAAATGACTGCATTTACTATGATGCCTTGGGGCTATTTTCCGCTTGAATGCAAGGCAGTGCTCCCTTTTTCTTTTTGGATGTCTAAATGACGGCTCCCGTGAGTCTCTTGCTGACGAGCACTGGCGATGTACCTGTGTGCCTACTGAATGGTACAAAAACCTGTGAAGACGTTTGGCGGCATTTCAAGCGACCCCTTCAGTTACATACGCTCTCTGCTGATGACGGCCGAAAGCCAGAAACACGTGTCCAGAGATACGGCACTCGCTGCACCTACCTTAGGTGAAAGACTTTCTACAGCGATACGGCACTTGCTGCACCTACTAAGGGTGAATAATTTTTTGAAAAATTCTTGCTATTTATATTTAAATGACTGCATTTACTATGATGCTTTGGGGCTATTTTCCGCTTGAATGCAAGGCAGTGTGCTCCCTTTTTCTTTTTGGATGTCTAAATGACGGCTCCCGTGAGCCTCTTGCTGACGAGCACTGGCGATGCACCTGTGTGCCTACTGAGTGGTACAAAAACGTGTGAAGACGTTTGGCGGCATTTCAAGCGACCCCTTCAGTTACATACACTCTCTGCTGATGACGGCCGAAAGCCAGAAACACGTGTCCAGAGATACGGCACTCGCTGCACCTACCTTAGGTGAAAGACTTTCTACAGCGATACGGCACTTGCTGCACCTACTAAGGGTGAATAATTTTTTGAAAAATTCTTGCTATTTATATTTAAATGACTGCATTTACTATGATGCCTTGGGGCTATTTTCCGCTTGAATGCAAGGCAGTGTGCTCCCTTTTTCTTTTTGGATTTCTAAATGACGGCTCCCGTGAGCCTCTTGCTGACGAGCACTGGCGATGCACCTGTGTGCCTACTGAGTGGTACAAAAACCTGTGAAGACGTTTGGTGGCATTTCAAGCAACCCCTTCAGTTACATACGCTCTCTGCTGATGACGGCCGAAAGCCAGAAACACGTGTCCAGAGATACGGCACTCGCTGCACCTACCTTAGGTGAAAGACTTTCTACAGCGATACGGCACTTGCTGCACCTACTAAGGGTGAATAATTTTTTGAAAAATTCTTGCTATTTATATTTAAATGACTGCATTTACTATGATGCCTTGGGGCTATTTTCCGCTTGAATGCAAGGCAGTGTGCTCCCTTTTTCTTTTTGGATGTCTAAATGACGGCTCCCGTGAGCCTCTTGCTGACGAGCACTGGCGATGCACCTGTGTGCCTACTGAGTGGTACAAAAACCTGTGAAGACGTTTGGCGGCATTTCAAGCGACCCCTTCAGTTACATACGCTCTCTGCTGATGACGGCCGAAGCCAGAAACACGTGTCCAGAGATACGGCACTCGCTGCACCTACCTTAGGTGAAAGACTTTCTACAGCGATACGGCACTTGCTGCACCTACTAATGGTGAATAATTTTTTGAAAAATTCTTGCTATTTATATTTAAATGACTGCATTTACTATGATGCCTTGGGGCTATTTTCCGCTTGAATGCAAGGCAGTGTGCTCCCTTTTTCTTTTTGGATGTCTAAATGACGGCTCCCGTGAGCCTCTTGCTGACGAGCACTGGCGATGCACCTGTGTGCCTACTGAGTGGTACAAAAACCTGTGAAGACGTTTGGCGGCATTTCAAGCGACCCCTTCAGTTACATACGCTCTCTGCTGATGACGGCCGAAAGCCAGAAACACGTGGCCAGAGATACGGCACTCGCTGCTCCTACCTTAGGTGAAAGACTTTCTACAGCGATACGGCACTTGCTGCACCTAGTAAGGGTGAATAATTTTTTGAAAAATTCTTGCTATTTATATTTAAATGACTGCATTTACTATGATGCCTTGGGGCTATTTTCCGCTTGAATGCAAGGCAGTGTGCTCCCTTTTTCTTTTTGGATGTCTAAATGACGGCTCCCGTGAGCCTCTTGCTGACGAGCACTGGCGATGCACCTGTGTGCCTACTGAGTGGTACAAAAACCTGTGAAGACGTTTGGCGGCATTTCAAGCGACCCCTTCAGTTACATACGCTCTCTGCTGATGACGGCCGAAAGCCAGAAACACGTGTCCAGAGATACGGCACTCGCTGCACCTACCTTAGGTGAAAGACTTTCTACAGCGATACGGCACTTGCTGCACCTACTAAGGGTGAATAATTTTTTGAAAAATTCTTGCTATTTATATTTAAATGACTGCATTTACTATGATGCCTTGGGGCTATTTTCCGCTTGAATGCAAGGCAGTGTGCTCCCTTTTTCTTTCTGGATGTCTAAATGACGGCTCCCGTGAGCCTCTTGCTGACGAGCACTGGCGATGCACCTGTGTGCCTACTGAGTGGTACAAAAACCTGTGAAGACGTTTGGCGGCATTTCAAGCGACCCCTTCAGTTACATACGCTCTCTGCTGATGACGGCTGAAAGCCAGAAACACGTGTCCAGAGATACGGCACTCGCTGCACCTACCTTAGGTGAAAGACTTTCTACAGCGATACAGAACTTGCTGCACCTACGAAGGGTGAATACGTTTTTGAAAAATTCTTGCTATTTATATTTAAATGACTGCATTTACTATGATGCCTTGGGGCTATTTTCCGCTTGAATGCAAGGCAGTGTGCTCCCTTTTTCTTTTTGGATGTCTAAATGACGGCTCCCGTGAGCCTCTTGCTGACGAGCACTGGCGATGCACCTGTGTGCCTACTGAGTGGTACAAAAACCTGTGAAGACGTTTGGCGGCATTTCAAGCGACCCCTTCAGTTACATACGCTCTCTGCTGATGACGGACGAAAGCCAGAAACACGTGTCCAGAGATACGGCACTCGCTGCACCTACCTTAGGTGAAAGACTTTCTACAGCGATACGGCACTTGCTGCACCTACTAAGGGTGAATAATTTTTTGAAAAATTCTTGCTATTTATATTTAAATGACTGCATTTACTATGATGCCTTGGGGCTATTTTCCGCTTGAATGCAAGGCAGTGTGCTCCCTTTTTCTTTTTGGATGTCTAAATGACGGCTCCCGTGAGCCTCTTGCTGACGAGCACTGGCGATGCACCTGTGTGCCTACTGAGTGGTACAAAAACCTGTGAAGACGTTTGGCGGCATTTCAAGCGACCCCTTCAGTTACATACGCTCTCTGCTGATGACGGCCGCAGCCAGAAACACGTGTCCAGAGATACGGCACTCGCTGCACCTACCTTAGGTGAAAGACTTTCTACAGCGATACGGCACTTGCTGCACCTACTAATGGTGAATAATTTTTTGAAAAATTCTTGCTATTTATATTTAAATGACTGCATTTACTATGATGCCTTGGGGCTATTTTCCGCTTGAATGCAAGGCAGTGTGCTCCCTTTTTCTTTTTGGATGTCTAAATGACGGCTCCCGTGAGCCTCTTGCTGACGAGCACTGGCGATGCACCTGTGTGGCTACTGAGTGGTACAAAAACCTGTGAAGACGTTTGGCGGCATTTCAAGCGACCCCTTCAGTTACATACGCTCTCTGCTGATGACGGCCGAAAGCCAGAAACACGTGGCCAGAGATACGGCACTCGCTGCTCCTACCTTAGGTGAAAGACTTTCTACAGCGATACGGCACTTGCTGCACCTAGTAAGGGTGAATAATTTTTTGAAAAATTCTTGCTATTTATATTTAAATGACTGCATTTACTATGATGCCTTGGGGCTATTTTCCGCTTGAATGCAAGGCAGTGTGCTCCCTTTTTCTTTTTGGATGTCTAAATGACGGCTCCCGTGAGACTCTTGCTGACGAGCACTGGCGATGCACCTGTGTGCCTACTGAGTGGTACAAAAACCTGTGAAGACGTTTGGCGGCATTTCAAGCGACCCCTTCAGTTACATACGCTCTCTGCTGATGACGGCCGAAAGCCAGAAACACGTGTCCAGAGATACGGCACTCGCTGCACCTACCTTAGGTGAAAGACTTTCTACAGCGATACGGCACTTGCTGCGCCTACTAAGGGTGAATAATTTTTTTTAAAATTCTTGCTATTTATATTTAAATGACTGCATTTACTATGATGCCTTGGGGCTATTTTCCGCTTGAATGCAAGGCAGTGTGCTCCCTTTTTCTTTCTGGATGTCTAAATGACGGCTCCCGTGAGCCTCTTGCTGACGAGCACTGGCGATGCACCTGTGTGCCTACTGAGTGGTACAAAAACCTGTGAAGACGTTTGGCGGCATTTCAAGTGACCCCTTCAGTTACATACGCTCTCTGCTGATGACGGCTGAAAGCCAGAAACACGTGTCCAGAGATACGGCACTCGCTGCACCTACCTTAGGTGAAAGACTTTCGACAGCGATACGGCACTTGCTGCACCTACGAAGGGTGAATACGTTTTTGAAAAATTCTTGCTATTTATATTTAAATGACTGCATTTACTATGATGCCTTGGGGCTATTTTCCGCTTGAATGCAAGGCAGTGTGCTCCCTTTTTCTTTTTGGATGTCTAAATGACGGCTCCCGTGAGCCTCTTGCTGACGAGCACTGGCGATGCACCTGTGTGTCTACTGAGTGGTACAAAAACCTGTGAAGACGTTTGGCGGCATTTCAAGCGACCCCTTCAGTTACATACGCTCTCTGCTGATGACGGCCGAAAGCCAGAAACACGTGGCCAGAGATACGGCACTCGCTGCTCCTACCTTAGGTGAAAGACTTTCTACAGCGATACGGCACTTGCTGCACCTAGTAAGGGTGAATAATTTTTTGAAAAATTCTTGCTATTTATATTTAAATGACTGCATTTACTATGATGCCTTGGGGCTATTTTCCGCTTGAATGCAAGGCAGTGTGCTCCCTTTTTCTTTTTGGATGTCTAAATGACGGCTCCCGTGAGCCTCTTGCTGACGAGCACTGGCGATGCACCTGTGTGCCTACTGAGTGGTACAAAAACCTGTGAAGACGTTTGGCGGCATTTCAAGCGACCCCTTCAGTTACATACGCTCTCTGCTGATGACGGCCGAAGCCAGAAACACGTGTCCAGAGATACGGCACTCGCTGCACCTACCTTAGGTGAAAGACTTTCTACAGCGATACGGCACTTGCTGCACCTACTAATGGTGAATAATTTTTTGAAAAATTCTTGCTATTTATATTTAAATGACTGCATTTACTATGATGCCTTTGGGCTATTTTCCGCTTGAATGCAAGGCAGTGCTCCCTTTTTCTTTTTGGATGTCTAAATGACGGCTCCCGTGAGTCTCTTGCTGACGAGCACTGGCGATGCACCTGTGTGCCTACTGAGTGGTACAAAAACCTGTGAAGACGTTTGGCGGCATTTCAAGCGACCCCTTCAGTTACATACGCTCTCTGCTGATGATGGCCGAAAGCCAGAAACACGTGTCCAGAGATACGGCACTCGCTGCACCTACCTTAGGTGAAAGACTTTCTACAGCGATACGGCACTTGCTGCACCTACGAAGGGTGAATAATTTTTTGAAAAATTCTTGCTATTTATATTTAAATGACTGCATTTACTATGATGCCTTGGGGCTATTTTCCGCTTGAATGCAAGGCAGTGTGCTCCCTTTTTCTTTTTGGATGTCTAAATGACGGCTCCCGTGAGCCTCTTGCTGACGAGCACTGGCGATGCACCTGTGTGCCTACTGAGTGGTACAAAAACCTGTGAAGACGTTTGGCGGCATTTCAAGCGACCCCTTCAGTTACATACGCTCTCTGCTGATGACGGCCGAAAGCCAGAAACACGTGTCCAGAGATACGGCACTCGCTGCACCTACCTTAGGTGAAAGACTTTCTACAGCGATACGGCACTTGCTGCACCTACTAAGGGTGAATAATTTTTAGAAAAATTCTTGCTATTTATATTTAAATGACTGCATTTACTATGATGCCTTGGGGCTATTTTCCGCTTGAGTGCAAGGCAGTGTGCTCCCTTTTTCTTTTTGGATTTCTAAATGACGGCTCCCGTGAGCCTCTTGCTGACGAGCACTGGCGATGCACCTGTGTGCCTACTGAGTGGTACAAAAACCTGTGAAGACGTTTGGTGGCATTTCAAGCAACCCCTTCAGTTACATACGCTCTCTGCTGATGACGCCCGAAAGCCAGAAACACGTGTCCAGAGATACGGCACTCGCTGCACCTACCTTAGGTGAAAGACTTTCTACAGCGATACGGCACTTGCTGCACCTACTAAGGGTGAATAATTTTTTAAAAAATTCTTGCTATTTATATTTAAATGACTGCATTTACTATGATGCCTTGGGGCTTTTTCCGCTTGAATGCAAGGCAGTGTGCTCCCTTTTTCTTTTTGGATGTCTAAATGACGGCTCCCGTGAGCCTCTTGCTGACGAGCACTGGCGATGCACCTGTGTGCCTACGGAGTGGTTCAAAAACCTGTGAAGACGTTTGGCGGCATTTCAAGCGACCCCTTCAGTTACATACACTCTCTGCTGATGACGGCCGAAAGCCAGAAACACGTGTCCAGAGATACGGCACTCGCTGCACCTACCTTAGGTCAAAGACTTTCTACAGCGATACGGCACTTGCTGCACCTACTAAGGGTGAATAATTTTTTGAAAAATTCTTGCTATTTATATTTAAATGACTGCATTTACTATGATGCCTTGGGGCTATTTTCCGCTTGAATGCAAGGCAGTGTGCTCCCTTTTTCTTTTTGGATTTCTAAATGACGGCTCCCGTGAGCCTCTTGCTGACGAGCACTGGCGATGCACCTGTGTGCCTACTGAGTGGTACAAAAACCTGTGAAGACGTTTGGTGGCATTTCAAGCAACCCCTTCAGTTACATACGCTCTCTGCTGATGACGGCCGAAAGCCAGAAACACGTGTCCAGAGATACGGCACTCGCTGCACCTACCTTAGGTGAAAGACTTTCTACAGCGATACGGCACTTGCTGCACCTACTAAGGGTGAATAATTTTTTGAAAAATTCTTGCTATTTATATTTAAATGACTGCATTTACTATGATGCCTTGGGGCTTTTTCCGCTTGAATGTAAGGCAGTGTGCTCCCTTTTTCTTTTTGGATGTCTAAATGACGGCTCCCGTGAGCCTCTTGCTGACGAGCACTGGCGATGCACCTGTGTGCCTACGGAGTGGTTCAAAAACCTGTGAAGATGTTTGGCGGCATTTCAAGCGACCCCTTCAGTTACATACGCTCTCTGCTGATGACGGCCGAAAGCCAGAAACACATGTCCAGAGATACGGCACTCGCTGCACCTACCTTAGGTGAAAGACTTTCTACAGCGATACGGCACTTGCTGCACCTACTAAGGGTGAATAATTTTTTGAAAAATTCTTGCTATTTATATTTAAATGACTGCATTTACTATGATGCCTTGGGGCTATTTTCCGCTTGAATGCAAGGCAGTGTGCTCCCTTTTTCTTTTTGGATGTCTAAATGACGGCTCCCGTGAGCCTCTTGCTGACGAGCACTGGCGATGCACCTGTGTGCCTACTGAGTGGTACAAAAACCTGTAAAGACGTTTGGCGGCATTTCAAGCGACCCCTTCAGTTACATACGCTCTCTGCTGATGACGGCCGAAGCCAGAAACACGTGTCCAGAGATACGGCACTCGCTGCACCTACCTTAGGTGAAAGACTTTCTACAGCGATACGGCACTTGCTGCACCTACTAATGGTGAATAATTTTTTGAAAAATTCTTGCTATTTATATTTAAATGACTGCATTTACTATGATGCCTTGGGGCTATTTTCCGCTTGAATGCAAGGCAGTGTGCTCCCTTTTTCTTTTTGGATGTCTAAATGACGGCTCCCGTGAGCCTCTTCCTGACGAGCACTGGCGATGCACCTGTGTGCCTACTGAGTGGTACAAAAACCTGTGAAGACGTTTGGCGGCATTTCAAGCGACCCCTTCAGTTACATACGCTCTCTGCTGATGACGGCCGAAAGCCAGAAACACGTGGCCAGAGATACGGCACTCGCTGCTCCTACCTTAGGTGAAAGACTTTCTACAGCGATACGGCACTTGCTGCACCTAGTAAGGGTGAATAATTTTTTGAAAAATTCTTGCTATTTATATTTAAATGACTGCATTTACTATGATGCCTTGGGGCTATTTTCCGCTTGAATGCAAGGCAGTGTGCTCCCTTTTTCTTTTTGGATGTCTAAATGACGGCTCCCGTGAGCCTCTTGCTGACGAGCACTGGCGATGCACCTGTGTGCCTACTGAGTGGTACAAAAACCTGTGAAGACGTTTGGCGGCATTTCAAGCGACCCCTTCAGTTACATACGCTCTCTGCTGATGACGGCCGAAAGCCAGAAACACGTGTCCAGAGATACGGCACTCGCTGCACCTACCTTAGGTGAAAGACTTTCTACAGCGATACGGCACTTGCTGCACCTACTAAGGGTGAATAATTTTTTTTTAAATTCTTGCTATTTATATTTAAATGACTGCATTTACTATGATGCCTTGGGGCTATTTTCCGCTTGAATGCAAGGCAGTGTGCTCCCTTTTTCTTTCTGGATGTCTAAATGACGGCTCCCGTGAGCCTCTTGCTGACGAGCACTGGCGATGCACCTGTGTGCCTACTGAGTGGTACAAAAACCTGTGAAGACGTTTGGCGGCATTTCAAGCGACCCCTTCAGTTACATACGCTCTCTGCTGATGACGGCTGAAAGCCAGAAACACGTGTCCAGAGATACGGCACTCGCTGCACCTACCTTAGGTGAAAGACTTTCTACAGCGATACAGCACTTGCTGCACCTACGAAGGGTGAATACGTTTTTGAAAAATTCTAGCTATTTATATTTAAATGACTGCATTTACTATGATGCCTTGGGGCTATTTTCCGCTTGAATGCAAGGCAGTGTGCTCCCTTTTTCTTTTTGGATGTCTAAATGACGGCTCCCGTGAGCCTCTTGCTGACGAGCACTGGCGATGCACCTGTGTGCCTACTGAGTGGTACAAAAACCTGTGAAGACGTTTGGCGGCATTTCAAGCGACCCCTTCAGTTACATACGCTCTCTGCTGATGACGGACGAAAGCCAGAAACACGTGTCCAGAGATACGGCACTCGCTGCACCTACCTTAGGTGAAAGACTTTCTACAGCGATACGGCACTTGCTGCACCTACTAAGGGTGAATAATTTTTTGAAAAATTCTTGCTATTTATATTTAAATGACTGCATTTACTATGATGCCTTGGGGCTATTTTCCGCTTGAATGCAAGGCAGTGTGCTCCCTTTTTCTTTTTGGATGTCTAAATGACGGCTCCCGTGAGCCTCTTGCTGACGAGCACTGGCGATGCACCTGTGTGCCTACTGAGTGGTACAAAAACCTGTGAAGACGTTTGGAGGCATTTCAAGCGACCCCTTCAGTTACATACGCTCTCTGCTGATGACGGCCGAAGCCAGAAACACGTGTCCAGAGATACGGCACTCGCTGCACCTACCTTAGGTGAAAGACTTTCTACAGCGATACGGCACTTGCTGCACCTACTAATGGTGAATAATTTTTTGAAAAATTCTTGCTATTTATATTTAAATGACTGCATTTACTATGATGCCTTGGGGCTATTTTCCGCTTGAATGCAAGGCAGTGTGCTCCCTTTTTCTTTTTGGATGTCTAAATGACGGCTCCCGTGAGCCTCTTGCTGACGAGCACTGGCGATGCACCTGTGTGCCTACTGAGTGGTACAAAAACCTGTGAAGACGTTTGGCGGCATTTCAAGCGACCCCTTCAGTTACATACGCTCTCTGCTGATGACGGCCGAAAGCCAGAAACACGTGGCCAGAGATACGGCACTCGCTGCTCCTACCTTAGGTGAAAGACTTTCTACAGCGATACGGCACTTGCTGCACCTAGTAAGGGTGAATAATTTTTTGAAAAATTCTTGCTATTTATATTTAAATGACTGCATTTACTATGATGCCTTGGGGCTATTTTCCGCTTGAATGCAAGGCAGTGTGCTCCCTTTTTCTTTTTGGATGTCTAAATGACGGCTCCCGTGAGCCTCTTGCTGACGAGCACTGGCGATGCACCTGTGTGCCTACTGAGTGGTACAAAAACCTGTGAAGACGTTTGGCGGCATTTCAAGCGACCCCTTCAGTTACATACGCTCTCTGCTGATGACGGCCGAAAGCCAGAAACACGTGTCCAGAGATACGGCACTCGCTGCACCTACCTTAGGTGAAAGACTTTCTACAGCGATACGGCACTTGCTGCGCCTACTAAGGGTGAATAATTTTTTTTTAAATTCTTGCTATTTATATTTAAATGACTGCATTTACTATGATGCCTTGGGGCTATTTTCCGCTTGAATGCAAGGCAGTGTGCTCCCTTTTTCTTTCTGGATGTCTAAATGACGGCTCCCGTGAGCCTCTTGCTGACGAGCACTGGCGATGCACCTGTGTGCCTACTGAGTGGTACAAAAACCTGTGAAGACGTTTGGCGGCATTTCAAGCGACCCCTTCAGTTACATACGCTCTCTGCTGATGACGGCTGAAAGCCAGAAACACGTGTCCAGAGATACGGCACTCGCTGCACCTACCTTAGGTGAAAGACTTTCTACAGCGATACGGCACTTGCTGCACCTACGAAGGGTGAATACGTTTTTGAAAAATTCTTGCTATTTATATTTAAATGACTGCATTTACTATGATGCCTTGGGGCTATTTTCCACTTGAATGCAAGGCAGTGTGCTCCCTTTTTCTTTTTGGATGTCTAAATGACGGCTCCCGTGAGCCTCTTGCTGACGAGCACTGGCGATGCACCTGTGTGTCTACTGAGTGGTACAAAAACCTGTGAAGACGTTTGGCGGCATTTCAAGCGACCCCTTCAGTTACATACGCTCTCTGCTGATGACGGCCGAAAGCCAGAAACACGTGGCCAGAGATACGGCACTCGCTGCTCCTACCTTAGGTGAAAGACTTTCTACAGCGATACGGCACTTGCTGCACCTAGTAAGGGTGAATAATTTTTTGAAAAATTCTTGCTATTTATATTTAAATGACTGCATTTACTATGATGCCTTGGGGCTATTTTCCGCTTGAATGCAAGGCAGTGTGCTCCCTTTTTCTTTTTGGATGTCTAAATGACGGCTCCCGTGAGCCTCTTGCTGACGAGCACTGGCGATGCACCTGTGTGCCTACTGAGTGGTACAAAAACCTGTGAAGACGTTTGGCGGCATTTCAAGCGACCCCTTCAGTTACATACGCTCTCTGCTGATGACGGCTGAAAGCCAGAAACTCGTGTCCAGAGATACGGCACTCGCTGCACCTACCTTAGGTGAAAGACTTTCTACAGCGATACGGCACTTGCTGCACCTACAAAGGGTGAATACGTTTTTGAAAAATTCTTGCTATTTATATTTAAATGACTGCATTTACTATGATGCCTTGGGGCTATTTTCCGCTTGAATGCAAGGCAGTGTGCTCCCTTTTTCTTTTTGGATGTCTAAATGACGGCTCCCGTGAGCCTCTTGCTGACGAGCACTGGCGATGCACCTGGGTGCCTACTGAGTGGTACAAAAACCTGTGAAGACGTTTGGCGGCATTTCAAGCGACCCCTTCAGTTACATACGCTCTCTGCTGATGACGGCCGAAAGCCAGAAACACGTGTCCAGAGATACGGCACTCGCTGCACCTACCTTAGGTGAAAGACTTTCTACAGCGATACGGCACTTGCTGCACCTACTAAGGGTGAATAATTTTTTTTTAAATTCTTGCTATTTATATTTAAATGACTGCATTTACTATGATGCCTTGGGGCTATTTTCCGCTTGAATGCAAGGCAGTGTGCTCCCTTTTTCTTTCTGGATGTCTAAATGACGGCTCCCGTGAGCCTCTTGCTGACGAGCACTGGCGATGCACCTGTGTGCCTACTGAGTGGTACAAAAACCTGTGAAGACGTTTGGCGGCATTTCAAGCGACCCCTTCAGTTACATACGCTCTCTGCTGATGACGGCTGAAAGCCAGAAACACGTGTCCAGAGATACGGCACTCGCTGCACCTACCTTAGGTGAAAGACTTTCTACAGCGATACGGCACTTGCTGCACCTACGAAGGGTGAATACGTTTTTGAAAAATTCTTGCTATTTATATTTAAATGACTGCATTTACTATGATGCCTTGGGGCTATTTTCCGCTTGAATGCAAGGCAGTGTGCTCCCTTTTTCTTTTTGGATGTCTAAATGACGGCTCCCGTGAGCCTCTTGCTGACGAGCACTGGCGATGCACCTGTGTGCCTACTGAGTGGTACAAAAACCTGTGAAGACGTTTGGCGGCATTTCAAGCGACCCCTTCAGTTACATACGCTCTCTGCTGATGACGGACGAAAGCCAGAAACACGTGTCCAGAGATACGGCACTCGCTGCACCTACCTTAGGTGAAAGACTTTCTACAGCGATACGGCACTTGCTGCACCTACTAAGGGTGAATAATTTTTTTAAAAATTCTTGCTATTTATATTTAAATGACTGCATTTACTATGATGCCTTGGGGCTATTTTCCGCTTGAATGCAAGGCAGTGTGCTCCCTTTTTCTTTTTGGATGTCTAAATGACGGCTCCCGTGAGCCTCTTGCTGACGAGCACTGGCGATGCACCTGTGTGCCTACTGAGTGGTACAAAAACCTGTGAAGACGTTTGGCGGCATTTCAAGCGACCCCTTCAGTTACATACGCTCTCTGCTGATGACGGCCGAAGCCAGAAACACGTGTCCAGAGATACGGCACTCGCTGCACCTACCTTAGGTGAAAGACTTTCTACAGCGATACGGCACTTGCTGCACCTACTAATGGTGAATAATTTTTTGAAAAATTCTTGCTATTTATATTTAAATGACTGCATTTACTATGATGCCTTGGGGCTATTTTCCGCTTGAATGCAAGGCAGTGTGCTCCCTTTTTCTTTTTGGATGTCTAAATGACGGCTCCCGTGAGCCTCTTGCTGACGAGCACTGGCGATGCACCTGTGTGCCTACTGAGTGGTACAAAAACCTGTGAAGACGTTTGGCGGCATTTCAAGCGACCCCTTCAGTTACATACGCTCTCTGCTAATGACGGCCGAAAGCCAGAAACACGTGGCCAGAGATACGGCACTCGCTGCTCCTACCTTAGGTGAAAGACTTTCTACAGCGATACGGCACTTGCTGCACCTAGTAAGGGTGAATAATTTTTTGAAAAATTCTTGCTATTTATATTTAAATGACTGCATTTACTATGATGCCTTGGGGCTATTTTCCGCTTGAATGCAAGGCAGTGTGCTCCCTTTTTCTTTTTGGATGTCTAAATGACGGCTCCCGTGAGCCTCTTGCTGACGAGCACTGGCGATGCACCTGTGTGCCTACTGAGTGGTACAAAAACCTGTGAAGACGTTTGGCGGCATTTCAAGCGACCCCTTCAGTTACATACGCTCTCTGCTGATGACGGCCGAAAGCCAGAAACACGTGTCCAGAGATACGGCACTCGCTGCACCTACCTTAGGTGAAAGACTTTCTACAGCGATACGGCACTTGCTGCGCCTACTAAGGGTGAATAATTTTTTTTTAAATTCTTGCTATTTATATTTAAATGACTGCATTTACTATGATGCCTTGGGGCTATTTTCCGCTTGAATGCAAGGCAGTGTGCTCCCTTTTTCTTTCTGGATGTCTAAATGACGGCTCCCGTGAGCCTCTTGCTGACGAGCACTGGCGATGCACCTGTGTGCCTACTGAGTGGTACAAAAACCTGTGAAGACGTTTGGCGGCATTTCAAGCGACCCCTTCAGTTACATACGCTCTCTGCTGATGACGGCTGAAAGCCAGAAACACGTGTCCAGAGATACGGCACTCGCTGCACCTACCTTAGGTGAAAGACTTTCTACAGCGATACGGCACTTGCTGCACCTACGAAGGGTGAATACGTTTTTGAAAAATTCTTGCTATTTATATTTAAATGACTGCATTTACTATGATGCCTTGGGGCTATTTTCCACTTGAATGCAAGGCAGTGTGCTCCCTTTTTCTTTTTGGATGTCTAAATGACGGCTCCCGTGAGCCTCTTGCTGACGAGCACTGGCGATGCACCTGTGTGCCTACTGAGTGGTACAAAAACCTGTGAAGACGTTTGGCGGCATTTCAAGCGACCCCTTCAGTTACATACGCTCTCTGCTGATGACGGCCGAAAGCCAGAAACACGTGGCCAGAGATACGGCACTCGCTGCTCCTACCTTAGGTGAAAGACTTTCTACAGCGATACGGCACTTGCTGCACCTAGTAAGGGTGAATAATTTTTTGAAAAATTCTTGCTATTTATATTTAAATGACTGCATTTACTATGATGCCTTGGGGCTATTTTCCGCTTGAATGCAAGGCAGTGTGCTCCCTTTTTCTTTTTGGATGTCTAAATGACGGCTCCCGTGAGCCTCTTGCTGACGAGCACTGGCGATGCACCTGTGTGCCTACTGAGTGGTACAAAAACCTGTGAAGACGTTTGGTGGCATTTCAAGCAACCCCTTCAGTTACATACGCTCTCTGCTGATGACGGCCGAAAGCCAGAAACACGTGTCCAGAGATACGGCACTCGCTGCACCTACCTTAGGTGAAAGACTTTCTACAGCGATACGGCACTTGCTGCACCTACTAAGGGTGAATAATTTTTTTAAAAATTCTTGCTATTTATATTTAAATGACTGCATTTACTATGATGCCTTGGGGCTTTTTCCGCTTGAATGCAAGGCAGTGTGCTCCCTTTTTCTTTTTGGATGTCTAAATGACGGCTCCCGTGAGCCTCTTGCTGACGAGCACTGGCGATGCACCTGTGTGCCTACGGAGTGGTTCAAAAACCTGTGAAGATGTTTGGCGGCATTTCAAGTGACCCCTTCAGTTACATACGCTCTCTGCTGATGACGGCCGAAAGCCAGAAACACGTGTCCAGAGATCCGGCACTCGCTGCACCTACCTTAGGTGAAAGACTTTCTACAGCGATACGGCACTTGCTGCACCTACTAAGGGTGAATAATTTTTTGAAAAATTCTTGCTATTTATATTTAAATGACTGCATTTACTATGATGCCTTGGGGCTATTTTCCGTTTGAATGCAAGGCAGTGTGCTCCCTTTTTCTTTTTGGATGTCTAAATGACAGCTCCCGTGAGCCTCTTGCTGACGAGCACTGGTGATGCACCTGTGTGCCTACTGAGTGGTACAAAAACCTGTGAAGACGTTTGGCGGCATTTCAAGCGACCCCTTCAGTTACATACGCTCTCTGCTGATGACGGCCGAAAGCCAGAAACACGTGTCCAGAGATACGGCACTCGCTGCACCTACCTTAGGTGAAAGACTTTCTACAGCGATACGGCACTTGCTGCGCCTACTAAGGGTGAATAATTTTTTTGAAAATTCTTGCTATTTATATTTAAATGACTGCATTTACTATGATGCCTTGGGGCTATTTTCCGCTTGAATGCAAGGCAGTGTGCTCCCTTTTTCTTTCTGGATGTCTAAATGACGGCTCCCGTGAGCCTCTTGCTGACGAGCACTGGCGATGCACCTGTGTGCCTACTGAGTGGTACAAAAACCTGTGAAGACGTTTGGCGGCATTTCAAGCGACCCCTTCAGTTACATACGCTCTCTGCTGATGACGGCTGAAAGCCAGAAACACGTGTCCAGAGATACGGCACTCGCTGCACCTACCTTAGGTGAAAGACTTTCTACAGCGATACGGCACTTGCTGCACCTACGAAGGGTGAATACGTTTTTGAAAAATTCTTGCTATTTATATTTAAATGACTGCATTTACTATGATGCCTTGGGGCTATTTTCCGCTTGAATGCAAGGCAGTGTGCTCCCTTTTTCTTTTTGGATGTCTAAATGACGGCTCCCGTGAGCCTCTTGCTGACGAGCACTGGCGATGCACCTGTGTGTCTACTGAGTGGTACAAAAACCTGTGAAGACGTTTGGCGGCATTTCAAGCGACCCCTTCAGTTACATACGCTCTCTGCTGATGACGGCCGAAAGCCAGAAACACGTGGCCAGAGATACGGCACTCGCTGCTCCTACCTTAGGTGAAAGACTTTCTACAGCGATACGGCACTTGCTGCACCTAGTAAGGGTGAATAATTTTTTGAAAAATTCTTGCTATTTATATTTAAATGACTGCATTTACTATGATGCCTTGGGGCTATTTTCCGCTTGAATGCAAGGCAGTGTGCTCCCTTTTTCTTTTTGGATGTCTAAATGACGGCTCCCGTGAGCCTCTTGCTGACGAGCACTGGCGATGCACCTGTGTGCCTACTGAGTGGTACAAAAACCTGTGAAGACGTTTGGCGGCATTTCAAGCGACCCCTTCAGTTACATACGCTCTCTGCTGATGACGGCCGAAGCCAGAAACACGTGTCCAGAGATACGGCACTCGCTGCACCTACCTTAGGTGAAAGACTTTCTACAGCGATACGGCACTTGCTGCACCTACTAATGGTGAATAATTTTTTGAAAAATTCTTGCTATTTATATTTAAATGACTGCATTTACTATGATGCCTTGGGGCTATTTTCCGCTTGAATGCAAGGCAGTGTGCTCCCTTTTTCTTTTTGGATGTCTAAATGACGGCTCCCGTGAGCCTCTTGCTGATGAGCACTGGCGATGCACCTGTGTGCCTACTGAGTGGTACAAAAACCTGTGAAGACGTTTGGCGGCATTTCAAGCGACCCCTTCAGTTACATACGCTCTCTGCTGATGACGGCCGAAAGCCAGAAACACGTGGCCAGAGATCCGGCACTCGCTGCACCTACCTTAGGTGAAAGACTTTCTACAGCGATACGGCACTTGCTGCACCTACTAAGGGTGAATAATTTTTTGAAAAATTCTTGCTATTTATATTTAAATGACTGCATTTACTATGATGCCTTGGGGCTATTTTCCGTTTGAATGCAAGGCAGTGTGCTCCCTTTTTCTTTTTGGATGTCTAAATGACAGCTCCCGTGAGCCTCTTGCTGACGAGCACTGGTGATGCACCTGTGTGCCTACTGAGTGGTACAAAAACCTGTGAAGACGTTTGGCGGCATTTCAAGCAACCCCTTCAGTTACATACGCTCTCTGCTGATGACGGCCGAAAGCCAGAAACACGTGTCCAGAGATACGGCACTCGCTGCACCTACCTTAGGTGAAAGAATTTCTACAGCGATACGGCACTTGCTGCACCTACTAAGGGTGAATAATTTTTTGAAAAATTCTTGCTATTTATATTTAAATGACTGCATTTACTATGATGCCTTGGGGCTATTTTCCGCTTGAATGCAAGGCAGTGTGCTCCCTTTTTCTTTTTCGATGTCTAAATGACGGCTCCCGTGAGCCTCTTGCTGACGAGCACTGGCGATGCACCTGTGTGCCTACTGAGTGGAACAAAAACCTGTGAAGACGTTTGGCGGCATTTCAAGCGACCCCTTCAGTTACATACGCTCTCTGCTGATGACGGCCGAAAGCCAGAAACACCTGTCCAGAGATACGGCACTCGCTGCACCTACCTTAGGTGAAAGACTTTCTACAGCGATACGGCACTTGCTGCACCTACTAAGGGTGAATAATTTTTTGAAAAATTCTTGCTATTTATATTTAAATGACTGCATTTACTATGATGCCTTTGGGCTATTTTCCGCTTGAATGCAAGGCAGTGCTCCCTTTTTCTTTTTGGATGTCTAAATGACGGCTCCCGTGAGTCTCTTGCTGACGAGCACTGGCGATGCACCTGTGTGCCTACTGAGTGGTACAAAAACCTGTGAAGACGTTTGGCGGCATTTCAAGCGACCCCTTCAGTTACATACGCTCTCTGCTGATGACGGCCGAAAGCCAGAAACACGTGTCCAGAGATACGGCACTCGCTGCACCTACCTTAGGTGAAAGACTTTCTACAGCGATACGGCACTTGCTGCACCTACGAAGGGTGAATAATTTTTTGAAAAATTCTTGCTATTTATATTTAAATGACTGCATTTACTATGATGCCTTGGGGCTATTTTCCGCTTGAATGCAAGGCAGTGTGCTCCCTTTTTCTTTTTGGATGTCTAAATGACGGCTCCCGTGAGCCTCTTGCTGACGAGCACTGGCGATGCACCTGTGTGCCTACTGAGTGGTACAAAAACCTGTGAAGACGTTTGGCGGCATTTCAAGCGACCCCTTCAGTTACATACGCTCTCTGCTGATGACGGCCGAAAGCCAGAAACACGTGTCCAGAGATACGGCACTCGCTGCACCTACCTTAGGTGAAAGACTTTCTACAGCGATACGGCTCTTGCTGCACCTACTAAGGGTGAATAATTTTTAGAAAAATTCTTGCTATTTATATTTAAATGACTGCATTTACTATGATGCCTTGGGGCTATTTTCGGCTTGAGTGCAAGGCAGTGTGCTCCCTTTTTCTTTTTGGATTTCTAAATGACGGCTCCCGTGAGCCTCTTGCTGACGAGCACTGGCGATGCACCTGTGTGCCTACTGAGTGGTACAAAAACCTGTGAAGACGTTTGGTGGCATTTCAAGCAACCCCTTCAGTTACATACGCTCTCTGCTGATGACGGCCGAAAGCCAGAAACACGTGTCCAGAGATACGGCACTCGCTGCACCTACCTTAGGTGAAAGACTTTCTACAGCGATACGGCACTTGCTGCACCTACTAAGGGTGAATAATTTTTTAAAAAATTCTTGCTATTTATATTTAAATGACTGCATTTACTATGATGCCTTGGGGCTTTTTCCGCTTGAATGCAAGGCAGTGTGCTCCCTTTTTCTTTTTGGATGTCTAAATGACGGCTCCCGTGAGCCTCTTGCTGACGAGCACTGGCGATGCACCTGTGTGCCTACGGAGTGGTTCAAAAACCTGTGAAGACGTTTGGCGGCATTTCAAGCGACCCCTTCAGTTACATACACTCTCTGCTGATGACGGCCGAAAGCCAGAAACACGTGTCCAGAGATACGGCACTCGCTGCACCTACCTTAGGTGAAAGACTTTCTACAGCGATACGGCACTTGCTGCACCTACTAAGGGTGAATAATTTTTTGAAAAATTCTTGCTATTTATATTTAAATGACTGCATTTACTATGATGCCTTGGGGCTATTTTCCGCTTGAATGCAAGGCAGTGTGCTCCCTTTTTCTTTTTGGATTTCTAAATGACGGCTCCCGTGAGCCTCTTGCTGACGAGCACTGGCGATGCACCTGTGTGCCTACTGAGTGGTACAAAAACCTGTGAAGACGTTTGGTGGCATTTCAAGCAACCCCTTCAGTTACATACGCTCTCTGCTGATGACGGCCGAAAGCCAGAAACACGTGTCCAGAGATACGGCACTCGCTGCACCTACCTTAGGTGAAAGACTTTCTACAGCGATACGGCACTTGCTGCACCTACTAAGGGTGAATAATTTTTTGAAAAATTCTTGCTATTTATATTTAAATGACTGCATTTACTATGATGCCTTGGGGCTTTTTCCGCTTGAATGTAAGGCAGTGTGCTCCCTTTTTCTTTTTGGATGTCTAAATGACGGCTCCCGTGAGCCTCTTGCTGACGAGCACTGGCGATGCACCTGTGTGCCTACGGAGTGGTTCAAAAACCTGTGAAGATGTTTCGCGGCATTTCAAGCGACCCCTTCAGTTACATACGCTCTCTGCTGATGACGGCCGAAAGCCAGAAACACATGTCCAGAGATACGGCACTCGCTGCACCTACCTTAGGTGAAAGACTTTCTACAGCGATACGGCACTTGCTGCACCTACTAAGGGTGAATAATTTTTTGAAAAATTCTTGCTATTTATATTTAAATGACTGCATTTACTATGATGCCTTGGGGCTATTTTCCGCTTGAATGCAAGGCAGTGTGCTCCCTTTTTCTTTTTGGATGTCTAAATGACGGCTCCCGTGAGCCTCTTGCTGACGAGCACTGGCGATGCACCTGTGTGCCTACTGAGTGGTACAAAAACCTGTGAAGACGTTTGGCGGCATTTCAAGCGACCCCTTCAGTTACATACGCTCTCTGCTGATGACGGCCGAAAGCCAGAAACACGTGTCCAGAGATACGGCACTCGCTGCACCTACCTTAGGTGAAAGACTTTCTACAGCGATACGGCACTTGCTGCACCTACTAAGGGTGAATAATTTTTTTTTAAATTCTTGCTATTTATATTTAAATGACTGCATTTACTATGATGCCTTGGGGCTATTTTCCGCTTGAATGCAAGGCAGTGTGCTCCCTTTTTCTTTCTGGATGTCTAAATGACGGCTCCCGTGAGCCTCTTGCTGACGAGCACTGGCGATGCACCTGTGTGCCTACTGAGTGGTACAAAAACCTGTGAAGACGTTTGGCGGCATTTCAAGCGACCCCTTCAGTTACATACGCTCTCTGCTGATGACGGCTGAAAGCCAGAAACACGTGTCCAGAGATACGGCACTCGCTGCACCTACCTTAGGTGAAAGACTTTCTACAGCGATACGGCACTTGCTGCACCTACGAAGGGTGAATACGTTTTTGAAAAATTCTTGCTATTTATATTTAAATGACTGCATTTACTATGATGCCTTGGGGCTATTTTCCGCTTGAATGCAAGGCAGTGTGCTCCCTTTTTCTTTTTGGATGTCTAAATGACGGCTCCCGTGAGCCTCTTGCTGACGAGCACTGGCGATGCACCTGTGTGCCTACTGAGTGGTACAAAAACCTGTGAAGACGTTTGGCGGCATTTCAAGCGACCCCTTCAGTTACATACGCTCTCTGCTGATGACGGCCGAAAGCCAGAAACACGTGTCCAGAGATACGGCACTCGCTGCACCTACCTTAGGTGAAAGACTTTCTACAGCGATACGGCACTTGCTGCACCTACTAAGGGTGAATAATTTTTAGAAAAATTCTTGCTATTTATATTTAAATGACTGCATTTACTATGATGCCTTGGGGCTATTTTCCGCTTGAGTGCAAGGCAGTGTGCTCCCTTTTTCTTTTTGGATTTCTAAATGACGGCTCCCGTGAGCCTCTTGCTGACGAGCACTGGCGATGCACCTGTGTGCCTACTGAGTGGTACAAAAACCTGTGAAGACGTTTGGTGGCATTTCAAGCAACCCCTTCAGTTACATACGCTCTCTGCTGATGACGGCCGAAAGCCAGAAACACGTGTCCAGAGATACGGCACTCGCTGCACCTACCTTAGGTGAAAGACTTTCTACAGCGATACGGCACTTGCTGCACCTACTAAGGGTGAATAATTTTTTTAAAAATTCTTGCTATTTATATTTAAATGACTGCATTTACTATGATGCCTTGGGGCTTTTTCCGCTTGAATGCAAGGCAGTGTGCTCCCTTTTTCTTTTTGGATGTCTAAATGACGGCTCCCGTGAGCCTCTTGCTGACGAGCACTGGCGATGCACCTGTGTGCCTACGGAGTGGTTCAAAAACCTGTGAAGATGTTTGGCGGCATTTCAAGTGACCCCTTCAGTTACATACGCTCTCTGCTGATGACGGCCGAAAGCCAGAAACACGTGTCCAGAGATCCGGCACTCGCTGCACCTACCTTAGGTGAAAGAATTTCTACAGCGATACGGCACTTGCTGCACCTACTAAGGGTGAATAATTTTTTGAAAAATTCTTGCTATTTATATTTAAATGACTGCATTTACTATGATGCCTTGGGGCTATTTTCCGCTTGAATGCAAGGCAGTGTGCTCCCTTTTTCTTTTTGGATGTCTAAATGACGGCTCCCGTGAGCCTCTTGCTGACGAGCACTGGCGATGCACCTGTGTGCCTACTGAGTGGTACAAAAACCTGTGAAGACGTTTGGCGGCATTTCAAGCGACCCCTTCAGTTACATACGCTCTCTGCTGATGACGGCCGAAAGCCAGAAACACCTGTCCAGAGATACGGCACTCGCTGCACCTACCTTAGGTGAAAGACTTTCTACAGCGATACGGCTCTTGCTGCACCTACTAAGGGTGAATAATTTTTTGAAAAATTCTTGCTATTTATATTTAAATGACTGCATTTACTATGATGCCTTTGGGCTATTTTCCGCTTGAATGCAAGGCAGTGCTCCCTTTTTCTTTTTGGATGTCTAAATGACGGCTCCCGTGAGTCTCTTGCTGACGAGCACTGGCGATGCACCTGTGTGCCTACTGAGTGGTACAAAAACCTGTGAAGACGTTTGGCGGCATTTCAAGCGACCCCTTCAGTTACATACGCTCTCTGCTGATGACGGCCGAAAGCCAGAAACACGTGTCCAGAGATACGGCACTCGCTGCACCTACCTTAGGTGAAAGACTTTCTACAGCGATACGGCACTTGCTGCACCTACGAAGGGTGAATAATTTTTTGAAAAATTCTTGCTATTTATATTTAAATGACTGCATTTACTATGATGCCTTGGGGCTATTTTCCGCTTGAATGCAAGGCAGTGTGCTCCCTTTTTCTTTTTGGATGTCTAAATGACGGCTCCCGTGAGCCTCTTGCTGACGAGCACTGGCGATGCACCTGTGTGCCTACTGAGTGGTACAAAAACCTGTGAAGACGTTTGGCGGCATTTCAAGCGACCCCTTCAGTTACATACGCTCTCTGCTGATGACGGCCGAAAGCCAGAAACACGTGTCCAGAGATACGGCACTCGCTGCACCTACCTTAGGTGAAAGACTTTCTACAACGATACGGCACTTGCTGCACCTACTAAGGGTGAATAATTTTTAGAAAAATTCTTGCTATTTATATTTAAATGACTGCATTTACTATGATGCCTTGGGGCTATTTTCCGCTTGAGTGCAAGGCAGTGTGCTCCCTTTTTCTTTTTGGATTTCTAAATGACGGCTCACGTGAGCCTCTTGCTGACGAGCACTGGCGATGCACCTGTGTGCCTACTGAGTGGTACAAAAACCTGTGAAGACGTTTGGTGGCATTTCAAGCAACCCCTTCAGTTACATACGCTCTCTGCTGATGACGGCCGAAAGCCAGAAACACGTGTCCAGAGATACGGCACTCGCTGCACCTACCTTAGGTGAAAGACTTTCTACAGCGATACGGCACTTGCTGCACCTACTAAGGGTGAATAATTTTTTTAAAAATTCTTGCTATTTATATTTAAATGACTGCATTTACTATGATGCCTTGGGGCTTTTTCCGCTTGAATGCAAGGCAGTGTGCTCCCTTTTTCTTTTTGGATGTCTAAATGACGGCTCCCGTGAGCCTCTTGCTGACGAGCACTGGCGATGCACCTGTGTGCCTACGGAGTGGTTCAAAAACCTGTGAAGATGTTTGGCGGCATTTCAAGTGACCCCTTCAGTTACATACGCTCTCTGCTGATGACGGCCGAAAGCCAGAAACACGTGTCCAGAGATCCGGCACTCGCTGCACCTACCTTAGGTGAAAGACTTTCTACAGCGATACGGCACTTGCTGCACCTACTAAGGGTGAATAATTTTTTGAAAAATTCTTGCTATTTATATTTAAATGACTGCATTTACTATGATGCCTTGGGGCTATTTTCCGTTTGAATGCAAGGCAGTGTGCTCCCTTTTTCTTTTTGGATGTCTAAATGACAGCTCCCGTGAGCCTCTTGCTGACGAGCACTGGTGATGCACCTGTGTGCCTACTGAGTGGTACAAAAACCTGTGAAGACGTTTGGCGGCATTTCAAGCAACCCCTTCAGTTACATACGCTCTCTGCTGATGACGGCCGAAAGCCAGAAACACGTGTCCAGAGATACGGCACTCGCTGCACCTACCTTAGGTGAAAGAATTTCTACAGCGATACGGCACTTGCTGCACCTACTAAGGGTGAATAATTTTTTGAAAAATTCTTGCTATTTATATTTAAATGACTGCATTTACTATGATGCCTTGGGGCTATTTTCCGCTTGAATGCAAGGCAGTGTGCTCCCTTTTTCTTTTTGGATGTCTAAATGACGGCTCCCGTGAGCCTCTTGCTGACGAGCACTGGCGACGCACCTGTGTGCCTACTGAGTGGTACAAAAACCTGTGAAGACGTTTGGCGGCATTTCAAGCGACCCCTTCAGTTACATACGCTCTCTGCTGATGACGGCCGAAAGCCAGAAACACCTGTCCAGAGATACGGCACTCGCTGCACCTACCTTAGGTGAAAGACTTTCTACAGTGATACGGCACTTGCTGCACCTACTAAGGGTGAATAATTTTTTGAAAAATTCTTGCTATTTATATTTAAATGACTGCATTTACTATGATGCCTTGGGGCTATTTTCCGCTTGAATGCAAGGCAGTGCTCCCTTTTTCTTTTTGGATGTCTAAATGACGGCTCCCGTGAGTCTCTTGCTGACGAGCACTGGCGATGTACCTGTGTGCCTACTGAGTGGTACAAAAACCTGTGAAGACGTTTGGCGGCATTTCAAGCGACCCCTTCAGTTACATACGCTCTCTGCTGATGACGGCCGAAAGCCAGAAACACGTGTCCAGAGATACGGCACTCGCTGCACCTACCTTAGGTGAAAGACTTTCTACAGCGATACGGCACTTGCTGCACCTACTAAGGGTGAATAATTTTTTGAAAAATTCTTGCTATTTATATTTAAATGACTGCATTTACTATGATGCTTTGGGGCTATTTTCCGCTTGAATGCAAGGCAGTGTGCTCCCTTTTTCTTTTTGGATGTCTAAATGACGGCTCCCGTGAGCCTCTTGCTGACGAGCACTGGCGATGCACCTGTGTGCCTACTGAGTGGTACAAAAACGTGTGAAGACGTTTGGCGGCATTTCAAGCGACCCCTTCAGTTACATACACTCTCTGCTGATGACGGCCGAAAGCCAGAAACACGTGTCCAGAGATACGGCACTCGCTGCACCTACCTTAGGTGAAAGACTTTCTACAGCGATACGGCACTTGCTGCACCTACTAAGGGTGAATAATTTTTTGAAAAATTCTTGCTATTTATATTTAAATGACTGCATTTACTATGATGCCTTGGGGCTATTTTCCGCTTGAATGCAAGGCAGTGTGCTCCCTTTTTCTTTTTGGATTTCTAAATGACGGCTCCCGTGAGCCTCTTGCTGACGAGCACTGGCGATGCACCTGTGTGCCTACTGAGTGGTACAAAAACCTGTGAAGACGTTTGGTGGCATTTCAAGCAACCCCTTCAGTTACATACGCTCTCTGCTGATGACGGCCGAAAGCCAGAAACACGTGTCCAGAGATACGGCACTCGCTGCACCTACCTTAGGTGAAAGACTTTCTACAGCGATACGGCACTTGCTGCACCTACTAAGGGTGAATAATTTTTTGAAAAATTCTTGCTATTTATATTTAAATGACTGCATTTACTATGATGCCTTGGGGCTATTTTCCGCTTGAATGCAAGGCAGTGTGCTCCCTTTTTCTTTTTGGATGTCTAAATGACGGCTCCCGTGAGCCTCTTGCTGACGAGCACTGGCGATGCACCTGTGTGCCTACTGAGTGGTACAAAAACCTGTGAAGACGTTTGGCGGCATTTCAAGCGACCCCTTCAGTTACATACGCTCTCTGCTGATGACGGCCGAAGCCAGAAACACGTGTCCAGAGATACGGCACTCGCTGCACCTACCTTAGGTGAAAGACTTTCTACAGCGATACGGCACTTGCTGCACCTACTAATGGTGAATAATTTTTTGAAAAATTCTTGCTATTTATATTTAAATGACTGCATTTACTATGATGCCTTGGGGCTATTTTCCGCTTGAATGCAAGGCAGTGTGCTCCCTTTTTCTTTTTGGATGTCTAAATGACGGCTCCCGTGAGCCTCTTGCTGACGAGCACTGGCGATGCACCTGTGTGCCTACTGAGTGGTACAAAAACCTGTGAAGACGTTTGGCGGCATTTCAAGCGACCCCTTCAGTTACATACGCTCTCTGCTGATGACGGCCGAAAGCCAGAAACACGTGGCCAGAGATACGGCACTCGCTGCTCCTACCTTAGGTGAAAGACTTTCTACAGCGATACGGCACTTGCTGCACCTAGTAAGGGTGAATAATTTTTTGAAAAATTCTTGCTATTTATATTTAAATGACTGCATTTACTATGATGCCTTGGGGCTATTTTCCGCTTGAATGCAAGGCAGTGTGCTCCCTTTTTCTTTTTGGATGTCTAAATGACGGCTCCCGTGAGCCTCTTGCTGACGAGCACTGGCGATGCACCTGTGTGCCTACTGAGTGGTACAAAAACCTGTGAAGACGTTTGGCGGCATTTCAAGCGACCCCTTCAGTTACATACGCTCTCTGCTGATGACGGCCGAAAGCCAGAAACACGTGTCCAGAGATACGGCACTCGCTGCACCTACCTTAGGTGAAAGACTTTCTACAGCGATACGGCACTTGCTGCACCTACTAAGGGTGAATAATTTTTTGAAAAATTCTTGCTATTTATATTTAAATGACTGCATTTACTATGATGCCTTGGGGCTATTTTCCGCTTGAATGCAAGGCAGTGTGCTCCCTTTTTCTTTCTGGATGTCTAAATGACGGCTCCCGTGAGCCTCTTGCTGACGAGCACTGGCGATGCACCTGTGTGCCTACTGAGTGGTACAAAAACCTGTGAAGACGTTTGGCGGCATTTCAAGCGACCCCTTCAGTTACATACGCTCTCTGCTGATGACGGCTGAAAGCCAGAAACACGTGTCCAGAGATACGGCACTCGCTGCACCTACCTTAGGTGAAAGACTTTCTACAGCGATACAGAACTTGCTGCACCTACGAAGGGTGAATACGTTTTTGAAAAATTCTTGCTATTTATATTTAAATGACTGCATTTACTATGATGCCTTGGGGCTATTTTCCGCTTGAATGCAAGGCAGTGTGCTCCCTTTTTCTTTTTGGATGTCTAAATGACGGCTCCCGTGAGCCTCTTGCTGACGAGCACTGGCGATGCACCTGTGTGCCTACTGAGTGGTACAAAAACCTGTGAAGACGTTTGGCGGCATTTCAAGCGACCCCTTCAGTTACATACGCTCTCTGCTGATGACGGACGAAAGCCAGAAACACGTGTCCAGAGATACGGCACTCGCTGCACCTACCTTAGGTGAAAGACTTTCTACAGCGATACGGCACTTGCTGCACCTACTAAGGGTGAATAATTTTTTGAAAAATTCTTGCTATTTATATTTAAATGACTGCATTTACTATGATGCCTTGGGGCTATTTTCCGCTTGAATGCAAGGCAGTGTGCTCCCTTTTTCTTTTTGGATGTCTAAATGACGGCTCCCGTGAGCCTCTTGCTGACGAGCACTGGCGATGCACCTGTGTGCCTACTGAGTGGTACAAAAACCTGTGAAGACGTTTGGCGGCATTTCAAGCGACCCCTTCAGTTACATACGCTCTCTGCTGATGACGGCCGCAGCCAGAAACACGTGTCCAGAGATACGGCACTCGCTGCACCTACCTTAGGTGAAAGACTTTCTACAGCGATACGGCACTTGCTGCACCTACTAATGGTGAATAATTTTTTGAAAAATTCTTGCTATTTATATTTAAATGACTGCATTTACTATGATGCCTTGGGGCTATTTTCCGCTTGAATGCAAGGCAGTGTGCTCCCTTTTTCTTTTTGGATGTCTAAATGACGGCTCCCGTGAGCCTCTTGCTGACGAGCACTGGCGATGCACCTGTGTGCCTACTGAGTGGTACAAAAACCTGTGAAGACGTTTGGCGGCATTTCAAGCGACCCCTTCAGTTACATACGCTCTCTGCTGATGACGGCCGAAAGCCAGAAACACGTGGCCAGAGATACGGCACTCGCTGCTCCTACCTTAGGTGAAAGACTTTCTACAGCGATACGGCACTTGCTGCACCTAGTAAGGGTGAATAATTTTTTGAAAAATTCTTGCTATTTATATTTAAATGACTGCATTTACTATGATGCCTTGGGGCTATTTTCCGCTTGAATGCAAGGCAGTGTGCTCCCTTTTTCTTTTTGGATGTCTAAATGACGGCTCCCGTGAGACTCTTGCTGACGAGCACTGGCGATGCACCTGTGTGCCTACTGAGTGGTACAAAAACCTGTGAAGACGTTTGGCGGCATTTCAAGCGACCCCTTCAGTTACATACGCTCTCTGCTGATGACGGCCGAAAGCCAGAAACACGTGTCCAGAGATACGGCACTCGCTGCACCTACCTTAGGTGAAAGACTTTCTACAGCGATACGGCACTTGCTGCGCCTACTAAGGGTGAATAATTTTTTTTAAAATTCTTGCTATTTATATTTAAATGACTGCATTTACTATGATGCCTTGGGGCTATTTTCCGCTTGAATGCAAGGCAGTGTGCTCCCTTTTTCTTTCTGGATGTCTAAATGACGGCTCCCGTGAGCCTCTTGCTGACGAGCACTGGCGATGCACCTGTGTGCCTACTGAGTGGTACAAAAACCTGTGAAGACGTTTGGCGGCATTTCAAGCGACCCCTTCAGTTACATACGCTCTCTGCTGATGACGGCTGAAAGCCAGAAACACGTGTCCAGAGATACGGCACTCGCTGCACCTACCTTAGGTGAAAGACTTTCTACAGCGATACGGCACTTGCTGCACCTACGAAGGGTGAATACGTTTTTGAAAAATTCTTGCTATTTATATTTAAATGACTGCATTTACTATGATGCCTTGGGGCTATTTTCCGCTTGAATGCAAGGCAGTGTGCTCCCTTTTTCTTTTTGGATGTCTAAATGACGGCTCCCGTGAGCCTCTTGCTGACGAGCACTGGCGATGCACCTGTGTGTCTACTGAGTGGTACAAAAACCTGTGAAGACGTTTGGCGGCATTTCAAGCGACCCCTTCAGTTACATACGCTCTCTGCTGATGACGGCCGAAAGCCAGAAACACGTGGCCAGAGATACGGCACTCGCTGCTCCTACCTTAGGTGAAAGACTTTCTACAGCGATACGGCACTTGCTGCACCTAGTAAGGGTGAATAATTTTTTGAAAAATTCTTGCTATTTATATTTAAATGACTGCATTTACTATGATGCCTTGGGGCTATTTTCCGCTTGAATGCAAGGCAGTGTGCTCCCTTTTTCTTTTTGGATGTCTAAATGACGGCTCCCGTGAGCCTCTTGCTGACGAGCACTGGCGATGCACCTGTGTGCCTACTGAGTGGTACAAAAACCTGTGAAGACGTTTGGCGGCATTTCAAGCGACCCCTTCAGTTACATACGCTCTCTGCTGATGACGGCCGAAAGCCAGAAACACGTGTCCAGAGATACGGCACTCGCTGCACCTACCTTAGGTGAAAGACTTTCTACAGCGATACGGCACTTGCTGCGCCTACTAAGGGTGAATAATTTTTTTAAAAATTCTTGCTATTTATATTTAAATGACTGCATTTACTATGATGCCTTGGGGCTATTTTCCGCTTGAATGCAAGGCAGTGTGCTCCCTTTTTCTTTCTGGATGTCTAAATGACGGCTCCCGTGAGCCTCTTGCTGACGAGCACTGGCGATGCACCTGTGTGCCTACTGAGTGGTACAAAAACCTGTGAAGACGTTTGGCGGCATTTCAAGCGACCCCTTCAGTTACATACGCTCTCTGCTGATGACGGCTGAAAGCCAGAAACACGTGTCCAGAGATACGGCACTCGCTGCACCTACCTTAGGTGAAAGACTTTCTACAGCGATACGGCACTTGCTGCACCTACGAAGGGTGAATACGTTTTTGAAAAATTCTTGCTATTTATATTTAAATGACTGCATTTACTATGATGCCTTGGGGCTATTTTCCGCTTGAATGCAAGGCAGTGTGCTCCCTTTTTCTTTTTGGATGTCTAAATGACGGCTCCCGTGAGCCTCTTGCTGACGAGCACTGGCGATGCACCTGTGTGTCTACTGAGTGGTACAAAAACCTGTGAAGACGTTTGGCGGCATTTCAAGCGACCCCTTCAGTTACATACGCTCTCTGCTGATGACGGCCGAAAGCCAGAAACACGTGGCCAGAGATACGGCACTCGCTGCTCCTACCTTAGGTGAAAGACTTTCTACAGCGATACGGCACTTGCTGCACCTAGTAAGGGTGAATAATTTTTTGAAAAATTCTTGCTATTTATATTTAAATGACTGCATTTACTATGATGCCTTGGGGCTATTTTCCGCTTGAATGCAAGGCAGTGTGCTCCCTTTTTCTTTTTGGATGTCTAAATGACGGCTCCCGTGAGCCTCTTGCTGACGAGCACTGGCGATGCACCTGTGTGCCTACTGAGTGGTACAAAAACCTGTGAAGACGTTTGGCGGCATTTCAAGCGACCCCTTCAGTTACATACGCTCTCTGCTGATGACGGCCGAAGCCAGAAACACGTGTCCAGAGATACGGCACTCGCTGCACCTACCTTAGGTGAAAGACTTTCTACAGCGATACGGCACTTGCTGCACCTACTAATGGTGAATAATTTTTTGAAAAATTCTTGCTATTTATATTTAAATGACTGCATTTACTATGATGCCTTGGGGCTATTTTCCGCTTGAATGCAAGGCAGTGTGCTCCCTTTTTCTTTTTGGATGTCTAAATGACGGCTCCCGTGAGCCTCTTGCTGATGAGCACTGGCGATGCACCTGTGTGCCTACTGAGTGGTACAAAAACCTGTGAAGACGTTTGGCGGCATTTCAAGCGACCCCTTCAGTTACATACGCTCTCTGCTGATGACGGCCGAAAGCCAGAAACACGTGGCCAGAGATCCGGCACTCGCTGCACCTACCTTAGGTGAAAGACTTTCTACAGCGATACGGCACTTGCTGCACCTACTAAGGGTGAATAATTTTTTGAAAAATTCTTGCTATTTATATTTAAATGACTGCATTTACTATGATGCCTTGGGGCTATTTTCCGTTTGAATGCAAGGCAGTGTGCTCCCTTTTTCTTTTTGGATGTCTAAATGACAGCTCCCGTGAGCCTCTTGCTGACGAGCACTGGTGATGCACCTGTGTGCCTACTGAGTGGTACAAAAACCTGTGAAGACGTTTGGCGGCATTTCAAGCAACCCCTTCAGTTACATACGCTCTCTGCTGATGACGGCCGAAAGCCAGAAACACGTGTCCAGAGATACGGCACTCGCTGCACCTACCTTAGGTGAAAGAATTTCTACAGCGATACGGCACTTGCTGCACCTACTAAGGGTGAATAATTTTTTGAAAAATTCTTGCTATTTATATTTAAATGACTGCATTTACTATGATGCCTTGGGGCTATTTTCCGCTTGAATGCAAGGCAGTGTGCTCCCTTTTTCTTTTTCGATGTCTAAATGACGGCTCCCGTGAGCCTCTTGCTGACGAGCACTGGCGATGCACCTGTGTGCCTACTGAGTGGAACAAAAACCTGTGAAGACGTTTGGCGGCATTTCAAGCGACCCCTTCAGTTACATACGCTCTCTGCTGATGACGGCCGAAAGCCAGAAACACCTGTCCAGAGATACGGCACTCGCTGCACCTACCTTAGGTGAAAGACTTTCTACAGCGATACGGCACTTGCTGCACCTACTAAGGGTGAATAATTTTTTGAAAAATTCTTGCTATTTATATTTAAATGACTGCATTTACTATGATGCCTTTGGGCTATTTTCCGCTTGAATGCAAGGCAGTGCTCCCTTTTTCTTTTTGGATGTCTAAATGACGGCTCCCGTGAGTCTCTTGCTGACGAGCACTGGCGATGCACCTGTGTGCCTACTGAGTGGTACAAAAACCTGTGAAGACGTTTGGCGGCATTTCAAGCGACCCCTTCAGTTACATACGCTCTCTGCTGATGACGGCCGAAAGCCAGAAACACGTGTCCAGAGATACGGCACTCGCTGCACCTACCTTAGGTGAAAGACTTTCTACAGCGATACGGCACTTGCTGCACCTACGAAGGGTGAATAATTTTTTGAAAAATTCTTGCTATTTATATTTAAATGACTGCATTTACTATGATGCCTTGGGGCTATTTTCCGCTTGAATGCAAGGCAGTGTGCTCCCTTTTTCTTTTTGGATGTCTAAATGACGGCTCCCGTGAGCCTCTTGCTGACGAGCACTGGCGATGCACCTGTGTGCCTACTGAGTGGTACAAAAACCTGTGAAGACGTTTGGCGGCATTTCAAGCGACCCCTTCAGTTACATACGCTCTCTGCTGATGACGGCCGAAAGCCAGAAACACGTGTCCAGAGATACGGCACTCGCTGCACCTACCTTAGGTGAAAGACTTTCTACAGCGATACGGCTCTTGCTGCACCTACTAAGGGTGAATAATTTTTAGAAAAATTCTTGCTATTTATATTTAAATGACTGCATTTACTATGATGCCTTGGGGCTATTTTCGGCTTGAGTGCAAGGCAGTGTGCTCCCTTTTTCTTTTTGGATTTCTAAATGACGGCTCCCGTGAGCCTCTTGCTGACGAGCACTGGCGATGCACCTGTGTGCCTACTGAGTGGTACAAAAACCTGTGAAGACGTTTGGTGGCATTTCAAGCAACCCCTTCAGTTACATACGCTCTCTGCTGATGACGGCCGAAAGCCAGAAACACGTGTCCAGAGATACGGCACTCGCTGCACCTACCTTAGGTGAAAGACTTTCTACAGCGATACGGCACTTGCTGCACCTACTAAGGGTGAATAATTTTTTTAAAAATTCTTGCTATTTATATTTAAATGACTGCATTTACTATGATGCCTTGGGGCTTTTTCCGCTTGAATGCAAGGCAGTGTGCTCCCTTTTTCTTTTTGGATGTCTAAATGACGGCTCCCGTGAGCCTCTTGCTGACGAGCACTGGCGATGCACCTGTGTGCCTACGGAGTGGTTCAAAAACCTGTGAAGACGTTTGGCGGCATTTCAAGCGACCCCTTCAGTTACATACACTCTCTGCTGATGACGGCCGAAAGCCAGAAACACGTGTCCAGAGATACGGCACTCGCTGCACCTACCTTAGGTGAAAGACTTTCTACAGCGATACGGCACTTGCTGCACCTACTAAGGGTGAATAATTTTTTGAAAAATTCTTGCTATTTATATTTAAATGACTGCATTTACTATGATGCCTTGGGGCTATTTTCCGCTTGAATGCAAGGCAGTGTGCTCCCTTTTTCTTTTTGGATTTCTAAATGACGGCTCCCGTGAGCCTCTTGCTGACGAGCACTGGCGATGCACCTGTGTGCCTACTGAGTGGTACAAAAACCTGTGAAGACGTTTGGTGGCATTTCAAGCAACCCCTTCAGTTACATACGCTCTCTGCTGATGACGGCCGAAAGCCAGAAACACGTGTCCAGAGATACGGCACTCGCTGCACCTACCTTAGGTGAAAGACTTTCTACAGCGATACGGCACTTGCTGCACCTACTAAGGGTGAATAATTTTTTGAAAAATTCTTGCTATTTATATTTAAATGACTGCATTTACTATGATGCCTTGGGGCTTTTTCCGCTTGAATGTAAGGCAGTGTGCTCCCTTTTTCTTTTTGGATGTCTAAATGACGGCTCCCGTGAGCCTCTTGCTGACGAGCACTGGCGATGCACCTGTGTGCCTACGGAGTGGTTCAAAAACCTGTGAAGATGTTTCGCGGCATTTCAAGCGACCCCTTCAGTTACATACGCTCTCTGCTGATGACGGCCGAAAGCCAGAAACACATGTCCAGAGATACGGCACTCGCTGCACCTACCTTAGGTGAAAGACTTTCTACAGCGATACGGCACTTGCTGCACCTACTAAGGGTGAATAATTTTTTGAAAAATTCTTGCTATTTATATTTAAATGACTGCATTTACTATGATGCCTTGGGGCTATTTTCCGCTTGAATGCAAGGCAGTGTGCTCCCTTTTTCTTTTTGGATGTCTAAATGACGGCTCCCGTGAGCCTCTTGCTGACGAGCACTGGCGATGCACCTGTGTGCCTACTGAGTGGTACAAAAACCTGTGAAGACGTTTGGCGGCATTTCAAGCGACCCCTTCAGTTACATACGCTCTCTGCTGATGACGGCCGAAAGCCAGAAACACGTGTCCAGAGATACGGCACTCGCTGCACCTACCTTAGGTGAAAGACTTTCTACAGCGATACGGCACTTGCTGCACCTACTAAGGGTGAATAATTTTTTTTTAAATTCTTGCTATTTATATTTAAATGACTGCATTTACTATGATGCCTTGGGGCTATTTTCCGCTTGAATGCAAGGCAGTGTGCTCCCTTTTTCTTTCTGGATGTCTAAATGACGGCTCCCGTGAGCCTCTTGCTGACGAGCACTGGCGATGCACCTGTGTGCCTACTGAGTGGTACAAAAACCTGTGAAGACGTTTGGCGGCATTTCAAGCGACCCCTTCAGTTACATACGCTCTCTGCTGATGACGGCTGAAAGCCAGAAACACGTGTCCAGAGATACGGCACTCGCTGCACCTACCTTAGGTGAAAGACTTTCTACAGCGATACGGCACTTGCTGCACCTACGAAGGGTGAATACGTTTTTGAAAAATTCTTGCTATTTATATTTAAATGACTGCATTTACTATGATGCCTTGGGGCTATTTTCCGCTTGAATGCAAGGCAGTGTGCTCCCTTTTTCTTTTTGGATGTCTAAATGACGGCTCCCGTGAGCCTCTTGCTGACGAGCACTGGCGATGCACCTGTGTGCCTACTGAGTGGTACAAAAACCTGTGAAGACGTTTGGCGGCATTTCAAGCGACCCCTTCAGTTACATACGCTCTCTGCTGATGACGGCCGAAAGCCAGAAACACGTGTCCAGAGATACGGCACTCGCTGCACCTACCTTAGGTGAAAGACTTTCTACAGCGATACGGCACTTGCTGCACCTACTAAGGGTGAATAATTTTTAGAAAAATTCTTGCTATTTATATTTAAATGACTGCATTTACTATGATGCCTTGGGGCTATTTTCCGCTTGAGTGCAAGGCAGTGTGCTCCCTTTTTCTTTTTGGATTTCTAAATGACGGCTCCCGTGAGCCTCTTGCTGACGAGCACTGGCGATGCACCTGTGTGCCTACTGAGTGGTACAAAAACCTGTGAAGACGTTTGGTGGCATTTCAAGCAACCCCTTCAGTTACATACGCTCTCTGCTGATGACGGCCGAAAGCCAGAAACACGTGTCCAGAGATACGGCACTCGCTGCACCTACCTTAGGTGAAAGACTTTCTACAGCGATACGGCACTTGCTGCACCTACTAAGGGTGAATAATTTTTTTAAAAATTCTTGCTATTTATATTTAAATGACTGCATTTACTATGATGCCTTGGGGCTTTTTCCGCTTGAATGCAAGGCAGTGTGCTCCCTTTTTCTTTTTGGATGTCTAAATGACGGCTCCCGTGAGCCTCTTGCTGACGAGCACTGGCGATGCACCTGTGTGCCTACGGAGTGGTTCAAAAACCTGTGAAGATGTTTGGCGGCATTTCAAGTGACCCCTTCAGTTACATACGCTCTCTGCTGATGACGGCCGAAAGCCAGAAACACGTGTCCAGAGATCCGGCACTCGCTGCACCTACCTTAGGTGAAAGACTTTCTACAACGATACGGCACTTGCTGCACCTACTAAGGGTGAATAATTTTTTGAAAAATTCTTGCTATTTATATTTAAATGACTGCATTTACTATGATGCCTTGGGGCTATTTTCCGTTTGAATGCAAGGCAGTGTGCTCCCTTTTTCTTTTTGGATGTCTAAATGACAGCTCCCGTGAGCCTCTTGCTGACGAGCACTGGTGATGCACCTGTGTGCCTACTGAGTGGTACAAAAACCTGTGAAGACGTTTGGCGGCATTTCAAGCAACCCCTTCAGTTACATACGCTCTCTGCTGATGACGGCCGAAAGCCAGAAACACGTGTCCAGAGATACGGCACTCGCTGCACCTACCTTAGGTGAAAGAATTTCTACAGCGATACGGCACTTGCTGCACCTACTAAGGGTGAATAATTTTTTGAAAAATTCTTGCTATTTATATTTAAATGACTGCATTTACTATGATGCCTTGGGGCTATTTTCCGCTTGAATGCAAGGCAGTGTGCTCCCTTTTTCTTTTTGGATGTCTAAATGACGGCTCCCGTGAGCCTCTTGCTGACGAGCACTGGCGATGCACCTGTGTGCCTACTGAGTGGTACAAAAACCTGTGAAGACGTTTGGCGGCATTTCAAGCGACCCCTTCAGTTACATACGCTCTCTGCTGATGACGGCCGAAAGCCAGAAACACCTGTCCAGAGATACGGCACTCGCTGCACCTACCTTAGGTGAAAGACTTTCTACAGCGATACGGCTCTTGCTGCACCTACTAAGGGTGAATAATTTTTTGAAAAATTCTTGCTATTTATATTTAAATGACTGCATTTACTATGATGCCTTTGGGCTATTTTCCGCTTGAATGCAAGGCAGTGCTCCCTTTTTCTTTTTGGATGTCTAAATGACGGCTCCCGTGAGTCTCTTGCTGACGAGCACTGGCGATGCACCTGTGTGCCTACTGAGTGGTACAAAAACCTGTGAAGACGTTTGGCGGCATTTCAAGCGACCCCTTCAGTTACATACGCTCTCTGCTGATGACGGCCGAAAGCCAGAAACACGTGTCCAGAGATACGGCACTCGCTGCACCTACCTTAGGTGAAAGACTTTCTACAGCGATACGGCACTTGCTGCACCTACGAAGGGTGAATAATTTTTTGAAAAATTCTTGCTATTTATATTTAAATGACTGCATTTACTATGATGCCTTGGGGCTATTTTCCGCTTGAATGCAAGGCAGTGTGCTCCCTTTTTCTTTTTGGATGTCTAAATGACGGCTCCCGTGAGCCTCTTGCTGACGAGCACTGGCGATGCACCTGTGTGCCTACTGAGTGGTACAAAAACCTGTGAAGACGTTTGGCGGCATTTCAAGCGACCCCTTCAGTTACATACGCTCTCTGCTGATGACGGCCGAAAGCCAGAAACACGTGTCCAGAGATACGGCACTCGCTGCACCTACCTTAGGTGAAAGACTTTCTACAACGATACGGCACTTGCTGCACCTACTAAGGGTGAATAATTTTTAGAAAAATTCTTGCTATTTATATTTAAATGACTGCATTTACTATGATGCCTTGGGGCTATTTTCCGCTTGAGTGCAAGGCAGTGTGCTCCCTTTTTCTTTTTGGATTTCTAAATGACGGCTCACGTGAGCCTCTTGCTGACGAGCACTGGCGATGCACCTGTGTGCCTACTGAGTGGTACAAAAACCTGTGAAGACGTTTGGTGGCATTTCAAGCAACCCCTTCAGTTACATACGCTCTCTGCTGATGACGGCCGAAAGCCAGAAACACGTGTCCAGAGATACGGCACTCGCTGCACCTACCTTAGGTGAAAGACTTTCTACAGCGATACGGCACTTGCTGCACCTACTAAGGGTGAATAATTTTTTAAAAAATTCTTGCTATTTATATTTAAATGACTGCATTTACTATGATGCCTTGGGGCTTTTTCCGCTTGAATGCAAGGCAGTGTGCTCCCTTTTTCTTTTTGGATGTCTAAATGACGGCTCCCGTGAGCCTCTTGCTGACGAGCACTGGCGATGCACCTGTGTGCCTACGGAGTGGTTCAAAAACCTGTGAAGATGTTTGGCGGCATTTCAAGTGACCCCTTCAGTTACATACGCTCTCTGCTGATGACGGCCGAAAGCCAGAAACACGTGTCCAGAGATCCGGCACTCGCTGCACCTACCTTAGGTGAAAGACTTTCTACAGCGATACGGCACTTGCTGCACCTACTAAGGGTGAATAATTTTTTGAAAAATTCTTGCTATTTATATTTAAATGACTGCATTTACTATGATGCCTTGGGGCTATTTTCCGTTTGAATGCAAGGCAGTGTGCTCCCTTTTTCTTTTTGGATGTCTAAATGACAGCTCCCGTGAGCCTCTTGCTGACGAGCACTGGTGATGCACCTGTGTGCCTACTGAGTGGTACAAAAACCTGTGAAGACGTTTGGCGGCATTTCAAGCAACCCCTTCAGTTACATACGCTCTCTGCTGATGACGGCCGAAAGCCAGAAACACGTGTCCAGAGATACGGCACTCGCTGCACCTACCTTAGGTGAAAGAATTTCTACAGCGATACGGCACTTGCTGCACCTACTAAGGGTGAATAATTTTTTGAAAAATTCTTGCTATTTATATTTAAATGACTGCATTTACTATGATGCCTTGGGGCTATTTTCCGCTTGAATGCAAGGCAGTGTGCTCCCTTTTTCTTTTTGGATGTCTAAATGACGGCTCCCGTGAGCCTCTTGCTGACGAGCACTGGCGACGCACCTGTGTGCCTACTGAGTGGTACAAAAACCTGTGAAGACGTTTGGCGGCATTTCAAGCGACCCCTTCAGTTACATACGCTCTCTGCTGATGACGGCCGAAAGCCAGAAACACCTGTCCAGAGATACGGCACTCGCTGCACCTACCTTAGGTGAAAGACTTTCTACAGTGATACGGCACTTGCTGCACCTACTAAGGGTGAATAATTTTTTGAAAAATTCTTGCTATTTATATTTAAATGACTGCATTTACTATGATGCCTTGGGGCTATTTTCCGCTTGAATGCAAGGCAGTGCTCCCTTTTTCTTTTTGGATGTCTAAATGACGGCTCCCGTGAGTCTCTTGCTGACGAGCACTGGCGATGTACCTGTGTGCCTACTGAATGGTACAAAAACCTGTGAAGACGTTTGGCGGCATTTCAAGCGACCCCTTCAGTTACATACGCTCTCTGCTGATGACGGCCGAAAGCCAGAAACACGTGTCCAGAGATACGGCACTCGCTGCACCTACCTTAGGTGAAAGACTTTCTACAGCGATACGGCACTTGCTGCACCTACTAAGGGTGAATAATTTTTTGAAAAATTCTTGCTATTTATATTTAAATGACTGCATTTACTATGATGCTTTGGGGCTATTTTCCGCTTGAATGCAAGGCAGTGTGCTCCCTTTTTCTTTTTGGATGTCTAAATGACGGCTCCCGTGAGCCTCTTGCTGACGAGCACTGGCGATGCACCTGTGTGCCTACTGAGTGGTACAAAAACGTGTGAAGACGTTTGGCGGCATTTCAAGCGACCCCTTCAGTTACATACACTCTCTGCTGATGACGGCCGAAAGCCAGAAACACGTGTCCAGAGATACGGCACTCGCTGCACCTACCTTAGGTGAAAGACTTTCTACAGCGATACGGCACTTGCTGCACCTACTAAGGGTGAATAATTTTTTGAAAAATTCTTGCTATTTATATTTAAATGACTGCATTTACTATGATGCCTTGGGGCTATTTTCCGCTTGAATGCAAGGCAGTGTGCTCCCTTTTTCTTTTTGGATTTCTAAATGACGGCTCCCGTGAGCCTCTTGCTGACGAGCACTGGCGATGCACCTGTGTGCCTACTGAGTGGTACAAAAACCTGTGAAGACGTTTGGTGGCATTTCAAGCAACCCCTTCAGTTACATACGCTCTCTGCTGATGACGGCCGAAAGCCAGAAACACGTGTCCAGAGATACGGCACTCGCTGCACCTACCTTAGGTGAAAGACTTTCTACAGCGATACGGCACTTGCTGCACCTACTAAGGGTGAATAATTTTTTGAAAAATTCTTGCTATTTATATTTAAATGACTGCATTTACTATGATGCCTTGGGGCTATTTTCCGCTTGAATGCAAGGCAGTGTGCTCCCTTTTTCTTTTTGGATGTCTAAATGACGGCTCCCGTGAGCCTCTTGCTGACGAGCACTGGCGATGCACCTGTGTGCCTACTGAGTGGTACAAAAACCTGTGAAGACGTTTGGCGGCATTTCAAGCGACCCCTTCAGTTACATACGCTCTCTGCTGATGACGGCCGAAGCCAGAAACACGTGTCCAGAGATACGGCACTCGCTGCACCTACCTTAGGTGAAAGACTTTCTACAGCGATACGGCACTTGCTGCACCTACTAATGGTGAATAATTTTTTGAAAAATTCTTGCTATTTATATTTAAATGACTGCATTTACTATGATGCCTTGGGGCTATTTTCCGCTTGAATGCAAGGCAGTGTGCTCCCTTTTTCTTTTTGGATGTCTAAATGACGGCTCCCGTGAGCCTCTTGCTGACGAGCACTGGCGATGCACCTGTGTGCCTACTGAGTGGTACAAAAACCTGTGAAGACGTTTGGCGGCATTTCAAGCGACCCCTTCAGTTACATACGCTCTCTGCTGATGACGGCCGAAAGCCAGAAACACGTGGCCAGAGATACGGCACTCGCTGCTCCTACCTTAGGTGAAAGACTTTCTACAGCGATACGGCACTTGCTGCACCTAGTAAGGGTGAATAATTTTTTGAAAAATTCTTGCTATTTATATTTAAATGACTGCATTTACTATGATGCCTTGGGGCTATTTTCCGCTTGAATGCAAGGCAGTGTGCTCCCTTTTTCTTTTTGGATGTCTAAATGACGGCTCCCGTGAGCCTCTTGCTGACGAGCACTGGCGATGCACCTGTGTGCCTACTGAGTGGTACAAAAACCTGTGAAGACGTTTGGCGGCATTTCAAGCGACCCCTTCAGTTACATACGCTCTCTGCTGATGACGGCCGAAAGCCAGAAACACGTGTCCAGAGATACGGCACTCGCTGCACCTACCTTAGGTGAAAGACTTTCTACAGCGATACGGCACTTGCTGCACCTACTAAGGGTGAATAATTTTTTGAAAAATTCTTGCTATTTATATTTAAATGACTGCATTTACTATGATGCCTTGGGGCTATTTTCCGCTTGAATGCAAGGCAGTGTGCTCCCTTTTTCTTTCTGGATGTCTAAATGACGGCTCCCGTGAGCCTCTTGCTGACGAGCACTGGCGATGCACCTGTGTGCCTACTGAGTGGTACAAAAACCTGTGAAGACGTTTGGCGGCATTTCAAGCGACCCCTTCAGTTACATACGCTCTCTGCTGATGACGGCTGAAAGCCAGAAACACGTGTCCAGAGATACGGCACTCGCTGCACCTACCTTAGGTGAAAGACTTTCTACAGCGATACAGAACTTGCTGCACCTACGAAGGGTGAATACGTTTTTGAAAAATTCTTGCTATTTATATTTAAATGACTGCATTTACTATGATGCCTTGGGGCTATTTTCCGCTTGAATGCAAGGCAGTGTGCTCCCTTTTTCTTTTTGGATGTCTAAATGACGGCTCCCGTGAGCCTCTTGCTGACGAGCACTGGCGATGCACCTGTGTGCCTACTGAGTGGTACAAAAACCTGTGAAGACGTTTGGCGGCATTTCAAGCGACCCCTTCAGTTACATACGCTCTCTGCTGATGACGGACGAAAGCCAGAAACACGTGTCCAGAGATACGGCACTCGCTGCACCTACCTTAGGTGAAAGACTTTCTACAGCGATACGGCACTTGCTGCACCTACTAAGGGTGAATAATTTTTTGAAAAATTCTTGCTATTTATATTTAAATGACTGCATTTACTATGATGCCTTGGGGCTATTTTCCGCTTGAATGCAAGGCAGTGTGCTCCCTTTTTCTTTTTGGATGTCTAAATGACGGCTCCCGTGAGCCTCTTGCTGACGAGCACTGGCGATGCACCTGTGTGCCTACTGAGTGGTACAAAAACCTGTGAAGACGTTTGGCGGCATTTCAAGCGACCCCTTCAGTTACATACGCTCTCTGCTGATGACGGCCGCAGCCAGAAACACGTGTCCAGAGATACGGCACTCGCTGCACCTACCTTAGGTGAAAGACTTTCTACAGCGATACGGCACTTGCTGCACCTACTAATGGTGAATAATTTTTTGAAAAATTCTTGCTATTTATATTTAAATGACTGCATTTACTATGATGCCTTGGGGCTATTTTCCGCTTGAATGCAAGGCAGTGTGCTCCCTTTTTCTTTTTGGATGTCTAAATGACGGCTCCCGTGAGCCTCTTGCTGACGAGCACTGGCGATGCACCTGTGTGGCTACTGAGTGGTACAAAAACCTGTGAAGACGTTTGGCGGCATTTCAAGCGACCCCTTCAGTTACATACGCTCTCTGCTGATGACGGCCGAAAGCCAGAAACACGTGGCCAGAGATACGGCACTCGCTGCTCCTACCTTAGGTGAAAGACTTTCTACAGCGATACGGCACTTGCTGCACCTAGTAAGGGTGAATAATTTTTTGAAAAATTCTTGCTATTTATATTTAAATGACTGCATTTACTATGATGCCTTGGGGCTATTTTCCGCTTGAATGCAAGGCAGTGTGCTCCCTTTTTCTTTTTGGATGTCTAAATGACGGCTCCCGTGAGACTCTTGCTGACGAGCACTGGCGATGCACCTGTGTGCCTACTGAGTGGTACAAAAACCTGTGAAGACGTTTGGCGGCATTTCAAGCGACCCCTTCAGTTACATACGCTCTCTGCTGATGACGGCCGAAAGCCAGAAACACGTGTCCAGAGATACGGCACTCGCTGCACCTACCTTAGGTGAAAGACTTTCTACAGCGATACGGCACTTGCTGCGCCTACTAAGGGTGAATAATTTTTTTTAAAATTCTTGCTATTTATATTTAAATGACTGCATTTACTATGATGCCTTGGGGCTATTTTCCGCTTGAATGCAAGGCAGTGTGCTCCCTTTTTCTTTCTGGATGTCTAAATGACGGCTCCCGTGAGCCTCTTGCTGACGAGCACTGGCGATGCACCTGTGTGCCTACTGAGTGGTACAAAAACCTGTGAAGACGTTTGGCGGCATTTCAAGTGACCCCTTCAGTTACATACGCTCTCTGCTGATGACGGCTGAAAGCCAGAAACACGTGTCCAGAGATACGGCACTCGCTGCACCTACCTTAGGTGAAAGACTTTCGACAGCGATACGGCACTTGCTGCACCTACGAAGGGTGAATACGTTTTTGAAAAATTCTTGCTATTTATATTTAAATGACTGCATTTACTATGATGCCTTGGGGCTATTTTCCGCTTGAATGCAAGGCAGTGTGCTCCCTTTTTCTTTTTGGATGTCTAAATGACGGCTCCCGTGAGCCTCTTGCTGACGAGCACTGGCGATGCACCTGTGTGTCTACTGAGTGGTACAAAAACCTGTGAAGACGTTTGGCGGCATTTCAAGCGACCCCTTCAGTTACATACGCTCTCTGCTGATGACGGCCGAAAGCCAGAAACACGTGGCCAGAGATACGGCACTCGCTGCTCCTACCTTAGGTGAAAGACTTTCTACAGCGATACGGCACTTGCTGCACCTAGTAAGGGTGAATAATTTTTTGAAAAATTCTTGCTATTTATATTTAAATGACTGCATTTACTATGATGCCTTGGGGCTATTTTCCGCTTGAATGCAAGGCAGTGTGCTCCCTTTTTCTTTTTGGATGTCTAAATGACGGCTCCCGTGAGCCTCTTGCTGACGAGCACTGGCGATGCACCTGTGTGCCTACTGAGTGGTACAAAAACCTGTGAAGACGTTTGGCGGCATTTCAAGCGACCCCTTCAGTTACATACGCTCTCTGCTGATGACGGCCGAAGCCAGAAACACGTGTCCAGAGATACGGCACTCGCTGCACCTACCTTAGGTGAAAGACTTTCTACAGCGATACGGCACTTGCTGCACCTACTAATGGTGAATAATTTTTTGAAAAATTCTTGCTATTTATATTTAAATGACTGCATTTACTATGATGCCTTTGGGCTATTTTCCGCTTGAATGCAAGGCAGTGCTCCCTTTTTCTTTTTGGATGTCTAAATGACGGCTCCCGTGAGTCTCTTGCTGACGAGCACTGGCGATGCACCTGTGTGCCTACTGAGTGGTACAAAAACCTGTGAAGACGTTTGGCGGCATTTCAAGCGACCCCTTCAGTTACATACGCTCTCTGCTGATGATGGCCGAAAGCCAGAAACACGTGTCCAGAGATACGGCACTCGCTGCACCTACCTTAGGTGAAAGACTTTCTACAGCGATACGGCACTTGCTGCACCTACGAAGGGTGAATAATTTTTTGAAAAATTCTTGCTATTTATATTTAAATGACTGCATTTACTATGATGCCTTGGGGCTATTTTCCGCTTGAATGCAAGGCAGTGTGCTCCCTTTTTCTTTTTGGATGTCTAAATGACGGCTCCCGTGAGCCTCTTGCTGACGAGCACTGGCGATGCACCTGTGTGCCTACTGAGTGGTACAAAAACCTGTGAAGACGTTTGGCGGCATTTCAAGCGACCCCTTCAGTTACATACGCTCTCTGCTGATGACGGCCGAAAGCCAGAAACACGTGTCCAGAGATACGGCACTCGCTGCACCTACCTTAGGTGAAAGACTTTCTACAGCGATACGGCACTTGCTGCACCTACTAAGGGTGAATAATTTTTAGAAAAATTCTTGCTATTTATATTTAAATGACTGCATTTACTATGATGCCTTGGGGCTATTTTCCGCTTGAGTGCAAGGCAGTGTGCTCCCTTTTTCTTTTTGGATTTCTAAATGACGGCTCCCGTGAGCCTCTTGCTGACGAGCACTGGCGATGCACCTGTGTGCCTACTGAGTGGTACAAAAACCTGTGAAGACGTTTGGTGGCATTTCAAGCAACCCCTTCAGTTACATACGCTCTCTGCTGATGACGCCCGAAAGCCAGAAACACGTGTCCAGAGATACGGCACTCGCTGCACCTACCTTAGGTGAAAGACTTTCTACAGCGATACGGCACTTGCTGCACCTACTAAGGGTGAATAATTTTTTAAAAAATTCTTGCTATTTATATTTAAATGACTGCATTTACTATGATGCCTTGGGGCTTTTTCCGCTTGAATGCAAGGCAGTGTGCTCCCTTTTTCTTTTTGGATGTCTAAATGACGGCTCCCGTGAGCCTCTTGCTGACGAGCACTGGCGATGCACCTGTGTGCCTACGGAGTGGTTCAAAAACCTGTGAAGACGTTTGGCGGCATTTCAAGCGACCCCTTCAGTTACATACACTCTCTGCTGATGACGGCCGAAAGCCAGAAACACGTGTCCAGAGATACGGCACTCGCTGCACCTACCTTAGGTCAAAGACTTTCTACAGCGATACGGCACTTGCTGCACCTACTAAGGGTGAATAATTTTTTGAAAAATTCTTGCTATTTATATTTAAATGACTGCATTTACTATGATGCCTTGGGGCTATTTTCCGCTTGAATGCAAGGCAGTGTGCTCCCTTTTTCTTTTTGGATTTCTAAATGACGGCTCCCGTGAGCCTCTTGCTGACGAGCACTGGCGATGCACCTGTGTGCCTACTGAGTGGTACAAAAACCTGTGAAGACGTTTGGTGGCATTTCAAGCAACCCCTTCAGTTACATACGCTCTCTGCTGATGACGGCCGAAAGCCAGAAACACGTGTCCAGAGATACGGCACTCGCTGCACCTACCTTAGGTGAAAGACTTTCTACAGCGATACGGCACTTGCTGCACCTACTAAGGGTGAATAATTTTTTGAAAAATTCTTGCTATTTATATTTAAATGACTGCATTTACTATGATGCCTTGGGGCTTTTTCCGCTTGAATGTAAGGCAGTGTGCTCCCTTTTTCTTTTTGGATGTCTAAATGACGGCTCCCGTGAGCCTCTTGCTGACGAGCACTGGCGATGCACCTGTGTGCCTACGGAGTGGTTCAAAAACCTGTGAAGATGTTTGGCGGCATTTCAAGCGACCCCTTCAGTTACATACGCTCTCTGCTGATGACGGCCGAAAGCCAGAAACACATGTCCAGAGATACGGCACTCGCTGCACCTACCTTAGGTGAAAGACTTTCTACAGCGATACGGCACTTGCTGCACCTACTAAGGGTGAATAATTTTTTGAAAAATTCTTGCTATTTATATTTAAATGACTGCATTTACTATGATGCCTTGGGGCTATTTTCCGCTTGAATGCAAGGCAGTGTGCTCCCTTTTTCTTTTTGGATGTCTAAATGACGGCTCCCGTGAGCCTCTTGCTGACGAGCACTGGCGATGCACCTGTGTGCCTACTGAGTGGTACAAAAACCTGTAAAGACGTTTGGCGGCATTTCAAGCGACCCCTTCAGTTACATACGCTCTCTGCTGATGACGGCCGAAGCCAGAAACACGTGTCCAGAGATACGGCACTCGCTGCACCTACCTTAGGTGAAAGACTTTCTACAGCGATACGGCACTTGCTGCACCTACTAATGGTGAATAATTTTTTGAAAAATTCTTGCTATTTATATTTAAATGACTGCATTTACTATGATGCCTTGGGGCTATTTTCCGCTTGAATGCAAGGCAGTGTGCTCCCTTTTTCTTTTTGGATGTCTAAATGACGGCTCCCGTGAGCCTCTTCCTGACGAGCACTGGCGATGCACCTGTGTGCCTACTGAGTGGTACAAAAACCTGTGAAGACGTTTGGCGGCATTTCAAGCGACCCCTTCAGTTACATACGCTCTCTGCTGATGACGGCCGAAAGCCAGAAACACGTGGCCAGAGATACGGCACTCGCTGCTCCTACCTTAGGTGAAAGACTTTCTACAGCGATACGGCACTTGCTGCACCTAGTAAGGGTGAATAATTTTTTGAAAAATTCTTGCTATTTATATTTAAATGACTGCATTTACTATGATGCCTTGGGGCTATTTTCCGCTTGAATGCAAGGCAGTGTGCTCCCTTTTTCTTTTTGGATGTCTAAATGACGGCTCCCGTGAGCCTCTTGCTGACGAGCACTGGCGATGCACCTGTGTGCCTACTGAGTGGTACAAAAACCTGTGAAGACGTTTGGCGGCATTTCAAGCGACCCCTTCAGTTACATACGCTCTCTGCTGATGACGGCCGAAAGCCAGAAACACGTGTCCAGAGATACGGCACTCGCTGCACCTACCTTAGGTGAAAGACTTTCTACAGCGATACGGCACTTGCTGCACCTACTAAGGGTGAATAATTTTTTTTTAAATTCTTGCTATTTATATTTAAATGACTGCATTTACTATGATGCCTTGGGGCTATTTTCCGCTTGAATGCAAGGCAGTGTGCTCCCTTTTTCTTTCTGGATGTCTAAATGACGGCTCCCGTGAGCCTCTTGCTGACGAGCACTGGCGATGCACCTGTGTGCCTACTGAGTGGTACAAAAACCTGTGAAGACGTTTGGCGGCATTTCAAGCGACCCCTTCAGTTACATACGCTCTCTGCTGATGACGGCTGAAAGCCAGAAACACGTGTCCAGAGATACGGCACTCGCTGCACCTACCTTAGGTGAAAGACTTTCTACAGCGATACAGCACTTGCTGCACCTACGAAGGGTGAATACGTTTTTGAAAAATTCTAGCTATTTATATTTAAATGACTGCATTTACTATGATGCCTTGGGGCTATTTTCCGCTTGAATGCAAGGCAGTGTGCTCCCTTTTTCTTTTTGGATGTCTAAATGACGGCTCCCGTGAGCCTCTTGCTGACGAGCACTGGCGATGCACCTGTGTGCCTACTGAGTGGTACAAAAACCTGTGAAGACGTTTGGCGGCATTTCAAGCGACCCCTTCAGTTACATACGCTCTCTGCTGATGACGGACGAAAGCCAGAAACACGTGTCCAGAGATACGGCACTCGCTGCACCTACCTTAGGTGAAAGACTTTCTACAGCGATACGGCACTTGCTGCACCTACTAAGGGTGAATAATTTTTTGAAAAATTCTTGCTATTTATATTTAAATGACTGCATTTACTATGATGCCTTGGGGCTATTTTCCGCTTGAATGCAAGGCAGTGTGCTCCCTTTTTCTTTTTGGATGTCTAAATGACGGCTCCCGTGAGCCTCTTGCTGACGAGCACTGGCGATGCACCTGTGTGCCTACTGAGTGGTACAAAAACCTGTGAAGACGTTTGGAGGCATTTCAAGCGACCCCTTCAGTTACATACGCTCTCTGCTGATGACGGCCGAAGCCAGAAACACGTGTCCAGAGATACGGCACTCGCTGCACCTACCTTAGGTGAAAGACTTTCTACAGCGATACGGCACTTGCTGCACCTACTAATGGTGAATAATTTTTTGAAAAATTCTTGCTATTTATATTTAAATGACTGCATTTACTATGATGCCTTGGGGCTATTTTCCGCTTGAATGCAAGGCAGTGTGCTCCCTTTTTCTTTTTGGATGTCTAAATGACGGCTCCCGTGAGCCTCTTGCTGACGAGCACTGGCGATGCACCTGTGTGCCTACTGAGTGGTACAAAAACCTGTGAAGACGTTTGGCGGCATTTCAAGCGACCCCTTCAGTTACATACGCTCTCTGCTGATGACGGCCGAAAGCCAGAAACACGTGGCCAGAGATACGGCACTCGCTGCTCCTACCTTAGGTGAAAGACTTTCTACAGCGATACGGCACTTGCTGCACCTAGTAAGGGTGAATAATTTTTTGAAAAATTCTTGCTATTTATATTTAAATGACTGCATTTACTATGATGCCTTGGGGCTATTTTCCGCTTGAATGCAAGGCAGTGTGCTCCCTTTTTCTTTTTGGATGTCTAAATGACGGCTCCCGTGAGCCTCTTGCTGACGAGCACTGGCGATGCACCTGTGTGCCTACTGAGTGGTACAAAAACCTGTGAAGACGTTTGGCGGCATTTCAAGCGACCCCTTCAGTTACATACGCTCTCTGCTGATGACGGCCGAAAGCCAGAAACACGTGTCCAGAGATACGGCACTCGCTGCACCTACCTTAGGTGAAAGACTTTCTACAGCGATACGGCACTTGCTGCGCCTACTAAGGGTGAATAATTTTTTTTTAAATTCTTGCTATTTATATTTAAATGACTGCATTTACTATGATGCCTTGGGGCTATTTTCCGCTTGAATGCAAGGCAGTGTGCTCCCTTTTTCTTTCTGGATGTCTAAATGACGGCTCCCGTGAGCCTCTTGCTGACGAGCACTGGCGATGCACCTGTGTGCCTACTGAGTGGTACAAAAACCTGTGAAGACGTTTGGCGGCATTTCAAGCGACCCCTTCAGTTACATACGCTCTCTGCTGATGACGGCTGAAAGCCAGAAACACGTGTCCAGAGATACGGCACTCGCTGCACCTACCTTAGGTGAAAGACTTTCTACAGCGATACGGCACTTGCTGCACCTACGAAGGGTGAATACGTTTTTGAAAAATTCTTGCTATTTATATTTAAATGACTGCATTTACTATGATGCCTTGGGGCTATTTTCCACTTGAATGCAAGGCAGTGTGCTCCCTTTTTCTTTTTGGATGTCTAAATGACGGCTCCCGTGAGCCTCTTGCTGACGAGCACTGGCGATGCACCTGTGTGTCTACTGAGTGGTACAAAAACCTGTGAAGACGTTTGGCGGCATTTCAAGCGACCCCTTCAGTTACATACGCTCTCTGCTGATGACGGCCGAAAGCCAGAAACACGTGGCCAGAGATACGGCACTCGCTGCTCCTACCTTAGGTGAAAGACTTTCTACAGCGATACGGCACTTGCTGCACCTAGTAAGGGTGAATAATTTTTTGAAAAATTCTTGCTATTTATATTTAAATGACTGCATTTACTATGATGCCTTGGGGCTATTTTCCGCTTGAATGCAAGGCAGTGTGCTCCCTTTTTCTTTTTGGATGTCTAAATGACGGCTCCCGTGAGCCTCTTGCTGACGAGCACTGGCGATGCACCTGTGTGCCTACTGAGTGGTACAAAAACCTGTGAAGACGTTTGGCGGCATTTCAAGCGACCCCTTCAGTTACATACGCTCTCTGCTGATGACGGCTGAAAGCCAGAAACACGTGTCCAGAGATACGGCACTCGCTGCACCTACCTTAGGTGAAAGACTTTCTACAGCGATACGGCACTTGCTGCACCTACAAAGGGTGAATACGTTTTTGAAAAATTCTTGCTATTTATATTTAAATGACTGCATTTACTATGATGCCTTGGGGCTATTTTCCGCTTGAATGCAAGGCAGTGTGCTCCCTTTTTCTTTTTGGATGTCTAAATGACGGCTCCCGTGAGCCTCTTGCTGACGAGCACTGGCGATGCACCTGGGTGCCTACTGAGTGGTACAAAAACCTGTGAAGACGTTTGGCGGCATTTCAAGCGACCCCTTCAGTTACATACGCTCTCTGCTGATGACGGCCGAAAGCCAGAAACACGTGTCCAGAGATACGGCACTCGCTGCACCTACCTTAGGTGAAAGACTTTCTACAGCGATACGGCACTTGCTGCACCTACTAAGGGTGAATAATTTTTTTTTAAATTCTTGCTATTTATATTTAAATGACTGCATTTACTATGATGCCTTGGGGCTATTTTCCGCTTGAATGCAAGGCAGTGTGCTCCCTTTTTCTTTCTGGATGTCTAAATGACGGCTCCCGTGAGCCTCTTGCTGACGAGCACTGGCGATGCACCTGTGTGCCTACTGAGTGGTACAAAAACCTGTGAAGACGTTTGGCGGCATTTCAAGCGACCCCTTCAGTTACATACGCTCTCTGCTGATGACGGCTGAAAGCCAGAAACACGTGTCCAGAGATACGGCACTCGCTGCACCTACCTTAGGTGAAAGACTTTCTACAGCGATACGGCACTTGCTGCACCTACGAAGGGTGAATACGTTTTTGAAAAATTCTTGCTATTTATATTTAAATGACTGCATTTACTATGATGCCTTGGGGCTATTTTCCGCTTGAATGCAAGGCAGTGTGCTCCCTTTTTCTTTTTGGATGTCTAAATGACGGCTCCCGTGAGCCTCTTGCTGACGAGCACTGGCGATGCACCTGTGTGCCTACTGAGTGGTACAAAAACCTGTGAAGACGTTTGGCGGCATTTCAAGCGACCCCTTCAGTTACATACGCTCTCTGCTGATGACGGACGAAAGCCAGAAACACGTGTCCAGAGATACGGCACTCGCTGCACCTACCTTAGGTGAAAGACTTTCTACAGCGATACGGCACTTGCTGCACCTACTAAGGGTGAATAATTTTTTTAAAAATTCTTGCTATTTATATTTAAATGACTGCATTTACTATGATGCCTTGGGGCTATTTTCCGCTTGAATGCAAGGCAGTGTGCTCCCTTTTTCTTTTTGGATGTCTAAATGACGGCTCCCGTGAGCCTCTTGCTGACGAGCACTGGCGATGCACCTGTGTGCCTACTGAGTGGTACAAAAACCTGTGAAGACGTTTGGCGGCATTTCAAGCGACCCCTTCAGTTACATACGCTCTCTGCTGATGACGGCCGAAGCCAGAAACACGTGTCCAGAGATACGGCACTCGCTGCACCTACCTTAGGTGAAAGACTTTCTACAGCGATACGGCACTTGCTGCACCTACTAATGGTGAATAATTTTTTGAAAAATTCTTGCTATTTATATTTAAATGACTGCATTTACTATGATGCCTTGGGGCTATTTTCCGCTTGAATGCAAGGCAGTGTGCTCCCTTTTTCTTTTTGGATGTCTAAATGACGGCTCCCGTGAGCCTCTTGCTGACGAGCACTGGCGATGCACCTGTGTGCCTACTGAGTGGTACAAAAACCTGTGAAGACGTTTGGCGGCATTTCAAGCGACCCCTTCAGTTACATACGCTCTCTGCTAATGACGGCCGAAAGCCAGAAACACGTGGCCAGAGATACGGCACTCGCTGCTCCTACCTTAGGTGAAAGACTTTCTACAGCGATACGGCACTTGCTGCACCTAGTAAGGGTGAATAATTTTTTGAAAAATTCTTGCTATTTATATTTAAATGACTGCATTTACTATGATGCCTTGGGGCTATTTTCCGCTTGAATGCAAGGCAGTGTGCTCCCTTTTTCTTTTTGGATGTCTAAATGACGGCTCCCGTGAGCCTCTTGCTGACGAGCACTGGCGATGCACCTGTGTGCCTACTGAGTGGTACAAAAACCTGTGAAGACGTTTGGCGGCATTTCAAGCGACCCCTTCAGTTACATACGCTCTCTGCTGATGACGGCCGAAAGCCAGAAACACGTGTCCAGAGATACGGCACTCGCTGCACCTACCTTAGGTGAAAGACTTTCTACAGCGATACGGCACTTGCTGCGCCTACTAAGGGTGAATAATTTTTTTTTAAATTCTTGCTATTTATATTTAAATGACTGCATTTACTATGATGCCTTGGGGCTATTTTCCGCTTGAATGCAAGGCAGTGTGCTCCCTTTTTCTTTCTGGATGTCTAAATGACGGCTCCCGTGAGCCTCTTGCTGACGAGCACTGGCGATGCACCTGTGTGCCTACTGAGTGGTACAAAAACCTGTGAAGACGTTTGGCGGCATTTCAAGCGACCCCTTCAGTTACATACGCTCTCTGCTGATGACGGCTGAAAGCCAGAAACACGTGTCCAGAGATACGGCACTCGCTGCACCTACCTTAGGTGAAAGACTTTCTACAGCGATACGGCACTTGCTGCACCTACGAAGGGTGAATACGTTTTTGAAAAATTCTTGCTATTTATATTTAAATGACTGCATTTACTATGATGCCTTGGGGCTATTTTCCACTTGAATGCAAGGCAGTGTGCTCCCTTTTTCTTTTTGGATGTCTAAATGACGGCTCCCGTGAGCCTCTTGCTGACGAGCACTGGCGATGCACCTGTGTGCCTACTGAGTGGTACAAAAACCTGTGAAGACGTTTGGCGGCATTTCAAGCGACCCCTTCAGTTACATACGCTCTCTGCTGATGACGGCCGAAAGCCAGAAACACGTGGCCAGAGATACGGCACTCGCTGCTCCTACCTTAGGTGAAAGACTTTCTACAGCGATACGGCACTTGCTGCACCTAGTAAGGGTGAATAATTTTTTGAAAAATTCTTGCTATTTATATTTAAATGACTGCATTTACTATGATGCCTTGGGGCTATTTTCCGCTTGAATGCAAGGCAGTGTGCTCCCTTTTTCTTTTTGGATGTCTAAATGACGGCTCCCGTGAGCCTCTTGCTGACGAGCACTGGCGATGCACCTGTGTGCCTACTGAGTGGTACAAAAACCTGTGAAGACGTTTGGCGGCATTTCAAGCGACCCCTTCAGTTACATACGCTCTCTGCTGATGACGGCTGAAAGCCAGAAACACGTGTCCAGAGATACGGCACTCGCTGCACCTACCTTAGGTGAAAGACTTTCTACAGCGATACGGCACTTGCTGCACCTACGAAGGGTGAATACGTTTTTGAAAAATTCTTGCTATTTATATTTAAATGACTGCATTTACTATGATGCCTTGGGGCTATTTTCCGCTTGAATGCAAGGCAGTGTGCTCCCTTTTTCTTTTTGGATGTCTAAATGACGGCTCCCGTGAGCCTCTTGCTGACGAGCACTGGCGATGCACCTGGGTGCCTACTGAGTGGTACAAAAACCTGTGAAGACGTTTGGCGGCATTTCAAGCGACCCCTTCAGTTACATACGCTCTCTGCTGATGACGGACGAAAGCCAGAAACACGTGTCCAGAGATACGGCACTCGCTGCACCTACCTTAGGTGAAAGACTTTCTACAGCGATACGGCACTTGCTGCACCTACTAAGGGTGAATAATTTTTAGAAAAATTCTTGCTATTTATATTTAAATGACTGCATTTACTATGATGCCTTGGGGCTATTTTCCGCTTGAGTGCAAGGCAGTGTGCTCCCTTTTTCTTTTTGGATTTCTAAATGACGGCTCACGTGAGCCTCTTGCTGACGAGCACTGGCGATGCACCTGTGTGCCTACTGAGTGGTACAAAAACCTGTGAAGACGTTTGGTGGCATTTCAAGCAACCCCTTCAGTTACATACGCTCTCTGCTGATGACGGCCGAAAGCCAGAAACACGTGTCCAGAGATACGGCACTCGCTGCACCTACCTTAGGTGAAAGACTTTCTACAGCGATACGGCACTTGCTGCACCTACTAAGGGTGAATAATTTTTTAAAAAATTCTTGCTATTTATATTTAAATGACTGCATTTACTATGATGCCTTGGGGCTTTTTCCGCTTGAATGCAAGGCAGTGTGCTCCCTTTTTCTTTTTGGATGTCTAAATGACGGCTCCCGTGAGCCTCTTGCTGACGAGCACTGGCGATGCACCTGTGTGCCTACGGAGTGGTTCAAAAACCTGTGAAGATGTTTGGCGGCATTTCAAGTGACCCCTTCAGTTACATACGCTCTCTGCTGATGACGGCCGAAAGCCAGAAACACGTGTCCAGAGATCCGGCACTCGCTGCACCTACCTTAGGTGAAAGACTTTCTACAGCGATACGGCACTTGCTGCACCTACTAAGGGTGAATAATTTTTTGAAAAATTCTTGCTATTTATATTTAAATGACTGCATTTACTATGATGCCTTGGGGCTATTTTCCGTTTGAATGCAAGGCAGTGTGCTCCCTTTTTCTTTTTGGATGTCTAAATGACAGCTCCCGTGAGCCTCTTGCTGACGAGCACTGGTGATGCACCTGTGTGCCTACTGAGTGGTACAAAAACCTGTGAAGACGTTTGGCGGCATTTCAAGCAACCCCTTCAGTTACATACGCTCTCTGCTGATGACGGCCGAAAGCCAGAAACACGTGTCCAGAGATACGGCACTCGCTGCACCTACCTTAGGTGAAAGAATTTCTACAGCGATACGGCACTTGCTGCACCTACTAAGGGTGAATAATTTTTTGAAAAATTCTTGCTATTTATATTTAAATGACTGCATTTACTATGATGCCTTGGGGCTATTTTCCGCTTGAATGCAAGGCAGTGTGCTCCCTTTTTCTTTTTGGATGTCTAAATGACGGCTCCCGTGAGCCTCTTGCTGACGAGCACTGGCGACGCACCTGTGTGCCTACTGAGTGGTACAAAAACCTGTGAAGACGTTTGGCGGCATTTCAAGCGACCCCTTCAGTTACATACGCTCTCTGCTGATGACGGCCGAAAGCCAGAAACACCTGTCCAGAGATACGGCACTCGCTGCACCTACCTTAGGTGAAAGACTTTCTACAGTGATACGGCACTTGCTGCACCTACTAAGGGTGAATAATTTTTTGAAAAATTCTTGCTATTTATATTTAAATGACTGCATTTACTATGATGCCTTGGGGCTATTTTCCGCTTGAATGCAAGGCAGTGCTCCCTTTTTCTTTTTGGATGTCTAAATGACGGCTCCCGTGAGTCTCTTGCTGACGAGCACTGGCGATGTACCTGTGTGCCTACTGAGTGGTACAAAAACCTGTGAAGACGTTTGGCGGCATTTCAAGCGACCCCTTCAGTTACATACGCTCTCTGCTGATGACGGCCGAAAGCCAGAAACACGTGTCCAGAGATACGGCACTCGCTGCACCTACCTTAGGTGAAAGACTTTCTACAGCGATACGGCACTTGCTGCACCTACTAAGGGTGAATAATTTTTTGAAAAATTCTTGCTATTTATATTTAAATGACTGCATTTACTATGATGCTTTGGGGCTATTTTCCGCTTGAATGCAAGGCAGTGTGCTCCCTTTTTCTTTTTGGATGTCTAAATGACGGCTCCCGTGAGCCTCTTGCTGACGAGCACTGGCGATGCACCTGTGTGCCTACTGAGTGGAACAAAAACCTGTGAAGACGTTTGGCGGCATTTCAAGCGACCCCTTCAGTTACATACGCTCTCTGCTGATGACGGCCGAAAGCCAGAAACACCTGTCCAGAGATACGGCACTCGCTGCACCTACCTTAGGTGAAAGACTTTCTACAGCGATACGGCACTTGCTGCACCTACTAAGGGTGAATAATTTTTTGAAAAATTCTTGCTATTTATATTTAAATGACTGCATTTACTATGATGCCTTTGGGCTATTTTCCGCTTGAATGCAAGGCAGTGCTCCCTTTTTCTTTTTGGATGTCTAAATGACGGCTCCCGTGAGTCTCTTGCTGACGAGCACTGGCGATGCACCTGTGTGCCTACTGAGTGGTACAAAAACCTGTGAAGACGTTTGGCGGCATTTCAAGCGACCCCTTCAGTTACATACGCTCTCTGCTGATGACGGCCGAAAGCCAGAAACACGTGTCCAGAGATACGGCACTCGCTGCACCTACCTTAGGTGAAAGACTTTCTACAGCGATACGGCACTTGCTGCACCTACGAAGGGTGAATAATTTTTTGAAAAATTCTTGCTATTTATATTTAAATGACTGCATTTACTATGATGCCTTGGGGCTATTTTCCGCTTGAATGCAAGGCAGTGTGCTCCCTTTTTCTTTTTGGATGTCTAAATGACGGCTCCCGTGAGCCTCTTGCTGACGAGCACTGGCGATGCACCTGTGTGCCTACTGAGTGGTACAAAAACCTGTGAAGACGTTTGGCGGCATTTCAAGCGACCCCTTCAGTTACATACGCTCTCTGCTGATGACGGCCGAAAGCCAGAAACACGTGTCCAGAGATACGGCACTCGCTGCACCTACCTTAGGTGAAAGACTTTCTACAGCGATACGGCTCTTGCTGCACCTACTAAGGGTGAATAATTTTTAGAAAAATTCTTGCTATTTATATTTAAATGACTGCATTTACTATGATGCCTTGGGGCTATTTTCGGCTTGAGTGCAAGGCAGTGTGCTCCCTTTTTCTTTTTGGATTTCTAAATGACGGCTCCCGTGAGCCTCTTGCTGACGAGCACTGGCGATGCACCTGTGTGCCTACTGAGTGGTACAAAAACCTGTGAAGACGTTTGGTGGCATTTCAAGCAACCCCTTCAGTTACATACGCTCTCTGCTGATGACGGCCGAAAGCCAGAAACACGTGTCCAGAGATACGGCACTCGCTGCACCTACCTTAGGTGAAAGACTTTCTACAGCGATACGGCACTTGCTGCACCTACTAAGGGTGAATAATTTTTTTAAAAATTCTTGCTATTTATATTTAAATGACTGCATTTACTATGATGCCTTGGGGCTTTTTCCGCTTGAATGCAAGGCAGTGTGCTCCCTTTTTCTTTTTGGATGTCTAAATGACGGCTCCCGTGAGCCTCTTGCTGACGAGCACTGGCGATGCACCTGTGTGCCTACGGAGTGGTTCAAAAACCTGTGAAGACGTTTGGCGGCATTTCAAGCGACCCCTTCAGTTACATACACTCTCTGCTGATGACGGCCGAAAGCCAGAAACACGTGTCCAGAGATACGGCACTCGCTTCACCTACCTTAGGTGAAAGACTTTCTACAGCGATACGGCACTTGCTGCACCTACTAAGGGTGAATAATTTTTTGAAAAATTCTTGCTATTTATATTTAAATGACTGCATTTACTATGATGCCTTGGGGCTATTTTCCGCTTGAATGCAAGGCAGTGTGCTCCCTTTTTCTTTTTGGATTTCTAAATGACGGCTCCCGTGAGCCTCTTGCTGACGAGCACTGGCGATGCACCTGTGTGCCTACTGAGTGGTACAAAAACCTGTGAAGACGTTTGGTGGCATTTCAAGCAACCCCTTCAGTTACATACGCTCTCTGCTGATGACGGCCGAAAGCCAGAAACACGTGTCCAGAGATACGGCACTCGCTGCACCTACCTTAGGTGAAAGACTTTCTACAGCGATACGGCACTTGCTGCACCTACTAAGGGTGAATAATTTTTTGAAAAATTCTTGCTATTTATATTTAAATGACTGCATTTACTATGATGCCTTGGGGCTTTTTCCGCTTGAATGTAAGGCAGTGTGCTCCCTTTTTCTTTTTGGATGTCTAAATGACGGCTCCCGTGAGCCTCTTGCTGACGAGCACTGGCGATGCACCTGTGTGCCTACGGAGTGGTTCAAAAACCTGTGAAGATGTTTCGCGGCATTTCAAGCGACCCCTTCAGTTACATACGCTCTCTGCTGATGACGGCCGAAAGCCAGAAACACATGTCCAGAGATACGGCACTCGCTGCACCTACCTTAGGTGAAAGACTTTCTACAGCGATACGGCACTTGCTGCACCTACTAAGGGTGAATAATTTTTTGAAAAATTCTTGCTATTTATATTTAAATGACTGCATTTACTATGATGCCTTGGGGCTATTTTCCGCTTGAATGCAAGGCAGTGTGCTCCCTTTTTCTTTTTGGATGTCTAAATGACGGCTCCCGTGAGCCTCTTGCTGACGAGCACTGGCGATGCACCTGTGTGCCTACTGAGTGGTACAAAAACCTGTGAAGACGTTTGGCGGCATTTCAAGCGACCCCTTCAGTTACATACGCTCTCTGCTGATGACGGCCGAAAGCCAGAAACACGTGTCCAGAGATACGGCACTCGCTGCACCTACCTTAGGTGAAAGACTTTCTACAGCGATACGGCACTTGCTGCACCTACTAAGGGTGAATAATTTTTTTTTAAATTCTTGCTATTTATATTTAAATGACTGCATTTACTATGATGCCTTGGGGCTATTTTCCGCTTGAATGCAAGGCAGTGTGCTCCCTTTTTCTTTCTGGATGTCTAAATGACGGCTCCCGTGAGCCTCTTGCTGACGAGCACTGGCGATGCACCTGTGTGCCTACTGAGTGGTACAAAAACCTGTGAAGACGTTTGGCGGCATTTCAAGCGACCCCTTCAGTTACATACGCTCTCTGCTGATGACGGCTGAAAGCCAGAAACACGTGTCCAGAGATACGGCACTCGCTGCACCTACCTTAGGTGAAAGACTTTCTACAGCGATACGGCACTTGCTGCACCTACGAAGGGTGAATACGTTTTTGAAAAATTCTTGCTATTTATATTTAAATGACTGCATTTACTATGATGCCTTGGGGCTATTTTCCGCTTGAATGCAAGGCAGTGTGCTCCCTTTTTCTTTTTGGATGTCTAAATGACGGCTCCCGTGAGCCTCTTGCTGACGAGCACTGGCGATGCACCTGTGTGCCTACTGAGTGGTACAAAAACCTGTGAAGACGTTTGGCGGCATTTCAAGCGACCCCTTCAGTTACATACGCTCTCTGCTGATGACGGCCGAAAGCCAGAAACACGTGTCCAGAGATACGGCACTCGCTGCACCTACCTTAGGTGAAAGACTTTCTACAGCGATACGGCACTTGCTGCACCTACTAAGGGTGAATAATTTTTAGAAAAATTCTTGCTATTTATATTTAAATGACTGCATTTACTATGATGCCTTGGGGCTATTTTCCGCTTGAGTGCAAGGCAGTGTGCTCCCTTTTTCTTTTTGGATTTCTAAATGACGGCTCCCGTGAGCCTCTTGCTGACGAGCACTGGCGATGCACCTGTGTGCCTACTGAGTGGTACAAAAACCTGTGAAGACGTTTGGTGGCATTTCAAGCAACCCCTTCAGTTACATACGCTCTCTGCTGATGACGGCCGAAAGCCAGAAACACGTGTCCAGAGATACGGCACTCGCTGCACCTACCTTAGGTGAAAGACTTTCTACAGCGATACGGCACTTGCTGCACCTACTAAGGGTGAATAATTTTTTTAAAAATTCTTGCTATTTATATTTAAATGACTGCATTTACTATGATGCCTTGGGGCTTTTTCCGCTTGAATGCAAGGCAGTGTGCTCCCTTTTTCTTTTTGGATGTCTAAATGACGGCTCCCGTGAGCCTCTTGCTGACGAGCACTGGCGATGCACCTGTGTGCCTACGGAGTGGTTCAAAAACCTGTGAAGATGTTTGGCGGCATTTCAAGTGACCCCTTCAGTTACATACGCTCTCTGCTGATGACGGCCGAAAGCCAGAAACACGTGTCCAGAGATCCGGCACTCGCTGCACCTACCTTAGGTGAAAGACTTTCTACAGCGATACGGCACTTGCTGCACCTACTAAGGGTGAATAATTTTTTGAAAAATTCTTGCTATTTATATTTAAATGACTGCATTTACTATGATGCCTTGGGGCTATTTTCCGTTTGAATGCAAGGCAGTGTGCTCCCTTTTTCTTTTTGGATGTCTAAATGACAGCTCCCGTGAGCCTCTTGCTGACGAGCACTGGTGATGCACCTGTGTGCCTACTGAGTGGTACAAAAACCTGTGAAGACGTTTGGCGGCATTTCAAGCAACCCCTTCAGTTACATACGCTCTCTGCTGATGACGGCCGAAAGCCAGAAACACGTGTCCAGAGATACGGCACTCGCTGCACCTACCTTAGGTGAAAGAATTTCTACAGCGATACGGCACTTGCTGCACCTACTAAGGGTGAATAATTTTTTGAAAAATTCTTGCTATTTATATTTAAATGACTGCATTTACTATGATGCCTTGGGGCTATTTTCCGCTTGAATGCAAGGCAGTGTGCTCCCTTTTTCTTTTTGGATGTCTAAATGACGGCTCCCGTGAGCCTCTTGCTGACGAGCACTGGCGATGCACCTGTGTGCCTACTGAGTGGTACAAAAACCTGTGAAGACGTTTGGCGGCATTTCAAGCGACCCCTTCAGTTACATACGCTCTCTGCTGATGACGGCCGAAAGCCAGAAACACCTGTCCAGAGATACGGCACTCGCTGCACCTACCTTAGGTGAAAGACTTTCTACAGCGATACAGCACTTGCTGCACCTACTAAGGGTGAATAATTTTTTGAAAAATTCTTGCTATTTATATTTAAATGACTGCATTTACTATGATGCCTTTGGGCTATTTTCCGCTTGAATGCAAGGCAGTGCTCCCTTTTTCTTTTTGGATGTCTAAATGACGGCTCCCGTGAGTCTCTTGCTGACGAGCACTGGCGATGCACCTGTGTGCCTACTGAGTGGTACAAAAACCTGTGAAGACGTTTGGCGGCATTTCAAGCGACCCCTTCAGTTACATACGCTCTCTGCTGATGACGGCCGAAAGCCAGAAACACGTGTCCAGAGATACGGCACTCGCTGCACCTACCTTAGGTGAAAGACTTTCTACAGCGATACGGCACTTGCTGCACCTACGAAGGGTGAATAATTTTTTGAAAAATTCTTGCTATTTATATTTAAATGACTGCATTTACTATGATGCCTTGGGGCTATTTTCCGCTTGAATGCAAGGCAGTGTGCTCCCTTTTTCTTTTTGGATGTCTAAATGACGGCTCCCGTGAGCCTCTTGCTGACGAGCACTGGCGATGCACCTGTGTGCCTACTGAGTGGTACAAAAACCTGTGAAGACGTTTGGCGGCATTTCAAGCGACCCCTTCAGTTACATACGCTCTCTGCTGATGACGGCCGAAAGCCAGAAACACGTGTCCAGAGATACGGCACTCGCTGCACCTACCTTAGGTGAAAGACTTTCTACAACGATACGGCACTTGCTGCACCTACTAAGGGTGAATAATTTTTAGAAAAATTCTTGCTATTTATATTTAAATGACTGCATTTACTATGATGCCTTGGGGCTATTTTCCGCTTGAGTGCAAGGCAGTGTGCTCCCTTTTTCTTTTTGGATTTCTAAATGACGGCTCCCGTGAGCCTCTTGCTGACGAGCACTGGCGATGCACCTGTGTGCCTACTGAGTGGTACAAAAACCTGTGAAGACGTTTGGTGGCATTTCAAGCAACCCCTTCAGTTACATACGCTCTCTGCTGATGACGGCCGAAAGCCAGAAACACGTGTCCAGAGATACGGCACTCGCTGCACCTACCTTAGGTGAAAGACTTTCTACAGCGATACGGCACTTGCTGCACCTACTAAGGGTGAATAATTTTTTTAAAAATTCTTGCTATTTATATTTAAATGACTGCATTTACTATGATGCCTTGGGGCTTTTTCCGCTTGAATGCAAGGCAGTGTGCTCCCTTTTTCTTTTTGGATGTCTAAATGACGGCTCCCGTGAGCCTCTTGCTGACGAGCACTGGCGATGCACCTGTGTGCCTACGGAGTGGTTCAAAAACCTGTGAAGATGTTTGGCGGCATTTCAAGTGACCCCTTCAGTTACATACGCTCTCTGCTGATGACGGCCGAAAGCCAGAAACACGTGTCCAGAGATCCGGCACTCGCTGCACCTACCTTAGGTGAAAGACTTTCTACAGCGATACGGCACTTGCTGCACCTACTAAGGGTGAATAATTTTTTGAAAAATTCTTGCTATTTATATTTAAATGACTGCATTTACTATGATGCCTTGGGGCTATTTTCCGTTTGAATGCAAGGCAGTGTGCTCCCTTTTTCTTTTTGGATGTCTAAATGACAGCTCCCGTGAGCCTCTTGCTGACGAGCACTGGTGATGCACCTGTGTGCCTACTGAGTGGTACAAAAACCTGTGAAGACGTTTGGCGGCATTTCAAGCAACCCCTTCAGTTACATACGCTCTCTGCTGATGACGGCCGAAAGCCAGAAACACGTGTCCAGAGATACGGCACTCGCTGCACCTACCTTAGGTGAAAGAATTTCTACAGCGATACGGCACTTGCTGCACCTACTAAGGGTGAATAATTTTTTGAAAAATTCTTGCTATTTATATTTAAATGACTGCATTTACTATGATGCCTTGGGGCTATTTTCCGCTTGAATGCAAGGCAGTGTGCTCCCTTTTTCTTTTTGGATGTCTAAATGACGGCTCCCGTGAGCCTCTTGCTGACGAGCACTGGCGACGCACCTGTGTGCCTACTGAGTGGTACAAAAACCTGTGAAGACGTTTGGCGGCATTTCAAGCGACCCCTTCAGTTACATACGCTCTCTGCTGATGACGGCCGAAAGCCAGAAACACCTGTCCAGAGATACGGCACTCGCTGCACCTACCTTAGGTGAAAGACTTTCTACAGTGATACGGCACTTGCTGCACCTACTAAGGGTGAATAATTTTTTGAAAAATTCTTGCTATTTATATTTAAATGACTGCATTTACTATGATGCCTTGGGGCTATTTTCCGCTTGAATGCAAGGCAGTGCTCCCTTTTTCTTTTTGGATGTCTAAATGACGGCTCCCGTGAGTCTCTTGCTGACGAGCACTGGCGATGTACCTGTGTGCCTACTGAGTGGTACAAAAACCTGTGAAGACGTTTGGCGGCATTTCAAGCGACCCCTTCAGTTACATACGCTCTCTGCTGATGACGGCCGAAAGCCAGAAACACGTGTCCAGAGATACGGCACTCGCTGCACCTACCTTAGGTGAAAGACTTTCTACAGCGATACGGCACTTGCTGCACCTACTAAGGGTGAATAATTTTTTGAAAAATTCTTGCTATTTATATTTAAATGACTGCATTTACTATGATGCTTTGGGGCTATTTTCCGCTTGAATGCAAGGCAGTGTGCTCCCTTTTTCTTTTTGGATGTCTAAATGACGGCTCCCGTGAGCCTCTTGCTGACGAGCACTGGCGATGCACCTGTGTGCCTACTGAGTGGTACAAAAACGTGTGAAGACGTTTGGCGGCATTTCAAGCGACCCCTTCAGTTACATACACTCTCTGCTGATGACGGCCGAAAGCCAGAAACACGTGTCCAGAGATACGGCACTCGCTGCACCTACCTTAGGTGAAAGACTTTCTACAGCGATACGGCACTTGCTGCACCTACTAAGGGTGAATAATTTTTTGAAAAATTCTTGCTATTTATATTTAAATGACTGCATTTACTATGATGCCTTGGGGCTATTTTCCGCTTGAATGCAAGGCAGTGTGCTCCCTTTTTCTTTTTGGATTTCTAAATGACGGCTCCCGTGAGCCTCTTGCTGACGAGCACTGGCGATGCACCTGTGTGCCTACTGAGTGGTACAAAAACCTGTGAAGACGTTTGGTGGCATTTCAAGCAACCCCTTCAGTTACATACGCTCTCTGCTGATGACGGCCGAAAGCCAGAAACACGTGTCCAGAGATACGGCACTCGCTGCACCTACCTTAGGTGAAAGACTTTCTACAGCGATACGGCACTTGCTGCACCTACTAAGGGTGAATAATTTTTTGAAAAATTCTTGCTATTTATATTTAAATGACTGCATTTACTATGATGCCTTGGGGCTATTTTCCGCTTGAATGCAAGGCAGTGTGCTCCCTTTTTCTTTTTGGATGTCTAAATGACGGCTCCCGTGAGCCTCTTGCTGACGAGCACTGGCGATGCACCTGTGTGCCTACTGAGTGGTACAAAAACCTGTGAAGACGTTTGGCGGCATTTCAAGCGACCCCTTCAGTTACATACGCTCTCTGCTGATGACGGCCGAAGCCAGAAACACGTGTCCAGAGATACGGCACTCGCTGCACCTACCTTAGGTGAAAGACTTTCTACAGCGATACGGCACTTGCTGCACCTACTAATGGTGAATAATTTTTTGAAAAATTCTTGCTATTTATATTTAAATGACTGCATTTACTATGATGCCTTGGGGCTATTTTCCGCTTGAATGCAAGGCAGTGTGCTCCCTTTTTCTTTTTGGATGTCTAAATGACGGCTCCCGTGAGCCTCTTGCTGACGAGCACTGGCGATGCACCTGTGTGCCTACTGAGTGGTACAAAAACCTGTGAAGACGTTTGGCGGCATTTCAAGCGACCCCTTCAGTTACATACGCTCTCTGCTGATGACGGCCGAAAGCCAGAAACACGTGGCCAGAGATACGGCACTCGCTGCTCCTACCTTAGGTGAAAGACTTTCTACAGCGATACGGCACTTGCTGCACCTAGTAAGGGTGAATAATTTTTTGAAAAATTCTTGCTATTTATATTTAAATGACTGCATTTACTATGATGCCTTGGGGCTATTTTCCGCTTGAATGCAAGGCAGTGTGCTCCCTTTTTCTTTTTGGATGTCTAAATGACGGCTCCCGTGAGCCTCTTGCTGACGAGCACTGGCGATGCACCTGTGTGCCTACTGAGTGGTACAAAAACCTGTGAAGACGTTTGGCGGCATTTCAAGCGACCCCTTCAGTTACATACGCTCTCTGCTGATGACGGCCGAAAGCCAGAAACACGTGTCCAGAGATACGGCACTCGCTGCACCTACCTTAGGTGAAAGACTTTCTACAGCGATACGGCACTTGCTGCACCTACTAAGGGTGAATAATTTTTTGAAAAATTCTTGCTATTTATATTTAAATGACTGCATTTACTATGATGCCTTGGGGCTATTTTCCGCTTGAATGCAAGGCAGTGTGCTCCCTTTTTCTTTCTGGATGTCTAAATGACGGCTCCCGTGAGCCTCTTGCTGACGAGCACTGGCGATGCACCTGTGTGCCTACTGAGTGGTACAAAAACCTGTGAAGACGTTTGGCGGCATTTCAAGCGACCCCTTCAGTTACATACGCTCTCTGCTGATGACGGCTGAAAGCCAGAAACACGTGTCCAGAGATACGGCACTCGCTGCACCTACCTTAGGTGAAAGACTTTCTACAGCGATACAGAACTTGCTGCACCTACGAAGGGTGAATACGTTTTTGAAAAATTCTTGCTATTTATATTTAAATGACTGCATTTACTATGATGCCTTGGGGCTATTTTCCGCTTGAATGCAAGGCAGTGTGCTCCCTTTTTCTTTTTGGATGTCTAAATGACGGCTCCCGTGAGCCTCTTGCTGACGAGCACTGGCGATGCACCTGTGTGCCTACTGAGTGGTACAAAAACCTGTGAAGACGTTTGGCGGCATTTCAAGCGACCCCTTCAGTTACATACGCTCTCTGCTGATGACGGACGAAAGCCAGAAACACGTGTCCAGAGATACGGCACTCGCTGCACCTACCTTAGGTGAAAGACTTTCTACAGCGATACGGCACTTGCTGCACCTACTAAGGGTGAATAATTTTTTGAAAAATTCTTGCTATTTATATTTAAATGACTGCATTTACTATGATGCCTTGGGGCTATTTTCCGCTTGAATGCAAGGCAGTGTGCTCCCTTTTTCTTTTTGGATGTCTAAATGACGGCTCCCGTGAGCCTCTTGCTGACGAGCACTGGCGATGCACCTGTGTGCCTACTGAGTGGTACAAAAACCTGTGAAGACGTTTGGCGGCATTTCAAGCGACCCCTTCAGTTACATACGCTCTCTGCTGATGACGGCCGCAGCCAGAAACACGTGTCCAGAGATACGGCACTCGCTGCACCTACCTTAGGTGAAAGACTTTCTACAGCGATACGGCACTTGCTGCACCTACTAATGGTGAATAATTTTTTGAAAAATTCTTGCTATTTATATTTAAATGACTGCATTTACTATGATGCCTTGGGGCTATTTTCCGCTTGAATGCAAGGCAGTGTGCTCCCTTTTTCTTTTTGGATGTCTAAATGACGGCTCCCGTGAGCCTCTTGCTGACGAGCACTGGCGATGCACCTGTGTGCCTACTGAGTGGTACAAAAACCTGTGAAGACGTTTGGCGGCATTTCAAGCGACCCCTTCAGTTACATACGCTCTCTGCTGATGACGGCCGAAAGCCAGAAACACGTGGCCAGAGATACGGCACTCGCTGCTCCTACCTTAGGTGAAAGACTTTCTACAGCGATACGGCACTTGCTGCACCTAGTAAGGGTGAATAATTTTTTGAAAAATTCTTGCTATTTATATTTAAATGACTGCATTTACTATGATGCCTTGGGGCTATTTTCCGCTTGAATGCAAGGCAGTGTGCTCCCTTTTTCTTTTTGGATGTCTAAATGACGGCTCCCGTGAGACTCTTGCTGACGAGCACTGGCGATGCACCTGTGTGCCTACTGAGTGGTACAAAAACCTGTGAAGACGTTTGGCGGCATTTCAAGCGACCCCTTCAGTTACATACGCTCTCTGCTGATGACGGCCGAAAGCCAGAAACACGTGTCCAGAGATACGGCACTCGCTGCACCTACCTTAGGTGAAAGACTTTCTACAGCGATACGGCACTTGCTGCGCCTACTAAGGGTGAATAATTTTTTTTAAAATTCTTGCTATTTATATTTAAATGACTGCATTTACTATGATGCCTTGGGGCTATTTTCCGCTTGAATGCAAGGCAGTGTGCTCCCTTTTTCTTTCTGGATGTCTAAATGACGGCTCCCGTGAGCCTCTTGCTGACGAGCACTGGCGATGCACCTGTGTGCCTACTGAGTGGTACAAAAACCTGTGAAGACGTTTGGCGGCATTTCAAGCGACCCCTTCAGTTACATACGCTCTCTGCTGATGACGGCTGAAAGCCAGAAACACGTGTCCAGAGATACGGCACTCGCTGCACCTACCTTAGGTGAAAGACTTTCTACAGCGATACGGCACTTGCTGCACCTACGAAGGGTGAATACGTTTTTGAAAAATTCTTGCTATTTATATTTAAATGACTGCATTTACTATGATGCCTTGGGGCTATTTTCCGCTTGAATGCAAGGCAGTGTGCTCCCTTTTTCTTTTTGGATGTCTAAATGACGGCTCCCGTGAGCCTCTTGCTGACGAGCACTGGCGATGCACCTGTGTGTCTACTGAGTGGTACAAAAACCTGTGAAGACGTTTGGCGGCATTTCAAGCGACCCCTTCAGTTACATACGCTCTCTGCTGATGACGGCCGAAAGCCAGAAACACGTGGCCAGAGATACGGCACTCGCTGCTCCTACCTTAGGTGAAAGACTTTCTACAGCGATACGGCACTTGCTGCACCTAGTAAGGGTGAATAATTTTTTGAAAAATTCTTGCTATTTATATTTAAATGACTGCATTTACTATGATGCCTTGGGGCTATTTTCCGCTTGAATGCAAGGCAGTGTGCTCCCTTTTTCTTTTTGGATGTCTAAATGACGGCTCCCGTGAGCCTCTTGCTGACGAGCACTGGCGATGCACCTGTGTGCCTACTGAGTGGTACAAAAACCTGTGAAGACGTTTGGCGGCATTTCAAGCGACCCCTTCAGTTACATACGCTCTCTGCTGATGACGGCCGAAAGCCAGAAACACGTGTCCAGAGATACGGCACTCGCTGCACCTACCTTAGGTGAAAGACTTTCTACAGCGATACGGCACTTGCTGCGCCTACTAAGGGTGAATAATTTTTTTTAAAATTCTTGCTATTTATATTTAAATGACTGCATTTACTATGATGCCTTGGGGCTATTTTCCGCTTGAATGCAAGGCAGTGTGCTCCCTTTTTCTTTCTGGATGTCTAAATGACGGCTCCCGTGAGCCTCTTGCTGACGAGCACTGGCGATGCACCTGTGTGCCTACTGAGTGGTACAAAAACCTGTGAAGACGTTTGGCGGCATTTCAAGCGACCCCTTCAGTTACATACGCTCTCTGCTGATGACGGCTGAAAGCCAGAAACACGTGTCCAGAGATACGGCACTCGCTGCACCTACCTTAGGTGAAAGACTTTCTACAGCGATACGGCACTTGCTGCACCTACGAAGGGTGAATACGTTTTTGAAAAATTCTTGCTATTTATATTTAAATGACTGCATTTACTATGATGCCTTGGGGCTATTTTCCGCTTGAATGCAAGGCAGTGTGCTCCCTTTTTCTTTTTGGATGTCTAAATGACGGCTCCCGTGAGCCTCTTGCTGACGAGCACTGGCGATGCACCTGTGTGTCTACTGAGTGGTACAAAAACCTGTGAAGACGTTTGGCGGCATTTCAAGCGACCCCTTCAGTTACATACGCTCTCTGCTGATGACGGCCGAAAGCCAGAAACACGTGGCCAGAGATACGGCACTCGCTGCTCCTACCTTAGGTGAAAGACTTTCTACAGCGATACGGCACTTGCTGCACCTAGTAAGGGTGAATAATTTTTTGAAAAATTCTTGCTATTTATATTTAAATGACTGCATTTACTATGATGCCTTGGGGCTATTTTCCGCTTGAATGCAAGGCAGTGTGCTCCCTTTTTCTTTTTGGATGTCTAAATGACGGCTCCCGTGAGCCTCTTGCTGACGAGCACTGGCGATGCACCTGTGTGCCTACTGAGTGGTACAAAAACCTGTGAAGACGTTTGGCGGCATTTCAAGCGACCCCTTCAGTTACATACGCTCTCTGCTGATGACGGCCGAAGCCAGAAACACGTGTCCAGAGATACGGCACTCGCTGCACCTACCTTAGGTGAAAGACTTTCTACAGCGATACGGCACTTGCTGCACCTACTAATGGTGAATAATTTTTTGAAAAATTCTTGCTATTTATATTTAAATGACTGCATTTACTATGATGCCTTGGGGCTATTTTCCGCTTGAATGCAAGGCAGTGTGCTCCCTTTTTCTTTTTGGATGTCTAAATGACGGCTCCCGTGAGCCTCTTGCTGATGAGCACTGGCGATGCACCTGTGTGCCTACTGAGTGGTACAAAAACCTGTGAAGACGTTTGGCGGCATTTCAAGCGACCCCTTCAGTTACATACGCTCTCTGCTGATGACGGCCGAAAGCCAGAAACACGTGGCCAGAGATCCGGCACTCGCTGCACCTACCTTAGGTGAAAGACTTTCTACAGCGATACGGCACTTGCTGCACCTACTAAGGGTGAATAATTTTTTGAAAAATTCTTGCTATTTATATTTAAATGACTGCATTTACTATGATGCCTTGGGGCTATTTTCCGTTTGAATGCAAGGCAGTGTGCTCCCTTTTTCTTTTTGGATGTCTAAATGACAGCTCCCGTGAGCCTCTTGCTGACGAGCACTGGTGATGCACCTGTGTGCCTACTGAGTGGTACAAAAACCTGTGAAGACGTTTGGCGGCATTTCAAGCAACCCCTTCAGTTACATACGCTCTCTGCTGATGACGGCCGAAAGCCAGAAACACGTGTCCAGAGATACGGCACTCGCTGCACCTACCTTAGGTGAAAGAATTTCTACAGCGATACGGCACTTGCTGCACCTACTAAGGGTGAATAATTTTTTGAAAAATTCTTGCTATTTATATTTAAATGACTGCATTTACTATGATGCCTTGGGGCTATTTTCCGCTTGAATGCAAGGCAGTGTGCTCCCTTTTTCTTTTTGGATGTCTAAATGACGGCTCCCGTGAGCCTCTTGCTGACGAGCACTGGCGATGCACCTGTGTGCCTACTGAGTGGAACAAAAACCTGTGAAGACGTTTGGCGGCATTTCAAGCGACCCCTTCAGTTACATACGCTCTCTGCTGATGACGGCCGAAAGCCAGAAACACCTGTCCAGAGATACGGCACTCGCTGCACCTACCTTAGGTGAAAGACTTTCTACAGCGATACGGCACTTGCTGCACCTACTAAGGGTGAATAATTTTTTGAAAAATTCTTGCTATTTATATTTAAATGACTGCATTTACTATGATGCCTTTGGGCTATTTTCCGCTTGAATGCAAGGCAGTGCTCCCTTTTTCTTTTTGGATGTCTAAATGACGGCTCCCGTGAGTCTCTTGCTGACGAGCACTGGCGATGCACCTGTGTGCCTACTGAGTGGTACAAAAACCTGTGAAGACGTTTGGCGGCATTTCAAGCGACCCCTTCAGTTACATACGCTCTCTGCTGATGACGGCCGAAAGCCAGAAACACGTGTCCAGAGATACGGCACTCGCTGCACCTACCTTAGGTGAAAGACTTTCTACAGCGATACGGCACTTGCTGCACCTACGAAGGGTGAATAATTTTTTGAAAAATTCTTGCTATTTATATTTAAATGACTGCATTTACTATGATGCCTTGGGGCTATTTTCCGCTTGAATGCAAGGCAGTGTGCTCCCTTTTTCTTTTTGGATGTCTAAATGACGGCTCCCGTGAGCCTCTTGCTGACGAGCACTGGCGATGCACCTGTGTGCCTACTGAGTGGTACAAAAACCTGTGAAGACGTTTGGCGGCATTTCAAGCGACCCCTTCAGTTACATACGCTCTCTGCTGATGACGGCCGAAAGCCAGAAACACGTGTCGAGAGATACGGCACTCGCTGCACCTACCTTAGGTGAAAGACTTTCTACAGCGATACGGCTCTTGCTGCACCTACTAAGGGTGAATAATTTTTAGAAAAATTCTTGCTATTTATATTTAAATGACTGCATTTACTATGATGCCTTGGGGCTATTTTCGGCTTGAGTGCAAGGCAGTGTGCTCCCTTTTTCTTTTTGGATTTCTAAATGACGGCTCCCGTGAGCCTCTTGCTGACGAGCACTGGCGATGCACCTGTGTGCCTACTGAGTGGTACAAAAACCTGTGAAGACGTTTGGTGGCATTTCAAGCAACCCCTTCAGTTACATACGCTCTCTGCTGATGACGGCCGAAAGCCAGAAACACGTGTCCAGAGATACGGCACTCGCTGCACCTACCTTAGGTGAAAGACTTTCTACAGCGATACGGCACTTGCTGCACCTACTAAGGGTGAATAATTTTTTTAAAAATTCTTGCTATTTATATTTAAATGACTGCATTTACTATGATGCCTTGGGGCTTTTTCCGCTTGAATGCAAGGCAGTGTGCTCCCTTTTTCTTTTTGGATGTCTAAATGACGGCTCCCGTGAGCCTCTTGCTGACGAGCACTGGCGATGCACCTGTGTGCCTACGGAGTGGTTCAAAAACCTGTGAAGACGTTTGGCGGCATTTCAAGCGACCCCTTCAGTTACATACACTCTCTGCTGATGACGGCCGAAAGCCAGAAACACGTGTCCAGAGATACGGCACTCGCTGCACCTACCTTAGGTGAAAGACTTTCTACAGCGATACGGCACTTGCTGCACCTACTAAGGGTGAATAATTTTTTGAAAAATTCTTGCTATTTATATTTAAATGACTGCATTTACTATGATGCCTTGGGGCTATTTTCCGCTTGAATGCAAGGCAGTGTGCTCCCTTTTTCTTTTTGGATTTCTAAATGACGGCTCCCGTGAGCCTCTTGCTGACGAGCACTGGCGATGCACCTGTGTGCCTACTGAGTGGTACAAAAACCTGTGAAGACGTTTGGTGGCATTTCAAGCAACCCCTTCAGTTACATACGCTCTCTGCTGATGACGGCCGAAAGCCAGAAACACGTGTCCAGAGATACGGCACTCGCTGCACCTACCTTAGGTGAAAGACTTTCTACAGCGATACGGCACTTGCTGCACCTACTAAGGGTGAATAATTTTTTGAAAAATTCTTGCTATTTATATTTAAATGACTGCATTTACTATGATGCCTTGGGGCTTTTTCCGCTTGAATGTAAGGCAGTGTGCTCCCTTTTTCTTTTTGGATGTCTAAATGACGGCTCCCGTGAGCCTCTTGCTGACGAGCACTGGCGATGCACCTGTGTGCCTACGGAGTGGTTCAAAAACCTGTGAAGATGTTTCGCGGCATTTCAAGCGACCCCTTCAGTTACATACGCTCTCTGCTGATGACGGCCGAAAGCCAGAAACACATGTCCAGAGATACGGCACTCGCTGCACCTACCTTAGGTGAAAGACTTTCTACAGCGATACGGCACTTGCTGCACCTACTAAGGGTGAATAATTTTTTGAAAAATTCTTGCTATTTATATTTAAATGACTGCATTTACTATGATGCCTTGGGGCTATTTTCCGCTTGAATGCAAGGCAGTGTGCTCCCTTTTTCTTTTTGGATGTCTAAATGACGGCTCCCGTGAGCCTCTTGCTGACGAGCACTGGCGATGCACCTGTGTGCCTACTGAGTGGTACAAAAACCTGTGAAGACGTTTGGCGGCATTTCAAGCGACCCCTTCAGTTACATACGCTCTCTGCTGATGACGGCCGAAAGCCAGAAACACGTGTCCAGAGATACGGCACTCGCTGCACCTACCTTAGGTGAAAGACTTTCTACAGCGATACGGCACTTGCTGCACCTACTAAGGGTGAATAATTTTTTTTTAAATTCTTGCTATTTATATTTAAATGACTGCATTTACTATGATGCCTTGGGGCTATTTTCCGCTTGAATGCAAGGCAGTGTGCTCCCTTTTTCTTTCTGGATGTCTAAATGACGGCTCCCGTGAGCCTCTTGCTGACGAGCACTGGCGATGCACCTGTGTGCCTACTGAGTGGTACAAAAACCTGTGAAGACGTTTGGCGGCATTTCAAGCGACCCCTTCAGTTACATACGCTCTCTGCTGATGACGGCTGAAAGCCAGAAACACGTGTCCAGAGATACGGCACTCGCTGCACCTACCTTAGGTGAAAGACTTTCTACAGCGATACGGCACTTGCTGCACCTACGAAGGGTGAATACGTTTTTGAAAAATTCTTGCTATTTATATTTAAATGACTGCATTTACTATGATGCCTTGGGGCTATTTTCCGCTTGAATGCAAGGCAGTGTGCTCCCTTTTTCTTTTTGGATGTCTAAATGACGGCTCCCGTGAGCCTCTTGCTGACGAGCACTGGCGATGCACCTGTGTGCCTACTGAGTGGTACAAAAACCTGTGAAGACGTTTGGCGGCATTTCAAGCGACCCCTTCAGTTACATACGCTCTCTGCTGATGACGGCCGAAAGCCAGAAACACGTGTCCAGAGATACGGCACTCGCTGCACCTACCTTAGGTGAAAGACTTTCTACAGCGATACGGCACTTGCTGCACCTACTAAGGGTGAATAATTTTTAGAAAAATTCTTGCTATTTATATTTAAATGACTGCATTTACTATGATGCCTTGGGGCTATTTTCCGCTTGAGTGCAAGGCAGTGTGCTCCCTTTTTCTTTTTGGATTTCTAAATGACGGCTCCCGTGAGCCTCTTGCTGACGAGCACTGGCGATGCACCTGTGTGCCTACTGAGTGGTACAAAAACCTGTGAAGACGTTTGGTGGCATTTCAAGCAACCCCTTCAGTTACATACGCTCTCTGCTGATGACGGCCGAAAGCCAGAAACACGTGTCCAGAGATACGGCACTCGCTGCACCTACCTTAGGTGAAAGACTTTCTACAGCGATACGGCACTTGCTGCACCTACTAAGGGTGAATAATTTTTTTAAAAATTCTTGCTATTTATATTTAAATGACTGCATTTACTATGATGCCTTGGGGCTTTTTCCGCTTGAATGCAAGGCAGTGTGCTCCCTTTTTCTTTTTGGATGTCTAAATGACGGCTCCCGTGAGCCTCTTGCTGACGAGCACTGGCGATGCACCTGTGTGCCTACGGAGTGGTTCAAAAACCTGTGAAGATGTTTGGCGGCATTTCAAGTGACCCCTTCAGTTACATACGCTCTCTGCTGATGACGGCCGAAAGCCAGAAACACGTGTCCAGAGATCCGGCACTCGCTGCACCTACCTTAGGTGAAAGACTTTCTACAACGATACGGCACTTGCTGCACCTACTAAGGGTGAATAATTTTTTGAAAAATTCTTGCTATTTATATTTAAATGACTGCATTTACTATGATGCCTTGGGGCTATTTTCCGTTTGAATGCAAGGCAGTGTGCTCCCTTTTTCTTTTTGGATGTCTAAATGACAGCTCCCGTGAGCCTCTTGCTGACGAGCACTGGTGATGCACCTGTGTGCCTACTGAGTGGTACAAAAACCTGTGAAGACGTTTGGCGGCATTTCAAGCAACCCCTTCAGTTACATACGCTCTCTGCTGATGACGGCCGAAAGCCAGAAACACGTGTCCAGAGATACGGCACTCGCTGCACCTACCTTAGGTGAAAGAATTTCTACAGCGATACGGCACTTGCTGCACCTACTAAGGGTGAATAATTTTTTGAAAAATTCTTGCTATTTATATTTAAATGACTGCATTTACTATGATGCCTTGGGGCTATTTTCCGCTTGAATGCAAGGCAGTGTGCTCCCTTTTTCTTTTTGGATGTCTAAATGACGGCTCCCGTGAGCCTCTTGCTGACGAGCACTGGCGATGCACCTGTGTGCCTACTGAGTGGTACAAAAACCTGTGAAGACGTTTGGCGGCATTTCAAGCGACCCCTTCAGTTACATACGCTCTCTGCTGATGACGGCCGAAAGCCAGAAACACCTGTCCAGAGATACGGCACTCGCTGCACCTACCTTAGGTGAAAGACTTTCTACAGCGATACGGCACTTGCTGCACCTACTAAGGGTGAATAATTTTTTGAAAAATTCTTGCTATTTATATTTAAATGACTGCATTTACTATGATGCCTTTGGGCTATTTTCCGCTTGAATGCAAGGCAGTGCTCCCTTTTTCTTTTTGGATGTCTAAATGACGGCTCCCGTGAGTCTCTTGCTGACGAGCACTGGCGATGCACCTGTGTGCCTACTGAGTGGTACAAAAACCTGTGAAGACGTTTGGCGGCATTTCAAGCGACCCCTTCAGTTACATACGCTCTCTGCTGATGACGGCCGAAAGCCAGAAACACGTGTCCAGAGATACGGCACTCGCTGCACCTACCTTAGGTGAAAGACTTTCTACAGCGATACGGCACTTGCTGCACCTACGAAGGGTGAATAATTTTTTGAAAAATTCTTGCTATTTATATTTAAATGACTGCATTTACTATGATGCCTTGGGGCTATTTTCCGCTTGAATGCAAGGCAGTGTGCTCCCTTTTTCTTTTTGGATGTCTAAATGACGGCTCCCGTGAGCCTCTTGCTGACGAGCACTGGCGATGCACCTGTGTGCCTACTGAGTGGTACAAAAACCTGTGAAGACGTTTGGCGGCATTTCAAGCGACCCCTTCAGTTACATACGCTCTCTGCTGATGACGGCCGAAAGCCAGAAACACGTGTCCAGAGATACGGCACTCGCTGCACCTACCTTAGGTGAAAGACTTTCTACAACGATACGGCACTTGCTGCACCTACTAAGGGTGAATAATTTTTAGAAAAATTCTTGCTATTTATATTTAAATGACTGCATTTACTATGATGCCTTGGGGCTATTTTCCGCTTGAGTGCAAGGCAGTGTGCTCCCTTTTTCTTTTTGGATTTCTAAATGACGGCTCACGTGAGCCTCTTGCTGACGAGCACTGGCGATGCACCTGTGTGCCTACTGAGTGGTACAAAAACCTGTGAAGACGTTTGGTGGCATTTCAAGCAACCCCTTCAGTTACATACGCTCTCTGCTGATGACGGCCGAAAGCCAGAAACACGTGTCCAGAGATACGGCACTCGCTGCACCTACCTTAGGTGAAAGACTTTCTACAGCGATACGGCACTTGCTGCACCTACTAAGGGTGAATAATTTTTTAAAAAATTCTTGCTATTTATATTTAAATGACTGCATTTACTATGATGCCTTGGGGCTTTTTCCGCTTGAATGCAAGGCAGTGTGCTCCCTTTTTCTTTTTGGATGTCTAAATGACGGCTCCCGTGAGCCTCTTGCTGACGAGCACTGGCGATGCACCTGTGTGCCTACGGAGTGGTTCAAAAACCTGTGAAGATGTTTGGCGGCATTTCAAGTGACCCCTTCAGTTACATACGCTCTCTGCTGATGACGGCCGAAAGCCAGAAACACGTGTCCAGAGATCCGGCACTCGCTGCACCTACCTTAGGTGAAAGACTTTCTACAGCGATACGGCACTTGCTGCACCTACTAAGGGTGAATAATTTTTTGAAAAATTCTTGCTATTTATATTTAAATGACTGCATTTACTATGATGCCTTGGGGCTATTTTCCGTTTGAATGCAAGGCAGTGTGCTCCCTTTTTCTTTTTGGATGTCTAAATGACAGCTCCCGTGAGCCTCTTGCTGACGAGCACTGGTGATGCACCTGTGTGCCTACTGAGTGGTACAAAAACCTGTGAAGACGTTTGGCGGCATTTCAAGCAACCCCTTCAGTTACATACGCTCTCTGCTGATGACGGCCGAAAGCCAGAAACACGTGTCCAGAGATACGGCACTCGCTGCACCTACCTTAGGTGAAAGAATTTCTACAGCGATACGGCACTTGCTGCACCTACTAAGGGTGAATAATTTTTTGAAAAATTCTTGCTATTTATATTTAAATGACTGCATTTACTATGATGCCTTGGGGCTATTTTCCGCTTGAATGCAAGGCAGTGTGCTCCCTTTTTCTTTTTGGATGTCTAAATGACGGCTCCCGTGAGCCTCTTGCTGACGAGCACTGGCGACGCACCTGTGTGCCTACTGAGTGGTACAAAAACCTGTGAAGACGTTTGGCGGCATTTCAAGCGACCCCTTCAGTTACATACGCTCTCTGCTGATGACGGCCGAAAGCCAGAAACACCTGTCCAGAGATACGGCACTCGCTGCACCTACCTTAGGTGAAAGACTTTCTACAGTGATACGGCACTTGCTGCACCTACTAAGGGTGAATAATTTTTTGAAAAATTCTTGCTATTTATATTTAAATGACTGCATTTACTATGATGCCTTGGGGCTATTTTACGCTTGAATGCAAGGCAGTGCTCCCTTTTTCTTTTTGGATGTCTAAATGACGGCTCCCGTGAGTCTCTTGCTGACGAGCACTGGCGATGTACCTGTGTGCCTACTGAGTGGTACAAAAACCTGTGAAGACGTTTGGCGGCATTTCAAGCGACCCCTTCAGTTACATACGCTCTCTGCTGATGACGGCCGAAAGCCAGAAACACGTGTCCAGAGATACGGCACTCGCTGCACCTACCTTAGGTGAAAGACTTTCTACAGCGATACGGCACTTGCTGCACCTACTAAGGGTGAATAATTTTTTGAAAAATTCTTGCTATTTATATTTAAATGACTGCATTTACTATGATGCTTTGGGGCTATTTTCCGCTTGAATGCAAGGCAGTGTGCTCCCTTTTTCTTTTTGGATGTCTAAATGACGGCTCCCGTGAGCCTCTTGCTGACGAGCACTGGCGATGCACCTGTGTGCCTACTGAGTGGTACAAAAACGTGTGAAGACGTTTGGCGGCATTTCAAGCGACCCCTTCAGTTACATACACTCTCTGCTGATGACGGCCGAAAGCCAGAAACACGTGTCCAGAGATACGGCACTCGCTGCACCTACCTTAGGTGAAAGACTTTCTACAGCGATACGGCACTTGCTGCACCTACTAAGGGTGAATAATTTTTTGAAAAATTCTTGCTATTTATATTTAAATGACTGCATTTACTATGATGCCTTGGGGCTATTTTCCGCTTGAATGCAAGGCAGTGTGCTCCCTTTTTCTTTTTGGATTTCTAAATGACGGCTCCCGTGAGCCTCTTGCTGACGAGCACTGGCGATGCACCTGTGTGCCTACTGAGTGGTACAAAAACCTGTGAAGACGTTTGGTGGCATTTCAAGCAACCCCTTCAGTTACATACGCTCTCTGCTGATGACGGCCGAAAGCCAGAAACACGTGTCCAGAGATACGGCACTCGCTGCACCTACCTTAGGTGAAAGACTTTCTACAGCGATACGGCACTTGCTGCACCTACTAAGGGTGAATAATTTTTTGAAAAATTCTTGCTATTTATATTTAAATGACTGCATTTACTATGATGCCTTGGGGCTATTTTCCGCTTGAATGCAAGGCAGTGTGCTCCCTTTTTCTTTTTGGATGTCTAAATGACGGCTCCCGTGAGCCTCTTGCTGACGAGCACTGGCGATGCACCTGTGTGCCTACTGAGTGGTACAAAAACCTGTGAAGACGTTTGGCGGCATTTCAAGCGACCCCTTCAGTTACATACGCTCTCTGCTGATGACGGCCGAAGCCAGAAACACGTGTCCAGAGATACGGCACTCGCTGCACCTACCTTAGGTGAAAGACTTTCTACAGCGATACGGCACTTGCTGCACCTACTAATGGTGAATAATTTTTTGAAAAATTCTTGCTATTTATATTTAAATGACTGCATTTACTATGATGCCTTGGGGCTATTTTCCGCTTGAATGCAAGGCAGTGTGCTCCCTTTTTCTTTTTGGATGTCTAAATGACGGCTCCCGTGAGCCTCTTGCTGACGAGCACTGGCGATGCACCTGTGTGCCTACTGAGTGGTACAAAAACCTGTGAAGACGTTTGGCGGCATTTCAAGCGACCCCTTCAGTTACATACGCTCTCTGCTGATGACGGCCGAAAGCCAGAAACACGTGGCCAGAGATACGGCACTCGCTGCTCCTACCTTAGGTGAAAGACTTTCTACAGCGATACGGCACTTGCTGCACCTAGTAAGGGTGAATAATTTTTTGAAAAATTCTTGCTATTTATATTTAAATGACTGCATTTACTATGATGCCTTGGGGCTATTTTCCGCTTGAATGCAAGGCAGTGTGCTCCCTTTTTCTTTTTGGATGTCTAAATGACGGCTCCCGTGAGCCTCTTGCTGACGAGCACTGGCGATGCACCTGTGTGCCTACTGAGTGGTACAAAAACCTGTGAAGACGTTTGGCGGCATTTCAAGCGACCCCTTCAGTTACATACGCTCTCTGCTGATGACGGCCGAAAGCCAGAAACACGTGTCCAGAGATACGGCACTCGCTGCACCTACCTTAGGTGAAAGACTTTCTACAGCGATACGGCACTTGCTGCACCTACTAAGGGTGAATAATTTTTTGAAAAATTCTTGCTATTTATATTTAAATGACTGCATTTACTATGATGCCTTGGGGCTATTTTCCGCTTGAATGCAAGGCAGTGTGCTCCCTTTTTCTTTCTGGATGTCTAAATGACGGCTCCCGTGAGCCTCTTGCTGACGAGCACTGGCGATGCACCTGTGTGCCTACTGAGTGGTACAAAAACCTGTGAAGACGTTTGGCGGCATTTCAAGCGACCCCTTCAGTTACATACGCTCTCTGCTGATGACGGCTGAAAGCCAGAAACACGTGTCCAGAGATACGGCACTCGCTGCACCTACCTTAGGTGAAAGACTTTCTACAGCGATACAGAACTTGCTGCACCTACGAAGGGTGAATACGTTTTTGAAAAATTCTTGCTATTTATATTTAAATGACTGCATTTACTATGATGCCTTGGGGCTATTTTCCGCTTGAATGCAAGGCAGTGTGCTCCCTTTTTCTTTTTGGATGTCTAAATGACGGCTCCCGTGAGCCTCTTGCTGACGAGCACTGGCGATGCACCTGTGTGCCTACTGAGTGGTACAAAAACCTGTGAAGACGTTTGGCGGCATTTCAAGCGACCCCTTCAGTTACATACGCTCTCTGCTGATGACGGACGAAAGCCAGAAACACGTGTCCAGAGATACGGCACTCGCTGCACCTACCTTAGGTGAAAGACTTTCTACAGCGATACGGCACTTGCTGCACCTACTAAGGGTGAATAATTTTTTGAAAAATTCTTGCTATTTATATTTAAATGACTGCATTTACTATGATGCCTTGGGGCTATTTTCCGCTTGAATGCAAGGCAGTGTGCTCCCTTTTTCTTTTTGGATGTCTAAATGACGGCTCCCGTGAGCCTCTTGCTGACGAGCACTGGCGATGCACCTGTGTGCCTACTGAGTGGTACAAAAACCTGTGAAGACGTTTGGCGGCATTTCAAGCGACCCCTTCAGTTACATACGCTCTCTGCTGATGACGGCCGCAGCCAGAAACACGTGTCCAGAGATACGGCACTCGCTGCACCTACCTTAGGTGAAAGACTTTCTACAGCGATACGGCACTTGCTGCACCTACTAATGGTGAATAATTTTTTGAAAAATTCTTGCTATTTATATTTAAATGACTGCATTTACTATGATGCCTTGGGGCTATTTTCCGCTTGAATGCAAGGCAGTGTGCTCCCTTTTTCTTTTTGGATGTCTAAATGACGGCTCCCGTGAGCCTCTTGCTGACGAGCACTGGCGATGCACCTGTGTGCCTACTGAGTGGTACAAAAACCTGTGAAGACGTTTGGCGGCATTTCAAGCGACCCCTTCAGTTACATACGCTCTCTGCTGATGACGGCCGAAAGCCAGAAACACGTGGCCAGAGATACGGCACTCGCTGCTCCTACCTTAGGTGAAAGACTTTCTACAGCGATACGGCACTTGCTGCACCTAGTAAGGGTGAATAATTTTTTGAAAAATTCTTGCTATTTATATTTAAATGACTGCATTTACTATGATGCCTTGGGGCTATTTTCCGCTTGAATGCAAGGCAGTGTGCTCCCTTTTTCTTTTTGGATGTCTAAATGACGGCTCCCGTGAGACTCTTGCTGACGAGCACTGGCGATGCACCTGTGTGCCTACTGAGTGGTACAAAAACCTGTGAAGACGTTTGGCGGCATTTCAAGCGACCCCTTCAGTTACATACGCTCTCTGCTGATGACGGCCGAAAGCCAGAAACACGTGTCCAGAGATACGGCACTCGCTGCACCTACCTTAGGTGAAAGACTTTCTACAGCGATACGGCACTTGCTGCGCCTACTAAGGGTGAATAATTTTTTTAAAAATTCTTGCTATTTATATTTAAATGACTGCATTTACTATGATGCCTTGGGGCTATTTTCCGCTTGAATGCAAGGCAGTGTGCTCCCTTTTTCTTTCTGGATGTCTAAATGACGGCTCCCGTGAGCCTCTTGCTGACGAGCACTGGCGATGCACCTGTGTGCCTACTGAGTGGTACAAAAACCTGTGAAGACGTTTGGCGGCATTTCAAGCGACCCCTTCAGTTACATACGCTCTCTGCTGATGACGGCTGAAAGCCAGAAACACGTGTCCAGAGATACGGCACTCGCTGCACCTACCTTAGGTGAAAGACTTTCGACAGCGATACGGCACTTGCTGCACCTACGAAGGGTGAATACGTTTTTGAAAAATTCTTGCTATTTATATTTAAATGACTGCATTTATTATGATGCCTTGGGGCTATTTTCCGCTTGAATGCAAGGCAGTGTGCTCCCTTTTTCTTTTTGGATGTCTAAATGACGGCTCCCGTGAGCCTCTTGCTGACGAGCACTGGCGATGCACCTGTGTGTCTACTGAGTGGTACAAAAACCTGTGAAGACGTTTGGCGGCATTTCAAGCGACCCCTTCAGTTACATACGCTCTCTGCTGATGACGGCCGAAAGCCAGAAACACGTGGCCAGAGATACGGCACTCGCTGCTCCTACCTTAGGTGAAAGACTTTCTACAGCGATACGGCACTTGCTGCACCTAGTAAGGGTGAATAATTTTTTGAAAAATTCTTGCTATTTATATTTAAATGACTGCATTTACTATGATGCCTTGGGGCTATTTTCCGCTTGAATGCAAGGCAGTGTGCTCCCTTTTTCTTTTTGGATGTCTAAATGACGGCTCCCGTGAGCCTCTTGCTGACGAGCACTGGCGATGCACCTGTGTGCCTACTGAGTGGTACAAAAACCTGTGAAGACGTTTGGCGGCATTTCAAGCGACCCCTTCAGTTACATACGCTCTCTGCTGATGACGGCCGAAGCCAGAAACACGTGTCCAGAGATACGGCACTCGCTGCACCTACCTTAGGTGAAAGACTTTCTACAGCGATACGGCACTTGCTGCACCTACTAATGGTGAATAATTTTTTGAAAAATTCTTGCTATTTATATTTAAATGACTGCATTTACTATGATGCCTTTGGGCTATTTTCCGCTTGAATGCAAGGCAGTGCTCCCTTTTTCTTTTTGGATGTCTAAATGACGGCTCCCGTGAGTCTCTTGCTGACGAGCACTGGCGATGCACCTGTGTGCCTACTGAGTGGTACAAAAACCTGTGAAGACGTTTGGCGGCATTTCAAGCGACCCCTTCAGTTACATACGCTCTCTGCTGATGATGGCCGAAAGCCAGAAACACGTGTCCAGAGATACGGCACTCGCTGCACCTACCTTAGGTGAAAGACTTTCTACAGCGATACGGCACTTGCTGCACCTACGAAGGGTGAATAATTTTTTGAAAAATTCTTGCTATTTATATTTAAATGACTGCATTTACTATGATGCCTTGGGGCTATTTTCCGCTTGAATGCAAGGCAGTGTGCTCCCTTTTTCTTTTTGGATGTCTAAATGACGGCTCCCGTGAGCCTCTTGCTGACGAGCACTGGCGATGCACCTGTGTGCCTACTGAGTGGTACAAAAACCTGTGAAGACGTTTGGCGGCATTTCAAGCGACCCCTTCAGTTACATACGCTCTCTGCTGATGACGGCCGAAAGCCAGAAACACGTGTCCAGAGATACGGCACTCGCTGCACCTACCTTAGGTGAAAGACTTTCTACAGCGATACGGCACTTGCTGCACCTACTAAGGGTGAATAATTTTTAGAAAAATTCTTGCTATTTATATTTAAATGACTGCATTTACTATGATGCCTTGGGGCTATTTTCCGCTTGAGTGCAAGGCAGTGTGCTCCCTTTTTCTTTTTGGATTTCTAAATGACGGCTCCCGTGAGCCTCTTGCTGACGAGCACTGGCGATGCACCTGTGTGCCTACTGAGTGGTACAAAAACCTGTGAAGACGTTTGGTGGCATTTCAAGCAACCCCTTCAGTTACATACGCTCTCTGCTGATGACGCCCGAAAGCCAGAAACACGTGTCCAGAGATACGGCACTCGCTGCACCTACCTTAGGTGAAAGACTTTCTACAGCGATACGGCACTTGCTGCACCTACTAAGGGTGAATAATTTTTTTAAAAATTCTTGCTATTTATATTTAAATGACTGCATTTACTATGATGCCTTGGGGCTTTTTCCGCTTGAATGCAAGGCAGTGTGCTCCCTTTTTCTTTTTGGATGTCTAAATGACGGCTCCCGTGAGCCTCTTGCTGACGAGCACTGGCGATGCACCTGTGTGCCTACGGAGTGGTTCAAAAACCTGTGAAGACGTTTGGCGGCATTTCAAGCGACCCCTTCAGTTACATACACTCTCTGCTGATGACGGCCGAAAGCCAGAAACACGTGTCCAGAGATACGGCACTCGCTGCACCTACCTTAGGTCAAAGACTTTCTACAGCGATACGGCACTTGCTGCACCTACTAAGGGTGAATAATTTTTTGAAAAATTCTTGCTATTTATATTTAAATGACTGCATTTACTATGATGCCTTGGGGCTATTTTCCGCTTGAATGCAAGGCAGTGTGCTCCCTTTTTCTTTTTGGATTTCTAAATGACGGCTCCCGTGAGCCTCTTGCTGACGAGCACTGGCGATGCACCTGTGTGCCTACTGAGTGGTACAAAAACCTGTGAAGACGTTTGGTGGCATTTCAAGCAACCCCTTCAGTTACATACGCTCTCTGCTGATGACGGCCGAAAGCCAGAAACACGTGTCCAGAGATACGGCACTCGCTGCACCTACCTTAGGTGAAAGACTTTCTACAGCGATACAGCACTTGCTGCACCTACTAAGGGTGAATAATTTTTTGAAAAATTCTTGCTATTTATATTTAAATGACTGCATTTACTATGATGCCTTGGGGCTTTTTCCGCTTGAATGTAAGGCAGTGTGCTCCCTTTTTCTTTTTGGATGTCTAAATGACGGCTCCCGTGAGCCTCTTGCTGACGAGCACTGGCGATGCACCTGTGTGCCTACGGAGTGGTTCAAAAACCTGTGAAGATGTTTGGCGGCATTTCAAGCGACCCCTTCAGTTACATACGCTCTCTGCTGATGACGGCCGAAAGCCAGAAACACATGTCCAGAGATACGGCACTCGCTGCACCTACCTTAGGTGAAAGACTTTCTACAGCGATACGGCACTTGCTGCACCTACTAAGGGTGAATAATTTTTTGAAAAATTCTTGCTATTTATATTTAAATGACTGCATTTACTATGATGCCTTGGGGCTATTTTCCGCTTGAATGCAAGGCAGTGTGCTCCCTTTTTCTTTTTGGATGTCTAAATGACGGCTCCCGTGAGCCTCTTGCTGACGAGCACTGGCGATGCACCTGTGTGCCTACTGAGTGGTACAAAAACCTGTAAAGACGTTTGGCGGCATTTCAAGCGACCCCTTCAGTTACATACGCTCTCTGCTGATGACGGCCGAAGCCAGAAACACGTGTCCAGAGATACGGCACTCGCTGCACCTACCTTAGGTGAAAGACTTTCTACAGCGATACGGCACTTGCTGCACCTACTAATGGTGAATAATTTTTTGAAAAATTCTTGCTATTTATATTTAAATGACTGCATTTACTATGATGCCTTGGGGCTATTTTCCGCTTGAATGCAAGGCAGTGTGCTCCCTTTTTCTTTTTGGATGTCTAAATGACGGCTCCCGTGAGCCTCTTCCTGACGAGCACTGGCGATGCACCTGTGTGCCTACTGAGTGGTACAAAAACCTGTGAAGACGTTTGGCGGCATTTCAAGCGACCCCTTCAGTTACATACGCTCTCTGCTGATGACGGCCGAAAGCCAGAAACACGTGGCCAGAGATACGGCACTCGCTGCTCCTACCTTAGGTGAAAGACTTTCTACAGCGATACGGCACTTGCTGCACCTAGTAAGGGTGAATAATTTTTTGAAAAATTCTTGCTATTTATATTTAAATGACTGCATTTACTATGATGCCTTGGGGCTATTTTCCGCTTGAATGCAAGGCAGTGTGCTCCCTTTTTCTTTTTGGATGTCTAAATGACGGCTCCCGTGAGCCTCTTGCTGACGAGCACTGGCGATGCACCTGTGTGCCTACTGAGTGGTACAAAAACCTGTGAAGACGTTTGGCGGCATTTCAAGCGACCCCTTCAGTTACATACGCTCTCTGCTGATGACGGCCGAAAGCCAGAAACACGTGTCCAGAGATACGGCACTCGCTGCACCTACCTTAGGTGAAAGACTTTCTACAGCGATACGGCACTTGCTGCACCTACTAAGGGTGAATAATTTTTTTTTAAATTCTTGCTATTTATATTTAAATGACTGCATTTACTATGATGCCTTGGGGCTATTTTCCGCTTGAATGCAAGGCAGTGTGCTCCCTTTTTCTTTCTGGATGTCTAAATGACGGCTCCCGTGAGCCTCTTGCTGACGAGCACTGGCGATGCACCTGTGTGCCTACTGAGTGGTACAAAAACCTGTGAAGACGTTTGGCGGCATTTCAAGCGACCCCTTCAGTTACATACGCTCTCTGCTGATGACGGCTGAAAGCCAGAAACACGTGTCCAGAGATACGGCACTCGCTGCACCTACCTTAGGTGAAAGACTTTCTACAGCGATACAGCACTTGCTGCACCTACGAAGGGTGAATACGTTTTTGAAAAATTCAAGCTATTTATATTTAAATGACTGCATTTACTATGATGCCTTGGGGCTATTTTCCGCTTGAATGCAAGGCAGTGTGCTCCCTTTTTCTTTTTGGATGTCTAAATGACGGCTCCCGTGAGCCTCTTGCTGACGAGCACTGGCGATGCACCTGTGTGCCTACTGAGTGGTACAAAAACCTGTGAAGACGTTTGGCGGCATTTCAAGCGACCCCTTCAGTTACATACGCTCTCTGCTGATGACGGACGAAAGCCAGAAACACGTGTCCAGAGATACGGCACTCGCTGCACCTACCTTAGGTGAAAGACTTTCTACAGCGATACGGCACTTGCTGCACCTACTAAGGGTGAATAATTTTTTGAAAAATTCTTGCTATTTATATTTAAATGACTGCATTTACTATGATGCCTTGGGGCTATTTTCCGCTTGAATGCAAGGCAGTGTGCTCCCTTTTTCTTTTTGGATGTCTAAATGACGGCTCCCGTGAGCCTCTTGCTGACGAGCACTGGCGATGCACCTGTGTGCCTACTGAGTGGTACAAAAACCTGTGAAGACGTTTGGCGGCATTTCAAGCGACCCCTTCAGTTACATACGCTCTCTGCTGATGACGGCCGAAGCCAGAAACACGTGTCCAGAGATACGGCACTCGCTGCACCTACCTTAGGTGAAAGACTTTCTACAGCGATACGGCACTTGCTGCACCTACTAATGGTGAATAATTTTTTGAAAAATTCTTGCTATTTATATTTAAATGACTGCATTTACTATGATGCCTTGGGGCTATTTTCCGCTTGAATGCAAGGCAGTGTGCTCCCTTTTTCTTTTTGGATGTCTAAATGACGGCTCCCGTGAGCCTCTTGCTGACGAGCACTGGCGATGCACCTGTGTGCCTACTGAGTGGTACAAAAACCTGTGAAGACGTTTGGCGGCATTTCAAGCGACCCCTTCAGTTACATACGCTCTCTGCTGATGACGGCCGAAAGCCAGAAACACGTGGCCAGAGATACGGCACTCGCTGCTCCTACCTTAGGTGAAAGACTTTCTACAGCGATACGGCACTTGCTGCACCTAGTAAGGGTGAATAATTTTTTGAAAAATTCTTGCTATTTATATTTAAATGACTGCATTTACTATGATGCCTTGGGGCTATTTTCCGCTTGAATGCAAGGCAGTGTGCTCCCTTTTTCTTTTTGGATGTCTAAATGACGGCTCCCGTGAGCCTCTTGCTGACGAGCACTGGCGATGCACCTGTGTGCCTACTGAGTGGTACAAAAACCTGTGAAGACGTTTGGCGGCATTTCAAGCGACCCCTTCAGTTACATACGCTCTCTGCTGATGACGGCCGAAAGCCAGAAACACGTGTCCAGAGATACGGCACTCGCTGCACCTACCTTAGGTGAAAGACTTTCTACAGCGATACGGCACTTGCTGCGCCTACTAAGGGTGAATAATTTTTTTTTAAATTCTTGCTATTTATATTTAAATGACTGCATTTACTATGATGCCTTGGGGCTATTTTCCGCTTGAATGCAAGGCAGTGTGCTCCCTTTTTCTTTCTGGATGTCTAAATGACGGCTCCCGTGAGCCTCTTGCTGACGAGCACTGGCGATGCACCTGTGTGCCTACTGAGTGGTACAAAAACCTGTGAAGACGTTTGGCGGCATTTCAAGCGACCCCTTCAGTTACATACGCTCTCTGCTGATGACGGCTGAAAGCCAGAAACACGTGTCCAGAGATACGGCACTCGCTGCACCTACCTTAGGTGAAAGACTTTCTACAGCGATACGGCACTTGCTGCACCTACGAAGGGTGAATACGTTTTTGAAAAATTCTTGCTATTTATATTTAAATGACTGCATTTACTATGATGCCTTGGGGCTATTTTCCACTTGAATGCAAGGCAGTGTGCTCCCTTTTTCTTTTTGGATGTCTAAATGACGGCTCCCGTGAGCCTCTTGCTGACGAGCACTGGCGATGCACCTGTGTGTCTACTGAGTGGTACAAAAACCTGTGAAGACGTTTGGCGGCATTTCAAGCGACCCCTTCAGTTACATACGCTCTCTGCTGATGACGGCCGAAAGCCAGAAACACGTGGCCAGAGATACGGCACTCGCTGCTCCTACCTTAGGTGAAAGACTTTGTACATTGATACGGCACTTGCTGCACCTAGTAAGGGTGAATAATTTTTTGAAAAATTCTTGCTATTTATATTTAAATGACTGCATTTACTATGATGCCTTGGGGCTATTTTCCGCTTGAATGCAAGGCAGTGTGCTCCCTTTTTCTTTTTGGATGTCTAAATGACGGCTCCCGTGAGCCTCTTGCTGACGAGCACTGGCGATGCACCTGTGTGCCTACTGAGTGGTACAAAAACCTGTGAAGACGTTTGGCGGCATTTCAAGCGACCCCTTCAGTTACATACGCTCTCTGCTGATGACGGCTGAAAGCCAGAAACACGTGTCCAGAGATACGGCACTCGCTGCACCTACCTTAGGTGAAAGACTTTCTACAGCGATACGGCACTTGCTGCACCTACGAAGGGTGAATACGTTTTTGAAAAATTCTTGCTATTTATATTTAAATGACTGCATTTACTATGATGCCTTGGGGCTATTTTCCGCTTGAATGCAAGGCAGTGTGCTCCCTTTTTCTTTTTGGATGTCTAAATGACGGCTCCCGTGAGCCTCTTGCTGACGAGCACTGGCGATGCACCTGGGTGCCTACTGAGTGGTACAAAAACCTGTGAAGACGTTTGGCGGCATTTCAAGCGACCCCTTCAGTTACATACGCTCTCTGCTGATGACGGCCGAAAGCCAGAAACACGTGTCCAGAGATACGGCACTCGCTGCACCTACCTTAGGTGAAAGACTTTCTACAGCGATACGGCACTTGCTGCACCTACTAAGGGTGAATAATTTTTTTTAAAATTCTTGCTATTTATATTTAAATGACTGCATTTACTATGATGCCTTGGGGCTATTTTCCGCTTGAATGCAAGGCAGTGTGCTCCCTTTTTCTTTCTGGATGTCTAAATGACGGCTCCCGTGAGCCTCTTGCTGACGAGCACTGGCGATGCACCTGTGTGCCTACTGAGTGGTACAAAAACCTGTGAAGACGTTTGGCGGCATTTCAAGCGACCCCTTCAGTTACATACGCTCTCTGCTGATGACGGCTGAAAGCCAGAAACACGTGTCCAGAGATACGGCACTCGCTGCACCTACCTTAGGTGAAAGACTTTCTACAGCGATACGGCACTTGCTGCACCTACGAAGGGTGAATACGTTTTTGAAAAATTCTTGCTATTTATATTTAAATGACTGCATTTACTATGATGCCTTGGGGCTATTTTCCGCTTGAATGCAAGGCAGTGTGCTCCCTTTTTCTTTTTGGATGTCTAAATGACGGCTCCCGTGAGCCTCTTGCTGACGAGCACTGGCGATGCACCTGTGTGCCTACTGAGTGGTACAAAAACCTGTGAAGACGTTTGGCGGCATTTCAAGCGACCCCTTCAGTTACATACGCTCTCTGCTGATGACGGACGAAAGCCAGAAACACGTGTCCAGAGATACGGCACTCGCTGCACCTACCTTAGGTGAAAGACTTTCTACAGCGATACGGCACTTGCTGCACCTACTAAGGGTGAATAATTTTTTTAAAAATTCTTGCTATTTATATTTAAATGACTGCATTTACTATGATGCCTTGGGGCTATTTTCCGCTTGAATGCAAGGCAGTGTGCTCCCTTTTTCTTTTTGGATGTCTAAATGACGGCTCCCGTGAGCCTCTTGCTGACGAGCACTGGCGATGCACCTGTGTGCCTACTGAGTGGTACAAAAACCTGTGAAGACGTTTGGCGGCATTTCAAGCGACCCCTTCAGTTACATACGCTCTCTGCTGATGACGGCCGAAGCCAGAAACACGTGTCCAGAGATACGGCACTCGCTGCACCTACCTTAGGTGAAAGACTTTCTACAGCGATACGGCACTTGCTGCACCTACTAATGGTGAATAATTTTTTGAAAAATTCTTGCTATTTATATTTAAATGACTGCATTTACTATGATGCCTTGGGGCTATTTTCCGCTTGAATGCAAGGCAGTGTGCTCCCTTTTTCTTTTTGGATGTCTAAATGACGGCTCCCGTGAGCCTCTTGCTGACGAGCACTGGCGATGCACCTGTGTGCCTACTGAGTGGTACAAAAACCTGTGAAGACGTTTGGCGGCATTTCAAGCGACCCCTTCAGTTACATACGCTCTCTGCTAATGACGGCCGAAAGCCAGAAACACGTGGCCAGAGATACGGCACTCGCTGCTCCTACCTTAGGTGAAAGACTTTCTACAGCGATACGGCACTTGCTGCACCTAGTAAGGGTGAATAATTTTTTGAAAAATTCTTGCTATTTATATTTAAATGACTGCATTTACTATGATGCCTTGGGGCTATTTTCCGCTTGAATGCAAGGCAGTGTGCTCCCTTTTTCTTTTTGGATGTCTAAATGACGGCTCCCGTGAGCCTCTTGCTGACGAGCACTGGCGATGCACCTGTGTGCCTACTGAGTGGTACAAAAACCTGTGAAGACGTTTGGCGGCATTTCAAGCGACCCCTTCAGTTACATACGCTCTCTGCTGATGACGGCCGAAAGCCAGAAACACGTGTCCAGAGATACGGCACTCGCTGCACCTACCTTAGGTGAAAGACTTTCTACAGCGATACGGCACTTGCTGCGCCTACTAAGGGTGAATAATTTTTTTTTAAATTCTTGCTATTTATATTTAAATGACTGCATTTACTATGATGCCTTGGGGCTATTTTCCGCTTGAATGCAAGGCAGTGTGCTCCCTTTTTCTTTCTGGATGTCTAAATGACGGCTCCCGTGAGCCTCTTGCTGACGAGCACTGGCGATGCACCTGTGTGCCTACTGAGTGGTACAAAAACCTGTGAAGACGTTTGGCGGCATTTCAAGCGACCCCTTCAGTTACATACGCTCTCTGCTGATGACGGCTGAAAGCCAGAAACACGTGTCCAGAGATACGGCACTCGCTGCACCTACCTTAGGTGAAAGACTTTCTACAGCGATACGGCACTTGCTGCACCTACGAAGGGTGAATACGTTTTTGAAAAATTCTTGCTATTTATATTTAAATGACTGCATTTACTATGATGCCTTGGGGCTATTTTCCACTTGAATGCAAGGCAGTGTGCTCCCTTTTTCTTTTTGGATGTCTAAATGACGGCTCCCGTGAGCCTCTTGCTGACGAGCACTGGCGATGCACCTGTGTGCCTACTGAGTGGTACAAAAACCTGTGAAGACGTTTGGCGGCATTTCAAGCGACCCCTTCAGTTACATACGCTCTCTGCTGATGACGGCCGAAAGCCAGAAACACGTGGCCAGAGATACGGCACTCGCTGCTCCTACCTTAGGTGAAAGACTTTCTACAGCGATACGGCACTTGCTGCACCTAGTAAGGGTGAATAATTTTTTGAAAAATTCTTGCTATTTATATTTAAATGACTGCATTTACTATGATGCCTTGGGGCTATTTTCCGCTTGAATGCAAGGCAGTGTGCTCCCTTTTTCTTTTTGGATGTCTAAATGACGGCTCCCGTGAGCCTCTTGCTGACGAGCACTGGCGATGCACCTGTGTGCCTACTGAGTGGTACAAAAACCTGTGAAGACGTTTGGCGGCATTTCAAGCGACCCCTTCAGTTACATACGCTCTCTGCTGATGACGGCTGAAAGCCAGAAACACGTGTCCAGAGATACGGCACTCGCTGCACCTACCTTAGGTGAAAGACTTTCTACAGCGATACGGCACTTGCTGCACCTACGAAGGGTGAATACGTTTTTGAAAAATTCTTGCTATTTATATTTAAATGACTGCATTTACTATGATGCCTTGGGGCTATTTTCCGCTTGAATGCAAGGCAGTGTGCTCCCTTTTTCTTTTTGGATGTCTAAATGACGGCTCCCGTGAGCCTCTTGCTGACGAGCACTGGCGATGCACCTGGGTGCCTACTGAGTGGTACAAAAACCTGTGAAGACGTTTGGCGGCATTTCAAGCGACCCCTTCAGTTACATACGCTCTCTGCTGATGACGGACGAAAGCCAGAAACACGTGTCCAGAGATACGGCACTCGCTGCACCTACCTTAGGTGAAAGACTTTCTACAGCGATACGGCACTTGCTGCACCTACTAAGGGTGAATAATTTTTAGAAAAATTCTTGCTATTTATATTTAAATGACTGCATTTACTATGATGCCTTGGGGCTATTTTCCGCTTGAGTGCAAGGCAGTGTGCTCCCTTTTTCTTTTTGGATTTCTAAATGACGGCTCACGTGAGCCTCTTGCTGACGAGCACTGGCGATGCACCTGTGTGCCTACTGAGTGGTACAAAAACCTGTGAAGACGTTTGGTGGCATTTCAAGCAACCCCTTCAGTTACATACGCTCTCTGCTGATGACGGCCGAAAGCCAGAAACACGTGTCCAGAGATACGGCACTCGCTGCACCTACCTTAGGTGAAAGACTTTCTACAGCGATACGGCACTTGCTGCACCTACTAAGGGTGAATAATTTTTTAAAAAATTCTTGCTATTTATATTTAAATGACTGCATTTACTATGATGCCTTGGGGCTTTTTCCGCTTGAATGCAAGGCAGTGTGCTCCCTTTTTCTTTTTGGATGTCTAAATGACGGCTCCCGTGAGCCTCTTGCTGACGAGCACTGGCGATGCACCTGTGTGCCTACGGAGTGGTTCAAAAACCTGTGAAGATGTTTGGCGGCATTTCAAGTGACCCCTTCAGTTACATACGCTCTCTGCTGATGACGGCCGAAAGCCAGAAACACGTGTCCAGAGATCCGGCACTCGCTGCACCTACCTTAGGTGAAAGACTTTCTACAGCGATACGGCACTTGCTGCACCTACTAAGGGTGAATAATTTTTTGAAAAATTCTTGCTATTTATATTTAAATGACTGCATTTACTATGATGCCTTGGGGCTATTTTCCGTTTGAATGCAAGGCAGTGTGCTCCCTTTTTCTTTTTGGATGTCTAAATGACAGCTCCCGTGAGCCTCTTGCTGACGAGCACTGGTGATGCACCTGTGTGCCTACTGAGTGGTACAAAAACCTGTGAAGACGTTTGGCGGCATTTCAAGCAACCCCTTCAGTTACATACGCTCTCTGCTGATGACGGCCGAAAGCCAGAAACACGTGTCCAGAGATACGGCACTCGCTGCACCTACCTTAGGTGAAAGAATTTCTACAGCGATACGGCACTTGCTGCACCTACTAAGGGTGAATAATTTTTTGAAAAATTCTTGCTATTTATATTTAAATGACTGCATTTACTATGATGCCTTGGGGCTATTTTCCGCTTGAATGCAAGGCAGTGTGCTCCCTTTTTCTTTTTGGATGTCTAAATGACGGCTCCCGTGAGCCTCTTGCTGACGAGCACTGGCGACGCACCTGTGTGCCTACTGAGTGGTACAAAAACCTGTGAAGACGTTTGGCGGCATTTCAAGCGACCCCTTCAGTTACATACGCTCTCTGCTGATGACGGCCGAAAGCCAGAAACACCTGTCCAGAGATACGGCACTCGCTGCACCTACCTTAGGTGAAAGACTTTCTACAGTGATACGGCACTTGCTGCACCTACTAAGGGTGAATAATTTTTTGAAAAATTCTTGCTATTTATATTTAAATGACTGCATTTACTATGATGCCTTGGGGCTATTTTCCGCTTGAATGCAAGGCAGTGCTCCCTTTTTCTTTTTGGATGTCTAAATGACGGCTCCCGTGAGTCTCTTGCTGACGAGCACTGGCGATGTACCTGTGTGCCTACTGAGTGGTACAAAAACCTGTGAAGACGTTTGGCGGCATTTCAAGCGACCCCTTCAGTTACATACGCTCTCTGCTGATGACGGCCGAAAGCCAGAAACACGTGTCCAGAGATACGGCACTCGCTGCACCTACCTTAGGTGAAAGACTTTCTACAGCGATACGGCACTTGCTGCACCTACTAAGGGTGAATAATTTTTTGAAAAATTCTTGCTATTTATATTTAAATGACTGCATTTACTATGATGCTTTGGGGCTATTTTCCGCTTGAATGCAAGGCAGTGTGCTCCCTTTTTCTTTTTGGATGTCTAAATGACGGCTCCCGTGAGCCTCTTGCTGACGAGCACTGGCGATGCACCTGTGTGCCTACTGAGTGGTACAAAAACGTGTGAAGACGTTTGGCGGCATTTCAAGCGACCCCTTCAGTTACATACACTCTCTGCTGATGACGGCCGAAAGCCAGAAACACGTGTCCAGAGATACGGCACTCGCTGCACCTACCTTAGGTGAAAGACTTTCTACAGCGATACGGCACTTGCTGCACCTACTAAGGGTGAATAATTTTTTGAAAAATTCTTGCTATTTATATTTAAATGACTGCATTTACTATGATGCCTTGGGGCTATTTTCCGCTTGAATGCAAGGCAGTGTGCTCCCTTTTTCTTTTTGGATTTCTAAATGACGGCTCCCGTGAGCCTCTTGCTGACGAGCACTGGCGATGCACCTGTGTGCCTACTGAGTGGTACAAAAACCTGTGAAGACGTTTGGTGGCATTTCAAGCAACCCCTTCAGTTACATACGCTCTCTGCTGATGACGGCCGAAAGCCAGAAACACGTGTCCAGAGATACGGCACTCGCTGCACCTACCTTAGGTGAAAGACTTTCTACAGCGATACGGCACTTGCTGCACCTACTAAGGGTGAATAATTTTTTGAAAAATTCTTGCTATTTATATTTAAATGACTGCATTTACTATGATGCCTTGGGGCTATTTTCCGCTTGAATGCAAGGCAGTGTGCTCCCTTTTTCTTTTTGGATGTCTAAATGACGGCTCCCGTGAGCCTCTTGCTGACGAGCACTGGCGATGCACCTGTGTGCCTACTGAGTGGTACAAAAACCTGTGAAGACGTTTGGCGGCATTTCAAGCGACCCCTTCAGTTACATACGCTCTCTGCTGATGACGGCCGAAGCCAGAAACACGTGTCCAGAGATACGGCACTCGCTGCACCTACCTTAGGTGAAAGACTTTCTACAGCGATACGGCACTTGCTGCACCTACTAATGGTGAATAATTTTTTGAAAAATTCTTGCTATTTATATTTAAATGACTGCATTTACTATGATGCCTTGGGGCTATTTTCCGCTTGAATGCAAGGCAGTGTGCTCCCTTTTTCTTTTTGGATGTCTAAATGACGGCTCCCGTGAGCCTCTTGCTGACGAGCACTGGCGATGCACCTGTGTGCCTACTGAGTGGTACAAAAACCTGTGAAGACGTTTGGCGGCATTTCAAGCGACCCCTTCAGTTACATACGCTCTCTGCTGATGACGGCCGAAAGCCAGAAACACGTGGCCAGAGATACGGCACTCGCTGCTCCTACCTTAGGTGAAAGACTTTCTACAGCGATACGGCACTTGCTGCACCTAGTAAGGGTGAATAATTTTTTGAAAAATTCTTGCTATTTATATTTAAATGACTGCATTTACTATGATGCCTTGGGGCTATTTTCCGCTTGAATGCAAGGCAGTGTGCTCCCTTTTTCTTTTTGGATGTCTAAATGACGGCTCCCGTGAGCCTCTTGCTGACGAGCACTGGCGATGCACCTGTGTGCCTACTGAGTGGTACAAAAACCTGTGAAGACGTTTGGCGGCATTTCAAGCGACCCCTTCAGTTACATACGCTCTCTGCTGATGACGGCCGAAAGCCAGAAACACGTGTCCAGAGATACGGCACTCGCTGCACCTACCTTAGGTGAAAGACTTTCTACAGCGATACGGCACTTGCTGCACCTACTAAGGGTGAATAATTTTTTGAAAAATTCTTGCTATTTATATTTAAATGACTGCATTTACTATGATGCCTTGGAGCTATTTTCCGCTTGAATGCAAGGCAGTGTGCTCCCTTTTTCTTTCTGGATGTCTAAATGACGTCTCCCGTGAGCCTCTTGCTGACGAGCACTGGCGATGCACCTGTGTGCCTACTGAGTGGTACAAAAACCTGTGAAGACGTTTGGCGGCATTTCAAGCGACCCCTTCAGTTACATACGCTCTCTGCTGATGACGGCTGAAAGCCAGAAACACGTGTCCAGAGATACGGCACTCGCTGCACCTACCTTAGGTGAAAGACTTTCTACAGCGATACAGAACTTGCTGCACCTACGAAGGGTGAATACGTTTTTGAAAAATTCTTGCTATTTATATTTAAATGACTGCATTTACTATGATGCCTTGGGGCTATTTTCCGCTTGAATGCAAGGCAGTGTGCTCCCTTTTTCTTTTTGGATGTCTAAATGACGGCTCCCGTGAGCCTCTTGCTGACGAGCACTGGCGATGCACCTGTGTGCCTACTGAGTGGTACAAAAACCTGTGAAGACGTTTGGCGGCATTTCAAGCGACCCCTTCAGTTACATACGCTCTCTGCTGATGACAGACGAAAGCCAGAAACACGTGTCCAGAGATACGGCACTCGCTGCACCTACCTTAGGTGAAAGACTTTCTACAGCGATACGGCACTTGCTGCACCTACTAAGGGTGAATAATTTTTTGAAAAATTCTTGCTATTTATATTTAAATGACTGCATTTACTATGATGCCTTGGGGCTATTTTCCGCTTGAATGCAAGGCAGTGTGCTCCCTTTTTCTTTTTGGATGTCTAAATGACGGCTCCCGTGAGCCTCTTGCTGACGAGCACTGGCGATGCACCTGTGTGCCTACTGAGTGGTACAAAAACCTGTGAAGACGTTTGGCGGCATTTCAAGCGACCCCTTCAGTTACATACGCTCTCTGCTGATGACGGCCGCAGCCAGAAACACGTGTCCAGAGATACGGCACTCGCTGCACCTACCTTAGGTGAAAGACTTTCTACAGCGATACGGCACTTGCTGCACCTACTAATGGTGAATAATTTTTTGAAAAATTCTTGCTATTTATATTTAAATGACTGCATTTACTATGATGCCTTGGGGCTATTTTCCGCTTGAATGCAAGGCAGTGTGCTCCCTTTTTCTTTTTGGATGTCTAAATGACGGCTCCCGTGAGCCTCTTGCTGACGAGCACTGGCGATGCACCTGTGTGCCTACTGAGTGGTACAAAAACCTGTGAAGACGTTTGGCGGCATTTCAAGCGACCCCTTCAGTTACATACGCTCTCTGCTGATGACGGCCGAAAGCCAGAAACACGTGGCCAGAGATACGGCACTCGCTGCTCCTACCTTAGGTGAAAGACTTTCTACAGCGATACGGCACTTGCTGCACCTAGTAAGGGTGAATAATTTTTTGAAAAATTCTTGCTATTTATATTTAAATGACTGCATTTACTATGATGCCTTGGGGCTATTTTCCGCTTGAATGCAAGGCAGTGTGCTCCCTTTTTCTTTTTGGATGTCTAAATGACGGCTCCCGTGAGACTCTTGCTGACGAGCACTGGCGATGCACCTGTGTGCCTACTGAGTGGTACAAAAACCTGTGAAGACGTTTGGCGGCATTTCAAGCGACCCCTTCAGTTACATACGCTCTCTGCTGATGACGGCCGAAAGCCAGAAACACGTGTCCAGAGATACGGCACTCGCTGCACCTACCTTAGGTGAAAGACTTTCTACAGCGATACGGCACTTGCTGCGCCTACTAAGGGTGAATAATTTTTTTTAAAATTCTTGCTATTTATATTTAAATGACTGCATTTACTATGATGCCTTGGGGCTATTTTCCGCTTGAATGCAAGGCAGTGTGCTCCCTTTTTCTTTCTGGATGTCTAAATGACGGCTCCCGTGAGCCTCTTGCTGACGAGCACTGGCGATGCACCTGTGTGCCTACTGAGTGGTACAAAAACCTGTGAAGACGTTTGGCGGCATTTCAAGCGACCCCTTCAGTTACATACGCTCTCTGCTGATGACGGCTGAAAGCCAGAAACACGTGTCCAGAGATACGGCACTCGCTGCACCTACCTTAGGTGAAAGACTTTCGACAGCGATACGGCACTTGCTGCACCTACGAAGGGTGAATACGTTTTTGAAAAATTCTTGCTATTTATATTTAAATGACTGCATTTACTATGATGCCTTGGGGCTATTTTCCGCTTGAATGCAAGGCAGTGTGCTCCCTTTTTCTTTTTGGATGTCTAAATGACGGCTCCCGTGAGCCTCTTGCTGACGAGCACTGGCGATGCACCTGTGTGTCTACTGAGTGGTACAAAAACCTGTGAAGACGTTTGGCGGCATTTCAAGCGACCCCTTCAGTTACATACGCTCTCTGCTGATGACGGCCGAAAGCCAGAAACACGTGGCCAGAGATACGGCACTCGCTGCTCCTACCTTAGGTGAAAGACTTTCTACAGCGATACGGCACTTGCTGCACCTAGTAAGGGTGAATAATTTTTTGAAAAATTCTTGCTATTTATATTTAAATGACTGCATTTACTATGATGCCTTGGGGCTATTTTCCGCTTGAATGCAAGGCAGTGTGCTCCCTTTTTCTTTTTGGATGTCTAAATGACGGCTCCCGTGAGCCTCTTGCTGACGAGCACTGGCGATGCACCTGTGTGCCTACTGAGTGGTACAAAAACCTGTGAAGACGTTTGGCGGCATTTCAAGCGACCCCTTCAGTTACATACGCTCTCTGCTGATGACGGCCGAAGCCAGAAACACGTGTCCAGAGATACGGCACTCGCTGCACCTACCTTAGGTGAAAGACTTTCTACAGCGATACGGCACTTGCTGCACCTACTAATGGTGAATAATTTTTTGAAAAATTCTTGCTATTTATATTTAAATGACTGCATTTACTATGATGCCTTTGGGCTATTTTCCGCTTGAATGCAAGGCAGTGCTCCCTTTTTCTTTTTGGATGTCTAAATGACGGCTCCCGTGAGTCTCTTGCTGACGAGCACTGGCGATGCACCTGTGTGCCTACTGAGTGGTACAAAAACCTGTGAAGACGTTTGGCGGCATTTCAAGCGACCCCTTCAGTTACATACGCTCTCTGCTGATGATGGCCGAAAGCCAGAAACACGTGTCCAGAGATACGGCACTCGCTGCACCTACCTTAGGTGAAAGACTTTCTACAGCGATACGGCACTTGCTGCACCTACGAAGGGTGAATAATTTTTTGAAAAATTCTTGCTATTTATATTTAAATGACTGCATTTACTATGATGCCTTGGGGCTATTTTCCGCTTGAATGCAAGGCAGTGTGCTCCCTTTTTCTTTTTGGATGTCTAAATGACGGCTCCCGTGAGCCTCTTGCTGACGAGCACTGGCGATGCACCTGTGTGCCTACTGAGTGGTACAAAAACCTGTGAAGACGTTTGGCGGCATTTCAAGCGACCCCTTCAGTTACATACGCTCTCTGCTGATGACGGCCGAAAGCCAGAAACACGTGTCCAGAGATACGGCACTCGCTGCACCTACCTTAGGTGAAAGACTTTCTACAGCGATACGGCACTTGCTGCACCTACTAAGGGTGAATAATTTTTAGAAAAATTCTTGCTATTTATATTTAAATGACTGCATTTACTATGATGCCTTGGGGCTATTTTCCGCTTGAGTGCAAGGCAGTGTGCTCCCTTTTTCTTTTTGGATTTCTAAATGACGGCTCCCGTGAGCCTCTTGCTGACGAGCACTGGCGATGCACCTGTGTGCCTACTGAGTGGTACAAAAACCTGTGAAGACGTTTGGTGGCATTTCAAGCAACCCCTTCAGTTACATACGCTCTCTGCTGATGACGCCCGAAAGCCAGAAACACGTGTCCAGAGATACGGCACTCGCTGCACCTACCTTAGGTGAAAGACTTTCTACAGCGATACGGCACTTGCTGCACCTACTAAGGGTGAATAATTTTTTTAAAAATTCTTGCTATTTATATTTAAATGACTGCATTTACTATGATGCCTTGGGGCTTTTTCCGCTTGAATGCAAGGCAGTGTGCTCCCTTTTTCTTTTTGGATGTCTAAATGACGGCTCCCGTGAGCCTCTTGCTGACGAGCACTGGCGATGCACCTGTGTGCCTACGGAGTGGTTCAAAAACCTGTGAAGACGTTTGGCGGCATTTCAAGCGACCCCTTCAGTTACATACACTCTCTGCTGATGACGGCCGAAAGCCAGAAACACGTGTCCAGAGATACGGCACTCGCTGCACCTACCTTAGGTCAAAGACTTTCTACAGCGATACGGCACTTGCTGCACCTACTAAGGGTGAATAATTTTTTGAAAAATTCTTGCTATTTATATTTAAATGACTGCATTTACTATGATGCCTTGGGGCTATTTTCCGCTTGAATGCAAGGCAGTGTGCTCCCTTTTTCTTTTTGGATTTCTAAATGACGGCTCCCGTGAGCCTCTTGCTGACGAGCACTGGCGATGCACCTGTGTGCCTACTGAGTGGTACAAAAACCTGTGAAGACGTTTGGTGGCATTTCAAGCAACCCCTTCAGTTACATACGCTCTCTGCTGATGACGGCCGAAAGCCAGAAACACGTGTCCAGAGATACGGCACTCGCTGCACCTACCTTAGGTGAAAGACTTTCTACAGCGATACGGCACTTGCTGCACCTACTAAGGGTGAATAATTTTTTGAAAAATTCTTGCTATTTATATTTAAATGACTGCATTTACTATGATGCCTTGGGGCTTTTTCCGCTTGAATGTAAGGCAGTGTGCTCCCTTTTTCTTTTTGGATGTCTAAATGACGGCTCCCGTGAGCCTCTTGCTGACGAGCACTGGCGATGCACCTGTGTGCCTACGGAGTGGTTCAAAAACCTGTGAAGATGTTTGGCGGCATTTCAAGCGACCCCTTCAGTTACATACGCTCTCTGCTGATGACGGCCGAAAGCCAGAAACACATGTCCAGAGATACGGCACTCGCTGCACCTACCTTAGGTGAAAGACTTTCTACAGCGATACGGCACTTGCTGCACCTACTAAGGGTGAATAATTTTTTGAAAAATTCTTGCTATTTATATTTAAATGACTGCATTTACTATGATGCCTTGGGGCTATTTTCCGCTTGAATGCAAGGCAGTGTGCTCCCTTTTTCTTTTTGGATGTCTAAATGACGGCTCCCGTGAGCCTCTTGCTGACGAGCACTGGCGATGCACCTGTGTGCCTACTGAGTGGTACAAAAACCTGTAAAGACGTTTGGCGGCATTTCAAGCGACCCCTTCAGTTACATACGCTCTCTGCTGATGACGGCCGAAGCCAGAAACACGTGTCCAGAGATACGGCACTCGCTGCACCTACCTTAGGTGAAAGACTTTCTACAGCGATACGGCACTTGCTGCACCTACTAATGGTGAATAATTTTTTGAAAAATTCTTGCTATTTATATTTAAATGACTGCATTTACTATGATGCCTTGGGGCTATTTTCCGCTTGAATGCAAGGCAGTGTGCTCCCTTTTTCTTTTTGGATGTCTAAATGACGGCTCCCGTGAGCCTCTTCCTGACGAGCACTGGCGATGCACCTGTGTGCCTACTGAGTGGTACAAAAACCTGTGAAGACGTTTGGCGGCATTTCAAGCGACCCCTTCAGTTACATACGCTCTCTGCTGATGACGGCCGAAAGCCAGAAACACGTGGCCAGAGATACGGCACTCGCTGCTCCTACCTTAGGTGAAAGACTTTCTACAGCGATACGGCACTTGCTGCACCTAGTAAGGGTGAATAATTTTTTGAAAAATTCTTGCTATTTATATTTAAATGACTGCATTTACTATGATGCCTTGGGGCTATTTTCCGCTTGAATGCAAGGCAGTGTGCTCCCTTTTTCTTTTTGGATGTCTAAATGACGGCTCCCGTGAGCCTCTTGCTGACGAGCACTGGCGATGCACCTGTGTGCCTACTGAGTGGTACAAAAACCTGTGAAGACGTTTGGCGGCATTTCAAGCGACCCCTTCAGTTACATACGCTCTCTGCTGATGACGGCCGAAAGCCAGAAACACGTGTCCAGAGATACGGCACTCGCTGCACCTACCTTAGGTGAAAGACTTTCTACAGCGATACGGCACTTGCTGCACCTACTAAGGGTGAATAATTTTTTTTTAAATTCTTGCTATTTATATTTAAATGACTGCATTTACTATGATGCCTTGGGGCTATTTTCCGCTTGAATGCAAGGCAGTGTGCTCCCTTTTTCTTTCTGGATGTCTAAATGACGGCTCCCGTGAGCCTCTTGCTGACGAGCACTGGCGATGCACCTGTGTGCCTACTGAGTGGTACAAAAACCTGTGAAGACGTTTGGCGTCATTTCAAGCGACCCCTTCAGTTACATACGCTCTCTGCTGATGACGGCTGAAAGCCAGAAACACGTGTCCAGAGATACGGCACTCGCTGCACCTACCTTAGGTGAAAGACTTTCTACAGCGATACAGCACTTGCTGCACCTACGAAGGGTGAATACGTTTTTGAAAAATTCTAGCTATTTATATTTAAATGACTGCATTTACTATGATGCCTTGGGGCTATTTTCCGCTTGAATGCAAGGCAGTGTGCTCCCTTTTTCTTTTTGGATGTCTAAATGACGGCTCCCGTGAGCCTCTTGCTGACGAGCACTGGCGATGCACCTGTGTGCCTACTGAGTGGTACAAAAACCTGTGAAGACGTTTGGCGGCATTTCAAGCGACCCCTTCAGTTACATACGCTCTCTGCTGATGACGGACGAAAGCCAGAAACACGTGTCCAGAGATACGGCACTCGCTGCACCTACCTTAGGTGAAAGACTTTCTACAGCGATACGGCACTTGCTGCACCTACTAAGGGTGAATAATTTTTTGAAAAATTCTTGCTATTTATATTTAAATGACTGCATTTACTATGATGCCTTGGGGCTATTTTCCGCTTGAATGCAAGGCAGTGTGCTCCCTTTTTCTTTTTGGATGTCTAAATGACGGCTCCCGTGAGCCTCTTGCTGACGAGCACTGGCGATGCACCTGTGTGCCTACTGAGTGGTACAAAAACCTGTGAAGACGTTTGGCGGCATTTCAAGCGACCCCTTCAGTTACATACGCTCTCTGCTGATGACGGCCGAAGCCAGAAACACGTGTCCAGAGATACGGCACTCGCTGCACCTACCTTAGGTGAAAGACTTTCTACAGCGATACGGCACTTGCTGCACCTACTAATGGTGAATAATTTTTTGAAAAATTCTTGCTATTTATATTTAAATGACTGCATTTACTATGATGCCTTGGGGCTATTTTCCGCTTGAATGCAAGGCAGTGTGCTCCCTTTTTCTTTTTGGATGTCTAAATGACGGCTCCCGTGAGCCTCTTGCTGACGAGCACTGGCGATGCACCTGTGTGCCTACTGAGTGGTACAAAAACCTGTGAAGACGTTTGGCGGCATTTCAAGCGACCCCTTCAGTTACATACGCTCTCTGCTGATGACGGCCGAAAGCCAGAAACACGTGGCCAGAGATACGGCACTCGCTGCTCCTACCTTAGGTGAAAGACTTTCTACAGCGATACGGCACTTGCTGCACCTAGTAAGGGTGAATAATTTTTTGAAAAATTCTTGCTATTTATATTTAAATGACTGCATTTACTATGATGCCTTGGGGCTATTTTCCGCTTGAATGCAAGGCAGTGTGCTCCCTTTTTCTTTTTGGATGTCTAAATGACGGCTCCCGTGAGCCTCTTGCTGACGAGCACTGGCGATGCACCTGTGTGCCTACTGAGTGGTACAAAAACCTGTGAAGACGTTTGGCGGCATTTCAAGCGACCCCTTCAGTTACATACGCTCTCTGCTGATGACGGCCGAAAGCCAGAAACACGTGTCCAGAGATACGGCACTCGCTGCACCTACCTTAGGTGAAAGACTTTCTACAGCGATACGGCACTTGCTGCGCCTACTAAGGGTGAATAATTTTTTTTTAAATTCTTGCTATTTATATTTAAATGACTGCATTTACTATGATGCCTTGGGGCTATTTTCCGCTTGAATGCAAGGCAGTGTGCTCCCTTTTTCTTTCTGGATGTCTAAATGACGGCTCCCGTGAGCCTCTTGCTGACGAGCACTGGCGATGCACCTGTGTGCCTACTGAATGGTACAAAAACCTGTGAAGACGTTTGGCGGCATTTCAAGCGACCCCTTCAGTTACATACGCTCTCTGCTGATGACGGCTGAAAGCCAGAAACACGTGTCCAGAGATACGGCACTCGCTGCACCTACCTTAGGTGAAAGACTTTCTACAGCGATACGGCACTTGCTGCACCTACGAAGGGTGAATACGTTTTTGAAAAATTCTTGCTATTTATATTTAAATGACTGCATTTACTATGATGCCTTGGGGCTATTTTCCGCTTGAATGCAAGGCAGTGTGCTCCCTTTTTCTTTTTGGATGTCTAAATGACGGCTCCCGTGAGCCTCTTGCTGACGAGCACTGGCGATGCACCTGTGTGTCTACTGAGTGGTACAAAAACCTGTGAAGACGTTTGGCGGCATTTCAAGCGACCCCTTCAGTTACATACGCTCTCTGCTGATGACGGCCGAAAGCCAGAAACACGTGGCCAGAGATACGGCACTCGCTGCTCCTACCTTAGGTGAAAGACTTTCTACAGCGATACGGCACTTGCTGCACCTAGTAAGGGTGAATAATTTTTTGAAAAATTCTTGCTATTTATATTTAAATGACTGCATTTACTATGATGCCTTGGGGCTATTTTCCGCTTGAATGCAAGGCAGTGTGCTCCCTTTTTCTTTTTGGATGTCTAAATGACGGCTCCCGTGAGCCTCTTGCTGACGAGCACTGGCGATGCACCTGTGTGCCTACTGAGTGGTACAAAAACCTGTGAAGACGTTTGGCGGCATTTCAAGCGACCCCTTCAGTTACATACGCTCTCTGCTGATGACGGCTGAAAGCCAGAAACACGTGTCCAGAGATACGGCACTCGCTGCACCTACCTTAGGTGAAAGACTTTCTACAGCGATACGGCACTTGCTGCACCTACGAAGGGTGAATACGTTTTTGAAAAATTCTTGCTATTTATATTTAAATGACTGCATTTACTATGATGCCTTGGGGCTATTTTCCGCTTGAATGCAAGGCAGTGTGCTCCCTTTTTCTTTTTGGATGTCTAAATGACGGCTCCCGTGAGCCTCTTGCTGACGAGCACTGGCGATGCACCTGGGTGCCTACTGAGTGGTACAAAAACCTGTGAAGACGTTTGGCGGCATTTCAAGCGACCCCTTCAGTTACATACGCTCTCTGCTGATGACGGCCGAAAGCCAGAAACACGTGTCCAGAGATACGGCACTCGCTGCACCTACCTTAGGTGAAAGACTTTCTACAGCGATACGGCACTTGCTGCACCTACTAAGGGTGAATAATTTTTTTTTAAATTCTTGCTATTTATATTTAAATGACTGCATTTACTATGATGCCTTGGGGCTATTTTCCGCTTGAATGCAAGGCAGTGTGCTCCCTTTTTCTTTCTGGATGTCTAAATGACGGCTCCCGTGAGCCTCTTGCTGACGAGCACTGGCGATGCACCTGTGTGCCTACTGAGTGGTACAAAAACCTGTGAAGACGTTTGGCGGCATTTCAAGCGACCCCTTCAGTTACATACGCTCTCTGCTGATGACGGCTGAAAGCCAGAAACACGTGTCCAGAGATACGGCACTCGCTGCACCTACCTTAGGTGAAAGACTTTCTACAGCGATACGGCACTTGCTGCACCTACGAAGGGTGAATACGTTTTTGAAAAATTCTTGCTATTTATATTTAAATGACTGCATTTACTATGATGCCTTGGGGCTATTTTCCGCTTGAATGCAAGGCAGTGTGCTCCCTTTTTCTTTTTGGATGTCTAAATGACGGCTCCCGTGAGCCTCTTGCTGACGAGCACTGGCGATGCACCTGTGTGCCTACTGAGTGGTACAAAAACCTGTGAAGACGTTTGGCGGCATTTCAAGCGACCCCTTCAGTTACATACGCTCTCTGCTGATGACGGACGAAAGCCAGAAACACGTGTCCAGAGATACGGCACTCGCTGCACCTACCTTAGGTGAAAGACTTTCTACAGCGATACGGCACTTGCTGCACCTACTAAGGGTGAATAATTTTTTTAAAAATTCTTGCTATTTATATTTAAATGACTGCATTTACTATGATGCCTTGGGGCTATTTTCCGCTTGAATGCAAGGCAGTGTGCTCCCTTTTTCTTTTTGGATGTCTAAATGACGGCTCCCGTGAGCCTCTTGCTGACGAGCACTGGCGATGCACCTGTGTGCCTACTGAGTGGTACAAAAACCTGTGAAGACGTTTGGCGGCATTTCAAGCGACCCCTTCAGTTACATACGCTCTCTGCTGATGACGGCCGAAGCCAGAAACACGTGTCCAGAGATACGGCACTCGCTGCACCTACCTTAGGTGAAAGACTTTCTACAGCGATACGGCACTTGCTGCACCTACTAATGGTGAATAATTTTTTGAAAAATTCTTGCTATTTATATTTAAATGACTGCATTTACTATGATGCCTTGGGGCTATTTTCCGCTTGAATGCAAGGCAGTGTGCTCCCTTTTTCTTTTTGGATGTCTAAATGACGGCTCCCGTGAGCCTCTTGCTGACGAGCACTGGCGATGCACCTGTGTGCCTACTGAGTGGTACAAAAACCTGTGAAGACGTTTGGCGGCATTTCAAGCGACCCCTTCAGTTACATACGCTCTCTGCTAATGACGGCCGAAAGCCAGAAACACGTGGCCAGAGATACGGCACTCGCTGCTCCTACCTTAGGTGAAAGACTTTCTACAGCGATACGGCACTTGCTGCACCTAGTAAGGGTGAATAATTTTTTGAAAAATTCTTGCTATTTATATTTAAATGACTGCATTTACTATGATGCCTTGGGGCTATTTTCCGCTTGAATGCAAGGCAGTGTGCTCCCTTTTTCTTTTTGGATGTCTAAATGACGGCTCCCGTGAGCCTCTTGCTGACGAGCACTGGCGATGCACCTGTGTGCCTACTGAGTGGTACAAAAACCTGTGAAGACGTTTGGCGGCATTTCAAGCGACCCCTTCAGTTACATACGCTCTCTGCTGATGACGGCCGAAAGCCAGAAACACGTGTCCAGAGATACGGCACTCGCTGCACCTACCTTAGGTGAAAGACTTTCTACAGCGATACGGCACTTGCTGCGCCTACTAAGGGTGAATAATTTTTTTTTAAATTCTTGCTATTTATATTTAAATGACTGCATTTACTATGATGCCTTGGGGCTATTTTCCGCTTGAATGCAAGGCAGTGTGCTCCCTTTTTCTTTCTGGATGTCTAAATGACGGCTCCCGTGAGCCTCTTGCTGACGAGCACTGGCGATGCACCTGTGTGCCTACTGAGTGGTACAAAAACCTGTGAAGACGTTTGGCGGCATTTCAAGCGACCCCTTCAGTTACATACGCTCTCTGCTGATGACGGCTGAAAGCCAGAAACACGTGTCCAGAGATACGGCACTCGCTGCACCTACCTTAGGTGAAAGACTTTCTACAGCGATACGGCACTTGCTGCACCTACGAAGGGTGAATACGTTTTTGAAAAATTCTTGCTATTTATATTTAAATGACTGCATTTACTATGATGCCTTGGGGCTATTTTCCACTTGAATGCAAGGCAGTGTGCTCCCTTTTTCTTTTTGGATGTCTAAATGACGGCTCCCGTGAGCCTCTTGCTGACGAGCACTGGCGATGCACCTGTGTGCCTACTGAGTGGTACAAAAACCTGTGAAGACGTTTGGCGGCATTTCAAGCGACCCCTTCAGTTACATACGCTCTCTGCTGATGACGGCCGAAAGCCAGAAACACGTGGCCAGAGATACGGCACTCGCTGCTCCTACCTTAGGTGAAAGACTTTCTACAGCGATACGGCACTTGCTGCACCTAGTAAGGGTGAATAATTTTTTGAAAAATTCTTGCTATTTATATTTAAATGACTGCATTTACTATGATGCCTTGGGGCTATTTTCCGCTTGAATGCAAGGCAGTGTGCTCCCTTTTTCTTTTTGGATGTCTAAATGACGGCTCCCGTGAGCCTCTTGCTGACGAGCACTGGCGATGCACCTGTGTGCCTACTGAGTGGTACAAAAACCTGTGAAGACGTTTGGCGGCATTTCAAGCGACCCCTTCAGTTACATACGCTCTCTGCTGATGACGGCTGAAAGCCAGAAACACGTGTCCAGAGATACGGCACTCGCTGCACCTACCTTAGGTGAAAGACTTTCTACAGCGATACGGCACTTGCTGCACCTACGAAGGGTGAATACGTTTTTGAAAAATTCTTGCTATTTATATTTAAATGACTGCATTTACTATGATGCCTTGGGGCTATTTTCCGCTTGAATGCAAGGCAGTGTGCTCCCTTTTTCTTTTTGGATGTCTAAATGACGGCTCCCGTGAGCCTCTTGCTGACGAGCACTGGCGATGCACCTGGGTGCCTACTGAGTGGTACAAAAACCTGTGAAGACGTTTGGCGGCATTTCAAGCGACCCCTTCAGTTACATACGCTCTCTGCTGATGACGGACGAAAGCCAGAAACACGTGTCCAGAGATACGGCACTCGCTGCACCTACCTTAGGTGAAAGACTTTCTACAGCGATACGGCACTTGCTGCACCTACTAAGGGTGAATAATTTTTTGAAAAATTCTTGCTATTTATATTTAAATGACTGCATTTACTATGATGCCTTGGGGCTATTTTCCGCTTGAATGCAAGGCAGTGTGCTCCCTTTTTCTTTTTGGATGTCTAAATGACGGCTCCCGTGAGCCTCTTGCTGACGAGCACTGGTGATGCACCTGTGTGCCTACTGAGTGGTACAAAAACCTGTGAAGACGTTTGGCGGCATTTCAAGCGACCCCTTCAGTTACATACGCTCTCTGCTGATGACGGCCGAAGCCAGAAACACGTGTCCAGAGATACGGCACTCGCTGCACCTACCTTAGGTGAAAGACTTTCTACAGCGATACGGCACTTGCTGCACCTACTAATGGTGAATAATTTTTTGAAAAATTCTTGCTATTTATATTTAAATGACTGCATTTACTATGATGCCTTGGGGCTATTTTCCGCTTGAATGCAAGGCAGTGTGCTCCCTTTTTCTTTTTGGATGTCTAAATGACGGCTCCCGTGAGCCTCTTGCTGACGAGCACTGGCGATGCACCTGTGTGCCTACTGAGTGGTACAAAAACCTGTGAAGACGTTTGGCGGCATTTCAAGCGACCCCTTCAGTTACATACGCTCTCTGCTGATGACGGCCGAAAGCCAGAAACACGTGGCCAGAGATACGGCACTCGCTGCTCCTACCTTAGGTGAAAGACTTTCTACAGCGATACGGCACTTGCTGCACCTAGTAAGGGTGAATAATTTTTTGAAAAATTCTTGCTATTTATATTTAAATGACTGCATTTACTATGATGCCTTGGGGCTATTTTCCGCTTGAATGCAAGGCAGTGTGCTCCCTTTTTCTTTTTGGATGTCTAAATGACGGCTCCCGTGAGCCTCTTGCTGACGAGCACTGGCGATGCACCTGTGTGCCTACTGAGTGGTACAAAAACCTGTGAAGACGTTTGGCGGCATTTCAAGCGACCCCTTCAGTTACATACGCTCTCTGCTGATGACGGCCGAAAGCCAGAAACACGTGTCCAGAGATACGGCACTCGCTGCTCCTACCTTAGGTGAAAGACTTTCTACAGCGATACGGCACTTGCTGCACCTACTAAGGGTGAATAATTTTTTTTTTAATTCTTGCTATTTATATTTAAATGACTGCATTTACTATGATGCCTTGGGGCTATTTTCCGCTTGAATGCAAGGCAGTGTGCTCCCTTTTTCTTTCTGGATGTCTAAATGACGGCTCCCGTGAGCCTCTTGCTGACGAGCACTGGCGATGCACCTGTGTGCCTACTGAGTGGTACAAAAACCTGTGAAGACGTTTGGCGGCATTTCAAGCGACCCCTTCAGTTACATACGCTCTCTGCTGATGACGGCTGAAAGCCAGAAACACGTGTCCAGAGATACGGCACTCGCTGCACCTACCTTAGGTGAAAGACTTTCTACAGCGATACGGCACTTGCTGCACCTACGAAGGGTGAATACGTTTTTGAAAAATTCTTGCTATTTATATTTAAATGACTGCATTTACTATGATGCCTTGTGGCTATTTTCCGCTTGAATGCAAGGCAGTGTGCTCCCCTTTTCTTTTTGGATGTCTAAATGACGGCTCCCGTGAGCCTCTTGCTGACGAGCACTGGCGATGCACCTGTGTGCCTACTGAGTGGTACAAAAACCTGTGAAGACGTTTGGCGGCATTTCAAGCGACCCCTTCAGTTACATACGCTCTCTGCTGATGACGGACGAAAGCCAGAAACACGTGTCCAGAGATACGGCACTCGCTGCACCTACCTTAGGTGAAAGACTTTCTACAGCGATACGGCACTTGCTGCACCTACTAAGGGTGAATAATTTTTTGAAAAATTCTTGCTATTTATATTTAAATGACTGCATTTACTATGATGCCTTGGGGCTATTTTCCGCTTGAGTGCAAGGCAGTGTGCTCCCTTTTTCTTTTTGGATTTCTAAATGACGGCTCCCGTGAGCCTCTTGCTGACGAGCACTGGCGATGCACCTGTGTGCCTACTGAGTGGTACAAAAATCTGTGAAGACGTTTGGTGGCATTTCAAGCAACCCCTTCAGTTACATATGCTCTCTGCTGATGACGGCCGAAAGCCAGAAACACGTGTCCAGAGATACGGCACTCGCTGCACCTACCTTAGGTGAAAGACTTTCTACAGCGATACGGCACTTGCTGCACCTACTAAGGGTGAATAATTTTTTTTTTAATTCTTGCTATTTATATTTAAATGACTGCATTTACTATGATGCCTTGGGGCTTTTTCCGCTTGAATGCAAGGCAGTGTGCTCCCTTTTTCTTTTTGGATGTCTAAATGACGGCTCCCGTGAGCCTCTTGCTGACGAGCACTGGCGATGCACCTGTGTGCCTACTGAGTGGTACAAAAACCTGTGAAGACGTTTGGCGGCATTTCAAGCAACCCCTTCAGTTACATACGCTCTCTGCTGATGACGGCCGAAAGCAAGAAACACGTGTCCAGAGATACGGCACTCGCTGCACCTACCTTAGGTGAAAGACTTTCTACAGCGATACGGCACTTGCTGCACCTACTAAGGGTGAATAATTTTTTTAAAAATTCTTGCTATTTATATTTAAATGACTGCATTTACTATGATGCCTTGGGGCTATTTTCCGGTTGAATGCAAGGCAGTGTGCTCCCTTTTTCTTTTTGGATGTCTAAATGACGGCTCCCGTGAGCCTCATGCTGACGAGCACTGGCGATGTACCTGTGTGCCTACTGAGTGGTACAAAAACCTGTGAAGACGTTTGGCGGCATTTCAAGCGACCCCTTCAGTTACATACGCTCTCTGCTGATGACGGCCGAAAGCCAGAAACACGTGTCCAGAGATACGGCACTCGCTGCACCTACCTTAGGTGAAAGACTTTCTACAGCGATACGGCACTTGCTGCACCTACTAAGGGTGAATAATTTTTTGAAAAATTCTTGCTATTTATATTTAAATGACTGCATTTACTATGATGCCTTGGGGCTATTTTCCGCTTGAATGCAAGGCAGTGTGCTCCCTTTTTCTTTTTGGATGTCTAAATGACGGCTCCCGTGAGCCTCTTGCTGACGAACACTGGCGATGCACCTGTGTGCCTACTGAGTGGTACAAAAACCTGTGAAGAAGTTTGGCGGCATTTCAAGCAACCCCTTCAGTTACATACGCTCTCTGCTGATGACAGCCGAAAGCCAGAAACACGTGTCCAGAGATACGGCACTCGCTACACCTACCTTAGGTGAAAGACTTTCTACAGCGATACGGCACTTGCTGCACCTACTAAGGGTGAATAATTTTTTGAAAAATTCTTGCTATTTATATTTAAATGACTGCATTTACTATGATGCCTTGGGGCTATTTTCCGCTTGAATGCAAGGCAGTGTGCTCCCTTTTTCTTTTTGGATGTCTAAATGACGGCTCCCGTGAGCCTCTTGCTGACGAGCACTGGCGATGTACCTGTGTGCCTACCGAGTGTTACAAAAACCTGTGAAGACGTTTGGCGGCATTTCAAGCGACCCCTTCAGTTACATACGCTCTCTGCTGATGACAGCCGAAAGCCAGAAACACGTGTCCAGAGATACGGCACTCGCTGCACCTACCTTAGGTGAAAGACTTTCTACAGCGATACGCCACTTGCTGCACCTACTAAGGGTGAATCATTTTTTGAAAAATTCTTGCTATTTATATTTAAATGACTGCATTTACTATGATGCCTTGGGGCTTTTTCCGCTTGAATGCAAGGCAGTGTGCTCCCTTTTTCTTTTTGGATGTCTAAATGACGGCTCCCGTGAGCCTCTTGCTGACGAGCACTGGCGATGCACCTGTGTGCCTACTGAGTGGTACAAAAACCTGTGAAGACGTTTGGCGGCATTTCAAGCGACCCCTTCAGTTACATACGCTCTCTGCTGATGACGGCCGAAAGCCAGAAACACGTGTCCAGAGATACGGCACTCGCTGCACCTACCTTAGGTGAAAGAATTTCTACAGCGATACGGCACTTGCTGCACCTACTAAGGGTGAATAATTTTTTGAAAAATTCTTGCTATTTATATTTAAATGACTGCATTTACTATGATGCCTTGGGGCTATTTTCCGCTTGAATGCAAGGCAGTGTGCTCCCTTTTTCTTTTTGGATGTCTAAATGACGGCTCCCGTGAGCCTCTTGCTGACGAGCACTGGCGATGCACCTGTGTGCCTACTGAGTGGTACAAAAACCTGTGAAGACGTTTGGCGGCATTTCAAGCGACCCCTTCAGTTACATACGCTCTCTGCTGATGACGGCCGAAAGCCAGAAACACCTGTCCAGAGATACGGCACTCGCTGCACCTACCTTAGGTGAAAGACTTTCTACAGCGATACGGCACTTGCTGCACCTACTAAGGGTGAATAATTTTTTGAAAAATTCTTGCTATTTATATTTAAATGACTGCATTTACTATGATGCCTTTGGGCTATTTTCCGCTTGAATGCAAGGCAGTGCTCCCTTTTTCTTTTTGGATGTCTAAATGACGGCTCCCGTGAGTCTCTTGCTGACGAGCACTGGCGATGCACCTGTGTGCCTACTGAGTGGTACAAAAACCTGTGAAGACGTTTGGCGGCATTTCAAGCGACCCCTTCAGTTACATACGCTCTCTGCTGATGACGGCCGAAAGCCAGAAACACGTGTCCAGAGATACGGCACTCGCTGCACCTACCTTAGGTGAAAGACTTTCTACAGCGATACGGCACTTGCTGCACCTACGAAGGGTGAATAATTTTTTGAAAAATTCTTGCTATTTATATTTAAATGACTGCATTTACTATGATGCCTTGGGGCTATTTTCCGCTTGAATGCAAGGCAGTGTGCTCCCTTTTTCTTTTTGGATGTCTAAATGACGGCTCCCGTGAGCCTCTTGCTGACGAGCACTGGCGATGCACCTGTGTGCCTACTGAGTGGTACAAAAACCTGTGAAGACGTTTGGCTGCATTTCAAGCGACCCCTTCAGTTACATACGCTCTCTGCTGATGACGGCCGAAAGCCAGAAACACGTGTCCAGAGATACGGCACTCGCTGCACCTACCTTAGGTGAAAGACTTTGTACAGCGATACGGCACTTGCTGCACCTACTAAGGGTGAATAATTTTTAGAAAAATTCTTGCTATTTATATTTAAATGACTGCATTTACTATGATGCCTTGGGGCTATTTTCCGCTTGAGTGCAAGGCAGTGTGCTCCCTTTTTCTTTTTGGATTTCTAAATGACGGCTCCCGTGAGCCTCTTGCTGACGAGCACTGGCGATGCACCTGTGTGCCTACGGAGTGGTTCAAAAACCTGTGAAGATGTTTGGCGGCATTTCAAGTGACCCCTTCAGTTACATACGCTCTCTGCTGATGACGGCCGAAAGCCAGAAACACGTGTCCAGAGATCCGGCACTCGCTGCACCTACCTTAGGTGAAAGACTTTCTACAGCGATACGGCACTTGCTGCACCTACTAAGGGTGAATAATTTTTTGAAAAATTCTTGCTATTTATATTTAAATGACTGCATTTACTATGATGCCTTGGGGCTATTTTCCGTTTGAATGCAAGGCAGTGTGCTCCCTTTTTCTTTTTGGATGTCTAAATGACAGCTCCCGTGAGCCTCTTGCTGACGAGCACTGGTGATGCACCTGTGTGCCTACTGAGTGGTACAAAAACCTGTGAAGACGTTTGGCGGCATTTCAAGCAACCCCTTCAGTTACATACGCTCTCTGCTGATGACGGCCGAAAGCCAGAAACACGTGTCCAGAGATACGGCACTCGCTGCACCTACCTTAGGTGAAAGAATTTCTACAGCGATACGGCACTTGCTGCACCTACTAAGGGTGAATAATTTTTTGAAAAATTCTTGCTATTTATATTTAAATGACTGCATTTACTATGATGCCTTGGGGCTATTTTCCGCTTGAATGCAAGGCAGTGTGCTCCCTTTTTCTTTTTGGATGTCTAAATGACGGCTCCCGTGAGCCTCTTGCTGACGAGCACTGGCGACGCACCTGTGTGCCTACTGAGTGGTACAAAAACCTGTGAAGACGTTTGGCGGCATTTCAAGCGACCCCTTCAGTTACATACGCTCTCTGCTGATGACGGGCGAAAGCCAGAAACACCTGTCCAGAGATACGGCACTCGCTGCACCTACCTTAGGTGAAAGACTTTCTACAGCGATACGGCACTTGCTGCACCTACTAAGGGTGAATAATTTTTTGAAAAATTCTTGCTATTTATATTTAAATGACTGCATTTACTATGATGCCTTGGGGCTATTTTCCGCTTGAATGCAAGGCAGTGCTCCCTTTTTCTTTTTGGATGTCTAAATGACGGCTCCCGTGAGTCTCTTGCTGACGAGCACTGGCGATGTACCTGTGTGCCTACTGAGTGGTACAAAAACCTGTGAAGACGTTTGGCGGCATTTCAAGCGACCCCTTCAGTTACATACGCTCTCTGCTGATGACGGCCGAAAGCCAGAAACACGTGTCCAGAGATACGGCACTCGCTGCACCTACCTTAGGTGAAAGACTTTCTACAGCGATACGGCACTTGCTGCACCTACTAAGGGTGAATAATTTTTTGAAAAATTCTTGCTATTTATATTTAAATGACTGCATTTACTATGATGCTTTGGGGCTATTTTCCGCTTGAATGCAAGGCAGTGTGCTCCCTTTTTCTTTTTGGATGTCTAAATGACGGCTCCCGTGAGCCTCTTGCTGACGAGCACTGGCGATGCACCTGTGTGCCTACTGAGTGGTACAAAAACGTGTGAAGACGTTTGGCGGCATTTCAAGCGACCCCTTCAGTTACATACACTCTCTGCTGATGACGGCCGAAAGCCAGAAACACGTGTCCAGAGATACGGCACTCGCTGCACCTACCTTAGGTGAAAGACTTTCTACAGCGATACGGCACTTGCTGCACCTACTAAGGGTGAATAATTTTTTGAAAAATTCTTGCTATTTATATTTAAATGACTGCATTTACTATGATGCCTTGGGGCTATTTTCCGCTTGAATGCAAGGCAGTGTGCTCCCTTTTTCTTTTTGGATTTCTAAATGACGGCTCCCGTGAGCCTCTTGCTGACGAGCACTGGCGATGCACCTGTGTGCCTACTGAGTGGTACAAAAACCTGTGAAGACGTTTGGTGGCATTTCAAGCAACCCCTTCAGTTACATACGCTCTCTGCTGATGACGGCCGAAAGCCAGAAACACGTGTCCAGAGATACGGCACTCGCTGCACCTACCTTAGGTGAAAGACTTTCTACAGCGATACGGCACTTGCTGCACCTACTAAGGGTGAATAATTTTTTGAAAAATTCTTGCTATTTATATTTAAATGACTGCATTTACTATGATGCCTTGGGGCTATTTTCCGCTTGAATGCAAGGCAGTGTGCTCCCTTTTTCTTTTTGGATGTCTAAATGACGGCTCCCATGAGCCTCTTGCTGACGAGCACTGGCGATGCACCTGTGTGCCTACTGAGTGGTACAAAAACCTATGAAGACGTTTGGCGGCATTTCAAGCGACCCCTTCAGTTACATACGCTCTCTGCTGATGACGGCCGAAGCCAGAAACACGTGTCCAGAGATACGGCACTCGCTGCACCTACCTTAGGTGAAAGACTTTCTACAGCGATACGGCACTTGCTGCACCTACTAATGGTGAATAATTTTTTGAAAAATTCTTGCTATTTATATTTAAATGACTGCATTTACTATGATGCCTTGGGGCTATTTTCCGCTTGAATGCAAGGCAGTGTGCTCCCTTTTTCTTTTTGGATGTCTAAATGACGGCTCCCGTGAGCCTCTTGCTGACGAGCACTGGCGATGCACCTGTGTGCCTACTGAGTGGTACAAAAACCTGTGAAGACGTTTGGCGGCATTTCAAGCGACCCCTTCAGTTACATACGCTCTCTGCTGATGACGGCCGAAAGCCAGAAACACGTGGCCAGAGATACGGCACTCGCTGCTCCTACCTTAGGTGAAAGACTTTCTACAGCGATACGGCACTTGCTGCACCTAGTAAGGGTGAATAATTTTTTGAAAAATTCTTGCTATTTATATTTAAATGACTGCATTTACTATGATGCCTTGGGGCTATTTTCCGCTTGAATGCAAGGCAGTGTGCTCCCTTTTTCTTTTTGGATGTCTAAATGACGGCTCCCGTGAGCCTCTTGCTGACGAGCACTGGCGATGCACCTGTGTGCCTACTGAGTGGTACAAAAACCTGTGAAGACGTTTGGCGGCATTTCAAGCGACCCCTTCAGTTACATACGCTCTCTGCTGATGACGGCCGAAAGCCAGAAACACGTGTCCAGAGATACGGCACTCGCTGCACCTACCTTAGGTGAAAGACTTTCTACAGCGATACGGCACTTGCTGCACCTACTAAGGGTGAATAATTTTTTGAAAAATTCTTGCTATTTATATTTAAATGACTGCATTTACTATGATGCCTTGGGGCTATTTTCCGCTTGAATGCAAGGCAGTGTGCTCCCTTTTTCTTTCTGGATGTCTAAATGACGGCTCCCGTGAGCCTCTTGCTGACGAGCACTGGCGATGCACCTGTGTGCCTACTGAGTGGTACAAAAACCTGTGAAGACGTTTGGCGGCATTTCAAGCGACCCCTTCAGTTACATACGCTCTCTGCTGATGACGGCTGAAAGCCAGAAACACGTGTCCAGAGATACGGCACTCGCTGCACCTACCTTAGGTGAAAGACTTTCTACAGCGATACGGCACTTGCTGCACCTACGAAGGGTGAATACGTTTTTGAAAAATTCTTGCTATTTATATTTAAATGACTGCATTTACTATGATGCCTTGGGGCTATTTTCCGCTTGAATGCAAGGCAGTGTGCTCCCTTTTTCTTTTTGGATGTCTAAATGACGGCTCCCGTGAGCCTCTTGCTGACGAGCACTGGCGATGCACCTGTGTGCCTACTGAGTGGTACAAAAACCTGTGAAGACGTTTGGCGGCATTTCAAGCGACCCCTTCAGTTACATACGCTCTCTGCTGATGACGGACGAAAGCCAGAAACACGTGTCCAGAGATACGGCACTCGCTGCACCTACCTTAGGTGAAAGACTTTCTACAGCGATACGGCACTTGCTGCACCTACTAAGGGTGAATAATTTTTTGAAAAATTCTTGCTATTTATATTTAAATGACTGCATTTACTATGATGCCTTGGGGCTATTTTCCGCTTGAATGCAAGGCAGTGTGCTCCCTTTTTCTTTTTGGATGTCTAAATGACGGCTCCCGTGAGCCTCTTGCTGACGAGCACTGGCGATGCACCTGTGTGCCTACTGAGTGGTACAAAAACCTGTGAAGACGTTTGGCGGCATTTCAAGCGACCCCTTCAGTTACATACGCTCTCTGCTGATGACGGCCGCAGCCAGAAACACGTGTCCAGAGATACGGCACTCGCTGCACCTACCTTAGGTGAAAGACTTTCTACAGCGATACGGCACTTGCTGCACCTACTAATGGTGAATAATTTTTTGAAAAATTCTTGCTATTTATATTTAAATGACTGCATTTACTATGATGCCTTGGGGCTATTTTCCGCTTGAATGCAAGGCAGTGTGCTCCCTTTTTCTTTTTGGATGTCTAAATGACGGCTCCCGTGAGCCTCTTGCTGACGAGCACTGGCGATGCACCTGTGTGCCTACTGAGTGGTACAAAAACCTGTGAAGACGTTTGGCGGCATTTCAAGCGACCCCTTCAGTTACATACGCTCTCTGCTGATGACGGCCGAAAGCCAGAAACACGTGGCCAGAGATACGGCACTCGCTGCTCCTACCTTAGGTGAAAGACTTTCTACAGCGATACGGCACTTGCTGCACCTAGTAAGGGTGAATAATTTTTTGAAAAATTCTTGCTATTTATATTTAAATGACTGCATTTACTATGATGCCTTGGGGCTATTTTCCGCTTGAATGCAAGGCAGTGTGCTCCCTTTTTCTTTTTGGATGTCTAAATGACGGCTCCCGTGAGCCTCTTGCTGACGAGCACTGGCGATGCACCTGTGTGCCTACTGAGTGGTACAAAAACCTGTGAAGACGTTTGGCGGCATTTCAAGCGACCCCTTCAGTTACATACGCTCTCTGCTGATGACGGCCGAAAGCCAGAAACACGTGTCCAGAGATACGGCACTCGCTGCACCTACCTTAGGTGAAAGACTTTCTACAGCGATACGGCACTTGCTGCGCCTACTAAGGGTGAATAATTTTTTTTAAAATTCTTGCTATTTATATTTAAATGACTGCATTTACTATGATGCCTTGGGGCTATTTTCCGCTTGAATGCAAGGCAGTGTGCTCCCTTTTTCTTTCTGGATGTCTAAATGACGGCTCCCGTGAGCCTCTTGCTGACGAGCACTGGCGATGCACCTGTGTGCCTACTGAGTGGTACAAAAACCTGTGAAGACGTTTGGCGGCATTTCAAGCGACCCCTTCAGTTACATACGCTCTCTGCTGATGACGGCTGAAAGCCAGAAACACGTGTCCAGAGATACGGCACTCGCTGCACCTACCTTAGGTGAAAGACTTTCTACAGCGATACGGCACTTGCTGCACCTACGAAGGGTGAATACGTTTTTGAAAAATTCTTGCTATTTATATTTAAATGACTGCATTTACTATGATGCCTTGGGGCTATTTTCCGCTTGAATGCAAGGCAGTGTGCTCCCTTTTTCTTTTTGGATGTCTAAATGACGGCTCCCGTGAGCCTCTTGCTGACGAGCACTGGCGATGCACCTGTGTGTCTACTGAGTGGTACAAAAACCTGTGAAGACGTTTGGCGGCATTTCAAGCGACCCCTTCAGTTACATATGCTCTCTGCTGATGACGGCCGAAAGCCAGAAACACGTGGCCAGAGATACGGCACTCGCTGCTCCTACCTTAGGTGAAAGACTTTCTACAGCGATACGGCACTTGCTGCACCTAGTAAGGGTGAATAATTTTTTGAAAAATTCTTGCTATTTATATTTAAATGACTGCATTTACTATGATGCCTTGGGGCTATTTTCCGCTTGAATGCAAGGCAGTGTGCTCCCTTTTTCTTTTTGGATGTCTAAATGACGGCTCCCGTGAGCCTCTTGCTGACGAGCACTGGCGATGCACCTGTGTGCCTACTGAGTGGTACAAAAACCTGTGAAGACGTTTAGCGGCATTTCAAGCGACCCCTTCAGTTACATACGCTCTCTGCTGATGACGGCCGAAGCCAGAAACACGTGGCCAGAGATCCGGCACTCGCTGCACCTACTTTAGGTGAAAGACTTTCTACAGCGATACGGCACTTGCTGCACCTACTAAGGGTGAATAATTTTTTGAAAAATTCTTGCTATTTATATTTAAATGACTGCATTTACTATGATGCCTTGGGGCTATTTTCCGTTTGAATGCAAGGCAGTGTGCTCCCTTTTTCTTTTTGGATGTCTAAATGACAGCTCCCGTGAGCCTCTTGCTGACGAGCACTGGTGATGCACCTGTGTGCCTACTGAGTGGTACAAAAACCTGTGAAGACGTTTGGCGGCATTTCAAGCAACCCCTTCAGTTACATACGCTCTCTGCTGATGACGGCCGAAAGCCAGAAACACGTGTCCAGAGATACGGCACTCGCTGCACCTACCTTAGGTGAAAGAATTTCTACAGCGATACGGCACTTGCTGCACCTACTAAGGGTGAATAATTTTTTGAAAAATTCTTGCTATTTATATTTAAATGACTGCATTTACTATGATGCCTTGGGGCTATTTTCCGCTTGAATGCAAGGCAGTGTGCTCCCTTTTTCTTTTTGGATGTCTAAATGACGGCTCCCGTGAGCCTCTTGCTGACGAGCACTGGCGATGCACCTGTGTGCCTACTGAGTGGTCCAAAAACCTGTGAAGACGTTTGGCGGCATTTCAAGCGACCCCTTCAGTTACATACGCTCTCTGCTGATGACGGCCGAAAGCCAGAAACACCTGTCCAGAGATACGGCACTCGCTGCACCTACCTTAGGTGAAAGACTTTCTACAGCGATACGGCACTTGCTGCACCTACTAAGGGTGAATAATTTTTTGAAAAATTCTTGCTATTTATATTTAAATGACTGCATTTACTATGATGCCTTTGGGCTATTTTCCGCTTGAATGCAAGGCAGTGCTCCCTTTTTCTTTTTGGATGTCTAAATGACGGCTCCCGTGAGTCTCTTGCTGACGAGCACTGGCGATGCACCTGTGTGCCTACTGAGTGGTACAAAAACCTGTGAAGACGTTTGGCGGCATTTCAAGCGACCCCTTCAGTTACATACGCTCTCTGCTGATGACGGCCGAAAGCCAGAAACACGTGTCCAGAGATACGGCACTCGCTGCACCTACCTTAGGTGAAAGACTTTCTACAGCGATACGGCACTTGCTGCACCTACGAAGGGTGAATAATTTTTTGAAAAATTCTTGCTATTTATATTTAAATGACTGCATTTACTATGATGCCTTGGGGCTATTTTCCGCTTGAATGCAAGGCAGTGTGCTCCCTTTTTCTTTTTGGATGTCTAAATGACGGCTCCCGTGAGCCTCTTGCTGACGAGCACTGGCGATGCACCTGTGTGCCTACTGAGTGGTACAAAAACCTGTGAAGACGTTTGGCGGCATTTCAAGCGACCCCTTCAGTTACATACGCTCTCTGCTGATGACGGCCGAAAGCCAGAAACACGTGTCCAGAGATACGGCACTCGCTGCACCTACCTTAGGTGAAAGACTTTCTACAGCGATACGGCACTTGCTGCACCTACTAAGGGTGAATAATTTTTAGAAAAATTCTTGCTATTTATATTTAAATGACTGCATTTACTATGATGCCTTGGGGCTATTTTCCGCTTGAGTGCAAGGCAGTGTGCTCCCTTTTTCTTTTTGGATTTCTAAATGACGGCTCCCGTGAGCCTCTTGCTGACGAGCACTGGCGATGCACCTGTGTGCCTACTGAGTGGTACAAAAACCTGTGAAGACGTTTGGTGGCATTTCAAGCAACCCCTTCAGTTACATACGCTCTCTGCTGATGACAGCCGAAAGCCAGAAACACGTGTCCAGAGATACGGCACTCGCTGCACCTACCTTAGGTGAAAGACTTTCTACAGCGATACGGCACTTGCTGCACCTACTAAGGGTGAATAATTTTTTTAAAAATTCTTGCTATTTATATTTAAATGACTGCATTTACTATGATGCCTTGGGGCTTTTTCCGCTTGAATGCAAGGCAGTGTGCTCCCTTTTTCTTTTTGGATGTCTAAATGACGGCTCCCGTGAGCCTCTTGCTGACGAGCACTGGCGATGCACCTGTGTGCCTACGGAGTGGTTCAAAAACCTGTGAAGACGTTTGGCGGCATTTCAAGCGACCCCTTCAGTTACATACACTCTCTGCTGATGACGGCCGAAAGCCAGAAACACGTGTCCAGAGATACGGCACTCGCTGCACCTACCTTAGGTGAAAGACTTTCTACAGCGATACGGCACTTGCTGCACCTACTAAGGGTGAATCATTTTTTGAAAAATTCTTGCTATTTATATTTAAATGACTGCATTTACTATGATGCCTTGGGGCTATTTTCCGCTTGAATGCAAGGCAGTGTGCTCCCTTTTTCTTTTTGGATTTCTAAATGACGGCTCCCGTGAGCCTCTTGCTGACGAGCACTGGCGATGCACCTGTGTGCCTACTGAGTGGTACAAAAACCTGTGAAGACGTTTGGTGGCATTTCAAGCAACCCCTTCAGTTACATACGCTCTCTGCTGATGACGGCCGAAAGCCAGAAACACGTGTCCAGAGATACGGCACTCGCTGCACCTACCTTAGGTGAAAGACTTTCTACAGCGATACGGCACTTGCTGCACCTACTAAGGGTGAATAATTTTTTGAAAAATTCTTGCTATTTATATTTAAATGACTGCATTTACTATGATGCCTTGGGGCTTTTTCCGCTTGAATGTAAGGCAGTGTGCTCCCTTTTTCTTTTTGGATGTCTAAATGACGGCTCCCGTGAGCCTCTTGCTGACGAGCACTGGCGATGCACCTGTGTGCCTACGGAGTGGTTCAAAAACCTGTGAAGATGTTTGGCGGCATTTCAAGCGACCCCTTCAGTTACATACGCTCTCTGCTGATGACGGCCGAAAGCCAGAAACACATGTCCAGAGATACGGCACTCGCTGCACCTACCTTAGGTGAAAGACTTTCTACAGCGATACGGCACTTGCTGCACCTACTAAGGGTGAATAATTTTTTGAAAAATTCTTGCTATTTATATTTAAATGACTGCATTTACTATGATGCCTTGGGGCTATTTTCCGCTTGAATGCAAGGCAGTGTGCTCCCTTTTTCTTTTTGGATGTCTAAATGACGGCTCCCGTGAGCCTCTTGCTGACGAGCACTGGCGATGCACCTGTGTGCCTACTGAGTGGTACAAAAACCTGTGAAGACGTTTGGCGGCATTTCAAGCGACCCCTTCAGTTACATACGCTCTCTGCTGATGACGGCCGAAAGCCAGAAACACGTGGCCAGAGATACGGCACTCGCTGCTCCTACCTTAGGTGAAAGACTTTCTACAGCGATACGGCACTTGCTGCACCTAGTAAGGGTGAATAATTTTTTGAAAAATTCTTGCTATTTATATTTAAATGACTGCATTTACTATGATGCCTTGGGGCTATTTTCCGCTTGAATGCAAGGCAGTGTGCTCCCTTTTTCTTTTTGGATGTCTAAATGACGGCTCCCGTGAGCCTCTTGCTGATGAGCACTGGCGATGCACCTGTGTGCCTACTGAGTGGTACAAAAACCTGTGAAGACGTTTGGCGGCATTTCAAGCGACCCCTTCAGTTACATACGCTCTCTGCTGATGACGGCCGAAAGCCAGAAACACGTGTCCAGAGATACGGCACTCGCTGCACCTACCTTAGGTGAAAGACTTTCTACAGCGATACGGCACTTGCTGCACCTACTAAGGGTGAATAATTTTTTTTTAAATTCTTGCTATTTATATTTAAATGACTGCATTTACTATGATGCCTTGGGGCTATTTTCCGCTTGAATGCAAGGCAGTGTGCTCCCTTTTTCTTTCTGGATGTCTAAATGATGGCTCCCGTGAGCCTCTTGCTGACGAGCACTGGCGATGCACCTGTGTGCCTACTGAGTGGTACAAAAACCTGTGAAGACGTTTGGCGGCATTTCAAGCGACCCCTTCAGTTACATACGCTCTCTGCTGATGACGGCTGAAAGCCAGAAACACGTGTCCAGAGATACGGCACTCGCTGCACCTACCTTAGGTGAAAGACTTTCTACAGCGATACGGCACTTGCTGCACCTACGAAGGGTGAATACGTTTTTGAAAAATTCTTGCTATTTATATTTAAATGACTGCATTTACTATGATGCCTTGGGGCTATTTTCCGCTTGAATGCAAGGCAGTGTGCTCCCTTTTTCTTTTTGGATGTCTAAATGACGGCTCCCGTGAGCCTCTTGCTGACGAGCACTGGCGATGCACCTGTGTGCCTACTGAGTGGTACAAAAACCTGTGAAGACGTTTGGCGGCATTTCAAGCGACCCCTTCAGTTACATACGCTCTCTGCTGATGACGGACGAAAGCCAGAAACACGTGTCCAGAGATACGGCACTCGCTGCACCTACCTTAGGTGAAAGACTTTCTACAGCGATACGGCACTTGCTGCACCTACTAAGGGTGAATAATTTTTTGAAAAATTCTTGCTATTTATATTTAAATGACTGCATTTACTATGATGCCTTGGGGCTATTTTCCGCTTGAATGCAAGGCAGTGTGCTCCCTTTTTCTTTTTGGATGTCTAAATGACGGCTCCCGTGAGCCTCTTGCTGACGAGCACTGGCGATGCACCTGTGTGCCTACTGAGTGGTACAAAAACCTGTGAAGACGTTTGGCGGCATTTCAAGCGACCCCTTCAGTTACATACGCTCTCTGCTGATGACGGCCGAAGCCAGAAACACGTGTCCAGAGATACGGCACTCGCTGCACCTACCTTAGGTGAAAGACTTTCTACAGCGATACGGCACTTGCTGCACCTACTAATGGTGAATAATTTTTTGAAAAATTCTTGCTATTTATATTTAAATGGCTGCATTTACTATGATGCCTTGGGGCTATTTTCCGCTTGAATGCAAGGCAGTGTGCTCCCTTTTTCTTTTTGGATGTCTAAATGACGGCTCCCGTGAGCCTCTTGCTGACGAGCACTGGCGATGCACCTGTGTGCCTACTGAGTGGTACAAAAACCTGTGAAGACGTTTGGCGGCATTTCAAGCGACCCCTTCAGTTACATACGCTCTCTGCTGATGACGGCCGAAAGCCAGAAACACGTGGCCAGAGATACGGCACTCGCTGCTCCTACCTTAGGTGAAAGACTTTCTACAGCGATACGGCACTTGCTGCACCTAGTAAGGGTGAATAATTTTTTGAAAAATTCTTGCTATTTATATTTAAATGACTGCATTTACTATGATGCCTTGGGGCTATTTTCCGCTTGAATGCAAGGCAGTGTGCTCCCTTTTTCTTTTTGGATGTCTAAATGACGGCTCCCGTGAGCCTCTTGCTGACGAGCACTGGCGATGCACCTGTGTGCCTACTGAGTGGTACAAAAACCTGTGAAGACGTTTGGCGGCATTTCAAGCGACCCCTTCAGTTACATACGCTCTCTGCTGATGACGGCCGAAAGCCAGAAACACGTGTCCAGAGATACGGCACTCGCTGCACCTACCTTAGGTGAAAGACTTTCTACAGCGATACGGCACTTGCTGCGCCTACTAAGGGTGAATAATTTTTTTTTAAATTCTTGCTATTTATATTTAAATGACTGCATTTACTATGATGCCTTGGGGCTATTTTCCGCTTGAATGCAAGGCAGTGTGCTCCCTTTTTCTTTCTGGATGTCTAAATGACGGCTCCCGTGAGCCTCTTGCTGACGAGCACTGGCGATGCACCTGTGTGCCTACTGAGTGGTACAAAAACCTGTGAAGACATTTGGCGGCATTTCAAGCGACCCCTTCAGTTACATACGCTCTCTGCTGATGACGGCTGAAAGCCAGAAACACGTGTCCAGAGATACGGCACTCGCTGCACCTACCTTAGGTGAAAGACTTTCTACAGCGATACGGCACTTGCTGCACCTACGAAGGGTGAATACGTTTTTGAAAAATTCTTGCTATTTATATTTAAATGACTGCATTTACTATGATGCCTTGGGGCTATTTTCCGCTTGAATGCAAGGCAGTGTGCTCCCTTTTTCTTTTTGGATGTCTAAATGACGGCTCCCGTGAGCCTCTTGCTGACGAGCACTGGCGATGCACCTGTGTGCCTACTGAGTGGTACAAAAACCTGTGAAGACGTTTGGCGGCATTTCAAGCGACCCCTTCAGTTACATACGCTCTCTGCTGATGACGGCCGAAAGCCAGAAACACGTGGCCAGAGATACGGCACTCGCTGCTCCTACCTTAGGTGAAAGACTTTCTACAGCGATACGGCACTTGCTGCACCTAGTAAGGGTGAATAATTTTTTGAAAAATTCTTGCTATTTATATTTAAATGACTGCATTTACTATGATGCCTTGGGGCTATTTTCCGCTTGAATGCAAGGCAGTGTGCTCCCTTTTTCTTTTTGGATGTCTAAATGACGGCTCCCGTGAGCCTCTTGCTGACGAGCACTGGCGATGCACCTGTGTGCCTACTGAGTGGTACAAAAACCTGTGAAGACGTTTGGCGGCATTTCAAGCGACCCCTTCAGTTACATACGCTCTCTGCTGATGACGGCTGAAAGCCAGAAACACGTGTCCAGAGATACGGCACTCGCTGCACCTACCTTAGGTGAAAGACTTTCTACAGCGATACGGCACTTGCTGCACCTACGAAGGGTGAATACGTTTTTGAAAAATTCTTGCTATTTATATTTAAATGACTGCATTTACTATGATGCCTTGGGGCTATTTTCCGCTTGAATGCAAGGCAGTGTGCTCCCTTTTTCTTTTTGGATGTCTAAATGACGGCTCCCGTGAGCCTCTTGCTGACGAGCACTGGCGATGCACCTGGGTGCCTACTGAGTGGTACAAAAACCTGTGAAGACGTTTGGCAGCATTTCAAGCGACCCCTTCAGTTACATACGCTCTCTGCTGATGACGGACGAAAGCCAGAAACACGTGTCCAGAGATACGGCACTCGCTGCACCTACCTTAGGTGAAAGACTTTCTACAGCGATACGGCACTTGCTGCACCTACTAAGGGTGAATAATTTTTTGAAAAATTCTTGATATTTATATTTAAATGACTGCATTTACTATGATGCCTTGGGGCTATTTTCCGCTTGAATGCAAGGCAGTGTGCTCCCTTTTTCTTTTTGGATGTCTAAATGACGGCTCCCGTGAGCCTCTTGCTGACGAGCACTGGCGATGCACCTGTGTGCCTACTGAGTGGTACAAAAACCTGTGAAGACGTTTGGCGGCATTTCAAGCGACCCCTTCAGTTACATACGCTCTCTGCTGATGACGGCCGAAGCCAGAAACACGTGTCCAGAGATACGGCACTCGCTGCACCTACCTTAGGTGAAAGACTTTCTACAGCGATACGGCACTTGCTGCACCTACTAATGGTGAATAATTTTTTGAAAAATTCTTGCTATTTATATTTAAATGACTGCATTTACTATGATGCCTTGGGGCTATTTTCCGCTTGAATGCAAGGCAGTGTGCTCCCTTTTTCTTTTTGGATGTCTAAATGACGGCTCCCGTGAGCCTCTTGCTGACGAGCACTGGCGATGCACCTGTGTGCCTACTGAGTGGTACAAAAACCTGTGAAGACGTTTGGCGGCATTTCAAGCGACCCCTTCAGTTACATACGCTCTCTGCTGATGACGGCCGAAAGCCAGAAACACGTGGCCAGAGATACGGCACTCGCTGCTCCTACCTTAGGTGAAAGACTTTCTACAGCAATACGGCACTTGCTGCACCTAGTAAGGGTGAATAATTTTTTGAAAAATTCTTGCTATTTATATTTAAATGACTGCATTTACTATGATGCCTTGGGGCTATTTTCCGCTTGAATGCAAGGCAGTGTGCTCCCTTTTTCTTTTTGGATGTCTAAATGACGGCTCCCGTGAGCCTCTTGCTGACGAGCACTGGCGATGCACCTGTGTGCCTACTGAGTGGTACAAAAACCTGTGAAGACGTTTGGCGGCATTTCAAGCGACCCCTTCAGTTACATACGCTCTCTGCTGATGACGGCCGAAAGCCAGAAACACGTGTCCAGAGATACGGCACTCGCTGCACCTACCTTAGGTGAAAGACTTTCTACAGCGATACGGCACTTGCTGCACCTACTAAGGGTGAATAATTTTTTTTTAAATTCTTGCTATTTATATTTAAATGACTGCATTTACTATGATGCCTTGGGGCTATTTTCCGCTTGAATGCAAGGCAGTGTGCTCCCTTTTTCTTTCTGGATGTCTAAATGACGGCTCCCGTGAGCCTCTTGCTGACGAGCACTGGCGATGCACCTGTGTGCCTACTGAGTGGTACAAAAACCTGTGAAGACGTTTGGCGGCATTTCAAGCGACCCCTTCAGTTACATACGCTCTCTGCTGATGACGGCTGAAAGCCAGAAACACGTGTCCAGAGATACGGCACTCACTGCACCTACCTTAGGTGAAAGACTTTCTACAGCGATACGGCACTTGCTGCACCTACGAAGGGTGAATACGTTTTTGAAAAATTCTTGCTATTTATATTTAAATGACTGCATTTACTATGATGCCTTGTGGCTATTTTCCGCTTGAATGCAAGGCAGTGTGCTCCCCTTTTCTTTTTGGATGTCTAAATGACGGCTCCCGTGAGCCTCTTGCTGACGAGCACTGGCGATGCACCTGTGTGCCTACTGAGTGGTACAAAAACCTGTGAAGACGTTTGGCGGCATTTCAAGCGACCCCTTCAGTTACATACGCTCTCTGCTGATGACGGACGAAAGCCAGAAACACGTGTCCAGAGATACGGCACTCGCTGCACCTACCTTAGGTGAAAGACTTTCTACAGCGATACGGCACTTGCTGCACCTACTAAGGGTGAATAATTTTTTGAAAAATTCTTGCTATTTATATTTAAATGACTGCATTTACTATGATGCCTTGGGGCTATTTTCCGCTTGAGTGCAAGGCAGTGTGCTCCCTTTTTCTTTTTGGATTTCTAAATGACGGCTCCCGTGAGCCTCTTGCTGACGAGCACTGGCGATGCACCTGTGTGCCTACTGAGTGGTACAAAAATCTGTGAAGACGTTTGGTGGCATTTCAAGCAACCCCTTCAGTTACATACGCTCTCTGCTGATGACGGCCGAAAGCCAGAAACACGTGTCCAGAGATACGGCACTCGCTGCACCTACCTTAGGTGAAAGACTTTCTACAGCGATACGGCACTTGCTGCACCTACTAAGGGTGAATAATTTTTTTTTAAATTCTTGCTATTTATATTTAAATGACTGCATTTACTATGATGCATTGGGGCTTTTTCCGCTTGAATGCAAGGCAGTGTGCTCCCTTTTTCTTTTTGGATGTCTAAATGACGGCTCCCGTGAGCCTCTTGCTGACGAGCACTGGCGATGCACCTGTGTGCCTACTGAGTGGTACAAAAACCTGTGAAGACGTTTGGCGGCATTTCAAGCAACCCCTTCAGTTACATACGCTCTCTGCTGATGACGGCCGAAAGCAAGAAACACGTGTCCAGAGATACGGCACTCGCTGCACCTACCTTAGGTGAAAGAATTTCTACAGCGATACGGCACTTGCTGCACCTACTAAGGGTGAATAATTTTTTGAAAAATTCTTGCTATTTATATTTAAATGACTGCATTTACTATGATGCCTTGGGGCTATTTTCCGCTTGAATGCAAGGCAGTGTGCTCCCTTTTTCTTTTTGGATGTCTAAATGACGGCTCCCGTGAGCCTCTTGCTGACGAGCACTGGCGATGCACCTGTGTGCCTACTGAGTGGTACAAAAACCTGTGAAGACGTTTGGCGGCATTTCAAGCGACCCCTTCAGTTACATACGCTCTCTGCTGATGACGGCCGAAAGCCAGAAACACGTGTCCAGAGATACGGCACTCGCTGCACCTACCTTAGGTGAAAGACTTTCTACAGCGATACGGCACTTGCTGCACCTACTAAGGGTGAATAATTTTTTTAAAAATTCTTGCTATTTATATTTAAATGACTGCATTTACTATGATGCCTTGGGGCTATTTTCCGCTTGAATGCAATGCAGTGTGCTCCCTTTTTCTTTTTGGATGTCTAAATGACGGCTCCCGTGAGCCTCTTGCTGACGAGCACTGGCGATGCACCTGTGTGCCTACTGAGTGGTACAAAAACCTGTGAAGACGTTTGGCGGCATTTCAAGCGACCCCTTCAGTTATATACGCTCTCTGCTGATGACGGCCGAAAGCCAGAAACACGTGTCCAGAGATACGGCACTCGCTGCACCTACCTTAGGTGAAAGACTTTCTACAGCGATACGGCACTTGCTGCACCTACTAAGGGTGAATAATTTTTTGAAAAATTCTTGCTATTTATATTTAAATGACTGCATTTACTATAATGCCTTGGGGCTATTTTCCGCTTGAATGCAAGGCAGTGTGCTCCCTTTTTCTTTTTGGATTTCTAAATGACGGCTCCCGTGAGCCTCTTGCTGACGAGCACTGGCGATGCACCTGTGTGCCTACTGAGTGGTACAAAAACCTGTGAAGACGTTTGGTGGCATTTCAAGCAACCCCTTCAGTTACATACGCTCTCTGCTGATGACGGCCGAAAGCCAGAAACACGTGTCCAGAGATACGGCACTCGCTGCACCTACCTTAGGTGAAAGACTTTCTACAGCGATACGGCACTTGCTGCACCTACTAAGGGTGAATAATTTTTTGAAAAATTCTTGCTATTTATATTTAAATGACTGCATTTACTATGATGCCTTGGGGCTTTTTCCGCTTGAATGTAAGGCAGTGTGCTCCCTTTTTCTTTTTGGATGTCTAAATGACGGCTCCCGTGAGCCTCTTGCTGACGAGCACTGGCGATGCACCTGTGTGCCTACGGAGTGGTTCAAAAACCTGTGAAGATGTTTGGCGGCATTTCAAGCGACCCCTTCAGTTACATACGCTCTCTGCTGATGACGGCCGAAAGCCAGAAACACATGTCCAGAGATACGGCACTCGCTGCACCTACCTTAGGTGAAAGACTTTCTACAGCGATACGGCACTTGCTGCACCTACTAAGGGTGAATAAATTTTTGAAAAATTCTTGCTATTTATATTTAAATGACTGCATTTACTATGATGCCTTGGGGCTATTTTCCGCTTGAATGCAAGGCAGTGTGCTCCCTTTTTCTTTTTGGATGTCTAAATGACGGCTCCCGTGAGCCTCTTGCTGACGAGCACTGGCGATGCACCTGTGTGCCTACTGAGTGGTACAAAAACCTGTGAAGACGTTTGGCGGCATTTCAAGCGACCCCTTCAGTTACAAACGCTCTCTGCTGATGACGGCCGAAGCCAGAAACACGTGTCCAGAGATACGGCACTCGCTGCACCTACCTTAGGTGAAAGACGTTCTACAGCGATACAGCACTTGCTGCACCTACTAATGGTGAATAATTTTTTGAAAAATTCTTGCTATTTATATTTAAATGACTGCATTTACTATGATGCCTTGGGGCTATTTTCCGCTTGAATGCAAGGCAGTGTGCTCCCTTTTTCTTTTTGGATGTCTAAATGACAGCTCCCGTGAGCCTCTTGCTGACGAGCACTGGCGATGCACCTGTGTGCCTACTGAGTGGTACAAAAACCTGTGAAGACGTTTGGCGGCATTTCAAGCGACCCCTTCAGTTACATACGCTCTCTGCTGATGACGGCCGAAAGCCAGAAACACGTGGCCAGAGATACGGCACTCGCAGCACCTACCTTAGGTGAAAGACTTTCTACAGCGATACGGCACTTGCTGCACCTACTAAGGGTGAATAATTTTTTTTTAAATTCTTGCTATTTATATTTAAATGACTGCATTTACTATGATGCCTTGGGGCTATTTTCCGCTTGAATGCAAGGCAGTGTGCTCCCTTTTTCTTTCTGGATGTCTAAATGACGGCTCCCGTGAGCCTCTTGCTGACGAGCACTGGCGATGCACCTGTGTGCCTACTGAGTGGTACAAAAACCTGTGAAGACGTTTGGCGGCATTTCAAGCAACCCCTTCAGTTACATACACTCTCTGCTGATGACGGCCGAAAGCCAGAAACACGTGTCCAGAGATACGGCACTCGCTGCACCTACCTTAGGTGAAAGACTTTCTACAGCGATACGGCACTTGCTGCACCTACTAAGGGTGAATAATTTTTTGAAAAATGTTGGCTATTTATATTTAAATGACTGCATTTACTATGATGCCTTGGGGCTATTTTCCGCTTGAATGCAAGGCAGTGTGCTCCCTTTTCTTTTAGGATTTCTAAATGACGGCTCCCGTGAGCCTCTTGCTGACGAGCACTGGCGATGCACCTGTGTGCCTACTGAGTGGTACAAAAACCTGTGAAGACGTTTGGCGGCATTTCAAGCAACCCCTTCAGTTACATACGCTCTCTGCTGATGACGGCCGAAAGCCAGAAACACGTGTCCAGAGATACGGCACTCGCAGCACCTACCTTAGGTGCAAGACTTTCTACAGCGATACGGCACTTGCTGCACCTACTAAGGGTGAATAATTTTTTGAAAAATTCTTGCTATTTATATTTAAATGACTGCATTTACTATGATGCCTTGGGGCTATTTTCCACTTGAATGCAAGGCAGTGTGCTCCCTTTTTCTTTTTGGATGTCTAAATGACAGCTACCGTGAGCCTCTTGCTGACAAGCACTGGCGATCCCCCTGTGTGCCTACTGAGTGGTACAAAAACCTGTGAAGACGTTTGGCGGCATTTCAAGCGACCCCTTCAGTTACATACGCTCTCTGCTGATGACGGCCGAAAGCCAGAAACACGTGTCCAGAGATACGGCACTCGCTGCACCTACCTTAGGTGAAAGACTTTCTACAGCGATACGGCACTTGCTGCAACCAATAAGGGTGAATAATTTTTTGAAAAATTCTTGCTATTTATATTTAAATGACTGCATTTACTATGATGCCTTGGGGCTATTTTCCGCTTGAATGCAAGGCAGTGTGCTCCCTTTTTCTTTTTGGATGTCTAAATGACGGCTCCCGTGAGCCTCTTTCTGACGAGCACTGGCGATGCACCTGTGTGCCTACTGAGTGGTACAAAAACCTGTGAAGACGTTTGGCGGCATTTCAAGCGACCCCTTCAGTTACATACGCTCTCTGCTGATGACGGCCGAAAGCCAGAAACACGTGTCCAGAGATACGGCACTCGCTGCACCTACCTTAGGTGAAAGAATTTCTACAGCGATACGGCACTTGCTGCACCTACTAAGGGTGAATAATTTTTTGAAAAATTATTGCTATTTATATTTAAATGACTGCATTTACTATGATGCCTTGGGGCTATTTTCCGCTTGAATGCAAGGCAGTGTGCTCCCTTTTTCTTTTTGGATGTCTAAATGACGGCTCCCGTGAGCCTCTTGCTGACGAGCACTGGCGATGCACCTGTGTGCCTACTGAGTGGTACAAAAACCTGTGAAGACGTTTGGCGGCATTTCAAGCGACCCCTTCAGTTACATACACTCTCTGCTGATGACGGCCGAAAGCCAGAAACACGTGTCCAGAGATACGGCACTCGCTGCACCTACCTTAGGTGACGGCTTTCTACAGCGATACGGCACTTGCTGCACCTACTAAGGGTGAATAATTTTTTGAAAAATTCTTGCTATTTATATTTAAATGACTGCATTTACTATGATGCCTTGGGGCTTTTTCCACTTGAATGCAAGGCAGTGTGCTCCCTTTTTCTTTTTGGATGTCTAAATGACGGCTCCCGTGAGCCTCTTGCTGACGAGCACTGGCGATGCACCTGTGTGCCTACTGAGTGGTACAAAAACCTGTGAAGATGTTTGGCGGCATTTCAAGCGACCCCTTCATTTACATACACTCTCTGCTGATGACGGCCGAAAGCCAGAAACACGTGTCCAGAGATACGGCACTCGCTGCACCTACCTTAGGTGAAAGACTTTCTACAGCGATACGGCACTTGCTGCACCTAGTAAGGGTGAATAATTTTTTGAAAAATTCTTGATATTTATATTTAAATGACTGCATTTACTATGATGCCTTGGGGCTATTTTCCGCTTGAATGCAAGGCAGTGTGCTCCCTTTTTCTTTTTGGATGTCTAAATGACGGCTCCCGTGAGCCTCTTGCTGACGAGCACTGGCGATGCACCTGTGTGCCTACTGAGTGGTACAAAAACCTGTGAAGACGTTTGGCGGCATTTCAAGCAACCCCTTCAGTTACATACGCTCTCTGCTGATGACGGCCGAAAGCCAGAAACACGTGTCCAGAGATACGGCACTCGCTGCACCTACCTTAGGTGACGGCTTTCTACAGCGATACGGCACTTGCTGCACCTACTAAGGGTGAATAATTTTTTGAAAAATTCTTGCTATTTATATTTAAATGACTGCATTTACTATGATGCCTTGGGGCTTTTTCCACTTGAATGCAAGGCAGTGTGCTCCCTTTTTCTTTTTGGATGTCTAAATGACGGCTCCCGTGAGCCTCTTGCTGACGAGCACTGGCGATGCACCTGTGTGCCTACTGAGTGGTACAAAAACCTGTGAAGATGTTTGGCGGCATTTCAAGCGACCCCTTCAGTTACATACACTCTCTGCTGATGACGGCCGAAAGCCAGAAACACGTGTCCAGAGATACGGCACTCGCTGCACCTACCTTAGGTGAAAGACTTTCTACAGCGATACGGCACTTGCTGCACCTAGTAAGGGTGAATAATTTTTTGAAAAATTCTTGCTATTTATATTTAAATGACTGCATTTACTATGATGCCTTGGGGCTAGTTTCCGCTTGAATGCAAGGCAGTGTGCTCCCTTTTTCTTTTTGGATGTCTAAATGACGGCTCCCGTGAGCCTCTTGCTGACGAGCACTGGCGCTACACCTGTGTGCCTACTGAGTGGTACAAAAACCTGTGAAGACGTTTGGCGGCATTTCAAGCGACCCCTTCAGTTACATACGCTCTCTGCTGATGACGGCCGAAAGCCAGAAACACGTGTCCAGAGATACAGCACTCGCTGCACCTACCTTAGGTGAAAGACTTTCTACAGCGATATAGCACTTGCTGCACCTACTAAGGGTGAATAATTTTTTGAAAAATTCTTGCTATTTATATCTAAATGACTGCATTTACTATGATGCCTTGGGGCTATTTTCCGCTTGAATGCAAGGCAGTGTGCTCCCTTTTTCTTTTTGGATGTCTAAATGACAGCTCCCTTGAGCCTCTTGCTGACGAGCACTGGCGACGCACCTGTGTGCCTACTGAGTGGTACAAAAAACCTGTGAAGACGTTTGGCAGCATTTCACGCGACCCCTTCAGTTACATACGCTCTCTGCTGATGACGGCCGAAAGCCAGAAACACATGTCCAGAGATACGGCACTCGCTGCACCTACCTTAGGTGAAAGACTTTCTACAGCGATACGGCACTTGCTGCAACTACTAAGGGTGAATAATTTGTTGAAAAATTCTTGCTATTAATATTTAAATGACTGCATTTACTATGATGCCTTGGGGCTATTTTCCGCTTGAATGCAAGGCAGTGTGCTCCCTTTTTCTTTTTGGATGTCTAAATGACGGCTCCTGTGAGCCTCTTGCTGACGAGCACTGGCGATGCACCTGTGTGCCTACTGAGTGGTTCTAAAACCTGTGAAGACGTTTGGCGGCATTTCAAGCGACCCCTTCAGTTACATACGCTCTCTGCTGATGACGGCCGAAAGCCAGAAACACGTGTCCAGAGATACGGCACTCGCTGCACCTACCTTAGGTGAAAGACTTTCTACAGCGATACGGCACTTGCTGCACCTACTAAGGGTGAATAATTTTTTGAAAAATTCTTGCTATTTATATTTAAATGACTGCATTTACTATGATGCCTTGGGGCTATTTTCCGCTTGAATGCAAGGCAGTGTGCTCCCTTTTTCTTTTTGGATGTCTAAATGACGGCTCCCGTGAGCCTCTTGCTGACGAGCACTGGCGATGCACCTGTGTGCCTACTGAGTGGTACAAAAACCTGTGAAGACGTTTGGCGGCATTTCAAGCGACCCCTTCAGTTACATACGCTCTCTGCTGATGACGGCCGAAAGCCAGAAACACGTGTCCAGAGATACGGCACTCGCTGCACCTACCTTAGGTGAAAGACTTTCTACAGCGATACGGCACTTGCTGCACCTACTAAGCGTGAATAATTTTTTGAAAAATTCTTGCTATTTATATTTAAATGACTGCATTTACTATGATGCCTTGGGGCTATTTTCCGCTTGAATGCAAGGCAGTGTGCTCCCTTTTTCTTTTTGGATGTCTAAATGACGGCTCCCGTGAGCCTCTTGCTGACGAGCACTGGCGATGCACCTGTGTGCCTACTGAGTGGTACAAAAACCTGTGAAGACGTTTGGCGGCATTTCAAGCGACCCCTTCAGTTACATACGCTCTCTGCTGATGACGGCCGAAAGCCAGAAACACGTGGCCAGAGATACGGCACTCGCTGCTCCTACCTTAGGTGAAAGACTTTCTACAGCGATACGGCACTTGCTGCACCTAGTAAGGGTGAATAATTTTTTGAAAAATTCTTGCTATTTATATTTAAATGACTGCATTTACTATGATGCCTTGGGGCTATTTTCCGCTTGAATGCAAGGCAGTGTGCTCCCTTTTTCTTTTTGGATGTCTAAATGACGGCTCCCGTGAGCCTCTTGCTGACGAGCACTGGCGATGCACCTGTGTGCCTACTGAGTGGTACAAAAACCTGTGAAGACGTTTGGCGGCATTTCAAGCGACCCCTTCAGTTACATACGCTCTCTGCTGATGACGGCCGAAAGCCAGAAACACGTGTCCAGAGATACGGCACTCGCTGCACCTACCTTAGGTGAAAGACTTTCTACAGCGATACGGCACTTGCTGCACCTACTAAGGGTGAATAATTTTTTTTTAAATTCTTGCTATTTATATTTAAATGACTGCATTTACTATGATGCCTTGGGGCTATTTTCCGCTTGAATGCAAGGCAGTGTGCTCCCTTTTTCTTTCTGGATGTCTAAATGACGGCTCCCGTGAGCCTCTTGCTGACGAGCACTGGCGATGCACCTGTGTGCCTACTGAGTGGTACAAAAACCTGTGAAGACGTTTGGCGGCATTTCAAGCGACCCCTTCAGTTACATACGCTCTCTGCTGATGACGGCTGAAAGCCAGAAACACGTGTCCAGAGATACGGCACTCGCTGCACCTACCTTAGGTGAAAGACTTTCTACAGCGATACGGCACTTGCTGCACCTACGAAGGGTGAATACGTTTTTGAAAAATTCTTGCTATTTATATTTAAATGACTGCATTTACTATGATACCTTGTGGCTATTTTCCGCTTGAATGCAAGGCAGTGTGCTCCCTTTTTCTTTTTGGATGTCTAAATGACGGCTCCCGTGAGCCTCTTGCTGACGAGCACTGGCGATGCACCTGTGTGCCTACTGAGTGGTACAAAAACCTGTGAAGACGTTTGGCGGCATTTCAAGCGACCCCTTCAGTTACATACGCTCTCTGCTGATGACGGACGAAAGCCAGAAACACGTGTCCAGAGATACGGCACTCGCTGCACCTACCTTAGGTGAAAGACTTTCTACAGCGATACGGCACTTGCTGCACCTACTAAGGGTGAATAATTTTTTGAAAAATTCTTGCTATTTATATTTAAATGACTGCATTTACTATGATGCCTTGGGGCTATTTTCCGCTTGAGTGCAAGGCAGTGTGCTCCCTTTTTCTTTTTGGATTTCTAAATGACGGCTCCCGTGAGCCTCTTGCTGACGAGCACTGGCGATGCACCTGTGTGCCTACTGAGTGGTACAAAAATCTGTGAAGACGTTTGGTGGCATTTCAAGCAACCCCTTCAGTTACATACGCTCTCTGCTGATGACGGCCGAAAGCCAGAAACACGTGTCCAGAGATACGGCACTCGCTGCACCTACCTTAGGTGAAAGACTTTCTACAGCGATACGGCACTTGCTGCACCTACTAAGGGTGAATAATTTTTTTTTAAATTCTTGCTATTTATATTTAAATGACTGCATTTACTATGATGCCTTGGGGCTTTTTCCGCTTGAATGCAAGGCAGTGTGCTCCCTTTTTCTTTTTGGATGTCTAAATGACGGCTCCCGTGAGCCTCTTGCTGACGAGCACTGGCGATGCACCTGTGTGCCTACTGAGTGGTACAAAAACCTGTGAAGACGTTTGGCGGCATTTCAAGCAACCCCTTCAGTTACATACGCTCTCTGCTGATGACGGCCGAAAGCAAGAAACACGTGTCCAGAGATACGGCACTCGCTGCACCTACCTTAGGTGAAAGAATTTCTACAGCGATACGGCACTTGCTGCACCTACTAAGGGTGAATAATTTTTTGAAAAATTCTTGCTATTTATATTTAAATGACTGCATTTACTATGATGCCTTGGGGCTATTTTCCGCTTGAATGCAAGGCAGTGTGCTCCCTTTTTCTTTTTGGATGTCTAAATGACGGCTCCCGTGAGCCTCTTGCTGACGAGCACTGGCGATGCACCTGTGTGCCTACTGAGTGGTACAAAAACCTGTGAAGACGTTTGGCGGCATTTCAAGCGACCCCTTCAGTTACATACGCTCTCTGCTGATGACGGCCGAAAGCCAGAAACACGTGTCCAGAGATACGGCACTCGCTGCACCTACCTTAGGTGAAAGACTTTCTACAGCGATACGGCACTTGCTGCACCTACTAAGGGTGAATAATTTTTTTAAAAATTCTTGCTATTTATATTTAAATGACTGCATTTACTATGATGCCTTGGGGCTATTTTCCGCTTGAATGCAATGCAGTGTGCTCCCTTTTTCTTTTTGGATGTCTAAATGACGGCTCCCGTGAGCCTCTTGCTGACGAGCACTGGCGATGCACCTGTGTGCCTACTGAGTGGTACAAAAACCTGTGAAGACGTTTGGCGGCATTTCAAGCGACCCCTTCAGTTACATACGCTCTCTGCTGATGACGGCCGAAAGCCAGAAACACGTGTCCAGAGATACGGCACTCGCTGCACCTACCTTAGGTGAAAGACTTTCTACAGCGATACGGCACTTGCTGCACCTACTAAGGGTGAATAATTTTTTGAAAAATTCTTGCTATTTATATTTAAATGACTGCATTTACTATAATGCCTTGGGGCTATTTTCCGCTTGAATGCAAGGCAGTGTGCTCCCTTTTTCTTTTTGGATTTCTAAATGACGGCTCCCGTGAGCCTCTTGCTGACGAGCACTGGCGATGCACCTGTGTGCCTACTGAGTGGTACAAAAACCTGTGAAGACGTTTGGTGGCATTTCAAGCAACCCCTTCAGTTACATACGCTCTCTGCTGATGACGGCCGAAAGCCAGAAACACGTGTCCAGAGATACGGCACTCGCTGCACCTACCTTAGGTGAAAGACTTTCTACAGCGATACGGCACTTGCTGCACCTACTAAGGGTGAATAATTTTTTGAAAAATTCTTGCTATTTATATTTAAATGACTGCATTTACTATGATGCCTTGGGGCTTTTTCCGCTTGAATGTAAGGCAGTGTGCTCCCTTTTTCTTTTTGGATGTCTAAATGACGGCTCCCGTGAGCCTCTTGCTGACGAGCACTGGCGATGCACCTGTGTGCCTACGGAGTGGTTCAAAAACCTGTGAAGATGTTTGGCGGCATTTCAAGCGACCCCTTCAGTTACATACGCTCTCTGCTGATGACGGCCGAAAGCCAGAAACACATGTCCAGAGATACGGCACTCGCTGCACCTACCTTAGGTGAAAGACTTTCTACAGCGATACGGCACTTGCTGCACCTACTAAGGGTGAATAAATTTTTGAAAAATTCTTGCTATTTATATTTAAATGACTGCATTTACTATGATGCCTTGGGGCTATTTACCGCTTGAATGCAAGGCAGTGTGCTCCCTTTTTCTTTTTGGATGTCTAAATGACGGCTCCCGTGAGCCTCTTGCTGACGAGCACTGGCGATGCACCTGTGTGCCTACTGAGTGGTACAAAAACCTGTGAAGACGTTTGGCGGCATTTCAAGCGACCCCTTCAGTTACATACGCTCTCTGCTGATGACGGCCGAAGCCAGAAACACGTGTCCAGAGATACGGCACTCGCTGCACCTACCTTAGGTGAAAGACGTTCTACAGCGATACAGCACTTGCTGCACCTACTAATGGTGAATAATTTTTTGAAAAATTCTTGCTATTTATATTTAAATGACTGCATTTACTATGATGCCTTGGGGCTATTTTCCGCTTGAATGCAAGGCAGTGTGCTCCCTTTTTCTTTTTGGATGTCTAAATGACAGCTCCCGTGAGCCTCTTGCTGACGAGCACTGGCGATGCACCTGTGTGCCTACTGAGTGGTACAAAAACCTGTGAAGACGTTTGGCGGCATTTCAAGCGACCCCTTCAGTTACATACGCTCTCTGCTGATGACGGCCGAAAGCCAGAAACACGTGGCCAGAGATACGGCACTCGCTGCTCCTACCTTAGGTGAAAGACTTTCTACAGCGATACGGCACTTGCTGCACCTAGTAAGGGTGAATAATTTTTTGTAAAATTCTTGCTATTTATATTTAAATGACTGCATTTACTATGATGCCTTGGGGCTATTTTCCGCTTGAATGCAAGGCAGTGTGCTCCCTTTTTCTTTTTGGATGTCTAAATGACGGCTCCCGTGAGCCTCTTGCTGACGAGCACTGGCGATGCACCTGTGTGCCTACTGAGTGGTACAAAAACCTGTGAAGACGTTTGGCGGCATTTCAAGCGACCCCTTCAGTTACATACGCTCTCTGCTGATGACGGCCGAAAGCCAGAAACACGTGTCCAGAGATACGGCACTCGCAGCACCTACCTTAGGTGAAAGACTTTCTACAGCGATACGGCACTTGCTGCACCTACTAAGGGTGAATAATTTTTTTTTAAATTCTTGCTATTTATATTTAAATGACTGCATTTACTATGATGCCTTGGGGCTATTTTCCGCTTGAATGCAAGGCAGTGTGCTCCCTTTTTCTTTCTGGATGTCTAAATGACGGCTCCCGTGAGCCTCTTGCTGACGAGCACTGGCGATGCACCTGTGTGCCTACTGAGTGGTACAAAAACCTGTGAAGACGTTTGGCGGCATTTCAAGCAACCCCTTCAGTTACATACACTCTCTGCTGATGACGGCCGAAAGCCAGAAACACGTGTCCAGAGATACGGCACTCGCTGCACCTACCTTAGGTGAAAGACTTTCTACAGCGATACGGCACTTGCTGCACCTACTAAGGGTGAATAATTTTTTGAAAAATGTTGGCTATTTATATTTAAATGACTGCATTTACTATGATGCCTTGGGGCTATTTTCCGCTTGAATGCAAGGCAGTGTGCTCCCTTTTCTTTTAGGATTTCTAAATGACGGCTCCCGTGAGCCTCTTGCTGACGAGCACTGGCGATGCACCTGTGTGCCTACTGAGTGGTACAAAAACCTGTGAAGACGTTTGGCGGCATTTCAAGCAACCCCTTCAGTTACATACGCTCTCTGCTGATGACGGCCGAAAGCCAGAAACACGTGTCCAGAGATACGGCACTCGCTGCACCTACCTTAGGTGCAAGACTTTCTACAGCGATACGGCACTTGCTGCACCTACTAAGGGTGAATAATTTTTTGAAAAATTCTTGCTATTTATATTTAAATGACTGCATTTACTATGATGCCTTGGGGCTATTTTCCACTTGAATGCAAGGCAGTGTGCTCCCTTTTTCTTTTTGGATGTCTAAATGACAGCTACCGTGAGCCTCTTGCTGACAAGCACTGGCGATCCCCCTGTGTGCCTACTGAGTGGTACAAAAACCTGTGAAGACGTTTGGCGGCATTTCAAGCGACCCCTTCAGTTACATACGCTCTCTGCTGATGACGGCCGAAAGCCAGAAACACGTGTCCAGAGATACGGCACTCGCTGCACCTACCTTAGGTGAAAGACTTTCTACAGCGATACGGCACTTGCTGCAACCAATAAGGGTGAATAATTTTTTGAAAAATTCTTGCTATTTATATTTAAATGACTGCATTTACTATGATGCCTTGGGGCTATTTTCCGCTTGAATGCAAGGCAGTGTGCTCCCTTTTTCTTTTTGGATGTCTAAATGACGGCTCCCGTGAGCCTCTTTCTGACGAGCACTGGCGATGCACCTGTGTGCCTACTGAGTGGTACAAAAACCTGTGAAGACGTTTGGCGGCATTTCAAGCGACCCCTTCAGTTACATACGCTCTCTGCTGATGACGGCCGAAAGCCAGAAACACGTGTCCAGAGATACGGCACTCGCTGCACCTACCTTAGGTGAAAGAATTTCTACAGCGATACGGCACTTGCTGCACCTACTAAGGGTGAATAATTTTTTGAAAAATTCTTGCTATTTATATTTAAATGACTGCATTTACTATGATGCCTTGGGGCTATTTTCCGCTTGAATGCAAGGCAGTGTGCTCCCTTTTTCTTTTTGGATGTCTAAATGACGGCTCCCGTGAGCCTCTTGCTGACGAGCACTGGCGATGCACCTGTGTGCCTACTGAGTGGTACAAAAACCTGTGAAGACGTTTGGCGGCATTTCAAGCGACCCCTTCAGTTACATACACTCTCTGCTGATGACGGCCGAAAGCCAGAAACACGTGTCCAGAGATACGGCACTCGCTGCACCTACCTTAGGTGACGGCTTTCTACAGCGATACGGCACTTGCTGCACCTACTAAGGGTGAATAATTTTTTGAAAAATTCTTGCTATTTATATTTAAATGACTGCATTTACTATGATGCCTTGGGGCTTTTTCCACTTGAATGCAAGGCAGTGTGCTCCCTTTTTCTTTTTGGATGTCTAAATGACGGCTCCCGTGAGCCTCTTGCTGACGAGCACTGGCGATGCACCTGTGTGCCTACTGAGTGGTACAAAAACCTGTGAAGATGTTTGGCGGCATTTCAAGCGACCCCTTCAGTTACATACACTCTCTGCTGATGACGGCCGAAAGCCAGAAACACGTGTCCAGAGATACGGCACTCGCTGCACCTACCTTAGGTGAAAGACTTTCTACAGCGATATGGCACTTGCTGCACCTAGTAAGGGTGAATAATTTTTTGAAAAATTCTTGATATTTATATTTAAATGACTGCATTTACTATGATGCCTTGGGGCTATTTTCCGCTTGAATGCAAGGCAGTGTGCTCCCTTTTTCTTTTTGGATGTCTAAATGACGGCTCCCGTGAGCCTCTTGCTGACGAGCACTGGCGATGCACCTGTGTGCCTACTGAGTGGTACAAAAACCTGTGAAGACGTTTGGCGGCATTTCAAGCAACCCCTTCAGTTACATACGCTCTCTGCTGATGACGGCCGAAAGCCAGAAACACGTGTCCAGAGATACGGCACTCGCTGCACCTACCTTAGGTGACGGCTTTCTACAGCGATACGGCACTTGCTGCACCTACTAAGGGTGAATAATTTTTTGAAAAATTCTTGCTATTTATATTTAAATGACTGCATTTACTATGATGCCTTGGGGCTTTTTCCACTTGAATGCAAGGCAGTGTGCTCCCTTTTTCTTTTTGGATGTCTAAATGACGGCTCCCGTGAGCCTCTTGCTGACGAGCACTGGCGATGCACCTGTGTGCCTACTGAGTGGTACAAAAACCTGTGAAGATGTTTGGCGGCATTTCAAGCGACCCCTTCAGTTACATACACTCTCTGCTGATGACGGCCGAAAGCGAGAAACACGTGTCCAGAGATACGGCACTCGCTGCACCTACCTTAGGTGAAAGACTTTCTACAGCGATACGGCACTTGCTGCACCTAGTAAGGGTGAATAATTTTTTGAAAAATTCTTGCTATTTATATTTAAATGACTGCATTTACTATGATGCCTTGGGGCTATTTTCCGCTTGAATGCAAGGCAGTGTGCTCCCTTTTTCTTTTTGGATGTCTAAATGACGGCTCCCGTGAGCCTCTTGCTGACGAGCACTGGCGATGCACCTGTGTGCCTACTGAGTGGTACAAAAACCTGTGAAGACGTTTGGCGGCATTTCAAGCGACCCCTTCAGTTACATACGCTCTCTGCTGATGACGGCCGAAAGCCAGAAACACGTGTCCAGAGATACAGCACTCGCTGCACCTACCTTAGGTGAAAGACTTTCTACAGCGATATAGCACTTGCTGCACCTACTAAGGGTGAATAATTTTTTGAAAAATTCTTGCTATTTATATTTAAATGACTGCATTTACTATGATGCCTTGGGGCTATTTTCCGCTTGAATGCAAGGCAGTGTGCTCCCTTTTTCTTTTTGGATGTCTAAATGACAGCTCCCTTGAGCCTCTTGCTGACGAGCACTGGCGACGCACCTGTGTGCCTACTGAGTGGTACAAAAAACCTGTGAAGACGTTTGGCAGCATTTCACGCGACCCCTTCAGTTACATACGCTCTCTGCTGATGACGGCCGAAAGCCAGAAACACATGTCCAGAGATACGGCACTCGCTGCACCTACCTTAGGTGAAAGACTTTCTACAGCGATACGGCACTTGCTGCAACTACTAAGGGTGAATAATTTGTTGAAAAATTCTTGCTATTAATATTTAAATGACTGCATTTACTATGATGCCTTGGGGCTATTTTCCGCTTGAATGCAAGGCAGTGTGCTCCCTTTTTCTTTTTGGATGTCTAAATGACGGCTCCCGTGAGCCTCTTGCTGACGAGCACTGGCGATGCACCTGTGTGCCTACTGAATAGTACAAAAAGCTGTGAAGACGTTTGGCGGCATTTCAAGCGACCCCTTCAGTTACATACGCTCTCTGCTGATGACGGGCGAAAGCCAGAAACACGTGTCCAGAGATACGGTACTCGCTGCACCTACCTTAGGTGAAAGAATTTCTACAGCGATACGGCACTTGCTGCACCTACTAAGGTTGAATAATTTTTTGAAAAATTCTTGCTATTTATATTTAAATGACTGCATTTACTATGATGCCTTGGGGCTATTTTCCGCTTGAATGCAAGGCAGTGTGCTCCCTTTTTCTTTTTGGATGTCTAAATGACGGCTCCTGTGAGCCTCTTGCTGACGAGCACTGGCGAGGCACCTGTGTGCCTACTGAGTGGTACAAAAAGCTGTGAAGACGTTTGGCGGCATTTCAAGCGACCCCTTCAGTTACATACGCTCTCTGCTGATGACGGCCGAAAGCCAGAAACACGTGTCCAGAGATACGGCACTCGCTGCACCTACCTTAGGTGAAAGACTTTCTACAGCGATACAGCACTTGCTGCACCTACTAAGGGTGAATAATTTTTTGAAAAATTCTTGCTATTTATATTTAAATGACTGCATTTACTATGATGCCTTGGGGCTATTTTCCACTTGAATGCAAGGCAGTGTGCTCCCTTTTTATTTTTGGATGTCTAAATGACAGCTCCCGTGAGCCTCTTTCTGACGAGCACTGGCGATGCACCTGTGTGCCTACTGAGTGGTACAAAAACCTGTGAAGACGTTTTGCGGCTTTTCAAGCGACCCCTTCAGTTACATACGCTCTCGGCTGATGACGGCCGAAAGCCAGAAACACGTGTCCAGAGATACGGCACTCGCTGCACCTACCTTAGGTGAAAGACTTTCTACAGCGATACGCACTTGCTGCACCTACTAAGGGTGAATAATTTTTTGAAAAATTCTTGCTATTTATATTTAAATGTCTGCATTTACTATGATGCCTTGGGGCTATTTTCCGCTTGAATGCAAGGCAGTGTGCTCCTTTTTTCTTTTTGGATTTCTAAATGACGGCTCCCGTGAGCCTCTTGCTAACGAGCACTGGCGATGCACCTGTGTGCCTACTGAGTGGTACAAAAACCTGTGAAGACGTTTGGCGGCATTTCAAGCAACCCCTTCAGTTACATACGCTCTCTGCTGATGACGGCCGAAAGCCAGAAACACGTGTCCAGAGATACGGCACTCGCTGCACCTACCTTAGGTGAAAGACTTTCTACAGCGATACGGCACTTGCTGCACCTACTAAGGGTGAATAATTTTTTGAAAAATTCTTGCTATTTATATTTAAATGACTGCATTTACTATGATGCCTTGGGGCTTTTTCCACTTGAATGCAAGGCAGTGTGCTCCCTTTTTCTTTTTGGATGTCTAAATGACGGCTCCCGTGAGCCTCTTGCTGACAAGCACTGGCGATGCACCTGTGTGCCTACGGAGTGGTTCAAAAACCTGTGAAGACGTTTGGCGGCATTTCAAGCGACCCCTTCAGTTACATACGCTCTCTGCTGATGACGGCCGAAAGCCAGAAACACGTGTCCAGAGATACGGCACTCGCTGCACCTACCTTAGGTGAAAGACTTTCTACAGCGATACGGCACTTGCTGCACCTACTAAGGGTGAAGAATTTTGGGAAAAATTCTTGCTATTTATATTTAAATGACTGCATTTACTATGATGCCTTGGGGCTATTTTCCACTTGAATGCAAGGCAGTGTGCTCCCTTTTTCTTTTTGGATGTCTAAATGACGGCTCCCGTGAGCCTCTTGCTGACGAGCACTGGCGATGCACCTGTGTGCCTACTGAGTGGTACAAAAACCTGTGAAGACGTTTGGCGGCATTTCAAGCGACCCCTTCAGTTACATACGCTCTCTGCTGATGACGGCCGAAAGCCAGAAACACGTGTCCAGAGATACGGCACTCGCTGCACCTACCTTAGGTGAAAGACTTTCTACAGCGATACAGCACTTGCTGCACCTACTAAGGGTGAATAATTTTTTGAAAAATTCTTGCTATTTATATTTAAATGACTGCATTTACTATGATGCCTTGGGGCTATTTCCCGCTTGAATGCAAGGCAGTGTGCTCCCTTTTTCTTTTTGGTTGTCTAAATGACAGCTCCCGTGAGCCTCTTGCTGACGAGCACTGGCGATGCACCTGTGTGCCTACTGAGTGGTACAAAAACCTGTGAAGACGTTTGGCGGCATTTCAAGCGACCCCTTCAGTTACATACGCTCTCTGCTGATGACGGCCGAAAGCCAGAAACACGTGTCCAGAGATACGGCACTCGCTGCACCTACCTTAGGTGAAAGACTTTCTACAGCGATACGGCACTTGCTGCACCTAGTAAGGGTGAATAATTTTTTGAAAAATTCTTGCTATTTATATTTAAATGACTGCATTTACTATGATGCCTTGGGGCTATTTTCCGCTTGAATGCAAGGCAGTGTGCTCCCTTTTTCTTTTTGGATGTCTAAATGACGGCTCCCGTGAGCCTCTTGCTGACGAGCACTGGCGATGCACCTGTGTGCCTACTGAGTGGTACAAAAAAAATCTGTGAAGACGTTTGGCGGCATTTCAAGCGACCCCTTCAGTTACATACGCTCTCTGCTGATGACGGCCGAAAGCCAGAAACACGTGTCCAGAGATACGGCACTCGCTGCACCTACCTTAGGTGAAAGACTTTCTACAGCGATACGGCACTTGCTGCACCTACTAAGGGTGAAGAATTTTTTGAAAAATTCTTGCTATTTATATTTAAATGACTGCATTTACTATGATGCCTTGGGGCTATTTTCCGCTTGAATGCAAGGCAGTGTGCTCCCTTTTTCTTTTTGGATGTCTAAATGACGGCTCCCGTGAGCCTCTTGCTGACGAGCACTGGCGATGCACCTGTGTGCCTACTGACTGGTACAAAAACCTGTGAAGACGTTTGGCGGCATTTCAAGCGACCCCTTCAGTTACATACGCTCTCTGCTGATGACGGCCGAAAGCCAGAAACACGTGTCCAGAGATACGGCACTCGCTGCACCTACCTTAGGTGAAAGACTTTCTACAGCGATACGGCACTTGCTGCACCTACTAAGGGTGAATAATTTTTTGAAAAATTCTTGCTATTTATATTTAAATGACTGCATTTACTATGATGCCTTGGGGCTATTTTCCGCTTGAATGCAAGGCAGTGTGCTCCCTTTTTCTTTTTGGATGTCTAAATGACGGCTCCCGTGAGCCTCTTTCTGACGAGCACTGGTGATGCACCTGTGTGCCTACTGAGTGGTACAAAAACCTGTGAAGACGTTTGGCGGCATTTCAAGCGACCCCTTCAGTTACATACGCTCTCTGCTGATGACGGCCGAAAGCCAGAAACACGTGTCCAGAGATACGGCACTCGCTGCACCTATCTTAGGTGAAAGACTTTCTACAGCGATACGGCACTTGCTGCACCTAGTAAGGGTGAAGAATTTTTTGAAAAATTCTTGCTATTTATATTTAAATGACTGCATTTACTATGATGCCTTGGGGCTATTTTCCGCTTGAATGCAAGGCAGTGTGCTCCCTTTTTCTTTTTGGATGTCTAAATGACGGCTCCCGTGAGCCTCTTGCTGACGAGCACTGGCGATGCACCTGTGTGCCTACTGAGTGGTACAAAAACCTGTGAAGACGTTTGGCGGCATTTCAAGCGACCCCTTCAGTTACATACGCTCTCTGCTGATGACGGCCGAAAGCCAGAAACACGTGTCCAGAGATACGGCACTCGCTGCACCTACCTTAGGTGAAAGACTTTCTACAGCGATACGGCACTTGCTGCACCTGCTAAGGGTGAATATTTTTTTTTAAAATTCTTGCTATTTATATTTAAATGACTGCATTTACTATGATGCCTTGGGGCTATTTTCCACTTGAATGCAAGGCAGTGTGCTCCCTTTTTCTTTTTGGATGTCTAAATGACGGCTCCCGTGAGCCTCTTGCTGACGAGCACTGGCGATGCACCTGTGTGCCTACTGAGTGGTACAAAAACCTGTGAAGACGTTTGGCGGCATTTCAAGCGACCCCTTCAGTTACATACGCTCTCTGCTGATGACGGCCGAAAGCCAGAAACACTTGTCCAGAGATACGGCACTCACTGCACCTACCTTAGGTGAAAGAATTTCTACAGCGATACGGCACTTGCTGCACCTGCTAAGGGTGAATAATTTTGTGAAAAATTATTGCTATTTATATTTAAATGACTGCATTTACTATGATGCCTTGGGGCTATTTTCCGCTTGAATGCAAGGCAGTGTGCTCCCTTTTTCTTTTTGGATGTCTAAATGATGGCTCCCGTGAGCCTCTTGCTGACGAGCACTGGCGATGCACCTGTGTGCCTACTGAGTGGTACAAAAACCTGTGAAGACGTTTTGCAGCATTTCAAGCGACCCCTTCAGTTACATACGCTCTCGGCTGATGACGGCCGAAAACCAGAAACACGTGTCCAGAGATACGGCACTCGCTGCACCTACCTTAGGTGAAAGACTTTCTACAGCGATACGGCACTTGCTGCACCTACTAAGGGTGAATAATTTTTTGAAAAATTCTTGCTATTTATATTTAAATGACTGCATTTACTATGATGCCTTGGGGCTTTTTCCGCTTGAATGCAAGGCAGTGTGCTCCCTTTTTCTTTTTGGATGTCTAAATGACGGCTCCCGTGAGCCTCTTGCTGACGAGCACTGGCGATGCACCTGTGTGCCTACTGAGTGGTACAAAAACCTGTGAAGACGTTTGGCGGCATTTCAAGCGACCCCTTCAGTTACATACGCTCTCTGCTGATGACGGCCGAAAGCCAGAAACACGTGTCCAGAGATACGGCACTCGCTGCACCTACCTTAGGTGAAAGACTTTCTACAGCGATACGCACTTGCTGCACCTACTAAGGGTGAATAATTTTTTGAAAAATTCTTGCTATTTATATTTAAATGACTGCATTTACTATGATGCCTTGGGGCTATTTTCCGCTTGAATGCAAGGCAGTGTGCTCCCTTTTTCTTTTTGGATTTCTAAATGACAGCTCCCGTGAGCCTCTTGCTAACGAGCACTGGCGATGCACCTGTGTGCCTACTGAGTGGTACAAAAACCTGTGAAGACGTTTGGCGGCATTTCAAGCAACCCCTTCAGTTACATATGCTCTCTGCTGATGACGGCCGAAAGCCAGAAACACGTGTCCAGAGATACGGCACTCGCTGCACCTACCTTAGGTGAAAGACTTTCTACAGCGATACGGCACTTGCTGCACCTACTAAGGGTGAATAATTTTTTGAAAAATTCTTGCTATTTATATTTAAATGACTGCATTTACTATGATGCCTTGGGGCTTTTTCCACTTGAATGCAAGGCAGTGTGCTCCCTTTTTCTTTTTGGATGTCTAAATGACGGCTCCCGTGAGCCTCTTGCAGACGAGCACTGGCGATGCACCTGTGTGCCTACGGAGTGGTTCAAAAACCTGTGAAGACGTTTGGCGGCATTTCAAGCGACCCCTTCAGTTACATACGATCTCTGCTGATGACGGCCGAAAGCCAGAAACACGTGTCCAGAGATACGGCACTCGCTGCACCTACCTTAGGTGAAAGACTTTCTACAGCGATACGACACTTGCTGCACCTACTAAGGGTGAATAATTTTTTGAAAAATTCTTGCTATTTATATTTAAATGACTGCATTTACTATGATGCCTTGGGGCTATTTTCCGCTTGAATGCAAGGCAGTGTGCTCCCTTTTTCTTTTTGGATGTCTAAATGACGGCTCCCGTGAGCCTCTTGCTGACTAGCACTGGCGATGCACCTGTGTGCCTACTGAGTGGTACAAAAACCTGTGAAGACGTTTGGCGGCATTTCAAGCGACCCTTTCAGTTACATACGCTCTCTGCTGATGACGGCCGAAAGCCAGAAACACGTGTCCAGAGATACAGCACTTGCTGCACCTACCTTAGGTGAAAGACTTTCTACAGCGATACGCACTTGCTGCACCTACTAAGGGTGAATAATTTTTTGAAAAATTCTTGCTATTTATATTTAAATGACTGCATTTACTATGATGCCTTGGGGCTATTTTCCGCTTGAATGCAAGGCAGTGTGCTCCCTTTTTCTTTTTGGATGTCTAAATGACGGCTCCCGTGAGCCTCTTGCTGACGAGCACTGGCGATGCACCTGTGTGCCTACGGAGTGGTTCAAAAACCTGTGAAGACGTTTGGCGGCATTTCAAGCAACCCCTTCAGTTACATACGCTCTCTGCTGATGACGGCCGAAAGCCAGAAACACGTGTCCAGAGATACGGCACTCGCTGCACCTACCTTAGGTGAAAGACTTTCTACAGCGATACGGCACTTGCTGCACCTACTAAGCGTGAATAATTTTTTGAAAAATTCTTGCTATTTATATTTAAATGACTGCATTTACTATGATGCCTTGGGGCTATTTTCCGCTTGAATGCAAGGCAGTGTGCTCCCTTTTTCTTTTTGGATGTCTAAATGACGGCTCCCGTGAGCCTCTTGCTGACGAGCACTGGCGATGCACCTGTGTGCCTACTGAGTGGTACAAAAACCTGTGAAGACGTTTGGCGGCATTTCAAGCGACCCCTTCAGTTACATACGCTCTCTGCTGATGACGGCCGAAAGCCAGAAACACGTGTCCAGAGATACGGCACTCGCTGCACCTACCTTAGGTGAAAGACTTTCTACAGCGATACGGCACTTGCTGCGCCTACTAAGGGTGAATAATTTTTTTTTAAATTCTTGCTATTTATATTTAAATGACTGCATTTACTATGATGCCTTGGGGCTATTTTCCACTTGAATGCAAGGCAGTGTGCTCCCTTTTTCTTTCTGGATGTCTAAATGACGGCTCCCGTGAGCCTCTTGCTGACGAGCACTGGCGATGCACCTGTGTGCCTACTGAGTGGTACAAAAACCTGTGAAGACGTTTGGCGGCATTTCAAGCGACCCCTTCAGTTACATACGCTCTCTGCTGATGACGGCTGAAAGCCAGAAACACGTGTCCAGAGATACGGCACTCGCTGCACCTACCTTAGGTGAAAGACTTTCTACAGCGATACGGCACTTGCTGCACCTACGAAGGGTGAATACGTTTTTGAAAAATTCTTGCTATTTATATTTAAATGACTGCATTTACTATGATGCCTTGGGGCTATTTTCCGCTTGAATGCAAGGCAGTGTGCTCCCTTTTTCTTTTTGGATGTCTAAATGACGGCTCCCGTGAGCCTCTTGCTGACGAGCACTGGCGATGCACCTGTGTGCCTACTGAGTGGTACAAAAACCTGTGAAGACGTTTGGCGGCATTTCAAGCGACCCCTTCAGTTACATACGCTCTCTGCTGATGACGGCCGAAAGCCAGAAACACGTGGCCAGAGATACGGCACTCGCTGCTCCTACCTTAGGTGAAAGACTTTCTACAGCGATACGGCACTTGCTGCACCTAGTAAGGGTGAATAATTTTTTGAAAAATTCTTGCTATTTATATTTAAATGACTGCATTTACTATGATGCCTTGGGGCTATTTTCCGCTTGAATGCAAGGCAGTGTGCTCCCTTTTTCTTTTTGGATGTCTAAATGACGGCTCCCGTGAGCCTCTTGCTGACGAGCACTGGCGATGCACCTGTGTGCCTACTGAGTGGTACAAAAACCTGTGAAGACGTTTGGCGGCATTTCAAGCGACCCCTTCAGTTACATACGCTCTCTGCTGATGACGGCTGAAAGCCAGAAACACGTGTCCAGAGATACGGCACTCGCTGCACCTACCTTAGGTGAAAGACTTTCTACAGCGATTCGGCACTTGCTGCACCTACGAAGGGTGAATACGTTTTTGAAAAATTCTTGCTATTTATATTTAAATGACTGCATTTACTATGATGCCTTGGGGCTATTTTCCGCTTGAATGCAAGGCAGTGTGCTCCCTTTTTCTTTTTGGATGTCTAAATGACGGCTCCCGTGAGCCTCTTGCTGACGAGCACTGGCGATGCACCTGGGTGCCTACTGAGTGGTACAAAAACCTGTGAAGACGTTTGGCGGCATTTCAAGCGACCCCTTCAGTTACATACGCTCTCTGCTGATGACGGACGAAAGCCAGAAACACGTGTCCAGAGATACGGCACTCGCTGCACCTACCTTAGGTGAAAGACTTTCTACAGCGATACGGCACTTGCTGCACCTACTAAGGGTGAATAATTTTTTGAAAAATTCTTGCTATTTATATTTAAATGACTGCATTTACTTTGATGCCTTGGGGCTATTTTCCGCTTGAATGCAAGGCAGTGTGCTCCCTTTTTCTTTTTGGATGTCTAAATGACGGCTCCCGTGAGCCTCTTGCTGACGAGCACTGGCGATGCACCTGTGTGCCTACTGAGTGGTACAAAAACCTGTGAAGACGTTTGGCGGCATTTCAAGCGACCCCTTCAGTTACATACGCTCTCTGCTGATGACGGCCGAAGCCAGAAACACGTGTCCAGAGATACGGCACTCGCTGCACCTACCTTAGGTGAAAGACTTTCTACAGCGATACGGCACTTGCTGCACCTACTAATGGTGAATAATTTTTTGAAAAATTATTGCTATTTATATTTAAATGACTGCATTTACTATGATGCCTTGGGGCTATTTTCCGCTTGAATGCAAGGCAGTGTGCTCCCTTTTTCTTTTTGGATGTCTAAATGACGGCTCCCGTGAGCCTCTTGCTGACGAGCACTGGCGATGCACCTGTGTGCCTACTGAGTGGTACAAAAACCTGTGAAGACGTTTGGCGGCATTTCAAGCGACCCCTTCAGTTACATACGCTCTCTGCTGATGACGGCCGAAAGCCAGAAACACGTGGCCAGAGATACGGCACTCGCTGCTCCTACCTTAGGTGAAAGACTTTCTACAGCGATACGGCACTTGCTGCACCTAGTAAGGGTGAATAATTTTTTGAAAAATTCTTGCTATTTATATTTAAATGACTGCATTTACTATGATGCCTTGGGGCTATTTTCCGCTTGAATGCAAGGCAGTGTGCTCCCTTTTTCTTTTTGGATGTCTAAATGACGGCTCCCGTGAGCCTCTTGCTGACGAGCACTGGCGATGCACCTGTGTGCCTACTGAGTGGTACAAAAACCTGTGAAGACGTTTGGCGGCATTTCAAGCGACCCCTTCAGTTACATACGCTCTCTGCTGATGACGGCCGAAAGCCAGAAACACGTGTCCAGAGATACGGCACTCGCTGCACCTACCTTAGGTGAAAGACTTTCTACAGCGATACGGCACTTGCTGCACCTACTAAGGGTGAATAATTTTTTTTAAAATTCTTGCTATTTATATTTAAATGACTGCATTTACTATGATGCCTTGGGGCTATTTTCCGCTTGAATGCAAGGCAGTGTGCTCCCTTTTTCTTTCTGGATGTCTAAATGACGGCTCCCGTGAGCCTCTTGCTGACGAGCACTGGCGATGCACCTGTGTGCCTACTGAGTGGTACAAAAACCTGTGAAGACGTTTGGCGGCATTTCAAGCGACCCCTTCAGTTACATACGCTCTCTGCTGATGACGGCTGAAAGCCAGAAACACGTGTCCAGAGATACGGCACTCGCTGCACCTACCTTAGGTGAAAGACTTTCTACAGCGATACGGCACTTGCTGCACCTACGAAGGGTGAATACGTTTTTGAAAAATTCTTGCTATTTATATTTAAATGACTGCATTTACTATGATGCCTTGTGGCTATTTTCCGCTTGAATGCAAGGCAGTGTGCTCCCTTTTTCTTTTTGGATGTCTAAATGACGGCTCCCGTGAGCCTCTTGCTGACGAGCACTGGCGATGCACCTGTGTGCCTACTGAGTGGTACAAAAACCTGTGAAGACGTTTGGCGGCATTTCAAGCGACCCCTTCAGTTACATACGCTCTCTGCTGATGACGGACGAAAGCCAGAAACACGTGTCCAGAGATACGGCACTCGCTGCACCTACCTTAGGTGAAAGACTTTCTACAGCGATACGGCACTTGCTGCACCTACTAAGGGTGAATAATTTTTTGAAAAATTCTTGCTATTTATATTTAAATGACTGCATTTACTATGATGCCTTGGGGCTATTTTCCGCTTGAGTGCAAGGCAGTGTGCTCCCTTTTTCTTTTTGGATTTCTAAATGACGGCTCCCGTGAGCCTCTTGCTGACGAGCACTGGCGATGCACCTGTGTGCCTACTGAGTGGTACAAAAATCTGTGAAGACGTTTGGTGGCATTTCAAGCAACCCCTTCAGTTACATACGCTCTCTGCTGATGACGGCCGAAAGCCAGAAACACGTGTCCAGAGATACGGCACTCGCTGCACCTACCTTAGGTGAAAGACTTTCTACAGCGATACGGCACTTGCTGCACCTACTAAGGGTGAATAATTTTTTTTTTAATTCTTGCTATTTATATTTAAATGACTGCATTTACTATGATGCCTTGGGGCTTTTTCCGCTTGAATGCAAGGCAGTGTGCTCCCTTTTTCTTTTTGGATGTCTAAATGACGGCTCCCGTGAGCCTCTTGCTGACGAGCACTGGCGATGCACCTGTGTGCCTACTGAGTGGTACAAAAACCTGTGAAGACGTTTGGCGGCATTTCAAGCAACCCCTTTAGTTACATACGCTCTCTGCTGATGACGGCCGAAAGCAAGAAACACGTGTCCAGAGATACGGCACTCGCTGCACCTACCTTAGGTGAAAGAATTTCTACAGCGATACGGCACTTGCTGCACCTACTAAGGGTGAATAATTTTTTGAAAAATTCTTGCTATTTATATTTAAATGACTGCATTTACTATGATGCCTTGGGGCTATTTTCCGCTTGAATGCAAGGCAGTGTGCTCCCTTTTTCTTTTTGGATGTCTAAATGACGGCTCCCGTGAGCCTCTTGCTGACGAGCACTGGCGATGCACCTGTGTGCCTACTGAGTGGTACAAAAACCTGTGAAGACGTTTGGCGGCATTTCAAGCGACCCCTTCAGTTACATACGCTCTCTGCTGATGACGGCCGAAAGCCAGAAACACGTGTCCAGAGATACGGCACTCGCTGCACCTACCTTAGGTGAAAGACTTTCTACAGCGATACGGCACTTGCTGCACCTACTAAGGGTGAATAATTTTTTTTAAAATTCTTGCTATTTATATTTAAATGACTGCATTTACTATGATGCCTTGGGGCTATTTTCCGCTTGAATGCAATGCAGTGTGCTCCCTTTTTCTTTTTGGATGTCTAAATGACGGCTCCCGTGAGCCTCTTGCTGACGAGCACTGGCGATGCACCTGTGTGCCTACTGAGTGGTACAAAAACCTGTGAAGACGTTTGGCGGCATTTCAAGCGACCCCTTCAGTTACATACGCTCTCTGCTGATGACGGCCGAAAGCCAGAAACACGTGTCCAGAGATACGGCACTCGCTGCACCTACCTTAGGTGAAAGACTTTCTACAGCGATACGGCACTTGCTGCACCTACTAAGGGTGAATAATTTTTTGAAAAATTCTTGCTATTTATATTTAAATGACTGCATTTACTATAATGCCTTGGGGCTATTTTCCGCTTGAATGCAAGGCAGTGTGCTCCCTTTTTCTTTTTGGATTTCTAAATGACGGCTCCCGTGAGCCTCTTGCTGACGAGCACTGGCGATGCACCTGTGTGCCTACTGAGTGGTACAAAAACCTGTGAAGACGTTTGGTGGCATTTCAAGCAACCCCTTCAGTTACATACGCTCTCTGCTGATGACGGCCGAAAGCCAGAAACACGTGTCCAGAGATACGGCACTCGCTGCACCTACCTTAGGTGAAAGACTTTCTACAGCGATACGGCACTTGCTGCACCTACTAAGGGTGAATAATTTTTTGAAAAATTCTTGCTATTTATATTTAAATGACTGCATTTACTATGATGCCTTGGGGCTTTTTCCGCTTGAATGTAAGGCAGTGCTCCCTTTTTCTTTTTGGATGTCTAAATGACGGCTCCCGTGAGCCTCTTGCTGACGAGCACTGGTGATGCACCTGTGTGCCTACGGAGTGGTTCAAAAACCTGTGAAGATGTTTGGCGGCATTTCAAGCGACCCCTTCAGTTACATACGCTCTCTGCTGATGACGGGCGAAAGCCAGAAACACATGTCCAGAGATACGGCACTCGCTGCACCTACCTTAGGTGAAAGACTTTCTACAGCGATACGGCACTTGCTGCACCTACTAAGGGTGAATAAATTTTTGAAAAATTCTTGCTATTTATATTTAAATGACTGCATTTACTATGATGCCTTGGGGCTATTTTCCGCTTGAATGCAAGGCAGTGTGCTCCCTTTTTCTTTTTGGATGTCTAAATGACGGCTCCCGTGAGCCTCTTGCTGACGAGCACTGGCGATGCACCTGTGTGCCTACTGAGTGGTACAAAAACCTGTGAAGACGTTTGGCGGCATTTCAAGCGACCCCTTCAGTTACATACGCTCTCTGCTGATGACGGCCGAAGCCAGAAACACGTGTCCAGAGATACGGCACTCGCTGCACCTACCTTAGGTGAAAGACGTTCTACAGCGATACAGCACTTGCTGCACCTACTAATGGTGAATAATTTTTTGAAAAATTCTTGCTATTTATATTTAAATGACTGCATTTACTATGATGCCTTGGGGCTATTTTCCGCTTGAATGCAAGGCAGTGTGCTCCCTTTTTCTTTTTGGATGTCTAAATGACAGCTCCCGTGAGCCTCTTGCTGACGAGCACTGGCGATGCACCTGTGTGCCTACTGAGTGGTACAAAAACCTGTGAAGACGTTTGGCGGCATTTCAAGCGACCCCTTCAGTTACATACGCTCTCTGCTGATGACGGCCGAAAGCCAGAAACACGTGGCCAGAGATACGGCACTCGCTGCTCCTACCTTAGGTGAAAGACTTTCTACAGCGATACGGCACTTGCTGCACCTAGTAAGGGTGAATAATTTTTTGAAAAATTCTTGCTATTTATATTTAAATGACTGCATTTACTATGATGCCTTGGGGCTATTTTCCGCTTGAATGCAAGGCAGTGTGCTCCCTTTTTCTTTTTGGATGTCTAAATGACGGCTCCCGTGAGCCTCTTGCTGACGAGCACTGGCGATGCACCTGTGTGCCTACTGAGTGGTACAAAAACCTGTGAAGACGTTTGGCGGCATTTCAAGCGACCCCTTCAGTTACATACGCTCTCTGCTGATGACGGCCGAAAGCCAGAAACACGTGTCCAGAGATACGGCACTCGCAGCACCTACCTTAGGTGAAAGACTTTCTACAGCGATACGGCACTTGCTGCACCTACTAAGGGTGAATATTTTTTTTTTAAATTCTTGCTATTTATATTTAAATGACTGCATTTACTATGATGCCTTGGGGCTATTTTCCGCTTGAATGCAAGGCAGTGTGCTCCCTTTTTCTTTCTGGATGTCTAAATGACGGCTCCCGTGAGCCTCTTGCTGACGAGCACTGGCGATGCACCTGTGTGCCTACTGAGTGGTACAAAAACCTGTGAAGACGTTTGGCGGCATTTCAAGCAACCCCTTCAGTTACATACACTCTCTGCTGATGACGGCCGAAAGCCAGAAACACGTGTCCAGAGATACGGCACTCGCTGCACCTACCTTAGGTGAAAGACTTTCTACAGCGATACGGCACTTGCTGCACCTACTAAGGGTGAATAATTTTTTGAAAAATGTTGGCTATTTATATTTAAATGACTGCATTTACTATGATGCCTTGGGGCTATTTTCCGCTTGAATGCAAGGCAGTGTGCTCCCTTTTCTTTTAGGATTTCTAAATGACGGCTCCCGTGAGCCTCTTGCTGACGAGCACTGGCGATGCACCTGTGTGCCTACTGAGTGGTACAAAAACCTGTGAAGACGTTTGGCGGCATTTCAAGCAACCCCTTCAGTTACATACGCTCTCTGCTGATGACGGCCGAAAGCCAGAAACACGTGTCCAGAGATACGGCACTCGCTGCACCTACCTTAGGTGCAAGACTTTCTACAGCGATACGGCACTTGCTGCACCTACTAAGGGTGAATAATTTTTTGAAAAATTCTTGCTATTTATATTTAAATGACTGCATTTACTATGATGCCTTGGGGCTATTTTCCACTTGAATGCAAGGCAGTGTGCTCCCTTTTTCTTTTTGGATGTCTAAATGACAGCTACCGTGAGCCTCTTGCTGACAAGCACTGGCGATCCCCCTGTGTGCCTACTGAGTGGTACAAAAACCTGTGAAGACGTTTGGCGGCATTTCAAGCGACCCCTTCAGTTACATACGCTCTCTGCTGATGACGGCCGAAAGCCAGAAACACGTGTCCAGAGATACGGCACTCGCTGCACCTACCTTAGGTGAAAGACTTTCTACAGCTATACGGCACTTGCTGCAACCAATAAGGGTGAATAATTTTTTGAAAAATTCTTGCTATTTATATTTAAATGACTGCATTTACTATGATGCCTTGGGGCTATTTTCCGCTTGAATGCAAGGCAGTGTGCTCCCTTTTTCTTTTTGGATGTCTAAATGACGGCTCCCGTGAGCCTCTTTCTGACGAGCACTGGCGATGCACCTGTGTGCCTACTGAGTGGTACAAAAACCTGTGAAGACGTTTGGCGGCATTTCAAGCGACCCCTTCAGTTACATACGCTCTCTGCTGATGACGGCCGAAAGCCAGAAACACGTGTCCAGAGATACGGCACTCGCTGCACCTACCTTAGGTGAAAGAATTTCTACAGCGATACGGCACTTGCTGCACCTACTAAGGGTGAATAATTTTTTGAAAAATTATTGCTATTTATATTTAAATGACTGCATTTACTATGATGCCTTGGGGCTATTTTCCGCTTGAATGCAAGGCAGTGTGCTCCCTTTTTCTTTTTGGATGTCTAAATGACGGCTCCCGTGAGCCTCTTGCTGACGAGCACTGGCGATGCACCTGTGTGCCTACTGAGTGGTACAAAAACCTGTGAAGACGTTTGACGGCATTTCAAGCGACCCCTTCAGTTACATACACTCTCTGCTGATGACGGCCGAAAGCCAGAAACACGTGTCCAGAGATACGGCACTCGCTGCACCTACCTTAGGTGACGGCTTTCTACAGCGATACGGCACTTGCTGCACCTACTAAGGGTGAATAATTTTTTGAAAAATTCTTGCTATTTATATTTAAATGACTGCATTTACTATGATGCCTTGGGGCTTTTTCCACTTGAATGCAAGGCAGTGTGCTCCCTTTTTCTTTTTGGATGTCTAAATGACGGCTCCCGTGAGCCTCTTGCTGACGAGCACTGGCGATGCACCTGTGTGCCTACTGAGTGGTACAAAAACGTGTGAAGATGTTTGGCGGCATTTCAAGCGACCCCTTCAGTTACATACACTCTCTGCTGATGACGGCCGAAAGCCAGAAACACGTGTCCAGAGATACGGCACTCGCTGCACCTACCTTAGGTGAAAGACTTTCTACAGCGATACGGCACTTGCTGCACCTAGTAAGGGTGAATAATTTTTTGAAAAATTCTTGATATTTATATTTAAATGACTGCATTTACTATGATGCCTTGGGGCTATTTTCCGCTTGAATGCAAGGCAGTGTGCTCCCTTTTTCTTTTTGGATGTCTAAATGACGGCTCCCGTGAGCCTCTTGCTGACGAGCACTGGCGATGCACCTGTGTGCCTACTGAGTGGTACAAAAACCTGTGAAGACGTTTGGCGGCATTTCAAGCAACCCCTTCAGTTACATACGCTCTCTGCTGATGACGGCCGAAAGCCAGAAACACGTGTCCAGAGATACGGCACTCGCTGCACCTACCTTAGGTGACGGCTTTCTACAGCGATACGGCACTTGCTGCACCTACTAAGGGTGAATAATTTTTTGAAAAATTCTTGCTATTTATATTTAAATGACTGCATTTACTATGATGCCTTGGGGCTTTTTCCACTTGAATGCAAGGCAGTGTGCTCCCTTTTTCTTTTTGGATGTCTAAATGACGGCTCCCGTGAGCCTCTTGCTGACGAGCACTGGCGATGCACCTGTGTGCCTACTGAGTGGTACAAAAACCTGTGAAGATGTTTGGCGGCATTTCAAGCGACCCCTTCAGTTACATACACTCTCTGCTGATGACGGCCGAAAGCCAGAAACACGTGTCCAGAGATACGGCACTCGCTGCACCTACCTTAGGTGAAAGACTTTCTACAGCGATACGGCACTTGCTGCACCTAGTAAGGGTGAATAATTTTTTGAAAAATTCTTGCTATTTATATTTAAATGACTGCATTTACTATGATGCCTTGGGGCTAGTTTCCGCTTGAATGCAAGGCAGTGTGCACCCTTTTTCTTTTTGGATGTCTAAATGACGGCTCCCGTGAGCCTCTTGCTGACGAGCACTGGCGATGCACCTGTGTGCCTACTGAGTGGTACAAAAACCTGTGAAGACGTTTGGCGGCATTTCAAGCGACCCCTTCAGTTACATACGCTCTCTGCTGATGACGGCCGAAAGCCAGAAACACGTGTCCAGAGATACAGCACTCGCTGCACCTACCTTAGGTGAAAGACTTTCTACAGCGATATAGCACTTGCTGCACCTACTAAGGGTGAATAATTTTTTGAAAAATTCTTGCTATTTATATTTAAATGACTGCATTTACTATGATGCCTTGGGGCTATTTTCCGCTTGAATGCAAGGCAGTGTGCTCCCTTTTTCTTTTTGGATGTCTAAATGACAGCTCCCTTGAGCCTCTTGCTGACGAGCACTGGCGACGCACCTGTGTGCCTACTGAGTGGTACAAAAAACCTGTGAAGACGTTTGGCAGCATTTCACGCGACCCCTTCAGTTACATACGCTCTCTGCTGATGACGGCCGAAAGCCAGAAACACATGTCCAGAGATACGGCACTCGCTGCACCTACCTTAGGTGAAAGACTTTCTACAGCGATACGGCACTTGCTGCAACTACTAAGGGTGAATAATTTGTTGAAAAATTCTTGCTATTAATATTTAAATGACTGCATTTACTATGATGCCTTGGGGCTATTTTCCGCTTGAATGCAAGGCAGTGTGCTCCCTTTTTCTTTTTGGATGTCTAAATGACGGCTCCCGTGAGCCTCTTGCTGACGAGCACTGGCGATGCACCTGTGTGCCTACTGAGTGGTTCTAAAACCTGTGAAGACGTTTGGCGGCATTTCAAGCGACCCCTTCAGTTACATACGCTCTCTGCTGATGACGGCCGAAAGCCAGAAACACGTGTCCAGAGATACGGCACTCGCTGCACCTACCTTAGGTGAAAGACTTTCTACAGCGATACGGCACTTGCTGCACCTACTAAGGGTGAATAATTTTTTGAAAAATTCTTGCTATTTATATTTAAATGACTGCATTTACTATGATGCCTTGGGGCTATTTTCCGCTTGAATGCAAGGCAGTGTGCTCCCTTTTTCTTTTTGGATGTCTAAATGACGGCTCCCGTGAGCCTCTTGCTGACGAGCACTGGCGATGCACCTGTGTGCCTACTGAGTGGTACAAAAACCTGTGAAGACGTTTGGCGGCATTTCAAGCGACCCCTTCAGTTACATACGCTCTCTGCTGATGACGGCCGAAAGCCAGAAACACGTGTCCAGAGATACGGCACTCGCTGCACCTACCTTAGGTGAAAGACTTTCTACAGCGATACGGCACTTGCTGCGCCTACTAAGGGTGAATAATTTTTTTTTAAATTCTTGCTATTTATATTTAAATGACTGCATTTACTATGATGCCTTGGGGCTATTTTCCACTTGAATGCAAGGCAGTGTGCTCCCTTTTTCTTTCTGGATGTCTAAATGACGGCTCCCGTGAGCCTCTTGCTGACGAGCACTGGCGATGCACCTGTGTGCCTACTGAGTGGTACAAAAACCTGTGAAGACGTTTGGCGGCATTTCAAGCGACCCCTTCAGTTACATACACTCTCTGCTGATGACGGCTGAAAGCCAGAAACACGTGTCCAGAGATACGGCACTCGCTGCACCTACCTTAGGTGAAAGACTTTCTACAGCGATACGGCACTTGCTGCACCTACGAAGGGTGAATACGTTTTTGAAAAATTCTTGCTATTTATATTTAAATGACTGCATTTACTATGATGCCTTGGGGCTATTTTCCGCTTGAATGCAAGGCAGTGTGCTCCCTTTTTCTTTTTGGATGTCTAAATGACGGCTCCCGTGAGCCTCTTGCTGACGAGCACTGGCGATGCACCTGTGTGCCTACTGAGTGGTACAAAAACCTGTGAAGACGTTTGGCGGCATTTCAAGCGACCCCTTCAGTTACATACGCTCTCTGCTGATGACGGCCGAAAGCCAGAAACACGTGGCCAGAGATACGGCACTCGCTGCTCCTACCTTAGGTGAAAGACTTTCTACAGCGATACGGCACTTGCTGCACCTAGTAAGGGTGAATAATTTTTTGAAAAATTCTTGCTATTTATATTTAAATGACTGCATTTACTATGATGCCTTGGGGCTATTTTCCGCTTGAATGCAAGGCAGTGTGCTCCCTTTTTCTTTTTGGATGTCTAAATGACGGCTCCCGTGAGCCTCTTGCTGACGAGCACTGGCGATGCACCTGTGTGCCTACTGAGTGGTACAAAAACCTGTGAAGACGTTTGGCGGCATTTCAAGCGACCCCTTCAGTTACATACGCTCTCTGCTGATGACGGCTGAAAGCCAGAAACACGTGTCCAGAGATACGGCACTCGCTGCACCTACCTTAGGTGAAAGACTTTCTACAGCGATTCGGCACTTGCTGCACCTACGAAGGGTGAATACGTTTTTGAAAAATTCTTGCTATTTATATTTAAATGACTGCATTTACTATGATGCCTTGGGGCTATTTTCCGCTTGAATGCAAGGCAGTGTGCTCCCTTTTTCTTTTTGGATGTCTAAATGACGGCTCCCGTGAGCCTCTTGCTGACGAGCACTGGCGATGCACCTGGGTGCCTACTGAGTGGTACAAAAACCTGTGAAGACGTTTGGCGGCATTTCAAGCGTCCCCTTCAGTTACATACGCTCTCTGCTGATGACGGACGAAAGCCAGAAACACGTGTCCAGAGATACGGCACTCGCTGCACCTACCTTAGGTGAAAGACTTTCTACAGCGATACGGCACTTGCTGCACCTACTAAGGGTGAATAATTTTTTGAAAAATTCTTGCTATTTATATTTAAATGACTGCATTTACTATGATGCCTTGGGGCTATTTTCCGCTTGAATGCAAGGCAGTGTGCTCCCTTTTTCTTTTTGGATGTCTAAATGACGGCTCCCGTGAGCCTCTTGCTGACGAGCACTGGCGATGCACCTGTGTGCCTACTGAGTGGTACAAAAACCTGTGAAGACGTTTGGCGGCATTTCAAGCGACCCCTTCAGTTACATACGCTCTCTGCTGATGACGGCCGAAGCCAGAAACACGTGTCCAGAGATACGGCACTCGCTGCACCTACCTTAGGTGAAAGACTTTCTACAGCGATACGGCACTTGCTGCACCTACTAATGGTGAATAATTTTTTGAAAAATTCTTGCTATTTATATTTAAATGACTGCATTTACTATGATGCCTTGGGGCTATTTTCCGCTTGAATGCAAGGCAGTGTGCTCCCTTTTTCTTTTTGGATGTCTAAATGACGGCTCCCGTGAGCCTCTTGCTGACGAGCACTGGCGATGCACCTGTGTGCCTACTGAGTGGTACAAAAACCTGTGAAGACGTTTGGCGGCATTTCAAGCGACCCCTTCAGTTACATACGCTCTCTGCTGATGACGGCCGAAAGCCAGAAACACGTGGCCAGAGATACGGCACTCGCTGCTCCTACCTTAGGTGAAAGACTTTCTACAGCGATACGGCACTTGCTGCACCTAGTAAGGGTGAATCATTTTTTGAAAAATTCTTGCTATTTATATTTAAATGACTGCATTTACTATGATGCCTTGGGGCTATTTTCCGCTTGAATGCAAGGCAGTGTGCTCCCTTTTTCTTTTTGGATGTCTAAATGACGGCTCCCGTGAGCCTCTTGCTGACGAGCACTGGCGATGCACCTGTGTGCCTACTGAGTGGTACAAAAACCTGTGAAGACGTTTGGCGGCATTTCAAGCGACCCCTTCAGTTACATACGCTCTCTGCTGATGACGGCCGAAAGCCAGAAACACGTGTCCAGAGATACGGCACTCGCTGCACCTACCTTAGGTGAAAGACTTTCTACAGCGATACGGCACTTGCTGCACCTACTAAGGGTGAATAATTTTTTTTAAAATTCTTGCTATTTATATTTAAATGACTGCATTTACTATGATGCCTTGGGGCTATTTTCCGCTTGAATGCAAGGCAGTGTGCTCCCTTTTTCTTTCTGGATGTCTAAATGACGGCTCCCGTGAGCCTCTTGCTGACGAGCACTGGCGATGCACCTGTGTGCCTACTGAGTGGTACAAAAACCTGTGAAGACGTTTGGCGGCATTTCAAGCGACCCCTTCAGTTACATACGCTCTCTGCTGATGACGGCTGAAAGCCAGAAACACGTGTCCAGAGATACGGCACTCGCTGCACCTACCTTAGGTGAAAGACTTTCTACAGCGATACGGCACTTGCTGCACCTACGAAGGGTGAATACGTTTTTGAAAAATTCTTGCTATTTATATTTAAATGACTGCATTTACTATGATGCCTTGTGGCTATTTTCCGCTTGAATGCAAGGCAGTGTGCTCCCTTTTTCTTTTTGGATGTCTAAATGACGGCTCCCGTGAGCCTCTTGCTGACGAGCACTGGCGATGCACCTGTGTGCCTACTGAGTGGTACAAAAACCTGTGAAGACGTTTGGCGGCATTTCAAGCGACCCCTTCAGTTACATACGCTCTCTGCTGATGACGGACGAAAGCCAGAAACACGTGTCCAGAGATACGGCACTCGCTGCACCTACCTTAGGTGAAAGACTTTCTACAGCGATACGGCACTTGCTGCACCTACTAAGGGTGAATAATTTTTTGAAAAATTCTTGCTATTTATATTTAAATGACTGCATTTACTATGATGCCTTGGGGCTATTTTCCGCTTGAGTGCAAGGCAGTGTGCTCCCTTTTTCTTTTTGGATTTCTAAATGACGGCTCCCGTGAGCCTCTTGCTGACGAGCACTGGCGATGCACCTGTGTGCCTACTGAGTGGTACAAAAATCTGTGAAGACGTTTGGTGGCATTTCAAGCAACCCCTTCAGTTACATACGCTCTCTGCTGATGACGGCCGAAAGCCAGAAACACGTGTCCAGAGATACGGCACTCGCTGCACCTACCTTAGGTGAAAGACTTTCTACAGCGATACAGCACTTGCTGCACCTACTAAGGGTGAATAATTTTTTTTTAAATTCTTGCTATTTATATTTAAATGACTGCATTTACTATGATGCCTTGGGGCTTTTTCCGCTTGAATGCAAGGCAGTGTGCTCCCTTTTTCTTTTTGGATGTCTAAATGACGGCTCCCGTGAGCCTCTTGCTGACGAGCACTGGCGATGCACCTGTGTGCCTACTGAGTGGTACAAAAACCTGTGAAGACGTTTGGCGGCATTTCAAGCAACCCCTTTAGTTACATACGCTCTCTGCTGATGACGGCCGAAAGCAAGAAACACGTGTCCAGAGATACGGCACTCGCTGCACCTACCTTAGGTGAAAGAATTTCTACAGCGATACGGCACTTGCTGCACCTACTAAGGGTGAATAATTTTTTGAAAAATTCTTGCTATTTATATTTAAATGACTGCATTTACTATGATGCCCTGGGGCTATTTTCCGCTTGAATGCAAGGCAGTGTGCTCCCTTTTTCTTTTTGGATGTCTAAATGACGGCTCCCGTGAGCCTCTTGCTGACGAGCACTGGCGATGCACCTGTGTGCCTACTGAGTGGTACAAAAACCTGTGAAGACGTTTGGCGGCATTTCAAGCGACCCCTTCAGTTACATACGCTCTCTGCTGATGACGGCCGAAAGCCAGAAACACGTGTCCAGAGATACGGCACTCGCTGCACCTACCTTAGGTGAAAGACTTTCTACAGCGATACGGCACTTGCTGCACCTACTAAGGGTGAATAATTTTTTAAAAAATTCTTGCTATTTATATTTAAATGACTGCATTTACTATGATGCCTTGGGGCTATTTTCCGCTTGAATGCAATGCAGTGTGCTCCCTTTTTCTTTTTGGATGTCTAAATGACGGCTCCCGTGAGCCTCTTGCTGACGAGCACTGGCGATGCACCTGTGTGCCTACTGAGTGGTACAAAAACCTGTGAAGACGTTTGGCGGCATTTCAAGCGACCCCTTCAGTTACATACGCTCTCTGCTGATGACGGCCGAAAGCCAGAAACACGTGTCCAGAGATACGGCACTCGCTGCACCTACCTTAGGTGAAAGACTTTCTACAGCGATACGGCACTTGCTGCACCTACTAAGGGTGAATAATTTTTTGAAAAATTCTTGCTATTTATATTTAAATGACTGCATTTACTATAATGCCTTGGGGCTATTTTCCGCTTGAATGCAAGGCAGTGTGCTCCCTTTTTCTTTTTGGATTTCTAAATGACGGCTCCCGTGAGCCTCTTGCTGACGAGCACTGGCGATGCACCTGTGTGCCTACTGAGTGGTACAAAAACCTGTGAAGACGTTTGGTGGCATTTCAAGCAACCCCTTCAGTTACATACGCTCTCTGCTGATGACGGCCGAAAGCCAGAAACACGTGTCCAGAGATACGGCACTCGCTGCACCTACCTTAGGTGAAAGACTTTCTACAGCGATACGGCACTTGCTGCACCTACTAAGGGTGAATAATTTTTTGAAAAATTCTTGCTATTTATATTTAAATGACTGCATTTACTATGATGCCTTGGGGCTTTTTCCGCTTGAATGTAAGGCAGTGTGCTCCCTTTTTCTTTTTGGATGTCTAAATGACGGCTCCCGTGAGCCTCTTGCTGACGAGCACTGGTGATGCACCTGTGTGCCTACGGAGTGGTTCAAAAACCTGTGAAGATGTTTGGCGGCATTTCAAGCGACCCCTTCAGTTACATACGCTCTCTGCTGATGACGGCCGAAAGCCAGAAACACATGTCCAGAGATACGGCACTCGCTGCACCTACCTTAGGTGAAAGACTTTCTACAGCGATACGGCACTTGCTGCACCTACTAAGGGTGAATAAATTTTTGAAAAATTCTTGCTATTTATATTTAAATGACTGCATTTACTATGATGCCTTGGGGCTATTTTCCGCTTGAATGCAAGGCAGTGTGCTCCCTTTTTCTTTTTGGATGTCTAAATGACGGCTCCCGTGAGCCTCTTGCTGACGAGCACTGGCGATGCACCTGTGTGCCTACTGAGTGGTACAAAAACCTGTGAAGACGTTTGGCGGCATTTCAAGCGACCCCTTCAGTTACATACGCTCTCTGCTGATGACGGCCGAAGCCAGAAACACGTGTCCAGAGATACGGCACTCGCTGCACCTACCTTAGGTGAAAGACGTTCTACAGCGATACAGCACTTGCTGCACCTACTAATGGTGAATAATTTTTTGAAAAATTCTTGCTATTTATATTTAAATGACTGCATTTACTATGATGCCTTGGGGCTATTTTCCGCTTGAATGCAAGGCAGTGTGCTCCCTTTTTCTTTTTGGATGTCTAAATGACAGCTCCCGTGAGCCTCTTGCTGACGAGCACTGGCGATGCACCTGTGTGCCTACTGAGTGGTACAAAAACCTGTGAAGACGTTTGGCGGCATTTCAAGCGACCCCTTCAGTTACATACGCTCTCTGCTGATGACGGCCGAAAGCCAGAAACACGTGGCCAGAGATACGGCACTCGCTGCTCCTACCTTAGGTGAAAGACTTTCTACAGCGATACGGCACTTGCTGCACCTAGTAAGGGTGAATAATTTTTTGAAAAATTCTTGCTATTTATATTTAAATGACTGCATTTACTATGATGCCTTGGGGCTATTTTCCGCTTGAATGCAAGGCAGTGTGCTCCCTTTTTCTTTTTGGATGTCTAAATGACGGCTCCCGTGAGCCTCTTGCTGACGAGCACTGGCGATGCACCTGTGTGCCTACTGAGTGGTACAAAAACCTGTGAAGACGTTTGGCGGCATTTCAAGCGACCCCTTCAGTTACATACGCTCTCTGCTGATGACGGCCGAAAGCCAGAAACACGTGTCCAGAGATACGGCACTCGCAGCACCTACCTTAGGTGAAAGACTTTCTACAGCGATACGGCACTTGCTGCACCTACTAAGGGTGAATAATTTTTTTTAAAATTCTTGCTATTTATATTTAAATGACTGCATTTACTATGATGCCTTGGGGCTATTTTCCGCTTGAATGCAAGGCAGTGTGCTCCCTTTTTCTTTCTGGATGTCTAAATGACGGCTCCCGTGAGCCTCTTGCTGACGAGCACTGGCGATGCACCTGTGTGCCTACTGAGTGGTACAAAAACCTGTGAAGACGTTTGGCGGCATTTCAAGCAACCCCTTCAGTTACATACACTCTCTGCTGATGACGGCCGAAAGCCAGAAACACGTGTCCAGAGATACGGCACTCGCTGCACCTACCTTAGGTGAAAGACTTTCTACAGCGATACGGCACTTGCTGCACCTACTAAGGGTGAATAATTTTTTAAAAAATTCTTGCTATTTATATTTAAATGACTGCATTTACTATGATGCCTTGGGGCTATTTTCCGCTTGAATGCAAGGCAGTGTGCTCCCTTTTCTTTTAGGATTTCTAAATGACGGCTCCCGTGAGCCTCTTGCTGACGAGCACTGGCGATGCACCTGTGTGCCTACTGAGTGGTACAAAAACCTGTGAAGACGTTTGGCGGCATTTCAAGCAACCCCTTCAGTTACATACGCTCTCTGCTGATGACGGCCGAAAGCCAGAAACACGTGTCCAGAGATACGGCACTCGCTGCACCTACCTTAGGTGCAAGACTTTCTACAGCGATACGGCACTTGCTGCACCTACTAAGGGTGAATAATTTTTTGAAAAATTCTTGCTATTTATATTTAAATGACTGCATTTACTATGATGCCTTGGGGCTATTTTCCACTTGAATGCAAGGCAGTGTGCTCCCTTTTTCTTTTTGGATGTCTAAATGACAGCTACCGTGAGCCTCTTGCTGACAAGCACTGGCGATCCCCCTGTGTGCCTACTGAGTGGTACAAAAACCTGTGAAGACGTTTGGCGGCATTTCAAGCGACCCCTTCAGTTACATACGCTCTCTGCTGATGACGGCCGAAAGCCAGAAACACGTGTCCAGAGATACGGCACTCGCTGCACCTACCTTAGGTGAAAGACTTTCTACAGCTATACGGCACTTGCTGCAACCAATAAGGGTGAATAATTTTTTGAAAAATTCTTGCTATTTATATTTAAATGACTGCATTTACTATGATGCCTTGGGGCTATTTTCCGCTTGAATGCAAGGCAGTGTGCTCCCTTTTTCTTTTTGGATGTCTAAATGACGGCTCCCGTGAGCCTCTTTCTGACGAGCACTGGCGATGCACCTGTGTGCCTACTGAGTGGTACAAAAACCTGTGAAGACGTTTGGCGGCATTTCAAGCGACCCCTTCAGTTACATACGCTCTCTGCTGATGACGGCCGAAAGCCAGAAACACGTGTCCAGAGATACGGCACTCGCTGCACCTACCTTAGGTGAAAGAATTTCTACAGCGATACGGCACTTGCTGCACCTACTAAGGGTGAATAATTTTTTGAAAAATTATTGCTATTTATATTTAAATGACTGCATTTACTATGATGCCTTGGGGCTATTTTCCGCTTGAATGCAAGGCAGTGTGCTCCCTTTTTCTTTTTGGATGTCTAAATGACGGCTCCCGTGAGCCTCTTGCTGACGAGCACTGGCGATGCACCTGTGTGCCTACTGAGTGGTACAAAAACCTGTGAAGACGTTTGACGGCATTTCAAGCGACCCCTTCAGTTACATACACTCTCTGCTGATGACGGCCGAAAGCCAGAAACACGTGTCCAGAGATACGGCACTCGCTGCACCTACCTTAGGTGACGGCTTTCTACAGCGATACGGCACTTGCTGCACCTACTAAGGGTGAATAATTTTTTGAAAAATTCTTGCTATTTATATTTAAATGACTGCATTTACTATGATGCCTTGGGGCTTTTTCCACTTGAATGCAAGGCAGTGTGCTCCCTTTTTCTTTTTGGATGTCTAAATGACGGCTCCCGTGAGCCTCTTGCTGACGAGCACTGGCGATGCACCTGTGTGCCTACTGAGTGGTACAAAAACGTGTGAAGATGTTTGGCGGCATTTCAAGCGACCCCTTCAGTTACATACACTCTCTGCTGATGACGGCCGAAAGCCAGAAACACGTGTCCAGAGATACGGCACTCGCTGCACCTACCTTAGGTGAAAGACTTTCTACAGCGATACGGCACTTGCTGCACCTAGTAAGGGTGAATAATTTTTTGAAAAATTCTTGATATTTATATTTAAATGACTGCATTTACTATGATGCCTTGGGGCTATTTTCCGCTTGAATGCAAGGCAGTGTGCTCCCTTTTTCTTTTTGGATGTCTAAATGACGGCTCCCGTGAGCCTCTTGCTGACGAGCACTGGCGATGCACCTGTGTGCCTACTGAGTGGTACAAAAACCTGTGAAGACGTTTGGCGGCATTTCAAGCAACCCCTTCAGTTACATACGCTCTCTGCTGATGACGGCCGAAAGCCAGAAACACGTGTCCAGAGATACGGCACTCGCTGCACCTACCTTAGGTGACGGCTTTCTACAGCGATACGGCACTTGCTGCACCTACTAAGGGTGAATAATTTTTTGAAAAATTCTTGCTATTTATATTTAAATGACTGCATTTACTATGATGCCTTGGGGCTTTTTCCACTTGAATGCAAGGCAGTGTGCTCCCTTTTTCTTTTTGGATGTCTAAATGACGGCTCCCGTGAGCCTCTTGCTGACGAGCACTGGCGATGCACCTGTGTGCCTACTGAGTGGTACAAAAACCTGTGAAGATGTTTGGCGGCATTTCAAGCGACCCCTTCAGTTACATACACTCTCTGCTGATGACGGCCGAAAGCCAGAAACACGTGTCCAGAGATACGGCACTCGCTGCACCTACCTTAGGTGAAAGACTTTCTACAGCGATACGGCACTTGCTGCACCTAGTAAGGGTGAATAATTTTTTGAAAAATTCTTGCTATTTATATTTAAATGACTGCATTTACTATGATGCCTTGGGGCTAGTTTCCGCTTGAATGCAAGGCAGTGTGCACCCTTTTTCTTTTTGGATGTCTAAATGACGGCTCCCGTGAGCCTCTTGCTGACGAGCACTGGCGATGCACCTGTGTGCCTACTGAGTGGTACAAAAACCTGTGAAGACGTTTGGCGGCATTTCAAGCGACCCCTTCAGTTACATACGCTCTCTGCTGATGACGGCCGAAAGCCAGAAACACGTGTCCAGAGATACAGCACTCGCTGCACCTACCTTAGGTGAAAGACTTTCTACAGCGATATAGCACTTGCTGCACCTACTAAGGGTGAATAATTTTTTGAAAAATTCTTGCTATTTATATTTAAATGACTGCATTTACTATGATGCCTTGGGGCTATTTTCCGCTTGAATGCAAGGCAGTGTGCTCCCTTTTTCTTTTTGGATGTCTAAATGACAGCTCCCTTGAGCCTCTTGCTGACGAGCACTGGCGACGCACCTGTGTGCCTACTGAGTGGTACAAAAAACCTGTGAAGACGTTTGGCAGCATTTCACGCGACCCCTTCAGTTACATACGCTCTCTGCTGATGACGGCCGAAAGCCAGAAACACATGTCCAGAGATACGGCACTCGCTGCACCTACCTTAGGTGAAAGACTTTCTACAGCGATACGGCACTTGCTGCAACTACTAAGGGTGAATAATTTGTTGAAAAATTCTTGCTATTAATATTTAAATGACTGCATTTACTATGATGCCTTGGGGCTATTTTCCGCTTGAATGCAAGGCAGTGTGCTCCCTTTTTCTTTTTGGATGTCTAAATGACGGCTCCCGTGAGCCTCTTGCTGACGAGCACTGGCGATGCACCTGTGTGCCTACTGAGTGGTTCTAAAACCTGTGAAGACGTTTGGCGGCATTTCAAGCGACCCCTTCAGTTACATACGCTCTCTGCTGATGACGGCCGAAAGCCAGAAACACGTGTCCAGAGATACGGCACTCGCTGCACCTACCTTAGGTGAAAGACTTTCTACAGCGATACGGCACTTGCTGCACCTACTAAGGGTGAATAATTTTTTGAAAAATTCTTGCTATTTATATTTAAATGACTGCATTTACTATGATGCCTTGGGGCTATTTTCCGCTTGAATGCAAGGCAGTGTGCTCCCTTTTTCTTTTTGGATGTCTAAATGACGGCTCCCGTGAGCCTCTTGCTGACGAGCACTGGCGATGCACCTGTGTGCCTACTGAGTGGTACAAAAACCTGTGAAGACGTTTGGCGGCATTTCAAGCGACCCCTTCAGTTACATACGCTCTCTGCTGATGACGGCCGAAAGCCAGAAACACGTGTCCAGAGATACGGCACTCGCTGCACCTACCTTAGGTGAAAGACTTTCTACAGCGATACGGCACTTGCTGCGCCTACTAAGGGTGAATAATTTTTTTTTAAATTCTTGCTATTTATATTTAAATGACTGCATTTACTATCATGCCTTGGGGCTATTTTCCACTTGAATGCAAGGCAGTGTGCTCCCTTTTTCTTTCTGGATGTCTAAATGACGGCTCCCGTGAGCCTCTTGCTGACGAGCACTGGCGATGCACCTGTGTGCCTACTGAGTGGTACAAAAACCTGTGAAGACGTTTGGCGGCATTTCAAGCGACCCCTTCAGTTACATACACTCTCTGCTGATGACGGCTGAAAGCCAGAAACACGTGTCCAGAGATACGGCACTCGCTGCACCTACCTTAGGTGAAAGACTTTCTACAGCGATACGGCACTTGCTGCACCTACGAAGGGTGAATACGTTTTTGAAAAATTCTTGCTATTTATATTTAAATGACTGCATTTACTATGATGCCTTGGGGCTATTTTCCGCTTGAATGCAAGGCAGTGTGCTCCCTTTTTCTTTTTGGATGTCTAAATGACGGCTCCCGTGAGCCTCTTGCTGACGAGCACTGGCGATGCACCTGTGTGCCTACTGAGTGGTACAAAAACCTGTGAAGACGTTTGGCGGCATTTCAAGCGACCCCTTCAGTTACATACGCTCTCTGCTGATGACGGCCGAAAGCCAGAAACACGTGGCCAGAGATACGGCACTCGCTGCTCCTACCTTAGGTGAAAGACTTTCTACAGCGATACGGCACTTGCTGCACCTAGTAAGGGTGAATAATTTTTTGAAAAATTCTTGCTATTTATATTTAAATGACTGCATTTACTATGATGCCTTGGGGCTATTTTCCGCTTGAATGCAAGGCAGTGTGCTCCCTTTTTCTTTTTGGATGTCTAAATGACGGCTCCCGTGAGCCTCTTGCTGACGAGCACTGGCGATGCACCTGTGTGCCTACTGAGTGGTACAAAAACCTGTGAAGACGTTTGGCGGCATTTCAAGCGACCCCTTCAGTTACATACGCTCTCTGCTGATGACGGCTGAAAGCCAGAAACACGTGTCCAGAGATACGGCACTCGCTGCACCTACCTTAGGTGAAAGACTTTCTACAGCGATTCGGCACTTGCTGCACCTACGAAGGGTGAATACGTTTTTGAAAAATTCTTGCTATTTATATTTAAATGACTGCATTTACTATGATGCCTTGGGGCTATTTTCCGCTTGAATGCAAGGCAGTGTGCTCCCTTTTTCTTTTTGGATGTCTAAATGACGGCTCCCGTGAGCCTCTTGCTGACGAGCACTGGCGATGCACCTGGGTGCCTACTGAGTGGTACAAAAACCTGTGAAGACGTTTGGCGGCATTTCAAGCGTCCCCTTCAGTTACATACGCTCTCTGCTGATGACGGACGAAAGCCAGAAACACGTGTCCAGAGATACGGCACTCGCTGCACCTACCTTAGGTGAAAGACTTTCTACAGCGATACGGCACTTGCTGCACCTACTAAGGGTGAATAATTTTTTGAAAAATTCTTGCTATTTATATTTAAATGACTGCATTTACTATGATGCCTTGGGGCTATTTTCCGCTTGAATGCAAGGCAGTGTGCTCCCTTTTTCTTTTTGGATGTCTAAATGACGGCTCCCGTGAGCCTCTTGCTGACGAGCACTGGCGATGCACCTGTGTGCCTACTGAGTGGTACAAAAACCTGTGAAGACGTTTGGCGGCATTTCAAGCGACCCCTTCAGTTACATACGCTCTCTGCTGATGACGGCCGAAGCCAGAAACACGTGTCCAGAGATACGGCACTCGCTGCACCTACCTTAGGTGAAAGACTTTCTACAGCGATACGGCACTTGCTGCACCTACTAATGGTGAATAATTTTTTGAAAAATTCTTGCTATTTATATTTAAATGACTGCATTTACTATGATGCCTTGGGGCTATTTTCCGCTTGAATGCAAGGCAGTGTGCTCCCTTTTTCTTTTTGGATGTCTAAATGACGGCTCCCGTGAGCCTCTTGCTGACGAGCACTGGCGATGCACCTGTGTGCCTACTGAGTGGTACAAAAACCTGTGAAGACGTTTGGCGGCATTTCAAGCGACCCCTTCAGTTACATACGCTCTCTGCTGATGACGGCCGAAAGCCAGAAACACGTGGCCAGAGATACGGCACTCGCTCCTCCTACCTTAGGTGAAAGACTTTCTACAGCGATACGGCACTTGCTGCACCTAGTAAGGGTGAATCATTTTTTGAAAAATTCTTGCTATTTATATTTAAATGACTGCATTTACTATGATGCCTTGGGGCTATTTTCCGCTTGAATGCAAGGCAGTGTGCTCCCTTTTTCTTTTTGGATGTCTAAATGACGGCTCCCGTGAGCCTCTTGCTGACGAGCACTGGCGATGCACCTGTGTGCCTACTGAGTGGTACAAAAACCTGTGAAGACGTTTGGCGGCATTTCAAGCGACCCCTTCAGTTACATACGCTCTCTGCTGATGACGGCCGAAAGCCAGAAACACGTGTCCAGAGATACGGCACTCGCTGCACCTACCTTAGGTGAAAGACTTTCTACAGCGATACGGCACTTGCTGCACCTACTAAGGGTGAATAATTTTTTTTAAAATTCTTGCTATTTATATTTAAATGACTGCATTTACTATGATGCCTTGGGGCTATTTTCCGCTTGAATGCAAGGCAGTGTGCTCCCTTTTTCTTTCTGGATGTCTAAATGACGGCTCCCGTGAGCCTCTTGCTGACGAGCACTGGCGATGCACCTGTGTGCCTACTGAGTGGTACAAAAACCTGTGAAGACGTTTGGCGGCATTTCAAGCGACCCCTTCAGTTACATACGCTCTCTGCTGATGACGGCTGAAAGCCAGAAACACGTGTCCAGAGATACGGCACTCGCTGCACCTACCTTAGGTGAAAGACTTTCTACAGCGATACGGCACTTGCTGCACCTACGAAGGGTGAATACGTTTTTGAAAAATTCTTGCTATTTATATTTAAATGACTGCATTTACTATGATGCCTTGTGGCTATTTTCCGCTTGAATGCAAGGCAGTGTGCTCCCTTTTTCTTTTTGGATGTCTAAATGACGGCTCCCGTGAGCCTCTTGCTGACGAGCACTGGCGATGCACCTGTGTGCCTACTGAGTGGTACAAAAACCTGTGAAGACGTTTGGCGGCATTTCAAGCGACCCCTTCAGTTACATACGCTCTCTGCTGATGACGGACGAAAGCCAGAAACACGTGTCCAGAGATACGGCACTCGCTGCACCTACCTTAGGTGAAAGACTTTCTACAGCGATACGGCACTTGCTGCACCTACTAAGGGTGAATAATTTTTTGAAAAATTCTTGCTATTTATATTTAAATGACTGCATTTACTATGATGCCTTGGGGCTATTTTCCGCTTGAGTGCAAGGCAGTGTGCTCCCTTTTTCTTTTTGGATTTCTAAATGACGGCTCCCGTGAGCCTCTTGCTGACGAGCACTGGCGATGCACCTGTGTGCCTACTGAGTGGTACAAAAATCTGTGAAGACGTTTGGTGGCATTTCAAGCAACCCCTTCAGTTACATACGCTCTCTGCTGATGACGGCCGAAAGCCAGAAACACGTGTCCAGAGATACGGCACTCGCTGCACCTACCTTAGGTGAAAGACTTTCTACAGCGATACAGCACTTGCTGCACCTACTAAGGGTGAATAATTTTTTTTTAAATTCTTGCTATTTATATTTAAATGACTGCATTTACTATGATGCCTTGGGGCTTTTTCCGCTTGAATGCAAGGCAGTGTGCTCCCTTTTTCTTTTTGGATGTCTAAATGACGGCTCCCGTGAGCCTCTTGCTGACGAGCACTGGCGATGCACCTGTGTGCCTACTGAGTGGTACAAAAACCTGTGAAGACGTTTGGCGGCATTTCAAGCAACCCCTTTAGTTACATACGCTCTCTGCTGATGACGGCCGAAAGCAAGAAACACGTGTCCAGAGATACGGCACTCGCTGCACCTACCTTAGGTGAAAGAATTTCTACAGCGATACGGCACTTGCTGCACCTACTAAGGGTGAATAATTTTTTGAAAAATTCTTGCTATTTATATTTAAATGACTGCATTTACTATGATGCCCTGGGGCTATTTTCCGCTTGAATGCAAGGCAGTGTGCTCCCTTTTTCTTTTTGGATGTCTAAATGACGGCTCCCGTGAGCCTCTTGCTGACGAGCACTGGCGATGCACCTGTGTGCCTACTGAGTGGTACAAAAACCTGTGAAGACGTTTGGCGGCATTTCAAGCGACCCCTTCAGTTACATACGCTCTCTGCTGATGACGGCCGAAAGCCAGAAACACGTGTCCAGAGATACGGCACTCGCTGCACCTACCTTAGGTGAAAGACTTTCTACAGCGATACGGCACTTGCTGCACCTACTAAGGGTGAATAATTTTTTAAAAAATTCTTGCTATTTATATTTAAATGACTGCATTTACTATGATGCCTTGGGGCTATTTTCCGCTTGAATGCAATGCAGTGTGCTCCCTTTTTCTTTTTGGATGTCTAAATGACGGCTCCCGTGAGCCTCTTGCTGACGAGCACTGGCGATGCACCTGTGTGCCTACTGAGTGGTACAAAAACCTGTGAAGACGTTTGGCGGCATTTCAAGCGACCCCTTCAGTTACATACGCTCTCTGCTGATGACGGCCGAAAGCCAGAAACACGTGTCCAGAGATACGGCACTCGCTGCACCTACCTTAGGTGAAAGACTTTCTACAGCGATACGGCACTTGCTGCACCTACTAAGGGTGAATAATTTTTTGAAAAATTCTTGCTATTTATATTTAAATGACTGCATTTACTATAATGCCTTGGGGCTATTTTCCGCTTGAATGCAAGGCAGTGTGCTCCCTTTTTCTTTTTGGATTTCTAAATGACGGCTCCCGTGAGCCTCTTGCTGACGAGCACTGGCGATGCACCTGTGTGCCTACTGAGTGGTACAAAAACCTGTGAAGACGTTTGGTGGCATTTCAAGCAACCCCTTCAGTTACATACGCTCTCTGCTGATGACGGCCGAAAGCCAGAAACACGTGTCCAGAGATACGGCACTCGCTGCACCTACCTTAGGTGAAAGACTTTCTACAGCGATACGGCACTTGCTGCACCTACTAAGGGTGAATAATTTTTTGAAAAATTCTTGCTATTTATATTTAAATGACTGCATTTACTATGATGCCTTGGGGCTTTTTCCGCTTGAATGTAAGGCAGTGTGCTCCCTTTTTCTTTTTGGATGTCTAAATGACGGCTCCCGTGAGCCTCTTGCTGACGAGCACTGGTGATGCACCTGTGTGCCTACGGAGTGGTTCAAAAACCTGTGAAGATGTTTGGCGGCATTTCAAGCGACCCCTTCAGTTACATACGCTCTCTGCTGATGACGGCCGAAAGCCAGAAACACATGTCCAGAGATACGGCACTCGCTGCACCTACCTTAGGTGAAAGACTTTCTACAGCGATACGGCACTTGCTGCACCTACTAAGGGTGAATAAATTTTTGAAAAATTCTTGCTATTTATATTTAAATGACTGCATTTACTATGATGCCTTGGGGCTATTTTCCGCTTGAATGCAAGGCAGTGTGCTCCCTTTTTCTTTTTGGATGTCTAAATGACGGCTCCCGTGAGCCTCTTGCTGACGAGCACTGGCGATGCACCTGTGTGCCTACTGAGTGGTACAAAAACCTGTGAAGACGTTTGGCGGCATTTCAAGCGACCCCTTCAGTTACATACGCTCTCTGCTGATGACGGCCGAAGCCAGAAACACGTGTCCAGAGATACGGCACTCGCTGCACCTACCTTAGGTGAAAGACGTTCTACAGCGATACAGCACTTGCTGCACCTACTAATGGTGAATAATTTTTTGAAAAATTCTTGCTATTTATATTTAAATGACTGCATTTACTATGATGCCTTGGGGCTATTTTCCGCTTGAATGCAAGGCAGTGTGCTCCCTTTTTCTTTTTGGATGTCTAAATGACAGCTCCCGTGAGCCTCTTGCTGACGAGCACTGGCGATGCACCTGTGTGCCTACTGAGTGGTACAAAAACCTGTGAAGACGTTTGGCGGCATTTCAAGCGACCCCTTCAGTTACATACGCTCTCTGCTGATGACGGCCGAAAGCCAGAAACACGTGGCCAGAGATACGGCACTCGCTGCTCCTACCTTAGGTGAAAGACTTTCTACAGCGATACGGCACTTGCTGCACCTAGTAAGGGTGAATAATTTTTTGAAAAATTCTTGCTATTTATATTTAAATGACTGCATTTACTATGATGCCTTGGGGCTATTTTCCGCTTGAATGCAAGGCAGTGTGCTCCCTTTTTCTTTTTGGATGTCTAAATGACGGCTCCCGTGAGCCTCTTGCTGACGAGCACTGGCGATGCACCTGTGTGCCTACTGAGTGGTACAAAAACCTGTGAAGACGTTTGGCGGCATTTCAAGCGACCCCTTCAGTTACATACGCTCTCTGCTGATGACGGCCGAAAGCCAGAAACACGTGTCCAGAGATACGGCACTCGCAGCACCTACCTTAGGTGAAAGACTTTCTACAGCGATACGGCACTTGCTGCACCTACTAAGGGTGAATAATTTTTTTTTAAATTCTTGCTATTTATATTTAAATGACTGCATTTACTATGATGCCTTGGGGCTATTTTCCGCTTGAATGCAAGGCAGTGTGCTCCCTTTTTCTTTCTGGATGTCTAAATGACGGCTCCCGTGAGCCTCTTGCTGACGAGCACTGGCGATGCACCTGTGTGCCTACTGAGTGGTACAAAAACCTGTGAAGACGTTTGGCGGCATTTCAAGCAACCCCTTCAGTTACATACACTCTCTGCTGATGACGGCCGAAAGCCAGAAACACGTGTCCAGAGATACGGCACTCGCTGCACCTACCTTAGGTGAAAGACTTTCTACAGCGATACGGCACTTGCTGCACCTACTAAGGGTGAATAATTTTTTGAAAAATGTTGGCTATTTATATTTAAATGACTGCATTTACTATGATGCCTTGGGGCTATTTTCCGCTTGAATGCAAGGCAGTGTGCTCCCTTTTCTTTTAGGATTTCTAAATGACGGCTCCCGTGAGCCTCTTGCTGACGAGCACTGGCGATGCACCTGTGTGCCTACTGAGTGGTACAAAAACCTGTGAAGACGTTTGGCGGCATTTCAAGCAACCCCTTCAGTTACATACGCTCTCTGCTGATGACGGCCGAAAGCCAGAAACACGTGTCCAGAGATACGGCACTCGCTGCACCTACCTTAGGTGCAAGACTTTCTACAGCGATACGGCACTTGCTGCACCTACTAAGGGTGAATAATTTTTGGAAAAATTCTTGCTATTTATATTTAAATGACTGCATTTACTATGATGCCTTGGGGCTATTTTCCACTTGAATGCAAGGCAGTGTGCTCCCTTTTTCTTTTTGGATGTCTAAATGACAGCTACCGTGAGCCTCTTGCTGACAAGCACTGGCGATCCCCCTGTGTGCCTACTGAGTGGTACAAAAACCTGTGAAGACGTTTGGCGGCATTTCAAGCGACCCCTTCAGTTACATACGCTCTCTGCTGATGACGGCCGAAAGCCAGAAACACGTGTCCAGAGATACGGCACTCGCTGCACCTACCTTAGGTGAAAGACTTTCTACAGCTATACGGCACTTGCTGCAACCAATAAGGGTGAATAATTTTTTGAAAAATTCTTGCTATTTATATTTAAATGACTGCATTTACTATGATGCCTTGGGGCTATTTTCCGCTTGAATGCAAGGCAGTGTGCTCCCTTTTTCTTTTTGGATGTCTAAATGACGGCTCCCGTGAGCCTCTTTCTGACGAGCACTGGCGATGCACCTGTGTGCCTACTGAGTGGTACAAAAACCTGTGAAGACGTTTGGCGGCATTTCAAGCGACCCCTTCAGTTACATACGCTCTCTGCTGATGACGGCCGAAAGCCAGAAACACGTGTCCAGAGATACGGCACTCGCTGCACCTACCTTAGGTGAAAGAATTTCTACAGCGATACGGCACTTGCTGCACCTACTAAGGGTGAATAATTTTTTGAAAAATTATTGCTATTTATATTTAAATGACTGCATTTACTATGATGCCTTGGGGCTATTTTCCGCTTGAATGCAAGGCAGTGTGCTCCCTTTTTCTTTTTGGATGTCTAAATGACGGCTCCCGTGAGCCTCTTGCTGACGAGCACTGGCGATGCACCTGTGTGCCTACTGAGTGGTACAAAAACCTGTGAAGATGTTTGGCGGCATTTCAAGCGACCCCTTCAGTTACATACACTCTCTGCTGATGACGGCCGAAAGCCAGAAACACGTGTCCAGAGATACGGCACTCGCTGCACCTACCCTAGGTGAAAGACTTTCTACAGCGATACGGCACTTGCTGCACCTAGTAAGGGTGAATAATTTTTTGAAAAATTCTTGATATTTATATTTAAATGACTGCATTTACTATGATGCCTTGGGGCTATTTTCCGCTTGAATGCAAGGCAGTGTGCTCCCTTTTTCTTTTTGGATGTCTAAATGACGGCTCCCGTGAGCCTCTTGCTGACGAGCACTGGCGATGCACCTGTGTGCCTACTGAGTGGTACAAAAACCTGTGAAGACGTTTGGCGGCATTTCAAGCAACCCCTTCAGTTACATACGCTCTCTGCTGATGACGGCCGAAAGCCAGAAACACGTGTCCAGAGATACGGCACTCGCTGCACCTACCTTAGGTGACGGCTTTCTACAGCGATACGGCACTTGCTGCACCTACTAAGGGTGAATAATTTTTTGAAAAATTCTTGCTATTTATATTTAAATGACTGCATTTACTATGATGCCTTGGGGCTTTTTCCACTTGAATGCAAGGCAGTGTGCTCCCTTTTTCTTTTTGGATGTCTAAATGACGGCTCCCGTGAGCCTCTTGCTGACGAGCACTGGCGATGCACCTGTGTGCCTACTGAGTGGTACAAAAACCTGTGAAGATGTTTGGCGGCATTTCAAGCGACCCCTTCAGTTACATACACTCTCTGCTGATGACGGCCGAAAGCCAGAAACACGTGTCCAGAGATACGGCACTCGCTGCACCTACCTTAGGTGAAAGACTTTCTACAGCGATACGGCACTTGCTGCACCTAGTAAGGGTGAATAATTTTTTGAAAAATTCTTGCTATTTATATTTAAATGACTGCATTTACTATGATGCCTTGGGGCTAGTTTCCGCTTGAATGCAAGGCAGTGTGCTCCCTTTTTCTTTTTGGATGTCTAAATGACGGCTCCCGTGAGCCTCTTGCTGACGAGCACTGGCGATGCACCTGTGTGCCTACTGAGTGGTACAAAAACCTGTGAAGACGTTTGGCGGCATTTCAAGCGACCCCTTCAGTTACATACGCTCTCTGCCGATGACGGCCGAAAGCCAGAAACACGTGTCCAGAGATACAGCACTCGCTGCACCTACCTTAGGTGAAAGACTTTCTACAGCGATATAGCACTTGCTGCACCTACTAAGGGTGAATAATTTTTTGAAAAATTCTTGCTATTTATATTTAAATGACTGCATTTACTATGATGCCTTGGGGCTATTTTCCGCTTGAATGCAAGGCAGTGTGCTCCCTTTTTCTTTTTGGATGTCTAAATGACAGCTCCCTTGAGCCTCTTGCTGACGAGCACTGGCGACGCACCTGTGTGCCTACTGAGTGGTACAAAAAACCTGTGAAGACGTTTGGCAGCATTTCACGCGACCCCTTCAGTTACATACGCTCTCTGCTGATGACGGCCGAAAGCCAGAAACACATGTCCAGAGATACGGCACTCGCTGCACCTACCTTAGGTGAAAGACTTTCTACAGCGATACGGCACTTGCTGCAACTACTAAGGGTGAATAATTTGTTGAAAAATTCTTGCTATTAATATTTAAATGACTGCATTTACTATGATGCCTTGGGGCTATTTTCCGCTTGAATGCAAGGCAGTGTGCTCCCTTTTTCTTTTTGGATGTCTAAATGACGGCTCCCGTGAGCCTCTTGCTGACGAGCACTGGCGATGCACCTGTGTGCCTACTGAGTGGTTCTAAAACCTGTGAAGACGTTTGGCGGCATTTCAAGCGACCCCTTCAGTTACATACGCTCTCTGCTGATGACGGCCGAAAGCCAGAAACACGTGTCCAGAGATACGGCACTCGCTGCACCTACCTTAGGTGAAAGACTTTCTACAGCGATACGGCACTTGCTGCACCTACTAAGGGTGAATAATTTTTTGAAAAATTCTTGCTATTTATATTTAAATGACTGCATTTACTATGATGCCTTGGGGCTATTTTCCGCTTGAATGCAAGGCAGTGTGCTCCCTTTTTCTTTTTGGATGTCTAAATGACGGCTCCCGTGAGCCTCTTGCTGACGAGCACTGGCGATGCACCTGTGTGCCTACTGAGTGGTACAAAAACCTGTGAAGACGTTTGGCGGCATTTCAAGCGACCCCTTCAGTTACATACGCTCTCTGCTGATGACGGGCGAAAGCCAGAAACACATGTCCAGAGATACGGTACTCGCTGCACCTACCTTAGGTGAAAGAATTTCTACAGCGATACGGCACTTGCTGCACCTACTAAGGTTGAATAATTTTTTGAAAAATTCTTGCTATTTATATTTAAATGACTGCATTTACTATGATGCCTTGGGGCTATTTTCCGCTTGAATGCAAGGCAGTGTGCTCCCTTTTTCTTTTTGGATGTCTAAATGACGGCTCCTGTGAGCCTCTTGCTGACGAGCACTGGCGAGGCACCTGTGTGCCTACTGAGTGGTACAAAAAGCTGTGAAGACGTTTGGCGGCATTTCAAGCGACCCCTTCAGTTACATACGCTCTCTGCTGATGACGGCCGAAAGCCAGAAACACGTGTCCAGAGATACGGCACTCGCTGCACCTACCTTAGGTGAAAGACTTTCTACAGCGATACAGCAGTTGCTGCACCTACTAAGGGTGAATAATTTTTTGAAAAATTCTTGCTATTTATATTTAAATGACTGCATTTACTATGATGCCTTGGGGCTATTTTCCACTTGAATGCAAGGCAGTGTGCTCCCTTTTTATTTTTGGATGTCTAAATGACAGCTCCCGTGAGCCTCTTTCTGACGAGCACTGGCGATGCACCTGTGTGCCTACTGAGTGGTAAAAAAACCTGTGAAGACGTTTTGCGGCATTTCAAGCGACCCCTTCAGTTACATACGCTCTCGGCTGATGACGGCCGAAAGCCAGAAACACGTGTCCAGAGATACGGCACTCGCTGCACCTACCTTAGGTGAAAGACTTTCTACAGCGATACGGCACTTGCTGCACCTACTAAGGGTGACTAATTTTTTGAAAAATTCTTGCTATTTATATTTAAATGACTGCATTTACTATGATGCCTTGGGGCTTTTTCCGCTTGAATGCAAGGCAGTGTGCTCCCTTTTTCTTTTTGGATGTCTAAATGACGGCTCCCGTGAGCCTCTTGCTGACGAGCACTGGCGATGCACCTGTGTGCCTACTTAGTGGTACAAAAACCTGTGAAGACGTTTGGCGGCATTTCAAGCAACCCCTTCAGTTACATACGCTCTCTGCTGATGACGGCCGAAAGCCAGAAACACGTGTCCAGAGATACGGCACTCGCTGCACCTACCTTAGGTGAAAGACTTTCTACAGCGATACGCACTTGCTGCACCTACTAAGGGTGAATAATTTTTTGAAAAATTCTTGCTATTTATATTTAAATGTCTGCATTTACTATGATGCCTTGGGGCTATTTTCCGCTTGAATGCAAGGCAGTGTGCTCCCTTTTTCTTTTTGGATTTCTAAATGACGGCTCCCGTGAGCCTCTTGCTAACGAGCACTGGCGATGCACCTGTGTGCCTACTGAGTGGTACAAAAACCTGTGAAGACGTTTGGCGGCATTTCAAGCAACCCCTTCAGTTACATACGCTCTCTGCTGATGACGGCCGAAAGCCAGAAACACGTGTCCAGAGATACGGCACTCGCTGCACCTACCTTAGGTGAAAGACTTTCTACAGCGATACGGCACTTGCTGCACCTACTAAGGGTGAATAATTTTTTGAAAAATTCTTGCTATTTATATTTAAATGACTGCATTTACTATGATGCCTTGGGGCTTTTTCCACTTGAATGCAAGGCAGTGTGCTCCCTTTTTCTTTTTGGATGTCTAAATGACGGCTCCCGTGAGCCTCTTGCTGACAAGCACTGGCGATGCACCTGTGTGCCTACGGAGTGGTTCAAAAACCTGTGAAGACGTTTGGCGGCATTTCAAGCGACCCCTTCAGTTACATACGCTCTCTGCTGATGACGGCCGAAAGCCAGAAACACGTGTCCAGAGATACGGCACTCGCTGCACCTACCTTAGGTGAAAGACTTTCTACAGCGATACGGCACTTGCTGCACCTACTAAGGGTGAAGAATTTTTGGAAAAATTCTTGCTATTTATATTTAAATGACTGCATTTACTATGATGCCTTGGGGCTATTTTCCACTTGAATGCAAGGCAGTGTGCTCCCTTTTTCTTTTTGGATGTCTAAATGACGGCTCCCGTGAGCCTCTTGCTGACGAGCACTGGCGATGCACCTGTGTGCCTACTGAGTGGTACAAAAACCTGTGAAGACGTTTGGCGGCATTTCAAGCGACCCCTTCAGTTACATACGCTCTCTGCTGATGACGGCCGAAAGCCAGAAACACGTGTCCAGAGATACGGCACTCGCTGCACCTACCTTAGGTGAAAGACTTTCTACAGCGATACAGCACTTGCTGCACCTACTAAGGGTGAATAATTTTTTGAAAAATTCTTGCTATTTATATTTAAATGACTGCATTTACTATGATGCCTTGGGGCTATTTTCCGCTTGAATGCAAGGCAGTGTGCTCCCTTTTTCTTTTTGGTTGTCTAAATGACAGCTCCCGTGAGCCTCTTGCTGACGAGCACTGGCGATGCACCTGTGTGCCTACTGAGTGGTACAAAAACCTGTGAAGACGTTTGGCGGCATTTCAAGCGACCCCTTCAGTTACATACGCTCTCTGCTGATGACGGCCGAAAGCCAGAAACACGTGTCCAGAGATACGGCACTCGCTGCACCTACCTTAGGTGAAAGACTTTCTACAGCGATACGGCACTTGCTGCACCTAGTAAGGGTGAATAATTTTTTGAAAAATTCTTGCTATTTATATTTAAATGACTGCATTTACTATGATGCCTTGGGGCTATTTTCCGCTTGAATGCAAGGCAGTGTGCTCCCTTTTTCTTTTTGGATGTCTAAATGACGGCTCCCGTGAGCCTCTTGCTGACGAGCACTGGCGATGCACCTGTGTGCCTACTGAGTGGTACAAAAAAAATCTGTGAAGACGTTTGGCGGCATTTCAAGCGACCCCTTCAGTTACATACGCTCTCTGCTGATGACGGCCGAAAGCCAGAAACACGTGTCCAGAGATACGGCACTCGCTGCACCTACCTTAGGTGAAAGACTTTCTACAGCGATACGGCACTTGCTGCACCTACTAAGGGTGAAGAATTTTTTGAAAAATTCTTGCTATTTATATTTAAATGACTGCATTTACTATGATGCCTTGGGGCTATTTTCCGCTTGAATGCAAGGCAGTGTGCTCCCTTTTTCTTTTTGGATGTCTAAATGACGGCTCCCGTGAGCCTCTTGCTGACGAGCACTGGCGATGCACCTGTGTGCCTACTGACTGGTACAAAAACCTGTGAAGACGTTTGGCGGCATTTCAAGCGACCCCTTCAGTTACATACGCTCTCTGCTGATGACGGCCGAAAGCCAGAAACACGTGTCCAGAGATACGGCACTCGCTGCACCTACCTTAGGTGAAAGACTTTCTACAGCGATACGGCACTTGCTGCACCTACTAAGGGTGAATAATTTTTTGAAAAATTCTTGCTATTTATATTTAAATGACTGCATTTACTATGATGCCTTGGGGCTATTTTCCGCTTGAATGCAAGGCAGTGTGCTCCCTTTTTCTTTTTGGATGTCTAAATGACGGCTCCCGTGAGCCTCTTTCTGACGAGCACTGGTGATGCACCTGTGTGCCTACTGAGTGGTACAAAAACCTGTGAAGACGTTTGGCGGCATTTCAAGCGACCCCTTCAGTTACATACGCTCTCTGCTGATGACGGCCGAAAGCCAGAAACACGTGTCCAGAGATACGGCACTCGCTGCACCTATCTTAGGTGAAAGACTTTCTACAGCGATACGGCACTTGCTGCACCTAGTAAGGGTGAAGAATTTTTTGAAAAATTCTTGCTATTTATATTTAAATGACTGCATTTACTATGATGCCTTGGGGCTATTTTCCGCTTGAATGCAAGGCAGTGTGCTCCCTTTTTCTTTTTGGATGTCTAAATGACGGCTCCCGTGAGCCTCTTGCTGACGAGCACTGGCGATGCACCTGTGTGCCTACTGAGTGGTACAAAAACCTGTGAAGACGTTTGGCGGCATTTCAAGCGACCCCTTCAGTTACATACGCTCTCTGCTGATGACGGCCGAAAGCCAGAAACACGTGTCCAGAGATACGGCACTCGCTGCACCTACCTTAGGTGAAAGACTTTCTACAGCGATACGGCACTTGCTGCACCTGCTAAGGGTGAATAATTTTTTTTTAAATTCTTGCTATTTATATTTAAATGACTGCATTTACTATGATGCCTTGGGGCTATTTTCCACTTGAATGCAAGGCAGTGTGCTCCCTTTTTCTTTTTGGATGTCTAAATGACGGCTCCCGTGAGCCTCTTGCTGACGAGCACTGGCGATGCACCTGTGTGCCTACTGAGTGGTACAAAAACCTGTGAAGACGTTTGGCGGCATTTCAAGCGACCCCTTCAGTTACATACGCTCTCTGCTGATGACGGCCGAAAGCCAGAAACACTTGTCCAGAGATACGGCACTCACTGCACCTACCTTAGGTGAAAGAATTTCTACAGCGATACGGCACTTGCTGCACCTGCTAAGGGTGAATAATTTTTTGAAAAATTATTGCTATTTATATTTAAATGACTGCATTTACTATGATGCCTTGGGGCTATTTTCCGCTTGAATGCAAGGCAGTGTGCTCCCTTTTTCTTTTTGGATGTCTAAATGATGGCTCCCGTGAGCCTCTTGCTGACGAGCACTGGCGATGCACCTGTGTGCCTACTGAGTGGTACAAAAACCTGTGAAGACGTTTTGCAGCATTTCAAGCGACCCCTTCAGTTACATACGCTCTCGGCTGATGACGGCCGAAAACCAGAAACACGTGTCCAGAGATACGGCACTCGCTGCACCTACCTTAGGTGAAAGACTTTCTACAGCGATACGGCACTTGCTGCACCTACTAAGGGTGAATAATTTTTTGAAAAATTCTTGCTATTTATATTTAAATGACTGCATTTACTATGATGCCTTGGGGCTTTTTCCGCTTGAATGCAAGGCAGTGTGCTCCCTTTTTCTTTTTGGATGTCTAAATGACGGCTCCCGTGAGCCTCTTGCTGACGAGCACTGGCGATGCACCTGTGTGCCTACTGAGTGGTACAAAAACCTGTGAAGACGTTTGGCGGCATTTCAAGCGACCCCTTCAGTTACATACGCTCTCTGCTGATGACGGCCGAAAGCCAGAAACACGTGTCCAGAGATACGGCACTCGCTGCACCTACCTTAGGTGAAAGACTTTCTACAGCGATACGCACTTGCTGCACCTACTAAGGGTGAATAATTTTTTGAAAAATTCTTGCTATTTATATTTAAATGACTGCATTTACTATGATGCCTTGGGGCTATTTTCCGCTTGAATGCAAGGCAGTGTGCTCCCTTTTTCTTTTTGGATTTCTAAATGACGGCTCCCGTGAGCCTCTTGCTAACGAGCACTGGCGATGCACCTGTGTGCCTACTGAGTGGTACAAAAACCTGTGAAGACGTTTGGCGGCATTTCAAGCAACCCCTTCAGTTACATATGCTCTCTGCTGATGACGGCCGAAAGCCAGAAACACGTGTCCAGAGATACGGCACTCGCTGCACCTACCTTAGGTGAAAGACTTTCTACAGCGATACGGCACTTGCTGCACCTACTAAGGGTGAATAATTTTTTGAAAAATTCTTGCTATTTATATTTAAATGACTGCATTTACTATGATGCCTTGGGGCTTTTTCCACTTGAATGCAAGGCAGTGTGCTCCCTTTTTCTTTTTGGATGTCTAAATGACGGCTCCCGTGAGCCTCTTGCAGACGAGCACTGGCGATGCACCTGTGTGCCTACGGAGTGGTTCAAAAACCTGTGAAGACGTTTGGCGGCATTTCAAGCGACCCCTTCAGTTACATACGATCTCTGCTGATGACGGCCGAAAGCCAGAAACACGTGTCCAGAGATACGGCACTCGCTGCACCTACCTTAGGTGAAAGACTTTCTACAGCGATACGGCACTTGCTGCACCTACTAAGGGTGAATAATTTTTTGAAAAATTCTTGCTATTTATATTTAAATGACTGCATTTACTATGATGCCTTGGGGCTATTTTCCGCTTGAATGCAAGGCAGTGTGCTCCCTTTTTCTTTTTGGATGTCTAAATGACGGCTCCCGTGAGCCTCTTGCTGACTAGCACTGGCGATGCACCTGTGTGCCTACTGAGTGGTACAAAAACCTGTGAAGACGTTTGGCGGCATTTCAAGCGACCCCTTCAGTTACATACGCTCTCTGCTGATGACGGCCGAAAGCCAGAAACACGTGTCCAGAGATACAGCACTTGCTGCACCTACCTTAGGTGAAAGACTTTCTACAGCGATACGCACTTGCTGCACCTACTAAGGGTGAATAATTTTTTGAAAAATTCTTGCTATTTATATTTAAATGACTGCATTTACTATGATGCCTTGGGGCTATTTTCCGCTTGAATGCAAGGCAGTGTGCTCCCTTTTTCTTTTTGGATTTCTAAATGACGGCTCCCGTGAGCCTCTTGCTAACGAGCACTGGCGATGCACCTGTGTGCCTACTGAGTGGTACAAAAACCTGTGAAGACGTTTGGCGGCATTTCAAGCAACCCCTTCAGTTACATACGCTCTCTGCTGATGACGGCCGAAAGCCAGAAACACGTGTCCAGAGATACGGCACTCCCTGCACCTACCTTAGGTGAAAGACTTTCTACAGCGATACGGCACTTGCTGCACCTACTAAGGGTGAATAATTTTTTGAAAAATTCTTGCTATTTATATTTAAATGACTGCATTTACTATGATGCCTTGGGGCTTTTTCCACTTGAATGCAAGGCAGTGTGCTCCCTTTTTCTTTTTGGATGTCTAAATGACGGCTCCCGTGAGCCTCTTGCTGACGAGCACTGGCGATGCACCTGTGTGCCTACGGAGTGGTTCAAAAACCTGTGAAGACGTTTGGCGGCATTTCAGGCGACCCCTTCAGTTACATACGCTCTCTGCTGATGACGGCCGAAAGCCAGAAACACGTGTCCAGAGATACGGCACTCGCTGCACCTACCTTAGGTGAAAGACTTTCTACAGCGATACGGCACTTGCTGCACCTACTAAGCGTGAATAATTTTTTGAAAAATTCTTGCTATTTATATTTAAATGACTGCATTTACTATGATGCCTTGGGGCTATTTTCCGCTTGAATGCAAGGCAGTGTGCTCCCTTTTTCTTTTTGGTTGTCTGAATGACGGCTTCCGTGAGCCTCTTGCTGACGAGAACTGGCGATGCACCTGTGTGCCTACTGAGTGGTACAAAAACCTGTGAAGACGTTTGGCGGCATTTCAAGCGACCCCTTCAGTTACATACGCTCTCTGCTGATGACGGCCGAAAGCCAGAAACATGTGTCAAGAGATACGGCACTCGCTGCACCTACCTTAGGTGAAAGACTTTCTACAGCTATACGGCACTTGCTGCACCTACTAAGGGTGAATAATTTTTTGAAAAATTCTTGCTATTTATATTTAAATGACTGCATTTACTATGATGCCTTGGGGCTATTTTCCGCTTGAATGCAAGGCAGTGTGCTCCCTTTTTCTTTTTGGATGTCTAAATGACGGCTCCCGTGAGCCTCTTGCTGACGAGCACTGGCGATGCACCTGTGTGCCTACTGAGTGGTACAAAAACCTGTGAAGACGTTTGGCGGCATTTCAAGCGACCCCTTCAGTTACATACGCTCTCTGCTGATGACGGCCGAAAGCCAGAAACACGTGTCCAGACATACGGCACTCGCTGCACCTACCTTAGGTGAAAGACTTTCTACAGCGATACGGCACTTGCTGCACCTACTAAGGGTGGATAATTTTTAGAAAAATTCTTGCTATTTATATTTAAATGACTGCATTTACTATGATGCCTTGGGGCTATTTTCCGCTTGAATGCAAGGCAGTGTGCTCCCTTTTTCTTTTTGGATGTCTAAATGACGGCTCCCGTGAGCCTCTTGCTGACGAGCACTGGTGATGCACCTGTGTGCCTACTGAGTGGTACAAAAACCTGTGAAGACGTTTGGCGGCATTTCAAGCGACCCCTTCAGTTACATACGCTCTCTGCTGATGACGGCCGAAAGCCAGAAACACGTGTCCAGAGATATGGCACTCGCTGCACCTACCTTAGGTGAAAGAATTTCTACAGCGATACGGCACTTGCTGCACCTACTAAGGGTGAATAATTTTTTGAAAAATTCTTGCTATTTATATTTAAATGACTGCATTTACTATGATGCCTTGGGGCTATTTTCCGCTTGAATGCAAGGCAGTGTGCTCCCTTTTTCTTTTTGGATGTCTAAATGACGGCTCCCGTGAGCCTCTTGCTGACGAGCACTGGCGATGCACCTGTGTGCCTACTGACTGGTACAAAAACCTGTGAAGACGTTTGGCGGCATTTCAAGCGACCCCTTCAGTTACATACGCTCTCTGCTGATGACGGCCGAAAGCCAGAAACACGTGTCCAGAGATACAGCACTCGCTGCACCTACCTTAGGTGAAAGACTTTCTACAGCGATACGGCACTTGCTGCACCTACTAAGGGTGAATCATTTTTTGAAAAATTCTTGCTATTTATATTTAAATGACTGCATTTACTATGATGCCTTGGGGCTATTTTCCGCTTGAATGCAAGGCAGTGTGCTCCCTTTTTCTTTTTGGATGTCTAAATGACGGCTCCCGTGAGCCTCTTGCTGACGAGCACTGGCGATGCACCTGTGTGCCTACTGAGTGGTACAAAAACCTGTGAAGACGTTTGGCGGCATTTCAAGTGACCCCTTCAGTTACATACGCTCTCTGCTGATGACGGCCGAAAGCCAGAAACACGTGTCCAGAGATACGGCACTCGCTGCACCTACCTTAGGTGAAAGACTTTCTACAGCGATACGGCACTTGCTGCACCTACTAAGGGTGAATAATTTTTTGAAAAATTCTTGCTATTTATATTTAAATGACTGCATTTACTATGATGCCTTGGGGCTATTTTCCGCTTGAATGCAAGGCAGTGTGCTCCCTTTTTCTTTTTGGATTTCTAAATGACGGCTCTCGTGAGCCTCTTGCTAACGAGCACTGGCAATGCACCTGTGTGCCTACTGAGTGGTACAAAAACCTGTGAAGACGTTTGGCGGCATTTCAAGCAACCCCTTCAGTTACATACGCTCTCTGCTGATGACGGCCGAAAGCCAGAAACACGTGTCCAGAGATACGGCACTCGCTGCACCTACCTTAGGTGAAAGACTTTCTACAGCGATACGGCACTTGCTGCACCTACTAAGGGTGAATAATTTTTTGAAAAATTCTTGCTATTTATATTTAAATGACTGCATTTACTATGATGCCTTGGGGCTATTTTCCGCTTGAATGCAAGGCAGTGTGCTCCCTTTTTCTTTTTGGATTTCTAAATGACGGCTCTCGTGAGCCTCTTGCTAACGAGCACTGGCGATGCACCTGTGTGCCTACTGAGTGGTACAAAAACCTGTGAAGACGTTTGGCGGCATTTCAAGCAACCCCTTCAGTTACATACGCTCTCTGCTGATGACGGCCGAAAGCCAGAAACACGTGTCCAGAGATACGGCACTCGCTGCACCTACCTTAGGTGAAAGACTTTCTACAGCGATACGGCACTTGCTGCACCTACTAAGGGTGAATAATTTTTTGAAAAATTCTTGCTATTTATATTTAAATGACTGCATTTACTATGATGCCTTGGGGCTTTTTCCACTTGAATGCAAGGCAGTGTGCTCCCTTTTTCTTTTTGGATGTCTAAATGACGGCTCCCGTGAGCCTCTTGCTGACGAGCACTGGCGATGCACCTGTGTGCCTACGGAGTGGTTCAAAAACCTGTGAAGACGTTTGGCGGCATTTCAGGCGACCCCTTCAGTTACATACGCTCTCTGCTGATGACGGCCGAAAGCCAGAAACACGTGTCCAGAGATACGGCACTCGCTGCACCTACCTTAGGTGAAAGACTTTCTACAGCGATACGGCACTTGCTGCACCTACTAAGGGTGAATAATTTTTTGAAAAATTCTTGCTATTTATATTTAAATGACTGCATTTACTATGATGCCTTGGGGCTATTTTCCACTTGAATGCAAGGCAGTGTGCTCCCTTTTTCTTTTTGGATGTCTAAATGACGGCTCCCGTGAGCCTCTTGCTGACGAGCACTGGCGATGCACCTGGGTGCCTACTGAGTGGTACAAAAACCTGTGAAGACGTTTGGCGGCATTTCAAGCGACCCCTTCAGTTACATACGCTCTCTGCTGATGACGGCCGAAAGCCAGAAACACGTGTCCAGACATACGGCACTCGCTGCACCTACCTTAGGTGCAAGACTTTCTACAGCGATACGGCACTTGCTGCACCTACTAAGGGTGGATAATTTTTTGAAAAATTCTTGCTATTTATATTTAAATGACTGCATTTACTATGATGCCTTGGGGCTTTTTCCACTTGAATGCAAGGCAGTGTGCTCCCTTTTTCTTTTTGGATGTCTAAATAACGGCTCCCGTGAGCCTCTTGCAGACGAGCACTGGCGATGCACCTGTGTGCCTACGGAGTGGTTAAAAAACCTGTGAAGACGTTTGGCGGCATTTCAAGCGACCCCTTCAGTTACATACGCTCTCTGCTGATGACGGCCGAAAGCCAGAAACACGTGTCCAGAGATACGGCACTCGCTGCACCTACCTTAGGTGAAAGACTTTCTACAGCGATACGGCACTTGCTGCACCTACTAAGGGTGAATAATTTTTTGAAAAATTCTTGCTATTTATATTTAAATGACTGCATTTACTATGATGCCTTGGGGCTATTTTCCGCTTGAATGCAAGGCAGTGTGCTCCCTTTTTCTTTTTGGATGTCTAAATGACGGCTCCCGTGAGCCTCTTGCTGACTAGCACTGGCGATGCACCTGTGTGCCTACTGAGTGGTACAAAAACCTGTGAAGACGTTTGGCGGCATTTCAAGCGACCCCTTCAGTTACATACGCTCTCTGCTGATGACGGCCGAAAGCCAGAAACACGTGTCCAGAGATACAGCACTCGCTGCACCTACCTTAGGTGAAAGACTTTCTACAGCGATACGCACTTGCTGCACCTACTAAGGGTGAATAATTTTTTGAAAAATTCTTGCTATTTATATTTAAATGACTGCATTTACTATGATGCCTTGGGGCTATTTTCCGCTTGAATGCAAGGCAGTGTGCTCCCTTTTTCTTTTTGGATTTCTAAATGACGGCTCCCGTGAGCCTCTTGCTAACGAGCACTGGCGATGCACCTGTGTGCCTACTGAGTGGTACAAAAACCTGTGAAGACGTTTGGCGGCATTTCAAGCAACCCCTTCAGTTACATACGCTCTCTGCTGATGACGGCCGAAAGCCAGAAACACGTGTCCAGAGATACGGCACTCCCTGCACCTACCTTAGGTGAAAGACTTTCTACAGCGATACGGCACTTGCTGCACCTACTAAGGGTGAATAATTTTTTGAAAAATTCTTGCTATTTATATTTAAATGACTGCATTTACTATGATGCCTTGGGGCTTTTTCCACTTGAATGCAAGGCAGTGTGCTCCCTTTTTCTTTTTGGATGTCTAAATGACGGCTCCCGTGAGCCTCTTGCTGACGAGCACTGGCGATGCACCTGTGTGCCTACTGAGTGGTACAAAAACCTGTGAAGACGTTTGGCGGCATTTCAAGCGACCCCTTCAGTTACATACGCTCTCTGCTGATGACGGCCGAAAGCCAGAAACACGTGTCCAGAGATACAGCACTCGCTGCACCTACCTTAGGTGAAAGACTTTCTACAGCGATATAGCACTTGCTGCACCTACTAAGGGTGAATAATTTTTTGAAAAATTCTTGCTATTTATATTTAAATGACTGCATTTACTTTGATGCCTTGGGGCTATTTTCCGCTTGAATGCAAGGCAGTGTGCTCCCTTTTTCTTTTTGGATGTCTAAATGACAGCTCCCTTGAGCCTCTTGCTGACGAGCACTGGCGACGCACCTGTGTGCCTACTGAGTGGTACAAAAAACCTGTGAAGACGTTTGGCAGCATTTCACGCGACCCCTTCAGTTACAGACGCTCTCTGCTGATGACGGCCGAAAGCCAGAAACACATGTCCAGAGATACGGCACTCGCTGCACCTACCTTAGGTGAAAGACTTTCTACAGCGATACGGCACTTGCTGCAACTACTAAGGGTGAATAATTTGTTGAAAAATTCTTGCTATTAATATTTAAATGACTGCATTTACTATGATGCCTTGGGGCTATTTTCCGCTTGAATGCAAGGCAGTGTGCTCCCTTTTTCTTTTTGGATGTCTAAATGACGGCTCCCGTGAGCCTCTTGCTGACGAGCACTGGTGATGCACCTGTGTGCCTACTGAGTGGTTCTAAAACCTGTGAAGACGTTTGGCGGCATTTCAAGCGACCCCTTCAGTTACATACGCTCTCTGCTGATGACGGCCGAAAGCCAGAAACACGTGTCCAGAGATACGGCACTCGCTGCACCTACCTTAGGTGAAAGACTTTCTACAGCGATACGGCACTTGCTGCACCTACTAAGGGTGAATAATTTTTTGAAAAATTCTTGCTATTTATATTTAAATGACTGCATTTACTATGATGCCTTGGGGCTATTTTCCGCTTGAATGCAAGGCAGTGTGCTCCCTTTTTCTTTTTGGATGTCTAAATGACGGCTCCCGTGAGCCTCTTGCTGACGAGCACTGGCGATGCACCTGTGTGCCTACTGAGTGGTACAAAAACCTGTGAAGACGTTTGGCGGCATTTCAAGCGACCCCTTCAGTTACATACGCTCTCTGCTGATGACGGGCGAAAGCCAGAAACACGTGTCCAGAGATACGGTACTCGCTGCACCTACCTTAGGTGAAAGAATTTCTACAGCGATACGGCACTTGCTGCACCTACTAAGGTTGAATAATTTTTTGAAAAATTCTTGCTATTTATATTTAAATGACTGCATTTACTATGATGCCTTGGGGCTATTTTCCGCTTGAATGCAAGGCAGTGTGCTCCCTTTTTCTTTTTGGATGTCTAAATGACGGCTCCTGTGAGCCTCTTGCTGACGAGCACTGGCGAGGCACCTGTGTGCCTACTGAGTGGTACAAAAAGCTGTGAAGACGTTTGGCGGCATTTCAAGCGACCCCTTCAGTTACATACGCTCTCTGCTGATGACGGCCGAAAGCCAGAAACACGTGTCCAGAGATACGGCACTCGCTGCACCTACCTTAGGTGAAAGACTTTCTACAGCGATACAGCACTTGCTGCACCTACTAAGGGTGAATAATTTTTTGAAAAATTCTTGCTATTTATATTTAAATGACTGCATTTACTATGATGCCTTGGGGCTATTTTCCACTTGAATGCAAGGCAGTGTGCTCCCTTTTTATTTTTGGATGTCTAAATGACAGCTCCCGTGAGCCTCTTTCTGACGAGCACTGGCGATGCACCTGTGTGCCTACTGAGTGGTACAAAAACCTGTGAAGACGTTTTGCGGCATTTCAAGCGACCCCTTCAGTTACATACGCTCTCGGCTGATGACGGCCGAAAGCCAGAAACACGTGTCCAGAGATACGGCACTCGCTGCACCTACCTTAGGTGAAAGACTTTCTACAGCGATACGGCACTTGCTGCACCTACTAAGGGTGACTAATTTTTTGAAAAATTCTTGCTATTTATATTTAAATGACTGCATTTACTATGATGCCTTGGGGCTTTTTCCGCTTGAATGCAAGGCAGTGTGCTCCCTTTTTCTTTTTGGATGTCTAAATGACGGCTCCCGTGAGCCTCTTGCTGACGAGCACTGGCGATGCACCTGTGTGCCTACTTAGTGGTACAAAAACCTGTGAAGACGTTTGGCGGCATTTCAAGCAACCCCTTCAGTTACATACGCTCTCTGCTGATGACGGCCGAAAGCCAGAAACACGTGTCCAGAGATACGGCACTCGCTGCACCTACCTTAGGTGAAAGACTTTCTACAGCGATACGCACTTGCTGCACCTACTAAGGGTGAATAATTTTTTGAAAAATTCTTGCTATTTATATTTAAATGTCTGCATTTACTATGATGCCTTGGGGCTATTTTCCACTTGAATGCAAGGCAGTGTGCTCCCTTTTTCTTTTTGGATTTCTAAATGACGGCTCCCGTGAGCCTCTTGCTAACGAGCACTGGCGATGCACCTGTGTGCCTACTGAGTGGTACAAAAACCTGTGAAGACGTTTTGCGGCATTTCAAGCAACCCCTTCAGTTACATACGCTCTCTGCTGATGACGGCCGAAAGCCAGAAACACGTGTCCAGAGATACGGCACTCGCTGCACCTACCTTAGGTGAAAGACTTTCTACAGCGATACGGCACTTGCTGCACCTACTAAGGGTGAATAATTTTTTGAAAAATTCTTGCTATTTATATTTAAATGACTGCATTTACTATGATGCCTTGGGGCTTTTTCCACTTGAATGCAAGGCAGTGTGCTCCCTTTTTCTTTTTGGATGTCTAAATGACGGCTCCCGTGAGCCTCTTGCTGACAAGCACTGGCGATGCACCTGTGTGCCTACGGAGTGGTTCAAAAACCTGTGAAGACGTTTGGCGGCATTTCAAGCGACCCCTTCAGTTACATACGCTCTCTGCTGATGACGGCCGAAAGCCAGAAACACGTGTCCAGAGATACGGCACTCGCTGCACCTACCTTAGGTGAAGACTTTCTACAGCGATACGGCACTTGCTGCACCTACTAAGGGTGAAGAATTTTTGGAAAAATTCTTGCTATTTATATTTAAATGACTGCATTTACTATGATGCCTTGGGGCTATTTTCCACTTGAATGCAAGGCAGTGTGCTCCCTTTTTCTTTTTGGATGTCTAAATGACGGCTCCCGTGAGCCTCTTGCTGACGAGCACTGGCGATGCACCTGTGTGCCTACTGAGTGGTACAAAAACCTGTGAAGACGTTTGGCGGCATTTCAAGCAACCCCTTCAGTTACATACGCTCTCTGCTGATGACGGCCGAAAGCCAGAAACACGTGTCCAGAGATACGGCACTCCCTGCACCTACCTTAGGTGAAAGACTTTCTACAGCGATACGGCACTTGCTGCACCTACTAAGGGTGAATAATTTTTTGAAAAATTCTTGCTATTTATATTTAAATGACTGCATTTACTATGATGCCTTGGGGCTTTTTCCACTTGAATGCAAGGCAGTGTGCTCCCTTTTTCTTTTTGGATGTCTAAATGACGGCTCCCGTGAGCCTCTTGCTGACGAGCACTGGCGATGCACCTGTGTGCCTACGGAGTGGTTCAAAAACCTGTGAAGACGTTTGGCGGCATTTCAGGCGACCCCTTCAGTTACATACGCTCTCTGCTGATGACGGCCGAAAGCCAGAAACACGTGTCCAGAGATACGGCACTCGCTGCACCTACCTTAGGTGAAAGACTTTCTACAGCGATACGGCACTTGCTGCACCTACTAAGCGTGAATAATTTTTTGAAAAATTCTTGCTATTTATATTTAAATGACTGCATTTACTATGATGCCTTGGGGCTATTTTCCGCTTGAATGCAAGGCAGTGTGCTCCCTTTTTCTTTTTGGTTGTCTGAATGACGGCTTCCGTGAGCCTCTTGCTGACGAGAACTGGCGATGCACCTGTGTGCCTACTGAGTGGTACAAAAACCTGTGAAGACGTTTGGCGGCATTTCAAGCGACCCCTTCAGTTACATACGCTCTCTGCTGATGACGGCCGAAAGCCAGAAACATGTGTCAAGAGATACGGCACTCGCTGCACCTACCTTAGGTGAAAGACTTTCTACAGCTATACGGCACTTGCTGCACCTACTAAGGGTGAATAATTTTTTGAAAAATTCTTGCTATTTATATTTAAATGACTGCATTTACTATGATGCCTTGGGGCTATTTTCCGCTTGAATGCAAGGCAGTGTGCTCCCTTTTTCTTTTTGGATGTCTAAATGACGGCTCCCGTGAGCCTCTTGCTGACGAGCACTGGCGATGCACCTGTGTGCCTACTGAGTGGTACAAAAACCTGTGAAGACGTTTGGCGGCATTTCAAGCGACCCCTTCAGTTACATACGCTCTCTGCTGATGACGGCCGAAAGCCAGAAACACGTGTCCAGACATACGGCACTCGCTGCACCTACCTTAGGTGAAAGACTTTCTACAGCGATACGGCACTTGCTGCACCTACTAAGGGTGGATAATTTTTAGAAAAATTCTTGCTATTTATATTTAAATGACTGCATTTACTATGATGCCTTGGGGCTATTTTCCGCTTGAATGCAAGGCAGTGTGCTCCCTTTTTCTTTTTGGATGTCTAAATGACGGCTCCCGTGAGCCTCTTGCTGACGAGCACTGGTGATGCACCTGTGTGCCTACTGAGTGGTACAAAAACCTGTGAAGACGTTTGGCGGCATTTCAAGCGACCCCTTCAGTTACATACGCTCTCTGCTGATGACGGCCGAAAGCCAGAAACACGTGTCCAGAGATACGGCACTCGCTGCACCTACCTTAGGTGAAAGAATTTCTACAGCGATACGGCACTTGCTGCACCTACTAAGGGTGAATAATTTTTTGAAAAATTCTTGCTATTTATATTTAAATGACTGCATTTACTATGATGCCTTGGGGCTATTTTCCGCTTGAATGCAAGGCATTGTGCTCCCTTTTTCTTTTTGGATGTCTAAATGACGGCTCCCGTGAGCCTCTTGCTGACGAGCACTGGCGATGCACCTGTGTGCCTACTGACTGGTACAAAAACCTGTGAAGACGTTTGGCGGCATTTCAAGCGACCCCTTCAGTTACATACGCTCTCTGCTGATGACGGCCGAAAGCCAGAAACACGTGTCCAGAGATACAGCACTCGCTGCACCTACCTTAGGTGAAAGACTTTCTACAGCGATACGGCACTTGCTGCACCTACTAAGGGTGAATAATTTTTTGAAAAATTCTTGCTATTTATATTTAAATGACTGCATTTACTATGATGCCTTGGGGCTATTTTCCGCTTGAATGCAAGGCAGTGTGCTCCCTTTTTTTTTTTAGGATGTCTAAATGACGTCTCCCGTGAGCCTCTTGCTGACGAGCACTGGCGATGCACCTGTGTGCCTACTGAGTGGTACAAAAACCTGTGAAGACGTTTGGCGGCATTTCAAGCGACCCCTTCAGTTACATACGCTCTCTGCTGATGACGGCCGAAAGCCAGAAACACGTGTCCAGAGATACGGCACTCGCTGCACCTACCTTAGGTGAAAGACTTTCTACAGCGATACGCACTTGCTGCACCTACTAAGGGTGAATAATTTTTTGAAAAATTCTTGCTATTTATATTTAAATGACTGCATTTACTATGATGCCTTGGGGCTATTTTCCGCTTGAATGCAAGGCAGTGTGCTCCCTTTTTCTTTTTGGATTTCTAAATGACGGCTCTCGTGAGCCTCTTGCTAACGAGCACTGGCGATGCACCTGTGTGCCTACTGAGTGGTACAAAAACCTGTGAAGACGTTTGGCGGCATTTCAAGCAACCCCTTCAGTTACATACGCTCTCTGCTGATGACGGCCGAAAGCCAGAAACACGTGTCCAGAGATACGGCACTCGCTGCACCTACCTTAGGTGAAAGACTTTCTACAGCGATACGGCACTTGCTGCACCTACTAAGGGTGAATAATTTTTTGAAAAATTCTTGCTATTTATATTTAAATGACTGCATTTACTATGATGCCTTGGGGCTTTTTCCACTTGAATGCAAGGCAGTGTGCTCCCTTTTTCTTTTTGGATGTCTAAATGACGGCTCCCGTGAGCCTCTTGCTGACGAGCACTGGCGATGCACCTGTGTGCCTACGGAGTGGTTCAAAAACCTGTGAAGACGTTTGGCGGCATTTCAGGCGACCCCTTCAGTTACATACGCTCTCTGCTGATGACGGCCGAAAGCCAGAAACACGTGTCCAGAGATACGGCACTCGCTGCACCTACCTTAGGTGAAAGACTTTCTACAGCGATACGGCACTTGCTGCACCTACTAAGGGTGAATAATTTTTTGAAAAATTCTTGCTATTTATATTTAAATGACTGCATTTACTATGATGCCTTGGGGCTATTTTCCACTTGAATGCAAGGCAGTGTGCTCCCTTTTTCTTTTTGGATGTCTAAATGACGGCTCCCGTGAGCCTCTTGCTGACGAGCACTGGCGATGCACCTGGGTGCCTACTGAGTGGTACAAAAACCTGTGAAGACGTTTGGCGGCATTTCAAGCGACCCCTTCAGTTACATACGCTCTCTGCTGATGACGGCCGAAAGCCAGAAACACGTGTCCAGACATACGGCACTCGCTGCACCTACCTTAGGTGCAAGACTTTCTACAGCGATACGGCACTTGCTGCACCTACTAAGGGTGGATAATTTTTTGAAAAATTCTTGCTATTTATATTTAAATGACTGCATTTACTATGATGCCTTGGGGCTTTTTCCACTTGAATGCAAGGCAGTGTGCTCCCTTTTTCTTTTTGGATGTCTAAATAACGGCTCCCGTGAGCCTCTTGCAGACGAGCACTGGCGATGCACCTGTGTGCCTACGGAGTGGTTAAAAAACCTGTGAAGACGTTTGGCGGCATTTCAAGCGACCCCTTCAGTTACATACGCTCTCTGCTGATGACGGCCGAAAGCCAGAAACACGTGTCCAGAGATACGGCACTCGCTGCACCTACCTTAGGTGAAAGACTTTCTACAGCGATACGGCACTTGCTGCACCTACTAAGGGTGAATAATTTTTTGAAAAATTCTTGCTATTTATATTTAAATGACTGCATTTACTATGATGCCTTGGGGCTATTTTCCGCTTGAATGCAAGGCAGTGTGCTCCCTTTTTCTTTTTGGATGTCTAAATGACGGCTCCCGTGAGCCTCTTGCTGACTAGCACTGGCGATGCACCTGTGTGCCTACTGAGTGGTACAAAAACCTGTGAAGACGTTTGGCGGCATTTCAAGCGACCCCTTCAGTTACATACGCTCTCTGCTGATGACGGCCGAAAGCCAGAAACACGTGTCCAGAGATACAGCACTCGCTGCACCTACCTTAGGTGAAAGACTTTCTACAGCGATACGCACTTGCTGCACCTACTAAGGGTGAATAATTTTTTGAAAAATTCTTGCTATTTATATTTAAATGACTGCATTTACTATGATGCCTTGGGGCTATTTTCCGCTTGAATGCAAGGCAGTGTGCTCCCTTTTTCTTTTTGGATTTCTAAATGACGGCTCCCGTGAGCCTCTTGCTAACGAGCACTGGCGATGCACCTGTGTGCCTACTGAGTGGTACAAAAACCTGTGAAGACGTTTGGCGGCATTTCAAGCAACCCCTTCAGTTACATACGCTCTCTGCTGATGACGGCCGAAAGCCAGAAACACGTGTCCAGAGATACGGCACTCCCTGCACCTACCTTAGGTGAAAGACTTTCTACAGCGATACGGCACTTGCTGCACCTACTAAGGGAGAATAATTTTTTGAAAAATTCTTGCTATTTATATTTAAATGACTGCATTTACTATGATGCCTTGGGGCTTTTTCCACTTGAATGCAAGGCAGTGTGCTCCCTTTTTCTTTTTGGATGTCTAAATGACGGCTCCCGTGAGCCTCTTGCTGACGAGCACTGGCGATGCACCTGTGTGCCTACTGAGTGGTACAAAAACCTGTGAAGACGTTTGGCGGCATTTCAAGCGACCCCTTCAGTTACATACGCTCTCTGCTGATGACGGCCGAAAGCCAGAAACACGTGTCCAGAGATACAGCACTCGCTGCACCTACCTTAGGTGAAAGACTTTCTACAGCGATATAGCACTTGCTGCACCTACTAAGGGTGAATAATTTTTTGAAAAATTCTTGCTATTTATATTTAAATGACTGCATTTACTATGATGCCTTGGGGCTATTTTCCGCTTGAATGCAAGGCAGTGTGCTCCCTTTTTCTTTTTGGATGTCTAAATGACAGCTCCCTTGAGCCTCTTGCTGACGAGCACTGGCAACGCACCTGTGTGCCTACTGAGTGGTACAAAAAACCTGTGAAGACGTTTGGCAGCATTTCACGCGACCCCTTCAGTTACATACGCTCTCTGCTGATGACGGCCGAAAGCCAGAAACACATGTCCAGAGATACGGCACTCGCTGCACCTACCTTAGGTGAAAGACTTTCTACAGCGATACAGCACTTGCTGCAACTACTAAGGGTGAATAATTTGTTGAAAAATTCTTGCTATTAATATTTAAATGACTGCATTTACTATGATGCCTTGGGGCTATTTTCCGCTTGAATGCAAGGCAGTGTGCTCCCTTTTTCTTTTTGGATGTCTAAATGACGGCTCCCGTGAGCCTCTTGCTGACGAGCACTGGCGATGCACCTGTGTGCCTACTGAGTGGTTCTAAAACCTGTGAAGACGTTTGGCGGCATTTCAAGCGACCCCTTCAGTTACATACGCTCTCTGCTGATGACGGCCGAAAGCCAGAAACACGTGTCCAGAGATACGGCACTCGCTGCACCTACCTTAGGTGAAAGACTTTCTACAGCGATACGGCACTTGCTGCACCTACTAAGGGTGAATAATTTTTTGAAAAATTCTTGCTATTTATATTTAAATGACTGCATTTACTATGATGCCTTGGGGCTATTTTCCGCTTGAATGCAAGGCAGTGTGCTCCCTTTTTCTTTTTGGATGTCTAAATGACGGCTCCCGTGAGCCTCTTGCTGACGAGCACTGGCGATGCACCTGTGTGCCTACTGAGTGGTACAAAAACCTGTGAAGACGTTTGGCGGCATTTCAAGCGACCCCTTCAGTTACATACGCTCTCTGCTGATGACGGGCGAAAGCCAGAAACACGTGTCCAGAGATACGGTACTCGCTGCACCTACCTTAGGTGAAAGAATTTCTACAGCGATACGGCACTTGCTGCACCTACTAAGGTTGAATAATTTTTTGAAAAATTCTTGCTATTTATATTTAAATGACTGCATTTACTATGATGCCTTGGGGCTATTTTCCGCTTGAATGCAAGGCAGTGTGCTCCCTTTTTCTTTTTGGATGTCTAAATGACGGCTCCTGTGAGCCTCTTGCTGACGAGCACTGGCGAGGCACCTGTGTGCCTACTGAGTGGTACAAAAAGCTGTGAAGACGTTTGGCGGCATTTCAAGCGACCCCTTCAGTTACATACGCTCTCTGCTGATGACGGCCGAAAGCCAGAAACACGTGTCCAGAGATACGGCACTCGCTGCACCTACCTTAGGTGAAAGACTTTCTACAGCGATACAGCACTTGCTGCACCTACTAAGGGTGAATAATTTTTTGAAAAATTCTTGCTATTTATATTTAAATGACTGCATTTACTATGATGCCTCGGGGCTATTTTCCACTTGAATGCAAGGCAGTGTGCTCCCTTTTTATTTTTGGATGTCTAAATGACAGCTCCCGTGAGCCTCTTTCTGACGAGCACTGGCGATGCACCTGTGTGCCTACTGAGTGGTACAAAAACCTGTGAAGACGTTTTGCGGCATTTCAAGCGACCCCTTCAGTTACATACGCTCTCGGCTGATGACGGCCGAAAGCCAGAAACACGTGTCCAGAGATACGGCACTCGCTGCACCTACCTTAGGTGAAAGACTTTCTACAGCGATACGGCACTTGCTGCACCTACTAAGGGTGACTAATTTTTTGAAAAATTCTTGCTATTTATATTTAAATGACTGCATTTACTATGATGCCTTGGGGCTTTTTCCGCTTGAATGCAAGGCAGTGTGCTCCCTTTTTCTTTTTGGATGTCTAAATGACGGCTCCCGTGAGCCTCTTGCTGACGAGCACTGGCGATGCACCTGTGTGCCTACTTAGTGGTACAAAAACCTGTGAAGACGTTTGGCGGCATTTCAAGCAACCCCTTCAGTTACATACGCTCTCTGCTGATGACGGCCGAAAGCCAGAAACACGTGTCCAGAGATACGGCACTCGCTGCACCTACCTTAGGTGAAAGACTTTCTACAGCGATACGCACTTGCTGCACCTACTAAGGGTGAATAATTTTTTGAAAAATTCTTGCTATTTATATTTAAATGTCTGCATTTACTATGATGCCTTGGGGCTATTTTCCACTTGAATGCAAGGCAGTGTGCTCCCTTTTTCTTTTTGGATTTCTAAATGACGGCTCCCGTGAGCCTCTTGCTAACGAGCACTGGCGATGCACCTGTGTGCCTACTGAGTGGTACAAAAACCTGTGAAGACGTTTTGCGGCATTTCAAGCAACCCCTTCAGTTACATACGCTCTCTGCTGATGACGGCCGAAAGCCAGAAACACGTGTCCAGAGATACGGCACTCGCTGCACCTACCTTAGGTGAAAGACTTTCTACAGCGATACGGCACTTGCTGCACCTACTAAGGGTGAATAATTTTTTGAAAAATTCTTGCTATTTATATTTAAATGACTGCATTTACTATGATGCCTTGGGGCTTTTTCCACTTGAATGCAAGGCAGTGTGCTCCCTTTTTCTTTTTGGATGTCTAAATGACGGCTCCCGTGAGCCTCTTGCTGACAAGCACTGGCGATGCACCTGTGTGCCTACGGAGTGGTTCAAAAACCTGTGAAGACGTTTGGCGGCATTTCAAGCGACCCCTTCAGTTACATACGCTCTCTGCTGATGACGGCCGAAAGCCAGAAACACGTGTCCAGAGATACGGCACTCGCTGCACCTACCTTAGGTGAAGACTTTCTACAGCGATACGGCACTTGCTGCACCTACTAAGGGTGAAGAATTTTTGGAAAAATTCTTGCTATTTATATTTAAATGACTGCATTTACTATGATGCCTTGGGGCTATTTTCCACTTGAATGCAAGGCAGTGTGCTCCCTTTTTCTTTTTGGATGTCTAAATGACGGCTCCCGTGAGCCTCTTGCTGACGAGCACTGGCGATGCACCTGTGTGCCTACTGAGTGGTACAAAAACCTGTGAAGACGTTTGGCGGCATTTCAAGCGACCCCTTCAGTTACATACGCTCTCTGCTGATGACGGCCGAAAGCCAGAAACACGTGTCCAGAGATACGGCACTCGCTGCACCTACCTTAGGTGAAAGACTTTCTACAGCGATACAGCACTTGCTGCACCTACTAAGGGTGAATAATTTTTTGAAAAATTCTTGCTATTTATATTTAAATGACTGCATTTACTATGATGCCTTGGGGCTATTTTCCGCTTGAATGCAAGGCAGTGTGCTCCCTTTTTCTTTTTGGTTGTCTAAATGACAGCTCCCGTGAGCCTCTTGCTGACGAGCACTGGCGATGCACCTGTGTGCCTACTGAGTGGTACAAAAACCTGTGAAGACGTTTGGCGGCATTTCAAGCGACCCCTTCAGTTACATACGCTCTCTGCTGATGACGGCCGAAAGCCAGAAACACGTGTCCAGAGATACGGCACTCGCTGCACCTACCTTAGGTGAAAGACTTTCTACAGCGATACGGCACTTGCTGCACCTAGTAAGGGTGAATAATTTTTTGAAAAATTCTTGCTATTTATATTTAAATGACTGCATTTACTATGATGCCTTGGGGCTATTTTCCGCTTGAATGCAAGGCAGTGTGCTCCCTTTTTCGTTTTGGATGTCTAAATGACGGCTCCCGTGAGCCTCTTGCTGACGAGCACTGGCGATGCACCTGTGTGCCTACTGAGTGGTACAAAAAAAATCTGTGAAGACGTTTGGCGGCATTTCAAGCGACCCCTTCAGTTACATACGCTCTCTGCTGATGACGGCCGAAAGCCAGAAACACGTGTCCAGAGATACGGCACTCGCTGCACCTACCTTAGGTGAAAGACTTTCTACAGCGATACGGCACTTGCTGCACCTACTAAGGGTGAAGAATTTTTTGAAAAATTCTTGCTATTTATATTTAAATGACTGCATTTACTATGATGCCTTGGGGCTATTTTCCGCTTGAATGCAAGGCAGTGTGCTCCCTTTTTCTTTTTGGATGTCTAAATGACGGCTCCCGTGAGCCTCTTGCTGACGAGCACTGGCGATGCACCTGTGTGCCTACTGACTGGTACAAAAACCTGTGAAGACGTTTGGCGGCATTTCAAGCGACCCCTTCAGTTACATACGCTCTCTGCTGATGACGGCCGAAAGCCAGAAACACGTGTCCAGAGATACGGCACTCGCTGCACCTACCTTAGGTGAAAGACTTTCTACAGCGATACGGCACTTGCTGCACCTACTAAGGGTGAATAATTTTTTGAAAAATTCTTGCTATTTATATTTAAATGACTGCATTTACTATGATGCCTTGGGGCTATTTTCCGCTTGAATGCAAGGCAGTGTGCTCCCTTTTTCTTTTTGGATGTCTAAATGACGGCTCCCGTGAGCCTCTTTCTGACGAGCACTGGTGATGCACCTGTGTGCCTACTGAGTGGTACAAAAACCTGTGAAGACGTTTGGCGGCATTTCAAGCGACCCCTTCAGTTACATACGCTCTCTGCTGATGACGGCCGAAAGCCAGAAACACGTGTCCAGAGATACGGCACTCGCTGCACCTATCTTAGGTGAAAGACTTTCTACAGCGATACGGCACTTGCTGCACCTAGTAAGGGTGAAGAATTTTTTGAAAAATTCTTGCTATTTATATTTAAATGACTGCATTTACTATGATGCCTTGGGGCTATTTTCCGCTTGAATGCAAGGCAGTGTGCTCCCTTTTTCTTTTTGGATGTCTAAATGACGGCTCCCGTGAGCCTCTTGCTGACGAGCACTGGCGATGCACCTGTGTGCCTACTGAGTGGTACAAAAACCTGTGAAGACGTTTGGCGGCATTTCAAGCGACCCCTTCAGTTACATACGCTCTCTGCTGATGACGGCCGAAAGCCAGAAACACGTGTCCAGAGATACGGCACTCGCTGCACCTACCTTAGGTGAAAGACTTTCTACAGCGATACGGCACTTGCTGCACCTGCTAAGGGTGAATAATTTTTTTTTAAATTCTTGCTATTTATATTTAAATGACTGCATTTACTATGATGCCTTGGGGCTATTTTCCGCATGAATGCAAGGCAGTGTGCTCCCTTTTTCTTTTTGGATGTCTAAATGACGGCTCCCGTGAGCCTCTTGCTGACGAGCACTGGCGATGCACCTGTGTGCCTACTGAGTGGTACAAAAACCTGTGAAGACGTTTGGCGGCATTTCAAGCAACCCCTTCAGTTACATATGCTCTCTGCTGATGACGGCCGAAAGCCAGAAACACGTGTCCAGAGATACAGCACTCGCTGCACCTACCTTAGGTGAAAGACTTTCTACAGCGATACGGCACTTGCTGCACCTACTAAGGGTGAATAATTTTTTGAAAAATTCTTGCTATTTTTATTTAAATGACTGCATTTACTATGATGCCTTGGGGCTTTTTCCACTTGAATGCAAGGCAGTGTGCTCCCTTTTTCTTTTTGGATGTCTAAATGACGGCTCCCGTGAGCCTCTTGCAGACGAGCACTGGCGATGCACCTGTGTGCCTACGGAGTGGTTCAAAAACCTGTGAAGACGTTTGGCGGCATTTCAAGCGACCCCTTCAGTTACATACGATCTCTGCTGATGACGGCCGAAAGCCAGAAACACGTGTCCAGAAATACGGCACTCGCTGCACCTACCTTAGGTGAAAGACTTTCTACAGCGATACGGCACTTGCTGCACCTACTAAGGGTGAATAATTTTTTGAAAAATTCTTGCTATTTATATTTAAATGACTGCATTTACTATGATGCCTTGGGGCTATTTTCCGCTTGAATGCAAGGCAGTGTGCTCCCTTTTTCTTTTTGGATGTCTAAATGACGGCTCCCGTGAGCCTCTTGCTGACTAGCACTGGCGATGCACCTGTGTGCCTACTGAGTGGTACAAAAACCTGTGAAGACGTTTGGCGGCATTTCAAGCGACCCCTTCAGTTACATACGCTCTCTGCTGATGACGGCCGAAAGCCAGAAACACGTGTCCAGAGATACAGCACTTGCTGCACCTACCTTAGGTGAAAGACTTTCTACAGCGATACGCACTTGCTGCACCTACTAAGGGTGAATAATTTTTTGAAAAATTCTTGCTATTTATATTTAAATGACTGCATTTACTATGATGCCTTGGGGCTATTTTCCGCTTGAATGCAAGGCAGTGTGCTCCCTTTTTCTTTTTGGATTTCTAAATGACGGCTCCCGTGAGCCTCTTGCTAACGAGCACTGGCGATGCACCTGTGTGCCTACTGAGTGGTACAAAAACCTGTGAAGACGTTTGGCGGCATTTCAAGCAACCCCTTCAGTTACATACGCTCTCTGCTGATGACGGCCGAAAGCCAGAAACACGTGTCCAGAGATACGGCACTCCCTGCACCTACCTTAGGTGAAAGACTTTCTACAGCGATACGGCACTTGCTGCACCTACTAAGGGTGAATAATTTTTTGAAAAATTCTTGCTATTTATATTTAAATGACTGCATTTACTATGATGCCTTGGGGCTTTTTCCACTTGAATGCAAGGCAGTGTGCTCCCTTTTTCTTTTTGGATGTCTAAATGACGGCTCCCGTGAGCCTCTTGCTGACGAGCACTGGCGATGCACCTGTGTGCCTACGGAGTGGTTCAAAAACCTGTGAAGACGTTTGGCGGCATTTCAGGCGACCCCTTCAGTTACATACGCTCTCTGCTGATGACGGCCGAAAGCCAGAAACACGTGTCCAGAGATACGGCACTCGCTGCACCTACCTTAGGTGAAAGACTTTCTACAGCGATACGGCACTTGCTGCACCTACTAAGCGTGAATAATTTTTTGAAAAATTCTTGCTATTTATATTTAAATGACTGCATTTACTATGATGCCTTGGGGCTATTTTCCGCTTGAATGCAAGGCAGTGTGCTCCCTTTTTCTTTTTGGATGTCTGAATGACGGCTTCCGTGAGCCTCTTGCTGACGAGAACTGGCGATGCACCTGTGTGCCTACTGAGTGGTACAAAAACCTGTGAAGACGTTTGGCGGCATTTCAAGCGACCCCTTCAGTTACATATGCTCTCTGCTGATGACGGCCGAAAGCCAGAAACATGTGTCAAGAGATACGGCACTCGCTGCACCTACCTTAGGTGAAAGACTTTCTACAGCTATACGGCACTTGCTGCACCTACTAAGGGTGAATCATTTTTTGAAAAATTCTTGCTATTTATATTTAAATGACTGCATTTACTATGATGCCTTGGGGCTATTTTCCGCTTGAATGCAAGGCAGTGTGCTCCCTTTTTCTTTTTGGATGTCTAAATGACGGCTCCCGTGAGCCTCTTGCTGACGAGCACTGGCGATGCACCTGTGTGCCTACTGAGTGGTACAAAAACCTGTGAAGACGTTTGGCGGCATTTCAAGCGACCCCTTCAGTTACATACGCTCTCTGCTGATGACGGCCGAAAGCCAGAAACACGTGTCCAGACATACGGCACTCGCTGCACCTACCTTAGGTGAAAGACTTTCTACAGCGATACGGCACTTGCTGCACCTACTAAGGGTGGATAATTTTTAGAAAAATTCTTGCTATTTATATTTAAATGACTGCATTTACTATGATGCCTTGGGGCTATTTTCCGCTTGAATGCAAGGCAGTGTGCTCCCTTTTTCTTTTTGGATGTCTAAATGACGGCTCCCGTGAGCCTCTTGCTGACGAGCACTGGCGATGCACCTGTGTGCCTACTGAGTGGTACAAAAACCTGTGAAGACGTTTGGCGGCATTTCAAGCGACCCCTTCAGTTACATACGCTCTCTGCTGATGACGGCCGAAAGCCAGAAACACGTGTCCAGAGATACGGCACTCGCTGCACCTACCTTAGGTGAAAGACTTTCTACAGCGATACGGCACTTGCTGCACCTACTAAGGGTGAATAATTTTTTGAAAAATTCTTGCTATTTATATTTAAATGACTGCATTTACTATGATGCCTTGGGGCTTTTTCCACTTGAATGCAAGGCAGTGTGCTCCCTTTTTCTTTTTGGATGTCTAAATGACGGCTCCCGTGAGCCTCTTGCTGACGAGCACTGGCGATGCACCTGTGTGCCTACGGAGTGGTTCAAAAACCTGTGAAGACGTTTGGCGGCATTTCAGGCGACCCCTTCAGTTACATACGCTCTCTGCTGATGACGGCCGAAAGCCAGAAACACGTGTCCAGAGATACGGCACTCGCTGCACCTACCTTAGGTGAAAGACTTTCTACAGCGATACGGCACTTGCTGCACCTACTAAGGGTGAATAATTTTTTGAAAAATTCTTGCTATTTATATTTAAATGACTGCATTTACTATGATGCCTTGGGGCTATTTTCCACTTGAATGCAAGGCAGTGTGCTCCCTTTTTCTTTTTGGATGTCTAAATGACGGCTCCCGTGAGCCTCTTGCTGACGAGCACTGGCGATGCACCTGGGTGCCTACTGAGTGGTACAAAAACCTGTGAAGACGTTTGGCGGCATTTCAAGCGACCCCTTCAGTTACATACGCTCTCTGCTGATGACGGCCGAAAGCCAGAAACACGTGTCCAGACATACGGCACTCGCTGCACCTACCTTAGGTGCAAGACTTTCTACAGCGATACGGCACTTGCTGCACCTACTAAGGGTGGATAATTTTTTGAAAAATTCTTGCTATTTATATTTTAATGACTGCATTTACTATGATGCCTTGGGGCTTTTTCCACTTGAATGCAAGGCAGTGTGCTCCCTTTTTCTTTTTGGATGTCTAAATGACGGCTCCCGTGAGCCTCTTGCAGACGAGCACTGGCGATGCACCTGTGTGCCTATGGAGTGGTTAAAAAACCTGTGAAGACGTTTGGCGGCATTTCAAGCGACCCCTTCAGTTACATACGCTCTCTGCTGATGACGGCCGAAAGCCAGAAACACGTGTCCAGAGATACGGCACTCGCTGCACCTACCTTAGGTGAAAGACTTTCTACAGCGATACGGCACTTGCTGCACCTACTAAGGGTGAATAATTTTTTGAAAAATTCTTGCTATTTATATTTAAATGACTGCATTTACTATGATGCCTTGGGGCTATTTTCCGCTTGAATGCAAGGCAGTGTGCTCCCTTTTTCTTTTTGGATGTCTAAATGACGGCTCCCGTGAGCCTCTTGCTGACTAGCACTGGCGATGCACCTGTGTGCCTACTGAGTGGTACAAAAACCTGTGAAGACGTTTGGCGGCATTTCAAGCGACCCCTTCAGTTACATACGCTCTCTGCTGATGACGGCCGAAAGCCAGAAACACGTGTCCAGAGATACAGCACTCGCTGCACCTACCTTAGGTGAAAGACTTTCTACAGCGATACGCACTTGCTGCACCTACTAAGGGTGAATAATTTTTTGAAAAATTCTTGCTATTTATATTTAAATGACTGCATTTACTATGATGCCTTGGGGCTATTTTCCGCTTGAATGCAAGGCAGTGTGCTCCCTTTTTCTTTTTGGATTTCTAAATGACGGCTCCCGTGAGCCTCTTGCTAACGAGCACTGGCGATGCACCTGTGTGCCTACTGAGTGGTACAAAAACCTGTGAAGACGTTTGGCGGCATTTCAAGCAACCCCTTCAGTTACATACGCTCTCTGCTGATGACGGCCGAAAGCCAGAAACACGTGTCCAGAGATACGGCACTCCCTGCACCTACCTTAGGTGAAAGACTTTCTACAGCGATACGGCACTTGCTGCACCTACTAAGGGTGAATAATTTTTTGAAAAATTCTTGCTATTTATATTTAAATGACTGCATTTACTATGATGCCTTGGGGCTTTTTCCATTTGAATGCAAGGCAGTGTGCTCCCTTTTTCTTTTTGGATGTCTAAATGACGGCTCCCGTGAGCCTCTTGCTGACGAGCACTGGCGATGCACCTGTGTGCCTACGGAGTGGTTCAAAAACCTGTGAAGACGTTTGGCGGCATTTCAGGCGACCCCTTCAGTTACATACGCTCTCTGCTGATGACGGCCGAAAGCCAGAAACACGTGTCCAGAGATACGGCACTCGCTGCACCTACCTTAGGTGAAAGACTTTCTACAGCGATACGGCACTTGCTGCACCTACTAAGCGTGAATAATTTTTTGAAAAATTCTTGCTATTTATATTTAAATGACTGCATTTACTATAATGCCTTGGGGCTATTTTCCGCTTGAATGCAAGGCAGTGTGCTCCCTTTTTCTTTTTGGATGTCTGAATGACGGCTTCCGTGAGCCTCTTGCTGACGAGAACTGGCGATGCACCTGTGTGCCTACTGAGTGGTACAAAAACCTGTGAAGACGTTTGGCGGCATTTCAAGCGACCCCTTCAGTTACATACGCTCTCTGCTGATGACGGCCGAAAGCCAGAAACACGTGTCAAGAGATACGGCACTCGCTGCACCTACCTTAGGTGAAAGACTTTCTACAGCGATACGGCACTTGCTGCACCTACTAAGGGTGAATAATTTTTTGAAAAATTCTTGCTATTTATATTTAAATGACTGCATTTACTATGATGCCTTGGGGCTATTTTCCGCTTGAATGCAAGGCAGTGTGCTCCCTTTTTCTTTTGGGATGTCTAAATGACGGCTCCCGTGAGCCTCTTGCTGACGAGCACTGGCGATGCACCTGTGTGCCTACTGAGTGGTACAAAAACCTGTGAAGACGTTTGGCGGCATTTCAAGCGACCCCTTCAGTTACATACGCTCTCTGCTGATGACGGCCGAAAGCCAGAAACACGTGTCCAGACATACGGCACTCGCTGCACCTACCTTAGGTGAAAGACTTTCTACAGCGATACGGCACTTGCTGCACCTACTAAGGGTGGATAATTTTTAGAAAAATTCTTGCTATTTATATTTAAATGACTGCATTTACTATGATGCCTTGGGGCTATTTTCCGCTTGAATGCAAGGCAGTGTGCTCCCTTTTTCTTTTTGGATGTCTAAATGACGGCTCCCGTGAGCCTCTTGCTGACGAGCACTGGCGATGCACCTGTGTGCCTACTGAGTGGTACAAAAACCTGTGAAGACGTTTTGCGGCATTTCAAGCAACCCCTTCAGTTACATACGCTCTCTGCTGATGACGGCCGAAAGCCAGAAACACGTGTCCAGAGATACAGCACTTGCTGCACTTACCTTAGGTGAAAGACTTTCTACAGCGATACGCACTTGCTGCACCTACTAAGGGTGAATAATTTTTTGAAAAATTCTTGCTATTTATATTTAAATGACTGCATTTACTATGATGCCTTGGGGCTATTTTCCGCTTGTATGCAAGGCAGTGTGCTCCCTTTTTCTTTTTGGATTTCTAAATGACGGCTCCCGTGAGCCTCTTGCTAACGAGCACTGGCGATGCACCTGTGTGCCTACTGAGTGGTACAAAAACCTGTGAAGACGTTTGGCGGCATTTCAAGCAACCCCTTCAGTTACATACGCTCTCTGCTGATGACGGCCGAAAGCCAGAAACACGTGTCCAGAGATACGGCACTCCCTGCACCTACCTTAGGTGAAAGACTTTCTACAGCGATACGGCACTTGCTGCACCTACTAAGGGTGAATAATTTTTTGAAAAATTCTTGCTATTTATATTTAAATGACTGCATTTACTATGATGCCTTGGGGCTTTTTCCACCTGAATGCAAGGCAGTGTGCTCCCTTTTTCTTTTTGGATGTCTAAATGACGGCTCCCGTGAGCCTCTTGCTGACGAGCACTGGCGATGCACCTGTGTGCCTACGGAGTGGTTCAAAAACCTGTGAAGACGTTTGGCGGCATTTCAGGCGACCCCTTCAGTTACATACGCTCTCTGCTGATGACGGCCGAAAGCCAGAAACACGTGTCCAGAGATACGGCACTCGCTGCACCTACCTTAGGTGAAAGACTTTCTACAGCGATACGGCACTTGCTGCACCTACTAAGCGTGAATAATTTTTTGAAAAATTCTTGCTATTTATATTTAAATGACTGCATTTACTATGATGCCTTGGGGCTATTTTCCGCTTGAATGCAAGGCAGTGTGCTCCCTTTTTCTTTTTGGTTGTCTGAATGACGGCTTCCGTGAGCCTCTTGCTGACGAGAACTGGCGATGCACCTGTGTGCCTACTGAGTGGTACAAAAACCTGTGAAGACGTTTGGCGGCATTTCAAGCGACCCCTTCAGTTACATACGCTCTCTGCTGATGACGGCCGAAAGCCAGAAACATGTGTCAAGAGATACGGCACTCGCTGCACCTACCTTAGGTGAAAGACTTTCTACAGCTATACGGCACTTGCTGCACCTACTAAGGGTGAATAATTTTTTGAAAAATTCTTGCTATTTATATTTAAATGACTGCATTTACTATGATGCCTTGGGGCTATTTTCCGCTTGAATGCAAGGCAGTGTGCTCCCTTTTTCTTTTTGGATGTCTAAATGACGGCTCCCGTGAGCCTCTTGCTGACGAGCACTGGCGATGCACCTGTGTGCCTACTGAGTGGTACAAAAACCTGTGAAGACGTTTGGCGGCATTTCAAGCGACCCCTTCAGTTACATACGCTCTCTGCTGATGACGGCCGAAAGCCAGAAACACGTGTCCAGACATACGGCACTCGCTGCACCTACCTTAGGTGAAAGACTTTCTACAGCGATACGGCACTTGCTGCACCTACTAAGGGTGGATAATTTTTAGAAAAATTCTTGCTATTTATATTTAAATGACTGCATTTACTATGATGCCTTGGGGCTATTTTCCGCTTGAATGCAAGGCAGTGTGCTCCCTTTTTCTTTTTGGATGTCTAAATGACGGCTCCCGTGAGCCTCTTGCTGACGAGCACTGGTGATGCACCTGTGTGCCTACTGAGTGGTACAAAAACCTGTGAAGACGTTTGGCGGCATTTCAAGCGACCCCTTCAGTTACATACGCTCTCTGCTGATGACGGCCGAAAGCCAGAAACACGTGTCCAGAGATATGGCACTCGCTGCACCTACCTTAGGTGAAAGAATTTCTACAGCGATACGGCACTTGCTGCACCTACTAAGGGTGAATAATTTTTTGAAAAATTCTTGCTATTTATATTTAAATGACTGCATTTACTATGATGCCTTGGGGCTATTTTCCGCTTGAATGCAAGGCAGTGTGCTCCCTTTTTCTTTTTGGATGTCTAAATGACGGCTCCCGTGAGCCTCTTGCTGACGAGCACTGGCGATGCACCTGTGTGCCTACTGACTGGTACAAAAACCTGTGAAGACGTTTGGCGGCATTTCAAGCGACCCCTTCAGTTACATACGCTCTCTGCTGATGACGGCCGAAAGCCAGAAACACGTGTCCAGAGATACAGCACTCGCTGCACCTACCTTAGGTGAAAGACTTTCTACAGCGATACGGCACTTGCTGCACCTACTAAGGGTGAATCATTTTTTGAAAAATTCTTGCTATTTATATTTAAATGACTGCATTTACTATGATGCCTTGGGGCTATTTTCCGCTTGAATGCAAGGCAGTGTGCTCCCTTTTTCTTTTTGGATGTCTAAATGACGGCTCCCGTGAGCCTCTTGCTGACGAGCACTGGCGATGCACCTGTGTGCCTACTGAGTGGTACAAAAACCTGTGAAGACGTTTGGCGGCATTTCAAGCGACCCCTTCAGTTACATACGCTCTCTGCTGATGACGGCCGAAAGCCAGAAACACGTGTCCAGAGATACGGCACTCGCTGCACCTACCTTAGGTGAAAGACTTTCTACAGCGATACGGCACTTGCTGCACCTACTAAGGGTGAATAATTTTTTGAAAAATTCTTGCTATTTATATTTAAATGACTGCATTTACTATGATGCCTTGGGGCTATTTTCCGCTTGAATGCAAGGCAGTGTGCTCCCTTTTTCTTTTTGGATTTCTAAATGACGGCTCTCGTGAGCCTCTTGCTAACGAGCACTGGCGATGCACCTGTGTGCCTACTGAGTGGTACAAAAACCTGTGAAGACGTTTGGCGGCATTTCAAGCAACCCCTTCAGTTACATACGCTCTCTGCTGATGACGGCCGAAAGCCAGAAACACGTGTCCAGAGATACGGCACTCGCTGCACCTACCTTAGGTGAAAGACTTTCTACAGCGATACGGCACTTGCTGCACCTACTAAGGGTGAATAATTTTTTGAAAAATTCTTGCTATTTATATTTAAATGACTGCATTTACTATGATGCCTTGGGGCTTTTTCCACTTGAATGCAAGGCAGTGTGCTCCCTTTTTCTTTTTTGATGTCTAAATGACGGCTCCCGTGAGCCTCTTGCTGACGAGCACTGGCGATGCACCTGTGTGCCTACGGAGTGGTTCAAAAACCTGTGAAGACGTTTGGCGGCATTTCAGGCGACCCCTTCAGTTACATACGCTCTCTGCTGATGACGGCCGAAAGCCAGAAACACGTGTCCAGAGATACGGCACTCGCTGCACCTACCTTAGGTGAAAGACTTTCTACAGCGATACGGCACTTGCTGCACCTACTAAGGGTGAATAATTTTTTGAAAAATTCTTGCTATTTATATTTAAATGACTGCATTTACTATGATGCCTTGGGGCTATTTTCCACTTGAATGCAAGGCAGTGTGCTCCCTTTTTCTTTTTGGATGTCTAAATGACGGCTCCCGTGAGCCTCTTGCTGACGAGCACTGGCGATGCACCTGGGTGCCTACTGAGTGGTACAAAAACCTGTGAAGACGTTTGGCGGCATTTCAAGCGACCCCTTCAGTTACATACGCTCTCTGCTGATGACGGCCGAAAGCCAGAAACACGTGTCCAGACATACGGCACTCGCTGCACCTACCTTAGGTGCAAGACTTTCTACAGCGATACGGCACTTGCTGCACCTACTAAGGGTGGATAATTTTTTGAAAAATTCTTGCTATTTATATTTAAATGACTGCATTTACTATGATGCCTTGGGGCTTTTTCCACTTGAATGCAAGGCAGTGTGCTCCCTTTTTCTTTTTGGATGTCTAAATAACGGCTCCCGTGAGCCTCTTGCAGACGAGCACTGGCGATGCACCTGTGTGCCTACGGAGTGGTTAAAAAACCTGTGAAGACGTTTGGCGGCATTTCAAGCGACCCCTTCAGTTACATACGCTCTCTGCTGATGACGGCCGAAAGCCAGAAACACGTGTCCAGAGATACGGCACTCGCTGCACCTACCTTAGGTGAAAGACTTTCTACAGCGATACGGCACTTGCTGCACCTACTAAGGGTGAATAATTTTTTGAAAAATTCTTGCTATTTATATTTAAATGACTGCATTTACTATGATGCCTTGGGGCTATTTTCCGCTTGAATGCAAGGCAGTGTGCTCCCTTTTTCTTTTTGGATGTCTAAATGACGGCTCCCGTGAGCCTCTTGCTGACTAGCACTGGCGATGCACCTGTGTGCCTACTGAGTGGTACAAAAACCTGTGAAGACGTTTGGCGGCATTTCAAGCGACCCCTTCAGTTACATACGCTCTCTGCTGATGACGGCCGAAAGCCAGAAACACGTGTCCAGAGATACAGCACTCGCTGCACCTACCTTAGGTGAAAGACTTTCTACAGCGATACGCACTTGCTGCACCTACTAAGGGTGAATAATTTTTTGAAAAATTCTTGCTATTTATATTTAAATGACTGCATTTACTATGATGCCTTGGGGCTATTTTCCGCTTGAATGCAAGGCAGTGTGCTCCCTTTTTCTTTTTGGATTTCTAAATGACGGCTCCCGTGAGCCTCTTGCTAACGAGCACTGGCGATGCACCTGTGTGCCTACTGAGTGGTACAAAAACCTGTGAAGACGTTTGGTGGCATTTCAAGCAACCCCTTCAGTTACATACGCTCTCTGCTGATGACGGCCGAAAGCCAGAAACACGTGTCCAGAGATACGGCACTCCCTGCACCTACCTTAGGTGAAAGACTTTCTACAGCGATACGGCACTTGCTGCACCTACTAAGGGTGAATAATTTTTTGAAAAATTCTTGCTATTTATATTTAAATGACTGCATTTACTATGATGCCTTGGGGCTTTTTCCACTTGAATGCAAGGCAGTGTGCTCCCTTTTTCTTTTTGGATGTCTAAATGACGGCTCCCGTGAGCCTCTTGCTGACGAGCACTGGCGATGCACCTGTGTGCCTACTGAGTGGTACAAAAACCTGTGAAGACGTTTGGCGGCATTTCAAGCGACCCCTTCAGTTACATACGCTCTCTGCTGATGACGGCCGAAAGCCAGAAACACGTGTCCAGAGATACAGCACTCGCTGCACCTACCTTAGGTGAAAGACTTTCTACAGCGATATAGCACTTGCTGCACCTACTAAGGGTGAATAATTTTTTGAAAAATTCTTGCTATTTATATTTAAATGACTGCATTTACTTTGATGCCTTGGGGCTATTTTCCGCTTGAATGCAAGGCAGTGTGCTCCCTTTTTCTTTTTGGATGTCTAAATGACAGCTCCCTTGAGCCTCTTGCTGACGAGCACTGGCGACGCACCTGTGTGCCTACTGAGTGGTACAAAAAACCTGTGAAGACGTTTGGCAGCATTTCACGCGACCCCTTCAGTTACATACGCTCTCTGCTGATGACGGCCGAAAGCCAGAAACACATGTCCAGAGATACGGCACTCGCTGCACCTACCTTAGGTGAAAGACTTTCTACAGCGATACGGCACTTGCTGCAACTACTAAGGGTGAATAATTTGTTGAAAAATTCTTGCTATTAATATTTAAATGACTGCATTTACTATGATGCCTTGGGGCTATTTTCCGCTTGAATGCAAGGCAGTGTGCTCCCTTTTTCTTTTTGGATGTCTAAATGACGGCTCCCGTGAGCCTCTTGCTGACGAGCACTGGCGATGCACCTGTGTGCCTACTGAGTGGTTCTAAAACCTGTGAAGACGTTTGGCGGCATTTCAAGCGACCCCTTCAGTTACATACGCTCTCTGCTGATGACGGCCGAAAGCCAGAAACACGTGTCCAGAGATACGGCACTCGCTGCACCTACCTTAGGTGAAAGACTTTCTACAGCGATACGGCACTTGCTGCACCTACTAAGGGTGAATAATTTTTTGAAAAATTCTTGCTATTTATATTTAAATGACTGCATTTACTATGATGCCTTGGGGCTATTTTCCGCTTGAATGCAAGGCAGTGTGCTCCCTTTTTCTTTTTGGATGTCTAAATGACGGCTCCCGTGAGCCTCTTGCTGACGAGCACTGGCGATGCACCTGTGTGCCTACTGAGTGGTACAAAAACCTGTGAAGACGTTTGGCGGCATTTCAAGCGACCCCTTCAGTTACATACGCTCTCTGCTGATGACGGGCGAAAGCCAGAAACACGTGTCCAGAGATACGGTACTCGCTGCACCTACCTTAGGTGAAAGAATTTCTACAGCGATACGGCACTTGCTGCACCTACTAAGGTTGAATAATTTTTTGAAAAATTCTTGCTATTTATATTTAAATGACTGCATTTACTATGATGCCTTGGGGCTATTTTCCGCTTGAATGCAAGGCAGTGTGCTCCCTTTTTCTTTTTGGATGTCTAAATGACGGCTCCTGTGAGCCTCTTGCTGACGAGCACTGGCGAGGCACCTGTGTGCCTACTGAGTGGTTCAAAAAGCTGTGAAGACGTTTGGCGGCATTTCAAGCGACCCCTTCAGTTACATACGCTCTCTGCTGATGACGGCCGAAAGCCAGAAACACGTGTCCAGAGATACGGCACTCGCTGCACCTACCTTAGGTGAAAGACTTTCTACAGCGATACAGCACTTGCTGCACCTACTAAGGGTGAATAATTTTTTGAAAAATTCTTGCTATTTATATTTAAATGACTGCATTTACTATGATGCCTTGGGGCTATTTTCCACTTGAATGCAAGGCAGTGTGCTCCCTTTTTATTTTTGGATGTCTAAATGACAGCTCCCGTGAGCCTCTTTCTGACGAGCACTGGCGATGCACCTGTGTGCCTACTGAGTGGTACAAAAACCTGTGAAGACGTTTTGCGGCATTTCAAGCGACCCCTTCAGTTACATACGCTCTCGGCTGATGACGGCCGAAAGCCAGAAACACGTGTCCAGAGATACGGCACTCGCTGCACCTACCTTAGGTGAAAGACTTTCTACAGCGATACGGCACTTGCTGCACCTACTAAGGGTGACTAATTTTTTGAAAAATTCTTGCTATTTATATTTAAATGACTGCATTTACTATGATGCCTTGGGGCTTTTTCCGCTTGAATGCAAGGCAGTGTGCTCCCTTTTTCTTTTTGGATGTCTAAATGACGGCTCCCGTGAGCCTCTTGCTGACGAACACTGGCGATGCACCTGTGTGCCTACTTAGTGGTACAAAAACCTGTGAAGACGTTTGGCGGCATTTCAAGCAACCCCTTCAGTTACATACGCTCTCTGCTGATGACGGCCGAAAGCCAGAAACACGTGTCCAGAGATACGGCACTCGCTGCACCTACCTTAGGTGAAAGACTTTCTACAGCGATACGCACTTGCTGCACCTACTAAGGGTGAATAATTTTTTGAAAAATTCTTGCTATTTATATTTAAATGTCTGCATTTACTATGATGCCTTGGGGCTATTTTCCACTTGAATGCAAGGCAGTGTGCTCCCTTTTTCTTTTTGGATTTCTAAATGACGGCTCCCGTGAGCCTCTTGCTAACGAGCACTGGCGATGCACCTGTGTGCCTACTGAGTGGTACAAAAACCTGTGAAGACGTTTTGCGGCATTTCAAGCAACCCCTTCAGTTACATACGCTCTCTGCTGATGACGGCCGAAAGCCAGAAACACGTGTCCAGAGATACGGCACTCGCTGCACCTACCTTAGGTGAAAGACTTTCTACAGCGATACGGCACTTGCTGCACCTACTAAGGGTGAATAATTTTTTGAAAAATTCTTGCTATTTATATTTAAATGACTGCATTTACTATGATGCCTTGGGGCTTTTTCCACTTGAATGCAAGGCAGTGTGCTCCCTTTTTCTTTTTGGATGTCTAAATGACGGCTCCCGTGAGCCTCTTGCTGACAAGCACTGGCGATGCACCTGTGTGCCTACGGAGTGGTTCAAAAACCTGTGAAGACGTTTGGCGGCATTTCAAGCGACCCCTTCAGTTACATACGCTCTCTGCTGATGACGGCCGAAAGCCAGAAACACGTGTCCAGAGATACGGCACTCGCTGCACCTACCTTAGGTGAAGACTTTCTACAGCGATACGGCACTTGCTGCACCTACTAAGGGTGAAGAATTTTTGGAAAAATTCTTGCTATTTATATTTAAATGACTGCATTTACTATGATGCCTTGGGGCTATTTTCCACTTGAATGCAAGGCAGTGTGCTCCCTTTTTCTTTTTGGATGTCTAAATGACGGCTCCCGTGAGCCTCTTGCTGACGAGCACTGGCGATGCACCTGTGTGCCTACTGAGTGGTACAAAAAACTGTGAAGACGTTTGGCGGCATTTCAAGCAACCCCTTCAGTTACATACGCTCTCTGCTGATGACGGCCGAAAGCCAGAAACACGTGTCCAGAGATACGGCACTCCCTGCACCTACCTTAGGTGAAAGACTTTCTACAGCGATACGGCACTTGCTGCACCTACTAAGGGTGAATAATTTTTTGAAAAATTCTTGCTATTTATATTTAAATGACTGCATTTACTATGATGCCTTGGGGCTTTTTCCACTTGAATGCAAGGCAGTGTGCTCCCTTTTTCTTTTTGGATGTCTAAATGACGGCTCCCGTGAGCCTCTTGCTGACGAGCACTGGCGATGCACCTGTGTGCCTACGGAGTGGTTCAAAAACCTGTGAAGACGTTTGGCGGCATTTCAGGCGACCCCTTCAGTTACATACGCTCTCTGCTGATGACGGCCGAAAGCCAGAAACACGTGTCCAGAGATACGGCACTCGCTGCACCTACCTTAGGTGAAAGACTTTCTACAGCGATACGGCACTTACTGCACCTACTAAGCGTGAATAATTTTTTGAAAAATTCTTGCTATTTATATTTAAATGACTGCATTTACTATGATGCCTTGGGGCTATTTTCCGCTTGAATGCAAGGCAGTGTGCTCCCTTTTTCTTTTTGGTTGTCTGAATGACGGCTTCCGTGAGCCTCTTGCTGACGAGAACTGGCGATGCACCTGTGTGCCTACTGAGTGGTACAAAAACCTGTGAAGACGTTTGGCGGCATTTCAAGCGACCCCTTCAGTTACATACGCTCTCTGCTGATGACGGCCGAAAGCCAGAAACATGTGTCAAGAGATACGGCACTCGCTGCACCTACCTTAGGTGAAAGACTTTCTACAGCTATACGGCACTTGCTGCACCTACTAAGGGTGAATAATTTTTTGAAAAATTCTTGCTATTTATATTTAAATGACTGCATTTACTATGATGCCTTGGGGCTATTTTCCGCTTGAATGCAAGGCAGTGTGCTCCCTTTTTCTTTTTGGATGTCTAAATGACGGCTCCCGTGAGCCTCTTGCTGACGAGCACTGGCGATGCACCTGTGTGCCTACTGAGTGGTACAAAAACCTGTGAAGACGTTTGGCGGCATTTCAAGCGACCCCTTCAGTTACATACGCTCTCTGCTGATGACGGCCGAAAGCCAGAAACACGTGTCCAGACATACGGCACTCGCTGCACCTACCTTAGGTGAAAGACTTTCTACAGCGATACGGCACTTGCTGCACCTACTAAGGGTGGATAATTTTTAGAAAAATTCTTGCTATTTATATTTAAATGACTGCATTTACTATGATGCCTTGGGGCTATTTTCCGCTTGAATGCAAGGCAGTGTGCTCCCTTTTTCTTTTTGGATGTCTAAATGACGGCTCCCGTGAGCCTCTTGCTGACGAGCACTGGTGATGCACCTGTGTGCCTACTGAGTGGTACAAAAACCTGTGAAGACGTTTGGCGGCATTTCAAGCGACCCCTTCAGTTACATACGCTCTCTGCTGATGACGGCCGAAAGCCAGAAACACGTGTCCAGAGATACGGCACTCGCTGCACCTACCTTAGGTGAAAGAATTTCTACAGTGATACGGCACTTGCTGCACCTACTAAGGGTGAATAATTTTTTGAAAAATTCTTGCTATTTATATTTAAATGACTGCATTTACTATGATGCCTTGGGGCTATTTTCCGCTTGAATGCAAGGCATTGTGCTCCCTTTTTCTTTTTGGATGTCTAAATGACGGCTCCCGTGAGCCTCTTGCTGACGAGCACTGGCGATGCACCTGTGTGCCTACTGACTGGTACAAAAACCTGTGAAGACGTTTGGCGGCATTTCAAGCGACCCCTTCAGTTACATACGCTCTCTGCTGATGACGGCCGAAAGCCAGAAACACGTGTCCAGAGATACAGCACTCGCTGCACCTACCTTAGGTGAAAGACTTTCTACAGCGATACGGCACTTGCTGCACCTACTAAGGGTGAATAATTTTTTGAAAAATTCTTGCTATTTATATTTAAATGACTGCATTTACTATGATGCCTTGGGGCTATTTTCCGCTTGAATGCAAGGCAGTGTGCTCCCTTTTTCTTTTTGGATGTCTAAATGACGGCTCCCGTGAGCCTCTTGCTGACGAGCACTGGCGATGCACCTGTGTGCCTACTGAGTGGTACAAAAACCTGTGAAGACGTTTGGCGGCATTTCAAGCGACCCCTTCAGTTACATACGCTCTCTGCTGATGACGGCCGAAAGCCAGAAACACGTGTCCAGAGATACGGCACTCGCTGCACCTACCTTAGGTGAAAGACTTTCTACAGCGATACGCACTTGCTGCACCTACTAAGGGTGAATAATTTTTTGAAAAATTCTTGCTATTTATATTTAAATGACTGCATTTACTATGATGCCTTGGGGCTATTTTCCGCTTGAATGCAAGGCAGTGTGCTCCCTTTTTCTTTTTGGATTTCTAAATGACGGCTCTCGTGAGCCTCTTGCTAACGAGCACTGGCGATGCACCTGTGTGCCTACTGAGTGGTACAAAAACCTGTGAAGACGTTTGGCGGCATTTCAAGCAACCCCTTCAGTTACATACGCTCTCTGCTGATGACGGCCGAAAGCCAGAAACACGTGTCCAGAGATACGGCACTCGCTGCACCTACCTTAGGTGAAAGACTTTCTACAGCGATACGGCACTTGCTGCACCTACTAAGGGTGAATAATGTTTTGAAAAATTCTTGCTATTTATATTTAAATGACTGCATTTACTATGATGCCTTGGGGCTTTTTCCACTTGAATGCAAGGCAGTGTGCTCCCTTTTTCTTTTTGGATGTCTAAATGACGGCTCCCGTGAGCCTCTTGCTGACGAGCACTGGCGATGCACCTGTGTGCCTACGGAGTGGTTCAAAAACCTGTGAAGACGTTTGGCGGCATTTCAGGCGACCCCTTCAGTTACATACGCTCTCTGCTGATGACGGCCGAAAGCCAGAAACACGTGTCCAGAGATACGGCACTCGCTGCACCTACCTTAGGTGAAAGACTTTCTACAGCGATACGGCACTTGCTGCACCTACTAAGGGTGAATAATTTTTTGAAAAATTCTTGCTATTTATATTTAAATGACTGCATTTACTATGATGCCTTGGGGCTATTTTCCACTTGAATGCAAGGCAGTGTGCTCCCTTTTTCTTTTTGGATGTCTAAATGACGGCTCCCGTGAGCCTCTTGCTGACGAGCACTGGCGATGCACCTGGGTGCCTACTGAGTGGTACAAAAACCTGTGAAGACGTTTGGCGGCATTTCAAGCGACCCCTTCAGTTACATACGCTCTCTGCTGATGACGGCCGAAAGCCAGAAACACGTGTCCAGACATACGGCACTCGCTGCACCTACCTTAGGTGCAAGACTTTCTACAGCGATACGGCACTTGCTGCACCTACTAAGGGTGGATAATTTTTTGAAAAATTCTTGCTATTTATATTTAAATGACTGCATTTACTATGATGCCTTGGGGCTTTTTCCACTTGAATGCAAGGCAGTGTGCTCCCTTTTTCTTTTTGGATGTCTAAATAACGGCTCCCGTGAGCCTCTTGCAGACGAGCACTGGCGATGCACCTGTGTGCCTACGGAGTGGTTAAAAAACCTGTGAAGACGTTTGGCGGCATTTCAAGCGACCCCTTCAGTTACATACGCTCTCTGCTGATGACGGCCGAAAGCCAGAAACACGTGTCCAGAGATACGGCACTCGCTGCACCTACCTTAGGTGAAAGACTTTCTACAGCGATACGGCACTTGCTGCACCTACTAAGGGTGAATAATTTTTTGGAAAATTCTTGCTATTTATATTTAAATGACTGCATTTACTATGATGCCTTGGGGCTATTTTCCGCTTGAATGCAAGGCAGTGTGCTCCCTTTTTCTTTTTGGATGTCTAAATGACGGCTCCCGTGAGCCTCTTGCTGACTAGCACTGGCGATGCACCTGTGTGCCTACTGAGTGGTACAAAAACCTGTGAAGACGTTTGGCGGCATTTCAAGCGACCCCTTCAGTTACATACGCTCTCTGCTGATGACGGCCGAAAGCCAGAAACACGTGTCCAGAGATACAGCACTCGCTGCACCTACCTTAGGTGAAAGACTTTCTACAGCGATACGCACTTGCTGCACCTACTAAGGGTGAATAATTTTTTGAAAAATTCTTGCTATTTATATTTAAATGACTGCATTTACTATGATGCCTTGGGGCTATTTTCCGCTTGAATGCAAGGCAGTGTGCTCCCTTTTTCTTTTTGGATTTCTAAATGACGGCTCCCGTGAGCCTCTTGCTAACGAGCACTGGCGATGCACCTGTGTGCCTACTGAGTGGTACAAAAACCTGTGAAGACGTTTGGCGGCATTTCAAGCAACCCCTTCAGTTACATACGCTCTCTGCTGATGACGGCCGAAAGCCAGAAACACGTGTCCAGAGATACGGCACTCCCTGCACCTACCTTAGGTGAAAGACTTTCTACAGCGATACGGCACTTGCTGCACCTACTAAGGGTGAATAATTTTTTGAAAAATTCTTGCTATTTATATTTAAATGACTGCATTTACTATGATGCCTTGGGGCTTTTTCCACTTGAATGCAAGGCAGTGTGCTCCCTTTTTCTTTTTGGATGTCTAAATGACGGCTCCCGTGAGCCTCTTGCTGACGAGCACTGGCGATGCACCTGTGTGCCTACTGAGTGGTACAAAAACCTGTGAAGACGTTTGGCGGCATTTCAAGCGACCCCTTCAGTTACATACGCTCTCTGCTGATGACGGCCGAAAGCCAGAAACACGTGTCCAGAGATACAGCACTCGCTGCACCTACCTTAGGTGAAAGACTTTCTACAGCGATATAGCACTTGCTGCACCTACTAAGGGTGAATAATTTTTTGAAAAATTCTTGCTATTTATATTTAAATGACTGCATTTACTATGATGCCTTGGGGCTATTTTCCGCTTGAATGCAAGGCAGTGTGCTCCCTTTTTCTTTTTGGATGTCTAAATGACAGCTCCCTTGAGCCTCTTGCTGACGAGCACTGGCGACGCACCTGTGTGCCTACTGAGTGGTACAAAAAACCTGTGAAGACGTTTGGCAGCATTTCACGCGACCCCTTCAGTTACATACGCTCTCTGCTGATGACGGCCGAAAGCCAGAAACACATGTCCAGAGATACGGCACTCGCTGCACCTACCTTAGGTGAAAGACTTTCTACAGCGATACGGCACTTGCTGCAACTACTAAGGGTGAATAATTTGTTGAAAAATTCTTGCTATTAATATTTAAATGACTGCATTTACTATGATGCCTTGGGGCTATTTTCCGCTTGAATGCAAGGCAGTGTGCTCCCTTTTTCTTTTTGGATGTCTAAATGACGGCTCCCGTGAGCCTCTTGCTGACGAGCACTGGCGATGCACCTGTGTGCCTACTGAGTGGTTCTAAAACCTGTGAAGACGTTTGGCGGCATTTCAAGCGACCCCTTCAGTTACATACGCTCTCTGCTGATGACGGCCGAAAGCCAGAAACACGTGTCCAGAGATACGGCACTCGCTGCACCTACCTTAGGTGAAAGACTTTCTACAGCGATACGGCACTTGCTGCACCTACTAAGGGTGAATAATTTTTTGAAAAATTCTTGCTATTTATATTTAAATGACTGCATTTACTATGATGCCTTGGGGCTATTTTCCGCTTGAATGCAAGGCAGTGTGCTCCCTTTTTCTTTTTGGATGTCTAAATGACGGCTCCCGTGAGCCTCTTGCTGACGAGCACTGGCGAGGCACCTGTGTGCCTACTGAGTGGTACAAAAAGCTGTGAAGACGTTTGGCGGCATTTCAAGCGACCCCTTCAGTTACATACGCTCTCTGCTGATGACGGCCGAAAGCCAGAAACACGTGTCCAGAGATACGGCACTCGCTGCACCTACCTTAGGTGAAAGACTTTCTACAGCGATACAGCACTTGCTGCACCTACTAAGGGTGAATAATTTTTTGAAAAATTCTTGCTATTTATATTTAAATGACTGCATTTACTATGATGCCTTGGGGCTATTTTCCACTTGAATGCAAGGCAGTGTGCTCCCTTTTTATTTTTGGATGTCTAAATGACAGCTCCCGTGAGCCTCTTTCTGACGAGCACTGGCGATGCACCTGTGTGCCTACTGAGTGGTACAAAAACCTGTGAAGACGTTTTGCGGCATTTCAAGCGACCCCTTCAGTTACATACGCTCTCGGCTGATGACGGCCGAAAGCCAGAAACACGTGTCCAGAGATACGGCACTCGCTGCACCTACCTTAGGTGAAAGACTTTCTACAGCGATACGGCACTTGCTGCACCTACTAAGGGTGACTAATTTTTTGAAAAATTCTTGCTATTTATATTTAAATGACTGCATTTACTATGATGCCTTGGGGCTTTTTCCGCTTGAATGCAAGGCAGTGTGCTCCCTTTTTCTTTTTGGATGTCTAAATGACGGCTCCCGTGAGCCTCTTGCTGACGAGCACTGGCGATGCACCTGTGTGCCTACTTAGTGGTACAAAAACCTGTGAAGACGTTTGGCGGCATTTCAAGCAACCCCTTCAGTTACATACGCTCTCTGCTGATGACGGCCGAAAGCCAGAAACACGTGTCCAGAGATACGGCACTCGCTGCACCTACCTTAGGTGAAAGACTTTCTACAGCGATACGCACTTGCTGCACCTACTAAGGGTGAATAATTTTTTGAAAAATTCTTGCTATTTATATTTAAATGTCTGCATTTACTATGATGCCTTGGGGCTATTTTCCACTTGAATGCAAGGCAGTGTGCTCCCTTTTTCTTTTTGGATTTCTAAATGACGGCTCCCGTGAGCCTCTTGCTAACGAGCACTGGCGATGCACCTGTGTGCCTACTGAGTGGTACAAAAACCTGTGAAGACGTTTTGCGGCATTTCAAGCAACCCCTTCAGTTACATACGCTCTCTGCTGATGACGGCCGAAAGCCAGAAACACGTGTCCAGAGATACGGCACTCGCTGCACCTACCTTAGGTGAAAGACTTTCTACAGCGATACGGCACTTGCTGCACCTACTAAGGGTGAATAATTTTTTGAAAAATTCTTGCTATTTATATTTAAATGACTGCATTTACTATGATGCCTTGGGGCTTTTTCCACTTGAATGCAAGGCAGTGTGCTCCCTTTTTCTTTTTGGATGTCTAAATGACGGCTCCCGTGAGCCTCTTGCTGACAAGCACTGGCGATGCACCTGTGTGCCTACGGAGTGGTTCAAAAACCTGTGAAGACGTTTGGCGGCATTTCAAGCGACCCCTTCAGTTACATACGCTCTCTGCTGATGACGGCCGAAAGCCAGAAACACGTGTCCAGAGATACGGCACTCGCTGCACCTACCTTAGGTGAAGACTTTCTACAGCGATACGGCACTTGCTGCACCTACTAAGGGTGAAGAATTTTTGGAAAAATTCTTGCTATTTATATTTAAATGACTGCATTTACTATGATGCCTTGGGGCTATTTTCCACTTGAATGCAAGGCAGTGTGCTCCCTTTTTCTTTTTGGATGTCTAAATGACGGCTCCCGTGAGCCTCTTGCTGACGAGCACTGGCGATGCACCTGTGTGCCTACTGAGTGGTACAAAAACCTGTGAAGACGTTTGGCGGCATTTCAAGCGACCCCTTCAGTTACATACGCTCTCTGCTGATGACGGCCGAAAGCCAGAAACACGTGTCCAGAGATACGGCACTCGCTGCACCTACCTTAGGTGAAAGACTTTCTACAGCGATACAGCACTTGCTGCACCTACTAAGGGTGAATAATTTTTTGAAAAATTCTTGCTATTTATATTTAAATGACTGCATTTACTATGATGCCTTGGGGCTATTTTCCGCTTGAATGCAAGGCAGTGTGCTCCCTTTTTCTTTTTGGTTGTCTAAATGACAGCTCCCGTGAGCCTCTTGCTGACGAGCACTGGCGATGCACCTGTGTGCCTACTGAGTGGTACAAAAACCTGTGAAGACGTTTGGCGGCATTTCAAGCGACCCCTTCAGTTACATACGCTCTCTGCTGATGACGGCCGAAAGCCAGAAACACGTGTCCAGAGATACGGCACTCGCTGCACCTACCTTAGGTGAAAGACTTTCTACAGCGATACGGCACTTGCTGCACCTAGTAAGGGTGAATAATTTTTTGAAAAATTCTTGCTATTTATATTTAAATGACTGCATTTACTATGATGCCTTGGGGCTATTTTCCGCTTGAATGCAAGGCAGTGTGCTCCCTTTTTCTTTTTGGATGTCTAAATGACGGCTCCCGTGAGCCTCTTGCTGACGAGCACTGGCGATGCACCTGGGTGCCTACTGAGTGGTACAAAAACCTGTGAAGACGTTTGGCGGCATTTCAAGCGACCCCTTCAGTTACATACGCTCTCTGCTGATGACGGCCGAAAGCCAGAAACACGTGTCCAGACATACGGCACTCGCTGCACCTACCTTAGGTGCAAGACTTTCTACAGCGATACGGCACTTGCTGCACCTACTAAGGGTGGATAATTTTTTGAAAAATTCTTGCTATTTATATTTAAATGACTGCATTTACTATGATGCCTTGGGGCTATTTTCCGCTTGAATGCAAGGCAGTGTGCTCCCTTTTTCTTTTTGGATGTCTAAATGACGGCTCCCGTGAGCCTCTTGCTGACGAGCACTGGCGATGCACCTGTGTGCCTACTGAGTGGTACAAAAAAAATCTGTGAAGACGTTTGGCGGCATTTCAAGCGACCCCTTCAGTTACATACGCTCTCTGCTGATGACGGCCGAAAGCCAGAAACACGTGTCCAGAGATACGGCACTCGCTGCACCTACCTTAGGTGAAAGACTTTCTACAGCGATACGGCACTTGCTGCACCTACTAAGGGTGAAGAATTTTTTGAAAAATTCTTGCTATTTATATTTAAATGACTGCATTTACTATGATGCCTTGGGGCTATTTTCCGCTTGAATGCAAGGCAGTGTGCTCCCTTTTTCTTTTTGGATGTCTAAATGACGGCTCCCGTGAGCCTCTTGCTGACGAGCACTGGCGATGCACCTGTGTGCCTACTGACTGGTACAAAAACCTGTGAAGACGTTTGGCGGCATTTCAAGCGACCCCTTCAGTTACATACGCTCTCTGCTGATGACGGCCGAAAGCCAGAAACACGTGTCCAGAGATACGGCACTCGCTGCACCTACCTTAGGTGAAAGACTTTCTACAGCGATACGGCACTTGCTGCACCTACTAAGGGTGAATAATTTTTTGAAAAATTCTTGCTATTTATATTTAAATGACTGCATTTACTATGATGCCTTGGGGCTATTTTCCGCTTGAATGCAAGGCAGTGTGCTCCCTTTTTCTTTTTGGATGTCTAAATGATGGCTCCCGTGAGCCTCTTTCTGACGAGCACTGGTGATGCACCTGTGTGCCTACTGAGTGGTACAAAAACCTGTGAAGACGTTTGGCGGCATTTCAAGCGACCCCTTCAGTTACATACGCTCTCTGCTGATGACGGCCGAAAGCCAGAAACACGTGTCCAGAGATACGGCACTCGCTGCACCTATCTTAGGTGAAAGACTTTCTACAGCGATACGGCACTTGCTGCACCTAGTAAGGGTGAAGAATTTTTTGAAAAATTCTTGCTATTTATATTTAAATGACTGCATTTACTATGATGCCTTGGGGCTATTTTCCGCTTGAATGCAAGGCAGTGTGCTCCCTTTTTCTTTTTGGATGTCTAAATGACGGCTCCCGTGAGCCTCTTGCTGACGAGCACTGGCGATGCACCTGTGTGCCTACTGAGTGGTACAAAAACCTGTGAAGACGTTTGGCGGCATTTCAAGCGACCCCTTCAGTTACATACGCTCTCTGCTGATGACGGCCGAAAGCCAGAAACACGTGTCCAGAGATACGGCACTCGCTGCACCTACCTTAGGTGAAAGACTTTCTACAGCGATACGGCACTTGCTGCACCTGCTAAGGGTGAATAATTTTTTTTTAAATTCTTGCTATTTATATTTAAATGACTGCATTTACTATGATGCCTTGGGGCTATTTTCCGCATGAATGCAAGGCAGTGTGCTCCCTTTTTCTTTTTGGATGTCTAAATGACGGCTCCCGTGAGCCTCTTGCTGACGAGCACTGGCGATGCACCTGTGTGCCTACTGAGTGGTACAAAAACCTGTGAAGACGTTTGGCGGCATTTCAAGCAACCCCTTCAGTTACATATGCTCTCTGCTGATGACGGCCGAAAGCCAGAAACACGTGTCCAGAGATACGGCACTCGCTGCACCTACCTTAGGTGAAAGACTTTCTACAGCGATACGGCACTTGCTGCACCTACTAAGGGTGAATAATTTTTTGAAAAATTCTTGCTATTTTTATTTAAATGACTGCATTTACTATGATGCCTTGGGGCTTTTTCCACTTGAATGCAAGGCAGTGTGCTCCCTTTTTCTTTTTGGATGTCTAAATGACGGCTCCCGTGAGCCTCTTGCAGACGAGCACTGGCGATGCACCTGTGTGCCTACGGAGTGGTTCAAAAACCTGTGAAGACGTTTGGCGGCATTTCAAGCGACCCCTTCAGTTACATACGATCTCTGCTGATGACGGCCGAAAGCCAGAAACACGTGTCCAGAAATACGGCACTCGCTGCACCTACCTTAGGTGAAAGACTTTCTACAGCGATACGGCACTTGCTGCACCTTCTAAGGGTGAATAATTTTTTGAAAAATTCTTGCTATTTATATTTAAATGACTGCATTTACTATGATGCCTTGGGGCTATTTTCCGCTTGAATGCAAGGCAGTGTGCTCCCTTTTTCTTTTTGGATGTCTAAATGACGGCTCCCGTGAGCCTCTTGCTGACTAGCACTGGCGATGCACCTGTGTGCCTACTGAGTGGTACAAAAACCTGTGAAGACGTTTGGCGGCATTTCAAGCGACCCCTTCAGTTACATACGCTCTCTGCTGATGACGGCCGAAAGCCAGAAACACGTGTCCAGAGATACAGCACTTGCTGCACCTACCTTAGGTGAAAGACTTTCTACAGCGATACGCACTTGCTGCACCTACTAAGGGTGAATAATTTTTTGAAAAATTCTTGCTATTTATATTTAAATGACTGCATTTACTATGATGCCTTGGGGCTATTTTCCGCTTGAATGCAAGGCAGTGTGCTCCCTTTTTCTTTTTGGATTTCTAAATGACGGCTCCCGTGAGCCTCTTGCTAACGAGCACTGGCGATGCACCTGTGTGCCTACTGAGTGGTACAAAAACCTGTGAAGACGTTTGGCGGCATTTCAAGCAACCCCTTCAGTTACATACGCTCTCTGCTGATGACGGCCGAAAGCCAGAAACACGTGTCCAGAGATACGGCACTCCTTGCACCTACCTTAGGTGAAAGACTTTCTACAGCGATACGGCACTTGCTGCACCTACTAAGGGTGAATAATTTTTTGAAAAATTCTTGCTATTTATATTTAAATGACTGCATTTACTATGATGCCTTGGGGCTTTTTCCACTTGAATGCAAGGCAGTGTGCTCCCTTTTTCTTTTTGGATGTCTAAATGACGGCTCCCGTGAGCCTCTTGCTGACGAGCACTGGCGATGCACCTGTGTGCCTACGGAGTGGTTCAAAAACCTGTGAAGACGTTTGGCGGCATTTCAGGCGACCCCTTCAGTTACATACGCTCTCTGCTGATGACGGCCGAAAGCCAGAAACACGTGTCCAGAGATACGGCACTCGCTGCACCTACCTTAGGTGAAAGACTTTCTACAGCGATACGGCACTTGCTGCACCTACTAAGCGTGAATAATTTTTTGAAAAATTCTTGCTATTTATATTTAAATGACTGCATTTACTATGATGCCTTGGGGCTATTTTCCGCTTGAATGCAAGGCAGTGTGCTCCCTTTTTCTTTTTGGATGTCTGAATGACGGCTTCCGTGAGCCTCTTGCTGACGAGAACTGGCGATGCACCTGTGTGCCTACTGAGTGGTACAAAAACCTGTGAAGACGTTTGGCGGCATTTCAAGCGACCCCTTCAGTTACATATGCTCTCTGCTGATGACGGCCGAAAGCCAGAAACATGTGTCAAGAGATACGGCACTCGCTGCACCTACCTTAGGTGAAAGACTTTCTACAGCTATACGGCACTTGCTGCACCTACTAAGGGTGAATCATTTTTTGAAAAATTCTTGCTATTTATATTTAAATGACTGCATTTACTATGATGCCTTGGGGCTATTTTCCGCTTGAATGCAAGGCAGTGTGCTCCCTTTTTCTTTTTGGATGTCTAAATGACGGCTCCCGTGAGCCTCTTGCTGACGAGCACTGGCGATGCACCTGTGTGCCTACTGAGTGGTACAAAAACCTGTGAAGACGTTTGGCGGCATTTCAAGCGACCCCTTCAGTTACATACGCTCTCTGCTGATGACGGCCGAAAGCCAGAAACACGTGTCCAGACATACGGCACTCGCTGCACCTACCTTAGGTGAAAGACTTTCTACAGCGATACGGCACTTGCTGCACCTACTAAGGGTGGATAATTTTTAGAAAAATTCTTGCTATTTATATTTAAATGACTGCATTTACTATGATGCCTTGGGGCTATTTTCCGCTTGAATGCAAGGCAGTGTGCTCCCTTTTTCTTTTTGGATGTCTAAATGACGGCTCCCGTGAGCCTCTTGCTGACGAGCACTGGCGATGCACCTGTGTGCCTACTGAGTGGTACAAAAACCTGTGAAGACGTTTGGCGGCATTTCAAGCGACCCCTTCAGTTACATACGCTCTCTGCTGATGACGGCCGAAAGCCAGAAACACGTGTCCAGAGATACGGCACTCGCTGCACCTACCTTAGGTGAAAGAATTTCTACAGCGATACGGCACTTGCTGCACCTACTAAGGGTGAATAATTTTTTGAAAAATTCTTGCTATTTATATTTAAATGACTGCATTTACTATGATGCCTTGGGGCTATTTTCCGCTTGAATGCAAGGCAGTGTGCTCCCTTTTTCTTTTTGAATGTCTAAATGACGGCTCCCGTGAGCCTCTTGCTGACGAGCACTGGCGATGCACCTGTGTGCCTACTGAGTGGTACAAAAACCTGTGAAGACGTTTGGCGGCATTTCAAGCGACCCCTTCAGTTACATACGCTCTCTGCTGATGACGGCCGAAAGCCAGAAACACGTGTCCAGAGATACAGCACTCGCTGCACCTACCTTAGGTGAAAGACTTTCTACAGCGATACGGCACTTGCTGCACCTACTAAGGGTGAATAATTTTTTGAAAAATTCTTGCTATTTATATTTAAATGACTGCATTTACTATGATGCCTTGGGGCTATTTTCCGCTTGAATGCAAGGCAGTGTGCTCCCTTTTTCTTTTTGGATGTCTAAATGACGGCTCCCGTGAGCCTCTTGCTGACGAGCACTGGCGATGCACCTCTGTGCCTACTGAGTGGTACAAAAACCTGTGAAGACGTTTGGCGGCATTTCAAGCGACCCCTTCAGTTACATACGCTCTCTGCTGATGACGGCCGAAAGCCAGAAACACGTGTCCAGAGATACGGCACTCGCTGCACCTACCTTAGGTGAAAGACTTTCTACAGCGATACGCACTTGCTGCACCTACTAAGGGTGAATAATTTTTTGAAAAATTCTTGCTATTTATATTTAAATGACTGCATTTACTATGATGCCTTGGGGCTATTTTCCGCTTGAATGCAAGGCAGTGTGCTCCCTTTTTCTTTTTGGATTTCTAAATGACGGCTCTCGTGAGCCTCTTGCTAACGAGCACTGGCGATGCACCTGTGTGCCTACTGAGTGGTACAAAAACCTGTGAAGACGTTTGGCGGCATTTCAAGCAACCCCTTCAGTTACATACGCTCTCTGCTGATGACGGCCGAAAGCCAGAAACACGTGTCCAGAGATACGGCACTCGCTGCACCTACCTTAGGTGAAAGACTTTCTACAGCGATACGGCACTTGCTGCACCTACTAAGGGTGAATAATTTTTTGAAAAATTCTTGCTATTTATATTTAAATGACTGCATTTACTATGATGCCTTGGGGCTTTTTCCACTTGAATGCAAGGCAGTGTGCTCCCTTTTTCTTTTTGGATGTCTAAATGACGGCTCCCGTGAGCCTCTTGCTGACGAGCACTGGCGATGCACCTGTGTGCCTACGGAGTGGTTCAAAAACCTGTGAAGACGTTTGGCGGCATTTCAGGCGACCCCTTCAGTTACATACGCTCTCTGCTGATGACGGCCGAAAGCCAGAAACACGTGTCCAGAGATACGGCACTCGCTGCACCTACCTTAGGTGAAAGACTTTCTACAGCGATACGGCACTTGCTGCACCTACTAAGGGTGAATAATTTTTTGAAAAATTCTTGCTATTTATATTTAAATGACTGCATTTACTATGATGCCTTGGGGCTATTTTCCACTTGAATGCAAGGCAGTGTGCTCCCTTTTTCTTTTTGGATGTCTAAATGACGGCTCCCGTGAGCCTCTTGCTGACGAGCACTGGCGATGCACCTGGGTGCCTACTGAGTGGTACAAAAACCTGTGAAGACGTTTGGCGGCATTTCAAGCGACCCCTTCAGTTACATACGCTCTCTGCTGATGACGGCCGAAAGCCAGAAACACGTGTCCAGACATACGGCACTCGCTGCACCTACCTTAGGTGCAAGACTTTCTACAGCGATACGGCACTTGCTGCACCTACTAAGGGTGGATAATTTTTTGAAAAATTCTTGCTATTTATATTTAAATGACTGCATTTACTATGATGCCTTGGGGCTTTTTCCACTTGAATGCAAGGCAGTGTGCTCCCTTTTTCTTTTTGGATGTCTAAATGACGGCTCCCGTGAGCCTCTTGCAGACGAGCACTGGCGATGCACCTGTGTGCCTACGGAGTGGTTAAAAAACCTGTGAAGACGTTTGGCGGCATTTCAAGCGACCCCTTCAGTTACATACGCTCTCTGCTGATGACGGCCGAAAGCCAGAAACACGTGTCCAGAGATACGGCACTCGCTGCACCTACCTTAGGTGAAAGACTTTCTACAGCGATACGGCACTTGCTGCACCTACTAAGGGTGAATAATTTTTTGAAAAATTCTTGCTATTTATATTTAAATGACTGCATTTACTATGATGCCTTGGGGCTATTTTCCGCTTGAATGCAAGGCAGTGTGCTCCCTTTTTCTTTTTGGATGTCTAAATGACGGCTCCCGTGAGCCTCTTGCTGACTAGCACTGGCGATGCACCTGTGTGCCTACTGAGTGGTACAAAAACCTGTGAAGACGTTTGGCGGCATTTCAAGCGACCCCTTCAGTTACATACGCTCTCTGCTGATGACGGCCGAAAGCCAGAAACACGTGTCCAGAGATACAGCACTCGCTGCACCTACCTTAGGTGAAAGACTTTCTACAGCGATACGCACTTGCTGCACCTACTAAGGGTGAATAATTTTTTGAAAAATTCTTGCTATTTATATTTAAATGACTGCATTTACTATGATGCCTTGGGGCTATTTTCCGCTTGAATGCAAGGCAGTGTGCTCCCTTTTTCTTTTTGGATTTCTAAATGACGGCTCCCGTGAGCCTCTTGCTAACGAGCACTGGCGATGCACCTGTGTGCCTACTGAGTGGTACAAAAACCTGTGAAGACGTTTGGCGGCATTTCAAGCAACCCCTTCAGTTACATACGCTCTCTGCTGATGACGGCCGAAAGCCAGAAACACGTGTCCAGAGATACGGCACTCCCTGCACCTACCTTAGGTGAAAGACTTTCTACAGCGATACGGCACTTGCTGCACCTACTAAGGGTGAATAATTTTTTGAAAAATTCTTGCTATTTATATTTAAATGACTGCATTTACTATGATGCCTTGGGGCTTTTTCCATTTGAATGCAAGGCAGTGTGCTCCCTTTTTCTTTTTGGATGTCTAAATGACGGCTCCCGTGAGCCTCTTGCTGACGAGCACTGGGGATGCACCTGTGTGCCTACGGAGTGGTTCAAAAACCTGTGAAGACGTTTGGCGGCATTTCAGGCGACCCCTTCAGTTACATACGCTCTCTGCTGATGACGGCCGAAAGCCAGAAACACGTGTCCAGAGATACTGCACTCGCTGCACCTACCTTAGGTGAAAGACTTTCTACAGCGATACGGCACTTGCTGCACCTACTAAGCGTGAATAATTTTTTGAAAAATTCTTGCTATTTATATTTAAATGACTGCATTTACTATAATGCCTTGGGGCTATTTTCCGCTTGAATGCAAGGCAGTGTGCTCCCTTTTTCTTTTTGGATGTCTGAATGACGGCTTCCGTGAGCCTCTTGCTGACGAGAACTGGCGATGCACCTGTGTGCCTACTGAGTGGTACAAAAACCTGTGAAGACGTTTGGCGGCATTTCAAGCGACCCCTTCAGTTACATACGCTCTCTGCTGATGACGGCCGAAAGCCAGAAACACGTGTCAAGAGATACGGCACTCGCTGCACCTACCTTAGGTGAAAGACTTTCTACAGCGATACGGCACTTGCTGCACCTACTAAGGGTGAATAATTTTTTGAAAAATTCTTGCTATTTATATTTAAATGACTGCATTTACTATGATGCCTTGGGGCTATTTTCCGCTTGAATGCAAGGCAGTGTGCTCCCTTTTTCTTTTTGGATGTCTAAATGACGGCTCCCGTGAGCCTCTTGCTGACGAGCACTGGCGATGCACCTGTGTGCCTACTGAGTGGTACAAAAACCTGTGAAGACGTTTGGCGGCATTTCAAGCGACCCCTTCAGTTACATACGCTCTCTGCTGATGACGGCCGAAAGCCAGAAACACGTGTCCAGACATACGGCACTCGCTGCACCTACCTTAGGTGAAAGACTTTCTACAGCGATACGGCACTTGCTGCACCTACTAAGGGTGGATAATTTTTAGAAAAATTCTTGCTATTTATATTTAAATGACTGCATTTACTATGATGCCTTGGGGCTATTTTCCGCTTGAATGCAAGGCAGTGTGCTCCCTTTTTCTTTTTGGATGTCTAAATGACGGCTCCCGTGAGCCTCTTGCTGACGAGCACTGGCGATGCACCTGTGTGCCTACTGAGTGGTACAAAAACCTGTGAAGACGTTTGGCGGCATTTCAAGCGACCCCTTCAGTTACATACGCTCTCTGCTGATGACGGCCGAAAGCCAGAAACACGTGTCCAGAGATACGGCACTCGCTGCACCTACCTTAGGTGAAAGAATTTCTACAGCGATACAGCACTTGCTGCACCTACTAAGGGTGAATAATTTTTTGAAAAATTCTTGCTATTTATATTTAAATGACTGCATTTACTATGATGCCTTGGGGCTATTTTCCGCTTGAATGCAAGGCAGTGTGCTCCCTTTTTCTTTTTGGATGTCTAAATGACGGCTCCCGTGAGCCTCTTGCTGACGAGCACTGGCGATGCACCTGTGTGCCTACTGAGTGGTACAAAAACCTGTGAAGACGTTTGGCGGCATTTCAAGCGACCCCTTCAGTTACATACGCTCTCTGCTGATGACGGCCGAAAGCCAGAAACACGTGTCCAGAGATACAGCACTCGCTGCACCTACCTTAGGTGAAAGACTTTCTACAGCGATACGGCACTTGCTGCACCTACTAAGGGTGAATAATTTTTTGAAAAATTCTTGCTATTTATATTTAAATGACTGCATTTACTATGATGCCTTGGGGCTTTTTCCACTTGAATGCAAGGCAGTGTGCTCCCTTTTTCTTTTTGGATGTCTAAATGACGGCTCCCGTGAGCCTCTTGCTGACGAGCACTGGCGATGCACCTGTGTGCCTACGGAGTGGTTCAAAAACCTGTGAAGACGTTTGGCGGCATTTCAGGCGACCCCTTCAGTTACATACGCTCTCTGCTGATGACGGCCGAAAGCCAGAAACACGTGTCCAGAGATACGGCACTCGCTGCACCTACCTTAGGTGAAAGACTTTCTACAGCGATACGGCACTTGCTGCACCTACTAAGGGTGAATAATTTTTTGAAAAATTCTTGCTATTTATATTTAAATGACTGCATTTACTATGATGCCTTGGGGCTATTTTCCACTTGAATGCAAGGCAGTGTGCTCCCTTTTTCTTTTTGGATGTCTAAATGACGGCTCCCGTGAGCCTCTTGCTGACGAGCACTGGCGATGCACCTGGGTGCCTACTGAGTGGTACAAAAACCTGTGAAGACGTTTGGCGGCATTTCAAGCGACCCCTTCAGTTACATACGCTCTCTGCTGATGACGGCCGAAAGCCAGAAACACGTGTCCAGACATACGGCACTCGCTGCACCTACCTTAGGTGCAAGACTTTCTACAGCGATACGGCACTTGCTGCACCTACTAAGGGTGGATAATTTTTTGAAAAATTCTTGCTATTTATATTTAAATGACTGCATTTACTATGATGCCTTGGGGCTTTTTCCGCTTGAATGCAAGGCAGTGTGCTCCCTTTTTCTTTTTGGATGTCTAAATGACGGCTCCCGTGAGCCTCTTGCTGACGAGCACTGGCGATGCACCTGTGTGCCTACTGAGTGGTACAAAAACCTGTGAAGACGTTTGGCGGCATTTCAAGCGACCCCTTCAGTTACATACGCTCTCTGCTGATGACGGCCGAAAGCCAGAAACACGTGTCCAGAGATACAGCACTCGCTGCACCTACCTTAGGTGAAAGACTTTCTACAGCAATACGGCACTTGCTGCACCTACTAAGGGTGAATAATTTTTTGAAAAATTCTTGCTATTTATATTTAAATGACTGCATTTACTATGATGCCTTGGGGCTATTTTCCGCTTGAATGCAAGGCAGTGTGCTCCCTTTTTCTTTTTGGATGTCTAAATGACGGCTCCCGTGAGCCTCTTGCTGACGAGCACTGGCGATGCACCTGTGTGCCTACTGAGTGGTTCAAAAACCTGTGAAGACGTTTGGCGGCATTTCAAGCGACCCCTTCAGTTACATACGCTCTCTGCTGATGACGGCCGAAAGCCAGAAACACGTGTCCAGAGATACGGCACTCGCTGCACCTACCTTAGGTGAAAGACTTTCTACAGCGATACGCACTTGCTGCACCTACTAAGGGTGAATAATTTTTTGAAAAATTCTTGCTATTTATATTTAAATGACTGCATTTACTATGATGCCTTGGGGCTATTTTCCGCTTGAATGCAAGGCAGTGTGCTCCCTTTTTCTTTTTGGATGTCTAAATGACGGCTCCCGTGAGCCTCTTGCTGACGAGCACTGGCGATGCACCTGTGTGCCTACTGAGTGGTACAAAAACCTGTGAAGACGTTTGGCGGCATTTCAAGCGACCCCTTCAGTTACATACGCTCTCTGCTGATGACGGCCGAAAGCCAGAAACACGTGTCCAGAGATACAGCACTCGCTGCACCTACCTTAGGTGAAAGACTTTCTACAGCAATACGGCACTTGCTGCACCTACTAAGGGTGAATAATTTTTTGAAAAATTCTTGCTATTTATATTTAAATGACTGCATTTACTATGATGCCTTGGGGCTATTTTCCGCTTGAATGCAAGGCAGTGTGCTCCCTTTTTCTTTTTGGATGTCTAAATGACGGCTCCCGTGAGCCTCTTGCTGACGAGCACTGGCGATGCACCTGTGTGCCTACTGAGTGGTTCAAAAACCTGTGAAGACGTTTGGCGGCATTTCAAGCGACCCCTTCAGTTACATACGCTCTCTGCTGATGACGGCCGAAAGCCAGAAACACGTGTCCAGAGATACGGCACTCGCTGCACCTACCTTAGGTGAAAGACTTTCTACAGCGATACGCACTTGCTGCACCTACTAAGGGTGAATAATTTTTTGAAAAATTCTTGCTATTTATATTTAAATGACTGCATTTACTATGATGCCTTGGGGCTATTTTCCACTTGAATGCAAGGCAGTGTGCTCCCTTTTTCTTTTTGGATTTCTAAATGACGGCTCCCGTGAGCCTCTTGCTAACGAGCACTGACGATGCACCTGTGTGCCTACTGAGTGGTACAAAAACCTGTGAAGACGTTTGGCGGCATTTCAAGCAACCCCTTCAGTTACATACGCTCTCTGCTGATGACGGCCGAAAGCCAGAAACACGTGTCCAGAGATACGGCACTCGCTGCACCTACCTTAGGTGAAAGACTTTCTACAGCGATACGGCACTTGCTGCACCTACTAAGGGTGAATAATTTTTTGAAAAATTCTTGCTATTTATATTTAAATGACTGCATTTACTATGATGCCTTGGGGCTATTTTCCGCTTGAATGCAAGGCAGTGTGCTCCCTTTTTCTTTTTGGATGTCTGAATGACGGCTTCCGTGAGCCTCTTGCTGACGAGAACTGGCGATGCACCTGTGTGCCTACTGAGTGGTACAAAAACCTGTGAAGACGTTTGGCGGCATTTCAAGCGACCCCTTCAGTTACATACGCTCTCTGCTGATGACGACCGAAAGCCAGAAACACGTGTCAAGAGATACGGCACTCGCTGCACCTACCTTAGGTGAAAGACTTTCTACAGCGATACGGCACTTGCTGCACCTACTAAGGGTGAATAATTTTTTGAAAAATTCTTGCTATTTATATTTAAATGACTGCATTTACTATGATGCCTTGGGGCTATTTTCCACTTGAATGCAAGGCAGTGTGCTCCCTTTTTCTTTTTGGATGTCTAAATGACGGCTCCCGTGAGCCTCTTGCTGACGAGCACTGGCGATGCACCTGTGTGCCTACTGAGTGGTACAAAAACCTGTGAAGACGTTTGGCGGCATTTCAAGCGACCCCTTCAGTTACATACGCTCTCTGCTGATGACGGCCGAAAGCCAGAAACACGTGTCCAGACATACGGCACTCGCTGCACCTACTTTAGGTGCAAGACTTTCTACAGCGATACGGCACTTGCTGCACCTACTAAGGGTGGATAATTTTTTGAAAAATTCTTGCTATTTATATTTAAATGACTGCATTTACTATGATGCCTTGGGGCTATTTTCCGCTTGAATGCAAGGCAGTGTGCTCCCTTTTTCTTTTTGGATGTCTAAATGACGGCTCACGTGACCTCTTGCTGACGAGCACTGGCGATGCACCTGTGTGCCTACTGAGTGGTACAAAAACCTGTGAAGACGTTTGGCGGCATTTCAAGCGACCCCTTCAGTTACATACGCTCTCTGCTGATGACGGCCGAAAGCCAGAAACACGTGTCCAGAGATACGGCACTCGCTGCACCTACCTTAGGTGAAAGAATTTCTACAGCGATACGGCACTTGCTACACCTACTAAGGGTGAATAATTTTTTGAAAAATTCTTGCTATTTATATTTAAATGACTGCATTTACAATGATGCCTTGGGGCTATTTTCCGCTTGAATGCAAGGCAGTGTGCTCCCTTTTTCTTTTTGGATGTCTAAATGACGGCTCCCGTGAGCCTCTTGCTGATGAGCACTGGCGATGCACCTGTGAGCCTACTGAGTGGTACAAAAACCTGTGAAGACGTTTGGCGGCATTTCAAGCGACCCCTTCAGTTACATACGCTCTCTGCTGATGACGGCCGAAAGCCAGAAACACGTGTCCAGAGATACGGCACTCGCTGCACCTACCTTAGGTGAAAGACTTTCTACAGCGATACGGCACTTGCTGCACCTACTAAGGGTGAATAATTTTTTTAAAAATTCTTGCTATTTATATTTAAATGACTGCATTTACTATGATGCCTTGGGGCTATTTTCCGCTTGAATGCAAGGCAGTGTGCTCCCTTTTTCTTTTTGGATGTCTAAATGACGGCTCCCGTGAGCCTCTTGCTGACGAGCACTGGCGATGCACCTGTGTGCCTACTGAGTGGTACAAAAACCTGTTTAGACGTTTGGCGGCATTTCAAGCAACCCCTTCAGTTACATACGCTCTCTGCTGATGACGGCCGAAAGCCAGAAACACGTGTCCAGAGATACGGCACTCGCTGCACCTACCTTAGGTGAAAGACTTTCTACAGCGATACGGCACTTGCTGCACCTACTAAGGGTGAATAATTTTTTGAAAAATTCTTGCTATTTATATTTAAATGACTGCATTTACTATGATGCCTTGGGGCTATTTTCCGCTTGAATGCAAGGCAGTGTGCTCCCTTTTTCTTTTTGGATGTCTAAATGACGGCTCCCGTGAGCCTCTTGCTGACGAGCACTGGCGATGTACCTGTGTGCCTACTGAGTGGTACAAAAATCTGTGAAGACATTTGGCGGCATTTCAAGCGACCCCTTCAGTTACATACGCTCTCTGCTGATGACGGCCGAAAGCCAGAAACACGTGTCCAGAGATACGGCACTCGCTGCACCTACCTTAGGTGAAAGACTTTCTACAGCGATACGGCACTTGCTGCACCTACTAAGGGTGAATAATTTTTTGAAAAATTCTTGCTATTTATATTTAAATGACTGCATTTACTATGATGCCTTGGGGCTATTTTCCGCTTGAATGCAAGGCAGTGTGCTCCCTTTTTCTTTTTGGATGTCTAAATGACGGCTCCCGTGAGCCTCTTGCTGACGAGCACTGGCGATGCACCTGTGTGCCTACTGAGTGGTACAAAAACCTGTGAAGACATTTGGCGGCATTTCAAGCGACCCCTTCAGTTACATACGCTCTCTGCTGATGACGGCCGAAAGCCAGAAACACGTGTCCAGACATACGGCACTCGCTGCACCTACTTTAGGTGCAAGACTTTCTACAGCGATACGGCACTTGCTGCACCTACTAAGGGTGGATAATTTTTTGAAAAATTCTTGCTATTTATATTTAAATGACTGCATTTACTATGATGCCTTGGGGCTATTTTCCGCTTGAATGCAAGGCAGTGTGCTCCCTTTTTCTTTTTGGATGTCTAAATGATGGCTCCCGTGAGCCTCTTGCTGACGAGCACTGGCGATGCACCTGTGTGCCTACTGAGTGGTACAAAAACCTGTGAAGACGTTTGGCGGCATTTCAAGCGACCCCTTCAGTTACATACGCTCTCTGCTGATGACGGCCGAAAGCCAGAAACACGTGTCCAGAGATACGGCACTCGCTGCACCTACCTTAGGTGAAAGAATTTCTACAGCGATACGGCACTTGCTACACCTACTAAGGGTGAATAATTTTTTTAAAAATTCTTGCTATTTATATTTAAATGACTGCATTTACTATGATGCCTTGGGGCTATTTTCCGCTTGAATGCAAGGCAGTGTGCTCCCTTTTTCTTTTTGGATGTCTAAATGACGGCTCCCGTGAGCCTCTTGCTGACGAGCACTGGCGATGCACCTGTGAGCCTACTGAGTGGTACAAAAACCTGTGAAGACGTTTGGCGGCATTTCAAGCGACCCCTTCAGTTACATACGCTCTCTGCTGATGACGGCCGAAAGCCAGAAACACGTGTCCAGAGATACGGCACTCGCTGCACCTACCTTAGGTGAAAGACTTTCTACAGCGATACGGCACTTGCTGCACCTACTAAGGGTGAATAATTTTTTGAAAAATTCTTGCTATTTATATTTAAATGACTGCATTTACTATGATGCCTTGGGGCTATTTTCCGCTTGAATGCAAGGCAGTGTGCTCCCTTTTTCTTTTTGGATGTCTAAATGACGGCTCCCGTGAGCCTCTTGCTGACGAGCACTGGCGATGCACCTGTGTGCCTACTGAGTGGTACAAAAACCTGTTTAGACGTTTGGCGGCATTTCAAGCAACCCCTTCAGTTACATACGCTCTCTGCTGATGACGGCCGAAAGCCAGAAACACGTGTCCAGAGATACGGCACTCGCTGCACCTACCTTAGGTGAAAGACTTTCTACAGCGATACGGCACTTGCTGCACCTACTAAGGGTGAATAATTTTTTGAAAAATTCTTGCTATTTATATTTAAATGACTGCATTTACTATGATGCCTTGGGGCTATTTTCCGCTTGAATGCAAGGCAGTGTGCTCCCTTTTTCGTTTTGGATGTCTAAATGACGGCTCCCGTGAGCCTCTTGCTGACGAGCACTGGCGATGTACCTGTGTGCCTACTGAGTGGTACAAAAATCTGTGAAGACATTTGGCGGCATTTCAAGCGACCCCTTCAGTTACATACGCTCTCTGCTGATGACGGCCGAAAGCCAGAAACACGTGTCCAGAGATACGGCACTCGCTGCACCTACCTTAGGTGAAAGACTTTCTACAGCGATACGGCACTTGCTGCACCTACTAAGGGTGAATAATTTTTTGAAAAATTCTTGCTATTTATATTTAAATGACTGCATTTACTATGATGCCTTGGGGCTATTTTCCGCTTGAATGCAAGGCAGTGTGCTCCCTTTTTCTTTTTGGATGTCTAAATGACGGCTCCCGTGAGCCTCTTGCTGACGAGCACTGGCGATGCACCTGTGTGCCTACTGAGTGGTACAAAAACCTGTGAAGACATTTGGCGGCATTTCAAGCGACCCCTTCAGTTACATATGCTCTCTGCTGATGACGGCCGAAAGCCAGAAACACGTGTCCAGAGATACGGCACTCGCTGCACCTACCTTAGGTGAAAGACTTTCTACAGCGATACGGCACTTGCTGCACCTACTAAGGGTGAATAATTTTTTGAAAAATTCTTGCTATTGATATTTAAATGCTGCATTTACTATGATGCCTTGGGGCTATTTTCCGCTTGAATGCAAGGCAGTGTGCTCCCTTTTTCTTTTTGGATGTCTAAATGACGGCTCCCGTGAGCCTCTTGCTGACGAGCACTGGCGATGCACCTGTGTGCCTACTGAGTGGTACAAAAACCTGTGAAGACGTTTGGCGGCATTTCAAGCAACCCCTTCAGTTACATACGCTCTCTGCTGATGACGGCCGAAAGCCAGAAACACGTGTCCAGAGATACGGCACTCGCTGCACTTACCTTAGGTGCAAGACTTTCTACAGCGATACGGCACTTGCTGCACCTACTAAGGGTGAATAATTTTTTGAAAAATTCTTGCTATTTATATTTAAATGACTGCATTTACTATGATGCCTTGGGGCTATTTTCCACTTGAATGCAAGGCAGTGTGCTCCCTTTTTCTTTTTGGATGTCTAAATGACGGCTCCCGTGAGCCTCTTGCTGACGAGCACTGGCGATGCACCTGTGTGCCTACTGAGTGGTACAAAAACCTGTGAAGACGTTTGGCGGCATTTCAAGCGACCCCTTCAGTTACATACGCTCTCTGCTGATGACGGCCGAAAGCCAGAAACACGTGTCCAGAGATACGGCACTCGCTGCACCTACCTTAGGTGAAAGACTTTCTACAACGATACGGCACTTGCTGCACCTACTAAGGGTGAATAATTTTTTGAAAAATTCTTGCTATTTATATTTAAATGACTGCATTTACTATGATGCCTTGGGGCTATTTTCCGCTTGAATGCAAGGCAGTGTGCTCCCTTTTTCTTTTTGGATGTCTAAATGACGGCTCCCGTGAGCCTCTTTCTGACGAGCACTGGCGATGCACCTGAGTGCCTACTGAGTGGTACAAAAACCTGTGAAGACGTTTGGCGGCATTTCAAGCGACCCCTTCAGTTACATACGCTCTCTGCTGATGACGGCCGAAAGCCAGAAACACTTGTCCAGAGATACGGCACTCGCTGCACCTACCTTAGGTGAAAGAATTTCTACAGCGATACGGCACTTGCTGCACCTACTAAGGGTGAATAATTTTTTGAAAAATTATTGCTATTTATATTTAAATGACTGCATTTACTATGATGCCTTGGGGCTATTTTCCGCTTGAATGCAAGGCAGTGTGCTCCCTTTTTCTTTTTGGATGTCTAAATGACGGCTCCCGTGAGCCTCTTGCTGACGAGCACTGGCGATGCACCTGTGTGCCTACTGAGTGGTACAAAAACCTGTGAAGACGTTTGGCGTCATTTCAAGCGACCCCTTCAGTTACATACACTCTCTGCTGATGACGGCCGAAAGCCAAAAACACGTGTCCAGAGATACGGCACTCGCTGCACCTACCTTAGGTGAAAGACTTTCTACAGCGATACGGCACTTGCTGCACCTACTAAGGGTGAATAATTTTTTGAAAAATTCTTGCTATTTATATTTAAATGACTGCATTTACTATGATGCCTTGGGGCTATTTTCCGCTTGAATGCAAGGCAGTGTGCTCCCTTTTTCTTTTTGGATTTCTAAATGACGGCTCCCGTGAGCCTCTTGCTAACGAGCACTGGCGATGCACCTGTGTGCCTACTGAGTGGTACAAAAACCTGTGAAGACGTTTGGCGGCATTTCAAGCAACCCCTTCAGTTACATACGCTCTCTGCTGATGACGGCCGAAAGCCAGAAACACGTGTCCAGAGATACGGCACTCGCTGCACCTACCTTAGGTGAAAGACTTTCTACAGCGATACGCACTTGCTGCACCTACTAAGGGTGAATAATTTTTTGAAAAATTCTTGCTATTTATATTTAAATGACTGCATTTACTATGATGCCTTGGGGCTATTTTCCGCTTGAATGCAAGGCAGTGTGCTCCCTTTTTCTTTTTGGATGTCTAAATGACGGCTCCCGTGAGCCTCTTGCTGACGAGCACTGGCGATGCACCTGTATGCCTACTGAGTGGTACAAAAACCTGTGAAGACATTTGGCGGCATTTCAAGCGACCCCTTCAGTTACATACGCTCTCTGCTGATGACGGCCGAAAGCCAGAAACATGTGTCCAGAGATACGGCACTCGCTGCACCTACCTTAGGTGAAAGACTTTCTACAGCGATACGGCACTTGCTGCACCTACTAAGGGTGAATAATTTTTTGAAAAATTCTTGCTATTTATATTTAAATGCTGCATTTACTATGATGCCTTGGGGCTATTTTCCGCTTGAATGCAAGGCAGTGTGCTCCCTTTTTCTTTTTGGATGTCTAAATGACGGCTCCCGTGAGCCACTTGCTGACGAGCACTGGCGATGCACCTGTGTGCCTACTGAGTGGTACAAAAACCTGTGAAGACGTTTGGCGGCATTTCAAGCGACCCCTTCAGTTACATACGCTCTCTGCTGATGACGGCCGAAAGCCAGAAACACGTGTCCAGAGATACGGCACTCGCTGCACCTACCTTAGGTGCAAGACTTTCTACAGCGATACGGCACTTGCTGCACCTACTAAGGGTGAATAATTTTTTGAAAAATTCTTGCTATTTATATTTAAATGACTGCATTTACTATGATGCCTTGGGGCTATTTTCCACTTGAATGCAAGGCAGTGTGCTCCCTTTTTCTTTTTGGATGTCTAAATGACGGCTCCCGTGAGCCTCTTGCTGACGAGCACTGGCGATGCACCTGTGTGCCTACTGAGTGGTACAAAAACCTGTGAAGACGTTTGGCGGCATTTCAAGCGACCCCTTCAGTTACATACGCTCTCTGCTGATGACGGCCGAAAGCCAGAAACACGTGTCCAGAGATACGGCACTCGCTGCACCTACCTTAGGTGAAAGACTTTCTACAACGATACGGCACTTGCTGCACCTACTAAGGGTGAATAATTTTTTGAAAAATTCTAGCTATTTATATTTAAATGACTGCATTTACTATGATGCCTTGGGGCTATTTTCCGCTTGAATGCAAGGCAGTGTGCTCCCTTTTTCTTTTTGGATGTCTAAATGACGGCTCCCGTGAGCCTCTTGCTGACGAGCACTGGCGATGCACCTGTGTGCCTACTGAGTGGTACAAAAACCTGTGAAGACGTTTGGCGTCATTTCAAGCGACCCCTTCAGTTACATACACTCTCTGCTGATGACGGCCGAAAGCCAGAAACACGTGTCCAGAGATACGGCACTCGCTGCACCTACCTTAGGTGAAAGACTTTCTACAGCGATACGGCACTTGCTGCACCTACTAAGGGTGAATAATTTTTTGAAAAATTCTTGCTATTTATATTTAAATGACTGCATTTACTATGATGCCTTGGGGCTTTTTCCGCTTGAATGCAAGGCAGTGTGCTCCCTTTTTCTTTTTGGATGTCTAAATGACGGCTCCCGTGAGCCTCTTGCTGACGAGCACTGGCGATGCACCTGTGTGCCTACTGAGTGGTACAAAAACCTGTGAAGACGTTTGGCGGCATTTCAAGCGACCCCTTCAGTTACATACGCTCTCTGCTGATGACGGCCGAAAGCCAGAAACACGTGTCCAGAGATACGGCACTCGCTGCACCTACCTTAGGTGAAAGACTTTCTACAGCGATACGCACTTGCTGCACCTACTAAGGGTGAATAATTTTTTGAAAAATTCTTGCTATTTATATTTAAATGACTGCATTTACTATGATGCCTTGGGGCTATTTTCCGCTTGAATGCAAGGCAGTGTGCTCCCTTTTTCTTTTTGGATTTCTAAATGACGGCTCCCGTGAGCCTCTTGCTAACGAGCACTGGCGATGCACCTGTGTGCCTACTGAGTGGTACAAAAACCTGTGAAGACGTTTGGCGGCATTTCAAGCAACCCCTTCAGTTACATACGCTCTCTGCTGATGACGGCCGAAAGCCAGAAACACGTGTCCAGAGATACGGCACTCGCTGCACCTACCTTAGGTGAAAGACTTTCTACAGCGATACGGCACTTGCTGCACCTACTAAGGGTGAATAATTTTTTGAAAAATTCTTGCTATTTATATTTAAATGACTGCATTTACTATGATGCCTTGGGGCTATTTTCCGCTTGAATGCAAGGCAGTGTGCTCCCTTTTTCTTTTTGGATGTCTAAATGACGGCTCCCGTGAGCCTCTTGCTGACGAGCACTGGCGATGCACCTGTGTGCCTACTGAGTGGTACAAAAACCTGTTTAGACGTTTGGCGGCATTTCAAGCAACCCCTTCAGTTACATACGCTCTCTGCTGATGACGGCCGAAAGCCAGAAACACGTGTCCAGAGATACGGCACTCGCTGCACCTACCTTAGGTGAAAGACTTTCTACAGCGATACGGCACTTGCTGCACCTACTAAGGGTGAATAATTTTTTGAAAAATTCTTGCTATTTATATTTAAATGACTGCATTTACTATGATGCCTTGGGGCTATTTTCCGCTTGAATGCAAGGCAGTGTGCTCCCTTTTTCGTTTTGGATGTCTAAATGACGGCTCCCGTGAGCCTCTTGCTGACGAGCACTGGCGATGTACCTGTGTGCCTACTGAGTGGTACAAAAATCTGTGAAGACATTTGGCGGCATTTCAAGCGACCCCTTCAGTTACATACGCTCTCTGCTGATGACGGCCGAAAGCCAGAAACACGTGTCCAGAGATACGGCACTCGCTGCACCTACCTTAGGTGAAAGACTTTCTACAGCGATACGGCACTTGCTGCACCTACTAAGGGTGAATAATTTTTTGAAAAATTCTTGCTATTTATATTTAAATGACTGCATTTACTATGATGCCTTGGGGCTATTTTCCGCTTGAATGCAAGGCAGTGTGCTCCCTTTTTCTTTTTGGATGTCTAAATGACGGCTCCCGTGAGCCTCTTGCTGACGAGCACTGGCGATGCACCTGTGTGCCTACTGAGTGGTACAAAAACCTGTGAAGACATTTGGCGGCATTTCAAGCGACCCCTTCAGTTACATATGCTCTCTGCTGATGACGGCCGAAAGCCAGAAACACGTGTCCAGAGATACGGCACTCGCTGCACCTACCTTAGGTGAAAGACTTTCTACAGCGATACGGCACTTGCTGCACCTACTAAGGGTGAATAATTTTTTGAAAAATTCTTGCTATTGATATTTAAATGCTGCATTTACTATGATGCCTTGGGGCTATTTTCCGCTTGAATGCAAGGCAGTGTGCTCCCTTTTTCTTTTTGGATGTCTAAATGACGGCTCCCGTGAGCCTCTTGCTGACGAGCACTGGCGATGCACCTGTGTGCCTACTGAGTGGTACAAAAACCTGTGAAGACGTTTGGCGGCATTTCAAGCGACCCCTTCAGTTACATACGCTCTCTGCTGATGACGGCCGAAAGCCAGAAACACGTGTCCAGAGATACGGCACTCGCTGCACTTACCTTAGGTGCAAGACTTTCTACAGCGATACGGCACTTGCTGCACCTACTAAGGGTGAATAATTTTTTGAAAAATTCTTGCTATTTATATTTAAATGACTGCATTTACTATGATGCCTTGGGGCTATTTTCCACTTGAATGCAAGGCAGTGTGCTCCCTTTTTCTTTTTGGATGTCTAAATGACGGCTCCCGTGAGCCTCTTGCTGACGAGCACTGGCGATGCACCTGTGTGCCTACTGAGTGGTACAAAAACCTGTGAAGACGTTTGGCGGCATTTCAAGCGACCCCTTCAGTTACATACGCTCTCTGCTGATGACGGCCGAAAGCCAGAAACACGTGTCCAGAGATACGGCACTCGCTGCACCTACCTTAGGTGAAAGACTTTCTACAACGATACGGCACTTGCTGCACCTACTAAGGGTGAATAATTTTTTGAAAAATTCTTGCTATTTATATTTAAATGACTGCATTTACTATGATGCCTTGGGGCTATTTTCCGCTTGAATGCAAGGCAGTGTGCTCCCTTTTTCTTTTTGGATGTCTAAATGACGGCTCCCGTGAGCCTCTTTCTGACGAGCACTGGCGATGCACCTGAGTGCCTACTGAGTGGTACAAAAACCTGTGAAGACGTTTGGCGGCATTTCAAGCGACCCCTTCAGTTACATACGCTCTCTGCTGATGACGGCCGAAAGCCAGAAACACTTGTCCAGAGATACGGCACTCGCTGCACCTACCTTAGGTGAAAGAATTTCTACAGCGATACGGCACTTGCTGCACCTACTAAGGGTGAATAATTTTTTGAAAAATTATTGCTATTTATATTTAAATGACTGCATTTACTATGATGCCTTGGGGCTATTTTCCGCTTGAATGCAAGGCAGTGTGCTCCCTTTTTCTTTTTGGATGTCTAAATGACGGCTCCCGTGAGCCTCTTGCTGACGAGCACTGGCGATGCACCTGTGTGCCTACTGAGTGGTACAAAAACCTGTGAAGACGTTTGGCGTCATTTCAAGCGACCCCTTCAGTTACATACACTCTCTGCTGATGACGGCCGAAAGCCAGAAACACGTGTCCAGAGATACGGCACTCGCTGCACCTACCTTAGGTGAAAGACTTTCTACAGCGATACGGCACTTGCTGCACCTACTAAGGGTGAATAATTTTTTGAAAAATTCTTGCTATTTATATTTAAATGACTGCATTTACTATGATGCCTTGGGGCTATTTTCCGCTTGAATGCAAGGCAGTGTGCTCCCTTTTTCTTTTTGGATTTCTAAATGACGGCTCCCGTGAGCCTCTTGCTAACGAGCACTGGCGATGCACCTGTGTGCCTACTGAGTGGTACAAAAACCTGTGAAGACGTTTGGCGGCATTTCAAGCAACCCCTTCAGTTACATACGCTCTCTGCTGATGACGGCCGAAAGCCAGAAACACGTGTCCAGAGATACGGCACTCGCTGCACCTACCTTAGGTGAAAGACTTTCTACAGCGATACGCACTTGCTGCACCTACTAAGGGTGAATAATTTTTTGAAAAATTCTTGCTATTTATATTTAAATGACTGCATTTACTATGATGCCTTGGGGCTATTTTCCGCTTGAATGCAAGGCAGTGTGCTCCCTTTTTCTTTTTGGATGTCTAAATGACGGCTCCCGTGAGCCTCTTGCTGACGAGCACTGGCGATGCACCTGTATGCCTACTGAGTGGTACAAAAACCTGTGAAGACATTTGGCGGCATTTCAAGTGACCCCTTCAGTTACATACGCTCTCTGCTGATGACGTCCGAAAGCCAGAAACATGTGTCCAGAGATACGGCACTCGCTGCACCTACCTTAGGTGAAAGACTTTCTACAGCGATACGGCACTTGCTGCACCTACTAAGGGTGAATAATTTTTTGAAAAATTCTTGCTATTTATATTTAAATGCTGCATTTACTATGATGCCTTGGGGCTATTTTCCGCTTGAATGCAAGGCAGTGTGCTCCCTTTTTCTTTTTGGATGTCTAAATGACGGCTCCCGTGAGCCTCTTGCTGACGAGCACTGGCGATGCACCTGTGTGCCTACTGAGTGGTACAAAAACCTGTGAAGACGTTTGGCGGCATTTCAAGCGACCCCTTCAGTTACATACGCTCTCTGCTGATGACGGCCGAAAGCCAGAAACACGTGTCCAGAGATACGGCACTCGCTGCACCTACCTTAGGTGCAAGACTTTCTACAGCGATACGGCACTTGCTGCACCTACTAAGGGTGAATAATTTTTTGAAAAATTCTTGCTATTTATATTTAAATGACTGCATTTACTATGATGCCTTGGGGCTATTTTCCACTTGAATGCAAGGCAGTGTGCTCCCTTTTTCTTTTTGGATGTCTAAATGACGGCTCCCGTGAGCCTCTTGCTGACGAGCACTGGCGATGCACCTGTGTGCCTACTGAGTGGTACAAAAACCTGTGAAGACGTTTGGCGGCATTTCAAGCGACCCCTTCAGTTACATACGCTCTCTGCTGATGACGGCCGAAAGCCAGAAACACGTGTCCAGAGATACGGCACTCGCTGCACCTACCTTAGGTGAAAGACTTTCTACAACGATACGGCACTTGCTGCACCTACTAAGGGTGAATAATTTTTTGAAAAATTCTAGCTATTTATATTTAAATGACTGCATTTACTATGATGCCTTGGGGCTATTTTCCGCTTGAATGCAAGGCAGTGTGCTCCCTTTTTCTTTTTGGATGTCTAAATGACGGCTCCCGTGAGCCTCTTGCTGACGAGCACTGGCGATGCACCTGTGTGCCTACTGAGTGGTACAAAAACCTGTGAAGACGTTTGGCGTCATTTCAAGCGACCCCTTCAGTTACATACACTCTCTGCTGATGACGGCCGAAAGCCAGAAACACGTGTCCAGAGATACGGCACTCGCTGCACCTACCTTAGGTGAAAGACTTTCTACAGCGATACGGCACTTGCTGCACCTACTAAGGGTGAATAATTTTTTGAAAAATTCTTGCTATTTATATTTAAATGACTGCATTTACTATGATGCCTTGGGGCTTTTTCCGCTTGAATGCAAGGCAGTGTGCTCCCTTTTTCTTTTTGGATGTCTAAATGACGGCTCCCGTGAGCCTCTTGCTGACGAGCACTGGCGATGCACCTGTGTGCCTACTGAGTGGTACAAAAACCTGTGAAGACGTTTGGCGGCATTTCAAGCGACCCCTTCAGTTACATACGCTCTCTGCTGATGACGGCCGAAAGCCAGAAACACGTGTCCAGAGATACGGCACTCGCTGCACCTACCTTAGGTGAAAGACTTTCTACAGCGATACGCACTTGCTGCACCTACTAAGGGTGAATAATTTTTTGAAAAATTCTTGCTATTTATATTTAAATGACTGCATTTACTATGATGCCTTGGGGCTATTTTCCGCTTGAATGCAAGGCAGTGTGCTCCCTTTTTCTTTTTGGATTTCTAAATGACGGCTCCCGTGAGCCTCTTGCTAACGAGCACTGGCGATGCACCTGTGTGCCTACTGAGTGGTACAAAAACCTGTGAAGACGTTTGGCGGCATTTCAAGCAACCCCTTCAGTTACATACGCTCTCTGCTGATGACGGCCGAAAGCCAGAAACACGTGTCCAGAGATACGGCACTCGCTGCACCTACCTTAGGTGAAAGACTTTCTACAGCGATACGGCACTTGCTGCACCTACTAAGGGTGAATAATTTTTTGAAAAATTCTTGCTATTTATATTTAAATGACTGCATTTACTATGATGCCTTGGGGCTTTTTCCACTTGAATGCAAGGCAGTGTGCTCCCTTTTTCTTTTTGGATGTCTAAATGACGGCTCCCGTGAGCCTCTTGCTGACGAGCACTGGCGATGCACCTGTGTGCCTACTGAGTGGTACAAAAACCTGTTAAGACGTTTGGCGGCATTTCAAGCGACCCCTTCAGTTACATACGCTCTCTGCTGATGACGGCCGAAAGCCAGAAACACGTGTCCAGAGATACGGCACTCGCTGCACCTACCTTAGGTGAAAGACTTTCTACAGCGATACGGCACTTGCTGCACCTACTAAGGGTGAATAATTTTTTGAAAAATTCTTGCTATTTATATTTAAATGACTGCATTTACTATGATGCCTTGGGGCTTTTTCCACTTGAATGCAAGGCAGTGTGCTCCCTTTTTCTTTTTGGATGTCTAAATGACGGCTCCCGTGAGCCTCTTGCTGACGAGCACTGGCGATGCACCTGTGTGCCTACTGAGTGGTACAAAAACCTGTGAAGACGTTTGGAGGCATTTCAAGCGACCCCTTCAGTTACATACGCTCTCTGCTGATGACGGCCGAAAGCCAGAAACACGTGTCCAGAGATACGGCACTCGCTGCACCTACCTTAGGTGAAAGACTTTCTACAGCGATACAGCACTTGCTGCACCTACTAAGGGTGAATAATTTTTTGAAAAATTCTTGCTATTTATATTTAAATGACTGCATTTACTATGATGCCTTGGGGCTATTTTCCGCTTGAATGCAAGGCAGTGTGCTCCCTTTTTCTTTTTGGATGTCTAAATGACGGCTCCCTTGAGCCTCTTGCTGACGAGCACTGGCGATGCACCTGTGTGCCTACTGAGTGGTACAAAAACCTGTGAAGACGTTTGGCGGCATTTCAAGCGACCCCTTCAGTTACATACGCTCTCTGCTGATGACGGCCGAAAGCCAGAAACACATGTCCAGAGATACGGCACCCGCTGCACCTACCTTAGGTGAAAGACTTTCTACAGCGATACAGCACTTGCTGCAACTACTAAGGGTGAATAATTTTTTGAAAAATTCTTGCTTTTTATATTTAAATGACTGCATTTACTATGATGCCTTGGGGCTATTTTCCGCTTGAATGGAAGGCAGTGTGCTCCCTTTTTCTTTTTGGATGTCTAAATGACGGCTCCCGTGAGCCTCTTGCTGATGAGCACTGGCGATGCACCTGTGTGCCTACTGAGTGGTACAAAAACCTGCGAAGATGTTTGGCGGCATTTCAAGCGACCCCTTCAGTTACATACGCTCTCTGCAGATGACGGCCGAAAGCCAGAAACACGTGTCCAGAGATACGACACTCGCTGCACCTACCTTAGGTGAAAGACTTTCTACAGCGATACGCACTTGCTGCACCTACTAAGGGTGAATAATTTTTTGAAAAATTCTTGCTATTTATATTTAAATGACTGCATTTACTATGATGCCTTGGGGCTATATTCCGCTTGAATGCAAGGCAGTGTGCTCCCTTTTTCTTTTTGGATTTCTAAATGACGGCTCCCGTGAGCCTCTAGCTAACGAGCACTGGCGATGCACCTGTGTGCCTACTGAGTGGTACAAAAACCTGTGAAGACGTTTGGCGGCATTTCAAGCAACCCCTTCAGTTACATACGCTCTCTGCTGATGACGGCCGAAAGCCAGAAACACGTGTCCAGAGATACGGCACTCGCTGCACCTACCTTAGGTGAAAGACTTTCTACAGCGATACGGCACTTGCTGCACCTACTAAGGGTGAATAATTTTTTGAAAAATTCTTGCTATTTATATTTAAATGACTGCATTTACTATGATACTTTGGGGCTTTTTCCACTTGAATGCAAGGCAGTGTGCTCCCTTTTTCTTTTTGGATGTCTAAATGACGGCTCCCGTGAGCCTCTTGCTGATGAGCACTGGCGATGCACCTGTGTGCCTACGGAGTGGTTCAAAAACCTGTGAAGACGTTTGGCGGCATTTCAAGCGACCCCTTCAGTTACATACGCTCTCTGCTGATGACGGCCGAAAGCCAGAAACACGTGTCCAGAGATACGGCACTCGCTGCACCTACCTTAGGTGAAAGACTTTCTACAGCGATACGGCACTTGCTGCACCTACTAAGGGTGAATAATTTTTTGAAAAATTCTTGCTATTTATATTTAAATGACTGCATTTACTATGATGCCTTGGGGCTATTTTCCGCTTGAATGCAAGGCAGTGTGCTCCCTTTTTCTTTTTGGATGTCTGAATGACGGCTCCCGTGAGCCTCTTGCTGACGAGCACTGGCGATGCACCTGTGTGCCTACTGAGTGGTACAAAAACCTGTGAAGACGTTTGGCGGCATTTCAAGCGACCCCTTCAGTTACATACGCTCTCTGCTGATGACGGCCGAAAGCCAGAAACACGTGTCCAGAGATACGGCACTCGCTGCACCTACCTTAGGTGAAAGACTTTCTACAGCGATACGGCACTTGCTGCACCTACTAAGGGTGAATAATTTTTTGAAAAATTCTTGCTATTTATATTTAAATGACTGCATTTACTATGATGCCTTGGGGCTATTTTCCGCTTGAATGCAAGGCAGTGTGCTCCCTTTTTCTTTTTGGATGTCTAAATGACGGCTCCCGTGAGCCTCTTGCTGACGAGCACTGGCGATGCACCTGTGTGCCTACTGAGTGGTACAAAAACCTGTGAAGACGTTTGGCGGCATTTCAAGCGACCCCTTCAGTTACATACGCTCTCTGCTGATGACGGCCGAAAGCCAGAAACACGTGTCCAGACATACGGCACTCGCTGCACCTACCTTAGGTGAAAGACTTTCTACAGCGATACGGCACTTGCTGCACCTACTAAGGGTGAATAATTTTTTGAAAAATTCTTGCTATTTATATTTAAATGACTGCATTTACTATGATGCCTTGGGGCTATTTTCCGCTTGAATGCAAGGCAGTGTGCCCCCTTTTTCTTTTTGGATGTCTAAATGACGGCTCCCGTGAGCCGCTTGCTGACGAGCACTGGCGATGCACCTGTGTGTCCAATTGAGTGGTACAAAAACCTGTGAAGACGTTTGGCGGCATTTCAAGCGACCCCTTCAGTTACATACGCTCTCTGCTGATGACGGCCGAAAGCCAGAAACACGTGTCCAGAGATACGGCACTCGCTGCACCTACCTTAGTTGAAAGAATTTCTACAGCGATACGGCACTTGCTGCACCTACTAAGGGTGAATAATTTTTTGAAAAATTCTTGCTATTTATATTTAAATGACTGCATTTACTATGATGCCTTGGGGCTATTTTCCGCTTGAATGCAAGGCAGTGTGCTCCCTTTTTCTTTTTGGATGTCTAAATAACGGCTCCCGTGAGCCTCTTGCTGACGAGCACTGGCGATGCACCTGTGTGCCTACTGAGTGGTACAAAAACCTGTGAAGACGTTTGGCGGCATTTCAAGCGACCCCTTCAGTTACATACGCTCTCTGCTGATGACGGCCGAAAGCCAGAAACACGTGTCCAGAGATACGCCACTCGCTGCACCTACCTTAGGTGAAAGACTTTCTACAGCGATACGCACTTTCTGCACCTACTAAGGGTGAATAATTTTAAAAAAAATTCATGCTATTTATATTTAAATGACTGCATTTAGTATGATGCCTTGGGGCTATTTTCCGCTTGAATGCAAGGTAGTGTGCTCCCTTTTTCTTTTTGGATTTCTAAATGACGGCTCCCGTCAGCCTCTTGCTAACGAGCACTGGCGATGCACCTGTGTGCCTACTGAGTGGTACAAAAACCTGTGAAGACGTTTGGCGGCATTTCAAGCAACCCCTTCAGTTACGTACGCTCTCTGCTGATGACGGCCGAAAGCCAGAAACACGTGTCCAGAGATACGGCACTCGCTGCACCTACCTTAGGTGAAAGACTTTCTACAGCGATACGGCACTTGCTGCACCTACTAAGGGTGAATAATTTTTTGAAAAATTCTCGCTATTTATATTTAAATGACTGCATTTACTATGATGCCTTGGGGCTTTTTCCACTTGAATGCAAGGCAGTGTGCTCCCTTTTTCTTTTTGGATGTCTAAATGACGGCTCCCGTAAGCCTCTTGCTGACGAGCACTGGCGATGCACCTGTGTGCCTACGGAGTGATTCAAAAACCTGTGAAGACGTTTGGTGGCATTTCAAGCGACCACTTCAGTTACATACGCTCTCTGCTGATGACGGCCGAAAGCCAGAAACACGTGTCCAGAGATACGGCACTCGCTGCACCTACCTTAGGTGAAAGACTTTCTACAGCGATACGGCACTTGCTGCACCTACTAAGGGTGAATAATTTTTTGAAAAATTCTTGCTATTTATATTTAAATGACTGCATTTACTATGATGCCTTGGGGCTATTTTCCGCTTGAATGCAAGGCAGTGTGCTCCCTTTTTCTTTTTGGATGGCTAAATGACGGCTCCCGTGAGCCTCTTGCTGACGAGCACTGGCGATGCACCTGTGTGCCTACTGAGTGGTACAAAAACCTGTGAAGACGTTTGGCGGCATTTCAAGCGACCCCTTCAGTTATATACGCTCTCTGCTGATGACGGCCGAAAGCCAGAAACACGTGTCCAGAGATACGGCACTCGCTGCACCTACCTTAGGTGAAAGACTTTCTACAGCGATACGGCACTTGCTGCACCTAGTAAGGGTGAATAATTTTTTGAAAAATTCTTGCTATTTATATTTAAATGACTGCATTTACTATGATGCCTTGGGGCTATTTTCCGCTTGAATGCAGGGCAGTGTGCTCCCTTTTTCTTTTTGGATGTCTAAATGACGGCTCCCGTGAGCCTCTTGCTGACGAGCACTGGCGATGCACCTGTGTGCCTACTGAGTGGTACAAAAACCTGTGAAGACGTTTGGCGGCATTTCAAGCGACCCCTTCAGTTACATACGCTCTCTGCTGATGACGGCCGAAAGCCAGAAACACGTGTCCAGAGATACGGCACTCGCTGCACCTACCTTAGGTGAAAGACTTTCTACAGCGATACGGCACTTGCTGCACCTACTAAGGGTGAAGAATTTTTTGAAAAATTCTTGCTGTTTATATTTAAATGACTGCATTTACTATGATGCCTTGGGGCTATTTTCCGCTTGAATGCAAGGCAGTGTGCTCCCTTTTTCTTTTTGGATGTCTAAATGACGGCTCCCGTGAGCCTCTTGCTGACGAGCACTGGCGATGCACCTGTGTGCCTACTGAGTGGTACAAAAACCTGTGAAGACGTTTGGCGGCATTTCAAGCGACCCCTTCAGTTACACACGCTCTCTGCTGATGACGGGCGAAAGCCAGAAACACGTGTCCAGAGATACGGCACTCGCTGCACCTACCTTAGGTGAAAGACTTTCTACAGCGATACGGCACTTGCTGCACCTACTAAGGGTGAATAATTTTTTGAAAAATTCTTGCTATTTATATTTAAATGACTGCATTTACTATGATGCCTTGGGGCTATTTTCCGCTTGAATGCAAGGCAGTGTGCTCCCTTTTTCTTTTTGGATGTCTAAATGACGGCTCCCGTGAGCCTCTTGCTGACGAGCACTGGCGATGCACCTGTGTGCATACTGAGTGGTACAAAAACCTGTGAAGACGTTTGGCGGCATTTCAAGCGACCCCTTCAGTTACATACGCTCTCTGCTGATGACGGCCGAAAGCCAGAAACACGTGTCCAGAGATACGGCACTCGCTGCACCTACCTTAGGTGAAAGACTTTCTACAGCGATACGGCACTTGCTGCACCTAGTAAGGGTGAATAATTTTTTGAAAAATTCTTGCTATTTATATTTAAATGACTGCATTTACTATGATGCCTTGGGGCTATTTTCCGCTTGAATGCAAGGCAGTGTGCTCCCTTTTTCTTTTTGGATGTCTAAATGACGGCTCCCGTGAGCCTCTTGCTGACGAGCACTGGCGATGCACCTGTGTGCCTACTGAGTGGTACAAAAACCTGTGAAGACGTTTGGCGGCATTTCAAGCGACCCCTTCAGTTACATACGCTCTCTGCTGATGACGGCCGAAAGCCAGAAACACGTGTCCAGAGATACGGCACTCGCTGCACCTACCTTAGGTGAAAGACTTTCTACAGCGATACGGCACTTGCTGCACCTACTAAGGGTGAAGAATTTTTTGAAAAATTCTTGCTATTTATATTTAAATGACTGCATTTACTATGATGCCTTGGGGCTATTTTCCGCTTGAATGCAAGGCAGTGTGCTCCCTTTTTCTTTTTGGATGTCTAAATGACGGCTCCCGTGAGCCTCTTGCTGACGAGCACTGGCGATGCACCTGTGTGCCTACTGAGTGGTACAAAAACCTGTGAAGACGTTTGGCGGCATTTCAAGCGACCCCTTCAGTTACACACGCTCTCTGCTGATGACGGCCGAAAGCCAGAAACACGTGTCCAGAGATACGGCACTCGCTGCACCTACCTTAGGTGAAAGACTTTCTACAGCGATACGGCACTTGCTGCACCTACTAAGGGTGAATAATTTTTTGAAAAATTCTTGCTATTTATATTTAAATGACTGCATTTACTATGATGCCTTGGGGCTATTTTCCGCTTGAATGCAAGGCAGTGTGCTCCCTTTTTCTTTTTGGATGTCTAAATGACGGCTCCCGTGAGCCTCTTGCTGACGAGCACTGGCGATGCACCTGTGTGCCTACTGAGTGGTACAAAAACCTGTGAAGACGTTTGGCGGCATTTCAAGCGACCCCTTCAGTTACATACGCTCTCTGCTGATGACGGCCGAAAGCCAGAAACACGTGTCCAGAGATACGGCACTCGCTGCACCTACCTTAGGTGAAAGAATTTCTACAGCCATACGGCACTTGCTGCACCTACTAAGGGTGAATAATTTTTTAAAAAATTCTTGCTATTTATATTTAAATAACTGCATTTACTATGATGCCTTGGGGCTATTTTCCGCTTGAATACAAGGCAGTGTGCTCCCTTTTTCTTTTTGGATGTCTAAATGACGGCTCCCGTGAGCCTCTTGCTGACGAGCACTGGCGATGCACCTGTGTGCCTACTGAGTGGTACAAAAACCTGTGAAGACGTTTGGCGGCATTTCAAGCGACCCCTTCAGTTACATACGCTCTCTGCTGATGACGGCCGAAAGCCAGAAACACGTGTCCAGAGATACGGCACTCGCTGCACCTACCTTAGGTGAAAGACTTTCTACAGCGATACAGCACTTGCTGCACCTACTAAGGGTGAATAATTTTTTGAAAAATTCTTGCTATTTATATTTAAATGACTGCATTTACTATGATGCCTTGGGGCTATTTTCCGCTTGAATGCAAGGCAGTGTGCTCCCTTTTTCTTTTTGGATGTCTAAATGACGGCTCCCGTGAGCCTCTTTCTGACGAGCACTGGCGATGCACCTGTGTGCCTAGTGAGTGGTACAAAAACCTGTGAAGACGTTTGGCGGCATTTCAAGCGACCCCTTCAGTTACATACGCTCTCTGCTGATGACGGCCGAAAGCCAGAAACACGTGTCCAGAGATACGGCACTCGCTGCACCTACCTTAGGTGAAAGAATTTCTACAGCGATACGGCACTTGCTGCACCTAGTAAGGGTGAATAATTTTTTGAAAAATTCTTGCTATTTATATTTAAATGACTGCATTTACTATGATGCCTTGGGGCTATTTTCCGCTTGAATGCAAGGCAGTGTGCTCCCTTTTTCTTTTTGGATTTCTAAATGACAGCTCCCGTGAGCCTCTTGCTGACGAGCACTGGCGATGCATCTGTGTGCCTACTGAGTGGTACAAAAACCTGTGAAGACGTTTGGCGGCATTTCAAGCAACCCCTTCAGTTACATACGCTCTCTGCTGATGACGGCCCAAAGCCAGAAACACGTGTCCAGAGATACGGCACTCGCTGCTTCTACCTTAGGTGAAAGACTTTCTACAGCGATACGGCACTTGCTGCACCTACTAAGGGTGAATAATTTTTTGAAAAATTCTTGCTATTTATATTTAAATGACTGCATTTACTATGATGCCTTGGGGCTATTTTCCGCTTGAATGCAAGGCAGTGTGCTCCCTTTTTCTTTTTGGATGTCTAAATGACGGCTCCCGTGAGCCTCTTGCTGACGAGCACTGGCGATGTACCTGTGTGCCTACTGAATGGTACAAAAACCTGTGAAGATGTTTGGCGGCATTTCAAGCGACCCCTTCAGTTACATACGCTCTCTGCTGATGACGGCCGAAAGCCAGAAACACGTGTCCAGAGATACGGCACTCGCTGCACCTACCTTAGGTGAAAGACTTTCTACAGCGATACGGCACTTGCTGCACCTACTAAGGGTGAATAATTTTTTAAAAAATTCTTGCTATTTATATTTAAATGACTGCATTTACTATGATGCCTTGGGGCTATTTTCCACTTGAATGCAAGGCAGTGTGCTCCCTTTTTCTTTTTGGATGTCTAAATGACGGCTCCCGTGAGCCTCTTGCTGACGAGCACTGGCGATGCACCTGTGTGCCTACTGAGCGGTACAAAAACCTGTGAAGACGTTTGGCGGCATTTCAAGCGACCCCTTCAGTTACATACGCTCTCTGCTGATGACGGCCGAAAGCCAGAAACACGTGTCCAGAGATACGGCACTCGCTGCACCTACCTTAGGTGAAAGACTTTCTACAGCGATACGCACTTGCTGCACCTACTAAGGGTGAATAATTTTTTGAAAAATTCTTGCTATTTATATTTAAATGACTGCATTTACTATGATGCCTTGGGGCTATTTTCCGCTTGAATGCAAGGCAGTGTGCTCCCTTTTCCTTTTTGGATTTCTAAATGACGGCTCCCGTGAGCCTCTTGCTAACGAGCACTGGCGATGCACCTGTGTGCCTACTGAGTGGTACAAAAACCTGTGAAGACGTTTGGCGGCATTTCAAGTAACCCCTTCAGTTACATACGCTCTCTGCTGATGACGGCCGAAAGCCAGAAACACGTGTCCAGAGATACGGCACTCGCTGCACCTACCTTAGGTGAAAGACTTTCTACAGCGATACAGCACTTGCTGCACCTAGTAAGGGTGAATAATTTTTTGAAAAATTCTTGCTATTTATATTTAAATGACTGCATTTACTATGATGCCTTGGGGCTAGTTTCCGCTTGAATGCAAGGCAGTGTGCTCCCTTTTTCTTTTTGGATGTCTAAATGACGGCTCCCGTGAGCCTCTTGCTGACGAGCACTGGCGATGCACCTGTGTGCCTACTGAGTGGTACAAAAACCTGTGAAGACGTTTGGAGGCATTTCAAGCGACCCCTTCAGTTACATACGCTCTCTGCTGATGACGGCCGAAAGCCAGAAACACGTGTCCAGAGATACGGCACTCGCTGCACCTACCTTAGGTGAAAGACTTTCTACAGCGATACAGCACTTGCTGCACCTACTAAGGGTGAATAATTTTTTGAAAAATTCTTGCTATTTATATTTAAATGACTGCATTTACTATGATGCCTTGGGGCTATTTTCCGCTTGAATGCAAGGCAGTGTGCTCCCTTTTTCTTTTTGGATGTCTAAATGACGGCTCCCTTGAGCCTCTTGCTGATGAGCACTGGCGATGCACCTGTGTGCCTACTGAGTGGTACAAAAACCTGCGAAGATGTTTGGCGGCATTTCAAGCGACCCCTTCAGTTACATACGCTCTCTGCAGATGACGGCCGAAAGCCAGAAACACGTGTCCAGAGATACGGCACTCGCTGCACCTACCTTAGGTGAAAGACTTTCTACAGCGATACGCACTTGCTGCACCTACTAAGGGTGAATAATTTTTTGAAAAATTCTTGCTATTTATATTTAAATGACTGCATTTACTATGATGCCTTGGGGCTATATTCCGCTTGAATGCAAGGCAGTGTGCTCCCTTTTTCTTTTTGGATTTCTAAATGACGGCTCCCGTGAGCCTCTTGCTAACGAGCACTGGCGATGCACCTGTGTGCCTACTGAGTGGTACAAAAACCTGTGAAGACGTTTGGCGGCATTTCAAGCAACCCCTTCAGTTACATACGCTCTCTGCTGATGACGGCCGAAAGCCAGAAACACGTGTCCAGAGATACGGCACTCGCTGCACCTACCTTAGGTGAAAGACTTTCTACAGCGATACGGCACTTGCTGCACCTACTAAGGGTGAATAATTTTTTGAAAAATTCTTGCTATTTATATTTAAATGACTGCATTTACTATGATACCTTGGGGCTTTTTCCACTTGAATGCAAGGCAGTGTGCTCCCTTTTTCTTTTTGGATGTCTAAATGACGGCTCCCGTGAGCCTCTTGCTGATGAGCACTGGCGATGCACCTGTGTGCCTACGGAGTGGTTCAAAAACCTGTGAAGACGTTTGGCGGCATTTCAAGCGACCCCTTCAGTTACATACGCTCTCTGCTGATGACGGCCGAAAGCCAGAAACACGTGTCCAGAGATACGGCACTCGCTGCACCTACCTTAGGTGAAAGACTTTCTACAGCGATACGGCACTTGCTGCACCTACTAAGGGTGAATAATTTTTTGAAAAATTCTTGCTATTTATATTTAAATGACTGCATTTACTATGATGCCTTGGGGCTATTTTCCGCTTGAATGCAAGGCAGTGTGCTCCCTTTTTCTTTTTGGATGTCTGAATGACGGCTCCCGTGAGCCTCTTGCTGACGAGCACTGGCGATGCAACTGTGTGCCTACTGAGTGGTACAAAAACCTGTGAAGACGTTTGGCGGCATTTCAAGCGACCCCTTCAGTTACATACGCTCTCTGCTGATGACGGCCGAAAGCCAGAAACACGTGTCCAGAGATACGGCACTCGCTGCACCTACCTTAGGTGAAAGACTTTCTACAGCGATACGGCACTTGCTGCACCTACTAAGGGTGAATAATTTTTTGAAAAATTCTTGCTATTTATATTTAAATGACTGCATTTACTATGATGCCTTGGGGCTATTTTCCGCTTGAATGCAAGGCAGTGTGCTCCCTTTTTCTTTTTGGATGTCTAAATGACGGCTCCCGTGAGCCTCTTGCTGACGAGCACTGGCGATGCACCTGTGTGCCTACTGAGTGGTACAAAAACCTGTGAAGACGTTTGGCGGCATTTCAAGCGACCCCTTCAGTTACATACGCTCTCTGCTGATGACGGCCGAAAGCCAGAAACACGTGTCCAGACATACGGCACTCGCTGCACCTACCTTAGGTGAAAGACTTTCTACAGCGATACGGCACTTGCTGCACCTACTAAGGGTGAATAATTTTTTGAAAAATTCTTGCTATTTATATTTAAATGACTGCATTTACTATGATGCCTTGGGGCTATTTTCCGCTTGAATGCAAGGCAGTGTGCTCCCTTTTTCTTTTTGGATGTCTAAATGACGGCTCCCGTGAGCCGCTTGCTGACGAGCACTGGCGATGCACCTGTGTGTCCAATTGAGTGGTACAAAAACCTGTGAAGACGTTTGGCGGCATTTCAAGCGACCCCTTCAGTTACATACGCTCTCTGCTGATGACGGCCGAAAGCCAGAAACACGTGTCCAGAGATACGCCACTCGCTGCACCTACCTTAGGTGAAAGACTTTCTACAGCGATACGCACTTGCTGCACCTACTAAGGGTGAATAATTTTAAAAAAAATTCATGCTATTTATATTTAAATGACTGCATTTAGTATGATGCCTTGGGGCTATTTTCCGCTTGAATGCAAGGCAGTGTGCTCCCTTTTTCTTTTTGGATTTCTAAATGACGGCTCCCGTGAGCCTCTTGCTAACGAGCACTGGCGATGCACCTGTGTGCCTACTGAGTGGTACAAAAACCTGTGAAGACGTTTGGCGGCATTTCAAGCAACCCCTTCAGTTACATACGCTCTCTGCTGATGACGGCCGAAAGCCAGAAACACGTGTCCAGAGATACGGCACTCGCTGCACCTACCTTAGGTGAAAGACTTTCTACAGCGATACGGCACTTGCTGCACCTACTAAGGGTGAATAATTTTTTGAAAAATTCTCGCTATTTATATTTAAATGACTGCATTTACTATGATGCCTTGGGGCTTTTTCCACTTGAATGCAAGGCAGTGTGCTCCCTTTTTCTTTTTGGATGTCTAAATGACGGCTCCCGTAAGCCTCTTGCTGACGAGCACTGGCGATGCACCTGTGTGCCTACGGAGTGGTTCAAAAACCTGTGAAGACGTTTGGTGGCATTTCAAGCGACCACTTCAGTTACATACGCTCTCTGCTGATGACGGCCGAAAGCCAGAAACACGTGTCCAGAGATACGGCACTCTCTGCACCTACCTTAGGTGAAAGACTTTCTACAGCGATACGGCACTTGCTGCACCTACTAAGGGTGAATAATTTTTTGAAAAATTATTGCTATTTATATTTAAATGACTGCATTTACTATGATGCCTTGGGGCTATTTTCCGCTTGAATGCAAGGCAGTGTGCTCCCTTTTTCTTTTTGGATGTCTAAATGACGGCTCCCGTGAGCCTCTTGCTGACGAGCACTGGCGATGCACCTGTGTGCCTACTGAGTGGTACAAAAACCTGTGAAGACGTTTGGCGGCATTTCAAGCGACCCCTTCAGTTACATACGCTCTCTGCTGATGACGGCCGAAAGCCAGAAACACGTGTCCAGAGATACGGCACTCGCTGCACCTACCTTAGGTGAAAGAATTTCTACAGCGATACGGCACTTGCTGCACCTACTAAGGGTGAATAATTTTTTAAAAAATTCTTGCTATTTATATTTAAATAACTGCATTTACTATGATGCCTTGGGGCTATTTTCCGCTTGAATACAAGGCAGTGTGCTCCCTTTTTCTTTTTGGATGTCTAAATGACGGCTCCCGTGAGCCTCTTGCTGACGAGCACTGGCGATGCACCTGTGTGCCTACTGAGTGGTACAAAAACCTGTGAAGACGTTTGGCGGCATTTCAAGCGACCCCTTCAGTTACATACGCTCTCTGCTGATGACGGCCGAAAGCCAGAAACACGTGTCCAGAGATACGGCACTCGCTGCACCTACCTTAGGTGAAAGACTTTCTACAGCGATACGGCACTTGCTGCACCTACTAAGGGTGAATAATTTTTTGAAAAATTCTTGCTATTTATATTTAAATGACTGCATTTACTATGATGCCTTGGGGCTTTTTCCACTTGAATGCAAGGCAGTGTGCTCCCTTTTTCTTTTTGGATGTCTAAATGACGGCTCCCGTGAGCCTCTTGCTGACGAGCACTGGCGATGCACCTGTGTGCCTACGGAGTGGTTCAAAAACCTGTGAAGACGTTTGGCGGCATTTCAAGCGACCCCTTCAGTTACATACACTCTCTGCTGATGACGGCCGAAAGCCAGAAACACGTGTCCAGAGATACGGCACTCGCTGCACCTACCTTAGGTGAAAGACTTTCTACAGCGATACGGCACTTGCTGCACCTACTAAGGGTGAATAATTTTTTGAAAAATTCTTGCTATTTATATTTAAATGACTGCATTTACTATGATGCCTTGGGGCTATTTTCCGCTTGAATGCAAGGCAGTGTGCTCCCTTTTTCTTTTTGGATGTCTGAATGACGGCTCCCGTGAGCCTCTTGCTGACGAGCACTGGCGATGCACCTGTGTGCCTACTGAGTGGTACAAAAACCTGTGAAGACGTTTGGCGGCATTTCAAGCGACCCCTTCAGTTACATACGCTCTCTGCTGATGACGGCCGAAAGCCAGAAACACGTGTCCAGAGATACGGCACTCGCTGCACCTACCTTAGGTGAAAGACTTTCTACAGCGATACAGCACTTGCTGCACCTACTAAGGGTGAATAATTTTTTGAAAAATTCTTGCTATTTATATTTAAATGACTGCATTTACTATGATGCCTTGGGGCTATTTTCCGCTTGAATGCAAGGCAGTGTGCTCCCTTTTTCTTTTTGGATGTCTAAATGACGGCTCCCGTGAGCCTCTTGCTGACGAGCACTGGCGATGCACCTGTGTGCCTACTGAGTGGTACAAAAACCTGTGAAGACGTTTGGCGGCATTTCAAGCGACCCCTTCAGTTACATACGCTCTCTGCTGATGACGGCCGAAAGCCAGAAACACGTGTCCAGACATACGGCACTCGCTGCACCTACCTTAGGTGAAAGACTTTCTACAGCGATACGGCACTTGCTGCACCTACTAAGGGTGAATAATTTTTTGAAAAATTCTTGCTATTTATATTTAAATGACTGCATTTACTATGATGCCTTGGGGCTATTTTCCGCTTGAATGCAAGGCAGTGTGCTCCCTTTTTCTTTTTGGATGTCTAAATGACGGCTCCCGTGAGCCGCTTGCTGACGAGCACTGGCGATGCACCTGTGTGTCCAATTGAGTGGTACAAAAACTTGTGAAGACGTTTGGCGGCATTTCAAGCGACCCCTTCAGTTACATACGCTCTCTGCTGATGACGGCCGAAAGCCAGAAACACGTGTCCAGAGATACGCCACTCGCTGCACCTACCTTAGGTGAAAGACTTTCTACAGCGATACGGCACTTGCTGCACCTACTAAGGGTGAATAATTTTTTGAAAAATTCTTGCTATTTATATTTAAATGACTGCATTTACTATGATGCCTTGGGGCTATTTTCCGCTTGAATGCAAGGCAGTGTGCTCCCTTTTTCTTTTTGGATTTCTAAATGACGGCTCCCGTGAGCCTCTTGCTAACGAGCACTGGCGATGCACCTGTGTGCCTACTGAGTGGTACAAAAACCTGTGAAGACGTTTGGCGGCATTTCAAGCAACCCCTTCAGTTACATACGCTCTCTGCTGATGACGGCCGAAAGCCAGAAACATGTGTCCAGAGATACGGCACTCGCTGCACCTACCTTAGGTGAAAGACTTTCTACAGCGATACGGCACTTGCTGCACCTACTAAGGGTGAATAATTTTTTGAAAAATTCTCGCTATTTATATTTAAATGACTGCATTTACTATGATGCCTTGGTGCTTTTTCCACTTGAATGCAAGGCAGTGTGCTCCCTTTTTCTTTTTGGATGTCTAAATGACGGCTCCCGTAAGCCTCTTGCTGACGAGCACTGGCGATGCACCTGTGTGCCTACGGAGTGGTTCAAAAACCTGTGAAGATGTTTGGTGGCATTTCAAGCGACCACTTCAGTTACATACGCTCTCTGCTGATGACGGGCGAAAGCCAGAAACACGTGTCCAGAGATACGGCACTCGCTGCACCTACCTTAGGTGAAAGACTTTCTACAGCGATACAGCACTTGCTGCACCTATTAAGGGTGAATAATTTTTTGAAAAATTCTTGCTATTTATATTTAAATGACTGCATTTACTATGATGCCTTGGGGCTATTTTCCGCTTGAATGCAAGGCAGTGTGCTCCCTTTTTCTTTTTGGATGTCTAAATGACGGCTCCCGTGAGCCTCTTGCTGACGAGCACTGGCGATGCACCTGTGTGCCTACTGAGTGGTACAAAAACCTGTGAAGACGTTTGGCGGCATTTCAAGCGACCCCTTCAGTTACATACGCTCTCTGCTGATGACGGCCGAAAGCCAGAAACACGTGTCCAGAGATACGGCACTCGCTGCACCTACCTTAGGTGAAAGACTTTCTACAGCGATACGGCACTTGCTGCACCTAGTAAGGGTGAATAATTTTTTGAAAAATTCTTGCTATTTATATTTAAATGACTGCATTTACTATGATGCCTTGGGGCTATTTTCTGCTTGAATGCAAGGCAGTGTGCTCCCTTTTTCTTTTTGGATGTCTAAATGACGGCTCCCGTGAGCCTCTTGCTGACGAGCACTGGCGATGCACCTGTGTGCCTACTGAGTGGTACAAAAACCTGTGAAGACGTTTGGAGGCATTTCAAGCGACCCCTTCAGTTACATACGCTCTCTGCTGATGACGGCCGAAAGCCAGAAACACGTGTCCAGAGATACGGCACTCGCTGCACCTACCTTAGGTGAAAGACTTTCTACAGCGATACGGCACTTGCTGCACCTACTAAGGGTGAAGAATTTTTTGAAAAATTCTTGCTATTTATATTTAAATGACTGCATTTACTATGATGCCTTGGGGCTATTTTAAGCTTGAATGCAAGGCAGTGTGCTCCCTTTTTCTTTTTGGATGTCTAAATGACGGCTCCCGTGAGCCTCTTGCTGACGAGCACTGGCGATGCACCTGTGTGCCTAATGAGTGGTACAAAAACCTGTGAAGACGTTTGGCGGCATTTCAAGCGACCCCTTCAGTTACACACTCTCTCTGCTGATGACGGCCGAAAGCCAGAAACACGTGTCCAGAGATACGGCACTCGCTGCACCTACCTTAGGTGAAAGACTTTCTACAGCGATACGGCACTTGCTGCACCTACTAAGGGTGAATAATTTTTTGAAAAATTCTTGCTATTTATATTTAAATGACTGCATTTACTATGATGCCTTGGGGCTATTTTCCGCTTGAATGCAAGGCAGTGTGCTCCCTTTTTCTTTTTGGATGTCTAAATGACGGCTCCCGTGAGCCTCTTGCTGACGAGCACTGGCGATGCACCTGTGTGCCTACTGAGTGGTACAAAAACCTGTGAAGACGTTTGGCGGCATTTCAAGCGACCCCTTCAGTTACATACGCTCTCTGCTGATGACGGCCGAAAGCCAGAAACACGTGTCCAGAGATACGGCACTCGCTGCACCTACCTTAGGTGAAAGAATTTCTACAGCGATACGGCACTTGCTGCAACTACTAAGGGTGAATAATTTTTTTTTAAATTCTTGCTATTTATATTTAAATAACTGCATTTACTATGATGCCTTGGGGCTATTTTCCTCTTGAATACAAGGCAGTGTGCTCCCTTTTTCTTTTTGGATATCTAAATGACGGCTCCCGTGAGCCTCTTGCTGACGAGCACTGGCGATGCACCTGTGTGCCTACTGAGTGGTACAAAAACCTGTGAAGACGTTTGGCGGCATTTCAAGCGACCCCTTCAGTTACATACGCTCTCTGCTGATGACGGCCGAAAGCCAGAAACACGTGTCCAGAGATACGGCACTCGCTGCACCTACCTTAGGTGAAAGACTTTCTACAGCGATACGGCACTTGCTGCACCTACTAAGGGTGAATAATTTTTTGAAAAATTCTTGCTATTTATATTTAAATGACTGCATTTACTATGATGCCTTGGGGCTATTTTCCGCTTGAATGCAAGGCAGTGTGCTCCCTTTTTCTTTTTGGATGTCTAAATGACGGCTCCCGTAAGCCTCTTTCTGACGAGCACTGGCGATGCACCTCTGTGCCTAATGAGTGGTACAAAAACCTGTGAAGACGTTTGGCGGCATTTCAAGCGACCCCTTCAGTTACATACGCTCTCTGCTGATGACGGCCGAAAGCCAGAAACACGTGTCCAGAGATACGGCACTCGCTGCACCTACCTTAGGTGAAAGAATTTCTACAGCGATACGGCACTTGCTGCACCTACTAAGGGTGAATAATTTTTTGAAAAATGATTGCTATTTATATTTAAATGACTGCATTTACTATGATGCCTTGGGGCTATTTTCCGCTTGAATGCAAGGCAGTGTGCTCCCTTTTTCTTTTTGGATGTCTAAATGACGGCTCCCGTGAGCCTCTTGCTGACGAGCACTGGCGATGCACCTGTGTGCCTACTGAGTGGTACAAAAACCTGTGAAGACGTTTGGCGGCATTTCAAGCGACCCCTTCAGTTACATACGCTCTCGGCTGATGACGGCCGAAAGCCAGAAACACGTGTCCAGAGATACGGCACTCGCTGCACCTACCTTAGGTGAAAGACTTTCTACAGCGATACGGCACTTGCTGCACCTACTAAGGGTGAATAATTTTTTGAAAAATTCTTGCTATTTATATTTAAATGACTGCATTTACTATGATGCCTTGGGGCTTTTTCCGCTTGAATGCAAGGCAGTGTGCTCCCTTTTTCTTTTTGGATGTCTAAATGACGGCTCCCGTGAGCCTCTTGCTGACGAGCACTGGCGATGCACCTGTGTGCCTACTGAGCGGTACAAAAACCTGTGAAGACGTTTGGCGGCATTTCAAGCGACCCCTTCAGTTACATACGCTCTCTGCTGATGACGGCCGAAAGCCAGAAACACGTGTCCAGAGATACAGCACTCGCTGCTCCTACCTTAGGTGAAAGACTTTCTACAGCGATACGGCACTTGCTGCAACTACTAAGGGTGAATAATTTTTTGAAAAATTCTTGCTATTTATATTTAAATGACTGCATTTACTATGATGCCTTGGGGCTATTTTCCGCTTGAATGCAAGGCAGTGTGCTCCCTTTTTCTTTTTGGATGTCTAAATGACGGCTCCCGTGAGCCTCTTGCTGACGAGCACTGGCGATGCACCTGTGTGCCTACTGAGTGGTACAAAAACCTGTGAAGACGTTTGGCGGCATTTCAAGCGACCCCTTCAGTTACACACGCTCTCTGCTGATGACGGCCGAAAGCCAGAAACACGTGTCCAGAGATACGGCACTCGCTGCACCTACCTTAGGTGAAAGACTTTCTACAGCGATACGGCACTTGCTGCACCTACTAAGGGTGAATCATTTTTTGAAAAATTCTTGCTATTTATATTTAAATGACTGCATTTACTATGATGCCTTGGGGCTATTTTCCGCTTGAATGCAAGGCAGTGTGCTCCCTTTTTCTTTTTGGATGTCTAAATGACGGCTCCCGTGAGCCTCTTGCTGACGAGCACTGGCGATGCACCTGTGTGCCTACTGAGTGGTACAAAAACCTGTGAAGACGTTTGGCGGCATTTCAAGCGACCCCTTCAGTTACATACGCTCTCTGCTGATGACGGCCGAAAGCCAGAAACACGTGTCCAGAGATACGGCACTCGCTGCACCTACCTTAGGTGAAAGAATTTCTACAGCGATACGGCACTTGCTGCACCTACTAAGGGTGAATAATTTTTTTAAAAATTCTTGCTATTTATATTTAAATAACTGCATTTACTATGATGCCTTGGGGCTATTTTCCGCTTGAATGCAAGGCAGTGTGCTCCCTTTTTCTTTTTGGATGTCTAAATGACGGCTCCCGTGAGCCTCTTGCTGACGAGCACTGGCGATGCACCTGTGTGCCTACTGAGTGGTACAAAAACCTGTGAAGACGTTTGGCGGCATTTCAAGCGACCCCTTCAGTTACATACGCTCTCTGCTGATGACGGCCGAAAGCCAGAAACACGTGTCCAGAGATACGGCACTCGCTGCACCTACCTTAGGTGAAAGACTTTCTACAGCGATACGGCACTTGCTGCACCTACTAAGGGTGAATAATTTTTTGAAAAATTCTTGCTATTTATATTTAAATGACTGCATTTACTATGATGCCTTGGGGCTATTTTCCGCTTGAATGCAAGGCAGTGTGCTCCCTTTTTCTTTTTGGATGTCTAAATGACGGCTCCCGTGAGCCTCTTGCTGACGAGCACTGGCGATGCACCTGTGTGCCTACTGAGTGGTACAAAAACCTGTGAAGACGTTTGGCGGCATTTCAAGCGACCCCTTCAGTTACATACGCTCTCTGCTGATGACGGCCGAAAGCCAGAAACACGTGTCCAGAGATACGGCACTCGCTGCACCTACCTTAGGTGAAAGAATTTCTACAGCGATACGGCACTTGCTGCACCTACTAAGGGTGAATAATTTTTTGAAAAATTCTTGCTATTTATATTTAAATGACTGCATTTACTATGATGCCTTGGGGCTTTTTCCACTTGAATGCAAGGCAGTGTGCTCCCTTTTTCTTTTTGGATGTCTAAATGACGGCTCCCGTGAGCCTCTTGCTGACGAGCACTGGCGATGCACCTGTGTGCCTACTGAGTGGTACAAAAACCTGTGAAGACGTTTGGCGGCATTTCAAGCGACCCCTTCAGTTACATACGCTCTCTGCTGATGACGGCCGAAAGCCAGAAACACGTGTCCAGAGATACGGCACTTGCTGCACCTACCTTAGGTGAAAGAATTTCTACAGCGATACGGCACTTGCTGCACCTACTAAGGGTGAATAATTTTTTAAAAAATTCTTGCTATTTATATTTAAATAACTGCATTTACTATGATGCCTTGGGGCTATTTTCCGCTTGAATGCAAGGCAGTGTGCTCCCTTTTTCTTTTTGGATGTCTAAATGACGGCTCCCGTGAGCCTCTTGCTGACGAGCACTGGCGATGCACCTGTGTGCCTACTGAGTGGTACAAAAACCTGTGAAGACGTTTGGCGGCATTTCAAGCGACCCCTTCAGTTACATACGCTCTCTGCTGATGACGGCCGAAAGCCAGAAACACGTGTCCAGAGATACGGCACTCGCTGCACCTACCTTAGGTGAAAGACTTTCTACAGCGATACGGCACTTGCTGCACCTACTAAGGGTGAATAATTTTTTGAAAAATTCTTGCTATTTATATTTAAATGACTGCATTTACTATGATGCCTTGGGGCTATTTTCCGCTTGAATGCAAGGCAGTGTGCTCCCTTTTTCTTTTTGGATGTCTAAATGACGGCTCCCGTGAGCCTCTTGCTGACGAGCACTGGCGATGCACCTGTGTGCCTACTGAGTGGTACAAAAACCTGTGAAGACGTTTGGCGGCATTTCAAGCGACCCCTTCAGTTACATACGCTCTCTGCTGATGACGGCCGAAAGCCAGAAACACGTGTCCAGAGATACGGCACTCGCTGCACCTACCTTAGGTGAAAGACTTTCTACAGCGATACAGCACTTGCTGCACCTACTAAGGGTGAATAATTTTTTGAAAAATTCTTGCTATTTATATTTAAATGACTGCATTTACTATGATGCCTTGGGGCTATTTTCCGCTTGAATGCAAGGCAGTGTGCTCCCTTTTTCTTTTTGGATGTCTAAATGACGGCTCCCGTGAGCCTCTTGCTGACGAGCACTGGCGATGCACCTGTGTGCCTACTGAGTGGTACAAAAACCTGTGAAGACGTTTGGCGGCATTTCAAGCGACCCCTTCAGTTACATACGCTCTCTGCTGATGACGGCCGAAAGCCAGAAACACGTGTCCAGACATACGGCACTCGCTGCACCTACCTTAGGTGAAAGACTTTCTACAGCGATACGGCACTTGCTGCACCTACTAAGGGTGAATAATTTTTTGAAAAATTCTTGCTATTTATATTTAAATGACTGCATTTACTATGATGCCTTGGGGCTTTTTCCACTTGAATGCAAGGCAGTGTGCTCCCTTTTTCTTTTTGGATGTCTAAATGACGGCTCCCGTGAGCCTCTTGCTGACGAGCACTGGCGATGCACCTGTGTGCCTACGGAGTGGTTCAAAAACCTGTGAAGACGTTTGGCGGCATTTCAAGCGACCCCTTCAGTTACATACGCTCTCTGCTGATGACGGCCGAAAGCCAGAAACACGTGTCCAGAGATACGGCACTCGCTGCACCTACCTTAGGTGAAAGACTTTCTACAGCGATACAGCACTTGCTGCACCTACTAAGGGTGAATAATTTTTTGAAAAATTCTTGCTATTTATATTTAAATGACTGCATTTACTATGATGCCTTGGGGCTATTTTCCGCTTGAATGCAAGGCAGTGTGCTCCCTTTTTCTTTTTGGATGTCTAAATGACGGCTCCCGTGAGCCTCTTGCTGACGAGCACTGGCGATGCACCTGTGTGCCTACTGAGTGGTACAAAAACCTGTGAAGACGTTTGGCGGCATTTCAAGCGACCCCTTCAGTTACATACGCTCTCTGCTGATGACGGCCGAAAGCCAGAAACACGTGTCCAGACATACGGCACTCGCTGCACCTACCTTAGGTGAAAGACTTTCTACAGCGATACGGCACTTGCTGCACCTACTAAGGGTGAATAATTTTTTGAAAAATTCTTGCTATTTATATTTAAATGACTGCATTTACTATGATGCCTTGGGGCTATTTTCCGCTTGAATGCAAGGCAGTGTGCTCCCTTTTTCTTTTTGGATGTCTAAATGACGGCTCCCGTGAGCCGCTTGCTGACGAGCACTGGCGATGCACCTGTGTGTCCAATTGAGTGGTACAAAAACCTGTGAAGACGTTTGGCGGCATTTCAAGCGACCCCTTCAGTTACATACGCTCTCTGCTGATGACGGCCGAAAGCCAGAAACACGTGTCCAGAGATACGCCACTCGCTGCACCTACCTTAGGTGAAAGACTTTCTACAGCGATACGCACTTGCTGCACCTACTAAGGGTGAATAATTTTTTTAAAAATTCATGCTATTTATATTTAAATGACTGCATTTAGTATGATGCCTTGGGGCTATTTTCCGCTTGAATGCAAGGCAGTGTGCTCCCTTTTTCTTTTTGGATTTCTAAATGACGGCTCCCGTGAGCCTCTTGCTAACAAGCACTGGCGATGCACCTGTGTGCCTACTGAGTGGTACAAAAACCTGTGAAGACGTTTGGCGGCATTTCAAGCAACCCCTTCAGTTACATACGCTCTCTGCTGATGACGGCCGAAAGCCAGAAACATGTGTCCAGAGATACGGCACTCGCTGCACCTACCTTAGGTGAAAGACTTTCTACAGCGATACGGCACTTGCTGCACCTACTAAGGGTGAATAATTTTTTGAAAAATTCTCGCTATTTATATTTAAATGACTGCATTTACTATGATACCTTGGTGCTTTTTCCACTTGAATGCAAGGCAGTGTGCTCCCTTTTTCTTTTTGGATGTCTAAATGACGGCTCCCGTAAGCCTCTTGCTGACGAGCACTGGCGATGCACCTGTGTGCCTACGGAGTGGTTCAAAAACCTGTGAAGATGTTTGGTGGCATTTCAAGCGACCACTTCAGTTACATACGCTCTCTGCTGATGACAGCCGAAAGCCAGAAACACGTGTCCAGAGATACGGCACTCGCTGCACCTACCTTAGGTGAAAGACTTTCTACAGCGATACGGCACTTGCTGCACCTAGTAAGGGTGAATAATTTTTTGAAAAATTCTTGCTATTTATATTTAAATGACTGCATTTACTATGATGCCTTGGGGCTATTTTCTGCTTGAATGCAAGGCAGTGTGCTCCCTTTTTCTTTTTGGATGTCTAAATGACGGCTCCCGTGAGCCTCTTGCTGACGAGCACTGGCGATGCACCTGTGTGCCTACTGAGTGGTACAAAAACCTGTGAAGACGTTTGGCGGCATTTCAAGCGACCCCTTCAGTTACATACGCTCTCTGCTGATGACGGCCGAAAGCCAGAAACACGTGTCCAGAGATACGCCACTCGCTGCACCTACCTTAGGTGAAAGACTTTCTACAGCGATACGGCACTTGCTGCACCTACTAAGGGTGAAGAATTTTTTGAAAAATTCTTGCTATTTATATTTAAATGACTGCATTTACTATGATGCCTTGGGGCTATTTTAAGCTTGAATGCAAGGCAGTGTGCTCCCTTTTTCTTTTTGGATGTCTAAATGACGGCTCCCGTGAGCCTCTTGCTGACGAGCACTGGCGATGCACCTGTGTGCCTAATGAGTGGTACAAAAACCTGTGAAGACGTTTGGCGGCATTTCAAGCGACCCCTTCAGTTACACACGCTCTCTGCTGATGACGGCCGAAAGCCAGAAACACGTGTCCAGAGATACGGCACTCGCTGCACCTACCTTAGGTGAAAGACTTTCTACAGCGATACGGCACTTGCTGCACCTACTAAGGGTGAATAATTTTTTGAAAAATTCTTGCTATTTATATTTAAATGACTGCATTTACTATGATGCCTTGGGGCTATTTTCCGCTTGAATGCAAGGCAGTGTGCTCCCTTTTTCTTTTTGGATGTCTAAATGACGGCTCCCGTGAGCCTCTTGCTGACGAGCACTGGCGATGCACCTGTGTGCCTACTGAGTGGTACAAAAACCTGTGAAGACGTTTGGCGGCATTTCAAGCGACCCCTTCAGTTACATACGCTCTCTGCTGATGACGACCGTAAGCCAGAAACACGTGTCCAGATATACGGCACTCGCTGCACCTACCTTAGGTGAAAGAATTTCTACAGCGATACGGCACTTGCTGCACCTACTAAGGGTGAATAATTTTTTTTTAAATTCTTGCTATTTATATTTAAATAACTGCATTTACTATGATGCCTTGGGGCTATTTTCCTCTTGAATACAAGGCAGTGTGCTCCCTTTTTCTTTTTGGATGTCTAAATGACGGCTCCCGTGAGCCTCTTGCTGACGAGCACTGGCGATGCACCTGTGTGCCTACTGAGTGGTACAAAAACCTGTGAAGAAGTTTGGCGGCATTTCAAGCGACCCCTTCAGTTACATACGCTCTCTGCTGATGACGGCAGAAAGCCAGAAACACGTGTCCAGAGATACGGCACTCGCTGCACCTACCTTAGGTGAAAGACTTTCTACAGCGATACGGCACTTGCTGCACCTACTAAGGGTGAATAATTTTTTGAAAAATTCTTGCTATTTATATTTAAATGACTGCATTTACTATGATGCCTTGGGGCTATTTTCCGCTTGAATGCAAGGCAGTGTGCTCCCTTTTTCTTTTTGGATGTCTAAATGACGGCTCCCGTAAGCCTCTTTCTGACGAGCACTGGCGATGCACCTCTGTGCCTAATGAGTGGTACAAAAACCTGTGAAGACGTTTGGCGGCATTTCAAGCGACCCCTTCAGTTACATACGCTCTCTGCTGATGACGGCCGAAAGCCAGAAACACGTGTCCAGAGATACGGCACTCGCTGCACCTACCTTAGGTGAAAGAATTTCTACAGCGATACGGCACTTGCTGCACCTACTAAGGGTGAATAATTTTTTGAAAAATTCTTGCTATTTATATTTAAATGACTGCATTTACTATGATGCCTTGGGGCTATTTTCCGCTTGAATGCAAGGCAGTGTGCTCCCTTTTTCTTTTTGGATGTCTAAATGACGGCTCCCGTGAGCCTCTTGCTGACGAGCACTGGCGATGCACCTGTGTGCCTACTGAGTGGTACAAAAACCTGTGAAGACGTTTGGCGGCATTTCAAGCGACCCCTTCAGTTACATACGCTCTCGGCTGATGACGGCCGAAAGCCAGAAACACGTGTCCAGAGATACGGCACTCGCTGCACCTACCTTAGGTGAAAGACTTTCTACAGCGATACGGCACTTGCTGCACCTACTAAGGGTGAATAATTTTTTGAAATATTCTTGCTATTTATATTTAAATGACTGCATTTACTATGATGCCTTGGGGCTTTTTCCGCTTGAATGCAAGGCAGTGTGCTCCCTTTTTCTTTTTGGATGTCTAAATGACGGCTCCCGTGAGCCTCTTGCTGACGAGCACTGGCGATGCACCTGTGTGCCTACTGAGCGGTACAAAAACCTGTGAAGACGTTTGGCGGCATTTCAAGCGACCCCTTCAGTTACATACGCTCTCTGCTGATGACGGCCGAAAGCCAGAAACACGTGTCCAGAGATACGGCACTCGCTGCTCCTACCTTAGGTGAAAGACTTTCTACAGCGATACGGCACTTGCTGCAACTACTAAGGGTGAATAATTTTTTGAAAAATTCTTGCTATTTATATTTAAATGACTGCATTTACTATGATGCCTTGGGGCTATTTTCCGCTTGAATGCAAGGCAGTGTGCTCCCTTTTTCTTTTTGGATGTCTAAATGACGGCTCCCGTGAGCCTCTTGCTGACGAGCACTGGCGATGCACCTGTGTGCCTACTGAGTGGTACAAAAACCTGTGAAGACGTTTGGCGGCATTTCAAGCGACCCCTTCAGTTACACACGCTCTCTGCTGATGACGGCCGAAAGCCAGAAACACGTGTCCAGAGATACGGCACTCGCTGCACCTACCTTAGGTGAAAGACTTTCTACAGCGATACGGCACTTGCTGCACCTACTAAGGGTGAATCATTTTTTGAAAAATTCTTGCTATTTATATTTAAATGACTGCATTTACTATGATGCCTTGGGGCTATTTTCCGCTTGAATGCAAGGCAGTGTGCTCCCTTTTTCTTTTTGGATGTCTAAATGACGGCTCCCGTGAGCCTCTTGCTGACGAGCACTGGCGATGCACCTGTGTGCCTACTGAGTGGTACAAAAACCTGTGAAGACGTTTGGCGGCATTTCAAGCGACCCCTTCAGTTACATACGCTCTCTGCTGATGACGGCCGAAAGCCAGAAACACGTGTCCAGAGATACGGCACTCGCTGCACCTACCTTAGGTGAAAGAATTTCTACAGCGATACGGCACTTGCTGCACCTACTAAGGGTGAATCATTTTTTGAAAAATTCTTGCTATTTATATTTAAATGACTGCATTTACTATGATGCCTTGGGGCTATTTTCCGCTTGAATGCAAGGCAGTGTGCTCCCTTTTTCTTTTTGGATGTCTAAATGACGGCTCCCGTGAGCCTCTTGCTGACGAGCACTGGCGATGCACCTGTGTGCCTACTGAGTGGTACAAAAACCTGTGAAGACGTTTGGCGGCATTTCAAGCGACCCCTTCAGTTACATACGCTCTCTGCTGATGACGGCCGAAAGCCAGAAACACGTGTCCAGAGATACGGCACTCGCTGCACCTACCTTAGGTGAAAGACTTTCTACAGCGATACGGCACTTGCTGCACCTACTAAGGGTGAATAATTTTTTGAAAAATTCTTGCTATTTATATTTAAATGACTGCATTTACTATGATGCCTTGGGGCTATTTTCCGCTTGAATGCAAGGCAGTGTGCTCCCTTTTTCTTTTTGGATGTCTAAATGACGGCTCCCGTGAGCCTCTTGCTGACGAGCACTGGCGATGCACCTGTGTGCCTACTGAGTGGTACAAAAACCTGTGAAGACGTTTGGCGGCATTTCAAGCGACCCCTTCAGTTACATACGCTCTCTGCTGATGACGGCCGAAAGCCAGAAACACGTGTCCAGACATACGGCACTCGCTGCACCTACCTTAGGTGAAAGACTTTCTACAGCGATACGGCACTTGCTGCACCTACTAAGGGTGAATAATTTTTTGAAAAATTCTTGCTATTTATATTTAAATGACTGCATTTACTATGATGCCTTGGGGCTATTTTCCGCTTGAATGCAAGGCAGTGTGCTCCCTTTTTCTTTTTGGATGTCTAAATGACGGCTCCCGTGAGCCGCTTGCTGACGAGCACTGGCGATGCACCTGTGTGTCCAATTGAGTGGTACAAAAACCTGTGAAGACGTTTGGCGGCATTTCAAGCGACCCCTTCAGTTACATACGCTCTCTGCTGATGACGGCCGAAAGCCAGAAACACGTGTCCAGAGATACGCCACTCGCTGCACCTACCTTAGGTGAAAGACTTTCTACAGCGATACGCACTTGCTGCACCTACTAAGGGTGAATAATTTTAAAAAAAAATCATGCTATTTATATTTAAATGACTGCATTTAGTATGATGCCTTGGGGCTATTTTCCGCTTGAATGCAAGGCAGTGTGCTCCCTTTTTCTTTTTGGATTTCTAAATGACGGCTCCCGTGAGCCTCTTGCTAACGAGCACTGGCGATGCACCTGTGTGCCTACTGAGTGGTACAAAAACCTGTGAAGACGTTTGGCGGCATTTCAAGCAACCCCTTCAGTTACATACGCTCTCTGCTGATGACGGCCGAAAGCCAGAAACACGTGTCCAGAGATACGGCACTCGCTGCACCTACCTTAGGTGAAAGACTTTCTACAGCGATACGGCACTTGCTGCACCTACTAAGGGTGAATAATTTTTTGAAAAATTCTCGCTATTTATATTTAAATGACTGCATTTACTATGATGCCTTGGGGCTTTTTCCACTTGAATGCAAGGCAGTGTGCTCCCTTTTTCTTTTTGGATGTCTAAATGACGGCTCCCGTAAGCCTCTTGCTGACGAGCACTGGCGATGCACCTGTGTGCCTACGGAGTGGTTCAAAAACCTGTGAAGACGTTTGGTGGCATTTCAAGCGACCACTTCAGTTACATACGCTCTCTGCTGATGACGGCCGAAAGCCAGAAACACGTGTCCAGAGATACGGCACTCTCTGCACCTACCTTAGGTGAAAGACTTTCTACAGCGATACGGCACTTGCTGCACCTACTAAGGGTGAATAATTTTTTGAAAAATTCTTGCTATTTATATTTAAATGACTGCATTTACTATGATGCCTTGGGGCTATTTTCCGCTTGAATGCAAGGCAGTGTGCTCCCTTTTTCTTTTTGGATGTCTAAATGACGGCTCCCGTGAGCCTCTTGCTGACGAGCACTGGCGATGCACCTGTGTGCCTACTGAGTGGTACAAAAACCTGTGAAGACGTTTGGCGGCATTTCAAGCGACCCCTTCAGTTACATACGCTCTCTGCTGATGACGGCCGAAAGCCAGAAACACGTGTCCAGAGATACGGCACTCGCTGCACCTACCTTAGGTGAAAGAATTTCTACAGCGATACGGCACTTGCTGCACCTACTAAGGGTGAATAATTTTTTTAAAAATTCTTGCTATTTATATTTAAATAACTGCATTTACTATGATGCCTTGGGGCTATTTTCCGCTTGAATACAAGGCAGTGTGCTCCCTTTTTCTTTTTGGATGTCTAAATGACGGCTCCCGTGAGCCTCTTGCTGACGAGCACTGGCGATGCACCTGTGTGCCTACTGAGTGGTACAAAAACCTGTGAAGACGTTTGGCGGCATTTCAAGCGACCCCTTCAGTTACATACGCTCTCTGCTGATGACGGCCGAAAGCCAGAAACACGTGTCCAGAGATACGGCACTCGCTGCACCTACCTTAGGTGAAAGACTTTCTACAGCGATACGGCACTTGCTGCACCTACTAAGGGTGAATAATTTTTTGAAAAATTCTTGCTATTTATATTTAAATGACTGCATTTACTATGATGCCTTGGGGCTTTTTCCACTTGAATGCAAGGCAGTGTGCTCCCTTTTTCTTTTTGGATGTCTAAATGACGGCTCCCGTGAGCCTCTTGCTGACGAGCACTGGCGATGCACCTGTGTGCCTACGGAGTGGTTCAAAAACCTGTGAAGACGTTTGGCGGCATTTCAAGCGACCCCTTCAGTTACATACACTCTCTGCTGATGACGGCCGAAAGCCAGAAACACGTGTCCAGAGATACGGCACTCGCTGCACCTACCTTAGGTGAAAGACTTTCTACAGCGATACGGCACTTGCTGCACCTACTAAGGGTGAATAATTTTTTGAAAAATTCTTGCTATTTATATTTAAATGACTGCATTTACTATGATGCCTTGGGGCTATTTTCCGCTTGAATGCAAGGCAGTGTGCTCCCTTTTTCTTTTTGGATGTCTGAATGACGGCTCCCGTGAGCCTCTTGCTGACGAGCACTGGCGATGCACCTGTGTGCCTACTGAGTGGTACAAAAACCTGTGAAGACGTTTGGCGGCATTTCAAGCGACCCCTTCAGTTACATACGCTCTCTGCTGATGACGGCCGAAAGCCAGAAACACGTGTCCAGAGATACGGCACTCGCTGCACCTACCTTAGGTGAAAGACTTTCTACAGCGATACAGCACTTGCTGCACCTACTAAGGGTGAATAATTTTTTGAAAAATTCTTGCTATTTATATTTAAATGACTGCATTTACTATGATGCCTTGGGGCTATTTTCCGCTTGAATGCAAGGCAGTGTGCTCCCTTTTTCTTTTTGGATGTCTAAATGACGGCTCCCGTGAGCCTCTTGCTGACGAGCACTGGCGATGCACCTGTGTGCCTACTGAGTGGTACAAAAACCTGTGAAGACGTTTGGCGGCATTTCAAGCGACCCCTTCAGTTACATACGCTCTCTGCTGATGACGGCCGAAAGCCAGAAACACGTGTCCAGACATACGGCACTCGCTGCACCTACCTTAGGTGAAAGACTTTCTACAGCGATACGGCACTTGCTGCACCTACTAAGGGTGAATAATTTTTTGAAAAATTCTTGCTATTTATATTTAAATGACTGCATTTACTATGATGCCTTGGGGCTATTTTCCGCTTGAATGCAAGGCAGTGTGCTCCCTTTTTCTTTTTGGATGTCTAAATGACGGCTCCCGTGAGCCGCTTGCTGACGAGCACTGGCGATGCACCTGTGTGTCCAATTGAGTGGTACAAAAACTTGTGAAGACGTTTGGCGGCATTTCAAGCGACCCCTTCAGTTACATACGCTCTCTGCTGATGACGGCCGAAAGCCAGAAACACGTGTCCAGAGATACGCCACTCGCTGCACCTACCTTAGGTGAAAGACTTTCTACAGCGATACGGCACTTGCTGCACCTACTAAGGGTGAATAATTTTTTGAAAAATTCTTGCTATTTATATTTAAATGACTGCATTTACTATGATGCCTTGGGGCTATTTTCCGCTTGAATGCAAGGCAGTGTGCTCCCTTTTTCTTTTTGGATTTCTAAATGACGGCTCCCGTGAGCCTCTTGCTAACGAGCACTGGCGATGCACCTGTGTGCCTACTGAGTGGTACAAAAACCTGTGAAGACGTTTGGCGGCATTTCAAGCAACCCCTTCAGTTACATACGCTCTCTGCTGATGACGGCCGAAAGCCAGAAACATGTGTCCAGAGATACGGCACTCGCTGCACCTACCTTAGGTGAAAGACTTTCTACAGCGATACGGCACTTGCTGCACCTACTAAGGGTGAATAATTTTTTGAAAAATTCTCGCTATTTATATTTAAATGACTGCATTTACTATGATGCCTTGGTGCTTTTTCCACTTGAATGCAAGGCAGTGTGCTCCCTTTTTCTTTTTGGATGTCTAAATGACGGCTCCCGTAAGCCTCTTGCTGACGAGCACTGGCGATGCACCTGTGTGCCTACGGAGTGGTTCAAAAACCTGTGAAGATGTTTGGTGGCATTTCAAGCGACCACTTCAGTTACATACGCTCTCTGCTGATGACGGGCGAAAGCCAGAAACACGTGTCCAGAGATACGGCACTCGCTGCACCTACCTTAGGTGAAAGACTTTCTACAGCGATACAGCACTTGCTGCACCTATTAAGGGTGAATAATTTTTTGAAAAATTCTTGCTATTTATATTTAAATGACTGCATTTACTATGATGCCTTGGGGCTATTTTCCGCTTGAATGCAAGGCAGTGTGCTCCCTTTTTCTTTTTGGATGTCTAAATGACGGCTCCCGTGAGCCTCTTGCTGACGAGCACTGGCGATGCACCTGTGTGCCTACTGAGTGGTACAAAAACCTGTGAAGACGTTTGGCGGCATTTCAAGCGACCCCTTCAGTTACATACGCTCTCTGCTGATGACGGCCGAAAGCCAGAAACACGTGTCCAGAGATACGGCACTCGCTGCACCTACCTTAGGTGAAAGACTTTCTACAGCGATACGGCACTTGCTGCACCTAGTAAGGGTGAATAATTTTTTGAAAAATTCTTGCTATTTATATTTAAATGACTGCATTTACTATGATGCCTTGGGGCTATTTTCTGCTTGAATGCAAGGCAGTGTGCTCCCTTTTTCTTTTTGGATGTCTAAATGACGGCTCCCGTGAGCCTCTTGCTGACGAGCACTGGCGATGCACCTGTGTGCCTACTGAGTGGTACAAAAACCTGTGAAGACGTTTGGAGGCATTTCAAGCGACCCCTTCAGTTACATACGCTCTCTGCTGATGACGGCCGAAAGCCAGAAACACGTGTCCAGAGATACGGCACTCGCTGCACCTACCTTAGGTGAAAGACTTTCTACAGCGATACGGCACTTGCTGCACCTACTAAGGGTGAAGAATTTTTTGAAAAATTCTTGCTATTTATATTTAAATGACTGCATTTACTATGATGCCTTGGGGCTATTTTAAGCTTGAATGCAAGGCAGTGTGCTCCCTTTTTCTTTTTGGATGTCTAAATGACGGCTCCCGTGAGCCTCTTGCTGACGAGCACTGGCGATGCACCTGTGTGCCTAATGAGTGGTACAAAAACCTGTGAAGACGTTTGGCGGCATTTCAAGCGACCCCTTCAGTTACACACTCTCTCTGCTGATGACGGCCGAAAGCCAGAAACACGTGTCCAGAGATACGGCACTCGCTGCACCTACCTTAGGTGAAAGACTTTCTACAGCGATACGGCACTTGCTGCACCTACTAAGGGTGAATAATTTTTTGAAAAATTCTTGCTATTTATATTTAAATGACTGCATTTACTATGATGCCTTGGGGCTATTTTCCGCTTGAATGCAAGGCAGTGTGCTCCCTTTTTCTTTTTGGATGTCTAAATGACGGCTCCCGTGAGCCTCTTGCTGACGAGCACTGGCGATGCACCTGTGTGCCTACTGAGTGGTACAAAAACCTGTGAAGACGTTTGGCGGCATTTCAAGCGACCCCTTCAGTTACATACGCTCTCTGCTGATGACGGGCGAAAGCCAGAAACACGTGTCCAGAGATACGGCACTCGCTGCACCTACCTTAGGTGAAAGAATTTCTACAGCGATACGGCACTTGCTGCAACTACTAAGGGTGAATAATTTTTTTTTAAATTCTTGCTATTTATATTTAAATAACTGCATTTACTATGATGCCTTGGGGCTATTTTCCTCTTGAATACAAGGCAGTGTGCTCCCTTTTTCTTTTTGGATATCTAAATGACGGCTCCCGTGAGCCTCTTGCTGACGAGCACTGGCGATGCACCTGTGTGCCTACTGAGTGGTACAAAAACCTGTGAAGACGTTTGGCGGCATTTCAAGCGACCCCTTCAGTTACATACGCTCTCTGCTGATGACGGCCGAAAGCCAGAAACACGTGTCCAGAGATACGGCACTCGCTGCACCTACCTTAGGTGAAAGACTTTCTACAGCGATACGGCACTTGCTGCACCTACTAAGGGTGAATAATTTTTTGAAAAATTCTTGCTATTTATATTTAAATGACTGCATTTACTATGATGCCTTGGGGCTATTTTCCGCTTGAATGCAAGGCAGTGTGCTCCCTTTTTCTTTTTGGATGTCTAAATGACGGCTCCCGTAAGCCTCTTTCTGACGAGCACTGGCGATGCACCTCTGTGCCTAATGAGTGGTACAAAAACCTGTGAAGACGTTTGGCGGCATTTCAAGCGACCCCTTCAGTTACATACGCTCTCTGCTGATGACGGCCGAAAGCCAGAAACACGTGTCCAGAGATACGGCACTCGCTGCACCTACCTTAGGTGAAAGAATTTCTACAGCGATACGGCACTTGCTGCACCTACTAAGGGTGAATAATTTTTTGAAAAATGATTGCTATTTATATTTAAATGACTGCATTTACTATGATGCCTTGGGGCTATTTTCCGCTTGAATGCAAGGCAGTGTGCTCCCTTTTTCTTTTTGGATGTCTAAATGACGGCTCCCGTGAGCCTCTTGCTGACGAGCACTGGCGATGCACCTGTGTGCCTACTGAGTGGTACAAAAACCTGTGAAGACGTTTGGCGGCATTTCAAGCGACCCCTTCAGTTACATACGCTCTCGGCTGATGACGGCCGAAAGCCAGAAACACGTGTCCAGAGATACGGCACTCGCTGCACCTACCTTAGGTGAAAGACTTTCTACAGCGATACGGCACTTGCTGCACCTACTAAGGGTGAATAATTTTTTGAAAAATTCTTGCTATTTATATTTAAATGACTGCATTTACTATGATGCCTTGGGGCTTTTTCCGCTTGAATGCAAGGCAGTGTGCTCCCTTTTTCTTTTTGGATGTCTAAATGACGGCTCCCGTGAGCCTCTTGCTGACGAGCACTGGCGATGCACCTGTGTGCCTACTGAGCGGTACAAAAACCTGTGAAGACGTTTGGCGGCATTTCAAGCGACCCCTTCAGTTACATACGCTCTCTGCTGATGACGGCCGAAAGCCAGAAACACGTGTCCAGAGATACGGCACTCGCTGCTCCTACCTTAGGTGAAAGACTTTCTACAGCGATACGGCACTTGCTGCAACTACTAAGGGTGAATAATTTTTTGAAAAATTCTTGCTATTTATATTTAAATGACTGCATTTACTATGATGCCTTGGGGCTATTTTCCGCTTGAATGCAAGGCAGTGTGCTCCCTTTTTCTTTTTGGATGTCTAAATGACGGCTCCCGTGAGCCTCTTGCTGACGAGCACTGGCGATGCACCTGTGTGCCTACTGAGTGGTACAAAAACCTGTGAAGACGTTTGGCGGCATTTCAAGCGACCCCTTCAGTTACACACGCTCTCTGCTGATGACGGCCGAAAGCCAGAAACACGTGTCCAGAGATACGGCACTCGCTGCACCTACCTTAGGTGAAAGACTTTCTACAGCGATACGGCACTTGCTGCACCTACTAAGGGTGAATCATTTTTTGAAAAATTCTTGCTATTTATATTTAAATGACTGCATTTACTATGATGCCTTGGGGCTATTTTCCGCTTGAATGCAAGGCAGTGTGCTCCCTTTTTCTTTTTGGATGTCTAAATGACGGCTCCCGTGAGCCTCTTGCTGACGAGCACTGGCGATGCACCTGTGTGCCTACTGAGTGGTACAAAAACCTGTGAAGACGTTTGGCGGCATTTCAAGCGACCCCTTCAGTTACATACGCTCTCTGCTGATGACGGCCGAAAGCCAGAAACACGTGTCCAGAGATACGGCACTCGCTGCACCTACCTTAGGTGAAAGAATTTCTACAGCGATACGGCACTTGCTGCACCTACTAAGGGTGAATAATTTTTTTAAAAATTCTTGCTATTTATATTTAAATAACTGCATTTACTATGATGCCTTGGGGCTATTTTCCGCTTGAATGCAAGGCAGTGTGCTCCCTTTTTCTTTTTGGATGTCTAAATGACGGCTCCCGTGAGCCTCTTGCTGACGAGCACTGGCGATGCACCTGTGTGCCTACTGAGTGGTACAAAAACCTGTGAAGACGTTTGGCGGCATTTCAAGTGACCCCTTCAGTTACATACGCTCTCTGCTGATGACGGCCGAAAGCCAGAAACACGTGTCCAGAGATACGGCACTCGCTGCACCTACCTTAGGTGAAAGACTTTCTACAGCGATACGGCACTTGCTGCACCTACTAAGGGTGAATAATTTTTTGAAAAATTCTTGCTATTTATATTTAAATGACTGCATTTACTATGATGCCTTGGGGCTATTTTCCGCTTGAATGCAAGGCAGTGTGCTCCCTTTTTCTTTTTGGATGTCTAAATGACGGCTCCCGTGAGCCTCTTGCTGACGAGCACTGGTGATGCACCTGTGTGCCTACTGAGTGGTACAAAAACCTGTGAAGACGTTTGGCGGCATTTCAAGCGACCCCTTCAGTTACATACGCTCTCTGCTGATGACGGCCGAAAGCCAGAAACACGTGTCCAGAGATACGGCACTCGCTGCACCTACCTTAGGTGAAAGAATTTCTACAGCGATACGGCACTTGCTGCACCTACTAAGGGTGAATAATTTTTTGAAAAATTCTTGCTATTTATATTTAAATGACTGCATTTACTATGATGCCTTGGGGCTTTTTCCACTTGAATGCAAGGCAGTGTGCTCCCTTTTTCTTTTTGGATGTCTAAATGACGGCTCCCGTGAGCCTCTTGCTGACGAGCACTGGCGATGCACCTGTGTGCCTACTGAGTGGTACAAAAACCTGTGAAGACGTTTGGCGGCATTTCAAGCGACCCCTTCAGTTACATACGCTCTCTGCTGATGACGGCCGAAAGCCAGAAACACGTGTCCAGAGATACGGCACTTGCTGCACCTACCTTAGGTGAAAGAATTTCTACAGCGATACGGCACTTGCTGCACCTACTAAGGGTGAATAATTTTTTAAAAAATTCTTGCTATTTATATTTAAATAACTGCATTTACTATGATGCCTTGGGGCTATTTTCCGCTTGAATGCAAGGCAGTGTGCTCCCTTTTTCTTTTTGGATGTCTAAATGACGGCTCCCGTGAGCCTCTTGCTGACGAGCACTGGCGATGCACCTGTGTGCCTACTGAGTGGTACAAAAACCTGTGAAGACGTTTGGCGGCATTTCAAGCGACCCCTTCAGTTACATACGCTCTCTGCTGATGACGGCCGAAAGCCAGAAACACGTGTCCAGAGATACGGCACTCGCTGCACCTACCTTAGGTGAAAGACTTTCTACAGCGATACGGCACTTGCTGCACCTACTAAGGGTGAATAATTTTTTGAAAAATTCTTGCTATTTATATTTAAATGACTGCATTTACTATGATGCCTTGGGGCTATTTTCCGCTTGAATGCAAGGCAGTGTGCTCCCTTTTTCTTTTTGGATGTCTAAATGACGGCTCCCGTGAGCCTCTTGCTGACGAGCACTGGCGATGCACCTGTGTGCCTACTGAGTGGTACAAAAACCTGTGAAGACGTTTGGCGGCATTTCAAGCGACCCCTTCAGTTACATACGCTCTCTGCTGATGACGGCCGAAAGCCAGAAACACGTGTCCAGAGATACGGCACTCGCTGCACCTACCTTAGGTGAAAGACTTTCTACAGCGATACAGCACTTGCTGCACCTACTAAGGGTGAATAATTTTTTGAAAAATTCTTGCTATTTATATTTAAATGACTGCATTTACTATGATGCCTTGGGGCTATTTTCCGCTTGAATGCAAGGCAGTGTGCTCCCTTTTTCTTTTTGGATGTCTAAATGACGGCTCCCGTGAGCCTCTTGCTGACGAGCACTGGCGATGCACCTGTGTGCCTACGGAGTGGTTCAAAAACCTGTGAAGACGTTTGGCGGCATTTCAAGCGACCCCTTCAGTTACATACGCTCTCTGCTGATGACGGCCGAAAGCCAGAAACACGTGTCCAGAGATACGGCACTCGCTGCACCTACCTTAGGTGAAAGACTTTCTACAGCGATACAGCACTTGCTGCACCTACTAAGGGTGAATAATTTTTTGAAAAATTCTTGCTATTTATATTTAAATGACTGCATTTACTATGATGCCTTGGGGCTATTTTCCGCTTGAATGCAAGGCAGTGTGCTCCCTTTTTCTTTTTGGATGTCTAAATGACGGCTCCCGTGAGCCTCTTGCTGACGAGCACTGGCGATGCACCTGTGTGCCTACTGAGTGGTACAAAAACCTGTGAAGACGTTTGGCGGCATTTCAAGCGACCCCTTCAGTTACATACGCTCTCTGCTGATGACGGCCGAAAGCCAGAAACACGTGTCCAGACATACGGCACTCGCTGCACCTACCTTAGGTGAAAGACTTTCTACAGCGATACGGCACTTGCTGCACCTACTAAGGGTGAATAATTTTTTGAAAAATTCTTGCTATTTATATTTAAATGACTGCATTTACTATGATGCCTTGGGGCTATTTTCCGCTTGAATGCAAGGCAGTGTGCTCCCTTTTTCTTTTTGGATGTCTAAATGACGGCTCCCGTGAGCCGCTTGCTGACGAGCACTGGCGATGCACCTGTGTGTCCAATTGAGTGGTACAAAAACCTGTGAAGACGTTTGGCGGCATTTCAAGCGACCCCTTCAGTTACATACGCTCTCTGCTGATGACGGCCGAAAGCCAGAAACACGTGTCCAGAGATACGCCACTCGCTGCACCTACCTTAGGTGAAAGACTTTCTACAGCGATACGCACTTGCTGCACCTACTAAGGGTGAATAATTTTTTTAAAAATTCATGCTATTTATATTTAAATGACTGCATTTAGTATGATGCCTTGGGGCTATTTTCCGCTTGAATGCAAGGCAGTGTGCTCCCTTTTTCTTTTTGGATTTCTAAATGACGGCTCCCGTGAGCCTCTTGCTAACAAGCACTGGCGATGCACCTGTGTGCCTACTGAGTGGTACAAAAACCTGTGAAGACGTTTGGCGGCATTTCAAGCAACCCCTTCAGTTACATACGCTCTCTGCTGATGACGGCCGAAAGCCAGAAACATGTGTCCAGAGATACGGCACTCGCTGCACCTACCTTAGGTGAAAGACTTTCTACAGCGATACGGCACTTGCTGCACCTACTAAGGGTGAATAATTTTTTGAAAAATTCTCGCTATTTATATTTAAATGACTGCATTTACTATGATACCTTGGTGCTTTTTCCACTTGAATGCAAGGCAGTGTGCTCCCTTTTTCTTTTTGGATGTCTAAATGACGGCTCCCGTAAGCCTCTTGCTGACGAGCACTGGCGATGCACCTGTGTGCCTACGGAGTGGTTCAAAAACCTGTGAAGATGTTTGGTGGCATTTCAAGCGACCACTTCAGTTACATACGCTCTCTGCTGATGACAGCCGAAAGCCAGAAACACGTGTCCAGAGATACGGCACTCGCTGCACCTACCTTAGGTGAAAGACTTTCTACAGCGATACGGCACTTGCTGCACCTAGTAAGGGTGAATAATTTTTTGAAAAATTCTTGCTATTTATATTTAAATGACTGCATTTACTATGATGCCTTGGGGCTATTTTCTGCTTGAATGCAAGGCAGTGTGCTCCCTTTTTCTTTTTGGATGTCTAAATGACGGCTCCCGTGAGCCTCTTGCTGACGAGCACTGGCGATGCACCTGTGTGCCTACTGAGTGGTACAAAAACCTGTGAAGACGTTTGGCGGCATTTCAAGCGACCCCTTCAGTTACATACGCTCTCTGCTGATGACGGCCGAAAGCCAGAAACACGTGTCCAGAGATACGCCACTCGCTGCACCTACCTTAGGTGAAAGACTTTCTACAGCGATACGGCACTTGCTGCACCTACTAAGGGTGAAGAATTTTTTGAAAAATTCTTGCTATTTATATTTAAATGACTGCATTTACTATGATGCCTTGGGGCTATTTTAAGCTTGAATGCAAGGCAGTGTGCTCCCTTTTTCTTTTTGGATGTCTAAATGACGGCTCCCGTGAGCCTCTTGCTGACGAGCACTGGCGATGCACCTGTGTGCCTAATGAGTGGTACAAAAACCTGTGAAGACGTTTGGCGGCATTTCAAGCGACCCCTTCAGTTACACACGCTCTCTGCTGATGACGGCCGAAAGCCAGAAACACGTGTCCAGAGATACGGCACTCGCTGCACCTACCTTAGGTGAAAGACTTTCTACAGCGATACGGCACTTGCTGCACCTACTAAGGGTGAATAATTTTTTGAAAAATTCTTGCTATTTATATTTAAATGACTGCATTTACTATGATGCCTTGGGGCTATTTTCCGCTTGAATGCAAGGCAGTGTGCTCCCTTTTTCTTTTTGGATGTCTAAATGACGGCTCCCGTGAGCCTCTTGCTGACGAGCACTGGCGATGCACCTGTGTGCCTACTGAGTGGTACAAAAACCTGTGAAGACGTTTGGCGGCATTTCAAGCGACCCCTTCAGTTACATACGCTCTCTGCTGATGACGACCGTAAGCCAGAAACACGTGTCCAGATATACGGCACTCGCTGCACCTACCTTAGGTGAAAGAATTTCTACAGCGATACGGCACTTGCTGCACCTACTAAGGGTGAATAATTTTTTTTTAAATTCTTGCTATTTATATTTAAATAACTGCATTTACTATGATGCCTTGGGGCTATTTTCCTCTTGAATACAAGGCAGTGTGCTCCCTTTTTCTTTTTGGATGTCTAAATGACGGCTCCCATGAGCCTCTTGCTGACGAGCACTGGCGATGCACCTGTGTGCCTACTGAGTGGTACAAAAACCTGTGAAGACGTTTGGCGGCATTTCAAGCGACCCCTTCAGTTACATACGCTCTCTGCTGATGACGGCAGAAAGCCAGAAACACGTGTCCAGAGATACGGCACTCGCTGCACCTACCTTAGGTGAAAGACTTTCTACAGCGATACAGCACTTGCTGCACCTACTAAGGGTGAATAATTTTTTGAAAAATTCTTGCTATTTATATTTAAATGACTGCATTTACTATGATGCCTTGGGGCTATTTTCCGCTTGAATGCAAGGCAGTGTGCTCCCTTTTTCTTTTTGGATGTCTAAATGACGGCTCCCGTAAGCCTCTTTCTGACGAGCACTGGCGATGCACCTCTGTGCCTAATGAGTGGTACAAAAACCTGTGAAGACGTTTGGCGGCATTTCAAGCGACCCCTTCAGTTACATACGCTCTCTGCTGATGACGGCCGAAAGCCAGAAACACGTGTCCAGAGATACGGCACTCGCTGCACCTACCTTAGGTGAAAGAATTTCTACAGCGATACGGCACTTGCTGCACCTACTAAGGGTGAATAATTTTTTGAAAAATTATTGCTATTTATATTTAAATGACTGCATTTACTATGATGCCTTGGGGCTATTTTCCGCTTGAATGCAAGGCAGTGTGCTCCCTTTTTCTTTTTGGATGTCTAAATGACGGCTCCCGTGAGCCTCTTGCTGACGAGCACTGGCGATGCACCTGTGTGCCTACTGAGTGGTACAAAAACCTGTGAAGACGTTTGGCGGCATTTCAAGCGACCCCTTCAGTTACATACGCTCTCGGCTGATGACGGCCGAAAGCCAGAAACACGTGTCCAGAGATACGGCACTCGCTGCACCTACCTTAGGTGAAAGACTTTCTACAGCGATACGGCACTTGCTGCACCTACTAAGGGTGAATAATTTTTTGAAATATTCTTGCTATTTATATTTAAATGACTGCATTTACTATGATGCCTTGGGGCTTTTTCCGCTTGAATGCAAGGCAGTGTGCTCCCTTTTTCTTTTTGGATGTCTAAATGACGGCTCCCGTGAGCCTCTTGCTGACGAGCACTGGCGATGCACCTGTGTGCCTACTGAGCGGTACAAAAACCTGTGAAGACGTTTGGCGGCATTTCAAGCGACCCCTTCAGTTACATACGCTCTCTGCTGATGACGGCCGAAAGCCAGAAACACGTGTCCAGAGATACGGCACTCGCTGCTCCTACCTTAGGTGAAAGACTTTCTACAGCGATACGGCACTTGCTGCAACTACTAAGGGTGAATAATTTTTTGAAAAATTCTTGCTATTTATATTTAAATGACTGCATTTACTATGATGCCTTGGGGCTATTTTCCGCTTGAATGCAAGGCAGTGTGCTCCCTTTTTCTTTTTGGATGTCTAAATGACGGCTCCCGTGAGCCTCTTGCTGACGAGCACTGGCGATGCACCTGTGTGCCTACTGAGTGGTACAAAAACCTGTGAAGACGTTTGGCGGCATTTCAAGCGACCCCTTCAGTTACACACGCTCTCTGCTGATGACGGCCGAAAGCCAGAAACACGTGTCCAGAGATACGGCACTCGCTGCACCTACCTTAGGTGAAAGACTTTCTACAGCGATACGGCACTTGCTGCACCTACTAAGGGTGAATCATTTTTTGAAAAATTCTTGCTATTTATATTTAAATGACTGCATTTACTATGATGCCTTGGGGCTATTTTCCGCTTGAATGCAAGGCAGTGTGCTCCCTTTTTCTTTTTGGATGTCTAAATGACGGCTCCCGTGAGCCTCTTGCTGACGAGCACTGGCGATGCACCTGTGTGCCTACTGAGTGGTACAAAAACCTGTGAAGACGTTTGGCGGCATTTCAAGCGACCCCTTCAGTTACATACGCTCTCTGCTGATGACGGCCGAAAGCCAGAAACACGTGTCCAGAGATACGGCACTCGCTGCACCTACCTTAGGTGAAAGAATTTCTACAGCGATACGGCACTTGCTGCACCTACTAAGGGTGAATAATTTTTTTTTAAATTCTTGCTATTTATATTTAAATAACTGCATTTACTATGATGCCTTGGGGCTATTTTCCGCTTGAATGCAAGGCAGTGTGCTCCCTTTTTCTTTTTGGATGTCTAAATGACGGCTCCCGTGAGCCTCTTGCTGACGAGCACTGGCGATGCACCTGTGTGCCTACTGAGTGGTACAAAAACCTGTGAAGACGTTTGGCGGCATTTCAAGCGACCCCTTCAGTTACATACGCTCTCTGCTGATGACGGCCGAAAGCCAGAAACACGTGTCCAGAGATACGGCACTCGCTGCACCTACCTTAGGTGAAAGACTTTCTACAGCGATACGGCACTTGCTGCACCTACTAAGGGTGAATAATTTTTTGAAAAATTCTTGCTATTTATATTTAAATGACTGCATTTACTATGATGCCTTGGGGCTATTTTCCGCTTGAATGCAAGGCAGTGTGCTCCCTTTTTCTTTTTGGATGTCTAAATGACGGCTCCCGTGAGCCTCTTGCTGACGAGCACTGGCGATGCACCTGTGTGCCTACTGAGTGGTACAAAAACCTGTGAAGACGTTTGGCGGCATTTCAAGCGACCCCTTCAGTTACATACGCTCTCTGCTGATGACGGCCGAAAGCCAGAAACACGTGTCCAGAGATACGGCACTCGCTGCACCTACCTTAGGTGAAAGAATTTCTACAGCGATACGGCACTTGCTGCACCTACTAAGGGTGAATAATTTTTTGAAAAATTCTTGCTATTTATATTTAAATGACTGCATTTACTATGATGCCTTGGGGCTTTTTCCACTTGAATGCAAGGCAGTGTGCTCCCTTTTTCTTTTTGGATGTCTAAATGACGGCTCCCGTGAGCCTCTTGCTGACGAGCACTGGCGATGCACCTGTGTGCCTACTGAGTGGTACAAAAACCTGTGAAGACGTTTGGCGGCATTTCAAGCGACCCCTTCAGTTACATACGCTCTCTGCTGATGACGGCCGAAAGCCAGAAACACGTGTCCAGAGATACGGCACTCGCTGCACCTACCTTAGGTGAAAGAATTTCTACAGCGATACAGCACTTGCTGCACCTACTAAGGGTGAATAATTTTTTTAAAAATTCTTGCTATTTATATTTAAATAACTGCATTTACTATGATGCCTTGGGGCTATTTTCCGCTTGAATGCAAGGCAGTGTGCTCCCTTTTTCTTTTTGGATGTCTAAATGACGGCTCCCGTGAGCCTCTTGCTGACGAGCACTGGCGATGCACCTGTGTGCCTACTGAGTGGTACAAAAACCTGTGAAGACGTTTGGCGGCATTTCAAGCGACCCCTTCAGTTACATACGCTCTCTGCTGATGACGGCCGAAAGCCAGAAACACGTGTCCAGAGATACGGCACTCGCTGCACCTACCTTAGGTGAAAGACTTTCTACAGCGATACGGCACTTGCTGCACCTACTAAGGGTGAATAATTTTTTGAAAAATTCTTGCTATTTATATTTAAATGACTGCATTTACTATGATGCCTTGGGGCTATTTTCCGCTTGAATGCAAGGCAGTGTGCTCCCTTTTTCTTTTTGGATGTCTAAATGACGGCTCCCGTGAGCCTCTTGCTGACGAGAACTGGCGATGCACCTGTGTGCCTACTGAGTGGTACAAAAACCTGTGAAGACGTTTGGCGGCATTTCAAGCGACCCCTTCAGTTACATACGCTCTCTGCTGATGACGGCCGAAAGCCAGAAACACGTGTCCAGAGATACGGCACTCGCTGCACCTACCTTAGGTGAAAGACTTTCTACAGCGATACGGCACTTGCTGCACCTACTAAGGGTGAATAATTTTTTGAAAAATTCTTGCTATTTATATTTAAATGACTGCATTTACTATGATGCCTTGGGGCTATTTTCCGCTTGAATGCAAGGCAGTGTGCTCCCTTTTTCTTTTTGGATGTCTGAATGACGGCTCCCGTGAGCCTCTTGCTGACGAGCACTGGCGATGCACCTGTGTGCCTACTGAGTGGTACAAAAACCTGTGAAGACGTTTGCCGGCATTTCAAGCGACCCCTTCAGTTACATACGCTCTCTGCTGATGACGGCCGAAAGCCAGAAACACGTGTCCAGAGATACGGCACTCGCTGCACCTACCTTAGGTGAAAGACTTTCTACAGCGATACAGCACTTGCTGCACCTACTAAGGGTGAATAATTTTTTGAAAAATTCTTGCTATTTATATTTAAATGACTGCATTTACTATGATGCCTTGGGGCTACTTTCCGCTTGAATGCAAGGCAGTGTGCTCCCTTTTTCTTTTTGGATGTCTAAATGACGGCTCCCGTGAGCCTCTTGCTGACGAGCACTGGCGATGCACCTGTGTGCCTACTGAGTGGTACAAAAACCTGTGAAGACGTTTGGCGGCATTTCAAGCGACCCCTTCAGTTACATACGCTCTCTGCTGATGACGGCCGAAAGCCAGAAACACGTGTCCAGAGATACGGCACTCGCTGCACCTACCTTAGGTGAAAGACTTTCTACAGCGATACGGCACTTGCTGCACCTACTAAGGGTGAATAATTTTTTGAAAAATTCTTGCTATTTATATTTAAATGACTGCATTTACTATGATGCCTTGGGGCTATTTTCCGCTTGAATGCAAGGCAGTGTGCTCCCTTTTTCTTTTTGGATGTCTAAATGACGGCTCCCGTGAGCCTCTTGCTGACGAGCACTGGCGATGCACCTGTGTGCCTACTGAGTGGTACAAAAACCTGTGAAGACGTTTGGCGGCATTTCAAGCGACCCCTTCAGTTACATACGCTCTCTGCTGATGACGGCCGAAAGCCAGAAACACGTGTCCAGAGATACGGCACTCGCTGCACCTACCTTAGGTGAAAGAATTTCTACAGCGATACGGCACTTGCTGCACCTACTAAGGGTGAATAATTTTTTGAAAAATTCTTGCTATTTATATTTAAATGACTGCATTTACTATGATGCCTTGGGGCTTTTTCCACTTGAATGCAAGGCAGTGTGCTCCCTTTTTCTTTTTGGATGTCTAAATGACGGCTCCCGTGAGCCTCTTGCTGACGAGCACTGGCGATGCACCTGTGTGCCTACTGAGTGGTACAAAAACCTGTGAAGACGTTTGGCGGCATTTCAAGCGACCCCTTCAGTTACATACGCTCTCTGCTGATGACGGCCGAAAGCCAGAAACACGTGTCCAGAGATACGGCACTCGCTGCACCTACCTTAGGTGAAAGACTTTCTACAGCGATACGGCACTTGCTGCACCTACTAAGGGTGAATAATTTTTTGAAAAATTCTTGCTATTTATATTTAAATGACTGCATTTACTATGATGCCTTGGGGCTATTTTCCGCTTGAATGCAAGGCAGTGTGCTCCCTTTTTCTTTTTGGATGTCTAAATGACGGCTCCCGTGAGCCTCTTGCTGACGAGAACTGGCGATGCACCTGTGTGCCTACTGAGTGGTACAAAAACCTGTGAAGACGTTTGGCGGCATTTCAAGCGACCCCTTCAGTTACATACGCTCTCTGCTGATGACGGCCGAAAGCCAGAAACACGTGTCCAGAGATACGGCACTCGCTGCACCTACCTTAGGTGAAAGACTTTCTACAGCGATACGGCACTTGCTGCACCTACTAAGGGTGAATAATTTTTTGAAAAATTCTTGCTATTTATATTTAAATGACTGCATTTACTATGATGCCTTGGGGCTTTTTCCACTTGAATGCAAGGCAGTGTGCTCCCTTTTTCTTTTTGGATGTCTAAATGACGGCTCCCGTGAGCCTCTTGCTGACGAGCACTGGCGATGCACCTGTGTGCCTACGGAGTGGTTCAAAAACCTGTGAAGACGTTTGGCGGCATTTCAAGCGACCCCTTCAGTTACATACGCTCTCTGCTGATGACGGCCGAAAGCCAGAAACACGTGTCCAGAGATACGGCACTCGCTGCACCTACCTTAGGTGAAAGACTTTCTACAGCGATACGGCACTTGCTGCACCTACTAAGGGTGAATAATTTTTTGAAAAATTCTTGCTATTTATATTTAAATGACTGCATTTACTATGATGCCTTGGGGCTATTTTCCGCTTGAATGCAAGGCAGTGTGCTCCCTTTTTCTTTTTGGATGTCTGAATGACGGCTCCCGTGAGCCTCTTGCTGACGAGCACTGGCGATGCACCTGTGTGCCTACTGAGTGGTACAAAAACCTGTGAAGACGTTTGGCGGCATTTCAAGCGACCCCTTCAGTTACATACGCTCTCTGCTGATGACGGCCGAAAGCCAGAAACACGTGTCCAGAGATACGGCACTCGCTGCACCTACCTTAGGTGAAAGACTTTCTACAGCGATACAGCACTTGCTGCACCTACTAAGGGTGAATAATTTTTTGAAAAATTCTTGCTATTTATATTTAAATGACTGCATTTACTATGATGCCTTGGGGCTATTTTCCGCTTGAATGCAAGGCAGTGTGCTCCCTTTTTCTTTTTGGATGTCTAAATGACGGCTCCCGTGAGCCTCTTGCTGACGAGCACTGGCGATGCACCTGTGTGCCTACTGAGTGGTACAAAAACCTGTGAAGACGTTTGGCGGCATTTCAAGCGACCCCTTCAGTTACATACGCTCTCTGCTGATGACGGCCGAAAGCCAGAAACACGTGTCCAGACATACGGCACTCGCTGCACCTACCTTAGGTGAAAGACTTTCTACAGCGATACGGCACTTGCTGCACCTACTAAGGGTGAATAATTTTTTGAAAAATTCTTGCTATTTATATTTAAATGACTGCATTTACTATGATGCCTTGGGGCTATTTTCCGCTTGAATGCAAGGCAGTGTGCTCCCTTTTTCTTTTTGGATGTCTAAATGACGGCTCCCGTGAGCCGCTTGCTGACGAGCACTGGCGATGCAGCTGTGTGTCCAATTGAGTGGTACAAAAACCTGTGAAGACGTTTGGCGGCATTTCAAGCGACCCCTTCAGTTACATACGCTCTCTGCTGATGACGGCCGAAAGCCAGAAACACGTGTCCAGAGATACGCCACTCGCTGCACCTACCTTAGGTGAAAGACTTTCTACAGCGATACGCACTTGCTGCACCTACTAAGGGTGAATAATTTTTTTAAAAATTCATGCTATTTATATTTAAATGACTGCATTTAGTATGATGCCTTGGGGCTATTTTCCGCTTGAATGCAAGGCAGTGTGCTCCCTTTTTCTTTTTGGATTTCTAAATGACGGCTCCCGTGAGCCTCTTGCTAACAAGCACTGGCGATGCACCTGTGTGCCTACTGAGTGGTACAAAAACCTGTGAAGACGTTAGGCGGCATTTCAAGCAACCCCTTCAGTTACATACGCTCTCTGCTGATGACGGCCGAAAGCCAGAAACATGTGTCCAGAGATACGGCACTCGCTGCACCTACCTTAGGTGAAAGACTTTCTACAGCGATACGGCACTTGCTGCACCTACTAAGGGTGAATAATTTTTTGAAAAATTCTCGCTATTTATATTTAAATGACTGCATTTACTATGATGCCTTGGTGCTTTTTCCACTTGAATGCAAGGCAGTGTGCTCCCTTTTTCTTTTTGGATGTCTAAATGACGGCTCCCGTAAGCCTCTTGCTGACGAGCACTGGCGATGCACCTGTGTGCCTACGGAGTGGTTCAAAAACCTGTGAAGATGTTTGGTGGCATTTCAAGCGACCACTTCAGTTACATACGCTCTCTGCTGATGACGGGCGAAAGCCAGAAACACGTGTCCAGAGATACGGCACTCGCTGCACCTACCTTAGGTGAAAGACTTTCTACAGCGATACAGCACTTGCTGCACCTACTAAGGGTGAATAATTTTTTGAAAAATTCTTGCTATTTATATTTAAATGACTGCATTTACTATGATGCCTTGGGGCTATTTTCCGCTTGAATGCAAGGCAGTGTGCTCCCTTTTTCTTTTTGGATGTCTAAATGACGGCTCCCGTGAGCCTCTTGCTGACGAGCACTGGCGATGCACCTGTGTGCCTACTGAGTGGTACAAAAACCTGTGAAGACGTTTGGCGGCATTTCAAGCGACCCCTTCAGTTACATACGCTCTCTGCTGATGACGGCCGAAAGCCAGAAACACGTGTCCAGAGATACGGCACTTGCTGCACCTACCTTAGGTGAAAGAATTTCTACAGCGATACGGCACTTGCTGCACCTACTAAGGGTGAATAATTTTTTAAAAAATTCTTGCTATTTATATTTAAATAACTGCATTTACTATGATGCCTTGGGGCTATTTTCCGCTTGAATGCAAGGCAGTGTGCTCCCTTTTTCTTTTTGGATGTCTAAATGACGGCTCCCGTGAGCCTCTTGCTGACGAGCACTGGCGATGCACCTGTGTGCCTACTGAGTGGTACAAAAACCTGTGAAGACGTTTGGCGGCATTTCAAGCGACCCCTTCAGTTACATACGCTCTCTGCTGATGACGGCCGAAAGCCAGAAACACGTGTCCAGAGATACGGCACTCGCTGCACCTACCTTAGGTGAAAGACTTTCTACAGCGATACGGCACTTGCTGCACCTACTAAGGGTGAATAATTTTTTGAAAAATTCATGCTATTTATATTTAAATGACTGCATTTACTATGATGCCTTGGGGCTATTTTCCGCTTGAATGCAAGGCAGTGTGCTCCCTTTTTCTTTTTGGATGTCTAAATGACGGCTCCCGTGAGCCTCTTGCTGACGAGCACTGGCGATGCACCTGTGTGCCTACTGAGTGGTACAAAAACCTGTGAAGACGTTTGGCGGCATTTCAAGCGACCCCTTCAGTTACATACGCTCTCTGCTGATGACGGCCGAAAGCCAGAAACACGTGTCCAGAGATACGGCACTCGCTGCACCTACCTTAGGTGAAAGACTTTCTACAGCGATACAGCACTTGCTGCACCTACTAAGGGTGAATAATTTTTTGAAAAATTCTTGCTATTTATATTTAAATGACTGCATTTACTATGATGCCTTGGGGCTATTTTCCGCTTGAATGCAAGGCAGTGTGCTCCCTTTTTCTTTTTGGATGTCTAAATGACGGCTCCCGTGAGCCTCTTGCTGACGAGCACTGGCGATGCACCTGTGTGCCTACTGAGTGGTACAAAAACCTGTGAAGACGTTTGGCGGCATTTCAAGCGACCCCTTCAGTTACATACGCTCTCTGCTGATGACGGCCGAAAGCCAGAAACACGTGTCCAGACATACGGCACTCGCTGCACCTACCTTAGGTGAAAGACTTTCTACAGCGATACGGCACTTGCTGCACCTACTAAGGGTGAATAATTTTTTGAAAAATTCTTGCTATTTATATTTAAATGACTGCATTTACTATGATGCCTTGGGGCTTTTTCCACTTGAATGCAAGGCAGTGTGCTCCCTTTTTCTTTTTGGATGTCTAAATGACGGCTCCCGTGAGCCTCTTGCTGACGAGCACTGGCGATGCACCTGTGTGCCTACGGAGTGGTTCAAAAACCTGTGAAGACGTTTGGCGGCATTTCAAGCGACCCCTTCAGTTACATACGCTCTCTGCTGATGACGGCCGAAAGCCAGAAACACGTGTCCAGAGATACGGCACTCGCTGCACCTACCTTAGGTGAAAGACTTTCTACAGCGATACAGCACTTGCTGCACCTACTAAGGGTGAATAATTTTTTGAAAAATTCTTGCTATTTATATTTAAATGACTGCATTTACTATGATGCCTTGGGGCTATTTTCCGCTTGAATGCAAGGCAGTGTGCTCCCTTTTTCTTTTTGGATGTCTAAATGACGGCTCCCGTGAGCCTCTTGCTGACGAGCACTGGCGATGCACCTGTGTGCCTACTGAGTGGTACAAAAACCTGTGAAGACGTTTGGCGGCATTTCAAGCGACCCCTTCAGTTACATACGCTCTCTGCTGATGACGGCCGAAAGCCAGAAACACGTGTCCAGACATACGGCACTCGCTGCACCTACCTTAGGTGAAAGACTTTCTACAGCGATACGGCACTTGCTGCACCTACTAAGGGTGAATAATTTTTTGAAAAATTCTTGCTATTTATATTTAAATGACTGCATTTACTATGATGCCTTGGGGCTATTTTCCGCTTGAATGCAAGGCAGTGTGCTCCCTTTTTCTTTTTGGATGTCTAAATGACGGCTCCCGTGAGCCGCTTGCTGACGAGCACTGGCGATGCACCTGTGTGTCCAATTGAGTGGTACAAAAACCTGTGAAGACGTTTGGCGGCATTTCAAGCGACCCCTTCAGTTACATACGCTCTCTGCTGATGACGGCCGAAAGCCAGAAACACGTGTCCAGAGATACGCCACTCGCTGCACCTACCTTAGGTGAAAGACTTTCTACAGCGATACGCACTTGCTGCACCTACTAAGGGTGAATAATTTTTTTAAAAATTCATGCTATTTATATTTAAATGACTGCATTTAGTATGATGCCTTGGGGCTATTTTCCGCTTGAATGCAAGGCAGTGTGCTCCCTTTTTCTTTTTGGATTTCTAAATGACGGCTCCCGTGAGCCTCTTGCTAACAAGCACTGGCGATGCACCTGTGTGCCTACTGAGTGGTACAAAAACCTGTGAAGACGTTTGGCGGCATTTCAAGCAACCCCTTCAGTTACATACGCTCTCTGCTGATGACGGCCGAAAGCCAGAAACATGTGTCCAGAGATACGGCACTCGCTGCACCTACCTTAGGTGAAAGATTTTCTACAGCGATACGGCACTTGCTGCACCTACTAAGGGTGAATAATTTTTTGAAAAATTCTCGCTATTTATATTTAAATGACTGCATTTACTATGATACCTTGGTGCTTTTTCCACTTGAATGCAAGGCAGTGTGCTCCCTTTTTCTTTTTGGATGTCTAAATGACGGCTCCCGTAAGCCTCTTGCTGACGAGCACTGGCGATGCACCTGTGTGCCTACGGAGTGGTTCAAAAACCTGTGAAGATGTTTGGTGGCATTTCAAGCGACCACTTCAGTTACATACGCTCTCTGCTGATGACGGGCGAAAGCCAGAAACACGTGTCCAGAGATACGGCACTCGCTGCACCTACCTTAGGTGAAAGACTTTCTACAGCGATACAGCACTTGCTGCACCTACTAAGGGTGAATAATTTTTTGAAAAATTATTGCTATTTATATTTAAATGACTGCATTTACTATGATGCCTTGGGGCTATTTTCCGCTTGAATGCAAGGCAGTGTGCTCCCTTTTTCTTTTTGGATGTCTAAATGACGGCTCCCGTGAGCCTCTTGCTGACGAGCACTGGCGATGCACCTGTGTGCCTACTGAGTGGTACAAAAACCTGTGAAGACGTTTGGCGGCATTTCAAGCGACCCCTTCAGTTACATACGCTCTCTGCTGATGACGGCCGAAAGCCAGAAACACGTGTCCAGAGATACGGCACTCGCTGCACCTACCTTAGGTGAAAGACTTTCTACAGCGATACGGCACTTGCTGCACCTAGTAAGGGTGAATAATTTTTTGAAAAATTCTTGCTATTTATATTTAAATGACTGCATTTACTATGATGCCTTGGGGCTATTTTCTGCTTGAATGCAAGGCAGTGTGCTCCCTTTTTCTTTTTGGATGTCTAAATGACGGCTCCCGTGAGCCTCTTGCTGACGAGCACTGGCGATGCACCTGTGTGCCTACTGAGTGGTACAAAAACCTGTGAAGACGTTTGGCGGCATTTCAAGCGACCCCTTCAGTTACATACGCTCTCTGCTGATGACGGCCGAAAGCCAGAAACACGTGTCCAGAGATACGGCACTCGCTGCACCTACCTTAGGTGAAAGACTTTCTACAGCGATACGGCACTTGCTGCACCTACTAAGGGTGAAGAATTTTTTGAAAAATTCTTGCTATTTATATTTAAATGACTGCATTTACTATGATGCCTTGGGGCTATTTTAAGCTTGAATGCAAGGCAGTGTGCTCCCTTTTTCTTTTTGGATGTCTAAATGACGGCTCCCGTGAGCCTCTTGCTGACGAGCACTGGCGATGCACCTGTGTGCCTAATGAGTGGTACAAAAACCTGTGAAGACGTTTGGCGGCATTTCAAGCGACCCCTTCAGTTACACACGCTCTCTGCTGATGACGGCCGAAAGCCAGAAACACGTGTCCAGAGATACGGCACTCGCTGCACCTACCTTAGGTGAAAGACTTTCTACAGCGATACGGCACTTGCTGCACCTACTAAGGGTGAATAATTTTTTGAAAAATTCTTGCTATTTATATTTAAATGACTGCATTTACTATGATGCCTTGGGGCTATTTTCCGCTTGAATGCAAGGCAGTGTGCTCCCTTTTTCTTTTTGGATGTCTAAATGACGGCTCCCGTGAGCCTCTTGCTGACGAGCACTGGCGATGCACCTGTGTGCCTACTGAGTGGTACAAAAACCTGTGAAGACGTTTGGCGGCATTTCAAGCGACCCCTTCAGTTACATACGCTCTCTGCTGATGACGACCGTAAGCCAGAAACACGTGTCCAGATATACGGCACTCGCTGCCCCTACCTTAGGAGAAAGAATTTCTACAGCGATACGGCACTTGCTGCACCTACTAAGGGTGAATAATTTTTTTTTTAATTCTTGCTATTTATATTTAAATAACTGCATCTACTATGATGCCTTGGGGCTATTTTCCTCTTGAATACAAGGCAGTGTGCTCCCTTTTTCTTTTTGGATGTCTAAATGACGGCTCCCGTGAGCCTCTTGCTGACGAGCACTGGCGATGCACCTGTGTGCCTACTGAGTGGTACAAAAACCTGTGAAGACGTTTGGCGGCATTTCAAGCGACCCCTTCAGTTACATACGCTCTCTGCTGATGACGGCAGAAAGCCAGAAACACGTGTCCAGAGATACGGCACTCGCTGCACCTACCTTAGGTGAAAGACTTTCTACAGCGATACGGCACTTGCTGCACCTACTAAGGGTGAATAATTTTTTGAAAAATTCTTGCTATTTATATTTAAATGACTGCATTTACTATGATGCCTTGGGGCTATTTTCCGCTTGAATGCAAGGCAGTGTGCTCCCTTTTTCTTTTTGGATGTCTAAATGACGGCTCCCGTAAGCCTCTTTCTGACGAGCACTGGCGATGCACCTCTGTGCCTAATGAGTGGTACAAAAACCTGTGAAGACGTTTGGCGGCATTTCAAGCGACCCCTTCAGTTACATACGCTCTCTGCTGATGACGGCCGAAAGCCAGAAACACGTGTCCAGAGATACGGCACTCGCTGCACCTACCTTAGGAGAAAGAATTTCTACAGCGATACGGCACTTGCTGCACCTACTAAGGGTGAATAATTTTTTGAAAAATTATTGCTATTTATATTTAAATGACTGCATTTACTATGATGCCTTGGGGCTATTTTCCGCTTGAATGCAAGGCAGTGTGCTCCCTTTTTCTTTTTGGATGTCTAAATGACGGCTCCCGTGAGCCTCTTGCTGACGAGCACTGGCGATGCACCTGTGTGCCTACTGAGTGGTACAAAAACCTGTGAAGACGTTTGGCGGCATTTCAAGCGACCCCTTCAGTTACATACGCTCTCGGCTGATGACGGCCGAAAGCCAGAAACACGTGTCCAGAGATACGGCACTCGCTGCACCTACCTTAGGTGAAAGACTTTCTACAGCGATACGGCACTTGCTGCACCTACTAAGGGTGAATAATTTTTTGAAATATTCTTGCTATTTATATTTAAATGACTGCATTTACTATGATGCCTTGGGGCTTTTTCCGCTTGAATGCAAGGCAGTGTGCTCCCTTTTTCTTTTTGGATGTCTAAATGACGGCTCCCGTGAGCCTCTTGCTGACGAGCACTGGCGATGCACCTGTGTGCCTACTGAGCGGTACAAAAACCTGTGAAGACGTTTGGCGGCATTTCAAGCGACCCCTTCAGTTACATACGCTCTCTGCTGATGACGGCCGAAAGCCAGAAACACGTGTCCAGAGATACGGCACTCGCTGCTCCTACCTTAGGTGAAAGACTTTCTACAGCGATACGGCACTTGCTGCAACTACTAAGGGTGAATAATTTTTTGAAAAATTCTTGCTATTTATATTTAAATGACTGCATTTACTATGATGCCTTGGGGCTATTTTCCGCTTGAATGCAAGGCAGTGTGCTCCCTTTTTCTTTTTGGATGTCTAAATGACGGCTCCCGTGAGCCTCTTGCTGACGAGCACTGGCGATGCACCTGTGTGCCTACTGAGTGGTACAAAAACCTGTGAAGACGTTTGGCGGCATTTCAAGCGACCCCTTCAGTTACACACGCTCTCTGCTGATGACGGCCGAAAGCCAGAAACACGTGTCCAGAGATACGGCACTCGCTGCACCTACCTTAGGTGAAAGACTTTCTACAGCGATACGGCACTTGCTGCACCTACTAAGGGTGAATCATTTTTTGAAAAATTCTTGCTATTTATATTTAAATGACTGCATTTACTATGATGCCTTGGGGCTATTTTCCGCTTGAATGCAAGGCAGTGTGCTCCCTTTTTCTTTTTGGATGTCTAAATGACGGCTCCCGTGAGCCTCTTGCTGACGAGCACTGGCGATGCACCTGTGTGCCTACTGAGTGGTACAAAAACCTGTGAAGACGTTTGGCGGCATTTCAAGCGACCCCTTCAGTTACATACGCTCTCTGCTGATGACGGCCGAAAGCCAGAAACACGTGTCCAGAGATACGGCACTCGCTGCACCTACCTTAGGTGAAAGAATTTCTACAGCGATACGGCACTTGCTGCACCTACTAAGGGTGAATAATTTTTTTTTTAATTCTTGCTATTTATATTTAAATAACTGCATTTACTATGATGCCTTGGGGCTATTTTCCGCTTGAATGCAAGGCAGTGTGCTCCCTTTTTCTTTTTGGATGTCTAAATGACGGCTCCCGTGAGCCTCTTGCTGACGAGCACTGGCGATGCACCTGTGTGCCTACTGAGTGGTACAAAAACCTGTGAAGACGTTTGGCGGCATTTCAAGCGACCCCTTCAGTTACATACGCTCTCTGCTGATGACGGCCGAAAGCCAGAAACACGTGTCCAGAGATACGGCACTCGCTGCACCTACCTTAGGTGAAAGACTTTCTACAGCGATACGGCACTTGCTGCACCTACTAAGGGTGAATAATTTTTTGAAAAATTCTTGCTATTTATATTTAAATGACTGCATTTACTATGATGCCTTGGGGCTATTTTCCGCTTGAATGCAAGGCAGTGTGCTCCCTTTTTCTTTTTGGATGTCTAAATGACGGCTCCCGTGAGCCTCTTGCTGACGAGCACTGGCGATGCACCTGTGTGCCTACTGAGTGGTACAAAAACCTGTGAAGACGTTTGGCGGCATTTCAAGCGACCCCTTCAGTTACATACGCTCTCTGCTGATGACGGCCGAAAGCCAGAAACACGTGTCCAGAGATACGGCACTCGCTGCACCTACCTTAGGTGAAAGAATTTCTACAGCGATACGGCACTTGCTGCACCTACTAAGGGTGAATAATTTTTAGAAAAATTCTTGCTATTTATATTTAAATGACTGCATTTACTATGATGCCTTGGGGCTTTTTCCACTTGAATGCAAGGCAGTGTGCTCCCTTTTTCTTTTTGGATGTCTAAATGACGGCTCCCGTGAGCCTCTTGCTGACGAGCACTGGCGATGCACCTGTGTGCCTACTGAGTGGTACAAAAACCTGTGAAGACGTTTGGCGGCATTTCAAGCGACCCCTTCAGTTACATACGCTCTCTGCTGATGACGGCCGAAAGCCAGAAACACGTGTCCAGAGATACGGCACTCGCTGCACCTACCTTAGGTGAAAGAATTTCTACAGCGATACGGCACTTGCTGCACCTACTAAGGGTGAATAATTTTTTAAAAAATTCTTGCTATTTATATTTAAATAACTGCATTTACTATGATGCCTTGGGGCTATTTTCCGCTTGAATGCAAGGCAGTGTGCTCCCTTTTTCTTTTTGGATGTCTAAATGACGGCTCCCGTGAGCCTCTTGCTGACGAGCACTGGCGATGCACCTGTGTGCCTACTGAGTGGTACAAAAACCTGTGAAGACGTTTGGCGGCATTTCAAGCGACCCCTTCAGTTACATACGCTCTCTGCTGATGACGGCCGAAAGCCAGAAACACGTGTCCAGAGATACGGCACTCGCTGCACCTACCTTAGGTGAAAGACTTTCTACAGCGATACGGCACTTGCTGCACCTACTAAGGGTGAATAATTTTTTGAAAAATTCTTGCTATTTATATTTAAATGACTGCATTTACTATGATGCCTTGGGGCTATTTTCCGCTTGAATGCAAGGCAGTGTGCTCCCTTTTTCTTTTTGGATGTCTAAATGACGGCTCCCGTGAGCCTCTTGCTGACGAGCACTGGCGATGCACCTGTGTGCCTACTGAGTGGTACAAAAACCTGTGAAGACGTTTGGCGGCATTTCAAGCGACCCCTTCAGTTACATACGCTCTCTGCTGATGACGGCCGAAAGCCAGAAACACGTGTCCAGAGATACGGCACTCGCTGCACCTACCTTAGGTGAAAGACTTTCTACAGCGATACGGCACTTGCTGCACCTACTAAGGGTGAATAATTTTTTGAAAAATTCTTGCTATTTATATTTAAATGACTGCATTTACTATGATGCCTTGGGGCTTTTTCCACTTGAATGCAAGGCAGTGTGCTCCCTTTTTCTTTTTGGATGTCTAAATGACGGCTCCCGTGAGCCTCTTGCTGACGAGCACTGGCGATGCACCTGTGTGCCTACGGAGTGGTTCAAAAACCTGTGAAGACGTTTGGCGGCATTTCAAGCGACCCCTTCAGTTACATACGCTCTCTGCTGATGACGGCCGAAAGCCAGAAACACGTGTCCAGAGATACGGCACTCGCTGCACCTACCTTAGGTGAAAGACTTTCTACAGCGATACGGCACTTGCTGCACCTACTAAGGGTGAATAATTTTTTGAAAAATTCTTGCTATTTATATTTAAATGACTGCATTTACTATGATGCCTTGGGGCTATTTTCCGCTTGAATGCAAGGCAGTGTGCTCCCTTTTTCTTTTTGGATGTCTGAATGACGGCTCCCGTGAGCCTCTTGCTGACGAGCACTGGCGATGCACCTGTGTGCCTACTGAGTGGTACAAAAACCTGTGAAGACGTTTGGCGGCATTTCAAGCGACCCCTTCAGTTACATACGCTCTCTGCTGATGACGGCCGAAAGCCAGAAACACGTGTCCAGACATACGGCACTCGCTGCACCTACCTTAGGTGAAAGACTTTCTACAGCGATACGGCACTTGCTGCACCTACTAAGGGTGAATAATTTTTTGAAAAATTCTTGCTATTTATATTTAAATGACTGCATTTACTATGATGCCTTGGGGCTATTTTCCGCTTGAATGCAAGGCAGTGTGCTCCCTTTTTCTTTTTGGATGTCTAAATGACGGCTCCCGTGAGCCGCTTGCTGACGAGCACTGGCGATGCACCTGTGTGTCCAATTGAGTGGTACAAAAACCTGTGAAGACGTTTGGCGGCATTTCAAGCGACCCCTTCAGTTACATACGCTCTCTGCTGATGACGGCCGAAAGCCAGAAACACGTGTCCAGAGATACGCCACTCGCTGCACCTACCTTAGGTGAAAGACTTTCTACAGCGATACGCACTTGCTGCACCTACTAAGGGTGAATAATTTTTTTAAAAATTCATGCTATTTATATTTAAATGACTGCATTTAGTATGATGCCTTGGGGCTATTTTCCGCTTGAATGCAAGGCAGTGTGCTCCCTTTTTCTTTTTGGATTTCTAAATGACGGCTCCCGTGAGCCTCTTGCTAACAAGCACTGGCGATGCACCTGTGTGCCTACTGAGTGGTACAAAAACCTGTGAAGACGTTTGGCGGCATTTCAAGCAACCCCTTCAGTTACATACGCTCTCTGCTGATGACGGCCGAAAGCCAGAAACATGTGTCCAGAGATACGGCACTCGCTGCACCTACCTTAGGTGAAAGACTTTCTACAGCGATACGGCACTTGCTGCACCTACTAAGGGTGAATAATTTTTTGAAAAATTCTCGCTATTTATATTTAAATGACTGCATTTACTATGATGCCTTGGTGCTTTTTCCACTTGAATGCAAGGCAGTGTGCTCCCTTTTTCTTTTTGGATGTCTAAATGACGGCTCCCGTAAGCCTCTTGCTGACGAGCACTGGCGATGCACCTGTGTGCCTACGGAGTGGTTCAAAAACCTGTGAAGATGTTTGGTGGCATTTCAAGCGACCACTTCAGTTACATACGCTCTCTGCTGATGACGGGCGAAAGCCAGAAACACGTGTCCAGAGATACGGCACTCGCTGCACCTACCTTAGGTGAAAGACTTTCTACAGCGATACAGCACTTGCTGCACCTACTAAGGGTGAATAATTTTTTGAAAAATTCTTGCTATTTATATTTAAATGACTGCATTTACTATGATGCCTTGGGGCTATTTTCCGCTTGAATGCAAGGCAGTGTGCTCCCTTTTTCTTTTTGGATGTCTAAATGACGGCTCCCGTGAGCCTCTTGCTGACGAGCACTGGCGATGCACCTGTGTGCCTACTGAGTGGTACAAAAACCTGTGAAGACGTTTGGCGGCATTTCAAGCGACCCCTTCAGTTACATACGCTCTCTGCTGATGACGGCCGAAAGCCAGAAACACCTGGCCAGAGATACGGCACTCGCTGCACCTACCTTAGGTGAAAGACTTTCTACAGCGATACGGCACTTGCTGCACCTAGTAAGGGTGAATAATTTTTTGAAAAATTCTTGCTATTTATATTTAAATGACTGCATTTACTATGATGCCTTGGGGCTATTTTCCGCTTGAATGCAAGGCAGTGTGCTCCCTTTTTCTTTTTGGATGTCTAAATGACGGCTCCCGTGAGCCTCTTGCTGACGAGCACTGGCGATGCACCTGTGTGCCTACTGAGTGGTACAAAAACCTGTGAAGACGTTTGGCGGCATTTCAAGCGACCCCTTCAGTTACATACGCTCTCTGCTGATGACGGCCGAAAGCCAGAAACACGTGTCCAGAGATACGGCACTCGCTGCACCTACCTTAGGTGAAAGACTTTCTACAGCGATACGGCACTTGCTGCACCTACTAAGGGTGAAGAATTTTTTGAAAAATTCTTGCTATTTATATTTAAATGACTGCATTTACTATGATGCCTTGGGGCTATTTTCCGCTTGAATGCAAGGCAGTGTGCTCCCTTTTTCTTTTTGGATGTCTAAATGACGGCTCCCGTGAGCCTCTTGCTGACGAGCACTGGCGATGCACCTGTGTGCCTAATGAGTGGTACAAAAACCTGTGAAGACGTTTGGCGGCATTTCAAGCGACCCCTTCAGTTACACACGCTCTCTGCTGATGACGGCCGAAAGCCAGAAACACGTGTCCAGAGATACGCCACTCGCTGCACCTACCTTAGGTGAAAGACTTTCTACAGCGATACGCACTTGCTGCACCTACTAAGGGTGAATAATTTTTTGAAAAATTCTTGCTATTTATATTTAAATGACTGCATTTACTATGATGCCTTGGGGCTTTTTCCGCTTGAATGCAAGGCAGTGTGCTCCCTTTTTCTTTTTGGATGTCTAAATGACGGCTCCCGTGAGCCTCTTGCTGACGAGCACTGGCGATGCACCTGTGTGCCTACTAAGTGGTACAAAAACCTGTGAAGACGTTTGGCGGCATTTCAAGCGACCCCTTCAGTTACATACGCTCTCTGCTGATGACGGCCGAAAGCCAGAAACACGTGTCCAGAGATACGGCACTCGCTGCACCTACCTTAGGTGAAAGAATTTCTACAGCGATACGGCACTTGCTGCACCTACTAAGGGTGAATAATTTTTTTTTTAATTCTTGCTATTTATATTTAAATAACTGCATTTACTATGATGCCTTGGGGCTATTTTCCTCTTGAATACAAGGCAGTGTGCTCCCTTTTTCTTTTTGGATGTCTAAATGACGGCTCCCGTGAGCCTCTTGCTGACGAGTACTGGCGATGCACCTGTGTGCCTACTGAGTGGTACAAAAACCTGTGAAGACGTTTGGCGGCATTTCAAGCGACCCCTTCAGTTACATACGCTCTCTGCTGATGACGGCCGAAAGCCAGAAACACGTGTCCAGAGATACGGCACTCGCTGCACCTACCTTAGGTGAAAGACTTTCTACAGCGATACGGCACTTGCTGCACCTACTAAGGGTGAATAATTTTTTGAAAAATTCTTGCTATTTATATTTAAATGACTGCATTTACTATGATGCCTTGGGGCTATTTTCCGCTTGAATGCAAGGCAGTGTGCTCCCTTTTTCTTTTTGGATGTCTAAATGACGGCTCCCGTAAGCCTCTTTCTGACGAGCACTGGCGATGCACCTCTGTGCCTAATGAGTGGTACAAAAACCTGTGAAGACGTTTGGCGGCATTTCAAGCGACCCCTTCAGTTACATACGCTCTCTGCTGATGACGGCCGAAAGCCAGAAACACGTGTCCAGAGATACGGCACTCGCTGCACCTACCTTAGGTGAAAGAATTTCTACAGCGATACGGCACTTGCTGCACCTACTAAGGGTGAATAATTTTTTGAAAAATTATTGCTATTTATATTTAAATGACTGCATTTACTATGATGCCTTGGGGCTATTTTCCGCTTGAATGCAAGGCAGTGTGCTCCCTTTTTCTTTTTGGATGTCTAAATGACGGCTCCCGTGAGCCTCTTGCTGACGAGCACTGGCGATGCACCTGTGTGCCTACTGAGTGGTACAAAAACCTGTGAAGACGTTTGGCGGCATTTCAAGCGACCCCTTCAGTTACATACGCTCTCGGCTGATGACGGCCGAAAGCCAGAAACACGTGTCCAGAGATACGGCACTCGCTGCACCTACCTTAGGTGAAAGACTTTCTACAGCGATACGGCACTTGCTGCACCTACTAAGGGTGAATAATTTTTTGAAAAATTCTTGCTATTTATATTTAAATGACTGCATTTACTATGATGCCTTGGGGCTTTTTCCGCTTGAATGCAAGGCAGTGTGCTCCCTTTTTCTTTTTGGATGTCTAAATGACGGCTCCTGTGTGCCTCTTGCTGACGAGCACTGGCGATGCACCTGTGTGCCTACTGAGCGGTACAAAAACCTGTGAAGACGTTTGGCGGCATTTCAAGCGACCCCTTCAGTTACATACGCTCTCTGCTGATGACGGCCGAAAGCCAGAAACACGTGTCCAGAGATACGGCACTCGCTGCTCCTACCTTAGGTGAAAGACTTTCTACAGCGATACGGCACTTGCTGCAACTACTAAGGGTGAATAATTTTTTGAAAAATTCTTGCTATTTATATTTAAATGACTGCATTTACTATGATGCCTTGGGGCTATTTTCCGCTTGAATGCAAGGCAGTGTGCTCCCTTTTTCTTTTTGGATGTCTAAATGACGGCTCCCGTGAGCCTCTTGCTGACGAGCACTGGCGATGCACCTGTGTGCCTACTGAGTGGTACAAAAACCTGTGAAGACGTTTGGCGGCATTTCAAGCGACCCCTTCAGTTACACACGCTCTCTGCTGATGACGGCCGAAAGCCAGAAACACGTGTCCAGAGATACGGCACTCGCTGCACCTACCTTAGGTGAAAGACTTTCTACAGCGATACGGCACTTGCTGCACCTACTAAGGGTGAATCATTTTTTGAAAAATTCTTGCTATTTATATTTAAATGACTGCATTTACTATGATGCCTTGGGGCTATTTTCCGCTTGAATGCAAGGCAGTGTGCTCCCTTTTTCTTTTTGGATGTCTAAATGACGGCTCCCGTAAGCCTCTTTCTGACGAGCACTGGCGATGCACCTCTGTGCCTAATGAGTGGTACAAAAACCTGTGAAGACGTTTGGCGGCATTTCAAGCGACCCCTTCAGTTACATACGCTCTCTGCTGATGACGGCCGAAAGCCAGAAACACGTGTCCAGAGATACGGCACTCGCTGCACCTACCTTAGGTGAAAGAATTTCTACAGCGATACGGCACTTGCTGCACCTACTAAGGGTGAATAATTTTTTGAAAAATGATTGCTATTTATATTTAAATGACTGCATTTACTATGATGCCTTGGGGCTATTTTCCGCTTGAATGCAAGGCAGTGTGCTCCCTTTTTCTTTTTGGATGTCTAAATGACGGCTCCCGTGAGCCTCTTGCTGACGAGCACTGGCGATGCACCTGTGTGCCTACTGAGTGGTACAAAAACCTGTGAAGACGTTTGGCGGCATTTCAAGCGACCCCTTCAGTTACATACGCTCTCTGCTGATGACGGCCGAAAGCCAGAAACACGTGTCCAGAGATACGGCACTCGCTGCACCTACCTTAGGTGAAAGAATTTCTACAGCGATACGGCACTTGCTGCACCTACTAAGGGTGAATAATTTTTTTTAAAATTCTTGCTATTTATATTTAAATAACTGCATTTACTATGATGCCTTGGGGCTATTTTCCGCTTGAATGCAAGGCAGTGTGCTCCCTTTTTCTTTTTGGATGTCTAAATGACGGCTCCCGTGAGCCTCTTGCTGACGAGCACTGGCGATGCACCTGTGTGCCTACTGAGTGGTACAAAAACCTGTGAAGACGTTTGGCGGCATTTCAAGCGACCCCTTCAGTTACATACGCTCTCTGCTGATGACGGCCGAAAGCCAGAAACACGTGTCCAGAGATACGGCACTCGCTGCACCTACCTTAGGTGAAAGACTTTCTACAGCGATACTGCACTTGCTGCACCTACTAAGGGTGAATAATTTTTTGAAAAATTCTTGCTATTTATATTTAAATGACTGCATTTACTATGATGCCTTGGGGCTATTTTCCGCTTGAATGCAAGGCAGTGTGCTCCCTTTTTCTTTTTGGATGTCTAAATGACGGCTCCCGTGAGCCTCTTGCTGACGAGCACTGGCGATGCACCTGTGTGCCTACTGAGTGGTACAAAAACCTGTGAAGACGTTTGGCGGCATTTCAAGCGACCCCTTCAGTTACATACGCTCTCTGCTGATGACGGCCGAAAGCCAGAAACACGTGTCCAGAGATACGGCACTCGCTGCACCTACCTTAGGTGAAAGAATTTCTACAGCGATACGGCACTTGCTGCTCCTACTAAGGGTGAATAATTTTTTGAAAAATTCTTGCTATTTATATTTAAATGACTGCATTTACTATGATGCCTTGGGGCTTTTTCCACTTGAATGCAAGGCAGTGTGCTCCCTTTTTCTTTTTGGATGTCTAAATGACGGCTCCCGTGAGCCTCTTGCTGACGAGCACTGGCGATGCACCTGTGTGCCTACTGAGTGGTACAAAAACCTGTGAAGACGTTTGGCGGCATTTCAAGCGACCCCTTCAGTTACATACGCTCTCTGCTGATGACGGCCGAAAGCCAGAAACACGTGTCCAGAGATACGGCACTCGCTGCACCTACCTTAGGTGAAAGAATTTCTACAGCGATACGGCACTTGCTGCACCTACTAAGGGTGAATAATTTTTTAAAAAATTCTTGCTATTTATATTTAAATAACTGCATTTACTATGATGCCTTGGGGCTATTTTCCACTTGAATGCAAGGCAGTGTGCTCCCTTTTTCTTTTTGGATGTCTAAATGACGGCTCCCGTGAGCCTCTTGCTGACGAGCACTGGCGATGCACCTGTGTGCCTACTGAGTGGTACAAAAACCTGTGAAGACGTTTGGCGGCATTTCAAGCGACCCCTTCAGTTACATACGCTCTCTGCTGATGACGGCCGAAAGCCAGAAACACGTGTCCAGAGATACGGCACTCGCTGCACCTACCTTAGGTGAAAGACTTTCTACAGCGATACGGCACTTGCTGCACCTACTAAGGGTGAATAATTTTTTGAAAAATTCTTGCTATTTATATTTAAATGACTGCATTTACTATGATGCCTTGGGGCTATTTTCCGCTTGAATGCAAGGCAGTGTGCTCCCTTTTTCTTTTTGGATGTCTAAATGACGGCTCCCGTGAGCCTCTTGCTGACGAGCACTGGCGATGCACCTGTGTGCCTACTGAGTGGTACAAAAACCTGTGAAGACGTTTGGCGGCATTTCAAGCGACCCCTTCAGTTACATACGCTCTCTGCTGATGACGGCCGAAAGCCAGAAACACGTGTCCAGAGATACGGCACTCGCTGCACCTACCTTAGGTGAAAGACTTTCTACAGCGATACGGCACTTGCTGCACCTACTAAGGGTGAATAATTTTTTGAAAAATTCTTGCTATTTATATTTAAATGACTGCATTTACTATGATGCCTTGGGGCTTTTTCCACTTGAATGCAAGGCAGTGTGCTCCCTTTTTCTTTTTGGATGTCTAAATGACGGCTCCCGTGAGCCTCTTGCTGACGAGCACTGGCGATGCACCTGTGTGCCTACGGAGTGGTTCAAAAACCTGTGAAGACGTTTGGCGGCATTTCAAGCGACCCCTTCAGTTACATACGCTCTCTGCTGATGACGGCCGAAAGCCAGAAACACGTGTCCAGAGATACGGCACTCGCTGCACCTACCTTAGGTGAAAGACTTTCTACAGCGATACGGCACTTGCTGCACCTACTAAGGGTGAATAATTTTTTGAAAAATTCTTGCTATTTATATTTAAATGACTGCATTTACTATGATGCCTTGGGGCTATTTTCCGCTTGAATGCAAGGCAGTGTGCTCCCTTTTTCTTTTTGGATGTCTGAATGACGGCTCCCGTGAGCCTCTTGCTGACGAGCACTGGCGATGCACCTGTGTGCCTACTGAGTGGTACAAAAACCTGTGAAGACGTTTGGCGGCATTTCAAGCGACCCCTTCAGTTACATACGCTCTCTGCTGATGACGGCCGAAAGCCAGAAACACGTGTCCAGAGATACGGCACTCGCTGCACCTACCTTAGGTGAAAGACTTTCTACAGCGATACAGCACTTGCTGCACCTACTAAGGGTGAATAATTTTTTGAAAAATTCTTGCTATTTATATTTAAATGACTGCATTTACTATGATGCCTTGGGGCTATTTTCCGCTTGAATGCAAGGCAGTGTGCTCCCTTTTTCTTTTTGGATGTCTAAATGACGGCTCCCGTGAGCCTCTTGCTGACGAGCACTGGCGATGCACCTGTGTGCCTACTGAGTGGTACAAAAACCTGTGAAGACGTTTGGCGGCATTTCAAGCGACCCCTTCAGTTACATACGCTCTCTGCTGATGACGGCCGAAAGCCAGAAACACGTGTCCAGACATACGGCACTCGCTGCACCTACCTTAGGTGAAAGACTTTCTACAGCGATACGGCACTTGCTGCACCTACTAAGGGTGAATAATTTTTTGAAAAATTCTTGCTATTTATATTTAAATGACTGCATTTACTATGATGCCTTGGGGCTATTTTCCGCTTGAATGCAAGGCAGTGTGCTCCCTTTTTCTTTTTGGATGTCTAAATGACGGCTCCCGTGAGCCGCTTGCTGACGAGCACTGGCGATGCACCTGTGTGTCCAATTGAGTGGTACAAAAACCTGTGAAGACGTTTGGCGGCATTTCAAGCGACCCCTTCAGTTACATACGCTCTCTGCTGATGACGGCCGAAAGCCAGAAACACGTGTCCAGAGATACGCCACTCGCTGCACCTACCTTAGGTGAAAGACTTTCTACAGCGATACGCACTTGCTGCACCTACTAAGGGTGAATAATTTTTTTAAAAATTCATGCTATTTATATTTAAATGACTGCATTTAGTATGATGCCTTGGGGCTATTTTCCGCTTGAATGCAAGGCAGTGTGCTCCCTTTTTCTTTTTGGATTTCTAAATGACGGCTCCCGTGAGCCTCTTGCTAACAAGCACTGGCGATGCACCTGTGTGCCTACTGAGTGGTACAAAAACCTGTGAAGACGTTTGGCGGCATTTCAAGCAACCCCTTCAGTTACATACGCTCTCTGCTGATGACGGCCGAAAGCCAGAAACATGTGTCCAGAGATACGGCACTCGCTGCACCTACCTTAGGTGAAAGACTTTCTACAGCGATACGGCACTTGCTGCACCTACTAAGGGTGAATAATTTTTTGAAAAATTCTCGCTATTTATATTTAAATGACTGCATTTACTATGATGCCTTGGTGCTTTTTCCACTTGAATGCAAGGCAGTGTGCTCCCTTTTTCTTTTTGGATGTCTAAATGACGGCTCCCGTAAGCCTCTTGCTGACGAGCACTGGCGATGCACCTGTGTGCCTACGGAGTGGTTCAAAAACCTGTGAAGATGTTTGGTGGCATTTCAAGCGACCACTTCAGTTACATACGCTCTCTGCTGATGACGGGCGAAAGCCAGAAACACGTGTCCAGAGATACGGCACTCGCTGCACCTACCTTAGGTGAAAGACTTTCTACAGCGATACAGCACTTGCTGCACCTACTAAGGGTGAATAATTTTTTGAAAAATTCTTGCTATTTATATTTAAATGACTGCATTTACTATGATGCCTTGGGGCTATTTTCCGCTTGAATGCAAGGCAGTGTGCTCCCTTTTTCTTTTTGGATGTCTAAATGACGGCTCCCGTGAGCCTCTTGCTGACGAGCACTGGCGATGCACCTGTGTGCCTACTGAGTGGTACAAAAACCTGTGAAGACGTTTGGCGGCATTTCAAGCGACCCCTTCAGTTACATACGCTCTCTGCTGATGACGGCCGAAAGCCAGAAACACGTGTCCAGAGATACGGCACTCGCTGCACCTACCTTAGGTGAAAGACTTTCTACAGCGATACGGCACTTGCTGCACCTAGTAAGGGTGAATAATTTTTTGAAAAATTCTTGCTATTTATATTTAAATGACTGCATTTACTATGATGCCTTGGGGCAATTTTCCACTTGAATGCAAGGCAGTGTGCTCCCTTTTTCTTTTTGGATGTCTAAATGACGGCTCCCGTGAGCCTCTTGCTGACGAGTACTGGCGATGCACCTGTGTGCCTACTGAGTGGTACAAAAACCTGTGAAGACGTTTGGCGGCATTTCAAGCGACCCCTTCAGTTACATACGCTCTCTGCTGATGACGGCCGAAAGCCAGAAACACGTGTCCAGAGATACGGCACTCGCTGCACCTACCTTAGGTGAAAGACTTTCTACAGCGATACGGCACTTGCTGCACCTACTAAGGGTGAAGAATTTTTTGAAAAATTCTTGCTATTTATATTTAAATGACTGCATTTACTATGATGCCTTGGGGCTATTTTAAGCTTGAATGCAAGGCAGTGTGCTCCCTTTTTCTTTTTGGATGTCTAAATGACGGCTCCCGTGAGCCTCTTGCTGACGAGCACTGGCGATGCACCTGTGTGCCTAATGAGTGGTACAAAAACCTGTGAAGACGTTTGGCGGCATTTCAAGCGACCCCTTCAGTTACACACGCTCTCTGCTGATGACGGCCGAAAGCCAGAAACACGTGTCCAGAGATACGGCACTCGCTGCACCTACCTTAGGTGAAAGACTTTCTACAGCGATACGGCACTTGCTGCACCTACTAAGGGTGAATAATTTTTTGAAAAATTCTTGCTATTTATATTTAAATGACTGCATTTACTATGATGCCTTGGGGCTATTTTCCTCTTGAATGCAAGGCAGTGTGCTCCCTTTTTCTTTCTGGATGTCTAAATGACGGCTCCCGTGAGCCTCTTGCTGACGAGCACTGGCGATGCACCTGTGTGCCTACTGAGTGGTACAAAAACCTGTGAAGACGTTTGGCGGCATTTCAAGCGACCCCTTCAGTTACATACGCTCTCTGCTGATGACGGCCGAAAGCCAGAAACACGTGTCCAGAGATACGGCACTCGCTGCACCTACCTTAGGTGAAAGAATTTCTACAGCGATACGGCACTTGCTGCACCTACTAAGGGTGAATAATTTTTTTTTAAATTCTTGCTATTTATATTTAAATAACTGCATTTACTATGATGCCTTGGGGCTATTTTCCTCTTGAATACAAGGCAGTGTGCTCCCTTTTTCTTTTTGGATGTCTAAATGACGGCTCCCGTGAGCCTCTTGCTGACGAGCACTGGCGATGCACCTGTGTGCCTACTGAGTGGTACAAAAACCTGTGAAGACGTTTGACGGCATTTCAAGCGACCCCTTCAGTTACATATGCTCTCTGCTGATGACGGCCGAAAGCCAGAAACACGTGTCCAGAGATACGGCACTCGCTGCACCTACCTTAGGTGAAAGACTTTCTACAGCGATACGGCACTTGCTGCACCTACTAAGGGTGAATAATTTTTTGAAAAATTCTTGCTATTTATATTTAAATGACTGCATTTACTATGATGCCTTGGGGCTATTTTCCGCTTGAATGCAAGGCAGTGTGCTCCCTTTTTCTTTTTGGATGTCTAAATGACGGCTCCCGTAAGCCTCTTTCTGACGAGCACTGGCGATGCACCTCTGTGCCTAATGAGTGGTACAAAAACCTGTGAAGACGTTTGGCGGCATTTCAAGCGACCCCTTCAGTTACATACGCTCTCTGCTGATGACGGCCGAAAGCCAGAAACACGTGTCCAGAGATACGGCACTCGCTGCACCTACCTTAGGTGAAAGAATTTCTACAGCGATACGGCACTTGCTGCACCTACTAAGGGTGAATAATTTTTTGAAAAATTATTGCTATTTATATTTAAATGACTGCATTTACTATGATGCCTTGGGGCTATTTTCCGCTTGAATGCAAGGCAGTGTGCTCCCTTTTTCTTTTTGGATGTCTAAATGACGGCTCCCGTGAGCCTCTTGCTGACGAGCACTGGCGATGCACCTGTGTGCCTACTGAGTGGTACAAAAACCTGTGAAGACGTTTGGCGGCATTTCAAGCGACCCCTTCAGTTACATACGCTCTCGGCTGATGACGGCCGAAAGCCAGAAACACGTGTCCAGAGATACGGCACTCGCTGCACCTACCTTAGGTGAAAGACTTTCTACAGCGATACGGCACTTGCTGCACCTACTAAGGGTGAATAATTTTTTGAAAAATTCTTGCTATTTATATTTAAATGACTGCATTTACTATGATGCCTTGGGGCTTTTTCCGCTTGAATGCAAGGCAGTGTGCTCCCTTTTTCTTTTTGGATGTCTAAATGACGGCTCCTGTGTGCCTCTTGCTGACGAGCACTGGCGATGCACCTGTGTGCCTACTGAGCGGTACAAAAACCTGTGAAGACGTTTGGCGGCATTTCAAGCGACCCCTTCAGTTACATACGCTCTCTGCTGATGACGGCCGAAAGCCAGAAACACGTGTCCAGAGATACGGCACTCGCTGCTCCTACCTTAGGTGAAAGACTTTCTACAGCGATACGGCACTTGCTGCAACTACTAAGGGTGAATAATTTTTTGAAAAATTCTTGCTATTTATATTTAAATGACTGCATTTACTATGATGCCTTGGGGCTATTTTCCGCTTGAATGCAAGGCAGTGTGCTCCCTTTTTCTTTTTGGATGTCTAAATGACGGCTCCCGTGAGCCTCTTGCTGACGAGCACTGGCGATGCACCTGTGTGCCTACTGAGTGGTACAAAAACCTGTGAAGACGTTTGGCGGCATTTCAAGCGACCCCTTCAGTTACATACGCTCTCGGCTGATGACGGCCGAAAGCCAGAAACACGTGTCCAGAGATACGGCACTCGCTGCACCTACCTTAGGTGAAAGACTTTCTACAGCGATACGGCACTTGCTGCACCTACTAAGGGTGAATCATTTTTTGAAAAATTCTTGCTATTTATATTTAAATGACTGCATTTACTATGATGCCTTGGGGCTTTTTCCGCTTGAATGCAAGGCAGTGTGCTCCCTTTTTCTTTTTGGATGTCTAAATGACGGCTCCCGTGAGCCTCTTGCTGACGAGCACTGGCGATGCACCTGTGTGCCTACTGAGCGGTACAAAAACCTGTGAAGACGTTTGGCGGCATTTCAAGCGACCCCTTCAGTTACATACGCTCTCTGCTGATGACGGCCGAAAGCCAGAAACACGTGTCCAGAGATACGGCACTCGCTGCTCCTACCTTAGGTGAAAGACTTTCTACAGCGATACGGCACTTGCTGCACCTACTAAGGGTGAATAATTTTTTGAAAAATTCTTGCTATTTATATTTAAATGACTGCATTTACTATGATGCCTTGGGGCTATTTTCCGCTTGAATGCAAGGCAGTGTGCTCCCTTTTTCTTTTTGGATGTCTAAATGACGGCTCCCGTGAGCCTCTTGCTGACGAGCACTGGCGATGCACCTGTGTGCCTACTGAGTGGTACAAAAACCTGTGAAGACGTTTGGCGGCATTTCAAGCGACCCCTTCAGTTACACACGCTCTCTGCTGATGACGGCCGAAAGCCAGAAACACGTGTCCAGAGATACGGCACTCGCTGCACCTACCTTAGGTGAAAGACTTTCTACAGCGATACGGCACTTGCTGCACCTACTAAGGGTGAATCATTTTTTGAAAAATTCTTGCTATTTATATTTAAATGACTGCATTTACTATGATGCCTTGGGGCTATTTTCCGCTTGAATGCAAGGCAGTGTGCTCCCTTTTTCTTTTTGGATGTCTAAATGACGGCTCCCGTGAGCCTCTTGCTGATGAGCACTGGCGATGCACCTGTGTGCCTACTGAGTGGTACAAAAACCTGTGAAGACGTTTGGCGGCATTTCAAGCGACCCCTTCAGTTACATACGCTCTCTGCTGATGACGGCCGAAAGCCAGAAACACGTGTCCAGAGATACGGCACTCGCTGCACCTACCTTAGGTGAAAGAATTTCTACAGCGATACGGCACTTGCTGCACCTACTAAGGGTGAATAATTTTTTTTTAAATTCTTGCTATTTATATTTAAATAACTTCATTTACTATGATGCCTTGGGGCTATTTTCCGCTTGAATACAAGGCAGTGTGCTCCCTTTTTCTTTTTGGATGTCTAAATGACGGCTCCCGTGAGCCTCTTGCTGACGAGCACTGGCGATGCACCTGTGTGCCTACTGAGTGGTACAAAAACCTGTGAAGACGTTTGGCGGCATTTCAAGCGACCCCTTCAGTTACATACGCTCTCTGCTGATGACGGCCGAAAGCCAGAAACACGTGTCCAGAGATACGGCACTCGCTGCACCTACCTTAGGTGAAAGACTTTCTACAGCGATACGGCACTTGCTGCACCTACTAAGGGTGAATAATTTTTTGAAAAATTCTTGCTATTTATATTTAAATGACTGCATTTACTGTGATGCCTTGGGGCTATTTTCCGCTTGAATGCAAGGCAGTGTCCTCCCTTTTTCTTTTTGGATGTCTAAATGACGGCTCCCGTGAGCCTCTTTCTGACGAGCACTGGCGATGCACCTGTGTGCCTAGTGAGTGGTACAAAAACCTGTGAAGACGTTTGGCGGCATTTCAAGCGACCCCTTCAGTTACATACGCTCTCTGCTGATGACGGCCGAAAGCCAGAAACACGTGTCCAGAGATACGGCACTCGCTGCACCTACCTTAGGTGAAAGAATTTCTACAGCGATACGGCACTTGCTGCACCTACTAAGGGTGAATAATTTTTTGAAAAATTATTGCTATTTATATTTAAATGACTGCATTTACTATGATGCCTTGGGGCTATTTTCCTCTTGAATACAAGGCACTGTGCTCCCTTTTTCTTTTTGGATGTCTAAATGACAGCTCCCGTGAGCCTCTTGCTGACGAGCACTGGCGATGCACCTGTGTGCCTACTGAGTGGTACAAAAACCTGTGAAGACGTTTGGCGGCATTTCAAGCGACCCCTTCAGTTACATATGCTCTCTGCTGATGACGGCCGAAAGCCAGAAACACGTGTCCAGAGATACGGCACTCGCTGCACCTACCTTAGGTGAAAGACTTTCTACAGCGATACGGCACTTGCTGCACCTACTAAGGGTGAATCATTTTTTGAAAAATTCTTGCTATTTATATTTAAATGACTGCATTTACTATGATGCCTTGGGGCTATTTTCCGCTTGAATGCAAGGCAGTGTGCTCCCTTTTTCTTTTTGGATGTCTAAATGACGGCTCCCGTAAGCCTCTTTCTGACGAGCACTGGCGATGCACCTCTGTGCCTAATGAGTGGTACAAAAACCTGTGAAGACGTTTGGCGGCATTTCAAGCGACCCCTTCAGTTACATACGCTCTCTGCTGATGACGGCCGAAAGCCAGAAACACGTGTCCAGAGATACGGCACTCGCTGCACCTACCTTAGGTGAAAGAATTTCTACAGCGATACGGCACTTGCTGCACCTACTAAGGGTGAATAATTTTTTGAAAAATTATTGCTATTTATATTTAAATGACTGCATTTACTATGATGCCTTGGGGCTATTTTCCGCTTGAATGCAAGGCAGTGTGCTCCCTTTTTCTTTTTGGATGTCTAAATGACGGCTCCCGTGAGCCTCTTGCTGACGAGCACTGGCGATGCACCTGTGTGCCTACTGAGTGGTACAAAAACCTGTGAAGACGTTTGGCGGCATTTCAAGCGACCCCTTCAGTTACATACGCTCTCGGCTGATGACGGCCGAAAGCCAGAAACACGTGTCCAGAGATACGGCACTCGCTGCACCTACCTTAGGTGAAAGACTTTCTACAGCGATACGGCACTTGCTGCACCTACTAAGGGTGAATAATTTTTTGAAAAATTCTTGCTATTTATATTTAAATGACTGCATTTACTATGATGCCTTGGGGCTTTTTCCGCTTGAATGCAAGGCAGTGTGCTCCCTTTTTCTTTTTGGATGTCTAAATGACGGCTCCTGTGTGCCTCTTGCTGACGAGCACTGGCGATGCACCTGTGTGCCTACTGAGCGGTACAAAAACCTGTGAAGACGTTTGGCGGCATTTCAAGCGACCCCTTCAGTTACATACGCTCTCTGCTGATGACGGCCGAAAGCCAGAAACACGTGTCCAGAGAAACGGCACTCGCTGCTCCTACCTTAGGTGAAAGACTTTCTACAGCGATACGGCACTTGCTGCAACTACTAAGGGTGAATAATTTTTTGAAAAATTCTTGCTATTTATATTTAAATGACTGCATTTACTATGATGCCTTGGGGCTATTTTCCGCTTGAATGCAAGGCAGTGTGCTCCCTTTTTCTTTTTGGATGTCTAAATGACGGCTCCCGTGAGCCTCTTGCTGACGAGCACTGGCGATGCACCTGTGTGCCTACTGAGTGGTACAAAAACCTGTGAAGACGTTTGGCGGCATTTCAAGCGACCCCTTCAGTTACACACGCTCTCTGCTGATGACGGCCGAAAGCCAGAAACACGTGTCCAGAGATACGGCACTCGCTGCACCTACCTTAGGTGAAAGACTTTCTACAGCGATACGGCACTTGCTGCACCTACTAAGGGTGAATCATTTTTTGAAAAATTCTTGCTATTTATATTTAAATGACTGCATTTACTATGATGCCTTGGGGCTATTTTCCGCTTGAATGCAAGGCAGTGTGCTCCCTTTTTCTTTTTGGATGTCTAAATGACGGCTCCCGTAAGCCTCTTTCTGACGAGCACTGGCGATGCACCTCTGTGCCTAATGAGTGGTACAAAAACCTGTGAAGACGTTTGGCGGCATTTCAAGCGACCCCTTCAGTTACATACGCTCTCTGCTGATGACGGCCGAAAGCCAGAAACACGTGTCCAGAGATACGGCACTCGCTGCACCTACCTTAGGTGAAAGAATTTCTACAGCGATACGGCACTTGCTGCACCTACTAAGGGTGAATAATTTTTTGAAAAATTATTGCTATTTATATTTAAATGACTGCATTTACTATGATGCCTTGGGGCTATTTTCCGCTTGAATGCAAGGCAGTGTGCTCCCTTTTTCTTTTTGGATGTCTAAATGACGGCTCCCGTGAGCCTCTTGCTGACGAGCACTGGCGATGCACCTGTGTGCCTACTGAGTGGTACAAAAACCTGTGAAGACGTTTGGCGGCATTTCAAGCGACCCCTTCAGTTACATACGCTCTCGGCTGATGACGGCCGAAAGCCAGAAACACGTGTCCAGAGATACGGCACTCGCTGCACCTACCTTAGGTGAAAGACTTTCTACAGCGATACGGCACTTGCTGCACCTCCTAAGGGTGAATCATTTTTTGAAAAATTCTTGCTATTTATATTTAAATGACTGCATTTACTATGATGCCTTGGGGCTTTTTCCGCTTGAATGCAAGGCAGTGTGCTCCCTTTTTCTTTTTGGATGTCTAAATGACGGCTCCCGTGAGCCTCTTGCTGACGAGCACTGGCGATGCACCTGTGTGCCTACTGAGCGGTACAAAAACCTGTGAAGACGTTTGGCGGCATTTCAAGCGACCCCTTCAGTTACATACGCTCTCTGCTGATGACGGCCGAAAGCCAGAAACACGTGTCCAGAGATACGGCACTCGCTGCTCCTACCTTAGGTGAAAGACTTTCTACAGCGATACGGCACTTGCTGCACCTACTAAGGGTGAATAATTTTTTGAAAAATTCTTGCTATTTATATTTAAATGACTGCATTTACTATGATGCCTTGGGGCTATTTTCCGCTTGAATGCAAGGCAGTGTGCTCCCTTTTTCTTTTTGGATGTCTAAATGACGGCTCCCGTGAGCCTCTTGCTGACGAGCACTGGCGATGCACCTGTGTGCCTACTGAGTGGTACAAAAACCTGTGAAGACGTTTGGCGGCATTTCAAGCGACCCCTTCAGTTACACACGCTCTCTGCTGATGACGGCCGAAAGCCAGAAACACGTGTCCAGAGATACGGCACTCGCTGCACCTACCTTAGGTGAAAGACTTTCTACAGCGATACGGCACTTGCTGCACCTACTAAGGGTGAATCATTTTTTGAAAAATTCTTGCTATTTATATTTAAATGACTGCATTTACTATGATGCCTTGGGGCTATTTTCCGCTTGAATGCAAGGCAGTGTGCTCCCTTTTTCTTTTTGGATGTCTAAATGACGGCTCCCGTGAGCCTCTTGCTGATGAGCACTGGCGATGCACCTGTGTGCCTACTGAGTGGTACAAAAACCTGTGAAGACGTTTGGCGGCATTTCAAGCGACCCCTTCAGTTACATACGCTCTCTGCTGATGACGGCCGAAAGCCAGAAACACGTGTCCAGAGATACGGCACTCGCTGCACCTACCTTAGGTGAAAGAATTTCTACAGCGATACGGCACTTGCTGCACCTACTAAGGGTGAATAATTTTTTTTAAAATTCTTGCTATTTATATTTAAATAACTTCATTTACTATGATGCCTTGGGGCTATTTTCCGCTTGAATACAAGGCAGTGTGCTCCCTTTTTCTTTTTGGATGTCTAAATGACGGCTCCCGTGAGCCTCTTGCTGACGAGCACTGGCGATGCACCTGTGTGCCTACTGAGTGGTACAAAAACCTGTGAAGACGTTTGGCGGCATTTCAAGCGACCCCTTCAGTTACATACGCTCTCTGCTGATGACGGCCGAAAGCCAGAAACACGTGTCCAGAGATACGGCACTCGCTGCACCTACCTTAGGTGAAAGACTTTCTACAGCGATACGGCACTTGCTGCACCTACTAAGGGTGAATAATTTTTTGAAAAATTCTTGCTATTTATATTTAAATGACTGCATTTACTGTGATGCCTTGGGGCTATTTTCCGCTTGAATGCAAGGCAGTGTCCTCCCTTTTTCTTTTTGGATGTCTAAATGACGGCTCCCGTGAGCCTCTTTCTGACGAGCACTGGCGATGCACCTGTGTGCCTAGTGAGTGGTACAAAAACCTGTGAAGACGTTTGGCGGCATTTCAAGCGACCCCTTCAGTTACATACGCTCTCTGCTGATGACGGCCGAAAGCCAGAAACACGTGTCCAGAGATACGGCACTCGCTGCACCTACCTTAGGTGAAAGAATTTCTACAGCGATACGGCACTTGCTGCACCTACTAAGGGTGAATAATTTTTTGAAAAATTATTGCTATTTATATTTAAATGACTGCATTTACTATGATGCCTTGGGGCTATTTTCCGCTTGAATGCAAGGCAGTGTGCTCCCTTTTTCTTTTTGGATGTCTAAATGACGGCTCCCGTGAGCCTCTTGCTGACGAGCACTGGCGATGCACCTGTGTGCCTACTGAGTGGTACAAAAACCTGTGAAGACGTTTGGCGGCATTTCAAGCGACCCCTTCAGTTACATACGCTCTCGGCTGATGACGGCCGAAAGCCAGAAACACGTGTCCAGAGATACGGCATTCGCTGCACCTACCTTAGGTGAAAGACTTTCTACAGCGATACGGCACTTGCTGCACCTACTAAGGGTGAATAATTTTTTGAAAAATTCTTGCTATTTATATTTAAATGACTGCATTTACTATGATGCCTTGGGGCTTTTTCCGCTTGAATGCAAGGCAGTGTGCTCCCTTTTTCTTTTTGGATGTCTAAATGACGGCTCCCGTGAGCCTCTTGCTGACGAGCACTGGCGATGCACCTGTGTGCCTACTGAGCGGTACAAAAACCTGTGAAGACGTTTGGCGGCATTTCAAGCGACCCCTTCAGTTACATACGCTCTCTGCTGATGACGGCCGAAAGCCAGAAACACGTGTCCAGAGATACGGCACTCGCTGCTCCTACCTTAGGTGAAAGACTTTCTACAGCGATACGGCACTTGCTGCACCTACTAAGGGTGAATAATTTTTTGAAAAATTCTTGCTATTTATATTTAAATGACTGCATTTACTATGATGCCTTGGGGCTATTTTCCGCTTGAATGCAAGGCAGTGTGCTCCCTTTTTCTTTTTGGATGTCTAAATGACGGCTCCCGTGAGCCTCTTGCTGACGAGCACTGGCGATGTACCTGTGTGCCTACTGAGTGGTACAAAAACCTGTGAAGACGTTTGGCGGCATTTCAAGCGACCCCTTCAGTTACATACGCTCTCTGCTGATGACGGCCGAAAGCCAGAAACACGTGTCCAGAGATACGGCACTCGCTGCTCCTACCTTAGGTGAAAGACTTTCTACAGCGATACGGCACTTGCTGCAACTACTAAGGGTGAATAATTTTTTGAAAAATTCTTGCTATTTATATTTAAATGACTGCATTTACTATGATGCCTTGGGGCTATTTTCCGCTTGAATGCAAGGCAGTGTGCTCCCTTTTTCTTTTTGGATGTCTAAATGACGGCTCCCGTGAGCCTCTTGCTGACGAGCACTGGCGATGCACCTGTGTGCCTACTGAGTGGTACAAAAACCTGTGAAGACGTTTGGCGGCATTTCAAGCGACCCCTTCAGTTACACACGCTCTCTGCTGATGACGGCCGAAAGCCAGAAACACGTGTCCAGAGATACGGCACTCGCTGCACCTACCTTAGGTGAAAGACTTTCTACAGCGATACGGCACTTGCTGCACCTACTAAGGGTGAATCATTTTTTGAAAAATTCTTGCTATTTATATTTAAATGACTGCATTTACTATGATGCCTTGGGGCTATTTTCCGCTTGAATGCAAGGCAGTGTGCTCCCTTTTTCTTTTTGGATGTCTAAATGACGGCTCCCGTAAGCCTCTTTCTAACGAGCACTGGCGATGCACCTCTGTGCCTAATGAGTGGTACAAAAACCTGTGAAGACGTTTGGCGGCATTTCAAGCGACCCCTTCAGTTACATACGCTCTCTGCTGATGACGGCCGAAAGCCAGAAACACGTGTCCAGAGATACGGCACTCGCTGCACCTACCTTAGGTGAAAGAATTTCTACAGCGATACGGCACTTGCTGCACCTACTAAGGGTGAATAACTTTTTGAAAAATTATTGCTATTTATATTTAAATGACTGCATTTACTATGATGCCTTGGGGCTATTTTCCGCTTGAATGCAAGGCAGTGTGCTCCCTTTTTCTTTTTGGATGTCTAAATGACGGCTCCCGTGAGCCTCTTGCTGACGAGCACTGGCGATGCACCTGTGTGCCTACTGAGTGGTACAAAAACCTGTGAAGACGTTTGGCGGCATTTCAAGCGACCCCTTCAGTTACATACGCTCTCGGCTGATGACGGCCGAAAGCCAGAAACACGTGTCCAGAGATACGGCACTCGCTGCACCTACCTTAGGTGAAAGACTTTCTACAGCGATACGGCACTTGCTGCACCTACTAAGGGTGAATCATTTTTTGAAAAATTCATGCTATTTATATTTAAATGACTGCATTTACTATGATGCCTTGGGGCTTTTTCCGCTTGAATGCAAGGCAGTGTGCTCCCTTTTTCTTTTTGGATGTCTAAATGACGGCTCCCGTGAGCCTCTTGCTGACGAGCACTGGCGATGCACCTGTGTGCCTACTGAGTGGTACAAAAACCTGTGAAGACGTTTGGCGGCATTTCAAGCGACCCCTTCAGTTACACACGCTCTCTGCTGATGACGGCCGAAAGCCAGAAACACGTGTCCAGAGATACGGCACTCGCTGCACCTACCTTAGGTGAAAGACTTTCTACAGCGATACGGCACTTGCTGCACCTACTAAGGGTGAATCATTTTTTGAAAAATTCTTGCTATTTATATTTAAATGACTGCATTTACTATGATGCCTTGGGGCTATTTTCCGCTTGAATGCAAGGCAGTGTGCTCCCTTTTTCTTTTTGGATGTCTAAATGACGGCTCCCGTGAGCCTCTTGCTGATGAGCACTGGCGATGCACCTGTGTGCCTACTGAGTGGTACAAAAACCTGTGAAGACGTTTGGCGGCATTTCAAGCGACCCCTTCAGTTACATACGCTCTCTGCTGATGACGGCCGAAAGCCAGAAACACGTGTCCAGAGATACGGCACTCGCTGCACCTACCTTAGGTGAAAGAATTTCTACAGCGATACGGCACTTGCTGCACCTACTAAGGGTGAATAATTTTTTTTTAAATTCTTGCTATTTATATTTAAATAACTTCATTTACTATGATGCCTTGGGGCTATTTTCCGCTTGAATACAAGGCAGTGTGCTCCCTTTTTCTTTTTGGATGTCTAAATGACGGCTCCCGTGAGCCTCTTGCTGACGAGCACTGGCGATGCACCTGTGTGCCTACTGAGTGGTACAAAAACCTGTGAAGACGTTTGGCGGCATTTCAAGCGACCCCTTCAGTTACATACGCTCTCTGCTGATGACGGCCGAAAGCCAGAAACACGTGTCCAGAGATACGGCACTCGCTGCACCTACCTTAGGTGAAAGACTTTCTACAGCGATACGGCACTTGCTGCACCTACTAAGGGTGAATAATTTTTTGAAAAATTCTTGCTATTTATATTTAAATGACTGCATTTACTGTGATGCCTTGGGGCTATTTTCCGCTTGAATGCAAGGCAGTGTCCTCCCTTTTTCTTTTTGGATGTCTAAATGACGGCTCCCGTGAGCCTCTTTCTGACGAGCACTGGCGATGCACCTGTGTGCCTAGTGAGTGGTACAAAAACCTGTGAAGACGTTTGGCGGCATTTCAAGCGACCCCTTCAGTTACATACGCTCTCTGCTGATGACGGCCGAAAGCCAGAAACACGTGTCCAGAGATACGGCACTCGCTGCACCTACCTTAGGTGAAAGAATTTCTACAGCGATACGGCACTTGCTGCACCTACTAAGGGTGAATAATTTTTTGAAAAATTATTGCTATTTATATTTAAATGACTGCATTTACTATGATGCCTTGGGGCTATTTTCCTCTTGAATACAAGGCAGTGTGCTCCCTTTTTCTTTTTGGATGTCTAAATGACAGCTCCCGTGAGCCTCTTGCTGACGAGCACTGGCGATGCACCTGTGTGCCTACTGAGTGGTACAAAAACCTGTGAAGACGTTTGGCGGCATTTCAAGCGACCCCTTCAGTTACATATGCTCTCTGCTGATGACGGCCGAAAGCCAGAAACACGTGTCCAGAGATACGGCACTCGCTGCACCTACCTTAGGTGAAAGACTTTCTACAGCGATACGGCACTTGCTGCACCTACTAAGGGTGAATAATTTTTTGAAAAATTCTTGCTATTTATATTTAAATGACTGCATTTACTATGATGCCTTGGGGCTATTTTCCGCTTGAATGCAAGGCAGTGTGCTCCCTTTTTCTTTTTGGATGTCTAAATGACGGCTCCCGTAAGCCTCTTTCTGACGAGCACTGGCGATGCACCTCTGTGCCTAATGAGTGGTACAAAAACCTGTGAAGACGTTTGGCGGCATTTCAAGCGACCCCTTCAGTTACATACGCTCTCTGCTGATGACGGCCGAAAGCCAGAAACACGTGTCCAGAGATACGGCACTCGCTGCACATACCTTAGGTGAAAGAATTTCTACAGCGATACGGCACTTGCTGCACCTACTAAGGGTGAATAATTTTTTGAAAAATTATTGCTATTTATATTTAAATGACTGCATTTACTATGATGCCTTGGGGCTATTTTCCGCTTGAATGCAAGGCAGTGTGCTCCCTTTTTCTTTTTGGATGTCTAAATGACGGCTCCCGTGAGCCTCTTGCTGACGAGCACTGGCGATGCACCTGTGTGCCTACTGAGTGGTACAAAAACCTGTGAAGACGTTTGGCGGCATTTCAAGCGACCCCTTCAGTTACATACGCTCTCGGCTGATGACGGCCGAAAGCCAGAAACACGTGTCCAGAGATACGGCACTCGCTGCACCTACCTTAGGTGAAAGACTTTCTACAGCGATACGGCACTTGCTGCACCTACTAAGGGTGAATAATTTTTTGAAAAATTCTTGCTATTTATATTTAAATGACTGCATTTACTATGATGCCTTGGGGCTTTTTCCGCTTGAATGCAAGGCAGTGTGCTCCCTTTTTCTTTTTGGATGTCTAAATGACGGCTCCTGTGTGCCTCTTGCTGACGAGCACTGGCGATGCACCTGTGTGCCTACTGAGCGGTACAAAAACCTGTGAAGACGTTTGGCGGCATTTCAAGCGACCCCTTCAGTTACATACGCTCTCTGCTGATGACGGCCGAAAGCCAGAAACACGTGTCCAGAGATACGGCACTCGCTGCTCCTACCTTAGGTGAAAGACTTTCTACAGCGATACGGCACTTGCTGCAACTACTAAGGGTGAATAATTTTTTGAAAAATTCTTGCTATTTATATTTAAATGACTGCATTTACTATGATGCCTTGGGGCTATTTTCCGCTTGAATGCAAGGCAGTGTGCTCCCTTTTTCTTTTTGGATGTCTAAATGACGGCTCCCGTGAGCCTCTTGCTGACGAGCACTGGCGATGCACCTGTGTGCCTACTGAGTGGTACAAAAACCTGTGAAGACGTTTGGCGGCATTTCAAGCGACCCCTTCAGTTACACACGCTCTCTGCTGATGACGGCCGAAAGCCAGAAACACGTGTCCAGAGATACGGCACTCGCTGCACCTACCTTAGGTGAAAGACTTTCTACAGCGATACGGCACTTGCTGCACCTACTAAGGGTGAATCATTTTTTGAAAAATTCTTGCTATTTATATTTAAATGACTGCATTTACTATGATGCCTTGGGGCTATTTTCCGCTTGAATGCAAGGCAGTGTGCTCCCTTTTTCTTTTTGGATGTCTAAATGACGGCTCCCGTAAGCCTCTTTCTGACGAGCACTGGCGATGCACCTCTGTGCCTAATGAGTGGTACAAAAACCTGTGAAGACGTTTGGCGGCATTTCAAGCGACCCCTTCAGTTACATACGCTCTCTGCTGATGACGGCCGAAAGCCAGAAACACGTGTCCAGAGATACGGCACTCGCTGCACCTACCTTAGGTGAAAGAATTTCTACAGCGATACGGCACTTGCTGCACCTACTAAGGGTGAATAATTTTTTGAAAAATTATTGCTATTTATATTTAAATGACTGCATTTACTATGATGCCTTGGGGCTATTTTCCGCTTGAATGCAAGGCAGTGTGCTCCCTTTTTCTTTTTGGATGTCTAAATGACGGCTCCCGTGAGCCTCTTGCTGACGAGCACTGGCGATGCACCTGTGTGCCTACTGAGTGGTACAAAAACCTGTGAAGACGTTTGGCGGCATTTCAAGCGACCCCTTCAGTTACATACGCTCTCGGCTGATGACGGCCGAAAGCCAGAAACACGTGTCCAGAGATACGGCACTCGCTGCACCTACCTTAGGTGAAAGACTTTCTACAGCGATACGGCACTTGCTGCACCTCCTAAGGGTGAATCATTTTTTGAAAAATTCTTGCTATTTATATTTAAATGACTGCATTTACTATGATGCCTTGGGGCTTTTTCCGCTTGAATGCAAGGCAGTGTGCTCCCTTTTTCTTTTTGGATGTCTAAATGACGGCTCCCGTGAGCCTCTTGCTGACGAGCACTGGCGATGCACCTGTGTGCCTACTGAGCGGTACAAAAACCTGTGAAGACGTTTGGCGGCATTTCAAGCGACCCCTTCAGTTACATACGCTCTCTGCTGATGACGGCCGAAAGCCAGAAACACGTGTCCAGAGATACGGCACTCGCTGCTCCTACCTTAGGTGAAAGACTTTCTACAGCGATACGGCACTTGCTGCACCTACTAAGGGTGAATAATTTTTTGAAAAATTCTTGCTATTTATATTTAAATGACTGCATTTACTATGATGCCTTGGGGCTATTTTCCGCTTGAATGCAAGGCAGTGTGCTCCCTTTTTCTTTTTGGATGTCTAAATGACGGCTCCCGTGAGCCTCTTGCTGACGAGCACTGGCGATGCACCTGTGTGCCTACTGAGTGGTACAAAAACCTGTGAAGACGTTTGGCGGCATTTCAAGCGACCCCTTCAGTTACACACGCTCTCTGCTGATGACGGCCGAAAGCCAGAAACACGTGTCCAGAGATACGGCACTCGCTGCACCTACCTTAGGTGAAAGACTTTCTACAGCGATACGGCACTTGCTGCACCTACTAAGGGTGAATCATTTTTTGAAAAATTCTTGCTATTTATATTTAAATGACTGCATTTACTATGATGCCTTGGGGCTATTTTCCGCTTGAATGCAAGGCAGTGTGCTCCCTTTTTCTTTTTGGATGTCTAAATGACGGCTCCCGTGAGCCTCTTGCTGATGAGCACTGGCGATGCACCTGTGTGCCTACTGAGTGGTACAAAAACCTGTGAAGACGTTTGGCGGCATTTCAAGCGACCCCTTCAGTTACATACGCTCTCTGCTGATGACGGCCGAAAGCCAGAAACACGTGTCCAGAGATACGGCACTCGCTGCACCTACCTTAGGTGAAAGAATTTCTACAGCGATACGGCACTTGCTGCACCTACTAAGGGTGAATAATTTTTTTTAAAATTCTTGCTATTTATATTTAAATAACTTCATTTACTATGATGCCTTGGGGCTATTTTCCGCTTGAATACAAGGCAGTGTGCTCCCTTTTTCTTTTTGGATGTCTAAATGACGGCTCCCGTGAGCCTCTTGCTGACGAGCACTGGCGATGCACCTGTGTGCCTACTGAGTGGTACAAAAACCTGTGAAGACGTTTGGCGGCATTTCAAGCGACCCCTTCAGTTACATACGCTCTCTGCTGATGACGGCCGAAAGCCAGAAACACGTGTCCAGAGATACGGCACTCGCTGCACCTACCTTAGGTGAAAGACTTTCTACAGCGATACGGCACTTGCTGCACCTACTAAGGGTGAATAATTTTTTGAAAAATTCTTGCTATTTATATTTAAATGACTGCATTTACTGTGATGCCTTGGGGCTATTTTCCGCTTGAATGCAAGGCAGTGTCCTCCCTTTTTCTTTTTGGATGTCTAAATGACGGCTCCCGTGAGCCTCTTTCTGACGAGCACTGGCGATGCACCTGTGTGCCTAGTGAGTGGTACAAAAACCTGTGAAGACGTTTGGCGGCATTTCAAGCGACCCCTTCAGTTACATACGCTCTCTGCTGATGACGGCCGAAAGCCAGAAACACGTGTCCAGAGATACGGCACTCGCTGCACCTACCTTAGGTGAAAGAATTTCTACAGCGATACGGCACTTGCTGCACCTACTAAGGGTGAATAATTTTTTGAAAAATTATTGCTATTTATATTTAAATGACTGCATTTACTATGATGCCTTGGGGCTATTTTCCGCTTGAATGCAAGGCAGTGTGCTCCCTTTTTCTTTTTGGATGTCTAAATGACGGCTCCCGTGAGCCTCTTGCTGACGAGCACTGGCGATGCACCTGTGTGCCTACTGAGTGGTACAAAAACCTGTGAAGACGTTTGGCGGCATTTCAAGCGACCCCTTCAGTTACATACGCTCTCGGCTGATGACGGCCGAAAGCCAGAAACACGTGTCCAGAGATACGGCATTCGCTGCACCTACCTTAGGTGAAAGACTTTCTACAGCGATACGGCACTTGCTGCACCTACTAAGGGTGAATAATTTTTTGAAAAATTCTTGCTATTTATATTTAAATGACTGCATTTACTATGATGCCTTGGGGCTTTTTCCGCTTGAATGCAAGGCAGTGTGCTCCCTTTTTCTTTTTGGATGTCTAAATGACGGCTCCCGTGAGCCTCTTGCTGACGAGCACTGGCGATGCACCTGTGTGCCTACTGAGCGGTACAAAAACCTGTGAAGACGTTTGGCGGCATTTCAAGCGACCCCTTCAGTTACATACGCTCTCTGCTGATGACGGCCGAAAGCCAGAAACACGTGTCCAGAGATACGGCACTCGCTGCTCCTACCTTAGGTGAAAGACTTTCTACAGCGATACGGCACTTGCTGCACCTACTAAGGGTGAATAATTTTTTGAAAAATTCTTGCTATTTATATTTAAATGACTGCATTTACTATGATGCCTTGGGGCTATTTTCCGCTTGAATGCAAGGCAGTGTGCTCCCTTTTTCTTTTTGGATGTCTAAATGACGGCTCCCGTGAGCCTCTTGCTGACGAGCACTGGCGATGTACCTGTGTGCCTACTGAGTGGTACAAAAACCTGTGAAGACGTTTGGCGGCATTTCAAGCGACCCCTTCAGTTACATACGCTCTCTGCTGATGACGGCCGAAAGCCAGAAACACGTGTCCAGAGATACGGCACTCGCTGCTCCTACCTTAGGTGAAAGACTTTCTACAGCGATACGGCACTTGCTGCAACTACTAAGGGTGAATAATTTTTTGAAAAATTCTTGCTATTTATATTTAAATGACTGCATTTACTATGATGCCTTGGGGCTATTTTCCGCTTGAATGCAAGGCAGTGTGCTCCCTTTTTCTTTTTGGATGTCTAAATGACGGCTCCCGTGAGCCTCTTGCTGACGAGCACTGGCGATGCACCTGTGTGCCTACTGAGTGGTACAAAAACCTGTGAAGACGTTTGGCGGCATTTCAAGCGACCCCTTCAGTTACACACGCTCTCTGCTGATGACGGCCGAAAGCCAGAAACACGTGTCCAGAGATACGGCACTCGCTGCACCTACCTTAGGTGAAAGACTTTCTACAGCGATACGGCACTTGCTGCACCTACTAAGGGTGAATCATTTTTTGAAAAATTCTTGCTATTTATATTTAAATGACTGCATTTACTATGATGCCTTGGGGCTATTTTCCGCTTGAATGCAAGGCAGTGTGCTCCCTTTTTCTTTTTGGATGTCTAAATGACGGCTCCCGTAAGCCTCTTTCTGACGAGCACTGGCGATGCACCTCTGTGCCTAATGAGTGGTACAAAAACCTGTGAAGACGTTTGGCGGCATTTCAAGCGACCCCTTCAGTTACATACGCTCTCTGCTGATGACGGCCGAAAGCCAGAAACACGTGTCCAGAGATACGGCACTCGCTGCACCTACCTTAGGTGAAAGAATTTCTACAGCGATACGGCACTTGCTGCACCTACTAAGGGTGAATAACTTTTTGAAAAATTATTGCTATTTATATTTAAATGACTGCATTTACTATGATGCCTTGGGGCTATTTTCCGCTTGAATGCAAGGCAGTGTGCTCCCTTTTTCTTTTTGGATGTCTAAATGACGGCTCCGTGAGCCTCTTGCTGACGAGCACTGGCGATGCACCTGTGTGCCTACTGAGTGGTACAAAAACCTGTGAAGACGTTTGGCGGCATTTCAAGCGACCCCTTCAGTTACATAAGCTCTCGGCTGATGACGGCCGAAAGCCAGAAACACGTGTCCAGAGATACGGCACTCGCTGCACCTACCTTAGGTGAAAGACTTTCTACAGCGATACGGCACTTGCTGCACCTACTAAGGGTGAATCATTTTTTGAAAAATTCATGCTATTTATATTTAAATGACTGCATTTACTATGATGCCTTGGGGCTTTTTCCGCTTGAATGCAAGGCAGTGTGCTCCCTTTTTCTTTTTGGATGTCTAAATGACGGCTCCCGTGAGCCTCTTGCTGACGAGCACTGGCGATGCACCTGTGTGCCTACTGAGCGGTACAAAAACCTGTGAAGACGTTTGGCGGCATTTCAAGCGACCCCTTCAGTTACATACGCTCTCTGCTGATGACGGCCGAAAGCCAGAAACACGTGTCCAGAGATACGGCACTCGCTGCTCCTACCTTAGGTGAAAGACTTTCTACAGCGATACGGCACTTGCTGCAACTACTAAGGGTGAATAATTTTTTGAAAAATTCTTGCTATTTATATTTAAATGACTGCATTTACTATGATGCCTTGGGGCTATTTTCCGCTTGAATGCAAGGCAGTGTGCTCCCTTTTTCTTTTTGGATGTCTAAATGACGGCTCCCGTGAGCCTCTTGCTGACGAGCACTGGCGATGCACCTGTGTGCCTACTGAGTGGTACAAAAACCTGTGAAGACGTTTGGCGGCATTTCAAGCGACCCCTTCAGTTACACACGCTCTCTGCTGATGACGGCCGAAAGCCAGAAACACGTGTCCAGAGATACGGCACTCGCTGCACCTACCTTAGGTGAAAGACTTTCTACAGCGATACGGCACTTGCTGCACCTACTAAGGGTGAATCATTTTTTGAAAAATTCTTGCTATTTATATTTAAATGACTGCATTTACTATGATGCCTTGGGGCTATTTTCCGCTTGAATGCAAGGCAGTGTGCTCCCTTTTTCTTTTTGGATGTCTAAATGACGGCTCCCGTGAGCCTCTTGCTGATGAGCACTGGCGATGCACCTGTGTGCCTACTGAGTGGTACAAAAACCTGTGAAGACGTTTGGCGGCATTTCAAGCGACCCCTTCAGTTACATACGCTCTCTGCTGATGACGGCCGAAAGCCAGAAACACGTGTCCAGAGATACGGCACTCGCTGCACCTACCTTAGGTGAAAGAATTTCTACAGCGATACGGCACTTGCTGCACCTACTAAGGGTGAATAATTTTTTTTAAAATTCTTGCTATTTATATTTAAATAACTTCATTTACTATGATGCCTTGGGGCTATTTTCCGCTTGAATACAAGGCAGTGTGCTCCCTTTTTCTTTTTGGATGTCTAAATGACGGCTCCCGTGAGCCTCTTGCTGACGAGCACTGGCGATGCACCTGTGTGCCTACTGAGTGGTACAAAAACCTGTGAAGACGTTTGGCGGCATTTCAAGCGACCCCTTCAGTTACATACGCTCTCTGCTGATGACGGCCGAAAGCCAGAAACACGTGTCCAGAGATACGGCACTCGCTGCACCTACCTTAGGTGAAAGACTTTCTACAGCGATACGGCACTTGCTGCACCTACTAAGGGTGAATAATTTTTTGAAAAATTCTTGCTATTTATATTTAAATGACTGCATTTACTATGATGCCTTGGGGCTATTTTCCGCTTGAATGCAAGGCAGTGTGCTCCCTTTTTCTTTTTGGATGTCTAAATGACGGCTCCCGTGAGCCTCTTTCTGACGAGCACTGGCGATGCACCTGTGTGCCTAGTGAGTGGTACAAAAACCTGTGAAGACGTTTGGCGGCATTTCAAGCGACCCCTTCAGTTACATACGCTCTCTGCTGATGACGGCCGAAAGCCAGAAACACGTGTCCAGAGATACGGCACTCGCTGCACCTACCTTAGGTGAAAGAATTTCTACAGCGATACAGCACTTGCTGCACCTACTAAGGGTGAATAATTTTTTGAAAAATTATTGCTATTTATATTTAAATGACTGCATTTACTATGATGCCTTGGGGCTATTTTCCGCTTGAATGCAAGGCAGTGTGCTCCCTTTTTCTTTTTGGATGTCTAAATGACGGCTCCCGTGAGCCTCTTGCTGACGAGCACTGGCGATGCACCTGTGTGCCTACTGAGCGGTACAAAAACCTGTGAAGACGTTTGGCGGCATTTCAAGCGACCCCTTCAGTTACATACGCTCTCTGCTGATGACGGCCGAAAGCCAGAAACACGTGTCCAGAGATACGGCACTCGCTGCTCCTACCTTAGGTGAAAGACTTTCTACAGCGATACGGCACTTGCTGCACCTACTAAGGGTGAATAATTTTTTGAAAAATTCTTGCTATTTATATTTAAATGACTGCATTTACTATGATGCCTTGGGGCTATTTTCCGCTTGAATGCAAGGCAGTGTGCTCCCTTTTTCTTTTTGGATGTCTAAATGACGGCTCCCGTGAGCCTCTTGCTGACGAGCACTGGCGATGTACCTGTGTGCCTACTGAGTGGTACAAAAACCTGTGAAGACGTTTGGCGGCATTTCAAGCGACCCCTTCAGTTACATACGCTCTCTGCTGATGACGGCCGAAAGCCAGAAACACGTGTCCAGAGATACGGCACTCGCTGCACCTACCTTAGGTGAAAGACTTTCTACAGCGATACGGCACTTGCTGCACCTACTAAGGGTGAATAATTTTTTTAAAAATTCTTGCTATTTATATTTAAATGACTGCATTTACTATGATGCCTTGGGGCTATTTTCCACTTGAATGCAAGGCAGTGTGCTCCCTTTTTCTTTTTGGATGTCTAAATGACGGCTCCCGTGAGCCTCTTGCTGACGAGCACTGGCGATGCACCTGTGTGCCTACTGAGCGGTACAAAAACCTGTGAAGACGTTTGGCGGCATTTCAAGCGACCCCTTCAGTTACATACGCTCTCTGCTGATGACGGCCGAAAGCCAGAAACACGTGTCCAGAGATACGGCACTCGCTGCACCTACCTTAGGTGAAAGACTTTCTACAGCGATACGCACTTCCTGCACCTACTAAGGGTGAATAATTTTTTGAAAAATTCTTGCTATTTATATTTAAATGACTGCATTTACTATGATGCCTTGGGGCTATTTTCCGCTTGAATGCAAGGCAGTGTGCTCCCTTTTTCTTTTTGGATTTCTAAATGACGGCTCCCGTGAGCCTCTTGCTAACGAGCACTGGCGATGCACCTGTGTGCCTACTGAGTGGTACAAAAACCTGTGAAGACGTTTGGCGGCATTTCAAGCAACCCCTTCAGTTACATACGCTCTCTGCTGATGACGGCCGAAAGCCAGAAACACGTGTCCAGAGATACGGCACTCGCTGCACCTACCTTAGGTGAAAGACTTTCTACAGCGATACAGCACTTGCTGCACCTACTAAGGGTGAATACTTTTTTGAAAAATTCTTGCTATTTATATTTAAATGACTGCATTTACTATGATGCCTTGGGGCTTTTTCCACTTGAATGCAAGGCAGTGTGCTCCCTTTTTCTTTTTGGATGTCTAAATGACGGCTCCCGTGAGCCTCTTGCTGACGAGCACTGGCGATGCACCTGTGTGCCTACGGAGTGGTTCAAAAACATGTGAAGACGTTTGGCGGCATTTCAAGCGACCCCTTCAGTTACATACGCTCTCTGCTGATGACGGCCGAAAGCCAGAAACACGTGTCCAGAGATACGGCACTCGCTGCACCTACCTTAGGTGAAAGACTTTCTACAGCGATACGGCACTTGCTGCACCTACTAAGGGTGAATAATTTTTTGAAAAATTCTTGCTATTTATATTTAAATGACTGCATTTACTATGATGCCTTGGGGCTATTTTCCGCTTGAATGCAAGGCAGTGTGCTCCCTTTTTCTTTTTGGATGTCTGAATGACGGCTCCCGTGAGCCTCTTGCTGACGAGCACTGGCGATGCACCTGTGTGCCTACTGAGTGGTACAAAGACCTGTGAAGACGTTTGGCGGCATTTCAAGCGACCCCTTCAGTTACATACGCTCTCTGCTGATGACGGCCGAAAGCCAGAAACACGTGTCCAGAGATACGGCACTCGCTGCACCTACCTTAGGTGAAAGACTTTCTACAGCGATACAGCACTTGCTGCACCTACTAAGGGTGAATAATTTTTTGAAAAATTCTTGCTATTTATATTTAAATGACTGCATTTACTATGATGCCTTGGGGCTATTTTCCGCTTGAATGCAAGGCAGTGTGCTCCCTTTTTCTTTTTGGATGTCTAAATGACGGCTCCCGTGAGCCTCTTGCTGACGAGCACTGGCGATGCACCTGTGTGCCTACTGAGTGGTACAAAAACCTGTGAAGACGTTTGGCGGCATTTCAAGCGACCCCTTCAGTTACATACGCTCTCTGCTGATGACGGCCGAAAGCCAGAAACACGTGTCCAGACATACGGCACTCGCTGCACCTACCTTAGGTGAAAGACTTTCTACAGCGATACGGCACTTGCTGCACCTACTAAGGGTGAATAATTTTTTGAAAAATTCTTGCTATTTATATTTAAATGACTGCATTTACTATGATGCCTTGGGGCTATTTTCCGCTTGAATGCAAGGCAGTGTGCTCCCTTTTTCTTTTTGGATGTCTAAATGACGGCTCCCGTGAGCCGCTTGCTGACGAGCACTGGCGATGCACCTGTGTGTCCAATTGAGTGGTACAAAAACCTGTGAAGACGTTTGGCGGCATTTCAAGCGACCCCTTCAGTTACATACACTCTCTGCTGATGACGGCCGAAAGCCAGAAACACGTGTCCAGAGATACGGCACTCGCTGCACCTACCTTAGGTGAAAGAATTTCTACAGCGATACGGCACTTGCTGCACCTACTAAGGGTGAATAATTTTTTGAAAAATTCTTGCTATTTATATTTAAATGACTGCATTTACTATGATGCCTTGGGGCTATTTTCCGCTTGAATGCAAGGCAGTGTGCTCCGTTTTTCTTTTTGGATGTCTAAATGACGGCTCCCGTGAGCCTCTTGCTGACGAGCACTGGCGATGCACCTGTGTGCCTACTGAGTGGTACAAAAACCTGTGAAGACGTTTGGCGGCATTTCAAGCGACCCCTTCAGTTACATACGCTCTCTGCTGATGACGGCCGAAAGCCAGAAACACGTGTCCAGAGATACGCCACTCGCTGCACCTACCTTAGGTGAAAGACTTTCTACAGCGATACGCACTTGCTGCACCTACTAAGGGTGAATAATTTTTTTTAAAATTCATGCTATTTATATTTAAATGACTGCATTTAGTATGATGCCTTGGGGCTATTTTCCGCTTGAATGCAAGGCAGTGTGCTCCCTTTTTCTTTTTGGATTTCTAAATGACGGCTCCCGTGAGCCTCTTGCTAACGAGCACTGGCGATGCACCTGTGTGCCTACTGAGTGGTACAAAAACCTGTGAAGACGTTTGGCGGCATTTCAAGCAACCCCTTCAGTTACATACGCTCTCTGCTGATGACGGCCGAAAGCCAGAAACACGTGTCCAGAGATACGGCACTCGCTGCACCTACCTTAGGTGAAAGACTTTCTACAGCGATACGGCACTTGCTGCACCTACTAAGGGTGAATAATTTTTTGAAAAATTCTCGCTATTTATATTTAAATGACTGCATTTACTATGATGCCTTGGGGCTTTTTCCACTTGAATGCAAGGAAGTGTGCTCCCTTTTTCTTTTTGGATGTCTAAATGACGGCTCCCGTAAGCCTCTTGCTGACGAGCACTGGCGATGCACCTGTGTGCCTACGGAGTGGTTCAAAAACCAGTGAAGACGTTTGGTGGCATTTCAAGCGACCACTTCAGTTACATACGCTCTCTGCTGATGACGGCCGAAAGCCAGAAACACGTGTCCAGAGATACGGCACTCGCTGCACCTACCTTAGGTGAAAGACTTTCTACAGCGATACGGCACTTGCTGCACCTACTAAGGGTGAATAATTTTTTGAAAAATTCTTGCTATTTATATTTAAATGACTGCATTTACTATGATGCCTTGGGGCTATTTTCCGCTTGAATGCAAGGCAGTGTGCTCCCTTTTTCTTTTTGGATGTCTAAATGACGGCTCCCGTGAGCCTCTTGCTGACGAGCACTGGCGATGCACCTGTGTGCCTACTGAGTGGTACAAAAACCTGTGAAGACGTTTGGCGGCATTTCAAGCGACCCCTTCAGTTACATACGCTCTCTGCTGATGACGGCCGAAAGCCAGAAACACGTGTCCAGAGATACGGCACTCGCTGCACCTACCTTAGGTGAAAGACTTTCTACAGCGATACGGCACTTGCTGCACCTAGTAAGGGTGAATAATTTTTTGAAAAATTCTTGCTATTTATATTTAAATGACTGCATTTACTATGATGCCTTGGTGCTATTTTCCGCTTGAATGCAAGGCAGTGTGCTCCCTTTTTCTTTTTGGATGTCTAAATGACGGCTCCCGTGAGCCTCTTGCTGACGAGCACTGGCGATGCACCTGTGTGCCTACTGAGTGGTACAAAAACCTGTGAAGACGTTTGGCGGCATTTCAAGCGACCCCTTCAGTTACATACGCTCTCTGCTGATGACGGCCGAAAGCCAGAAACACGTGTCCAGACATACGGCACTCGCTGCACCTACCTTAGGTGAAAGACTTTCTACAGCGATACGGCACTTGCTGCACCTACTAAGGGTGAATAATTTTTTGAAAAATTCTTGCTATTTATATTTAAATGACTGCATTTACTATGATGCCTTGGGGCTATTTTCCGCTTGAATGCAAGGCAGTGTGCTCCCTTTTTCTTTTTGGATGTCTAAATGACGGCTCCCGTGAGCCGCTTGCTGACGAGCACTGGCGATGCACCTGTGTGTCCAATTGAGTGGTACAAAAACCTGTGAAGACGTTTGGCGGCATTTCAAGCGACCCCTTCAGTTACATACGCTCTCTGCTGATGACGGCCGAAAGCCAGAAACACGTGTCCAGAGATACGGCACTCGCTGCACCTACCTTAGGTGAAAGAATTTCTACAGCGATACGGCACTTGCTGCACCTACTAAGGGTGAATCATTTTTTGAAAAATTCTTGCTATTTATATTTAAATGACTGCATTTACTATGATGCCTTGGGGCTATTTTCCGCTTGAATGCAAGGCAGTGTGCTCCCTTTTTCTTTTTGGATGTCTAAATGACGGCTCCCGTGAGCCTCTTGCTGACGAGCACTGGCGATGCACCTGTGTGCCTACTGAGTGGTACAAAAACCTGTGAAGACGTTTGGCGGCATTTCAAGCGACCCCTTCAGTTACATACGCTCTCTGCTGATGACGGCCGAAAGCCAGAAACACGTGTCCAGAGATACGCCACTCGCTGCACCTACCTTAGGAGAAAGACTTTCTACAGCGATACGCACTTGCTGCACCTACTAAGGGTGAATATTTTTTTTTAAAATTCATGCTATTTATATTTAAATGACTGCATTTAGTATGATGCCTTGGGGCTATTTTCCGCTTGAATGCAAGGCAGTGTGCTCCCTTTTTCTTTTTGGATTTCTAAATGACGGCTCCCGTGAGCCTCTTGCTAACGAGCACTGGCGATGCACCTGTGTGCCTACTAAGTGGTACAAAAACCTGTGAAGACGTTTGGCGGCATTTCAAGCGACCCCTTCAGTTACACACGCTCTCTGCTGATGACGGCCGAAAGCCAGAAACACGTGTCCAGAGATACGGCACTCGCTGCACCTACCTTAGGTGAAAGACTTTCTACAGCGATACGGCACTTGCTGCACCTACTAAGGGTGAATAATTTTTTGAAAAATTCTTGCTATTTATATTTAAATGACTGCATTTACTATGATGCCTTGGGGCTATTTTCCGCTTGAATGCAAGGCAGTGTGCTCCCTTTTTCTTTTTGGATGTCTAAATGACGGCTCCCGTGAGCCTCTTGCTGACGAGCACTGGCGATGCACCTGTGTGCCTACTGAGTGGTACAAAAACCTGTGAAGACGTTTGGCGGCATTTCAAGCGACCCCTTCAGTTACATACGCTCTCTGCTGATGACGGCCGAAAGCCAGAAACACGTGTCCAGAGATACGGCACTCGCTGCACCTACCTTAGGTGAAAGAATTTCTACAGCGATACGGCACTTGCTGCACCTACTAAGGGTGAATAATTTTTTGAAAAATTCTTGCTATTTATATTTAAATGACTGCATTTACTATGATGCCTTGGGGCTATTTTCCGCTTGAATATAAGGCAGTGTGCTCCCTTTTTCTTTTTGGATGTCTAAATGACGGCTCCCGTGAGCCTCTTGCTGACGAGCACTGGCGATGCACCTGTGTGCCTACTGAGTGGTACAAAAACCTGTGAAGACGTTTGGCGGCATTTCAAGCGACCCCTTCAGTTACATACGCTCTCTGCTGATGACGGCCGAAAGCCAGAAACACGTGTCCAGAGATACGGCACTCGCTGGACCTACCTTAGGTGAAAGACTTTCTACAGCGATACGGCACTTGCTGCACCTACTAAGGGTGAATAATTTTTTGAAAAATTCTTGCTATTTATATTTAAATGACTGCATTTACTATGATGCCTTGGGGCTATTTTCCGCTTGAATGCAAGGCAGTGTGCTCCCTTTTTCTTTTTGGATGTCTAAATGACGGCTCCCGTGAGCCGCTTGCTGACGAGCACTGGCGATGCACCTGTATGTCCAATTGAGTGGTACAAAAACATGTGAAGACGTTTGGCGGCATTTCAAGCGACCCCTTCAGTTACATACGCTCTCTGCTGATGACGGCCGAAAGCCAGAAACACGTGTCCAGAGATACGGCACTCGCTGCACCTACCTTAGGTGAAAGAATTTCTACAGCGATACGGCACTTGCTGCACCTACTAAGGGTGAATAATTTTTTGAAAAATTATTGCTATTTATATTTAAATGACTGCATTTACTATGATGCCTTGGGGCTATTTTCCGCTTGAATGCAAGGCAGTGTGCTCCCTTTTTCTTTTTGGATGTCTAAATGACGGCTCCCGTGAGCCTCTTGCTGACGAGCACTGGCGATGCACCTGTGTGCCTACTGAGTGGTACAAAAACCTGTGAAGACGTTTGGCGGCATTTCAAGCGACCCCTTCAGTTACATACGCTCTCGGCTGATGACGGCCGAAAGCCAGAAACACGTGTCCAGAGATACGGCACTCGCTGCACCTACCTTAGGTGAAAGACTTTCTACAGCGATACGGCACTTGCTGCACCTACTAAGGGTGAATAATTTTTTGTAAAATTCTTGCTATTTATATTTAAATGACTGCATTTACTATGATGCCTTGGGGCTTTTTCCGCTTGAATGCAAGGCAGTGTGCTCCCTTTTTCTTTTTGGATGTCTAAATGACGGCTCCCGTGAGCCTCTTGCTGACGAGCACTGGCGATGCACCTGTGTGCCTACTGAGCGGTACAAAAACCTGTGAAGACGTTTGGCGGCATTTCAAGCGACCCCTTCAGTTACATACGCTCTCTGCTGATGACGGCCGAAAGCCAGAAACACGTGTCCAGAGATACGGCACTCGCTGCACCTACCTTAGGTGAAAGACTTTCTACAGCGATACGGCACTTGCTGCACCTACTAAGGGTGAATAATTTTTTGAAAAATTCTTGCTATTTATATTTAAATGACTGCATTTACTATGATGCCTTGGGGCTATTTTCCGCTTGAATGCAAGGCAGTGTGCTCCCTTTTTCTTTTTGGATTTCTAAATGACGGCTCCCGTGAGCCTCTTGCTAACGAGCACTGGCGATGCACCTGTGTGCCTACTGAGTGGTACAAAAACCTGTGAAGACGTTTGGCGGCATTTCAAGCAACCCCTTCAGTTACATACGCTCTCTGCTGATGACGGCCGAAAGCCAGAAACACGTGTCCAGAGATACGGCACTCGCTGCACCTACCTTAGGTGAAAGACTTTCTACAGCGATACAGCACTTGCTGCACCTACTAAGGGTGAATACTTTTTTGAAAAATTCTTGCTATTTATATTTAAATGACTGCATTTACTATGATGCCTTGGGGCTTTTTCCACTTGAATGCAAGGCAGTGTGCTCCCTTTTTCTTTTTGGATGTCTAAATGACGGCTCCCGTGAGCCTCTTGCTGACGAGCACTGGCGATGCACCTGTGTGCCTACTGAGTGGTTCAAAAACATGTGAAGACGTTTGGCGGCATTTAAAGCGACCCCTTCAGTTACATACGCTCTCTGCTGATGACGGCCGAAAGCCAGAAACACGTGTCCAGAGATACGGCACTCGCTGCACCTACCTTAGGTGAAAGACTTTCTACAGCGATACGGCACTTGCTGCACCTACTAAGGGTGAATAATTTTTTGAAAAATTCTTGCTATTTATATTTAAATGACTGCATTTACTATGATGCCTTGGGGCTATTTTCCGCTTGAATGCAAGGCAGTGTGCTCCCTTTTTCTTTTTGGATGTCTGAATGACGGCTCCCGTGAGCCTCTTGCTGACGAGCACTGGCGATGCACCTGTGTGCCTACTGAGTGGTACAAAAACCTGTGAAGACGTTTGGCGGCATTTCAAGCGACCCCTTCAGTTACATACGCTCTCTGCTGATGACGGCCGAAAGCCAGAAACACGTGTCCAGAGATACGGCACTCGCTGCACCTACCTTAGGTGAAAGACTTTCTACAGCGATACAGCACTTGCTGCACCTACTAAGGGTGAATAATTTTTTGAAAAATTCTTGCTATTTATATTTAAATGACTGCATTTACTATGATGCCTTGGGGCTATTTTCCGCTTGAATGCAAGGCAGTGTGCTCCCTTTTTCTTTTTGGATGTCTAAATGACGGCTCCCGTGAGCCTCTTGCTGACGAGCACTGGCGATGCACCTGTGTGCCTACTGAGTGGTACAAAAACCTGTGAAGACGTTTGGCGGCATTTCAAGCGACCCCTTCAGTTACATACGCTCTCTGCTGATGACGGCCGAAAGCCAGAAACACGTGTCCAGACATACGGCACTCGCTGCACCTACCTTAGGTGAAAGACTTTCTACAGCGATACGGCACTTGCTGCACCTACTAAGGGTGAATAATTTTTTGAAAAATTCTTGCTATTTATATTTAAATGACTGCATTTACTATGATGCCTTGGGGCTATTTTCCGCTTGAATGCAAGGCAGTGTGCTCCCTTTTTCTTTTTGGATGTCTAAATGACGGCTCCCGTGAGCCGCTTGCTGACGAGCACTGGCGATGCACCTGTGTGTCCAATTGAGTGGTACAAAAACCTGTGAAGACGTTTGGCGGCATTTCAAGCGACCCCTTCAGTTACATACACTCTCTGCTGATGACGGCCGAAAGCCAGAAACACGTGTCCAGAGATACGGCACTCGCTGCACCTACCTTAGGTGAAAGAATTTCTACAGCGATACGGCACTTGCTGCACCTACTAAGGGTGAATAATTTTTTGAAAAATTCTTGCTATTTATATTTAAATGACTGCATTTACTATGATGCCTTGGGGCTATTTTCCGCTTGAATGCAAGGCAGTGTGCTCCGTTTTTCTTTTTGGATGTCTAAATGACGGCTCCCGTGAGCCTCTTGCTGACGAGCACTGGCGATGCACCTGTGTGCCTACTGAGTGGTACAAAAACCTGTGAAGACGTTTGGCGGCATTTCAAGCGACCCCTTCAGTTACATACGCTCTCTGCTGATGACGGCCGAAAGCCAGAAACACGTGTCCAGAGATACGCCACTCGCTGCACCTACCTTAGGTGAAAGACTTTCTACAGCGATACGCACTTGCTGCACCTACTAAGGGTGAATAATTTTTTTTAAAATTCATGCTATTTATATTTAAATGACTGCATTTAGTATGATGCCTTGGGGCTATTTTCCGCTTGAATGCAAGGCAGTGTGCTCCCTTTTTCTTTTTGGATTTCTAAATGACGGCTCCCGTGAGCCTCTTGCTAACGAGCACTGGCGATGCACCTGTGTGCCTACTGAGTGGTACAAAAACCTGTGAAGACGTTTGGCGGCATTTCAAGCAACCCCTTCAGTTACATACGCTCTCTGCTGATGACGGCCGAAAGCCAGAAACACGTGTCCAGAGATACGGCACTCGCTGCACCTACCTTAGGTGAAAGACTTTCTACAGCGATACGGCACTTGCTGCACCTACTAAGGGTGAATAATTTTTTGAAAAATTCTCGCTATTTATATTTAAATGACTGCATTTACTATGATGCCTTGGGGCTTTTTCCACTTGAATGCAAGGCAGTGTGCTCCCTTTTTCTTTTTGGATGTCTAAATGACGGCTCCCGTAAGCCTCTTGCTGACGAGCACTGGCGATGCACCTGTGTGCCTACGGAGTGGTTCAAAAACCAGTGAAGACGTTTGGTGGCATTTCAAGCGACCACTTCAGTTACATACGCTCTCTGCTGATGACGGCCGAAAGCCAGAAACACGTGTCCAGAGATACGGCACTCGCTGCACCTACCTTAGGTGAAAGACTTTCTACAGCGATACGGCACTTGCTGCACCTACTAAGGGTGAATAATTTTTTGAAAAATTCTTGCTCTTTATATTTAAATGACTGCATTTACTATGATGCCTTGGGGCTATTTTCCGCTTGAATGCAAGGCAGTGTGCTCCCTTTTTCTTTTTGGATGTCTAAATGACGGCTCCCGTGAGCCTCTTGCTGACGAGCACTGGCGATGCACCTGTGTGCCTACTGAGTGGTACAAAAACCTGTGAAGACGTTTGGCGGCATTTCAAGCGACCCCTTCAGTTACATACGCTCTCTGCTGATGACGGCCGAAAGCCAGAAACACGTGTCCAGAGATACGGCACTCGCTGCACCTACCTTAGGTGAAAGACTTTCTACAGCGATACGGCACTTGCTGCACCTAGTAAGGGTGAATAATTTTTTGAAAAATTCTTGCTATTTATATTTAAATGACTGCATTTACTATGATGCCTTGGTGCTATTTTCCGCTTGAATGCAAGGCAGTGTGCTCCCTTTTTCTTTTTGGATGTCTAAATGACGGCTCCCGTGAGCCTCTTGCTGACGAGCACTGGCGATGCACCTGTGTGCCTACTGAGTGGTACAAAAACCTGTGAAGACGTTTGGCGGCATTTCAAGCGACCCCTTCAGTTACATACGCTCTCTGCTGATGACGGCCGAAAGCCAGAAACACGTGTCCAGACATACGGCACTCGCTGCACCTACCTTAGGTGAAAGACTTTCTACAGCGATACGGCACTTGCTGCACCTACTAAGGGTGAATAATTTTTTGAAAAATTCTTGCTATTTATATTTAAATGACTGCATTTACTATGATGCCTTGGGGCTATTTTCCGCTTGAATGCAAGGCAGTGTGCTCCCTTTTTCTTTTTGGATGTCTAAATGACGGCTCCCGTGAGCCGCTTGCTGACGAGCACTGGCGATGCACCTGTGTGTCCAATTGAGTGGTACAAAAACCTGTGAAGACGTTTGGCGGCATTTCAAGCGACCCCTTCAGTTACATACGCTCTCTGCTGATGACGGCCGAAAGCCAGAAACACGTGTCCAGAGATACGGCACTCGCTGCACCTACCTTAGGTGAAAGAATTTCTACAGCGATACGGCACTTGCTGCACCTACTAAGGGTGAATCATTTTTTGAAAAATTCTTGCTATTTATATTTAAATGACTGCATTTACTATGATGCCTTGGGGCTATTTTCCGCTTGAATGCAAGGCAGTGTGCTCCCTTTTTCTTTTTGGATGTCTAAATGACGGCTCCCGTGAGCCTCTTGCTGACGAGCACTGGCGATGCACCTGTGTGCCTACTGAGTGGTACAAAAACCTGTGAAGACGTTTGGCGGCATTTCAAGCGACCCCTTCAGTTACATACGCTCTCTGCTGATGACGGCCGAAAGCCAGAAACACGTGTCCAGAGATACGCCACTCGCTGCACCTACCTTAGGTGAAAGACTTTCTACAGCGATACGCACTTGCTGCACCTACTAAGGGTGAATATTTTTTTTTAAAATTCATGCTATTTATATTTAAATGACTGCATTTAGTATGATGCCTTGGGGCTATTTTCCGCTTGAATGCAAGGCAGTGTGCTCCCTTTTTCTTTTTGGATTTCTAAATGACGGCTCCCGTGAGCCTCTTGCTAACGAGCACTGGCGATGCACCTGTGTGCCTACTAAGTGGTACAAAAACCTGTGAAGACGTTTGGCGGCATTTCAAGCGACCCCTTCAGTTACACACGCTCTCTGCTGATGACGGCCGAAAGCCAGAAACACGTGTCCAGAGATACGGCACTCGCTGCACCTACCTTAGGTGAAAGACTTTCTACAGCGATACGGCACTTGCTGCACCTACTAAGGGTGAATAATTTTTTGAAAAATTCTTGCTATTTATATTTAAATGACTGCATTTACTATGATGCCTTGGGGCTATTTTCCGCTTGAATGCAAGGCAGTGTGCTCCCTTTTTCTTTTTGGATGTCTAAATGACGGCTCCCGTGAGCCTCTTGCTGACGAGCACTGGCGATGCACCTGTGTGCCTACTGAGTGGTACAAAAACCTGTGAAGACGTTTGGCGGCATTTCAAGCGACCCCTTCAGTTACATACGCTCTCTGCTGATGACGGCCGAAAGCCAGAAACACGTGTCCAGAGATACGGCACTCGCTGCACCTACCTTAGGTGAAAGAATTTCTACAGCGATACGGCACTTGCTGCACCTACTAAGGGTGAATAATTTTTTGAAAAATTCTTGCTATTTATATTTAAATGACTGCATTTACTATGATGCCTTGGGGCTATTTTCCGCTTGAATATAAGGCAGTGTGCTCCCTTTTTCTTTTTGGATGTCTAAATGACGGCTCCCGTGAGCCTCTTGCTGACGAGCACTGGCGATGCACCTGTGTGCCTACTGAGTGGTACAAAAACCTGTGAAGACGTTTGGCGGCATTTCAAGCGACCCCTTCAGTTACATACGCTCTCTGCTGATGACGGCCGAAAGCCAGAAACACGTGTCCAGAGATACGGCACTCGCTGCACCTACCTTAGGTGAAAGACTTTCTACAGCGATACGGCACTTGCTGCACCTACTAAGGGTGAATAATTTTTTGAAAAATTCTTGCTATTTATATTTAAATGACTGCATTTACTATGATGCCTTGGGGCTATTTTCCGCTTGAATGCAAGGCAGTGTGCTCCCTTTTTCTTTTTGGATGTCTAAATGACGGCTCCCGTGAGCCGCTTGCTGACGAGCACTGGCGATGCACCTGTATGTCCAATTGAGTGGTACAAAAACATGTGAAGACGTTTGGCGGCATTTCAAGCGACCCCTTCAGTTACATACGCTCTCTGCTGATGACGGCCGAAAGCCAGAAACACGTGTCCAGAGATACGGCACTCGCTGCACCTACCTTAGGTGAAAGAATTTCTACAGCGATACGGCACTTGCTGCACCTACTAAGGGTGAATAATTTTTTGAAAAATTATTGCTATTTATATTTAAATGACTGCATTTACTATGATGCCTTGGGGCTATTTTCCGCTTGAATGCAAGGCAGTGTGCTCCCTTTTTCTTTTTGGATGTCTAAATGACGGCTCCCGTGAGCCTCTTGCTGACGAGCACTGGCGATGCACCTGTGTGCCTACTGAGTGGTACAAAAACCTGTGAAGACGTTTGGCGGCATTTCAAGCGACCCCTTCAGTTACATACGCTCTCGGCTGATGACGGCCGAAAGCCAGAAACACGTGTCCAGAGATACGGCACTCGCTGCACCTACCTTAGGTGAAAGACTTTCTACAGCGATACGGCACTTGCTGCACCTACTAAGGGTGAATAATTTTTTGTAAAATTCTTGCTATTTATATTTAAATGACTGCATTTACTATGATGCCTTGGGGCTTTTTCCGCTTGAATGCAAGGCAGTGTGCTCCCTTTTTCTTTTTGGATGTCTAAATGACGGCTCCCGTGAGCCTCTTGCTGACGAGCACTGGCGATGCACCTGTGTGCCTACTGAGCGGTACAAAAACCTGGGAAGACGTTTGGCGGCATTTCAAGCGACCCCTTCAGTTACATACGCTCTCTGCTGATGACGGCCGAAAGCCAGAAACACGTGTCCAGAGATACGGCACTCGCTGCACCTACCTTAGGTGAAAGACTTTCTACAGCGATACGGCACTTGCTGCACCTACTAAGGGTGAATAATTTTTTGAAAAATTCTTGCTATTTATATTTAAATGACTGCATTTACTATGATGCCTTGGGGCTATTTTCCGCTTGAATGCAAGGCAGTGTGCTCCCTTTTTCTTTTTGGATTTCTAAATGACGGCTCCCGTGAGCCTCTTGCTGACGAGCACTGGCGATGCACCTGTATGCCTACTGAGTGGTACAAAAACCTGTGAAGATGTTTGGCGGCATTTCAAGCAACCCCTTCAGTTACATACGCTCTCTGCTGATGACGGCCGAAAGCCAGAAACACGTGTCCAGAGATACGGCACTCGCTGCACCTACCTTAGGTGAAAGACTTTCTACAGCGATACGGCACTTGCTGCACCTACTAAGGGTGAATAATTTTTTGAAAAATTCTTGCTATTTATATTTAAATGACTGCATTTACTATGATGCCTTGGGGCTATTTTCCGCTTGAAGGCAAGGCAGTGTGTCCCTTTTTCTTTTTGGATGTCTAAATGACGGCTCACGTGAGCCTCTTGCTGACGAGCACTGGCGATGCACCTGTGTGCCTACTGAGTGGTACAAAAACCTGTGAAGACGTTTGGCGGCATTTCAAGCGACCCCTTCAGTTACATACGCTCTCTGCTGATGACGGCCGAAAGCCAGAAACACGTGTCCAGAGATACGGCACTCGCTGCACCTACCTTAGGTGCAAGACTTTCTACAGCGATACGACACTTGCTGCACCTACTAAGGGTGAATAATTTTTTGAAAAATTCTTGCTATCTATATTTAAATGACTGCATTTACTATGATGCCTTGGGGCTATTTTCCGCTTGAATGCAAGGCAGTGTGCTCCCTTTTTCTTTTTGGATGTCTAAATGACGGCTCCCGTGAGCCTCTTGCTGACGAGCACTGGCGATGCACCTGTGTGCCTACTGAGTGGTACAAAAACCTGTGAAGACATTTGGCGGCATTTCAAGCGACCCATTCAGTTACATACGCTCTCTGCTGATGACGGCCAAAAGCCAGAAACACGTGTCCAGAGATACGGCATTCGCTGCACCTACCTTAGGTGAAAGAATTTCTACAGCGATACGGCACTTGCTGCACCTACTAAGGGTGAATAATTTTTTTAAAAATTCTTGCTATTTATATTTAAATGACTGCATTTACTATGATGCCTTGGGGCTATTTTCCGCTTGAATATAAGGCAGTGTGCTCCCTTTTTCTTTTTGGATGTCTAAATGACGGCTCCCGTGAGCCTCTTGCTGACGAGCACTGGCGATGCACCTGTGTGCCTACTGAGTGGTACAAAAACCTGTGAAGATGTTTGGCGGCATTTCAAGCGACCCCTTCAGTTACATACGCTCTCTGCTGATGACGGCCGAAAGCCAGAAACACGTGTCCAGAGATACGGCACTCGCTGCACCTACCTTAGGTGAAAGACTTTCTACAGCGATACGGCACTTGCTGCACCTACTAAGGGTGAATAATTTTTTGAAAAATTCTTGCTATTTATATTTAAATGACTGCATTTACTATGATGCCTTGAGGCTATTTTCTGCTTGAATGCAAGGCAGTGTGCTCCCTTTTTCTTTTTGGATGTCTAAATGACGGCTCCCGTGAGCCGCTTGCTGACGAGCACTGGCGATGCACCTGTGTGTCCAATTGAGTGGTACAAAAACCTGTGAAGACGTTTGGCGGCATTTCAAGCGACCCCTTCTGTTACATACGCTCTCTGCTGATGACGGCCGAAAGCCAGAAACACGTGTCCAGAGATACGGCACTCGCTGCACCTACCTTAGGTGAAAAAATTTCTACAGCGATACGGCACTTGCTGCACCTACTAAGGGTGAATAATTTTTTGAAAAATTATTGCTATTTATATTTAAATGACTGCATTTACTATGATGCCTTGGGGCTATTTTCCGCTTGAATGCAAGGCAGTGTGCTCCCTTTTTCTTTTTGGATGTCTAAATGACGGCTCCCGTGAGCCTCTTGCTGACGAGCACTGGCGATGCACCTGTGTGCCTACTGAGTGGTACAAAAACCTGTGAAGACGTTTGGCGGCATTTCAAGCGACCCCTTCAGTTACATACGCTCTCGGCTGATGACGGCCGAAAGCCAGAAACACGTGTCCAGAGATACGGCACTCGCTGCACCTACCTTAGGTGAAAGACTTTCTACAGCGATACGGCACTTGCTGCACCTACTAAGGGTGAATAATTTTTTGAAAAATTCTTGCTATTTATATTTAAATGACTGCATTTACTATGATGCCTTGGGGCTTTTTCCGCTTGAATGCAAGGCAGTGTGCTCCCTTTTTCTTTTTGGATGTCTAAATGACGGCTCCCGTGAGCCTCTTGCTGACGAGCACTGGCGATGCACCTGTGTGCCTACTGAGCGGTACAAAAACCTGTGAAGACGTTTGGCGGCATTTCAAGCGACCCCTTCAGTTACATACGCTCTCTGCTGATGACGGCCGAAAGCCAGAAACACGTGTCCAGAGATACGGCACTCGCTGCACCTACCTTAGGTGAAAGACTTTCTACAGCGATACGGCACTTGCTGCACCTACTAAGGGTGAATAATTTTTTGAAAAGTTCTTGCTATTTATATTTAAATGACTGCATTTACTATGATGCCTTGGGGCTATTTTCCGCTTGAATGCAAGGCAGTGTGCTCCCTTTTTCTTTTTGGATTTCTAAATGACGGCTCCCGTGAGCCTCTTGCTGACGAGCACTGGCGATGCACCTGTGTGCCTACTGAGTGGTACAAATACCTGTGAAGATGTTTGGCGGCATTTCAAGCAACCCCTTCAGTTACATACGCTCTCTGCTGATGACGGCCGAAAGCCAGAAACACGTGTCCAGAGATACGGCACTCGCTGCACCTACCTTAGGTGAAAGACTTTCTACAGCGATACGGCACTTGCTGCACCTACTAAGGGTGAATAATTTTTTGAAAAATTCTTGCTATTTATATTTAAATGACTGCATTTACTATGATGCCTTGGGGCTATTTTCCGCTTGAAGGCAAGGCAGTGTGTCCCTTTTTCTTTTTGGATGTCTAAATGACGGCTCACGTGAGCCTCTTGCTGACGAGCACTGGCGATGCACCTGTGTGCCTACTGAGTGGTACAAAAACCTGTGAAGACGTTTGGCGGCATTTCAAGCGACCCCTTCAGTTACATACGCTCTCTGCTGATGACGGCCGAAAGCCAGAAACACGTGTCCAGAGATACGGCACTCGCTGCACCTACCTTAGGTGCAAGACTTTCTACAGCGATACGACACTTGCTGCACCTACTAAGGGTGAATAATTTTTTGAAAAATTCTTGCTATCTATATTTAAATGACTGCATTTACTATGATGCCTTGGGGCTATTTTCCGCTTGAATGCAAGGCAGTGTGCTCCCTTTTTCTTTTTGGATGTCTAAATGACGGCTCCTGTGAGCCTCTTGCTGACGAGCACTGGCGATGCACCTGTGTGCCTACTGAGTGGTACAAAAACCTGTGAAGACGTTTGGCGGCATTTCAAGTGACCCATTCAGTTACATACGCTCTCTGCTGATGACGGCCAAAAGCCAGAAACACGTGTCCAGAGATACGGCATTCGCTGCACCTACCTTAGGTGAAAGACTTTCTACAGCGATACGGCACTTGCTGCACCTACTAAGGGTGAATAATTTTTTGAAAAATTCTTGCTATTTATATTTAAATGACTGCATTTACTATGATGCCTTGGGGCTATTTTCCGCTTGAATGCAAGGCAGTGAGCTCCCTTTTTCTTTTTGGATGTCTAAATGACGGCTCCCGTGAGCCTCTTGCTGACGAACACTGGTGATGCACCTGTGTGCCTAATGAGTGGTACAAAAACCTGTGAAGACGTTTGGCGGCATTTCAAGCGACCCCTTCAGTTACATACGCTCTCTGCTGATGACGGCCGAAAGCCAGAAACACGTGTCCATAGATACGGCACTCGCTGCACCTACCTTAGGTGAAAGACTTTCTACAGCGATACGGCACTTGCTGCACCCACTAAGGGTGAATAATTTTTTGAAAAATTCTTGCTATTTATATTTAAATGACTGCATTTACTATGATGCCTTGGGGCTATTTTCCGCTTGAATGCAAGGCAGTGTGCTCCCTTTTTCTTTTAGGATTTCTAAATGACGGCTCCCGTGAGCCTCTTGCTGACGAGCACTGACGATGCACCTGTGCGCCTACTGAGTGGTACAAAAACCTGTGAAGACATTTGACGGCATTTCAAGCAACCCCTTCAGTTACATACGCTCTCTGCTGATGACGGCCAAAAGCCAGAAACACGTGTCCAGAGATACGGCACTCGCTGCACCTACCTTAGGTGAAAGACTTTCTACAGCGATACGGCACTTGCTGCACCTACTAAGGGTGAATAATTTTTTGAAAAATTCTTGCTATTTATATTTAAATGACTGCATTTACTATGATGCCTTGGGGCTATTTTCCGCTTGAATGCAAGGCAGTGTGCTCCCTTTTTCTTTTTGGATGTCTAAATGACAGCTCCCGTGAGCCTCTTGCTGACGAGCACTGGCGATGTACCTGTGTGCCTACTGAGTGGTACAAAAACCTGTGAAGACGTTTGGCGGCATTTCAAGCGACCCCTTCAGTTACATACGCTCTCTGCTGATGACGGCCGAAAGCCAGAAACACGTGTCCAGAGATACGGCACTCGCTGCACCTACCTTAGGTGAAAGACTTTCTACAGCGATACGGCACTTGCTGCACCTACTAAGGGTGAATAATTTTTTGAAAAATTCTTGCTATTTATATTTAAATGACAGCATTTACTATGATGCCTTGGGGCTATTTTCCGCTTGAATGCAAGGCAGTGTGCTCCCTTTTTCTTTTTGGATGTCCAAATGACGGCTCCCGTGAGCCTCTTGCTGACGAGCACTGGTGATGCACCTGTGTGCCTACTGAGTGGTACAAAAACCTGTGAAGACGTTTGGCGGCATTTCAAGCGACCCCTTCAGTTACATACGCTCTCTGCTGATGACGTCCGAAAGCCAGAAACACGTGTCCAGAGATACGGCACTCGCTGCACCTACCTTAGGTGCAAGACTCTCTACAGCGATACGGCACTTGCTGCACCTACTAAGGGTGAATAATTTTTTGAAAAATTCTTGCTATTTATATTTAAATGACTGCATTTACTATGATGCCTTGGGGCTATTTTCCGCTTGAATGCAAGGCAGTGTGCTCCCTTTTTCTTTTTGGATGTCTAAATGACGGCTCCCGTGAGCCTCTTGCTGACGAGCACTGGCGATGCACCTGTGTGCCTACTGAGTGGTACAAAAACCTGTGAAGACGTTTGGCGGCATTTCAAGCGACCCCTTCAGTTACATACGCTCTCTGCTGATGACGGCCGAAAGCCAGAAAACGTGTCCAGAGATACGGCACTCGCTGCACCTACCTTAGGTGAAAGACTTTCTACAGCGATACGGCACTTGCTGCACCTACTAAGCGTGAATAATTTTTTGAAAAATTCTTGCTATTTATATTTAAATGACTGCATTTACTATGATGCCTTGGGGCTATTTTCCGCTTGAATGCAAGGCAGTGTGCTCCCTTTTTCTTTTTGGATTTCTAAATGATGGCTCCCGTGAGCCTCTTGCTGACGAGCACTGGCGATGCACCTGTGTGCCTACTGAGTGGTACAAAAACCTGTGAAGACGTTTGGCGGCATTTCAAGCGACCCCTTCAGTTACATACGCTCTCTGCTGATGACGGCCGAAAGCCAGAAACACGTGTCCAGAGATACGGCACTCGCTGCACCTACCTTAGGTGAAAGACTTTCTACAGCGATACGGCACTTGCTGCACCTACTAAGGGTGAATAATTTTTTGAAAAATTCTTGCTATTTATATTTAAATGACAGCATTTACTATGATGCCTTGGGGCTATTTTCCGCTTGAATGCAAGGCAGTGTGCTCCCTTTTTCTTTTTGGATGTCCAAATGACGGCTCCCGTGAGCCTCTTTCTGACGAGCACTGGCGATGCACCTGTGTGCCTACTGAGTGGTACAAAAACCTGTGAAGACGTTTGGCGGCATTTCAAGCGACCCCTTCAGTTACATACGCTCTCTGCTGATGACGGCCGAAAGCCAGAAACACGTGTCCAGAGATACGGCACTCGCTGCACCTACCTTAGGTGAAAGACTTTCTACAGCGATACGGCACTTGCTGCACCTACTAAGGGTGAATAATTTTTTGAAAAATTCTTGCTATTTATATTTAAATGACAGCATTTACTATGATGCCTTGGGGCTATTTTCCGCTTGAATGCAAGGCAGTGTGCTCCCTTTTTCTTTTTGGATGTCCAAATGACGGCTCCCGTGAGCCTCTTTCTGACGAGCACTGGCGATGCACCTGTGTGCCTACTGAGTGGTACAAAAACCTGTGAAGACGTTTGGCGGCATTTCAAGCGACCCCTTCAGTTACATACGCTCTCTGCTGATGACGGCCGAAAGCCAGAAACACGTGTCCAGAGATACGGCACTCGCTGCACCTACCTTAGGTGAAAGACTTTCTACAGCGATATGGCACTTGCTGCACCTACTAAGGGTGAATCATTTTTTGAAAAATTCTTGCTATTTATATTTAAATGACTGCATTTACTATGATGCCTTGGGGCTATTTTCCGCTTGAATGCAAGGCAGTGTGCTCCCTTTTTCTTTTTGGATTTCTAAATGACGGCTCCCGTGAGCCTCTTGCTGACGAGCACTGGCGATGCACCTGTGTGCCTACTGAGTGGTACAAAAACCTGTGAAGACGTTTGGCGGCATTTCAAGCAACCCCTTCAGTTACATACGCTCTCTGCTGATGACGGCCGAAAGCCAGAAACACGTGTCCAGAGATACGGCACTCGCTGCACCTACCTTAGGTGCAAGACTTTCTACAGCGATACGGCACTTGCTGCACCTACTAAGGGTGAATAATTTTTTGAAAAATTCTTGCTATTTATATTTAAATGACAGCATTTACTATGATGCCTTGGGGCTATTTTCCGCTTGAATGCAAGGCAGTGTGCTCCCTTTTTCTTTTTGGATGTCTAAATGACGGCTCCCGTGAGCCTCTTGCTGACGAGCACTGGCGATGCACCTGTGTGCCTACTGAGTGGTGCAAAAACCTGTGAAGATGTTTGGCGGCATTTCAAGCGACCCCTTCAGTTACATACACTCTCTGCTGATGACGGCCGAAAGCCAGAAACACGTGTCCAGAGATACGGCACTCGCTGCTCCTACCTTAGGTGAAAGACTTTCTACAGCGATACGGCACTTGCTGCACCTAGTAAGGGTGAATAATTTTTTGAAAAATTCTTGCTATTTATATTTAAATGACTGCATTCACTATGATGCCTTGGGGCTATTTTCCGCTTGAATGCAAGGCAGTGTGCTCCCTTTTTCTTTTTGGATGTCTAAATGACGGCTCCCGTGAGCCTCTTACTGGCGATGCACCTGTGTGCCTACTGAGTGGTACAAAAACCTGTCAAGACGTTTGGCGGCATTTCAAGCGACCCCTTCAGTTACATACGCTCTCTGCTGATGACGGCCGAAAGCCAGAAACACGTGTCCAGAGATACGGCACTCGCTGCACCTACCTTAGGTGAAAGACTTTCTACAGCGATACGGCACTTGCTGCACCTACTAAGGGTGAATAATTTTTTGAAAAATTCTTGCTATTTATATTTAAATGACTGCATTTACTATGATGCCTTGGGGCTATTTTCCGCTTGAATGCAAGGCAGTGTGCTCCCTTTTTCTTTTTGGATGTCTAAATGACGGCTCCCGTGAGCCTCTTGCTGACGAGCACTGGCGATGCACCTGTGTGCCTACTGAGTGGTACAAAAACCTGTGAAGACGTTTGGCGGCATTTCAAGCGACCCCTTCAGTTACATACGCTCTCTGCTGATGACGGCCGAAAGCCAGAAACACGTGTCCAGAGATACGGCACTCGCTGCACCTACCTTAGGTGAAAGACTTTCTACAGCGATACGGCACTTGCTGCACCTACTAAGGGTGAATAATTTTTTGAAAAATTCTTGCTATTTATATTTAAATGACTGCATTTACTATGATGCCTTGGGGCTATTTTCCGCTTGAATGCAAGGCAGTGTGCTCCCTTTTTCTTTTTGGATGTCTAAATGACGGCTCCCGTGAGCCTCTTGCTGATGAGCACTGGCGATGCACCTGTGTGCCTACTGAGTGGTACAAAAACCTGTGAAGACGTTTGGCGGCATTTCAAGCGACCCCTTCAGTTACATACGCTCTCTGCTGATGACGGCCGAAAGCCAGAAACACGTGTCCAGAGATACGGCACTCGCTGCACCTACCTTAGGTGCAAGACTCTCTACAGCGATACAGCACTTGCTGCACCTACTAAGGGTGAATAATTTTTTGAAAAATTCTTGCTATTTATATTTAAATGACTGCATTTACTATGATGCCTTGGGGCTATTTTCCGCTTGAATGCAAGGCAGTGTGCTCCCTTTTTCTTTTTGGATGTCTAAATGACGGCTCCCGTGAGCCTCTTGCTGACGAGCAGTGGCGATGCACCTGTGTGCCTACTGAGTGGTACAAAAACCTGTGAAGACGTTTGGCGGCATTTCAAGCGACCCCTTCAGTTACATACGCTCTCTGCTGATGACGGCCGAAAGCCAGAAACACGTGTCCAGAGATACGGCACTCGCTGCACCTACCTTAGGTGAAAGACTTTCTACAGCGATACGGCACTTGCTGCACCTACTAAGGGTGAATAATTTTTTGAAAGATTCTTGCTATTTATATTTAAATGACTGCATTTACTATGATGCCTTGGGGCTATTTTCCGCTTGAAAGCAAGGCAGTGTGCTCCCTTTTTCTTTTTGGATTTCTAAATGACGGCTCCCGTGAGCCTCTTGCTGACGAGCACTGGCGATGCACCTGTGTGCCTACTGAGTGGTACAAAAACCTGTGAAGATGTTTGGCGGCATTTCAAGCAACCCCTTCAGTTACATACGCTCTCTGCTGATGACGGCCGAAAGCCAGAAACACGTGTCAAGAGATACAGCACTTGCTGCTCCTACCTTAGGTGAAAGACTTTCTACAGCGATACGGCACTTGCTGCACCTAGTAAGGGTGAATAATTTTTTGAAAAATTATTGCTATTTATATTTAAATGACTGCATTCACTATGATGCCTTGGGGCTATTTTCCGCTTGAATGCAAGGCAGTGTGCTCCCTTTTTCTTTTTGGATGTCTAAATGACGGCTCCCGTGAGCCTCTTACTGGCGATGCACCTGTGTGCCTACTGAGTGGTACAAAAACCTGTCAAGACGTTTGGCGGCATTTCAAGCGACCCCTTCAGTTACATACGCTCTCTGCTGATGACGGCCGAAAGCCAGAAACACGTGTCCAGAGATACGGCACTCGCTGCACCTACCTTAGGTGAAAGACTTTCTACAGCGATACGGCACTTGCTGCACCTACTAAGGGTGAATAATTTTTTGAAAAATTCTTGCTATTTATATTTAAATGACTGCATTTACTATGATGCCTTGGGGCTATTTTCCGCTTGAATGCAAGGCAGTGTGCTCCCTTTTTCTTTTTGGATGTCTAAATGACGGCTCCCGTGAGCCTCTTGCTGACGAGCACTGGCGATGCACCTGTGTGCCTACTGAGTGGTACAAAAACCTGTGAAGACGTTTGGCGGCATTTCAAGCGACCCCTTCAGTTACATACGCTCTCTGCTGATGACAGCCGAAAGCCAGAAACACGTGTCCAGAGATACGGCACTCGCTGCACCTACCTTAGGTGAAAGACTTTCTACAGCGATACGGCACTTGCTGCACCTACTAAGGGTGAATAATTTTTTGAAAAATTCTTGCTATTTATATTTAAATGACTGCATTTACTATGATGCCTTGGGGCTATTTTCCGCTTGAATGCAAGGCAGTGTGCTCCCTTTTTCTTTTTGGATGTCTAAATGACGGCTCCCGTGAGCCTCTTGCTGACGAGCACTGGCGATGCACCTGTGTGCCTACTGAGTGGTACAAAAACCTGTGAAGACGTTTGGCGGCATTTCAAGCGACCCCTTCAGTTACATACGCTCTCTGCTGATGACGGCCGAAAGCCAGAAACACGTGTCCAGAGATACGGCACTCGCTGCACCTACCTTAGGTGCAAGACTCTCTACAGCGATACAGCACTTGCTGCACCTACTAAGGGTGAATAATTTTTTGAAAAATTCTTGCTATTTATATTTAAATGACTGCATTTACTATGATGCCTTGGGGCTATTTTCCGCTTGAATGCAAGGCAGTGTGCTCCCTTTTTCTTTTTGGATGTCTAAATGACGGCTCCCGTGAGCCTCTTGCTGACGAGCAGTGGCGATGCACCTGTGTGCCTACTGAGTGGTACAAAAACCTGTGAAGACGTTTGGCGGCATTTCAAGCGACCCCTTCAGTTACATACGCTCTCTGCTGATGACGGCCGAAAGCCAGAAACACGTGTCCAGAGATACGGCACTCGCTGCACCTACCTTAGGTGAAAGACTTTCTACAGCGATACGGCACTTGCTGCACCTACTAAGGGTGAATAATTTTTTGAAAGATTCTTGCTATTTATATTTAAATGACTGCATTTACTATGATGCCTTGGGGCTATTTTCCGCTTGAATGCAAGGCAGTGTGCTCCCTTTTTCTTTTTGGATTTCTAAATGACGGCTCCCGTGAGCCTCTTGCTGACGAGCACTGGCGATGCACCTGTGTGCCTACTGAGTGGTACAAAAACCTGTGAAGATGTTTGGCGGCATTTCAAGCAACCCCTTCAGTTACATACGCTCTCTGCTGATGACGGGCGAAAGCCAGAAACACGTGTCAAGAGATACAGCACTTGCTGCACCTACCTTAGGTGAAAGACTTTCTACAGCGATACAGCACTTGCTGCACCTACTAAGGGTGAATAATTTTTTGAAAAATTCTTGCTATTTATATTTAAATGACTGCATTTACTATGATGCCTTGGGGCTATTTTCCGCTTGAATGCAAGGCAGTGTGCTCCCTTTTTCTTTTTGGATGTCTAAATGACGGCTCCCGTGAGCCTCTTGCTGACGAGCACTGGCGATGCACCTGTGTGCCTACTGAGTGGTACAAAAACCTGTGAAGACGTTTGGCGGCATTTCAAGCGACCCCTTCAGTTACATACGCTCTCTGCTGATGACGGCCGAAAGCCAGAAACATCTGTCCAGAGATACGGCACTCGCTGCACCTACCTTAGGTGCAAGACTCTCTACAGCGATACAGCACTTGCTGCACCTACTAAGGGTGAATAATTTTTTGAAAAATTCTTGCTATTTATATTTAAATGACTGCATTTACTATGATGCCTTGGGGCTATTTTCCGCTTGAATGCAAGGCAGTGTGCTCCCTTTTTCTTTTTGGATGTCTAAATGACGGCTCCCGTGAGCCTCTTGCTGACGAGCACTGGCGATGCACCTGTGTGCCTACTGAGTGGTACAAAAACCTGTGAAGACGTTTGGCGGCATTTCAAGCGACCCCTTCAGTTACATACGCTCTCTGCTGATGACGGCCGAAAGCCAGAAACACGTGTCCAGAGATACGGCACTCGCTGCACCTACCTTAGGTGCAAGACTTTCTACAGCGATACGGCACTTGCTGCACCTACTAAGGGTGAATAATTTTTTGAAAAATTCTTGCTATCTATATTTAAATGACTGCATTTACTATGATGCCTTGGGGCTATTTTCCGCTTGAATGCAAGGCAGTGTGCTCCCTTTTTCTTTTTGGATGTCTAAATGACGGCTCCCGTGAGCCTCTTGCTGACGAGCACTGGCGATGCACCTGTGTGCCTACTGAGTGGTACAAAAACCTGTGAAGACGTTTGGCGGCATTTCAAGCGACCCCTTCAGTTACATACGCTCTCTGCTGATGATGGCCGAAAGCCAGAAACACGTGTCCAGAGATACGGCACTCGCTGCTCCTACCTTAGGTGAAAGACTTTCTACAGCGATACGGCACTTGCTGCACCTAGTAAGGGTGAATAATTTTTTGAAAAATTCTTGCTATTTATATTTAAATGACTGCATTTACTATGATGCCTTGGGGCTATTTTCCGCTTGAATGCAAGGCAGTGTGCTCCCTTTTTCTTTTTGGATGTCTAAATGACGGCTCCCGTGAGCCTCTTGCTGACGAGCACTGGCGATGCACCTGTGTGCCTACTGAGTGGTACAAAAACCTGTGAAGACGTTTGGCGGCATTTCAAGCGACCCCTTCAGTTACATACGCTCTCTGCTGATGACGGCCGAAAGCCAGAAACACGTGTCCAGAGATACGGCACTCGCTGCACCTACCTTAGGTGAAAGACTTTCTACAGCGATACGGCACTTGCTGCACCTACTAAGGGTGAATAATTTTTTGAAAAATTCTTGCTATTTATATTTAAATGACAGCATTTACTATGATGCCTTGGGGCTATTTTCCGCTTGAATGCAAGGCAGTGTGCTCCCTTTTTCTTTTTGGATGTCCAAATGACGGCTCCCGTGAGCCTCTTTCTGACGAGCACTGGCGATGCACCTGTGTGCCTACTGAGTGGTACAAAAACCTGTGAAGACGTTTGGCGGCATTTCAAGCGACCCCTTCAGTTACATACGCTCTCTGCTGATGACGGCCGAAAGCCAGAAACACGTGTCCAGAGATACGGCACTCGCTGCACCTACCTTAGGTGAAAGACTTTCTACAGCGATACGGCACTTGCTGCACCTACTAAGGGTGAATAATTTTTTGAAAAATTCTTGCTATTTATATTTAAATGACAGCATTTACTATGATGCCTTGGGGCTATTTTCCGCTTGAATGCAAGGCAGTGTGCTCCCTTTTTCTTTTTGGATGTCCAAATGACGGCTCCCGTGAGCCTCTTTCTGACGAGCACTGGCGATGCACCTGTGTGCCTACTGAGTGGTACAAAAACCTGTGAAGACGTTTGGCGGCATTTCAAGCGACCCCTTCAGTTACATACGCTCTCTGCTGATGACGGCCGAAAGCCAGAAACACGTGTCCAGAGATACGGCACTCGCTGCACCTACCTTAGGTGAAAGACTTTCTACAGCGATATGGCACTTGCTGCACCTACTAAGGGTGAATCATTTTTTGAAAAATTCTTGCTATTTATATTTAAATGACTGCATTTACTATGATGCCTTGGGGCTATTTTCCGCTTGAATGCAAGGCAGTGTGCTCCCTTTTTCTTTTTGGATTTCTAAATGACGGCTCCCGTGAGCCTCTTGCTGACGAGCACTGGCGATGCACCTGTGTGCCTACTGAGTGGTACAAAAACCTGTGAAGACGTTTGGCGGCATTTCAAGCAACCCCTTCAGTTACATACGCTCTCTGCTGATGACGGCCGAAAGCCAGAAACACGTGTCCAGAGATACGGCACTCGCTGCACCTACCTTAGGTGCAAGACTTTCTACAGCGATACGGCACTTGCTGCACCTACTAAGGGTGAATAATTTTTTGAAAAATTCTTGCTATTTATATTTAAATGACAGCATTTACTATGATGCCTTGGGGCTATTTTCCGCTTGAATGCAAGGCAGTGTGCTCCCTTTTTCTTTTTGGATGTCTAAATGACGGCTCCCGTGAGCCTCTTGCTGACGAGCACTGGCGATGCACCTGTGTGCCTACTGAGTGGTGCAAAAACCTGTGAAGATGTTTGGCGGCATTTCAAGCGACCCCTTCAGTTACATACGCTCTCTGCTGATGACGGCCGAAAGCCAGAAACACGTGTCCAGAGATACGGCACTCGCTGCTCCTACCTTAGGTGAAAGACTTTCTACAGCGATACGGCACTTGCTGCACCTAGTAAGGGTGAATAATTTTTTGAAAAATTCTTGCTATTTATATTTAAATGACTGCATTCACTATGATGCCTTGGGGCTATTTTCCGCTTGAATGCAAGGCAGTGTGCTCCCTTTTTCTTTTTGGATGTCTAAATGACGGCTCCCGTGAGCCTCTTACTGGCGATGCACCTGTGCCTACTGAGTGGTACAAAAACCTGTCAAGACGTTTGGCGGCATTTCAAGCGACCCCTTCAGTTACATACGCTCTCTGCTGATGACGGCCGAAAGCCAGAAACACGTGTCCAGAGATACGGCACTCGCTGCACCTACCTTAGGTGAAAGACTTTCTACAGCGATACGGCACTTGCTGCACCTACTAAGGGTGAATAATTTTTTGAAAAATTCTTGCTATTTATATTTAAATGACTGCATTTACTATGATGCCTTGGGGCTATTTTCCGCTTGAATGCAAGGCAGTGTGCTCCCTTTTTCTTTTTGGATGTCTAAATGACGGCTCCCGTGAGCCTCTTGCTGACGAGCACTGGCGATGCACCTGTGTGCCTACTGAGTGGTACAAAAACCTGTGAAGACGTTTGGTGGCATTTCAAGCGACCCCTTCAGTTACATACGCTCTCTGCTGATGACGGCCGAAAGCCAGAAACACGTGTCCAGAGATACGGCACTCGCTGCACCTACCTTAGGTGAAAGACTTTCTACAGCGATACGGCACTTGCTGCACCTACTAAGGGTGAATAATTTTTTGAAAAATTCTTGCTATTTATATTTAAATGACTGCATTTACTATGATGCCTTGGGGCTATTTTCCGCTTGAATGCAAGGCAGTGTGCTCCCTTTTTCTTTTTGGATGTCTAAATGACGGCTCCCGTGAGCCTCTTGCTGACGAGCACTGGCGATGCACCTGTGTGCCTACTGAGTGGTACAAAAACCTGTGAAGACGTTTGGCGGCATTTCAAGCGACCCCTTCAGTTACATACGCTCTCTGCTGATGACGGCCGAAAGCCAGAAACACGTGTCCAGAGATACGGCACTCGCTGCACCTACCTTAGGTGCAAGACTCTCTACAGCGATACAGCACTTGCTGCACCTACTAAGGGTGAATAATTTTTTGAAAAATTCTTGCTATTTATATTTAAATGACTGCATTTACTATGATGCCTTGGGGCTATTTTCCGCTTGAATGCAAGGCAGTGTGCTCCCTTTTTCTTTTTGGATGTCTAAATGACGGCTCCCGTGAGCCTCTTGCTGACGAGCAGTGGCGATGCACCTGTGTGCCTACTGAGTGGTACAAAAACCTGTGAAGACGTTTGGCGGCATTTCAAGCGACCCCTTCAGTTACATACGCTCTCTGCTGATGACGGCCGAAAGCCAGAAACACGTGTCCAGAGATACGGCACTCGCTGCACCTACCTTAGGTGAAAGACTTTCTACAGCGATACGGCACTTGCTGCACCTACTAAGGGTGAATAATTTTTTGAAAGATTCTTGCTATTTATATTTAAATGACTGCATTTACTATGATGCCTTGGGGCTATTTTCCGCTTGAATGCAAGGCAGTGTGCTCCCTTTTTCTTTTTGGATTTCTAAATGACGGCTCCCGTGAGCCTCTTGCTGACGAGCACTGGCGATGCACCTGTGTGCCTACTGAGTGGTACAAAAACCTGTGAAGATGTTTGGCGGCATTTCAAGCAACCCCTTCAGTTACATACGCTCTCTGCTGATGACGGCCGAAAGCCAGAAACACGTGTCCAGAGATACAGCACTTGCTGCACCTACCTTAGGTGAAAGACTTTCTACAGCGATACAGCACTTGCTGCACCTACTAAGGGTGAATAATTTTTTGAAAAATTCTTGCTATTTATATTTAAATGACTGCATTTACTATGATGCCTTGGGGCTATTTTCCGCTTGAATGCAAGGCAGTGTGCTCCCTTTTTCTTTTTGGATGTCTAAATGACGGCTCCCGTGAGCCTCTTGCTGACGAGCACTGGCGATGCACCTGTGTGCCTACTGAGTGGTACAAAAACCTGTGAAGACGTTTGGAGGCATTTCAAGCGACCCCTTCAGTTACATACGCTCTCTGCTGATGACGGCCGAAAGCCAGAAACACCTGTCCAGAGATACGGCACTCGCTGCACCTACCTTAGGTGCAAGACTCTCTACAGCGATACAGCACTTGCTGCACCTACTAAGGGTGAATAATTTTTTGAAAAATTCTTGCTATTTATATTTAAATGACTGCATTTACTATGATGCCTTGGGGCTATTTTCCGCTTGAATGCAAGGCAGTGTGCTCCCTTTTTCTTTTTGGATGTCTAAATGACGGCTCCCGTGAGCCTCTTGCTGACGAGCACTGGCGATGCACCTGTGTGCCTACTGAGTGGTACAAAAACCTGTGAAGACGTTTGGCGGCATTTCAAGCGACCCCTTCAGTTACATACGCTCTCTGCTGATGATGGCCGAAAGCCAGAAACACGTGTCCAGAGATACGGCACTCGCTGCTCCTACCTTAGGTGAAAGACTTTCTACAGCGATACGGCACTTGCTGCACCTAGTAAGGGTGAATAATTTTTTGAAAAATTCTTGCTATTTATATTTAAATGACTGCATTTACTATGATGCCTTGGGGCTATTTTCCGCTTGAATGCAAGGCAGTGTGCTCCCTTTTTCTTTTTGGATGTCTAAATGACGGCTCCCGTGAGCCTCTTGCTGACGAGCACTGGCGATGCACCTGTGTGCCTACTGAGTGGTACAAAAACCTGTGAAGACGTTTGGCGGCATTTCAAGCGACCCCTTCAGTTACATACGCTCTCTGCTGATGACGGCCAGAGATACGGCATTCGCTGCACCTACGTTAGGTGAAAGACTTTCTACAGCGATACAGCACTTGCTGCACCTACTAAGGGTGAATAATTTTTTTTTAAATTCTTGCTATTTATATTTAAATGACTGCATTTACTATGATGCCTTGGGGCTATTTTCCGCTTGAATGCAAGGCAGTGAGCTCCCTTTTTCTTTTTGGATGTCTAAATGACGGCTCCCGTGAGCCTCTTGCTGACGAACACTGGCGATGCACCTGTGTGCCTAATGAGTGGTACAAAAACCTGTGAAGACGTTTGGCGGCATTTCAAGCGACCCCTTCAGTTACATACGCTCTCTGCTGATGACGGCCGAAAGCCAGAAACACGTGTCCATAGATACGGCACTCGCTGCACCTACCTTAGGTGAAAGACTTTCTACAGCGATTCGGCACTTGCTGCACCTACTAAGGGTGAATAATTTTTTGAAAAATTCTTGCTTTTTATATTTAAATGACTGCATTTACTATGATGCCTTGGGGCTATTTTCCGCTTGAATGCAAGGCAGTGTGCTCCCTTTTTCTTTTTGGATTTCTAAATGACGGCTCCCGTGAGCCTCTTGCTGACGAGCACTGACGATGCACCTGTGTGCCTACTGAGTGGTACAAAAACCTGTGAAGACATTTGACGGCATTTCAAGCAACCCCTTCAGTTACATACGCTCTCTGCTGATGACGGCCAAAGGCCAGAAACACGTGTCCAGAGATACGGCACTCGCTGCACCTACCTTAGGTGAAAGACTTTCTACAGCGATACGGCACTTGCTGCACCTACTAAGGGTGAATAATTTTTTGAAAAATTCTTGCTATTTATATTTAAATGACTGCATTTACTATGATGCCTTGGGGCTTTTTTCCGCTTGAATGCAAGGCAGTGTGCTCCCTTTTTCTTTTTGGATGTCTAAATGACGGCTCCCGTGAGCCTCTTGCTGACGAGCACTGGCGATGTACCTGTGTGCCTACTGAGTGGTACAAAAACCTGTGAAGACGTTTGGCGGCATTTCAAGCGACCCCTTCAGTTACATACGCTCTCTGCTGATGACGTCCGAAAGCCAGAAACACGTGTCCAGAGATACGGCACTCGCTGCACCTACCTTAGGTGAAAGACTTTCTACAGCGATACGGCACTTGCTGCACCTACTAAGGGTGAATAATTTTTTGAAAAATTCTTGCTATTTATATTTAAATGACTGCATTTACTATGATGCCTTGGGGCTATTTTCCGCTTGAATGCAAGGCAGTGTGCTCCCTTTTTCTTTTTGGATGTCTAAATGACGGCTCCCGTGAGCCTCTTACTGACGAGCACTGGCGATGCACCTGTGTGCCTACTGAGTGGTACAAAAACCTGTGAAGACGTTTGGCGGCATTTCAAGCGACCCCTTCAGTTACATACGCTCTCTGCTGATGACGGCCGAAAGCCAGAAACACGTGTCCAGAGATACGGCACTCGCTGCACCTACCTTAGGTGAAAGACTTTCTACAGCGATACGGCACTTGCTGCACCTACTAAGGGTGAATAATTTTTTGAAAAATTCTTGCTATTTATATTTAAATGACTGCATTTACTATGATGCCTTGGGGCTATTTTCCGCTTGAATGCAAGGCAGTGTGCTCCCTTTTTCTTTTTGGATGTCTAAATGACGGCTCCCGTGAGCCTCTTGCTGACGAGCACTGGCGATGCACCTGTGTGCCTACTGAGTGGTACAAAAACCTGTGAAGACGTTTGGCGGCATTTCAAGCGACCCCTTCAGTTACATACGCTCTCTGCTGATGACGGCCGAAAGCCAGAAACACGTGTCCAGAGATACGGCACTCGCTGCACCTACCTTAGGTGAAAGAATTTCTACAGCGATACGGCACTTGCTGCACCTACTAAGGGTGAATAATTTTTTGAAAACTTATTGCTATTTATATTTAAATGACTGCATTTACTATGATGCATTGGGGCTATTTTCCGCTTGAATGCAAGGCAGTGTGCTCCCTTTTTCTTTTTGGATGTCTAAATGACGGCTCCCGTGAGCCTCTTGCTGACGAGCACTGGCGATGCACCTGTGTGCCTACTGAGTGGTACAAAAACCTGTGAAGACGTTTGGCGGCATTTCAAGCGACCCCTTCAGTTACATACGCTCTCTGCTGATGACGGCCGAAAGCCAGAAACACGTGTCCAGAGATACGGCACTCGCTGCACCTACCTTAGGTGAAAGACTTTCTACAGCGATACGGCACTTCCTGCACCTACTAAGGGTGAATAATTTTTTGAAAAATTCTTGCTATTTATATTTAAATGACTGCATTTACTATGATGCCTTGGGGCTATTTTCCGCTTGAATGCAAGGCAGTGTGCTCCCTTTTTCTTTTTGGATGTCTAAATGACGGCTCCCGTGAGCCTCTTGCTGACGAGCACTGGCGATGCACCTGTGTGCCTACTGAGTGGTACAAAAACCTGTGAAGACGTTTGGCGGCATTTCAAGCGACCCCTTCAGTTACACACGCTCTCTGCTGATGACGGCCGAAAGCCAGAAACACGTGTCCAGAGATACGGCACTCGCTGCACCTACCTTAGGTGAAAGACTTTCTACAGCGATACGACACTTGCTGCACCTACTAAGGGTGAATCATTTTTTTGAAAAATTCTTGCTATTTATATTTAAATGACTGCATTTACTATGATGCCTTGGGGCTATTTTCTGCTTGAATGCAAGGCAGTGTGCTCCCTTTTTCTTTTTGGATGTCTAAATGACGGCTCCCGTGAGCCTCTTGCTGACGAGCACTGGCGATGCACCTGTGTGCCTACTGAGTGGTACAAAAACCTGTGAAGACGTTTGGCGGCATTTCAAGCGACCCCTTCAGTTACATACGCTCTCTGCTGATGACGGCCGAAAGCCAGAAACACGTGTCCAGAGATACGGCACTCGCTGCACCTACCTTAGGTGAAAGACTTTCTACAGCGATACGGCACTTACCGCACCTACTAAGGGTGAATAATTTTTTGAAAAATTCTTCCTATTTATATTTAAATGACTGCATTTACTATGATGCCTTGGGGCTATTTTCCGCTTGAATGCAAGGCAGTGTGCTCCCTTTTTCTTTTTGGATGTCTAAATGACGGCTCCCGTGAGCCTCTTGCTGACGAGCACTGGCGATGCACCTGTGTGCCTACTGAGTGGTACAAAAACCTGTGAAGACGTTTGGCGGCATTTCAAGCGACCCCTTCAGTGACATACGCTCTCTGCGGATGACGGCCGAAAGCCAGAAACACGTGTCTAGAGATACGGCACTCGCTGCACCTACCTTAGGTGAAATACTTTTTGCAGCGATACGGCACTTGCTGCACCTACTAAGTGTGAATAATTTTTTGAAAAATTCTTGCTATTTATATTTAAATGACTGCATTTACTATGATGCCTTGGGGCTATTTTCCGCTTGAATGCAAGGCAGTGTGCTCCCTTTTTCTTTTTGGATGTCTAAATGACGGCTCCCGTGAGCCTCTTGCTGACGAGCACTGGCGATGCACCTGTGTGCCTACTGAGTGGTACAAAAACCTGTGAAGACGTTTGGCGGCATTTCAAGCGACCCCTTCAGTTACATACGCTCTCTGCTGATGACGGCCGAAAGCCAGAAACACGTGTCCAGAGATACGGCACTCGCTGCACCTACCTTAGGTGAAAGACTTTCTACAGCGATACGGCACTTGCTGCACCTACTAAGGGTGAATAATTTTTTGAAAAATTCTTGCTATTTATTTTTAAATGACTGCATTTACTATGATGCCTTGGGGCTATTTTCCGCTTGAATGCAAGGCAGTGTGCTCCCTTTTTCTTTTTGGATGTCTAAATGACGGCTCCCGTGAGCCTCTTGCTGACGAGCACTGGCGATGCACCTGTGTGTCTACTGAGTGGTACAAAATCCTGTGAAGACGTTTGGCGCCATTTCAAGCGACCCCTTCAGTTACATACGCTCTCTGCTGATGACGGCCGAAAGCCAGAAACACGTGTCCAGAGATACGGCACTCGCTGCACCTACGTTAGGTGAAAGACTTTCTACAGCGATACGGCACTTACTGCACCTACTAAGGGTGAATAATTTTTTGAAAAATTCTTGCTATTTATATTTAAATGACTGCATTTACTATGATGCCTATGGGCTATTTTCCGCTTGAATGCAAGGCAGTGTGCTCCCTTTTTCTTTTTGGATGTCTAAATGACGGCTCCCGTGAGCCTCTTGCTGACGAGCACTGGCGATGCACCTGTGTGCCTACTGAGTGGTACAAAAACCTGTGAAGACGTTTGGCGGCATTTCAAGCGACCCCTTCAGTTACATACGCTCTCTGCGGATGACGGCCGAAAGCCAGAAACACGTGTCCAGAGATACGGCACTCGCTGCACCTACCTTAGGTGAAAGACTTTCTACAGCGATACGGCACTTGCTGCACCTACTAAGGGTGAATAATTTTTTGAAAAATTCTTGCTATTTATATTTAAATGACTGCATTTACTATGATGCCTTGGGGCTATTTTCCGCTTGAATGCAAGGCAGTGTGCTCCCTTTTTCTTTTTGGATGTCTAAATGACGGCTCCCGTGAGCCTCTTGCTGACGAGCACTGGCGATGCACCTGTGTGCCTACTGAGTGGTACAAAAACCTGTGAAGACGTTTGGCGGCATTTCAAGCGGCCCCTTCAGTTACATACGCTCTCTGCTGATGACGGCCGAAAGCCAGAAACACGTGTCCAGAGATACGGCACTCGCTGCACCTACCTTAGGTGAAAGACTTTCTATAGCGATACGGCACTTGCTGCACCTACTAAGGGTGAATAATTTTTTGAAAAATTCTTGCTATTTATATTTAAATGACTGCATTTACTATGATGCCTTGGGGCTATTTTCTGCTTGAATGCAAGGCAGTGTGCTCCCTTTTTCTTTTTGGATGTCTAAATGACGGCTCCCGTGAGCCTCTTGCTGACGAGCACTGGCGATACACCTGTGTGCCTACTGAGTGGTACAAAAACCTGTGAAGACGTTTGGCGGCATTTCAAGCGACCCCTTCAGTTACATACGCTCTCTGCTGATGACGGCCGAAAGCCAGAAACACGTGTCCAGAGATACGGCACTCGCTGCACCTACGTTAGGTGAAAGACTTTCTACAGCGATACGGCACTTACTGCACCTACTAAGGGTGAATAATTTTTTGAAAAATTCTTGCTATTTATATTTAAATGACTGCATTTACTATGATGCCTTGGGGCTATTTTCCGCTTGAATGCAAGGCAGTATGCTCCCTTTTTCTTTTTGGATGTCTAAATGACGGCTCCCGTGAGCCTCTTGCTGACGAGCACTGGCGATGCACCTGTGTGCCTACTGAGTGGTACAAAAACCTGTGAAGACGTTTGGCGGCATTTCAAGCGACCCCTTCAGTTACATACGCTCTCTGCGGATGACGGCCGAAAGCCAGAAACACGTGTCCAGAGATACGGCACTCGCTGCACCTACCTTAGGTGAAAGACTTTCTACAGCGATACGGCACTTGCTGCACCTACTAAGGGTGAATCATTTTTTGAAAAATTCTTGCTATTTATATTTAAATGACTGCATTTACTATGATGCCTTGGGGCTATTTTCCGCTTGAATGCAAGGCAGTGTGCTCCCTTTTTCTTTTTGGATGTCTAAATGACGGCTCCCGTGAGCCTCTTGCTGACGAGCACTGGCGATGCACCTGTGTGCCTACTGAGTGGTACAAAAACCTGTGAAGACGTTTGGCGGCATTTCAAGCGACCCCTTCAGTTACATATGCTCTCTGCTGATGACGGCCGAAAGCCAGAAACACGTGTCCAGAGATACTGCACTCGCTGCACCTACCTTAGGTGAAAGACTTTCTACAGCAATACGGCACTTGCTGCACCTACTAAGGGTGAATCATTTTTTGAAAAATTCTTGCTATTTATATTTAAATGACTGCATTTACTATGATGCCTTGGGGCTATTTTCCGCTTGAATGCAAGGCAGTGTGCTCCCTTTTTCTTTTTGGATGTCTAAATGACGGCTCCCGTGAGCCTCTTGCTGACGAGCACTGGCGATGCACCTGTGTGCCTACTGAGTGGTACAAAAACCTGTGAAGACGTTTGGCGGCATTTCAAGCGACCCCTTCAGTTACATACGCTCTCGGCTGATGACGGCCGAAAGGCAGAAACACGTGTCCAGAGATACGGCACTCGCTGCACCTACCTTAGGTGAAAGACTTTCTACAGCGATACGGCACTTGCTGCACCTACTAAGGGTGAATAATTTTTTTAAACATTCTTGCTATTTATATTTAAATGACTGCATTTACTATGATGCCTTGGGGCTTTTTCCGCTTGAATGCAAGGCAGTGTGCTCCCTTTTTCTTTTTGGATGTCTAAATGACGGCTCCCGTGAGCCTCTTGCTGACGAGTACTGGCGATGCACCTGTGTGCCTACTGAGTGGTACAAAAACCTGTGAAGACGTTTGGCGGCATTTCAAGTGACCCCTTCAGTTACATACGCTCTCTGCTGATGACGGCCAAAAGCCAGAAACACGTGTCCAGAGATACGGCACTCGCTGCACCTACCTTAGGTGAAAGACTTTCTACAGCGATACGGCACTTGCTGCACCTACTAAGGGTGAATAATTTTTTGAAAAATTCTTGCTATTTATATTTAAATGACTGCATTTACTATGATGCCTTGGGGCTATTTTCCGCTTGAATGCAAGGCAGTGTGCTCCCTTTTTCTTTTTGGATGTCTAAATGACGGCTCCCGTGAGCCGCTTGCTGACGAGCACTGGCGATGCACCTGTGTGTCCAATTGAGTGGTACAAAAACCTGTGAAGACGTTTGGCGGCATTTCAAGCGACCCCTTCAGTTACATACGCTCTCTGCTGATGACGTCCGAAAGCCAGAAACACGTGTCCAGACATACGGCACTCGCTGCACCTACCTTAGGTGAAAGACTTTCTACAGCGATACGGCACTTGCTGCACCTACTAAGGGTGAATAATTTTTTGAAGAATTCTTGCTATTTATATTTAAATGACTGCATTTACTATGATGCCTTGGGGCTATTTTCTGCTTGAATGCAAGGCAGTGTGCTCCCTTTTTCTTTTTGGATGTCTAAATGACGGCTCCCGTGAGCCGCTTGCTGACGAGCACTGGCGATGCACCTGTGTGTCCAATTGAGTGGTACAAAAACCTGTGAAGACGTTTGGCGGCATTTCAAGCGACCCCTTCAGTTACATACGCTCTCTGCTGATGACGGCCGAAAGCCAGAAACACGTGTCCAGAGATACGGCACTCGCTGCACCTACCTTAGGTGAAAGAATTTCTACAGCGATACGGCACTTGCTGCACCTACTAAGGGTGAATAATTTTTTGAAAAATTCTTGCTATTTATATTTAAATGACTGCATTTACTATGATGCCTTGGGGCTATTTTCCGCTTGAATGCAAGGCAGTGTGCTCCCTTTTTCTTTTTGGATGTCTAAATGACGGCTCCCGTGAGCCTCTTGCTGACGAGCACTGGCGATGCACCTGTGTGCCTACTGAGTGGTACAAAAACCTGTGAAGACGTTTGGCGGCATTTCAAGCGACCCCTTCAGTTACATACGCTCTCTGCTGATGACGGCCGAAAGCCAGAAACACGTGTCCAGAGATACGCCACTCGCTGCACCTACCTTAGGTGAAAGACTTTCTACAGCGATACGCACTTGCTGCACCTACTAAGGGTGAATAATTTTTTTTAAAATTCATGCTATTTATATTTAAATGACTGCATTTAGTATGATGCCTTGGGGCTATTTTCCGCTTGAATGCAAGGCAGTGTGCTCCCTTTTTCTTTTTGGATTTCTAAATGACGGCTCCCATGAGCCTCTTGCTAACGAGCACTGGCGATGCACCTTTGTGCCTACTGAGTGGTACAAAAACCTGTGAAGACGTTTGGCGGCATTTCAAGCAACCCCTTCAGTTACATACGCTCTCTGCTGATGACGGCCGAAAGCCAGAAACACGTGTCCAGAGATACGGCACTCGCTGCACCTACCTTAGGTGAAAGACTTTCTACAGCGATACGGCACTTGCACCTACTAAGGGTGAATAATTTTTTGAAAAATTCTCGCTATTTATATTTAAATGACTGCATTTACTATGATGCCTTGGGGCTTTTTCCACTTGAATGCAAGGCAGTGTGCTCCCTTTTTCTTTTTGGATGTCTAAATGACGGCTCCCGTAAGCCTCTTGCTGACGAGCACTGGCGATGCACCTGTGTGCCTACGGAGTGGTTCAAAAACCTGTGAAGACGTTTGGTGGCATTTCAAGCGACCACTTCAGTTACATACGCTCTCTGCTGATGACGGCCGAAAGCCAGAAACACGTGTCCAGAGATACGGCACTCGCTGCACCTACCTTAGGTGAAAGACTTTCTACAGCGATACGGCACTTGCTGCACCTACTAAGGGTGAATCATTTTTTGAAAAATTCTTGCTATTTATATTTAAATGACTGCATTTACTATGATGCCTTGGGGCTATTTTCCGCTTGAATGCAAGGCAGTGTGCTCCCTTTTTCTTTTTGGATGTCTAAATGACGGCTCCCGTGAGCCTCTTGCTGACGAGCACTGGCGATGCACCTGTGTGCCTACTGAGTGGTACAAAAACCTGTGAAGACGTTTGGCGGCATTTCAAGCGACCCCTTCAGTTACATACGCTCTCTGCTGATGACGGCCGAAAGCCAGAAACACGTGTCCAGAGATACGGCACTCGCTGCACCTACCTTAGGTGAAAGACTTTCTACAGCGATACGGCACTTGCTGCACCTACTAAGGGTGAATAATTTTTTGAAGAATTCTTGCTATTTATATTTAAATGACTGCATTTACTATGATGCCTTGGGGCTATTTTCCGCTTGAATGCAAGGCAGTGTGCTCCCTTTTTCTTTTTGGATGTCTAAATGACGGCTCCCGTGAGCCGCTTGCTGACGAGCACTGGCGATGCACCTGTGTGTCCAATTGAGTGGTACAAAAACCTGTGAAGACGTTTGGCGGCATTTCAAGCGACCCCTTCAGTTACATACGCTCTCTGCTGATGACGGCCGAAAGCCAGAAACACGTGTCCAGAGATACGGCACTCGCTGCACCTACCTTAGGTGAAAGACTTTCTACAGCGATACGGCACTTGCTGCACCTACTAAGGGTGAATAATTTTTTGAAAAATTCTCGCTATTTATATTTAAATGACTGCATTTACTATGATGCCTTGGGGCTTTTTCCACTTGAATGCAAGGCAGTGTGCTCCCTTTTTCTTTTTGGATGTCTAAATGACGGCTCCCGTAAGCCTCTTGCTGACGAGCACTGGCGATGCACCTGTGTGCCTACGGAGTGGTTCAAAAACCTGTGAAGACGTTTGGTGGCATTTCAAGCGACCACTTCAGTTACATACGCTCTCTGCTGATGACGGCCGAAAGCCAGAAACACGTGTCCAGAGATACGGCACTCGCTGCACCTACCTTAGGTGAAAGACTTTCTACAGCGATACGGCACTTGCTGCACCTACTAAGGGTGAATCATTTTTTGAAAAATTCTTGCTATTTATATTTAAATGACTGCATTTACTATGATGCCTTGGGGCTATTTTCCGCTTGAATGCAAGGCAGTGTGCTCCCTTTTTCTTTTTGGATGTCTAAATGACGGCTCCCGTGAGCCTCTTGCTGACGAGCACTGGCAATGCACCTGTGTGCCTACTGAGTGGTACAAAAACCTGTGAAGACGTTTGGCGGCATTTCAAGCGACCCCTTCAGTTACATACGCTCTCTGCTGATGACGGCCGAAAGCCAGAAACACGTGTCCAGAGATACGGCACTCGCTGCACCTACCTTAGGTGAAAGACTTTCTACAGCGATACGGCACTTGCTGCACCTAGTAAGAGTGAATAATTTTTTGAAAAATTCTTGCTATTTATATTTAAATGACTGCATTTACTATGATGCCTTGGGGCTATTTTCCGCTTTAATGCAAGGCAGTGTGCTCCCTTTTTCTTTTTGGATGTCTAAATGACGGCTCCCGTGAGCCTCTTGCTGACGAGCACTGGCGATGCACCTGTGTGCCTACTGAGTCGTACAAAAACCTGTGAAGACGTTTGGCGGCATTTCAAGCGACCCCTTCAGTTACACACGCTCTCTGCTGATGACGGCCGAAAGCCAGAAACACGTGTCCAGAGATACGGCACTCGCTGCACCTACCTTAGGTGAAAGACTTTCTACAGCGATACGGCACTTGCTGCACCTACTAAGGGTGAATAATTTTTTGAAAAATTCTTGCTATTTATATTTAAATGACTGCATTTACTATGATGCCTTGGGGCTATTTTCCGCTTGAATGCAAGGCAGTGTGCTCCCTTTTTCTTTTTGGATGTCTAAATGACGGCTCCCGTGAGCCTCTTGCTGACGAGCACTGGCGATGCACCTGTGTGCCTACTGAGTGGTACAAAAACCTGTGAAGACGTTTGGCGGCATTTCAAGCGACCCCTTCAGTTACATACGCTCTCTGCTGATGACGGCCGAAAGCCAGAAACACGTGTCCAGAGATACGGCACTCGCTGCACCTACCTTAGGTGAAAGACTTTCTACAGCGATACGGCACTTGCTGCACCTACTAAGGGTGAATAATTTTTTGAAAAATTCTTGCTATTTATATTTAAATGACTGCATTTACTATGATGCCTTGGGGCTATTTTCCGCTTGAATGCAAGGCAGTGTGCTCCCTTTTTCTTTTTGGATGTCTAAATGACGGCTCCCGTGAGCCTCTTTCTGACGAGCACTGGCGATGCACCTGTGTGCCTAGTGAGTGGTACAAAAACCTGTGAAGACGTTTGGCGGCATTTCAAGCGACCCCTTCAGTTACATACGCTCTCTGCTGATGACGGCCGAAAGCCAGAAACACGTGTCCAGAGATACGGCACTCGCTGCACCTACCTTAGGTGAAAGAATTTCTACAGCGATACGGCACTTGCTGCACCTACTAAGGGTGAATAATTTTTTGAAAAATTATTGCTATTTATATTTAAATGACTGCATTTACTATGATGCCTTGGGGCTATTTTCCGCTTGAATGCAAGGCAGTGTGCTCCCTTTTTCTTTTTGGATGTCTAAATGACGGCTCCCGTGAGCCTCTTGCTGACGAGCACTGGCGATGCACCTGTGTGCCTACGGAGTGGTTCAAAAACCTGTGAAGACGTTTGGTGGCATTTCAAGCGACCACTTCAGTTACATACGCTCTCTGCTGATGACGGCCGAAAGCCAGAAACACGTGTCCAGAGATACGGCACTCGCTGCACCTACCTTAGGTGAAAGACTTTCTACAGCGATACGGCACTTGCTGCACCTACTAAGGGTGAATCATTTTTTGAAAAATTCTTGCTATTTATATTTAAATGACTGCATTTACTATGATGCCTTGGGGCTATTTTCCGCTTGAATGCAAGGCAGTGTGCTCCCTTTTTCTTTTTGGATGTCTAAATGACGGCTCCCGTGAGCCTCTTGCTGACGAGCACTGGCGATGCACCTGTGTGCCTACTGAGTGGTACAAAAACCTGTGAAGACGTTTGGCGGCATTTCAAGCGACCCCTTCAGTTACATACGCTCTCTGCTGATGACGGCCGAAAGCCAGAAACACGTGTCCAGAGATACGGCACTCGCTGCACCTACCTTAGGTGAAAGACTTTCTACAGCGATACGGCACTTGCTGCACCTAGTAAGAGTGAATAATTTTTTGAAAAATTCTTGCTATTTATATTTAAATGACTGCATTTACTATGATGCCTTGGGGCTATTTTCCGCTTGAATGCAAGGCAGTGTGCTCCCTTTTTCTTTTTGGATGTCTAAATGACGGCTCCCGTGAGCCTCTTGCTGACGAGCACTGGCGATGCACCTGTGTGCCTACTGAGTCGTACAAAAACCTGTGAAGACGTTTGGCGGCATTTCAAGCGACCCCTTCAGTTACACACGCTCTCTGCTGATGACGGCCGAAAGCCAGAAACACGTGTCCAGAGATACGGCACTCGCTGCACCTACCTTAGGTGAAAGACTTTCTACAGCGATACGGCACTTGCTGCACCTACTAAGGGTGAATAATTTTTTGAAAAATTCTTGCTATTTATATTTAAATGACTGCATTTACTATGATGCCTTGGGGCTATTTTCCGCTTGAATGCAAGGCAGTGTGCTCCCTTTTTCTTTTTGGATGTCTAAATGACGGCTCCCGTGAGCCTCTTGCTGACGAGCACTGGCGATGCACCTGTGTGCCTACTGAGTGGTACAAAAACCTGTGAAGACGTTTGGCGGCATTTCAAGCGACCCCTTCAGTTACATACGCTCTCTGCTGATGACGGCCGAAAGCCAGAAACACGTGTCCAGAGATACGGCACTCGCTGCACCTACCTTAGGTGAAAGACTTTCTACAGCGATACGGCACTTGCTGCACCTACTAAGGGTGAATAATTTTTTGAAAAATTCTTGCTATTTATATTTAAATGACTGCATTTACTATGATGCCTTGGGGCTATTTTCCGCTTGAATGCAAGGCAGTGTGCTCCCTTTTTCTTTTTGGATGTCTAAATGACGGCTCCCGTGAGCCTCTTTCTGACGAGCACTGGCGATGCACCTGTGTGCCTAGTGAGTGGTACAAAAACCTGTGAAGACGTTTGGCGGCATTTCAAGCGACCCCTTCAGTTACATACGCTCTCTGCTGATGACGGCCGAAAGCCAGAAACACGTGTCCAGAGATACGGCACTCGCTGCACCTACCTTAGGTGAAAGAATTTCTACAGCGATACGGCACTTGCTGCACCTACTAAGGGTGAATAATTTTTTGAAAAATTATTGCTATTTATATTTAAATGACTGCATTTACTATGATGCCTTGGGGCTATTTTCCGCTTGAATGCAAGGCAGTGTGCTCCCTTTTTCTTTTTGGATGTCTAAATGACGGCTCCCGTGAGCCTCTTGCTGACGAGCACTGGCGATGCACCTGTGTGCCTACTGAGTGGTACAAAAACCTGTGAAGACGTTTGGCGGCATTTCAAGCGACCCCTTCAGTTACATACGCTCTCGGCTGATGACGGCCGAAAGCCAGAAACACGTGTCCAGAGATACGGCACTCGCTGCACCTACCTTAGGTGAAAGACTTTCTACAGCGATACGGCACTTGCTGCACCTACTAAGGGTGAATAATTTTTTGAAAAATTCTTGCTATTTATATTTAAATGACTGCATTTACTATGATGCCTTGGGGCTTTTTCCGCTTGAATGCAAGGCAGTGTGCTCCCTTTTTCTTTTTGGATGTCTAAATGACGGCTCCCGTGAGCCTCTTGCTGACGAGCACTGGCGATGCACCTGTGTGCCTACTGAGCGGTACAAAAACCTGTGAAGACGTTTGGCGGCATTTCAAGCGACCCCTTCAGTTACATACGCTCTCTGCTGATGACGGCCGAAAGCCAGAAACACGTGTCCAGAGATACGGCACTCGCTGCACCTACCTTAGGTGAAAGACTTTCTACAGCGATACGGCACTTGCTGCACCTACTAAGGGTGAATAATTTTTTGAAAAATTCTTGCTATTTATATTTAAATGACTGCATTTACTATGATGCCTTGGGGCTATTTTCCGCTTGAATGCAAGGCAGTGTGCTCCCTTTTTCTTTTTGGATTTCTAAATGACGGCTCCCGTGAGCCTCTTGCTGACGAGCACTGGCGATGCACCTGTGTGCCTACTGAGTGGTACAAAAACCTGTGAAGATGTTTGGCGGCATTTCAAGCAACCCCTTCAGTTACATACGCTCTCTGCTGATGACGGCCGAAAGCCAGAAACACGTGTCCAGAGATACGGCACTCGCTGCACCTACCTTAGGTGAAAGACTTTCTACAGCGATACGGCACTTGCTGCACCTACTAAGGGTGAATAATTTTTTGAAAAATTCTTGCTATTTATATTTAAATGACTGGATTTACTATGATGCCTTGGGGGTATTTTCCGCTTGAATGCAAGGCAGTGTGTCCCTTTTTCTTTTTGGATGTCTAAATGACGGCTCCCGTGAGCCTCTTGCTGACGAGCACTGGCGATACACCTGTGTGCCTACTGAGTGGTACAAAAACCTGTGAAGACGTTTGGCGGCATTTCAAGCGACCCCTTCAGTTACACACGCTCTCTGCTGATGACGGCCGAAAGCCAGAAACACGTGTCCAGAGATACGGCACTCGCTGCACCTACCTTAGGTGAAAGACTTTCTACAGCGATACGGCACTTGCTGCACCTACTAAGGGTGAATAATTTTTTGAAAAATTCTTGCTATTTATATTTAAATGACTGCATTTACTATGATGCCTTGGGGCTATTTTCCGCTTGAATGCAAGGCAGTGTGCTCCCTTTTTCTTTTTGGATGTCTAAATGACGGCTCCCGTGAGCCTCTTTCTGACGAGCACTGGCGATGCACCTGTGTGCCTAGTGAGTGGTACAAAAACCTGTGAAGACGTTTGGCGGCATTTCAAGCGACCCCTTCAGTTACATACGCTCTCTGCTGATGACGGCCGAAAGCCAGAAACACGTGTCCAGAGATACGGCACTCGCTGCACCTACCTTAGGTGAAAGACTTTCGACAGCGATACGGCACTTGCTGCACCTACTAAGGGTGAATAATTTTTTGAAAAATTCTTGCTATTTATATTTAAATGACTGCATTTACTATGATGCCTTGGGGCTATTTTCCGCTTGAATGCAAGGCAGTGTGCTCCCTTTTTCTTTTTGGATGTCTAAATGACGGCTCCCGTGAGCCTCTTTCTGACGAGCACTGGCGATGCACCTGTGTGCCTAGTGAGTGGTACAAAAACCTGTGAAGACGTTTGGCGGCATTTCAAGCGACCCCTTCAGTTACATACGCTCTCTGCTGATGACGGCCGAAAGCCAGAAACACGTGTACAGAGATACGGCACTCGCTGCACCTACGTTAGGTGAAAGACTTTCTACAGCGATACGGCACTTACTGCACCTACTAAGGGTGAATAATTTTTTGAAAAATTCTTGCTATTTATATTTAAATGACTGCATTTACTATGATGCCTTGGGGCTATTTTCCGCTTGAATGCAAGGCAGTATGCTCCCTTTTTCTTTTTGGATGTCTAAATGACGGCTCCCGTGAGCCTCTTGCTGACGAGCACTGGCGATGCACCTGTGTGCCTACTGAGTGGTACAAAAACCTGTGAAGACGTTTGGCGGCATTTCAAGCGACCCCTTCAGTTACATACGCTCTCTGCGGATGACGGCCGAAAGCCAGAAACACGTGTCCAGAGATACGGCACTCGCTGCACCTACCTTAGGTGAAAGACTTTCTACAGCGATACGGCACTTGCTGCACCTACTAAGGGTGAATAATTTTTTGAAAAATTCTTGCTATTTATATTTAAATGACTGCATTTACTATGATGCCTTGGGGCTATTTTCCGCTTGAATGCAAGGCAGTGTGCTCCCTTTTTCTTTTTGGATGTCTAAATGACGGCTCCCGTGAGCCTCTTGCTGACGAGCACTGGCGATGCACCTGTGTGCCTACTGAGTGGTACAAAAACCTGTGAAGACGTTTGGCGGCATTTCAAGCGACCCCTTCAGTTACATACGCTCTCTGCTGATGACGGCCGAAAGCCAGAAACACGTGTCCAGAGATACGGCACTCGCTGCACCTACCTTAGGTGAAAGACTTTCTACAGCGATACGGCACTTGCTGCACCTACTAAGGGTGAATAATTTTTTGAAAAATTCTTGCTATTTATATTTAAATGACTGCATTTACTATGATGCCTTGGGGCTATTTTCCGCTTGAATGCAAGGCAGTGTGCTCCCTTTTTCTTTTTGGATGTCTAAATGACGGCTCCCGTGAGCCTCTTGCTGACGAGCACTGGCGATGCACCTGTGTGCCTACTGAGTGGTACAAAAACCTGTGAAGACGTTTGGCGGCATTTCAAGCGACCCCTTCAGTTACATATGCTCTCTGCTGATGACGGCCGAAAGCCAGAAACACGTGTCCAGAGATACTGCACTCGCTGCACCTACCTTAGGTGAAAGACTTTCTACAGCGATACGGCACTTGCTGCACCTACTAAGGGTGAATAATTTTTTGAAAAATTCTTGCTATTTATATTTAAATGACTGCATTTACTATGATGCCTTGGGGCTATTTTCCGCTTGAATGCAAGGCAGTGTGCTCCCTTTTTCTTTTTGGATGTCTAAATGACGGCTCCCGTGAGCCTCTTGCTGACGAGCACTGGCGATGCACCTGTGTGCCTACTGAGTGGTACAAAAACCTGTGAAGACGTTTGGCGGCATTTCAAGCGACCCCTTCAGTTACATACGCTCTCGGCTGATGACGGCCGAAAGCCAGAAACACGTGTCCAGAGATACGGCACTCGCTGCACCTACCTTAGGTGAAAGACTTTCTACAGCGATACGGCACTTGCTGCACCTACTAAGGGTGAATAATTTTTTTAAACATTCTTGCTATTTATATTTAAATGACCGCATTTACTATGATGCCTTGGGGCTTTTTCCGCTTGAATGCAAGGCAGTGTGCTCCCTTTTTCTTTTTGGATGTCTAAATGACGGCTCCCGTGAGCCTCTTGCTGACGAGTACTGGCGATGCACCTGTGTGCCTACTGAGTGGTACAAAAACCTGTGAAGACGTTTGGCGGCATTTCAAGTGACCCCTTCAGTTACATACGCTCTCTGCTGATGACGGCCGAAAGCCAGAAACACGTGTCCAGAGATACGGCACTCGCTGCACCTACCTTAGGTGAAAGACTTTCTACAGCGATACGGCACTTGCTGCACCTACTAAGGGTGAATAATTTTTTGAAAAATTCTTGCTATTTACATTTAAATGACTGCATTTACTATGATGCCTTGGGGCTATTTTCCGCTTGAATGCAAGGCAGTGTGCTCCCTTTTTCTTTTTGGATGTCTAAATGACGGCTCCCGTGAGCCGCTTGCTGACGAGCACTGGCGATGCACCTGTGTGTCCAATTGAGTGGTACAAAAACCTGTGAAGACGTTTGGCGGCATTTCAAGCGACCCCTTCAGTTACATACTCTCTCTGCTGATGACGGCCGAAAGCCAGAAACACGTGTCCAGACATACGGCACTCGCTGCACCTACCTTAGGTGAAAGACTTTCTACAGCGATACGGCACTTGCTGCACCTACTAAGGGTGAATAATTTTTTGAAGAATTCTTGCTAATTATATTTAAATGACTGCATTTACTATGATGCCTTGGGGCTATTTTCCGCTTGAATGCAAGGCAGTGTGCTCCCTTTTTCTTTTTGGATGTCTAAATGACGGCTCCCGTGAGCCGCTTGCTGACGAGCACTGGCGATGCACCTGTGTGTCCAATTGAGTGGTACAAAAACCTGTGAAGACGTTTGGCGGCATTTCAAACGACCCCTTCAGTTACATACGCTCTCTGCTGATGACGGCCGAAAGCCAGAAACACGTGTCCAGAGATACGGCACTCGCTGCACCTACCTTAGGTGAAAGAATTTCTACAGCGATACGGCACTTGCTGCACCTACTAAGGGTGAATCATTTTTTGAAAAATTCTTGCTATTTATATTTAAATGACTGCATTTACTATGATGCCTTGGGGCTATTTTCCGCTTGAATGCAAGGCAGTGTGCTCCCTTTTTCTTTTTGGATGTCTAAATGACGGCTCCCGTGAGCCTCTTGCTGACGAGCACTGGCGATGCACCTGTGTGCCTACTGAGTGGTACAAAAACCTGTGAAGACGTTTGGCGGCATTTCAAGCGACCCCTTCAGTTACATACGCTCTCTGCTGATGACGGCCGAAAGCCAGAAACACGTGTCCAGAGATACGCCACTCGCTGCACCTACCTTAGGTGAAAGACTTTCTACAGCGATACGCACTTGCTGCACCTACTAAGGGTGAATAATTTTTTAAAAAATTCATGCTATTTATATTTAAATGACTGCATTTAGTATGATGCCTTGGGGCTATTTTCCGCTTGAATGCAAGGCAGTGTGCTCCCTTTTTCTTTTTGGATTTCTAAATGACGGCTCCCGTGAGCCTCTTGCTAACGAGCACTGGCGATGCACCTGTGTGCCTACTGAGTGGTACAAAAACCTGTGAAGACGTTTGGCGGCATTTCAAGCGACCCCTTCAGTTACATACGCTCTCTGCTGATGACGGCCGAAAGCCAGAAACACGTGTCCAGAGATACGGCACTCGCTGCACCTACCTTAGGTGAAAGAATTTCTACAGCGATACGGCACTTGCTGCACCTACTAAGGGTGAATAATTTTTTGAAAAATTATTGCTATTTATATTTAAATGACTGCATTTACTATGATGCCTTGGGGCTATTTTCCGCTTGAATGCAAGGCAGTGTGCTCCCTTTTTCTTTTTGGATGTCTAAATGACGGCTCCCGTGAGCCTCTTGCTGACGAGCACTGGCGATGCACCTGTGTGCCTACGGAGTGGTTCAAAAACCTGTGAAGACGTTTGGTGGCATTTCAAGCGACCACTTCAGTTACATACGCTCTCTGCTGATGACGGCCGAAAGCCAGAAACACGTGTCCAGAGATACGGCACTCGCTGCACCTACCTTAGGTGAAAGACTTTCTACAGCGATACGGCACTTGCTGCACCTACTAAGGGTGAATCATTTTTTGAAAAATTCTTGCTATTTATATTTAAATGACTGCATTTACTATGATGCCTTGGGGCTATTTTCCGCTTGAATGCAAGGCAGTGTGCTCCCTTTTTCTTTTTGGATGTCTAAATGACGGCTCCCGTGAGCCTCTTGCTGACGAGCACTGGCGATGCACCTGTGTGCCTACTGAGTGGTACAAAAACCTGTGAAGACGTTTGGCGGCATTTCAAGCGACCCCTTCAGTTACATACGCTCTCTGCTGATGACGGCCGAAAGCCAGAAACACGTGTCCAGAGATACGGCACTCGCTGCACCTACCTTAGGTGAAAGACTTTCTACAGCGATACGGCACTTGCTGCACCTACTAAGGGTGAATAATTTTTTGAAGAATTCTTGCTATTTATATTTAAATGACTGCATTTACTATGATGCCTTGGGGCTATTTTCCGCTTGAATGCAAGGCAGTGTGCTCCCTTTTTCTTTTTGGATGTCTAAATGACGGCTCCCGTGAGCCGCTTGCTGACGAGCACTGGCGATGCACCTGTGTGTCCAATTGAGTGGTACAAAAACCTGTGAAGACGTTTGGCGGCATTTCAAGCGACCCCTTCAGTTACATACGCTCTCTGCTGATGACGGCCGAAAGCCAGAAACACGTGTCCAGAGATACGGCACTCGCTGCACCTACCTTAGGTGAAAGACTTTCTACAGCGATACGGCACTTGCTGCACCTACTAAGGGTGAATAATTTTTTGAAAAATTCTCGCTATTTATATTTAAATGACTGCATTTACTATGATGCCTTGGGGCTTTTTCCACTTGAATGCAAGGCAGTGTGCTCCCTTTTTCTTTTTGGATGTCTAAATGACGGCTCCCGTAAGCCTCTTGCTGACGAGCACTGGCGATGCACCTGTGTGCCTACGGAGTGGTTCAAAAACCTGTGAAGACGTTTGGTGGCATTTCAAGCGACCACTTCAGTTACATACGCTCTCTGCTGATGACGGCCGAAAGCCAGAAACACGTGTCCAGAGATACGGCACTCGCTGCACCTACCTTAGGTGAAAGACTTTCTACAGCGATACGGCACTTGCTGCACCTACTAAGGGTGAATCATTTTTTGAAAAATTCTTGCTATTTATATTTAAATGACTGCATTTACTATGATGCCTTGGGGCTATTTTCCGCTTGAATGCAAGGCAGTGTGCTCCCTTTTTCTTTTTGGATGTCTAAATGACGGCTCCCGTGAGCCTCTTGCTGACGAGCACTGGCAATGCACCTGTGTGCCTACTGAGTGGTACAAAAACCTGTGAAGACGTTTGGCGGCATTTCAAGCGACCCCTTCAGTTACATACGCTCTCTGCTGATGACGGCCGAAAGCCAGAAACACGTGTCCAGAGATACGGCACTCGCTGCACCTACCTTAGGTGAAAGACTTTCTACAGCGATACGGCACTTGCTGCACCTAGTAAGAGTGAATAATTTTTTGAAAAATTCTTGCTATTTATATTTAAATGACTGCATTTACTATGATGCCTTGGGGCTATTTTCCGCTTTAATGCAAGGCAGTGTGCTCCCTTTTTCTTTTTGGATGTCTAAATGACGGCTCCCGTGAGCCTCTTGCTGACGAGCACTGGCGATGCACCTGTGTGCCTACTGAGTCGTACAAAAACCTGTGAAGACGTTTGGCGGCATTTCAAGCGACCCCTTCAGTTACACACGCTCTCTGCTGATGACGGCCGAAAGCCAGAAACACGTGTCCAGAGATACGGCACTCGCTGCACCTACCTTAGGTGAAAGACTTTCTACAGCGATACGGCACTTGCTGCACCTACTAAGGGTGAATAATTTTTTGAAAAATTCTTGCTATTTATATTTAAATGACTGCATTTACTATGATGCCTTGGGGCTATTTTCCGCTTGAATGCAAGGCAGTGTGCTCCCTTTTTCTTTTTGGATGTCTAAATGACGGCTCCCGTGAGCCTCTTGCTGACGAGCACTGGCGATGCACCTGTGTGCCTACTGAGTGGTACAAAAACCTGTGAAGACGTTTGGCGGCATTTCAAGCGACCCCTTCAGTTACATACGCTCTCTGCTGATGACGGCCGAAAGCCAGAAACACGTGTCCAGAGATACGGCACTCGCTGCACCTACCTTAGGTGAAAGACTTTCTACAGCGATACGGCACTTGCTGCACCTACTAAGGGTGAATAATTTTTTGAAAAATTCTTGCTATTTATATTTAAATGACTGCATTTACTATGATGCCTTGGGGCTATTTTCCGCTTGAATGCAAGGCAGTGTGCTCCCTTTTTCTTTTTGGATGTCTAAATGACGGCTCCCGTGAGCCTCTTTCTGACGAGCACTGGCGATGCACCTGTGTGCCTAGTGAGTGGTACAAAAACCTGTGAAGACGTTTGGCGGCATTTCAAGCGACCCCTTCAGTTACATACGCTCTCTGCTGATGACGGCCGAAAGCCAGAAACACGTGTCCAGAGATACGGCACTCGCTGCACCTACCTTAGGTGAAAGAATTTCTACAGCGATACGGCACTTGCTGCACCTACTAAGGGTGAATAATTTTTTGAAAAATTATTGCTATTTATATTTAAATGACTGCATTTACTATGATGCCTTGGGGCTATTTTCCGCTTGAATGCAAGGCAGTGTGCTCCCTTTTTCTTTTTGGATGTCTAAATGACGGCTCCCGTGAGCCTCTTGCTGACGAGCACTGGCGATGCACCTGTGTGCCTACGGAGTGGTTCAAAAACCTGTGAAGACGTTTGGTGGCATTTCAAGCGACCACTTCAGTTACATACGCTCTCTGCTGATGACGGCCGAAAGCCAGAAACACGTGTCCAGAGATACGGCACTCGCTGCACCTACCTTAGGTGAAAGACTTTCTACAGCGATACGGCACTTGCTGCACCTACTAAGGGTGAATCATTTTTTGAAAAATTCTTGCTATTTATATTTAAATGACTGCATTTACTATGATGCCTTGGGGCTATTTTCCGCTTGAATGCAAGGCAGTGTGCTCCCTTTTTCTTTTTGGATGTCTAAATGACGGCTCCCGTGAGCCTCTTGCTGACGAGCACTGGCGATGCACCTGTGTGCCTACTGAGTGGTACAAAAACCTGTGAAGACGTTTGGCGGCATTTCAAGCGACCCCTTCAGTTACATACGCTCTCTGCTGATGACGGCCGAAAGCCAGAAACACGTGTCCAGAGATACGGCACTCGCTGCACCTACCTTAGGTGAAAGACTTTCTACAGCGATACGGCACTTGCTGCACCTAGTAAGAGTGAATAATTTTTTGAAAAATTCTTGCTATTTATATTTAAATGACTGCATTTACTATGATGCCTTGGGGCTATTTTCCGCTTGAATGCAAGGCAGTGTGCTCCCTTTTTCTTTTTGGATGTCTAAATGACGGCTCCCGTGAGCCTCTTGCTGACGAGCACTGGCGATGCACCTGTGTGCCTACTGAGTCGTACAAAAACCTGTGAAGACGTTTGGCGGCATTTCAAGCGACCCCTTCAGTTACACACGCTCTCTGCTGATGACGGCCGAAAGCCAGAAACACGTGTCCAGAGATACGGCACTCGCTGCACCTACCTTAGGTGAAAGACTTTCTACAGCGATACGGCACTTGCTGCACCTACTAAGGGTGAATAATTTTTTGAAAAATTCTTGCTATTTATATTTAAATGACTGCATTTACTATGATGCCTTGGGGCTATTTTCCGCTTGAATGCAAGGCAGTGTGCTCCCTTTTTCTTTTTGGATGTCTAAATGACGGCTCCCGTGAGCCTCTTGCTGACGAGCACTGGCGATGCACCTGTGTGCCTACTGAGTGGTACAAAAACCTGTGAAGACGTTTGGCGGCATTTCAAGCGACCCCTTCAGTTACATACGCTCTCTGCTGATGACGGCCGAAAGCCAGAAACACGTGTCCAGAGATACGGCACTCGCTGCACCTACCTTAGGTGAAAGACTTTCTACAGCGATACGGCACTTGCTGCACCTACTAAGGGTGAATAATTTTTTGAAAAATTCTTGCTATTTATATTTAAATGACTGCATTTACTATGATGCCTTGGGGCTATTTTCCGCTTGAATGCAAGGCAGTGTGCTCCCTTTTTCTTTTTGGATGTCTAAATGACGGCTCCCGTGAGCCTCTTTCTGACGAGCACTGGCGATGCACCTGTGTGCCTAGTGAGTGGTACAAAAACCTGTGAAGACGTTTGGCGGCATTTCAAGCGACCCCTTCAGTTACATACGCTCTCTGCTGATGACGGCCGAAAGCCAGAAACACGTGTCCAGAGATACGGCACTCGCTGCACCTACCTTAGGTGAAAGAATTTCTACAGCGATACGGCACTTGCTGCACCTACTAAGGGTGAATAATTTTTTGAAAAATTATTGCTATTTATATTTAAATGACTGCATTTACTATGATGCCTTGGGGCTATTTTCCGCTTGAATGCAAGGCAGTGTGCTCCCTTTTTCTTTTTGGATGTCTAAATGACGGCTCCCGTGAGCCTCTTGCTGACGAGCACTGGCGATGCACCTGTGTGCCTACTGAGTGGTACAAAAACCTGTGAAGACGTTTGGCGGCATTTCAAGCGACCCCTTCAGTTACATACGCTCTCGGCTGATGACGGCCGAAAGCCAGAAACACGTGTCCAGAGATACGGCACTCGCTGCACCTACCTTAGGTGAAAGACTTTCTACAGCGATACGGCACTTGCTGCACCTACTAAGGGTGAATAATTTTTTGAAAAATTCTTGCTATTTATATTTAAATGACTGCATTTACTATGATGCCTTGGGGCTTTTTCCGCTTGAATGCAAGGCAGTGTGCTCCCTTTTTCTTTTTGGATGTCTAAATGACGGCTCCCGTGAGCCTCTTGCTGACGAGCACTGGCGATGCACCTGTGTGCCTACTGAGCGGTACAAAAACCTGTGAAGACGTTTGGCGGCATTTCAAGCGACCCCTTCAGTTACATACGCTCTCTGCTGATGACGGCCGAAAGCCAGAAACACGTGTCCAGAGATACGGCACTCGCTGCACCTACCTTAGGTGAAAGACTTTCTACAGCGATACGGCACTTGCTGCACCTACTAAGGGTGAATAATTTTTTGAAAAATTCTTGCTATTTATATTTAAATGACTGCATTTACTATGATGCCTTGGGGCTATTTTCCGCTTGAATGCAAGGCAGTGTGCTCCCTTTTTCTTTTTGGATTTCTAAATGACGGCTCCCGTGAGCCTCTTGCTGACGAGCACTGGCGATGCACCTGTGTGCCTACTGAGTGGTACAAAAACCTGTGAAGATGTTTGGCGGCATTTCAAGCAACCCCTTCAGTTACATACGCTCTCTGCTGATGACGGCCGAAAGCCAGAAACACGTGTCCAGAGATACGGCACTCGCTGCACCTACCTTAGGTGAAAGACTTTCTACAGCGATACGGCACTTGCTGCACCTACTAAGGGTGAATAATTTTTTGAAAAATTCTTGCTATTTATATTTAAATGACTGGATTTACTATGATGCCTTGGGGGTATTTTCCGCTTGAATGCAAGGCAGTGTGTCCCTTTTTCTTTTTGGATGTCTAAATGACGGCTCCCGTGAGCCTCTTGCTGACGAGCACTGGCGATACACCTGTGTGCCTACTGAGTGGTACAAAAACCTGTGAAGACGTTTGGCGGCATTTCAAGCGACCCCTTCAGTTACACACGCTCTCTGCTGATGACGGCCGAAAGCCAGAAACACGTGTCCAGAGATACGGCACTCGCTGCACCTACCTTAGGTGAAAGACTTTCTACAGCGATACGGCACTTGCTGCACCTACTAAGGGTGAATAATTTTTTGAAAAATTCTTGCTATTTATATTTAAATGACTGCATTTACTATGATGCCTTGGGGCTATTTTCCGCTTGAATGCAAGGCAGTGTGCTCCCTTTTTCTTTTTGGATGTCTAAATGACGGCTCCCGTGAGCCTCTTTCTGACGAGCACTGGCGATGCACCTGTGTGCCTAGTGAGTGGTACAAAAACCTGTGAAGACGTTTGGCGGCATTTCAAGCGACCCCTTCAGTTACATACGCTCTCTGCTGATGACGGCCGAAAGCCAGAAACACGTGTCCAGAGATACGGCACTCGCTGCACCTACCTTAGGTGAAAGACTTTCGACAGCGATACGGCACTTGCTGCACCTACTAAGGGTGAATAATTTTTTGAAAAATTCTTGCTATTTATATTTAAATGACTGCATTTACTATGATGCCTTGGGGCTATTTTCCGCTTGAATGCAAGGCAGTGTGCTCCCTTTTTCTTTTTGGATGTCTAAATGACGGCTCCCGTGAGCCTCTTTCTGACGAGCACTGGCGATGCACCTGTGTGCCTAGTGAGTGGTACAAAAACCTGTGAAGACGTTTGGCGGCATTTCAAGCGACCCCTTCAGTTACATACGCTCTCTGCTGATGACGGCCGAAAGCCAGAAACACGTGTACAGAGATACGGCACTCGCTGCACCTACGTTAGGTGAAAGACTTTCTACAGCGATACGGCACTTACTGCACCTACTAAGGGTGAATAATTTTTTGAAAAATTCTTGCTATTTATATTTAAATGACTGCATTTACTATGATGCCTTGGGGCTATTTTCCGCTTGAATGCAAGGCAGTATGCTCCCTTTTTCTTTTTGGATGTCTAAATGACGGCTCCCGTGAGCCTCTTGCTGACGAGCACTGGCGATGCACCTGTGTGCCTACTGAGTGGTACAAAAACCTGTGAAGACGTTTGGCGGCATTTCAAGCGACCCCTTCAGTTACATACGCTCTCTGCGGATGACGGCCGAAAGCCAGAAACACGTGTCCAGAGATACGGCACTCGCTGCACCTACCTTAGGTGAAAGACTTTCTACAGCGATACGGCACTTGCTGCACCTACTAAGGGTGAATAATTTTTTGAAAAATTCTTGCTATTTATATTTAAATGACTGCATTTACTATGATGCCTTGGGGCTATTTTCCGCTTGAATGCAAGGCAGTGTGCTCCCTTTTTCTTTTTGGATGTCTAAATGACGGCTCCCGTGAGCCTCTTGCTGACGAGCACTGGCGATGCACCTGTGTGCCTACTGAGTGGTACAAAAACCTGTGAAGACGTTTGGCGGCATTTCAAGCGACCCCTTCAGTTACATACGCTCTCTGCTGATGACGGCCGAAAGCCAGAAACACGTGTCCAGAGATACGGCACTCGCTGCACCTACCTTAGGTGAAAGACTTTCTACAGCGATACGGCACTTGCTGCACCTACTAAGGGTGAATAATTTTTTGAAAAATTCTTGCTATTTATATTTAAATGACTGCATTTACTATGATGCCTTGGGGCTATTTTCCGCTTGAATGCAAGGCAGTGTGCTCCCTTTTTCTTTTTGGATGTCTAAATGACGGCTCCCGTGAGCCTCTTGCTGACGAGCACTGGCGATGCACCTGTGTGCCTACTGAGTGGTACAAAAACCTGTGAAGACGTTTGGCGGCATTTCAAGCGACCCCTTCAGTTACATATGCTCTCTGCTGATGACGGCCGAAAGCCAGAAACACGTGTCCAGAGATACTGCACTCGCTGCACCTACCTTAGGTGAAAGACTTTCTACAGCGATACGGCACTTGCTGCACCTACTAAGGGTGAATAATTTTTTGAAAAATTCTTGCTATTTATATTTAAATGACTGCATTTACTATGATGCCTTGGGGCTATTTTCCGCTTGAATGCAAGGCAGTGTGCTCCCTTTTTCTTTTTGGATGTCTAAATGACGGCTCCCGTGAGCCTCTTGCTGACGAGCACTGGCGATGCACCTGTGTGCCTACTGAGTGGTACAAAAACCTGTGAAGACGTTTGGCGGCATTTCAAGCGACCCCTTCAGTTACATACGCTCTCGGCTGATGACGGCCGAAAGCCAGAAACACGTGTCCAGAGATACGGCACTCGCTGCACCTACCTTAGGTGAAAGACTTTCTACAGCGATACGGCACTTGCTGCACCTACTAAGGGTGAATAATTTTTTTAAACATTCTTGCTATTTATATTTAAATGACCGCATTTACTATGATGCCTTGGGGCTTTTTCCGCTTGAATGCAAGGCAGTGTGCTCCCTTTTTCTTTTTGGATGTCTAAATGACGGCTCCCGTGAGCCTCTTGCTGACGAGTACTGGCGATGCACCTGTGTGCCTACTGAGTGGTACAAAAACCTGTGAAGACGTTTGGCGGCATTTCAAGTGACCCCTTCAGTTACATACGCTCTCTGCTGATGACGGCCGAAAGCCAGAAACACGTGTCCAGAGATACGGCACTCGCTGCACCTACCTTAGGTGAAAGACTTTCTACAGCGATACGGCACTTGCTGCACCTACTAAGGGTGAATAATTTTTTGAAAAATTCTTGCTATTTACATTTAAATGACTGCATTTACTATGATGCCTTGGGGCTATTTTCCGCTTGAATGCAAGGCAGTGTGCTCCCTTTTTCTTTTTGGATGTCTAAATGACGGCTCCCGTGAGCCGCTTGCTGACGAGCACTGGCGATGCACCTGTGTGTCCAATTGAGTGGTACAAAAACCTGTGAAGACGTTTGGCGGCATTTCAAGCGACCCCTTCAGTTACATACTCTCTCTGCTGATGACGGCCGAAAGCCAGAAACACGTGTCCAGACATACGGCACTCGCTGCACCTACCTTAGGTGAAAGACTTTCTACAGCGATACGGCACTTGCTGCACCTACTAAGGGTGAATAATTTTTTGAAGAATTCTTGCTAATTATATTTAAATGACTGCATTTACTATGATGCCTTGGGGCTATTTTCCGCTTGAATGCAAGGCAGTGTGCTCCCTTTTTCTTTTTGGATGTCTAAATGACGGCTCCCGTGAGCCGCTTGCTGACGAGCACTGGCGATGCACCTGTGTGTCCAATTGAGTGGTACAAAAACCTGTGAAGACGTTTGGCGGCATTTCAAACGACCCCTTCAGTTACATACGCTCTCTGCTGATGACGGCCGAAAGCCAGAAACACGTGTCCAGAGATACGGCACTCGCTGCACCTACCTTAGGTGAAAGAATTTCTACAGCGATACGGCACTTGCTGCACCTACTAAGGGTGAATCATTTTTTGAAAAATTCTTGCTATTTATATTTAAATGACTGCATTTACTATGATGCCTTGGGGCTATTTTCCGCTTGAATGCAAGGCAGTGTGCTCCCTTTTTCTTTTTGGATGTCTAAATGACGGCTCCCGTGAGCCTCTTGCTGACGAGCACTGGCGATGCACCTGTGTGCCTACTGAGTGGTACAAAAACCTGTGAAGACGTTTGGCGGCATTTCAAGCGACCCCTTCAGTTACATACGCTCTCTGCTGATGACGGCCGAAAGCCAGAAACACGTGTCCAGAGATACGCCACTCGCTGCACCTACCTTAGGTGAAAGACTTTCTACAGCGATACGCACTTGCTGCACCTACTAAGGGTGAATAATTTTTTAAAAAATTCATGCTATTTATATTTAAATGACTGCATTTAGTATGATGCCTTGGGGCTATTTTCCGCTTGAATGCAAGGCAGTGTGCTCCCTTTTTCTTTTTGGATTTCTAAATGACGGCTCCCGTGAGCCTCTTGCTAACGAGCACTGGCGATGCACCTGTGTGCCTACTGAGTGGTACAAAAACCTGTGAAGACGTTTGGCGGCATTTCAAGCAACCCCTTCAGTTACATACGCTCTCTGCTGATGACGGCCGAAAGCCAGAAACACGTGTCCAGAGATACGGCATTCGCTGCACCTACCTTAGGTGAAAGACTTTCTACAGCGATACGGCACTTGCTGCACCTACTAAGGGTGAATAATTTTTTGAAAAATTCTCGCTATTTATATTTAAATGACTGCATTTACTATGATGCCTTGGGGCTTTTTCCACTTGAATGCAAGGCAGTGTGCTCCCTTTTTCTTTTTGGATGTCTAAATGACGGCTCCCGTAAGCCTCTTGCTGACGAGCACTGGCGATGCACCTGTGTGCCTACGGAGTGGTTCAAAAACCTGTGAAGACGTTTGGTGGCATTTCAAGCGACCACTTCAGTTACATACGCTCTCTGCTGATGACGGCCGAAAGCCAGAAACACGTGTCCAGAGATACGGCACTCGCTGCACCTACCTTAGGTGAAAGACTTTCTACAGCGATACGGCACTTGCTGCACCTACTAAGGGTGAATAATTTTTTGAAAAATTCTTGCTATTTATATTTAAATGACTGCATTTACTATGATGCCTTGGGGCTATTTTCCGCTTGAATGCAAGGCAGTGTGCTCCCTTTTTCTTTTTGGATGTCTAAATGACGGCTCCCGTGAGCCTCTTGCTGACGAGCACTGGCGATGCACATGTGTGCCTACTGAGTGGTACAAAAACCTGTGAAGACGTTTGGCGGCATTTCAAGCGACCCCTTCAGTTACATACGCTCTCTGCTGATGACGGCCGAAAGCCAGAAACACGTGTCCAGAGATACGGCACTCGCTGCACCTACCTTAGGTGAAAGACTTTCTACAGCGATACGGCACTTGCTGCACCTAGTAAGGGTGAATAATTTTTTGAAAAATTCTTGCTATTTATATTTAAATGACTGCATTTACTATGATGCCTTGGGGCTATTTTCCGCTTGAATGCAAGGCAGTGTGCTCTCTTTTTCTTTTTGGATGTCTAAATGACGGCTCCCGTGAGCCTCTTGCTGACGAGCACTGGCGATGCACCTGTGTGCCTACTGAGTGGTACAAAAACCTGTGAAGACGTTTGGCGGCATTTCAAGCGACCCCTTCAGTTACACACGCTCTCTGCTGATGACGGCCGAAAGCCAGAAACACGTGTCCAGAGATACGGCACTCGCTGCACCTACCTTAGGTGAAAGACTTTCTACAGCGATACGGCACTTGCTGCACCTACTAAGGGTGAATAATTTTTTGAAAAATTCTTGCTATTTATATTTAAATGACTGCATTTACTATGATGCCATGGGGCTATTTTCCGCTTGAATGCAAGGCAGTGTGCTCCCTTTTTCTTTTTGGATTTCTAAATGACGGCTCCCGTGAGCCTCTTGCTGACGAGCACTGGCGATGCACCTGTGTGCCTACTGAGTGGTACAAAAACCTGTGAAGATGTTTGGCGGCATTTCAAGCAACCCCTTCAGTTACATACGCTCTCTGCTGATGACGGCCGAAAGCCAGAAACACGTGTCCAGAGATACGGCACTCGCTGCACCTACCTTAGGTGAAAGACTTTCTACAGCGATACGGCACTTGCTGCACCTACTAAGGGTGAATAATTTTTTGAAAAATTCTTGCTATTTATATTTAAATGACTGCATTTACTATGATGCCTTGGGGCTATTTTCCGCTTGAATGCAAGGCAGTGTGTCCCTTTTTCTTTTTGGATGTCTAAATGACGGCTCACGTGAGCCTCTTGCTGACGAGCACTGGCGATGTACCTGTGTGCCTACTGAGTGGTACAAAAACCTGTGAAGACGTTTGGCGGCATTTCAAGCGACCCCTTCAGTTACATACGCTCTCTGCTGATGACGGCCGAAAGCCAGAAACACGTGTCCAGAGATACGGCACTCGCTGCACCTACCTTAGGTGCAAGACTTTCTACAGCGATACGGCACTTGCTGCACCTACTAAGGGTGAATAATTTTTTGAAAAATTCTTGCTATCTATATTTAAATGACTGCATTTACTATGATGCCTTGGAGCTATTTTCCGCTTGAATGCAAGGCAGTGTGCTCCCTTTTTCTTTTTGGATGTCTAAATGACGGCTCCCGTGAGCCTCTTGCTGACGAGCACTGGCGATGCACCTGTGTGCCTACTGAGTGGTACAAAAACCTGTGAAGACGTTTGGCGGCATTTCAAGCGACCCATTCAGTTACATACGCTCTCTGCTGATGACGGCCAAAAGCCAGAAACACGTGTCCAGAGATACGGCATTCGCTGCACCTACCTTAGGTGAAAGACTTTCTACAGCGATACGGCACTTGCTGCACCTACTAAGGGTGAATAATTTTTTGAAAAATTCTTGCTATTTATATTTAAATGACTGCATTTACTATGATGCCTTGGGGCTATTTTCCGCTTGAATGCAAGGCAGTGAGCTCCCTTTTTCTTTTTGGATGTCTAAATGACGGCTCCCGTGAGCCTCTTGCTGACGAACACTGGTGATGCACCTGTGTGCCTAATGAGTGGTACAAAAACCTGTGAAGACCTTTGGCGGCATTTCAAGCGACCCCTTCAGTTACATACGCTCTCTGCTGATAACGGCCGAAAGCCAGAAACACGTGTCCATAGATACGGCACTCGCTGCACCTACCTTAGGTGAAAGACTTTCTACAGCGATACGGCACTTGCTGCACCTACTAAGGGTGAATAATTTTTTGAAAAATTCTTGCTATTTATATTTAAATGACTGCATTTACTATGATGCCTTGGGGCTATTTTCCGCTTGAATGCAAGGCAGTGTGCCCCCTTTTTCTTTTTGGATTTCTAAATGACGGCTCCCGTGAGCCTCTTGCTGACGAGCACTGACGATGCACCTGTTTGCCTACTGAGTGGTACAAAAACCTGTGAAGACATTTGACGGCATTTCAAGCAACCCCTTCAGTTACATACGCTCTCTGCTGATGATGGCCAAAAGCCAGAAACACGTGTCCAGAGATACGGCACTCGCTGCACCTACCTTAGGTGAAAGACTTTCTACAGCGATACAGCACTTGCTGCACCTACTAAGGGTGAATAATTTTTTGAAAAATTCTTGCTATTTATATTTAAATGACTGCATTTACTATGATGCCTTGGGGCTATTTTCCGCTTGAATGCAAGGCAGTGTGCTCCCTTTTTCTTTTTGGATGTCTAAATGACAGCTCCCGTGAGCCTCTTGCTGACGAGCACTGGCGATGTACCTGTGTGCCTACTGAGTGGTACAAAAACCTGTGAAGACGTTTGGCGGCATTTCAAGCGACCCCTTCAGTTACATACGCTCTCTGCTGATGACGGCCGATAGCCAGAAACACGTGTCCAGAGATACGGCACTCGCTGCACCTACCTTAGGTGAAAGACTTTCTACAGCGATACGGCACTTGCTGCACCTACTAAGGGTGAATAATTTTTTGAAAAATTCTTGCTATCTATATTTAAATGACTGCATTTACTATGATGCCTTGGGGCTATTTTCCGCTTGAATGCAAGGCAGTGTGCTCCCTTTTTCTTTTTGGATGTCTAAATGACGGCTCCCGTGAGCCTCTTGCTGACGAGCACTGGCGATGCACCTGTGTGCCTACTGAGTGGTACAAAAACCTGTGAAGACGTTTGGCGGCATTTCAAGCGACCCCTTCAGTTACATACGCTCTCTGCTGATGACGGCCAAAAGCCAGAAACACGTGTCCAGAGATACGGCATTCGCTGCACCTACCTTAGGTGAAAGACTTTCTACAGCGATACGGCACTTGCTGCACCTACTAAGGGTGAATAATTTTTTGAAAAATTCTTGCTATTTATATTTAAATGACTGCATTTACTATGATGCCTTGGGGCTATTTTCCGCTTGAATGCAAGGCAGTGTGCTCCCTTTTTCTTTTTGGATGTCTAAATGACGGCTCCCGTGAGCCTCTTGCTGACGAGCACTGGCGATGCACCTGTGTGCCTACTGAGTGGTACAAAAACCTGTGAAGACGTTTGGCGGCATTTCAAGCGACCCCTTCAGTTACATACGCTCTCTGCTGATGACGGCCGAAAGCCAGAAACACGTGTCCATAGATACGGCACTCGCTGCACCTACCTTAGGTGAAAGACTTTCTACAGCGATACGGCACTTGCTGCACCTACTAAGGGTGAATAATTTTTTGAAAAATTCTTGCTATTTATATTTAAATGACTGCATTTACTATGATGCCTTGGGGCTATTTTCCGCTTGAATGCAAGGCAGTGTGCTCCCTTTTTCTTTTTGGATGTCTAAATGACGGCTCCCGTGAGCCTCTTGCTGACGAGCACTGGCGATGCACCTGTGTGCCTACTGAGTGGTACAAAAACCTGTGAAGACGTTTGGCGGCATTTCAAGGGACCCCTTCAGTTACACACGCTCTCTGCTGATGACGGCCAAAAGCCAGAAACACGTGTCCAGAGATACGGCACTCGCTGCACCTACCTTAGGTGAAAGACTTTCTACAGCGATACGGCACTTGCTGCACCTACTAAGGGTGAATAATTTTTTGAAAAATTCTTGCTATTTATATTTAAATGACTGCATTTACTATGATGCCTTGGGGCTATTTTCCGCTTGAATGCAAGGCAGTGTGCTCCCTTTTTCTTTTTGGATGTCTAAATGACAGCTCCCGTGAGCCTCTTGCTGACGAGCACTGGCGATGTACCTGTGTGCCTACTGAGTGGTACAAAAACCTGTGAAGACGTTTGGCGGCATTTCAAGCGACCCCTTCAGTTACATACGCTCTCTGCTGATGACGGCCGATAGCCAGAAACACGTGTCCAGAGATACGGCACTCGCTGCACCTACCTTAGGTGAAAGACTTTCTACAGCGATACGGCACTTGCTGCACCTACTAAGGGTGAATAATTTTTTGAAAAATTCTTGCTATTTATATTTAAATGACAGCATTTACTATGATGCCTTGGGGCTATTTTCCGCTTGAATGCAAGGCAGTGTGCTCCCTTTTTCTTTTTGGATGTCCAAATGACGGCTCCCGTGAGCCTCTTGCTGACGAGCACTGGCGATGCACCTGTGTGCCTACTGAGTGGTACAAAAACCTGTGAAGACGTTTGGCGGCATTTCAAGCGACCCCTTCAGTTACATACGCTCTCTGCTGATGACGGCCGAAAGCCAGAAACACGTGTCCAGAGATACGGCACTCGCTGCACCTACCTTAGGTGCAAGACTCTCTACAGCGATACGGCACTTGCTGCACCTACTAAGGGTGAATAATTTTTTGAAAAATTCTTGCTATTTATATTTAAATGACTGCATTTACTATGATGCCTTGGGGCTATTTTCCTCTTGAATGCAAGGCAGTGTGCTCCCTTTTTCTTTTTGGATGTCTAAATGACGGCTCCCGTGAGCCTCTTGCTGACGAGCACTGGCGATGCACCTGTGTGCCTACTGAGTGGTACAAAAACCTGTGAAGACGTTTGGCGGCATTTCAAGCGACCCCTTCAGTTACATACGCTCTCTGCTGATGACGGCCGAAAGCCAGAAACACGTGTCCAGAGATACGGCACTCGCTGCACCTACCTTAGGTGAAAGACTTTCTACAGCGATACGGCACTTGCTGCACCTAGTAAGGGTGAATAATTTTTTGAAAAATTCTTGCTATTTATATTTAAATGACTGCATTTACTATGATGCCTTGGGGCTATTTTCCGCTTGAATGCAAGGCAGTGTGCTCCCTTTTTCTTTTTGGATGTCTAAATGACGGCTCCCGTGAGCCTCTTGCTGACGAGCACTGGCGATGCACCTGTGTGCCTACTGAGTGGTACAAAAACCTGTGAAGACGTTTGGCGGCATTTCAAGCGACCCCTTCAGTTACACACGCTCTCTGCTGATGACGGCCGAAAGCCAGAAACACGTGTCCAGAGATACGGCACTCGCTGCACCTACCTTAGGTGAAAGACTTTCTACAGCGATACGGCACTTGCTGCACCTACTAAGGGTGAATAATTTTTTGAAAAATTCTTGCTATTTATATTTAAATGACTGCATTTACTATGATGCCTTGGGGCTATTTTCCGCTTGAATGCAAGGCAGTGTGCTCCCTTTTTCTTTTTGGATGTCTAAATGACGGCTCCCGTGAGCCTCTTGCTGACGAGCACTGGCGATGCACCTGTGTGCCTACTGAGTGGTACAAAAACCTGTGAAGACGTTTGGCGGCATTTCAAGCGACCCCTTCAGTTACATACGCTCTCTGCTGATGACGGCCGAAAGCCAGAAACACGTGTCCAGAGATACGGCACTCGCTGCACCTACCTTAGGTGAAAGACTTTCTACAGCGATACGGCACTTGCTGCACCTACTAAGGGTGAATAGTTTTTTGAAAAATTCTTGCTATTTATATTTAAATGACTGCATTTACTATGATGCCTTGGGGCTATTTTCCGCTTGAATGCAAGGCAGTGTGCTCCCTTTTTCTTTTTGGATGTCTAAATGACGGCTCCCGTGAGCCTCTTTCTGACGAGCACTGGCGATGCACCTGTGTGCCTAGTGAGTGGTACAAAAACCTGTGAAGACGTTTGGCGGCATTTCAAGCGACCCCTTCAGTTACATACGCTCTCTGCTGATGACGGCCGAAAGCCAGAAACACGTGTCCAGAGATACGGCACTCGCTGCACCTACCTTAGGTGAAAGAATTTCTACAGCGATACGGCACTTGCTGCACCTACTAAGGGTGAATAATTTTTTGAAAAATTATTGCTATTTATATTTAAATGACTGCATTTACTATGATGCCTTGGGGCTATTTTCCGCTTGAATGCAAGGCAGTGTGCTCCCTTTTTCTTTTTGGATGTCTAAATGACGGCTCCCGTGAGCCTCTTGCTGACGAGCACTGGCGATGCACCTGTGTGCCTACTGAGTGGTACAAAAACCTGTGAAGACGTTTGGCGGCATTTCAAGCGACCCCTTCAGTTACATACGCTCTCGGCTGATGACGGCCGAAAGCCAGAAACACGTGTCCAGAGATACGGCACTCGCTGCACCTACCTTAGGTGAAAGACTTTCTACAGCGATACGGCACTTGCTGCACCTACTAAGGGTGAATAATTTTTTGAAAAATTCTTGCTATTTATATTTAAATGACTGCATTTACTATGATGCCTTGGGGCTTTTTCCGCTTGAATGCAAGGCAGTGTGCTCCCTTTTTCTTTTTGGATGTCTAAATGACGGCTCCCGTGAGCCTCTTGCTGACGAGCACTGGCGATGCACCTGTGTGCCTACTGAGCGGTACAAAAACCTGTGAAGACGTTTGGCGGCATTTCAAGCGACCCCTTCAGTTACATACGCTCTCTGCTGATGACGGCCGAAAGCCAGAAGCACGTGTCCAGAGATCCGGCACTCGCTGCACCTACCTTAGGTGAAAGACTTTCTACAGCGATACGGCACTTGCTGCACCTACTAAGGGTGAATAATTTTTTGAAAAATTCTTGCTATTTATATTTAAATGACTGCATTTACTATGATGCCTTGGGGCTATTTTCCGCTTGAATGCAAGGCAGTGTGCTGCCTTTTTCTTTTTGGATTTCTAAATGACGGCTCCCGTGAGCCTCTTGCTGACGAGCACTGACGATGCACCTGTTTGCCTACTGAGTGGTACAAAAACCTGTGAAGACATTTGACGGCATTTCAAGCAACCCCTTCAGTTACATACGCTCTCTGCTGATGACGGCCAAAAGCCAGAAACACGTGTCCAGAGATACGGCACTCGCTGCACCTACCTTAGGTGAAAGACTTTCTACAGCGATACGGCACTTGCTGCACCTACTAAGGGTGAATAATTTTTTGAAAAATTCTTGCTATTTATATTTAAATGACTGCATTTACTATGATGCCTTGGGGCTATTTTCCGCTTGAATGCAAGGCAGTGTGCTCCCTTTTTCTTTTTGGATGTCTAAATGACAGCTCCCGTGAGCCTCTTGCTGACGAGCACTGGCGATGTACCTGTGTGCCTACTGAGTGGTACAAAAACCTGTGAAGACGTTTGGCGGCATTTCAAGCGACCCCTTCAGTTACATACGCTCTCTGCTGATGACGGCCGAAAGCCAGAAACACGTGTCCAGAGATACGGCACTCGCTGCACCTACCTTAGGTGAAAGACTTTCTACAGCGATACGGCACTTGCTGCACCTACTAAGGGTGAATAATTTTTTGAAAAATTCTTGCTATTTATATTTAAATGACAGCATTTACTATGATGCATTGGGGCTATTTTCCGCTTGAATGCAAGGCAGTGTGCTCCCTTTTTCTTTTTGGATGTCCAAATGACGGCTCCCGTGAGCCTCTTGCTGACGAGCACTGGCGATGCACCTGTGTGCCTACTGAGTGGTACAAAAACATGTGAAGACGTTTGGCGGCATTTCAAGCGACCCCTTCAGTTACATACGCTCTCTGCTGATGACGGCCGAAAGCCAGAAACACGTGTCCAGAGATACGGCACTCGCTGCACCTACCTTAGGTGCAAGACTCTCTACAGCGATACGGCACTTGCTGCACCTACTAAGGGTGAATAATTTTTTGAAAAATTCTTGCTATTTATATTTAAATGACTGCATTTACTATGATGCCTTGGGGCTATTTTCCGCTTGAATGCAAGGCAGTGTGCTCCCTTTTTCTTTTTGGATGTCTAAATGACGGCTCCCGTGAGCCTCTTGCTGACGAGCACTGGCGATGCACCTGTGTGCCTACTGAGTGGTACAAAAACCTGTGAAGACGTTTGGCGGCATTTCAAGCGACCCCTTCAGTTACATACGCTCTCTGCTGATGACGGCCGAAAGCCAGAAAACGTGTCCAGAGATACGGCACTCGCTGCACCTACCTTAGGTGAAAGACTTTCTACAGCGATACGGCACTTGCTGCACCTACTAAGGGTGAATAATTTTTTGAAAAATTCTTGCTATTTATATTTAAATGACTGCATTTACTATGATGCCTTGGGGCTATTTTCCGCTTGAATGCAAGGCAGTGTGCTCCCTTTTTCTTTTTGGATTTCTAAATGACGGCTCCCGTGAGCCTCTTGCTGACGAGCACTGGCGATGCACCTGTGTGCCTACTGAGTGGTACAAAAACCTGTGAAGACGTTTGGCGGCATTTCAAGCGACCCCTTCAGTTACATACGCTCTCTGCTGATGACGGCCGAAAGCCAGAAACACGTGTCCAGAGATACGGCACTCGCTGCACCTACCTTAGGTGAAAGACTTTCTACAGCGATACGGCACTTGCTGCACCTACTAAGGGTGAATAATTTTTTGAAAAATTCTTGCTATTTATATTTAAATGACAGCATTTACTATGATGCCTTGGGGCTATTTTCCGCTTGAATGCAAGGCAGTGTGCTCCCTTTTTCTTTTTGGATGTCCAAATGACGGCTCCCGTGAGCCTCTTTCTGACGAGCACTGGCGATGCACCTGTGTGCCTACTGAGTGGTACAAAAACCTGTGAAGACGTTTGGCGGCATTTCAAGCGACCCCTTCAGTTACATACGCTCTCTGCTGATGACGGCCGAAAGCCAGAAACACGTGTCCAGAGATACGGCACTCGCTGCACCTACCTTAGGTGAAAGACTTTCTACAGCGATACGGCACTTGCTGCACCTACTAAGGGTGAATAATTTTTTGAAAAATTCTTGCTATTTATATTTAAATGACAGCATTTACTATGATGCCTTGGGGCTATTTTCCGCTTGAATGCAAGGCAGTGTGCTCCCTTTTTCTTTTTGGATGTCCAAATGACGGCTCCCGTGAGCCTCTTTCTGACGAGCACTGGCGATGCACCTGTGTGCCTACTGAGTGGTACAAAAACCTGTGAAGACGTTTGGCGGCATTTCAAGCGACCCCTTCAGTTACATACGCTCTCTGCTGATGACGGCCGAAAGCCAGAAACACGTGTCCAGAGATACGGCACTCGCTGCACCTACCTTAGGTGAAAGACTTTCTACAGCGATATGGCACTTGCTGCACCTACTAAGGGTGAATCATTTTTTGAAAAATTCTTGCTATTTATATTTAAATGACTGCATTTACTATGATGCCTTGGGGCTATTTTCCGCTTGAATGCAAGGCAGTGTGCTCCCTTTTTCTTTTTGGATTTCTAAATGACGGCTCCCGTGAGCCTCTTGCTGACGAGCACTGGCGATGCACCTGTGTGCCTACTGAGTGGTACAAAAACCTGTGAAGACGTTTGGCGGCATTTCAAGCAACCCCTTCAGTTACATACGCTCTCTGCTGATGACAGCCGAAAGCCAGAAACACGTGTCCAGAGATACGGCACTCGCTGCACCTACCTTAGGTGCAAGACTTTCTACAGCGATACGGCACTTGCTGCACCTACTAAGGGTGAATAATTTTTTGAAAAATTCTTGCTATTTATATTTAAATGACTGCATTTACTATGATGCCTTGGGGCTATTTTCCGCTTGAATGCAAGGCAGTGTGCTCCCTTTTTCTTTTTGGATGTCTAAATGACGGCTCCCGTGAGCCTCTTGCTGACGAGCACTGGCGATGCACCTGTGTGCCTACTGAGTGGTACAAAAACCTGTGAAGACGTTTGGCGGCATTTCAAGCGACCCCTTCAGTTACATACGCTCTCTGCTGATGACGGCCGAAAGCCAGAAACACGTGTCCAGAGATACGGCACTCGCTGCTCCTACCTTAGGTGAAAGACTTTCTACAGCGATATGGCACTTGCTGCACCTACTAAGGGTGAATAATTTTTTGAAAAATTCTTGCTATTTATATTTAAATGACTGCATTTACTATGATGCCTTGGGGCTATTTTCCGCTTGAATGCAAGGCAGTGTGCTCCCTTTTTCTTTTTGGATTTCTAAATGACGGCTCCCGTGAGCCTCTTGCTGACGAGCACTGGCGATGCACCTGTGTGCCTACTGAGTGGTACAAAAACCTGTGAAGACGTTTGGCGGCATTTCAAGCAACCCCTTCAGTTACATACGCTCTCTGCTGATGACGGCCGAAAGCCAGAAACACGTGTCCAGAGATACGGCACTCGCTGCACCTACCTTAGGTGCAAGACTTTCTACAGCGATACGGCACTTGCTGCACCTACTAAGGGTGAATAATTTTTTGAAAAATTCTTGCTATTTATATTTAAATGACTGCATTCACTATGATGCCTTGGGGCTATTTTCCGCTTGAATGCAAGGCAGTGTGCTCCCTTTTTCTTTTTGGATGTCTAAATGACGGCTCCCGTGAGCCTCTTGCTGACGAGCACTGGCGATGCACCTGTGTGCCTACTGAGTGGTACAAAAACCTGTCAAGACGTTTGGCGGCATTTCAAGCGACCCCTTCAGTTACATACGCTCTCTGCTGATGACGGCCGAAAGCCAGAAACACGTGTCCAGAGATACGGCACTCGCTGCACCTACCTTAGGTGAAAGACTTTCTACAGCGATACGGCACTTGCTGCACCTACTAAGGGTGAATAATTTTTTGAAAAATTCTTGCTATTTATATTTAAATGACTGCATTTACTATGATGCCTTGGGGCTATTTTCCGCTTGAATGCAAGGCAGTGTGCTCCCTTTTTCTTTTTGGATGTCTAAATGACGGCTCCCGTGAGCCTCTTGCTGACGAGCACTGGCGATGCACCTGTGTGCCTACTGAGTGGTACAAAAACCTGTGAAGACGTTTGGCGGCATTTCAAGCGACCCCTTCAGTTACATACGCTCTCTGCTGATGACGGCCGAAAGCCAGAAACACGTGTCCAGAGATACGGCACTCGCTGCACCTACCTTAGGTGAAAGACTTTCTACAGCGATACGGCACTTGCTGCACCTACTAAGGGTGAATAATTTTTTGAAAAATTCTTGCTATTTATATTTAAATGACTGCATTTACTATGATGCCTTGGGGCTATTTTCCGCTTGAATGCAAGGCAGTGTGCTCCCTTTTTCTTTTTGGATGTCTAAATGACGGCTCCCGTGAGCCTCTTGCTGACGAGCACTGGCGATGCACCTGTGTGCCTACTGAGTGGTACAAAAACCTGTGAAGACGTTTGGCGGCATTTCAAGCGACCCCTTCAGTTACATACGCTCTCTGCTGATGACGGCCGAAAGCCAGAAACACGTGTCCAGAGATACGGCACTCGCTGCACCTACCTTAGGTGCAAGACTCTCTACAGCGATACAGCACTTGCTGCACCTACTAAGGGTGAATCATTTTTTGAAAAATTCTTGCTATTTATATTTAAATGACTGCATTTACTATGATGCCTTGGGGCTATTTTCCGCTTGAATGCAAGGCAGTGTGCTCCCTTTTTCTTTTTGGATGTCTAAATGACGGCTCCCGTGAGCCTCTTGCTGACGAGCACTGGCGATGCACCTGTGTGCCTACTGAGTGGTACAAAAACCTGTGAAGACGTTTGGCGGCATTTCAAGCGACCCCTTCAGTTACATACGCTCTCTGCTGATGACGGCCGAAAGCCAGAAACACGTGTCCAGAGATACGGCACTCGCTGCACCTACCTTAGGTGAAAGACTTTCTACAGCGATACGGCACTTGCTGCACCTACTAAGGGTGAATAATTTTTTGAAAAATTCTTGCTATTTATATTTAAATGACTGCATTTACTATGATGCCTTGGGGCTATTTTCCGCTTGAATGCAAGGCAGTGTGCTCCCTTTTTCTTTTTGGATTTCTAAATGACGGCTCCCGTGAGCCTCTTGCTGACGAGCACTGGCGATGCACCTGTGTGCCTACTGAGTGGTACAAAAACCTGTGAAGACGTTTGGCGGCATTTCAAGCGACCCCTTCAGTTACATACGCTCTCTGCTGATGACGGCCGAAAGCCAGAAACACGTGTCCAGAGATACGGCACTCGCTGCACCTACCTTAGGTGAAATACTTTCTACAGCGATACGGCACTTGCTGCACCTACTAAGGGTGAATAATTTTTTGAAAAATTCTTGCTATTTATATTTAAATGACTGCATTTACTATGATGCCTTGGGGCTATTTTCCGCTTGAATGCAAGGCAGTGTGCTCCCTTTTTCTTTTTGGATGTCTAAATGACGGCTCCCGTGAGCCTCTTGCTGACGAGCACTGGCGATGCACCTGTGTGCCTACTGAGTGGTACAAAAACCTGTGAAGACGTTTGGCGGCATTTCAAGCGACCCCTTCAGTTACATACGCTCTCTGCTGATGACGGCCGAAAGCCAGAAACACGTGTCCAGAGATACGGCACTCGCTGCACCTACCTTAGGTGCAAGACTCTCTACAGCGATACAGCACTTGCTGCACCTACTAAGGGTGAATAATTTTTTGAAAAATTCTTGCTATTTATATTTAAATGACTGCATTTACTATGATGCCTTGGGGCTATTTTCCGCTTGAATGCAAGGCAGTGTGCTCCCTTTTTCTTTTTGGATGTCTAAATGACGGCTCCCGTGAGCCTCTTGCTGACGAGCACTGGCGATGCACCTGTGTGCCTACTGAGTGGTACAAAAACCTGTGAAGACGTTTGGCGGCATTTCAAGCGACCCCTTCAGTTACATACGCTCTCTGCTGATGACGGCCGAAAGCCAGAAACACGTGTCCAGAGATACGGCACTCGCTGCACCTACCTTAGGTGAAAGACTTTCTACAGCGATACGGCACTTGCTGCACCTACTAAGGGTGAATAATTTTTTGAAAAATTCTTGCTATTTATATTTAAATGACTGCATTTACTATGATGCCTTGGGGCTATTTTCCGCTTGAATGCAAGGCAGTGTGCTCCCTTTTTCTTTTTGGATTTCTAAATGACGGCTCCCGTGAGCCTCTTGCTGACGAGCACTGGCGATGCACCTGTGTGCCTACTGAGTGGTACAAAAACCTGTGAAGATGTTTGGCGGCATTTCAAGCAACCCCTTCAGTTAGATACGCTCTCTGCTGATGACGGCCGAAAGCCAGAAACACGTGTCCAGAGATACAGCACTCGCTGCACCTACCTTAGGTGAAAGACTTTCTACAGCGATACGGCACTTGCTGCACCTACTAAGGGTGAATAATTTTTTTAAAAATTCTTGCTATTTATATTTAAATGACTGCATTTACTATGATGCCTTGGGGCTATTTTCCGCTTGAATGCAAGGCAGTGTGCTCCCTTTTTCTTTTTGGATGTCTAAATGACGGCTCACGTGAGCCTCTTGCTGACGAGCACTGGCGATGCACCTGTGTGCCTACTGAGTGGTACAAAAACCTGTGAAGACGTTTGGCGGCATTTCAAGCGACCCCTTCAGTTACATACGCTCTCTGCTGATGACGGCCGAAAGCCAGAAACACGTGTCCAGAGATACGGCACTCGCTGCACCTACCTTAGGTGCAAGACTTTCTACAGCGATACGGCACTTGCTGCACCTACTAAGGGTGAATAATTTTTTGAAAAATTCTTGCTATCTATATTTAAATGACTGCATTTACTATGATGCCTTGGGGCTATTTTACGCTTGAATGCAAGGCAGTGTGCTCCCTTTTTCTTTTTGGATGTCTAAATGACGGCTCCCGTGAGCCTCTTGCTGACGAGCACTGGCGATGCACCTGTGTGCCTACTGAGTGGTACAAAAACCTGTGAAGACGTTTGGCGGCATTTCAAGCGACCCCTTCAGTTACATACGCTCTCTGCTGATGATGGCCGAAAGCCAGAAACACGTGTCCAGAGATACGGCACTCGCTGCTCCTACCTTAGGTGAAAGACTTTCTACAGCGATACGGCACTTGCTGCACCTAGTAAGGGTGAATAATTTTTTGAAAAATTCTTGCTATTTATATTTAAATGACTGCATTTACTATGATGCCTTGGGGCTATTTTCCGCTTGAATGCAAGGCAGTGTGCTCCCTTTTTCTTTTTGGATGTCTAAATGACGGCTCCCGTGAGCCTCTTGCTGACGAGCACTGGCGATGCACCTGTGTGCCTACTGAGTGGTACAAAAACCTGTGAAGACGTTTGGCGGCATTTCAAGCGACCCCTTCAGTTACATACGCTCTCTGCTGATGACGGCCAAAAGCCAGAAACACGTGTCCAGAGATACGGCATTCGCTGCACCTACCTTAGGTGAAAGACTTTCTACAGCGATACAGCACTTGCTGCACCTACTAAGGGTGAATAATTTTTTTTAAAATTCTTGCTATTTATATTTAAATGACTGCATTTACTATGAAACTCAACTCCGACAAGACGGAAGTCCTCATCCTCGGACGCACTCCCTCGGCCTGGAACGACTCATGGTGGCCCTCCGTCCTCGGACTCCCACCCACCCCTGCAAGCCACGCAAGAAACCTCGGCTTCATCCTGGACTCCGCCCTCACCATGTCCAAACAGGTCAGCGCCGTCTCCTCCTCCTGTTTCAACACCCTTCGAATGCTCCGCAGAATCTTCAAGTGGATTCCAACAGAAACCAGAAAGACGGTGACCCAGGCCCTCGTCAGCAGCAGACTTGACTACGGCAACGCACTCTACACAGGCATACCAACCAAAGACATCAAACGCCTCCAACGAATCCAAAATGCCTCCGCTCGACTGATCCTCAACATACCTCGCCGAAGTCACATCTCCCCTCACCTAAAGGAACTCCACTGGCTCCCGGTAGACAAGAGGATAACCTTCAAACTCCTGACCCACGCTCACAAGGCACTTCACAACACCGGACCCTCCTACCTCAACACCAGACTCAACTTCTACACTCCAACACGTCAACTCCGATCCGCCAACCTCGCCCTCGCCATCGTACCCCGAATCCAGCGCAAGACATCCGGCGGCAGATCCTTCTCCTTCCTCGCCGCCAAGACCTGGAACTCTCTCCCCACATCTCTTCGCCAGACCCAGGACCTCCTCACATTCAGAAGGCTCCTCAAGACCTGGCTCTTCGACCGCTAATCCAGCAGCGCTCCCCCCCCCCCCCCCCTCAGCGCCTCGAAACCCTGACGGGTACATAGCGCGCTTTATAAATACCATGATTGATTGATTGATTGATTGATGCCTTGGGGCTATTTTCCGCTTGAATGCAAGGCAGTGAGCTCCCTTTTTCTTTTTGGATGTCTAAATGACGGCTCCCGTGAGCCTCTTGCTGACGAACACTGGCGATGCACCTGTGTGCCTAATGAGTGGTACAAAAACCTGTGAAGACGTTTGGCGGCATTTCAAGCGACCCCTTCAGTTACATACGCTCTCTGCTGATGACGGCCGAAAGCCAGAAACACGTGTCCATAGATACGGCACTCGCTGCACCTACCTTAGGTGAAAGACTTTCTACAGCGATACGGCACTTGCTGCACCTACTAAGGGTGAATAATTTTTTGAAAAATTCTTGCTTTTTATATTTAAATGACTGCATTTACTATGATGCCTTGGGACTATTTTCCGCTTGAATGCAAGGCAGTGTGCTCCCTTTTTCTTTTTGGATTTCTAAATGACGGCTCCCGTGAGCCTCTTGCTGACGAGCACTGACGATGCACCTGTGTGCCTACTGAGTGGTACAAAAACCTGTGAAGACATTTGACGGCATTTCAAGCAACCCCTTCAGTTACATACGCTCTCTGCTGATGACGGCCAAAAGCCAGAAACACGTGTCCAGAGATACGGCACTCGCTGCACCTACCTTAGGTGAAAGACTTTCTACAGCGATACGGCACTTGCTGCACCTACTAAGGGTGAATAATTTTTTGAAAAATTCTTGCTATTTATATTTAAATGACTGCATTTACTATGATGCCTTGGGGCTTTTTTCCGCTTGAATGCAAGGCAGTGTGCTCCCTTTTTCTTTTTGGATGTCTAAATGACGGCTCCCGTGAGCCTCTTGCTGACGAGCACTGGCGATGTACCTGTGTGCCTACTGAGTGGTACAAAAACCTGTGAAGACGTTTGGCGGCATTTCAAGCGACCCCTTCAGTTACATACGCTCTCTGCTGATGACGGCCGAAAGCCAGAAACACGTGTCCAGAGATACGGCACTCGCTGCACCTACCTTAGGTGAAAGACTTTCTACAGCGATACGGCACTTGCTGCACCTACTAAGGGTGCATAATTTTTTGAAAAATTCTTGCTATTTATATTTAAATGACTGCATTTACTATGATGCCTTGGGGCTATTTTCCGCTTGAATGCAAGGCAGTGTGCTCCCTTTTTCTTTTTGGATGTCTAAATGACGGCTCCCGTGAGCCTCTTGCTGACGAGCACTGGCGATGCACCTGTGTGCCTACTGAGTGGTACAAAAACCTGTGAAGACGTTTGGCGGCATTTCAAGCGACCCCTTCAGTTACATACGCTCTCTGCTGATGACGGCCGAAAGCCAGAAACACGTGTCCAGAGATACGGCACTCGCTGCACCTACCTTAGGTGAAAGACTTTCTACAGCGATACGGCACTTGCTGCACCTACTAAGGGTGAATAATTTTTTGAAAAATTCTTGCTATTTATATTTAAATGACTGCATTTACTATGATGCCTTGGGGCTATTTTCCGCTTGAATGCAAGGCAGTGTGCTCCCTTTTTCTTTTTGGATGTCTAAATGACGGCTCCCGTGAGCCTCTTGCTGACGAGCACTGGCGATGCACCTGTGTGCCTACTGAGTGGTACAAAAACCTGTGAAGACGTTTGGCGGCATTTCAAGCGACCCCTTCAGTTACATACGCTCTCTGCTGATGACGGCCGAAAGCCAGAAACACGTGTCCAGAGATACGGCACTCGCTGCACCTACCTTAGGTGAAAGAATTTCTACAGCGATACGGCACTTGCTGCACCTACTAAGGGTGAATAATTTTTTGAAAAATTATTGCTATTTATATTTAAATGACTGCATTTACTATGATGCCTTGGGGCTATTTTCCGCTTGAATGCAAGGCAGTGTGCTCCCTTTTTCTTTTTGGATGTCTAAATGACGGCTCCCGTGAGCCTCTTGCTGACGAGCACTGGCGATGCACCTGTGTGCCTACTGAGTGGTACAAAAACCTGTGAAGACGTTTGGCGGCATTTCAAGCGACCCCTTCAGTTACATACGCTCTCTGCTGATGACGGCCGAAAGCCAGAAACACGTGTCCAGAGATACGGCACTCGCTGCACCTACCTTAGGTGAAAGACTTTCTACAGCGATACGGCACTTCCTGCACCTACTAAGGGTGAATAATTTTTTGAAAAATTCTTGCTATTTATATTTAAATGACTGCATTTACTATGATGCCTTGGGGCTATTTTCCGCTTGAATGCAAGGCAGTGTGCTCCCTTTTTCTTTTTGGATGTCTAAATGACGGCTCCCGTGAGCCTCTTGCTGACGAGCACTGGCGATGTACCTGTGTGCCTACTGAGTGGTACAAAAACCTGTGAAGACGTTTGGCGGCATTTCAAGCGACCCCTTCAGTTACATACGCTCTCTGCTGATGACGGCCGAAAGCCAGAAACACGTGTCCAGAGATACGGCACTCGCTGCACCTACCTTAGGTGAAAGACTTTCTACAGCGATACGGCACTTGCTGCACCTACTAAGGGTGAATCATTTTTTGAAAAATTCTTGCTATTTATATTTAAATGACTGCATTTACTATGATGCCTTGGGGCTATTTTCCGCTTGAATGCAAGGCAGTGTGCTCCCTTTCTCTTTTTGGATGTCTAAATGACGGCTCCCGTGAGCCTCTTGCTGACGAGCACTGGCGATGCACCTGTGTGCCTACTGAGTGGTACAAAAACCTGTGAAGACGTTTGGCGGCATTTCAAGCGACCCCTTCAGTTACATACGCTCTCTGCTGATGACGGCCGAAAGCCAGAAACACGTGTCCAGAGATACGGCACTCGCTGCACCTACCTTAGGTGAAAGACTTTCTACAGCGATACGGCACTTACTGCACCTACTAAGGGTGAATAATTTTTTGAAAAATTCTTCCTATTTATATTTAAATGACTGCATTTACTATGATGCCTATGGGCTATTTTCCGCTTGAATGCAAGGCAGTCTGCTCCCTTTTTCTTTTTGGATGTCTAAATGACGGCTCCCGTGAGCCTCTTGCTGACGAGCACTGGCGATGCACCTGTGTGCCTACTGAGTGGTACAAAAACCTGTGAAGACGTTTGGCGGCATTTCAAGCGACCCCTTCAGTGACATACGCTCTCTGCGGATGACGGCCGAAAGCCAGAAACACGTGTCCAGAGATACGGCACTCGCTGCACCTACCTTAGGTGAAAGACTTTTTACAGCGATACGGCACTTGCTGCACCTACTAAGGGTGAATAATTTTTTGAAAAATTCTTGCTATTTATATTTAAATGACTGCATTTACTATGATGCCTTGGGGCTATTTTCCGCTTGAATGCAAGGCAGTGTGCTCCCTTTTTCTTTTTGGATGTCTAAATGACGGCTCCCGTGAGCCTCTTGCTGACGAGCACTGGCGATGTACCTGTGTGCCTACTGAGTGGTACAAAAACCTGTGAAGACGTTTGGCGGCATTTCAAGCGACCCCTTCAGTTACATACGCTCTCTGCTGATGACGGCCGAAAGCCAGAAACACGTGTCCAGAGATACGGCACTCGCTGCACCTACCTTAGGTGAAAGACTTTCTACAGCGATACGGCACTTGCTGCACCTACTAAGGGTGAATCATTTTTTGAAAAATTCTTGCTATTTATATTTAAATGACTGCATTTACTATGATGCCTTGGGGCTATTTTCCGCTTGAATGCAAGGCAGTGTGCTCCCTTTCTCTTTTTGGATGTCTAAATGACGGCTCCCGTGAGCCTCTTGCTGACGAGCACTGGCGATGCACCTGTGTGCCTACTGAGTGGTACAAAAACCTGTGAAGACGTTTGGCGGCATTTCAAGCGACCCCTTCAGTTACATACGCTCTCTGCTGATGACGGCCGAAAGCCAGAAACACGTGTCCAGAGATACGGCACTCGCTGCACCTACCTTAGGTGAAAGACTTTCTACAGCGATACGGCACTTACTGCACCTACTAAGGGTGAATAATTTTTTGAAAAATTCTTCCTATTTATATTTAAATGACTGCATTTACTATGATGCCTATGGGCTATTTTCCGCTTGAATGCAAGGCAGTCTGCTCCCTTTTTCTTTTTGGATGTCTAAATGACGGCTCCCGTGAGCCTCTTGCTGACGAGCACTGGCGATGCACCTGTGTGCCTACTGAGTGGTACAAAAACCTGTGAAGACGTTTGGCGGCATTTCAAGCGACCCCTTCAGTGACATACGCTCTCTGCGGATGACGGCCGAAAGCCAGAAACACGTGTCCAGAGATACGGCACTCGCTGCACCTACCTTAGGTGAAAGACTTTTTACAGCGATACGGCACTTGCTGCACCTACTAAGGGTGAATAATTTTTTGAAAAATTCTTGCTATTTATATTTAAATGACTGCATTTACTATGATGCCTTGGGGCTATTTTCCGCTTGAATGCAAGGCAGTGTGCTCCCTTTTTCTTTTTGGATGTCTAAATGACGGCTCCCGTGAGCCTCTTGCTGACGAGCACTGGCGATGCACCTGTGTGCCTACTGAGTGGTACAAAAACCTGTGAAGACGTTTGGCGGCATTTCAAGCGACCCCTTCAGTTACATACGCTCTCTGCTGATGACGGCCGAAAGCCAGAAACACGTGTCCAGAGATACGGCACTCGCTGCACCTACGTTAGGTGAAAGACTTTCTACAGCGATACAGCACTTACTGCACCTACTAAGGGTGAATAATTTTTTGAAAAATTCTTGCTATTTATATTTAAATGACTGCATTTACTATGTTGCCTATGGGCTATTTTCCGCTTGAATGCAAGGCAGTCTGCTCCCTTTTTCTTTTTGGATGTCTAAATGACGGCTCCCGTGAGCCTCTTGCTGACGAGCACTGGCGATGCACCTGTGTGCCTACTGAGTGGTACAAAAACCTGTGAAGACGTTTGGCGGCATTTCAAGCGACCCCTTCAGTTACATACGCTCTCTGCGGATGACGGCCGAAAGCCAGAAACACGTGTCCAGAGATACGGCACTCGCTGCACCTACCTTAGGTGAAAGACTTTCTACAGCGATACGGCACTTGCTGCACCTACTAAGGGTGAATAATTTTTTGAAAAATTCTTGCTATTTATATTTAAATGACTGCATTTACTATGATGCCTTGGGGCTATTTTCCGCTTGAATGCAAGGCAGTGTGCTCCCTTTTTCTTTTTGGATGTCTAAATGACGGCTCCCGTGAGCCTCTTGCTGACGAGCACTGGCGATGCACCTGTGTGCCTACTGAGTGGTACAAAAACCTGTGAAGACGTTTGGCGGCATTTCAAGCGGCCCCTTCAGTTACATACGCTCTCTGCTGATGACGGCCGAAAGCCAGAAACACGTGTCCAGAGATACGGCACTCGCTGCACCTACCTTAGGTGAAAGACTTTCTATAGCGATACGGCACTTGCTGCACCTACTAAGGGTGAATAATTTTTTGAAAAATTCTTGCTATTTATATTTAAATGACTGCATTTACTATGATGCCTTGGGGCTATTTTCTGCTTGAATGCTAGGCAGTGTGCTCCCTTTTTCTTTTTGGATGTCTAAATGACGGCTCCCGTGAGCCGCTTGCTGACGAGCACTGGCGATGCACCTGTGTGTCCAATTGAGTGGTACAAAAACCTGTGAAGACGTTTGGCGGCATTTCAAGCGACCCCTTCAGTTACATACGCTCTCTGCTGATGACGGCCGAAAGCCAGAAACACGTGTCCAGAGATACGGCACTCGCTGCACCTACCTTAGGTGAAAGAATTTCTACAGCGATACGGCACTTGCTGCACCTACTAAGGGTGAATAATTTTTTTAAAAATTCTTGCTATTTATATTTAAATGACTGCATTTACTATGATGCCTTGGGGCTATTTTCCGCTTGAATGCAAGGCAGTGTGCTCCCTTTTTCTTTTTGGATGTCTAAATGACGGCTCCCGTGAGCCTCTTGCTGACGAGCACTGGCGATGCACCTGTGTGCCTACTGAGTGGTACAAAAACCTGTGAAGACGTTTGGCGGCATTTCAAGCGACCCCTTCAGTTACATACGCTCTCTGCTGATGACGGCCGAAAGCCAGAAACACGTGTCCAGAGATATGGCACTCGCTGCACCTACCTTAGGTGAAAGACTTTCTACAGCGATACGGCACTTGCTGCACCTACTAAGGGTGAATAATTTTTTGAAAAATTCTTGCTATTTATATTTAAATGACTGCATTTACTATGATGCCTTGGGGCTATTTTCCGCTTGAATGCAAGGCAGTGTGCTCCCTTTTTCTTTTTGGATGTCTAAATGACGGCTCCCATGAGCCTCTTGCTGACGAGCACTGGCGATGCACCTGTGTGCCTACTGAGTGGTACAAAAACCTGTGAAGACGTTTGGCGGCATTTCAAGCGACCCCTTCAGTTACATACGCTCTCTGCTGATGACGGCCGAAAGCCAGAAACACGTGTCCAGAGATACGGCACTCGCTGCACCTACCTTAGGTGAAAGACTTTCTACAGCGATACGGCACTTGCTGCACCTACTAAGGGTGAATAATTTTTTGAAAAATTCTTGCTATTTAAATTTAAATGACTGCATTTACTATGATACCTTGGGGCTATTTTCCGCTTGAATGCAAGGCAGTGTGCTCCCTTTTTCTTTTTGGATGTCTAAATGACGGCTCCCGTGAGCCTCTTGCTGACGAGCACTGGCGATGCACCTGTGTGCCTACTGAGTGGTACAAAAGCCTGAGAAGACGTTTGGCGGCATTTCAAGCGACCCCTTCAGTTACATACGCTCTCTGCTGATGACGGCCGAAAGCCAGAAACACGTGTCCAGAGATACGGCACTCGCTGCACCTACCTTAGGTGAAAGACTTTCTACAGCGATACGGCACTTGCTGCACCTACTAAGGGTGAATAATTTTTTGAAAAATTCTTGCTATTTATATTTAAATGACTGCATTTACTATGATGCCTTGGGGCTATTTTCCGCTTGAATGCAAGGCAGTGTGCTCCCTTTTTCTTTTTGGATGTCTAAATGACGGCTCCCGTGAGCCTCTTGCTGATGAGCACTGGCGATGCACCTGTGTGCCTACTGAGTGGTACAAAAACCTGTGAAGACGTTTGGCGGCATTTCAAGCAACCCCTTCAGTTACAGACGCTCTCTGCTGATGACGGCCGAAAGCCAGAAACACGTGTCCAGAGATACGGCACTCGCTGCACCTACCTTAGGTGAAAGACTTTCTACAGCGATACGGCACTTGCTGCACCTAGTAAGGGTGAATAATTTTTTGAAAAATTCTTGCTATTTATATTTAAATGACTGCATTTACTATGATGCCTTGGGGCTATTTTCCACTTGAATGCAAGGCAGTGTGCTCCCTTTTTCTTTTTGGATGTCTAAATGACGGCTCCCGTGAGCCTCTTGCTGACGAGCACTGGCGATGCACCTGTGTGCCTACTGAGTGGTACAAAAACCTGTGAAGACGTTTGGCGGCATTTCAAGCGACCCCTTCAGTTACATACGCTCTCTGCTGATGACGGCCGAAAGCCAGAAACACGTGTCCAGAGATACGGCACTCGCTGCACCTACCTTAGGTGAAAGACTTTCTACAGCGATACAGCACTTTCTGCACCTACTAAGGGTGAATAATTTTTTGAAAAATTCTTGCTATTTATATTTAAATGACTGCATTTACTATGATGTCTTGGGGCTATTTTCCGCTTGAATGCAAGGCAGTGTGCTCCCTTTTTCTTTTTGGATGTCTAAATGACGGCTCCCGTGAGCCTCTTGCTGACGAGCACTGGCGATGCACCTGTGTGCCTACTGAGTGGTACAAAAACCTGTGAAGACGTTTGGCGGCCTTTCAAGCGACCCCTTCAGTTACATACGCTCTCTGCTGATGACGACCGAAAGCCAGAAACACGTGTCCAGAGATACGGCACTCGCTGCACCTACCTTAGGTGAAAGACTTTCTACAGCGATACGGCACTTGCTGCACCTACTAAGGGTGAATAATTTTTTGAAAAATTCTTGCTATTTATATTTAAATGACTGCATTTACTATGATGCCTTGGGGCTATATTCCGCTTGAATGCAAGGCAGTGTGCTCCCTTTTTCTTTTTGGATGTCTAAATGACGGCTCCCGTGAGCCTCTTGCTGACGAGCACTGGCGATGCACCTGTGTGCCTACTGAGTGGTACAAAAACCTGTGAAGACGTTTGGCGGCATTTCAAGCGACCCCTTCAGTTACATACGCTCTCTGCTGATGACGGCCGAAAGCCAGAAACACGTGTCCAGAGATACGGCACTCGCTGCACCTACCTTAGGTGAAAGACTTTCTACAGCGATACGGCACTTGCTGCACCTACTAAGGGCGAATAATTTTTTGAAAAATTCTTGCTATTTATATTTAAATGACTGCATTTACTATGATGCCTTGGGGCTATTTTCCGCTTGAATGCAAGGCAGTGTGCTCCCTTTTTCTTTTTGGATGTCTAAATGACGGCTCCCGTGAGCCTCTTGCTGGCGAGCACTGGCGATGCACCTGTGTGCCTACTGATTGGTACAAAAACCTGTGAAGACGTTTGGCAGTATTTCAAGCGACCCCTTCAGTTACATACGCTCTCTGCTGATGACGGCCGAAAGCCAGAAACACGTGTCCAGAGATACGGCACTCGCTGCACCTACCTTAGGTGAAAGACTTTCTACAGCGATACGGCACTTGCTGCACCTACTAAGGGTGAATAATTTTTTGAAAAATTCTTGCTATTTATATTTAAATGACTGCATTTACTATGATGCCTTGGGGCTATTTTCCGCTTAAATGCAAGGCAGTGTGCTCCCTTTTTCTTTTTGGATGTCTAAATGACGGCTCCCGTGAGCCTCTTGCTGACGAGCACTGGCGATACACCTGTGTGCCTACTGAGTGGTACAAAAACCTGTGAAGACGTTTGGCGGCATTTCAAGCGACCCCTTCAGTTACATACGCTCTCTGCTGATGACGGCCGAAAGCCAGAAACACGTGTCCAGAGATACGGCACTCGCTGCACCTACCTTAGGTGAAAGACTTTCTACAGCGATACGGCACTTGCTGCACCTACTAAGGGTGAATAATTTTTTGAAAAATTCTTGCTATTTATATTTAAATGACTGCATTTACTATGATGCCTTGGGGCTATTTTCCGCTTGAATGCAAGGCAGTGTGCTCCCTTTTTCTTTTTGGATGTCTAAATGACGGCTCCCGTGAGCCTCTTGCTGACGAGCACTGGCGATGCACCTGTGTGCCTACTGAGTGGTACAAAAACCTGTGAAGACGTTTAGTGGCATTTCAAGCGACCCCTTCAGTTACATACGCTCTCTGCTGATGACGGCCGAAAGCCAGAAATACGTGTCCAGAGATACGGCACTCGCTGCACCTACCTTAGGTGAAAGACTTTCTACAGCGATACGGCACTTGCTGCACCTACTAAGGGTGAATAATTTTTTGAAAAATTCTTGCTATTTATATTTAAATGACTGCATTTACTATGATGCCTTGGGCCTATTTTCCGCTTGAATGCAAGGCAGTGTGCTCCCTTTTTCTTTTTGGATGTCTAAATGACGGCTCCCGTGAGCCTCTTGCTGACGAGCACTGGCGATGCACCTGTGTGCCTACTGAGTGGTACAAAAACCTGTGAAGACGTTTGGCGGCATTTCAAGCGACCCCTTCAGTTACATACGCTCTCTGCTGATGACGGCCGAAAGCCAGAAACACGTGTCCAGAGATACGGCACTCGCTGCACCTACCTTAGGTGAAAGACTTTCTACAGCGATACGGCACTTGCTGCACCTACTAAGGGTGAATAATTTTTTGAAAAATTCTTGCTATTTATATTTAAATGACTGCATTTACTATGATGCCTTGGGGCTATTTTCCGCTTGAATGCAAGGCAGTGTGCTCCCTTTTTCTTTTTGGATGTCTAAATGACGGCTCCCGTGAGCCTCTTGCTGACGAGCACTGGCGATGCACCTGTGTGCCTACTGAGTGGTACAAAAACCTGTGAAGACGTTTGGCGGCATTTCAAGCGACCCCTTCAGTTACATACGCTCTCTGCTGATGACGGACGAAAGCCAGAAATACGTGTCCAGAGATACGGCACTCGCTGCACCTACCTTAGGTCAAAGACTTTCTACAGCGATACGGCACTTGCTGCACCTACTAAGGGTGAATAATTTTTTGAAAAATTCTTGCTATTTATATTTAAATGACTGCATTTACTATGATGCCTTGGGGTTATTTTCCGCTTGAATGCAAGGCAGTGTGCTCCCTTTTTCTTTTTGGATGTCTAAATGACGGCTCCCGTGAGCCTCTTACTGACGAGCACTGGCGATGCACCTGTGTGCCTACTGAGTGGTACAAAAACCTGTGAAGACGTTTGGCGGCATTTCAAGCGACCCCTTCAGTTACATACGCTCTCTGCTGATGACGGCCGAAAGCCAGAAACACGTGTCCAGAGATACGGCACTCGCTGCACCTACCTTAGGTGAAAGACTTTCTACAGCGATACGGCACTTGCTGCACCTACTAAGGGTGAATCATTTTTTGACAAATTCTTGCTATTTATATTTAAATGACTGCATTTACTATGATGCCTTGGGGCTATTTTCCGCTTGAATGCAAGGCAGTGTGCTCCCTTTTTCTTTTTGGATGTTTAGATATACATGGAGCAAGCCTGTGATTGGGTATATCATGGACTACAGGTTTCATGGGAAATGTAGTTTTTTGTTTTAAGTGTTTTAATTGGCTGCTGTTTGTTTGCAGTAAAGAGAGAGATTAGCATAATACAAAGCCTCCGTTCCTGACATAGAATTGACGTCTATGCATGTCCCTTTATTCTTTCCCTTTTTTATGCCCCATGTACTGTTTCTCCCAATTAGTGTTTTGCAAGATTTTTTCTTTATTTCCTAGCAATAACCTACTAAGATTATATTTCACTACACTACATAGGTTTCCTTAGGATTATTTGTTTGTAATCAATTTTTTTTTTACTGCTGTTGATATTTATTGACATACAGAAAATAATTTAATGAACAATGTATTTTAAAACATGGACAATATACTTTTTGACGTGAAATGTTAAATATTTTGTGCTATATTTCATTAATCATTGTACTTTTCAGTGTTCAGAAAGCTTAAGTTGGATCCAGTTACCAGAAAATGAGTTGCTGGCCACCCAACTGTGGTGAACCTGAACCAGACCTTTAGCTTTGAGACTTCCAGGAGTCTTTTATTTCCTTGATCATGAAAAGGGACCACCTTTGGAACTGAAATAGCATGAACAAAAATAGACAGGCAAATTAGAAAAAGAAACAAACACTGTGAAGGTAAGATGCCTGTAAACTGTTCTGGTTTTGTCTTTCTGAAGGTGAATGATTTCTGAGATGTTGCATGTAAGAGCTGCCACCTTGCACTCTTACGAGAGGTGATGCTTTGAAGAAAATTATTGTTAAAGGAAAAAATAAATAGATGCATTTTCAAAATCAGAGAAAGATTTATCTTTGGTCTGATTACATACACCGAGTGAGGGAAAAGAGAAGCAATGTAATAAAGATGGCAGAGATATCTGCTGGAGATCGCAATCACTTTAATGCATCATAGTAATGCAAAGTCAGTCACATGAAGTGCAGAAACATTAAGGGCCTGATTACGGGTTTGGTGGCCCAACCGCCATTGATCTGGCGGTCGGCAAAGGTCCCCCGGCACTGCCAGGTATGACAACACGCCACCTGTAGGCAGACTTACATGTCCGGTGCCACCATGGAGCTCTTCAGAAATGTCAATCTGCTCATCCAAAGACAACAAAATCGACACCATTGTGGACACCAACAAATGTAAGTACACACACCTACCTGTGTCATTAACCTTCAAAACAGTGTGTTGTGCCTGTCTGCACATCAGGGCTGGGCACGCCGTGGGCAGCATATACACATCTCAAACCACACACACCCACAAACATACATCAACACGGACACAGTCACTATATGCCCCCTCTGGGCATCACACACACAAACACTGCACCTCAACACTATACAAATACACATGGCCACACAGCTAAGGCACAGGGACTGTGAAGGCTACACAACATTGTGACACCGCTGGTCAGGGACTGTTCACACATAAAACACAGATATGTATTGAAGTGGCATGAAACACAAACAACACCATCATGAAACAACCCTGCAATGGACACACACATCACACATACCACCGCACAATGGAAGCACAATTACATGCACTAAACACAGAGACACAAATAGACAAAGAAAACATGACAACTATACCTCCACAAATGGGGTGGGAGGGATCATCTGAAACACCCAGGGAAAGGGACTGCACTCTGATATACATCACCTTAAACAGGCCCCTCAAACAACATGTGCACAGGAAATGGCCCTACATGGGTCCCAGGGACAAACAAGACTGAACCTAAATGTCATGCACATATGCATAAGAGGGAAGGGCAAGTCAACAAAGTACATACTACTCATACTGCATAGGACATACCCCTATAGGAACTAGCTGCAAGAGACTTACGCCTAAATAGACACATGCACAGGCAAATTCAAACACAGCAAGCGCAACTGAATACACTCCATGTCTGCACAAACAAAACTCATAATGAGGCACATTAGATGATTCCATAATCCATACCAAGGAGACCAATCTAACACCATACATGCTCACATTGGACAAGATGATATACTTACCATGCCAAACAGTACACATTGCCATAATACCACAATTGCATTTACACCCACATATCCATACAGTCAACATACACCCTTGTCTTGGGTGACGCCAGCACTGCCCACAAACTCACATTTTGCAAAAAACAGCAAATGGATCAGCAAGTAGGCCTAACCATCGCAACTGTTGGCAGGCAATACAAGTTACTCAGGAACAAAATGAAGGTAGAAAGGAATTGCAGGACAAATGTGTACCCAACAAAACAACTGTTTGGGTTAATTAACAAGAAACAGGGAAATGTCCAAGGTCATTGGCCATTGGGCAGTCCATTAATCCATCATTGCACAGTACTGTGCCAACACTTGACTCCTATTACTTCAATGGAACCTCCACAGGAAGGGGCATCAAGGGGGTAAGCAGGCACCACAGGGATTTTCCTGGGATCGGCGACCAGATTTAGGGGGAGTTGGGCTTGGGAGGTGAGGTATTCTTGGGAGGGGTGGGACTCTTCATGGGAGGGGTGGGCTGCTTCTTGCTGGGCGAAGAGGTATGGATGCTTGCAGAGGGGCAGGGGAGGCCTTGGCAGTGGAAGGGATGGACTTGAAGCTGGGTAGGGTCCTTCTGGGTGTGGTATGGGGGGAGAATAGGGGTAAGCCCAATGTCGCAGAGGAACAGTTTGTTGGACACAGTGGGATGGTCATCAGAAGGAGGTCAGGATTTGGAGGTTGAGGGAGTGGTTGTCTGATGTGTAGATGTGGATGTTGTGGGTGTGTACTTATGCAAGGTATGCTTGTGTGTGGTGGGTGTCTGTTGAGTGGGTGAGTGAGGGTGTTTATGTGTCTTGGGCTTGGGGGGTGGAGGTCCTGGGGGATGCCGTGGTGAATGTGTGGGTGTCTCTTGGGTTGTGACTGCAAGTATGGTGGATGTGGTGGATGTCTGTGGGTCTGCTGGGGTGGTGTCTGCAGGTAGGATGGGTGTGGTGGCTGTGGTTGTGGCAATGACTGTTGTGGTGGTGTCTGTAGGTATGCTTGATGTTGTGTGTGTGATGCTGTGGGTGGTGGGGATGCCAGGGGATGTTGTGACTGTTGTCATGTCTGTAGGTGGGTGTTGTTTGTGTGCGTGAGGTGTGTCTTGTGCTGCTTGTGTACGCTCTGTTTCTCTGTTGAGGTGGATTTCTGCAGATCTGTTTGAGTGCTTTGAGTAGCTAGAGAAAGGGGGGATTTGGACTGGGAAGAGGGAGGTGGAGGGGGGGGGACAGAAAGTTGGGGCTGACTGGCTCTGTCAATGTGGAGGCCAGAGCCTGAAAAGATATCTGTAGACCAGCCATTGCACCTGAATGTCTTCCAGGAAAGCGTTGGTTTGTTTCAGTTGGGTCACCAGTCCCTGGATAGCATTCACAATGGCTGACTGACCCACAGCAATACTTCTCAGGAGATCAATAGGATCCTCACGGAGGGCAGCAGGTGCAACAGGGGGTGGGGCAGAGGTGCTTGCGGCGAAGGAGGCGCCCACCCTCTTGGGTGAGCGAGCACGGCCAACTGGGTGGGGAGCAACAGGGAGGGCGGTGATAGAACAGGAGGTGGAGGACAAGGATGGTGCTGGGGGATACCCCAATGGGTCTGCCAACACAGGAGGTGGCTACTGGAGGAGGAATCTGAGAATGATGATGACGCAGAACCGGTCTCCCCCATGGCACCCCCCTCGCTCTCCGGGCCACTGGGTCCCTCCGTGTCAGTTGTCTCTTGACCCGAGGTCAAGTGTCCAGATGCACCCCACTTGTCTCAGCCCCATCTCCTCCACATGCCTGTGCTGATGCTGCAAGGTCAAAGAGGAATATGGTCATCACATTGACTAACAACACCATCAATTCTAGTAGGCCCCAGCAAAACTACTCATCTAAGTGGTGCATACATGTACCATCATATAGGCATGCCATCTGGATTTACTACAGTGGCCCACAGTAAAATCAGGACCTCAAACAACTACAATTGAATGAGTGATGTCTTAGAACCACTCTAAACATACAACAACTAGGAGTCCTCTTCATCCTCAAAGTTGTCCCACATGCAGCAGACCTCAGTCAACTATTGGCAAACAACAGTATCCCATTGTAAATTCCATTTCCACTTATCCCACACAAAGTCATGCACATATCTATTTGGCACATGCATAATGAACCTACAATTAGGAAGGAGGTCCCGAAATCCTGCTATGTGGATACCAAAAGTTCTATATCCTGCAGTATGTGAAATGGAAATAACCATGTCGCAAAGGAAACATTTCAACAATGTAACTTTAACCAGTGACAATCGTCACAATATATTCAAGGAGGTAGTATTAATGTAACTCAGATAGGCTTCACATGTGGCATTGAAAGGAACGTTGTTGATGTCATGTTAAATATGTCAGGGAGAGATGTCCCCAGAATAAACAAAACAACAATTTAGCAAAACCCAGGATAGTCACCACTAATGTCTGACACCCATTACAATGACATCCTCTGAGGGATTCTGTAGTAGACATCTGTCCTTTGCCTGTTGGAGGGACACATATCTTTAAAAGAACATTAGAAGGCCCTCAACCTGTTGCCCAATGAGCACCAACATTACTAACCGCATCTTGGACATCCCAATCCTGGTGTCTGTCTGTGGATAAATGCCTATACCCAAACACATATGTTGCCAACATCGCTGCAACTCACTCCATGATGCATGCCAACATGCACAATCCTCAGTCATTACACCTGTGCAGTGTACTTTTACAAAGGATTCCACATCACGGGTATAGATAAACACAAAGCGGCTCCACACTTTGGGCCTACCTGTCATCTCCCTCATAGCTGCTGCAGTTCTACATGCCAAATGATATACTATGACGTATGAAGGTATATGTCAGACAATGAACAATGGTGACACACTCCTGTCTTTGGAACCACTTGAGTTGGATGCCAATTGAAGATATACTATACCACTAACAGTTTACATATATGTGAGGGATTACAGACATCATCCCATCAACATAGGTAGAACATGCTTGGAACTGCAGCATAGAAATATTTCCTAAAGTGAAAGGGACACATGCTGATATGTAGGCACAGGCAATGTTGGCAACAGTGATGACACATATTTCATGTCACTAGACATTCCCCACTTACCAAGGAAAAGTAGTTTGCTTCAGATGCAAACAAATAGCCATATAAGCCATGTCATATGTATGAGGGATACCTACACATCACAGACTGCAGTGAGGCACCAGCACCCATCATACACAGATAACAACTAGTTCCTGGGTGGCAGATGTCTACATGCACATATATCCAGACACATGGCAGAGTACAGTGATCCACAACCTACTTACCTTTGGCCTGTAACATATAGGCAGAGTGATCTGTTGGATTGAAATTAGATCCACTCGAATAACAGCAGTAAATGAATGTTCACTGAACACAGCCATTTGTGTTCCCTCTGAGCAAATGGTCTAAAGATTCCCCCCAGTTTTGTCCAAGGTCCCAGGTACAAAAGGCAAGGCACACCAGTTTGGTACACATGACATGTCAACACAAAGAATCACCCATCTACTATGTGACAGGGGGAGCAGTCAGTACCTCACTCAATCACCAGGCAATGGGACAGGCAGGAATTTGCCTTGTACTCACCCCCTTGTGGTTGTTGTGCTGCCCTCAAATGCCCATCCAGCTCCAGGTAGGCCTGCCAGAATGCAGGCCATTAGAGAGGTCATGGTCCAACAGGCACCCCGCCCACGTTGGGAGGATAGCACCAGCTGGGTCTCCGCGATCTTCCGGGCCCAGCATCTCAGGTCCTCCCACCTCTTGTGACAGTGGACATTCCGCTAGCTGTGGAATCCCAGGGTCCGCATCTTCTTGGTGAAGGCTCTCCTAATCCCTTTACCTGATGGGCACTGACCTGCATGGATGCAAAAGGCAGGATAAGAAATTATGTCAACAAGTCTCATCTCAAATAGCTGACTCACATATATGTCAGTATACCAAGATGTGAACATCCTGTCTTGCCCATACTGCCCAAGTGTGGCACATAGCAGCCATTAATTATAGAGAGATGACTACAAAAACACTTCAAATATGCAGCCATACCCACCGCCCAGTTCAGGCCCTGCACTGACTGGGTAGGTCAACTGACATCTTGTGGGACATGATCTAGCAATCTGACAGAGATCAGAAACACTAATAGACACATCACACCTTTGTGGTGTCTGGAGGGTAAACTCCTCAGCCAGGAATGCATCAAAACACAATCTGTAAGAGTGATCCTCTGCATACAGTCCCTACAGGCTACTGCCAATGTACAAACTCTAACATCACACGTGGGTAACAATGAAGGGATTGGCATGATGGGCACAGAAAGAGTCTAGCCTGTCCATGTGTGGACATATGCAAATACAGTTGCAGACTCATGCCACTTCAGGGGGTGGGGGGTTGCGTGTCTCATCATCAACACAAAAAACACCTTTGACATATGTATACATAATACATAGATCAACTTCAGAATAACACAGGCATGCATTGTACATTTTCTGCAATGTGACCAGACAACTGAGTCACATATCATGAGTTATCAGTAAAAAAAAACACAGTTTGCACTTACGCAAAGTCAGAAATGTGATGTGCCTGCACAGGATACATGTGACCTCTATGAAGGTGACAACAGGATTGTGGGATCACGGGACCTGTTGAGGCTCTGAAACACACATTGACAGAAATGCCAAGTGCACATCAGTCACAGATTATCAGCTCTCCACTAATACCATATACATTCTTATCAGTGGATAGAGCTTCAATACGCTACATATATAGCTCACATTACACACATTGAAACACACAACATGCATACAGTGCTCATGTTGTCATTTATATACAAGCCCTCACATTGATGACATCCATGAGGTAAGAGATGTCTGGGGATGGCTGTTATGTCACCTCAGATAGTTTTGTGCCTCCAACACAAGGTGGATCAGGGTATACGCAATACACACACACCACAATGTATTAGACCTCAGCACTTGGCACTGAACACAAATACATGCACATTGACTCCCCCACTGATGCACAATGGCTGCACCTACAGGGCTTAGAGTTCACATTCTGCCACACATGATCGCACTCTAGCCTGTGAGGAGGGAATATATGTTGAAGTACAGAAAATACTGTGCACATGAGGCACTTACTTGCTCCCCTGGGGCACCGTGGAACTGCTCATACAGGGGTAGGACCTCAGACACCACCTTCTCCAGCTCCTCTGTAAGAAGGCTGGGGCCCTATTACCTGCTGGATATGGCATGATGGCTCCCAGAGGCAATACACAGCAGCTCAGGTAGTGGAGGTCTTGCTGGCAGCAGTGGCAAGAGTCAATTGAGGGATTTTGCAGAATATGGTGGTTACGTCCACCATATATGCGTCCGTCACCACCGGAGGACACAGTCATTGGCCTACGACCGCCACTGGCATCAACGTTAGCCTGTGGCTGTGTCTGCCGCAGTTGCAACTGCCTACCACCATGACGACTTCTGCTGGCGGTCGTGGGTGGTTCACAATTTCCTGTGGACTAGGTCAGGCATCCACCATTTTAGAGGCCTAAAATGTGTTATATGGCTACAACAAATGTGTCACACCTCTGAAATTGTTGGGTTTTGTATCACTAACTGCTCATCTTTTCCAGTCATGTAGCTTCTACTACCATTTCTGTAAATTGCTAGGCATATATGGCGATTTGCATGGAGGCATATACCACCCCCCACCGACAATGGTACATTTTAATGCTTGAGACATCAAGTTACAGTCCGAGAGGCATGTTTTGTTGTACAATTGTTGATGACCATTAACATGATGTGTACACATGTATGTCAAAGCAAGTGGGTGACATGTGACTGCAGTGTGATTATTAGTTGTGATGGGTACTGTGTATCATGTCCAAACCTCAATACATATCTTATCACATTTTACAATTGACAAGCATCCTGTATGTTGCAAAGAACACACTGAATAATGGCAATGCTCATGTCTTCTCATTCCTACGTACCCAGGGAGGGGAAGGATCAGACAACCTCCTGTCTATTGTCCACTGCCAGAACTTCAGACCATTGAAGAACACCACATCTTCCAGATCTACCATCTGAATCGGCTACAATTGTGGACCTATGTCATGTTTTGGAGCTAAATCTGATGCCTGCAATCCATCATCCAAATAGCAATCCACCCATTGCACAAGTTATGGCAGTTTTGCACTTTCTGGTCACAGATTCCTCCCAAAATACAGTGGCCATATCTGCTGGGATATGTTCAGTCTGGTTTTGAAGGATGTACTTTCAGTAGTGTTGAAACACCTGGACAGCTATATCCGCTTTTTTCAACGTGAGTATTTGACCCATGTGAAGGCTGACTTCTATGGTTTGGCACACATCCTAGATGTGGTGGGAGCCATTGATGGTACACATGTTGCCTTGGTCCCACGGTATGGCAATGAACAAATGTACCGCAACAGAAAGAGCTTCCATTTGATCAATGTCCAAGTGGTTTGTTTGGGGGATCTCTACATTTCACAAGTGTGTGCCCGTTTCCCAGGTTCAGTCCATGATGCCTTCACTATGCGGAACAGTGCAATCCCCCAACTGATGTCACAACTGTACCAAGAGAGGGCCTGGCTGGTTGTTAAGTCAAATCTGTCCTGTTTGAGTGTGTGCAATGTCTGCTGCAACAAATCCAATGAGAGGGACTCATAGTTGCACATATGTTCCAATCCATAACAGGTGACTCTGCATACCCAAACCATCCATGGTTGTTGATGCTGGTGAGGAACCCAACTATGCCAGAGGGAGTCTGCTTTAGCAATGCCCATGGAAGAACAAGGCATGTCGTGGAACGGGCTTTTGGGCTCCTGAAGGCCAGATTTAGGTGTCTGGACAAGATAGGTGGAGCCCTCATCTTCTCACCCGAAAAAGTGTGTAAAATCATTGTGGCCTGCTGCATGCTCCATAACATTGCCCTGCCGAGGAATATCCCATACATCCCAGATGAGGGTGAGCCAGCATTGCCCCCGGTTGAGAATCCTGAAATGCCAAATGAGGGTGACAGAGATGAAGAGGAAGGTGAAGTCTTGCGGGCAGATCTCATCAATCACTACTTTACCTGAGTGTAAATAAGTATTGTTATGTTATCACTGTGACTATATGAGGAACTGTAATTGTCACGATGTGTTGACCCGGGTATTTTTCCTACAGATTGTCGACATAATGCTTTGCCGTATACATCAAAGCTTTGCTTGCTAAGTCAGACTTGAACATTTCACTACCTAGATTATTTACAGGGTTTGTGTCATTCTCATTTCAATATAATTGTATACACTGATGTTTAATCTGAGCTTATGGTCATAGGTATGACTTCCCAAGCCAAACTCCTTGTTTTACACATTATCCAAGTACCTTCACCATGTCATCCTCATGTGGGCATGACATTGTCTGGTATCTGGTGCTGTTCTGGCATAGATTGATCCAGGTAATGTTGTTCACAGATTTAGGGTGTATGAGACCTGCACCTAGGCAGCTGGGACAGTGTGTGGATGGAAATCTAAAGTGCAGGACACACTGGTTTTATATGGTGTGTTCGTCCAGTTGTCACAAGTGTATAATCATATGAATATCCAAAATGTGGAACAAGAGCCCTCACTGACCAATTGGTGACATGCTTCATCATCGGGCTTTGCTCCTCGTCAGGCCGGCGCTGCAAAGCCCAACGGGCCCGTCAATGGGGCTCTTTGCCAGATATCTACTATTAAGGATATTTGCCGGTGTGTGAGTGCACTTATGTGGGGATTGGTAAAAGGAGATGCTGTTAAAAATGACTTAAAAATGACTAGAGGGAAAACCACAATAGAACAATTTATTGAAAAAAGAAACATTTGTTGAACAATTTATTAAAAACAATGAGTAAGGAGAAATAGGATAATGTCTATTCTACCCTATTCACATACGGTGTCTGGTAACCACAAACCCTATCTTCTGGTGATGTGGTGAAGGCAGGATCGGTCGTCCCTACACTGCCACAAAGTAGGTCAACATTTCTCGCTCCCCAGTAATAGAAATTTTTATTCAGATTCTCTACCTTCAGCACAATACTGGTGACATATTTCTGTAAATTACTAAGTGCATACCGTTGAGTGCGCATTGAGAGGTTCCTACACATCGGTAGCTTTGCGCGCTTTATATTTCACTACCATTTTGAAGACATTTGATTGACTGGCTTACAAGTGCCATTAATATGTAGTAATGATTTACCATTATTTCTTTTGTTTAATCCATTCCATCCATACATATGTAAATGTCCTTTAGTGACTGGACCACTGAAGCTCTCCAACATCCCTATGGGGCCTATCCTTTAATGTGAGGAGGATAAGGATGGTAACCATTGACAATAATGAGTGAACATTTATTTAAACTCACAATTTGTTGATCACCTCACGAGGGCTTTTTCACTGGTGTGTTTTGACTTTCTCCCTTTTTTCACTAGTGCACTTGGTATACATTTTGTATTGTGCCTTATGTTTCTCCTTTTTTCCTTGCAGGTTCCTGTAATATACAGTTATTTTAGTCCATTAGTGGAGTGAGGATTAGGTAGGATGTTTAAGGTCCTGACGAATCGCACCAGATCTTTATTGACTACTTGAGCGAGAAACATGTTGACCTACTGTATGGCAGTGCAGGGACGACCGATCCTGCCTTCACCACATCGCCAGAAGATGGGGTTTGTAGTTACCAGACACCGTATGTGAATAGAGTAGAACAGACATTATCCTATTTTCCCCTTACTCATTGTTTTTAATCATAACAGAGGCTTTTTCTTTTTTCAATAAATTGTTCTATTGTGATTTTTCCCTCTAGTCATTTTTAACAGCATATCCTTTCACCAATCCCCACATAATTGCACTCACTCACTGGCAAATATCATTACTAAAAGATATCTGGAAAAGAGCACCCTTGAGGGGCCCATCGGGCATTGTAGCGCCGGCCTGACGAGGAGCAAAGCCCGATGATGAAGCATGTCACCAATTGGTGAGTGAGGGCTATTGTTCCAGATTTTGGATATTCACAGGGACATGCTTTTCCCTTTCCCTTATTGGGTTTAGCTTTCATTATCTTTTTTGTGAAACTGTGCATTCAGTAGTTTTGTGATCTAAATGGGAGTATTTTTTCTCCTTCTTTAAAATCTCCCACTACTTAGTCCCTCTTTTTGTTGGTGTAATCATATGACCTTTAGCTATGTTCTAAGCAAGTGCAACCCATGCATTCTCCTTTCACATTGTGTTGACAATGATCCTGTATGACCTGTTTGTAGCTGTAGATGTGTTTCCTCATTGCAGTCCAGAGTGCCTGTGCCACAACAATGACAAAGGTTGTATCATACCCATAGATGCTTTGACATTGTAATGGGATGGACTCATGATGAGGGACTGTTGTTCTGCCCTCTGTCTGTGCCATGGCTTATGTAATGTTGGCAGCCCTGGTTTTGGTATTTGATAAGGCTCAAGCTGGTGACAACATCCACTAATCTGTAGCCTACGCCACAGGACAAGATCTGACAAAGCCCTCTCTTCTGTAGTCTGGGGGACGGTACTTTGGAATACTGAGCCTGATTCAATATGGTTCAGACATTCTTGGCTGACAGTCCAGACATTTTAACAGCCTATGTGCTGTACAGTGCAATAAAATGTTTGGTGTGACCAGACACTTGCATCATTGTGTTGCTATCAATCCTCAACAAGACACTACCTGTGAGGTATACCTTCTTCCATTACCATCTTGTGACTTCCTCATGTGCCTCACAAGGGCTTACCTATCACCATTTCAAAATGTGGAACAGAAGCAAGCAGGCAATGTGTTTCTGTTTGGTGAGTTTATTTACATAGATGCTGGACATAAAAAACTGATGCAACAGAAGATGAAAGTGAGGGGATCTGTCATGGTTGATGTAATCATAGTAGTAGTAGATGCCACAACACTTGGAGTCCAAAGTTCAGTGTCCTACTAACATGGAAAATAGAATGTGGTTGGAGAACAGTCAACAGAGTGAATAATTTGTACACAAAGCAGTGAAATCAGGAAGAGTTCACTTGCTGGCAGTGGTTGGTGCCTTGTCATCTTGCACCTCCTAGAGTCTTGGGTGGACATCCTGCTTGCAGGGGCTTCTGCAGCTACAGAGACAGGGGTGTCTGAGGTGGGTTTTTCCCCCGATAGGGCCTCCCATCCAGTGGCTGCCACCGATATAGAAGTGCCTGGAGTTGCTGGGCTAAAGGATAGGGTGTGGTGTTGTCACGGTCCCTGATAAGGGTAGTGCTAATTTCCCTGAACACCCATGATAGATAGGCTAGGATGCTGTTTGTGGCCTCCCACTTTTCCAATGATTCTCGATAGAAGTCCCTCTGCAGCTGCTTGAGTTCCCTGAGTTTGGTAAGTACCTTGCCCATCACGCCTTGAGATTGTTGATAGGCTCCCAAGACTTGGCTGATGGTGTCCTAGCCAGGACCCTCCTCAGTGGCCTCATGTCACTGGCCCACAACAGCCCTCCCACGTACCCTACCCCCACGTGTCTACACCCTTGGCTCAGTTTGCCCCCTACCACTGGTTCCAGGACCATCATTGTTGGAGGTGTATTGCTGTGACTCAGGACACTGGACTGGGGGGCACAAGATGGTAGTCACTGTCCTGGGGACACAGGCTGGGAGGCCAATGGCTGCCTGAGATGTAGATGCAACCAGGCTAGAAAGAGTGGATGTGGTCATGATGAGGTTCACCAGTGTCATCTGAGTAGGTTGCCCTGATGGACCAGACCCATTCTCAACATCCAGACATGCAGGAGTGTTGTCGTCATTGAGGGCTTCATTCAAGGGATAGTGGCAGTCTCTTCAGCGGTCTCGGTGTTCCCAGTGGCAGCTCAACCTGCTGATGTAAGAAATACGGGCTGTGAGCTGTGAGTTGTGTTTTGACATCTGCCTCCAATAGTTGACATTGACATTTAGGGAAGGCAGTGTACACATTGGATCGGCAGCTTTTCCTTATATGACTCGTACATATGCTATCAATTGTATAGACCTGACATTTCTGAGCTATGGAAATTCCATTTCAGTCAACCAGCTGCAGAATGTATGAGTTCATTAGCACTTGGGAGGATGACAATAGACTTACATCTCATGAGCAGTGCAGGCAAAACAGTGGCTGGGCAGGATCGGGCTTTGATCCTTTTAAGTTCTAGTTGACTGTTATTCAGGCAGACCCCGGAATTGTTATGTGATTGTAGTCATCATGTCGTCAGTGAATTGTGAATGTGCCTGCTGCCAATACCATACAGGTGATGCATCTTGAGGCCTTTGGTTCTTGCTTGTTGGGTGCACACAGGTTGAGCTGTCCTTCCTGTCCACAATAATTCCATCTTGGCTTAGCTGCTCAAGATGGATCTCGGTGTTTAGCCACATCACAGCGTGTACCATGCTCTGTCTCTTGGTCCCTCCCAAGGTGAGTAAAATTCATTTGTGAGTTGACAGACAGGTGCATTGTGACATATGTACAGTGTCTTGGTGATTGGAGTTAGATGGATCAGCCCTCCTGGAGTTTACAGTAATGTTACTCCAAATACTACCTAGTATATATAAGTTATCCTCCTAGATGTGTACACTTCCACTGCAAGTTCACAAACAAGGATATTAGGACAGATGAACACTGGGCTTGTGTTTGGATGTTGTGAGACAGAGCCTCCTGGCCTTAGCAGTGATACCCCTCCCTGTACTTCATGCAATTGTTATATGTCATCCCCCCAGATGAGTGCACTTCATGTGTGAATTCCCAATGAGTGGTATTTTGGCACATGTATACTGGACTGGTGTTTGGGATGACAATAAGGGAGCCTCCTGTGAGGTGCAGCCATGTAACTCCCTGTATTACACACACTATACTGATGGTTTCCTCCCAGATGAGTACACGTTAGTGATGATTTGGTACACAGGGGTGTTTTGGAGGAAGACACAGTTTTGTAGTCTTGATTTTGGGGAGCAGTGCTTGCTGTGAGCTGCAGTCCTGTCACTCTCACTGCTTCACAATACCTGACAGAAGCCAACTACCGCAGTGAGTACACAACATATGGGCTTAGACATACTGTTGTTTTCAGGGAAGGGGACACTGTTCTGGTGTTTGTAGTGACAGTGGCAGTGCCTTGTGGCCTTATTGATCCTGTCAGTGCTTGTACTATTCACACACTATACTGATATCTACATCTCAGGTGAGTACCCTTCAAAGGTGAATTCAGGGAAAGGGTCATTGGAGCAGAGGACACTGAGGTGGATGAGCGGACGTACAGTAGCAGTGCCTCCTGGCTTTATCATGCCTTTCAGTGCTTGTACTATCCACATACTATATAGCTATTAACCTCTCAGGTGAGTACCCTTCAAATGTGAATTGAGGGCAAAGGGTCATTTGAGCAAAGGACACTGTAGTAGCTGAGGTGAGTGACAGTAGCAATGCTTCCTGGACTTAGCAGTCCTGTCATTGCTTACACTACCCACACACTATACAAACGTCATCTTGTCAGGTGGGAACACCTCACTAGGGTTTGCCAAACAAGGTAAAATTGAGTATGATACACTGGTCTGATTTTTGTAATTTTAGAACAGTGCCTGCTGGGAATTGTAGTGTTGTTAATTCCTGTACTACACACAATCTACACAGCTATTGTTACTTCAGGTGTTTCTAGTTCACATGTGAGATGCCAGACAGTGGTCTATGGAAGGGTGGACAGTGGGCTGGTGAGTCTGGTGATGGTGAAGGTGAAGGTGGTCAAAGGTGAGTAGTGAGCATGCTGACAATACAATTTGGTGATAATTTAGTGTTGTGACTTCAGCGGTGGCTCCTCAGCTATAGCAGAGAACCGTCACCCGCTTGCCAGCAGCTGCAAAACATATTATTATTATTTGTTGTCGTTTCCCCCTCTACACCCCACCGCCATGCGTCACATGCCCCGCCACACTCCACCTTCTCCCCAGCGAGCTGCGACTGTGTGACTTAGCCGACTCCACTCACCCAGGTATTCCTGTAAAGCCCTCAGGATGTAGGACGGCCAAGACCTTCTCCTCCCAGGATGTGAGTTGTAAGGGATGAGGGAGGGACCACCGCTAGTCTTCTGGGCATACAGCTGGTGCCTGGATACCAAGGAAGTTGTTCCACCTGTTCCTGATATCGTCCCTTATGTGAGGGGTGGGGCCTACAGAATTCACTCTGTCGATTATCCTTTGCCACATTTCTATTTTCCTGGTGATAGTAGTGTGCTGGACTAATGCTCCAAATAAATGTGGCTCTACTCTTATGATTTCATCCAACATGACTCTTAACTCATTGTCAGTGAAACAGGGATTTTTCTGGGGTAACAAGGTGGTGCTAAGGGAGTGGACTGAAATGATCAGGTGACAGTAATTTTGTGAAGTTGGGAAGTGCAAATGCATTTGCCTGGCAAAATAATGTGTGAAGGGTGTGTATGTGATGTCAGAAAATTACAGGAGTGCCTATTCTTATTCTTTCTTTTCTCTACTGTGCACTCTGGCTATGGTGTGTTGCGTTGTAGATGCAAAGGATTGTGGTGTGTGAAGGGGTGTGTTTTATAGTGTGCTTTGCAGGTGTGTCAAGTGTGGCAATGTGTGTCAGCTTTGTTGTTTTCAAATCCATCCAATGTGTTGTTATGTATTACTGTGGTGACATTGAGCCACCGTGGTTCGGGCTGCCATTGGTTGACCGACATGGCAGAATCACCACTGAGACCTTTGACTTGTAATACGGTCAGTAGTTGGTTGACGTGCTGCCAGTGCTGGAAGTAGGCCCGCTTATTTCACATCCTCCACAGTACTGGCAGTCTCTAGTTTTTGGCTGACTTTTGTCGGTTCTGCCTTTGTAACTCGTAATACGGCGGTCTGTGTCTGCCTACATGGTGGTCTTTTAGCATCCACCAGTGTGGTGGTATGGCGGTCCAACTGCCAAACTCATTATGAGGCCCTAAATGAGTGTTCTTTCTGCATGACCAGACTGTGAACTATAGGCAGCCTTGACAAACATACTCAAATAACAGCTGCTGCTTTCCTCCCCTCTTTGCCTTTTCCATCAATTCATTCTCAGTCTCTCTATTTCTCTCCTTCTCTTGCAGCCTCCTGTTGAGCCTGTGGCAATAAATCCCAGGGAGCTTGAAAACATTGACACAGATGGCATCAAAACCAGCCTCCAGTGGCATTAACTCACCAGAGAAATGCCCAGCAAGGTAAGTGGCCAGTCTGGCCCAGCCTTTCATTTTTAACAGTCAAGTTACAGGAATACATTTCAGGAGTTATAATATCTAATGCCCACCACGAGGACAGAAATGTGAGAAAGAGGTGAGAATGCAAGAAGCAGTGCCAATACAAGGATGTTTGCCGAACCATCCCTGGCCATCAAGGAGCACTAACAGTGAATACATGAACATCACAAGACCAGGGTTTTGGGGAAGCTAAAACAGACATATTTTGAAAGTTTTTCTGAAGGACAAATTCGACTTCATCATGTCTACATGTAAGAAATTCCAGAGTCTGCTGTCTGGGAACACGCAGCATTTCCTATTTACCTAAAAATTCGGTATAAACGAGATTTTAATCACTCAACTGTAAATCCCAGTCATCTTGTTGGAAACGGAGATTACTGGGGTTAGGAATACCACATCGTATTCCAGATGTAATACCCGGTTTTCCCTCAGACGTTTCCCTGGGACATTTCAGCTGCTCTCAGCAGCTGAAGAGTCTGAGTTAAAAAGCTGGACCGAGTTACCCAGGGCCTCGAGATCCTGATGGGTTGGTAATGGGTCTCTAATATTGTTTACAAAAATATTGCCCCACTTTAGTTAATATAGGAAAATCTACCCTTAATGGGACAATATTCTTGTAAACAATATTTAGGATCAGGGCCGGTTTAGGGCTAGAGGAGTCCAGCGCGACAATCTTTGTTTTCCACCCCACCAAAAACCTTGTTTTGCACAAATTCCTTCACTACCATGCTCCACCAATGCCTCTTCTCTCTTCCTAGGCCCTCTCTCATCTGCATTTCATTTGTCATATAGTGCTACTTATACCAGTGTAGAGTGTCAGCGCACTTTACATCACACCCACATTATACAGAGCCAATGAACCATACGAATCTATAGGAAATATTACATGAGACAAATGAGGATTACCAAGTATAGGAATCACATGTCACCAATACTAGTAGGCAGTATATTTTATGAGTGTTTGGTCTGGAGAAGCACAAACTCAGCATTTAAAACGTACCACAGTAGTCAAGGTTTGCTTTACTAATGAGAATGTATTCCTGCCCAAATGAACCCTTTTTAGCAACATTAGTATAATGAAAGACTGAAGAAAAAACATGACATTCTAAACCATACCATGCAGTTTGCATGCAGCTCTTTGATGACAGTTTACAGCTCACTGTGCTATATTAGGGTTGTAACGTATGAACTGTAAATAACAAAAGGATCTCTGTGACAAAAGTGGTGACCCACTGAGCTATCCACAAAAATACAGTTCTGTGATCTTCATGGTACACATTCTTTGCAGCAAGCATATTAACCCTCTGTGCTACTTTATCATGAGTTGAGACTACCACTAAACAAAAGATCTCTCTCCAGCAAGAACATTAGTCACCAGGATTATCTTGACATTTCTACTGTTGTCTGAAAACTGCTGGACACACAAGAAACTCTGTAGCAGGTGCTTTTTAAACCTGTGTTATTGCTAAACATGGCACTCTCCATCACCACCCCGGGTTCAACACCAGGTGCGGCTGCGCTGGTTGCACTGCCCTAGAATCGGCCTTGTTTTGGACATGATATTTCTGCCAATCAATATTTTTACTAATGTTAATTTGACATACAACCTGAGTAGGAAGTCAGTGAAGTCTCCTAAATATTGGGGAAGCATACTTTTTAAAAGAAAATCCTGAACACACCTTCATCTTCAACATTTGTAGTAAACTGAAATGGCATGATTTTCCTACGTTTTTTCTTGGTAGCTAGAAAGATAAATACTGGTGTGGCCTCTTCTCACCCAATAAAATTCCACAAGAGTGGCGTATGGAGGCATCAATATAAGAAAAATCATTAAGAATATCAATGGGTAATAAAAAAAGTTTGAAGCACTCAAAGAACATAAATGTGCAATAATAAGAGTCAGTTTGTGCTCGTGGAACTACACAGTGAGTGATAAAAAATGCAGTATGTGAATATACAGACCAGATCCAAGTTAATTGCAAGTAGTTGTGCTACAGAGTGCCCAAGTATATACTTCCACAGTTAATCAATTGGCAACACAGTCTGTATCAATTCTATCGTCCATGTAGGGAAAATGCAGTTGATGAAGTTTTTTAAAGTTAAGTGTTTAAATGTGTTTTTGGGATCACCATGTGTGAAACATTTATGGCTCGATTATGACATTGGCGGTCTGAGGACCGTCAAAGACGTGGTGGTGGGCAGACTGCTGTGGTTGTGGCGGTCCTACCGCCGCATTAAGAGGTTGGTGGGTAGACCACCCAACCTAACGCCGCCAGGATCTTCGATTCCAAGAGGCTGACGGCAGGTTGCAGTCAGCGAGGGAGGGGCTGAACTCAGCGCTGCCCTGCTGAGTACAACCTTGTTCTCAACCAGCTTCTTCATGACGGTGCCAATGCATGGGCAGTGCAGAGTTCCCCTGCCCAGCACCCTCAAAATGTACACATTCTGCTGTGCAGACCGTGCGCATTTCGAGGACGCTGGTGCCCCCTGCGTGCAGCAGCATCGCTATAGGCTAAATTATGAGCCTGTGACAATGCTGTCGCCACTTTCCAGCTGCCATTTATTAAGACTTTCCAGCTAGGTTTCCGCCGGTCAGCCTAGCGGGAAAGTCTTAATGGGGCCAGTGGGAAGATCACCAGCATGGCGGCAACCACTCCTTTGGGACTCTGGCAGACAGGTGTTCCTGTCTGCCAAACTCGTAATAGGGCTTTTAGTGTGGTAGTCACACAGGCTACGTTTAAAGTGGCACATAGTCCATGGAAGCCCCCCAGCACCTAGCAATAGATGATTTGCTAGGCTTGACGTTGGTAGCATTTACAATATGTTCCGTTATATTTTTGCTGCATTTCAATGCACACATAGAATGTTCAGATCCGAAGCCATTAGTACTTGAAAGGTTTCAATGCTTTTTCTCACGCTTTTGTTGGTAAACAATGAAAAAGTGGTTACACTGAACATTCTGTCTGTTGTTTTGTGTTAGGGAAAGTAATGCTTTCTGTGTGGATAGTAGAATGTACCCTTCATGGATCTTTTGACAACCCATGTCTCTTCTAGCTGTTTGCAAAATATTCCTGCCTCCATAAATTAGTTACTCCTCCATTTAGCATTTTCTAAAACTGTTCAATTGTGGGACCAGTTCTTAAAGCCCCAGAGTGGTTAACAAACCTTAACAAGTACTCAACAAACCTGCTATTGGTTTGATAGTGAGGTCTTAGAAGTCAGTGGAGGTGTTACTGAAATTCTTTGTATATCTGAGGTGTGGATGGCACAGATTGAGCCATTCAAAGAATCCATGTCTCCATGTCAGATCATACAAATATCACCAATGTACCTCTTTTATATGGAAATGTGCTTGAACAGAGGCAGCAATCGCAAATCTGAAGGGGGGGGAGACGACGGGGGAAATATTTAAATAATTTATAAAAAAAGTACTGTCACAGCCTCACTCCTTTTCTCTCCTTATGGTGTCTGAGCAGTCTCTAGGACACCAGCACAGGCTCCCCCACGCAATCCTGGCGCTGCTCTCATGTTATATTTAGCATGAGAGCAGCACCACAATTGGTCTGAGCATAGGAGTCTGTGCAGTTTCTCCAACCCGGCTGTTCAACACAGCTGGGTTGGAGAAACCTAAGTGCGCATGTCAGTTTGGCGGGCCTAACAGAGCCTCCAGCTAACTGTAAGTATGTTTTACTTCATTTCAGAACCCTACTGACAGGGTAGTAGTTTTGCAGTCCAGTGATGTAACTGGTGCTCCTGACACTACCATGTTTGGACTCACCCCAATGGGGGTCTTTCAGTAAATGCCTGCGTTTCTGTGCCCACGTGGGACAGTCTGGGTCACGTGATGTATTCAATAAAGGCGGTAGAAAAAGGCATGGAGGGGGAGAGGGGGGATACTGGCCTCACGATTACCAGTGAGTACTTATTATGGTGTCCCATGAGTGTGTTACTTATGTGCGTCCGAACTAGCACGCGCATGTTTGCTAACTACTAACAGCAACATGACACTGGCAACGAGGGTGCCTGCTGTGCACAGTACACAGCCGCCGTGCAGTCTCACAAGGAGGTATTGCTTTGTACACCAACAGCTGCACCTCTGATGCGCCACCCATCCCTCACGCTCAAACTCATCTGGTGAAGGTGAGCAGTGAACCCAGCCGCCCCCTGCTGCCCTCCTCACGCTCCTGCTCAACGACACCATCTAGCCACGGCCCTGGCCACATGGTGCGCTTTGCATGCTGTGCCGCCCTGACAGCTCACTCAGCAGCCTCAGGCCTGAGCGACGCAACCCTGATTGCCGTGAGCCTCAAGTGCAGAGTGTCTCCCGGCAGGAGGCACGCGCGGCAACGCAAATGCCGTATCCTCATTCTGCAGGTCAGTCGCCCCCACCTGGTCAACTCAGTCTATTCCCGGCGCTCTGAGAGGCCTAAAGTACACAGCAATAAAGAATATCACAGCAGTCCAGAGACCTACCTTCCACCTACACGAGGGACACATCTCTGGGGCAGCGTGGCACAAAGTCTCCATCACAAGCCAACCTAGCCGCCATTTTGCACGGTGCTCCGCGTCCTCTCCACCAACGCAGCGGTGCCCACAAGCGATCATGCAAGCGCACTACAAAAAAAAAAACTCTTCTGGAGCTCTGACATCAGGGAACAATGGCCCCCATACCTGCACTGGAACCATTCCTCATAGAAGGTGCGTCCTCTGCTCAAGAGTCAAAGTGGAAAGATTGGGTAGAGAGGGTATTGCTCTTCTTTGAAGCTACGAACGTTGAGAATGCCCAGAAAAGCGCAATGCTTCTGTATTTGGTAGGAAAGGACATTCATTGAATATCCAAGACAGTTAATGAAGCCACCCCGAAAACTCACCTCACACTGATCGCTGCCCTTAATGCGCATTTCGAGCCCATGACCAACACGGACTACAAGAGGTTTGTCTTCCTCCAAGCCCGACAGCAGTCGGAAGAATCAATAGATACTTTCCAGGCTCAAAAAGCTGGCCAGCACATGTCATTTCACTGATGAAACTGAGGAAATTAGAGGCCAGATCATACTAGGGTGTATGTCAGTGAAACTGCGAGAAAGAATTCTGGCAGAGTCCGGAAGGTCATTAGCAGACATATTGACAACGGGCCAGATGAAAGAACTTTCTAAAGCCTGGGCTCCCCACATGGAAGCCGTGCTACAGGGGCCAATAAAAGTGGAGCCAGTGAGCACTGTTGCCTCAACACCCACCTGACCGACACCCAAGAAGAACAGCGCTACCCCCAGGACGTGTGAATACTGTGGAGGGCCCACTCACCACCCTGCAGACTACCCGGCGAGAGGAAAGAAGTGTGCTGGCTGTGGAAAATTAAACCACTTTGCAAAAGTATGCCGGTCGACCAGAGCCCGTGCTCCCAAGCCAACAGTCAACACTGCATTCGAAACGCAGTCGCATCACAGCGACATGGACGGTGATGATGAGGGAGAATACTCTATACATCCCATTTTTGCTGTGGGCACTGCTCACCAGACAGCACGCTGCCTGCCAAAGTGGATTATCCAGGTAGGAGGACACTACACCACAGTAGTGGTAGACACAGGTGCCTCCATAAATATAATGTCAGCAGACACCTTCTAAGAGATGCAACCACGCCCTGTTTTGACCCACACCTCAGTTAGGGTATTTGCCTATAGACAATCAAGCCCACTAGCCTTATGAGGGAGATTCAGGACAAAGCTCCAATATAGATCACAAGCGATTGAACAGCAGGTGTATATGGCAGAAGACGGCCACGGAATTCTACTGTAATGTAAAGCCGCAGAATTGCTAGGCATAGCGACATTCACCTTAGGAGTCCATGAAGAGTCAGTAAATGAGATGCTGCAGGACATCCCGGATATCTTCAATGGCATTAGCTACCTTAGGAACAAGGAGATCCGACTACATATTGACAATACCATCTAGCCGGTAGCGCTCAGACACCGCCGCATTGCATTACATCTGCGACCCCAAGTAGAAAAAGAGCTGACTAAACTAGAGGCTGCCTGCATTATGGAAAAGGTAACCAGACCCACATCGTGTGTGTCGCCAGTAATAGTCGCCCGAAAACCCAAACAGCCAGGCGAAGTACGCACCTGCGTTGATATGAGGCTACCCAATACAGCCATTAATCGCTTCAGTGTAGGAGTCCGCCACTGGCCGACGCCCGCACTACCTCCCTGGTGCGGGTCACGACTAGTGGCTGACACCAGGGAGGGGGTTAAAAAATCTTCTGAGGTGTACCTGGGAGACACAGAAGATCTTTTGTGTCTCCCCCCACCTCCCCACCCCCCCTTTGTGACGTTAACACGCCGCAAAGCGTACTGACGTCACTATCTGTTTTCCCCACTGGAGCAAGAAGCGGCCTTGCAGCCGCTTCGTGCTCCAGTGGGGAAAACAGGCCCAAACGGGCCATCCTGACATTTGAGAAGGCCTCTTTTAAAAGGGGAGATTCTCCCCTTTCAAACGAGGCCTTCTGAAGGGGTTTCCTGGCCCTCAATCCTAGGGCAGCTGCGATCAAAGGCCAGGAAACCCCACTAGACAGCAGGGATTTTACTTGTGGGGAGGGGAGTCGCCCTCCTCGGAAAACGGGCTGTCCACCACCCCCCCCCCCCCAGGGGAATATATTTTTTTTAAGGTAGGTTTACTTCTCGTGGGGCGTGATCATGCCCAATCGCGCCCCCCAAGGGGTGTACAAAAAAAAAAGAAATTGACAGAGGGTCGCCTATGAGCAGTGCAACCCCCTGTGGGGCCAATACGTTTTTTTAACAGCTGTATGGTTTCCCTGGGGGCCACTATGGCCCCCAAGGAAACCATGGAGTTGTTAAAATAATATATAGATCTATATATAAATATATAGATCTATTGTAAAACAAGTTTGTCCTCTATGAAAGCGCACTACCAACAGGTTATGTAATCGGGAAAATAGCAAAGCCAGCAACTCACAGTGAATTCTTTTTAACATTTTCATTATTCCTTGCCATGTGTTCTTATTTATCTCTGGACACGTGTTTCTGGGTTAATCCCTTCATTAGCAGAGAAATATAAAGTATTTCACCTTCGTAGGTGCAGCCATTGCTGGAGGCATTCCAGACATCTCTTCCCTTGTTTAAGGACCGAGTGCTTGGCTCTTCAGCTGGTTCAATTGCAGGCACCTGGTTAGTCAGTTTAAGTACCAGTTTTGCCCCAGTGGGCCTCTGAAGTGAGTTACAAAGTGCGGTAGTCCTGCACATTATGTCATATTCACTTAAAAAATGCACAGGTTTTGTAGGTTTTCCAAGGTACCGACTGAGCTAGAGACCAAAATCCACAGCTAGGCACTTTCCAAAAAACGTCAGATTTCAGTGAAAACATTTGATGTGTCCATATTGCATTTTGGTGCATTTCCTGTCGTGGGCACTAGGCCTACCAACACAAGTGAGGTACCATTTTTATCGGGAGACTTGGGGGAATTGTGGGTGGAAGGAAATGTGTGGCACCTGTCAGATTCAAGAACTTTCCATCACTGAAATGTGAGGAAAAGGTGTTTTATTTGCCATATTTTGAGATTTGTAAAGGATTCTGGGTAACAGAACCTGGTGAGAGCCCCACAAGTCACCCCATCCTGGATTCCCCTAGGAGTCTACTTTTCAAAAATGCACAGGTTTAGTAGGTTTCCCTACGTGCTGGCTGAGCTAGAGGCCAAATACCACAGCTAGGCACTTTCCAAAAAACACATCAGATTTCAATGTAAAAATGTGATGTGTCCATCTTGCGTTTTCTGTCGCGGGCAGTAGGTCTACAAGTGAGGTACCATTTCTATCGGAAGACTTGGGGGAACACAGAATAGCAGATCAAGTGTTATTGCCCCTTGTCTTTCTCTACATTTTTTCCTTCCAAATGTAAGACAGTGTGTAAAAAAGAAGTTTGAGAAATGTCCTGTAATTCACATGCTAGTATGGGGACCCCGGAATTCAGAGATGTGCAAATAACCACTGCTTCTCAACACCTTGTGCCCATTTTGGAAATACAAAGGTTTCCTTGATATCTACTTTTCAGTCTTTATATTTCACCAAATGAATTGTGGTATACTCGATATACAATGAAAACCTATTGCAAGGTGCAGCTCATCTATTGGCTCTGGGTACCTAGGGTTCTTGATGAACCTACAAGCCCTATATATCCCCGCAACCAGAAGAGTCCAGCAGACGTAACAGTATATTGCTTTAAAAAATCTGCCATAGCTGGAAAAAGTTATAGAAGAAAACGTGTCCAGAAATGGCTCTTTTTTACCTTAATTTCAATATATTTTTATTTTACAGCTACTTTCTGTAGGAAAACCTTGAAGGATCTACACAAATGACCTCTTGCTGAATTTAGAATTTTCTCTACTTTTCAGAAATGTTTAGCTGTCTGGGATCCAGCATTGGTTTCACACCCATTTCTGTCACTAACTGGAAGGAGGCTAAAAGCACAACAAATAGTGCAAATGGGTTATGTCCAATAAAATGCCAAAATTGTGTCAAAAAATTTGGTTTTCTGATTCAAGTCTGCCTGTTCCTGAAAGCTTGAAAGATGGTGATTTTAGCACCGCAAACCCTTTGTTGATGCCATTTTCGGGGGAAAAAAACACATGCTTTCTTCAGCGGCCCTTTTTTCCTAATTTTCTAAAAAAAATCAAAAGTTTTGCTATATTTTGGCTAATTTCTTGGCCTCCTTCAGGGGAACCCACAAACTCTGGGTACCTTTAGAATCTCTATGATGTTGGAAAAAAGTATGCAAATTTGTTGTGGATAGCTTATGTGGACAAACAGTTATGAAGGCGTAAGCGCAAACTACCCCAAATAGCCAAAAAAAGGGCTCAGCACTGGTGGGGGGAAAGGCCCACCCTCTAAGGTGTTAAGAGGGGACGGCACCTCACTCCCACCATAGATGCTTGATTGGGTAGCTGAGCAGAGCCAAATGGTTCTCCAAGATAGAACTCCGGTCAGGATATCACCAGTTGGTACTAGCGAGAGACTCTAGGTACATCACGACGTTCTCAACGCATGTAGGGTTGAGGCGTTACAGCAGGCTGTACTTTGGGATATCCAGTGCAGCGGATATCCCACGGTCCACAAGTTAATAGCTGACCTCCCAGGCATCATGAACGTTAGTGACGACATCCTCATTTACGCCCGCACAGTGCCAGGACACCACTCCCGCTTAAAAGGAGTTCTACAATGGATACAGGAATCAGGCCTTACCCTACACCGCAACAAGTGCAAATTCCTCAAAGAAAGAATCCAATTCTTTGGATTTGTCTTCTCTGCAGCTGGGGTTGCCCCTGATCTGACAAAGGTTAAGGACATCAAGGACACCTCCCCTCCAACCACTATAGCTGTTGACCCCGGCCCACGAGGGCTTGGGGCAGTGCTACTCCAGCATCAAGGCGAAGCAGAGTGGGCTCCGATTACCTATGTAAGCAGGTCCCTCACCCCAACTGAACAGCAATATTCGCAACTTGAAAAAGAGGTAATAGCAATCCACTGGGGGTGCAAACATTTCCACCTGTACGTGTATGGCCACCCGTTCACGGTCGTGAAAAACCACAAACCCCTAGTACCTCTATTCCGTGGGACAGCCTGAAAACCACCCACACGGATTGAGAAGTGGATGCTCCAGCTGCAGGAGTACAGCTGCCAGGCTGAATACTACCCAGGGTCCCGCAACCCTGCGGATTACTTGTCCAGACACCGTAGAGCCACGACTGAAGAGGAAGAAGATGGAGCCAGCGAGATGGAAGAGTACGTTAGATGGGTCACCGAGAGATCAAGGCCCCTCCCTATTTCACTCGAGACCATCCGCCAAGCCACGCAAGCTGATGAATGCCTGCAAAAAGCGCTAAAGGCTGTACAGACCAACCAGTGGCAGCTAATGAAAAATCAGTCTTCACAGTTTGAGCCCAACGCGCGACGTATCCTCAAGAGTCTGTATGATGTTCGGGATGAGCTCACCAGTGACCCAGAAGGGTGTCTTCTCAGAGGACACCATTTGGTCATCCCTTCAAGCCTTACCAACCAAGTCGTTGAGCTTGCCCATGTTGGGCACCAAGGCATCGTTATACTAAGAGCACACTGAGAACCAAGGTGTGGTTTCCAATAATGGATGAGAAGGTGGAATCCCTCGTGAAAACCTGCAAGTGGTGCCAGGAGACAGGAAGCCCCAGTCCACCTGCTCCAGAGGAAGGCCCTCGCCGGCCATGGGAGTCGACTAGCTTTGACTTTGGTAGCCTACCAAATGGCCGCCACAAGTTTTTGCTAATTGATGACTACTCCAAATACCCAGAAGTGAAGATCCTACAGTCATTAACAGCGAAAAAAATGATTCCTCTAATGGTGAAGCTAATAGCCACTGTAGTACCTCACACTGGAAAGTGAGTTAAATCTTATTTATTGAGTCTAACAACAGTGACCTCCAGCTGGCTGACAGCAGAACAACTGCCAAACTCTGTAACCTTTAATCCCCTCCATTCCACATTACATCACAACATTATCTGATACATAGAACATTCCCACATATCTTTCCCCCAACCAAATTTAGAATTTAAACACTTCTTAAACAATTACACATACATTTATACATTACAGTCATCCTAAAACACAATAGTATTTTCCCTTTTCTTATTCAGAAGATCCACACCGACGTACCCTACTCAAACACCCAAAACTCCATTCCTTTCCATCTTCCAGCACAACCATATTTTTCTTCACTTTTATAATTCGATGAGGTTGAGAGTATTTGCTCTCACCCTTTCTCAGTAGACCAAATTTCTTTGTCACCAATCTCCACATTGTCAATGTATAACCTTCACCCCTTTTCTTTTATTGTAATCTTGTTTGCTTCTCTCCTGTTTCTCTTTCACTTTTTTCCATAGCTTTTCTATCAACTCACACCTGTTTCTTGTCCTGTAACCACATTGGAGACTCTTTAGTAGCAGACTCTCTCCCTTTAAGAGCAATGAATGGTGACACTCCCGTAGTGGAATGCGGAGTAACTATGTGCCCAAATCATTTTATCTAACTCATCCTTCCAGGATAAACCATTAGCCACTGACGATTTAATGTTTTCCATTATCATACGGCTCACTCTTTCCACTAAACCATTCGCTTGGGGTCTAAACAATGCCACCCTCTCATGTTTAATGCCCATATGTCTTAAAAATTCTACCATCCTTGAAGAAACAAATTGTACTTCATTATCTGTATTGTTTTGGGAATCCCTTCCTCCATGAACACTTTCCCTAGAAATTTTATCACATTTTCTGTATTTACATATTCCATGCTTTTCACAGCAAACCACTTACTATGGTAATCAACCACAACTGCCAAGAACGGATTCCACCTACCCAACTTCTCCACTGGGCCAATATAATCCATTGCTAAATGTTCCCATGGTTTTTCAGGAAATTTTCTACAACATAATGGCGGTTCAATTCTCAATTTACTCTTGTCACTATTGCTACATGCTATGCAATCTTTTAATTTCTCTTCCACTTCTTTATCCATTCCTGGAAACCAAAAAAATGTCCGTAATCTACTTTTAGTTTTGCTTCTACCTAGATGTCCTTCATGACTGATTTCAAACAATCTGGTCCTCAATTTACCTAGTGGCACAATACAATTACATCTTAATACATTGGAACCACAAATACTTCATTCATCCGTAACTACACCATAAGACTGCATTTCTTCACTCAGTTCTTCTCCCTCATTCCACTTGTAAGGCGCTTTAATTTACCATACATTTCATCTTCCATTACAGCTTGTTTCCAATCATCCTCTGTTAAGGCAAATTTTCTAACATCTCAAACACTCATTGTACCTCTCAATTCTTCTTCTCTGTCAAAATGCAGGCTCTCATCCACTGGCATCTGGGATAAGCAATCCGCAACCAAATTTTTCTTCCCCTTGACATAATCCACAACAAAGTTAAAATCCATGACAGATAATAACCATCTAGTAATTCTTGGTGTCACACCACCCTTTAACCCTTTTGCACACTTAAATATATGAATAAGTGGTTTATGGTCTGTCCGAATGATAAAAGGTAAACCCCACAAGTAATACTTGAAATGGTTCACCGCCCAACAACAGGCTAACGCTTCTTTTTCGATGGTGGACTAAAATTGTTCTGCACCCTGCGACCTTCTAGACGCAAATCCAATTATTCTTTCCTGCCCATCCACTCTCTGTGAAAGTAAAGCTCCTAAACCAACATTACTAGCATCAGTAGTGACTATAGCTTTGTTGTTTACATTAAAATGACACAATGATGGTGACTCAATGATAGATTGTTTGATCTCTTTAAATGCCTTCTCACATTCATCTCCCCATTCAAATACTTTTTTCCTTCAATAACAAACGCATAGGTTCTACCTTTTCAGCAAAATTGCATATAAATTTAGAACAATACTCAGCAAGCCCCAAAAAAGATTTTAACTTTTCCTTACTTTGTGGCCTAGGAACTTCAGATATACCTTTGATAGTACTTTTCTTCGGTTTGATTCCTTCTTTTGAAATTACATGGCCTAAGTAATCAACACTTCTTTATTTCAATTGACATTTTTCTCTCTTTATGGTTAAACCATGTTTCATAATTCTTGATAAAACCTCTTTCAACACCTCATTATGTTCACTTTCTGATTTACCTACTACCAAAATGTCATCCTGAAAACATTAGAACCGTTTTCATATCCTAAAAAATACTTTGCATCATTCTTTGAAAAACAGCTGAGGCAGAGGCAAGACCGAAAGGTATCCTACGATATCTGAATGCACCTAACGGTGTAACAAATGATGTCAATGGTCTTGATTCTTTATGTGGATTTACTTGATGGTATGCAGACGACATGTCAAGAACACTGAACCACTTTCCTCCTCCCACCACACTCAACATTTCAGATATATTGGGTAAGGCTGTCTGTCTACCCTAATGTTCTTGTTTAGCTCTCGTAAATCTATGCATAAACAAGTTTTCCCTCCATCCTTTGGAGCAACCACCACTGGAGATAGCCATTCAGAAGACTCTATCAGTTCTATAATCCCTTCTGCCATTAACCTATCCAATTCTTTTTTAAATGGTTCCCTCATCAAATGAGGTATGGACTTTCCTTTATGCACCACAGGCACGGCCCTTTTTTTCAACGTTATTCTGTGAGTAAAACCCTTCAATAATCCTAATTTTTCTGGAAAAACATGAGGGTATTCAAGCACTACCTTCTCACCACCATTTCATTCCTTGTCCTGTCCATTTACCAATTCTAGTGACATCACAGGTTCTTTAGCATTAGGATCCAAAACGATGTTCATATCTTTCTGATGACGCCACCCAAGAAGATGCGATCCATCCTCCATTATGCGCACTCTACCTTGGACTGCAGCATTTCCAAAAACAATATTCATCTACTTCATTTCCACAATTTTTATTTTCTTGCCACTGTATCCAACTGCCTTCATGTCAGATGCCTGAAAATTCTTTATATTTCATTTCAACTGCTCCTCATAAGAATTCTGACCAATAAGTGTGAACAAACTACCCGAGTCAACCTACACTCATACCTTCTTCCCATCAAAAGTCACATCAGCATGTGGGTCCTCTAACACACATTCGCTTTCCATTTTCACCTCTACACTATCTCGCGGTCCAACCTGTCCGCTACTTACATCTTCCACAGATTCTTCAATTTGATATATGGATAATACTACATCTTTCATATTTTCACATACATCATCTATCGTCTTGATTCCTTGTAATCCTCCTCTTGTTCTGCACACTTTAGCCAAATGTCCTCTTTTACCACAACTCCTACAAGTGACATTCCTGGCTCCGCACCTAGTGCTAGAACTAATATGTCCTGGGCATTCACATCTATAGTAGGTTTTATTACTCCTTTCATTCCCTTGCCCTTTAGTTGCCGTGCACCCTTCATTACTAGTCATACCATTATTGATTTCACCTATTTTGACTTGTTTTTTTCCTATCCGCACCTTTCACTTCATTTATTGAATTATCTTTCACCTTCACATCTTTAACTTCTTTTTTACTATTATCCATGTCTTTAATCCATATTGCAGCATCTTCCATACTTCTTGCAATTTGGACTGTATCATCAAAGTTTAAGTCCTTTGCCAACAAGTGTTCTTTCACCCGTTTATTATTTGTACAGTGAACAATTTGATCTCTGATCAAACTGTCAGTCAAGTCCTGGAACTGACAAGAAGCAGCTAACCCTCTTAGTTCTGCTAAATATGTCAGAAAGTCTTAATCCTCTCTCTGAACATCCCAAACAAATTTATGTCTTTCAAAAACTGTACTCACTTTAGGAGTGAAATGTTTATTCAGCATAATTAAGGGCATTTCAAACACATTTGCAGCATGAGCATCTACAATACCTAACGATATTTCCGGAAGATCATCATAAATCCTTCTTCCTTCTGCCCCTAAATTATGTAAAAGAATTGCTTGATTCGATATCGCCCCATATTTGTCTCCACCCATTGCCAAAATATATGTAAAAAACATATTCTTCCATCTTTTCCAAGGATTAGTGGTTTCTCCAAGTGTAGGTAAGAACGTGGGCGGAATTTCTAAAACAACTAACTAAAACAATTAATCAATGTAACAAATTAAAATAACAATTTAAAATAATGAACTAAAATAAACTTCCACTCTATGCATTTACTTCTAATGGCTATTTTATAATATTACAGTCCTGCAGTTCTTCCTCTATCCTTGGTTCCGTAGTCCTTCCTCTATTTTCATTTCACAGTCTTATTTCCATCTCCAATTGTTAAATGTCCCATCCTTCTTCCAATATGCTAACAAGCCTGTAGTATTAAGCAAATTAGTCCTTTCCAGGGGTAAAAGTGACCAATCTCTGTCCCCCGCTCGGCCCGTCGTCGCCAACATATGTAGTAACTCACACTGGCAGGTGAGTTAAATCTTCTTTATTGAGTCAAACAACTGTGACCTCCAGCTGGCTGACAGCAGAACAACTGCCAATCTCTGGAACCTTTTATCCCCTCCATTCCACATAACATCACAACATTATCTGATACATAGAACGTCCCCACAGCCACGCATGGCCTCATGAAGGAAGTGAAGACAGACAACGGACCCCCTTTTCAGAGCCAAGAGTTCGCATCATAACTGGCATCAATGGGGATTGCTCACAAGAAGATAACTCCTTGGTGGTCTCAAGCCAATGGAGAAGAAGAGTGCTTCATGCGAACCCTTAACTAGCTCATCAGGATTGCAACAGCCTGTCAGCGGGACCCTGAGCTAGCCATATACTCATTCCTCCGAAGCTACAGGCTCACACCCCATGTCACCACAGGGTGCGTCCCAAGCCATCTCTCAATGGGGCGAATAAGCCTCGACTTCATACTGCATCACCATGCCTGGACACCTGCCCAAGTGAATGATAACAAGATGTATGAGAAGCACAGGTCAACCAACGAGCGGGCAAGTAGGAAACGAAGGGCCAAATTCTCAGATCTCCAAGTCAGAGATTCCATCCTTATGAAAGTTAGGATTCCAGGGAGCAAATTCCATTTGCCTTTCGACCCCCGCCCCTGGACAGTAGTGAGACGCCCTGGGACCCTTGTTGTGGCTCGACAGGGTGAAGAAGAAATCACCAGAAACATATCTGTTTTGAAATGCTACCTCTCCAAGGACACCTCTCCGAGGAGAAGCACCACAGTGGAATCGATCCCTGAGAGTTTGAACCCCCATGGAGAACTTTTGCTGGCCATGCCTTCTCAGGCAGATGCCTGTAGTCTGCTGCCAAGTGAAGCTTCACCATCTTTCCTTTCTTCCGCAGGAGCATCACTGACAACCCCTCAGCCAGAAGCAGACCGTGCTACCTGCACCGAGTATTCTTTGCGACATAACCCTACTCCCTTGTCAAGACTGTTAGACTTTGTTCCATGAACTCCAGAAGCTCTCCTGCTGACACCTAACAAATCAGTTTTCCTTGAGTGTGTGACTTGTATTTTATTTTCAGTCTTTTTGTTTGTTTTTTTAAATTGAAGGAGGAATGTAGTGTCACAGCCCAGTGACGTAATTGGTGCTCCCTACGCTACCATGTTTGGACTCATCCCAGTAGGGGTCTTTCAGTAAACACCTGCGTTTCTGTGCCCAGGTGGGCCAGTCCTGGGTCATGTGATGTATTCAATAAAGGAGGTAGAAAACGACGCCGAGGGGAGGGTGGGGATACTGGCCTTACGACTACCAGTGTGTTATGGTGTCCCCAGCGTGTGTTATTTATGCACATCCGAACTAGCGCACAAGTGTTTGCGAGCTACAAAGAGCATCACGACAAGGACTATGGGAGAGCGAATGTTTAAAACTTTTGAGTTCACACCATTAGCTGTACAGAAACTAATATGTAAATGTTCTTTAAAATGCACATATTCAGAGCTGCTGGTCTCGAAGAAGTTTGTATGCATACTTGCCAGATCTCAGTAGCTGGCCTCAAAGCATGCACCTTCAAAATTACAATTTAATGCTTCACATATTTTCTTTCGAAGTGGCTATGGGCCTGATTTAGAACTCAGTGGACGGGTTATTCTATCACAACGGTGAAGGCTATCCCGTCCACCGAAATCTAAATCCCATAGAACATAATGGGATTCAGATTCCAGTGGGCAGGATATCTGTCACCGTTTGTGACAGAGTAACTCATCTGCCAAGTTCTAAATCAGGCCCTATGTCTGGTGTTGAAGCTTAGTTATCTTACTTTAAGGTTGCGTGTCTAGCACGTTTCTCGAAGTGAATGGACATAATGGGGTTGTTGTTTTCCGACCCCTCCAAAAGCCTCTGTTTACGAGTTTGGTGATACTTAACATCTCCAGTGAACAGAGAGAGCATTAAATACCTCAACCTTTGTTAAATTTCAGCAGGTCAAACCTGTGTATTTACTGTACCATGTGAATTTTGAATGTGAATTAAACACCAAAATCTGCATATTATTCTCTCATAACTTCTAATGGCTGCTATTTATTGGACCCGTTAAGTAAGGTATCTGGAGTCTCATTTTTTCTAAGCTGTGATAAACAGTATCTTCTTAAAGACTAACTGGTGTTTTTGCCTTTTCAACAGCCTGAACTTGCAAAGTGTTTCACCTAAAAAAAGAACAATGGTCAAAGTTGCCACAGGCCACTTGGCAGCTCTACACATTATTACTTTGTTAAATTTCTCTTTTTCGGCTACCAGTGGTTTATTCATTTTTTGCTGCCTACACAGTGTCTGTATGTGTGAGAGAACATTACACGTCTAATGCCCCTCCTTTTCATGTTTTTGCAAAAGAGGGTATACCGCTGAGCTGCACCTGTTTTGTGACAGTAGCATGCACTGTTACTTCCTGTGTTGTACCTGTTTTGTGTGATGAAATTACGCTCTGTTCTGTGCCAGTTACATGGGAAAAGGTTTGTAACGCTACTTCCTTTATGGTACCGTTGTTGTGCAAGGGAGGTCTACAAAAGTGTTATGCCATGCTGTACCTGTTTGATGATGGAAGCTTGCAAAACCACTTCTCATACTGTACTTCGTTTTCATGATTGGGTGTCCACAGCTCCTACTAGGACAATAATTCCCCTTAATGGTGCACATTTGTGTTTCTCTGCCCTGAGTGCCCAATTGCGTGCATCCCGTATCCTGGTTTTGAGTTCGACATTAGCTTCACATGTATTTAGTGCATGTGCAGAGGCTTAGGCCGGCCATGATTGAAGCCGTGTACTTTTCCTTTGAACTAGAAGGGCACAAAAAGCATGACACCTTGTTTCACTGACTGTGGGCTACCATCCCTGTCATGGGTATTGTACATACAGCGGTGGTAGCAGCATAACCGTATTTTATGACTCCATATTTGTGATAAGACAGTTTTTTTTTAAAGTCTGGCACTAGAGTGCAGGGCTACTAGCTAACTTGTGTAAAGTTATGCTTCTATGCACTAACCTACATCCTAGCACTGGCACCCAAATATATGTTGTGTGAGTTTGTGTATATGGCCAGAATCCTACATACATTGTGTGTATGAGTGAGAAAGAGTCAATGTTGGCCTGTGGAGTCCATTTTGGATGCTGCCGGCCTGGCCTTGTGCACGAGATTGAGGTGAGGTTGTTTTACCAGACAGTGGAAGTGGATTGCTGATGCTCCTGAAGCTGGAGACCTATACACTGAAGTGGGGAGATAGGAGACAAGGTTCCTTTAGTTTAGACCTTTTGTTGAGAGGAGCTGCTGATTAGTCTTCCTGAAGTATTGCTGTTTGGTAGTTGGTTAGGGTGAAGGGTTGCACTGGAGTCTCTGTTGTTCATGCTGAAAAGGACCACTTAGGTGAGGCCTGCCTTTTGTATTTCCCCTAATTACTGTTCAGTGTGGCTGAATAGAGCCAGGTGCAGAAAGCTCACATTCTATTATGCCTCAGTGGTGGGTGCTCTAGGCTGAGGCTATCCTCCTGTGAGGAGCATCACTCGACATAAAGGCTGCTAATAGAGAGTAGCCTGGAAAGGGCACTTGAATGGAAAATCACCAGTACAGACAACAGAACCATGTCTTCTGGCTATTTTTATTGTATGAAAGAGATGCTCAATGACCCAATTGCTGTTCCAGTTTCAAATTCCCTATCATAAGGAAGGGAATTCTGTGCAGAGGACTGGTGTGCAAGCAGAGCTGGTGTTTGCCTGACACCTGGCTTCCCAGAAGAGAGATAAAATCACCTAAAGCCCAGCCTTGCTAGAAAAAACTGTTCATGTAGCCTGAAGTGCCTAAAAGCCAACCAGCCTGCTGAGAGGCAGGGGGTAAATATTTCTTTATTTCAGCTAAAAGCCTTAAAGCATTCGAAGAAAATAGATTCATGTGAACGTTAGTCTTAAAAATAAGACTTATCTTAAAAAGTAATTTAAAATATCACACAATTAGTAAACAATCCAAGACCTAAAACATTTACAAGATAATAAATACATATATACATTAAATCTTAAAAGAATAAAACTAATTAAGATCAATCTGTATTGTCACACGGTTGATGTCCTGTCAGTCAATGGCATCTTAACAAATTAATGGTCAGCCACGCCTTTTTACGGGATTACAAGTCAATCAAATGTGGACTCTCTGGATCTTACCGCCCCAGCACATTGAAGATACCTTGCTAATGCAAACACTATCTTATCACTTGTATCGCTTATCAATATGCGGAGAGATTCTCTATAATTCCTTATTCCAAGCAGTCTACATAGGGGAATAATCCACTTCCTCCTAGGGATCAAATATCTAGGGCAAAAAAAAAACAAAGTGGGCCAAGGTCTCAGGTTGCATTGGACAAAAGTGGCAAAAACCCAGAGTGGAATCGGCCTTGTTCCATCCCGAGGTGAAGGACTTCAGTGGCAGGATCCCCAATCTGAATTTAATAAAAATACTTTTAATGTAAGCTGGTTGTACATTATCCATGTAGGTTTCAAACTTCGGTGAACATTTATGATTTAAAAAGTGGACTGTCCTGCTACCTTGTCCCTGGCTAGATCATATCTGCGTCAGGACCATCTCCCAGTAGCATCATTTTATGCATGGTGTCACCTCCTTTGTTAGGTCGCAGGGAGCTTTCCACACCTCCTCCATTCTGATGTGATGGCACATATCTCTAATATATTTGAACCAAGGAACTGACACCACGCCATCAAGAGCTAATAGCTCTGCTATAGGGAGCCAAATGATCGGAAGACCAAAGGCGCACCCAATGTATGAGCGGTCTCAAAGCAATTTCATTGTGGATCTGATTAAACGCTAGGTCAAATCTAAGAGGAATGAGCGGTGTGCTCATCGGTAAGTGCAACAAAAAGCGTATGAACCTGTTTTCAACTAGGGTCAAATTCTTAGAGTTACAATGGCCCCAGAGCTCAGCGCCAAAAGTTGCAGCCGTCACTGCTGCAGCCTTTTATACAGTAATAGCTGGTGTAATTGCCCTCCCATGGAGTTTTTGATTTTCCTTGTGATCGCCACTGACCGCTGTTGGAGCACATTGACACTCTTCTTGATTTGGGCCGACCATTGGAGGACATCTGTTAGTATAATCCCCAGGTAATCAAATTGGCTAACCTGTTCTATAGGTTGGCCACCAATAATCATTTTCTCCCTGAAGGTCTTGTGTGGATTTAAAACCATAAACTTTGTTTTGTCTGTGTTAATTTCAAGGCCCCTCTTCTCACAAAACGTAGCAAAAGCATCTAATTCTTTTTGGAGCCCAGTGGAGTTCTTGATATCAATAGACTGTCTTATGCAAACATGAGGATCGGAACTGATGCTCCTGCTAGCTTGGGGGCATCATGGTTCCACCGCATCAGCTGATCTACTGCCCCATTGATATAGAGGCTAAACAAGGTGGGGGCCAAGAAACACCTCTTTCTAACTCCTCTCTCAATGGGGTCAAATCACCACCTTGGGTCCATCGGACCAGAGCGTAAGTTCCCTCATGAAGATGCTTTATCAGCCTCAGCAGTTTGCCGTCGAGGTCATAAAGTTCAAAAACATTCCATAGCAAGTCACGTGGGACCAAATCGAACGCAGTCTTTAGATCAATAAAGGCAACATACAAGTGGTCTCTTTTTAGCCTCAGGTATTTCCTGCAAAGGAGTTTAAATCTAAAGACCTAATCAATTGTACTAACCCCTTTCCTAAATCCGGCCTGAAAATCGGAGAGGATCTGATGGTCATTGATCCAGAGATGTAGTCTGGCCAGGACCTGCTTAAAGAATACCTTCTGGCTAACATTGATTAAGCTCATTGGCCTATAGTTAGCTGGTAGCTCTCTTGACCCCTTTTTATAAATGGGGACTATTGTTGCTCCGCGCCACGTAGGGGGAAGGTCACCTCCCTTCAAGATGGAATTAGTAAGAGTATTTAAATACAGCAACCATGTTCCAGGTCGTGATAGGTACAGATCGCCTGGAATGCCATCTGGACCTTGAGCTTTCCCTCTACGCATCAATTGGAGAGTCAAAGAGGTTTCTTTAGGGAGAAATGGCTAAACCAAACCTCTGCAGACTTGCATTTCTAGGGAATGAGTTAAGGGAGGCATAGGTCTCTACGGGTGTTAGTTGAAGTTAATTGTTACAACAATTAGGGGCTACCCTGTAGAGGTTCTCAAAGTGTGCCACCCAACTTGCTGGCTGGATTGCTGGTCACTCTCGTCTTTCTGAGGATCTTTCTTCTCTGCCACCATTTTCCAAAACAATTTTATATCGCCCTCTTGGAGAGCGTGGACCAGGGAGTTCCATTTGTTATTTTCCCCAATCGTTTTTGGCATTTTTTAAGGTTATTTTATATAAATTCCTCGCCGCTCTTATCTCAGGGGGATTCTCTATTTGCAAAGCTCTCAGCAGCTGCAATTTGGCCTGGCGGCAAGAGCTAGAGAACCATCTCAACAGTCCGCCTGTGGCTTTCCCTCTTTCTCTCACTACCAGAAAGAGTGGCCTCAACCGATTCATCAAGGAGTGGTGCAAGTGAATGAAGTCCAATAATGAAAAAATCAATATACTTCAGGGGAAATAAAACCGTTTTAACTGCATCGTAGTTTGCAACCTGTATCCTCTTCTCATTTGGCACCGCTGCGCAGCTAACATTTTTGTTATCGTTAGTCACCCTTACATTATTGCCCATCACCCATTAGGACAGGTTGCTGCTTCTAAATGTGAAGGGTAAAAAAACTGCACAGAGGGCCTGGTGGTCACTATCAGCCCTAGGGATAACTGCCATTTCGCTGAGGGAATGCAAAAGGCTATCATGAAGAAAAATGTAATCAAGGAGGCTTGCATAAGTTCCTTTTTTGTATGTCGGTTTAGCCGGGGTATCCGACTTGGTATTCCCATTTTCTTGCCTTAACCCCACATTGTTTATTAAGTTCTCTAATAGAACTATCACTCCCTCAGTTTGTTTTGTCTTTTCCTTAACTGGGCCTGATCTATCCCAACGGTCTACATGCTGAGTTCCCGGTCGGGAAAAGTCATCCTTGGCACTTAATTGCATATTGCAATCCCCTGCTACAATTAGGCCTGTTCCCCCAGGCAGCTGGATCAGGAAATCCATAATAAGGTTCAGCGTAGCAGTCTGTGTGCTTCGTGACCCAGGTCTAATATAGATATTTACAATCACTGCCCAAGTGTAGCCGTTAGGATTCCTGATTCGCAGCTCCACTGCCAATATGTCACTAGTTTGGCAGGGTAACTCTTTTGCCTTCGGGAACTAGTCTTGTTTCAACCAGATTATTAATCCCCCGAGGCTCTCCCAGATGGAGAAGGGAGAGCAACCTTCTGGAAAGTCAAATAGCCTGGTCTATGGGTTGGTGAGTGTGCCCATGTTTCCTGTAGCAGGATAACTTGGTGCTGAGCTATGAAATTACACCACTCTGGATTATTTGTTTTGAGTCTCAATGCAGCCACGTTCCAAGATAGAAGTTTGATTTGAGTCATCATGGCCTCCCGAGTCCATCCTCTGCTCTGTGCCCCTGATGGGGGTGATGGTTACTTCCCTATCCCTCCTGACCTGTCGTCCACTGGGGATGTTCCAGTGCACTGTATCCTTCGCTTCCACACGGCCAGGGCTAGTCAATTCACAGCACTCCACAGTTTTATTGGTCTGGAGGCCCTTTCCCAATCCATTTGGGAAGGGGTCTTTTTGTCAGTCGATATTTGAAATTTCATCCCTTGAGGCTTGGTCTAAGCTATGTGTGTTTTGGGAAGGTGAATACTTTGGTTTCCCCTGCAGCAAAGGTTTACAATCGGGACGGGGATTGACCGGCTGGAGCTAATTTGAGACTGCATACAAGGTCTTGGTCTTTGTTCGAGTGCTAGTAATCCTTTTACTAGAGACTGATTGGTTAGTTTCAGGCCTATGAAGTCCATTCCAGGGCCTTCGCCTGAGTATCTCTGGGCATGAACTATATCTTCTCTTATGACTGATCTACATTTCTTTGTTCCTCCAATCCAATGGATTACTTTGTTTTTTAGTGAGTCCTCCGATTCTTTGTGTCCATAGGTTAACTTTGGGATATTTGTCAGGAACAAATCATGCTGACTGGGACCGTTAAGAGCCTGGGGAAGTTTCCAGGAGGTATCTCTATTCCTAGGTTTCAGCCACTCTTTTTTTATGGTACAAGTCTTGCCTGTCCCCTCCCAATGTGTTACTGTCACTTGGTCATGAGCTAGCTGCATCAGAGGCAACGCATACCTTCCCATTGTTGCTTGATTGCGCCATGTTTACTCTCTCTTCATTTCACCCTCCAAGGAAGTGGGTTCAACTTAGCTGGGTTTGTGGTTCAAGGCACTTACGTCAGACACAGAGGACACTTTCCTTATGTTCCCAATTATAGCAGTTATACCATCCAGCTTCTCATGAATCGTGTTACTCAAGGTTATCATATACTCTCTTAGGGTCACAATCTCACCTCTCAATTTGATTAGCTGGGACCCAACTGAATCTTCCCCCAAATCAGCTGTCTGGTTTGATATCTCCTCTATGCCCTTAGATTTGTGATCATCGTTATAGCCGGTCAGTAGGGGGGCAAGTGGTGCAAAACGATTGGAGCACTCTATTGAGGGTACCATGGGCCCATGCAGAGTTGGCACCCTCACTTGAAAGGGATCTGTGGGAGATACAGAGATTGTGGGGATAATGGGCTCTGAATGATTCCTCCTTGGGGACTTTGCCTGGGACTCTCTACTTGTAGGGGCGAAGAAGGACTTTATGTCCTTCGTTGAAACATCAGCCCCCCTCTTCACAGACATTTTGGAATTTGGAGCTAGTAAATTCTCCACTTCCTCTATAAGTTTGTCTATTTGTTACATGCTACAGTTCTCGGCCGAGTGTCTAGGTAATTTCCTAGTCCCTCCCTGTCCTGTGTAGTTGCCACTGGCTTTCCTTTTCCCCATCCTACTTATGGGGATGACCAAAACTTCAAATCGGCTCTGAGGGGCTAGATGGAAGAGCACAGAAAGTTAGTGTTAACGACTCACCAGGAGGATTCCTGTTAAAAAGCCAAAAAGCCAAGAGGAGGGGCCCTGCCCTGCCTCTTCCTGTCACTGACGGCGGTGCTTTATTGCGTCGGAGCAGATGTATGGCCCTTGACCCTGGGCTCCTTGATGGCTTCTGGGACTTACAATCTCTCGCAGTGGCAGCAGAAATGTCCTGCGATGCGGGGAGCCGGCGGTGCTCTATAGCGCTAGAGCAGATGTCTGGCCCGCCCCATGGGCTTCTCTGTGGCTTCTGGTACTTGCAGTCCCTCACAATGGCAGCAGAAATGTCCCGCAATGCGGGGGGCCGGCGGCACTTTAAAGCGCTGGAGCAGATGTCTGGCCCCACCCCCTAAGCTCCTTGGTGGCTTCTGGGACTTGCAGTCCCTCACAGTGGCAGCAGAATTGTCCTGGTCAGTGATTAGTTTCAGATGTAGTCCCTGTGCCTCTGCACTCCGAAGGTAGAGCCCGGTGAGATGTGGACCCGGCACTCCCGTCCTTGAAGGGTGTTTTCAATGCTCTGATCCTCTGAGGGTTCCCCCTCAGAGCTCATATGAGGGACTGTCCGCACGCTCGGCTGAAGCAGGTGTGTTCAGAGCTCTGACCCTCCGAGAGTCTCAGAGCTCAGATGGGACAAGTCGGGTGCTCCGGTTCTTAAGCTTCCTCAAAGCTCGGCTGAGGGGTGAGCCCTAGTACAATGATTATTTAGAGTCTCCTTTTCCGCCTGTATGACGGTCCTCGAGGCTCTGTCACTGAGCTCGGATGAGGGGCCTGGAGCCCTGTCAAAGCTCTGGTGAGGCAAGTGTTCCTGAGCTCTGGTGCTTCGGGGGTCTCCCTTAAGTATGAAGGTCTGGAGTTCTGGGTCTTGAGAGGAGCTCCCCAAGAATTGGTGAAAAGAGGAGCCGGGATCCCTGTTTCCTTGCGCCTTTCAGAGCTCGGGTGAGGCGCAGGACCCGGGACACTTTGACGGTCTCCTCTCAGGGCTTATTTTAAAACCGAAGAAAGGCACTCACAGACAGTCCTCTGGCAGTGTATCTTGCTGAGAGACAGAATGAGTTTGCGATTATCCAAAAAGAGGCAGGTGCGCCACAGTTTATAATTGTTTTGCAGCTGCAAAGAAATAATTGTCCTGGGTTCTGAGGAAGAATCTGAGGTTCTCCGCTACTATGGAAGCTACCTTTTAGGACTGACTGTAAAACCTTAGTTTTAGTAATTACTAGAGAAAATTGAGTTTCAAAAGCCAACAGATCTCCCAGTTTCTCTCCACATGTTCTTGTGGGAGGAGGGGAGTAACCTCTACAGATTCTATTCTTAATGGGTGCTTTGAGGTGAGCTTCTGCCATGTGAGTGAAACAAATAGCGATACCCTAAACAATACATTTGTGAATTAGTAACATTGTAACCAGTTTTCAGTGTGCCATTCAGTCACTCCCACTGCAAACATTTAGTTATCTGCTTTTGTTGGGCACTAACTTTATTATTTAAAGTCCAACTGATTTTGTGGGGTAGATGGCAGTGGTATGGTCCGTTTATGGGGCCACACGAAATGTACCTGGGAGATCGGCCTCCTAAGCTTTTGTTATGCCACTGACCTCTGCCAGAATGCGGCATTCTGCCCAACTGAAGTTACAAACTGAAAAGCTGCAAGACTCCAAAAATAAAGGGACTACATTTGTAAAGTAAGCTAAAAATTATAACATAACTTAAACTAAGTAATAATAATTTATATATCTTAATAATCTCTAAAACACAGGCTACAAAATGACACCAAACAAATCAAAAAGAAGACCAACCCACAAAAGCATTTCAAAATCATATTACAAAAAAGACAAATCAAAAACTAAGAATAATAGTGAAAATAAGGAGCACCTCAAAGAGTAATTTATAACTAACCTTTTTAAAGTTAGAAAGAGGCAATAAAAACATATACGTGAAAAAAAAACACAATAATTAAAACATTTCTTTTTCTCTACAGTAAAATAAAAAAAAAGAATGAAAAGAAGAAAACTCAAAGTCATTCAGAAAAAAAAGATTCATCCAACCAACCAAAAAAGGTCCAAAAATAAATATTATAAACATGTAATTGTTTTAATAACATAATAAAATACATAAAAATAATATATATTGTAATTGTTATGTAATTAACAAATATAGGGGGTCATTCTGACCCTGGCGGTAAATACCGCCATGGCGGAGGTTGGCGGTAGCACCGCCAACAGGCTGGCGGTGCTCCGCCGGGCATTCTGACCGCGGCGGTACAGCCGCGGCCAGAAGCGGAAAGCCGGCGGTGTACCGCCGACTTTCCGCTGCCCATGGGAATCCGCCATGGCGGCGCAGCTTGCTGCGCCGCCATGGGGATTCTGACACCCCATACCGCCATCCTGTTCCTGGCGGTTCGCCCGCCAGGAACAGGATGGCGGTATGGGTTGTCGTGGGGCCCCCGTAAGAGGGCCCCACAAAGAATTTCAGTGTCTGCTTTGCAGACACTGAAATTCGCGACAGGTGCAACTGCACCCGTCGCACCTTCCCACTCCGCCGGCTCCATTCTGAGCCGGCTTCCTCGTGGGAAGGGTGTTTCCCGCTGGGCTGGCGGGCGGACTTTCGGCGGTCGCCCGCCAGCCCAGTGGGAAACCCAGAATGACCGCCGCGGTCTTTTGACCGCGGTACGGTCTTCTGGCGGTTCCCGCTTAGAATCAGGGCCATAATGTTGGAAACTAAAACATATATCAAAAAAACAAAAAGTAATTAGTAATAAGTCCAAGGGGATATACATGTGGCAAATAAAATATCTCTAGTGAAAGGGTGCATTGGAAATGTGCTACCTATTACTACAAGCTTGCAATGGCATGGCCACCACAGAAATGGTATCATTGAAAGTGTAAGAGAACACAATGGCCCACCAAACATAAATGAAATTCAAGTTAGGAACTACAGGACTTAACAGAACCAAGTACAAGAAAAGCCTACAGAAACTATACTCAAAAATAATAATATTCTATGTGATTCTGAAGAAGCAAGTAGGCAACCCCTTCCAATAGAAAATCTAAAATGTCTAACTTGGAGAATTACTAAGCAAACACCAAGAGCACCCAGAACATATGAAGAAATACAAATCCTGCAACATTTAAAAATAGTATATACTAATCAAAAATATTTACTGCATTACAATGAAAATACCAATAAAAGGATTGTTGCCAGTGCAACTAATAATAATTTACCAATACTAACAATGCAACACTGGAATGATGACAGGACATTGAAATCATGGCCATTACCATTTGCGCAAAAATATATACAATTCATTGGTAATACCATAACACAAATGCCCCTGTATTATATACACTATAGTCAAACAAGCAAAGTGCAACCTATAACAAACTCTCAACACTAGTTAGACAAGAAAAACTCTGTCACAGAAGTAATCAAACACTAGTATATGCTAATACAACCCCCATAAAACCAATGGAACAAAAACAAAATCTCCCACTAATATACTAGTTCGAAGACACTTAGGTTGATCGTCTATATAAATTAAGTCACAGGTGCCAACTCAAATTTCACATTCCAAAGCACCGTTTATAAATAAACAAAAACTAACAATGCAGTGGAAAGGTGGCATCATGCCTTCGAGGGAACACTTAGAAGAAGCCACCCTACGATCACAATAGAAAAAAGCTACTAAGATTTAAGACCAGGACAATCCCTACCAAACTGATACCAAAGACATTGAAATACACTAAACAAATGCACGAAATGCTAGCAAGTGAAATGCAAATATTTTCTAACAACCGAGGCCTACTTTAGTTTGATACAATGGACAAACACTTTTATAAAAAACTCACAAGCACTTCAATCACACTAAAACCCGACTTATGATATTAAACAACCAAAACATTATTATAAATAATAAAGTATTCAATAATTTGTATCACTCAGAATACAACTATAAAATAAATAGAAACATTATTCAGAATGTTAAAACAATTATAATAAATAATATTTATAAAAAGTACTTTCAAGCACACCTAGATGAAAATCAGTGCATAATATAGAACAATACTATTACTCATATTTACAAAATGGCAGTAAATAAGTAAATACAACGGATAATTCCCACTCAACAAATAAATGATATACAAAACAGTGTTACTCATGATTTTGCAACTGAAGTCTTTCATTAGCAATCTGGCACCCAAAAACATAATTACGACTTTTGCGGTCAGATTGATTCGACCGCAAAACCCGCTGGGAGGAGGCTGCCGTCATAACGGCGGCCTCCCCCCCAGTAGTATTACGATGTTTCCACCAGGCTGACTGGCAGAAACATCATATTACAACATTTCCGGCTGTCACATAGGCAAAAACAGTGCCACAGATTGGCCTCGGCTCCCTTAAGGGAGCCAAGGCCAATGCTGTGGCAAAATAGCACCCTCAGAATGTGCACTGTCTGCGCTTTCCCAGGGTGCTGGCAGGGGGGGCCCTGCAATGCCCATGCCATGGGCAGTGCAGCCCCCCCCGTAGCCCTTCCCCCTGCAGCCCCCCAGCACTGGTTTAGGGACCCCACCATTAAAAGGCCGGCAGAAAGAGGACTCGTGATCAGCTGAGCATGACTCTGACTGCCGCCACCCCATCTGGATCCAGGATCCTCACAGTGGCGCCAGTCCCCTGGTGGTCCGACCACCCGGGCCCTAATCTGGCAGTCGGACCACCACCACAGGTTTGGCAGTCCTCTTACCGCCAAACTCGTAATTAGGCTCATAAACCATTAGAAATGTGAAGAAAAAGTAGTAAGTAATATGAAAATACAAGTAAAAAATACAGTCTATCCAATACAACCGGAAATCCAAGGAAGCCCACAAAATCAAAAAAACATAAAAATCCAACATTTGTTCCCAGAAAAATGCAACAAATAAAGAAAAATAAATTAAATAGTTGGTTCAAAATCCCAGCTGTTTAGTCTTGCGAACATAATTAAATGCACTTAGAGGCACAGGAGAGGGGCTTGCTTCCACAGTCTATGAGAGAGGGTTGCATTACCGTGTTGCTGAAGCCCAATGGAGGTGGGGGATGGCATGGCTGATCCCTGTGCATGTAGGCCAATTCCGGTGATTAATGGAGACAAAAAAGTGTTGGCTCTTTGACTACGTCCGGTTGTTACTTGGCTGATTAATACAGACCAATGCAGATTTATACCTGGTTGAGGTATCTCCATGGACCTGCGGCAACTGATGCATGTGTTACATGAGGTGGAATGCCGTGACCAAGAACTAGCGGTGGTGCCACTAGACATAGATAAAGCTTTCGATACAGTTAAATGACAATATCTCATGTAGGTGTTGGGGGTTATAGGGTTCCTGGATGTGTTTATTGTATACTAAGCCCACCGCTCAGATAAGGGTGGAACGGAGGTGCTCTGTGCTCTGGGAGGGGGAGAAGGGCACTCAACAGGGTGTCCACTGTCCCCCCTCCTCTTTGCTAATTCACTAGAGCCGCTCACGGTTCAGATCCAGCAACATATGGCCGAAAGGAGGATTAGTGTGGGAAGGGTCACCCACTTGGAGCCCTTATGTGTGGGTGATACCTTTTCTTTACTTATCAGCCCCTCAAGAGTCTCTGACCATCCTGTTGTCTTATTTAACAGATTTTGGGGAAATATCAGGACTCCACGCTAATCACATTAATCACTCATGTTTCCATTACGGTCTCTCACTAACTGTGGGGAGGGGGAACTGCTGGTGGTGCCCCTCCTATGGGAGTTGGACTGCTTCTGATATCTGGGGATGGTTCACCCATACCCCCACAAAGATGCAAACAATGCGACATAGAGAGAGTAATCGAGTGACTGAACTCATTGGTGCAATTCTGGACTTCCCTTTCAATGTCTCTCCTGGGCCGTGTGGCTGTTGCAAAAATAGTGTTTCTGCCCCAGTGCCTCTATGTTATGCAGCATTCTTTTCATGTACTGTCCCTGGCTGTCTTTTGTAGGTTGAACTCTCTTTTGACTGCTTTGATTTGGGGGGGGAACAGAGGAGAGTGGACAGGGTTCAAATGTCTCTGACATTGGAGGAGGGAGGACTGGGGGTACCCAACCTAGAGCAATATTATTTGGTGTCCCAAATACAGCACCTGGCACATTGAATGGTCAAGGGGGGCACCTGGGAGAAAAGACTGTTGGGAGATTTAAGGGGGTGATCAACCCTACTGCCGCTCCTGTTGGGGGTGTGGCGATGATGTAGAGAATGTCCCCTATCTAATTAGACACACTGCTTCACTGGCTTCACTGAGGAAGTGTCCTGTCAAAGGTATCCAGGGTAGGGCTTTGTTTGCCTGTGAATTGTTTTTCTGGGGTCTCCCTGTTGTTAAAGTATTGGAGATTGCTGTGGACTTGACTGACTGGAGGGCGGGTGATTGTGTTTCCTAATGAGGAATTTATACATTTTTAGGTAGCACGGGCCAATGTAGGGCCAGGCCAATTTTTGCAGCATGGGTGTATTGCAGCTATTGTGGCCCACGTTTCCTGGGGTCTGACCACCTTACTTACACTTAGATGTCTGTTGGGACTGGGTGGAAGCCGGCACATGATATCACATCTTTAAAAGGCATAGACGACAGACAGTAGGTGGGTTCCATTCCTGGCCCGCAGGGCCTGAGAGGAGGACCTGGGGTTACAAATGGATGACGCCTCGTGGCACGAGATGTGTGCACTGGTGAGAACGGTATCAAGTAATATACTCTTTAAACTCCTGCATTTCCATTTCCTTCACCGTACATATGTCACACTGGTATTAATGCACAGAATATATCCTAGTAGGACTGAGTCGTGTCACAGGTGTTGTGGCCTGATGGCTTCCTGCACTTGGCTTGGCCCTGCCCGGAGGTGTATGAACACTGGGGGAACGTGAAGAATCATGTAAGGGACATGGTGGGGATCCCTGTGGCCCTATGGTATGTCTGTTGGGGGATGTCCATCGACTGAGGTGGGCAAGAGATGGCCTTTAAGTTCCTGCATTTGTTGTTGTTATTGCCCAAGGGATGGGTTGCGATTACTTGGATAGCTCAGTTTGAGTGAGTGAACAACAGATGGTGACAAATATGGTTAGATGAACTACAGCTAAAGAGCTTCATTTGAGTAGACGTAGGCATTATTAGAGAGCTCAGGAGGACATTGATGTCTGGGTGGGACTATCGTAAAGGTTTATACAACCAGAGGGGATACACACTGCCTCCACGACAGATGATGAAGGAACTGAGGATTGTACTGCGGCATGATCTGATCAGAGTATGTTTGTTGTGCGGGGTGGGATGCTGGGAATGGGTGAAGGTGGGACACTATTCTGGAGGGTCTATGTAGATGCAAGCTGGACTTATCATTACTGCTAAGTTAAATTGATTCTAATGTGAGACGCTAACCATTACTGTGACGTGATGGATGGTGGCAAGAAGTTTGGCACTTATTGGTGCCGGTTTGTATTTGATGAAACCAATAAAATATTTCTTTATAAAAAAATAATAATTAAATGCATCCATCAAAAATAGAACTTTGACTTAAATTAAAACATCTGTAAAAGAAAAGAAAGCCCCACTCACAAAGCAAACATACCCTAAGAAAAAAAAGTAACACACAGTCAAATTACATACAAATCGTTACATTTAAAACACACTTTGTTCAAATAAATTTATATATATATATATATATATATATATACACACATATATACACACAGTACAACAGAATTTGACCTAATGCACACCCTCAAGCAACTACAACAAAGCTCCACACAAATATCAACTAAAAATCACATAAACAAACAAATCTTAACATGCCAACAATCTACCATCCCACTCAAAACATACTTACTTTGGTAAATTATATTCAAATTCAAATTAAACATATCTTTATTGGAGAACAGCAAGAAGGAACTTTTAATCTACAGAATAGCGGGTGTCCAAAAATGAAAAAAACAGACTACAAAATAAAGTAAGTTATAAAAAAGACTTTCTTACTACAGAAATCAATGCAATAAATAAATATACATATTTAATATTTTTTTTAAAAAAAATTCATCATGTTTAAAACTTGTAGGTATATCTAAATACTGTTTAAAAAACGTCTTATAAAAACATGCAAATATTTATATATATATGTATATATATATATAAATAAATACTGTAAAATAAATTAAAGTGTATTTATTTAAAATATATAGGGCCCAATTACGATTTTGGCAGTTTGAGGACTGCCAACTTGCGCTGGTGGATGGATTGCCGCACTCTTGGCGGTGCAACTGCCAGATTACATTCCTTGCGGTCGGACCGCCAGAAGACCGCCGCCACCATCAGGATCATGGAACCCAACTGGTTGGCGGCAATCAGAGTCGTAGTCAGCCACAGAGGTGCCCATGGCGGCACCATAGTGCTGATAACGACTCCACTTTCCCTACTAATCCTACAATCCGCTACTAAAATATTTACCAACAAAATAACACAGAAACTATAAAGCTTTAAATAGTAACAATAAACAAAGCAAAATTATATTCTATACAACATTTCAAGACACCACATTGACTAAAGCACAATTACAACTCACGCTGCCATCAGCCCGTCGGGAGCAATGTTTCTGATGGTGACGGTGGTCCCCTTGTGGATCCACCCGCCAGGGTTGTAATGTGGGGTTCGGGCAGCCAGGAGTGCGGTGGTCCCACCGTCACCTTGAGTGTGGCAGTCCTCAGACCATCACAATCGTAATGAGGCCCTAAGATAGAACACTGTTTGAAGACTGGCTTTGTGATGTTAAGTACAGTCCTTTTCTCAAGCTTATCTAAATATACAATGGGAAAGTTCATGGTGAAGCATGTTCCCATAGAAAACCCCTTTACCTGTAGATTATTCTCTATTCAACATGGATTGAAATTTATGGAAGACAGGAGCAATATTCTAATTTCTGAAATGCACATGAGACCGGATGTTTGCTGTGATGAACATTTCAAAAACAGCTACATAGAATTTATATATATATATATAAAAATACAACATACATACAATCAGTATATAAATAAATATATATATATATGTATATATATGTATATATATATATAATAAATATATAAAATATATATATATATATATATATATATATATATATATATATATATATACACACTGATTGTATGTTGCAGATTGGTTAAATGGCTTATGGGCACACTGTTGTAACATTACTTGTAATTACCTTGGGTTAAAAAGGAATTATTTGTCTTGGTGTGCACGTGAAGCCACATGAAATACTTTATTTAATAAGTGATATGATTTTATATTTTCGTGGTAGCTTTTAAGCATTGGCTTGAATAACGTTGATTCTGCAGTCCATTTTTTGTTAATAATTTTTTACTAATGCAATTATATCATCTTTCCTTCAGGTACTCTCAAATTTATTAATTTCTTTTATTTGCATACTGGCACTAAGTACCAATAAGCCCTTTTTAATACGGTCACTGGTAACTCTAGCCTTCACAAGAACTGTAATGTTCACTTCTTATGCTTTCCTTTGGCTTGGTAAATGAATCCGTATGTCAAGTGACATTACACTGTACTATGCTGGCCATGTTAGCAGGGGCGGCTGGTGTTCAAGGGCTAAGGGGCTAAGGGGCTGCGCCCTTAGCCTTTTCTGGCCTCTCTAGTGAAGCATATATTTAATTACATGATGAAAGTAAAACATTTTCTGCACAACATTTTCCGAGTGAAAGTTGTGCACTTTGAAAAGCCCCACTGAGCCTGCGTCTGTATGTGGCTGAAAGCTGCACAGTAGGGCTGACAGGGCTTGCCCAGGCAATGCCCTTACGTTTTCTCAGAACGCAGTGACGTCCCTCGCTTATCTCCTCCTCCACCAGAAGCCCTGATAGTAAACAGCCTGGAGCGTTTTTTGTTCAGCCCGGGTTTCTGAAAACTTCATGTCACTCCGATATTATTATCCACCCTTTCCTATTTACTCAAATGGTGGGGTGTGATCAGAAGGGTCTACGTACAAGCAGTCTGTGGCAGAGAAATTGAATAAATACAATAAATAACTCCATCCAGGGCTCTCTGGGAGACAGGAGTGTGACCTGAAGACCTCAAGTCATAAATATGCCAAAGACAACCCTGCACACAAGTAAGTTGGAGCTATATCTTTTTTACAGACAATAAGAAAAAAATCTGTTCTCTCAGCTCTCCTCTCCTTTCACTGACTCTGTAGGTGATTTCGTCTCTCAAAGGCAGAAATGGTTCCAGTAATTTATCATGGCTAGTTATGCTCGTTTTATTTCTTCTGCAGACTAATGACGTGATATGTCATATTAAACATGTAATCCGCAGCTCAAATAAACGTGTACCTTTTATCACTGAAACTTTTTCATCCCAGCCATCTAACATTCACTGACATAGAGCCCACTCTTTCCCCCATTCCTCACGCACTAGAAGTGGATGCAAGCATGAGTAACTTGGTGTCTTGTCTTGGGTAATGGTAAGTGTTATAATGCTAATCTTATGTTATCTTTATGGCACTGAGACCCCTTGCCACACTAACCTCCCCCAGTGTGATGCCCCAGGCCCTGGCTGCAAATCGCTGGCTCCTTTAGAAGTGGAGGTGCTGCATTTGTTCCTTCGTGAAATTGATCCAAAAGACGAGCACGGTTCTTGTTCCCTTGCAAAATTGATCCAAATATTGGATTCAAGCACAAAGGGAGAAATATGTGCTTACATTAAAGGCATTTATCTGCTGTATGGCCTTAAAACTGTCCCTATCATCATGCCCTTAGCATTAATGCCAAAAACATGAATTGATATGCAAACAATGAATATTAAAAAGTGATTTAGTTACTCTTATTTCACATGTTTTAATTAATGTTGCTTTCACCAAGAGAGTTAGCTGTTTCATCATGATCTGTTTCTGTTTTGCCTACTGCACACTTTGATTCGTGCCAGGTGTTTATGAGGGGCTTTCATTGAGAGTGCTGGTGCTGAGGGTGAAGGTAAAGCAAAGTGCCTGTCAGTGTGTTGGAGTCTTCACAAAGCACACAGAACAATGGTCACGTTTTCCAATTACATTTGACATTTAGGACCAGATGTATCATGAAGGCCTTTTGCAATTCGGAAATGCGATTTTTAAGAAATCGCTATTTACGACTCGCAAAATGGCATGTATCACATTTGCGAATCGGTAATAGCGATTTCTTAAAAACTGCAAATGCTATTACCGAATCGCAAACTGTGATACCGGCCCCATTCGCACCTCTGGGCCTGTTGGCCCATATCTGCAAATTTTTTGCATTTCCAAAATTGCGATTTCTTAACCAGAAATCGCAATTTTGGAAATGCTACACCCCAAAATTATTTTTCGGGACATGTAAGGTGCACACATGCCAAAAGGGCATGTGTGCTTTACATGTACATTTTAAAAATGCATTTTTAAATTTTTCACATGATTACCACCAGGTTCAACCTGCTGGTAAATAGCGATTGCTAAATGCCCAAATCGCATTTAGGAATGGCTTCATACATGTGCTAAGAAATCGCAAATAAGGAATCCTTATTTGCGATTTCTTATTTAAAGAGTCGCAATTTGCGACTCTCTAAACAGGTTTGCAATTTTAAGGAATCGCTATTTTAGCGATTCCTTAAAATTGCGTTCAGAATGTCTTTCTTACATTCTGAACTAGCTTTTTGCATTCGCAAAAGGGCATTTGCACCGTTTGCAAATGCAAAAAACCTTGATACATCGGGCCCTTAGTGTAAATGTGTGTGAAGAGGATGCGCAGAGGTCATAATATTTAGAAGGCAAAAGCAAAAGGAAATAAAGTGCTTCTATGTGAATGAGTGCAATGTATGTTTGGGGTGGTAAAATGAGGGAGATGCAGGGAGTGCATTCAGGGGAGAGTGAAAGGAGGGTGCTGAAGAGGAGAGAGGAGGTTAAAAATTTGCAGATGGATGAGATGTGAAGAGAAATAGGGCAAACATATCTAACATTAAAGAACAAATAACTGAAGGCCCTACTCCTTCCGCAGGCCTCAACAATATTTAATTCATAGTCTCACAATTTTAGAATTGAAACATTTCCAATGTTAATTATTTATAACTAATCATTGTTGTTACTCATGTATCTTCCACAGCTAACAACCATTGACAAAGCCAACTGTACTGACAGGCTTTACGTAATGTCAATTGTTGTGTTATATTTCTGGATGCAATAACATCTCATTTTGCATTTTCCCTTTTATAGAGCCCCCACTTTTTTCATCCCACTTAAAGACCTGTCTGCACATATTTCTGTATGACTGGTTGCAGCCAGCAGTTGTGTGTGCTTCCTGATGCCTGGTTAGAACATATTCTTCCAAAGTTGATGCCGCATGGAGTGCAAGACAGCGGGTAAACACACACTTTAAACGACCTGAAGTTGGTGCAGTGTACAATTTGCACATTAAAGTAAAAGGTGAACGTATTAATGCAGTAAGATATGTGTTTAATATTTCAAGACTATACATTCCCACTGCTTTATAAACCTTGCTTTCTCACTAAATTTATTTCCTTTCAAATGGACCACTTGTCAATCTTTTTTCTATTTTTTCTTGGGTGGAGGACCCACCCTGGACCCCACGTTTGTCCACTGAGCTTGCTCGCTACATAAAAGTCGTACCCAGACTATTACGCCCCACCACTTTCAAATGTCACCAGCCGCCACTGCATGTTAGTCTATTTAACTTCTTCAAAAAAATTTATTGAAAAATAAATCAACAAATTACAGGACGCAGTATATGGCCTAGTGTGCAGGTGGGCAACATTCCAGGGCAATACCAGATTACACTGAGAGTGACTAATCAAATAGCAAAGGGCTGTGAACACAACGGCCACCATAAGGGTTAAGCATGGTAGTCCAAGTGCCCAGGGTACACCCCATTTAGTAAAGTTTATAGAAGCCCCCAGTAGCTCTTCCCTGGGCCCCATACTTTCTCAAATTTACACATGCAACCTCTCCCTTCATAGGCGAACTGCTCGGCTCCAGTGCAGAGACCACTTTTTCATTTCAGTTTGAAGATGTTTAATTGGATATGTAACAAGTGATGAATTGCTATTTCATCGAATGCACATTTATGGCACATGCTTTTATTCTGTAAATGTATAATGAATCTGTCTGGTAAGAAAGAATAATCAAAACACATGAAGTGATGATTTAGTGAATATTTACTTTAGAACAGTGGCGGCTTGTGGGAGGGGAAAAGGGCGGAGTGGCAGGGGTGCAGGGAGAAATAAAATGAAATAATACATTTTAAAAAACCTTACCTTAATGTTGCGCTGCTCCGCTCCTCCGTCCTCGAGTGCAGGCACAAGCTCCCAGCCTGCCCTGTGGCAAATCTTGACGCTGCTCAGAGCAGCATCAGGATTGGCTGGGAGCCTGTGCCTGCTCTCTCCAGCCCGACACACTGCGCATGTGTGTTTGGCCTGAGACGGCAGGCCAAACAACACATGTGCTCTGAGGGGAGTGCACAGTGCACTCCCCTCATAATTGTCACAGTCCGTGGCACCCGCCCCTTTTAATACAAAACGATAATAAACATAGTTTGTTATCATTTTGTATTAAACAATTTGCAGCTGCTGCTGACGAGGGGCAACGAGCCGCCCCTGCTTTAGAAATAATTAATCCAGGAATCTTAGGACTGTTTCGCTCCATAATTGTATTAAATTATCTATTTTAATCACTTGCTTTTAAGCTTCTTTCTTTCAGATTTATATTCGTAAAACAAAATGGACAGGCCCCAGATTTAGCTATAGTCTCCATTTTAGTTAGCCTGTCCAGCTTGTTTACCTTTCGGCCCAGATACTGCATGTCATTAAGATGTAAAGCCCTCATGTCTGACTCAGTTCTAAATAGGAGCCCAATCCATCTTAGGCAATGGAGGTCACCATCTTAGGTTTTGGAGGTTGCCATCTCAGGTAATGAGAGTCGCCATCGTAGGTAATGGCGGTCGCCATTTTAGGTAATGGGATTCATAATTTTTCCTCAAATTATGCAGAATCACCAGCATGTCTGCCTTTGACACGGATGTCGTCTGTGCATATCTTTCCAAGACCAGTGAAATTGTCAAGCCATTCTAATATAGACAACAACAACTCCCCTGGGCGACATCAGTTTGCAACAGGTGCCTTTTTCAAGGTCAAATAACAAGCATAACCCAAACAATGTAGTCTATATTGACATATTTTATCTCATTAGTACATCCAGTGATGTATATGATTATGTCAAAACATTTCAAAGGTGACATTGCAAATTCTATCTCATAGAAGATACAATATACAAGAAACTCCCACTTGACCACTTAATTAGGAGAGAAACTTCACCCAGGTCACAGATGCAGTTCACAAATCCAGATGAGCACAGCACCAGGTTCCGTCTCGACAGACGAAGCCTCCAGCAAGCCGCCCTGAGGCTTGGTGAAGCATTCCATTAAGCCTTTAAGAACTGGTGCCAAGATTGTGTTCTTGCACAGACATAATATCCTAGATTTTGGCCTTATGCTCGAAATAGCTGACAACCTATTCCAAACAGACAACACACCCTGTTGTCCAGGTATGAGCACCACCTCCAAAACTCAGGCTTATATTTATTCATCTGCTAGAACTAGCATAGCAATTAGAGATAGCACAGTGAGGGTACTGAGGGTTGCAAATTGTGATGTCACCATCATCCTTTTTTTTCACTGTTATTGAAGGGCTTAGCTGTTTTTTATTATCTCATGTGTGTGAAAACAAACCTTGTAGAGCTGGGCTAAAGACTCAGTGTAAGCAACACCCATGCATTGGTCTACATCTTTACTCCATTATTTCCTCTGAGGTAGTGTTGGGGATACTCAAAGTTGTGCAATATTCTGCCAGGCTACTATCATTCCTTAGTTAAATAACATACACTTATACCTGACACCTGCCTGGTCATCCCATATGCCCAGGAAACAAACGTTTCCCCCAGGGGTCAGTGCAAATCCTGCAACCTACACCAGAGTCACCATTACCCCAGTCCTGAAAGACAGGAGAGTCCACAAAATATTCGGGACATCTTTATAGAGAGAAGGTCTACAGGACATAGATAATGGAAGACCTCCCCCTTAGGCATCACATATTCACCTTTAGGCACCTGAAACTGTTTCACGTTTGTATCCAGCCATGTATCTCGTAGGTTAATAATTGCTATGCGGTCCCTGTGCTCAGTCAGACAGGTGCTACACCTTGGCCAGCTTCCAGAAGTCCCACAGTGGGGTGCCCTCAGTTAGGGACGTGAACAACCCCATCGGCCTAAGCAACCTGTCCCACACCTGCAGCACCACCTTAATGTATGTCAGCCAAGTAGCCCTGATTTTCTTCCCAAGGATGTCAGATAGCCTTATGGTTCCATTAATGCTCTGTAATTGTAGGAAGCTGGCCTGGTGTGTGGTCGGTACCTAGTGTACTTACACCTTATACCACGTCCAGGTATCCCCTATTAGTGTAGTGTAGGCAGTGTCTAGAACCCAGGCTGTCTAGAGGTAGGTGTGGATAAGCAGCCAAGGCTTATCTAGGAGATATGGAAAGCTCATGCAATACCACTGTAGTCACACAGCACTAACACACATGAAAGAAGGCCTCATTATGAGTTTGGCGGGCAGCGCAGGCCACCCTCCAAACTCATACCGCCACTAGCCCACCATTGCGGTCTAAACCCCGCTGGCCCTATTTTGAGTTTCCCGCTGGGCTAGTGGGCGGAAACAGTGTTTCCGCCGGCCGGCCCAGCGAGAAACAGGGCCGTAATATTGCAGCCGGCTCGTAATCCCATCGCACATTTCACTGCCTGTAATTCGGTGTAGTGGCCCTGATGCCCCCATTACACCAGCCTTTCCATGGTGGTTTAACCGCCATGAAAAGACTGGCGGTATGGGGACTCATAATCCACAGGGTGGCGCTGCATGGCAGATTACAACCACTGGGACAGCCAGGCTGCTGACTGGGGGCAACCTGGCGGTGTCGGTGCTCGGACCGTGGTGGCTCTGCCACAGTCATAATGTGGCGGTCGGACCGCCCCCGTGGGCCTGGCCGTCTGAAGACATCCAGACTCATAATGAGGCCCTCAGTGTTACAAAAATAAAGGTACTTTATTTTAGTGACCCAATACCAAAAAGTACTAGAGAGGCAAACCTCCAATAGGAGGTAACACACTAAATATAAATACTAGTTATCAGCAATAGGCATAAAAAGTGATAGAAAACAGTGCAAAAGTAATTAGACAATAGTGACCCTAGGGGGAGCCCGAACCATATTCTAAAAAAAATGGAATGCGAACACAGGACCCCCACCTAGGTAAGTGGAATGTGTAGAGGGGAGCTGGGGTTACTAGGAAACACCAAAGGTAAGTACCACAGTGCCCCGCAGTGCCCCCCAGCGACCAGGAGGAAAGGAGGAAATTACTACATCTTCCGCAAACACCCTGTGACGGGCTGGAACCTGCTCGCTCGCACTCAGCTCCTGCTTGTGCTGACTCTGCCCCTGTTGCTCTGAGGCTCCCTGCCCGGGATTGGTGGAAGGGTCGGCAGTGGTGGAGCGCTGGAAGTTCAAAAGTGCTGTGGCATACTTGTACGGCGTTCAGAGCTTTGGAGGAGGAACCAGGAGACCAGGAAAGAGCTATGAACCCTTTCGTGGAGGAGGAAACACCCAGCAACAGAGAGGTGAATGTGAGAACCAAGGAGTGGATATCGCCAGAGAGTCGGAGACGGCGGTCTCATCCAAGCACCGGAGCTGAAGACGGAAGACGAGCATCAGGAGATCCTGCTCCAGGCAACCGGGAAGACGAGTGGCTGCATCCCGCCACGCTTCAGGAGAAGCGGGCCATTCAGGTGCGTGGGACTACGTCCCTGAATGAGAGTGCGAGTGAGAGACAGAGAGCGGAAGGGGCGGTCGGAAAGCACGGAAAGGCGGGAGGGGAAAGACAAAAAACGAGGAACCATAACAAGCACGAGCACGGGGAAAAGGGGAGAGGGTTGGAACAGAGAAACGGACAAGTACAAGAGGAGGGGGGGGGAACGAATAAAATACTTACCACGAGTCACTATAGAGCATCGTCACCGATACGGAGACCAGCAAACACGCACAGGTCCGTTTAAGCACTAAAAGAAAGACAGAAAGGACAGGAGTGGAAACACTGAGAGACAGAAGGGATACAACACCTACTAATCTATAACAATCGGAATATAATAAGAAGACCAGTGAGTCAGGGAAGGGGAAAGCATACAGAGACTAAACAGAGATCTGTGGCATGTACACTTACCGCTATCTTCTCTTCTCTTCTCTCCACATGCACTTCCCGGGAACGACCTGTGAACCAGGGAGACAGAAACGAAGAGTGAAGACCAAACCTCAAAAACATCCCCACCCTCAAGTCCCACAACCAAATACTCACCTGTTTTCTACTACATCTTCTAATCTCAATAAAAGCCCTTTTTGTCAGACTACCGCGGTCTAGATTGCTTTATCCACGACCTCCCGCTCACACACCCAAAAGGAAGATAATGAAGAAAATTCAACACCCAGACAAGACTGCAAGAAACCAGCAGTGGATTCCTGAGGAGGAAGACCTGTGGAAGAAGGGGACCAAGTCCAGAAGTCACAGAAGAGTCCAGGAGGCATAAGAACTACTACCCAACCAGCTGTGGATTCAGGAGTTGGTTGACGGTGATGTGAAGAAGGTCAGCACTGCAGCCTTGGAGTCGGTGAAGAGTTCCTGAGGGATGCAGATATCCCATGCCAGAAGAAGACTTGCAATTGGGTGTTGGTGCAGGAATTCTACCAACAAGCCTTGGCAAAGGCAAATGTCACGGTTGGCAGAAAGTGGAGGTGCCAGGGACCAGCAAGGCCCAGGAAGACTCAACGTAGGAGGGGGAGTCAGAAGGGACACTCAGCAACACAGAGAGTCCACAGGAGCAAAGGCAGCACCCACAGCAGTCCCACAGGATGGGGACACAGCAGTCACAGAAAAACCTACACAGCACAATTGTAGAAGGGTCCCACACCGCTGGAGAACCACGCAGAGGGCTGTGCATCGCAGGAAGGAGTGCTGGGGGCTGGAGCTACACATAGCCTGAGGATCCCATGAAGGAGATGCAAACCAGCTTTTGCAGCTGCAAGAGACGTGATGCACAGGAGTACTGTCCTGTGTGGGAAGGCAAGGGCTTACCTCCACCAAAGTTAGACAGCTGGCAGAGAGGACCAGGGGGACTACTCTGAACCACTACACATGATGCAGGATGCACGCAGCTCAGGGTGAGAGGAGATCCACGCAGCCGGTTGTCATTGCAGTAGGTGCCTGCCGATGCAGGAGATTGACTCCTTCACTTCAAGGGAGATTCCTTCTTTCTTCTAGTGCAGACTGAAGACTTGCCACCCTTAGAGGATGCACAGCTGGGGAAATGTTGCAGAAGCTGGAAGGAACTGTGGAAACAATGTTGCAAGAAAGGTCTTCCTTGTGGATGCAGATTGCCGGTTCCTGGAGGGTCCAGTCACCGTTCCAGTGGCTAGAAGTCGAAGTAAGGTTGCAGAGGCATCCTGCTGGAATCTTGCAAGCTGAATCTGAGGACCCACGCAAGAGGGAGACCATAAATAGCCCTGAAAGGAGGATTGGTCACCTAGCCAGGGGAGCACCTATCAAGAGGGGGCTCTAACGTCACCTGCCTGACCTGGCCTCTCAGATGCTCCCAGAGGTCCCTGCAAACCTTGGATTCAAGATGGCAGAACCCAGGGACCCTCTGGAGGAGCTCTGGGTACCTTTATATTGTCCCCTTGGGGCACACCAAAAACAGGGGTGCACCTATAGAGCACACATTTGCTTAAGGGGCATGTGTGTGCTCTACAGCAATTTAAAAAGGCACCTTATGGTGCTTTTTTAAAAATTGCACCTGGTTACAACCGACTTCAAGTCGGTGGTAATTACATCTCCAAACTGCCCAAATCACATTTTGGAAATGCAAGGTACATCAGAAAAAGAAATGCAAATAGGAAATCCCTATTTGTATTTCCTATACTGGGAATCGCAAATTGCCAGGGTGGAAATCACAATTTGCTAGTCCTTAAAGGAATTTGTACATTAGAAAAGCCCACTTTGCGTTTCTTGATGGGCCGAAATACTGATGCAGACTGTTAAGAAATGCAAACAACCTTCGTACAACTGTCCCCTAATCCCCTAATCATTAACTATGCCAAGCTGTATAGCCAAATGATATGTCATAATACTGTCTAAAGTCTGGGGGGGGTGGGGTATACCACCATCATAGACTCCACAAACTATTTTAGACAGAGCTATTCTTGGAGCTCCGCTGTTCCACAGCAATCACCTTATTTCCCAGTCCACACTCTGGAAGAAGCTTTCCAGTGTGGTATAGGGCATGTTTTGCAGCACATAGTTGAATTTGGGCAACACTATCATCTTGCACAAAGCTGCCCTGCACAGCAGCTAAAGTGGCAATGTACTCCAGTGCACAGCATCCATCCTACATTTCTCCAGTATACTTTGGAGGTTTTCTCTAAGAAAATCGTTAGGAAATACAGTGATTTGTGGTCCCACATGTCAGAATCACCGCTGAGAGATCAGTAGATTCCCCCTTGGTGGCATGGGCAGCTCCCAGGTCATTAATGGATAGAGGACTGACTTGGACCAATTGATGCGAAACACACTATACCTCCCACCTACATTATGCTGTCAATGGAGAGTTCTGGGTCAGAGACATACAGTAAAATGTCAACAGCATACAAGAAGATTATCTCCTCCCACTCCAGATCCCCTCGTATTAATGGATCACTTCTCACCCAACATGGTAGTGTCTCCATCGTCAAGGTGAAGAGCATAGGAAACAACAGACACCCCTGTCTGGAGCCTTTATGCACGTAAAACATTGCAGAGTACTTACCATTAACCCGACATAGGCCAGGGTTTCCGATAGAGTAGTTTTACCCACCCCATCTCCAGGTAGGCCACTCAAGGGAGTCAAAAGAGTTGGACGTGTACGATACCAGTGCCACCAGGTCAGTCTGAACCATACAGCCAAACAAGCGCTGGAGGTTCAGCTTGATACTCCTGCCCAAAGTAAAGCCAGATTGATCAGGATGTATAAGGGCTCTTATCACCCAAGTTATTCAGGTCACAAGTACGTAGTTACGAGACTGGAGGTCTTCAGACCGTCAGACTCGCAGTGGTGTTTGGACTGCTGCACGACAGATGGTCCGACTGCTACATAATGATCCTGGCTGCCGGACCACCAGGGGACTGCTGCCACCGCTAAGAAAAAGGTTCCCGACTGTGTGGTGGCAGTCAGAGTCGTGGTCAGCCATGGTGGTGCTGAGTTCAGTGCTGCCGTGCTGATCACAAGTCCAGTTTCTGTCAGCCTTTTCATGGTGGGGACCCCGCCATGAAAAGGCTGGCGGAGAGCCACTGCTGGGGGTCACTGGGTGCCCCTGTACTGCCCATGCCCCTGCCCAGCACCCCAGAATGCACATTTTCTGCCACAACAGGCAATGCGCATCCCGAGGATGCTGGGGGAACCCTCTGTGCGACGGCATTGGCCTCAGCTCCATGAGGAGTGCACAGTTTCCACTGGGCTGACTGGCGGAACCCTCAGATTTCTGAGGTTTCTGCCAGTCAGCCTAGTGGAAACCTTGTAATCGGGCCGGGGGGGTGGAGACCACCAGTCCTGCGATGGTCTCGTCTCCTCTGGGCTGGTGGGCCAACGGTCAGCCCACCAACCTTGTAATGAGGCCCCAGTCTAAAATTATGGGTTCAGCATTCATAAGAGAGATAGGTCTGTAGGAGGAGCACAATTCAGAGGTTTTATCAGCCTATAGACAACTGCAATCAAAGCCAATCTTGGCTATCTTACCAGACAGCTCTCACATTTGAATGAGATATACAGACAGCTTATTATCCAGGCATTTATATACCTTTATCGGTAAACCATCAAGCCTGATCACCTTGCCAGACTGCAGGGTCCATATTGCATCTTCTATTGTAGCAGTTTTAATTTGTGCGTCGGGCACTGCTTTCTCAGCAGTTGAGAGAGTGTGATAGCAGGGAGAAAATCCTGTATCTCCTCAGTAATGCAAGCCAGGGCAAAGGCGCATTGCCCTGTGTAATGTTTAGCAAACTCTTTGGTAATTATAACAATACCATTGATTTTCCTGTGGCTATCAGAATGGATCCCACCCACCCACCTCCTTGTTTCATCTCTCTTGCTCAACCGCGCTAACATTTTATCAGTTTTATTGCCCACTTCATAGAGCTGTCTCTGTCACTATATATCAGTTATAAGCTGCATTGGAGGCAGGGCCTTGGTAGTTGGTACTCCCTGTGCTTAAGGTCTATTTGACAACGTGTGTTATCTCTGGAGTGCAGAGTATATTGACTCTCCTGCAGCAGGAAACAAGGCTGGACTGGCTTACCTGGCATCAGGCGTTTCCCTGGGAGGATGGAAGGGTGGGGGGTTGCTTTTGTTACTGGGGGCTGGTTTTGTAGCCTTGCAGCAGTTTTAAAAGCACTGCAGAGTTCCCTGTATATCCCATAGTTTTCAGGCAACAATAAAAGTGCCAAGCTCATCTAAGGTGGCAGAGGGTTATTATGGCTGATCCAAAGAATGTGTACTATGCAGATCATAGAACGGTATTTTATGTGCATAGCTCAGTGGGATACTGCTTTTGGCAAAGAAAGCTCTTTTTGTTACTGTGCAGTGCATCAATTCCACTAATAATTTAGCTCAGTGAGCTTTGAAGTTTCATCAAAGAGCAGCATGCAAACTACAAGGTACAGATTAGAAAGTTATCTTGTTTTCCCAGTCTTTAATTATCCTAATTTTGCTAAAAGAAAAGGTTTGTTTGGGTAGAAACAAATTGTTATTAGTGAAGTCAATCCTAACCACTGTGTTACATTCTGAATCGTGAGTTTATGCTTCCCCAGATCAAGCACTCTTCAAAAATTGCCTACCAGTATAGATGACATGTGAATCCTACATCTTGTAGTCCTGTTAGTCAACATTTTCTATACATTGATTTGCACACCAATGATTCATTGTCTCTGTATGTGTGTGCAATATAAATCCCACCTCTATTTGTCCCATTCGGGCCACTGTTGTAAAGTGGGTACGCTATTTTTCTTCCAATAGTCTAAATCAAATAATGTTTGTATACTGTTGGCCAACTGTGGTAATTTTAAGCTCTTCAGATTTGGACATTCCATATATGGAAACCTTCTTTTATTTTCCCATTTGATTTTTTTTCAAATTCTAAATTTTGTTCCTCTTTTTTACAGGTGTTTTGACCCCTTCCCCATATCATAAGTAACCACTCGCATGTGACATTATTACCTGAACTGAAATATCATGATTACTCCTTGGCAATGGCCATTTTTTTTGTTTGAGTGGCTGGCTGGCACATGTGCTTTGGCTAATTCAATAGTTTGCTTTGTACTTTTTTGACATTTTAGGATCACCCTATATTTTTCTAAATTTGAACCACCTTTTTGAAAGTTTCCTTTAATTTTATTTTTTTCAGAACCTGGTACTTTGTCTCCTTACCTTTCAGACCTGGTGAGTGATGACCAGGAAATCATTTAGAGTGGTCAGAACATTTTCAATACTATAGGGCTACATTATCATCAATTGTGAAGCTACTTATAAAAATTACACACTTATTCAAAGTTTTGTCTGTATGTGCACGTTCTGCACTTTTTATTGACTATTTTATCACACGCTGTGTGATCCCCAAGTGCTGACTACGAATTGGGTCTTATTATTGTATGCCTATGTTCATTAAATGCTTCAAAATATATCTGATGATGCTGTGACTTATTGACTGGGAAGTTACTGCGTTGCTCTCTCCCTTATTAACCAATTGATTATGTAAATTATTTCCCTTGTTTTATACCTCCATGCGCCATTGTTGTTGTATTATATGTTGGCCAGGGCTTCCCATAGGTCTATTGGAGACTGCTTATGTCACATAATATTTACTGAAGCTCAGATACCTATTAGAGATCCATCCCATTCCTTAATGCTGCAAACCGTGCCTTGGATGAAATCTCGGTATTGCTTTGGAAAGCCAAGTACTGTAAAGTGACAATAAAACATTTCTCCTTTGCCCAGTCCTGCATTGCTAACAATCTCTAACAATAGGCATTCTAGATTGTTCTTTTATTTGGAGATATCAGCTGGGGTTTGGAAATCTATTGCACCATCATTCATGGGCTGGCCCTCTTAAATGAGGCCATGATAAAATCTTCTAAGGAATCGTGGTGCCCCATTGTGGATAAGGCCCTCCCATGGTGCTATGATGTAGCACCACTCCTGCACGAGGAGGTAGTCCTGCTACTGTAAAAAACACCAACGTCTTTGACCACTTTTTACACCATAGTACAAGGCATCTCATAGGACTATTAAGATGTAGCAGTCGATAAAACTATCCTGGTCTAATTACATTGAAAATAATAGGAAGAAAGCCACCATTGTTACAAAATCAATAAAGAGATTTTCTGATATTTGTGGGGGTCAGGCAATTAGTCAATCTCTTAAAATAATCAACCTAAAGCTGACACCATTTCTTTTATATGATTCTGTCATCTTTTAGGCCATATTACAGGTCATTTTAATATAGTTTACATCAAGGAGATAACATCACTGCTAAATTTATGTTGTTCAACTGCAGAGGTCAAGTTGACATTTCCATCATTATTTGATTTACAACAAAGGACCAAATTAAATTACATTTGAGATTGCATTTTGCCTAAAAATAATTAATTAAATGTTTAATTGCCGAGGATCATAGCTGACCTTAACCAAGCCCAAACTTAAAGTCGAGCCTTGGAACCATTGGAAAGGTCATCGCAAATAATAATCTGCTGTCATTATGTAATCTTGCAAATACTCCCCGACAGGAGCACAGGGCCCTAAATCGGAAGATCTTGAACACTAATTGCAGACCAACCAACTTGAATACTTTGGAGAATTATAACTATAAATGTTAGACAGTTGAATCATAAAAGCAAAACTCAAGGATGGTTGAGTACCTCTTTGGATCCAATTTGTGAAAAGAAGAATCTAATATTCTGTCTTTTCTATACCCCTCCTCCCAATTTGACGGAGCATAACAATATCAGTGTTTACCATCTAAAGCATGCAGACTTTGTGGGTACAAGGAGCCAACTCTTGAACATATCCTGTGATTGTGTCTGTCCCTTCTGAATCTGAAGAAAAAATATTTGAAGTTTTAATTTAGAGTAGCCAACCGTTGCGCTATAATGTAAGCAACAAGATACTGCTTTGCTTCACAAGACTGCGTATTTACAGGTAAATTGATGAATTTTTTACATCTAGTTTATCGTCGTTTATAATGGGGCTGTTAATGTAAGTGTTCAGACGAAGATTTTAACAATGATTTTAAATTGCACTACTTAATTGTAGTATTTATTGTAACTGATATATTATTTCTATACAATAAAGAGCATTACTTACTTGCACTGGACACATAAAAGTGTATTAACCAGAGGAATGCAAGCTATAATATGATCCAATGCATTTGCCTTAATTTATGTGAGGGCAGGTTTAGGACTTTGAACACCAGAGGAAATTGAGGATTCCGTAGGGACAGTCCAATTGGTATATGAAATCATTGGTACACAACACAGAAAGTGAACAGCGCCAATAAAGGTTTCCATGGACCAGATCTCACAATATGGCACAAATGAGGTGCGAAAGTAGGGAAAAAAATACCAAATAAATTGAATGGAAACAAATACAGTATATCAATTAAATAGACCTAGTGCATACAAATGAGTGCAATAGAAGTAAGAAAGCAAACCCATGCAGAGTCTATGGGCCAGATGAACGAAATGCAATTTTGCATTTCTTAAATAGTGATTCATAGCAATCGCTATTTAAGAAATGCACAATGCAATGTACAAATATACCAATTTCCTAATAGCGATTTCTACAAAGTAGGAATCGCTATTAGGAAATTGCTATTAAGAAATCCTATTACATTTGAGTCAATGGGCAGGTTTTGCATTTCCCAAACAGTGATTCTTTTTTTTTTTTTTTTTTTTTCTATTCAAAATATATTTTTATTTAACTGTTTGCTGTTTTACATTTGTAGGTCATTTTACAGTAACGTTTTGTCATTATTATACACATCTCTTAAGTTGTCCGCACCACTGTTTTGCTTTGTTTGCATTGTGTTTCACAATTACTTGCTCAATTCAGTAGTTTAATAATACTTGTGTAATATTGCTCCCATCACTTAATCAATCCGACTTTATGGAGACAGTACTTACAGTGCCCCTCGTTACTTTTAATATTGGTGACCTGATAACAGACTTAACTCCACTTCAAACTGTATATAGGCTTAATGGCTCATGTGGGTGTGGCTGCTTAACTTCAAAGAGGGGGGGGGTTGACATAGAGTTTCATACTATGTAGGAGCGGTCTATCTACTATTCCCCTCCCTCCTTCGTTCTTTTAGTTATTGCGTCCTGTTCTCTGTACTCGCTCCCTCTGCGCCCGGGCCAGCGGGGCTCCTGATGTTCCTCCCATCCTGTTTTCTGGAACTTTCGCTTACAAGCACATCAGGTGACCCTCTCAAGTGGTTCCTCCCATCCCCTCAGGTACCATTGGTCCCTTCGTTAGGCCGTCCCACCTTATCACTAGGTTTTCCCACTCCGGGGCGATGGGTGTCTGGCGGGCTCCCCTGGCCTCCTCGGCCTTAAGGACCTGCAGTTCAGCTCTGGACCATCTTGTGACATCGCCTCTCCATTCTGTCAATGAAGGGGGTGCATTCGATTTCCAACCCTTCGTAATCAGCCTTTTGTAAAGGGCCAGGGACAGGTCAAGGAAACGACTCTCTACCCTGCTCCATTTGGCACTAGCTCTGAGGCCCAATAGACAAATGTCGGGGGTTGGCCGGAGTTCCGTACCGAACAGCTCCATGAGATTAGTCGTCATCGCCGTCCATCCCCTCTGGAGCATCGTGCATCCCCACATCATATGATCAAAGTCGGGTTCCCCGTCTCCACATCTGGGGCAAGTCCTGGGCTCCCCCCCGTATATGCGGTGCAGTCGTTGAGGAGTAAGGTATGTTCTGTGTAGATAGTTGTATTGTATGTATCTCAGCCTAGTGTTGCGTGAGATCACCCCAGGGTAAGCAAGTGCTCTAGTCCACTCTGACTCGGTCAGGTCCCGCCCAATTGTCTTCACCCATTTTTCACTTAGGGGTCGCAGGGGATCCACTGCTACCTCTATCTGGGCCCTGTATATTTTTGCTATTAGGTGAGTTTCCTCTCCCTCTGTCAGCAGGAGGTGCAACACTCCGTGGGGAGCGGGTTCTGCATTGACCGTGGTCCAATGCTCCTTCAGGGTATGCACCAGCCTTCCAAAGAGTAAAAACTGTCCTATTGGGACCCCCCCCTCTACTACATCAGCAAAGCTCCTCAGCACCCCCTCCCTGAATAGCTCCCCCACTGTCTCTATCCCTGCTCTCGTCCAAGGCCCCAAACCCAGTCCCCCTGGCCCCTCCGCCCTCACGTCCAGAGCGACGGCCGCCAGCGGCAGAGCGGGAGAGTATGGTGGCCCCACTCCAGTCCTCCTCTCACATTGTTTCCAGCATCTCATCGCCACATTGTACATTATGTTGCCTCTAATGGGGGCCATCTTCCTGCCCGCCATATTTGCTGCAATCTGAGCTATGTCAATTTCACCGTTTGCGGTGGCCAGGTCCAGCCGCCCCCTACCCGCTAGCCAGCCGGCCACCCATTGTAACTGAGATGCCAGGTAATAGCCTACGAAATCTGGGGCGCCCAGGCCTCCCAACCTCGTCGGCCTACAGATGGTCGAGAGCGCAGTTCTTCTGCGGCCCTCATCCCATATTAGTTCTCTGAGCAAGGCGTTCAACTCTCGGAACCATGCCGCGGGGATCTGTAGTGGTAAGTTAGCAAAATAGTAGAGGAGGCGTGGTAGCATGACCATTTTTGAGAGCGCCACTCTGGCCATGATTGTTAGTTTTAATGATCTCCAAAACCCCACCGAGGAGCGCAATGATCTAAGCGTCCTGCCGAGGTTACCGTCCCTAAGATCGTTTAATTCGTGAAAAATCTGTATGCCCAAGTATTTAAATGTCCGCGGGGCCCAATTTACGTCAGCTGGGCACGCATCTGGGCGTGCACTGTCTGACATCACGGGGAATACATATGTTTTCCTCCGATTAAGTCGGAGTCCCGATAGGCCCCCGAAGTCTTCCAGTATTCCCAATGCCCACGTGAGTCCTCTTGACGCGTCCCTCATGTAAATAAGTATATCATCTGCATACAGGGAGACTATATGTTCGGACGGACCCCAAATAATTCCCTTGCCCACGCCTTCACATCGCAGCTGCGATGCCAGGGGTTCGATTGCCAGGGCAAACAGTAGCGGGGACAAGGGGCAGCCCTGCCTAGTTCCCCTGTATACTGGGTATGCACTGGAGATCATCCTTCCGGTTTTAACTCTTGCTAACGGGGATGAGTACAGCAAGTCCACCCATTTTACCCAGTTCTCCCCCAGCCCCATTTTAAGCATCACAGTCCTTAAATAGTCCCATCTAATGGAATCGAAGGCCTTCTCGAAATCCACCGCGAGTAAGGCTCCCTCTGGCGGTCTCTGATCCCTGGGCATGTGCAAGATCGTAAACACCCTTCTCAGGTTCAGGGAGGTACTACGGCCGGGGACAAAACCATTCTGGTCAGCGTGCACTAACTTTGTCATGAGAGGGAGCAACCGGGCAGCCATTATCTTACTAAGTATTTTGAAGTCGCTGTTTAACATAGATAAAGGCCTAAAGTCCGTCACCGGAGCTTCCCTGTCTTTTGTCTTGGGGAGCGGTACCACTAAAGCCTCCCGCATTGTCTGTGGTAGTTCTCCATATTGCAGCGCCTCCGCGTACAACCCTGTCAATTGGGGGGCCAGCAGCAATTTGTATTTTTTATAGAAATCCATGGGGAGACCGTCTGTCCCTGGGGTCTTTCCGGGTGCTAACTGTTCTATAGCTTCATTTACTTCCTCTAGCGTTACTGGTCCCCCCAGGCTGTCTCTCTCATCTGCGCTCAGTGTTGGTAGTGGGATTTGCTGTAGGTATCTATTGAAAGATTCCATCTGCAATTCGCTGGGTTTCCCGTACAACTGCGAGTAATACTCTCTGAACGCATCGTTTATGGAGCCCGGCCTGAGTCTGCGAGACCCCTCCCCGTCTATTACACATGTGATGGGCTCACCCTGCTCTCCCGGGCGGACCAGCCACGCCAGTAGTCTCCCCGATCTACCCTCTTCCGCATGTAGGGATGCTAGATATTTTTGCCTGTCGTGGCACCGGAGTTGCTCTTCAATGCGGGAGTGTTCCCTACAAGCTCGGTTATATTCTTCATTCTCCTGCGCTGTCTTCCCTTGTCCCAACTCCCTCTCGTGCATATCCTTCTCCAGGTCATTCAATTCTTTTTCAAGTGTACGCCTCACCCCCACCGACTGCCCCAGGCAGAAGCCCCTTGTCACTACCTTAAGCGCCTCCCATTCTAAGGCCCTAGAAGGAGTAGACCCCTTATTCGTCTCAATATATTCTGCCAAGTGGCCGCGTAGGGCCTCTCTGTACGCCTGGTCCTCAAGTGCCGAGGGAGAAAGCCTCCATGATGGTATAAGGGGTCTATCCTCCGACATCCTCATCGTTATTAACAAGGGATTATGATCAGACAAAGTGCGGGCTAAGTATTCTGAGCGTGTCATATTACTTATCAGGCCTGCTGTGCAGACTACTCTGTCAATTCTGGTATGCACTCGGTGGAGACCCGAGTAGTATGAATATTCACTAGACGTTGGGTGGTGCATTCGCCAGACGTCCGACAACCCCCACATGTCCAGCCACTCACTCAGCCTTCTGGCTGTTTTGATTGTCGCTGCCCCATGCAGAGGCGGGGTGGACCTGTCCAGATTTGTGTCTAGTACTGCATTGAAGTCCCCCCCTACTAATAGCTCCCCAGCGCTTTGGCGTGTGAGGTGTCTCGATAGGCTCGTCATAAAGGGGACCTGGTCTTGGTTGGGGGCGTATATGCAGCTTAAGACTATTGGGATACCTTGTAGCTTCCCTTCCAATATCACGAATCTTCCCTCCCGGTCTATATTGGAAGAGGTCAATATGAAGGGGACCCCCGCTCTGATCCATACTAAAGCGCCCCTTGCATAAGCTGAGTATTCTGTTGCAAACACCTGCCCCCTCCACCTGCGCCTTAGCTTCTCTCCCTCTCCAGACGCCAGGTGTGTTTCCTGTAGTAATGCCAACTGTACTCCCCTTCTCTTTAAGTAAGAGAGTATTTTGTGCCTTTTAGCTGGAGTGCCCATCCCCCTAACGTTTCAGGTCAATAAATTATAGTCCGCCATTTCATGATTTCATTCTGGTGACAATACCCCCGCTTCTCCCCAGTCGCGAGGATATTTTCCCACATCATCATGTCTTTGCCGCAGTCAAATTCCGCCACCCACATTGCCATATTAACTTGTAACTGTGTATCCCAACTCCCCATCCCCAGGGCACCTCCTAATCTGTAGGCTGCCCAGTAAACTATGCAACCGTGCAACTTGTTCAACTTTTGATCAGCGGTACTCGCCATTTTGAATGGGCGAGGTTCTGTTCCGGGGGGTGGCCAAGTCCGGAGGGGCCGCCATTACGCTTGACATGCCCAGTCCCCGGCGCCTTCCGCAGGCCCTGGCTAGCCAAGTTCGTCAGCTGTTTGTGGGGTCACCTTCGGGGCTCGGGCTGAATGCTCCAGGTCTTCCGCAGAGGACACCAACGTGTCGTCCGTTTCATTCCCAGAACCTTCCTGAGGGGATGCCTCCCCACCCATGCGTGCTGCCGCTTCCAGTGCTTCCTTCCTACCTTTCTCTTTCTGTGTTTGTGTGGGCGCCAGTCGTCTGCGGTCTCTGGTCTTCCTTCCCTTCAGGGCTCGGCGAGCATTGCCACCGGTCGGGCCCTCTCCAACGGGACCCCCCGCCTGAGGGCCACGTGACTCAAGCCATTCCCATGCCTCCTCAGGGGATTGGAGGAATGTTGTCTTCCCTTCCAGCATCACTCTCAATCTGGCTGGGTAGAGTAGCGAATACTGGATTCCCTCCTCTCTTAGGGCTCTCTTAACTGCCAGAAACGAAGACCGCTTGTTTTGCACCTCCAGGGTAAAGTCCGGGAACAGTGTCACCTCCCCATTTGCGACTTTAAATGGGCCCGTCTCCCTGGCCCTTTGCAGGAGGGAGTCCCTGTCTCTGTAGTGTAAGAGTTTAGCTATCACGGCCCGGGGGGGTCTCCCCGGGGCAAGGGGCCTCGCCGGCACCCGATGTGCTCGTTCCAGCGTGTAGAATGGGGTCAAGCGCCCCGGCGCCACTGAGGTACTGAACCATTTCTCCAGAAATTCAACAATGTTCTCCCCCTCAGCCCCCTCCGGGAGGCCCACCACGCGCACATTGTTCCTTCTGTTCCTCCCCTCCGCATCTTCAGCTCTTTTTTCGAGTCGCGCCACTCTGTCGGCCAGGGAGGTCACTTCAGCCCTCAGGTCTTTCTGCTTTGGTGCTATCTCGGCCAGTACAGTTTCTGTCTCTTTGACTCTGTCTGCCAGTTTATGGTGGTCCGCTCTCAGTAGGCTCAACTCCACAGCTACTTGACTGATCTCCCGTTGCAACGTTGTTTTGGTGTCTTCGATCGCCCCGAGTATTTTATCTAAAGTATCCTGGACTTTGATCTGCATGTGGCCCTGTGGGTCCGAGTCATCGCTCCCGGACTGAGCTGCAGCGGCCATGGTTCTGTTCTTGTGGCGGCTCCTGGGGGGCATCTGATCAACAGCGGACCTCGCCACGGGCCCCTGACAGCTGCCCCAGCTGTTTCAGTTGTTCCGCTTCGGAATGCCTCTCCCCAGGCGCTCTACGTTTAAGCGCTATCCATTTCAGCTCCGGGTCCTTTAGCCCGTCATGGACTCTCAACTGTCACTCTTCATCGTGGCACTAAATTTCCTCCCGCTTGTCTCCCTTGTTGTACCAGGGACACTTCTGTGCTCAGTCCTACTCCTTTATGGATCTCCAGTACTCCAATGCGCCCGGGGGAGTCCACAGTTCTACCTTTTAGGCAATCCACCCCTCGCCCCCGGGGGCGCGATCCGCCATCCACCAGCTTCATCAGTCGGCCCTTTTTCCTCGCTTGCTTGATCCTATCTTCTGGGTTCCTCAGCCCCGGGTACTCATTCAACCCCCATGGGTCACGGGCCACCTCCGTCCGGGGCCACCCCGATCCGGCCCCCGGCTCGGTCAAACCAGCCACCATGCATCTAGCTCACCGGTGTCTGCAGGGGTCCACCAGGTCCCGTTATCCCTCGTTCTCTCCGCTTCTTCGGTGTGTACCAGGGCCCAAAGGCCCACCTCAAGTCAAGCGGCCCCGCAGTTTGACCCCAGGTCACGTCGCTACCTCGAAATCGTTCCACACTGCCTCTCTCTCGCTCTTGGCCTCGCTTCGTCCCCAATCCTTCCTAGGGGCCTCGTCCGTGGCCCAGAGCAGCACCACTTCACCACCCGTCAGAGTGCGACTTCCGCTGGGCCACCAGAACCCAAATGGCATCTCCACCCCAGCTCGTAGTCTCTGCCGGCAACCTCCGCTTTCTTCAGCCTCCGGGTCGCCTCAACCTGCAGCCCTGCCCGTGGCCGCGGCCCCGATCTCGGGCCTGCCCCCTGTGTTCTTCTGGGGTCACCCGTATCCAGTGTCTCAGTCTCCGTGCGCCTCCACAGTGCACGATCTCACCTGGGCCCTCACCACTTCGGCCCCCAGGGTCGCCGCAGGGGCCCACACACGCTCGGCCCTCTCCTCTGGTCCACGCAAGGCCTCCGGGCCGCCTCAACCTACGGCCCCGCCCAAGGCCGCGACCTCGATCCCGTTCCTGCCCCCTCTGTTATTCCGGGGCCGCCCGCTTCCAGTGGCACAGTCTCTGTGCGCTTCAGCTGTGCGCGATCTCACCTGGGCCCCCTGGCCCCCGCCAGCACCTCCGCCGCTGCCGGAGAGCCTGCTCGGCGCCTCCCGCTGTTCTGTGCCTTCCGTGCACTCACCACTTCGGCTCTCGGCACCACGCAAGGCCGCGGCCTCTGTCACGTGCTCAGACCCGCAGACTCCGAAGTCCCCGACGGGCAGATTCGGCACCCCCGGGGTCGCCGCAGGGGCCCACACACGCTCGGCCCCCTCCTCTGGTCTCGCCCCGCAGCCTGGACCTCATTCGGCCCGGGGAAGGCACGATTTTGACTTTCTATTCGCCGGCCCCTCCGGAGCTAAGAGTTCAGGCGTGCGCCATCTCCGGGTCCTTGGCCACGCCCCCCCCAAACAGTGATTCCTTATTAGGAAATCTCTATTTAGGAAATGCAAAACCAAGGATGGCAATGGGCAAAAGGACCCCCTTGGTGAACCCTTAAAAAAGGGGTACCTGTAGAGCACACACATGCTCAAGGGCCTTGTGTGTGCTCTATTGCAATTTTAAAAAAAAGCACTTTGGGGAGCTTTTTTTCAGTTCAGCATAGCAGCGCACAAGCGCTGCTTTTATGACGTTTTGGTGTCTATGTGGGCTTTTAACCACGCCTACCTCACGCCCATCACTTTCACTCATTCGTGGGCTTGCCTTTCAATAAATCCTTTCATGACATTGGTAAGTGCTTTACGGTTGTCCCTTCTTGGGGCGGTTTGATTACTGCTTTGAGGACCGACCCTGTTACATGGATAATTGCACGTTTGCTGATACATTTGACTGCAAGCGAACTTCTTTTTCCTTTTGTGTGTCTCCTTCGCACTGACGCTCATGGTGGCCATAGCGCTTTGAATTGGCTTGCTTACGTCAACTGTTTTACTTTTCATTTTTTCTATGTATGTTGCAAGAAAAGTCCAGTTAGGAATTTACAACGCTAATTGCTCTAACTCGAGCAAATGCTAGACCCATTGCATTGCAAATGCTTGTTTAAATTGCACCTGGCTATAATCGACTTCGAGTCGATGGTAATTGTATCTCGTAAATGCCTAAGTCGCATTTAGGAAGTGCATGGTACATCAGAATAGGAATCACAAATAAGAAATCCCTATTTCTGATTTCCTATTCTGGGAATCACAAATTGCTATTTCTTCGGGGTAGAAATCACAATTTGTAATTCCTTGAAGGGCTTTGTACATAAGAAAAGCCCATTTTGCATTTCTTAACGGACCGAAAGAGCGATTCGGACCATTAAGAAATGCAGACCGGCTTCGTACGTCTGGCGCTGTGTCTTGAAAAGTTAAGGGAATGGGCAGAAATGTGACCCACGTCTGATGTCAAAGTCAGTGTTTCATGGAAAGGAATGACTATGAGAACACCTGCGAGCCGACAAGCAAACCTGATCATCCTCATGTCAACAACGAGGTAACTAGGAGAAAATAAATACTCTACTCAGAAATCAGCACTGCGGGCTAAAATAAAATACCTGAGACGGTGCGCGCTGATGTAAGCAGGTGGTAAAAAGGCCGCCAGGTGTAAGTACAGGCTGCGATCAGCTGGTAAATCCCTTGATGTTAATTACTCCTGCGTGCTGCTGGAGAACATTTTCGTTGCTGTGGATGTCTGGTAACACGTCATCTAAGGTACGCAACGCACGACCAAAGTGGAGTCATAGGCCGAGCATTACACACTCAGAAGCCCTGGTTACCATTCAAAGGTGCGGGAGTCACAGGAGTCGAACGGGGCAATGTGTCTGGACCACATTAGGGCTACCATATTGGTCCACGATGAGGGGACACCGTACCACGTGCTCTGGGTCGCATTTAACAAATCAGTGCATTCTGGGACTTGTAATCCTCGTTTGCTCAAATTAAACCTACTGAACTAACAAACATAATAATGATTTGTACAAAAAGAGGCGAGCGCTGGATACATGATGCCTTCCTAACACCGAGTGTTTTGCCAATCCAGATCAAGGAATTATTGTAATAACTAGTCAGGAGGGGAGTCAGTTCCAACGACCAAAGCCGAGAGGGATGGCCTTTGTTGAAGAGAGTGGTGCAGGGCAAACGTGTAGAGAGGATACACTTTGGGAACATTTTTACCTTATATTCTTGTTACAGTACATTACAGAATACTAGTTGTAGTATACATATAACAGTGTAAATATTTGAAAGAAAAGTTAAGGCCAGTGATGGCCAAAAAAACTACAAAGTCAATGCCAACTCCTTATATTACAATCACCAGCTACAGCGTGAGAAAGGAAGTGAGTGTCTTGCATGGTAAGAATTTTCGTGAGACAAACTAAACTATGTTCATCCTTCATTACTGACATGGGCATAGAAATGGACAACCCTCATGCACCAACAAACAGCCTTGAGAAAAAAGTTGCCTGCATGTTTTCTTTGTGTAAAGCTGCAGATGGTGGCACCTGAACCCCTATACTTAAGTTTAGATGGAGTGCATTTTAGGTTTTCATAAGTCAACATTTCACTACACAAGATTAGCCTGATAAATATTTATTTGTATTCATTCATGTGTCACACTACGTGTGCAACTCTCTTTCCCAATTCCATAGAAGCAATATGGATCCAAGCACTCCAGCTCCCGCAAAATCACTCCCACCAACATCTCTCACATCACTACATACAACCGGAAGCTCTCCATGCTCATCTTCTCTTCCTTTGGTGTTAGTTGCTCTCAGACTATTCACAACCAATCAGTCAACATAACAAATCTCCCAGTCAGTATAATCTCAACCTCCTCATCAATGCTGAGGCCTGGCTTTCTACCACAAGATCCACAATGCTTGCTGAGTTCCCTCCAGATGAGGAAAACATCAATTACATCCCTAAAACACACAACCAGTGGTGTTCTCGTCATCATCCACAAATCCACCCTTACTGGCGTCACACTTCCACTGCACATAGCTATGAATATTCCCCAGCCATATTCTCCATGTCCCCTTTAGAATATGTCATATTCTGCTTCACATGCTGCCCTTCAGTTTTAATAATATTTGTTCATTTAAGGGTTTACTGAAACCCTGTTTGTCATCATGTGATAATTTGGAAGCTCTACTGTGATGATAGCAATCAACGTATGGTAAACAGGAGTCAGTTAACAGGAGGGTGTCAGGGTCCTACCTCTATTAATATATACATAACATTGCTAAAAAATAGCTATATGGGAGCCCTCAATCTCTACGAAGCTCAGATGACCATGATTATACAATATTTCATTCTAATTCTCCTAACCTTGTTCAGTCTGAACTTTTTCATCGCAGCTCCCACTCCTGTTCTTGGAAACCTCAACTTCATTCTGTTCTTCCACTTTTTTCCTCACCACTTCCCACTCATGCCTCCAGACAGGACAGTCAGCCTCAAATTACCCTTGCAACTTATACCTCCCAAAAAAGGGCAACCCAAAACTATAACCACTGTTAGCGCGTCAGTCCTTATTTGGTCCTTTATTGTTTCATTTATAAGGGGATGCGTTAGAGGCTTTTGACTCCGCTTAGAGTGATTCCACCATATGTGCTTTTCCAATGTAAATGCAACATCATAACCAATAGACATCAACAAATATATCTCTGGATTCAATGACTGGCACGCACCATGATCCATCTGGCCATGAATAACCACACCTTTAGTAAAAGTTAAAATGTTTATTTCCCTAGATTAATAATGCTAATATCACGTAAATTAGTCTCAAAACCAAATGAAATACATACACAACCAACACTGGTTGACCGAATCTTCTAAAGAATCTCAATTTAGCTAAAGCATTGACTGTTAGGCATTCAAGAATCACAGTACAAATTAATAGCAAGATTAAATGCACAATAGAAATTACATACATCTAGATTGAGCAAATGAACAAGATCGACTCTTTGTTAATAATAATTTAGCATTTTCTGTGTCTCGCTAACTAACCTTCTGATTAGAATAGCATGTTTGGAGTTCATGCAAAACAGTTTTAGCCAAAAGTTAATTTGGTAAACATCTAACTATGGCTTTAAAAAATAGCAGTTGGTACTTAGAAACAAAGATTAAAATCTACAACCAAGACAATAGCATTTTGTTATACCTCTCCTCAGTATGGATCGGCAAGCTGCGATTCTCTTCGTCAGTTGGACATCTGTCTGGTCATCTTCAGCAAAAGGACAATAAAAGGGAATGGCTCAGACACAGGGGACTTCTAAGCAATCTGAACCATTTAAGAAGAAATCTCTAAAGAACAGCATTCACCATTAGTCATTAAGCTATAGAGTTAAAGTTTAGAAAAGATCATCAGGAACTGTTTAGCTCCTCGAAACATAACCTCATGGGGCAAATCAAAATAGAAAAGGCGCGCTTCTCCTCTGTGCAGTCAGGCTAAGTTAAAATCTCCTAAAGAACTTCCCATGTTGCAATTGGTCAGAAAACCATACGTTTACAGTCAGTCCAATAAGAATTAAATCTTAATTCTAAGATATAGATAAAGTATCTTTCACAAGTCGATGATTGGCTCCCCATCTGTCCCCATCGTCCGACTCGTCAGGTAACATTCTTGTAACAAACCGTACTCAAGTCAGTGCATCCATTGTTGGTTCCTGGGAACATCGCTGTCTCACACATCAAACGTTTACAAAGTAGCGACTTTTAGTGCAAGACATTTTAGCAAGCCCTTCTCATGAGAAAGTTACAAAAATGTGTTAAACGTTTGGTCAACACAGTGTGAACAATAAACGCATTTGTTTTCTGGACATACATTCCCACGATTTTATTCAGAGCTTGCAGTTTAATATGAGGCTGTGCAAACTAGTCCCAAACCTCGCTAACTGAAGGCCTACGATTAATAAGTAAATACATAACATGAAATCATTAATGTAACATACTACTATAATTTCTCTACACATACACTTTGAATAATAATTAATATGCATTCTCTAAAAGCATTGCATATTTTATGCGGCCACTCAAGTGGGCACAATTTCCAAGTCACACATTATTTTCTCTTAGCTCAATTCTATGCAAATTCTTAACACATAGTATATAAAATTCATTAGTAGCAAATTCAGCGTTCACACCACCATGTCTGGATCCGTCAAGAACTTGCTCACTGAATCCGTTAAGCACACCGCATCCACTTTTCACCTGAACACAAAATGGTGCTGTCAACATCCTCCTGAATCCAAACCCACACCCTAAGTTCAAAGGCTGCTTAAGCTTCCAAAATCTGAACTCCCAAAAATATGATTAGAAACTAAGAAACAATCTTGCAATCATCCAATTCACATGAACATCTCCAATCCTCCTGTGCCCACAATCATCCACTTGGTGTGGCACTAGGAAGCCCACAGCAAGATGGCCGCACATTAGTGTAGCTCTGCCGGCCAGGAGCATCAACCCTGTATTAATCCGCTTATTAACATACCGTCTGCTTTATAAAGTGCAGGCATCCATTTGGCGTTATTCTTGGTGCTGCTTCTGTGCTGTTGATGATATCTAAGGTGCCTCTGACAGACTGAAACCACGCCAACCTGTCTATGCAGCATGAACGCCTCACTGAGAGGGCGTGACAGCACAGGGGGCAGGAGGAAGTGTACATGCCTTGAAGGCCACGTTGGCCACCATGCAGCAGAGTCTGCAATCCACAGATGGGAAAATAGACACCTTGAACATAAGGATAGACACTATGGCGACAAAATTCGACAAACAGAAGATGAGGCGTGTGGCTGCGGAGCAAAGAATATCGACCACAGAGAATGAGGTCCACACACTCACCACTAAGTGTTTTGACACGGAAAAAGTGCTGGCTGTGATACAAGCTAAAAATGAAGATTTGGAGGCCCACTTGCGCTGCTGCAATCTCTGCATTATGGGCATTCCTGAGTCCTCTAACACCGGTCGCCAGGAGACCTATGTGGTAACTATGTTACAAGAGATATTTGGTGGCGAGCAGCTGTCTGCGGTGCTCATCGTAGAAAGAGCACACAGATCATTGGCGGTTCCTCTGCCTCCTGGAATACCTCCGAAGCCGATCATTGTCAAAGTCTTAAATTATCACGACCAGGACACCGTTCTATGCCTCTCTAGGGAAAAGGGGAAGATCTACCACCAAGGTTATGTTGTCACGTTCTATTCAGACTTCACAATGGCAGAACAATGTGCTCGGCGTGAATTCCTTCAGGTAAAGAAGAAGCTGTGGGCAGCCGGGGTGTCCTACTCCATACTCTACCCTGCCCACCTCCATGTGGACCATGCCGGTGTACAGAAGATATTCACTATACTGTGCCTTGAGACATTACCGGTGATTAGCCGCGCTTTAGAAATTACTGATTGATTGATTGACTACACCAAAAGCAGTTATGGACTTTGTTAAATCAATCTCCCAATTGTGGCGCAGCTCACCAAGGTCAGTCCTGGCCAATGATGAAACCTGATGGAGGAGTCGAATTGTGGGACAGATGGTGGATCCTAATACCGTTGTAAGGGCATGACTATTGATCACGTCCAATATCCTCAACTAGAATGTTTTAATACAGGAATGAAACAGGTACACATGGTACTGGACTGACAGGGGTACCAGCACCTATGGTAAACTTGCTACATAGTGCCAGGTGCATGTTTTCTCTGCTGGCCATGCAGACACCTCACTGCCCACAGATGCACGGAGCCGGCGCTCCCACTAGTGGATTTTAAGAAGCAGCCCCTGATAAGTTCTGGCTTTCTTTGACTGCACTCAGTCATGCTCCTGGTCTCCTGCGTACATCTGGAAGATGTCCTGGCCTCTAGCAACCACATGAGGGTGGATTCCCACATGACCACGAGAAATGATGTCATGGATGTCTATATTCACAACTTTTGTTGGTTTTTTCATCTCTTGTTATTCTTTGTTGTCTACGGGTATGGCTTTAGCGGGGGTGGGGTGCTGTAGTGGGCAGGGGGAGGGCATTATGTTTTATGTTTGCAATTCCATCACTATGCCACAGGCATTATCCATATGCCATGAAGCCCCCATGAGTTCACTATGGGGTATGCATTGCTTTACACACGCACTAGGTCCATATGGCCGCAGACATAGGACACAATAATTTTCTCGCATGGAATGTACGGGGTGTTAACAACCCCAAGAAAGTCAGAAATTAATTTGCATGTCTTGCAGCAGTGGCATGTCCATACAGGCTGAAGGACTTCGCCCTCCTACCTTTTTCCTGACTTGAAGTGTATCTGTCAGTCTGAACAAAAGTCTGCCTGACAGATACTCTTTCTAGTTCAGGCCAGGCAGCCAGGAGCTGGACATGCACTAAATGCGCAGACTCCTGGCTGCCTGAGCTGAACTTTGCTGGGCTGACAAAGTCACAGCCCTGTGGGTGTGACCTCTTCAGCCTAGCAAAGATGCCTCTATGCCCTCCCCCACATGACAAGGGGGAGTGCCACTGATTGCTTCTGACCTGGGTGCTTCAGTTTTAATCCCTGAAGCGCCCAGGGCCAAGTGTCAGTCAGTGACACCTTGTCACAGAGTGAGGTGTGGTCAGCAGTCTCACTGACCCAATCCTTCTCTGTGACAGTTGGGACTGCTGCCTTCCCTCATTGGCTGACCTTGGGCCAGCCAATGAGGGAAGGCAGCAGTCCCAACCCTCCTGGGACCTCCGAGGCTTGGGACTGTTGCCTTCCCTCATTGGCTAACCTTAGGATAGCCAATGAGGGAAGGCAGCAGTCCCAACACTCCTGAGACCTCTGAGGCTTCCCTGTTGGAGCTGCTGAAGTATGTTTTTTTTAAAGTTTGGTGCATGCATGTATGAATGTATGTGTATTTGTCAGTGAGTGTTGTGAATGGGTGTGTAAGTGTGAATGAATGGGTGTTAGTGAGGTGCATGTGTGTGTGTGTAACCTGCCCCCTGTCACGCTCCCCTCCCTCGTAAAATTGCCGGCAACCATTGATATCTTGAACGTTACCACATACAGGTGGCCCTACTCCAGGAAATGCATCTCATTCAGCACACAGCACAGACACTATGGTCGAAATGGGCGGGCATCAGGGTGGCTTTCTCCTATTTGTCTCATTCTTGAGGCGTCTTTATCCAGATCGAGAAAGGTACTCCATTGACTATCACGCACTCTGAAACAGACGATCAAGGGAGGTATATTATCGTGCAGGGCGGCTTATGCGGCACTGCAATCACCCTTATAAACCAATGCCGGCCCAATGTAGATGACCCAGACCTGTTCACTAAGATATGGGGCTGCCAGCATGCCTTGAACTCCACTGCCATCATGTGGGGAGGAGACCTTAACATATACTTAGATCCAGCATTGGACAGATCTGCCACTACAGATTTGCAGGGTAAACAATAAGCAAAAATTCTCCAGGAGTGAATGGTAGATTGGCTCATTGATATATGTAAGGAGTGTCATCCAGGGGCCAGAGAGGGCACCTTCACGTCTTCAGTCCGTAATACCTGTCCCGGCTAGATTACTAGTTAGTAACGAGGGACGTGAGCTTGTGGACAGCAGATGCCCAACACTTGACAAAAACACTCTTGAACCATTCTCCGGTGCTGTTAACAGTTGTCCTTCCTACTCACGAGCCTATGGAATTTCAGTGAAGGCTTCAGGCCTCTGCTCTACTAGACTCAGTGTTCAGTGACAGCCTCCACACAGTGATCTTGCACTACTTTGCAGAAACAAGGGCAATGTTGAGGAGGCAAGCGAGCTCTAGGAAGCATTCAAAGTTACCATTTGTGATACCTGTATTGGATTGCAGGCCGGAGTACTAAAATCCCTCCGTTCTCACCTCCAGTCCATTGAAACTGCCTTGTAGAGGCTGGAATGCGATTATGAAACCAGCCCGACCCTGCAACCTTAGTTGAAATTAGAACGCAAATCACAGAATATAATGACACAGCGTAACAAGAGGTGAACCACATGTCCAGATGTTGGATTGCGGGATCATATGGTGGGGGTGGTCACCTTGGCCACAGCCTAGCTGTCAAAATCAGGGAGCCATGGGCATGCACACATATAGTGAGGCTTATATCCCAGAATGGGGCCACTTACCATGACACACCGTCAATTGTGGCCCAATTTATGGAGTTCTACTTGCGACTCTACAGAGCCTGTGCCTCTGCCATGGAACAAGAGACATCCTCGTACTTAGATGACGTGGCACTTACCTGGCTTTCCCTGGGCAATATATTTAGTACAGCCCATTGCTGAGGATGAGATACAGGATGTTATCCACACACTCACGAAAAGGAAGGCCTCTGCGACTGACAGACTCCCCAGTATATTTTACAAGACCTATGTAAACCTGCTTGTGCCCCATCTTAAAAACATATACACAGAGGCTTATCACATATGTACATTACCTCCGACTCTATGGGAAGCTCTGATAATAGCGCTCCTCAAACCTGACAAGCCACCCGAAAGATGTGACTCTTATCGCCCCTTGTCCTAAACCAACACCAATGTCAAACTTCTTGCAAAAATTCTGGCCAACTGGCTTCAACCATTGCTTCCCAACCTGGTCCTTCCAGACCAGTTAGGGTTTATCACTACCCACTTCCCCCGCACAACCTGTGTACAATTTTTGCAATGCTTCTTCAGCTCGATCCTTCACTCCAGGAAGCAGGAGTTTCCACTTGATGCCGCTGTTTGACTCTGTACAGTGGCCGTATATGTTTGCGTCTTGCACCACATGGGTATCCCGCAGGCATTTCTGCAAAGGATTTGCCTGCTATACATTCACTCAGTAGTGCTCATGACACCCAATCTAAACACTAAGGATATACATATAGATATATATATTACCTAGTGGCAGAAGCCACTAGGTAGTTATAGTTAGGACCATGTTTCCATAGTAAAAGCATTTTTTGACTTGCCTATATCTTTGACACCGTTTGATGAATCTTCACAAAAATTTCCAAACAAAAGTGTACTGGTGATTCTTGTTGCGCACAGAAAGTTTCCTGTGATCCGTCAAGCGTGGGGTCAAAAAAGTTGCATTTCTAATGTTAATTCCCATAAGACCTTTAGACACAACTACGGCCGAGCCACTGGACGGTATTACACCAAGTTTGGCAGAAAGCTAGCTTTCGGTATGCATTTTACTCTTTCGCTTATTTGGTGTGAATACATTCATGAGTTTTTGAGAAATTTAGGGAAATCCAAACTTGTATATCTCTGGCCGCAAAGCCTTCACAAATTATGACGAGCTTGTGTAGGGAAAGGGAAATGCATAGCTCTGATTGTCTGCCAACACTTCAACTAGGAGTATATATATATATATATATATATATATATATATATGCCCCTCCCTCTCTCCATCACCATACCAGTAATGCAAATAGCCATCAACATCTAACGCAACATTATTATGCCATTACTACATATCGGCTCCACCATGAAAAGCACCATCACGGTATGATAAAAACAGATAGCATCAACCTCCATTACGAAGTCAACAATGAAAATAGAAACACTGAATGGAAAGCACAAATACCGTTCCAGCCAGCGATATAGGCATGATAACATGGGCCCCCATGCAAACAAGAAAAATGGGCCCTCTGATATTACAGTAAAAGGAAGCTAAAATTGGGGAGCAGTGAGACACTCATACTACCTGACCCCGGCACCTGCTGTACTAAATATAGCTATGTCCCTGATAACAGTAAAACACACAATCCCCCACCACAAAAAGTACTGTCACCATGCACATAAACCTTTTTGCCCCCATCATGTCAAAGACAATCACCATGCAAGTAAACAACAATATCCACCAGCATGCAGAGCCCCATTTCAACTAACGTGATCCACCACTGTTATAATAGACACATTCCCAAGGCAGCATGTCTGAGTGTTCGCGATAGTAGAAGGCCTGCTCTCCGCCCTCTGAGTCAACAGTTCTTAAACTGGATCTCTAGGGGTCTGTGACATCTACTCAGTGGGTCTCCGACCATTTAGTAACTTGAATAAAATTAGAGGATTAATAAAGTATACATACATTAAAAAGCAAAACAGAAAATTTAACATTTTAAAATGCTATGTAAACGTACAGACTAATATTATAAATTAAGTTGGTATCCTTATTTTGATTCTTGGGAGCAGCACAATATTAGCAAACAAATATAGTATGGATGATTTGTGGCCTCAACTGAAACAGTGGTATATGAGTTGACAAAAAGAGAGCATGCTTTAGAAGTTAAGAGGCACAGCGATATCCAAAATCTAAAATCTTAAAACACTCTGTAAATCTAAAGGAGTTTAAAAGTGGAGGTTAAAAATTAATTTGGTTATCTATTAAGAATCTAGTATTGATGATTCTTGGGCGCAATTAAACTACTGGTACATACCGACAACACCAAATTATATGGTAAAGTCCATCATCATTTAGAAATAAAACTAAATTTGGAAAATTCCAGCCTTCCAATTAAAATTTAGATTTGTACATATTTTTGTTTGTGAAATGAATAAAAAGAAATGTTCAGAATTTGTGTATTTGATTATGATTGTTTCTGTATTTTTGTGTTAGAGTTTAAATCATAAAAGTTGCTTAGGTGGAGGTCCGTAGCTTCCAGTACTCATTGTGGGGTCAGCAAAAGTTAAAAGGTTAAGAACCGTTGTCATAAGTCCTGACAAGAAAACTGTAAACCTCGGAGGTGCTCTGATGAGGCCTGTAGCATGAAGTCTTGTAAATAGTTATGGATTGAGCAACATGGTGACTCCAATTCCACAACAGGGAAAGAGATGGTAGAATCACGTACTTCTTCCATGAACTCTTTATGCTTTGATGAAATACCATGGAGGCAAAAGCGGTGACAAATGTCCAAAGGGTGCAGCTGCAAAAACAATTATAGTGGTTAGACCGCACAAAAGGAGTCTAAAATGTGCAGCATCAGCAGCAACCCAGGGGCCACCATCTGCTGAGTTTGTAGGTTCCCATCATACTGCTAGACGTTTCTGGTAAAAGAAGTTCAAAGCTGAGTGTTTAGTGGTTTGTGACAGTCGGAATAGTCAGCCACAGGAAATGGTGTGCATTTCACAGAAGAAGCAAGATTGATAAAAAGGGAAGGGAAGTTGATAGCAACATATTTTCAGGGGCTCTGAGGGATGCAACATCAACATATTTTCAATGATAAGCTTGTCTAAAACGGACCTGCTCAAGCATGGTTTCTTAGTTGTGTTAAGAGTGGAGGTTTGTGTGTATAGGGCAGGTACGTATCCCAGTGGCGTGAGGGGTGCCCTTAACCCCAATTAATGGTTGTTTTTTTACTACCAAACAAGAGTATGTGTGGTGTCAATTTCCTTGCATGATGAGGGCCCATGACCACATTGCTATGCCACGCTATACTATACTTAAGGTAAACTCTAAATAATGGGTTCAATTATCAAAGACTTACTTTGCTCCACAATGAACTTGGTGCGAAAATGTATATTTTACTCCTGCATAAACTGTGTATTTCAATATGCACTTCTGGAACATTTGCCTAGCCAAGAGTAAATTTTACAAGCAAAAAAGCAACGAAGTGCAAGAAGGTGTGTGAAAACAGGGGGTGAGCCATCCAAATGTGTTTAGAAGAAGGATGCAGTACTGAATTAGGCTGGTACAATAACAAGCTATGTAATGAGGATGCGTTACGTGCCAATGAAGAAAATAATGAAGAACTCTTAAATGACAAAAACATTATGATGCAAAGTGATCAAGATGAAGTTATATAAAAAAAATAAACAATGGGAACATATTTTTCCTTTTTAATAAGTTACTGATTGTATGATTTAGGTAAGGAGTAGCATTAGGGATAATAGTATTTACTTAAAAGATTAACCTTTACTATTACACAACGTTGTTCTGAAATTATTAGTAAAATAAGGGTGACTATAGGCCAATTGATTTTTAAGATTTGTACATTGTTTCAATTTAGCTAACCAATTCTGAAGAGTTTATTCTATATTTTACATTTCCCTTGAATTGACTAGATATTCACCATGACATTTCTTTGAAAGACGAATATAAATTAACATGAATTTGTGAATATTGTGAGGATATTGTACCCATTAAGCACTAGCGTGGGATCTCTGTCTAGAAGGATTCAAATTTTCAAGCTTTGCGACAAGAATTTTAGATTCTATTAAGGAAACGGAGGTGAAGTTTATGCTTCTCAATCTTTACTACTACAGCAGTCAATGAAAAAACAGTAAAAACACTATAAACAATGAGACTTTGAACCACGCCTCTATCGTAACCCACCAATGGTGTCCAGTAAAGCCTACAAAATAGACAGGCACCATCTTGACCTCCTCTTTCTTTGTAAAGTCAGTCCATAAAGCACTCTAACTAATTCAAACCAATTCATCCAAATGAAACTCTGTTTTCCAGTTGGCTCGCCAACAGGATTAGAATGCTTCACCTCTGTTTAGAATCCATTCCTTCCACAAAGTAGCAGGAGTACAAGAAGCTCAGCGCTGCTTAGAATCTGAACATAAAATAAAAGAAAATATGAATCCCAATTCAGTCTCAAAAGACTATAAAGGGAGGGCGAAATACATATAAACAGGTCAATGAAATAAAGCATGCAATAATCTGAAAGATTACGTATCTTCACGGGTGGGCTAATCCTCGCCTCCGTGTCCTTAATAGAATCTAAAATTCTCGTTGCAAAGCTAGAAAATTTTGTATTTGATGTCAGGACAGGAGGCTCCGATTATGCTGGTTCAAAGCTGATCAACAACTAAAGATGAAACATGGACAATTGGTTTACAATAAAACATTTTAAACATAGAATTATTCGACCAATCGGCTGCACAAAGAATATCTTCTAACCTGGAACCCAAAGAAAAAGCACTTGAAGCCATGGCACCTCTGGGAGAATGTGCACCATACAGAGATATATCAATACCTGCTTCAGACATCACCCAACAGACCCAAAGGGCTAAAGCAGCAGCTGATACAGGACCAAAAGGTTTCTGAATTGAAATCAGAAGAGGACCCAAAGGGTCCCACCTATGACAAGCAGTACGTTCTTCAAACACTTTCAAACATTATACCACACAAAGCTTATCATTGTGTGGAAAAGCAGGACAGTCAACAGATGTAGACATTTATTTAGTACTTCTGGAAATGAGAAAATAAACTCCTGTAGGAGCAAACAACCTACCTGCTAGATCTAATGCTCTCACATCCGAAACTCTGCGACATGAAACTAAACATCATAACATCGTCAATTTTGCTGACAATTGTTTCATAGATAATAAATAGTTGTTCGGCCATGAATTAAAAAAGGATAATAATAAATTCACATCCCACAATTGCAAGTAGCGTGGTTTCGGTGGATTGGCCACCCTGATGCCTTTGAGAAATTTACATACCAGCGGATGTTGCCCAAATGGTTTACCTTCTATCCACTCATGTCCTGCAGAGATAGCTGACCTGAAATTGTTTACTGACCTGTAACATAGACCAGATTCAGCACACTCAGACAAAAAATTTAGAATATCTTTGAGTTCGGATCCCACGGGATCCACCTCCCCTCGAAAGCACCAATCGGAGCCTATGGTCCTGACATAAAATCTCTCAATAGCTCCAGTACTGTCAGTACGTGATTCCAATAAAAGATTAAACACTCCTTAACTGGCTTGCTGAGGAACAAGCTGTGTAACCGCTGTGTCCTGTGTGCATTATGCAGTTCCCCAAGTAGAAATATAGCAAGTAAACTGAGGTGGAAGCCAGCAGGACCAGCCTTTAGCAAAGCCGTCCTGGGCCTACGCCCAAGGTGCCGATGTTCAGAAGGGCACAAAGTCATGTCTGTATACAGGCCACACAGCAGTCACTCTCTGAGCTGACTCCAGCAAACGGCCCTTTCAATCATGTTTTTACAGCTGCTCTAACCCTTCTCTTAACACCCCAGTCTACTCACTGCCCTTCTTCTCCTTCTCCCCCTCTCCCACTAGGCCCATCATCTCCCAAAATTTTCTGGTATTAAAAAGCTAGATAAGGAGGTTCAGCCAAAGTGGGTGAAAGCAGGGAGACGTGTGCTCACAGTAGGCCAGTTACAGTTCTCAGTGATTCACCAGTGACTGAACTATGCACACCAAAGAGCTCTCCAAGAGGATTTCCAGCAGCAGGGAACTGGCAGGAGTGATTGTAGAAGCTGGTTTGGTGTGTGGTGGACACCTATGGTGTTGGCACAGTAGACCAGGCCCAGGCGACCCCTATTAGTGAATAAAGACAGTGTCTAGGAAGCCAGGGCTCTCTAGGGGTAGCTGTGGATGAGCGGCCAAGACTTATCCAGAAGACATGCAAAGCATATGCAATATCACAGTAGTTGCACAGTAACTTATCACACATGAAAGAAACCACACAGCGTTACATAAATAAAGGTACCTTATTATAGTAACACTACACTAGATTCCTTATAGGCAGTCACCCCAACTGGAGGTAAGTATACACTATATATACACAATAGAAATCAGAAATTAGCATTGTAGAAAATAACTAGGGCCCTAAGGAAGTCCCCCACCCAAAGGTATGGAGTAGTTAGAAGGAAGCTGGGAAAACTCGGGACCGCAAGAGGTGATTACCTTAGTGACCCCCAGCGACCAGGAGAGTAGAAGTAAGTACCTGGTTTTCCCAAGGACTAACAAGAGGACTTAGAAAATGGATTGTGCAAGAACAAATCCAGGCCAGAGAAAGCCAAAGGTGGATTCTGGAAGAAGATGACCTGCAAAAGAAGGGGACAGAGTCCAGTCCATGATGGAGTGTCCAGTCGGAGCAGGAGCCACTACCCACCCTTCTGTGGATAAAGATCCGGGTCGAAGGGGGAAGCAGAAGATCAGCTGTGGAGTCCAGGAGCTGCAGAGATGTCTTTGGAGTGGTGAAGATGGTGTCCCATGTTGGACGCCAAGTTGCAGATGGTCAGTGGTGTAGGAGAACCACCAACAAGCCTTGGCAAATGCAAGGGGAGGCAAAAGAAGAGTTTCAAGGCTGAAGAGGACCAGCAATGTCCAAGGGACTCAACCCTTGGAGAGGAGACCGGGCTGACCCTCAGCAGTCGGGAGAGTCAGCAGAAGCAGTCACAGACCCCACAGGCAACCCACTGGCAGCAGGCACAGTAAGTTGCAGTGAGGCCCAATCAGCACAGCTGGAGAGGAGTCCCACATCGATGGAGCAGCAGAGGAAACACTGTCCTTGCACGAATGATGGGCTGGGGGCCTGGGCTACTCAGAGCCTGAAGATCCCTTTGAGCAGGGGACAACAAGCCTTGGTTGCTGCAAGAGTTGCAGTGCACAGGGGTACTACCCTGCAAGGACAGGCAAGGGCTTACCATCTCCCAAGTTGGACAGCAGGCATAGAGGGCCAAGAGAACCACTCCAGGACCACCATCAATGATGCAGGTCCAGAGGAGAGCAGATCCACGCAGCCGGATGCCGCTGCTCTAGGTGCCTGCATATGCAGGGGAGTGACTCCTTCACATGAAGGGAGAATCCTTCTTGCTTCCTAGTGCAGCTGAAGTCTTGCTGACCCCAGAGGATGCACTGCCAGGTAAATGTTGCAGTTGCTGGAAGCCGGGGAAACAATGTTGCAAGGGGATGTCGTCTTGGGAGTTGCAGTCTTGTCGGTTCCTGAAGTGTCCAGTTGCAGTTATGGTCGCTGGGAGCAGAAGTAAACAATGCAGAGGAGTCTTGGTGGTGTCTTGCACACCAAATCTGGGGACCCACCCGCAAGGGAGTCCCTAAAAAGTAATAAAAGGGCATTTGCAAGGTCTCTGACATCACCAGCCTGACCTGGCCACTCAGAGGCTCCCAGGGGCCTCTGTCCATCTTCGTTTCAAGATGGCAGAATCGAGTGGCCACCTAGAGGAGCTCTGGGCACCACCCTTAGGGTGGTGATGAACAGGGGAGTGGTCCCTTCCCTTTCCTTTGTCCAGTTTTGCGCCAGAGTAGGAACTGGGAGACCCTGAGCTGCTGCAAACCGGTTTATGCAAGGAGGGCACCAAATGTGCCCTTCAAGGCAAACCGGTGGCTTGGGGAAAATACCCCTCCCAATCCTTGTAACACCTATTTCCAAAGGAGAGAGTGGTGCCTCCCCTCTCCCACAGGAAATCCTTTATTCTGCCTTCCTATGCTTGAGCTGGGCAAGCAGCAGGAGGGCAGAAACCTGTCTGAAGGAATGCATCAGTGAGGGCTGCCTGGAAAACCCTGGAAGACTGGTAGGAGCAATACTGGGGGGTCCTCTAAGGAGCCCCCAGAGTGCATGGAATCATGCAACCAATACTGGCAACAGTATTGGGGTATGATTCTGACATGTTTGATACCAAACATGCCCAGGTTCGGAGTTACTATTATGTAGCTGGGCTCAGGTAGCGACCTGTGTCCAATACGTGGGAAAAAAGGCTTCCCCGCACTTACGAAGTCCAGTGCAATGGAACTGGAGTTAGTAGGGGCACCTTCACACACAGGGACCTGCATCCTGCCCTTTGGGCTGAAAGGGCCTACCATAAGGGTGACTTACAGTGACCTGGTGTAGTGACCTGTGGTGAAAGGGGGCATGCACCTTTTCACGCAGGCTGCAATGGCAGGCCTGCAGACATGTTTCAAATGGGATCCCATGGGTGGCATAATACATGCTGCAGCCCATGGGGGACCCCTAGTGTCCCAATGCCCTGGGTACCTAAGTACCATATACTAGGGACTTATAAAGGGGCACCAGTATGCCAAATGTGGAGTGCACAAAGATCCCAGGTAAGCATATTTGGAGGGAGTAAGCACAATCACTGGGGTCCAGGTTAACAGGATCCCATTGAAGACAGTTTAAGCACACTGATAGCAGGCAAAAAGTGGAGGTAACCATGCTAAAAAGAGGGTACTTTCCTACAGTGATCAGTAAAACATCAGAAAGGTAGGGAAGGTCTTGGGTAGCAGAGAACTCTCCATTCCCAGCCAGCAACTGTCAGATGGTGTCAGTGGGTGTGTTAGGGCGAGGGGTGAAGATTAGGCCCAGTGAGAGTTCACAGCTTTAAAGTTACTTCATGTTCAGTATTAAATGTATTAAGTTTGGTGTTTTCTCTTTCTAACCTGGTACCTGCAATTTTGTTTCCCCCAAATAAAAAATGCACTGCCAACTCACACACTGCCACCGCATGTCAGACAAAACACACAATATTAAACATACACAGAGGATTACTCACCCTCTATCATTTGGGTATTTGTTAATCCATTATTGCAAGAAAATGTCAAAAGAAGAGTGGGGGACACACCCCTGCAGTCATCCTGTCCTCAATAGTACCATTTTTCATTTCACAGTTATTCTGTACCGCTTTTTCTTCTCTCTATTGATGGTGGTTGAGCCCACCTTGTTTATAGGCACCAGGGTGAGACCCAATAATGAAGCATTCCACAAACAGAGTGAATGAGGGTTTAACAAAACAACCTACAAGGGTCCTGTGTGGTTTCTCTCCTTAGGACTCACTTGAAACTGCCAAAGTGTTCAAATAAACAGAGTGTACAGTATCTTTGGTGTAGAAGTTTAACCTAGGAAGATAGTATCCTATGTCCTATTGAAATGTTCTCTCCCCTTCCTGGCTATAAAACCTTCAGTTCTATTCAAGGTTTAGGTGTAAAATAAGAATAAAGACAGCATCCTCATCTTAATTCTTTTTTGCTGAGACCATAAATGAAATGTGCTTCATCACTTGTGTCAGACCCCTGAAAAATTAGGATGGCTGATCCTCTTGATCACGGGGGTTAAGTCTGCAAATCTGTGATTCTGGCCCTCATTCTTTAGAATATTTCAACATACACACACACATTACCTCCCGTCCCTCCCTCGCCTTCCTTTAACCAATGAGGCTTCCTGCCTCCCCATAGACCCTCCCTTCCCCTTAAAACACCCCGTCCCCACCCCCAGCACCTCCTGTTCTTTTTTGTCTAGCCCCGCTAGACTTACCTTCTACCTTCCTCCACGGCGGGGCCTGGGGGTCTTCGGTTCTGCCCTCCTCAAGGCGCGGAGCTCCTCGGGGAGGGCTCCTGGCAGTCGCATCTTTGAGAGGCAGGCGGGGCTGCCTTGAAGACGCGTCCTGGGAGTCGGCTGACGAGGTTGGTCGGCTCTTTGCGGCTAGGGCTACAGTTTCCAGTTCTTCGGCTCGCGGAGCCGCGCTGAGGTGCCGGTTTGCTTTTTCGGCATATTGGGCGGTAGGACGGGCGTTCTGCACGCATTTTTAACTCATTTTAATAATTGGTTGAGTGTTTTTATTTGCTGGTTCTTTTTCAGTAGGAGGACCTTTCTCTGGTATATAAATGGGTTGGGGCCATGTAGATGGCATTTATGTTAAGGATATCATGCCGAAGGTACCTGCCAAACGTCGCAGGATTGTTTCTTCTTCCTCCTAATCAGGGGAGGAGGGTGATGCTCCCGTTTCTACGCCTGGTGGTTGCCAGGTTCCGGGAGGGGCTTCTGCGCCACTCATGTCCAGAGAAGAGGTTCAGGACATGATTGAGGTGGCTGTCTCTCGGGCTCTCCAGGCAGGGGTGGCCAGGCCTGGTCGTTCTCAGGCGGCCCGTCCTCCTGGGACTGCGGAGAGGTCCTCTTCGGGAGATGAGGATGATGACACTCCATCTACTTCTTCTGGGGGGAAATATGTCTCCAGGGAAGAGATGTGGGAAGTGATGTCGCATGTCCGGGACAATTTAGGTTTTCCTGTGTTTCAGCCTGCGGGATCGGATTCGCATTTGTTCCCTCAGTATTAAACGCCTTCTAAGTTTGCCATGCCTTTTCAGGTACCTGTGAAGGATATGGTGTTTCGGGAATGGAAAGATGTGGATAAGGCTCAAGTGCCACGATTCCTTCAGAAACTTTACTTACTGGAAGGGGAGGATGTGTTACCTCCCTCTGTTCGTCTGGATTCCATTTTGGCAACCCTGATTGGCAAGACGGCGGTCAATCCAGAGGATTGTGTGCCTACAGATGCCACTGACCGAAAGGTGGATTCTGGTCTCAAGAGGGCTTTTGCGGCGGAGAATCTGGCCCTTAGAGCCGGTATATATTCGGCTTATTCTGCCCAATCTTTGGTGCAGGATTTTGACAAGCTGGTGGTGACTGTTCAGGAAGGTTCAGAGTGCTCCGAACTTCTGGCTGTCATGGAGCAGCATGCCAGGTTGCTGGCTGACGTGTCTTCTGATGTGGTCCGTACTTCGGCTCTGCATCGGGAGCTTTGATTGGGGCTCGTAGGTCCGTCTTGTTGAGGTCATGGAAGGCGGATCCTGGGGAGAAATCTGCTCTCCTGAGACTGCCTTTTGAAGGGCGTAGTTTGTTTGGTGATCAGTTGCCTTCCATGCTTTCCAAGGCGTTTAAGGAGAGGAAACATGCCTTGCCTTACAAAGGTGGTTCTGCTTCTGGCAAAGGGTGGAGGAAGCATTCCCGCTCTTCTCCCAAGATGGATTCCAAGTCTTTTTCTTTCAGGAAACGTCATTTTTAGCCCCGTTTTTCTCCTAAGAAGTCTGCTCCTTCGAACCGGGGTGGGTTCAAGAAGGGGTCCTGACAATCACTGTGGGCCTGGCATAGGGCAGGTTGGGGGACGGCTGAGGCACTTTCTTCCAGTATGGCAGGAAAGTGTCAGCGATTATTGGGTGCTGGACATTGTGGACAATGGCTACGCCATAGATTTCGATATGGTGCCTCCAGATTCCGGGGTTCGTCCCACTCCTCTGCCTGCTGTCTGGGCACGGAGACAGGCATTGTTGGATGGGGTCCGGGACTTGCTTCTCAAGGGGGCCATTTCCCGAGTTCCTGTGGGGGAAAGAGGTCTGGGCACTTATTCAGTCTTATTTCTGGTTCAGAAGGTGTCAGGGGGTTTTCGGCCGGTCCTCAATCTGAAAGGGGTGAATTCCTGGATCAGGACGATACATTTCCGTATGCTGTCCATTCAGACTATATTTCCTCTGGTCAGTCAGGGGGATTTCCTGGTATCTCTGGATCTGCAGGATGCTTACCTGCATGTTCCAGTTGCGCGGTCTTCTCAGCGGTTCCTACGTTTTGCAGTAGGCATGGAGCATTATCAGTTTTGTGTTCTGCCTTTCGGCCTCAAGTCATCTCCCCGCATTTTCACCAAGGTGCTGGCCCCTCTGGTGGCTCTTCTACATTCAGAAGGGGTGTTTATTCATCCTTATCTGGACGATATTCTAATCCATGCGCCCTCTCAGGAGCAGTTGCGGAGGCATGTGGCCCGGGTTCTGGTGGTCCTGCAAAACCACAGGTTTTTGATCAACTGGGGGAAGTCAGATTTGGTCCCTTCCCAAGATCTGGTGTTTCTAGGGGCTCGGTTTCTGACTCGTCAAGGTTTGGTGACTGTTCGGAGAAGCGGTTGTTGGTCCTCCAGTCCCTGGTGAGGTCGATCGTGTCGCAGTCTGCTCCCCGGGCGCTTCTGTGGTTACGCCTGCAGGGTCATTTGGCGTCGGTGATTTTTCTGGTTCCCTGGGCACGGTTCCATCTTCTTTGCCTGATGAACTGGTTCCTGAGTCAGTGGTCTCCAGGGTCCGGTTCTCTGCTGACTCGGATTCCGGTGTCAGGGTTGGTCCGCAGGGAGTTGGGGTGGTGGCTGGTGTCCACTCATCTTCAGGTAGGGGTGTCTTTGTCTCCTCCGCTCCCAGTGGTGGTGACGATGGATGCCAGCCTCTCCAGTTGGGGGGCTTGGATGGGGTCGGCGCAGATTCAGGGATGTTGGTCGCCACTGGAGGCCAGAAGCTCTTTGAATTGGCGAGAGTTGAAGGCGGTGTTGTTGGCTCTGATTCATTTCCAGGTCTCCCTGAAAGGAATTGTGGTTCTTATTCGGACAGACAACTTGGTGACGAAAGCTTATGTGAACCGGCAGGGGGGGACCCGGTCGAGGGCTCTGTTCCGTCTGGCGAGAAAGATTTTTGTTTGGGCTCAGGAATGGGTTATTTCCCTACGTGCCACCTACATTCGGGGGGTGGTCAATGTTCGGGCGGATCTTCTAAGCAGGGTGATTCCTTCCTCGTAGCTTTTCTCCCTCTGGTGGTCGCTGTTTCTTCATCTAGTTCACCTCTGGGGTCTTCCGGTGATAGTTGTGTTTGCGTCTCCAGAGAATGCGAAACTCAGTAGCTTCTGCTCCCGGTTTCGTTGTCCACACGCTTGGGAGGTGGACGGGATGTCGTGTCCTTGGCCTCGGGGTCTTTTGTACGCTTTCCCGCCATTTCAGATGCTCCGGGCGTTTCTGTTGAGGGTACGTCATTTGGGAGCCAGAGTTATCTTGATTGCGCCCCATTGGCAGAGGGCGAATTGGTTTCCGTTGCTGCAGTTGATGGCGTCAGGTCGCATGTGGACTCTTCCTCTTTGTCCGTCGCCTCTGGAGTTTCCTTGCCTCTCGAAGGGGTCGTTGAGGAGGTTGCACTTGACGGCCTGGAAGTTGAACGACGTGGTTTGACGGGTTTGGGAGTGCCGGTGGCTTTGAGTTCTACTTTGCTGGCTTGCCGGAGACGTTCCACTTTGCTGTCTTATGGTAGACAGTGGAGAGTTTTTTCTTCTTGGTGTTTCCGGCATAAGTTGGATCCTACGTCCACTTCTATTTTTGATGTGATGCAATTTTTGCAGGATGGTGCCAAATTGGGTTTGTCGGTGGCTTCTCTACGGGTGCAGTGGGCGGCTATTCAGGCTTTTAGGGGTACTTGGCGTAATCTGTCGGATGAGGGTCATTTGATGCCTCGCTTTTTTCAAGGTCTTCTTAACTTGTTTCCTCGCCCGGTGCGTTCTTTTCCTTCCTGGGATCTTTCCTTGGTATTGGATGCGTTGACTGTCGCCCCTTTTGAACCTCTGGGGGACTGTGACTTGCGTCATCTTTCTTTGAAGACTTTCTTTCTGGTGGCCATTACTTCGGCCCGCCATTTAGGGGAATTGGGAGCCTTGGCCTGCTCGTTTCCTTTTTGTAAGGTTTTCCCGGATCGGGTGGTGCTTGTTCCAGTTCCTTCTTTTGTTCCGAAGGTGAATTTGTCTTTCCATGCTCGCCAGGAGGTCATCCTTCCTTCATTTTGTCCGGCTCCTTCCTCGGATGAGGAGGTTCGGTTGCATTCTTTGGATGTGCGCAGGGCCTTGTTGGAATATCTGCGAATAGTTGCTCCTTTCTGTAAGGGTGATTCTCTTTTTGTGAATTTCGGTCCGGCCCAGAAGGGTGAGAAGCCTTCCACGGCTTCTTTGAGTCGGTGGGTTCGCTCATTGATTCTGATGGCTTGTTCTTTGAAAGGTGTGGTTCCTCCCCAAGGGATTCAGGGCCGTTCTACCAAGGGTATGGCGGCTACGGTGGCTGAGCTTCAGGGTGCTTCTGTGGTGGAAATTTGCAGGGCCGCCACTTGGGCCTCACCTTCGACATTTGTTAGTCATTATAGGCTGGCGGACTTGGGCAATTTGGAGTCGGTATTGGGTCACTGTGTCTTATCCTCTATGATGTAATACGGGGATGGGGACTTGTGGTCTTTATTGATTGTGATTAAACTTATTGCAACTCAGTGTCCGTCTCCTGTTTTCTCTTGCTATGTCTCATTGGTTAAAGGAAGGAGAGGGAGGGACGGGAGGTAATGCGTACATTACTTACGTTAATGGCATTACTCCTAGTCCTACTCCCTCGCCTTCCTTTCCGTTCCCTCCCGCCCCCCCGGTACGGACCACCTGAGTTGCTGCTTGGGCTTGTTTTTGTACAGGAGGTGGTGGGGGAGGGGAGGGGTTAAGGGGACGGGAGGGTCTATGGGGAGGCAGGAAGCCTCATTGGTTAAAGGAAGGCGAGGGAGTAGGACTAGGAGTAATGCCATTAACGTAAGTAATGGACGCATTTTCGTTGTTATGTATGTTCAGCAATTGTAGGAGACACTGTTATGTGGAGTAGGCTGGGTTTACAATGGTTGGGCAGCATTTAAGGATGGTAGAGTTTCTGAGCTTGAAAAGGAGCAAGTTGAGTGGGCATTTCAAGCTGGAATTTAAGACCTCACAAGACGTGTTAGGACGGGAATGTCACCTGTATAGTAAACCAGTGTTTAACTCTGACCTGAGTGCTCAAATGCTTGTGAAACTTAGATCCTGACAATGCACGACCCTGCAACCATGTAAATCTAGCTTGCTTGGAAAGGCGTAGGCTTGCCATAGTATTATAAAGTCCATAAAGAGTTCTGTACCTCGGAGGGGAGCACCAACCATGCCTTCATATTAGGAGCATGACTACTATCCATGTTTTGGGTAGTCACATGAAGCGATGGTGGCAACATCAGAGTTTAGTGAATCATAGTTATAGCCAGCACTTTTCTATGTCAAAGTAGACAGTGGTCTACTAAGCCCACTTGTATAAAGTTACATTTTTGTAAGTGTCAGACTCTCACGCTGATACTTCCTGCGTGTCAAATGCGTGTATGTGCAGTGGATCTGTAGCACTTGTGGTAGTAGAACTCTGTGTAATGAGATGTATTGAAATAATTCCTATGACTGGAGCGGGGAGACCCAGACATTAAAGGGAGGGCTACAGTAGGGTTGGCCAACTATAAAAATTTAATAAGGTTCTTGTTAGGAAAAGATTGCAAATTAGTTCTTTCCAGTGCTTAATTTGAGCCTGTGGTTTCTGGTGCGGGGCACCAGCACTTATTTTTGATGGCCAGCACTTAGTTTTCTGCATCAAGCATTTACTTTGAGCAAAAGACACATATGGAAAAGGTGGAGGAATTAAAAAAGGAAAAAGACTCACAAAAAGAAAAAGCAGAAAGCTGCCAGAGTAAGCTGAGGGGCAAAGTGGCAGTAAATAAATTAAAGAGGCCCCAGATGGCTCACTCATTTAAATGCAGCAGCTCTGTGTTCCAAAAGAGAGCTTTGGGCACCGGCACATTTTTATTTACAAATTAAGCATTGGTTCTTCCTGAGCACTGATATTTAGTAGCTGGTAAGGGCAAGGGTTGGTTCAGACCAGCAGTTTCTATTGGAGGTGAGGAAATTTCTAGGCATGTCCTGCCCTTTTATCTGTCCCTGATTACTGCTTCAGAAAGGCTGATGACGGCCAGGTGCAAAGATCTCACACTTCATTTTTGCCCTTGTTTTGAATACTCCAGGTAGCATCTGTTCTTCCTGCTGTGAGAGTCATTAAAAAGCACAAAGGCTTTCTAGGAAATAGCCAGAAAACAACATTTGAAAGAGCATTACCCCAAACTGGTTCCAATGACTTAGATAGTAGACGCACATCCTCTACCTGGAAAATGTGTTTAAAAGTAAGATCCAAACCTGCCATTTATTTCCAGTTGCAAGTTCTTCTTGACCGAGGAAGGGAGTGTTCCACTGTGTACTTGAAGGACCTCCATTTGACCAGGGTTGGGTTCTTCATGACAGCCTCCCAGTTGTGAGAGACATTTCCTGAAGTCTGCACTTCTTGCTGCAGGAGCAGAGAGTCTGTGTAGCACCTATAGTACCTGGAAGCCTGGCTTTTGAGAAAGGGGCACTGCATGGGAAGAGACTGTTTAGTGGGAGGGGCAGAGCATGTTCATAATGAACACACCAGAAGAAGCTGACTGCCAGTGGATTTAAAGCCAAGAGCAATCCATGTTGTGTGGGTTCTCCAGGTCTCCTTGAGGAATTTCCATTGTGAATTGTGCCAAGCCATTCAAGTAAGAAGCAACAATGTGTCATATGGTGCACTGGTGTATACCTCATAAACAAGTGCTGCCCCGCTGTGATGTTGAAACTGCTCCAAAAAGAACCATCATCTCCTACACAGAAGCCTTTATCTGGCTAGGAAGCCACCACTGCCAAAAACAAACACCTGCTGAACATCTGACCCAGAAGCTGCAACTGCCATGACTGAGTACCTATCTTTAGCCAGCCTGGGAGGCTGCAAATGTTGGAATGAATGCCACTCTGCAAGCTTTCCACTCCGATCGCTGTCAATTGTTTAGGACTCAAGTGAGGCTGCAGCCAGAGTTCCACATCACTGAAGTTACTGCTACAGGACAGGGATCACTGAGTGTGCCAGACAGCACCACCAGGGCCACAGATCCACCCAACAGGTAAAGCTGAGCCCAAAAATGAACAAACTGGAAGACTAAGCCTCAGACAAAGTAATCTGTCATGTGAACAATAGACTTTTTTTCCTTGTGGATTTTTTGTGACAAAAACCATTGATATGGTTTCACACATTAGCAAGCCAGGTAATTGAGGGCAAACTATATCTGTGCTTGGTTAATGTCTATGTCCACGGAACATACAGGGGACCGCAGCCATAAGAACTCCTAGAAAGGAGCAAGAACACCAGTAAGGGTGTAGTGCCTTATTAGGGAGTATGGAAGGTCTTACAACCCTGTGACTCTACCTGTATTGAACTGTATGGTATTTCAATTTGCTTTGGGTTTAATGTACTTTCCTTTACGAAAAAGGTAAGCACTGGTCTGCCCATCACATTATTGTATCTGTTGGTTGACTGTTAAGTTCTGAGCTCTTGCCCTGCAACTACCCCACTGAGAAACGTTGACTGCTCTCCTAACTGCCTTGAATCAAGTGGTGCAGGGGTTGTACTTGGCCCAGTTCGCAGAGCCACAACAGGGTGCACCCCAAGACACCAGAGACAAATGACAATCCTGTTCCACCATAAGAACTGAACAGAGTTTGACCACTAAAATATCTGAAGGATGCTAGCATGACTTAGATTCAACAGATGGTCAATATTCATACAAGCCAGAATTAGGATATTCCAGTAAAGAGGCACTAATTAACACATCCATTCCCCTTTCTCCATCCCTAGAGAACCTTGGATAATGTGTACCTCATTTGGATAGCCTTCAATGGTTAGTGACTTCAGTGGAAAGCTCTCCAGACTGCTATGCTATGGCACGTAAGATGAGATTTGTGACAGAGGGCCAGATGTATGAGAGTTGCATTTTGCATTTTCTATATAGCAAATTTTATGAAACTGCTATTTAGGAAATGCAAATGGTTTGTAAGAAACTAACAATTCCCTAATGGTGATTCCTACAGAGTCGCAATCACTATTAGGAAATCGCTATTTAGAAAATGCTACATCATTCATTCCTAAGAACGTAAAGGCCCATATGTACAAATGGTTTTGCATTTCCTAATTTGTGATTTTCTAATGGGAAATTGAGAATTAAAAATGCAAAATCAAAGAGGCATAAGGCCCCTCTTGATGCACTCCAAAAATTAGTGGTTGACATGTAAAGCGCACAAATGCCCTAGGAGCAAGCACTTTAAAAAAATAATTTTTGGTGAATATTTTAAAGTTGCACATGATGGTAATAGTATTTCCTAAATGCCCATTTTGCATTCAGGAAATGCTTGGTACACATGCTTAAGGAATTGCAAATAGGAATTCCCAATTTGCAATTTCCTATTTAGGGAATTGCAAATTGCAATTCTCTATTTGGGGCAAATTTAGGATATTGCAACAAATTGTGATACCCTAAAATTGGACTGCCGATGCCTTTAATACATCTAGAAAGGATGTTTGGCTTTCGCTAACGGTCAAATTTACAGATTCGCACCGTTGGTGAATGCATAATGGGTGATACATCTGTCCCAGAAGTATTATTGCAGCCTGCACTGCCCTTCTCTGTTACGGCTGGCATTCGGTAGATTATTTAGGCCGCCCGTTCTTGAGAAGTCACAGACCTCCGTCACCTTCTACACCCTCACAACACACTGCTCCTTTTCTGAAGTCACCTGGCCTGTTCGGAGTGGACCTCACTTCAACTGAGACCATATGTCCCTGTTGCAACAAGAGGGCCCAGAGGAGCAAAGGTGCCAGCCAGATGGCTGTGCTATATATGGCCTCTAACCTAGGTATTCGTATAAGCTTACTTTAAGGCTTCTTCTCAGACTGGCGGTTGATTACCCTGGGCACCATTACCACGTGGTTCGCGGCCTTTGGGGGAAGGCCCTGCAGGGAAGAAAAGGAAAGGACGGGAAGCCTTTCTGACTAAGCCACTAGGTGTCGCCGTAAAATAAGAGAACGTCTCCTTGCCCCGTTTGTTAACCGAGTCCCGCAAAATACTCTGACAAGGTGACCCGGTTCGTTTTAGCTTTCTACTACGAGACGCTAACCTCAGTACCTGATTAATTTACGTTCAGATCATTTGAACACATTGTGGTTTGATCTGAACTAGCAATGGTTTACTTATTTGATTCCATTTGATTAAAGCTGTCCACAAAACATATCCTGGGGATTAGTACCTCTGACGACATTTCACATCACTGACAGGGACTCATTATGAAATAGTTTACTAAAGTCCAGTACAAGATTGCACAGTATTGGTAGTCTAAGAGCCGCACGCTCCCAGACACACAATTTACAAGAATGACTTCAGTGCTACAGGCAGACGCTTCCACCGGTGCTCTGGCCACAAGGCGCCAAAACGGGATATCTGTGCCAGCTTTTCATAGGGTCAGCGTCGGAATCTTGATTGAGGGATCCCAGAAATTATACGGGTCACTTGGAATCGCGCAAATCATCCCCATAACCGCCCCCGAATTCAGCTCAACTTCAGTTCTTCACTGAAGGTATTAGAGGACCCAGCCTCACATTTACGGCTAAGCCTGAGGGCCCTTCGAGTGCCAATAAAGGTATAATTTATCGGCCTTGCCCTCACTCCCCTCTACTTGGAGACCTGAAGGTGAGTTGTCAAGGAGACAGGCTGCTCTTTGCAATTAACTACAATTTATGGTCGGCCCCTTTAACAGCTATATTATGATGGCAGCCATTGACGTGGAATTTGTTTTTTTCTGTTTCTGGAGGTCAGGCATCTCTCTGAACCATGGACGTCATGAAGGGGTTGTCAAGCTTGCCATCTGCGACCCCTGGTAGTACCAGTCTGTTACTGCCTTTGTGATCCCTGGCCTCGGAAGCGCTAAAATCAGTGCCAGGAACACAGGGGTGACTCAGGACTGTTTATTTTCTGTGCATTTTTCGCTATACTAATAGTGAATAATAGTCCATTATTCACTATTAGTCTAATTAAAAATGGAGCACAATTACCTGGAATAGACCTTTGATGGCAGTTAAGGTAAGAAAAAATGCATTAGATGTATGTTGTGTGTGTGTGCTTGTGGGTGAGAGTATATTTATGTGAGCGACAGTGTGTGTGGGTTAGTACGTTTAACTGTGTGTTAGAACGTGGTGTTATGCTTGCAAATCTGTCTCAGGCCCTGGCATACTAAAGGTAATTATTGTCTTATAAATACAGCCTGCGATAAAATAATGGTGCTGGCATATTTGAGGCAGTTGGTAGCCTGCCACCTGTGACAAAATACAGGCAGCACATTGGAGGTAATTTTTGGAATAATGAGTACCCATGGTAAAATACTTTTCGTGACATACTAAAGGTAATGCTGGTAGTAGTACATTGGAGATATTTCTTGGCACAAAGGAGAACTGCCTGACATATGGGAGGAGGGCAACCATGAATAAATACTGACCATGACATACTGAGGTAATTTTTGACAACAAGGGTCACCTATGATGTACAGATGGCATAAATGGAAACATTATGGCACTGGAAAATTGGGGGCACCCATGGCATGTGGTGCATCCATAACAAAATGCTGCCTCTGGTACAATGGAGCTAAATTTTGACATATTGCGGTATCCATAGCACATTTTGAAAAGAATGGGGTCTATTCTTAGGGAGTATCAGATTTCATTGGCAGAGCCTATGACGTTTTAGCAAATGTATTTAAAAAATATGCTTTAAAATGCATTATATGACCACATTCTTTTTAGAATTTTCTATGGCGAGGAGGGAACCCATAAGTAGAGGCCTGGCTTTTTGGCTTTTCTTGCTCTCTACAATACAGGGTAAGATTTACTTACTAGAAATTTTAAATATCAAATCAGCATAGGTGGTATCTAAAACAGATGTTTGTGTTGTCATCATGGAATGAGTTCCTTGGGGAAAAAAGCAGGATCAAGGGACATATGACATCACTTCCTGTGATGTTATTAAGGTCAAAGGGCATGTGATGTCACTTCCGCTACCCCTGGCATTTTGACAAAGTGCCGCTAATCCTCTGAAATGGAGTGTTACCAGCACTCTATGTCTTGCAAATTCCATTTCTTTGTAACCATATCAAGCATGGTTGGTGCATGTGAGTGTCCTGTTGCTGCTTGCACCTCTCTCCATGCTCGCCTGACATCCTGGTAAAAACATTATGAATTGTCATATAAGAGTTCACGCTTTATGCAAAATCTTCTCCTCCTGGTACAAGTGCATGGACAGAGATCAGTCTCCAACGATCCTGTGCTATGTTTTTTACCCTAGGCTTGTGTCCCAATATGGACTATACAGAGAAGGGCCGAAATAGCTGAATCAATGCTGCCTCTTGGCCTGTGAGTTAAGTGCTTCTGTGCTTCTTACGAGATGCTTTGGATAAGCTCAATGATGTCAGAACAGATGCTTTCCAAGTTTAAATATCTTCCTGCTTTACTTTCCACCCGTGTGGCGATTTTCCCTGGGAGCTGTTTTTGCATGAAGATTAGGTTTACCCTGAGTTCAGTGACTGATTTCGCTCTACCTGGGTGTCATGAACGTACCTTTCCTTACAGGCACAGGATGATGGATCTTTGTCTTTGAGGAATGTATTTTATGCCTCATCACCTCTGTCAACAGCATCTCTCCTGCACCTTGCCCTCTCAGTCTCACTCACGCCCAAGCCCATCACAAACTCACTGTACCCTTACACATTTCACCCTCCTCTATGACCACCACCTCCTACTTGTCTTGCTCTCCTGTAGCTACATGCCTCCCCTCAAAACCTCTCCTACAATCTTAACCACTTTCTCCTACTCTACTTTTGTCAGATGTCCCCCATTAGAGCTACCCCACCCACCTAGTATGGGTGTCCTTTCATGTATTCCACAGGACACTTGTTATTGATTCTGTGGTCTTGCCTATTTCAGTTATTGGCTAAGCTATGCAATAAATGGCCCACCAGGTGGTCCTGAGATTTACTATGGTCAAACATAGGACCAACGTCTGGTAGTTGACCTTTGATATAACATCAACCATGCATCTGGGTGACAGTCAGTGTTTTGGCTTCATAGATATTTGCAGAGGGCTCTGGCTGTCTTCCTAGTTAAAGTACAAAAATATCACTCACTCACATGCATCTACTCATCTCCTGTGCTGTGAAGATCTGGCTTCCGGTAGCTGCATCCTTATATCTAGACTCTGTGTAGTCTCGGAAGGCAAGGAGCCTTGAAAGATCTTAAAGAGGATACAGAAAATATCAGTCACAGCTACATGCCCCCTCTGAATGTATACTTCACTTTCTTCATTATACACAACATCTGAAAGTCAATCTTAACGACAGGGAGTCATCAAAATATACTACACTGGGTCATGGCCAGCCGTTATGGAGGCGTGACTAGCCGTCATGGCCATGTGGACGTAATCCACAGCAGCTCCACACCATACTGTGCCAAACTTCAATCAAAGGGACCTTTATTGACAATCAACTGGTCCTCACTAAATGGATCATGTGATTGGAGGACAGAGGGTACCCTGAACCGGCCCGACCTATTATCAGTGACCCGCCATGAGAAGGAAACGCCACTACGGCCCTGAGGATGGCATGATAGCATGGGGGCCGTGGGGCCGTTTCGGAGACATCAGGCCAGAGGACATATCCCAAAGACCCCAGTGAGCACTTTGGGCCAGATCTGAGGCTGCTGGGACCCAAGCGCTACGGCAAAGATGGGCCTAAGTGCAATTGCCTGACCTTGGTATGGCGGCATCCACAAGACGCTCGCGGAGACTTTCTGAAGTGGCGGAGCTAGGCTGGGGCCCTTGGTCCATCCAGCAGTGAGCTGAGCCGTGGACTGAGTGCCTCCTTTCATGAGACTCTGTGCTGGGGGCCCTGCATGTGGTAACTGTGAGCTTCCTGCGCAGGGACTTGGTGGTGGAAGGGAGGGCCTGGCCCAGACCACTGCATGGCACGACACACTGCCCCTTGGCCTTTTGGACTGCTCCTGCTGGTGCCGCTGGCCCGTGAACCCAGACACCGCCAGCACAACTGGCACTGAGTGGACCCTCTGACAGCTTTCTGCACCGTTAAACACCCCATTAGAGATCTCCACTCCTGCCCCCACTCCCAGTGGTAGCCTGGAACCTAGCGACATAACAGCCTGCAGTGACCTCCACTGATGTGCTTTTCTGCACCCTGCGGCTTATGGGAGTCATAAGTGCAGTAGTAGAGTATGAGGAAGATTCCCGATGGAGCTGAGCTCTCTGGCGGGTGGTGACTGTTGGGACCGGGGTGCCAGCACCCGTTCGACTGTCTGTCAGCAGTGAACCACACATGAGGAGTCCCACACTAACCCAGGAGCCCATCTTTCCTTACAGTAAGCCTTCGGGGAGCCGTACCTACCATTTGCCTTCAGGGAACCAGGCAGATCATTCAGAGAAACCTCACAGTCAATAGCCTCTGTGCCACCTAAGAAGGCCCGGTCTAATAGAGTCACTAACTATGGAGCCGAGCTGGGAAAACATGGGGGTAGAGATGACAGTGACAAAGGGCGATCTCCTGACCTCACTAAGAGACTTTAAAAAAGAGCTCAGGGAGGAACTATGAACAGGCTTGACCTCATCACTGGACACCCTGAGGAAAGACATTAATGCCCATCTGCCCTCCCTCCAAGACAATGTGGACTCTGTGGGGACTAGAGCTCTGGACCTTGAGGCGAAATGCCTAGATCTCGATTAGCAGAAGGTGCAACTAGAGGCAGACACAGAACATATACACTCCCAACTACAGACGGGACTCCTCAAGTGCGAAGACATTGCAAATCACTCCAGGCACAATAACATCACCATAAGGTGGCTGGAGGAGGGGGAGGAGGTCCCGATTTAGAGACATTTGTGGTGGGCTTGTTTCGAGCTTCCTGAGGTGCGAATAGAGCAGGTCCACAGGGTGGAACCACAGAAGACAGGAGAGGGTAATCATGCCAGAGACATTTTAGCAAAGCTACACTCCTTCAAGACAAAGGAGAAGATCCTCCTGGAGGCCCGCAAGTGAGATCCAGTCTCATTTCAGGAAACTTCCTCTTCTCTGTTTCAGGATGTGGCCCGCTACCTTGGCAAGGAGAATGCAACTTAAACCGATCACAGATCATCTCCAAAAGAAAAATGTGAAATACAGATGGACATATCCATTTGGCATAGCCTTTGAACTCCAAAGCAAGTCACATCCCTTCATCGAGTTGGATGGGGCAGCAGTGCTTTTCGGTCTGGATGTCTCTGTCCCACAGGAAGAAAATGGAGCACGGAGAGAACCCCCCTCACGCCAGCCCCGTGCCAAGGCAAGTGGACAATGGCAATAACAGCACAGAGAAAGGTGCTCAGGCAAATGAAGAGACAATGACAATTCCCCTTGTTGGCTCAATGTCGACTCTACTGATGGGAGCCTGGAGGTGCGAGTCTCATTGACCCCGATTCAGATGGGGGTATCTTGTCCTGCCCAGGTACATGATCCAGGTCGGGCGGCCACACAGGCCCAGATGTCTGACCAAATCACTTCCCCCCTTGGGTGGACACCAGTGAGAGACACTGGACGCTCACAGTTTTCTTAGTTGGTGCTTGTGATCATGAGCTAACTACCTGCTTTGCACAGTGCATATACGGAATTAGACCAAAGTTCACAGTTATATGTATCAACAGACACGTTTTCCAATAATGAGGAGCTTGGGCTCCTAAGTTTACTAGATTTAATGAGTTGTGTTTTGTTTATGATTGCATGTCCAGGGCCACTGGAGGGGTGGGTAGCAGCAGCAGGGATATGCGCAGATATGCTCATCTGTTTCTATTCAAATGTTAGATAAACCGGACCGCATAGAGCAGTATCTACCTTTGTAAACCCCTGGCGGTCACCCTAGGGACCTGGAATCTTAAAGGCCTTAACTACCCACACAAATATTGCAAATTCTGAGACCGAAGATTTAAGATAGTGGCCCTGCTGGAAACCCACCTAAAACGCACCGAGAAACACAGGTTAAAACACAAATCCTGTACTCTGATCTACAGGTCTTCAGTCAGTTCTAAACATAATGAAGTGGCCCTGCTATTTCACTCTTCTCTTAAATTTCAAATGACCACCATGAAAACCGACAGGGAAATGAGGATGCTGATGGTCAAAGGTCTCCTACATGGTCGTAAATGCACAATAGCCATAATCTACATCCCAAACACAAATTAAACAGATTTCCTCCTCTCCTTTTTCAGACAGCTAGGGGTTTTTGCAGAAGGAGAGGTAATGGTATTGGGAAATTGTAATCTCATTTGGGACCCATATTTGGACAGTACTTACCCCCAGGGATCACACACAGGCACCTTCTCCCACCCCACGAAGCAAGAATTAACACACCTTGGGCTCCTAGATGCATGGCTATCATTCCGACCGCCTAACAAAGATTATACTTTCTTCTCGCATTCACATACTCCGAACTTAACCATGTCTTTGTGAACCAAACATTACAACAGGTCATTAGAACTGCTAATATCCACCCCATAACGATCTCCGACCATGCTGTGGTGGAGGTTACTTTAGACCGGCCAGGCCGAAACCCTCCTTCCGCAGATTTTTTTTCTAAACTGCCTGATATGGGACTCCCTCCTCAGGGATGAGCTTAGGACGACCATTAGGGGTACTTTACGATGAACCACCCCCAAGACACTAATTATGCTTCAACCTGGGACGCTTTCAAAGCAGTGATAAGGGGGAAGTGCATATTACTTATGACTACTCTTATGAGACAAACAACCAAGGAGCGCTTAGCACTAGAAGAAGAACTTCTCTAAGTTGAAAGAGCTCACAAGGATTTCCCCACACTTGTTCTTCAGCGGAAAATGACTGCACTGAGGGGTAAAATCGCAGCCATAAGCTAACAGAGCAAAACAACTTTTTGCACCTCAGACAGACTAGGTATGAGAGGGGAACAAGGTAGGCACCCATCTGGCCCAGCAGTTAAGGGGAATCAGGAAAAAGACTATATAGGCCCAATTCAAGAATCAAATGGGGATTTGACTTATGTGGAGGAGGGGAAGGCGGTGACTTTCTGAACTTTTTATAAGACCTCATATGCCAAAGATCCAGTGAACACTCGCACCCAACTCGAATATTTAGCTGACATCACGTTCCCTAAAATCTAGCCAGCCCAACGAGAACCAGATAAACATATTTGAGCAGATGAGGACCAGGAAGCGATTGACTCCCAAAAAACTACACCAACCCCCTGGACCGGATGGGCTTATGGCCCAGTTCTACAAATACTTTGGCTCCGACCTGACTCCCCCACCTGACCACTCTCTTGAACTCCCTTGCAGAGGTGCAAGTTGTAACCAGTTCCAGGGGGAAACCCTCATAACAGTCATCCCAAAGCTGGGGAAAGGCCCTAGTAAATGCCTGTGATACCGGGCAACTGCACTGTTAAATTTTGATGTAAAGCTGTACACTAAAATACTAGCTAATTGGCTGGAAGACGTCATGCCGGATCAGTCAGGTTTCATTAAAGGGAGGCAGACACATGCCAATCTCCGGTAACTAGTCCATTAAAAAAAAAAAGGCAAACAAGAAGAGCATACCCGCAGTACACAATTAGCATCAGAGGCGGAGAAAGTGCTCGACTGGGTGGATTGGTCCTTCCTCTTTCACATACTGGAACATTTCGGTTTTGGGGATAAAATCATGACACTGATTCAAGCCAGTTATGCCCATCCTTGCTCAAGAGTCCTTATTAATGGGACAGACTCTGACTACTTCTCGCTGGAATGGGGCACACAACAGGGGTGCCCTCTACCCCCCTTTTATTTGGCCTCAGCATCGAAATCTTGGCAGCCAGAATATGGGCTTCTCCTCTCATCCAAGGTATTCCCTTTGGGTCAGTAAACCACAAAATGTCCTTAATTGCACACAATGTCCTCCTTACCTTAACCTCCCCTCAAACTTATCTGACGGCCCTCCAGACAGAGCTACAGGAGTTCGAACAGGTGGCAGGATTTAAGGTTAATCTTACTATATGTGGAGAAATTAGCTTCTATATGCCCTTCCACTCAGTGAGAAGGGAGATCACTTATCTGGGCATTAAAATCACTCCTCGGTTAAAGACGTACAATACTAACTATCCCCCACTACTATGCCACCTCCAACAAGATCTTAAAACATGGACCCCACTCCACCTAACCTGACTAGGTTGTATGAATGCTATAAAAATTGTGGTTTTACCACAATTTCATATCTCTTTCATGGACTTCCTGTGGAGGTTGATGGACAGTTTTTCACCTCCCTATGCTCACCACCTTCAGATGGCAGCAGCACAGAGCTCGTCTCCCTAATAAAACCCTGACTCTCCCCAAAATGGAAAGAGACTTGGTACTTCCTAATTTCCCTCACTATTATAAAGCAGCACAGCTCTGAGTAATCACGGAGTGGTCCTTTAGGGAGTCAGGCAAACATGGGCTCCACGTGGATAGGGTAATCGCGGGAAGAACGATTTCGGATGTCCTTAAGAAATCTAAAGCTAATTGCCCACCTAAAGCCAATCGGAGCACACCAACTGAAAGCATGGGACGAGGTCACCCACCGGCATAGTTTAACAACCTTCCCATCCCCATATACTCCTATTCACTTTAACAAAGCTTTCCCGCCTGCACAAGTCCTGGGGCCCTTTGATTTGTGGGTGAGGAAGGATGCCTCATCATCTCTGACCTATTCCACGGCTGGGACATACTTACATTTGACAATTGCTGCAGTGACTTTAATCTTCCTACTACAGAGCTATTCCATTACACCCAACTTAAGCACTGGATAACACATCCTGAGATCTGACAAGCAGGCACAAAAGACTTGCTCTCAATAGAGAAATTTGTGCTCAAACAGAGAGACTCCAGGAGAAGTATCTAATTCCTGTATTCTCTCCTGGCCTCCTGGACTGATGATCTTACTCCAAGACACAAAACCTCTGGGACCAATGGCAATGGCAGAAGTTAAGGAGGGACATCCCAAGGTTTAACCGATCGCTTGGCCTAAGAGAAGCCCACTATAAAGTACTTTATGACTTGTACCTGCACCCCGCTAAGCTTCACAAATATATCCAGAAACACCTGACAGATGCTGGAGGGCATGTGATCTACTGGGTGATTTCTGCCACATCTGGTGGGATTGCCCCACAATTCGACCATATTGGAATGAGATGCTAGCACAGATGAAAGACATACTGGGTTTCCCCTTACCACAAATGCCTGACTTTGCCCTACTGGGGCTCCGTGACCCTTCCCTTCCACCAAACATTTGGAGATGGATCCATTATATGGCTCTGTTTAGGGGCAACCAAAATGGCCCTGGCGGATGCCTGGAAAAAGCCAATGCCCCCCCTAAGTCCCAGTGGCATGCTTGCCTCTGGCAAAGTCTTATCAAGGAACGCTTGACAGACAAACTCAAGGACACCTGCAAGGGCTTTGATTATATATGGGGGCCTCTGGAGAGGTACCTGTCCATGGGTCTACCCCTGTTTTCCTGCCCCACATGCACAAGAGCACTCCACTTGTTCCAGACTTGAGACCTCCCCATTGCTGTTGCCCCTCCCGTCCAGCCATATGAGCCGTCTAGCGAGGGTGGATCACGGCCCCTACTCTTAACTACAGAATATTAATCAATACTTCTATAGCACTGTACGTGCATGGTATTCTTAGTTTATTAAGCTCTTTCCCTGTTCCAGGGAAGTTGGGGGGGATTTAGATCGGGCTCTATTATATTTCTTTTGTACTAAACTGCAAGGCAATGTTGTTTGAAGAGCAATTACTGCCACTATCGATGTATGTAACCACCACGTCCAACACTGATCCGTATTATAGCAATGCTCTTTGAAGGTGTGTTTTTGCTATGTCATTTTGTACTGCTTATTACATACGCCCAAGAAACTAATTAAGACAGTTTGAGAAAAAAAAGACTACACTAAGTAAACACAAAAGGCGCTGTACTCTGATGTGCATCAACAGTTGTCATTTTATGTGGTTCACACTAATAAATCTTTGTATCCTCAGGCCATAATGACAGATGCTTTAGCCAGGAATCCTTTTATAATTCTCCTTCTCATTAATTTCTCGTGCCCTGGCCCACTGTGAGGCCCATGTAACTAACAGATTTAAAGTTGAATGGGGAGGTCCAGAGGGGTGGATCACCCACACCACAAGGTGTAAGAGTGGGTGGGGCATCTTGAGGAACACCTCGGCGCTTCTGATACCTCACTAACGTTTCCTATGTCTCCCTTATGCATCTCCAGCATACTTTACCTTTCTGCCTCCTCTTGTCTTTGTTCCAGCTCAAACTTCTTTATATCCTCCATATTCCCATTATTTCTACCCCTCCAGGGTCTCAGAAAAATCAGAAAACTCTTAAATCCTCTCTCTACACCACAGATCATTTTCTCTTTTTTCATCACTCTCTCCACAGTCATTGAGAAAAACAGCCACACAGCAAGTTGTGTAGGGCAATGTTCCGGTGAAGGGAGCACATCAGGATCGAGAACTCATGTTACACGCTGACATGAATGGCTGACATTGACATGTGCACCATAATCCACACTCAGACCCTACTGCAGCGAGCGTGGAAACTACCAATACCCAACCAGTGATGGATACACCTACTGAGATAATATGCAGTCAATCACCCTGGGCTTCTGCCAATTATGGCAAGAACATGTGGCCTTTAGGACTCAAGAGGGAAGAACTATGAAGTGACTGTCACAGGGACAACTAATCAATAATGGGGGAGAACGACTCTCAATTGGGATAACAAAAAACACATCTCAACGCACCTAATAGCAGCAAGAGCCATGGGAACAAGTAAAACGTTCACATTTAACAGAAGCCTAACGATGTACTTGGATCTACCATAATCAGAATTCCCTGTCTAAAGGGAAGGTGTACATTGCATACAAAGATTCAGCGAAAACACAACTATTCTAGTAGTAAGAAAAGTGGCAATAAAAACCACATGACTAGCTACAGTCAATGTAGCACAAGTACTCAGGCACTGAAGCTTGGATAGTAGGATGGCAGTTTCATCTTAAAGGCAACTGATTCTTGGCTCCGCTGATGAAAGGTCATTATTGCATTGTTCAATTCTTTGCCACAGTGTTTACATATGAAGGTGAGTTTTATATTGAGACAGGCAACCTTGCTTGCCCATTAAGAGGTAAAAGCCAAAAAAATAGGGGAACTCTTAAGTCCTGTTTTTGGCTGTCTTAGACAGATGATCTCCAAGTAGATTGACTTCTGGCCATTATTGGATTATTCCAGCCTGGAGAAGGGAATTGGCACTGTCCTTCATATCCTGCCCACTGTCACCAGGCAGGTCGCTCCCCCCATCTGCCACGCAGCCCCCTGTGGGTTGAACCTCCGCTGCTGCTTTTGCCGCCTGACTACTCGCTCCCTTTTTTATTCTGTACCCCTGCGCTTGGCTTCTGTGCCACTTTGTTTTTTCATTCTGTGCCCCTGTGTTTTGCTTTCTGTACCCCTGTGCTCTGTTGTCCCTCTCCCGCCGTCTTTTCCCGCTGTTTTTTCCCCTGGTTTTCCCCTGGTTTTTCCCTCGCCGCTGAGCCCTTGGTGCCCCGCCCCCTTCACTCCCATTGGCCGCCCCGCTCCCACCTCCCAGCTGCTCCTCCCTCCCTCTGCTCTCATATGGAGGCCGCGAAGCGGTGGTAGAGAGCGACCTTTGACCCTGTCACCAGGCAGGTCGCTCCCCCCATCTGCCACGCAGCCCCCTGTGGGTTGAACCTCCGCTGCTGCTTGTGCCGCCTGACTACTCGCTCCCTTTTTTATTCTGTACCCCTGCGCTTGGCTTCTGTGCCACTTTGTTTTTTCATTCTGTGCCCCTGTGTTTTGCTTTCTGTACCCCTGTGCTCTGTTGTCCCTCTCCCGCCGTCTTTTCCCGCCATTTTTTCCCCGGGTTTTTCCCTCGCCGCTGAGCCCCTGCTGCCCCGCCCCCTTCACTCCCATTGGCCGCCCCGCTCCCACCTCCCAGCTGCTCCTCCCTCCCTCTGCCCTCATATGGAGGCCGCGAAGCAGTGGTAGAGAGCAACCTTTGACCCTGTCACCAGGCAGGTCGCTCCCCCCATCTGCCATGCAGCCCCCTGTGGGTTGAACCTCCGCTGCCGCTTTTGCCGCCTGACTACTCGCTCCCTTTTTTATTCTGTACCCCTGCGCTTAGCTTCTGTGCCACTTAGTTTTTTCATTCTGTGCCCCTGTGTTTTGCTTTCTGTACCCCTGTGCTCTCTTGTCCCTCTCCCGCCGTTTTTTCCCCGGGTTTTCCCCGGGTTTTTCCCTCGCCGCTGAGCCCCTGCTGCCCCGCCCCCTTCACTCCCATTGGCCGCCCCGCTCCCACCTCCCAGCTGCTCCTCCCTCCCTCGGCCCTCATATGGATGCCGCGAAGCGGGCGCGCCAAAGGCGCGCCTAAGGCAAGCCCATCTGCGCCCGTCCGCGCCTGGACCGCACCCAGCACCAGAACCCCTGGAACCCACACCCCTGCAACGCCAGACTGCACTACGACGCAAGCACCCTCCACGCACTCAACACCAGGCGAGACCACCCCTGCTACCGGGCCACCCCGAAACGCACCCAGGGGCCTTTCACCTGCCGGAACTGCAGATTCACCAGCATCCAACCCTCCACACCACCAGCCAGAGAACCCAACCACCTCTGCTGCATCCTCCTCAACACCCGCTCCGCTCGCAAGCACGCCATCGAACTCTGGGACCTCCTAGACTCCACCGCCCCCGACGTCGCCTTCCTGACGGAGACCTGGCTGAACGCCACCTCAGCACCAGACATCGCCATAGCCATCCCACAGGGCTACAAGATCTCCCGCAGAGACCGCACCAACGGAGTGGGAGGAGGAATCGCCATCATCCACAAAGACTCCATCAAAATCTCAACGAACACCGATGACACCATCACCACCGCCGAGCACATGCACTTCCAGATCCACACCGACCCCAACACCACCCTCAGAGGAACTCTCATCTACAGACCTCCCGGACCCCGCCTACAGTTCAGTGACACCATCGCCGACCTCATCAGCACCCACGCCCTCGCTTCCACGGACTACATCCTCCTCGGGGACCTGAAATTCCACCTCGAGAACAACAACGACGCCAACTCCACCACCCTGATCGACAACCTCGCCAACCTCGGACTCCAACAGCTCGTAACAACACCTACTCACGCCACTGGACACACGCTCAACCCCATCTTCTCCGCAAGCCCCCACGTCTCCTTCAACCACACCACCGAACCACACTGGACCGACCACAGATGCGTCCACTTCACCTTCAGAAAACCCACCACACACCACAGCACCCAACAGCTACCACGCCGCTGCTGGGGCAAGGTCACCGAGGACCAACTGACTTCGCCCTCTCCCTGAGACCACCCACCGACCCACACACCGCCGCAACCAACCTCACACAGTGGATCAACGACTGCGCCAACACCCTCGCCCCTCTCAAGACCTCTACAACCAACCACACCAACAAGAAAGCCGCCTGGTTCACCGAGGACCTCTGGATCTCCAAGCACACCTGTCGGAAGCTGGAGAAGAAATGGCTCCACGACCGAACACCAGACAACCACACAGCCCTCAAGAGCGCCACCCGCAGACACCACCAACTCATCAGGACCGCCAAGAAGACCGCCTTCAAGGACCGCCTAGACAACAACGCACACAACACCAAAGAGCTCTTCAGCATCGTGAAAGAACTCTCCAACCCCAGCTCCAACACCAACGACATCCCACCATCTCAAGACCTGTGCGACTCCCTGGCCACCTTCTTCCACCGCAAGATCACCGACATCCACGACAGCTCCAACTCCGACCCCCCCGCACCCACCACCGAGTCCACCACCCCTGCGACTACCACTCGCACCAGTCGCCTGACCGTCTGGTCCAGCGTCAGCGACGAAGACACCATCAAAACCATGAACTCCATCCACTCCGGATCCCCATCGGACCCCTGCCCTCACCACGTCTTCAACAAAGTCAGCGCAACCATCGCGCCCCACCTCCGGAAAACAATCAACTGTTCCTTTGAGACAGCAACCTTCCCAGAAAGCTGGAAGCACGCCGAGATCAACGCCCTTCTGAAGAAGCCCAAGGCGGACCCCAAGGACCTCAAGAACTTCCGGCCCATCTCCCTGCTCCCTTTCCCGGCAAAAGTGACCGAGAAGATTGTCAACAAACAGCTGACCCGCTACCTCAAAGTTAACAACATCCTGGACCCTTCCCAATCCGGTTTTTGCAGTAACCACAGCACCGAGACCGCCCTCATCGCCGCCACTGACGACATCCGGACACTGATGGAGAAACAGCCGCCCTCACCCTCCTGGACCTATCAGCAGCCTTTGACACGGTCTGCCACCGCGCCTCCATGACACCGGTATCCAAGAGAAGGCCCTGGCCTGGACCACATCCTTCCTCTCCGGCAGAACCCAGAGCGTCCGCCTCCCACCCTTCCGCTACAAAACCACCGAGATCATCTGCGGCGTCCCACAGGGATCCTCCCTCAGCCCGACACTGTTCAATATCTACATGGCCCCCCTCGCCCACGTCGCACAACAACACAACCTCAACATCATCTCCTACGCTGACGACACCCAGCTGATCATATCCCTCACCGAAGATCCCCACACCGCCAAAGCTAACCTCCACCGAGGAATGAAGGCCGTAGCCGACTGGATGAAGGACAGCAGACTGAAGCTGAACTCAGACAAGACGGAGGTCCTCATTCTCGGACCCACCCCATCAGCCTGGGACGACTCTTGGTGGCCCACGTCACTAGGCACAGCCCCGGAACCCACGGACCACGCACGCAACCTGGGGGTCATCCTCGATTCCACTCTCTCCATGACCAGGCAAGTCAACGCCGTCTCCGCGTCCTGCTTCAACACCCTCTGTATGCTCAGCAGGATCTTCAAATGGATCCCCCTCGTCACGAGAAAAAACGTTACCCAGGCCCTCATCACCAACAGACTCAACTACAGGAACGCCCTCTACTCAGGAACTACAAACAAGCTCCTGCGACGACTACAACGCATCCAGAACGCCTCGGCCCGACTCATCCTCGATGTCCCCCGCCGCAGCCACATCACACTCCACCTGAGAGGCCTGCACTGGCTCCCCGTCAACAAAAGGATCACCTTCAAGCTCCTGATCCACGCACACAAAGCACTGCACAACACCGGACCCACCTACCTCAACAACCGACTCAGCTTCCACACCCCCACCCGAAGCCTCCGCTCAGCCAACCTCGCCCTCGCCACAGTCCCCCGCATCCGAAAAACCACCGCCGGTGGCAGATCCTTCTCCTACCTCGCCGCCAAGACCTGGAACACTCTCCCCACCATCCTACGACAGACCCAGGACCTGCTGGCCTTCAGAAGACTCCTCAAGACCTGGCTCTTCGACCAGTAGCACACCCCCTTCCCAGCGCCTTGAGACCCTCGCGGGTATGTAGCGCGCTTTACAAATGCAGTGATTGACTGAAGGGTCGAGAGCACCGGAGACACAGTTGTTGGCTTTAGCAGTCGCTAGAGCAGATAGCTGTGCCTGGAGGAGGAGAGTGAAACTCGGTTTCCAAAGGTCCTTGGTTGATGGTGTAAAATGGAGTGTAAAATGCATTGCTCCCAGTAATGGTAGATAGACCTGCCTGATTGACGTGAAGATGTGGACAGATCATCAGCACTCAGATATCCTGAGCTGAAGCATTGTGGTGCCTGGCTTTCAGTCCTCTTGTGGATGCGACAGGACCTAGCTGGCCACAAGATGGCTGACAAATGGACATAGCAGACAGACTTATTTTAATATATGTTGCTACAGAGAGGGCAACTAGTTTTGTTGAGCTTCAGTCCTTTGTGAGGACGCTGCAAATAAAGAGGTGGCCTGGAACATTCCTGAAACCACAAAAGCAAGGGATGATGGTCCTCATGTTGGTAAGTCCACTGCAAACCCCAAGGCAGATCGAGAGCAGGAAGAATTGGCTGATAATGAAAAATACATCTAGCGCACAAACCCGCCAGCAGTGCGTAAGCATCCTTGAGTTAATCTCGACTCTCTTGGGTCCTCTTCATTAGAAGAAATAATCATTAGGGTCTCTAGGCAAAGTAAGATGGCTTCCATTTGCTTCCTTACTTTCCATAATGCTCCCCTTTAGACAGAATATTGTAAAAATAATTCTAGAGCGTGGTTAAAACAGCCTCCATGCCACACGTGTATGGCTATTTCATGTTGGTCATTGAGAGTCTCTTACCGGCAGTCAATGATCAATGTCACAGAAAAAAGGTGCCAATTAGCAGCAAAATTCCTGTGTGGTTTTGGCACACATGCTACACTCTCACCACAGTCTTTTCTATGGGCTTGCTGCTCCTGTGTTTGGCTGTTCACGCAGGAAAAGACTAGCCGCTCATTCTGGTAGCAGTACTTCAAGAGGCACTGTTTTTGCCAGAGGGAGCTTTTGATAGTCTGTTGGAAACACCATTAACTCTGAGATCAGTTGCCATCAGTGTATCACACAGCGATTACTTCATAATACATATTCCTAGGCCAGCCTGATTTGGACATGAAAATGTTTGGTCCTCGGAGGGAGAAAACCAGCTGAGGATTTAAAACAATAGGATTGCTTTCAAGGAAAGGAATGAGAAGTACCTACATCATTCTTCCTTTTTATCCATTTGCCAGGAGTATTTCATAGTGTGAGGATAGTAAGAGACTCCTTTGATTGAAACCCCTTGGTTCCCACAGGCTCCCCGTGAAAGGTCACAATCAGACAAGGCATGACTATGTCACAACTGTGTGCCATTACCTCGAGGCTTTGCTTGTGAGGGGAAATCATATTTCCTCCCTAGAAAACAAACATAATACACAACAGGATATTAGAAATCATAAGACGTTCTTTATTTGGAGTCCAAACTTTGTCACAAAAAGCTCATTTCTCTTCAAAACCCACTGATTAAAAAAAAAAATCTTGACACTCACCATCTGATCTGCCGAGGTCCCATGTGAATATTGTGTAGGATCATGAAGGGTGACTCCCATCTAGGCCTAGACCTACAGTTCTTGAATACGTCCATGTAGATACACTCTTCTGAATAAAGATGCCTACGTACGTATTTCTAGCCATAGCTCCGAGAGCTCTGAGGACACTTCTAGTTACCTTCATGTAACAGTTTACCCACAGCAAGAGAAATTCTCAGGTTTCAAGTGATTGATCTTCACTACTGGTTCCAAATGCTTCCTTTTTTGCAACAGTGATGCCCCAAGAATCCTCACAAAAGTATTAGACCCAGTAGTGGGAAATTCTACACGACTACATGATTCAGAATCATTAGTTGCTAAATGAGTGGTTGGCACAGGCAGATGTACTCGTCAGGCAGATTTAGACTCTAATCACACATTTCCAGGTCTTGCAGAAATCTCTACCTTCACAAAAGCATCAGGACTTTTTTCACCCACATGTGGATTGCGTGGTCCTACACATTGACAAAGCCACGAGCTTCAGATTGGGTTGTCACGCTTCTTCACCAGAAAATGGTGCCCGTCCAGACAGAACTCCTAAGGCAGGGGCTGTAGCTGCGTACATTGTATTTAAAAACAAAACAAAATGGTAATATGTTTTCCAATAATACAAACAACTTCGGCAAGGTCAGTGCGTAATGACCATATGGAATCATAAATGCATTATACTTCAGTAGTCACATAATTGCTCTGAACATAGCAAATAATATCAATATAAGGCACGTCTTGGTAGAATTATTGCAGACTTGTCCAATCAAATCATGACCCCCCAGATGCCCACCCTGTGCATGCCCCCGCCCAAACACATGGCAGTCAGCACAGCATTTTCCTGAGCCCCACCCTTGAGCGAGATCTCTGTCCACGTAGTGCCCTACGCCTTCAACGGTGTATGGAAAGTAAGAAAGACTAGCCCTGCACGTCTTCTGGTTCATTCACAGATATTGGGGAATGTTCAAGGATATCTAAGTTGGGTTCTTTCAGGCAGTCTATCAGGTGGTCCCACGCTTTGGCCTTATCTATCTATCCCTCGCCCCCTTCTGGCCTCTTGGAACACTACAGCATTGTCATACCCTCCCCATCGGAGAAGGTCTTCCATCCAATTAACCAAGCATATACCCCTTGGATCTTTCCAGTGCATGTTGATCACCCGCTTTGCCAGGACCAGGCCAACATCCACAAACTTAGTAGTGATGTAACATCTGTTTGAACGCGGGTATCCCCGCAACAGGCATGCCAATGAAGTGCATGAAACAGACCATTGTGTGACCTCATTGAAGCACTCAACCACCCCTCAAAGGGAACCCGATTAATTCGGGCATGACCACATCATGTGAAGCATTTCGGCTCCCTGTTCTCTGTAGCAGGCTAGGATTTTTCTGCAGATGAGGTACACCTCATGCAAGAAATAGAAGTTAATTAATTTAACTTGAGCGTTACTAGACACCATGTATACAGTGGCAAGCATCATGGCCCATTGTGATTAGCAGTGCAAGATCCTACTCCTAATTCTCCCGTAGCTCCTGCAAATATGTAATAATATTGTGCTGTATAGCTTGACACAAACAAGCCACCGCTTTGACTTGGCCACTCAAGGTGCTCAGGACCTGGCAACTCCTGTGGGGAGGTGGTTTAGCTGGACCAGCACCCCAGTGGGCACGCAGTGTTGCTACCACTGCATGATGCAGGAGAAAGTGGCCCCTCCCGGAATCTCAAATGCCATAGAGAAGTCTTCATATATGAGTTCCCCATCTCTATAGAGATCCCCCAACCGGGTAACCCCATATTAGGTCCAAACCGTTAGTCCCTTCAACTGTGTGCCTGGGGCTATTTGTTCTAATCTGCACAGTGGGAGATCTAGTGAACAGAGTTTACTGACACAAGTACTTTGGAGGGTGCGTTATTAACCATGGCATGATACCTGCAGGGTCATGGCTCCCTCCTGAAGCAGTTGCCTGGGGTTCAGGAGAATTTGATATAATACAGAGCAAGATTGGAGGTCATTACATCAATAACCAAATCTTGGTGCAATCAGGAAGCGAGCCATTGTGGGAACCACTGGGGCTGGGCTGCCACATAATACACCTCAAAATCTGGTGCTGCCAGGCCTCTGTCTGCGGTTGGGTGTTGTAGTTTGGTCAATGCCGATCCTCATAAAAATAGGGTCAACAAGGTGCTTAGTTCTCAGAAAATCCGACAAGGGATAATAATGGGCAGAGTGGAGAAAAAGTATAGCAATCAAGGGAGTGCCACCTTATTTGCGACTGCTATCCTGCCAGCTACAGATAGTGGCAGGGTTTTTCAAAAGTCCACGCTGGCACAAAGCCCTCTAAGGGTTGGGCCAGCATTGCCCTCCGGGAGATCAAGTGGATCGTGATAGATCTTGGCTCCCAGATATTTCAGCCAGGACCCCTCCCACATAAGGCCATGCAGGTCCAGAGGTTGAGGTTTGCCCCGGCCTAGCAGAAACAGATGAGATTTCTGCCAGTTGATACAGAGGCCAGAGGCACTAGTAAACTCCTCTAGTAGTGCTATCGCGCCTGGTAGTTCCTCACCCGCATTGCATAGGAATAGGAGCATGTCGTATGCATAGAGGGCGGTGTGGTGCCCTCTACCCCCAATCTCAAGTCCTCTAAATGAGGCGCCTGATTGCTAATTACTAGCAGATGGTTCTATAGCGATGGTAGACAGTAACAGTGAGAGTGGGCATCCCTGTCTAGCACCCCATCCTACAATATACGATTCATAAATGCTTTTACCAGTCCAGACTCGGGCAGTGGGTGCCAAATACAATAACTTAGTCCTTTGAATGAACCCATGCACAAGGTCCATCTTCAGCATAATCTGGTAAATGGTGTCCCACCTGAGGCAATGGAAGCCCGTTTTTAGTATTGATTGCTACTATCACAGCCTCTTGTTTATCAGGGACTTATGCCTCGAGGACTGAAAAGACTCTACAGATGTTAATAGCTGTATTGTCCCCCCCCCCCAGGGATAAACCCAGCCTGGTCTGCATGTTTTAATTTAGGCATTAGATGTAAGAGGTGGGAAGCTAATATTCAACTAAGAATTTTATAATCCATGTTCAGCCTGGATAAGGGATGGTATGCTTTAACATCACGAAGGGTGTGGTCAGGCTTCAACAGTGGGATAACCAGGTCCTCGTTGGGGGATGTGGGAAGGAGTCCTATCTCTCGGGCTGCTGCATAGAGGGTGACCAACTGTTGTGTCAGTTCTTCAGCATAGGCTGTGTAGAATTCCACCAAAAGGCAATTGGTCCTCGGGACCTTTCCTCAAGCCATGGCTTTCATGACCCCAGGCACTTCCTGGATTGTTATGGCTTCCCCTAAGGTCTCTACTTCTGCCTGCATAAGCATTGGAAGGTCTACAGTATCTACGAATGCACCCACCTGTTTTGGGGGCAGTGTTGATCGTCGGGCATATAGTGTGGTATACTAGCTTGCAATCCACTGTTTATTTCTTCTTGGGTGAAGAAGCGTTTGCCCGTTTCCAATTCTATTTTGAGGACCCAGGAGCTCCTAGCTGTAGGGTTTGCTAACCAGGCTAGCAGGGTTCGCGCCTTATTCCACTCAGCATGAGCATACACCATGTATGAGCGATAGTCAAAGCAACAGAGTTTTTCTGTATGAACTGCTAGCTGATCTCTGGCACCCAGGAGTTGTTGTTTTAGGTCTTGTTTCCTGGGCTCTGCCAGCTCCAATGCTCATAGCGCCCTCTTGTGGGTTTCAATCTTCCCTATCAGTGTCCGTCGTACTCCCAATATTTCTACTATGCATCACAACCTAATGAATGCTTTAAACGCATCCCATTCAACTAGGGGGAAGGAAGCGGTGGCTGCGTTGTCTGCAAAGTACACATGTATTGCTTCTCCTTTAGTTTGTAAAAACATGGGGTCCTCTAGCTCCAGTCCAGTATTTGTGGTCACTCTGTGTACCAGTTCAAAGAGAGTAACACTAGGTTGTGGTCTTAGACTATCTGCCACAAATATTCTATGTTCTGGACCAACCTATGGATGTCCCGAGAGCACAGGAATGTGTTGAGGTGCACATGTAGCTCTTGCAATCCTTAGTAGAATGAGTAGTCACTATGCGTAGGGTGTAGGCGTCTCCAGGAGTGTAACCACCCCAATCATTGTTGCCAGGATGAGAACGCTCAGGCCACTTTGTAGATTGGGGAGTCTCCTAGTGGTGGGTGAGACCTGTCCAGAATCGGGTCCAGTACACAATTGCAGTCCCCCCTCCCGTAGCAGTATAGATTGCGTTGTGTGTGAACCTAGAACTCTAGACAGATGAGTGAGGAACCTGCCTTGGTCTGAGTTAGGGGCATAGACCCATACTATAGGCGGCCTGCCACTATCACATATCTTCCATCAGGATAATTCAGTGCTGTAGACATTTGAAATGGTAGTCCAGGGTAGATCCAGATAAGGATGCCTCTGGCAAAAGTCGAGTTTGAGGTTCCGTACACTTGGCCCCGCCATCTCTAAGGGATGGCCTCTTTCTCAGTGAGGTGAGTTTCCTTTAAGAGAGATAAATGTACCCCCTCCTCTTCAAGTAACTATGTAACTTATATCGCTTGGTCATGCTGTTAAGGACCCTGTTGTTCCAACTGATTAAGGTATGAGTTAGGGTGGGTGCCGTAGCGGGATTCTACAACCCCACTTAACCTATTAGAAGAAAGCATTGAGCTTATAGGATAGGTAGGGGCCACAGACCACCCAAGGAGATAGCTGGGCAGTCGGGTAGAAGAATGCCAACAGAGAAGCTCTGACACACAAAACACAATAACCCAACTCCCCAGCCTCAGGACAAGAAGAAAACAACTCCCCATCCAAGCAAACATTCAACTTGTGTGCAATCATCTCTCACACACATTAATATGGGGGGGGAGGAATGCACAAATTACCCAGCCTCTCAGCATCACTTCACGCCATCCAGACAGTAAACAGGGTAACTACACCGACAAATGGCCCAACAGTCAAGCAATATTAAGACAGGAGTATTCAACGAGCACTCTAGGCTCGCTCCTAACCCCGTTCAACTACAGCATGATTCAAGCATTCAAATAATCTTATCAGAGGTATCAGGAATAACAAGCTGCATTGAGTGCCCGGAACTGCGTGAGGAGGACGATGCATGGTCGGAGTCAGTGTCTCTTGCATCTTCCTCTCCCATCTCCGACGGGGAGTTAGAGACAGCACCGCTTATGGCTGCCACCACCTCAACTACCCTCCGCTGTTCGTGCAGTACTTGGGAGTGGGACGGACCAGTTCTGGTGACCCTCTTAGATTTCTTCCAGGGTGGTTTTCAGGGTGCTCCCCTGTCACTAGTTGGAGACCGCCCCGCCCAATTGTGAGAGGCTGTCAAGCAGGTCCCAGAGCAGCGGGGGAGAGGTGAAGAAAAGCACTCTGTATTCATGAGTCACTCGAAGTCTAGCAGGGAATAGCATGGGGTATGATATTCCCAGAGCCCTAAGGCGCTTCTTAGCGTCCATGACTGAGGCCTGCTAACTTTGGACCTCTCTGGTGAAGTCCGGGAAGAGCATTGCCCTTTGGTTCGCTACCAGTATACCATCTCACTGCTGGGCCTGTCCCAGGATATGGTTGTGATCCCTATAGTGCAGCAGTTTGGCCACCACTGGTCTAGAGGCCAAACCCGGCAACGGCAGACACGCCAGCACCAGGTGGGTGCATTCAAGCGCACAGAATAAAGATAGGAAACTGTACCCTACACAATCAGTTACATGAGAGATACTATAGATATGATCAATCATGTGGTGCACCTTTTATTTGATTCTAACACTAGTATTTTGTGTACAATGGACATTCAGTCCTTGTACACTAATATTCCTCAGCAAGACAGCATTGTGATTTGCAAGACCCTACAACAGAGACTTCATCTTCATTCGGTACCCACCTCATTTATTCTAGAGCTTCTTACCCTCTCTCTGACCAGGGTTTTTCTCTATTTTGACGGACATTGCTACCAACAGATTAAGGGGACCTCAATGGGGCTGTTTTTGCACCTATCTTTGCCATATATATTCATGGATGACCTTGAACAGAATGTCCTTCTTTTCAATGTCATTCATTTTTGCAATAACCATTCGATTTTTAAACATTACAAAGACTACTTTTTAATGGTTGTACGACGGAACGCCGACTGCCAAAACAACTAGTGCCTGAACAACGAGGTCGGAACACCGACCTCGTTGTTACTACTAATGCCTTCACCACGAATGCCTTAACAACGATATTTCGTTGTAAAGGCATTCCTGGTAAAGGCATTAGTAATAGGCACCCATTGATCCTGCATGCATCACCCCAACCCCCAACCCCACCCCAATACCTAAAACGCCCGCCCCCCCAACCCCACCCCAAAACCTAAAACACCCCGCCCCCCAACCCCGCCCCAAAACCTAAAACCCCCTGACCCCCCACCCCGCCCCAAAACCTAAAACGCCCCACCCCCCAACCCCACCCCAAAACCTAAAACCCCCTGACCCCCCACCCCGCCCCAAAACCTAAAACACCCCACCCCCCAACCCCACCCCAAAACCTTAAACCCCCCACCCCGCCCCAAAACCTAAAACGCCCCACCCCCCCAACCCCACCCCAAAACCTAAAACCCCCTGACCCCCCACCCCCGCCCCAAAACCTAAAACGCCCCACCCCCAACCCCACCCCAAAACCTAAAACCCCCGCCCCAAAACCTAAAACGCCCTGCCCCCTTAAACCCCCACCCCAAAACCTAAAACCCCCTGACCCCCCACCCCACCCCAAAACCTAAAACGCACCACCCCCCAACCCCACCCCAAAACCTAAAACCCCCTCACCCCCCACCCCGCCCCAAAACCTACAATGCCCCACCCCACCAACCCCACCCCAAAACCTAAAACCCCCTGACCCCCCACCCCGCCCAAAAACCTAAAACGCCCCACCCCCAACCCCCGCCCAAAAAATTAAAACCCCCACCCCGCCCCAAAACCTAAAACCCCCACCCCAAAACCTAAAACGCCCGCCCCCCCAACCCCCGCCCCAAAACCTAAAACCCCCTGACCCCCCACCCTGCCACAAAAACTGAAACGCCCCACCCCCCAACCCCACCCCAAAACCTAAAACCCCCTGACCCCCCACCCCACCCCAAAACCTAAAACCCCCGCCCCAAAACCTAAAACGCCCCACCCCCCAACCCTGCCCCAAAACCTAAAACCCCCTACCCCAAAACCTAAAACGCCCCACCCCAAAACCTAAAACCCCCTGACCTCCCACCCCCGCCCCAAAACCTAAAATGCCCCAGCCCCCCAACCCCACCCGAAAACCTAAAACCCCCTGACCCCCCACCCCCGCCCCAAAACCTAAAACGCCCCACCCCCCCAACCCCTGGGCCAAAATCTAAAACCCCCCACCCCGCCCCAAAACCTAAAACGCCCCACCCCCCCAACCCCACCCCAAAACCTAAAACCCCCTGACCCCCTGCCCCCACCCCAAAACCTAAAACGCCCGCCCCCCCAACCCCGCCACTAAACCTAAAACGCCCCACCCCCCCAACCCCACCCCAAAACCTAAAACCCCCTGACCCCACACCCCCGCCCCAAAACCTAAAACGCCCCACCCCCCAACCCCACCCCAAAACCTAAAACCCCCTGACCCCCCATCCCCACCCCAAAACCTAAAACGCCCCACCCCACCCCACCCCAAAACCTAAAACCCCGACCCCCACCCCAAAACCTAAAACCCCCTGACCCCCCACCCCGCCACAAAACCTAAAACGCCCCACCCCCCCAACCCCACCGCAAAACCTAAAACCCCCCACCCCCCAACCCCACCCCAAAACCTAAAACCCCCTGACCCCACACCCCCACCCCAAAACCTAAAACGCCCCACCCCCCCAATCCCACCCCAAAACCTAAAACCCCCTGACCCCCCATCCCCACCCCAAAACCTAAAACGCCCCACCCCACCCCAAAACCTAAAACCCCGACCCCCACCCCAAAACCTAAAACGCCCCGCCCCCCCAAACCCCGCCCCAAAACCTAAAACCCCCTGACCCCCCACCCCACCCCAAAACCTAAAACGCCCCACCCCCAACCCCACCCCAAAACCTAAAACCCCCTGACCCCCCACCCCCGCCCCAAAACCTAAAACGCCCCACCCCCCAACCCCACCCCAAACCCTAAAACCCCCTGACCCCCCACCCCCACTCCAAAACCTAAAACGCCCGCCCCCCCAACCCCCGCCCCAAAACCTAAAACCCCCCGACCCCACCCCAAAACCTAAAACGCCCCCCCAACCCCCGCTCCAAAACCTAAAAACCCCCACCCCAAAACCTAAAAACCCCCACCCCCCAACCCCGTCCCAAAACCTAAAAACCCCCACTTACCTGAGTCGTCGCCTCGTCATCCGCGTCATCCTCCTCAGCCGACTCCATTGTTTGTACCTTAACCACGCATGTTCGTTGTTAAGGACATGCGTGGTTAAGGCACAAATAACGAAGTCGTGGTTAAAGTAAGCGTTGTTCCGCTTTCGTTAACCAGGACTTCGTTTTAAAAAAGTCAGCGTAGAGGACGTTTCCCCTTTTTAATATGGCAAGACTCTGATATTGCTCTTATTGAATTATATAACTGGCTAATGCAAACTTTAAGGGCCTTAAATTTACATTGGTCACTATGAAATTGCGTTCCTGGACATCATGATTAAAACCACTCATGGTGAACTTTATACATCACTCTACCGTAAACCTACTGAACAGAACACTTAACTCTCTTATTCCAGCCATCACACTAGAGCACTCAGGGACTCCTTACTATATTAACAATTCCTCTGCATTAGACAGAACTGTCCTCATAAACAAGATTTTTTCAAAGAAGCCAGTGCTCGAGCTAACAAAGTGATTGCTAGGGGGTACCCCTGCAAACTGGTCAAGAGTTCCATGAAAATGGCATGATACTGCCACAGAGCTGTCCTATTGACACCGAAGGAGAAAAAGAATGGCAGACTAGTTTGTATCACTACATTCTCTCACATTTCTAACCAATTGAGAAAATGCATTGTGAAACATTGGGATATGCTCAGTGTAGGGGAACTCAACATTCAAACCAAATTTTTGCATTCCGCAAAAGTAAAAATATAAAAGACCATCTAGTAAGAGCAGGCTTACCAATTGCCGGGACTGAATGCACATTAAATGATCTATGGGGATCAACACTGGAACATAGCCATTTCAAATGTGGAAATTGTAGTATCTGTCAATTTACTGTTGAATCAAAATAATTTGTCTACGGTAATATCAGATTAACTTTACAGCAATTTTCAAACTGTAATACACAAACTATTGTCTATGCTATCATATGCCCCTGTAACCAGATTTACATTAGACAGACAACACAAAGGTCCAAATACGCATCTACCAGCATAGGAGCCATCTACCATGTCAAGTAACTAATGCCCCATTGGTTGAACACTTCATGGAGACTGGACATACTGAGAACGACCTGAGATGGCAAGTGATTACTGTGGCCAGGCCACCACCCAAAGGAGTGGATGGCTTGACCATACTAAAAAAAAAGGAACTAATGTGGATTTTGTGTTCTGACAGCTCCACACTAGCCTAAATAGTATGGAGGACTGGACCACACTATTATAAGTACTGCATTATTCCTTGTAGCCAGAACATTGAAACTACATGGACTTGGCCTGCTTGGTCACTTTAACACAATGGTTAATTACTTTTGTCTAGGTTTCATGTTTTTACAATGTATGTCGCTTTCTGTTATTTGTAGGATTTCGTTTTTATATTTGCTTTATTTTTTGGTTCCAGACAACATTTTTTTCTGTGAACCTCATTATTAATTTATTGAATTTGTTCTCTTTCATGTATCAACAATTTTGCTTTTGATTATGTTTAATTTAAGTCATTATATTGGATATCTAGGTCTCTGTCTTTTCCTACATCTTTTACCCTTCCATGGTGTTGTTTTTCCTACCTGTTTTCCTTTCTTGTCACATCCATTTCAATATGCACGTGCACATTCTTCTATAATTAGCATATTCCTTTTCTTCAGGTCGGTATGACCAGCACTAATTTTGGGTTCCAATTTTTGGTGACCCCTGAACTTGTAGGTAATTAGATACCTATAGGCCAGTTCCTTTCTTTTAAGATTTTTTGGACATTTTTTTGTCCTCTTTCCAGTTATTGACAATTTTTTTATTATTTTTCCATATTTTATTTTTACCTTATTCTTATTTCATTTTTTAATTGTTGACAATTTTTTTTTTTTATTTGTACAGGGCCTCAGTCCCAATTTAACATGCCGCCTTCTACTGCTTTACGGCTCCCCACCACGCCCAATTGCAGACCTCTTACCCCATTTTAGCACTTTGTGGGCGGTGCCTCATTTACTTATACCCTGGTTTCTCTTCTGACTCAGTCCTACAGCAACTTGTGCCATTTATGATGCTAAGTACGCAATAAGGTTACCAGAGTCTATATTGCATGCTTATTGCAGTGTCCCTCAGCTCTTGATATTGGTGTTTAACCAGTCCCTGGCGTGTCCGTGGTATGGTCTACTGTCTGATTTCTAATTGGCTTCAAATGCCTTACTTCAATTCTCTTATTGGTACTATAGATTAGATGTTGCCCAATGATCCTGTCAGCAGTTGGCCCGCACGCTTCTTGTAAGATGCCCTCACAATTGTATTTGGTACATGAAACAAACCCTGGCCTGCCAGCAGTTGGTCTGCATACTCCTTGCAGCACATCCTCTGTATTATTTTCGGTAAGGCTTACAGCCCCCGAACAAGCACGCGGCACAGATTACTTTTTCCTAGCATGCTTGATTTGACTGGCCTCCCTCATTGATTTTATCTTTAGTTTTCATTTACTTTAGATATTGGAATGCTCTCATGGGCACAACCTAATTTGGCCTTCCTTTAGTTAAGATTTTTTGGTGGGCCTGCTCTTTTACCTTGTTTTGCTAAGCTCAACCGTCTGTGTGATTCCTTGCACATGATTATTGTGGCACTTGCATGCTCACACCAGTTCTTTGATTTCAGAATTCAAAGTGCTCCCATATTAGACAGTGGTATCTTTCCACAGAACCTCTTTTATTATTCAGGTTATTGGATTGTTAATATTTAGGTAAGCGCACTATGTTAATTATTGTCTCTAGTGTGTCATGCTCTTGCATGCGGGTTATCATTCTTCACACTGGTTTTCCCTTCAGCACTATTGGCCTTTGTTCATTTATTCCAACAACAGGCTGTTTAAATCAGCATGATTGTTCATTTCAGCATGACTAGTGGCTGCTCACAGCTTCTTAGTAATAGTACCAAGGTTGTGTTTGCTTGATGGATCCATTGACACTACCAATTTGAATCTGCCAATATTAGATACACATTTCTTTGATTGCATGATCATTTTTGGACCTTTTCTGACATTAGTCTGTTTTCAAGGTTGGTCTTCTGAGTATTACGTTTTTTTCTATTTCATTCTTGTGCCCGATGGCTTGATCAGATTGCATCAGTTTAGTGAGATGGATGAATGAACTATTTTTCCATATTCCGGGATAGCTAATAATTCTCTCATTTTCTTCTCTTTTCTCTTCTTTCGTCAGTTCTTTTTATCTTATATGGCTGAAATATTTGTTGTAATTTTCTCTCAGGCGTATTTGGTTTGTCCTGATGGCGATCCTTCCAATCTATTTAGGACAATAGTACCCCAACTCAATCATGTTATATTGTGTATATATGAGCATTGGTGCTTTTGAATAGTGACTACAATTATTTGATTTACAATGTCACACTCTTACCCGTGGGTTGCAAGAACAAAAAAGTGAATGTCTTTTCGCTTGGCTGTTCCCACACTATTGGTGATTATAATAAATAGTTATGTGTTGTCCATTGGACAGAAATTATAGGTCTGATTGTATTTTTATGTACATCCTCATGTTTTAAGGTTACACACGAGGGACCTTTGTTCCTTCATATAAAAAAAAAAAACTCAGGGGCTACCTTGTTATGGAGCCAGTTGTCTAGCAAGCTTACCATATTACCTGTGGGGCCTTCAATACACTCTTGCAGGCCCACAATGCAAATGTTATTCCTCCTGGCCCTATTTGTGGCATCTTCATCTCCTTCTCTAGCGCTTTAACTTTGCTTGCCACATGTGCCATCCATTCTCTCATGTACAGCAATTCGGGCTTAGTTTCTTCCAGTGTGCGTTCAGTGGCAGTGACCCTTTTGGCTAGTCACCAGTGGTCGTCTTACAAACGCTCAATGTTTGCTGCCACGGTGGCAATTTTCAATTCAAGCACCTTCCTGGAGTCAGCCATGACCTGCAGTATAGTGTCTAGACAGGTGCCCTGGTAGCCCCTGAGTATACGGTCTGCCCTCAGGACCATCTGCTCAGCTGTAGTAGGGTGCAGATCTTGGGAGGAGCTGGGATCAGGCATGTCTTTTTTCATTGAGTATTTGCCCATTCTTACTCTCTGGTGAAGATTCAGGGTTACAATAGCATTAGGCACAACGGGCGGGTCAAGATTGACAGAAGGTATAATTGCTCAAGGGTTTGGGGCTTTAAGATTGGTGGGGCTCAGTGCGCGCCCCTTGTGAGAAGCCTACATCCCCAATATCAGTTGTGATTGATTGTAGGAGCACCATACAGCACTGTTAGGCAGTAAATGCAGCTGATGCCCCCGAATGGTGGAGTTCAGCCGGGAGTGCTGAAGTTCATTTCCTAAGCCATTGGCACCTAGCCATACCCCCTTCCTGGCTGCTTTCATTGTAGTAGCATCATTGTACCATTTTCACCTGAAGTCTTTGGTTGGTACCTTCCTGCATCACAAGTCCTCAGATTCAGAAAACTTTGAATTATTGGTTCCAGATTCTGTTTGGGCTTCTAAACGTTCAGCAGAACATGCATGTCTCCCTCTCTGGTGGTATTTACAATAGCTATAACAGATACCTACCTGAACAGTTGGGGTGCCACTCTAAAGGTGAAGAAAGCTTAGTGACTGCTGTATCCTATGGATGCAGCTTACACCCTTGAAGCACAGACCAGTGTGGCAAAATGCTATATCAATTGTCAAAGAGGGACTAAGCACTAATCGTTGGGTATCCTAACAAAGCTGAACTGTTGATAGGCATAGGGACATCTGTTCTCATAGGCATTGATTCATATGTCTTGAAAAGAGAACATAAGGGCATATGTTATGCTGGCCATTATGCTCTTCATTAAAGTTCTGGAGGTGACTGGAGGATTTCATAGAGAATGGCTTAGGCTTATGTCCACATGGAATGACCAGTTAAATTAAAAAGAAGATTCTTTGCTCCAGCATAAGTAGGGGGAAGACATTCTGATAAAAAAAATATGACCATATTCGCTTCACTATGTATTCCTGCTGAAGGACGTAATATCAAAAGTAATCTCTAAAGGTCCGATCTAACAGGTTGTTCATTTTTAATTGTGCCAAACCATAACAGAATGCATTCCAAACTCTTTTGCCTTTGATGGGGACCCAAATGGATCATATCCATTCCCCGATCTCAGAATGGCCATCCCCCTCCAAAATTGTAAAGCCCCATCTTCAACTCTCAGCATGGAAGATTAAAGACTAGGCCTGTGGTACCAATAATGCTCTCGAGAGATGGAGTTGGAATTACAAAATTCTGACAGGTTTACAACACTGTATTTGACTCATTGGTGGCAGTTTGCAAATACATCTACACAATGTGTACTAGTGGTTCCTAGCACCACCAGTAGTTTGGCTTCTGCCCAGTTTCAATCTCAGTTGCGTCCTCCAAAGCAATGTCTTATCGTTCTTCAGACTGCATGCCAATGAGATAAGACTCCTCAGAACCCTCCATTTGAACCTTTCAAACAGTAGGGTCACAACTATGGTAAACATGAAGGGCACAGCCATAGTGCACCAATCACTAACTAGTAATCTTCATTACATAGAGTATAATAATTTGTCAACCAGTCCCAGTATTTAAGAGAAAATAGCTCTAGAGATATGGTCAGCTTGAACAATACTACAAGAGTTGTGGTTGAGTTTTGCTACTTAAAATCTACGTTATTCAATGTTAAAGGGCAAGCAATATTGCTTGTCTTGGGGTAAAGCTCAACCTCCCTGGTCAAGGACTTTCATGCAGAAAAGTAGGACAAGAGGAAATGATAAGTGTAAGATATTACTCCATTTTTGTCATGGCCTCCCATTTGTTCCTGTCTGACTTTGTTGGGTTTAGTACTCTGTTCACTTTACTACTGCTAGATAGTAGTAAAACACATGTACATCTACTCTAAAACATCAGAACTCCATGTTAGCTTTATTTAACTTCTGTAGAAGTCCATTGTAAATGGGGCCTAAAATACACCTTTGGCACTGAAGGTTAACCATCATACCTGGGCTGCAAAGTATTCTTACACCACCCTATATACAACAAAAATATATGGCTGGCAGGAGCACCACAATGTGTTCTGGTTGGGCTGCTACTTAAATGCACTGCTGTGACACACAGCAAAAAAAGTACCTTTGCCATGGAGGAAAAGTCTACTTTAGAGATCCATACATCACTCCTCAAGTGTGCGTTGCAAGCCCAAAGGGCTGGGTACTAACATATTAAAACTGAGCACATCACATATTGGGGTTAGTGTGCTCTCACAGTGAAATAAAACCAAAAACCTTTTTCACTGTGCTAGTCTTCTTAAATTTTTCCATGAGCAGGCCTAGATGGGATCAAAATCTTTATGCCTAATTCCACTTTGGGAAATACGACATAAATGCTTCAAAGTTATTTCCCACTTAATTTTCAAAATTTGATTTCATTGTGAAATCAGACTTTTGATAATTTAAGGGGAAAAAATAACTGTAAAAACGTATTCTCACATGGCAGGAGAGCTCATCTAAACAGGGGAGTAGCTTAGTAGCTGAAGACTGGGCTGCTTGGTGGCAGGTGAATTCTGACATTTGAAATAGGGGCTCCTGAAACATGTTACAGTAAGGCAAAAAATAGGTGCTGCAAAAGAAGGTGAAAAGATTGCAAGAAACTAGTTAGGATTGAATGGTAGAATTTCTCCAATCACTGGGTAGTGAACAGGCTGAAGCTGGCACCTCAAACACTACCTCCTCAGAACATTCTTGGATCTGGGAAAACTCAATCTGCAAAAGAATGCCTTTCTGGAAGAAGACTCCTGACTTGGAAGAAGAGGATTCACACAAGGACTCAATGATTCTTGACTTTTACGGGCACCCTGTGACTGGAACTCTCCAAGGGTCAGGCGGTTGGCCTCCTGTTTTCCTGCTTCAAGGACACAAAACATAGAAGGACTCCTGATTTCAAGAGGCCCCAGCTAACCACAGAGGACTGAACCTGTCTGGAGAGAGACTTGGTGCTCGGAAGCTCACCATAAAGGAGGTAGGGCTTACAGGACTGATCAGGAGGAACTTTCCCAGCATTTAGAGACCCGCGTAAGCAGGTAAAATCTTTGTCCAGGACAACCTGCTAGTGGGTCCTACCTGCGCTCAAATGCAGGTGGTCTGAAATTGCACCTCGATCCCAGGCCACCATGAACTGTTGTTTTTCAACAGCGCTTCACATTATCTAGGCACCTTTTGCCTTAAATCTTCTACAAATTCATATTTCTGATTTCCATTAAACTCTATTAACAATCCTGGTATTGTTTTGCTCATTAAAGGTTTCTCTATTTTTTTTAATTGGTTTGGGCATTTTATTGCGTTGTTGTATTGAATTAAAAAATGTTGGTGCTATTTGAATTTAACAGGCATTTCTCTTGCGATTGCCGGCTGCTTATGTCATAGCTACGAGGGGGGATTGAGCAGAGATATTCTTAGTCCGATGTTTTGACCTAACCAAATTGTATTCATTAAGTTGGAAGAGGGTCACCCCCTCCTAAACTGATAACCCAATTTTGGACAATAGATATCAAATAAGAAAGAGAAAGGTTGCTAGGCAGTACTGGCAGGTGCAATCTGCTAATCTTTGTGGATGCTCTTGGCACAAGGTCTTAAATACTGACCTATATGTAATTAAACTGATTGCTGCAGCTGTGATCTGTAGTTTGGGGAAGGTAAGTTGATGCTGCATATTAGACTTACTGCACCAAACAACAAAGTAAGGGAAAGAATGCTTCAAATAATCTCAGCCACAGGCGATTGCTCAGGGCTCTTCGTTTCTTCCCAATGTGCACCTCTAGACAAAGTTCATCCATATGCAAATTAGGCGTTGTCCTTTTTAAATAGGAACAGTCCAGCCCAAACTACTAAGCCAGTTCCATCCAGATGGGAACATAAACACCACCAGGCCAGTTTATTCATACAAAGGCATCATCAGCGAGGTATAGCTTGAGTCCTGTAGCACAGCATGCACAGAGCCCATGTCTGTGCATACCTGTCCTACTTAAATTATTTACTGCCATAAATAAGAAAGTGATAGAAATAATGTTTTATTTATTCTAAGCCACTGACAATAGCATGGGGCTGCATTCCAGTCCATTTTTCGTCCACGGTACCACTCAACAGAGGCCAGCCATTTGCAAATAAATGTTGGTCCGGTTTCAATAGGAACAGTCCAGCCAAAACCTCCAGGCCAAGTCCCCTTTGGCCAGGAAGCAGTAACAATTGCAGACTAGTCTTGACCTACTTAGGTCTTCTCAGGGAGGTATAGCTTGAGTCCTGTGGCACGACAAGCATTGGCATACCACTCTCACTTAGCCCATATACTGGAACAAAGTTATGTGAGACCTTATTTCCAACACTTAAATCCAGTCGCTCGACAAGGAGTATAATTGATCTGAGATAAGAAATTACTGTTCTTTTAATTGTGTGTTCTGTTAAAGCCTCTTTTCTCCAGTCCTGTTGGATTCCTAATGGGATGGTCTTAAATTGTGGTGGTAGTTTGTTTATGATCAATCTAGTAGATATGCTTTAACACCAAGACAGTCCTATGTACAAGGTGTGTGGAGATACGAATGTACCAGGATTGCTCATAACTGCCTCTTCACAGTGCGATGAGGGATTTGGTATCCCTCCTGTCAGGGGCAGTGCAATGGCAAATGGCCTTTGATTCAGGACATCACCATGTCCAGTTGCAGGTCTGACCATGAGACAGCAGGACACTGGACACCCACAGTGAAAGTTCCCTCACAACGCTCACTATTGCACCAGATGTGGTGTTTCCTTAAGGCACACATTGCTTTCTGGCACTGGACCTGCAACAAGACATGATGACACCCTGAATCAGAGACCACTTGTCATTTCAATGCCCCTGACATGCGGGACACGAAATTCTGACTACCCTGGTGCCAAGGCATTTCTAGTTGAGCACATGTTGGCTAAAAAGATCAAAACAAGACTGCAGAAAAAATTGGACACGAACAAAAAGACAGCAATTTATCATCTCTGTTCGATTGTACCCTGCTCTACTATGTAATTTCGTTTTCATTAAAGTCTAAAACCTCAACTATATTAGTGACTATTATAGTCTCCATTTCTTTGTGATATGTGCATCTCATTAATGTAAAATTTGAGTTTGTTGGGAAAAATGGCCCTACTCAGCACAGGTGCACACAGACACCACACAAAATAATTTAGTCTCAGAACAGACTACAATTATTAAGTGGATGAGTTAGGGCTGGGTAGGTCCTGCACAATTAGGCTAAATCAAAAGAGGGAGTAGAGAAGTGGGTTTTCACATGGGAGGATTCAGCTTCCCAATAATCTACATAATAATCAAAGAGAGAGTCAATCCACTGATTATCGCACTAGGATCTTCCTAAATCCATCTAGGAGAGAAACATTTTACTGTTGTATAAAATAAATCTCACCCACCAATTAATACAGTGGCATGCTTCATCATAGATTTCTTCCCGATACAAACTGTATCGGGTGTGATTATGACCTCAACCTCCAAGGGAGCATGAAGTATATTGGAATGGATCTTGGGAAATAAAATTGTCTACACGGTGCCATAGGTATGAAGCTTAATATGGGTCCATGCGGCAAGATTAAAAGAAAAAAGGTGATGCCTTCTGGGCACTATTACTTGAGCATCTACTGCAGTCCATATGGTTCTGCCACGTGTTTCATCATCCAATGGTCATGTAGCTTTTCTCAGGACCAGATCTGATCCCTAGATTCACCAGAATCCTTATGTAATTACTTGTTCTAACATGCACAATCACTCTGAGAGAACTTATCCGTGTTCTATAGATAGAAAAAAGGAGTTATTTGAGTGGCAAACAGTCTCATGTTCTCTTAACATGGTTAATAGTTTTTTACTAAATGTGCTTTTTGTCCCAATCACAATTTGTGAAACCATTCCAGTGTTAAGCAATCATGCACGTCTGGAGGAAGATGTGTGCTCCCAACCTGCACCCCTTGTTGTCTCTTCAACCATTCACACTTCTCATGAACCTGTAAGTTGTTTGTGAAACTATTGTTTCGTAATTACGAATATGATTATTGACATTTGTGGTCATTAGGTTCTGGCAGACCTCCTAGGAACTCCAAATTATGAGATGTACTATGTGGCAGCTCAGCTGCAGTAGCCAATGTGATGGCTTGTGGACACACCTAGCCCTGAACAGGCTGTTGTGAAGAGGAATCTTGGGGATTGTACAATAATAAGCTGGTTAATTGATACCTGGGTGGCTGCCCCGTGCCCTGGCCAGTTGATCACGAATGCCAAGCACTGATGACATAGGTATATTAAACTTAAGCACGACCACCTACCATACTCGCTGCACCTGCCATATGGGTGCTGTTGATTCTCCACAGAGGGGCTACGCACCACAACATATACGGACAATGGAGGGATGCTGTCCTGCTAGCAATGGGAGACCTCTATGTACATAGAACCCTTCCACCTTTTCCAGAAATCTAGGAGCTATATGGCCTTACAGAGGGACAATTCCTGTCTGTCTATGCACTTTGGGCTCCTATAAGGTGCAAATGGGGACCCGAGCACCTGGAGCCGGACCCCTCTAGGTCATTGCAGGCCATGCTCACCCACAGGCATGACAGATGAACTAACAGTGCTATACAAGGTACTTTTAGACACTTTTATAGCCAATTTCCCCAAACTTACAGAGACATGGATGACAGAAATGCCACAAACTCTAACAGGTATGTAAAGGGTCCAGGAATCCTGGGCTGAACTTCACTCAGTTTAACTATTTGCACCAGACTTACTTAATGCCCATGTGCATCCTTTACATGTTCCCAACTAAGGCTCCTGGGTACCCTCGCTGGACTGCTTTGGAGGCAGACTTCTATCATATGGTGTAGTCCTGCTCTGTTAGAGAATGCTTCTGGGGAATGGTAGTGGCAACATTGTCGGATATTGTGGAGTGTCCATTACCCACTGACCCTTTGCAGTGTGTCCTGGGGATTTCTATACACATGCAAGAGCAGATACCTTACGATTTACAGACCTAGCATATGTGCAAGCGAAGCAGTGCATTGCCATGGCCTGGAAAACTCTGGAAGCCCCGCCCATGGAAGCATGGCCACTGGATTTGCCTAAATGGTCCACAGAAGAAGTCAATACGTGGCACATGTTGGCCAGGCAGCAGGGGGATCTCCACAGTGAGAATGCATACTTAAAAAAGCTGGCAGCTAAGACAGATGATAGGCCCCCCATGAGAGACACCTTTAGTCGATCGATCCCACGGAGCACATATGCCATAGCTCAGGAACCCCCACACACGCTGTCACAGGACTCTCCACCCCTCCAACCCCCTCCCTTGACTCCCAGGTTGCAGGTCCATAACCGTGAAGCCATCATCCTCACACTATATATCACATCTAACCCCCCACCAGCTTCCTTAATAAACTGCAGAGTATAACAGCGTCCTGTCGCTGGCACTCCTGAAGGGGTCAAGCTGTCTCCACAAAACATGACTAGAAAGGTTAAGCCCAGTTGGGCGTTTTGGGGTTTATTCTGTTTCTCCTTTTTACATTCATGGAGTTATGGATAATAGACACGTGGACTCCAGGCCTGCAGTGAGAGGCTATGAGTTGAATGAGGGCACGATACACAACTGATGTAGGACAGCTATGACGGTGCTGAAGCCACTATGCACTCTTTGTACAGTTTGTTTGTATTGTGTACCTATGTAAAATGAGAAAGGGCAATAAAGAGCCATTTGATGAAGAAGAAAAAGAAAAAAAGTTGTGCAGACCAGTAAATCATTTTGACCTAGTGTGCCTATGTAATCAGCATCCCCTTTTCGCCCCTTAGGCTGCCAGAGTGGCGACGGAACTTGTAGTCACACACTGTAAGGTAATCAGAGAAAAGACCTCCATAATCCCAAGAGTAGGTAATAGTCACAAAAGGGGTGAATGTAGTAACAGCAACCAATGCAGGTTTATTACTCACTCCGTCAAAGCATTGCACCCTTCAATCACCCAGTTTTCATCTCTGGCCCCTGAATGGTAAACATGGTGTGGGAGACCTGTGTCTTTTCAAGTGGCAGGGCGTGATGACATTACACGTCACAGCAGACCGGCAAGTCTGTATTGCGAGGTGCTCTCCTTTTCATACGGTATCCGGACCGTTTTCAAAGCTCTGTACTTGTTTTCATCATCAGTAGTCGGTGATTACCCTTTACAATGCCTAGGGAGGGCATTTGATATTGTCCATTCTTTTTCATAAGTCATTTTGATTTGATTCCCGCATTTCTTCCAATTGTTTGGTCGTTTAACACTGCTAAACAATAAAGTGAGTATGCGAGTGTCTGATTTTAATTAAAGAAGAGGGAAGTTATGTCCCCATTATTGGAAGTATCAAAGAAAATAGAAATGTTATATTTCAGAGTAAAGGTGTGATATGTTACTTCTTGAATGCCAAGGTTCACATGTTAGTTGTAAACGTGGCCCCAAGGGATGTTGTTCTTTAGTTCAATCCTATCAGTGGCTAACCAACAAACTCATTACTGTACATTCCAGGTTCTTAGTCAAGTTGTCAATCTTTTCCAAAATAACCAAATGTAGGTTGTTCACACTGGTCCACTGTAATGTAATGATTTGGCATTAGGGTTGTTCCTTCTGCATCAGAAATTACTACAATGCTTACCTATACGTGTTTTACGTTTTCTGCAAGTCATACCAACGTAGAGAAGCCCGCATGGGCAAGTTACAAAAAAAAAATTGCAATTGGTATGCTTCCATAAGGTCAAAGGTTTTCCTAGGCCAGGTCCAATGTCCTAGTTTGATTTGTGAGGAGAACATACACTGCAACAGCCACGAGGGAAATGGCCCACTATACTCTGGAATCCCCACAAATTCTTCATAGTTGGTGGTTTGCTTCAATATTTTCTGATCTTGTGTGGGACAGAATGTCTTTTACACTCCTGCCTCTTCAATGAGAAACCATTTTTTTCTAAATTAAGTTGATTATTTTCTTTTTTATTGATTATTTTCTTTTTTTTGTAAATTTATTTTTATTGAAATTTTTGTACAACAAAACTAACATGTGCAATCAAATGATATCGTAGATAACCCACTGCAGTCCCATCCCCTTCTAGTATCTCCCCATCCGGGATAGGTCCTACATTGTTCAAAGAGAGCACGCAGATCTAAGGCACGTGTGTCATCTTGCAAGTGGTAAGTGTAGCCATCCATTTCAGTAAATGATACAAATAAAAAACAACTTTAAACATACAACAAATAATCCATCCCTGATGTGTCTGAAGTAACTGATAGGAGTCAGTGGTTGCGGGCTCCCCTCTCTAAACCAACGGGGGCCCTATCAAGTCCCTTCAACGAGTCTCAGTATCTGGTTTCTATACATGGAAGAGGTGTCCCAAATACAATCAAAACTTCTGCGTGAGCCCTCCCCTGTGTCAACCAGACATTCCATGGCCAGGCTCCTCCACAGCCTGGTGAACCACAGGGTTATAGGGGGTGGGTCTGCTCTTTTCCAGAAGGACGCTAATGTTGTCTTCGCCACTCCCAGAGCTAACCAAAGAATGGCACGGTCCCCGTATGATTGGTGCTGCAATTCCTGGGCCCGAAGACCCAAGAGAACATGTTCCGGCGTGGTCGGTACAGGGTAACCCAACATCTCTTTAAGATGTGAGAGGATTTTGTTCCAATAGGGGCGAATAGTTGGACAGTCCCACCATATGTGTCTAAAGTCCCCTAGCATGCCACAGCCCGCCAACATCTATCGGACACCTGTGTGTATAGTTTTTTAAGCTTCTTGGGATAGAGGTACCTGTTATAGAGCAGCTTGTAATGGGCTTCCCTGGCTGCCATTGAGAGGTTGTGCTTGGATATGTCCCGATATAGATGTCGCCACTGGTCCTCCCCCACTGTGACGCCCAGAACCTGTTCCCAAAAGGGGATGTGTCGACGGGTCGGCACTTTCTGTGCAGCGACTAGTATAGAGTATAGCGTAGAAATACTGCCCCTCGCCACTCCGCCCCTTTGCACAAATCTCTCCATTGGAAGAAGATCCCTTGTGGCTGCCTCTCTCATATGCGGTTGCAAGACCGAATGCACCAACTGAGTGTAATGGTAGTGTTCGGACTGAGGAAGCTGAAAATCTCTGCAACAATTATTGAACGTACGGAGTTGGTCCCCATGATATAAATCTGCAATGCGCAAGCAGCCCCCTCCCTCCATCTATCTATCTATCAAAGGGCCCAGTAGTTTCCCCTGGTGGGAATGCCTTGTTAAAATGGATAGGGGTATGTGGCGAGGGGAAGGATGTAAGCTCATAGGTTCTAGTTACCTTGTCCCACACTTTAAGGGTAGTGGCGGTGGGTGTGCTAATGTATGCGTTTTGTGGCCATGCCCCCTTGGGCTTCCATGGGACATCCCACAAGGTCTTGCCCGTCACCGCCCTATCCATATGCAGCCACACCTTGTCTGACTCTCGAACGGACCACTCAGCTAATACCCACAGCTGTGCAGCTCTATAGTACTGAAGGAGGTCAGGAAGCGCCAATCCTCCCTCTTCCCTGGGGCGCACCAGTACTTTATTTGATACTCTAGCTCTTGTTCCTTGCCAAATGAACCTCGTCCGGGTCTCAGCAAAGAAATCTGGCGGTATCTCAATAGAGAGGCTTTGAAAGAGATAGAGAAATCTGGGGAGCACTGTCATCTTGATACTATTGATGCGCCCCAGCCAAGACAACCACAGCGGAGACCATCTCCTAAAGTCTTCTCATAGTGACTTAATCACGGGAGATAATTAGCTCTGAACAGATCAGACACCTGGGGAACAATTTGAATGCCCAAATAAGTGATTTCTTTCTTAGCCCACGCAAATGGGGTCAAGGGGGCTACGTGGGTCATTGCCCCTGCGGGCATCGACAGGTTGAGAAGATATGATTTTCCCGCGTTTACCTTAAAACCTGCCACCTATTCAAAGAGTGTCAATTCCTCCTGAATTACGAAAAGGGATGTGCAGGGTTCAGTGACGAATAATACAATATTGTCCACAAATAGGGAGATTTTATGGTGATCGGCGCCAAATGTAATGCCTGGGAATGCAGGGCAAGCAATCACCTGCACAGCCAAGGGTTCAACAAGCAGCAGGGAGAGAGGGCATCCCTGCCTCGTGATAGATAAAAAGAATTCCGAAGTCACCCCATTTACCGAGATGCGGGATCTGGGGCATGAGTAATTGCTCGTTACCATGGTTATAAATTGTTCCCCGAATCCAAAACGTCTCATGGTTGCCACCAAAAAAGTCCACTCGACTATCAAATGCCTTCTCGGCGTCTAACGCTAATAAAAGTGCCAGGACCCGTTTCTTATGAACCTTTTCCATCAGATGGATGACGCGCCGCAAATTGTCATGTGTTTGACGCCCCTTGATAAAGCCCGGTTGGTCTGGATGTATCAGCTCTGGCAACACATCCTCCATCCTCTGCGCCAGGATTTTAGAGTATAATTTGGCATCAAGATTCAACAGGGCAATTGGTCGGTATGAGGCGCACAATTGAGGGTCTTTTCCCACCTTGAGTATTAGAGTGATCAGACCCTCCCCGATAGATGGGGATACCGCTCCCTTGCCTCGTATAAAATTGAACAGTGCAGCGAGCTGTCCCGCCAGTTCCGCACCAAAGGTTTTATAGGAATGGGCTGTAAAGCCGTCAGGGCCCGGGGCCTTATGCAGGGGAAGGACGTCTATAGCCACCTGTACTTGCTCCGCTGTAAGTGGTGCCGCTAGCATTTCATTCGTCTCCTGAGAGACCTGTGGCAGGTGGGTATTCCGCAGGTAGGTTTCTTGAGCGTGGGCGGGTGGATGATCTGAGTGATAGAGACGCTCATAAAACCATCTAAATGCAATCAATTTCCCCTCTTCCGTGAGGTGTTCTCCGAGCTCGTCTGTGACCTGCTCTATGTAGTCTCGGGGCTGTTGGGCTCAAAGCTGTCTTGCCAGGGGGGTGCCTATCTTATTGCCCTTGTCATAGTGGGATTTCTGAAGTCTCAGCAGTGTCAATTCTGCCCTGTTTGTATAGGTAGCTTGTAGTTCACCTTTGAGGGACACCACCTTCCTTTGAGCTTGCCAGGTCAGGGATAGTTTATTATCTCGTTCAGCTATCTTAAGTTCACTTTCCAGAAGAAGTTGGTCTTTAGCCTTTAATCGGTGCATCGCGGATGCAAGTGAGATGCATTTGCCTCTTATGACCGCTTTAAAGGCATCCCAGAGTGTATGGGGGTTAGTATTTCCCACCCTATTATGTTGGAAGTATTCCCTGATCGTTACGCGCAGATCGTTACGGGATGTTGTGTCACGGGCAAGTACATTGGGGAAGTACCAGCGCTTGGAAGAGGTGCGTGCCAGGGACCAATTCAGACTAACCACCACCTGGCATGATCCGATATGACAATTGGATTAATGGCTACAGATTTAAGAATCTGTTTTAACGGTTTGCTCAGAAATACGTAGTCTATCCTCGAATAGGAGCAGTGGGTATGTGAGATGAAGGTATAATCCCTCTCCAAAGGTTTCAGGGTCCGCCAGGAGTCAAAAATCCCCAATCGTCAAAAGGTGGACTTCACTAATCTGGCAAAAGCACTTGTCTGTGATCTCTGTGGATGTGTTGTGTCCAGAGCCCCACACCAGATTAAAGTCTCCCATCAAGATAATTTTGCCCTCAGCATAGCCCTCCAGTCCTCTCAAGAAATGTAACAGAAATTGGGTTTGACCGCTGTTAGGGGCTTCAATAGTAGATATCGTACACATTTTCCCATCTAGGCTGCCTTTCACCATTCAGTACCTTCCCTTTTTATCTTTCTTGGAACCTGTTTCCCTGAAGTGGACTGATCTGCGAAACATCAAAGCCACCACGCAATGTTACGTTGGTGCTGAAGCTAACGCAATCTGAGTGTAGTGTTTGTGACGGAGACGATGTCCCTCCCCCCTCTTCAAATGTGTTTCTTGTAGGGCCAGTATGTCGTAATCGTGGTCATCGAGGTACTTTCTCAATTGCGATCGCTTATTGGGGGAATTAAGTCCTTTCACATTCCATGAGAGTAATTCCAGCATCATCTCCCCGGAACAGCAACGCTCTCAACTAGATCCCTGATAATATCTCCAATACCCCGCACCTTGATTCCCATACTCCCCCCTTCGGAACACTTAGGCTGCTTTGGACTTTCCACATGACTCTTTGAATATCGAAAGGGATGGTAAACAATTAACAAATCTAAGGAACATCTCAAAAGAGAAATATAAACATAGACTTGACAGTATAAAACAACAAATTTTCCTACGTTCTTCATTTTGTGGACAGGGTCCAAATCCGCCTCCCCTCCTCTCCCCTCCCAAGGCCTCATCAAACCAGAGTGCATTTCAGTGGCGGGACCTCCCCAAACCTCCAGCAAACAACAGGAGCGGAGTATGTCCGAGTGGCATGTATCGCTGAGACCTTTATCGTGCTTCTCACGACCACCCCATCTCCCCAGGGTGAGGCGCCCCCGTCCTTCCATCTCCATCGAGACCCCCAACTGGGGTCGCTCCCCAGCTCTCTCCAGTGGGCCGCTGTGGCCCTCCCTGAGGCTGGACCTCCATGTGACTTTATCTTCTGGGGGTCTTCCTACCCCTCCTCTGTTGTTTACATTAGTCCGTTGATGTGGAGGGGATACCTTCTCCTCACCCCTCTCCAACCGCAACGTCTGTATCACCCCTCTCTCCTCCAGACTCTAGGACCAACGCGGCTGCCGCATCATCCACAGTCGAGAAATGGCACGCTCTATTGTGGAGTTCGAACGCTACACCAAAGGGGAAGGTCCAACGAAATCTTATGTTCTTCTCTCTCAGAGCCTCCGTCACCGGACGTAACTGTTGTCGTCGGGCCAGGGTTGCTGGAGCTATATCCTGATAGAGGGAGCATCTTGCACCCTGGAAGGAGATAGGATCTTGTTGTCTTGCCTTTAAAATAATTTGTTCCTTTACCTTGAACAAGCTTAATTTAGCCAGAATGTCTCTAGGTCTTCTCCCTTCGCCCGCAGCTCAACTGCACCTCCGGTTGATCCTCTCCCAGAAGGGTGGAAAACAGCTCAACCACAAAGGCCTCCAGATCAGTCCCCTCGGCTCCCTCCTCCACACCTCTCACCCTTATGTTGTCTCTACGTGCTCGATTTTCCAAATCTTCGCATTTTAATGTGGCGAGATGTAATTGCGCTTTAATATTTGTAATCTCCGTCTCCACCGGGCAACTTTCTGCTGTAAGTTCTGCAAGTGCGTTTCCAAGTCCATAGTACGGGCCCCAACTGAGTCTACATCTGTTTGCAGTGCGGATAGTTTACCATTGACATCTGCTTGGAAGGCATCCAGCGTCGCTCTGATATCCGTCGTGAGCTCCTCACGCAGCTCGGTTTTGAAAGTGCAAAGGGAGGACAAGAGGTCCTCCTTTGTAAGCGCCATCTCTCCCCCCTGTACCTGGTTTGATTATTTTCTTAAGGGGGTTAGAAGCCGTATTGAAGGTAGTCACACATAGTATATCATCCTCTTTTATTGTCACTGTGCTTTCCAGGAGAGCTTCCCTGTTATTTATAGCCCTCTCCATAACATTCCGGATAACCTTCTCAGGATACTTCTGATCCCTCAACGTATCTGCTAGATTCAACCCTTAGCTTCGGAAGCCATGGACTATAGTACAGTTCCTCTTAATTCGTATGATCTGGCCGTACGGTAGGGTTTTCCCTTAAAGCCTTGAATGGAACCTGTCAAAGATCAGCAAATAGTTTTTTGCAATGGGATTTTCATATGTCACTACTCAAGTTTACCCTGCTCTGTGAAAGTACTGATGCCCAAGAACACAAGTCCTCAATTTATGTTGTGTGTGAGAATCGCAGATGTTCCTCTAAGGAGTTCAACCAAGCAAACAAATCATCGGGTATTTCTCTAGCCCCATCCCAGATCTCCAACACTTTGTCAATGTATTGTTTGCATACTTTCATCCTGTTTCTGAAAGTGCTCACCTCACAGTAACTTTTTCTTTTTCCGAAATAATTACCAATAGACCCACTATGCTAGGAGTGAAGGTGCTCCCCATTGATGTTCCACACGTCTGTAAATAGAGTGTGCCTTCAAATTCAAAGAAATTCTTAGTTACAGCCATTTTTGCACATGCAAAAATGAAATGCCTAGGAGCTGAGTAGCTCCAAGGTATTACAAAAAGAACCAGATCAATTACTTCCAAGGCTTTATCTGGAGTAGGCTGGTATACAGGCTTTCAATATTTCAGCCTACTAGAAATTGTTTCTCTGGCTCTAACTCCAAAGCTCAAAGAGGACATAGGAGACATTTTGTGTAAACACATTGGTGTACCTGGACTAATGGAAATAGAAAAAAGTCACAGAATGAGGAAAAAGGGTTTTAAAATACAACCTATGCCCCTTACTTCAGGGGGAATTTTATTTTTGTGAATTTTTCGGAGTTTAGAAGTATGGGTCACTGGTTCTTTATTAAACAGAAACTCAGCCTGTTTCGCAGATCGAGCCACACAATAGTGCCATTTAAATCATAAAACGTATTTCACTTTTTAGTGAAGGTGAAGTGTCATGATCCAAATTCTGCATTTTTTTGTCTTCTAGTTGTTGTTAGCATGTGTCTCTGTATGCTGTAGTCATCTGTATCACTGTGCCCCCCCCACCACACTTTTGTCTACATTTTTTTATTGTACAATTTGCTTACCTTCTGTAACGATATGTCTGGGAGAGACATATTCTAGTTGCAGATTCCTTACTTTTGAATTTCCCCAGGCATCAGACTGGATCCAGAGATTTTTTTCTTCGAGCAGTACCCCTGCATGCGGTTAGGTGGCTTGGTCAACTCTGTGGGCATCATGGTTGCCGTGATAATGTTGCAGTCCTAAATAGGCACCACCTTGGTGCGCTGACATCAGTTTCTTTTCACAACTTTCCAAGCCAGTAGCGCGGATCCTTGAAGAACACTGATAATGGTGCGCAAACTAGAGCTCTTAGAGGGAAGTAGCTGTCCCTAGAAATCAGTTTGCAGTGTGGGTCGGATGGGCGGGTCGGTAAGCAATTTGCAACTAGAATGTCTCTACCAGATGTATTGTTACTGAAGGTAAGTAACTTGTACATCTGATAGAGACTTCTAGTTGCAGATTCCTTACCTTTGAATAGATACCCGAGCAATACCATCCCCGGTGGTGGGCTGCAAACTAAGATCACACCAAAACGTCCTGCAGGTCTGACTGGCCAAATTAGCTGTCCCTGCGGATCTGACTGTCCAGGCAGTAGTGCTTGGTGAGCGTATATAAGGACGCGGCCTGGCAGATAGCCAGGACTGGAACTCCATGTGCTAACGCTGTGGTAGCAGCAGTTGCTCTGGTTGAATGAGCATGCCAACCCTCAGGGTTGCTTTTTTGCCAAAGCGTAGCACATCTTGATGTAGGACTACCCATCGTGAGATGATCCTCTTCTGCACTGTCTTCCCTTTCTTCGCACCAACATATCCCACAGAGTTGATCGTCCACCCAGAAATCTTTGGTACAATCTAGATAGAACACCAACACTCTTTTTGGATCCAGACGGTGGAGTCTCTCCTCCTCATGAGAGGGCTGTGGGGGTGCATAAAAAGTAGGCAAGGTGATAAATTGGCCTACATGAAAAGGCGTTATCACTTTGGGAAGAAAGGAAGCCCTAGTACCAAGCATCACTGTCAGGATGCACTGCTAGGAATGGTGGCTTAGAAGAAAGAGCCTGAAGCTCACTTACTCTGCGAGCAGAGGTGATGGCAATCAAGAAAGCTGTTTTGGGGGTTAAGAGGCTTAAAGGACAGTTGTGGAGCGCCTCAGAAGGGGGCACACATGAGGTATGTGACGACCAAGTTCAAATCCCACTGGGGCATGATGAACGGGACGGGAGGAAACATGAGTGAGGCCTTTAAGAAACCTCCCAACAATGGGAGATTTGAAAAGAGGAGGTTGGTCTGGTAGCAGTAAGAAGGCAGAGATGGCCGACAAATATCCCTTGAGGGTGCCCAGAGCAGAGCCCTGCTGGGCAAGAGACAGAATAAAGGGGAGAACCTCTGAGAGAGGTGCAGATAGGGGATCAACAGATTTGTTGATACACCATGCCACAAATTTCTTCCAACGACAGCCGTATACCGTTTGGGTGGAGGGACGCCTGGCTGCCAAGATGACATTACAGACTTCGGGTGGAAGGTCAAAAGCAGTCAACTGTCACCGCTCAATCCCCACACAAGGAGGCAGATTCTGGACAAGTTTGGGTGGATAATCGTCTCCTGCTGCTGCTACAGAAGATCCTCCTGAAGGGGTAGTCTGATCGGTCATGCTCAAATAGTCATGCTCAAGAGCTCGGGCTACCAGACTCTTCGTGCCCAGTCAGGAGCCACCAAGATTATTTGGGCCCGGTCTTGCCTGATCTTCTTCAGAACTCTGGGCAAAAGTGGTATTGGCGGGAAGGCGTACAGGAGGCCTGAGTTGCACTCATGACAAAAAGCGTTGCCGAGCGAGTGCCGCCTTGGAAACTCCAACGCACAAAACAGCTGATTTAGTGTGTTCTCTGCTGAGGCGAACAGATCGAACCAAGGCTCTCCCCACTGCTTAAAGAGATCTTGCACCACCTCCGGATGGAGACGCCATTCGTGATCGACTACGCATCGATGGCTGAGTTCGTCTGCTCTGACATTCAGAGAGTTGGCCAGATGTTGAACCACCAGGGAAATGCCCCGGTGTTCCAGCCATGTACAGAGATGACCCCCCCCCTGCTTGTTGCAATACCACATGGCGGCGGTGTTGTCGGTGAATACCTGCACTACTTTCCCTTTGAGAGAGGGAAGGAAAGCTTTCAATGGAAGTTGGATCACCCGGAGCTCTAAAAGGTTGATGTGGAGCCTGGACTCCACCAGAGACCAGAGGCCTGTGATTTCTGCCTCTCCTATTTGGCCGCCCTATCCCAGTAGTGATGCACCTGTCACTACTGTGAGATCTGGTTGGGGAAGGGAAAGGGATCTGCAATTGACCCAATCTGGATTCGACAACCACCACTGCAGGTCTTTCGCAGTTCCCGCCGAGATCTGAACCATGTCGGAGAGATTCCCCTAATGCTGTGCCCAATGGAACTTCAGTTCCCACTGCAGAGCCCGCATATGCCATCTGGCATGTTGGACCAGCAGGATGCAGGAGGCCTTGAGGCCCAGCAGCCTCAGAGTCATTCTCACCAAAATTAAGTATAGAGGCTAAAACATCGTTACCATAGCCTGAATATCCTGGACTCACTTTTCGGAAGGATAAGTCCAGAACGGCACAGATGAAAGGGAGCGTCTGAGAGGGAATCAGGTGTGACTTTGGCACGTTGATAGTGAACCCCAGCAAATGCAGGAGGTTCGCCATAGTCTGGAGGTGGGATACGCTTTTCTGGGTCGTGTCTGTCTTCAACAGCCAGTCGTCGAGGTAGGGGAAGACTGGAATCCCTAACTTGTGCAGATGAGCTGCAACCACTACCATCACTTTCGTGAACACCCGAGGGGCACTGGTAAGACCAAAGGGGATCACAGTGAAAGTGCTCGGAACCTACCACAAATTGTTCTCTTTTTTAGGAAGAGATTGAGGGACTGGAGGTCTAGGATAGGGCAAAGAATCTTGCCTTTTTGGGCACCAGAAAGTAGCAGGAATAGCACCCACAACCTACTTCTGTTGCAGGGACCCTCTTTATGGCTCCCTTGGCCAAGAGAGCATGGACATTCTTGCGGAGAAGTGGCAAATGACCCTCCGACAGGTGATCACATGATGGTGGCATGGCTGGAGGAGAAGTCTTGAGGGGGAAGGAGTAACCCCTTTGGACAATCTGTAACTCACCTGTCCGTGGCAATGGATTCCCACTGGGGTAGGTGCTGGCACATTCTGCCAACTGGGCCCGGATAACCCAACGGACTAGGAAGGTTTTGAGGCAGAGCAGGGGGTGGGGGTGGGGGGTGGACTAGGCGGCCCACTGAATCCCTGATCCATGAGCTCGGTGGATCCCGCATCTGCTTCAGCGCAGGGGCTGTACAGCATGCGCGGGTCGGTGGCCCGGTGGAAATGGATGCAGTTGGGTGCCCCTTTCATAGCCCTGAAAGGAGCAAGAGGTGGACTGAGGGGGGCGAGGAGCGGCTGCGAGGCCAAGGGACCGAGCTGTAGCCCTGGAATCCTTAAAAGGCTGCCTTGTTTCTGAAGAGTCGAGTGCCATCAAAGGGCATGTCTATCAAAGATTGCTGGGCATCCCCCGAAAAGCCAGACGTCCTCAACCAGGTATGGCGTCTCAGTGCTACCATCGATGTAACAGAACTGCCTAGTGAGTCGGTTGTATCCAGTCCACAATGGATCATGAACTTAGCTTCGTCTTTCCCATCTATCATGGCTTGGAAGCAAACGTTCCAGGCCTCTTCCGGAACTTGAGGCAGCACTTGCCCAACCGTATCCCAGAGAGTATGGGAATAGCGGTACAAACGGCATGCAGTGTTCACGGACCGCAGCGCAAGACTGGCAGAAGAAAACTTGTCCAGTCTTTTTGATTCCCTGCCCGGGGGAGCAGTAGGAAATGAGCCATAGGATGAAAAAGCCTGGATGACAAGACTCTCACGCACAGGGTGTTGGGTAAGGAAATTTGGGTCATTCGGCGCATGCCAATGGCAGCCAGCAATCGTACTATTCACAGGAGCCCATGTGCTGGATTTGGACCAGGTCCCCAGTAGGACGTCCGTAAGTCCTTCGTTGAAGGGAAGAAGGGGTTCCGAGCTGGAGGCCCCCAGGCTGAAGCACTTCAGTCAGGAGGTTAGGCCTGACCTCCAGAAAAGGAAGCTCAAGGTTCAAAACATCAGCTGCTGTTCTCACCACCATAGAATAAGAATCTCCCTCCTCCATAGCCACAGTACGGGGAGAGAATATGCCAGTGTCAGGGGAGGTGTCCAACCCACTGGCATCATCCAAACTCTGTACTCTCTCTCTCTCTCTTTCTTTCTCTCTCTCTCTCTCTATATATATATATATATATATATATAGGCAACCACAGCACTCACCTTTTTGGGCCTATAACGCGAGAAAGAGATATGGATGATGTAGGCACACTATGTTTAATTAATTTATTGGGAGTGTGTAGTTATTTACAGGTCTGCCAGATTCTATGACCACAAACATCAATAATGATCTTCGTAATTAAGCACTAATATTTTCAAGAACACTTTTAGAGTTTCATAAGAAGTGTTAAATATTGAAAGGACTACAAGGATTGCAGTTGGGAGCGCACTATGTCCTCTCGAGGTACAGGATTGCTTAATTCTGGAATAGTTGCACAAATTGTGATTGTGACAAAAAGCATAATTAGAAACAAAAACTATTAGTCTTGTATAGAAAACATGCAAATGTTTATGTCACTCTCTCTTTTTTCTACCTTCAGAATACGGAAATGTCCTCCTATATCGGTTTGTATGAATGTTCGGAGTGACTGAACAAAATGTCCTTCTCAAAACAAGTAATCACATAAGAATTCCGTTGAATATAGGGATCTGATCTGGTCCTGAGGAAAGCCACATAACCATAGGGTGGCAAAAAATGTGGCTGAAATATGTAAACTGCAGTAGATGTTCGACTAATAGTACCTCAAAGTCGTCACAGTTGGTTTTTAATCTTGCCACAGGGACCTATATTATAACTCAAACCATGTGGACAATTTCCAAGATTCCTTGCAATATATCTAGTGAAGACATGAGGGTCGAGGTTGTAAGCAAGACCTGAACAGTTTGTATTGGCCAGAACTCTATGATGAATAATGCCACAGTAATAATTAGTGGTGAGAGTGATTTTATACAAAAGAAAACTTTTTCTCTCCTAGGTAGATTAGGGAGCTCCTGGTGCAAAAATCAGTGGGCTGGCCCTTCACAATTCTGCACGTGGAATTTCAACTGTTTGCATACACTTTGATAAGCTGACACCAGCACACAATCTACTTTCCAAATCGGTTGGTTGAGTGCGTGTTACTCTTAAGTATGTGTTATTGGCCGTTGACAATTGGGACAAAGATTTACTTGTGTTTGGGGGACTCAGTGAATTGTTTATAGATCTTGGTGCACTATACTGTGTTACCTTAACCCCTTCGCTGCCAGGCCTTTTCCCCCTCAGGTGCCAGGCTGTTTTTGGGCTATTTGGGCCAGTTTGCACTTAGGCCCTCATAACGTTTTGAACATATACGCTACCCACGACAAATTTGGGTCCTTTTTTTCCCCAACATCCTAGGGGTTCTAGAGGTACCCAGAGTTTGGGGGGTCTCCTAGAGGAGACCAAAAAGTTACCAAAATACAGCAACATTTATTTTTTTTAAATGGGGAAAAAAGAGCTGTTGAAGAAAGCTTGTGCTTTTTCTCTGAAAATGGCATCAACAATGCGTTTGTGGTGCTAAAATCATCATCTTACCAGCTTTCAGGAACAGTCAGACTTAAATCAGAAAACCACATTTTTAAACACAATTTTGCCATTTCACTGGGACATACCACATTATTACTATTTTTTGTGCTTTTAGCCTCATTCCAGTTAGTGACAGAAATGGGTGTGAAACCAATGCTGGATACCAGAAAGCTAAACATTTACGAAAAGTAGATACAATTCTGAATTCAGTAAGGGGTCATTTGTGTAGACCCTACAAGGGTTTCCTACAGAAAATAACAGCTGAAATAAAGAAATATTGAAATTGATGTGAAAAACAGCCATTTTTCTCAACGTTTTACTCTGTAACTTTTTCCTGCGATGTCAGATTTTCAAAAGCAATATACCGTTACGTCTGCTGGACTCTTCTGGTTGCGGGGATATATAAGGCTTGTAGTTTCATCAAGAACCCTAGGTACCCAGAGCCAATAAATGAGCTGCAACTTGCAATGGGTTTTCATTTATACCAGGTGTAAGGAAATGCCACCTTGGCATGGTTACCCCCTGACTTTTTGCCTTTGCTGATGCCAAGTTATGATTTGAAAGTGTGCTGGGACCCTGCTAACCAGGCCCCAGCACCAGTGTTCTTTCCCTAAACTGTACCTTTGTTTCCACAATTGGCACAACCATGGCATCCAGGTAAGTCCCTTGTATCTAGTACCCATGGTACCAAGGGCCCTGATGCCAGGGAACGTCTCTAAGGGCTGCAGCATGTCTTATGCCACCCTAGGGACCCCTCACTCAGCACATACACACTGCTTGCCAGCTTTTGTGTGCTGGTGGGGAGAAAATGACCAAGTCGACATGGCACTCCCCTCAGAGTGCCATGTCAACCTCACACTGCCTGTGGGATAGGCAAGTCACCCCTCTAGCAGGCCTTACAGCCCTAAGGCAGGGTGCACTATACCACAGGTGAGGGCATATGTGCATGAGCACTATGCCCCTACAGTGTCTAAGCAAAACCTTAGACATTGTAAGTGCAGGGTAGCTGTAGGAAGTTGGCTCTGTATGTACTATTTCAAAGTAAGAAATAGCATGCACAGAGTCCGAGGGTTCCCCATAGAGGTAAGATAGTGGCAAAAAGAGATAATTCTAATGCTCTATTTTGTGGTAGTGTGGTCGAGCAGTAGGCTTATCAGAGGGTAGTGTTAAGCATTTGTTGTACATACACAAGCAATAAATGAGGAACACACACTCAGAGACAATTCCAGGCCAATAGGTTTTTGTATAGAAAAATATCTTTTCTTAGTTTATTTTAAGAACCACAGGTTCAAGATTTACATGTAATACTTCAAATGAAAGGTACTGCAGGTAGGTACTTTAGGAACTTTGAATTACCAAAATGGCATATACAGTTTTCACATAAATCACATATAGCTATTTTAAAACTAGACAGTGCAATTTTCAACAGTTCCTAGGGGGAGTAAGAGTTTGTTAGTTTTTGCAGGTAAGTAAACCACCTACGGGGTTCAAGTTTGGGTCCAAGGTAGCCCACCGTTGGGGGTTCAGAGCAACCCTAAAGTTACCACACCAACAGCTCAGGGCCGGTCAGGTGCAGAGGTCAAAGTGGTGCCCAAAACGCACAGGCTTCAATGGAGAGGGGGGTGCCCCAGTTCCGGTCTGCCAGCAGGTAAGTACCTGCGTCTTCGGAGGGCAGACCAGGGGGGTTTTGTAGGGCACCGGGGGGGGGACACGAGTCCACACAGAAAGTACACCCTCAGCAGCACGGGGGCGGCCGGGGGCAGTGTGCAAACAAGCGTCGGGTTTTCAATAGAAAGCAATGGGAGACCAAGGGGTCTCTTCAGCGATGCAGGCAGACAAGGGGGGCTCCTCGGGGTAGCCACCACCTGGGCAAGGGAGAGGGCCACCTGGGGGTCGCTCCTGCACTGGAGGTCGGATCCTTCAGGTCCTGGGGGCTGCGGGTGCAGGGTCCCTACCAGGCGTCGGGATCTTAGAAGCAGGCAGTCGCGGTCAGGGGGAGCCATGGGATTCCCTCTGCAGGCGTCGCTGTGGGGGGTCAGGGGGGGCAACTCTGGCTATTCACGGTCTCGCAGTCGCCGGGGAGTCCTCCCTGAAGTGATTGTTCTCCACAAGTCGAGTCGGGGGCGTCGGGTGCAGAGTGCCAAGTCTCACGCTTCCGGCAGGAAACACGAGTTGTTTCAAAGTTGCTTCTTTGTTGCAAAGTTGCAGTCTTTGGTGAACAGAGCCGCTGTACTCGGGAGTTCTTGGTCTTGGTCCTTCTAGATGCAGGGCAGTCCTCTGAGGCTTCAGAGGTCGCTGGTCCCTGTGGAAAGCGTTGCTGGAGCAGTGTCTTTAGAAGTGGGGAGACAGGCCGGTAGAGCTGGGGCCAAAGCAGTTGGTGTCTCCGTCTTCTCTGCAGGGTTTTTCAGCTTAGCAGTCCTCTTCTTCTTAGGTTGCAGGAATCTGAGGTCCTAGGTTCTGGGGAGCCCCTAAATACTGAATTTAGGGGTGTGTTTAGGTCTGGGGGGTTAGTAGCCAATGGCTACTAGCCCTGAGGGTGGCTACACCCTCTTTGTGCCTCCTCCCTGAGGGGAGGGGGGCACATCCCTAATCCTATTGGTGGAATCCTCCATCTGCAAGATGGAGGATTTCTAAAAGTCAGAGTCACCTCAGCTCAGGACACCTTAGGGGCTGTCCTGACTGGCCAGTGACTCCTCCTTGATTTTCTATTTATCTCCTCCGGCCTTGCCGCCAAAAGTGGGGCCGTGGCCGGAGGGGGCGGGCAACTCCACTAGCTGGAGTGCCCTGGGGTGCTGTGACAAAGGGGGTGAGCCTTTGAGGCTCACCGCCAGGTGTTACAGTTCCTGCAGGGGGAGGTGTGAAGCACCTCCACCCAGTACAGGCTTTGTTACTAGCCACAGAGTGACAAAGGCACTCTCCCCATGTGGCCAGCAACATGTCTGGAGTGTGGCAGGCTGCTAAAACCAGTCAGCCTACACGAGTAGTTGGTTAAGGTTTCAGGGGGCACCTCTAAGGTGCCCTCTGGGGTGTATGTTACAATAAAATGTACACTGGCATCAGTGTGCATTTATTGTGCTGAGAAGTTTGATACCAAACTTCAAAGTTTTCAGTGTAGCCATTATGGTGCTATGGAGTTCGTGCATGACAGACTCCCAGACTATATACTCTTATGGCTACCCTGCACTTACAATGTCTAAGGTTTTGCTTAGACACTGTAGGGGCATAGTGCTCATGCACTTATGCCCTCACCTATGGTATAGTGCACCCTGCCTTAGGTCTGTAAGGCCTGCTAGAGGGGTGACTTATCTATACCTGTAGGCAGTGTGAGGTTGGCATGGCACCCTGAGGGGAGTGCCATGTCGACTTACTCATTTTGTTCTCACTAGCACACACAAGCTGGCAAGCAGTGTGTCTGTGCTGAGTGAGGGGTCCCCAGGGTGGCATAAGACATGCTGCAGCCCTTAGAGACCTTCCCTGGCATCAGGGCCCTTGGTACCAGGGGTACCAGTTACAAGGGACTTACCTGGATGCCAGGGTGTGCCAATTGTGGAAACAAAAGTACAGGTTAGGGAAAGAACACTGGTGCTGGGGCCTGATTAGCAGGCCTCAGCACACTTTCAAAACAAAACTTAGCATCAGCAAAGGCAAAACGTCAGGGGGTAACCATGCCAAGGAGGCATTTCCTTACACAACCCCCCCGCCCCCCAAACGAAAGAGGATGAGACTAACCTTTCCCAAGAGAGTCTTCATTTTCTAAGTGGAAGAACCTGGAAAGGCCATCTGCATTGGCATGGGCAGTCCCAGGTCTGTGTTCCACTATAAAGTCCATTCCCTGTAGGGAGATGGACCACCTCAACAGTTTAGGATTTTCACCTTTCATTTGCATCAGCCATCTGAGAGGTCTGTGGTCAGTTTGAACTACAAAGTGAGTACCAAAGAGGTATGGTCTCAGCTTCTTCAGGGACCAAACCACAGCAAAGGCCTCCCTCTCAATGGCACTCCAACGCTGCTCCCTGGGGAGTAACCTCCTGCTAATGAAAGCAACAGGCTGGTCAAGGCCATTATCATTTGTTTGGGACAAAACTGCCCCTATCCCATGTTCAGAGGCATCTGTCTGCACAATGAACTGCTTGGAGTAATCTAGAGCTTTAAGAACTGGTGCTGTGCACATTGCTTGTTTCAGGGTGTCAAAGGCCTGTTGGCATTCTACAGTCCAGTTTACCTTCTTGGGCATTTTCTTGGAGGTAAGTTCTGTGAGGGCTGTCACTATGGATCCATATCCCTTCACAATCCTCCTGTAGTTCCCAGTCAAGCCAAGGAATGCCCTGACCTGAGTCTGGGTTTTGGAGCTGCCCAGTCCAGAATAGTCTGGATCTTAGGCTGGAGTGGCTGAACTTGGCCTCCACCTACAAGGTGACCCAAGTAAACCACAGTTCCCTGCCTTATCTGGCATTTGGATGCCTTGATAGAGAGGCCTGCTGATTGCAGAGCCTTCAAAACCTTCTTCAGGTGGACCAGGTGATCCTGCCAGCTGGAGCTAAAGACAGCAATATCGTCAAGATAAGCTGCACTAAAGGACTCCAAGCCAGCTAGGACTTGATTCACCAACCTTTGGAAGGTGACAGGGGCATTCTTTAAACCAAAGGGCATAACAGTAAACTGATAATGCCCATCAGGTGTGGAGAATGCTGTCTTTTCTTTTGCTCATGGTGCCATTTTGATTTGCCAGTACCCTGCTGTCAAGTCAAAGGTACTTAAGTATTTGTCAGCACCTAGTTTGTCAATGAGTTCATCTGCCCTTGGAATGGGATGGGCATCTGTCTTGGTGACAGAATTAAGTCCTCTGTAGTCCACACAAAACCTCATCTCTCTCTTTCCATCTTTGGTGTGAGGTTTGGGGACTAAGACCACTGGGTTAGCCTAGGGGCTGTCAGAGTGCTCAATGTGTCCCAATTCCAGCATCTTGTGGACTTCCACCTTGAAGGTTTCCTTAACTTGGTCAGACTGTCTGAATATTTTGTTTTTGACAGGCATGCTGTCTCCTGTGTCCACATAATGGGTACACAGGTGTGTCTGACCAGGGGTTAGGGAAAAGAGCTCAGCAAACTGTTGCAGGACCTTCCTACAGTCAGACTGCTGTTGGCCAGAGAGGGTGTCTGAGTAGATCACTCCATCAACTGAGCCATCTTTAGGGTCTGTGGAGAGGAGATCAGGGAGAGGTTCGCTCTCAGGTTCCTGGTCCTCATCTGTTACCATCAACAGATTCACATCTGCCCTATCATGGAAGAGCTTGAGGCGATTCACATGGATCACCCTCTTGGGGGTCCTGCTAGTGCCTAGGTCTACCAGGTAGGTGACCTGACTCTTCTTTTCTAGCACTGGGTAAGGGCCACTCCATCTGTCTTGAAGTGCCCTGGGAGCCACAGGCTCCAAAACCCAGACTTTCTGCCCTGGCTGAAATTCAACCATTGCAGCCTTTTGGTCATACCAAAACATCTGGAGCTGTTGGCTGGCCTCAAGGTTTTTACTTGCCTTTTCCATATACTCTGCCATCCTTGAACGTAGGCCTAGTACATAGTCCACTATATCTTGCTTAGGCTCATGAAGAGGTCTCTCCCAGCCTTCTTTCACAAGAGCTAGTGGTCCCCTTACAGGATGGTCAAACAGAAGTTCAAAGGGGGAAAACCCTACTCCCTTCTGAGGCACCTCTCTGTAGGCGAAAAGCAGACATGGCAAGAGGACATCCCATCTCCTTTTGAGTTTTTCAGGGAGCCCCATGATCATGCCTTTCAATGTCTTGTTAAATCTTTCAACAAGACCATTGGTTTGTGGATGGTATGGTGTGGTGAATTTGTAAGTCACCCCACACTCATTCCACATGTGCTTCAGGTATGCTGACATAAAGTTGGTACCTCTGTCAGACACCACCTCCTTAGGAAAACCCACTCTGGTAAAAATACCAATGAGTGCCTTGGCTACTGCAGGGGCAGTAGTCGATCTAAGGGGAATTGCTTCAGGGTATCTAGTAGCATGATCCACTACTACTAGTATGTACAGGTTCCCTGAGGCTGTGGGAGGTTCAAGTGGACCCACTATGTCCACACCCACTCTTTCAAAGGGGACCCCCAACACTGGAAGTGGAATGAGGGGGGCCTTTGGGTGCCCACCTGTCTTACCACTGGCTTGACAGGTGGCACAGGAGACACAAAACTCCTTGACCTTCTGGGACATGTTGGGCCAATAGAAGTGGTTGACTAGTCTCTCCCACGTCTTGGTCTGTCCCAAATGCCCAGCAAGAGGAATATCATGGGCTAAGGTCAGAATGAACTCCATAAACTCCTGAGGCACTACCACTCTCCTAGTGGCACCAGGTTTGGGATCTCTTGCCTCAGTGTAAAGGAGTCCATCTTCCCAATAGACCCTATGTGTTCCTGTTATCTTTCCATTGGACTCTTCAGCAGCTTGCTGCCTAAGGCCTTCAAGAGAGGGACAGGTTTCTTGCCCCTTACACAACTGCTCCCTTGAGGGTCCCCCTGGGCCTAGGAGCTCAACCTGATAAGGTTCTAACTCCGGAGGCTCAGTTCCCTCAGAGGGCAGAACTTCTTCCTGGGAAGAGAGGTTCTCTTTCTTGTTGTGTGGAAGCTGGTTCCCCAGTCTTCTTTCCTTTTCTCTTGGTGGGTTGGGCACTTTTTCCAGGCTCCAACACCACTTTTTCACCCTGAGCCTTGCACTGTGCCCTTGTCTTGACACACACCAGTTCAGGGATACCCAGCATAGCTGCATGGGTTTTCAGTTCTACCTCAGCCCATGCTGAGGACTCCAGGTCATTTCCAAGCAAACAGTCTACAGGGATATTTGAGGAGACCACCACCTGTTTCAGGCCATTGACCCCTCCCCACTCTAAAGTTACCATAGCCATGGGATGTACTTTAGTCTGATTGTCAGCGTTGGTGACTGGATAAGTTTGTCCAGCTAGGTATTGACCAGGGGAAACCAGTTTATTTGTCACCATGGTGACACTGGCACCTGTATCTCTCAGGCCTTCTACACTTGTCCCATTAATTAAAAGCTGCTGCCTGTATTTTTGCATATTAGGGGGCCAGGCAGCCAGTGTGGCTAACTCCACCCCACCCTCAGAGACTAATGTAGCTTCAGTGTGAACCCTGATTTGCTCTGGGCACACTGTTGATCCCACTTGGAGACTGGCCATTCCAGTGTTAGCTGGAGTAGAGTTAGAAGTGGAAGCTTTCTTGGGACAGGCCTTGTCTCCAGTTTGGTGTCCAGGCTGATTACAGCTACGACACTAGGCCTTTTTGGGATCAAAGTTTTTACCCTTGTACCCAAAATTGGATTGTAAAGAGGCTCTGGGCCCACCCTCCTGAGCAGGTTTTTGGGGGCCTGTAGAAGACTCTTTACTATTTTTCCCTTTGGATGTCTCAACACACTTCCCCTGGGGAGGCTTTGTGACCCCTTTCTTTTGGTCACCCCCTGTGGAAGTCTTGGTCACCCTAGTCTTGACCCAATGGTCCGCCTTCTTTCCCAATTCTTGGGGAGAAATTGGTTCTAGGTCTACCAGATGGTGATGCAGTTTATCATTTGAACAATTACTTAACAGGTGTTCTTTCACAAATAAATTGTACAGCCCATCATAATCATTTACATCACTGCCTTGAATATAACCATCCAGTGTTTTCACTGAGTAGTCAACAAAATCAACCCAGGTCTGGCTCGAAGATTTTTGAGCCCCCCTGAACCTAATTCTATACTCCTCAGTGGAGAATCCAAAGCTCTCAATCAGGGTAGCCTTCATGAGGTCATAGGATTCTGCATCTTTTCCAGAGAGTGTGAGGAGTTTATCCCTACACTTTCCAGTGAACATTTCCCAAAGGAGAGCGCCCCAGTGAGATCTGTTTACTTTTCTGGTTGAACAAGCCCTCTCAAAAGCTGTGAACCATTTGGTGAGGTCATCACCATCTTCATATTTAGTTACAATCCCTTTAGGGATTTTCAACATCTCAGGAGAATCTCTGACCCTATTTATGTTGCTGCCACCATGGATGGGACCAAAACCCATCTCTTGTCTTTCCTTTTCTATGGCTAGGAGCTGTCTCTCTAAAGCCAATGTTTTGACCATCCTGGCTAACAGTAGGTCATCTTCACTGAGGCTATCCTCAGTGACTCCAGAGGTGCTGGACCCTCCTGTGAGGGAAGCAGCATCTCTGACTATCACATTTGGAGTCAGGGTTTGAGGAGCCCTGATCTCCCTAACTAGGACTGGAGAGGGGGCATTCTCCTCCACATCACTAGCTTCCTCCTCTGGGAGGTCATCCTCAGAGGGGTTGTCTTTGGCAAACTCTGCCAACAGCTCCTGGAGCTGTAATTTGGTAGGGTTTAAACCAGCTTTAATATTTTTTAATTTGCAGAGAGACCTTAACTCTCTCATCCTAAGATGGAGGTAAGGGGTGATGTCGAGTTCCATCACATCCTCTTCTGCATTAGACATTATGTTTTTAAAAGTTGGAATACTTTTTAAGAGTCTAAAACTATCTCTAGAACTTAATTCAAACTTTCACAAAACTTTTAAACTCTAAAAGAAATGCTAACAGGGACTAACACAAGGCCCTAGCAGGACTTTTAAAAATGTAGAAAATTAGCTCAAATTTCAAAAATCAGTTTCTAATGACAATTTTGGGAATTTAGTCGTGTGATCAGGTATTGGCTGAGTAGTCCAGCAAATGCAAAGTCTTGTACCCCACCGCTGATGCACCAATGTAGGAAGTTGGCTCTGTATGTACTATTTCAAAGTAAGAAATAGCATGCACAGAGTCCAAGGGTTCCCCTTAGAGGTAAGATAGTGGCAAAAAGAGATAATTCTAATGCTCTATTTTGTGGTAGTGTGGTCGAGCAGTAGGCTTATCAGAGGGTAGTGTTAAGCATTTGTTGTACACATACAGGCAATAAATGAGGAACACACACTCAAAGACAATTCCAGGCCAATAGGTTTTTATATAGAAAAATATATTTTCTTAGTTTACTTTAAGAACCACAGCTTCAAGATTCACAAACAATACTTTAAATGAAAGGTATTTCACTTAGGAACTTTGAATTAGCAAAATAGCATATACAGTTTTCACACAAATGGCAATAAGCTATTTTAAAACTAGACAGTGCAATTTTCAACAGTTCCTGGGAGAGGTAAGTGTTTGTTAGATTTGCAGGTAAGTAAACCATCTACAGGGTTCAAAGTTGGGTCCAAGGTAGCCCACCGTTGGGGGTTCAGGGCAACCCCAAAGTTACCACACCAGCAGCTCAGGGCTGGTCAGGTGCAGAGGTCAAAGTGGTGCCCAAAACGCATAGGCTTCAATGGAGAAGGGGGGGCCCCGGTTCCAGTCTGCCAGCAGGTAAGTACCCGCGTCTTCGGAGGGCAGACCAGGGGGGTTTTGTAGGGCACTGGGGGGGACATAAGTCAGCACAAAAAGTACACCCTCAGCAGCACGGGGGCGGCCGGGTGCAGTGTGCAAACAGGTGTCAGGTTCGCAATGTAATCCAATGGGAGACCAAGGGGTCTCTTCAGCAATGCAGGCAGGCAAGGGGTGGGCTCCTCGGGGTAGCCACCACCTGGGCAAGGGAGAGGGCCACCTGGGGGTCGCTCCTGCACTGGAGGTCGGATCCTTCAGGTCCTGGGGGCTGCGGGTGCAGTGTCTTTACCAGGCATCGGGTCTTTGAAGCAGGCCGTCGCGGTCAGGGGGAGCCTCGGGATTCCCTCTGCAGGCGTCGCTGTGGGGGCTCAGGGGGGTCAACTCTGGCTACTCACGGTCCCGTAGTCGCCGGGGAGTCCTCCCTGTGGTGTTTGTTCTCCACAAGTCGAGCCGGGGGCGTCGGGTGCAGAGTGCAAAGTCTCACGCTTCCGGCGGGAAACGTGTGTTGTTTCAAAGTTGCTTCTTTCTGCAAAGTTGCAGTCTTTGTGGAGCAGAGCCGCTGTCCTCGGGAGTTCTTGGTCCTTTTAGATGCAGGGTAGTCCTCTGAGGCTTCAGAGGTCGCTGGACCCTGTGGAACGCGTCGCTGGAGCAGTTCTTTAGAAGTGGGCAGACAGGCCGGTAGAGCTGGGGCCAAATCAGTTGGTGTCTCCGTCTTCTCTGCAGGTTTTTCAGCTAAGCAGTCTTTCTTCATCTTAGGTTGCAGGAATCTATCTTGCTGTGTTCTGGGAGCCCCTAAATACTCGATTTAGGGGTGTGTTTAGGTCTGGGGGGTTAGTAGCCAATGGCTACTAGCCCTGAGGGTGGCTACACCCTCTTTGTGCCTCCTCCCTGAGGGGAGGGGGGGCACATCCCTAATCCTATTGGGGGAATCCTCCATCTGCAAGATGGAGGATTTCTAAAAGTCAGAGTCCCCTCAGCTCAGGACACCTTAGGGGCTGTCCTGACTGGCCAGTGACTCCTCCTTGTTTTTCTCATTATCTGCTCCGGCCTTGCCACCAAAAGTGGGGCCGTGGCCGGAGGGGGCGGGCAACTCCACTAGCTGGAGTGCCCTGGGGTGCTGTAACAAAGGGGGTGAGCCTTTGAGGCTCACTGCTAGGTGTTACAGTTCCTGCAGGGGGAGGTGAGAAGCACCTCCACCCAGTACAGGCTTTGTTACTAGCCAGAGTGACAAAGGCACTCTCCCCATGTGGCCAGCAACATGTCTGGTGTGTGGCAGGCTGCTAAAACTAGTCAGCCCACACTGGTAGTCGGTTAAGGTTTCAGGGGGCACCTCTAAGGTGCCCTCTGGGGTGTATGTTACAATAAAATGTACACTGGCATCAGTGTGCATTTATTGTGCTGAGAAGTTTGATACCAAACTTCACAGGTTTCAGTGTAGCCATTATGGTGCTGTGGAGTTCGTGCATGACAGACTCCCAGACCATATACTCTTATGGCTACCCTGCACTTACAATGTCTAAGGTTTTGCTTAGACACTGTAGGGGCATAGTGCTCATGCACTTATGCTCCCACCTATGGTATAGTGCACCCTGCCTTAGGGCTGGAAGGCCTGCTAGAGGGGTGACTTATCTATACCTATAGGCAGTGTGAGGTTGGCATGGCACCCTGAGGGGAGTGCCATGTCCACTTAGTCGTTTTATCCCCACTAGCACACACAAGCTGGCAAGCAGTGTGTCTGTGCTGAGTGAGGGGTCCCTAGGGTGGCATAAGACATGCTGCAGCCCTTAGAGACCTTCCCTGGCATCAGGGCCCTTGGTACCAGGGGTACCAGTTACAAGGGACTTACCTGGATGCCAGGGTGTGCCAATTGTGGAAACAAAGGTACAGTTTAGGGAAAGAACACTGGTGCTGGGGCCTGATTAGCAGGCCTCAGCACACTTTCAAATCATAACTTGGCATCAGCAAAGGCAAAAAGTCAGGGGGTAACCATGCCAAAGAGGCATTTCCTTACAGTAGCCATAAGAGTATATGGTCTGGGAGTCTGTCAAACACGAACTCCACAGCACCATAATGGCTACACTGAAAACTGGGAAGTTTGGTATCAAACTTCTCAGCACAATAAATGCACACTGATGCCAGTGTGCACTTTTTTGTAAAAATACACCCAGAGGGCATCTTAGAGATGCCCCCTGAAAACATACCCGACTTCCGGTGTGGGCTGACTAGTTTTTGCCAGCCTGCCACACACCAGACATGTTGCTGGCCACATGTGGAGAGAGTGCCTTTGTCACTCTGTGGCCAGGAACAAAGCCTGTACTGGGTGGAGGTGCTTCTCACCACCCCCTGCAGGAACTGTAACACCTGGCGGTGAGCCTCAAAGGCTCACCCCCTTTGTTACAGTGCCACAGGGCATCCCAGCTAGTGGAGATGCCCGCCCCTCCGGCCACTGCCCCCACTTTTGGCGGCAAGGCTGGAGGAGATAATGAGAAAAACAAGGAGGAGTCACTCCCCAGTCAGGAAAGCCCCTAAGGTGTCCTCAGCTGAGAGGACTCTTACTTTTAGAAATCCTCCATCTTGCAGATGGAGGATTCCCCTAATAGGATTAGGGATGTGCCCCCCTCCCCACAGGGAGGAGGCACAAAGAGGGTGTAGCCACCCTCAGGGCCAGTAGCCATTGGCTACTGCCCTCCCAGACCTAAACACACCCCTAAATTGAGTATTTAGGGGCTCCCAGAACCGAGGAAGATTGATTCCTGCAACCTAAAGAAGAAGAGGGACTGCTGACCTGAAGCCCTGCAGTGAAGACGGAGACGACAACTGATTTGGCCCAGCCCCACCGGCCTGTCTCCCTACTTCGAAGAAAAACTGCAACAGCGACGCATCCAACAGGGTCCAGCGACCTCTGAAGCCTCAGAGGACTACCCTGCATCTAAAGGACCAAGAAGCTCCTGAGAACAGCGGCCCTGTTCAAGAAACTGCAACCTTTTGAAACAAAGAAGCGACTTTTAAAGACCACACGTTTCCCGACGTAAGTGTGACACTTTCCACTCTGCACCCGATGCCCCCGGCTCGACCTGCGGAAAACTAACTCTACAGGGAGGACTCCCCGGGGACTGCGAGCCCGTGAGTAGCCATAGTTAACTCCCCCTGACCGTGACTGCCTGCTTCAAGGAACCAGACGCCTGGAAACCACACTGCACCCGCAGCCCCCAGGACCTGAAGGAACCGAACTCCAGTGCAGGAGCAACCCCCAGGCGACCCTCTGCCCAGCCTAGGTGGTGGGTACCCCGAGGAGCCCCCCCCCCCCCCCCCCTGTGCCTGGCTGCATCGTTGAAGAGGCCCCCGGGTCTCCCCATTGATTCCTATGGAAACCCGATGCCTGTTTACACTCTGCACCCCGCCGCCCCTGTGCCGCTGAGGGTGTACTTTTTGAGCCTGCTTGTGTGTCCCCCTGGAGCCCTACAAAACCCCCCTGGTCTGCCCTCTGAAGACACGGGTACTTACTTGCTGGCAGACTGGAACCGGGGCACCCCTTTTTCCATTGAAGCTTATATGTTTTGGCCACTACTTTGACCTCTGCACCTGACCGGCCCTGAGCTGCTGGTGTGGTAACTTTGGGGTTGCCTTTAAACCCAAACAGTGGGCTACCTTGGACCCAACTTTGAACCCTTTAAGGGTTTTACTTACCTGTGAACTTAACATTTACTTGCCTCCCCAGGGAACTGTTGATCTTTGCACAGTGTCCACTTTTAAAATAGCTTATTGCCATTGCTGTCAAAACTGTACATGCTATTGTGATTATTCAAAGTTCCTAGAACACCTGAGTGAAATACCTTTCATTTGAAGTAAATCTTGAACCTGTGGTTCTTAAAATAAACTAAGAAAATATATTTTTCTATATTAAAACCTATTGGCCTGGAATTTGTCTTTGAGTGTGTGTTCCTCATTTATTGCCTGTGTGTGTACAACAAATGCTTAACACTACCCTCTGATAAGCCTACTGCTCGACCACACTACCACAAAATAGAGTTTTAGAATTATCTCTTTTTGCCACTATCTTACCTCTAAGGGGAACCCTCGGACTCTGTGCATGCTATTTCGTACTTTGAAATAGTACATACAGAGCCAACTTCCTACATTGGTGGATCAGCGGTGGGGTACAAGACTTTGCATTTGCTGAACTACTCAGCCAATACCTGATCACACGACTAAATTCCAAAAATTGTCATTAGAAACTGATTTTTGAAATCTGAGCTATTTTTCTAAATTTTTAAAAGTCCTGCTAGGGCCTTGTGTTAGTCCCTGTTAGCATTTCTTTTAGAGTTTAAAAGTTATGTAGAAGTTTGTATTAAGTTCTAGAGATACTTTTTAAGAATCTAAAACTATCCCAACTTTTACAGAAATAATGTCTACTACAGAAGATATGGTGGTGGAGCTCAACCTCACCCTTTACCTGCATCTTAGGATGTCAGAGTTAAGGACTCTCTGTAAAATCAAAAAGATAAAAACTGGATCAAACCCTACCAAAGTACAGCTCCAGGAGCTCTTGGCAGAGTTTGCTAGAGACAACCCCTCTGAAGAAACCCTTACAGAGGATGATGCTAGTGAAGTGGAGGACAATCTCACCCCCCCTCCACTCCTAGTCAGGGAGACCAGGGTTCCTCCAACCCTGACTCCACAAGTGATAGTCAGAGATGATGCTTCTCCCACAGGGGAGTCCAACAGCTCTGGAAACATTGAGGGCAGCCTCAATGAAGATGACCTCCTGTTAGCCAGGATGGCCAAAAGCTTAGCTCCCATCAATGGTGGCAGCAATTTAAATAGGGCCAGGGATACTCCTGACATGCTAAAAATCCCCAAAGGGATTGTAACAAAATATGAAGATGGTGATGACATCACCAAATGGTTCACAGCTTTTGAGAGGGCCTGTGCAACCAGAAAAGTAAACAAATCTCACTGGGGTGCTCTCCTTTGGGAAACGTTCACTGGAAAGTGTAGGGATAGACTCCTCACACTCTCTGAAAAAGATGCAGAATCCTATGACCTCATGAAGGCTACCCTGATTGAGGGCCTTGGATTCTCAACTGAGGAGTACAGGATTAGGTTCAGGGGGGCTCAAAAATCCTCAAGCCAGACCTGGGTTGATTTTGTTGACTTCTCAGCCAAAACACTGGATGGTTGGATTAATGGCAGTGGTGTAAATGATTATGATGGGCTGTACCAATCTGTTTATGAAAGAACACATTTTAAGTAATTGTTTCAATGATAAACTGCATCAGCATCTGAAGACCTAGGTCCAATTTCTCCCCAAGAATTGGGAAAGAAGGCAGACCATTGGGTCAAGACTAGGGTGACTAAGACTTCCACAGGGGGTGACCAAAAGAAAGGGGTCACAAAGACTCCCCAGGGGAAGAGTGTTGAGACATCCAAGGGTAAAAGTAAAGAGTCTTCTACAGGGCCCCAAAAACCTGCTCAGGAGGGAGGGTCCAAAGCCTCTTCACAATCCAATTTTGGGTACAAGGTTAAAAACTTTGATCCCAAAAGGGCCTGGTGTCGTAGCTGTAATCAGCAGGGACACCAAACTGGAGACAAGACAAGGCCTGTCCCAAGAAAGGTTCCACTTCTACTACTACTCCAGTTAGCAGTGGAATAGCCAGTCTCCAGGTGGGATCAACAGTGTGCCCAGAGCAAATCAGGGTTTACTCTGAAGCTACATTAGTCTCTGAGGGTGGGGTGGACTTAGCCACACTGGCTGGCTGGCCCCCTAATATGCAAAAATACAGGCAGCAACTCTTAATTAATGGGACTAGTGTAGAAGCCCTGAGGGATACAGGTGCCAGTGTCACAATGGTGACAGACAAACTGGTTTCCCCAGGACAATACCTGACTGGCCATGGTAACTTTAGAATGGGGAGGGGTCACTGGCCTGAAAAGGTGGTAGTCTCCTCTGCAATCCCATTAGACTCGTTGCTTGGAAACGACCTGGAGTCCTCAGCATGGGCTGAGGTAGAACTCAAAAGCCATGCTGGGTATCCCTGAACTGGTGTGTGTCAAGACAAGGACACAGTGCAAGGCTCAGTGTGAAAAAGAGGTTTTGGAGCCTGGAATAATGGCCCAACCCTCCAAGAGAAAAGGAAAGAAGACTGGGGAACCAGCTTCAACACAGCAAAAGAAAGAGAACCTCTCTTCCCAGGAAGAAGTTTTGCCCTCTGAGGGAACTGAGCCCATGGAGTTGGAACCTTATCAGGTTGAACTCTTAGGCTCAGGGGGACCCACAAGGGAACAGCTGTGTAAGGGGCAAGAAACCTGTCCCTCTCTTGAAGGCCTTAGGCAGCAAGCTGCTGAGGAAACAAAAGGAAAAGTCAGTGGAACACACAGGGTCTATTGGGAAGATGGACTCCTTTACACTGAGGCAAGAGATCCCGAACCTAGTGCCACTAGGAGAGTGGTAGTGCCTCAGGAGTTTAGGAAGTTCATTCTGACCTCAGCCCATGACATTCCACTTGCTGGGCATTTGGGACAAACCAAGACATGGGAGAGGTTAGTCAACCATTTCTATTGGCCCAACATGTCCCAGAAAGTCAAGGAGTTGTGTGCCTCCTGTGCCACCTGTCAAGCCAATGGTAAGACAGGTGGCCATCCAGAGGGCCCCCTCATTCCACTTCCAGCGGTGGTGGTCCCCGTTTGAAAGAGTGGGAGTGGACATAGTGGGTCCACTTGGACCTTCCACAGCCTCAAGGAATCAGTATATCCTAGTAGTAATGGATCATGCTACTAGGTACACTGAAGCAATTCCCCTTAGGTCTACTACTGCCCCTGCAGTAGCCAAAGCCCTCATTGGTATCTTTACCAGAGTGGGATTTCATAAGAAGGTGGTTTCTGACAGAGGCACCAACTTCATGTCAGCTTACCTAAAACACATGTGGAATGAGTGTGGGGTGACTTACAAGTTCACCATACCATACCATCCACAAACCAATGGTCTTGTTGAAAGGTTTAACAAGACATTGAAGGGCATGATCATGGGGCTCCCTGAAAAGCTCAAAAGGAGATGTGATGTCCTCTTGCCATGTCTGCTTTTCGCCTACAGAGAGGTGCCTCGGAAGGGAGTAGGGTTTTCCCCCTTTGAACTTCTGTTTGGCCATCCTGTAAGGGGACCACTAGCTCTTGTGAAAGAAGGCTGGGAGAGACCTCTTCATGAGCCTAAGCAACATATAGTGGACTATGTACTAGGCCTACGTTCCAGGATGGCAGAGTACATGGAAAAGGAAAGTAAAAACCTTGAGGCCAGCCAACAACTCCAGAAGATGTGGTATGACCAAAAGGCTGCTATGGTTGAGTTTCAGCCAGGGCAGAAAGTCTGGGTTCTGGAGCCTGTGGCTCCCAGGGCACTTCAGGACAAATGGAGTGGCTCTTACCCAGTGCTAGAGAGAAAGAGTCAGGTCTCCTACCTGGTAGACCTAGGCACTAGCAGGACCCCCAAAAGGGTGATCCATGTGAACCGCCTCAAACTCTTTCATGACAGGGCAGATGTAAACATGTTAATGGTTACAGATGAGGACCAGGAAGCTGAGAGTGAACCTCTCCCTGATCTGATCTCTCCACTGACCCTAAAGATGGCTCAGTAGATGGAGTGATCTATTCAGACACCCTCTCTGGCCAACAGCAAGCTGACTGTAGGAAAGTCCTACAACAGTTTGCTGAGCTCTTTTCCCTAACCCCTGGTCAGACACACCTGTGTACCCATGATGTGGACACGGGGGACAGCATGCCTGTCAAAAACAACATTTTTAGACAGTCTGGCCAAGTTAAGGAAAGCATCAAAGTGGAAGTCCACAAGATGCTGGAATTGGGAGTCATTGAGCACTCTGACAGCCCCTGGGCTAGCCCAGTGGTCTTAGTCCCCAAACCTCACACAAAAGATGGCAAGAGAGCGATGCGGTTTTGTGTGGACTACAGAAGACTTAATACTGTCACCAAGACAGATGCCCATCCAATTCCAAGGGCAGACGAGTTAATTGATAAATTGGGTGCTGCCGAATACTTGAGTACCTTTGACTTGACAGCAGGGTACTGGCAAATGAAAATGGCACCAGGAGCAAAAGAAAAGACAGCATTCTCTACACCTGATGGGCACTATCAGTTTACTGTGATGCCCTTTGGCTTAAAGAATGCCCCTGCCACCTTCCAAAGGTTGATGAATCAAGTCCTTGCTGGCTTGGAGTCCTTTAGTGCAGCTTCTCTTGATGATATTGCTGTCTTTAGCTCCAGCTGGCAGGATCACCTGGTCCACCAGAAGGTTTTGCAGGCCCTGCAAGCAGCAGGCCTCTCTATCAAGGCATCCAAATGTCAGATAGGGCAGGGTACTGTGGTTTACTTGGGACACCTTGTAGGTGGAGGCCAAGTTCAGCCACTCCAACCCAAGATCCAGACTATTCTGGACTGGGTAGCTCCAAAAACCCAGACTCAAGTCAGGGCATTCCTTGGCTTGACTGGTTACTATAGGAGGTTTGTGAAGGGATATAGATCCATAGTGACACCCCTCACAGAACTTACCTCCAAGAAAATGCCCAAGAAGGTAAACTGGACTATAGAATGCCAACAGGCCTTTGACACCCTGAAACAAGCTATGTGCACAGCACCAGTTCTCAAAGCTCCAGATTACTCCAAGCAGTTCATTGTGCAGACTGATGCCTTCGAACATGGGCATTTCTGTCCCAAACAAATGATGATGGCCTTGACCAGCCTGTTGCTTTCATTAGCAGGTTACTCCCCAGGGGGCAGCGTTGGAGTGCCATTGAGAGGGAGGCCTTTGCTGTGGTTTGGTCCCTGAAGAAGCTGAGACCATACCTCTCTGGTACTCACTTTGTAGTTCAAACTGACCACAGACCTCTCAGATGGCTAATGCAAAGAAAAGGTGAAAATCCTAAACTAATGAGGTGGTCCATATCCCTACAGGGAATGGACTTCATAGTGGAACACAGACCTGGGACTGCCCATGCCAATGCAGATGGCCTTTGAAAGGTTCTTCCACTTAGAAAATGAAGACTCTCTTGGGAAAGGTTAGTCTCATCCTCTTTCGTTTGGGGGGGGGGGGGGTTGTGTAAGGAAATGCCACCTTGGCATGGTTACCCCCTGACTTTTTGCCTTTGCTGATGCCAAGTTATGATTTGAAAGTGTGCTGGGACCCTGCTAACCAGGCCCCAGCACCAGTGTTCTTTCCCTAAACTGTACATTTGTCTCCACAATTGGCACAACCCTGGCATCCAGGTAAGTCCCTTGTAACTGGTACCCCTGGTACCAATGGCCCTGATGCCAGGGAAGGTCTCTAAGGGCTGCAGCATGTCTTATGCCACCCTAGGGACCCCTCACTCAGCACATACACACTGCTTGCCAGCTTGTGTGTGCTGGTAGGGAGAAAATGACTAAGTCGACATGGCACTCCCCTCAGAGTGCCATGCCAACCTCACACTGCCTGTGGCATAGGTACGTCACCCCTCTAGCAGGCCTTACAGCCCTAAGGCAGGGTGCACTATACCACAGGTGAGGGCATATGTGCATGAGCACTATGCCCCTACAGTGTCTAAGCAAAACCTTTGACATTTTAAGTGCTACAGCGCCACAGGGCATCCCAGCTAGTGGAGATGCCCGCCCCTCCGGCCACTGCCCCAACTTTTGGCAGCAAGGCTGGAGGAGATAATGAGAAAAACAAGGAGGAGTCACTCCCCAGTCAGGACAGCCCCTAAGGTGTCCTGAGCTGAGAGGACTCTTACTTTTAGAAATCCTCCATCTTGCAGATGGAGGATTCCCCCAATAGGATTAGGGATGTGCCCCCCACTCTCCACAGGGAGGAGGCCCAAAGAGGGTGTAGCCACCCTCAGGGCCAGTAGCCATTGGCTACTGCTCTCCCAGACCTAAACACACCCCTAAATTGAGTACTTAGGGGCTCCCAGAACCGAGGAAGATAGATTCCTGCAACCTAAAGAAGAAGAAGGACTGCTGACCTGAAGCCCTGCAGTGAAGACGGAGACGACAACTGATTTGGCCCCAGCCCCACCGGCCGGTCGTCTCCCTACTTCGAAGAAAAACTGCAATAGCGACGCATCCAACAGGGTCCAGCGACCTCTGAAGCCTCAGAGTACTACCCTGCATCTAAAGGACCAAGAAGTTCCCGAGAACAGCGGCCCTGTTCAAGAAACTGCAACTCTTTGCAACAAAGAAGCAACTTTTAAAGACCACACGTTTCCCACCGGAAGCGTGAGACTTTCCACTCTGCACCCGACGCCCCCGGCTCGACCTGCGGAAAACTAACTCTACAGGGAGGACTCCCCGGCGACTGCGAGCCCGTGAGTAGCCAGAGTTGACCCCCCCTGAACCCCCACAGCGATGCCTGCTGAGGAAATTCAGAGGCTCCACCTGACCACGACTGCCTGCTTTAAGGAACCCGACGCCTGGAAACCACACTGCACCCGCAGCCCCCGGGACCTGAAGGAACCGAACTCCAGTGCAGGAGCAACCCCCAGGCGACCCTCTGCCAAGCCCAGGTGGTGGCTGCCCCGAGGAGCCCGCACTGTGCCTGCCTGCATCGTTGGAGACCCCCGGGTCTCCCCATTGATTCCTATTGGAAACCCGACACCTGTTTGCACTCTGCACCCGGCTGCCCCTGTGCTGCTGAGGGTGTACTTTCTGTGCCTGCTTGTGTCCCCCCTGGTGCCCTACAAAACCCCCCTGGCCTGCCCTCCGAAGACACGGGTACTTACCTGCTGGCAGACTGGAACCGGGGCACCCCTATTTCTATTGAAGCCTGTGTTTTTTGGGCACCACTGACCTCTGCACCTGACCGGCCCTGAGCTGCTGGTGTGGTAACTTTGGGGTTGTCTTGAACCCATAAAGGTGGGCTACCTTGGACCCAACTTTGAACCCTGTAAGTGTTTTACATACCTGTGAACTTAACATTTACTTACCTCCCCCAGGAACTGTTGATTTTTGCACTGTGTCCACTTTTAAAATAGCTTATTGCCTTTTTTGTCAAAACTGTACATCCTATTGTGATTATTCAAAGTTCCTAGAATACCTGAGTGAAATACCTTTCATTTAAAGTATTGTTTGTAAATCTTGAACCTGTGGTTCTTAAAATAAACTAAGAAAATACATTTTTCTATATAAAAACCTATTGGCCTGGAATTTGTCTTTGAGTGTGTGTTCCTCATTTATTGCCTCTGTGTGTACAACAAATGCTTAACACTACCATCTAATAAGCCTACTGCTTGACCACACTACCACAAAATAGAGCATTAGAATGATCTCTTTTTGCCACTATCTTACCTCTAAGGGGAACCCTTGGACTCTGTGCATGCTATTTCTTACTTTGAAATAGTACATACAGAGCCAACTTCTTACACCAGGTATACAACAATTCATTTGATGAAATATAAAGAGTGAAAAATAGGTATCAAGGGAACCTTTTAATATCCGAAATGGGCACAAGATAGGGTGTTGAGAAGCAGTGGTTATTTGCACATATCTGAATTCCGGGGTCCCCATACTAGCATGGGAATTACAGGGCATTTTTCAAATAGACGTCTTACATTTGGAAGGAAAAAATGTAGAGAAAGACAAGGGACAATAACCCTTGTTCTGCTATTCTGTGCTCCCCCAAGTCTCCCGATAAAAATGGTACCTCACTTGTGTGGGTGGGCCTAGTGCCCGCGACAGGAAACGTAACATGGACACATCACATTTTTACATTGACAACTGGTGTGTTTTTTCAAAAGTGCTTAGCTGTGGATTTACGTCTCTAGCTCATACCTACCAAACCTGTGCATTTTTAAAAACTAAACACCTAGGGGAACCAAGGATGGGGTGACTTGTGGCGCTCCCACCAGGCTCTGTTACCCAGAATCCTTTGCAAACCTCAAAATTTGGCAAAAAAAACACTTTTTCCTCACAGTTCGGTGATAGAAAGTTCTGGAATCTATCTAAGAGGAGCCACAAATTTCCTTCCACCCAGCATTCCCCCAAAGTCTCCCAATTAAAAACGGCACCTCACTTGTGTGGGTAGACCTAGTGCCCGCAACAGGAAATGCCTCAAAACACAACATGGAGACATCAAAATGATAAAATACAAAACAACCTGTTTTTGCAAGGGGTTGGGGAGGGGAGGACCGGCATTTTTGGTCCTGGGCACAGCAGCCATCTAAGGAAATGGACTAAACCCAAACATATCTGAAAACTAGACATCCGAGGGAGTCCAGGAAGGTGTGACTTGCGTGGATCTCCCAGTATTTTCTTACCCAGAATCCTCAGCAAACCTCAAATTTAGCTAAAAAAAAAAAAAAACAAATCCTACATTTGTTTGTGGGATCACTGCACCGGGACATATTTCCTACCACCAAACGGTCCCCTCAGTCTCCCAGTAAAAATGATACCTCACTTGTGTAGGTGGGCCAAGTGCCTATGACAGGGAAGAGCCAAAAACATGGCAAAAATGAGGGGGAACCAAAGCGGGTCCAAAAGGGCAGTTTGAAAACCAAAACGTTTTTAGGCTGACAAGTGGGACAGAATTTTTATCGGTATAGATGCAACAATGCTGGGTGGTAGGAATTTTGTGGATTCCTGCAGATTCCGGAAGGTTCCATCACAAAAATGTAGCAAAAGTGTGTGATTTCAAGCAAAGTTGAAGGTTTGCAGGGCATTGCAGGTAAGAAAATGGTGCAGGGTGCATGTGAAGCACACCACCCTAGACTCACCCAGATGTGTTGTTTTCAGATGAGTGTAGGTCTCGTAGATTTTTCTACATGGTAGCTTCCCAAAGTCCAAAAAGTGCAGCCCTTACCTTTCCAAGTGGGACGATTTTGAGAGTTAGCCAAGCTCTCATGGCCCAAATGTACAACCAAAACCCAAAATAATCAAATGTCCTCTTGCTTGCCATGGGATAAGATGTTTTAGTGTGGAGGGGAGAGCTGAAAGACTACCCCCCTTCAGATGGGGTAGGGGCATACCCATACTGGTTGGTAGCCACCACTGCACTATTTATTTTTCTTGCATTCCCTAGTCTAGAAGGCTTTCTGCATCCCCAGGGAGTAGATCAGGAGTAGTTGCCCCATCTGCCCACCTGTGGGCAGAACAACTTTGTCCCCATTTATTTGGGGTGGGGGTATGGCCATACGCACCCCCCCCCCCCACACTTTATTTTTTTTTTTTTAAAGAAAAAAAAAATCTTCTCTAGTGAGCTTTCTGTCCCCTTGGGGGCAGATGGGCCTTACAAAAATAGGCCGATCAGAAATGGCCAACAGCAATGTGCCCCCATGGGGAGCGACCCTTGCCCAAGGGGCTGCCCCACCCCAAGACAAAACACACACACACACACACACACACACACACACACACACTAATCCCAAAGGGAGCAGAAATGGACTAAAATTAATTTTCTCCCCAGGGGAGCGACCCTTGCCTACGAGGTCACTACCCATCTGTAAAAACAATCCCTGGTGCCTAGTGGGTCTGCCCCTAATTCAAATTGGCCAGTCTGCCCCAAAGGGGGGCAGAAATAGCCTAAAAAAAATTGTCCCCCAGGAGAGCGACCTTTGCCCCTTGTATGAAACTGACATTAAAAAAATCCAAGATTGGCCTAAGAAAAATAGGTAAAACTGCCCCCAAGGTGGCCAGAAATGGCCTAAAATAAAATTGCCCCCCCCCCCCGGGAGCGACCCTTTCCTAAAGGGTCACTCCCTTTGCGTGAAACTGAGGTTAAAAAAAGAGAGTCCCTGGTGTCTAGTGATTTCTGCCCCCCTTGGAGGCAGATTGGCCTAAGAAAAAAAGACGAGCTGGTCTCGTCCCCGGCACACTGCAACCGTGGCCAAGAGCAGCTCGTCCAGGGCACTCAGGGGTTAAAGTGGACTTGTAGCCCACCCATTACTTACCCTTGGTTGCCTTGATTGTCACTTATTTGCTTGCTTCTAATTCGTTAGCATGTGTGGGCTTCACTTCCTCTTCTTGGGTTTGCCCTCCCCTGGTGCTTGGACCTACTACTTCTGTCCTTCCACTGTTACTACTTTTTTCTTTTTGTTTAAGCCCTCTAAGAGTGAATGTGTTTTCCTACTGTCCCTCCCCTAGATGTTTCACTCTCTCTCTGTTTGCCACCCCACCCCCTTCATGTTCCTTCAAAACCCCTTGCGTTGAGTTGATTTGCTTTGCTTATCCCAAGCTTATCTGGCATGTCATATTCCATCATTGCTGCACCTCCGTACTTCTCTGTTCTAGATACCAGTCTCCTTTCAGATATTTATCACACTCTCTTTCGCCACACATACCTTCTGCTTTCCTGTCTCTCAGGTCATGCCCAGCCTACTTGTGCTTGAGTCTTCTGGTTCCTGTTGTTCACGTTAAATAAACGAAAAGCTTGAAAGACAGAGACAACTACTAAACATGGAAACAGCTTCGCACCCTCTACTGCTATGTACTCCCTTCCTTGTGTTGCTTCCCCCTCCTCCATATTGTTTTGCGCTTCCCATATGGTTTTTCCCAATCCACTATTTATTTTTATTTACAAATCCAACTCCGATTGGCAAACATAAACTAAATTATTTGCCTCACTTTGTGGGCGCTCATAGAAAATGACACGGATAAATAATGTTTTAAAAGCCGTGCTGCACAGCATCAGGGATGCTATACAACATGACTACAGTCACTGGCAATGCCGACAGGTCCCAAAGGCGAGACCTATTGGCTTTACCAATGCTTGTTTTACTTAACTCCCACCTTCCGACCAAAGCTCCATTCACTATAGCAGGTGACCAATGAGAGATGTGTGAGCAACTTTGCACGAGTAGTTTAATACCCGATGACTGTGGAGCATTTAAACTTGAGTTTAAGATTGGAGCAGTCATTGGTTTAGTTGCAGAGTTGGGGTTGGCTGCTGGGGAAGAGCTGGGGTGTGCTGGGACAGAGTGTCTTGCAGAGGAACGAGACAATTCAGATCATACGGTTTTACTATATTGCGACTGTACAATGAGGCATTGGAAATATGGGAGACCTTAGACTGGCCAGCCTCAAGATTCTTTTACCTGCTCATTCAATATGAGGTAGGTCTGTATACATTAGTATGAAAAGAACTAATGATCTAAATAAGCAGCTATGTAATTTTGAGACAGGACGGGCTCAAGTGGTCTATTTGTGAGTAACAAACCTGATGAAAGCAGAACATACTTAAGTAGGCAGACAGTGAGGGAATCAATACTATATTAATGTCTTATGTCTTATGCAACAGTAGTTTGCATGCTGTTGTGCAAGGCTTTCCTCCTGAAGGTCCAGATCCTAAGAAACAATGAAGGTGGGTATCACTTTAAGGTGCTTTCTACAGCAAAGCAGTGCCCCTTCTAAATAATTGTGGCCCAAACCGGGATTACCCTGACTTCTTCACTTTCTTTGCATCTGTAACTGTATCGATTCTACATGGGTGATTTCAACTTGAACCGAACCTCTACTTGGACAGATCTTCTCCTGCTTCTCACACATTCATAGTGAAATACATTATCACTTCAGTCTGTGTGCAGTACTTTTGGTCAGGTGGACAGCTGGAGATATATTTATGCCAAACAGTGGGATTACTCATTGTACTTTTGGGTTCCTAAGACAACAGATGAGATTTCAATGACAGAGGTAGGATTCTGCACACATCAGGATTGTTCCTGATCACTCCTTTTTATCTAATTTCTAAGGCATCAAAATACCATATATGAATACTACTGCCAAAGTCTCTTCTGGATCTGCAGTGCAGGTTCATAGTAAGGTAGAACATTAATTAGGTCCACAAATCAGTTCCAATCGGTGTGTTACACATGTAAGTTGGATGCAATAGGCATTTGTTAGTTGAATGGAGACTCACTAAGTGAGTTGACAGTGGGCATGCAAGTCAAATCGATTAGCACCACACAATTATCAGATGTGTGTTGTGGGTCAGTGGTTGGCAATGCCAAACTTCTTGATCTCTGGTGACAACACACAGCATTTTCTGATCATCTGTGCAGATAGAGATATTAAAGGAACTAGGTCAGACAACACATGGAGGGAGACAAGTCAGGATAGATACTGGCTTGCATGAACAGTAGGAAGGTGGGTTTACCTACATTCATGCTCTAGTTATATTCACAAGCTAGGCAATGTGACTTGACATTCTTGGACACTCAAGAAGTTATGCAATAAGAGAGGATTCTGAGATTTCAGAAGGGCATCCCAGAGAAAGTGTCTACAGGGATAGCGTTGAATCTGGATTTTATTCAGAATGACACGACAATCTACAATGACACCTTTAGAAACTTTGCACTAAATCATTATCCATCTGCTTTTTGCCCCTATCCTTGTGGAGGATGCCACTATGGTCATACAATATTCATAATATTAATCTATTGATATTGAACTGTGAAAGGAAGATAATGGCTAAGGTGTTCTTCAGCAAGTGCTGTCCAGTGTTATCGCAGCTAGTTCATCCAATCAGTCTGGGTTTGGCACTGGAAAGGGATATTATATAGGCACTTAAGACGGAGGAGGCAAAATGGCGGCCAGGACGGAAGCTTGAGTTAGAGTTCTGACCCGAGCCCACAAGAAAATATCCTGGTTGGCGCTCCTGGGCGGCCGCACAGGTGAGGGGGGGGGGGGGGGGGCGGTGCAAGCACCCGGCGGCCCCCAGGAGTGATCTGCGTTTGATCGTGTCGCCTCATGAACCGAGCGAAGGTGCGGGCCGCGGAGGAGCTGGGGGCCGTGCCGATGCAGCACACTCAGCGAGGCGTGGCTGACACGGAGGCAGCGCGGAGCATACTGTGGTAGGCCCCCCGGAGGGCCCAAACTCGGGTTGGTGGACGAGGCCGAGGGAGCGCCCAACCCCTCGGATCGCAGAGCCTGTTGTGGAGGGGGGGGGGGGTTGGTGCGCTGCTTTCGCCTCCCACCCTGCGCTCTAACTGCCGGCTGAGAGCCTCGCCAGCTGCCGCTCCACAACTGGAGGAGCGGCGCTAAGAGTCAACATCTCGGCCCGGGGATCGGCTGGGAACAACTGCCGTGGGGTGCCCCCTTCTGTCCCCGGCACGGGTGGAGGAGGCTGCGGCGGAGGACCGCGTGCACGGGGCGGGCCTCGGCGGAGGAGGGCTTCCCTCTCCGTTCCGTTCCCCCCCGCCCCCCCTCCTGGTTTCGGCCGCGAGACGGATAGCTTTGGCCCCGCATTCACGGAGGGGGAAGATGGGACGCGGCAGCGTGGACAAGAGAGAACAGGACCAAAACCCCTGAGAGGACCTCAGCGAATGTAATTGTCAGCTGCCGCAGGCTGAGGTGTAGACTGTGGGCACACCTACCAGTAGGCTGGCAATACTAGAAGCGGCAGAGCAGGGCACCTCACACAAGGAAAACGCAACACACCACACAGCGGCACCCCACATGGAGAACCAAGGTGGATTACTGCCCCTGTGTGATCACTAAGGCCTGCGGGACCCGAGTTGTTGCAGGCAGAGGGAGCCGGAGGAATGTGCTGAAAAACTGCCCCCCCCCCCTCCTGTTCTCTGCGCGGTGAGTACTGCAGGCCGGGCTGGTTGTAACGCGCGGGGAGGCCCAACTAGCGGCATGCAGGGGTTTCAGCTGAGGGCCACGGCACGCAGCCACGCTCGTTGCGAGCAGCCTACTCAGTGCACACTATGGCTGGAAGAACTAAATCTGCGAAAAACCAAGACCGACTCTCATTGGGTTATTCAACAAGTGACCAGCAGCTGGCACCGACTCTGCAAGCACTGGAAACCACACTACAGGCCCACTCAACCCAATTTGAAAAAGTATTACAAGCAATAATGGACACTAAAACCTCTCTGGAGAACAGGATAGACTCAGTATCACAAGACCTAAATTTGCTTAGAGTGGATCATCGTAACTTGGCGGAGAGAGTGAAGTCAACGGAATCGGAGCTAAAAGATTTGAACCCCTCGGTCTTGGCTAACCAAAAACAATTACAACGGCTGGATGCTGAGGTAAAAATACTATGGCGCCGCGCCGAAGAAGCGGAAGGCAGATCCCGGCGCAACAACGTCCGCTTCTTGGGATTCCCCGAAAAGCTAACAGAGCAGAATACAGAAATAATCTTGGAGCAATGGCTGATTGAGGTATTAAGTGGGACTCCGTCGAAGTTTTTCTCTGTGGAAAGGGCACACAGGGTACCGGGGAGACCCCCGGCCCCGGGTCAACCACCCAGACCTCTGATTGCGAGACTCTTAAATTACAGGGACCGCGACCTAATTCTACAGCAATTCCGCAGCAAAGGCCCATTCCGATACGAGGCCTCAGAAATTAACGCTTATCCAGACTTCACTCAGGAGGTGCAGAGACAGCGCAGCTCATTTGTGAAAATCAAACAACGCCTCCGCGAGCACAACATTAAATATGCCCTGCTTTTCCCCGCAAAGCTGAGAGTAATATCAGACGAGCGCACCCATGTATTTAACTTTCCCGAAGATGCTTGGACGTGGCTGCACGCCAAGGGCTTGGCGCGACCCCAATCCGGAATAGATGAAGGAGAGGAATGGCTGCCCAACCCAGTGCGGAAGCGCCCCAAGAAAAAAACCAAGGGCCAGCCTACTGAACAGCAGGCAGCTGAGGAAAGGGCAAAGGCCTTGAAAGAAACTCCTCTGCATACACAAAACACCTTTGAGGCACTCCGGGAGGCTTTGGCGGACAGCCCAGATTCCGACTCGACCAGCTCAGCCTCCACGCTCACAGAGTCACCTGCGGGACTGAAGCTCACGCTGCGAACAGCGGACCAACTGTAGCCGAGAGATGCCGGCCGCCCCCTTCGCCCCCCCTCTTCTCTTACCCCCTCCCCCCGCAGAGTAGAACGACAAACCCGCAAGGAGGTACAGATTAACTTTACGCGTACCTGCACGCTGAAGAACTTCGCTACGGCCCATGAGTAACCTCTGACTATTTAACTGCTCCTACTGAAAAGAAGGTTTAATGTCTTTGGTCGTCCTGTCGGGGCGGGGGAGGTCGGCCCGGGAGCGCCCAGATGTACATGCAGTCCATGGCTGCGGAAAGTTGTGTGCCCCACACGTGAGCCGCATCTGGTTGCTAACATGGCTGCTCCTCAGGTATTCACATGGACACAAAGTTTGTTAAGTATTAGTGTGTTTGGTAGCTTGATATTAGTTAATAATTTGGGGTTGAGTGTCAGTAGAGGGAGTATATGGGGATTAATAGTTAAGTCGAATTTTAAAGGTCAATATAAAACACAGGTAATACTGCTAGCGCTGTTACATTTGAGGACACACCTAATTGGGTTGGAGGGGACTCACGAGGACACAGTCAATAGCTGGGTGATATGGACAGGCACTACACATAATGCGAAATGGCGTTAAATGCTAATCCCTCACTGCATAAATATGATATAATTACGTGGACTGTGAGAGGCCTGGGCGCTCCAAGCAAAAGAATCCGGGTTTATGACCGCCTCAGAAGTCAGGCGCACACATAGCTATACTACAGGAGACACACTGCCTGGAGCCTGACTTGCGGGAACTACGAGAAAGATGGGGCGGACAAGTGGTGGGCACAACGTACTTGGCATTCGCCAGGGGAGTGCTGATTTGGATAGCAAGCGGGGTTCCCTTTGTCCAAACCTTACAGACAATAGACCAAGGGGGCAGATATGTGGTAACAGAGGGGCACCTAGATGGGAAGCAACTGTCAATAATTGGCATCTATGCCCCCAACAGTGCGATAGCCGAATTTCTGGGCACACTCACCCCAACATTATTAGTAAACCCTGAAGCCCCAGCTATTTGGAGGGGCGATTTTAATAGCATCCCGAACACAGAATTAGACAGGTCAACCACTACCCCGAAAGCAATACTAAATAGAACAGCTAGAAGCCCCTTGCTTAACTGGGCGGCAGATATGAGAATATTTGACTTATGGCGCACAAAACACCCTCAGCAGAGGGAATACTCATTCTACTCAATACCCCACAAGGTATACACAAGGATAGACATAGTACGGGGGACTCGGGATATCTGCGACCTGACGAACAAGTCAGAATATCTGGCCAAAACATTATCCGATCACTCTCCACTTAGAATAACTCTGAGCTGGGGCAGGAGACGTTCGCAGATCCCCACTTGGCGAATGCAGGGTGAGGCCCTCCAGGAGCAGACGTACAGGGAAGGATTAAATGCAGCAGTGAAGCAGTATTGGGAGATTAACGAGGAATCCACCAGCTCCAGAGCGTCAGAATGGGAGGAACACAAGGTCGTAGTCAGAGGGTATTGCATTTCAACCAGCTGGGGAGTCCGGCGCACGATACATGCGGAAATAAATAAGCTAGAAAAGGAACTGGGGGAAATAGAAAAAGCGGTAGCAAATAATATGACTCCATACACAGCGCTAAAAGAGATACGAACAAAATATAACGAAGCAGACTTTCGCCTTCGGCTGCACGATCATAAATACCGTTTAATGCGCTTACATTCAGAGGGCGATAGGTCTGGCAGACTGCTGGCGTGGCTCCTCTGCGAAAACCGGCAGCAATCCCCCATAGGGACTATAAAGGGAGCCGCAGGCAAAATGTTCACCACACAGGAAGAGATTAACGGGGCGTTTAGGGAATATTACACAAACCTATACACCAAACGCACAACATGCACACCTCTACAACTACAGGATTTCTTAGCGGGCTCCCCAATGGCGCAATTATCACTGACAGACAGGCAGACACTAAAGGCTCCATTGACACTGGAAGAGTTAGATAGAGCAGTGTCGCAAATGCCCAGGAATAAAGCCCCGGGAACAGATGGACTCCCAGTAGAATACTACTCCACATACTCGACACACTTGAAGCTGCACTTGCTAAAAGTGTTTGAGGAGGCATGGTCGAACAAAACTCTACCTCCAACATTAAATGAGGAAATGGTGGTGGTCCTCCCTAAACAGGGGCGCGATCCTTCCGATGTTAAATCCTACAGGCCATATCCCTCCTGAACCTAGACTGTAAAATACTAGGCAAAATCTTGGCCAACAGGTTGGCCCCCCCTAATTCATACGGTGATACATGAAGACCAAAATGGCTTCATTCCAAAACGTAATACCTTCTTAAACATCCGCAGGCTCCTGGGGGTACCGGGCGACACCCCCCCCGGAGGCGCATGAAGAGATGGTACTGTTGTTAGATATTGAGAAGGCATTTGACACTCTGGAGTGGGACTTCCTGTTCGCCACTATGCAGGGCATGGGAATAGGGCCTATTTATATACAATGGGTACAGACGCTGTACGCCAAACCACAAGCCAGGGTAAAAACAGGCGGGGTCATATCTGAGAGTTTCTCGATCACAAGAGGCACTAGACAGGGTGTCCCCTGTCCCCCTTGTTATTTGCCATAGCGATGGAGCCGCTGGCTACCCGAATAGTGCTATGCAAGAGAGCTGGGGTGTGGTCAGAAGTGGGCTACACCACAGTATATCACTGTACGCAGATGATGCACTAGTATATGTGCGGAACGGGATCAAGACAATACCCTTAGTAATGTCACTCCTGACCGAGTATGGGGACTTATCTGGGCTAGTGGTGAACTGGGATAAATCGTGTATATTTCCGCTAACTAGATGGTCACCAGCAAGAAAAGCGAACGCCCCGGTTGGCCGCTTAAAATGGTGCTTCGATACATTCAAATACCTGGGGGTGCACATATACCATAAAAACGAAGACCTTAGAGATGGGAACCTAGGGAGAGCACTGGCCTCTATGAAGGGATCGCTGCGGTTCTGGACCAAACTCCCACTCTCGCCCCTGGGCAGAGTGGCATAGGCAAACATGTTGTTGCTGCCTAGGCTATTATATTACTTCGCGGCACTGCCACTCTGGGTCCCCAGGAGCTTTTTCAGTGATCTGAATGCAGTTTTACTGCAACTCATCTGGGGTGGAGGCAGGACGAGGGTCGCACTCACCACACTGCAATACCTGCTCGCTGCGGGAGGGCTAGGGGCTCCCAACTTTGAACTTTACTATGCGGCTGCACAGCTACAGTGGATACTGAACTGGTTGCATAGGCCAACAGAGGCGGAGTCCATGTGGCTCCGGGTGCGGTTAAACGGGACACCACTGATCACATGGTTAATGAACAAAATTCCTAGAGGGGAACTCGGCAACCCGTTGATGGCAGTAGCTCACATGTGCTGGCAAAGGTACATACAAAAGGGCCACAAAGCAATTCCATACTCACCTATCCTCCCACTGGAATTGATCCCGGGCTGGGTTAACGCAGTGGGACCACACTCACTTAAGCCGTGGACCGAGGCTGGAATAACAATGGTTGGGGACTGCTTCGAAGAAGGGAAACTGATGTCATTTGAATCCATCCAGGCCCTCACGGCGGTGAACCCTGGGCACTTTCTGTCCTACTACGCCATAAGCCACCTAATTAAAAAGACGTGGGCGGCTGGGGACGGTGAGCCATCGAGTTCTCCCACACTGCACCATATGCTGCAATTTGACGATCAAACAAAAATAGTGACACATTTATACAAAACCTTGAACAAACCCCCTGAGCCTAATCTGGAGAGAACGAGAGAAAGGTGGAATGCAGTACTCACTGACCCGATATCGCAAACGGAATGGCCGAAAGCCCTCTATCATACTCGGGGGGTATCCAGAAACCCTAGGTTTCGCTACACGCAATTCAATTACACGCACCAAGCATACCTGTGCCCAGCCAGGATTCACTGTATGTTCCCTGGCTCGACGTCGGCCTGCCCGCGATGTGATGCTTCAGAAGCACACTTCTACCATATGGTATGGGAGTGTGCACACATATATAGGGAATGGAGTGGAGTGGTAGAAGAGGTAGCAGAACTAACAGGACTGACACTTGCAGCAGACCCCAAATCCTGCTTGCTAGGGCTGAAACCCAGAGAAAAGAAGCATAGATATTTTCATAAGTTTGTAGACCTAGCATTCGTGATGGATAAAAGGTTGATAGCGATGAACTGGAAGGCGCCCAGGGCACCCGACCTGAAAGCCTGGCACTCCCTCACACTGTGCTGGACTCGGACAGAATCTCAAGTTCTGAGCACACTAGCACGGGCGGGACGACAACACACGGGAATGGAAACCTGGGAAACACTGGCAGCCCGCCTAGAGGCAAAAAATTATGAGAGGCTGCCTTGAACCAGACAGAGTCATGGTCCGGGCGCCGACCCGACCAGCACTCACTCAGCGGAAGCTTAACCAAAATAACACCCACAGAACAACCTGCGAAAGTGCCGAGAGCCCACACCTGCTTTTCAGAGTTCAGTGACACTCATAACCAGCACTCAGGGTAGAGCACACAAGCAGCACGTGCACATTGAATAATCAGAAATAAGCTTGAGCCCCCCCTCCCTCCCAATATAACTAAATAAGTGTTATTAAGTTACAACATCACTCAGGGGTCCTGTGTCGGGACCAATAGGTGCCACAAAGAATGCTTCTCCAATCTTGCACGGCAGTTAAATATGTATACTGTAAGTAATAATAAGACCTAAGTTTAGAGTGGAGTGTTCGTTTGTTCTTTGCATTGCATATCATATGTATTTCCTTTTCTTTTTCTTGATCCTGTTGTGCTCCTCTCTTCTTTTATGACATCACGAGTGGAAGCACAATTATAACAAATCCACAAAATCCTTTCAATGTAACTGCATATTCATGTTGTAAAGACTTGCATTAAAAATTCAATAAAATATATTTTTAAAAAGAAAATATATATAGGCACTTAAGAAACTTGCTTTTGGTTATGGTCTGTATCACTGGGGAGTATCACAAGCCTGCAGTTTCCATTTGATACGTAGAAAGACTTTGACTCCATCAAATGGCAGTGGGTACATAGGGTGCAGCAAGCAGTGGGCATTTGTCAACGTAAGCACTGCTGGATTAGATAATGCCCTGTTGTGTCAGTCAGGTCCAACAACTTTCTGTCTTCTTTTCTTAGAGGCTTGGAAGCTCCTTTTCAAGTACATTATACACCCTAGGACTTGAAACACTGAACATTGATGTCAGAGGCACAGCTCTAGGGGAATTAGGAGTGTGATTGTGGATTCACTAATTTCACTATATGGAAGCAATGTATTGTTTATAGCAAGCCATACATCTAGTCCCATAACTTAGATTCGGAAAACTCCAGTCCACTGCTAAACTTACAATGAATTTCACTATGTTTGGAGCCTTTTCTCTTATGGTGATTTGGATACTTTGCACATGGACAGGGAGATCAACATTTTACTGTTATATCGGACATCAACTAGATGAGTGGAATAGACTACTGTTACTCACCATGGGAAGGACTGACATACTAAAGATGATAGTACTACATAGAATGTTTTATGTGTTTACAAACATCTATATCTTATCCCTAAAGCTACTTATATGACATTGGGGAAATATGTTTGGACATGCAAGATCACTGGGATTGCATTGGTGGGATAGCTGTTTCAAGTATACTCCTGTTTCAAGTATACTGCTGTACTATTGGACAACTCAACTACAATATATGACTGGATGGTTTAAAGAATGTCTTAACGACTGACTGATCAGCTTCGTAATGGGGAATTAGTAAAGCAGAGAGACACATTTGGAGCTATGGCAGGCTCAAACATGGAGGGTTGCATAAAAATTGTGGGGCTCTTCAGGGGTTCAAGTCAACCAGCAAATTAGTAGAGGCACACAAATTTGATAGAAAATAGATATATAATTATATCCAGTTTCAAATTTACTGGGCGACCTCTCTTTCAGTATAATTCTTGCCACTCTTGATACCACAGCTAAAATTAGTGGTCAAGTTAAACGTTTATAGGGATTAATGAGGGCTGCCAGCCCTTGAGCTTGTGAGTTACCAGATGAATGGGGAGATGCTATTTATTGATTACAATGTTGCATACATAGTTACAGTTCAAGATTCTACACATGAGCTGTACATAGATGCATACATATAAAACGTTTTTCTGTAATACTCTTAATAAATTGTTAATGTTCAGGATTCTACATAGGGAATATATATGACCTTATGACAACACAAATTTGAATCAACTGACTCCAGCAACTGTTTCTGGGCATTACAGAATCACTTGTACACTTGATTCAGGAATGCCCCACACGGCAGAATTATGGGCAGAGGTTTGCAGGAAAAATAATTAATGCAACTAAGAAGATTGTGCATTACTGCATTGTGTATCAGAGCTGATAACCAAAGTAGAGGAATCAAATAGGCAGTTCTTGCATGTGTCTATGCTATTGGCCACTTCCAGGATTGTTCTTTGTGGAAGTAAACAGACTCCCTGCACGTGCCTCTACAAGAAAGACATTTACAAGAGGCTCTATCATGACAAATATGCAGAAATTATAGATGGACACAGACCATTTGGGACCGATATTGTGAAAACCTTTTCTACTCCGTGGAGTGTTTAGTTGATGGGGATGATTAATATGGTAGACTGCTATGGTTTCAACCCAAGTATCTGTGTACTCAATGGTAATTTCTGAGGTATCTGTGAGGTAAATGGACATTCCTAAATATCTTTTCTGATTTGAGCATCACATGGACAATCAGAAATGTACTCCCTTTTTTTGCTTCACCACGTAACCTTTACACTGGAAGTCATGAGATGATTATATACTATGTTCAGTAAGTGTTTTTGATTTAGCTTATATTTCTTACAAAATCACCATACAAACAAGTTACAATGTAATTTGTTTTAAAATCTATGAATATATGCTTCATACTAAGAAAAAAATACCCTTTCGAGATGAAGTAAAATGATTTAATTTAATAAATAGTTAACATAAGCATAAAATTACAAACCTTTATACAATCATTTATCAACCTAACGTGTAGTTATTTATCTCTGATATTGTAAAGATTATTTGTACATTAACACAATCAATGAAATATGCGTTGTTATAAGAGAAAACCTTTAGAAAATAGAATGATAATCCCAACTTTTCTGCATATTTACATTAAACGGTTTGCAAATACTGTATTGAAGAGTGAACTGAAGCGCTGATCTAAATTGACATAAACCCATAAACTTGCCAAGCAAGATATGCTATGCAACAAATAGTAAAGATGACTTAAAATACAGTAACAGCATTCATTTCATAACTCATTTGTTTCGTTTTGCTAATGAACCTAAACTTCAGAATGGGCCATTCACAAATTATAGGACAACTTGCAACAATTATCAATTCAAGTCATTTAATTTTATGGTTATGTCCAAATTTTTACAAGCAGGCATGTGTTTCTTTGACCGCAAACATGTAGGATGAGCTTCACCAATTACCACCGCTCACACCTCTGATCACTTCTGAAACGTAAGTATAGCCATTGTTTAGGGCTATATACCCTACTTTAATGCCCTTAGTTAAGCCAGGCAATTTGTGCAGGACACACAAATATGAACATTTTAAAAAGTTACAGTGGGTGGACAAAATGACAGTAAGTGGGAGTTCACAAATTAACAGTCCACCTCTCACACACACACTATATATATATATATATATATATATATATATATATATATATATATATATATATATATATATATGGCTGCACATATGCAAATTCATGCATGAGCTTGCGTGTCTTCTGCTCATACGGCAGCTATACAGGGCATATGTCTTCATACACACAGTTGAGGTTTCATGGGACACACATAGAAAATATAGAAAATACATGTACGTACAAGCTACACAGATTATTTTCAGCAGGCAGTTTCTCATAAACAACTTTGCAAAGCTTAATTTAAGCAGCAAGCACCTCAGAATCCCGGAAATGACTTATCGAGGTAGCAAGCATGAAAATAGGTGTCCTCATTAGTGCCCTAGATTTTATTCAGGGGGTTCTTGCCAATGAAAACACCATAATGTGTATTTCACTACGGTATCCTATAGACAGTCATCTCTCATGTATCACTACAAAACTTTACAGTATTGTTTCTCAAAAGCTCAAGGAGATCGGCATTTCAGTCACAATACAACAATGACGAGGATTTTCTCGTGCTCGCTCAGGAAAGGGAGCTACTCTTAGGACTGCTTGGGGGCATACAGTCTTAGATAAGCATTCTTTGTCTAATTGAAAGGAAAGAAATACTGCTAGGTGTGTTTACTTTTGAACTGCCAGCATTTAAACCATAATTGACCAAAGCCGGAAGGCATAAAATGCGTTACACAAAATCTTCTGGGTTTATATTGCACAGGTGGGTATTTTTCACCTATTTTAAGAACTAGGTTAAATACATTGTTGGTGTATGAAAATATATAGTGCAAAAGATAGTACTCAAGAAGTATTTTATGAGGCTTCCGGTTTGTACTATCAGATTCCTGCTTCAGTGAATCTTCTTTAAACTGTAGCACTTGATACTAGTTTTGCTGCTCCAAAGTATTGTAAATAAAGGTGCAGGGACAAACAGAAGGCTTAAACGCCAAGGTAGTTCAATAAAACTGCTCGAAAAGCTAATTCAACAAAGTACATTTGCCAACGCTGAAAAGCGTCCTTGCTTGGAGTGTTTTCTTCTAGAATTACACATTGTAGAAAGCTACAACATTCACTAGAAGGGTGCAGGTTTTATCCAGCACCACCTTAAATGGTTGCCTGCAATCCCCAAGTGTCAATGATGTTGTACATCTCACCTCCTTCATGTATACTTTATTGTCTCCAGCAGATTTCACTTTAACCGACATTACTCATAGTCCACAGTATGTGTTAACAAGTAAACCACATATCCAAATAGATTAACGTTGGGTATACAACATTCTGTACGCTGGGTGCATATGCATACATCATTAGAGCACCCGGAGACAAAGGCATGGAGACAGAAAGAGAAACAGTACAACATAAAAGAAAAAAATAGTATGAGAAAAACATCCAAAAAAAGGCAACAGATCCACTCTAGGCACGCAAAGTCTTATTACTAATGAGCTGGCAGTGACCGTGCTTTCAGATGTTTCTTGAACGCAAGAGGCAAAGTAATCCACACGTAAAACGAAATGACACACTCATGACCCAATTACAAAATGATGACACCTGGTGTATAATTGACTTGTAAGTAGAACACTAAAAAAAGTGTAAGAATTAAAAGTCCGGCAACCAAAAGCTTGGGACAGTAGTACAGTTTGAAAGCAAGGCATGTGCACTTTTTACGTCAGTGAACTTCACGGAGAACAAATTGATAATGTGGGAGTCATGAGAGGCTGCGTGTGGTAAATGGCTACATGTATGCAAGACACGGGGTGTTTGACTCTTAAGAGTTACTTTATATTGAAAATAATCTGGCATCAAGTGAAAGCTTAAGCAGTTTAACTCGTATCAACACCAAAGGAGAGTTGTCAAGTCAAACATGAATTATCAGATGTCCTAAATTCTTCACAAACCCCTGTGTCCTACATCTATCTTGGTTTTCTTTTTTGCAGCGAACAAATGAGATTTTATTCCATATATGCAACAATTCCCACCTCGAGCGTGAATCTTAGTCCAAAGTCACACCGTCACAATTCAAAAACAGTCCTGGTAAGTGAAATTCTGATTCATAAGAACAGGTGCCCACCTATTACTGACATTAAATAAGATGGCACAGTCCCCATCCTATTTACAATAGCTGAAAACAATGTTGAGTAAGGGGGCTAAGCCACAAGGGTGCACAGACAGCCTTCCTTGTAGGGTTGCCAAATAAACTATCCACCAGTGAACTACATCCTATTTGGACATGCTTTGTACTGTAAACTTAGAAACCACATGCCACTTAGACAAATTTTCAGTCACAGGTGTGCACAGATTCAACAGGCACACAGAAACGCTATACACCAATGCTCAAATGAGCACCATATGGAATCTCCTTTCTGATGCCACAGGCCTGTAGAGCTTAAGGAGTTTGCTTGTTCTGCTCTTGAAAAGACTGCTTAAGCTAAAGAGTTTGCAGGTCTCTCTGAAGAGTGTCAGCCAACACATTGGTCCTGTTCACCTCGAGCGCCTTAATCAAGAAAGTTGCCAGCACATGTCAGCATCAATTGGGCTACATTACTTAAGCAAGAAGAATGGCTGTGAAACCTCCTGTTATTATAGGTTTTGTCTGGTAGTGGTGACACCGGACAAGATGAAAGCACTGACTTCCTACTATACCTTAAGACTGAAACTTTACTTTAAGACTAAAAGGAGAAGTAGTCTAACTGCCTATGCTTCTTAGACATTGGAAACTCACTATAATGCCCTCAGGTGGGAGCTCTACAGTGTCAGCATTACAAGGCAGGACGAAGGTGTACTTTGACATTTTTACCAGTTATGTGAGTTGCCTCAACTGTGATTCTTTCACAGGTCATTTTTCCGAATGACCACAAATGTGGAGAAATCTTGGACTCCGAGGAGAGCCAGTAGGCAGATCCACTCTACTTGCCAGACTAACAATAAAAACAAACCTACAAAGGTCTTGCACACCCACAAGATAATTGTGTCAAATAATAATGATGCAGAAAAGTAGTTCTAACAGGACTTTGAATTCTGTGACCAACATAAGTAGATTTGAAAGTTGCAGGGCTATCTCTTCAGGAGTTTACACGTGCTTTCACAACTACAGGCTTCTGCCTACCTGCCCAAATCCTACTCCCATGGCCAGGCTCCTTCCTGGAGCGCTCAAGACACTACCATTGATAGGATCTAGCCCCCAAAACCGGTCAGTGACTGTCACGGAGACAGGTTTATCCAATTAACTGTGGTAAGAATGAGAATTTGCCGCTTGACTTAAGTCTCTAGGACCGAGCAATTTTTTGACAATTTTATGGTCACGACTGTTACATAAAACAAACTGAAGTAAGTAGACAGCATATCTGATGTGGTTTTAACATTATGCTATGAATATTTGCAGGCTTCCACTAATACTGAAACCGTCCTCCTGTACACCTGTTTTTATAGGGTAATTCTCATTCATAAAAAATACAGGTGGTCAGAGTTCGGTCAGGGCAAACAATCTCCCAAAGTATTTCACAGTATCTAAAGATGCTAAAGGTGCTAAAACAAGAGAGGGTGCAGCCACGCTAATACCCCCAAGTTCAAGTGAAACTAAAAATATGGTCATAAAACCTTGCAAGCAAGTAATGTGACAAACAAGTTCTTGTAAGAATTCTTCCAGTAAATAATTTTTTTATTTTCCATCCTTCAAGAGCTTCTAGCTAACTTCTTGCCAGTGGGACACACACTGGGCCTAGGTGCTGTAACAGCTGGTTAACTCTGCACAGGTCCTGGATACACTGTGGGCTCAACTACACCGCCTATTTATACTTGTCTACATGAAGCTTGTTCAAAAGGATTATAAGATAGTGACAGCTACTATATTACTTTAAATTTTCAAACTTGATAACTCTCCATCGGAATCACACCAAGCTACTTAGTGGTTTGACTTTTTCACACTTTGACACTGCATTAGAATTGTTCCATATACAAAAAGATTGAGGAAACTCTGAGCTTCTATGTCATTACATAAGCCCTGGGGTTTTCCAGGCGATTATGCTGGAGAAAAAAATGGATTGGCTAAAAGATCTTAAAGCAAGGCAAATAAAGAGCACTTGATGGAAGATTACAAAAACTTGCTTATGCACCATTGTGTGCCTGCACAGATGTATCAGAGTAATTCTTATTCATCATGGAAGATTATCATCTTCTTGGTCCACTCATAAAACTACCTGGCAAACGGTAACAAACGTTTATATGAGGACTGAAAGCTCAATTTCCTATTCTTAGATCAACTAATTGTTCTTGTTTGGCACCTTTCACCAACAAGGTCTAAATCTGCCATACCCTTCAGACTCCATCTTACCCAAAATATACCTATTGAAGACGCATTTGTTTAAAAAAAAAAAAAAAAAAAAACACGTAAAAGAAATACACAAATGACAAAACTAAATTCATTTTGCAATAGTGCCTGGAAACAATATTTTACAACAGTACGTTTCAAATGCTTTCTTTTCACACAGTCTGGACAAAGCACCTCATAACACGTTTGTGAACTTATGTAAAGTTGTGGCTAAGAACTGAAAAGAAAAAGTATGTGCTTGTAAAAACTACAATGAAAAGATGCAGGCATTTTAGATCATACAGGCACGTAGAGAAATAAATAACAAATGTAAAACGAGAGGAAGCACACACAGGATAAGCACTTAGGCACAATTTTCCTTTTTCTATCTTAAACCAAGCTGTGTTTATTTATCCTTACTTTCTGTAAGTGCTGCTACTGACTGAGGAATTATTCTAAAATAAAGTTGAACCGAAGACACAGTAAACACAACCAGGTCACAGTTACTTGTTCCAGGGTCTACGGTTACGTTTAGAAGAGTTTTCGTGACAGAATACCAGAAAAACAGACTACTGACTCTTTACGGCATGAGAATTTAACTTCTTTACCATTTCTGCTGAAATTCCAGCTCTTGCACAATTCAAACCAGAGATCATTTGTACTCTGATGCACATAACTCAAGTTTCAAAGTGGCCTGGAAACAAACATACTCAATTGCAATCCCATGTTAGCCACTGGACGTGTATGATGAAATGTGAATGTTCATATGTTAACCTGAGAAAATTTTGCACAATCCCATCTCGTACTGTGAACACTATTCTGCACCATGCATTTTTACTCAGTCTTTGTACTACCTAAGCACATATGGCACAGAGGTCCGCTTATATACTGAACTCCGCTATAAATTAAAATATATACAGGGCGTACTGAAATATATTTCAGCATACGATTTCTTCCTTCTTTCAAATATTCACATCCGATTTGTATTCAATCCTCCACATTTAACTAGCAAACTATATGATAGTTTGACGTCTATGCAGCAAATTATAACACTTAATTAAAATATATTTGTCTAATGAATAGGCTGTGAAAACGCCCATCAAATAAATACAAACATTTCTAATTAGCAGGTAAAGATTTACAGTATCTTCATTATTTTTTGAACTGGTGAAGCCGGTGAAGATGAAGGGATATCAGAGAGCAGAATTGATCAATGGAGAACCAGAAAATGTAGCGTTAGTCAAACTTCTGCTTCAATTTCTTCTGGAAGACAGCTGGTAAAATAGACAGCACCGCTAAAATAACCAGAACAATGACGGAGTTCCATGAAACAGCTTCTCCGGCTGTTGTGAGCTGAAATAGCGTTGTTCCTGCTTTAATTGCTATAAACGATGGAGGTGCAACACCTACAACAGGGGAAAAATCGACACAGCACCTTCATCAAAACATCCTCAAACGCATTAAACAGACAGAATGAAAATGTCACTTACCCAGTGTACATCTGTTCGTGGCATCAGTCGGTGGAGATTCACATGTTCTGCATAGCTCGCCATCTGGTGTTGGGTCTGAGTGTTACAAGTTGTTTTTCTTCGAAGAAGTCTTTCGAGTCACGGGACCGAGTGACTCCTCCTTCTGTCTCCATTGCGCATGGGCGTCGACTCCATCTTCGATTGTTTTCCCCGCAGAGGGTGAGGTAGGAGTTGTGTTGTAGTAATAGTGCCCATGCAATGGAGTGACTAAGTATGTACCTATTTAAGGCTAAAATAAAATATATACAAATATACAAAGTTGAAGCTAACTTCCGAATTGCTACAGGCTCCCGGGGAGGTGGGTGGGCACATGTGAATCTCCAGCGACTGATGCCACGGACAGATGTACACTGGGTAAGTGACATTTTCAGTTCGATGGCATCTGTCGCTGTAGATACACATGTTCTGCATAGACTAGTAAGCAGTTATCTCCCCAAAAGCGGTGGTTCAGCCTGTAGGAATGGAAGTGGTTTGAAATAACGTTCTTAACACGGCTTGACCTACTGTGGCTTGCTGTGCGGATAGCACGTCTACACAGTAGTGCTTGGTGAACGTGTGTGGCGTAGACCATGTGGCTGTCTTACATATTTCTTGCATTGGGATGTTTCCTAGAAAGGCCATGGTAGCACCTTTTTTTCTGGTTGAGTGTGCCCTTGGTGTAATGGGCAGTTGTCGTTTTGCTTTAAGGTAGCAGATTTGGATGCATTTAACTATCCATCTGGCTATACCTTGTTTTGATATTGGGTTTCCTGCATGAGGTTTTTGGAATGCAATAAATAGTTGTTTAGTCTTTCTGATGTTTTTCGTTCTGTCAATGTAGTACATTAATGCTCTTTTGACATCTAATGTATGTAGTGCCCTCTCAGCTACGGAATCTGGCTGTGGAAAGAACACTGGTAGTTCCACTGTTTGATTTAGGTGGAACGGTGAAATAACCTTTGGTAAAAATGTAGGATTAGTCCTTAGGACGACTTTATTTTTGTGTAGTTGTATAAAAGGTTCTTGTATTGTAAACGCCTGAATTTCGCTTACTCTTCTTAGAGATGTAATGGCGATGAGAAATGCAACCTTCCAGGTTAGGAACTGTATTTCGCAAGAGTGCATGGGTTCAAAAGGTGGACCCATGAGTCTTGTTAAGACAACATTTAAGTTCCATGAAGGAACAGGTGGTGTACTTGGTGGTATAATTCTTTTAAGCCCTTCCATGAATGCTTCAATGACTGGTATCCTATATAGGGAAGTTGAATAGGTAGTCTGCAGGTATGCAGATATTGCCGCAAGGTGTATTTTAATGGAAGAGAAGGCTAGGCTAGATTTTTGTAAGTGAAGCAAGTAACCCACTACATCCTTTGGAGTTGCGTGTATAGGTTGGATCTGATTATGATGGCAGTAGCAGACAAACCTCTTCCATTTACTTGCATAGCAGTGCCTAGTGGACGGCCTTCTGGCTTGCTTTATGACTTCCATATATTCTTGGGTAAGTTGTAAGTGTCCGAATTCTAGGATTTCAGGAGCCAGACTGCTAGATTCAGCGATGCTGGATCTGGATGTCTGATCTGTTGGTTGTGTTGTGTTAACAGATCCGGCCTGTTGGGCAATTTGATGTGGGGTACTACGGATAGGTCTAGCAGTGTTGTGTACCAGGGTTGCCTTGCCCAAGTTGGTGCTATTAAAATGAGTTTGAGTTTGTTTTGACTCAATTTGTTTACCAGATAAGGAAGGAGAGGGAGAGGAGGAAAAGCGTAGGCAAATATCCCTGACCAGTTCATCCATAGGGCATTGCCTTGGGACTGCCTGTGTGGGTATCTGGATGCGAAGTTTTGGCATTTTGCGTTCTCTCTTGTTGCAAACAAGTCTATTTGAGGTGTTCCCCAGAGTCTGAAGTAAGTGTTTAGAACTTGGGGGTGAATTTCCCATTCGTGGACTTGTTGGTGATCTCGAGAGAGATTGTCTGCAAGTTGATTCTGGATACCTGGAATAAACTGCACTATTAGGCGAATGTGGTTGTGAATTGCCCATCGCCATATTTTCTGTGCTAGAAGACTCAACTGCGTTGAGTGTGTCCCCCCCTGTTTGTTTAGATAATACATAGTTGTCATGTTGTCTGTTTTGACAAGAATGTATTTGTGAGTTATAATTGGTTGGAAAGCCTGTAATGCGTGAAAAACTGCTAGCATTTCTAGGTGATTTATATGCAGTTTTGTTTGATGTACGTTCCATTGTCCTTGTATGCTGTGTTGATCGAGGTGTGCTCCCCACCCTGTCATGGAAGCATCTGTTGTTATTACGTATTGTGGCACTGGGTCTTGGAATGGCCGCCCTTTGTTTAAATTTATACTGTTCCACCATAGAAGCGAGAGGTAAGTTTGGCGGTCTATCAACACCAGATCTAGAAGGTGACCCTGTGCTTGTGACCATTGTGATGCTAGGCACTGTTGTAAGGGCCTCATGTGTAGTCTTGCGTCCGGGACAATGGCTATGCATGAAGACATCATGCCTAGGAGTTGTAATATCATCTTTGCTTGTATCGTTTGTGTTGGATACATGCGTTGTATGATCTTGTTGAAATTTTGAATTCTTTGTGGACTTGGAGTGGCTACTCCTTTTGTTGTGTCTATTATGGCTCCCAGGTATTGTTGTACTTTGCACGGCAAAATGTTGGATTTTGCAAAGTTGACGGTGAAACCTAGTTTGTAGAGGGTTTGTATGATTTGATTTGTGTGTTGTAAGCACTTTGTTAGTGAATTGGTTTTGATTAGCCAATCGTCTAGATACGGGAATACAGGTATTTGCTGCCTTCTGATGTGTGCAGCCACTACTGCTAGACATTTTGTAAAGACTCTTGGTGCGGTTGTTAAACCAAAAGGCAATACTTTGAATTGGTAATGTATTCCTTTGAATACGAACCGTAGGTATTTTCTGTGAGATGGATGTATTGGTATATGGAAATACGCATCTTTGAGGTCTAAGGTTGTCATGTAGTCCTGTAGTTTTAGCAATGGTAACACCTCTTGTAGCGTGACCATGTGAAAGTGGTCTGATTTGATGTAGGTGTTTAGTATTCTGAGGTCTAGGATTGGTCTCAGTGTTTTGTCCTTTTTTGGTATTAAGAAGTACAGTGAATAGACTCCTGTGTTTGTTTGTGTGTTTGGTACTAATTTGATTGCATTCTTTTGCAATAGTGCTTGAACTTCTATTTCCAGAAGGTCGGAATGTTGTTTTGACAATTTCTGTGCTTTTGGTGGTATGTTTGGAGGGAATTGTAGGAATTCTATGCAATAACCATGTTGGATAATTGCTAAGACCCAAGTGTCTGTAGTTATTTCCTCCCATGCTTTGTAATAATGACCTATTCTTCCCCCCACTGGTGTTGTGTGGAGGGGGTGAGTGACATCTGAGTCACTGCTTGGCTGTAGGGTTTTGGGGCTTTGAAATTTTCCTCTATTCCTAGGGAATTGCCCTCCTCTGTATTGGCCCCGAAAGCCTCCCCTGTACTGTCCCTGGTAGCTGGACGGTGTTGCCTGCGAGGTGCTGGCTTGTGTGGCCTGACCCCGAAACCCCCCTCTAAAGGGTGTCTTGCGGAAGGTGCTGTAGGTTCCTCTGCTCTGCGGGGAGTAGAGTGCGCCCATGGCTTTAGCAGTGTCAGTGTCTTTTTTAAGTTTTTCGATTGCCGTGTCCACTTCTGGTCCGAACAGTTGTTTTTCGTTGAATGGCATATTGAGCACTGCCTGCTGTATCTCTGGTTTGAACCCAGACGTTCTTAGCCATGCGTGCCTTCTAATGGTCACAGATGTATTAATTGTTCTTGCAGCTGTGTCTGCTGCGTCCATAGAAGATCGTATCTGGTAATTTGATATGTTCTGTCCTTCCTCAACCACCTGCTTTGCCCTTTTTTGAAGTTCCTTGGGTAGATGCTCGATGAGGTGTTGCATCTCATCCCAATGGGCTCTGTCATAGCGCGCAAGTAGTGCTTGAGAGTTAGCGATGCGCCACTGGTTTGCAGCTTGTACTGCGACTCTTTTCCCAGCTGCATCGAACTTGCAGCTCTCTTTATCTGGGGGTGGTGCATCCCCAGATGTGTGGGAGTTGGCTCTCTTCCGAGCTGCTCCCACTACGACGGAATCTGGTGGCAGCTGTGTGGTGATGAAAACAGGGTCTGTAGGAGGTGCTTTATATTTCTTTTCCACCCTTGGCGTTATTGCCCTACTTTTGACCGGCTCCTTGAAGATTTCCTTTGCGTGCCGAAGCATACCTGGCAGCATAGGCAGGCTTTGGTAGGAGCTGTGGGTGGAGGAGAGGGTGTTGAATAAAAAGTCATCCTCGACTTGTTCTGAGTGGAGGTTTACGTTGTGGAATTGTGCTGCTCTAGCCACCACTTGAGAATATGCTGTGCTGTCTTCAGGTGGTGAGGGCTTTGTTGGATATGCCTCCGGACTGTTGTCCGACACTGGGGCGTCATATAAGTCCCAAGCGTCTTGATCCTGGTCACCTTGGCTCATGGTGGTGTGAGCCGGGGAATGTGACGGAGTTTGCGTCAGTGAGACGTTAATTACAGGTGGAGGAGAGGGTGGCGGAGTCACCTTTTTCACCATCTTTGTTTGTGGCGCCTGGTCTGTTTGAAACTCCAGTCTCCTTTTTCTCCTAATAGGGGGAAGGGTACTTATTTTTCCTGTTCCCTGCTGTATGAAAATACGTTTTTGCGTATGGTCCACTTCGGTGGATTGCAGCTCTTCCTCAAACCTATGCTTTCGCATCTGAGAGGACAGTGATTGCTCCTCTGTATAAGAGCCTGGACCTGGGTCGGTTACGGGTTGTTTCGGCACCGAAACCCTGCCTGTATCTTTTTTCGGCTCCGAGGTGGCTTTTTTCTTTTTTAGAGTCGAAACCTCTTGGCGTCGATCTTCGTCGGTGTCGCTGTCTCGGCGTCGAGCCGTTTCTACACCGCTATCTCGGTGTCGTTGCTTCTCTCCAGCACTTTCTCGATCCCGAGAAGGCTGCGTGCCGGTGTCTCGACCGGAGTCGGACGATCTCGGCACTGTGTGGGCCTTTTTCGGTGCCGATGGTCGGTCACCGAGTTTATGGGTGGAGCCATGGCCTGGTGGCAGTGGCGTCCCCTGGGCCTTGTCACTTTTCTTATGTGTTGTTTTCGACGTCTTACTCACGGTTCTTTGATCGTCGAATTCCTCGGAGTCCGATTCGTGGATCGAAAAGGTTTCTTCTTCCTCTTGTTCCTCGAACTCTCAGTGCGCTGTCGGCGTGGACGCCATCTGAAGTCTCCTGGCTCGACGGTCACGGAGTGTCTTTCGGGACCGGAACGCGCGACAGGCTTCGCAAGTCTCCTCACTGTGCTCAGGTGAGAGGCACAGGTTACAGACCAAATGTTGGTCTGTATACGGGTATTTGTTGTGGCATTTGGGACAAAAACGGAACGGGGTCCGTTCCATCGGCGGTGTTAGACACGCGGTCGGGCCGACCAGGCCCCGACGGGGGATCGAAAAGTACCCCGAAGGGCACCGGAGCGCGTCGATCTTCGATGCGGTGTTGAATCTAACTACGCCGATCCCGAACGCAACAATACCGACGAAAATCTTCTGAAATTTACTAACTTTCCGTTCCGAAACTCGGAGCGACAGGAACACGTCCGAACCCGATGGCGGAAAAAAAACAATCGAAGATGGAGTCGACGCCCATGCGCAATGGAGACAGAAGGAGGAGTCACTCGGTCCCGTGACTCGAAAGACTTCTTCGAAGAAAAGCAACTTGTAACACTCCGACCCAACACCAGATGGCGAGCTATGCAGAACATGTGTATCTACAGCGACAGATGCCATCGAACATGACATATCGAACTGACAAACATTATTCTAGAACAGTCGGTTTTTAAACTTTGACTTCTGTGGACCCCAACTTAATCACGAAGCTGTACTCCACTGAATCATTACTGGAATCTCAGGACCCCCAGCCTAAGTAAGCCTTTTCGGTCAACTGAAACGCAAAAACAATACACAAAAAAACAAAAAGAAGACTTCAAAGAAATACACAAATAAACACAAATATTAAAAAAAAGTTAAAAACATTTAATTTTGTGTTGGTACTCTTCTAACTTCAACTGAAGGCAGTCGTCCTCCAAACAATATTCTGTTTGATGCACTTGCACTGCTCCCACCAATCAGAGGATTCTAACTTAATTTCTAGCCCCCAAATTCAAATTCCTAACATTTACAGAAAGTTTAACATTGTTAATTTTGCTTCTTTATTTACATACATTTTATTAACCCATTAATATTAGTTTTCTGAGGAGTCGTAGAGGATCTGAGTATGCTGAGTAGACCCCAGCGGGTCCCCAGACCACAGGGTAAGAACCACTGTTCTAGAATGAACTGAAATACGATATTCACAAGAACTTGAAAAAACAATTGCCGAGCTTACAATTTCTAGCAGCAATTTCAACTAGAGAATGTCATGCTTTAACAGTTGGTGATCTCATTTTCCCTCCTAACCCAACGACTTAAACATCTCCTTGAATTTCACACCAATTAGGTTCACCATACCAGTGCAACAGAAACATCTTGCGAAGTGCACATTGCCATGCATTAGGTAAGTAACCTCACCTTACCCTGCAGCATTGGCATGCATATCCCTAGCAGCAGTTTCTCTAAAAATCTTGGTCTCCGAGGTTCAAATTTGCTGGCATCTGTCAGATTTTTCGACCCCAGAGCTCAATTGCACATGAACAGTAATTTTGTTGGCTATGCTTTCTGATTCTAACAAAGGTTGGAGTGATGCTTAAGCTAGGTGAAAATGTAATTTTAGAATTACCATTTTAAACTAAAAAAAAAAAAACAAACAGTGAAGTAAGGTAGAAATAGGGAGAGGCGATGTGGCCTCAAAAGCATTCATTTTAAAGGTCGTGGTGGGCGGAAAGATTCTGGGCCTCTAATTGCTGGGGCATCTAGCCAGCAGGGTGGAGGTTTCAGCACTGCTGGGTTTAGCAGGCTATGGTGCTAAACCATTTAACAACATTGAAACAATTTTTTCCTGACTGCGAATGTTTGGAAAGAGTAGGTATGTTTTTAATTATGCTGCATAATCCATGCGTGGTTTAATACACTATATGTTACTACAGGTGTATGGAGACAGTCATGAACTTGGATTCATGAGAACTCAAAGCATTCTTATTTTTTTTTATATATATATATATATATATATATATATATATATATATATATATATATATATATAAATGATTACATTTATTAACGGCCATTTGATGCAGTATTGTAATCTTTTGCATACACTGAATTACTAACAAATGTAAAAACTATTTAACATTTTTTAAAGCCTCTGGTCCTAGCTCTACATGCCATCTACAGCACAAATCACATGGTGGGTCTTTGGATTGCAAGACCATTGAAAGTTCCTGTCTCCTCAGGTGAAGCCAGACTCATGGCTTTGCTCTCCTCATGAATTTTGTGGCTTGCCCACCTCTAGGCAAAATGTAAGTTCAACCCACCCGCTGTGGCAAACAGCTGTAATAGAGAACAGGTAGCACTCATGGTTACTAAACATAGCAAGAGTATGATTAAAAGTTTTAGAATAGCATCAAATCTCCAACACTGTCCAGAGAGAAAATATGGACTCAAATTTAGCAGTGAGCCACTGAGATAAATGTCCTAAATGAAATCCTTTCTAATGAGGGACTTTCAATACAGCAATGGATGTTGTAACTAAAATGCGTTTAATAGGTCAGTATGTCCCAATTAATGGTTGCAAAGCGATCCCTCGAACCTAAACCACAGTATAAGGACCTGTCAGCTAGCCATCCAGAGTTCAAAGACTTCCTATTGTTCCTCAAGAACTTCAAGTTTCATTTTGTTTGACATAAAAAAAAATTAAGCAAATGCATAACCTGGCCAGAAGGTGGTATCTCCCTTCGATTTGAAATCATGGTCCTCAAAGTATGAAAATATCTTACCTAGAAACGTTCCCCAGAAAAACACTTTCAATGGAACATTTATTACAGGAGAGGTTATATTGATAAACCAGTTCGGAAGGAAAGGTGTTATCCTCAAAAATATGACGTAGTTAATAAGATGGTCTCTGTGTCTATCAACCTGCAAGAATAAAAAAAACACAGATAATTAGCCATAGTCTGTTGTACCCATAACATAATAATTGGTGAGTGAACAGAAAGTTAAAAATATTGTAGAAATGAATCCTAGTAAAGAGGGCATGGGTGTGTAGGCAGCAAATAACAAAATGTATTTAGAAAACTGGATAGGGAGTACCGTAAGCACAAAGTTTTGTTCTGTAGAAGTGTTCTGTAATAATATATGTACATATTAATATACACCACTCTGTGGTGCAATTATTGGTTAGGATAGAATGTTTAGTTAAAAGTAAAAATTAAAATAAATAAAAAAAAGGCAAGTTATCAGACTGATAAACTATTTTGTCTCCAGAAAGAATATGTATTCTGCTGTTGGCTAGTAAGTGTACACCAAACGAAACCTCCCTCTTCCTCTGGGGCTTTGCTATACACTTGAAGGAATTTAAATGGGCTTCCTTATGCCAGCGCTTTATTGAAACTAAGTTTGGCAAAGCCAATGGGTCAAACTTGGGTTTCTATTAAAATCGCTCAGTGCATTGATGGTGAAGTGACCTTGTAACCAACAAGAGCTCCTGGAACTAAAAGAGGAACAAAATGTTAATATAGAACAACCTACCTAGAAAGGTCCATGTAGTAGCAGCTGCTGACTTTGAAACACTGAGGCTTCAACGCCCTCTAAAGAAACCTATCTTGATTCAGTGAATAACATCTACTATTTCATGCTGTTTGGCAACACAATTATTTGGAAATAGCACCTTAAAAAGGCATTCGGGGAAAAAATAAGTACCACGCAAGTAACCAGAAACAACAGGTTTTACTCCAGAGCACCAAAGCCTATTTACAGACCCATGACCATGTAACTGTCATTTTAATATTTTCTCTTACTAAACAAAAAAGGCCTACCTTCGGCCAGATGAGTGATCAATGTCCATACCCAAACAGATCAACAGGCACAGCTGTTTTCCATGGACAGCTTGCTCCGTTTGCAAGGCCTAACATTAGGCTGGGCCCTGCAGCTAGGCCTTGCAGTCAACACCCCACCCTCTAGGGCCCACCAAGTATGGTCTTCAGATGTGGATAGTTGGCTTTGAATGCCCTAACAGATCAATGGGCATGGCCATCAGCTGTGCGCAAAGTTCTTTGGTGCTGGTCATGGCCTCATACTTGCACTATTCCTCAATGACTAAATGAATGGAAAAGACCAGAGAAAGACCTTCACAGTAAATTCCCTCCAACTACACCACTTGGAAATCTCTCACAGAGGTCAATGGACCTCAGGGTTTATAGCCTGAGCAATAAAACCTGATCTCTCACCTGCCAAGATTCTTGGACTGAGAACCTAAGTCAACATGCTAGAGCTTATCTCCCCAGGGCAAACAGAAAATGGTCAGACTAGGAGACCTTCCTTGACCAGAACCTGGTCGCCACTAACAGTAGGAGAAAAGAAGCACTACCAAGATCCTGAAGTTTAAACAAAGCGCGCTACAGGTATCTTAAATCCAAGCGATAATACAGATACTACGACCCAAGTGATTTCTAGTTAATTAAAGCAACCATGCCCAAAAGTGGGTTTAGAAATAGGGCAATGCTGATATATGAATCAGTTGCACTCAGATGGATGTGCCAAAGTTTAACAACTCCAATCATAGAACCTCACATGATAGGAGGAACCAGTTTCTGTACTGCAGTCCATGAACAGGGCATAGATGAAGTATCTGAGCAGATGCTTACCAAACAGCCAGATGCGGCACATGTCCTTACGTACTACTTGCCCTGTGCAGACTCACCAGGGCCTGCTGACTGGGAGTCACTGCCCAACAACTTAATGAGTATGTCCATGCCTCTCCACAGTTATATCTCCCATGTGAGCAGCGACACTAAAGTCCTGCCCTTCAGCAGGGTGTTACAGATGTGAAACCACCAACCCGAGTGCTTGAGCAGAGTGAGGGACGTGAGACCAATGCACGCAGGGCGCTCATCCAGCCTCCCTCTTCTTAGCAGCTACAATGTAACAGAAAGAAAAGGCTGCTGTGTTGAGTTGTGTGAAAGTGTTGCTGGCACATTGATGTTGCAGTCGATGCAGTCACGGTCTACTGCTAATGGCCGTGGAATTGGCCATGGGCACTCCTGCCCTCCCTGAAAACCTATCTATTGAGAGTAGTCAAGCCATTTTGACATTACTTCCACCCTTTCGATGTAGCCGCCTAGTCTGGTTTACGAATTGCAAAGCTTTGGCCGGCTGCAACCACTGTGCTGGGGAACCCACAGACGGCTGCTATCACCAGCTGGCCGGACAGCCAGTGGAGTTATGGTGGTCATGGGAGAGAAGGCTGGACTTGGTTGACCGTGGGTATGGAATTAGGTGGCATGCCAAGGGTTACCGCACTCTTTCGAAGGTGAAAAGTTAGCATTGGTGCAGGCCTGCCCTCTAAACCAAAGACGCATTTGATAAATAGAGTAGCAAATTATTTAAAAAAATGGTTCAATATTTCTTCACAAGTCTTTGGATGTAAAACCATTAGGCCTAATACCACATCAGGCCAACTACTACATCTCTGAAGTGTAACATGAGAAATGCCAGGCTGACTAACCCTTCTAGTCACGCAATCAATAAGACAGTGACTTCAGAAACACACCAGGCACCTTCTGAGGAAAATAGATTGCTTGGTTCACTGCAGTGCAGTCCCCAGCTTACCACACAAGTGGACGATGTGAATTACATTCTAGCTTGTATATTCTTGCCTTAACGTAAATGTGCTTAGAGATTAACTAATGGAGAAGATGTGTTTCAAATCGAAGAGGGTGATCTAGTTATGGTGTATACTTGACTTTCCCTTTGTAGCATCGCTTGTTACCACCACTGGTCTCCTAAATAGTACTTTAAATGGCCTCATTAACACAAGTCCATTGCTGAGTGGTCTGGACTCCAGCAAAAATCATACAATCCCAGAAATACATAGGCTCAATCCATATTCTCAATTATGAGAACAATGTGCAGGACCATGGACATAGTTACTGGGAGCCTGGTTACACAGACAGCAAAGTTAGATGCCCAAACAGCAGCAGTGAAGGAGATATCAACATACATTGCTGCCACTGAAAAACAGAATGGAGGTGATGGAGGAGGCAGTGAGGGAATCACAGAAAAATCAGCCCACTTTTTCTGAAACTGCAACTGGTCAGCAATCCTAGCCAACCTGGAAGTTCCAGAGGTTATACTGTCAATACAGACAGACTGCAAGAGATGTTTTAAAGCGGAAAAATCATTTTCATATAAATTAGCAACCAGCAAAAATGGTAAACATGAATCGGATATTATCCCCAACTCTGAATCCTTTCTAGAATGCAATCATGGACAACTAAAGGCAAACTTGGAGAAAGATGCTAATGCAACGAATAGGGAGCCTACCATCAGATACACTGTAGCCAAAAAAAAAAAAAAAAAAAACTTGCACAAGTGACAGCTATACAAAAGATACAAAAAAGACCACAGGAAGTGCCAGCCCAAGATTGTCTCCCCATATAAATTAGATTGGGCTATTGTATCTCATCTTGCAGAAGGGCCTGCAGGGGAATTGAAGTGTAACTGCCTGTAATATTGACCCAAGAGAAAACATCTTTGTGATCACAAACCCTGGAGAATATACTGGCTTAAAAGACACCAAGAGCAAAGAATTACTTTCTTTGCTGATCCCACTAACTCAATCAAGCAGCTCTCATTAGTGGCCCCTTAAGAACAGGGTGAGGGCAAAGTGCATGCATTGTTACATTGGCTACTCCATCTGTGATTTATTCTGTGCCACTGGCAATCCCCAGAAAAAAATGGTTCAAATAGTATCCTTCTTAACATTTCCCCCTTCAATACGATGACAGAAACCCATAACAAATGCTAAATCATCACAAACCACTACGCACATGGGTATCATGTAAAAGACATCAGAAAGCTGAACACTTCCAGCAAATTAAATTTATCTAGCCAATGAACTTCAGCTCAGGGACTCTGAGTTGTTAGATGGTAGATGGCCTTCAGATACATAGGAGAATGGAATTTTCATTAATACAAGGAAGGAAGATTTGAGCTTTGAACAAGCCCAGGATTACTCTTGAAGAAGATGATGTAGTTTTGAAAATGTTGGTAAACCGGACAAAGATGGAGCATTCCCGGGAAATCTCAGAGTCTAGGACAAAGAGGTAACCCATACCATACTCTTCATTCCACTGTATTGCTCTAGGGTCCCGCATGACACCTTACCTGGGCAGGATCACGTCTCATTGAAAGATTTATTTTATCTGCGATCCCTGGGACTTACAGCTGGTGAAGCCAGAGAGCACACTGAGATGTTACAGACAAATCAGAATTTGGCAGACACAATTCTGAGCCATCCATCATGATACACTAGGAAACTAGGAAATAACAATCCATGGAGGAAGGTACAAGCCTTATCCAAGGAAGGATCCTAGGTGACTTGGAAGAAGCAAACCAAAATTACAGAACGCACATTCAAACTGCCTACAGATCAGCTGCTGGTCCAACTACAGACTATTTAGAATACGGAGATCAACAAAACTTGAAAAAATAAAAAAACGAATTTACCAATGTAACAGGAAGGAAGAATCATTACAATAAGGAAATCCTAAAATTACTACCCCTCTACTAATAAAAAAGTGACAATTGTGGTGGCTATCTGCATAACTACGTGGGCAACCAAAATGACAACCATAGGATATATTTTTTCTTGAACCGGGCCTTGAGCTTCACACAATACTATGATGATAGCCAAAAAAGACAATAAAGATTATCCTACTTTTACAAAATGTCACTACATAGATGGTTTTCAAGAAACCTCAGATGTGGAAGAAGTTGAGCTGGATGGATATACTACACTTAGCATCCCAGCGACCAAAGCAGAAAAAGGGAGGATTAACCATTTGAGTCTCAACATGCCTCTTAATTACTTACATCACAATTAAGCGCAAATATCATTAACAACATATAACACCTAGGGCTAATTGGCAAGACATGGTCGCTCAATATTTTCAAAGTTCAAATTCCACTAGGGAATATCAATTCCAGGATGGCTCTGCTATATGACAGAACTGCATCTAGATCAAAGACGAATACCGAAAGGAAAGATAAAATTAGACTAAAACTTGTCTGTGGCAATTTTATCATCAACCATATCCCATGATGCTGGATCAAGAGGTTCTCAATGAGGAGTCAACACGGGGCATCTCTTTTATTTGACCTCATGAAAAAGAAGCCAGGCCAAAAACTAAGTAGATTGATACAGCCAGCGCCCTGCATACACTTGATGGTCGCACCCAATCTGATACACCAGTGGAGTAATACTTCATGTTGTGTAAATCTAATAGACTATATTTTGCTAATCTAGAGTCATGGCTCCTTGTCATTGATATGAGTGTTTTATGATGAGTCAAAAGTGACTATGACCTGCCAACTGCAAAACTGCACCTGCGTGATAATTGTGTACCCCCAAAATAGACTGTCGCTTATAGCTCAACAACCTAGCCATTAGGCCAAATCAGAAGAAACTCAGTGGAGAACATAAATCCCATGAACAAAGCGTCTGTGAGGCTAGTGAAATCTAGAAACAAAAATACCAAGGGCTAATTATGGACGTTACATTTGATAAAGGAACAATAAGGGCCAAGAGACACAACAAGTTCAATTTCAACCAACAGTATCAAACAGTGTGCTTCAACCAGACCACCAAACCATGGGTGACCCTCATTTAGTGATTTCATGATGAATGCTTAAAGCCTGAGCAGACACTAAAAAAGGCTCTTTTATCTAGGGTTTGTGGGGTTGCAGTGCAGGGAGGGGTGCAGGAGGGAAGAACTTCTTAAATATTCAAGACAAGCTTGCAAACCCCTAATCAAGTACAAAAAGGAGCAGCTAAAGTATAAAGCCTGGGTGATGCTTCAAATTAGGGGAAAAAAGGTAATTTGGGGAATTGGTCAGAAGGGGTTGCGAGGAACCTCCAGTTAATCTGGAGACAGGAATCAACCAGCCAATTGATTTAAATATTTCTACTTGTTGTACCAGAAAGCATTGAACTGCAGGATAGCAGTGGAAGGCTTCCCGGAAAAGCATGGCACAAATGACAGCTTCATTGCAATGGCAGCCAAGATTCTAGCACCAGAGGTAATCGCTAAATCGACTCTTGAGTTCACAGAGAACGATGTCTGTAAGGCAATAACTAGTCAATGACTAACTGCAGGCTAACAGTGGAAGGCATCCTGGAAAAGCATGGCACAATGACTACTTCACTGCGGTGTCAGCCAAGATTCTAGCAACAGAGGTTATCCCTAAATGGACTCTTGAGTTCACAGAGAAAGATGCCTGTAAAGCAATAATTAGTCAAAGAATACTGAAAGTGCCAGGACCTGACAGAATCCCTACAGATGTCTTCTGCAATAACGTATTACTCTAGGTACCTCTCCCTAAGATACCATACAATTTCATCTGTCAGCAAGAAGAAGTTCCATCATCCTGGAAAAGGCCCTCTAACGGACCCTGCAAGCTATTGCCCAATTTCCTTGCAAGAAGGTACTGAAAAATCAGTGTTAAACCGCTCTTAACCCACATTCAAAATCAGGTTGAAGATAATATGATTCTATCCCATCTTCAAGCAGGTTTCAGGAACGGAGCAGGGACGACAGACCAAGTAATGAGATTACGATTTGTACTCTAAGTATACAGCAACTAAAAAAAGAAATAAAAAACCCACTTCTGTATATGGTCTTGATGATAGATCCAAAAACTGCTTTTGATTGGACAGAATGGGTTGTATTAAAAGAAAAAGGTTTGTCAGAAAATCTCCTAGATGCTCACAAGAACTATACTGGAAAAACACAGCCAACGTGAGAGATGGTCGAAGATGGGAATGTATATCTGAATTTAATACTAGAATTGGTCAGGCAAAGTTGTGTAACAGCCCCAACTTTATTTAACCTATTTACAAAGTCAGCAAATAACTAATAGACTTGAATTTGGATGTGCAAGTGATGGGAGAAGATATGTTACCTTTACTACTTTTCGCCAATGACGGGATATTGCTGGCACGTACTTAGCTGGTAATCTACCACCTGTTAAAAGGGTTCAAAACATATCGCAGCTGTAATGAAAATACTAAATTTGTGATACTGAACTAAAGGAAACAACTTTAAATAATTAGGAATTTGCATCGATGACAAACTGACCTGGGCAGAACAAATCTTGATGAAAGAGTAATTATGAGTCAGAATATAGGAGCTGTCCTACGCTTTTCTAACAGATATGGCAAAAGATCAATAGAGCCAGTTCTCCAAATGTGGTTGCTGGCATTTATAGAGGCATTACTGGTAAGTGACCCTGGCCACGTTTTATAAAAACAGAGAGCAGTTTCATATCACGGTATTTGAGTGTTAAAGCCCCAAGCTTGCATGAAACTTGCATACAGACTGTCTAATCCTGAAGCCAAAAAGGAGTCGGTACCACAGATTTAGACAGGGAATTCTCCAGTTCTGGCCTATACTAAAAGGTGGACTATCAACATGTCCTGCTCGGGTTTTAGCAATTGTGCATCCTGAGGGCTAAGAGCCAGTGCTACATTTTATGTTTCTATGTGCCACTTCCTTGCAGGGAAGGAGACAGTTTCTTTGTCCACTCTTTAAAACATACAGCATATAGCACTGGGGGGGTTTTGGGAGGGGGTGCATTAAAGCTATGCTACTGAACGGACAACTTCTGTTTGGCTTGGGAACTGGTTCTCCTTAAGGTTCTAACCACTAATCATTAACTTATTATAATCATGTTGTTTTTATATATTAATACTCAATTTGATTTGCTTTAGGGATTTTGGATCTATCCAGTCAAGATAAAATTATTTTGAATGTCTCTTTCAGAATTTCTTTTTAAACCTAACTTTCAAATGCTATGTCTCACTTGCATTGCTTGTTTTACCTGAAACAAATAAATGTGACTTGACATTGCTTGTAAGGTTTTGTTGTGGCAACATTAAAGCATAAGCCAAATACCAATGGCAAACACTTAGGCAATTCAGCCACAGAACAATGTTTGGAGATATGACAAAAGCACATAAAACCAATGTAACTTTTTAATCTAGTGCTTAATACAAGCAGATGGCCCTTTTTATAAGTACTCTGTTTTGCAGACAAGGAATGAAAGTCAACCAGATTGTTTTTTCCCATCAGCATGCAAGAAAGGCAAGCGGAGAATAGTACTCTTGCCTCCGTGCTCCAAAGTGGCCTACCCAGAGAAAAAAACACTGTAGCACAGAAGATTACATAAGACTTCGGCAAGAAACTCAAAACATAGGGTGCTTTTGGTTTCTGTGGTCACTTCTCAGTCGTGTGAAATAGGAAAAAGGAGTATAGCAATACTGTGCAGCATGATGCAATGGCACTTGCAAGACAAAGCAACGGATGCAGAGATATGACTTCATTTGGTGGAAAAACACGGAATTAAAAACGTTAAATGTCTGGAGGTTTAGCATTAATATGTTCAAGTTCTATTTGCCTATGCAATAAGCAATGCCGTTCTATCATGTAACTTGGGAATTAACAAATGAAAATTACTAAAGTGCTCTTCTCATTTGCAAAGCCAGTAAGCATCCCAAACTGCTATAATACTCATCAACAAATGGAAGAACACTTTCACATTGACAAATACATCATCACCACTGAATACAAGAAAAAACACAGGTTATTATTATTTTTGAATATTACCTGTTGTGACCATTTCATTGCTCTTTCTGTAAAATATTTGTACACTACTGGTCTTCCAACCAAATATGAAAGCATGTAACAAAACGAAGCTCCTAGCCCTGAGCACTGCAAATACAAAAGGAGACAAGATTAGAAATAGCTGGAAAAAGAATACAAACTGTCACAAATAGACCTGCAGTCTACATTTTCTAGAAGCAGCTGCCGAGAAGCACAAATATATTAAAAACCTCTTTCAATTATTTGAGGAATTGGAAACATGTTATTTTCTGTTTGTAAAACCTATTGTTACACAATTTTCTTGAACAGGGATAATCAACTAAAAGTAATTTCTTAGATGTCCCCAACTTCTAGTGGTTTTGCTTTCCCACAAGCATGAAGCATGCCACAAGTCTGTGGAGGAGTGTTTGACACCCTTTACACTGAACTATTTACGCATTCACCAATGAACCCTAGGAAGGGCCACTAGTAGAGTGACAGAAGAAGGGTAGTATTTGTTGAATAATCGGAGGGTCACTACCGCCTCTATAAAGTGTCCTACCTCTCTCTTCCTCTTATTTGGCAAGAATTATGAGATGGTGAACGTCAGAAATATCTCGGTTTTGAGTAGACAATCGGAGAATGAAGAATGGAACTGTCTGCTCAAGTGAAACAATACATGCCTGGAAATTGGTCACCTTGGCTTATTAAGAACATGTCACTTTATGTTAGTCCTGGTGGGAATTCTCACAAAAATGTCATGGGAGGGGTAGCAATATTCACAATATGTTTTCACCACTCAAACTCCAGAAGCCTACTCAACTAGAAACAAAGAATTGCCTACCAAACGCGTGTTCCTTGAAAGATTCTTCAAGATTACTTAAATCAGTGATCTTCAAATTGCCTTAGTCCTCACCTCCTTTGTGTAAACACAAGCTTGGTCGCCCCTACATGCTTGCTCCCTTTTATCCTCCTCACTCATTCGCCCTCATAACTCCCAAGCCATCCACAAGTGGCATGCACTACGCAAATGTTGCATGATTAACAGTAAATATTTGCTCTGTGCCAAACATGATCAATGTTTAGAAGCCATCACAAAATGGAATGTCACTACCGATGGGCATAGCCACACATATGTAACATAGTTGGCTGTGCTATTGGACTGAAGGTGAATCTGAATATTGAGGACCAACAAGACAGAAACATACCTGTAGCGGTCTGTTATCCCATAAAGGTTGTCCAGTCCCTTTTGTGGCCAGATCACAAATTATCAGAATGTAGTAGGTCTCAGTTTGTCATGGCAAAATGACCAAAAACTAAAGTCATGGCCTGGAATAAGGCCCAAAGGTCTAACCAGTAGTTGAGATTTCTTGAAACACACCATCCATCACTTTTTGCTTTTCTAAGTAACTGAGATACTGGGCAGCCCCGGCATATTAGAGAAACCACCCTGAACATATGCTAATCAGCTTTGGCCAGTTTTACCTGCACCACAGGTACTCAGAGCAGACTAGGGCATACTGCAGGTGGACACCTGCAACACTGAGCATATTTGTGAATTAACACAGGGACATTAAGTATCGTTGAAACTCGGAATCCAGGGTGACACATAATACAATGGGCATTGCAGGCCATTTTGCACAGCCAATGTTGGCACATCTGAGAAGCAGCCCTTGCACATTGACCATTACTGACCTTTTGGATGCAGTAAGAAGGTGGCATCAGGCAGGAAGAGTGGGCCAAAGCAATACAAGAAAAGTATTGTGGGTTGATTTAAATAAATGTTTGGATATTGTTGTTCAGAGTGATATATGGGCAGAGTGCAAGATTGCTGTTCAATGGCCAGATGCAGAACCAGCCAGAGATCCGGTCACAAATGTGCCTTCACCTGTGGTAATGACCAAGTATAATGAAGTGATAACATTTTTTGAAAGGTAGAGTTCCACCTAAGGATGTAAATGATTTGAAATTGAATTGAATGCAGCAGGAAGTTAAGGAAACTGTTCACAAATTCTATGAAAGGTTGATGAAAGCATTTCAGCAGCATAGAGGACACTCACATCTTGACCCGACACATAAGGGATTCTTCATTACTCAGTTTGTGCTTGATTTAAGACTTGAGATTTGTCAGAACATACAACAGAATGTGATTTGTTGGCTGGTAAAGTCTTTTATGGGATGTTGAGTATGCACAGTATTGTAGTGAAGAGTAGGAACACAAAATTAAGGAGAGGTTTATGTTGGCTCAGATTACATCTCTGCAATGCAGATTTTAGAATCAGCTGTTAGCTGGAAATGGTGGTGCAGTTCCGAATGCAAATAGGTTGTTTTTGAACAGGAGTGCAGGGTGTACAGCGAGGAATGATGGTGTCTCAAGGAAGAAGACTCGGTCCTCCCACTGACCTGAGTACAGTAATGTTGTGATGCTGAAGAAAATGACACCTTGTCATTTGTGTAACAGGGCGGGGCATTGAAAATGCAAGTATAGGCTCAATCCACATAGAACTGTCAATAATCAGATGCAGGGAGTAAATTAAATGCAGATGCCAAATGTTTCTATGCCACAGATGCAAGTACCAATGCAAAATCAAACTCAAATGGCACCCATGCCACAAGCACCTGTGATTCAGTCAAATATAAACAATGCAAGACTGAATCAAAACCCGTTGCTAAACATGAGTCTAACGTGATGCAGGTTTAAAATCAAAATGCAGTCTAGCAGTTTCCCATGTTTGATAACATTAAGATGTTAGATTCAGGCATGTTACAATAATGGTGCCTGAGAGGAGAGGTAGACTGCGTGCTTGCTGCAGTCTTAAAGGTAGACCAGAGTGGACCATTTGTGGAATGTGAGGTAAATGGCCACCAAGTGCCATTTCTGATTGACACAGGAGCTATCCGATCCACTGTGAGAACAGCGAAAGTACTAGACCTACCCCTCTCGGGAAAAGAGATCCATGTTGTGGGAGTTACAAATAAACAGATAGCTAATCAAATTTGGAAAGAAGTCCCTGTACAAATGGGATCATTTGAAGAGAATCATCCATTTGTGGTATGTAAGTCAAATACTGTTAACCTTTTATGAGAGATTTATTGTGCAAGTTAAATTGTACTATCTATTGCACGCCGCAAGGAGTCGAACTCCAGACACATGATTAGGATGTGGATTCTAAAATTTCCCAACAAGAGACAGAAGGGCTCCATCAAACGTTAACAACAAAACATTTGCCTGCAGATTTAAAGGAAACAGTTAATACAGAAGTGTGGGATTTCACAGGAAAGGATATTGGATTCATCAAAAGAATTGAACCAGTCAGAATAAACGTAAATCCCAATGCAGTTTTTCCCAGAACACGGATATGCTAGAGAAGGGCATTCTGAGATAAATAATTGGTAGCCCATTGCAACTCACCAATTATGGGATTGTGAAAGCCTAATGGAAAATTTAGAACTGAGCACGATTGGAGAAAGGTGAATGATAGCATAATCCAATGTTGTCTTGTGGTACCGAATCGAGCCACCATACTTTTATCAAATTCCATGTATAGCTGAATGGTTTACTGCGATTGATCTCTGCCAGGCTTTCTTCCATTGCATGAAGACAGTCTATACTTGTGCTCTGAGAGGAAATATTAGCATGGTGTCATGTCCCACAGGGGTACATTAAGTACATTACCTTACCTTACGTAAAGAGCACCTCAGTATTGAGTGACAAAGTGTATGAGGAATATGAGAGACAGAAAGAAAGTGAAAATCTATAAGGGACGAGAAAAAATACTGAAGAAGAAGATGAAAGTGAACTCTGACAATAAATGTGGATTGGATTTTTTCTGATGGTTCCAAACCATCAGATGGGGGAAACTGCTACAGATTTCATTAAAAATAAAATTCTCTAAATGAATTACACATATGAGTGAAATCTAGGCCTAACCAAAAGGTGCATTTTGAAAAGTGCACTTTCCTTTCTTAACTCTGCATGACCCGCATTTGCTTGACTTGCTAGATTTGCTAACGTTGACAAATTCCAAACAGCATGTACTCAGTAGAACAATTTCTACCAAAACTTTTGCTTGGCATTTGCATGATGCAGTGTTCCTATGCTAACAAAGAAAGCTATATTATTTTATTATTTTTAACTGCTTGACCTGCATTGGAATGTCGAAACTTGCTATACTAACCTGAAACTTGCTTCTTAATGAATAGGCTTTAGTGTGGAGATGTATGAGAATCGAAATGACGGAAGTTATTTGTACATAAAACTTACATGGATGTAATTTCTTTCTGAGATCGGGATGGCTGTGAAAATGTCTGTGTAGCAGTATATGAAAAACGTTTACTAAATGTACCTTATATTAAAACTGCCTTAGTGAGAAATTACCATTTTTATGGAAACTGTTCCTGTTTCGCGCTCTTCTTGACTGTTCATTGGATGATTAAATAACTGAGCTGAAACATTTGTAATAAATTGTTCTCATTGTAATTCGATTTTAAAAAGCGCCCCAGGGAAAGAACAGATAGCACAGCATAGTGCATACACATAGGTGGACTCCCTCACTCTTAGCTTTCGGAGTTCATACAGACATTTGCTCTCTGTTAGACTATTGGAGTTTTTTGGTCACTTCGCGGACTCAGTCCAGACCTAGTGCTAAGGAGAACCACAACATAACTGTAGGTGCTATAGGATGATAAAACTTTCTAGCTTTCTGAGCTGAAGCAGCATTTTAAAGAATTACTGGGAAATAACAATCCTCAGAAATGTTACTTATGCCAAGTGTTTGGTAACCCTGTTTAATGTGACTATTCAGACTAAATCAACAGCAAACAAAAAATATAGCAGTCTGTACTGTCACGTCCAACTATGATATGAACCAACTGTAGACATCATCGGATTATGCTGAAGAGATTCTGCAACACAAAGCCTCCTGTGTATAAAGTGTAACGGATGGTTGTGTGGTTAAGAGACATTTTGGTATAGTTTTATGGTGTATAGAATGGGGTCAGTCAGTGTGTTGTATCTATGGTGTAATGCACCCTTTTCCCCCAAATACACCACATTATAAGGATAGGGAAATTGAACATATTGGATATGTTGACACTTTTTTTGTTTTGCATTTTAGTGGGAGGTTTATTTATGTTGACCCTTCTGTGGCCTGGTCACTAGCATTATAAAATATTTGTCATGTTATTCAAAGTCTCAATAACAAATTACTGCCTTTCTCATTCTGTTACCTACTTAAGCACAGACAGCATATTAATGACGCCATTTATCACATTATACTCATGTAAAATAAAGCATTTTAATCTCTGAAGCAGAAAAACAAATGTTCCAAAAACCTCAAAATTTAGGACTCTGCTAGATATACTTACCAAACAGACCAGAAACAAAGCCAGTGGGAATGGATAAAGGAAACCAGAGAGGATACTGAGGAATATGGAGCCAGGAATAGCAAACGTTTGGAGGCTATGCACTGGCCAGTTAAGGATGATGACTTTTTGCACACAATTTACAAACCAATTACTCATTTAATTTGTAGTATGTAGTTCTTAATCATAAACTATAATAAAGACAGTGACCAGGATAAAATGTTTTCCTGTAAACAGCCATAGTATATTGGTTAACATAAACATATCACAAAAGGTAAACTGAAGCCAGTGACAAAATATCAGCTTCATATTCATTAAGGACCTGCTACCTCAGTATTTGCGAACCTTCCTCAATGTTTGCTTACCAGGTGGAAACAGAATTCAAATAAAATAAATAGTTATGGAGAGAAGCATCCTTAATCCAGTCTTCATCTTTGCTCAGGCTAGCTGAATAAGCTGTAGTCCTTTGTGTGGGAGAAAGCAGACTGAAGGAGCAGGACAGTGTTAAGGAGCTAGGGTGAGGCTAATGGGAAAAGGGAGATCAATGGAGGGTGACCATAGAACCAAAGGGAAAGAGTTGAGAAAACTGCAGGGAATGTGACAAAATGAGTGATAAAAAGGGGAAGAGGTGGAAAGTACACTGTGTGTATGTAAGGTGCTAAATTATTTTGCTACTAAATTCCCAATAATATCAAGGATTAGCAGTCTTGAGAAGATCTACTGTTACGCATCATCTTAGAGCAGGTAAATCATAGACAAATAGGAAACAAGATCAAAGGCACATGACACATGCATGTCTCCACTTTTAATTTGTTCCCTTCTCGACTTAAGACTCAGGTAAAAGAGCGTCATCATTTGAAACTATACAATGAATGTAGGAAGTTGGCTCTGTATATACTATTTCAAAGTAAGAAATTGTGTGCACAGAGTCCAAGGGTTCCCCTTAGAGGTAAGATAGTGGCAAAATTAGATAATTCTAATGCTCTATTTTGTGGGAGTGTGGTCGAGCAGTAGGCTTATCAGAGGGTAGTGTTAAGCATTTGTTGTACACACACACAGGCAATAAATGAGGAACACACACCCAAAGACTTACTCCAGGCCAATAGGTTTTTACATAGAAAAATATATTTTCTTAGTTTATTTTAAGAAACACAGGTTCAAGATTTGAAGTAAATACATAAAATGCACGGTACTCCATACGGGTAATTTAGGAACTTTGAATTAGAGCAATATCATATACAGTATTTGTTAAAATGGCAATAAGCTATTTTAAAAGTGGACACAGTGCAACAACCAACAGTTCCTGGGGGAGGTAAGTAAAGGTTAGATTGTGAGGTAAGTAAGACACTTACAAGTCTCAGTTCCTGGGCAAGGCAGCCCACCATTGGGGGTTCAGGGCAATCCCAAAGTTACCACACCAGCAGCTCAGGGCTGGTCAGGTGCAGAGGTCAAAGAGGTGCCCAAAACACGTAGGCGCCTATGGAGAACAGGGGTGCTCCGGTTCCAGTCTGCCAGCAGGTAAGTACGCGCTTCCTCAGGGGCAGACCAGGGAGGGGTTTGTAGAGCACTGGGGGAGGGGGGGTGGGGAGACACAAGTCAGCACACAAAATACACCCTCAGCGGCACAGGGGCGGCGGCTGCAGTGTGCAAAGCAGGCGTCGGGTTTTAGACAGGAAACAATGGAGGGACCCAGGGGTCACTCTAGTGGTGCAGGCAGGCACGGGGAGGGACTTCTCGGGACAGCCACCACCTTGGCTCAGCAGAGGGTCTCCTGGGGGGTCACTGCTGAACTGAAGTTTGGTTCCTTCTGATCCTGGGGGCTGCGGGTGCAGTGCTTTGTCCAGGCGTCAGGTCCCTTGTTACAGGCAATCGCGGTCAGGGTGAGCCTCTGGGTTCTCTCTGCAGGCGTCGCTGTGAGGGTCCAGGGGGGTCGTCTCGGGCTTCTCACGGGGTCCCAGTCGCCGGGGAGTCCTCCCCGTGGTGTTGGTTCTCTGGATCTTGAGCCGGGGGCATCGGGTGCAGAGTGTGAAGTCTCACGCTTCCGGCAGGAAGAGTGAGTTCTTTGGAAGTTGCTTCTTTGTTGCAAAGATGTTGCTGTTTATGAGCAGACCCGCCGCTCACAGGAGTTTCTTGGTCCTGGGGGCCAGGGCAGTCCTCTGAGGCTTCAGAGGTCGCTGGTCCCTGTTGGATGCATCGCTGGTTGCAGATTTTCGAGTCAGTAGACAGGCCGGTAGGGCTGGGGCCAAAGCAGTTGTCATCGTCCGTCGTCTCTGCAGGCTTGTAGGTCAGCAGTCCTTCTTTGGTTCAGGTTGCAGGAATCTAATTTCCTTGGTTCTGGGGTGCCCCTAAATACTAGATTTAGGGGTGTGTTTAGGTCTGGGAGGGCAGTAGCCAATGGCTACTGTCCTGGAGGGTGGCTACACCCTCTTTGCGCCTCCTCCCTGTGGGGAGGGGGGCACATCCCTAATCCTATTGGGGGAATCCTCCAAAACTAAGATGGAGGATTTCTAAAGGTAGGGGTCACCTCAGCTCAGGGCACCTTAGGGGCTGTCCTGACTGGTGGGTGACTCCTCCTTGTTTTCCTAATTATCTCCTCCAGCCTTGCAGCCAAAAGTGGAGGCAGTGGCCGGAGGGGCGGGATTCTCACCTAGCTGGGATGCCCTGGGGCGCTGTAACAAAGGGGGTGAGCCTTTAAGGCTCACCGCCAGGTGTTACAGTTCCTGCAGGGGGAGGTGTGAAGCACCTCCACCCAGTGCAGGCTTTGTTCCTGGCCATAGAGTGACAAATGCACTCTCCACATGTGGCCAGGAACTTGTCTGGTTTGTGGCAAGCTGGCAGGAACTGGTCAGCCTACACTAGTAGTCGGATTGGTATTTAGGGGGCATGCCTAAGATGCCCTCTGGGTGCATGTTACAATAAATTGCACACTGGCATCAGTGTGCATTTATTGTGCTGAGAAGTTTGATACAAAACTTCCCAGATTTCAGTGTAGCCATTATGGAACTGTGGAGTTTGAGTCTGACAAACTCCCAGACCATATACTCTTATGGCTACCCTGCACTGCACTTACAATGTCTAAGGTTTTGCTTAGACACTGTAGGGGCATAGTGCTCATGCACATATGCCCTCATCTGTGGTATAGTGCACCCTGCCCTAGGGCTGTAAGGCCTGCTAGAGGAGTGAATTACCTATGCCACAGGCAGTGTGAGGTGGACATGGCACTCTGAGGGGAGTGCCATGTTGACTTAGTTATTTTCTTCCCACCAGCACACACAAGCTGTGAGGAAGTGTGCATGAGCTGGGTAAGACATGCTGCACCTCTTAGAGATCTTCCCTGGCATCAGGGCCCTTGGCACCAGTTACAAGGGACATATCTGAGTGCCAGGTCTGTGCCAATTGTGAAAGCAAAGGTACAGTTTAGGGAAAGAACACTGGTGCTGGGACCTGGTTAGCAGGGTCCCAGCACACTTTCAAATCATAACTTAGCATCAGCAAAGGCAAAAAGTTAGGGGAGTAACCATGCAAAGGAGGCATTTCCTTACAATGAATTTAATATTAAGTACCATTTAGTATCACAAATCCCATCCAAGCCCCATTACAAAAACACCACATCCTAGAGGTTTAAACTAATCTGCTGTTTTTACCATCTTTAATCATGACATTAAATACACATAAGCAACATCAACCCCCCCCTTCAAAGTACTGGTAGGCGTGTTCCTACTACTGGAATCACCTACTGCCAAGCAGTTACTAAGAGGGGGTGAAGAGACATTTTAACAGAATGTTATTTTCTGTTGTCCTATCATACTAGCAGCTAGTGTGAAGTTCAGTTCCATCTTGCATACATTCAAATATTTCCAACCCAGTTAGAGCAGGCATTGAAAAAGTTTGTAGGACTTCCATTTTGACCTATTAGCTTTGCCAATGATTTATGCTGAGGATGTGCAGCCTCAAAAAAACAGAACAGAAAAAAGGTACGACGATGCCAAAGTGCATGTCACAGCGCTGCATCCTTCCTTATGTGTGCATAATCATTGACATGTTGGCGCAAACACACACCTACAGAATGTTGTGGGTGCCATTTTGCTGTTTTTATTTACCAATCAGAGATGGGAGACAGCACGTGGTTCAGTAAATAAATAAATCAATTTTTACACGTGCAAAAGCCCTTTTGGAAACTGAACAGCCCAGCAGCAATTGACAGCTGCCAGGTCTTCCAAAAAACAATACTTTATTTCAAGGTTCAAAATAGGTGGGAGAGCAGTTGGAAGGTAAACAAAGGGGACTGGGTGGCCGAAGCAACAGATCAAGGTTGAGGCCAGGGATGGGTGGGGGGTTGGTAGGGTCAGTTTATAAATAAACAAATAATCAAAAAGAGCAAAGTGGGGGTGGGAAATGTATAGGGCAGACAAGGCAGGTGTGAGAGACAGGTATTTGAGGAGGGGGCTGTACAACACAACAGTGCAGACAGGAACATATGCACTTACATGGAATTCATATAGGAAAAGAAAAAAAAATTGTTCAGTGAATGTGAGCAGTGGAAGGATATAAGTCACTCAAGCAAAGAGATGACAAAGAATGTATCTTCCACAGGAGGGAAAACACAAGAAGAGGAAGGTAAGCCATCATGTAAGAAGAAAGTAAATGAGAGACAAAAAAAGAACAATCGATAGTAAGGGATGAGCTGTCATAAAGCCCATCACGTTTTTGGTATGGTCCACAAGAGGTCTTCTGCAAATACACAACTAAAAGCTGTTTGAGATCTAAAACCACATGCTTCATAAAGACAACAAATATGATATTGCAAAATCAAGATAACTAGGTAAATTAGGTATGATAAAGGGTCAAAGACTTCCAGTTAAACTAAACAAAAATAACATGTATGTAAAAGGATCTCTACATAGTGTTGGGTTCAGACTTAGTGATGGCCTGGAGGAATTCTGCAAAACCTTTGGATCAGCTCTGTATATTGTAGCCTTTCATGAGGAGCAAACATACTTGTGGGCATCCCATGGAGTAGGATTCTGTTCCTGGTACAGTTCACAAGACAGACAAAGTGGAATAATTGGTAAATGAGCCATTGAAGGCAAGCATAAGAAAGATTATTCATGAACAATCCTGTTTTTGCACGAGTTTTAGACTAACAAATCCAATACACATTTTTCTGTGGAGGCAAAAGTATACACTGGGAGCCATCCAGGGTGGAAGACTTCACCAAGAGACTGATCTCAAGATCACATGAATCACATTTCCTCCAACTCTGAATCCATGTATACGTTCTTCAAGCTCTAGATTAACTGCATCAAGCAACACTTGATTCTGATGAACCTACTTTTTTACACAATAGCATGATGGCACTTCTATGTGCTTGTTGGGAACAGATCGCTGTGTTGTCTATCAGAAGTAGAGCACATTTCTGCTAAACTAAGTACAAAAAGTTTCAATAGTACATACGGCTAAGCATTGTTGTGAAACGTGACCTCCTCATAAAACCAGATTGAATCCTAAAGTAAGCAATACAACTAAATCATAAGGACTCAATTACCACATTCAACGACTCTTGGTGGGAAGGATTTGAGCAACAGTAGCCTAATGTAAAACCTAAAATGCTCTCTCCACAACTGAACTACAATCTGGGTCGAAATGTACTGTTTTGTAGATGGGAGTCTCACTTCTGAGACCATCAGCTTTTTGCAGAACCACAGAAAAAACACCACTCTCACTTTGGCCAGGAGGCACCGATGGAGAAGGTTCCATTAACACCCTTCTAGAGCTTAATTAATTACCACCAATTAAGGGTCATCCATATCTCCCAACTTGTAAATGGACATATGCCCTAGACTGTCCTTAAGCAATTGGACTAACAAGCTGATTGTTATGGACTGTTGTGCACTCCCCCTGTGCCCTTCTGATCCCACCCACAGCACACAGAAACTGAGTCAAACTGTGTTTAATGATATATTAAAAACATACATTAAAAAAAAGACATTTTGCATTAAACAAACATCCTCAGCTCAGAGGTGTATCCGTTTTGATACATGAAAGCAGTACTGTGGAAAAGAATGAATTGTAATTTTTCCTGATATGCTGACAGCCAAACAATGGACCAAATTTACATTGAGCTACAAATCACTACAAGTAAGATCTTGAGTGGAAGCATTAATCATCCTGCTTCCAAGGTAATAAACAACCAAAACTCAGTCTTTTTAGGTATGAGAACAGTGAACACTCTTGATGCACTGTTCTAGTTAAAGAGTAGTACTCTCAATTAGTATTTACCCCACTACAAACCTCTTCATAGTTGTGAATAGTTTGTACTCAGACATGCAAAGTAGCATCTTTCAAAATAAGAGCACTTAGGAAGAAGGCCACTGGTGAAACCTCAGAGAATGTCTCTATTCTATGATCTCCAGCGTGAAAATATCTGAATAAAAGCATATCCCGTACTTAAGGGATAATGTCTCTGTGATAGGGCAAAGGTTTGAAAAAAGTGATGACTGTTAAGGACATTTAAATCATCACACTTTCATTTGTCCTCAAAGCAATGGGTTTCACCTGAGAGGTATATATCTTCAAGGGTGGAACAGAACAGACCTGCTTCACTTAGGAGTGGTAAGTTATCCAAATAAAAGATTTACTTGATATAGATTGATGAATAAGTGCTCCTACACTTTCCCCTTCAGACTTTTACTTCAGTGCATTTTGAAGGGAGAATTTTACTTCTTGGTAGCCAGAGGTATGCAACATTCCTGTTATTCTGTGAAGGTTATGAAATACTAATAATGCAACTTGCTTTTTTAAGTTTTGCTTTTAAACTTTGGGCATATAATGAATGTCTCTTGATCATGTCCACTGATGCCCAGAATACAGTGGGGCACAAATCCCATCTCAGATACATACTTTTCCTCCTTTAAATTTTATGTTTGTGCTACTGTGCCAAAAATAAACTTTTGTTCCACTGACCATAGAGAGGGGAAATGCCACATAAAAACCTCAAACAGAACAGGCTGCAAACCAATGGTATAGGCATTTAACTTGTTCTGTTTGCACATGTCCATGCATTGACTGTACTCTCATCCTCCTTAACGTTTTGGTGTGTGGGATGAGAAAGTATATGTTTTCTGGACAGTCTGATATAATAACATTTATCTTTAAGCATTTATAGCACCATACTGTTTTGTTATAATATTAACATGTGGCCTTCTCACAAATATCAGATATGGACTTTATAACTAACAAATAACGTAGTAGCCTTTTCTTGCATGCAGAGTGCGGGTATGGCACACCATGAAGAAAGTGAATGGTGTGCATGTAACAGAACTGATTTCAGATAAGCCAAATGCAAAGATTAACTAAGTTATATCCAGGAACACAGTCTCTGTTCAGGCCAGATAAGAGACCATTTTGGAAAAACCTATGCCTTGTTGTACACTTATGTGCTCCTTAATGTTCAGAGATGTTTTGTTACAATGAGCTAGGGAGGTGGATATGACTGCAATCTTAAATGTAAAAATAGGGCCTTGGGGCTAAAATGCTGACCTTGGAATCTGGAGAACTTGAGGAATCCCATCCTGGGTACTTGAAATTATGGTGACATTTTGAGGCATTTGGAATTTCTCTGTGTTACATGTTATAAATGCTTATAATGGCCAAATATGTGAAATATGCAAGCATGGGTGATGTAAGAAAACACAAATGTGCCTTCCAATAATGTGTCCCCATCTCGCCTACCTTTATCACAGCCAGATTGTTGTTATTTGGTTTCAAATGGGATAAACATACAAAAGAACTGTTATTCTAGGCACAGCACCACTTGTAAGAGCTACTTCAGCTGTAATACAGTGTTTACTGGCAAGCGACATGCTGCTTTTTGGTAAGAGAGGTTTACGCTATATTAAACACCCAAAATAAATAACATTATGGGTACCACAATTACAACTAATAGGTCCTGCTGCCCAAATGACAAGATACCTGTGTTTTATGTCAGAGGCTTTCTAGGCAGCAGAAACAACTGACAAGAATGAAAAGGTATACCTTGGTGTGCAGCCATCACCTCTGTTAGGTGACGAATACAGCATATAAAACAACCTTGAAAAATTAAAGGTCTGCAGCAAAATCATTCAGAGATGTAAAAGATGAAAAATGTGAAACGTTGGCAAAATAAACATCAAATGCAAACACTCACAACAATAGATTTATACTATTGTCAGTGATAAGAAGAGAATGGATAATTTAGCTGCTCATTATGATAGGGTTAACTGAAGAGGAATCACTTAATATGGCATGCAAGAATGGGGTGCAAAACGTACGGTCAGATGTACAAAGAACTGATTCACAATAGGTTGTAAATAGTGCATCGATTTTTTGTGAATCAACTGATTTTCTGAACAGTCTATGTACAACAGTTCAGTTTGCAAAATCACCATTTAAACTGAGTTGCAATTCAGCATAGCTCATCAATATGCATGCGGTAGGCTGCAAATTGCGACTCACTCCTACTGGATGCCAACATGGGCATGGTCGCATGTAGTAGTCAGCAGACCACCATGCTTGTGATTGTATTTAAATAAAGTACTTTATTTTACTGACCACTTCACACTGCCGTCTTGCGGCAGCCTGGCTCTGTCGGTGGTCGGACCGTGGCGGCTCTGCCACAGTCATAATGTGGGGGTTCCACTGCCAGCCTGTTGGCAGTGGGACCACCAGACTCTTAATGAGGGCTGATATGTCTTGTATAGCACACAACTCTACCCGGAGGCTGTTCTGGCAATGAAGCAGGATCTGTATGGGGAAAGCTGGAGTTGGGGCTAGGTGAAGAGCCAGGTCTTCAGTTTCTTTCAGAATTCAAAAACTGAGCAGGAAGCTCTGATGTGCAGGGACAGTCGACCCAGGCTTTAGGCGTGAGGTAAGAGAAGGCATGACTGCCAGATCTTGTTCTGCATACACGTGGGGTTTATGCAAGCAGCAGTCTGGCTGAGCAGAAGTGTTCAGTAGGTTTGTGAAGTTTATGTGGTTGTTGAGACACATGAGGCCAAAAGGTGTAAGGCTTTGTATGTATGTGTGACTGGTTTGAAGAGTGCTAGTTTGTGGGTTGGGAGCCAGTGGAGCTTTTCCAGGTGCTGGGAAATGCGAGTGCAGGGCTGAAGGTTAAGGGAGAGCCTGGATGCTGAGTACTGTATGTTCTGGAGTCTTCTGGTCAGTTGAGCATTGATTCCAGCATAGAGTGCGTTGCTGTAGTCCAGCTTGCTGGTGATAAGGGCTTGGATGACTGTTCTGCAAATGTTGATGAGGAGCCATTTGAAGATCTTCTTGAGCAGCGTGAGCGTGTGGAAGGCGAAAACGTAGAATGCCTTCACTGGGAAAACTGTGGTGAGGTTCTGTGTGTGTGTTTTCGGCAGGGGTATGGGCCCAAGTTCAGCAGGACAACAGGTGGAGGCTTTGCCAAATATTACTACTTCTGTCTTGTCTGTGAAGAGCCAGAGGCAGTTGTTTTCATCCATCTAGCACAGTGGTCTTCAAACTTTTTAATGCCGTGCCCCCCCAGTTGAAAAATAAAAATCATTGGGCCCCCCCCTCAGAATTTTTCACAATTATTTTAGAAAGATGCCAATGTTTAAATAGGTCTAAACCTATTTAAACATTGCAGTTAAGTACTGTTACCTTTTTAAAACTGCAATAGCATGCTTCTGATTAAAACAAAGGCATGTTATCTATATAATATTTATTTTGGGCAGAGCTTGGCGCCCCCCCTGGGATCACTTGAGACCCCCCAAGGGGGGCCCGCCCCCCAGTTTGAAGACCTCTGATCTAGCAACTTCATTCATGTAGATGGAGAAATTGGTCTGGATGCTTGGCCTTTTGTCGGAGAGGGAGTGTGTGAGCTGGGTGTTGATAAGAAGGATAACGTGGTGACTGCGTGGGCTTGGATAATTCTGGTGAGTGGGGACACGTAGGGATTGAACAGAGTGGGGCTGCAAAACTAAAAAGATTTGTAATCAAGCTTTCCTTTCGCTGAAAAGCAAAACTATAATATTAGAAGCATGGAATTCTTTAAACATTATTCTTCATCAAAACAAAAAATATTTTTTGAGTCCGTAAAAAGGATACAAGACGTATGTCGTAAAATAGGCTACCATCACTTCCACATAATGGGTGTCCTTGTATTTGGAAAGAACTTTCCCCAGGGCTTTGGCATCATCCATGTCTCTTGGAACTTTTATGGCCGCCCTTTCATCACTGAAATAACATTGCAAACAGGTAAATGACAAATACAGTTCTATAGTCTTGTATTAAACCCTGTGCATATTTTTCAAATACAAAAGTTGAGCTAGACATTATTTTTTAGAGGTCGGTAACAATGAAAGTAGAGTACATGAGGAGATTACAAAAAATCTTGGAAAGAGAAATTCTACATTTTCAATACCTAATTAACAATTAGATTTCAATTACTTTGATACCCATTTAACCAATGATAATTTTAGGTAGCAGAAATTCAGAAAGAAAAAGTGTGTTGACTTATGCAATGGCCAGGTTTTTTTGTTATCAAGTGCTCTCAGGATACTTTGGAAGGCGTGCATGTGTCCTTTAATACAGCACAATCTGAACCAAGAATGTGGACCTTTACACGTTCAAATCTACTTTTTACATTTAGTACGTATGAGGATTAAAAACTCAGTCCACACTGTCGGTCACATTTTCAAAAGGTGACAATCACGCTCTGAGGCAGACACAGGGCACTAAATTGGAGCTGTATAAAACAACCAAACCATTATAATGTGGACTACAGCGTGAGGAAAACAATCACTCCCTCCACATTTTCCACTGCGTTGTGCACAGAATATCCAAACAGGCAAGCAATATCCTTTTCGTTTTTCAACCTTTTCACATCTATAGTCATTCACTTTCAGTAAACTCAATGAACAGAAGACATTGACAGGTACAAGGGTAAGTAAAGAATGGAGTTCAAATAGGTCATTACAAACATTTTAAAATTAGATGAACACATCTATTCAGCAGGTAGCATCCCTTTAAAATTATTTTTCATCTACTGAGCAAGATCCACATAAATGGATGCAGGCAACATCCAAACTTTAAAACGGAGTTAGATTCCTTTAGAACCCAACAGGGGTTCATCTTTCACTTCACACTTATCTGTATACAATAACATCTGACGTAAAAGTAGCAATGGGTTTAGTGAAAGGGCAAATATGCTTTTTAAAACATGTGTTCGTATTTTATAAACTTCACCAATTCTTTAAAAAATAAAAAAATAAAATAAAGCATTAAAAAACAGAACGCCCCTCAGATTGCCCCAACACAAGTCTGCAAATTTGTAAACAACTTCTAGCTTGAATAAATGCTAAACTTCAAATGACGAGTCATGTTTCAACAGACCACAACATCTTTCACAACAGAGAGCATTCTCAGAACTACATTTGGTTACTATTCTTGACCACCACCGATGACACACATTGGCTCCTAATTTTCTGCATAGGCTTGAAAATGGATACACAAAAAGCTATGTGCTATTGTTTCATTAGAAGCACGTTTCAGTGTTGGAGAGGAATCATGGTCCATACAAAAAAAAGTCACTGTAGGAGCTTCTTACAATACCTGCATAGGAATGTATTTTGAGTAAACATCTTTAAACAACCATGAACACTGGAATCAGAAATATTCATTACACAAAACAGAAAGATGAACACGGACCTGGAGCCACTGTTTTTCTTTTAGGTGGAAACACTTTGAAGTGGATTGCTTAATCCACAACCAACTCTCAAATTGATGCCTCAAAAAAGAGTGTATTTTGTAAAGTCTTGCAGGGCTTATCTAGCAAAATTAGGGGTGATGCATAACCAGAACTTGATACATTACTAGGAATGTATATTTTGGATTTGCTGAAACCATTCAAATGCACTGGGAATTAATAACTGTCAACATAAGTTTTGTTCTCCAACTGAACTTGATATAAGCATGTATTTTATTGCGCCCAGCTACATCTAGGCAAAACCAAATTCTCTCATTTGATAACCACATCTTAAAGACTAAAGAGCGAAAAAGTACTAACTGTGGATGGTTATGGTCACAAAAGGAGTGCGGGTAGATCTATCAAAAAAAGGACACAAACCCTCACTCACATGAGGTCTTAAGCATCATTATTGCATACTCCTCGCCTACGACATACTCCATCATTATAGGCGGGCTCTCTTCAAGCTCTTCCTAAGAGTTGATTATTAAGAGCAGAGTGGCTGATTATCTTAATCAGGATGGGGTGATTTAACTTTTGAGAACTGTGTAATAGGATGTTGAAATTGCTTGACACTTTTGCTCTACGTTCAAGACTGAAGTTGAATTGGACCAAAGCTTTGCTTTACCTGCTGATAGGGATGGGTGACAAGGGAACCTGAGTAGTAGATGGTGGAATTCCGGTCACTTCCCACTTCATTAAATACTTAGGGACACACTTGGCAGGGGTGGATGAAATAGCCTGCACTGGGAGCATAACCGCAGTGCTGGGCAATACATGTAGAAACCCACAAACGTGGATGGCCATAGCGCTGTACATGAAAAGAAAAGCGGCACTAATGAAGATGCCTAGTATCACACACTTTACTAAACAACCGCATCCCTTGCTGTGGGGCTCAATCAAGATTATGACATCTACGTTAAGAACCTTCCAATGGATTCAGGAAACCATATGGGTGCCCTTGAGAAATGCTGCAAATCCACATATGAAGATGATTTAGGCATGACTGGCCCTAAATTCTATAATTGGGCAGCCGGCCTGCTAGTCACTAATGATTGGATACACACATTGAATGTGGCACACACGAAAGATCCAGCCTATGTTCTCGAAATGTGAACCTATGAAAAGAAAATCACCTTTGAATGTTTTCTATGGCAGCAGATTTTCAACTCCAGTCCTTCCAGCAACCAAAATAGCATTCGATGGCCGAAAAGCCACTCATGGATATCTGGGACTAGAAAAGAGAATTAATGAACAAACACACCTAAGGGTAGGTAATGTCTTCCCGAACGTGCCTGGCTTGAAGGGATTTGAGGGCTAGGATTGCCTGGGGATCACTACCCCTGGGGTGATGCCTAGTGAGGCCATAATGAGATCACTGGCAAACTTAGGAGAGTAAAATGTGTTATTGCACATGCCGTTTTTTTTTTTACCTTCAACTCTGTCATGCCCTCACCCCTTATCTTGGGGAACTTGAGGAGATACAAAATATGATCCTTTGGAGGCTCAGGTCATGATGTTCCCACTCTCCAAAAAGGCAAAACTTTTCCCAATATATTAATCATTGATGATTAATCCTCCCCAACGATCTAGGTAAACTTAGAGACCTAGGAGGCCGACGAAGACCCTCTGGAAGAAGAGGAATGGCTGTTGGTGCTCATGGCCCCATGAGAAGCATGAATAACCTATAGACTTTGTTATATATAATTCAAAGATGTACACAGAATTCACCTACCACTGCTGAGATGATTGTGCACATACAGGGGGAACAGGGCGTCAATGTCTCCACAGCAAAGGATTTCTTGCATATAAAATGGGCATTTCCAAGCCTGGAGTCCTTTAGTTCGGGTATCTTTCAACTGCTTCAAGAGATTTTACAGAGGCCAATGACACATTCACGAAAACTTACTCTACTCAATATAGTTGATGATAAAAACTTTACACATGTAGAAAAGATATTGATCAGATTGTGTCTTACACTAGGGAAGAGGGATAGAGCCCACACACTGAGAAGTGAGACTCCTCCCCTGCTTAATGTGTGGAAACAGAGGAAGGGAGGGTGGATGGGTGCAGAATATTAGAGATCCTGATTTATGATGCACATGTTTGTCCCCAGGAACATTAAAAAAATTAATGATCTCGGAAGAGTGCTATGTACAAGGGGCGTAATCTTCCAGCAACTTGCCTTTCAGTTTCATGGGTAAATTGCCCCTGATTTTAAGAAATAGCCTGACAATATAGAGGGTGGAATAACATATTGATAATATATTTATTAAGCATCTGGATACTCTCTTGGGTGATTAGCACCCTATACAAATCAATATGACAATATATATCAGTTACATTGAATGTGGATTATAGACTTGGCACATACATTTGCAGTGGTAAATGGCATATAAGGTGTGTGTTATTGCTGCAAATGCCTTCTATTGTTAAAAATATAAAATGTTCAATAAAGAAATGTATTACTAAAAAAAAGCTGTGTAGCAGTAGGTCACTTATTTTCATGGCTACCTCTCCCAGTCAATTCATGTTCTTAAGGTGGTCAGCATGATTCTGCCCTCAAAACATCCTGATAGATCAGGTGCATTCATCAGTAATCTAGCCTCTGGATCCATTTTGCTCAGACCTACTCTGTTGGTAAAATGTATTGTGAGTGGAAAGAAGAAAAAATGTTATCTGCTGTCAGCAGACCAAGTGCCTTACTTCAGCTGAGGTTATTTACTTAGATATAGCAGGGAGAAAATCATGTGAGAATCTTACAAGTTTCATGAGGAAAGCTTCAGTTTCTGAGGACAACCTGGAGGCATAACCAAATGTTTCCCCCCCTACCCATTAAGGGTACAATGTACATAGTGAATGCTTGCATGCTTACAAACTAGGGCTAAGGCTATCTTGACTGACCTTGCTTATATACCTATTACTTAACTTAGCAAAACACCCCATAACACATTCCCCCCACACTTGTGACACAGCAAACCAAGCTATGAGGTTCTGCACTGTCTGTAGTTCTAAACTTACAGTGTATTACTAGGACTATCTTCTCAGAAAACATGAGTAAGATCACTATTACAAATTCAGGGGTATGTGTCGTTTAACGGTCAGTGCATGTATACTACACACTCTGAAAAATAAGTTAGGTCACCTGGTCAGGGCAGAGTGACCTAGCTGCAAGAAAGTCAATGATTGTCTTCAGATTTAAATATATGGATAAGGGTTAGTAGTCCTAAAATGCTATCAGAGTTAAGTGCCATTTGCCTTACATTTCAGTAAGGCAGAGTCTTGTTTAGGTGGACTAAATGAATGCTGCCATGTCCTCCGGGCAGGCTCCAAATAGTGGCGATCAGACCTAAAGTAGGTAACGCATACAGCCATTACCCCAGCAACAAGGTACACAGTAATGCCTGTTACACAATGGACATAAAGAGTGGCACACAACAGCTGATGACGTGTCAGATGTAAAAAGGGAGTTTCTGGGACTGTAGTCCCAGTGACACTCAAGCTGACCCAAAAAGCATTTGCCCAAAAATATGTAAGCCATTTATTATGAATAACGCTCCCACCTTTCCATTTTTACTGATAAATACAGACAGAAAACAAATGTATTTCCAATCTGTATTTTTAAACAGAAGAAAAATTCTGAAAATTGTGCTTCTTGTGAGTGACTCCCAATGCTGTCCTTCGTGAATTCCCAACCAGAAGCTGAGCAGATAGACATCCAGAGGAGTTAAAAATATGATGAGATTTCCTTAAATAAAGGCATATGTTAAAATATTTGTAGATAATGCTAACATTTACCAGTGGGTATAATGTTTTGATATATTTGGCTGCTAAATGTGCTACAACGCAATAAGCATTACCAGTTAACTGTGGAAATATACCATACGACTCCATTTGCTCTCAAAACATATGGGTAAATACCAATAAGACGACCAAAAATTTAATATGGATAAATACAGACGGATGTGTTGAGGAAAATACCATAAAACTGGAAGCCCTAATTATGAATGACGAATTTTGAATATTAAAACTATATTGTTTATAGGACACCCCAGTAAGTGGTAGGTGGTGTCTGCAATATCATGGAATTATTAAAATGAAATTATCTTTCTTACTTAATCTAGGACAAAAGGTTTGTATGGCACTGTTCTGTTCTCAATTATTTCACAGGATTATTTTCCTTTGTAATAGTCATTGCCATTCAACCTCATCATTTAAACCCTTATAGCTCATCCTCAAAGTGGAAAAGAAAATAATCCCCAAGGATGTTCATTGTGTGCAGCAAATGAAAAGATTAACTACTTTTGGCGCTGGGCTTGAGTTTCTCAATGAGAGAGATTAAAAAAAAACTCAATATTTTCTGAATGACCCTACTTCTTGAAATGGATAACTAATCTTGTGGTTAGGCAGGCACAGTGGGTGCTTCTTTTGAGCTCTATTGTATACATTCTCACTTTTCGGTTGGTCAGGCTGATATATCTCAAAGCACAGCAACATTCAACTTTGTCTACCATGTGGTCATTGCAGTTGAAGAGATTCCACAGTTCCCATAGGGTACATGGGTGTCGATCAATTGTTGTGGTATATTTACAAATGTACCACAGGGACAGTAGCAGATAACTGTAAAACAATGCATCAGGGTGTGGTGTAGCATTATGTTTAGGACAATAGTGTACTAAACAATCTCTCAGGCTCTTGCAACATCAAATGCAAGTGGTTTTATTTAAGAATTAGTCCCTGTATCAAAATGATGATATTAATTTCCGTCAATGAGTTTGATATTGCAGGGAATCACATATAGATCACCATCTCTAAAAAGACACTGGAGAATCCAATTCAATTTAAAGGAATTCCTCACTATGAGCCAGATCTACCAACAATGGGAATACTGTTTTCCTAATTGCGATTCGCTCTGAATCACAATTAGGTAATCAATATTCTTAATGTATGAAACTCCTCTGAGTTTCATTAGAGATACCTAGTGGGTCACAAATAGGCCTCCCTCATGAATATAATGAGGTAGGCCACAATTTGTGACCCATTAGGAATCACCGCCATCACAGGGATGATGGCCTGCAGCGCTCTGTAGACAACCATGTCTGTGATTGTATTTTAATTGAGAAAACGCTTTTTGTTTTTTGTTTTTAAAGCAGCCCGTTTTCGTTAAAGGAAAATGGGATGTGTTAAAACATGAAAAGAAAACTTTTCATTTTTCTTTTTTAAAGAGTAGGCAGTAGGCCATGGGACCACTGTCTGCTCTCAAAAAATGTTTTTACAAACATTCACTAAGAGGAAAGGGTCCCTTTACCATTTGCCTATGGGTTACCACCTACCTTCAGCAGGTGGCAAAATAATGTTTTGAAACCACATTTGGGTTGCAAAACATTCTTACATACCACTGCGATTTGGTATAAGGAAGGGTCTCTCCACACGTCCCTTCCTAATACTGAATGGGTATTTATTCGCAATTCCAAACTGCAATTTGGTAACATATTAGCGAATCACAATTTGGAATTAATACATACCAAAATGCATTTTTCTGGCCGCAAACACCAAATTCACAGTATTGGGCCTTTTGAACCCAGAAAAAATGTGTCCACTAATTATAATTAGGTAGGCGGTGCACAAGTGAGAACTACTTCTGAGCTAAGTCTGGTTTAACGTTATTTCCATTCTTACACAGACACCAATCCATATTCAGATAGAATTTGGATATGGAAACAATATACATCACCTGGAGGGGAAACAAGGCTAAGTTGCCTGCTGTTTAGAGTAATTAAACTCATAAGATCTGCATCAACAATTCACCAAATCACAAAACTAAGTGGCATATTTTTGGTTCTCAACAGACAGTTTTCTAAAAGGAGTTTAGGAAACCAGTTGATAGGAATTATTTCCATACACAGCTCTCAGAAAGAAGTTCTCCTTCTTAACCCATCTACATATTTTACATAACTGCAGTGATCTGAAAAGTTGACAGACAGCCCGAGACCTGGCTATACCCCCTACCAATAGCCCTAAAAAGCTACTACATAAAGTAAGAAAAAAAGAGCTAGAAACAATAGAAAAGCTTTACTTTAAACAATTCTAAGAAGCGCTAATGAAATCATTAATGTGCATTACAAAATTCTCTACATTATCATACTCATGCAAATTTCTAAATTAACAGGTGTGAAACATCAATATAGGGAATAAAAGATAAATAAAAACACTGATTGAATTTAGAAGTAGCAAGAGCCTAAGAATGTGTCTAGTAGATACTTGTCCTAAAAATACACCACACATTCATATAACAATATCTTACAGTTACATATCATTATCCCTGTAGCAAATGCAGAATATCTAAACACACAAAATCTACAAAAACAATAATCTAGGCCTACAAACGCCATAGAAACAAAAGGCATTTTTTTAACTGCATCACAGACCACATGGCAAAACCCTTGCATATCCCTATGACTTGAGACATCAGAATGAGCACCAGAAAAGTAAGAGCATATTGTATAGAACCAGACCTGACAAAACAAAAATTTCACAATGTGAGGAGGGGTTAGGTCCTTGGAGATGGCATGGACTTGGTCCGAGAAGTACCTCAGAGGCACTTTTTCCCTCGCTCCATCCCCAAACACCTTTCTCCAAAACAAGGGAAAAAACTCCTGAGGCTGGTGCCGATTTTCTGGGGTGTTTTCACACCCCTTAATGAACGTCAGTAGTTAAAAGCCTCTGCAAATGAGCTGGAAATCCACTCTTTACAGTGGTTTCCAGCTTGTTTTCCCTGCCACCGTGTGATATTGGCTCCTCGCCGCATGACTGTGTAGGGAGCCAATATCATGTGTGACACCGTGGCACCAGGTGAGTACCAAGTCTGTAGAACAATAAACAGGCATCCTTTGTGCCAGCATTCAGAAAATAACAAGGTCAATCATTAAAAAAACTTGAGTTCAATGCTATAAGTGGGTCCATTCAATTCATTACACATCAAAGACCAGCGGTCTATGTTTTCTAAAGGACAAAAGAAAAATTAGGTGTCAAATGAGTAGGTTTAATGAGGTCAAATAGATTGAAGGGAAAAAAACTGTGAAATATTTGAGAAGAGACCAGAGTTACAATGTTGTTGTCCAGTTCAAAGTTCATATAAGAACACGATTCTGACAAATATTACTAGTCCTAGTACGTTCCTATACCAATTTAAGAGGGTTATCTGCAAAGTGATACAGTCTTCATATACAAAATGTTATTTACACTCACACTTACATATTTTCACGCAAAGGCCTGTTTGATCACATTAAGCATTCTTGGGACCAAGTTTTCCAGCACCTCACTCCTGTATCCAACATATGAAGTCAAATGTTACATGTGACGCAGAGTATATACAATTTGCTGCACGCACCACTGCATACTACATACTCGGACTGGAGGACCAATATCTGAGACACTGTAGGCCCAATATCCATGAGTAGAGCCACAGTGTGGAATGGACCGCTTTCAGTTAATCGGGCCACACTGGGTAGGTCTACTTCTTTTTAAACTACAGCTGGTCTGACGTGTCAGATGTGAAAAGTGAGCTGCTGGGAATGTAGCCCAAATCAAATGGCACCTTATTCTCACACGCTGTGGGAATACTAATCCTTATCCATACTTTTAAATCTGAAAGCACTGGTTCAGTCGTGTGCCTTCCTAACCCAAGCCTTCTGCATACATTTGGTAAGGTTATGATTGACTGTTTCTCACAGGTGATTTACGGGCAAATAACGACATCAGATGTAAGACACGTGTACTTGAGATGGCAAGTACAATTTGTACTTCATTCTTATCTTTCCACACAAGCTATGTTTCACCTATAGAGTAGGTTTAAGGAGAGGGTCTAAGGGGCAGAGCCCTGATGAATGCTGCAGACCTTTTAGGCTTTTTTGAGGGCAGAAAAATGTTGACCAGCACAAGGACATGAAATGTTACCAATAACATTCATTTTTAATAATGTGAAAGAGGGTGAACAATAAACTTAAACAACCTCCTACTACCAAATGCTTGAGCAGTTGGGTAAACCCATCATGATTAAGATAATCAATCCCTCTACTCTCAATACTCAGCTCTTACACACAGTTCAAGGAGAGCTCAGGCAAAGGACCAGTTCTTTGGCAAATAGTAATCTGCTAATGAAGCATGCCATATAGGTGGATGGAGGTTTAAGCCATTTTCAGACAAGATCCATCTTTCACTCCTTTCTGGCATAACTGTATAAAATTACAAACGTTTTCACCCTTTTGTCTACATGTTATGCTAATACTTCTGGTACATAACACGTCTTAGGAGGGTCTAACAGAGTTTACTAACCAGCAAAATACTCCAGGAGTTGCCTATACATTATTTCAGGTTAGCTCAGATGTTATTTTACTCTTCAATGTAAGGTAGTATTATCCATCTCTGCTAGCACGTTAGGACCATTGCTTCAGAAATCCTGCAGTCCATTATTTCCTATTGTCACCTCTCTTTCCCTTTGCAAAAATTAAAAATACACTCCTCTCTAACTTGCTCATGTATTTAATACAGAGCTTGCAAGATTATACTACAAAAAAAAAATCTTTACTAAACATCATAGTAGCCTGCATGACCTATCTTTGTACTATTTTCCTTTGCCATTCAGTACATACAATCCAAAGATAATCGCAGATGCTAGAGCACGATTGGCTCATAAAAAACATGCACGCATACCTATTTAGTCCATTTAAAAAGGTGTTCACTTTGCTTTCTTGAAAAAGTTGCTCAATGCTACTATTCTAGCAATCCTTTTCTACTTTAAATGACTGACGAACCCACAGACTCGTTCAAATGTTTATCACAAGTAGTAGGGTCGTGTCTTGAAAAAAAACCTCAAATTTACTTTGCTTTCTCGTTTTATAGTTTATAAATATGTTCCTGTAAGTTGTAAACTATTACACATGGGCAATTAAAAATATATATATACAAGCAAAAGACCAGAGTACAGTATTATTATTTTTTAAATCACCTTTTTACAATCTATATAAACTTCTTGTGCATTTTTAAAGTAGCAACTCAAATTTAAGAAATGCTTAACTAGAGGAAACTTATATATACTAGAGACCGTCACAAATCATGTAATTATACAAGGACATAGCAGATCTTTATAAGAGCAAAGGGCTATTTTGTAGTGCTAAGTATACAACAATGTCAAACATGAGACCGTGGCAATGAGTTTAACAATATATTTTGACATACTTACACGCCAAGTTGAGGAAAATTTTTGTACACCAGGAACATAACAAAAGCAGCAGCAAGGAAAATAGATGTTAATATAAGCAGGGAGGTCCTCGCTGAGCCGCCTTCGGAGTGTGCTTTTCCTGAAATATAACATTAATCCATCAAATAGAATACAGGCTGCTTTTCAGCTACATTTTGAAATACTGCCATATACAAACCAAGACATTGTTTTTAAGTACAAAGTTCACGCTTTACACAACACACCAGAAGGAAATGCTTTGCTTGCCTAAGAGTTACACAAGCATGTTACTGCACATTCTGTAGGGTGAGGCCCGTATTAGGAAAAAAATAATTACCGCAATGTGTTGTATTTACATGTTATTATAGGACTCTCCTTCCTTCGTTATCACAGATTTCAGGATGGAGCCCTTATTCATAACATGCAGCCAAGCCTCATTCCATAATACTGCCTGATTTGAGGATCACTGCCCAAATGGTAAACACACATCTCTAATTTCACCCTTTCACAGTTGCCAAATCACTCTAAACAAAGTCACAAAAAAGGCAGTCCTGTACACTCTACGAAGACAGGAGACTTCAGAAATTGAATGTTAGAAGTAAAGGGAAACTCAATTTCCTACACAAGCCACATGTGCTTCACGATCTTAGTGACTCCCCATGCATTAGCAATCTGGTACGGTAGCTGCCATGGTGCTTTTGTCATCAGAATACAATAGTTTGTGCAACTGATGGGGTGGTGTTTTGTTTTTATATAGTAGGGCACGATGGGTGAAAGCCTAAGTATTCTGAATCTTACAAAAAGGCATCAAACACTCGGGCATCAGTTTCTAGCAGTTCCTGGCAGAAAGCAATGGAACACATCAAAAATCCTCATAGTTTTCAACTTTAAAAAAAAAAAAAAAGATGTGTGTTGCGCCAAAACAGGAACTAGAAGGCCCATGGATTAAACAAGCCTCGAAAGAAACGCAAGAAAAATGACAGAAAGATGTGACGTGGAGACAAGATGAAAACTGTCAGTCTCCTTCATGCATGGGGGGGCATGTATCCCCCTGGATGGTAGCAACTTTTGGTGCTTGACCTGTGTCAATTTTGGGCTCCTAAAAGTATGGTTTGGCTTTAAAAGGAATGGCTGTTTATATGGCAAAAGACAAGGAAAACTATAGCCCTGGCCCTCTTCGGCGTACGAGTTGCTTCACGGTACAGTACAAAGAAACAACGTTTTGAAGAGAAGTGAACATTCAGGCATAATTAAAAAGCATGAACGAACAAGCAAACAGCCCTAGCTTCATTATTTTTACTTATAAAACTGAATATCACAGTGTAATCCGTTCGCCAGATCAGAAGATTAAAATCTTGCAGGTTTCCGGAATAACTGATGTTATGTTTAGTAGCAGCAATATAATCCCCAGGATACTTGTTTAATAGGAACGCTATTCAGAGATGCTAACTAAACTACAGACTTCTCAAGAGGTCGCACTCATTCCACAACTACTTTTTTTCCAGTTTGATGTAGCACTAACTCGACCCAAAGGTATTGGCGCGCTTTACAGGAGCGCCAGTTACACACATAAACACACATTTGTTTAGGCGGAGATTACATGAGTTGCCCAGAATCACAGAATGTTGAGCTGAAACCAACACTCGAACCTGGTTTCCCAGTTCTCAGGTCGGCAGCTCTGACCGTAAAGCCACAAACTCCGCGCCACTAGCATCCAAACGTTAAATAGTTAAACACCGAAAAACTGCCTGCCAAGGGAAGTTAAGATAAATGCATTCAATTACTGATTTCCTGACACATTAGCTCAAAGTATCAGACTCCTGGAGACTTGCAAGTTTGAAGCATTAAGGCGCAAAGCAAACAGCCCTTAGTTTTATTTGTTTAAGGTTTGTGAGGAGCGCTCACGCTAAATGAAATAGTCTCCTGGTACTTTACTCAACAATGCCCCACGCTACGGTTCTTGGTGAGTGGTAGAAGCGTGAAAACTGGGGCTTTAATACATTTCTGAGTTGGAAATGTTCGAGGCAGGATTTTGGCAATGGGGCATATATTCCAGATGAAAATATTAAATTGTAAAGTAACCTGAAAGAAACACGCACTACCGAGAGCCCTCTAAAAGCGTAAGAGTGGAGGGAACAGAGTGAATAGTAAGGTTGTAGCTTCCTTCTCCAACCTCCTTCCGGCTCCCCCCGGAAAACTGGTGCTGATCATAAAGTTTATATAAGAGATGGGCACCCTTGCGCTTGATTGTGGCATCGACTTGTCCTCAAGCCGACTGGTTTGCAAAAGCCACTCAGAGTTGAAACAATAGGTTGTCAGAGGTAATTTCTTCAAACACAAGTAACTAACTTCTGCGTTATGCTATAAGTATAGTTAAAGTTAGTTACAGTAGTTTCCTTAACAGAATAATGTTCCCACTAAAGTTTTTGTCTTGAATACAGGATATGAAGGAGATTCTAGGCAAGGACCGCAGGCTCACATTCTGCTACTCATTTCCTTACTGCAAAGCAGAAACAGTGTGAGAAAAACAGTTGCGGCTGGTGACTCAGCATGGGGGCTGGGGGGCCAAACATACATATATATATATATATTCTACTTACCTCTTACCCGCGCTGCTCCCGGGTCGCCGCTGTCGCACTCCAGGTACAGGCTCCCAGCTTGCCTTGCACCAATCATGACACTGCTCAGAGCAGCATTATGATTGGCTGGAGCTCCCCTGCTGGGCGCTCCAGCGCAACCTGGGAGCCTGTGCAGGATTTCTCCAACTTGGCACCACAGTGTCGGGTTGGAGAGAGCCCTTGTGCACGTGTGTTTGGCCAGCTGAGACGGCCGGCCAAACATACATGCGCACTGAGGGGAGTGCTCTGTGCATTAACCTCTATGTTCGTCACTTCCATGGCCCCGCCCCTTTAGGAACAAAACAGCGTTTATTGTTGTTTTGTTTCTAAAGGTTGCAGCTCCTGCTGCTCCTGGCAGGGGGGCAACGCTCCTCTCCCCCCGCCCCCCCCCACCACACCCCCCACCAAACAGAGGAGCCGTCCCTGGAGAATTTGTCATTTAGCCGCTACTTTTTGCCTGGTATTTGATGTAGTCCCAAAGTTGTTAGTGTCCAGGGCCCCTACTAACTAGGCTCCCTGGGCCAGATCTCTTTCCCTAAAATTGTTGTGATGCACTGGCACAATTGGCAACACCTTTAACTGACACTATAAGTCCCTAGTAAATGGTACTTAGGTACCCAGGGCATGGGGTAGTAAGGATAGTCCCCTGAGGGAGGCAGCACAGATTGTGTCACCCTCTAGGGTAGCCAGAAGCACCCAGCGCTACTATTGCAGGCTGAGTGTTCTGATGTAATCGTAAAAAGGCAAACTCGACATGGTACACAGCGTGTGTGCCCTGTCCACTACACACCACATGCACTATAAGTTACCTCTCTAGCAGGCAGGCCTTCCAGCCCTAAGGCAGGGTGCACTACACTGTGTGTGCGGGCACAGATGAATGGGAAATATGCCCCTACTGTGTCCTTGCCACACCTGGGACACAGTAAGAGACAGAGCAGCCATTTTAATACATGGGCTGGACACTGGTCAGTACGAGTTTCACAGCTATATGATGGCTACTCTGAACACTGGGTTGCTTGGTATCAAACAACTCAGAATGATACATTCAAGCTTGTACCATCATTGGATGTATCCCAAAATATACCGAAAAGCCAACTACCCGGACATGGTTGCTGGCAGGTCATAACCAGCCTGCCACCACCAGACAAGATTCCGGAACCCTGGGGTGAGAGATCCTGCTCTCTTGGTCCCAGAACAGAGCCCTTCCTGGACAGAGGTGCCATCACACCTCCTCCCAGGAATATGCACTGCTCTGCTAGCTTGAAAGGAATTCCCGCCCTTGAAACGCGACCCCACCAAGCTGCTGCTAGCAGCAGTTGCCGCCCCGTTGCAGACCCTGACTTTTGGCAGGAGCAATGGCAGGCAAAAAACACAAAGGACAGGAGGAGTGGTCAGCCCCAGCTTGCACCACACCTAAGGTATTGCATGCAAGGTGACTCCCTCCATTTCATTTTGCCCCATCTAGCATGGAAGGAAAATAGCCAATCAGGTGTAGAGAAGTGACCTCTGCCCACAGGAAGTGTTCACTTAGTGGGTGTAACCACCTTGAGGAAGAGGACCTACCATTAGCTACTCCTCTAAACGCTCACTAGATACAGTATTTAGTGGGCATCTCCAGACCAGAAAATCAGATTCCAAGGACAAAAGAAGACCATCAACAAAGAAGACCCAAGCTTGGGCCTTGCTGCACCAAGAAAAAAGGCGCCCAACCCTGCCTGCTGCACCCAGGACTCAACAGTCGCCACTGGACATTGGACCGACTCTGCAACCCCACAACGAGGACCTCCACACTTCGAAAAATGCAGAAGATCTCACTCCAGAGTGAAGGCATCACTCCCCTGCAAACAAGGACCAAAGACCTAGTAAAGGCCACTTCACTGACTGGCTGCTGATCAAAGAACCAGACACTGTAGCCGGCCCAATCTCTACCCAACAGACCATGAGGACAAACCCTGCCAGTGTGCTAACTTTGGTGGCATTGCACCCTCCAGCAGCCGAACCACACCATTTCCCCAGGTAGTGGTGACCTAACATTGGACAACCAGAAGGGCAGTCCACTCCGGACTGAAAAAGAACCAGTTGAGGGAATTCAGAACACACCAGGACCTTCCACCAGAGTGCCCCTGCTGACCTGTAAGCGACCCTCACAGTGACCTACTTCCTGCTTTCAAGGGCATCTTTGCGCACAGCTCCTGGCTTACCGATTCACTCTGCAACTTGCCACCCTTTGCCTTGCACCGAAGAGCTAGCTGTATCCTAAAAGGTCTCCCATTCCTTGCGACCTCAACACTCAAAGGGGACCCACAGGACTTAACTTAAAGTCCACCTGTGCAGTGCTTTTCCAAGTTGTTCCCACGCAGTGGCCTGGCATCACCTCCAATGACTTTCTGCAGCTGCTTCCATTGAAACCGGGAACCGCCCGAACTTCTGCAGCTGGTCCATAGTGCCCACTGACGACCTTGACATACCTTCAAAATGAGATATTAACACGTTGCCTGATGTTATATGCATTTTTAAGCATTTCTCTACTGATTCCTATGGTGCTAATTGCGCACCAAAATACTATTTTTGCTAATCTTTTAAAATTCATAACTTAAAAGTACGTACCCAATTTTGCTCATCTCGGTCTTAAAAAATGTATAAAAATCTGAAGTCTTTTTGTAAATTGGACTCGAGGTATTGTTTTGAGTGCGTGTCTTGATTTATTGATACTGTGAGTACAACAAATGCTTTGCACTTCTCCAAGATTAGCCTAACTGGTCGACCAAGCTACCATAAAAATTAGAGCATTCAGTGGTCTATTTTTTACTCTGTAAAGAAACATGTGGTTGCCCAGACTCTCTACACAGTGTGCCAGGTTTTGCACACTATATAGAGGGCCAATCTCCTACATTAGACGTATCAGCGATGAGATAAAGACTTTGCATTTGCTGATATCACTTTGTCAATTTTTGAGCACATGAATAACTCTTCAAATTGTCTTTAGCTTAATTTTATTTTTTTCAATTGGCTAAAATGTTTGCAAATTTTTTTAAAAAAAATTTAGGGCCCTGGTCAGGTCCCTACAACACTCGCAAGGTCCTTACTTTAGTTGGCCTTATCCAAAAAAGGGTTCCACATTTAAATAAAGGTCCCAGATGTAGTAAAATAAACATGACAGATACACAGACCCAGAGCCAGGAGCCGGACTTGGCCCCTTACCAGGCATATAACTATGACCAGTTAAGAAAACGCTGTAGACTATCAGATTTGTACTGGAAAGAGCCCCAGTGGAGCTAAGCTTAGGCTTCTGGTGGCCCAGCATGACAAAGATCACCCCATAGATGAAATAGTTGATTAAGTCTCTGGGGGAGAAGAGGACACTGAGGACACTGGGGATGAGGGCAGCTCCTCTAACCACAGCACTAGTGCACCCACAGAGGAAGACATGGTTTTAGCCAGGCTCACCAAAAGACTGGCCTTAGAGTCAGCTTTTGTAAATGGGAAAAAAGGGCATAGGACCCATCGCTGGTGGCAGCATCCAAGTATTGAAAGAGACCTTTCAATCTTAAACTCTCAAAAGGAGTTCTCTCCCTTCACAGAAGGTGGGGATATAGTGAAAGGGTTTTCTGCCTTTGAAAGAGCTTGCATTGGGTGAGAAATTAAGAAAAAACACTGGGACACACTCTTATTCTCCGGAAAGTGCAGGAATAGGCTGCTGACACTGAATGAGGCATATTCTAAATCCTATGAGCTCATGAAGGGTAACCTGATTGAGGGATTTGGATTTACATCTGAAAGTACTGCATAAAGTTCAGGGAGGTTAAAAAAACATAACGCATAGTCAAACTTGGCTGGAGTTTGTGGGTGTGTCGGTGGGTGATTGGTTAGCTGGTAACAAGGTACAAGGTTATGATGGGCTGTATAACTATTGACTATTAACGAAAGAGCATCTGCTGAGGAATTGTTACAATGAGAGGCTACATAAATGCCTGGTAGATCAAGGTAGACTTTCCTCTCAAAAGTTGAGGAGGTAGACAGACCACTGAGTCAAAACAAGGGTAACCAAAACTACCACTGGTGGGGAGACCAAAAGAAATAGGCCAACCCCCTGCCCCCCCTCCCCCACATCAGGGAAAGATGGGAGCAGAAACAAAAATAAAGAGTCTTCTCAAGGTCCCCAAAAACCTGCACAGGAGACTCCTCACAGCCTAGGGGTGGGTACAAAGGAAAGAACTTTGATCACAACAAGGCTTGGTGCTATGATTGCAAGACTAGAGGACACCAAACTGGAGATCCTAGCTGTAAAAACAAAAAGAATGCCTCTAGCCAACCTACAGTAAATGCAGTAGCTAATCTCCTGATGGGATCAGAGGTGTGACTTGACCATGTCAGTGATCAACAGAGACAACATTAGTCACTGAGGGAGAGGTTGAATTATCATGAGCTGCCTTGCCAAGTTATATGCAAAAATACAGACAGCATCCTTGATTAATGGGGGAAAAGGTGAATTCTTGCAGGACACAGGAGCTAGTGTTACCATGGTAACTCAGCACTTGGTCCACTCAAATCAGTATCTGCTAGGGCAGTCTTATTCTGTCGCCAATGCTGAAAATGAGACAAAGTTCCATCCCATAGCTATGGCAACCTTTGATTTTTTTTTTTTTGGGGGGGAGGCTGAGTAGTAGGGCAGGGAGAAGTGGATGCGCCCTCATCCATCCCAGTAGATTGACTGCTTGGAAATGACATGGATCATTCACCCGGGGCTGAAGTAGAACTGAAGAGCCATGCAGCCATGCTTGGGATCCCAGAATGGGCCTGTGTCAAGACTGGGGCACAAAGTAAACTTAAGAGAGAAAAGGGAGAGTTGGATTCTTAAATAGTGGACCAGCCTCCCAAGAGAAAGGGCAAGAAGACTGGGGAATCAACTTCAAAATCAGATCACAAGTCTGAACCCCTCCTCCCAGGAAGACGTCTTGCCATTGCCAGAGGGAACTGAGCCTACAGAGCGTGGGCCTTACCACCCAGAGCTCTTGGGCCCAGGGAGACTCTCTAGGGAGAATCTGTGCCAGGGGCAGGGAATCTGTCCCATTCTTGAAGGCCTGAGGCAGCACACTGCACAGGAAGAACAGGGTAGTGTCAGTGGTACCCACAGGGTTTATTGAGAGGATGGGCTCCTGTACACTGAGGCCAGAGACCTCAAGCCTGCTGCAAACTAAGAGGGTGGTAGTACTTTAGTAGTTTAGAGAGTTTCTCCTCACTCTAGCCAAGGACGTTCCCCTAGCTGGGCATTTGGGCCAAAATAAAAACTTGGAGTAGGTTGGTTAACCACTTTTACTGGCCAGAAATGTCCCAAAAAGTGAAGGACTTTTGCCAGTCCTGCACTACCTGCCAAGCCAATGGCAAGGCAGGTGGACACTTAGTGGCATTTAGGAGGTCTTTACTTGTGGTTGGGGATCTCCCCCCACCCCACCCCCCCCGGAAGGGTAGGGATGGATACTGTTGACCCCCCTTGACTCTCAAACAGCATAAGGACACATATGTTGTATCCTAGTGGTAGTGGATCATACTACTAGATATCCTGACACTTTACCCCTTAGGGCCATAACTGCCCCTGCAGTTGCAAAAGCCCTCCTGCATATTTTTACCAAAGTAGGATCCCCTAAGGAAGTAGTATCAGACACAGGTTCTAACTTAATGTCTGCATACCTAAAAAACATGCGGAAGGAGCAGGGGGTGACTTATAAGTTCACTACCCTCTACCATCCACAAACAAATGGGCTGCTTGAAAGGTTTAACCAGAATCTTAAAAGCATAATTGGAGGGTTCCCTGACAAATTCAGAAGGAGATGGGATGTCTCACTTCCATGTCTGCTTTTTCCCTACAGCGAAGTGCCACGAAACAGAGTTGATTTCTCTCCATTTGAGCTTTTGTTTGGGCATCCTGTTGGGGGACCACTAATTCTTGTAAGGGAAAGCTGGGAGAAACCTCTCAGAGCCCAAGAAAGGGACTGTGGACTTTGCCATCCTTGAATGTAGGCCAAGTACAGAGTACATGGAGACAGCAAGCCAAAATCTTCAGGCTAGCCAGGAGCTGCAAAAGCTCTGGTATGACAAAAGCTGCCATGGTGGAGTCCATACCAGGGAAGAATGTTTGTGTGTTTGAGCCTGTTACTCCAAAGGCTCCCAAGGACAAATGGTTTGGGCCCTATCCATTCTTGAAAAGAAAGGGTAAGTGTAGGAAGTTGGCTCTGTATGTGCTATTTCAAAGTAAGGAATAGCATGCACAGAGTCCAAGGGTTCCCCTTAGAGGTAAAATAGTGGTAAAAAGAGATAATACTAATGCTCTATTTTGTGGTAGTGTGGTCGAGCAGTAGGCTTATCCAAGGAGTAGTGTTAAGCATTTGTTGTACATACACATAGACAATAAATGAGGTACACACACTCAGAGACAAATCCAGCCAATAGGTTTTGTATAGAAAAATATATTTTCTTAGTTTATTTTAAGAACCACAGGTTCAAATTTAACATGTAATATCTTGTTTGAAAGGTATTGCAGGTAAGTACATTAGGAACTTTGAATGATTTCAATTGCATGTATACTTTTCAAGTTATTCACAAATAGCTATTTCAAAAGTGGACACTTAGTGCAATTTTCACAGTTCCTGGGGGAGGTAAGTTTTTGTTAGTTTTACCAGGTAAGTAAGACACTTACAGGGTTCAGTTCTTGGTCCAAGGTAGCCCACCGTTGGGGGTTCAGAGCAACCCCAAAGTTACCACACCAGCAGCTCAGGGCCGGTCAGGTGCAGAGTTCAAAGTGGTGCCCAAAACGCATAGGCTTCAATGGAGAGAAGGGGGTGCCCCGGTTCCGGTCTGCTTGCAGGTAAGTACCCGCGTCTTCGGAGGGCAGACCAGGGGGGTTTTGTAGGGCACCGGGGGGGACACAAGCCCACACAGAAATTTCACCCTCAGCGGCGCGGGGGCGGCCGGGTGCAGTGTTAGAACAAGCGTCGGGTTCACAATGTAAGTCAATGAGAGATCAAGGGATCTCTTCAGCGCTGCAGGCAGGCAAGGGGGGGCTTCCTCGGGGAAACCTCCACTTGGGCAAGGGAGAGGGACTCCTGGGGGTCACTTCTGCAGTGAAAGTCCGGTCCTTCAGGTCCTGGGGGCTGCGGGTGCAGGGTCTTTTCCAGGCGTCGGGACTTAGGTTTCAGAGAGTCGCGGTCAGGGGAAGCCTCGGGATTCCCTCTGCAGGCGGCGCTGTGGGGGCTCAGGGGGGACAGGTTTTGGTACTCACAGTCGTAGAGTAGTCCGGGGGTCCTCCCTGAAGTGTTGGTTCTCCACCAGCCGAGTCGGGGTCGCTGGGTGCAGTGTTGCAAGTCTCACGCTTCTTGCGGGGAGTTGCAAGGTTCTTTAAAGCTGCTTCTTGAAACAAAGTTGCAGTCTTTTTGGAGCAGGTCCGCTGTCCTCTGGAGTTTCTTGTCGTCGTCGTCGAAGCAGGGCAGTCCTCAGAGGATTCAGAGGTCGCTGGTCCCTTTGGAAGGCGTCGCTGGAGCAGAGTTCTTTGGAAGGCAGGAGACAGGCCGGTGAGTTTCTGGAGCCAAGGCAGTTGTTGTCTTTTGGTCTTCCTCTGCAGGGGTTTTCAGCTAGGCAGTCCTTCTTCTTGTAGTTGCAGGAATCTAATTTTCTAGGGTTCAGGGTAGCCCTTAAATACTAAATTGAAGGGCGTGTTTAGGTCTGGGGGGTTAGTAGCCAATGGCTACTAGCCCTGAGGGTGGGTACACCCTCTTTGTGCCTCCTCCCAAGGGGAGGGGGTCACAATCCTAACCCTATTGGGGGAATCATCCATCTGCAAGATGGAGGATTTCTAAAAGTTAGAGTCACCTCAGCTCAGGACACCTTAGGGGATGTCCTGACTGGCCAGTGACTCCTCCTTGTTGCTTTCTTTGTTCCCTCCAGCCTTGCCGCCAAAAGTGGGGGCCGTGGCCGGAGGGGGCGGGCAACTCCACTAAGCTGGAGTGCCCTGCTGGGCTGTGACAAAGGGGTGAGCCTTTGAGGCTCACCGCCAGGTGTTACAGCTCCTGCCTGGGGGAGGTGTTAGCATCTCCACCCAGTGCAGGCTTTGTTACTGGCCTCAGAGTGACAAAGGCACTCTCCCCATGGGGCCAGCAACATGTCTCTAGTGTGGCAGGCTGCTGGAACTAGTCAGCCTACACAGACAGTCGGTTAAGTTTCAGGGGGCACCTCTAAGGTGCCCTCTGTGGTGTATTTTACAATAAAATGTACACTGGCATCAGTGTGCATTTATTGTGCTGAGAAGTTTGATACCAAACTTCCCAGTTTTCAGTGTAGCCATTATGGTGCTGTGGAGTTCGTGTTTGACAAACTCCCAGACCATATACTCTTATGGCTACCCTGCACTTACAATGTCTAAGGTTTTGTTTAGACACTGTAGGGGTACCATGCTCATGCACTGGTACCCTCACCTATGGTATAGTGCACCCTGCCTTAGGGCTGTAAGGCCTGCTAGAGGGGTGACTGACCTATACTTGCATAGGCAGTGAGAGGCTGGCATGGCACCCTGAGGGGAGTGCCATGTCGACTTACTCGTTTTGTTCTCACTAGCACACACAAGCTGGCAAGCAGTGTGTCTGTGCTGAGTGAGAGGTCTCCAGGGTGGCATAAGACATGCAGCAGCCCTTAGAGACCTTCCTTGGCATCAGGGCCCTTGGTACTAGAAGTACCAGTTACAAGGGACTTATCTGGATGCCAGGGTCTGCCAATTGTGGATACAAAAGTACAGGTTAGGGAAAGAACACTGGTGCTGGGGCCTGGTTAGCAGGCCTCAGCACACTTTCAATTGTAAACATAGCATCAGCAAAGGCAAAAAGTCAGGGGGCAACCATGCCAAGGAGGCATTTCCTTACAGTAAGTCACTGTTTTGCTTTCACTAATAACAGAGCTGACCAAAATCTCTGGAATGCACTTCTTAGTTTAAAGAAGACATTTATTATTATTCCACCACGAGGTTGCTAAAAAAATGAAGGAGATTATTAGGTCGAAGCCACACGTTTAAAAATAGTCACAGTAATGAAAGGAAAATATATCAAAGTGATTCTCAACTGCAATGTACACAGCAAATATATGTAATAATATTATAGCATAATTGCAAAACAAATGTTAAAGTCAAAATTCATCACCATAGGGCCTTCCAAACTTCATCTTTCTCAAGCCAGCAAGTTGATGACCCCTGTTCAACTGCGAGAAAGAGCTATCCACCCTCACGGGACAAGTGTCTGTGTCAGGCATTTGACATCCAATCCTGACTGGGGTCTCGGAAATTCCCCTCACTACTGACCAGGGCCACCTTTTTATAGCTTAAACAATCATGGAAAAAGCTTTCTGAAAGGCCCTCCTCGCTCAGATGGAAATATTCAACCACGCTGGCTACTGTAGGTCAGAGTTGGAAGAAAAATGTTGAAAATTGTCCAACCTTTCAAGGCTCCCCTTCCAAGGCCAACCTGTTCCCTGCACTGAAGAAAAACAAAAAATATGTCCTTCCTTATCATGCTATCGTGTTCGGTAAGAGAAAATACGAAGAACACAAGCTTAGTTTACCATGTGGAAAAACACAGTTCATCTGCAATGTCTCAACTGCAATGTCTAACACTACGATAAAGCCAATAGGCAGCTAAAGTGAATACAAAATGTAATCTGCACCCTGTGAACAATGAACAACTACTATGCACAGTGGTGAAACACAAAGTCAGTGGTCAAACCTACCTACACTACAGTCACCTATTTGGTGGACGTAGGTAGCTGCAAAAATCCTGAAAGAATCATGCATGTCAACTGCCTAAAATCCTATTATGACAGAGCTGATGTGACCATGTTTATGGTTACAGATGAGGGACAGGAAAAAGAGAGAGAACCTCTCCCTGATCTTTTCTCCAGCATCTCACAAGATGGTTCTGTGGATGGAGTGGTCTTGTCAGACACTCTCTTGGAACAACAGCAAGCCGACTGTAGGCAAGTCCTCAACAGGAATGCTGAGTTATTCTCCCTGACCCCCTGGGAAGACTGACTGGTGTACCAAAAACAAAATATACACACCGTCTGACCATGTCAGGGACAGCATACAAGCAGAAGTCAAAAAGCTGTTGGATTTGGGTTTTACTGAACCATCAGAGAGTCTCTGGGCTAGCCATATAGCATTTGTCTCCAAACCTCACTCTAAAGGAGAGAAAAAGGAAATAAGGTTGTGTGTGGGTTACAGGGGCCTCAATTCTGTGACAAACACTGATACACACCCAAGTGGATGAGCTCAGTGGCAGACTAGGGGGCAGACAAATATCGGAGTACTTTTGATCTAACAACAGGATACTGACAGATTGGCATGACCTCAGGAGCAAAAGAGGTCAGCATTCTCCACTCCTACTGGACATTATCAGTTCACTGTTATGCCCTTTGGACTAAAGAATGCCCCTGCCACCTTCCAAAGGTTTGTGCACCAAGACCTTGCTGGGCTGGAATCCTTTAGTGCAGCTTGCCTAGATGACATATCTGTCTAAAGCTCCTCCTGGCAGGATCACCTAGTCCACCTAGGAAATGTCCTTGAGACTATCAAGACCAGTAAGTGCCAGATGCAGCAGGGTAAAGTTGTTTACTTGGGCAACCTGGTTGGTGGAGGCCAAGTTCAACCCCTCCAACCCAAGATTCAGACCATTCTGGTTTGAGAAGCTCCCACAACCCAGACACACGTCAGAGCATTCCTTGGCTTGTCTGGGTATTCTAAGAGATTTGTGATGGGCTATGGCAAAATAGTAGCCCTCCTCACAGAGCTAACCTCCAAGAAAATGCCCAAAAAGGTTAACTGGACATTGAGTTGAAAAAGGCTGTTAACTCTCTGAAGAATGCTATGTGCTCTGCTACAGTCCTACAAGCTCCAGATTACTCCAGGCAGTGTATTATCCAAACAGATGCCAGAACTGGGAGTAGGAGCGGTCCTAGCCCAGAAAAATGATGATGACTTGACCAGCCTGTTGCTTTTTGTAAGCAGAAGACTACTCCCTAGGGAACGAAAATGGGACTGCCATAGAGAGGGAAGCCTTTGCGGTGGTTTGGGCCCTGAAGAAGCTGAGGCCATACTGGTTTGGCTCTCACTTCATAGTTCAGACTGACCACAGGCTTCTCAGATGGCTAAAACAAATAAAGGGTGAACCCCAAAATTGCTTAGGTGGTCCATCTCCCTACAGGGAATGGACTTTCAAGTGGAATACAAACCTGGGACTGCCCATGTCAGTGCAGATGGCCTTTCCAGGTTCTTCCACTCAAATGATGAAGACTCACTAAGGAAAGGGTAGCCTCATCCTTTTCTGTTTGGAAGGGGGGGGGGGGTACTGAGAGAAAAGGCCTCTTTTGTCAGTTAGCCCCCACTTTTTTGGCTGGTATATGATGCAGTCTCAAAGTTGTTAGGGCCCAGGATCCCTGCTAACCAGGTCCCCCTGGGCCATATCTCTTTCCCTAAAACTGTTGTGATGCACTGGCACAATTGGCAACACCTTTAGCTGTCACTATAAGTCCCTAGTAAATGGTACTTAGGTACCCAGGGCATGGGGTACTAAGGGTAGGCCCCTGAGGGCCGCCACACATATTGTGCTACTCTCTAGGGCCATGCAGCCAGAAGCACACAGCACTGCCATTGCAGTCCGAGTGTTCTGATGCAATTCTAAAAAGGCAAACTAGATCCAGCACACAGCTTGTGTGGCCTGTCCACTACGCACGGCATGTACTATAAGTAAATCATCCCTCTGGCAGGCGTTCCAGCCCTAAGGCAGGGTGCATTATACTGTGTGTGTGTGTGTTTGTGTGTGTGTGTAGGAAGATGGCTCTGTATGTACTATTTCAAAGTAAGGAATAGTATGCACAGAGTCCAAGGGTTCCCCTTAGAGGTAAGATAGTGGCAAAAAGAGATAATTCTAATGCTCTATTTTGTGGTAGTGTGGTCAAGCAGTAGGCTTATCAGAGGGTAGTGTTAAGCATTTGTTGTACACACACAGGCAATAAATGGGGAACACACACTCAAAGACAATTCCAGGCCAATAGGTTTTATATAGAAAAATATCTTTCTTAGTTTATTTTAAGAACCACAGGTTCAAGATTTACAAACAATACTTTAGATGAAAGGTATTTCACTTATGAACTTTAGGAACTTTGAATTAGCAAAATAGCATATACAGTTTTCACACAAATGGCAATAAGCTATTTTAAAACTGGACACTTAGTGCAATTTTCAACAGTTCCTGGGGGGAGGTAAGTGTTTGTTAGTTTTGCAGGTAAGTAAACCACCTACAGGGTTCAAAGTTGGGACCCAGCTAGCCCACCGTTGGGGGTTCAGAGCAACCCCAAAGTTACCACACCAGCAGCTCAGGGCCGGTCAGGTGCAGAGGTCAAAGTGGTGCCCAAAACGCATAGGCATCAATGGAGAAGGGGGTGCCCCGGTTCCAGTCTGCCAGCAGGTAAGTACCCGCGTCTTCGGAGGGCAGACCAGGGGGGTTTTGTGGGCCACCGCGGGGGGAGGGGACACAAGTCAGCACAGAAAGTACACCCTCAGCAGCACGGGGACGGTCGGGTGCAGTGTGCAAACAGGCGTCGGGTTCGCAATAGGTTTCAATGGGAGACCAAGGGGTCTCTTCAGCGATGCAGACAGGCGGGGGGGGGGGGGGGGGGGGGGGGGAGAAACGTGTGTTGTTTCAAAGTTGCTTCTTTGTTGCAAAGTGGCAGTCTTTGTGGAGCAGAGCCGCTGTCCTCTGGAGTTCTTGGTCCTTCTAGATGCAGGGTAGTCCTCTGAGGCTTCAGAGGTCGCTGGACCCTGTGGAACGCGTTGCTGGAGCAGTTTCTTTAGAAGTGGGGAGACAGGCCGGTAGAGCTGGGGCCAAAGCAGTTCGTCTTCTCTGCAGGTTTTTCAGCTCAGCAGTCCTTCTTCGTCTTAGGTTGCAGGAATCTATCTTGCTGGGTTCTGGGAGCCCCTAAATACTCGATTTAGGGGTGTGTTTAGGTCTGGGGGGTTAGTAGCGAATGGCTACTAGCTCTGAGGGTGGCTACACCCTCTTTGTGCCTCCTCCCTGAGGGGAGGGGGGCACATCCCTATCCCTATTGGGGAAATCCTCCATCTGCAAGATGGAGGATTTCTAAAAGTCAGAGTCACCTCAGCTCAGGACACCTTAGGGGCTGTCCTGACTGGCCAGTGACTCCTCCTTGTTTTTCTCATTATCTCCTCCGGCCTTGCCGCCAAAAGTTGGGCCGTGGCCGGAGGGGGCAGGCAACTCCACTAGCTGGAGTGCCCTGGGGTGCTGTAACAAAGGGGGTGAGCCTTTGAGGCTCACCGCCAGGTGTTACAGTTCCTGCAGGGGGAGGTGAGAAGCACCTCCACCCAGTACAGGCGTTGTTACTAGCCACAGAGTGACAAAGGCACTCTCCCCATGTGGCCAGCAACATGTCTGGTGTGTGGCAGGATGCTAAAACTAGTCAGCCCACACTGGTAATCGGTTAAGGTTTCATGGGGCATCTCTAAGATGCCCTCTAGGGTGTATGTTACAATAAAATGTACACTGGCATCAGTGTGCATTTATTGTGCTGAGAAGTTTGATACCAAACCTCCCAGCTTTCAGTGTAGCCATTATGGTGCTGTGGAGTTTGTGTATGACAGACTCCCAGACCATATACTCTTATGGCTACCCTGCACTTACAATGTCTAAGGTTTTGCTTAGACACTGTAGGGACACAGTGCTCATGCACTTATGCCCTCACCTATGGTATAGTGCACCCTGCCTTAGGGCTGTAAGGCCTGCTAGAGGGGTGACTTATCTATACCTATAGGCAGTGTGAGGTTGGCATGGCACCCTGAGGGGAGTGCCATGTCGACTTAGTAATTTTATCCCCACCAGCACACACAATCTGCAAGCAGTGTGTCTGTGCTGAGTGAGGGGTCCCCAGGGTGGCATAAGACATGCTGCAGCCCTTGGAGACCTTCCCTGGCATCAGGGCCCTTGGTACCAGGGGTACCAGTTACAAGGGACTTACCTGGATGCCAGGGTGTGCCAATTGTGGAAACAAAAGTACAGGTTAGGGAAAGAACACTGGTGCTGGGGCATGGTTAGCAGGCCTCAGTACACTTTCAAATCATAACTTGGCATCAGCAAAGGCAAAAAGTCAGGGGGTAACCATGCCAAGGAGGCATTTCCTTACAGTGTGGGAATAGATGCATGAACAATATGCCTCTACTGTGTCCCTGCCAAACATGGGACATACTAAGTGAACAGAACAGCAATTTTAATACATGTGCTGGACACTGGTTAGCACGAGTTTCACAGCTATATGATGGCTACTCTGAACCCTGGGTTGTTTGGTATCAAACAACTCAAAATGATAAATCCAAGCTGGTACCAGCATTGGATTTATCCCAAAATGTACCCAGGGGACACCATAGAGATGCCCCCTGCAAAAGCTAACTACCCTGACATGGTTGCTTGCCTGTCACAACCAGCTTGCCACCGCCAGACAAGATTTTGGAACCCTGGGGTGCAAGTTACTGCTCTCTGGCTCCCAGAACAAAGCCCTTCCTGTGCAGAGATGCTATCACACCTCCCCCCAGGAATATGCATTGCCCTGCTAGCGAGCTACAAAGGGCTTACCACCCTTGAAACTTGATTCCCAAGCCTTCTGCTAAGCAGCCGATGGCCACACCCCATTGCAAACCCCCACTTTCAGCAGGAGCAACGAAGGGAAAACACACAAAGGACACAAGGAGTGGTCAGCCCCAGCTTGCCCCACCCTTAAGGTTGAATGCGAGATGACCCCTCCATTTCATTTTGCTCCACCTTTCATGGAAGGAAAATAGCCAATCAGGTGTAGGGAAGTGACCTCTGCCCACAGTAAGTGGTAACTTAGTGGGTGCGGCCAACCTAAGGAAGACGATCCTTTGATCACTACTAGGTACTCCCCAAAACATCAACTAAATACAGTATTCAGTGGGCATCCCTTGATCAGAAAATCTGATTCCGAGGACAAAAGAAGACCAGCAACAAAGACCCAAGGCTCGAGAAATGAAGTTCTGCTGCATCAAGCAAAAAAGGTGCCAAACCCTACCTGCTGCACCTAGGACTCAACAATCCCCACTGAGGGATTGCTTGGACGTTGGACCGAGTCTACAAACCCCCAGAGGACCACCACACTTCGTAAATCACTGAAGATCTCCCTCCAGAATGAAGACATCACTTCCCTGCAAACAAGACCAAAGACCCAGTGAAGGCCACTTCACTGACTGGCTGCTGACCAAGGAACAGGGCGCTACAGCCCAACCAAACTCGACTCAACGGACCGTGAGGACAAACTCGGGCAGTGTGCCTAGTTTGGTGGCTCTGCGCCCTCCAGCGGCTAAACTGCACCATTGCCCAAGATAGTGGTCACCTAACATCAGACACCCAGAAGGACGGCTCAGTGCGGACTGAAAAAGGACAAGGAGGAAGCCTCAGTCAAGGGACTTCTGAAAACACCAGTGTCTCCCACCAGAGTGCCTCTGCTGACCTGCAAGCAACCCTCAAAGTGACCTACCTCCTGCTTCCAAGGGCACCTTTGCGAACAGCTCCTGGCTCACCGATTCCATCTGCACCCGGCCACTCTGTGCCCTACACCGAAGATCTAGCTGTGCCCTAAGGGTCCCCCACATCTTGAGACCTTAACACTTCAAGGGTACCCACCGGACTTACCTTAAGTCCACCTGTGCAGTGCTTTTCCAAGTGGTCCCCCGAAGTGGCCTGGCACCAGCTCCAATGACTTTCTGCAGTCACTCCTGCTGAAACGGGGAATCACCTGGACTTTTCCAGCTGGTCCATAGTGCCCACCAATGACATCAACATACCTGTAAAAGGAGACGTTGGTAAAGCATTGCCTGATTTTATATGCATTTTTTAAGTATTTCTCCATTGATTCCTATGGTGCGTGATTACGCACAAAAATACTATTTTTGCTAATTTTTTTAAATTCATAACTTAAAAAGTACTTACCTGATTTTGATGATATTGGTCTTAAAAATTGTATAAAAACCTGAAGTACTTATGTAAATTGGTCTCGAGTTATTCTTTTAAGTATGTGTCTTGCTTAGTTGATACTGTGAGTACAACACGATTAGCCTAACTGCTCAACAAAGCTACCATAAAAAATAGAGCATTAGATGGGCTAGTTTCTACCTCTGTAAACCAACTTGTGGTTGCCCGGACTCTCTACACAGTGTGCCTGGTTTTGCACACTGCATAGAGGGTCAGCCTCCTAAAAGAAATTAACAATAAAACAAAAATCTACATTTCCCATAAACACGAGATCGAGCCATCATGAGGCAATACTCCTTTCAAATAAGACTGATCCCATCTTCCAGCCTTCTCCTTTGCTGCTGCCACAGTCAGTTGAGATCTACTCTATGGTTGTCTTTTGATGATTATTGGCCAATTTATTGTTTTGTTACAGTGCTTTATTCTTACCTGCTTGGGCTGCTTTATCGTAAGTGAGCCGCCACTTAATGTACATGCTTATTTATTTTTGGTGTAATTTGTAATCCCAGATAGGTTGGTGCCTCCTGTCACACACATACTTCCAGGTAGTTTGGGGATCACAATGGAGTGAAAAAAAGCTATGCACTCTCTTTCTGTAACATTTAGTGATGGTGAAGTGACAGACAAGGTCGCAGGTTGACCACAAAGCAGAGGGAACTCAGCTTAAGTAGTTCCTTTTCTAAATGCACATGCCGCCTGCATGCATGTGGCTCATGCCCGCGAACCAGTAGGTTTACAGTCACCGGCTAAGGCCTGTAATCGAGCAAGAGGAGCGTGCTCAGGATTTATTCATACTGGCTGTTTGATCCCAACTAAGATATTCATATTTGGAGAGCACGTGAGCCCAGTGAAGCCCTACAATCGTGGAAGGGGTGGGGCTCTAACATCTTTTTAAAAGGAGGCTTTCTCCTAGGGGCAGGGCTTCACCTGCCATCTCAAATACACTTCTTCTTAGCCCTACCTGCTGTGCAGGAGGCTTGTGGGCTGTTCCCCCACAAGAGCCACACCTCATTAGGTATCTCTATAGATCTGACATTATGGTGTATCCCCAGCCTCTTGACTCTGATGTGCACTATCATTATTAGGATGTGGATGTTGCCAATGATGATTTGGAAGATGATATTGCCAAAGCATTGGATGATTCGGTCTAACAGTCAGTTAATAGACAGCTGCCAGTGGCTATGAAATCACAAAACCTGAAAAAAAAATAGAAAGCAAAAATCAGCCAGTGACAGTCCGTGATGTCATCACATTCCCAAACGGGACTCTTGTCCTTTGACCATGATGATATAATACATCCTTGCTCAGAGTGTGTTTCCATTCCAGAAGTGGCGAACTATGTTCAAACGAGGCTTCCTAACCACTTTGACAAGGTGGTCAGAAACTACCTCAGAAAAGAGGGCCCTTATTCTTCCTTAGCAGAGAATGTGGCATAAACACCAGCTGTGGACCCCACATGCTCACATTTGAACAGAAATTCTCCAAAGACTATGAAAAGGGAACTGACTGGGAATGAAAAGCATGACAAGGTGAATTACTTGATTTTCTTCGGACTCCTAAGATCCTTGAACTAGCTTATTAAGCGAATGAGTCCGAGGACACTACTGATCCAGACACACTGAATGGCTAGGCGTAGAGAGCAGTGTTTCAACTCAGCACTGCTAACTGCCCCATTCAGACAGGAAGAAGAAAACCTACCATTCTATGGATCGCTCTGAAACAAGCAGAACCAGCCTCAGCTGAGATAGGCCAGGTAGCAAAGATTTAAGAAAATTTGTTTCCACTTTCACTGCTTTAGATAAGGGCCCTTCTTCATTTAAGAAACTATTTCAGTCAGCCTTTTTTGGGGAGGCCACGCAATCCAAGGCTGAACGCCAGGCCATACTTATGTACAAGGCCCTCAGCGAGGATATGTCTTCGGAAGATGAGGCAGTTTGCACATCAGTGCAAGAAGTCACAATTTCGTCCCCACATGTACCAAAGTTGGCTGAGGTTGGTATCACAGAGATGATTATAGAAGAGCGTTAATAGGTGGAAGCTCTACCACAGGATATTCAGGTAATACTGATTCCAGTGCCGCAGATTACTCTGCGGTGAACACTTTGGAATTTTGTGCATAGGAGATGATCATAAGAGATGCAAGGGCATTAGAGCTAATAAAAAGTTTCAAGCTACAATTTGAAGGCACACCAAGTCAGGTCTCAAAACATAAGCAACTGCTTCACCCCCTCCCCTACAAGAGTACAACAGAGTACTTTCATATATGCAGAAATTGCAGAATTGCTTGCCAAAGATGCAATTTACTTCTCAGAGCCCCAACCCACATGGTTTGTAAGCAACATATTACTGGTGCAGAAGAAAAGCAGGGGGTGTAGATTGGTATGAATTTTGAAAGAGTTAAATTCTTGGACCTTATACAAGCATTTCAAAATGGATGGCATCCATCTTTTGCAAGATTTGATGGTACACCTGGACCTCAAAGATGCACGTCTCACAGTGCCAAAATTTCTCTGCTCAGATTATTTTGTTCCGTTTCAGTTTGCCAGGCAGTGGTACAGGTTTCAGGTACTTCCATCTGGCCTCTCATTTCCCCGTGGTGCTTAAAGAAGCTGATGAAACCAATAGTGGAGTTCCTCTGTGCAGGGTAATAGTGTACTCTGATGACCTCATCATTCGGGAATAGGATCAAGATATGGTGACACTCCACCTGTTCCGGACGATTCGGTTGCTTCAGATTCTACAATAAAATAGTGAATGTCAAGTTGTCAAATTTGTACTCACTCAAACAACAGAGTGCTCGGACTTCCAAGGGAATCTGGCGATCTTTCAACTAAAGTATCAACAAAGGGAGGGACTGGGAGATTAGTTGGTCCAGTGTACGGTCTCCCAATTAACTGAACATACAAAAAAGGTGTACACTGTTCCAAATGGAAAAATATAATCACTAGGGGAACATTAAAGTTCAGGAGCAAGAGCCCTCACACATCTGAGAGGATGTCATGCTTCATCATCGGGTAGCTCCTCGTCAGACCGGCGCTGCAATGTCTGACGGGCTCCCCGTAAGGGGGAACTTTGCCGGAGATCTTTTAGGTAGCAGCCGTGGTAGCGGACACTACAAGACCTGGTGTTGCGGTCAGGCGCTAATCCTGGCAGGAGAGTGAAAGCTAAAATTGGTTCCCAGTCTTTATAGGAGCGAGTCAATTTAATTAATCAATGGAATAAGACCGGGACCAAGATTAAAAACAGAAGGAAAGTGTAAAATGAGGAATAATGCTCAACCACTTTCTGCATGGTGCTGGAGCTTAAGGAGATTATCGTCGGGCTCCTAGGACATGGTCAACATGTTTCGCGTACAGTGGTCTAACAAGATCCTATGACGCTTCTTCAGGACCAATACATAATAAGACTTCTCCTGTCTATATTACCGAAAGTTTGCAAAAATGTCAAACAAATCTTTCAACTAAAACTTACTCTGCAAAAAAATCAGGGTATCAAGAAGAAGTTGAGGCTGGCGTGTACGTTTCAGAACATAATTAAGGCAAGTGGCCAGGACTGTCTCACAACTTCATCAATTCAAACCATATTTCACAGCCAATTACAGAGCCCTGCACACCTCAAGTCCCAAAACCATTGATGGGGCCTGGTACATTCGGACAAGTTCCTCTTTTTCAGGAGGCACAGGGAGAACTGGCATGGTGGTTACAGCATATGGAGATGTGGAATGGCAGAGCCCTTTGCAGGTTGTAGTCGGAGGTGATAAAAGAATCCAGTACCAGCAGATGGGGCTGGGGAGCCCACTGCTGCCAAGTCTCCACTGGCACTGGGGCAGATGGTTGGGTCAGGATCTGTTACATATCAACTGTCTGGAATTGGTGGAGGGCTTATTTGTAATTTGGCCCTATATCCTCAGAAGGGGGATTTTATTTTATTGAGAATGAACACTGTTGTTACCATGTGATATATCAACAAATGCGGAGGCACGTGATCTCGGATGTTAGCCAAGATAGTAAAGGTATTCTAGCAGTATTGCTTTTAACATCACATCCTGGTGGTGGGAGTATTCAAAAGGTAAGCAATCTGCAGCTTAAGTCTCTGCCAGAAAGAGCATTACTGAAGGTAAGTAACTTATCATTCTGACAGACACCTAACCACAGATTCCTCACCTTTTGAGCAGATACCAAAGCAGTACCTATTTGAAGGGCTCAGACCAGAAAGTCATACAGGACCGAGCAGGCAAAATGTGCCTCTTGGTTAACCTGACTGTCCAGACAATAGCGCTTCACGAAAGTATGGAGGGATGCCCACGTAGCTACCTGGAAAATGTGCAGGACAGGGACTACGCTTGCTAAATCAGTGGTGGTAGTGTTGGCCCTTGTAGAAGGAGCACACAGTCTCTGGATGCTGTTCTCTAGCCAATATATAGCTGATCTTAATGCAGTCACGATCCAGTGGGAGAATGTTCTCTTCTGCACTGCATTTCCTTTCTTCGCTCCAGAGAACCCCACAAAGAGCTAATTGTCCACTCAATGTTCTATGGTATGACCAATGCAGTCACGATCCAGTGGGAGAATGTTCTCTTCTGCACTGCATTTCCTTTCTTCACTCCAGAGAACTCCATAAAGAACTAATTGTCCACTCAATGTTCTTTGGTATGACCAATGTAGAAGTTTAGCACTCTCTTGGGGTCCAAGCAAAGGAGTCACTCCTCCTCTGGCAGAGTGATAGTTTGACCATGGAGGAATAGTGTCACAACTTTTGGCAGGACAGATGCCTGAGTCAAGCAGAACGAGTTTGTCTGAAAAGAAGGTAGTGTATAGTGGACTGATACAAAGAGCCTAAAGCCAACTCACTCCTGTGCAGAGGTGATGGCCAGAAGAACACAGTCTTAATGATAAACAGCCGTAAGGCACACCTGTGAAGCGGGCTGAATGGAGTGCACATCAGATATGTCAATACTAGATTAAAATCCAATTGACACATGACAAATGGAGAAGGGGAAAATATATGTTGAATCCCTTTCAGAAATCACATCACAACAGTGATGGCTGATCTGGCAACCGTAAGAAGGCTGAATGGGCCTAAAGATGACCCCTAACTGTGCCAACAGTAAGGTCTTACCAGGAGAGGGAAAGAACAAATAAAATGTCATAACTTGCCCAGGAGGGGGTCAATCTGGCATGTGTCTCACCAAGCCACAAATTTCTAATCCACAGGACGGGCGCATACAGTTTTTATACGGGAAAGCCTTGCTGCCAAGAAGCCTTGCTGCCAAGATAACAGCAACCACCTCCAAAGAAAGGCCAAAGGTGTTCGCCTGCTGCTGCTCAATCAAAGTTGGAAAGTGCAAACGTCCGGGTGCAGAACTCTGTCATATTGCTGTGAGTCAGGTCCTCCCAGACAGGGAACGTAATAGGAGAACATGCTCAAGCCTAGCAGTTCTGAACCCCAAATTCTCCATGCCCAGTTCAGAGCCACTAGGATGACTTGGGCCTGGTCTTCTTTCAAATGCTGGGCAGGACTGGTAAGAGCAGAAAGGCATATAGAAGTCCCGAGTAGAGGGGCGTGGCCGAACACCAATAGAGTGAAGCTGGGGATCCACTGCTCTCAACCGGCCAATTACATCCAGCGGCATCCTGAGCTAATACGTGCCCAAGGGGTCCCCTGAAGGGTGGGAGAAGGCCCATCTATGGCTCTGGTGCACAGTGAGAGGCAATCTGCGGCCCCATCCCGCTGCGGTGTCTGATTATATGAAACTGACTGAAAGCCATGTTAACCCAATAGGAGGGGAGTGCCTGGGGAGCCCTGCAGCCAATTGCGGGCTGTAGCAGAAAGCCCGGTCCCAGAGGGCAGCCAAGATTATAGCGGCCACAGGAGAATCTGTATTTGGATGCAAGATTCTTCTGAGACAGTGAGGATATTCACGCTGACCCCAGAGTATTGCCCATGCTTCCCGAGTGGAGAGCCCCTAGCGCACACAGGTGCAGAGGTCCCCCTATGGGGCCCTGATTACGCAGCTGTATCAGTTATGTGCTGATCCCCCACCCCTGGTGGACTTTAAACCGATCTGAAGACCCTAGGTGGTAGGGCTGCTCACAATGATGGGGGGCACAGAGGTCTGGGAGAGTTCCAGACCTCTGAACCAGGCTGACTTCTATGGTACACGTGCTGGGCAAACAGGCCCTGACCTTGCAGACAAAGGGCAGCAGGTGCTGGGCAGTGATAGAGGACCTGTGTATAATGGGTGTGAGCTATAGCTGCCTTGGGGCTAGGATGCCCTGACTGTACCGCTTCCCCCGGTGGCTCCTGTGAGCACTCCCTGCAGGAACTGTCTGGAGGAAAACTGCCCTGCTGACCTCCCAGGCAAGGACTCTAAAGGCTACATCTGAACTGTTGGGGATCCCCCTGGATTTGAAGACTCTTGGGCTGCTGCCAGACTCCTAAATTGGTTGCCCTCCCGCTTAATGCTACAATGGGCAAAACAACCAAAAAGAAAGAAATTATCCACTCCCCCCTAACCTCCACCCCCCCCAGCACCTTGTTCCTTGGTGCCAAGTGATACTGAGAGAGAGATAAGGCCACAGCTGATCGCCTGGGGCCCATGGAGAGGGTCACGTTGGATGCCATACTTCAGGCGATTATCAACACCTGAGAAGCCTTAGAACTAAAGATAGACACAACTGTGACATATATGGGGATCCTAAAGGATGACCAACAGTGCCTAGCAGAACGAGTTACAACCACAGAACGCACCCTGACTGACTTGATCCCAGAGATGGAATCCCTGAGAGAACACATTGCACCTGTGATGGACAGTCAAGATCCTGAAATATAGGGTTGAGGACGCTGAAAACAGAGCCCAGAGAAATAATATCTGGGTGACTGGCTTGCCGGGAGGGATTGAGGGGCCTAACATGCTGCTGTTCCTCAAAAAATGGCAGAAGGAAGCATGGCATCAGAAGGTCTTTCCCCCTTCTTTTCTTAGGAGAGGGCATACAGAGTCCTGGCGCAGTCGCCGCTTGCCACAGCTCTCACCCTATGGTGGCTAAGCTACTTCATTATAAAGACCGGGACCACATCCTGCAGGCTAGGCTGCAGAGGGACCTGCAGATGGAGAACAGTATGGTTATGTGCTCCACCTGACCCTGTTGTAGAGTGTTGCAGTACCCTGAATGCGATCAAATGATACGGCTGATGGGGACAGACTTATTTGATTTGCTTTTGGGACAACAGCCAGGGTGGCCAGAAAGATGCTGGCTAAATGGCTGGATGGGGCCTGAAAGGCCCAATCAGAGTGCCATTGTCTAACCAGGGCTGCAGTCTTAAAGGGAAACACCACAGAAAGAAGAGCTAAGAGACTTTACTACATGAGCTATTGAAAAGAACCCTGACAATGAGATAGTTGGCATACGGACAATTGTGGATTTAGAAGCAAAATACAATCAATCTTGGAGTACTGGTGAACCTGTGCAATAAGGCTTGGGCTCCTAGGTTTCGGGGAGGCTGCAGATACTTATCTGCTAGAGCTGGCCTCGGATTACATGTTTCTGAATGAACATAGGTGACAAACAGACACAAGGAAGACTTTTTGAGCCCAAGAGTGTAGTGCATGGCAAGAGCATGAATATCACACCAACAGAGTCTGGTGAGGAATGAAGCTCACCTATGATAAAAGAACTGCAGTAATGACATGCACTTCCAAATAGCAGAGAAAACTAGTGACAAAGGATTGAAGGCTGAGGAAAGCGAGATGGAGGGCTTGGCCAAGAGAATGAAGACAGTGGAGAAGGAACAGGAGACCAAAGATGATGCTCCAAATCCTGGAGGAACTTTACCAATGAAGTGAAGGACCTGGATGCCAAGTCTGAGCATCTCAATAGTCTTTGATGAGGAAAGCAGCTTTAGAGTACTCTGAGTCACATCATTAATACAGGCTGACACTTTGAGGAAAACATTATGTATAGTGTAATTGAAGCTGGTTGAGATGAGATCGAGAACTCCTCCCATTGATGGGGCAATTGTATGCACAGCTTGGGAGTACTTGGAGAAACAATATGATCACTGGTGGAACTGAGATGGTGAACTTTGAAAACGTGGACCGCACAACCAAGTGTTATCAGCCATTATCAAAAAATGCACAGTGATGATGGGGAAGGACCAGCCTCTTATTTTCTGAGCTATACCCAGAGATGCTTTCATACAAGAGGTCTCTTCTGGAAGTAAAGAGAGACTTGAATATGAAGGGTACAGTGACTTTGACAGGTACAAGGTAAAGCTGAAGGTGGAATATGAAAGAACAAATTATGGGCTTTCCCAGATTGATTGACCAAAGAGTTTCTGAGAAAGCTTGTCACTGGCTTTAATGGTGTTGAGTCGAAAAACTCCCCCACATGGGCGTGTACCCGACTGCTTAATAAAATAGTATCTCATTTTTTACCATGGCCCTCGCATCCTGCTAGCCTAGTGTGTGCACAGAGGGACAGGCCTATCCCCTGGTAATGCAAGGTCCAGAACCTGTTCTGAGACTTGCTGGGTTGCACATAACACTGGACTAGTGTTACTGCCCTGTGTGCACCACATACAGCGGTGCTGACAGGGTACCATGTTTCGTGAATCTTTAGTACGACCAAGCCTGATGGTTATAAAGGGTGCAGACTCCTGACCCTCTAATGCAAAGTTCTGCTATTGTGTGAAGCCCAGAACCTTGTACGTCATCCTTGTGTTTGTTGACTGAGTGTATGTGTAGTACATTTGGTAGAAGGATTCAGTGTGCGGTATGTGCCAAGTACTGGGACCAGTGGGTTCCACTCTGAATGCCCTTGGCCTAGCATGGCACAGGATGGGTGAGGACAGCTTCTCCTGACAGTGGAAGCATATTGCCTGCATTCCTGTAAGGGAGGATAAAGACAGAGCTCCCTTAGAAATTCAATGATGACCTTGACTGGAAAGGGCTGCTGATTTGGTAGATATCAAAGGTGAGAGGTGGGGGCTACAGTTTATGTTTTTTAAGGTGAGGACGTTTCTAGGCAGGGCATACCAATTCGTATGCACATTCTTACTGCTGATATTCGAGTACAAAGGTCTAAAGACTTCTTTGTATTGTCGTTTTGTATACTCCTGCTGCGAATCAGCACCTTTGCTACCTTCCACAAAGGCTGTGTCTGTGGGGCAGCAAGAATATGACATTTGGAAGGGAAAAACCCACACAGCTATGAACCCTTAGATGTGGATTTACATCCCCTGTTTTGAAAATGTGTATAAAAGTGGGATCCACACCACCCCAACTTGTTCAAGTTCCCAGTACTATTGGACCAAGGAAAAGACTGCTCCGCAGAGTACTCAAAGAACTGCTGTGTAACCAGGGCTGGTGTCTGCATGGCAGGCAGTTTTTCAGAGGATAGGGGACAACACCTGAAGTCAGCATAACTGTTGACGAAGCTGATGATCTGCCTAGCCCCTAGACACCTGCCTCCCTGCTTCAGGGAAGGAAGGAGAGTGCTAAGGCCATGCATGAGGAGAAATTGTTCAGGAGGGATAGCCAGCTGTGTTCCTAGTCATAAGGACCACCCAGACGTTGCAGACTGCCCTTACAATGGTAGACATAACTAACACATGTCATTCAGGGTCTCCAGTTGTGGCCCTCACAGCGGACCAGGTACAGAAATCAAGCAAAGTAATCATCCTGCACACTCATATACCCAAGTTATGCCTTACGTCGTGGTCCTGCTGCTGCACATCCCTAGGAGAATCCATAAGAGGAGCTGCAGTTGCAGCTGAAGGAGTTGATCACAGTCTAGAGGCTGCAACTTCCCAAAGTGCAATGCTCCATGTGAACATGGCCCGAGGTCACACCTACCTATCCTGGAGGCTGCATATGCCAGGACAGATGCCTGCTGACCTTCTTCCCCATCGCTGCTTCAGTCCCAAGTTAAACCATCACTACAGTCACATATCAGCAGAGAGTGCCAGCCAGAGGAGCATCCACCAAGGTCAGTCGACTGCAACAGGGTAGGCAGATAATGGGGCATTGCACAAAAAGCTGAACTAAATGTGCAGAGTTCCGATGCAGAAATAGTGAATGTTGCTTAAGCAATCCCTTTAACTTGGGTATGTTTATTGATCTAGACTCCCCTTAGTGATTAGAGGCCTAGTGAATTGCATCTGTGCTTGTAAGTACATCAGAATATAAGATCTAGACATGAAAACTACTCTTAGAACCGAAAGAGGGAATTATAGCTGGTGGACCACTTAAATAACATCGTAGTTGGACTTACGTCCTTGCAGCTGAGCCATACTGAATGTTGTTCTATTAGACTCTACTGTGATAATAAGGGATTTACTTTTTACTAAACTAAGCATATGATTTGACAAAGAATTTATAGTGTTTTCTGTTTGACAGCTGAGTCCTGAGCTCTTATTCCCCCCCCCTTTCTGGACACCAACACTACCATCTAGACTAAACATTTGACCGCTGAAACCTGCTAATGCAAGAGTCGACTGCAGAAAGAGTGTTCTTGGACTAGTTTAGAGCCATAGCAGGACAGAACCCAGGACACATCTGGCAAATTACTTCAACTACCAGAGTTAGGTCCCAGTAGACTGTCTGTCCTGCAGCCCCCAACTGTGCTTGACACAATGAACAATAGCCCCTGGTCCTTTCTTCACCATCACTGTTGTGCACAAGGTAAAATTAGTATGAGAAATCTAGCAATAAATTCAAAAGCTGGCACTACTACGAACAATGTTTTGGTATGACACTGTAATAAAGAGTTATGTTTTCCCATCTGTTGGAGAAGTGCTGCTGGGCATTGTCTTGAGAACTGGTTTTGACAGTTATACAAATCAGAAACAGGAATTTGAGGGGGAACAGATAACCCTCAGATAACAGAAGGAAAAGCAAAAATTGCAGCAAGAAGACAACATTCTGTTCATGCAAATGTATGAAGTGGTTGTGTATACCTGTGTATACGTGTATATCTTCAAGAGTGTCATAGCAAAAGGGAATTATTTTGACAAGGAAAAAAAATTAAAACACAAACATTCAAGTTGTTCACACATTTAAATACAGCAAAATACAAATTAATAAAGCAAGGCTACTTAAAAGGATTGCATGTTCAAAGAATTTTAAATGAATTTAATTTTCAGAAATAGAAGATTGCATGGCATAGAGTTAGTAGTACTAATGCTTCTGACTGCCCAGCATTAACCTCCAAAACAGTAGCCACTACAAGGTGATTAAAAGTATTCATATCTCAAGATTCTTACTGGGCATTACAGGAAAATAATTTAAGGCACATAATATGGTGGTTTATCCCTCAAACGTAATTTATGTGAAAGGCAAAAAGGAAACTCAAATCAGGAACAGAAAACGCTCTTGGAGTGCAGTTCCTAGCAAATCTGCACCTTTTTTTCCTTACCTAAACAGATCGCTAGTTTCACAATTAGTAAAGTCGGTCTCTGGCATTTTCTGAGCAAGTCAGAGCACGACACACAATTTTGACGACAGACCTAATGCTACCCTGATGAAATTGTATTTCTATTAAATTTGCTGGAATCCAGACCGAAGAAAACACTGAAGAGAAGGTGAACAAGGAAATGGGTGATGGTGACAAAGGAGCTTTTTTATTTCTATTTTTTTATTTTAGCATGGGCATGATATTACTTATCTGTAGAATTGGGAAAGTATGAGCCTGTAATCAGCCTATTGATGCTACAAATTGACTTTACAAGACTCCCCAAAAACATTAAGGAGGAACAGTGAATAAATGAATGGAAATCATAGTGATGTAAATCCTGAGAGTTTTCTTGGCATCCAATTTCATAACTAATGCCAAGGTCTAGTTAAACCGGACAAACAAGACCAGGTACAAAAACATCTGCACTCAAATAAAAAGGCAAATCGTCACGACATTAGCAGGAACTAATTAACAATGCACCCTGGTAGCAGACGTTAAAGTCATGTTTAGGATAGACAAACGCTTTAAACTTCATATAACATCAGTTATTTATTGAAATAACTACCAAGGACATACCTCTGACTGCCAAAATAGGAATGAAAGTATTGCTTGTAAAGTTAGCATTGGTTGACTAAGTAACGCCCTGAACCAGAATACAGAATTTTGATATCACTGGATAACAAAAAATCCTATCAACAACGTAACTATGTAGCAGCAGGTCAGTGATAAGGATATATGGAAATTGCTACTTTCCTTGATAGATCCACTCACCAACATCCTCTAAATCAGAGACTTTAACAGATGAGCAGAAATTAAACCATCTTCAAAGACGTACAGCGTGGGAACACCAATTGGAACACTGAGCCACCTTACTCCAGCTCAAGGAAAAAATGTTCATTGCGTTTCCTGTAAGTATGCAAGAAATGCATCCTATTTGGGCGGCACTAACCCCAAGAAAAGCATATGCTTTACTAAGTGCCTAGCCAGAACTCTCAAAATAATATAGCTTCAAGACTATTTGCTTGGACAGATCCGTTTCTCAATTAAATGTGCTCCTTTGTTTCATTATGCATACGTGCAACACTCAGATTCTAGTCCATCATAACCAGTCAAAAATCCTTTCATCTTGGATGAACCTCTAAACATGTAGTATCTCAATGCACAGTGATGACAAACATAAAGCACACCATTTTTGGATTCTATGCTTTTACACACTATATATCACTTTCATCTAGATCTAACTAAGTTATAACAATAAATAAATCCAAACTCGTTTGACAAATACCACATAATTTTCACTGAGATTATTAAAAAACAAAAAAAAAAAGCTAGTTCAAAAACTGTGTGTAAAAAACGAAGAGCGTCCTTAGTGCTTCCATATCACTCAAGAGGATAAATGGAATCTGGTGCTGCGAAAAAAAACAAATGAGCTTAATTCCCTGATCACCAGGAAGTGATTCTTCTTGTTTATAAAAAACAGAATGACTTAGGTTTGTAGCAAAATATCATGCCTTTGTCAAATGAGATCTGACACTCTCAGACAAATAATTATCGGGTAGGGTTATACTGCCATTTCTAAATAATATGACGTCTCTCGTTCCTCAGCGAGAAAGATGACTTACAAACTGAGAAAGTTCAAGATGGTTGCCAAAAACTCCCCAGCGGGGGGTGTTCAGAAAAATGTACTTGAAGATCAGTGTAATGATATTTGTGTTTTGACCACTGACTCCACGTTGCACTTAGCCAAGCAGCACACCGTCACATTGGTGACCACCAGCTTCATTTTGCCTATTGAATTTATTTTAGCGTTAGCCACTGCCACGTTAGAGGTACAGATATTAGAAGTGCAGAAGCTGCAAGCATTTTTCCGTGCCCATGTTATGCAATGTGCTTTTTGCTCATGTTATTATGCTTGTGTTCTTTCTCACCAAGGGCTTAGAGAGCTATGGATGTGCTAGGATGATGTATGTATATGTATATGAGAATTTATATAGCGCTTTCCGGCCTTAGCATCGAATCGCTCGAGGAGATAAATAACGAGAGGGCGACCGAAGGCCAATCACCCTACCGTGGAAACAGCCAAGTTTTCACTTGCTTCCTGAATATCGCGAAATTGTGTTCTTTACTAATGTCTAATGGAAGAGCATTCCAGTATCTGGCCGCCGCCACTGTGAAAGCTTTATCTCCCCACCTGACTCTCAGCGTTTGATAAACCTGAATCAGGTAGGAATTCTCTGATCTTAGGACTCGTCCTGGATGATACCACCTAAGCCTATCGGCCAGGTATTCAGCACCGTTCCCATATAGGGATTTAAAGGTTAGGCAGAGGGCTTTAAAGATAATCCTCTTGCCAACCGGAAGCCAATGGAGACACTTAAAGCTATGGGAAGCCGAAGCTAAGCATGGAAGTGCCAGAATCATACGAGCTGCATTATTCTGAATTAACTGCAGTTTCCTCAAGGAACTCTCATCAATGTCCAACAACAGAGAGTTGCAGTAATCCAATCTGGACATAATCAATGCTAACATAACCATAATTCTTTCCTCCTGCTTCAGGAACAGTAGAATTTTTCTCAAAATGTTCAATGTCCAATAGCTAGATTTGACTATAGCACTAACCTGTGGTTTAAAGCTTAGTGAGTCATCAAAGATCACTCCCAAGTTTCTAGTAGCTATACACGGGATAGGTAGTTGCCCACATTCATCCGGCCACCATCGCGAACTCCATAGTTCCTTACTGCAACCAAACAAGACAATCTCCGTCTTATTTGTATTGAGCTTAAGCCAGTTCTGTCTCATCCGCCTATTAATATCCTGCATACAATTATTAAACCGATCCGCCACTTCCTCCCAATTGCTCCTGGACACCGGAATGATAAGTTGTGCGTCATCAGCATAAGAGGATGGGATAAAACCATAAGATCGGATAAGTCTTGCCAAGGGGGCCACATAGACGCTGAAGAGCGTTGGACTCAACGCCGAGCCCTGAGGTATGCCACATGGCAGATGAAAAGATGGTGCTTTAAAGCCTTCCCAGCTTACAATATTAGATCTATCACTGAAGAAAGACTCCAGAATTTTAAGATGATGTTTATGGTACAGCAGGAGCGCTTTTATTTTGAGAGAGCACCTTGGGATCCTGGCCAGTTCCAACATGTTCCTTTCACAACTGACCTGAAGTAGCCAGCATTTTTTAACAGCAACTTGTGGAGCGGGAGGGGTTTTCTAGAAATTTCCTCTCTGGCTTGTTTGAGGGAGATATAAGAGGGCCAAAACCCAGATGGAAGTGAAGTGATTCAGAGACCTCTGGCAGGGTCAGGACGCCAATGCCTGTCATCCTTCCCATGAGGGTACATCTCTTTCTCTTCGCAGTCGATCTGGGGCCAACAACTTTGTGCTCACGGGAGAAAGATGAAGCAACTGTGCTCCATGGTGATGAACCCTACTATCTGTTTTGCATTGTGTATGTTTATATATATATATATATATATATATGTGTCTTTGCATATATATATTTGCCGTTTATAGATTGAAGATTCTTTGTACGTGTTTTCATTTCCTTAATGAGTACATTTCAAACGTGCATTTTCGGTTGTACTGACCTTCCTTTACAAACCTCGCAGAGTGATTTAATAAATGTATTTCGTAGACTAAGAGTTGCATACTAAAGATTCTTTTCAGTGTGTGTGTGTGTATTTCAGCTCGATCAGCAGTGAAGCAAATCAGACATTATGATAATCCAAGAGATTACAATGGATCTCAAAGCTACATCCATGAACCTAAATGCCTCTGTCAATAAAGGAACTATTAAGACTTCATAATGTTACCATTAGGAAAAGGCAGACCACGTTTCATTTTTAGGGAAGTGTAGCAAAGAAAAATTATATATGTATTTCCAAACCAACATCGCTGCGTGGCTTGGGTTTGAAAGTCAGCACCTAAATGAGCCACAAGACTTCTGATGAGAACAAAGAGTTGTTTGGCTATACTTCACACCTGCATTATTTTGAGGTAAAAAAGATTTCATATAACCACATGACCTCATAACAACAGCTAAGCATAATGTCGGTGAAGTAACTATTTGGCCCAGGATCACCATAGGACCTAGATGTCTCTCAGTCATAGAGTCCAATATGACTGGTATGACCTAAAGATGGCTGTGTAGATAGGTAAATGTGCTCGAATACCACTGAAGTTAAAAGTTTTTTAGGGGGTTAGGAGGGGAGGCGAATCAGAATTCCTCCCAGATGATGCGCGAGATTGATAAATTCTTTCAAGAAGCACTAACCTAAGGTTATTGTATATAGATAGTGAATCATGGCATACAATAAGAATAACGAGTCAAAGGGTACAATAACTTTTTCACCTTAGACTACTGAATGTTAGATGATATTTTTGTGTAACAAAAGATGACAACGTGAATTCTGTATGTGTTATTTTGTTAGGTTTACCTATTCTTAGGTCTTGGTTAGTGTGAAATAAAAGTGATATATGTCCATAGGATCTTATGATGTACTTTCTTTTTCACATTATTCTAAAACCCTTAGAACATTCCTACCATTTCAAGATGAACTGCCTTGTTACCTTTCTTAGAAAAAAAGAACAGTCTAACAAAATGTGCAAGAGCACAGATAATTACAACAGATTAATCTAATGGGGGAAAGTGGTTAACAAAAGAAAAGGTCAAATACACAAAAGGCTTATTTATTGTTAGCATTCCTACCATTACCTTTTGTGTGCCTGATGTGCCACCTTAAGTGGCAAGGTTATGCCTATACGTGGGTCCTGTGCTCTCTGTCCCACTGGAAGTTACGCCTAACTGAGGAGCCCAATCAGGCTTTATATTAACAGAGCTTGCGTTCCGGTTCAGGGGAGGACCTAGCTTTGCAGTTTGGGTTGCACTGTTCCTATCGGAGCAGGGTCAAGACTGATTTTATATAACTGAATCCAAATTGAGGTGGCATGGTGGGCAAAAGAATGATTAGTTGGAATGCTACCCCAAGTGATTGCCTGTGGTTAGACGTATTGCAAGCACTCTTCCAATCACCTTTTGGGTGTTTGATGCATTGCCCAGAGCGCCAAGTGTATGCCTTGACTTGAGTCCTGTTCTCACTGTGCCCTTGGAATCAAGCTACAACTGAATGATGAGGTACAATCAGGGCAAAACCGGTCTTGGGTTGCTTGTGTTTTGGTTCAAATAGGACCTGGCCTGGCAGTTCGGGCTGGACTGTTCCTGCTGGAGGATCAAGGCTGATTTGCATATGGCTGGTTCAAAACTAAGGTGACATGGTGGGCAAAAGAATGATGGGTTGGCACGCTACCCCTGTCAGTGGTCAGGCTTATTTCAAGCATTCCTCCCCTAACTTTTTATGTGCTTGGTTTAACAAAAGAGAAGGACTTCAATAAAACCATAGTATCAACAACTACAAATGTAGTCTGTATGTGTGCACTGTTTTACAATAGGAGGGTGCCACTAATCTGCTTTATAATATTTCTCCTCAAAAGAATAGAGAGCTCAGTAAGCTGCACAGGGAATGGGGGTGATGAAAGTCTGGGTAAAAAGGTGGTTTATGTTGAGTTCTTCATGACAAATGGGATGCTTTTTAAGAAAACGTTTGTTGGTTGTGATGGAGGTTTCACCTTGAGTGGAGAGAAAATTCAAAGCAGTGATGTTAGAAGGAAGAAAAGTCAGAATGTAGTGGAGACACTTGCCGACAAGTTGGTGTAGCAGGCATGGTTAAGGCAATTCACAAATATGAACACCAAATGAGAAGGCTCTGGACATAGAGCTCTGCTGTGCACCATAAGCCAAATAGCCTGGTACTAGAAGGTAGATATGAGGCAGAATGAGGAGAATTTAAAAGCATACATTTTGACGAAATAAGGTCACTACCCGGGGTCTGAAGAGAGAGGTTCAAGAAAAAGCTACTATAGTTGTCTAGTTTGTCGATGAAGAACATCTCACAACAGTTTTCACAGCATTTAGGGTGAGATGGAGCAGATTTAAGTCTGTTGAGCAGGGATATCAAGGCTGCTTTAGTAGGAAGTGTCACATTTAATCAAATTCATCCCTAATATTACAGGCTTATGGAATGATGGCAATGGATTGTGGTGTATCGGATGACAGGTAATAGGATGCTCTTTTTTCAACAGTCTAAGGAAGGGTGGGTGGGTGTGTGTGTGTGTGTGTGTGTGTGTGTGTGTGTGTAAGTGGAACAAAAACGGTTAGGTACAAATATGCAAACAATCAGGGCTTTAAGTGAGCCAGGTCCTTCCAGTGCTCAGCACTAGCAGTTATAAAATATATATATATATATATATATATATATATATATATAAATAAATAAATAAATAAATAAAATAGGTGTTGAGACGGGTCCCTATTGGGCTCCCCAATTTTACCCTCAACCTCAGGGTGAAAAATAATCATAACTCTGCAACACTACCATTCTTCACTGCCTTTGATGTAACTTCAAATAAACTTGGTATAGTTATTTTACAGTCTCATCATTTCAGAGCTGAAGCATTTTCAATTTTATATACAAACGCCATAGTTGTTGCTTATTTATCTTATGTAGATAACAACCATTGACGAAGCCAATAGCCCTGGCTCATTGTAGGTGTAATGTTACTTCTATTAAATATCTGAATGCAACAATAGAAGCAGCAAAATACCAGTCGAGCTCACTATGCTAAACACAGATTTTTAGCTTAGGTGTTTTAGGCCACACCCTTAATTACATCGGCCACAGACCTTTGAGAGACAACCCCAAAAGTATTTTCATCCCACTTAAAGCCCTGCACAAAATGGTGTCTGGGAACCTAAATGAGATGATATGCCAAGCAAGGTGGTAAAGAGGGAGGAAAGGGCACAATTATATTGCTCAAGACAACCAGGGAGTGGCATAATCAAGAGAAACCTTTGTCAGAGATCAAACCAGGCTCCCAGGAAGAGAAGTGATGCATGTAGTAATCACTGCAGTCTTATTTTGATGTAGGTTCTTTATTTAGCAGCCCCAGACAACATTGTACAGGCAGAGGATCCTTCACCACCAGCTTCCTCCACTCCAACCGCCACCCATAGAATTCCCCACACCAAAGGTTCTAATGCTACATCATAGCACAAGACTGTGCTAATCTATCAATATACATAAGTGTAAAGAATTACATACATTACCTACGTTACAACAATGCACAGTCAATTACTGCGTCATCGCAGTTGCCATGACGCTAGAATTATAGAACCTTGAAGGATCGGGGATTCGGGGAGAGAGAGACAGTGAGCGGTGGGCAGAGACGGACGGAGTATGCCTGTTCCTGATACTTGTATGAAACGTAATAAAGGATTGAAGTACAGCATGGTGTCCAGCTGCAACTCATTCAGTGATCAGCACGCACAATAAGCCTCTGGTCAGCATCTTGGAGAGACAGATTATAAAATATAGTAGAGGTAGGAGAATCCCTGAGGGCAAAGCCAAAACACAATCTAGGCACTTTTATGTGCCTTGTCACACAGTAACCTTTCTCGAACATTTTTAATTAGCACCAAGACAGAGGGGTGGGGTTTCAAACTGGCTAAAAAAATGAAGACAGTGTGGGGTGCTATGAAAGTGTTCAGAAAGGAAAAGTTTGCTAGTGATTTTTCAAACTGAGAGTGAGAGGTAGTTGATATATCCATTCAAGAAAGAAGCTAAAAGGTGTGTAAAATTGACAACATCTGTCTTCAGTACTACTTCTTTTACTGCTGCAGTAAAAGAAAAAGGGAGAGGAGATTGGTCGAAGAAGTTGGATTAAGTAGTGAAGCCTGAAAGGCCTGAGCAAACAGTTTTGCCAATCTGTGACCCCAGGGGTCATCTTGAGCAACAAATGGATCATCTGACTGGAGAAAGGGGACTGATTTGAAGAGGGGTCACAAAGAAACAGCCTAGGTCAAGATAGTAATGGAACTATAGGGTCGGCGGGGAGAACAACAGTATTTTTGTATTTCAGAGGGCTTAGGGTAGTACGTGAAATTAAAAAAAATTGAATACTTGGCAAGAGTGTCAAAGGTGGGGAGTTTGGGAGAGAGGAAGCGAGGGAGAGTGAAAGTGTGTTCTCCATGCCTGGCGAAAGTACACAGCGTGCATTTGCGTTTTGGAGACATGACAGGAAGATGGGGATCGGGGACTTTAATACGGTCGAAGAGGGGTTACATAGTGTCCGCATAGCTTTTCTCTGAGGATGGTATGAGAGCGGCACCCGTCCTCACTGTTTCCCCGCACTGGTCGGGAATGTGTAATTGTATAGGTGTTTTTATGTGAAAGAAGTGCCGACCCCTCCCCTGCCTCCCACATCAGATCTGTCAAATCACCCAACCGGTTTAAGTCACCTTTAATCAAGTCCTCGGAGTCTTCATGACGCGTCTCCTGTCTCCGGTTCACTTCCTGTACTTTAGTTCCAGCCATCTCCTCCTCGCTGCTCCGGGATCGCCGTAGTCCAAGGACAGCTCAAGAGGATCGGAGTGTGGCCACTAAGTGTAAAGCCGGTGCTGTCAGGCACTTCCGGCCTCACTTCCTACTCCCTCCCGACCTCCTCCCTCTCCTGCTGACTCCAACCCTTCCATCGTACGACTAGACCCGCATCGCCCATGCGCGCGGCACGCGCCGCAGACCTGACGTGACGTCACAGAGAAGGAAGCACGAGAGCAGCAAGAGGCCAATCCAGATTCTTGTGCGTCAGCCATCTCGGATTGGAGAAAGGCTCGGGAGTGATTGAATAGTTTGTCACACGTATCCTAAAAAGTTTGATTCGTGGAAGTATGCGGCTGTACCTAAGGTACAAAAAGGTTGTGTCGTACAGGGATAAAAAGCCTTTGATTTTTCGTACACGTGAAAGACTCCCTTTTCTTTCATTTGGATTACTTGCCTTTCGCAATAGTTCTATTTTCTTGTTACCAAAAAGGTGGTATGAGAGTAGAGTAACTTTGCGAACCGCCTAAGCCACCTTGGCTGTCATTTTGGCATTGCTTTTGTTTATAGCGTGAACGTGGACCAGTGGCAAGAACAATACTTCCACATCCATCGTCTTTGTCCCAGTCATTACACCGTGAGATGGGACGGGGGTGATTTAGGTATCCAGTCCCTCCGACCGTTTCGGGCGAGTGGCGCTGCCCTAGACACATGCAGTCATCGGTGGCCTTTGAGTGGGTGAGGCTAAAGAAGGGTTTGTTATTGAAAATATAGAAAGAGTGGGCCCATTTTTGCTAAAGCAAGAGTTGGGAGGAAAATGTGCAGAATCATATATGCTCAGAGAGGAATACAGGCCCCGAGTGCTCATGGCATCCAAGTAAAAGGCCAGTGCAGGAGACAGAGATGAGAGACAAAGGCATAGTTAGCCACAAACCACCTACACGTAGAAAGGCCTGGAAGCTTGAATCATAACTCGATAATATAGTTACAGGAAAGGCACGCATTTCAAATCCACGTTAATGAGGAAAGGGAGTTTCTGGACAGGAATGTAAAAGCTTTGATGCTAGAAGGTCAGCAGCTGTGTGAGGGAGGCCAGACAGTCGGGGAGGGCTCCAAGCCTGGAGTTAGGAAAGGTGGAGCTACAGACAGCCTTAGAACGTGAGATAAAAGGTATTGCTGTTTGTCACTAAATGTGCACGTGATAGATATGTAACCTTCGCTTTTCTGCAAATGTGTAATTAGACGCTGTAAGGAAATGCCTCCTTGGCATGGTTGCCCCCTGACTTTTTGCCTTTGCTGATGCTATGTTTACAATTGAAAGTGTGCTGAGGCCTGCTAACCAGGCCCCAGCACCAGTGTTCTTTCCCTAACCTGTACTTTTGTATCCACAATTGGCAGACCATGGCATCCAGATAAGTCCCTTGTAACTGGTACTTCTAGTACCAAGGGCCCTGATGCCAAGGAAGGTCTCTAAGGGCTGCAGCATGTCTTATGCCACCCTGGAGACCTCTCACTCAGCACAGACACACTGCTTGCCAGCTTGTGTGTGCTAGTGAGAACAAAACGAGTAAGTCGACATGGCACTCCCCTCAGGGTGCCATGCCAGCCTCTCACTGCCTATGCAAGTATAGGTCAGTCACCCCTCTAGCAGGCCTTACAGCCCTAAGGCAGGGTGCACTATACCATAGGTGAGGGTACCAGTGCATGAGCATGGTACCCCTACAGTGTCTAAACAAAACCTTAGACATTGTAAGTGCAGGGTAGCCATAAGAGTATATGGTCTGGGAGTTTGTCAAACACGAACTCCACAGCACCATAATGGCTACACTGAAAACTGGGAAGTTTGGTATCAAACTTCTCAGCACAATAAATGCACACTGATGCCAGTGTACATTTTATTGCAAAATACACCCCAGAGGGCACCTTAGAGGTGCCCCCTGAAACTTAACCGACTGTCTGTGTAGGCTGACTAGTTCCAGCTGCCTGCCACACTAGAGACATGTTGCTGGCCCCATGGGGAGAGTGCCTTTGTCACTCTGAGGCCAGTAACAAAGCCTGCACTGGGTGGAGATGCTAACACCTCCCCCAGGCAGGAGCTGTAACACCTGGCGGTGAGCCTCAAAGGCTCACCCCTTTGTCACAGCCCAGCAGGGCACTCCAGCTTAGTGGAGTTGCCCGTCCCCTCCGGCCACGGCCCCCACTTTTGGCGGCAAGGCTGGAGGGAACAAAGAAAGCAACGAGGAGGAGTCACTGGCCAGTCAGGACATCCCCTAAGGTTTCCTGAGCTGAGGTGACTCTAACTTTTAGAAATCCTCCATCTTGCAGATGGAGGATCCCCCCAATAGGGTTAGGATTGTGACCCCCTCCCCTTGGGAGGAGGCACAAAGAGGGTGTACCCACCCTCAGGGCTAGTAGCCATTGGCCACTAACCCCCCAGACCTAAACACGCCCTTAAATTTAGTATTTAAGGGCTACCCTGAACCCTAGAAAATTAGATTCCTGCAACAACAAGAAGAAGGACTGCCTAGCTGAAAACCCCTGCAGAGGAAGACCAGAAGACAACAACTGCCTTGGCTCCAGAAACTCACCGGCCTGTCTCCTGCCTTCAAAAGAACTCTGCTCCAGCGACGCCTTCCAAAGGGACCAGCGACCTCTGAATCCTCTGAGGACTGCCCTGCTTCGACGACGACAAGAAACTCCCGAGGACAGCGGACCTGCTCCAAAAAGACTGCAACTTTACCCAAAGGAGCAGCTTTAAAGAACCCTGCAATCTCCCCGCAAGAAGCGTGAGGCTTGCAACACTGCACCCGGCGACCCCGACTCGGCTGGTGGAGAACCAACACCTCAGGGAGGACCCCCGGACTACTCTACGACTGTGAGTACCAAAACCTGTCCCCCCTGAGCCCCCACAGCGCCGCCTGCAGAGGGAATCCCGAGGCTTCCCCTGACCGCGACTCTCTGAAACCTAAGTCCCGACGCCTGGAAAAGACCCTGAACCCGCAGCCCCCAGGACCTGAAGGACCGGACTTTCACTGCAGAAGTGACCCCCAGGAGTCCCTCTCCCTTGCCCAAGTGGAGGTTTCCCCGAGGAAGCCCCCCCTTGCCTGCCTGCAGCGCTGAAGAGATCCCTTGATCTCTCATTGACTTCCATTGCGAACCCGACACTTGTTCTAACACTGCACCCGGCCGCCCCCGCTGAGGGTGAAATTTCTGTGTGGGCTTGTGTCCCCCCCGGTGCCCTACAAAACCCCCCTGGTCTGCCCTCCGAAGACGCGGGTACTTACCTGCTGGCAGACTGGAACCGGGGCACCCCCTTCTCTCCATTGAAGCCTATGCGTTTTGGGCACCACTTTGAACTCTGCACCTGACCGGCCCTGAGCTGCTGGTGTGGTAACTTTGGGGTTGCTCTGAACCCCCAACGGTGGGCTACCTTGGACCAAGAACTGAACCCTGTAAGTGTCTGTCTTACCTGGTAAAACTAACAAAAACTTACCTCCCCCAGGAACTGTGAAAATTGCACTGTGTCCACTTTTAAAATAGCTATTTGTGAATAACTTGAAAAGTATACATGCAATTGAAATGATTCAAAGTTCCTAATGTACTTACTTGCAATACCTTTCAAACAAGATATTACATGTTAAATTTGAACCTGTGGTTCTTAAAATAAACTAAGAAAAGATATTTTTCTATAACAAAACCTATTGGCTGGATTTGTCTCTGAGTGTGTGTACCTCATTTATTGTCTATGTGTATGTACAACAAATGCTTAACACTACTCCTTGGATAAGCCTACTGCTCGACCACACTACCACAAAATAGAGCATTAGTATTATCTATTTTTACCACTATTTTACCTCTAAGGGGAACCCTTGGACTCTGTGCATGCTATTCCTTACTTGGAAATAGCACATACAGAGCCAACTTCCTACATTGGTGGATCAGCGGTGGGGTACAAGACTTTGCATTTGCTGGACTACTCAGCCAATACCTGATCACACAACAAATTCCAAAATTGTCATTAGAAATTGATTTTTGCAATTTGAAAAGTTTTCTAAATTCTTAAAAGTCCTGCTAGGGCCTTGTGTTAGTCCCTGTTAGAATTTCTTTTTAGAGTTTAAAAGTTTGTTAAAAGTTTGAATTAGATTCTAGAACCAGTTTTAGTTTCTTAAAAAGTATTCCAACTTTTAGAAGCATAATGTCTAGCACAGATGTGAATGTGGTGGAACTCAACACCACACCTTACCTCCATCTACAGATGAGAGAGCTAAGGTCACTCTGTAAACTAAAGAAAATAGCAATGGGCTCCAAACCTACCAAAGTACAGCTCCAGGAGCTTTTGGCAGAGTTTGAAAAGGCCAACCCCTCTGAGGATGGCAACACAGAGGATGAAGATAGTGACTTGGAGGAAAATTCCCCCCCTCCAGTCCTACTTAGGGAGAACAGGGCTTCTCAAGCCCTGACTCCACAAATAATAGTCAGAGATGCAGGTTCCCTCACAGGAGGGACCAACAACTCTGAAATCACTGAGGATAACTCCAGTGAAGAGGACATCCAGTTAGCCAGGATGGCCAAAAGATTGGCTTTGGAAAGATAGATCCTAGCCATAGAAAGGGAAAGACAAGAGATGGGCCTAGGACCCATCAATGGTGGCAGCAACATAAATAGGGTCAGAGATTCTCCTGACATGTTGAAAATCCCTAAAGGGATTGTAACTAAATATGAAGATGGTGATGACATCACCAAATGGTTCACAGCTTTTGAGAGGGCTTGTGTAACCAGAAAAGTGAACAGATCTCACTGGGGTGCTCTCCTTTGGGAAATGTTCACAGGAAAGTGTAGGGATAGACTCCTCACACTCTCTGGAAAAGATGCAGAATCTTATGACCTCATGAAGGGTACCCTGATTGAGGGCTTTGGATTCTCCACTGAGGAGTATAGGATTAGATTCAGGGGGGCTCAAAAATCCTCGAGCCAGACCTGGGTTGACTTTGTAGACTACTCAGTAAAAACACTAGATGGTTGGATTCAAGGCAGTGGTGTAAGTAATTATGATGTGCTGTACAATTTATTTGTGAAAGAACACCTGTGAAGTAATTGTTTCAATGATAAACTGCATCAGCATCTGGTAGACCTAGGACCAATTTCTCCCCAAGAATTGGGAAAGAAGGCGGACCATTGGGTCAAGACAAGGGTGTCCAAAACTTCCACAGGGGGTGACCAAAAGAAAGGGGTCACAAAACCTCCCCAGGGGAAAGGTGGTGAGACAGCCAAAAATAAAAATAGTAAAGAGTCTTCTACAGGCCCCCAAAAACCTGCACAGGAGGGTGGGCCCAGAGCCTCTTCACAAAACAATCCTGGGTACAAGGGTAAAAACTTTGATCCCAAAAAGGCCTGGTGTCGTAGCTGTAATCAGCCTGGACACCAAACTGGAGACAAGGCCTGTCCCAAGAAAGGTTCCACTCCAAACTCCAATCCAGGTAACACTGGAATGGCTAGTCTCCAAGTGGGATCAACAGTGTGCCCAGAGCAAATCAGGGTCCACACTGAAGCTACTCTAGTCTCTGAGGGTGGGGTGGATTTAGCCACACTAGCTGCCTGGCCGCCTAACATGCAAAAATACAGGCAGCAGCTCTTTATTAATGGGACAAGTGTAGAGGGCCTGAGGGATACAGGTGCCAGTGTCACCATGGTGACAGAGAAACTGGTTTCCCCTGGCCAATACCTGACTGGAAAAACCTATACAGTCACCAACGCTGACAATCAGACTAAAGCACATCCCATGGCAATGGTAACTTTAGAATGGGGAGGGGTCAATGGCCTGAAACAGGTGGTGGTCTCCTCAAACATCCCAGTAGACTGTCTGCTTGGAAATGACCTGGAGTCCTCAGCATGGGCTGAGGTAGAACTAAAAACCCATGCAGCCATGCTGGGTATCCCTGAACTGGTGTGTGTAAAAACAAGAGCACAATGCAAGGCACAGGGTGAAAAAGTAGAGCTGGAGTCTGGAAGAAAGGCCCAGCCTACCAAGAGAAAAGGAAAGTCAGTTGGGAAACCAACTGCAACACAGTCAGAAAAAGAGAACCTCTCTTCTCAGGAAGAAGTTCTGCCCTCTGAGGGAACTGAGCCTTTGGAGCTTGAACCTTATCAGGTTGAGCTCTTAGGCCCAGGGGGACCCTCAAGGGAGGAGCTGTGTAAGGGACAAGAAACCTGTCCCTCTCTTGAAGGCCTTAGGCAGCAAGCTGCTGAAGAGTCCAAGGGCAAGAAAAATGGAACACATAGGGTCTATTGGGAAGATGGACTCCTGTACACTGAGGCCAGAGACCCCAAACCTGGTGCCACTAGGAGAGTGGTAGTGCCTCAGTCGTTCAGAGAGTTTATTCTGACCTTAGCCCATGATATTCCCCTTGCTGGGCATTTGGGACAAACCAAGACGTGGGAGAGGTTAGTCAACCACTTCTACTGGCCCAATATGTCCCACAAGGTTAAGGAGTTTTGCCTCTCCTGCCCCACCTGTCAAGCCAGTGGTAAGACAGGTGGGCATCCAAAGGCCCCCCTCATTCCACTTCCAGTGGTGGGGGTCCCCTTTGAAAGAGTGGGTGTGGACATAGTTGGTCCACTACAACCTCCCACAGCCTCAGGAAATATGTATATCCTAGTAGTAGTGGATCATGCTACTAGGTATCCTGAAGCTATTCCCCTTAGGTCAACTACTGCCCCTGCAGTAGCCAAGGCCCTCATTGGTATCTTTACCAGAGTGGGTTTCCCTAAGGAGGTGGTGTCTGACAGAGGTACCAACTTCATGTCAGCATACCTAAAACACATGTGGAATGAGTGTGGGGTGACTTACAAATTCACTACACCATGCCATCCACAAACTAATGGCTTAGTTGAGAGATTCAACAAGACATTAAAAGGCATGATCATGGGGCTCCCAGAAAAGCTCAAAAGGAGATGGGATGTCCTCTTGCCATGTCTGCTTTTCGCTTACAGAGAGGTGCCACAGAAGGGAGTAGGATTCTCACCCTTTGAACTTCTGTTTGGTCACCCTGTAAGGGGACCACTGGCTCTTGTTAAAGAAGGCTGGGAGAGACCTCTTCATGAGCCTAAACAAGACATAGTGGACTATGTACTTGGCCTTCGCTCTAGAATGGCAGAGTACATGGAAAAGGCAAGCAAAAACCTTGAGGCCAGCCAACAGCTCCAGAAGTTTTGGTATGACCAAAAGGCTGCAATGGTTGAGTTCCAACCAGGGCAGAAAGTCTGGGTTCTGGAGCCTGTGGCTCCCAGGGCACTTCAGGACAAATGGAGTGGCCCTTACCCAGTGCTAGAAAGGAAGAGTCAGGTCACCTACCTGGTGGACCTGGGCACAAGCAGGAGCCCCAAGAGGGTGATCCATGTGAACCGCCTTAAGCTCTTCCATGACAGGGCTGATGTAAATCTGTTGATGGTAACAGATGAGGATCAGGAGGCAGAGAGTGAACCTCTCCCTGATCTTCTGTCATCAGACCCAAAAGATGGCTCAGTAGATGGAGTGATCTACTCAGACACCCTCTCTGGCCAACAGCAAGCTGATTGTAGGAGAGTCCTACAACAGTTTCCTGAACGCTACTCCCTAACCCCTGGTCAGACACACCTGTGTACCCATGATGTGGACACAGGAGACAGCAGGCCTGTCAAAAACAAAATCTTTAGACAGTCTGACCATGTTAAGGAAAGCATCAAGGTGGAAGTCCACAAGATGCTGGAATTGGGAGTAATTGAGCACTCTGACAGCCCCTGGGCTTGCCCAGTGGTCTTAGTCCCCAAACCTCACACCAAAGATGGAAAGAAAGAGATGAGGTTTTGTGTGGACTACAGAGGGCTCAACTCTGTCACCAAGACAGACGCCCATCCAATTCCTAGAGCTGATGAGCTCATAGACAAATTAGGTGCTACCAAATTCTTAAGTACCTTTGACTTGACAGCAGGGTACTGGCAAATAAAAATGCCACCTGGAGCAAAAGAGAAAACAGCATTCTCCACACCTGATGGGCATTATCAGTTTACTGTTATGCCCTTTGGTTTAAAGAATGCCCCTGCCACCTTCCAAAGGTTGGTGAATCAAGTCCTTGCTGGTTTGGAGTCCTTTAGCACAGCTTATCTTGATGATATTGCTGTCTTTAGCTCCACCTGGCAGGATCACCTGGTCCACCTGAAGAAGGTTTTGAAGGCTCTGCAATCTGCAGGCCTCTCTATCAAGGCATCCAAATGCCAGATAGGGCAGGGAACTGTGGTTTACTTGGGCCACCTTGTAGGTGGAGGCCAAGTTCAGCCACTCCAACCCAAGATCCAGACTATTCTGGACTGGGTAGCTCCAAAAACCCAGACTCAAGTCAGGGCATTCCTTGGCTTGACTGGGTATTACAGGAGGTTTGTGAAGGGATATGGATCCATTGTGACAGCCCTCACTGAACTCACCTCCAAGAAAATGCCCAAGAAAGTGAACTGGACTGTAGAATGCCAACAGGCCTTTGACACCCTGAAACAAGCAATGTGCTCAGCACCAGTTCTAAAAGCTCCAGATTATTCTAAGCAGTTCATTGTGCAGACAGATGCCTCTGAACATGGGATAGGGGCAGTTTTGTCCCAAACAAATGATGATGGCCTTGACCAGCCTGTTGCTTTCATTAGCAGGAGGTTACTCCCCAGGGAGCAGCGTTGGAGTGCCATTGAGAGGGAGGCCTTTGCTGTGGTTTGGTCCCTGAAGAAGCTGAGACCATACCTCTTTGGGACTCACTTCCTAGTTCAAACTGACCACAGACCTCTCAAATGGCTGATGCAAATGAAAGGTGAAAATCCAAAACTGTTGAGGTGGTCCATCTCCCTCCAGGGAATGGACTTTATAGTGGAACACAGACCTGGGACTGCCCATGCCAATGCAGACGGCCTTTCCAGGTTCTTCCACTTAGAAAATGAAGACTCTCTTGGGAAAGGTTAGTCTCATCCTCTTTCGTTTGGGGGGGGGGGGGGTTGTGTAAGGAAATGCCTCCTTGGCATGGTTGCCCCCTGACTTTTTGCCTTTGCTGATGCTATGTTTACAATTGAAAGTGTGCTGAGGCCTGCTAACCAGGCCCCAGCACCAGTGTTCTTTCCCTAACCTGTACTTTTGTATCCACAATTGGCAGACCCTGGCATCCAGATAAGTCCCTTGTAACTGGTACTTCTAGTACCAAGGGCCCTGATGCCAAGGAAGGTCTCTAAGGGCTGCAGCATGTCTTATGCCACCCTGGAGACCTCTCACTCAGCACAGACACACTGCTTGCCAGCTTGTGTGTGCTAGTGAGAACAAAACGAGTAAGTCGACATGGCACTCCCCTCAGGGTGCCATGCCAGCCTCTCACTGCCTATGCAAGTATAGGTCAGTCACCCCTCTAGCAGGCCTTACAGCCCTAAGGCAGGGTGCACTATACCATAGGTGAGGGTACCAGTGCATGAGCATGGTACCCCTACAGTGTCTAAACAAAACCTTAGACATTGTAAGTGCAGGGTAGCCATAAGAGTATATGGTCTGGGAGTTTGTCAAACACGAACTCCACAGCACCATAATGGCTACACTGAAAACTGGGAAGTTTGGTATCAAACTTCTCAGCACAATAAATGCACACTGATGCCAGTGTACATTTTATTGCAAAATACACCCCAGAGGGCACCTTAGAGGTGCCCCCTGAAACTTAACCGACTGTCTGTGTAGGCTGACTAGTTCCAGCAGCCTGCCACACTAGAGACATGTTGCTGGCCCCATGGGGAGAGTGCCTTTGTCACTCTGAGGCCAGTAACAAAGCCTGCACTGGGTGGAGATGCTAACACCTCCCCCAGGCAGGAGCTGTAACACCTGGCGGTGAGCCTCAAAGGCTCACCCCTTTGTCACAGCCCAGCAGGGCACTCCAGCTTAGTGGAGTTGCCCGCCCCCTCCGGCCACGGCCCCCACTTTTGGCGGCAAGGCTGGAGGGAACAAAGAAAGCAACGAGGAGGAGTCACTGGCCAGTCAGGACAGCCCCTAAGGTGTCCTGAGCTGAGGTGACTCTAACTTTTAGAAATCCTCCATCTTGCAGATGGAGGATCCCCCCAATAGGGTTAGGATTGTGACCCCCTCCCCTTGGGAGGAGGCACAAAGAGGGTGTACCCACCCTCAGGGCTAGTAGCCATTGGCCACTAACCCCCCAGACCTAAACACGCCCTTAAATTTAGTATCTAAGGGCTACCCTGAACCCTAGAAAATTAGATTCCTGCAACAACAAGAAGAAGGACTGCCTAGCTGAAAACCCCTGCAGAGGAAGACCAGAAGACAACAACTGCCTTGGCTCCAGAAACTCACCGGCCTGTCTCCTGCCTTCCAAAGAACTCTGCTCCAGCGACGCCTTCCAAAGGGACCAGCGACCTCTGAATCCTCTGAGGACTGCCCTGCTTCGACGACGACAAGAAACTCCAGAGGACAGCGGACCTGCTCCAAAAAGACTGCAACTTTACCCAAAGGAGCAGCTTTAAAGAACCCTGCAATCTCCCCACAAGAAGCGTGAGACTTGCAACACTGCACCCGGCGACCCCGACTCGGCTGGTGGAGAACCAACACCTCAGGGAGGACCCCCGGACTACTCTACGACTGTGAGTACCAAAACCTGTCCCCCCTGAGCCCCCACAGCGCCGCCTGCAGAGGGAATCCCGAGGCTTCCCCTGACCGCGACTCTCTGAAACCTAAGTCCCGACGCCTGGAAAAGACCCTGCACCCGCAGCCCCCAGGACCTGAAGGACCGGACTTTCACTGCAGAAGTGACCCCCAGGAGTCCCTCTCCCTTGCCCAAGTGGAGGTTTCACCGAGGAAGCCCCCCCCTTGCCTGCCTGCAGCGCTGAAGAGATCCCTTGATCTCTCATTGACTTCCATTGCGAACCCGACACTTGTTCCAACACTGCACCCGGCCGCCCCCGCGCCGCTGAGGGTGAAATTTCTGTGTGGGCTTGTGTCCCCCCCGGTGCCCTACAAAACCCCCCTGGTCTGCCCTCCGAAGACGCGGGTACTTACCTGCTGGCAGACTGGAACCGGGGCACCCCCTTCTCTCCATTGAAGCCTATGCGTTTTGGGCACCACTTTGAACTCTGCACCTGACCGGCCCTGAGCTGCTGGTGTGGTAACTTTGGGGTTGCTCTGAACCCCCAACGGTGGGCTACCTTGGACCAAGAACTGAACCCTGTAAGTGTCTTACTTACCTGGTAAAACTAACAAAAACTTACCTCCCCCAGGAACTGTGAAAATTGCACTAAGTGTCCACTTTTAAAATAGCTATTTGTGAATAACTTGAAAAGTATACATGCAATTGAAATGATTCAAAGTTCCTAATGTACTTACCTGCAATACCTTTCAAACAAGATATTACATGTTAAATTTGAACCTGTGGTTCTTAAAATAAACTAAGAAAATATATTTTTCTATAACAAAACCTATTGGCTGGATTTGTCTCTGAGTGTGTGTACCTCATTTATTGTCTATGTGTATGTACAACAAATGCTTAACACTACTCCTTGGATAAGCCTACTGCTCGACCACACTACCACAAAATAGAGCATTAGTATTATCTATTTTTACCACTATTTTACCTCTAAGGGGAACCCTTGGACTCTGTGCATGCTATTCCTTACTTGGAAATAGCACATACAGAGCCAACTTCCTACAGACGCTTTCTCATGAGAAATGCGGCTTTATGCTGACGAACGCAGTGACACAATGTACCACATGAGCACTTAAATCAGAATGCATGACATGTGATAAGATGCATTCAAGGTAGCAAAAGTATATAAAAAGGGCTGCTTGAGTTGATGATTTGGAGGGCAGTTTCAGACTTAGAGCTGTGCTGTCCTCCCGGCCGTTATTCATAAATGCTCATATTACTTGCCAAACTGAATCCTGTCTTTCTTTATTCGTGACCTGCCAACAACATTTGGCGCAGCCAGCCAGGAGCCCTCCTTCTCTTCTCCGGACGCAGCTGAAGGAAAATCTGTCTGTACTGCTTGAATAGAACACTGCGCGCAACATAAACAGGTGAGATTACACCTGCCTATTCAACCAGGCAGTCGGGGATTCCAGATGTTGCAGTCCTAAAGGGGTAAAGAGAGGTCGGGCTTGTACCTTATTATTTTTAATTGCATGATTTTTTTTGGCAACTATAATATGACAAAATGCATGCATGATTTATGTGGGGTTTAAATGTTTTAATGCAATATTATGCTGTGTGGTAAAAAATAAATTGTGATTTCCCGGTTAGACCGGAAGACTAGCTAGGGGGTTAAAGCAATGTTTTGATGGTATGTTATTACTACACTGTGATTCCCTGGTCAGACCAGAAGACTAGCTGGTGTAATAGATAGTACTGCATTACCCAGGGGGGTAGCCCCTGTAGGAGGCTGGACTGGCTTGTAGTGAGTACCAAGGGGTACTTGCACCTTGCACCAGGCCCAGTTATCCCTTATTAGTGTATAGGGTGTCTAGCAGCTTAGGCTGATAGATAATGGTAGCTTAGCAGAGCAGCTTAGGCTGAACTAGGAGACGTGTGAAGCTACTACAGTACCACTTAGTGTCATATGCACAATATCATAAGAAAACACAATACACAGTTATACTAAAAATAAAGGTACTTTATTTTTATGACAATATGCCAAAGTATCTTAGAGTGTACCCTCAGTGAGAGGATAGGAAATATACACAAGATATATATATACACAATAGCAAAAATATGCAGTATAGTCTTAGAAAACAGTGCAAACAATGTATAGCTACAATAGGATGCAATGGGGAAACATAGGGATAGGGGCAACACAAACCATATACTCCAAAAGTGGAATGCGAACCACGAATGGACCCCAAACCTATGTGACCTTGTAGAGGGTCGCTGGGACTATTAGAAAATAGTGAGAGTTAGAAAAATAACCCTCCCCAAGACCCTGAAAAGTGAGTGCAAAGTGCACTAAAGTTCCCCTAAGGACAAAGAAGTCGTGTTAGAGGAATAATGCAGGAAAGACACAAACCAACAATGCAACAACTGTGGATTTCCAATCTAGGGTACCTGTGGAACAAGGGGACCAAGTCCAAAAGTCACAAGCAAGTCGGAGATGGGCAAATGCCCAGGAAATGCCAGCTGCGGGTGCAAAGAAGCTTCTACTGGACAGAAGAAGCTGAGGTTTCTGCAGGAACGAAAAGGGCTAGAGACTTCCCCTTTGGTGGACGGATCCCTCTCGCCGTGGAGAGTCGTGCAGAAGTGTTTTCCCGCCGAAAGAACGCCAACAAGCCTTGCTAGCTGCAAATCGCGCGGTTAGCGTTTTTGGACGCTGCTGTGGCCCTGGAGGGACCAGGAGGTCGCAAATTGGACCAGGAGAGAGAGGGGACGTCGAGCAAGACAAGGAGCCCTCTCAGCAGCAGGTAGCACCCGGAGAAGTGCCAGAAACAGGCACTACGAGGATGCGTGAAACGGTGCTCACCCGAAGTCGCACAAAGGAGTCCCACGTCGCCGGAGACCAACTTAGAAAGTCGTGCAATGCAGGTTAGAGTGCCGTGGGCCCAGGCTTGGCTGTGCACAAAGGATTTCCGCCGGAAGTGCACAGGGGCCAGAGTAGCTGCAAAAGTCGCGGTTCCCAGCAATGCAGCCCAGCGAGGTGAGGCAAGGACTTACCTCCACCAAACTTGGACTGAAGAGTCACTGGACTGTGGGGGTCACTTGGACAGAGTCGCTGGATTCGAGGGACCTCGCTCGTCGTGCTGAGAGGAGACCCAAGGGACCGGTAATGCAGCTTTTTGGTGCCTGCGGTTGCAGGGGGAAGATTCCGTCGACCCACGGGAGATTTCTTCGGAGCTTCTGGTGCAGAGAGGAGGCAGACTACCCCCACAGCATGCACAAGCAGGAAAACAGTCGAGAAGGCGGCAGGATCAGCGTTACAGAGTTGCAGTAGTCGTCTTTGCTACTATGTTGCAGGTTTGCAGGCTTCCAGCGCAGTCAGCAGTCGATTCCTTGGCAGAAGGTGAAGAGAGAGATGCAGAGGAACTCGGATGAGCTCTTGCATTCGTTATCTAAAGTTTCCCCATAGACAGAGACCCTAAATAGCCAGAAAAGAGGGTTTGGCTACCTAGGAGAGAGGATAGGCTAGCAACACCTGAAGGAGCCTATCACAAGGAGTCTCTGACGTCACCTGGTGGCACTGGCCACTCAGAGCAGTCCAGTGTGCCAGCAGCACCTCTGATTCCAAGATGGCAGAGGTCTGGAGCACACTGGAGGAGCTCTGGACACCTCCCAGGGGAGGTGCAGGTCAGGGGAGTGGTCACTCCCCTTTCCTTTGTCCAGTTTCGCGCCAGAGCAGGGCTAAGGGGTCCCCTGAACCGGTGTAGACTGGCTTATGCAGAATTGGGCACCTCTGTGCCCAACACAGCATTTCCAGAGGCTGGGGGAGGCTACTCCTCCCCTGCCTTCACACCATTTTCCAAAGGGAGAGGGCGTCACACCCTCTCTCAGAGATAGTTCTTTGTTCTGCCATCCTGGGCCAGGCCTGGCTGGACCCCAGGAGGGCAGATGCCTGTCTGAGGGGTTGGCAGCAGCAGCAGCTGCAGTGAAACCCCAGGAAGGGCAGTTTGGCAGTACCAGGGTCTGTGCTACAGACCACTGGGATCACGGGATTGTGCCAACTATGCCAGGATGGCATAGAGGGGGCAATTCCATGATCATAGACATGTTACATGGCCATATTCGGAGTTACCATTGTGAAGCTACATATAGGTAGTGACCTATATGTAGTGCACGCGTGTAATGGTGTCCCCGCACTCACAAAGTTCAGGGAATTGGCTCTGAACAATGTGGGGGCACCTTGGCTAGTGCCAGGGTGCCCTCACACTAAGTAACTTTGCACCTAACCTTTACCAGGTAAAGGTTAGACATATAGGTGACTTATAAGTTACTTAAGTGCAGTGTAAAATGGCTGTGAAATAACGTGGACGTTATTTCACTCAGGATGCAGTGGCAGGCCTGTGTAAGAATTGTCAGAGCTCCCTATGGGTGGCAAAAGAAATGCTGCAGCCCATAGGGATCTCCTGGAACCCCAATACCCTGGGTACCTCAGTACCATATACTAGGGAATTATAAGGGTGTTCCAGTAAGCCAATGTAAATTGGTAAAATTGGTCACTAGCCTGTTAGTGACAATTTGTAAGAAATGAGAGAGCATAACCACTGAGGTTCTGATTAGCAGAGCCTCAGTGAGACAGTTAGGCACTACACAGGGAACACATACATATAGGCCACAAACCTATGAGCACTGGGGTCCTGACTAGCAGGGTCCCACTGACACATAACAAACATACTGAAAACATAGGGTTTTCACTATGAGCACTGGGCCCTGGCTAGAAGGATCCCAGTGAGACAGTGAAAACACCCTGACATACACTCACAAACAGGCCAAAAGTGGGGGTAACAAGGCTAGAAAGAGGCTACTTTCTCACACAACCCCCCCCCCCAAACGAAGGACAATAAGGCTAACCTTGGCCAGTTGAGACTTTATTGTCTAAGTGGTGATAAGTAGAGAGTAGCTCTGCAATAGACTGGTTACTCCTTTTATCATCCACTATATGGTTACTTCCCTGTGGGGATGTAAACCACCCTGTTTGAAGTTTTGTAGCTAAGCAACAATGTGAAGATGTATTTTCAGAGTTTCTATCAGTAAGTTTTAGTTTAGAGCAGTGGGAATTGTCCACTGAACCTATTTGTAATGATGGAAATGCCAGACAGGGATGCTGTCTCAGAAAAGCCATAGCTGGGCAAAAACTTTGTCCATATGGCTGGAAGAGAGAACAGGGATGCTGTTTCTCATGAGTTGGAGCAGTGCAGGGATGCTGTCCTTTGAGCTCCACACTAGGGCAGGGATGCTGTCCTAAGTGTTGTGAGGCAGTGCAGGGTTTCTGCACTAAAGTTTCTCTGGGAGGGTTGGAGGGATGCTCCATGTTAACTAAAATGGTGCTCTTTTTCTCACCAATGTTAGTTATCCCACAGAGAGGTACTTCTACCTCAGGGAGTCCAGCTTTGCCAGCTGATGATTCCCTTGGAACAGGTGCCACCCCAGGAGAGGTTTCTCCCACCACAGGAATGCTATCCTGAATGGTAGGGTGGTTAGGGGATACTGTGATACCCTTTTTACCTGTTGATGGAGAGGGATCCTGAGTTTTCAGGCCTTCTCTCCTTTGCTTTTTCATTTCAGTAGAAATGAGAGGGAACAATTCCTCTGGGATGCCCAGCATGGCTGCATGGGCATAAAACTCTACATCAGCCCAACCTGAGGCCTCTAGGTCATTACCTAAGAGACAATCTACAGGTAAGCTAGGTGATACCACCACCTGCTTAGGGCCAGTAACTCCACCCCAACTAAACTGAATTATAGCTAAGGGAAGAAACTTAGTGGAGTTATGGACATCAATAATCTTATACTGTTGTCCAATGATGTGTTGTTCAGGAGCCACTAGGTTTTCAGTCACCAAAGTGATACTGGCACCTGTGTCCCTGTAGGCCAAGGCCTCAACACCATTTATTGAAACTGTCTGCCTGTACTTATCCATTGTAAGGGGACAAGCAGCCAGTGTGGCAAGGCCAATGCCACTAGGTGTGACAGAAACTGCCATGGGACTGACTACCCCAGTTTCTATGATGGACCCATAAGTGAACCCAACTACACCCTTAACTTGACTGTTGCCAGCAGTCCCACCACTAGTACCACTACTGCTAGGGGCACTAGAGCTTGATGTATTAGTGGTGGTAGGCTCAGGGGTTTTACCTGGACAGGACTTATCCCCTGGCCTATGGCCTCTGTTTTTGCACACAAAGCACCAAGGCTTTTTAATGTGTGCAGGTTGAGAAGAAGAGGAAGAATTAGTTTTATCCCCACCCTCTGAAGAGTGTTTAAGATTTGAAGTGGGATCTTTGGTTTTACCCTTATCCCCATGCTTATCTTGAGATTTTTCACCATCTTTCTTCTTATTGCCATCTTTGTCACCTCCTGTATGAACTTTTCTGTTCACCCTTGTTCTGACCCATTTGTCTGCCTTCTTTCCCAATTCTTGGGGAGAGGTCAGATCAGAGTCTACCAGGTACTGGTGCAACAAATCAGACACACAATTATTAAGAATATGCTCTCTCAGGATCAAGTTATACAGGCTGTCATAATCAGTAACTTTACTGCCATGTAACCACCCCTCCAAGGCCTTCACTGAATGGTCAATGAAATCAACCCAGTCTTGTGAAGACTCCTTTTTGGTCTCTCTGAACTTTATCCTGTATTGTTCAGTGGTTAAGCCATAACCATCCAGGAGTGCATTCTTAAGAACTGTAAAATTATTGGCATCACTTTCTTTCACAGTAAGGAGCCTATCCCTACCTTTTCCACTAAATGATAGCCATAGGATAGCAGCCCACTGCCTTTGAGGGACATCCTGTACAACACAGGCCCTCTCAAGTGCAGCAAACCACTTGTTAATGTCATCCCCCTCCTTATAAGGGGGAACTATCTTGTGCAGATTCCTGGAATCATGCTCTTTTGCAGGATGACTATGGGGAATACTGCTGCTGCCACCATGGGTTTCTAAACCCAACTTCTGTCTTTCCTTCTCTAATTCTAAAGACTGTCTATCCAAATCCAGCTGTTGCTTCTTGAGCTTCAGTCTGGTTTGTTCCACTCTCAATCTATTGAGCTCCCTTTCTAACAATCTGTCATCAGGGTGGGTGGGAGGGACATGCCTTGAAACAGAAGTATGGTGAGAATGGACAGAAGGAGACCTGTCCCTTACAGAAGCCACCCTAACAGCTTGGCTAACAGAAACATCACTACCAGTATGGTGAGAATAAATGCTTTTGCTATCATGTGAGACAACACTATTTGTATGGTGAGGCTCTCCATCATTACCAACTATGCTAGACTGTCTAGTAATGGGCAGGCTAGGAAGTTTCTTTCCTGAATCTTTTCCTGGGGGAGTCCCTGGATCAGATTGGGAACCATTTGCTACTTTTTCAACAGATGTGGCCCCTATGGCCTTATCTTGTTCTCTAAGCATGTTAAGCAATAATTCCAAATAAGGATTCTTCCCTACACTCAAACCTCTCTCTACACAGAGACTCCTTGCTCCTTTCCAGCTAAGGTGGTCATATGCAAGTTTGGACAGATCAACATTTTGGCCTGTGCCAGACATTTTTAGAGAGAGTTAAAGTGATAGTAAAAGATAAAAAGTTTGTCAGAGCTTTTAGAAAGACAGAGAAAAAAAACTTTTTAAACTTTTTAGAACTTTTTGGAAAGTTAGAAGTACTTTTCAGCACTTAGAAAAGAGTGAAAAGAGGAAATGCAAAACTTTTTGGCACTGACCTTGTTTTTTATATTTTTCTCTTATGAAAAGTACAATGACAAGAGTGGTAAGTAGTCTCAAAGCACTTATCCCGTCGCTGCACAACCAATGTAGGAGGCTGGACTGGCTTGTAGTGAGTACCAAGGGGTACTTGCACCTTGCACCAGGCCCAGTTATCCCTTATTAGTGTATAGGGTGTCTAGCAGCTTAGGCTGATAGATAATGGTAGCTTAGCAGAGCAGCTTAGGCTGAACTAGGAGACGTGTGAAGCTACTACAGTACCACTTAGTGTCATATGCACAATATCATAAGAAAACACAATACACAGTTATACTAAAAATAAAGGTACTTTATTTTTATGACAATATGCCAAAGTATCTTACAGTGTACCCTCAGTGATAGGATAGGAAATATACACAAGATATATATACACAATAGCAAAAATATGCAGTATAGTCTTAGAAAACAGTGCAAACAATGTATAGCTACAATAGGATGCAATGGGGAAACATAGGGATAGGGGCAACACAAACCATATACTCCAAAAGTGGAATGCGAACCACGAATGGACCCCAAACCTATGTGACCTTGTAGAGGGTCGCTGGGACTATTAGAAAATAGTGAGAGTTAGAAAAATAACCCTCCCCAAGACCATGAAAAGTGAGTGCAAAGTGCACTAAAGTTCCCCTAAGGACAAAGAAGTCGTGTTAGAGGAATAATGCAGGAAAGACACAAACCAACAATGCAACAACTGTGGATTTCCAATCTAGGGTACCTGTGGAACAAGGGGACCAAGTCCAAAAGTCACAAGCAAGTCGGAGATGGGCAAATGCGCAGGAAATGCCAGCTGCGGGTGCAAAGAAGCTTCTACTGGACAGAAGAAGCTGAGGTTTCTGCAGGAACGAAAAGGGCTAGAGACTTCCCCTTTGGTGGACGGATCCCTCTCGCCGTGGAGAGTCGTGCAGAAGTGTTTTCCCGCCGAAAGAACGCCAACAAGCCTTGCTAGCTGCAAATCGTGCGGTTAGCGTTTTTGGACGCTGCTGTGGCCCTGGAGGGACCAGGAGGTCGCAAATTGGACCAGGAGAGAGAGGGGACGTTGAGCAAGACAAGGAGCCCTCTCAGCAGCAGGTAGCACCCGGAGAAGTGCCAGAAACAGGCACTACGAGGATGCGTGAAACGGTGCTCACCCGAAGTCGCACAAAGGAGTCCCACGTCTCCGGAGACCAACTTAGAAAGTCGTGCAATGCAGGTTAGAGTGCCGTGGACCCAGGCTTGGCTGTGCACAAAGGATTTCCGCCGGAAGTGCACAGGGGCCGGAGTAGCTGCAAAAGTCGCGGTTCCCAGCAATGCAGCCCAGCGAGGTGAGGCAAGGACTTACCTCCACCAAACTTGGACTGAAGAGTCACTGGACTGTGGGGGTCACTTGGACAGAGTCGCTGGATTCGAGGGACCTCGCTCGTCGTGCTGAGAGGAGACCCAAGGGACCGGTAATGCAGCTTTTTGGTGCCTGCGGTTGCAGGGGGAAGATTCCGTCGACCCACGGGAGATTTCTTCGGAGCTTCTGGTGCAGAGAGGAGGCAGACTACCCCCACAGCATGCACAAGCAGGAAAACAGTCGAGAAGGCGGCAGGATCAGCGTTACAGAGTTGCAGTAGTCGTCTTTGCTACTATGTTGCAGGTTTGCAGGCTTCCAGCGCGGTCAGCAGTCGATTCCTTGGCAGAAGGTGAAGAGAGAGATGCAGAGGAACTCGGATGAGCTCTTGCATTCGTTATCTAAAGTTTCCCCAGAGACAGAGACCCTAAATAGCCAGAAAAGAGGGTTTGGCTACCTAGGAGAGAGGATAGGCTAGCAACACCTGAAGGAGCCTATCACAAGGAGTCTCTGACGTCACCTGGTGGCACTGGCCACTCGGAGCAGTCCAGTGTGCCAGCAGCACCTCTGTTTCCAAGATGGAAGAGGTCTGGAGCACACTGGAGGAGCTCTGGACACCTCCCAGGGGAGGTGCAGGTCAGGGGAGTGGTCACTCCCCTTTCCTTTGTCCAGTTTCGCGCCAGAGCAGGGCTAAGGGGTCCCCTGAACCGGTGTAGACTGGCTTATGCAGAATTGGGCACCTCTGTGCCCAACACAGCATTTCCAGAGGCTGGGGGAGGCTACTCCTCCCCTGCCTTCACACCATTTTCCAAAGGGAGAGGGCGTCACACCCTCTCTCAGAGGAAGTTCTTTGTTCTGCCATCCTGGGCCAGGCCTGGCTGGACCCCAGGAGGGCAGATGCCTGTCTGAGGGGTTGGCAGCAGCAGCAGCTGCAGTGAAACCCCAGGAAGGGCAGTTTGGCAGTACCAGGGTCTGTGCTACAGACCACTGGGATCATGGGATTGTGCCAACTATGCCAGGATGGCATAGAGGGGGCAATTCCATGATCATAGACATGTTACATGGCCATATTCGGAGTTACCATTGTGAAGCTACATATAGGTAGTGACCTATATGTAGTGCACGCGTGTAATGGTGTCCCCGCACTCACAAAGTTCAGGGAATTGGCTCTGAACAATGTGGGGGCACCTTGGCTAGTGCCAGGGTGCCCTCACACTAAGTAACTTTGCACCTAACCTTTACCAGGTAAAGGTTAGACATATAGGTGACTTATAAGTTACTTAAGTGCAGTGTAAAATGGCTGTGAAATAACGTGGACGTTATTTCACTCAGGCTGCAGTGGCAGGCCTGTGTAAGAATTGTCAGAGCTCCCTATGGGTGGCAAAAGAAATGCTGCAGCCCATAGGGATCTCCTGGAACCCCAATACCCTGGGTACCTCAGTACCATATACTAAGGAATTATAAGGGTGTTCCAGTAAGCCAATGTAAATTGGTAAAATTGGTCACTAGCCTGTTAGTGACAATTTGTAAGAAATGAGAGAGCATAACCACTGAGGTTCTGATTAGCAGAGCCTCAGTGAGACAGTTAGGCACTACACAGGGAACACATACATATAGGCCACAAACTTATGAGCACTGGGGTCCTGACTAGCAGGGTCCCAGTGACACATAACAAACATACTGAAAACATAGGGTTTTCACTATGAGCACTGGGCCCTGGCTAGCAGGATCCCAGTGAGACAGTGAAAACACCCTGACATACACTCACAAACAGGCCAAAAGTGGGGGTAACAAGGCTAGAAAGAGGCTACTTTCTCACAGCCCCTGGAAGACTTTGAGTATTACCCAGGGGGGTAGCCCCTGGAAGACTTTTAGAGTATTACCCAGGGGGGTAGCCCCTGGAAGACTTTAGAGTATTACCCAGGGGGTAGCCCCTGGAAGACTTAGAGTATTACCCAGGGGGGTAGCCCCTGGAAGACTTTTTAGAGTATTACCCAGGGGGGTAGCCCCTGGAAGACATTAGAGTATTACCCAGGGGGGTAGCCCCTGGAAGACATTTAGAGTATTACCCAGGGGGGTAGCCCCTGGATGGCATCAGAGTATTACCCAGGGGGGTAGCCCCTGGAAGACCTTTAGAGTATTACCCAGGGGGGTAGCCCCTGGAAGACTTTTAGAGTATTACCCAGGGGAGTAGCCCCTGGAAGACCTTTAGAGTATTACCCAGGGGGGTAGCCCCTGGAAGACTTTAGAGTATTACCCAGGGGGGTAGCCCCTGGAAGACATTTAGAGTATTAGCCAGGGGGGTAGCCCCTAGAAGACTTTTAGAGTATTACCCAGGGGCCGGAAGACAGAGTATTACCCAGGGGGGTAGCCCCTGGAAGACAGTATAGAGTATTACCCAGGGGGGTAGCCCCTGGATGACATCAGAGTATTACCCAGGGGGGTAGCCCCTGGATGGCATCAGAGTATTACCCAGGGGGGTAGCCCCTGGACGGCATCAGAGTTTTACCCAGGGGGGTAGCCCCTGGACGACAGTAGTGTATTACCCTGGGGGGTAGCCCCTGGACGACAGTAGTGTATTACCCAGGGGGGTAGCCCCTGGACGATACCAGTGTATTACCCAGGGGGGTAGCCCCTGGACGACAACAGAGTATTACCCAGGGGGGTAGCCCCTGGATGACAGTAGTGTATTACCCAGGGGGGTAGCCCCTGGACGACAACAGTGCATTACCCAGGGGGTAGTCCCTGGACGACAGTAGTGTATTACCCAGGGGGGTAGCCCCTGGATGACAACAGTGTATTACCCAGGGGGCAGCCCTGGACGACAGTAGTGCATTACCTAGGGGGCAGCCCCTAGAAGAGACATTCATTTGGGAATGCCTAACAGATATTTCGGTTAGAACAGAGGAGTTAGAGTAGGAAATAGTGAAGTGGACCGAGTAACAAGTGTGCAAATTTTGAGTCACACGCCCGGTTCACCAGATTCCCAGATTTACTAACCTCTGGAAGGCGTCTTTGAGGGGAAGCGACCAGGGCTGAAATATTAGTGAGAGTCTGAGTACAGTCAGACCCCTGGTTGCAGACCTGCAAAGCGCAATAGGGACCAGTGAATGCGTTTCATGAGTAATGAGTAAAAAAGAGAATAAAAATAATACTGTGTTTTACAATCATAAAGGTCAGGTTGTAGAGAAGTGGCAGGTGTCCCCTCCAGTTGTCACGCAGTCAGATATAAGTGAAGGTGCGAGATCTCTGCCATATTTTTGACATCCCAATAGACACCCTTAAAGAGTTCTGTGAAGGGGCAGTAATTAGTGAAAATAAAACGCAGGAGACCCGAATAAATAACACCAAAGCAAGTAAAACTTGATAATAAATTCCTATGAGTGAGGCTAATAATTCTCTGTGGCAAGAAACAGATACACTTGAGCTAAAATTAGTATTTAAGTGGGCTCACGGTCAACCCCCATGCCCATGTAACACCCGAGGTTTGAAATAATAACTCAATCACCCCTTGTATTAGAGGCTCTTCTTGATGCATTCCTCACAGATATTCGTACCTTCACTACTTTAAATAATGAATGGCTCAACGCACCCCCGAGCACCACAAATACTCATCTACATACATGACAACGTGATAACACGCATTGCTTCAGCTACTAATCCACTTAGACCACCCATAAATTCACCTGCCCCAGACATCACCATAGAAGAAGTGTTACACCGGCTAGCGATAAGCATGACTGATGTCCACAGATACAGTCTTACAACAATATATGTGAAGTCTGGTAATACTGAGTAGGACTGACTTTACACAATACTGTTGTGAGTTAGTGACAGTGGCATAATTAAAATACTCACAAGATAACAGACAGGGAAAAAAGAGCGATGGATTCAGGAAGTAGGATGTAACTGGGAAAATACGGGAGGAAATGCAATTTTGTTTTATAATGTATTAAAGCGAGGCCTTCCCACTGACATTCAAGCAAATTTAGATGGAGTGGTGGGAATAGAAGCTAAGCCGTGTCCTGAAATACAGGCCCACATAATACATTATTTTAAGCGAATACAAGAAAAAGACAAGGAGAGGACAGAGCAAGCAGAAAAGGCCGCAGCGAAGTTGGTGCAACAGAAGCTTAAGAAGCCAAGTACAGAAGGGGCACTCGTGACTGTACCACCAATGTCCGTCACTATGCCAGTACAGGTGCAGACACCAGGGGGATAACCAGTAAGTGACATAAAGAAAGGACAGGGAGGAGGATAAACACCAGACAGAGTACAGAGTATTAGGAATATGTCTAAGCCCACAACCACTAAACAGATGCAGAAGTTTTTTAGGGCTCTGCAATTATGTGAGACAGTGGATATTTGATTATGCCACCCTAACTGCACCACTTCTCACTGCCTTAAAAGAGTCCCACGCAAACACAAATAAAGTAGACTGGACCGATGACAGGGAAACAGCCTTCCTGGAGCTAAAAGAAGCAATTACAAATGCTCCAGTGTTAGCTACACCTGATTACAAAAAACATTTCTACCTCTTTTGTCATTGTAATGGAATAACAATGACAGCAGTACTGACTCAAAAGACATCTATGGGGCACGATTGCATTTACGCGAATTGCAAGAACAAGCACTACCTTATGAAAGGGAGCTGTGGGAGCAGCGAGGGTGTATACAGTCACCAACAGATTTTATCTATAGGCAAGAAAGTACAGGCAAGCCAGTGATGCCTCAGGCCCTGCTGTATATTGCCCTTGAACAACTACACCTCCCTGCACACACTGCCAAAGAATACCTTCTTGCCACATTACAGACAGACTGGTTCATTACGCAGTTATCTGAAATGATTACGAACAGGACGGCCTATGCCAACTCCCTTAACAATAGCTCGACAGCGAACAGATGCTCAAAAGACAGCTGAGGTCCTAGGACAGGAAATGAGTAGCTATCTATCTCAGTTATTGAAGTCTGTCAAGTTCTTCTCTAAACAGGTGGCACGACAAGAGAAGTGCACCAATGCAGCCCAGCAGACCAGTCCAATATCCGTGGGCCAGCAAGTGTACATCCGAAATTTTGTGCGACGATGGAAAGACAGCAAGTTCGAGGGCCCTTACTTAGTGACCCAGAGCACCCCCACAGCGGTGAAGGTGGAGGGCAGGAAGCCATGGATACACCTATCAGACGTTCAATTGTCCCCGGCTTCATGTCATACATCACCATCTTCACAGGAACATTTACAGCAAGACAAAGACAAAGACGAAGGACAGCGTCCTTCCTAAAGAGGCCAGTGGAACTTCTACTCGACACTACTAGTGGACAGTTATGTATTTCGATTTTGTTTTTCTGTTCATGCTTTGTTATGTTAGCAATTACCCTTCAATGGTATCTTAGTCCACGCATGGCAATGTGTCAGTATACTAAGCGCTTACAGAGAGAAGTATAGAAATATGAAAATATATCTCACAATATTCATACTAGCTTATTAGACAATGTATGGTATCAGCACATGACAGAGATAGGCATGCAGACTACTAATGAATCATGTTTTGTTTGTTCTTTGATTCCACATGCTAGTGACACAGATAGGCTACATTCATCAAAAGAAGTATTTCCAAATATTACTCGATGTTTATTGCACTTGTACCTTTGTAGGATGAGAGCACGAATGCAGCCCTTGCAGATAAGACAGGGAGCATTTCTAGTAAACATCACACAATATGAGGAGGAATTAGCCGATATAACAAATATATTGACAGATCGCAAGGAATTAGTGGTGAAATTAGGGAGGATGGCTGAGACGGGAATACTGAAATATAAAAGTAGGAATTGGAAGAATAAAATAATAGAACAGGGATTCCTGGGAATATCAAGATCTACACTTTTCTGTAAGAATTATTCAGTTTCACCCATGTCCCAAGATTGTCAGGAAAGACCATATTTTCGAGTAAATGGATCAGTGTATGTTCATGGTCAGTGGTACCACGGTGCAACATTTGGATGTAGAGCTCTCTCTCTCTGGAAGGGAAACCAGACTGATAATAGCACCCAGAAGAAGTGCCAGGCTATATGGGATGAAAATATATCTAGATTAACTTGGGTGGAAACACCAACAACTCTCCAAGCAGGCAGAACATCAATTGTTTTCTTTTTATGTTTCAGAGGGAATGGAACAGTCCCCATGGGAAGGAACATCAATTGCATCACCACAGAGTATAATGCTGATATGCAATGGGGCACCTCCAGTCTGATGGACTATTATTGGCAATGCGGAGAATGGCTGTATTCGCGACTTCCTTCCGGATGGAAAGGTCTCTGTTCCTTAATAACTGTGCACACCTCCTCCCTGGTGATTCTAGGGGTGGACATCTCAAAGTTATATGATCACCCCATGAGCCGTCCAACGACTTTATTGCGTCATCGAAAAAAGAGATATGCAGAATACATGGGTACTACAACCTGGGAAGACATTCCACAAGAGCACAGGTTGTTTAATGATGCCCAATTGTTCTTTGGGAGCATCTTTCCCTTTGTTCAAACAAAGGCCACGGCCCGCTGGCTGCAGATAACACGATGGGAACTGATGAAGACAATCAATGCAACTGAAGATGGATTCAATGCAGTCAAGGAAGAGATGCGGGCTGTGAGAGTGATGCTTATGCAACATGGGTATGTGCTAGACTTGATGACGGCCATGGAGGGTGGGGTCTGTGCCAAGATCAGAACTGCCTGTTTTACATGCCAACGATGCAGACAATGGAACAATCACAGAGGCCATACAGACTCTACATAACTTGCGGAAGAAGATGGCAGACGAAGGGGGTGCCCCCGATGGATGGTTTTCAGGATGGTTTGCATGGATACCATCCTGGTTATCAGGACTGATTAAGGAGTTACTCCCGATACTTGTGGTGATGTTATTAATGTTCTGTACCTTTCAGTTAGTGGTAGGATGCTGCAAGAAGGTTAGCCAGAAGATAGGTGGGATGTTCACTAGTAAGGGTAGCCAGGGACGTAAAGGAGGATGAGGATCACGTATATATCCAAATGAATGAATGTAGTAGGGAGGGTGTAATAGTAGTTGAAAGTTCAACTAAAGGGGGGAATGTTATTGAAAATATAGAAAGAGAGGGCCCATTTTTGCTAAAGCAAGAGTTGGGAGGAAAATGTGCAGAATCATATATGCTCAGAGAGGAATACAGGCCCCGAGTGCTCATGGCATCCAAGTAAAAGGCCAGTGCAGGAGACAGAGATGAGAGACAAAGGCATAGTTAGCCACAAACCACCTACACGTAGAAATGCCTGGAAGCTTGAATCATAACTCGATAATATAGTTACAGGAAAGGCACGCATTTCAAATCCACGTTAATGAGGAAAGGGAGTTTCTGGACAGGAATGTAAAAGCTTTGATGCTAGAAGGTCAGCAGCTGTGTGAGGGAGGCCAGACAGTCGGGGAGGGCTCCAAGCCTGGAGTTAGGAAAGGTGGAGCTACAGACAGCCTTAGAACGTGATATAAAAGGTATTGCTGTTTTTCACTAAATGTGCACGTGATAGATATGTAACCTTCGCTTTTCTGCAAATGTGTAATTAGACGCTTTCTCATGAGAAATGCGGCTTTATGCTGACGAAAGCAGTGACACAATGTACCACGTGAGCACTTAAATCAGAATGCATGACGTGATAAGATGCATTCAAGGTAGCAAAAGTATATAAAAAGGGCTGCTTGAGTTGATGATTTGGAGGGCAGTTTCAGACTTATAGCTGTGCTGTCCTCCCGGCCGTTATTCATAAATGCTCATATTACTTGCCAAACTGAATCCTGTCTTTCTTTATTCGTGACCTGCCAACAACAGGTTTTAGGTGGGCATAGGGCGTGGAATGGCATTTTAGGCCCTCCTCTCAACCAGGGCAAGACAAAGTTCAAAATGTATTACCGTTGACGGAGGAAGTTGCAATTTCTGAAACAAATGACATTGAGGAAAGTTCAGCTCTTTTAGGCCAATTTGAAATTTGCTTGTAGGTTGGTGCAAGCTGGGCACGCCTTTTGCAGACAGCTTGCGTTTTCTGTGTCAGGTGCACTGCTTTAAATGGGCAGGTACTGTCCGGTACTGAATATCTGCACTTCTTTAATTTGAAGCAGAGAGTACCTGCACTTCTCAGAATTGCTGCAATACATTACAGTGGATGAGTACCAGCACTTCTCAGGAGCAAACAGGTACCCTAAATAATGAGTCCCTCCACTTCTAGGTTTCCATTTAAAGCACTGGTCAGGTGCAACCTTGCTGCACCACAGGGTCCGTTTGAAAGCAGCCTTACACGAGGACCTTCGCATGTGGATTATATTTGTGACAGAGTTCAGTGGTGTCACTGTGATGTCATTTCAGTTAGAATGTTCATGGCAATTTTGGATTTTTTTCTGACGCTGCAAGTGCCCATGGTTTTGACCTCTTTTGGGATGGACATTGGGTAGCAGAATAAAGGCCTGCTGATTGGTTGGTTACTAGAAGAAGCATTGCATTTTGTTTTTTTTCCTTTTGTTGTAGCAATGGTTTTATTGGGTCAACTGTTGGCAAATACAATGGTCACTTTTAATGTTGACAATCAAGCAGCATTTGGCTTTGAATAACAGGCAGAAGGCGAAGGATGAGAGTCTTTTTAGATTACTTAGAGTTTTCCTAATAGGTTGCCTAAAATTTAACATGCTTTTTGGGGCACGATATGTTCAGGGGATAGATAACAATATCGTAGATGCATTATCTCATTCACAGTGGCAGAGGTTCCGTGGACTGGCACCGGTAGCAGATGCAATGAATACCAGGATGCTACCGGTCCTCTGGCAGCTGGAAAGATGAGAGTACTGGATCTTATAGAGAAGTCAGTAGCAGTTTCTACCAGAAAAGCATATAGACAAGCTTGGCAGGATTTTTAAAAAGTGGTGCTCAGAAAAGAGGGGGGAGTTGCTGGATGGCTGATATTATGGCAGTCAAATGCTGTGTGTTTCATTATGTCTCAAATTGGCTTGTATTTAGCTGTAGTTACCATTTGAGGGAAATTGGCAGGCATTTCTTTCTATGGGAAATGTATTTGGGGATATGATCCAATGGACAGTGACGTTTTCAAAGCATTTTGTCAGGTTGGGCAAGAGAAAGAAGGGCCAGGGTAGATAGACGGAGACCGATTTCATTGGACATGTTATTTAAGATCCTGGCTAAGTTGTCGGTTATCTGTTTCTCGAGTAGGGATGTAGCTTTATTTTTGTTATGCATGGTTTAGTTGTTCCATGGTGCTTCCCGCATTTCTGAATTATTGGGTTTGAGGGAGCAGGGTGGTTTGTTGAGAAGGCATGTTTCTGTCTCTTCTACAGCTGTGAGAATTTGGTTGTCAAACTGTTAGATGGATCAGTTGGGCAGGGGTCAGGAGATTCTTTTAGCAAAAGCAGAAAATGCTGCCTATTGTCCTGTTCAGAAGTAGTTGGATTTTTTTTAAATTGACTAATGCATTGGCGGGTCCAGTTTTGCTTCATAAAGAAGCGTCGGCCTTATCGCCTTTTCAAGTTTTGAAAGTTTTAACATTAGCGTTGATTGAACTAGGTTTTCCACCCGATCAGTATGGGACTTATTCATTTCGTTTCAGCGCTGCTACTGGGGCTCAAAGACTGGGTTTGTCAGAATATTTTATAAAATCGAAGAATAGGTGGAAATCTGCATGCTATAGGCGGTATGTGAAAATGTATAAGTAAGTTTTATGGTTTTGTTTTGTGTTTGTGTTTTTGTTAATATTGTTGTTTTGTTTTCCCAAGTTGTGTGCCAGGTCCTCTCAGCAGTCTTACAGCTTTATGGATAATGGGACATTCTTTTTTTGCTGGGCTGCCAAGCAAGCAGAGAAAAGGACATATGGAAGGCATGGGAGACTTGATGGAGGCAGGGTGATGGTTTAATGGTGGGGAAAGAGTGGTATGCGATGCGGTGCGCTGTTGGGATTTCTGTCTAAACACCTATCTGGAGGAACGTGTCTGGATTTACTAGTCTTACTCCTTGGTAAAAATAATCTAGTGCAGATATTAAGTATTGGTTTATTAAAAGCAATGAAATTGAATCTTACCCATATTAAGGAGTATTGGTTGGAAACCCAGGTTTTATGGACTGAATTAATTTCATGAATTTCGAGCAGAATGCGGAATGCGCAATTGAGAAGCAACAAAGAAAGGTGAATAGGGAGATGTGGGTTTTTAGTCAGTCTATAGGTAAGTTCAGTGCTAAAATATGAGAAGATTGTGCAGGAGGATGCACTTCTTTATCGCCAAGATGGTGTTTATTTATTGTTTTTGGGTGTGGAGTAGTACCTAAAGGAGCTGTGGCTATTGGTGACTCAATTGTTAGGAAAAAAGTTGTGTGTTTGAGGTTAGGCAGGAAAACGCCTCTGGGTTTTCCTGGGTTCAATGTCAAAAGGACAATTTGTGGTGATGTGGGGGCTCTCACGGTGGTTGCCACAGCTTAGTGATGATGGAGCTATGGTGAGGGAGATAGGGGTTGGATTGGGTGAAGGGGACAGGGGAGTAAATGGTGATATCAGCAGGTGCATGAGGAGTATGACAGCTTTAGGGTTTGAGGGGGTGGTAGGATATACGGAGGGAGAGAGTTTACGAAAGAGGGTTTGGGAAGTCATATTGTATTAGTGAAGTTTACTTAGTTTTGTAGGTCACTTTGCCTAGGTGATGTTATGATGACTTTCCAGACATGTTCTATTAAAGTGGTCTTTTACCCCAGATTTAAGGTATGGCGTGTCTTATTGGTGCATTGTCTTGCCCCATCGGGGCTCAGGTAATCGAGGAAGATGGTATACCCCCTGGCATTTTGGACGAATGGCGCTGACCTAGACATGATATGTAGTCATTGATGGCCTTTGAGTGAGCGGGGCTAAAGAAGGGTGTTAGGTGAGCATAAGGAATGGGACGCTCTCTTTGGTCGTCATCACAACCAAGGGTAGGTCAGTGAGGTAATTTTTTCCCCTCACTCCCAGTTTTAATTGGTTCTCATTGGTCTCTGTTTCGAGTCTCTTTTCCATGTGGTCGGGCTTTTTTGCTTCTTCCTTTGGCTAGTTTAACAGGGCAGCTCTCCGTTTTTTTTTTTTGCTGCTGGTAGGCAGGTGTTGCTCCACATGAGGCAGTATGAACAGGACAATTTGTGGTGATGGGGGTGTGTTAGAGTTGGTGGCCACAGCACAGTGTGGGTGGGGCTATGATCAGGGAGCAAGGGGATGGATTGGGCGAAGGAGTCAGGGGTGCAAATGGTGACATCAGCGGGTGCATGAGGAGTATGAAAGCATACTCTTGGGGTATGAGGGGGTAGTAGGATATTTGGAGGAGAAAAGTGTTTACATAGGGTGGTTTGGGTTCAGGTGGTCATATTGTATTAGTGAGGTGCATTTAGTTTTGTAAGCCAGTACTCTTAGAAGATGATGAATTTCCAGACCTGTTCTATTAAAGCAGACTTTTACCCCAACATAAGGTGTGGCATGACTTATTGGTGTACCATCTTGCCTAATGACTCCTCCTCCAGACAGAAAAAATGCAAGAGAATTCTTGGCAAGACTTACCCATCCTCCTGGGAGGGGGCAACCAGCTGGGCTTCTTGGCCTCTTCTGTCTGTCTCTCACAGAGGAAAGAATATGGTTATTTCTAAAGGTGGAATTACTGTGCAGGGTGGCACTGTTGGTCCCATTGTCTGCCTCATCTCCCGGGACTATTGGGTGAAATGAGTAGTTGGGATATAAATAGCGTTCTTCCTCGAGAGAAGGAGCTTTGCCTTTTGCAGCTCAACCGTGCTCCCAGTAGAGGTATAATTTGTCTTGAGTGGGAGCCGTGCCTGCACTGCAGAGTTTGTGCTTGTGCAAGAGTACTGTCTGCTCCACGCATTCATCAGCTTCCATTTTCTTTTAAGTGCAAGATCGTGCCTTTTATCAGACTCGAAAGGTTGCAGACCTATCCAAGAGGTAAGCGTTTAAGGGTGATTATTTGGTTTTGGCCACAGCGGGTTATTAAGAGCTTTTCTGCGACTGCCGCATTTGTGCTTTTTTGCTGTTTAGTGCTCACAGAAAGTGATATGGGCAAGCACTCTTCCAAGTTCCCATCATCTTATTCTTCTGCAGACTCCTCTCCCTCTTCTAAGCGCATTAATAAAAGGTGAGAGGAAGATAAGGAAAGAATCCACAAGATTGTTCTGGAACATTGGAGGCATTCAGTGACACTCTAAGAGGGATAATGAAAGGAAAGCAGGGGGGAGTCTCTTTCTGCATCAGACATTTCATCAACATCGTTGAGTCCTGTTCTCCCCCATAGCTTAATGGCAAATACATCACCAAGGAGTTACCAGCGAAGGTTTTGTCTCATGTCAGGGAAAATATGTTTTTTTTTCAAGTGGAGAGACCTTCTTCTTCGAAGGGTTCAATGCTATATCAGTTTCAGAGACCTCTTAACCCAGGATTGCCTATTTACCAGCACATTTAGACGGTTAGACAGCAGGAGTGGAAAGACCCAGAGGATTTCCCTGTCCAGGTTCATGACAAAGCTTTATCCCCTGGAGGATATGAAATCAGTACTCTCGGCCAATATTCATGTTGATTCAGTCGTGGTCAGCCTAGTCAGGAGACCTTCAATATTTGAAAGGATTCCTCAGACAAGGTGGACGTCTTCCTAGACAAAGTCTTCACTGGTTTTCATGTGGCCTTTAGTGCGGCCATCTATGGTGCTTACATGGCAAAAAAAAAATCTGATTTCAAGGCTTTATTCCATTATGTCTGAGGATGATGCCAACTGTTTTCAATAGCTGAAATCTATGGAACATCAAAAGGTATTCTTATCATATATTTTGTTTGATGTGGTTCGAGCCTCTGCTGTGGCCAGTGGTGCCTCAATTGTGTCTAGATGGATTTTATACTTAGGAGATTGGAACGCTGACTCTACACAGAGGTCCACCGCCCTGAGAATGCCGTTTGAATGATTCAAGCTATTCAGAGTAGAATTGGAGGATAAACTCCATAAATTGTTCAAGGAGAGAAAACATTCTTCTTTCAAGAAGGACAAAACAAAGTCTTCCACTATTTGTAATGGAAAGACTTTCCATGAGCCTTCACGAAGACAACCATTCGATCAATCATCAAGATTTCAGGGCAAGACCTTTCCATCTACATTTTGTTCTTTGTGGAAACAGAAGCAAGATTCGGGATTCAAGCTTCAGAATTCCTGAGTATGCCAATTCCATCCTGTCATTATGATTTGGAGGAAGGATAAAGACATCTACCTCCAAATTGAAAAGGATTAAGTCAAACAGATGGGGGTCCTCAACCTAGTCAGATGGGGTTATCACATCGAGTTTTGATCTTCTCCTGTTGCTTAAGGGACTGTTTAAATGCCATTTCCCAGGAATCTAGACAAAACCACACCTTGAGAGAGAGGATTGCCTCACTTGTGAAGAATAGCACAATTTTTCCTGTCCCAACAGAGGAGAAGGGTCTTCTCGATAGTTTTCCTAGTGCAGAAAGCAACCAGCGGTTACAGGTTGGTAATAGATATAAAGAATCTCAACCAACTCACTCCAGACATCAAATTAAAAATGGAAACTTTACATAGAATCTCTCCTTTGATCCCAGTTCAAAGTTTCATGATTACACTAGAGCTTATGAATGCTTGTGTACACATTCTAGCAAAAAAGAACTGAAAGTTTCTAAGATTTGCAGTATGGGAGCAGCATTGGCAATTCATGTTCCTCCCATTTTGGATCAAGTCTGCTTCCATGGTGATGGCCCCAAAGGTGACGCCCCCAGTAACTGTGCATCTCCACTTGCTGGGAATATCAGTCCTCCCGTACCTCAGTGACTGGTTGCTTCATGCTCATTCCATGTCACAGACACTCAGGTTTATGAGGACCGCAGTGGAGATGACCACCAGACGTAGTAATCTCAACATCTCAAAGTGCCAGTTAACTCCATCAGGGGAGATCAGGTTCACCTGAGCCATCTTAAGAACAGATTTGGGCAGAATCTTTCTTCCAGTAGACCAGATCATATCTACAGACTTGATCAGGAATCTTCTCTCACTTTCGGAAGTTCCAGCTAGACCATGCATGGCAGTCCTGTATCTTCACGTTTTTTTGGGCTTGCCTTCATCTACACCTTTTCTTTTGGCATCTGCAGACCTTTTATTCCCCAGAAGTCCATGAATAGGACGTTCCTGTTCCTTTGTCCACCCAGGTCAAACTGGATTTGTTGTGGTGGTTAGACATGGACAGTCTTCATAAGGGCTCACGGATGCATTCTCAGCAGCCAGTAGTTCACACCACAGATGCCAGCAAAGGGGTCTGGAAAGCAACTATTCTAGACCAATTAATTCAATAGAAATGGGCCATTTTGGAACAGAAGTCATTGAACCGGAGGGTGCTACTGGCAATCTTTAGAGGTTTCCTGAAATGTAAAGATCTGATTGTTCAGAAAGATGTACTAGTGAGAACAGACAATACAGTCTTCATAGCATACATCAATCACCAGAGGAGCTCCAAGTCCTTAAATTAAGTGGCGACAGACATGGATCTGTGGGAAGGGGTCATATTGTTGAGTCAGTCAGCCAGACTATCTGTTTCTGTGTTGTGTTCTTAGCTTCTTTGCATCCAAAATAAATGCCATTGTTCCATGATACTGATCAGGGTTTGTGGATAGAGAAGCTTGGAGTTTGGATATTCTGCTGCAGCTGCACTCGCCCCACAGACTGTAGTATGCTCTTCCACCTTGTCCTATAAAACTGAGAACTTTGTGAAAGATCCAGCAGGAGAAGGTGGATGTAATTCTCATAGTTCTACATTAGCAGAGGCTGTCATGAGTTCCAACCCTGAAGACTCTAGCATTTTGTCCTCCATGGGTACTTCATCGGGTTCTTCCTCCTATCAAGTCATCAATCCTTCCTATTTGAAATCTGGTACCGTCGGTTGAGTGGATGATCTTATTAAGTAAGGGTTTTCCTACTAGTCTGATTGAGACAGTCCAGCGGACGACGACATCTTGTACTTTAAAGTCCTACTCTAGGCAGTGGGAAACCTTTGAGAAGTTGTGTTATTTGCATGGCTGTTCAGCGTCATCCCGTCTCTTCTCCACAGAATTAAAATTCTTGGTGGAGGGATTTCACTTAAATCTTTCTCTTTCCACAATTAAATCACAATGGTTCGCTGCTAATGTGTTTCAAGAATTCTCTGAACCTCTGAGGGAGATTGATATGTTCATCACTAGAGCTTTCAGAAGTTTTTCTATATCAAGGCCTTCTTTCAGATCTTCCTCTCCTCCTTATTCTTAGTTCTCTTCAATTTTGAACCTTTAGAGTAGGTAGACTTGAATTTTTTTCTTACAAAGTTCTCTTTGCTTGTAGGGTTGTGAAACTGTTAGCTCCTCTTTCTCGACCCCCTTTCTTAAGATTTTACAAAGATGGGGTGATTTTGAGACCAGATCCCTCTTTTCCACCTAAAATTAATTCTGCTTTTCATAGCAGGTGAAACGTCCTTCATTTTTCCCTCTCCTTGGACACAGGAGGAACTTGCTTTACACTTTTTACATGTTAAGAGAGTTATTTCCATTTATTTCAACTGGTTGCAACCTTTCTGGAAGTCATACTATCTGTTTGTGACTTTTAGTCGTTAGATTTTGGGATTGGTGCAATGGCACATTGGCAGGACTGGATAAATCCTTTTTCTTTGGGAGCAGGTGTGAATTGACCCCAGAATCCTTTTCCACAGTATTATTGGTGGCCTAATACACAATTTGCGACCTAAAGTCCTGTAGTAAGGCTTCCATAGCCTGTGGCAGACTGGACAGGATGTTCAGAATTGGGGAGCATGAACAAGACCAGAGAGGCCTTTGAGAAGATTCAGACAGGGCGGCTAAAGATTGATTGGTGCCTGTGGCAAGAGCCCTGTTCATTCCTGACCCCATTCTTGCCTCTCCTGCCGCTTTGCTCCTTGAACTTGTACTGTAACAGACGTGATTGCTTGACCAACTGCTTGCTGATTGCTCTGACGGTTGATTTCTCTACTTATTACCTCATTACTCGGTGAGTGCCAGGCAGCCCTGAGCCCTTAGCCCTGCACCTGAGAATGACGGCTCCCATCTGATGAGGGATAGCCTTAGGCCACAGATAAGTTGCACACAGGGCTGTACACATACTTACAAAGGTCTCTCGCCCCGCAACCGCACAGCCTTGCCTGTATAGTCCTGAGGGTCCGGCCTTTTATGGTATTGTTAGGATGGTGGGGGTACCGCGTCAGCGATCTCACAGGTAGTTTACAGATATCTTGACATGGTGGTGGAGAGTAGAGGTGAGTAGTGGGAGGTTAGTCCTGCTGATGGACAGCAGTGCAGGGCTTGCTGAAGGGAGGGGAGGAGACAGACAGTTCCTTGAAGGCACAGATCTGTTGGCTGCACCGAGCCATAGCTCGTCTGCCTCAGCTGCGCATGCGTCCTCCCCTGGTGTGGACCCTCTACTGGAGCCTAATGCAGCTGGGAACTGCATCTGCTGATGCCCGTTGGAAGCTGCCAAAAGCTGCACACTGCGCACCTCCCAGCTTGCTCCTTACTGGCGCTCCTCTCAGGTACTGCCGCTTGCTTGTTAGCATGCTGCATGCCGTACCGGCATGGAGCAGCAATGGCAGCCTCTGGCAACTTTTGCTGGGCCTAAGGACTTGGTCTGGGGACCAGGGGCCTGAAGGAATCAAGAGGTGATTGGCTGCGGGCTAGCAGCCAACTTTCATGCCCTTCCTGCAACTACTTCGGTCTCGGTCTCAGCGGCTGCCGCTCAGCCCATTCAGACCACATGGACCGCTGTGCTGGAAGACCATGCCCACTGCTCTGCGTCCGTGCGTCTGTACCTTCATGACTACACAGCTGTCAGAGCCGTCAATCAAGATGAGTCCTAAGGAAACGACAAAGACAATTCTTAGCAAATGGCTGAAGGTTACAATTTTGCAGTTGAATCAGGGGTTTTCTGAGGGTGGATCAATACAGGAAAGATCAACTAGAGGCATGGCTTCTTCTTGGGCTGAGTTCTAGGGGAGGTCTCTATTCAAGAGATTTGTAGGCTGCCACATGGTCCTCTGCTCTAATTTTGTCAGACATTACATGCTTAACAATGTACTTGACTATGGTTTAAATTTTGTTGCCAGTGTGCTTAAGTCGGTTCTTGAAAAATGCATTTCTGATTTTTCACATGGATGCGCATGAAAGATTATAGTGTATGTCTACTAGTGGTATAGTGTCAAGTTTAAATCAACACCATATGATTTGGTATACCTCAAGGTGTAGTGACTGGGATGAGGATGAGGGACGTAGCTTTGTTCTATTCTTCCTCATCACAGTCATTTCTTGGTTTTCTTTTTTGCCTGGGTCATTCACCCAAAATCAGATGAGCTAACGCTGGTGCTGGAACCTGGAATAGTAGTGTTAAACTGTGCAGTGCTGGCTTTTATGCCACATCTCCTCACAAGATCAAAACTGTTACATTGAGAAGCCACAGCATATTTGTATGTGTGTTTTTAAGGGGGCATCCAGTCTACAGTTGAAAAACAGTTCTCTTTCCCCAGTCACCAGAATAGGTGTTCTAGGATGGTGCTCTGTTTGATGATGTAATCTAGAATTTTTACATGTATTGTGATTTATTTTACTTGAATGCTCCATTTAAGTCAGTATACCATGATATCATTTACTCAAAATGCACAACAATGCCTATATTAAAATAAAAACATTTATTTTTTATAAAACATATATACAAATAACAAAAAACGGCTCAAGTATAGAATACATGCCAGTATCTTAGAACAAGAAAGTGCGAAATTGAGAAAAAAATCGGGGAAATGTATTTTGCCCATTGAGTTTTATTGAAGCAAAGGCAATTTCAGGTTTGAGACAAATGAAATAAAGCCGTTTTTGGCTTAAAAAATCATCAGTCTTCCACCTGAATCACGTCTAATGGCATGTGCGAGTATGATGATCAATGAAGTTTTGAAAAAAATTATATGAAGAAAAGAGGCTAGTGTCATGGCTGTTACAGAGAATTGTGGGCACCACTTTCAACAAATGCACTCAGAAGAATGAATATACGTCAGAACAACACATGCTGGAACCACACATGCCTGAACAGCGCGGTTGGAACAACAACCGCGTTGTTACCACTAATGCCTTTGCCATAAATGCCTTAACAGCGATTTTTGGTTGTAAAAGCATTCCTGGTAAAGGCATGTGTGGAATGGCATGCATGGTTCCTGTATGCGACTTCCCCTGACCCTCCCTCCTGCCCCTAAAACTACAGCGACTCCTGCCCCTAAAACTACCTGACCCCCAACCCTGCCCCTAAAACTACTCCGACCCCCAACCCCGCCCCTAAAACCTAAAACTACCCTGCCCCCACCCCTAAAACCTAAAATTACCACGACCCCTCCTCCCCGCCGCTAAAACTACCGCAACCCCCCCACCCCGGCCCTAAAACCTGAAACTGCCCAACCCTGCCCCTAAAACCTAAAACTACCCTGACCCCCCACCCTGCCCCTAAAACTACCCCGACATCCTACCCCCCAAAATTACCACGACCCACCAACCCTGCCCCTAAAACCTAATCTACCCCAACCCCCATCCCACCCCTAAAACTACCGTGACCCCCCACCCCTAAAACCTAAAAGTACCCTTAACCCCCACCCGCATCTAAAACTACCCCCACCCACACCATTAAAATCTAAAATTACCCCAGTCCCCCACCGCAGTCCTTAAAAACTAAAACTATCCCTACACCCGCCCCTAAAGCTACCCTCCAGCCTCACTTACCTGACCGCGACCTCTCCGAGCCTGATTCTGTTTTCCTCTGCTTTAACCACGCATGTTCGTTCTTCAGACATGCGTGGTTAAGGCAGAGGAAAACAGGGTCGTTGTTCAGGAAAGTGTTGTTCCGCTTTGGTGGACAACGCCCATCGTTGTTCCGCCATCGTTGTTTAGGCTGCTTCCCCAGAAGAATTTGTGTTAGGGAGCCAGGGCAGGCCACACCAAGGTCCTGAGTGCTGGCCACAAAATATTAGCTATTGTGATTCATGATGTAACAGGAAATTACATCAGCCAACGACTGATGCGGGTGACGGGAAACAACCTGACACAATTCTTAAAATCACTTCAATTATAGAAGTCAAGTTCATGGCACAATTACCTGCTGGTAAATTACACTACTCTTAATCCTACTCATCCTCATCCATTCATTACCTGTGAAGTGAATGCCACCAATATCCGGAGTGCTGAACAAGTACGCCCTGCATATCCTTAGCAAGGCAACGTAACAGGGTCAGCATCCTCCTGTCACTTTTGAAGGAAGAGGTGGGCAGGTCCTAATTACTACGACAATGACAAGTAGGGCTAAGAGTTATGAAAATTAATGGTAATTGGGCAATTACGTCTGTATCCCTGGCCCTCATCCCAGTCATTATTTGTGAGTTATTCCAAAACCTAAGGCCTTTGGCATGAGGACTATACTAGAATGACCTACATGTAAATCCATACAAAAATATCAAATGAAACATGCTGTTGGAATTTTAAGGAATGTATATCTCTATGTTAAAATTGTCTCCAGTTTTCAAAACTCTCTGTAAGCGGTAATGCTTAATGAAAGTATGTTCTGACACGTTCCAGCTTTACATATCTCCCTCAATGAAACTCCCTGAAGTTCAGCCCAGGAAGCTGAAACGCCTCTTTTGGAACTGTAGGAGGTGAGATGGGACAGAAATAAAATTTACTTGCTGATCCAGCCATCCTCCAAATACAGTTGTGCCCTGGAAGGCAAAAAAACAGACATTAAAATGGAAGGACTAGATTCAAACAGTCAAGGAGAGCATCAAAGAGATACAAAAAAATAGTTATATTATTTTTAACTCTTTCCCTTTCTGTGACAAAGTTTTGCTTAGGGATAATATATCATTTAGAATTTAAAAGTGGCCACCAGGAAAGCCCAGAGAAATTATAATTCATAAGGCTAATGTAGTAAAGCTTGAAAGGAGAAATTGAAACACCCATTTAAATGAGAGAATTGGTTACAGTTTAATATGGAAAAAGTATACCTACATGGATTTACAAAGGAAAGAGAGAGTGTTCTAGAGGTATACAGAGAGCTAGTGTAGGAGGCTGGACTGGCTTGTAGTGAGTACCTAGGGGTACTTGCACCTTGCACCAGGCCCAGTTATCCCTTATTAGTGTATAGGGTGTCTAGCAGCTTAGGCTGATAGATAATGGTAGCTTAGCAGAGCAGCTTTGGCTGAACTAGGAGACGTGTGAAGCTACTACAGTACCACAAGTGTCACTTGCACAATATCATAAGAAAACACAATACACAGTTATACTAAAAATAAAGGTACTTTATTTTTATGACAATATGCCAAAGTATCTTAGAGTGTACCCTCAGTGAGAGGATAGGAAATATACACAAGATATATATACACAATAGCAAAAATATGCAGTATAGTCTTAGAAAACAGTGCAAACAATGTATAGTTACAATAGGATGCAATGGGGACACATAGGGATAGGGACAACACAAACCATATACTCCAAAAGTGGAATGCGAACCACGAATGGACCCCAAACCTATGTGACCTTGTAGAGGGTCGCTGGGACTATTAGAAAATAGTGAGAGTTAGAAAATTAGCCCTCCCAAGACCCTGAAAAGTGAGTGCAAAGTGCACTAAAGTTCCCCAAAAGACAAAGAAGTCGTGATAGAGGAATAATGCAGGAAAGACACAAACCGACAATGCAACAACTGTGGATTTCCAATCTAGGGTACCTGTGGAACAAGGGGACCAAGTCCAAAAGTCACAAGCAAGTCGGAGATGGGCATATGCCCAGGAAATGCCAGCTGTGGATGCAAAGAAGCTTCTACTGGACAGAAGAAGCTGAGGTTTCTGCAGGAACGAAAAGGGCTAGAGACTTCCCCTTTGGTGGACGGATCCCTCTCGCCGTGGAGAGTCGTGCAGAAGTGTTTTCCCGCCGAAAGAACGCCAACAAGCCTTGCTAGCTGCAAATCATGCGGTTAGCGTTTTTGGACGCTGCTGTGGCCCTGGAGGGACCAGGAGGTCGCAAATTGGACCAGGAGAGAGAGGGGACGTCGAGCAAGACAAGGAGCCCTCTCAGCAGCAGGTAGCACCCGGAGAAGTGCCAGAAACAGGCACTACGAGGATGCGTGAAACAGTGCTCACCCGAAGTTACACAAAGGAGTCCCACGTCGCCGGAGACCAACTTAGAAAGTCGTGCAATGCAGGTTAGAGTGCCGTGGACCCAGGCTTGGCTGTGCACGAAGGATTTCTGCCGGAAGTGCACAGGGGCCGGAGTAGCTGCAAAAGTCGCGGTTCCCAGCAATGCAGCCCAGCGAGGTGAGGCAAGGACTTACCTCCACCAAACTTGGACTGAAGAGTCACTGGACTGTGGGAGTCACTTGGACAGAGTTGCTGGATTTGAGGGACCTCGCTCGTCGTGCTGAGAGGAGACCCAAGGGACCGGTAATGCAGCTTTTTGGTGCCTGCGGTTGCAGGGGGAAGATTCCGTCGACCCACAGGAGATTTCTTCGGAGCTTCTAGTGCAGTGAGGAGGCAGACTACCCCCACAGCATGCACCACCAGGAAAACAGTCGAGAAGGCGGCAGGATCAGCGTTACAGAGTTGCAGTAGTCGTCTTAGCTACTATGTTGCAGTTTTGCAGGCTTACAGCGCGGTCAGCAGTCGATTCCTTGGCAGAAGGTGAAGAGAGAGATGCAGAGGAACTCGGATGAGCTCTTGCATTCGTTATCTAAAGTTTCCCCAGAGACAGAGACCCTAAATAGCCAGAAAAGAGGGTTTGGCTACTTAGGAGAGAGGATAGGCTAGCAACACCTGAAGGAGCCTATCAGAAGGAGTCTCTGACGTCACCTGGTGGCACTGGCCACTCAGAGCAGTCCAGTGTGCCAGCAGCACCTCTGTTTCCAAGATGGCAGAGGTCTGGAGCACACTGGAGGAGCTCTGGACACCTCCCAGGGGAGGTGCAGGTCAGGGGAGTGGTCACTCCCCTTTCCTTTGTCCAGTTTCGCGCCAGAGCAGGGCTAAGGGGTCCCCTGAACCGGTGTAGACTGGCTTATGCAGAATTGGGCACATCTGTGCCCAACAAAGCATTTCCAGAGGCTAGGGGGAGGCTACTCCTCCCCTGCCTTCACACCATTTTCCAAAGGGAGAGGGTGTAACACCCTCTCTCAGAGGAAGTCCTTTGTTCTGCCATCCTGGGCCAGGCCTGGCTGGACCCCAGGAGGGCAGATGCCTGTCTGAGGGGTTGGCAGCAGCAGCAGCTGCAGTGAAACCCCAGGAAGGGCAGTTTGGCAGTACCAGGGTCTGTGCTACAGACCACTGGGATCATGGGATTGTGCCAACTATGCCAGGATGGTATAGAGGGGGCAATTCCATGATCATAGACATGTTACATGGCCATATTCGGAGTTACCATTGTGAAGCCACATATAGGTAGTGACCTATATGTAGTGCACGCGTGTAATGGTGTCCCCGCACTCACAAAGTCCGGGGAATTGGCCCTGGACAATGTGGGGGCACCTTGGCTAGTGCCAGGGTGCCCTCACACTAAGTAACTTTGCACCTAACCTTTACCAGGTAAAGGTTAGACATATAGGTGACTTATAAGTTACTTAAGTGCAGTGAAAAATGGCTGTGAAATAACGTGGACGTTATTTCACTCAGGCTGCAGTGGCAGGACTGTGTAAGAATTGTCAGAGCTCCCTGTGGGTGGCAAAAGAAATGCTGCAGCCCATAGGGATCTCCTGGAACCCCAATACCCTGGATACCTCAGTACCATATACTGGGGAATTATAAGGGTGTTCCAGTAAGCCAATGTAAATTGGTAAAAATAGTCACTAGCCTGTTAGTGACAATTTGGAAAGAAATGAGAGAGCATAACCACTGAGGTTCTGATTAGCAGAGCCTCAGTGAGACAGTTAGTCACTACACAGGTAACACATTCAGGCACACTTATGAGCACTGGGGCCCTGGTGAACAGGGTCCCAGTGACACATACAACTAAAACAACATATATACAGTGAAAAATGGGGGTAACATGCCAGGCAAGATGGTACTTTCCTACACAACCCCCCCCAAACGAAGGACAATAAGACTAGCCATGACCTGATGAGTCTTCATTGTCTAAGTGGAAATATCTGGAGAGTCTGTAGGAAGTTGGCTCTGTATGTGCTATTTCAAAGTAAGGAATAGCATGCACAGAGTCCAAGGGTTCCCCTTAGAGGTAAAATAGTGGTAAAAAGAGATAATACTAATGCTCTATTTTGTGGTAGTGTGGTCGAGCAGTAGGCTTATCCAAGGAGTAGTGTTAAGCATTTGTTGTACATACACATAGACAATAAATGAGGTACACACACTCAGAGACAAATCCAGCCAATAGGTTTTTATATAGAAAAAAATATCTTTTCTTAGTTTATTTTAAGAACCACAGGTTCAAATTCTACATGTAATATCTCATTCGAAAGGTATTGCAGGTAAGTACTTTAGGAACTTCAAATCATCAAAATTGCATGTATACTTTTCAAGTTATTCACAAATAGCTGTTTTAAAAGTGGACACTTAGTGCAATTTTCACAGTTCCTAGGGGAGGTAAGTTTTTGTTAGTTTTACCAGGTAAGTAAGACACTTACAGGGTTCAGTTCTTGGTCCAAGGTAGCCCACCGTTGGGGGTTCAGAGCAACCCCAAAGTCACCACACCAGCAGCTCAGGGCCGGTCAGGTGCAGAGTTCAAAGTGGTGCCCAAAACACATAGGCTAGAATGGAGAGAAGGGGGTGCCCCGGTTCCGGTCTGCTTGCAGGTAAGTACCCGCGTCTTCGGAGGGCAGACCAGGGGGGTTTTGTAGGGCACCGGGGGGGACACAGAAATTTCACCCTCAGCGGCGCGGGGGCGGCCGGGTGCAGTGTAGAAACAAGCGTCGGGTTTTCAATGTTAGTCTATGAGAGATCTCGGGATCTCTTCAGCGCTGCAGGCAGGCAAGGGGGGGATTCCTCGGGGAAACCTCCACTTGGGCGAGGGAGAGGGACTCCTGGGGGTCACTCCTCCAGTGAAAGTCCGGTCCTTCAGGTCCTGGGGGCTGCGGGTGCAGGGTCTCTCCCAGGCGTCGGGACTTTAGGTTCAAAGAGTCGCGGTCAGGGGAAGCCTCGGGATTCCCTCTGCAGGCGGCGCTGTGGGGGCTCAGGGGGGACAGGTTTTGGTACTCACAGTATCAGAGTAGTCCTGGGGTCCCTCCTGAGGTGTTGGATCGCCACCAGCCGAGTCGGGGTCGCCGGGTGCAGTGTTGCAAGTCTCACGCTTCTTGCGGGGAGCTTGCAGGGTTCTTTGGAGCTGCTGGAAACAAAGTTGCAGCTTTTCTTGGAGCAGGTCCGCTGTCCTCGGGAGTTTCTTGTCTTTTCGAAGCAGGGGCAGTCCTCAGAGGATGTCGAGGTCGCTGGTCCCTTTGGAAGGCGTCGCTGGAGCAGGATCTTTGGAAGGCAGGAGACAGGCCGGTGAGTTTCTGGAGCCAAGGCAGTTGTCGTCTTCTGGTCTTCCGCTGCAGGGGTTTTCAGCTAGGCAGTCCTTCTTCTTGTAGTTGCAGGAATCTAATTTTCTAGGGTTCAGGGGAGCCCTTAAATACTAAATTTAAGGGCGTGTTTAGGTCTGGGGGGTTAGTAGCCAATGGCTACTAGCCCTGAGGGTGGGTACACCCTCTTTGTGCCTCCTCCCAAGGGGAGGGGGTCACAATCCTAACCCTATTGGGGGAATCCTCCATCTGCAAGATGGAGGATTTCTAAAAGTCAGAGTCACCTCAGCTCAGGACACCTTAGGGGCTGTCCTGACTGGCCAGTGACTCCTCCTTGTTTTTCTCATTATTTTCTCCGGCCTTGCCGCCAAAAGTGGGGCCTGGTCGGAGGGGGCGGGCAACTCCACTAGCTGGAGTGTCCTGCTGGGTTGGCACAAAGGAGGTGAGCCTTTGAGGCTCACCGCCAGGTGTGACAATTCCTGCCTGGGAGAGGTGTTAGCATCTCCACCCAGTGCAGGCTTTGTTACTGGCCTCAGAGTGACAAAGGCACTCTCCCCATGGGGCCAGCAACATGTCTCGGTTTGTGGCAGGCTGCTAAAACTAGTCAGCCTACACAGATAGTCGGTTACGTTTCAGGGGGCACCTCTAAGGTGCCCTCTGTGGTGTATTTTACAATAAAATGTACACTGGCATCAGTGTGCATTTATTGTGCTGAGAAGTTTGATACCAAACTTCCCAGTTTTCAGTGTAGCCATTATGGTGCTGTGGAGTTCGTGTTTGACAGACTCCCAGACCATATACTCTTATGGCTACCCTGCACTTACAATGTCTAAGGTTTTGTTTAGACACTGTAGGGGTACCATGCTCATGCACTGGTACCCTCACCTATGGTATAGTGCACCCTGCCTTAGGGCTGTAAGGCCTGCTAGAGGGGTGTCTTACCTATACTGCATAGGCAGTGAGAGGCTGGCATGGCACCCTGAGGGGAGTGCCATGTCGACTTACTCATTTTGTTCTCACTAGCACACACAGGCTTGTAAGCAGTGTGTCTGTGCTGAGTGAGGGGTCTCTAGGGTGGCATAAGACATGCTGCAGCCCTTAGAGACCTTTCTTGGCATCAGGGCCCTTGGTACTAGAAGTACCAGTTACAAGGGACTTATCTGAATGCCAGGGTGTGCCAATTGTGGATACAATGGTACATTTTAGGTGAAGGAACACTGGTGCTGGGGCCTGGTTAGCAGGGTCCCAGCACACTTCTCAGTCAAGTCAGCATCAGTATCAGGCAAAAAGTGGGGGGTAACTGCAACAGGGAGCCATTTCTTTACACAAGCCCCCCCCAGCCCACAGGCCAGGAGACTCAGCCAACGCTGGAAGAGTCTTCCTAGTCTGTCAGGCGAGGAAGAGTAGAGGAAATGGCTGGTTTGTTGCAGGGCCTACTCTGCCTTACATCCTCCTGTTCAGGTCATTCCCTCTGGGGAACTGACCCACTTCCACAGTGATAGGACCTAGTCTGAACTGCCTCTTGTCTGTGCTTTTTATGTCTTCACCCATTCTCTCTATTTTGAGGTCAGAGGTATCCACCTCTGCTAATCTTATCTTAGCCAGGGTCACCCCTAGCTTACCCAAAGAGGTTACCCAGAGCTGGAGTAACCCCACCATGACCAACAGGGTCAGGGGGCCTAACTTGTTATTTGGCATGGGGTCAGACCACCATGCCAAGGATAGTGCAGCCATAAAGGCTAACACCCAGCAGAGGCCACTGACAGCTGTCAGTGCCCAGAACCACACCTTTAGCTCTTCGCCTAAAAGGGAAGGGGCTAAGTTACAGGCTTCTTTGGGTTCAGGTTGCCTGTCTGCTGTATTAGAGTGGGGGGTTACCACATCTTGTAGTAAACACCCTTCTTCCACTCTTTCTTCTGTTAGCTGAGGAGCCACCCACTCAGGTTTAACAGTTGCCTGACTAGCCAGGACTTCTTGTGGGTCAGGTTGGACTTTATCAGGGCCATTTTTGGAGTTCTCCCCTACTGGAGCAGAATCTCCTTGGCTTGCTGTAACCTTGGCTAAAGGTTGTCCACCCTTCCTACTCTGTTTTCTTTTCTTCTTCTTCTGGGGTCTGCTTGCATTTACTGCAGAGGCAGGACTTCCAGAATCCTTGGGAGAGGACTGGCACTGGACCAGTTCCTCTCTTGGGCTCTGACTAACCTCTGGGTAGTCATTTCCAAGGAGACAATCAAGGGGGAGGTCTGTACTGACTACTACCCTTCTCCAGCTAAGAGTGCCACCCACTTCTATGGGCACTAAAGCCACAGGTCTCTTAGTGACCCTGTCTAGGCTAACTCTTACCCTGGCAGTCTCACCTGGGATGTACTGGTTTGAGAGCACCAGCCTGTCATGCACAATAGTGTGACTGGCACAAGTGTCTCTCAGGGCAGTGGTTGGGATTCCATTCACCAGTAGGTGGTGGAAGTGTCTACTTCCCTCTGGAATCTCCAACTCACCTGTTGGGCCCTGTTTCCAGTTGAAGGCTATGAAGACCTCCTCATCTGAGGAGTCATCTCCCATGGCTACACTGGTTACCCCTGGAATCTTGTTCTGGGGTTTGTTTTTGGGACAAGAAGTGTCCTTGGTGTGGTGCCCAGACTGTTTACAGTTGTGGCACCATGCCTTAGTGGCATCCCAGTTCTTACCCTGGTACCCACCTTTGTTTTGGGTTGTGTCTTGGGGCCCACCCACCTGTTCTGGTTTTTGGGGGCCTACAGAGGACTCTTTTTCTTTGTTTCTAGTGTCACCCACTTTCTCCTGGGGAGTTTTTGTAACCCCTTTCTTTTGGTCACCCCCAGTGGAAGTTTTGGTTACCCTAGTCTTGACCCAGTGGTCTGCCTTCTTTCCCAATTCTTGGGGAGAAATTGGACCTAGGTCTACCAGATACTGATGCAACTTTTCATTGAAGCAGTTACTTAAAATGTGTTCTTTCATAAACAAATTATAAAGCCCAACATAGTCACACACTTCATTTCCAGTTAACCAACCATCTAGTGTTTTTACTGAGTAGTCTACAAAATCAACCCAGGTCTGGCTCGAGGATTTTTGAGCCCCCCTGAATCTAATTCTATACTCCTCAGTGGAGAATCCAAAGCCCTCAATCAGGGTACCCTTCATGAGGTCATAAGATTCTGCATCTTTTCCAGAGAGTGTGAGGAGTCTATCCCTACACTTTCCAGTGAACATTTCCCAAAGGAGAGCACCCCAGTGAGATCTGTTTACTTTTCTGGTTACACAAGCCCTCTCAAAAGCTGTGAACCATTTGGTGATGTCATCACCATCTTCATATTTTGTTACAATCCCTTTGGGGATTTTTAGGATGTCAGGAGAATCTCTGACCCTATTTAAGTTGCTGCCACCATCGATGGGACCTAGGCCCATCTCTTTTCTTTCCCTTTCTATGGCTAGGATCTGTCTTTCCAAAGCCAATCTTTTGGCCATCCTGGCTAACTGGATGTCCTCTTCACTGGGGTTATCCTCAGTGATTTCAGAGGTGTTGGTCTCTCCTGTGAGGGAACCAGCATCTCTGACTATTATTTTTGGAGTCAGGGTTTGAGGGACCCTGTTCTCCCTAGATAGGACTGGTAGGGGGGAATTGTCCTCCAAGTCACTATCCTCTTCCTCTGAGTTGCCACCCTCAGAGGGGTTGGCCTTTTCAAACTCTGCCAAAAGCTCCTGGAGCTGTATTTTGGTAGGTTTGGGGCCCATTGTTATTTTCTTTATTTTACAGAGTGACCTTAGCTCCCTCATCTTAAGATGGAGGTAAGGTGTGGTGTCGAGTTCCACCACAGTCACATCTGTGCTAGACATTTTGCTTCTAAAAGTTGGAATACTTTTTAAGAATCTACAACTGGTTCTAGAATCTAATTCAAACTTTTACAAACTTTTAAACTCTAAAAGAAATGCTAAACAGGATCTAACACAAGGCCCTAGCAGGTCTTTTAAGAATTTAGAAAACTTTTCAAATTGCAAAAATCAATTTCTAATGACAATTTTGGAATTTGTCGTGTGATCAGGTATTGGCTGAGTAGTCCAGCAAATGCAAAGTCTTGTACCCCACCGCTGATCCACCAATGTAGGAAGTTGGCTCTGTATGTGCTATTTCAAAGTAAGGAATAGCATGCACAGAGTCCAAGGGTTCCCCTTAGAGGTAAAATAGTGGTAAAAAGAGATAATACTAATGCTCTATTTTGTGGTAGTGTGGTCGAGCAGTAGGCTTATCCAAGGAGTAGTGTTAAGCATTTGTTGTACATACACATAGACAATAAATGAGGTACACACACTCAGAGACAAATCCAGCCAATAGGTTTTTATATAGAAAAAAATATCTTTTCTTAGTTTATTTTAAGAACCACAGGTTCAAATTCTACATGTAATATCTCATTCGAAAGGTATTGCAGGTAAGTACTTTAGGAACTTCAAATCATCAAAATTGCATGTATACTTTTCAAGTTATTCACAAATAGCTGTTTTAAAAGTGGACACTTAGTGCAATTTTCACAGTTCCTAGGGGAGGTAAGTTTTTGTTAGTTTTACCAGGTAAGTAAGACACTTACAGGGTTCAGTTCTTGGTCCAAGGTAGCCCACCGTTGGGGGTTCAGAGCAACCCCAAAGTCACCACACCAGCAGCTCAGGGCCGGTCAGGTGCAGAGTTCAAAGTGGTGCCCAAAACACATAGGCTAGAATGGAGAGAAGGGGGTGCCCCGGTTCCGGTCTGCTTGCAGGTAAGTACCCGCGTCTTCGGAGGGCAGACCAGGGGGGTTTTGTAGGGCACCGGGGGGGACACAAGCCCACACAGAAATTTCACCCTCAGCGGCGCGGGGGCGGCCGGGTGCAGTGTAGAAACAAGCGTCGGGTTTTCAATGTTAGTCTATGAGAGATCTCGGGATCTCTTCAGCGCTGCAGGCAGGCAAGGGGGGGATTCCTCGGGGAAACCTCCACTTGGGCGAGGGAGAGGGACTCCTGGGGGTCACTCCTCCAGTGAAAGTCCGGTCCTTCAGGTCCTGGGGGCTGCGGGTGCAGGGTCTCTCCCAGGCGTCGGGACTTTAGGTTCAAAGAGTCGCGGTCAGGGGAAGCCTCGGGATTCCCTCTGCAGGCGGCGCTGTGGGGGCTCAGGGGGGACAGGTTTTGGTACTCACAGTATCAGAGTAGTCCTGGGGTCCCTCCTGAGGTGTTGGATCGCCACCAGCCGAGTCGGGGTCGCCGGGTGCAGTGTTGCAAGTCTCACGCTTCTTGCGGGGAGCTTGCAGGGTTCTTTGGAGCTGCTGGAAACAAAGTTGCAGCTTTTCTTGGAGCAGGTCCGCTGTCCTCGGGAGTTTCTTGTCTTTTCGAAGCAGGGGCAGTCCTCAGAGGATGTCGAGGTCGCTGGTCCCTTTGGAAGGCGTCGCTGGAGCAGGATCTTTGGAAGGCAGGAGACAGGCCGGTGAGTTTCTGGAGCCAAGGCAGTTGTCGTCTTCTGGTCTTCCGCTGCAGGGGTTTTCAGCTAGGCAGTCCTTCTTCTTGTAGTTGCAGGAATCTAATTTTCTAGGGTTCAGGGGAGCCCTTAAATACTAAATTTAAGGGCGTGTTTAGGTCTGGGGGGTTAGTAGCCAATGGCTACTAGCCCTGAGGGTGGGTACACCCTCTTTGTGCCTCCTCCCAAGGGGAGGGGGTCACAATCCTAACCCTATTGGGGGAATCCTCCATCTGCAAGATGGAGGATTTCTAAAAGTCAGAGTCACCTCAGCTCAGGACACCTTAGGGGCTGTCCTGACTGGCCAGTGACTCCTCCTTGTTTTTCTCATTATTTTCTCCGGCCTTGCCGCCAAAAGTGGGGTCTGGTCGGAGGGGGCGGGCAACTCCACTAGCTGGAGTGTCCTGCTGGGTTGGCACAAAGGAGGTGAGCCTTTGAGGCTCACCGCCAGGTGTGACAATTCCTGCCTGGGAGAGGTGTTAGCATCTCCACCCAGTGCAGGCTTTGTTACTGGCCTCAGAGTGACAAAGGCACTCTCCCCATGGGGCCAGCAACATGTCTCGGTTTGTGGCAGGCTGCTAAAACTAGTCAGCCTACACAGATAGTCGGTTACGTTTCAGGGGGCACCTCTAAGGTGCCCTCTGTGGTGTATTTTACAATAAAATGTACACTGGCATCAGTGTGCATTTATTGTGCTGAGAAGTTTGATACCAAACTTCCCAGTTTTCAGTGTAGCCATTATGGTGCTGTGGAGTTCGTGTTTGACAGACTCCCAGACCATATACTCTTATGGCTACCCTGCACTTACAATGTCTAAGGTTTTGTTTAGACACTGTAGGGGTACCATGCTCATGCACTGGTACCCTCACCTATGGTATAGTGCACCCTGCCTTAGGGCTGTAAGGCCTGCTAGAGGGGTGTCTTACCTATACTGCATAGGCAGTGAGAGGCTGGCATGGCACCCTGAGGGGAGTGCCATGTCGACTTACTCATTTTGTTCTCACTAGCACACACAGGCTTGTAAGCAGTGTGTCTGTGCTGAGTGAGGGGTCTCTAGGGTGGCATAAGACATGCTGCAGCCCTTAGAGACCTTTCTTGGCATCAGGGCCCTTGGTACTAGAAGTACCAGTTACAAGGGACTTATCTGAATGCCAGGGTGTGCCAATTGTGGATACAATGGTACATTTTAGGTGAAGGAACACTGGTGCTGGGGCCTGGTTAGCAGGGTCCCAGCACACTTCTCAGTCAAGTCAGCATCAGTATCAGGCAAAAAGTGGGGGGTAACTGCAACAGGGAGCCATTTCTTTACAGAGTCCATCTGCATTGGAGTGGCTACTCCCAGGTCTATGTTCCACTGTATAGTCCATTCCCTGTAGGGATATGGACCACCTCAACAATTTAGGATTTTCACCTTTCATTTGTTTTAGCCAAAGTAGAGGTTTGTGGTCTGTCTGAACAATGAAGTGAGTGCCAAACAGGTATGGCTTCAACTTCTTCAGTGCCCAGACCACAGCAAAGGCCTCCCTCTCAATGGCAGACCAACGCTTTTCTCTAGGGGTCAACCTCCTACTAATAAAAGCAACAGGTTGATCCTGGCCCTCAGAATTAAGTTGTGATAGGACTGCCCCTACTCCTAATTCAGATGCATCAGTCTGGACATAGAATTTTTTAGAGTAACAAGGGCTTTTCAGGACAGGTGCAGAGCACATGGCCTGCTTCAGCTCCTCAAAAGCTTTCTGACAGTTTGCTGTCCATAATACCTTTTTAGGCATCTTTTTGGAAGTGAGGTCATTAAGAGGGGCTGCAATGGAGCCATAGTTCTTAATGAACCTCCTGTAATACCCAGTGAGGCCTAGGAAGGCTTTCACCTGAGTCTGTGTAGTAGGGGGAACCCAATCAATAATTGTTTGGATTTTCCCCTGTAGTGGTGCAATCTGTTCCCCACCAACAAGGTGTCCCAGATAAACCACCTTACCCTGCCCTATCTGGCACTTTGAAGCCTTGATAGTGAGGCCTGCCTTTTGCAGGGCCTCCAAAACTTTCCATAGGTGGACCAGGTGATCATCCCAGCTGGAGCTAAAGACAGCTATATCGTCCAAATATGCTGCACTGAAAGCTTTCAGCCCTTGCAGGACTGTGTTCACCAACCTCTGAAAAGTGGCAGGTGCATTTTTCAAACCAAAAGGCATTACAGTAAACTGGTAATGTCCTCCAATGGTTGAAAATGCTGTTTTAGGTTTAGCATCTTCTGACAATTTGATCTGCCAATACCCTGCAGTCAAGTCAAAAGTGCTTAGATACTTGGCAGATGCCAGTGTATCTATGAGCTCATCTGCCCTGGGTATAGGGTGAGCATCAGTTTTGGTTACCAAGTTGAGACCTCTATAGTCTACACAAAACCGCATTTCCTTCTTTCCATCTTTGGAATGGGGTTTTGGTACAAGTACCACAGGAGAAGCCCATGGACTGTCAGAGTGCTCAACCACTCCTAGTTCTAACATTTTATGGACCTCTTGCTTTATGCAGTCCCTGACATGGTCAGGCTGCCTATAGATCTTACTTTTGACAGGCAAGCTGTCCCCAGTATCTATAGTGTGCTCACACCAAGAAGTGGTACCTGGCACAGTAGAGAAGAGTTCAGAGAATTGATCTAGGAGGTTTATGCAATTGTCTTTCTGCTCAGCAGTAAGACAATCAGCCAAAACTACACCTTCCACCAGAGCATCTTGTTCTGTGGAAGAGAAGAGATCAGGTAGAGGATCACTGTCTTCTTCCTGTCCCTCATCTGTTGCCATGAGCAGGGTGAGATCAGCCCTGTCATAGTAGGGTTTCAGGCGGTTTACATGGAGTACCATAAGGGGACTCCTTGCAGTGCCTAAGTCAACTAAATAGGTGACTTCTCCCTTTTTCTCAACAATTGTGTGGGGTCCCCTCCATTTATCTTGGAGTGCTCTTGGGGCCACAGGCTCCAAGACCCACACTTTCTGCCCTGGTTGGTACTGAACCAAAACAGCCTTCTGATCATGCCATTGCTTCTGGAGCTCTTGGCTGGCCTGAAGGTTTTTACTGGCCTTTTTCATGTACTCAGCCATTCTTGATCGGAGGCCAAGTACATAATCCACAATATCCTGGTTAGGAGCTTTTAAAGGTTGTTCCCAACCCTCCTTTACAAGTGTGAGTGGACCCCTAACAGGGTGTCCAAAAAGAAGTTCAAAGGGGCTGAAGCCCACTCCTTTCTGGGGTACCTCCCTGTAGGCAAAAAGGAGGCATGGTAGAAGGATATCCCATCTCCTGCGGAGTTTTTCAGGGAGACCCATAATCATGCCTTTGAGAGTTTTATTAAATCTCTCCACCAGTCCATTTGTTTGTGGATGATAGGGTGTTGTGAACTTGTACGTTACACCACACTCCTTCCACATGGCCTTTAAGTATGCAGACATGAAATTGCTTCCCCTGTCTGATACCACTTCCTTTGGGAAGCCCACCCTGGAAAATATTCCCAGGAGGGCCTTTGCCACTGCAGGTGCTGTAGTGGTCCTTAAAGGAATAGCTTCAGGGTATCTTGTGGCATGGTCCACTACCACCAAGATGAATCTATTGCCTGAAGCAGTAGGAGGGTCAAGGGGGCCAACTATGTCAACCCCTACCCTTTCAAAGGGAACCCCAACCACAGGCAGTGGAATAAGGGGTGCCTTTGGGGTGCCACCTGTCTTGCCACTGGCTTGACAGGTTTCACAGGACTTACAAAATTCCTTTGTGTCCTCAGACATTCTAGGCCAATGAAACAGGGGAAAAAGCCTGTCCCAAGTTTTCATTTGTCCTAGATGCCCAGCTAGGGGAATGTCATGTGCCAGGGTTAGGAGGAACTTTCTGTACTCCTGAGGAATCACTAATCTCCTGGCAGCTCCAGGTTTAGGATCCCTATGCTCAGTGTACAAGAGGTTGTCCTCCCAGTAAACTCTGTGAGAGTCACTGACATCCCCATTAGCCTGTTTGACAGCTTGCTGTCTGAGACCCTCTAATGTGGGACAGGTTTGCTGTGCCACACTCAGCTCCTCTCTGGCAGGCCCCCCTTCACCCAAAAGCTCAGCAGTGTCTGCTTCCAGCTCCTCTGGTGTAGGTTCTGCACAGGGAGGGAATTCTTCTTCCTCAGAAGTTGAGTCCACTGTAGAGGGAGGGATAGTAGGAAGTGGTTTGCTTCTACTAGCCCTAGCTTTAGGGAGCACTTGGTCCATTGTTCCAGGATCCAAGCTTCCCTGTCCTTTTTGCTTTTTGGCCTGAGCCCTTGTCAAAGCAAAAATATGCCCTGGGATGCCCAGCATTGCTGCATGGGCCTCCAACTCCACATCTGACCAAGCTGATGTCTCCAAATCATTTCCTAGTAGACAGTCTACAGGTAAATCTGTGGCTACCACAACTTTCTTTGGACCAGTAACCCCCCCCAGTTGAGATTAACAACAGCCATGGGGTGGCTAAGTGTGTTGTTGTGAGCATCGGTTACTTGGTACTGGTGACCAAGTAGGTGTTGTTCAGGGTGGACCAGTTTCTCTATGACCATAGTCACACTGGCACCAGTGTCCCTGTAGGCCTGAACCTCAACACCATTTATTAGGGGTAGCTGCTTGTACTTATCCATATTAAGGGGACAAGCAACTAAGGTGGCTAAATCAATAGCCCCCTCAGAGACTAACACAGCCTCTGTGGCCTCCCTAACAAGGCCAACCCCAACTAAGTTACCAATAGTGAGCCCAGCTACTCCCTTGGATTGGCTATTAGTAGGTTTGCTCCCACCACCACTGCTATTAGTAGGGACACTAGGGGTAGCAGTAGGGGTTGTAGTGGTAGGAGCATTGGTGCTTTTCTTTCGACAACTGGGATCTGTTGTCCAATGGCCTTTTATTTGACATAAATAGCACCATGGTTTCTTTTCCTTGTTCTGATTAAAAGAGGATTTGGGCCCACCACCCCCACCAGAGTGTTTTTGTGGGCCTGATGAAGACTCATTTTTAGATTTGTCCCCACCCTTGTCAGAAGACTTACCATCCTTCTTTTTGTTGCCATCTTTGTCACCCCCTGTATGAACTTTTCTGTTCACCCTTGTTCTGACCCATTTGTCTGCCTTCTTTCCCAATTCTTGGGGAGAGGTCAGATCAGAGTCCACCAAGTACTGGTGCAACAAATCAGACACACAATTATTAAGAATATGCTCTCTCAGGATTAAGTTATACAGGCTGTCATAATCAGTAACTTTACTGCCATGTAACCACCCCTCCAAGGCCTTCACTGCCTGGTCAATGAAATCAACCCAGTCTTGTGAAGACTCCTTTTTGGTCTCTCTGAACTATATCCTGTATTGTTCAGTGGTTAAGCCATAACCATCCAGGAGTGCATTCTTAAGAACTTGGAAATTATTGGCATCATTTTCTTTCACAGTAAGGAGCCTATCCCTACCTTTTCCACTAAATGATAGCCATAGGATAGCAGCCCACAGCCTTTGAGGGACATCCTGTACAACACAGGCCCTCTCAAGTGCAGCAAACCACTTGTTAATGTCATCCCCCTCCTTATAAGGGGGAACTATCTTGTGCAGATTCCTGGAATCATGCTCTTTTGCAGGATGACTATGGGGAATACTGCTGCTGCCACCATGGGTATCTAAACCCAACTTCTGTCTTTCCTTCTCTAGTTCAAAAGACTGTCTATCCAAATCCAGCTGTTGCTTTTTAAGCTTCAGTCTGGTTTGTTCCACCCTCAACTTATTGAGTTCCCTCTCTAACATTCTGTCATCAGGGTTGGTGGGAGGCACATTCCTAGATACAGAGGTATGATGGGAATGAACAGAAGGAGACCTGTCCCTTACAGAAGCCACCCTAACAGCTTGGCTAACAGAAACATCACTACCAGTATGGTGAGAATAAATGCTTTTGCTATGATGTGAGACAACACTATTTGTATGGTGTGGCTCATCATCATTACCAACTATGCTAGACTGTCTAGTAATGGGCAGGCTAGGAAGTTTCTTTCCTGAATCTTTTCCTGGGGGAGTCCCTGAATCAGATTGGGAACTATTAGGTACTTTTTCAACAGATGGGGCACTTATAGCCTTATATTGTTCTCTAAGCATGTTAATTAACAATTCCAAGGAAGGATTCTTCCATACACTCAAACCTCTCTCTATGCAGAGACTCATTGCTCCTTTCCAGCTAAGGTGATCATATGCAAGTTTGGACAGATCAACATTTTGGCCTGTGCCAGACATTTTTAGAGAGAGTTAAATTGATAGAAAAAGATAAAAAAGTTTTCAGAACTTTTTAGAAAGACAGAAAAAAACTTTTTAAACTTTTAAGAACCTTTTGAAAGTTTAGAAGTACTTTTCAGCACTTAGAAAAGAGTGAAAAAAGGAAATGCAAAAACTTATTGTCTATGTGTATATACACTGACCTTGTTTTGTATATTTTTCTCTTATGAAAAGTACAATGACAAGAGTGGTAAGTAGTCTCAAAGCACTTATCCCACCACTGCACAACCAATGTAGGAGGCTGGACTGGCTTGTAGTGAGTACCTAGTGTAGGAGGCTGGACTGGCTTGTAGTGAGTACCAAGGGGTACTTGCACCTTGCACCAGGCCCAGTTATCCCTTATTAGTGTATAGGGTGTCTAGCAGCTTAGGCTGATAGATAATGGTAGCTTAGCAGAGCAGCTTAGGCTGAACTAGGAGACGTGTGAAGCTACTACAGTACCACCTAGTGTCATATGCACAATATCATAAGAAAACACAATACACAGTTATACTAAAAATAAAGGTACTTTATTTTTATGACAATATGCCAAAGTATCTTAGAGTGTACCCTCAGTGAGAGGATAGGAAATATACACAAGATATATATACACAATAGCAAAAATATGCAGTATAGTCTTAGAAAACAGTGCAAACAATGTATAGTTACAATAGGATGCAATGGGGAAACATAGGGATAGGGGCAACACAAACCATATACTCCAAAAGTGGAATGCGAACCACGAATGGACCCCAAACCTATGTGACCTTGTAGAGGGTCGCTGGGACTATTAGAAAATAGTGAGAGTTACAAAAATAACCCTCCCCAAGACCCTGAAAAGTGAGTGCAAAGTGCACTAAAGTTCCCCTAAGGACAAAAGAGTCGTGTTAGAGGAATAATGCAGGAAAGACACAAACCAGCAATGCAACAACTGTGGATTTCCAATCTAGGGTACCTGTGGAACAAGGGGACCAAGTCCAAAAGTAACAAGCAAGTCGGAGGTGGGCAGATGCCCAGGAAATGCCAGCTGCGGGTGCAAAGAAGCTTCGACTGGACAGAAGAAGCTGAGGTTTCTGCAGGAACGAAAAGGGCTAGAGACTTCCCCTTTGGTGGACGGATCCCTCTCGCCTTGGAGAGTCGTGCAGAAGTGTTTTCCCGCCGGAAGGATGCCAACAAGCCTTGCTACACGCAAATCGTGCGTTTGGCGTTTTTGGACGCTGCTGGGGCCCAGGAGGGACCAGGAGGTCGCAAATTGGACCTGCAGAGAGAGGGGACGTCGAGCAAGACAAAGAGCCCTCACTGAAGCAGGTAGATCCCGGAGAAGTGCCAGAAACAGGCACTACGAGGATGCGTGAAACAGTGCTCGCCGAAGTTGCACAAAGGAGTCCCACGTCGCCGGAGACCAACTTAGAAAGTCGTGCAATGCAGGTTAGAGTGCCGTGGACCCAGGCTTGGCTGTGCACGAAGGATTTCCGCCGGAAGTGCACAGGGGCCGGAGTAGCTGCAAAGTCGCGGTTCCCAGCAATGCAGCCCAGCGAGGTGAGGCAAGGACTTACCTCCACCAAACTTGGGATGAAGAGTCACTGGACTGTGGGGGTCACTTGGACAGAGTCGCTGGATTCGAGGGACCTCGCTCGTCGTGCTGAGAGGAGACCCAAGGGACCGGTAATGCAGCTTTTTGGTGCCTGCGGTTGCAGGGGGAAGATTCCGTCGACCCACGGGAGATTTCTTCGGAGCTTCTGGTGCAGAGAGGAGGCAGACTACCCCCACAGCATGCACAAGCAGGAAAACAGTCGAGAAGGCGGCAGGATCAGCGTTACAGAGTTGCAGTAGTCGTCTTTGCTACTATGTTGCAGGTTTGCAGGCTTCCAGCGCGGTCAGCGGTCGATTCCTTATCAGAAGGTGAAGAGAGAGATGCAGAGGAACTCGGCTGAGCTCATGCATTCGTTATCTAAAATTTCCCCAGAGACAGAGACCCTAAATAGCCAGAAAAGATGGTTTGGCTACCTAGGAGAGAGGAAAGGCTACTAACACCTGAAGGAGCCTATCAGCAGGAGTCTCTGACGTCACCTGGTGGCACTGGCCACTCAGAGCAGTCCAGTGTGCCAGCAGCACCTCTGTTTCCAAGATGGCAGAGGTCTGGAGCACACTGGAGGAGCTCTGGACACCTCCCAGGGGAGGTGCAGGTCAGGGGAGTGGTCACTCCCCTTTCCTTTGTCCAGTTTCGCGCCAGAGCAGGGGCTAAGGGGTCCCTGAACCGGTGTAGACTGGCTTATGCAGAATTGGGCACATCTGTGCCCAACAAAGCATTTCCAGAGGCTGGGGGAGGCTACTCCTCCCCTGCCTTCACACCATTTTCCAAAGGGAGAGGGTGTCACACCCTCTCTCAGAGGAAGTTCTTTGTTCTGCCATCCTGGGCCAGGCCTGGCTGGACCCCAGGAGGGCAGCTGCCTGTCTGAGGGGTTGGCAGCAGCAGCAGCTGCAGTGAAACCCCAGGAAGGGCAGTCTGGCAGTACCAGGGTCTGTGCTACAGACCACTGGGATCATGGAATTGTACCAACAATGCCAGGATGGCATAGAGGGGGCAATTCCATGATCATAGACATGTTACATGGCCATATTCGGAGTTACCATGGTGAAGCTACATATAGGTAGTGACCTATATGTAGTGCACGCGTGTAATGGTGTCCCCGCACTCACAAAGTTCAGTGAATTGGCTCTGAACAATGTGGGGCACCTTGGCTAGTGCCAGGGTGCCCTCACACTAAGTAACTTTGCACCTAACCTTTACCAGGTAAAGGTTAGACATATAGGTGACTTATAAGTTACTTAAGTGCAGTGTAAAATGGCTGTGAAATAACGTGGATGTTATTTCACTCAGGCTGCAGTGGCAGGCCTGTGTAAGAATTGTCAGAGCTCCCTATGGGTGGCAAAAGAAATGCTGCAGCCCATAGGGATCTCCTGGAACCCCAATACCCTGGGTACCTCAGTACCATATACTAGGGAATTATAAGGGTGTTCCAGTAAGCCAATGTAAATTGGTAAAAATGGTCACTAGCCTGTCAGTGACAATTTGGAAAGAAATGAGAGAGCATAACCACTGAGGTTCTGATTAGCAGAGCCTCAGTGAGACAGTTAGTCACTACACAGGTAACACATTCAGGCACACTTATGAGCACTGGGGCCCTGGGTTACCAGGGTCCCAGTGACACATACAACTAAAACAACATATATACAGTGAAAAATGGGGGTAACATGCCAGGCAAGATGGTACTTTCCTACACAACCCCCCCCCCCCCAAATGAAGGACAATAAGACTAGCCATGACCTGATGAGTCTTCATTGTCTAAGTGGAAATATCTGGAGAGTCCATCTGCATTGGAGTGGCTACTCCCAGGTCTATGTTCCACTGTATAGTCCATTCCCTGTAGGGATATGGACCACCTCAACAATTTAGGATTTTCACCTTTCATTTGTTTTAGCCAAAGTAGAGGTTTGTGGTCTGTCTGAACAATGAAGTGAGTGCCAAACAGGTATGGCCTCAACTTCTTCAGAGCCCAGACCACAGCAAAGGCCTCCCTCTCAATGGCAGACCAACGCTTTTCTCTAGGGGTCAACCTCCTACTAATAAAAGCAACAGGTTGATCCTGGCCCTCAGAATTAAGTTGTGATAGGACTGCCCCTACTCCTAATTCAGATGCATCAGTCTGGACATAGAATTTATTAGAGTAACAAGGGCTTTTCAGGACAGGTGCAGAGCACATGGCCTGCTTCAGCTCCTCAAAAGCTTTCTGACAGCTTGCTGTCCATAATACCTTTTTAGGCATTTTCTTGGATGTGAGGTCATTAAGAGGGGCTGCAATGGAGCCATAGTTCTTAATGAACCTCCTGTAATACCCAGTGAGGCCTAGGAAGGCTCTCACCTGAGTCTGAGTGGTAGGGGGAACCCAATCAATAATAGTTTGGATTTTCCCCTGAAGTGGTGCAATCTGTTCCCCACCAACAAGGTGTCCCAGATAAACCACCTTACCCTGCCCTATCTGGCACTTTGAAGCCTTGATAGTGAGGCCTGCCTTTTGCAGAGCCTCCAAAACTTTCCATAGGTGGACCAGGTGATCATCCCAGCTGGAGCTAAAGACAGCTATATCGTCCAAATATGCTGCACTGAAAGCTTCCAGCCCTTGCAGGACTGTGTTCACCAACCTCTGAAAAGTGGCAGGTGCATTTTTCAAACCAAAAGGCATTACAGTAAACTGGTAATGTCCTCCAATGGTAGAAAATGCAGTTTTAGGTTTAGCATCTTCTGACAATTTGATCTGCCAATACCCTGCAGTCAAATCAAAAGTGCTTAGATACTTGGCAGATGCCAGTGTATCTATGAGCTCATCTGCCCTGGGTATAGGGTGAGCATCAGTTTTGGTTACCAAGTTGAGACCTCTATAGTCTACACAAAACCTCATTTCCTTCTTTCCATCTTTAGAATTGGGTTTTGGTACCAGTACCACAGGAGAAGCCCATGGACTGTCAGAGTGCTCAACCACTCCTAGTTCCAACATTTTCTGAACTTCTTGCTTTATGCAGTCCCTGACATGGTCAGGCTGCCTATAGATCTTACTTTTGACAGGTAAACTGTCTCCAGTATCTATAGTGTGCTCACACCAAGAAGTGGTGCCTGGCACAGTAGAGAAGAGTTCTGAAAATTGTCCTAGGAGATTTATGCAATTGTCTTTCTGCTCAGCAGTAAGACAATCAGCCAAAACTACACCTTCCACAAGAGCATCTTGATCTGTGGAAGAGAAGAGATCAGGTAGAGGATCACTGTCTTCTTCCTGTCCCTCATCTGTTGCCATGAGCAGGGTGAGATCAGCCCTGTCATAGTAGGGTTTCAGGCGGTTGACATGGAGCACCCTAAGGGGACTCCTGGCAGTGCCTAAGTCAACCAAGTAGGTGACTTCACCCTTCTTTTCAACAATTGTGTGGGGTCCACTCCATTTATCTTGGAGTGCTCTTGGGGCCACAGGCTCCAAGACCCATACTTTCTGCCCTGGTTGGTACTGAACCAAAACAGCCTTCTGATCATGCCATTGCTTCTGGAGCTCTTGGCTGGCCTGAAGGTTTTTACTGGCCTTTTTCATGTACTCAGCCATCCTTGATCTGAGGCCAAGTACATAATCCACAATATCCTGCTTAGGAGCTTTTAAAGGTTGTTCCCAACCCTCCTTTACAAGTGTGAGTGGACCCCTAACAGGGTGTCCAAAAAGAAGTTCAAAGGGGCTGAAGCCCACTCCTTTCTGGGGTACCTCCCTGTAGGCAAAAAGGAGGCATGGTAGAAGGATATCCCATCTCCCGCGGAGTTTTTCAGGGAGTCCCATAATCATGCCTTTGAGAGTTTTATTAAATCTCTCCACCAGTCCATTTGTTTGTGGATGATAGGGTGTTGTGAACTTGTAAGTTACACCACACTCCTTCCACATGGCCTTTAAGTATGCAGACATGAAATTGCTTCCTCTGTCTGATACTACTTCCTTTGGGAAGCCCACCCTGGAAAATATTCCCAGGAGGGCCTTTGCCACTGCAGGAGCTGTAGTGGTCCTTAAAGGAATAGCTTCAGGATATCTTGTGGCATGGTCCACTACCACTAAGATAAACCTATTGCCTGAAGCAGTAGGAGGGTCAAGGGGGCCAACTATGTCAACCCCTACCCTTTCAAAGGGAACCCCAACCACAGGCAGTGGGATAAGGGGTGCCTTTGGAGTGCCACCTGTCTTGCCACTGGCTTGACAGGTTTCACAGGACTTACAAAATTCCTTTGTGTCCTCAGACATCCTAGGCCAATGAAACAATGGTACCAATCTGTCCCAAGTTTTCATTTGACCCAGGTGCCCAGCTAAGGGAATGTCATGTGCCAGTGTTAGGAGGAACTTTCTGTACTCCTGAGGAATCACTAATCTCCTGGCAGCTCCAGGTTTAGGATCCCTATGCTCAGTGTACAAGAGGTTGTCCTCCCAGTAAACTCTGTGAGAGTCACTGACATCCCCATTAGCCTGTTTGACAGCTTGCTGTATGAGACCCTCTAATGTGGGACAGGTTTGCTGTGCCACACTCAGCTCCTCCCTGGCAGGCCCCCCTTCACCCAAAAGCTCAGCAGTGTCTGCTTCTAGCTCCTCTGGTGTAGGTTCTGCACAGGGAGGGAATTCTTCTTCCTCAGAAGTAGAATCCACTGTAGAGGGAGGGATAGTAGGAAGTGGTTTGCTTCTACTAGCCCTAGCTTTAGGGAGCACTTGGTCCATTGTTCCAGGATCCAAGCTTCCCTGTCCTTTTTGCTTTTTGGCCTGAGCCCTTGTCAAAGCAAAAATATGCCCTGGAATGCCCAGCATTGCTGCATGGGCCTCCAACTCCACATCTGACCAAGCTGATGTCTCCAAATTATTCCCTAATAGACAGTCTACAGGTAAATCTGAAGCTACTACAACTTTCTTTGGACCAGTTACCCCCCCCCAGTTGAGATTTACAACAGCCATGGGGTGGCTTTGTGTTATGTTGTGAGCATCGGTTACTTGGTACTGGTGTCCAAGTATGTGTTGTTCAGGGTGCACCAGTTTCTCAATCACCATTGTGACACTGGCACCTGTGTCCCTGTGGCCTGGACCTCAACACCATTTATTAGGGTTAGTTGCTTGTACTTCTCCAAGTTATGGGGGCAAGCAACCAAAGTGGCTAAATCAATAGCCCCTTCAGAGACTAAAGTAGCCTCTGTGGTCTCCCTAATCAGACCAACCCCAACTAAATTACCAAAAGTGAGCCCAGCTACTCCCTTGGATTGGCTATTAGTAGGTTTGCTCCCACCACCACTGCTATTAGTAGGGACACTAGGTGTAGCAGTAGGGGTTGTAGTGGTAGGAGCTGTGGTGCCTTTCTTTGGACAACTGGGATCTGTTGTCCAATGGCCTTTTATTTTACATAAATAGCACCATGGTTTCTTTTCCTTGTTCTGATTAAAGGAGGATTTGGACCCACCACCCCCACCAGAGTGTTTTTGTGGGCCTGATGAAGACTCATTTTTAGATTTGTCCCCACCCTTGTCAGAAGACTTACCATCCTTCTTTTTGTTGCCATCTTTGTCACCCCCTGTATGAACTTTTCTGTTCACTCTTGTTCTGACCCATTTGTCTGCCTTCTTTCCCAATTCTTGGGGAGAGGTCAGATCAGAGTCCACCAAGTACTGGTGCAACAAATCAGACACACAATTATTAAGAATATGCTCTCTCAGGATCAAGTTATACAGGCTGTCATAATCAGTAACTTTACTGCCATGTAACCACCCCTCCAAGGCCTTCACTGCCTGGTCAATGAAATCAACCCAGTCTTGTGAAGACTCCTTTTTGGTCTCTCTGAACTTTATCCTGTACTGTTCAGTGGTTAAGCCATAACCATCCAGGAGTGCATTCTTAAGAACTTGGAAATTATTAGCATCATTTTCTTTTACAGTAAGGAGCCTATCCCTACCTTTTCCACTAAATGATAGCCATAGGATAGCAGCCCACTGCCTTTGAGGGACATCCTGTACAACACAGGCCCTCTCAAGTGCAGCAAACCACTTGTTAATGTCATCCCCCTCCTTATAAGGTGGAACTATCTTGTGCAGATTCCTGGAATCATGCTCTTTTGCAGGATGACTATGGGGAATACTGCTGCTGCCACCATGGGTATCTAAACCCAATTTCTGTCTTTCCTTCTCTAATTCAAAGGACTGTCTATCCAAATCCAGCTGTTGCTTTTTAAGCTTCAGTCTGGTTTGTTCCACCCTCAACTTATTGAGTTCCCTCTCTAACATTCTGTCATCAGGGTTGGTGGGAGGGACATTTCTAGAAACAGAGCTATGATGGGAATGAACAGAAGGAGACCTGTCCCTTACAGAAGCCAACTTAACAGCTTGGTTTACAGAAACATTACTACCAGAATGGTGTGAATAAATGCTTTTGCTATGATGTGAGACCACACTATTTATTTGGTGTGGCTCATCATCATTACCATCTATGCTAGATTGTCTAGTAATGGGCAGGCTAGAAAGTTTCTTTCCTGAATCTTTTCCTGGGGGAGTCCCTGAATCAGATTGGGAACTATTAGGTCCTTTTGCAACAGATGGGCCACCTCTGGCCTTATCTTGTTCTCTAAGCATGTTAATTAACAGTTCCAAGGCAGGATTCTTCCCTACACTCAAACCTCTCTCTATACAGAGACTCCTTGCTCTTTTCCAGCTAAGGTTGTCATATGCAAGTTTGGACAGATCAACACTTTGGCCTGTGCCAGACATTTTTTAGAGAGAGTTAAAGTGATAGAGAAAGAGAAAAAAGTTTTTAGAACTTTTTGGAAAGACAGAAAAAAACTTTTTAAACTTTTAAGAACTTTTTTGAAAGTTTAGAAGTACTTTTTAGCACTTAGAAAAGAGTGAAAAGAGGAAATGCAAAACTTTTTGGCTATGTGTATATACACTGACCTTGTTTTGTATATTTTTCTCTTATGAAAAGTACAATGACAAGAGTGGTAAGTAGTCTCAAGCACTTATCCCACCACTGCACAACCAATGTAGGAGGCTGGACTGGCTTGTAGTGAGTACCAAGGGGTACTTGCACCTTGCACCAGGCCCAGTTATCCCTTATTAGTGTATAGGGTGTCTAGCAGCTTAGGCTGATAGATAATGGTAGCTTAGCAGAGCAGCTTAGGCTGAACTAGGAGACGTGTGAAGCTACTACAGTACCACCTAGTGTCATATGCACAATATCATAAGAAAACACAATACACAGTTATACTAAAAATAAAGGTACTTTATTTTTATGACTGTAGGAAGTTGGCTCTGTATGTGCTATTTCAAAGTAAGGAATAGCATGCACAGAGTCCAAGGGTTCCCCTTAGAGGTAAAATAGTGGTAAAAATAGATAATACTAATGCTCTATTTTGTGGTAGTGTGGTCGAGCAGTAGGCTTATCCAAGGAGTAGTGTTAAGCATTTGTTGTACATACACATAGACAATAAATGAGGTACACACACTCAGAGACAAATCCAGCCAATAGGTTTTTGTATAGAAAAATATCTTTTCTTAGTTTATTTTAAGAACCACAGGTTCAAATTCTACATGTAATATCTCATTCGAAAGGTATTGCAGGTAAGTACTTTAGGAACTTCAAATCATCAAAATTGCATGTATACTTTTCAAGTTATTCACAAATAGCTGTTTTAAAAGTGGACACTTAGTGCAATTTTCACATTTCCTAGGGGAGGTAAGTATTTGTTAGGTTAACCAGGTAAGTAAGACACTTACAGGGCTTAGTTCTTGGTCCAAGGTAGCCCACCGTTGGGGGTTCAGAGCAACCCCAAAGTCACCACACCAGCAGCTCAGGGCCGGTCAGGTGCAGAGTTCAAAGTGGTGCCCAAAACACATAGGCTAGAATGGAGAGAAGGGGGTGCCCCGGTTCCGGTCTGCTTGCAGGTAAGTACCCGCGTCTTCGGAGGGCAGACCAGGGGGGTTTTGTAGGGCACCGGGGGGGACACAAGCCCACACAGAAATTTCACCCTCAGCAGCGCGGGGGCGGCCGGGTGCAGTGTAGAAACAAGCGTCGGGTTTTCAATGTTAGTCTATGAGAGATCTCGGGATCTCTTCAGCGCTGCAGGCAGGCAAGGGGGGGGTTCCTCGGGGAAACCTCCACTTGGGCAAGGGAGAGGGACTCCTGGGGGTCACTTCTCCAGTGAAAGTCCGGTCCTTCAGGTCCTGGGGGCTGCGGGTGCAGGGTCTCTCCCAGGCGTCGGGACTTTGGATTCAAAGAGTCGCGGTCAGGGGAAGCCTCGGGATTCCCTCTGCAGGCGGCGCTGTGAGGGCTCAGGGGGGACAGGTTTTGGTACTCACAGTATCAGAGTAGTCCTGGGGTCCCTCCTGAGGTGTTGGATCTCCACCAGCCGAGTCGGGGTCGCCGGGTGCAGTGTTGCAAGTCTCACGCTTCTTGCGGGGAGCTTGCAGGGTTCTTTAAAGCTGCTGGAAACAAAGTTGCAGCTTTTCTTGGAGCAGGTCCGCTGTCCTCGGGAGTTTCTTGTCTTTTCGAAGCAGGGGTAGTCCTCAGAGGATGTCGAGGTCGCTGGTCCCTTTGGAAGGCGTCGCTGGAGCAGGATCTTTGGAAGGCAGGAGACAGGCCGGTGAGTTTCTGGAGCCAAGGCAGTTGTCATCTTCTGGTCTTCCTCTGCAGGGGTTTTCAGCTAGGCAGTCCTTCTTCTTGTAGTTGCAGGAATCTAATTTTCTAGGGTTCAGGGTAGCCCTTAAATACTAAATTTAAGGGCGTTTTTAGGTCTGGGGGGTTAGTAGCCAATGGCTACTAGCCCTGAGGGTGGGTACACCCTCTTTGTGCCTCCTCCCAAGGGGAGGGGGTCACAATCCTAACCCTATTGGGGGAATCCTCCATCTGCAAGATGGAGGATTTCTAAAAGTCAGAGTCACCTCAGCTCAGGACACCTTAGGGGCTGTCCTGACTGGTCAGTGACTCCTCCTTGTTGCTTTCTTTGTTCCCTCCAGCCTTGCCGCCAAAAGTGGGGGCCGTGGCCGGAGGGGGCGGGCAACTCCACTAAGCTGGAGTGCCCTGCTGGGCTGTGACAAAGGGGTGAGCCTTTGAGGCTCACCGCCAGGTGTTACAGCTCCTGCCTGGGGGAGGTGTTAGCATCTCCACCCAGTGCAGGCTTTGTTACTGGCCTCAGAGTGACAAAGGCACTCTCCCCATGGGGCCAGCAACATGTCTCTGGTGTGGCAGGCTGCTGGAACTAGTCAGCCTACACAGACAGTCGGTTAAGTTTCAGGGGGCACCTCTAAGGTGCCCTCTGTGGTGTATTTTACAATAAAATGTACACTGGCATCAGTGTGCATTTATTGTGCTGAGAAGTTTGATACCAAACTTCCCAGTTTTCAGTGTAGCCATTATGGTGCTGTGGAGTTCGTGTTTGACAGACTCCCAGACCATATACTCTTATGGCTACCCTGCACTTACAATGTCTAAGGTTTTGTTTAGACACTGTAGGGGTACCATGCTCATGCACTGGTACCCTCACCTATGGTATAGTGCACCCTGCCTTAGGGCTGTAAGGCCTGCTAGAGGGGTGTCTTACCTATACTGCATAGGCAGTGAGAGGCTGGCATGGCACCCTGAGGGGAGTGCCATGTCGACTTACTCGTTTTGTCCTCACTAGCACACAAATGCTGGCAAGCAGTGTGTCTGTGCTGAGTGAGAGGTCTCCAGGGTGGCATAAGACATGCTGCAGCCCTTAGAGACCTTCCTTGGCATCAGGGCCCTTGGTACTAGAAGTACCAGTTACAAGGGACTTATCTGGATGCCAGGGTCTGCCAATTGTGGATACAAAAGTACAGGTTAGGGAAAGAACACTGGTGCTGGGGCCTGGTTAGCAGGCCTCAGCACACTTTCAATTGTAAACATAGCATCAGCAAAGGCAAAAAGTCAGGGGGCAACCATGCCAAGGAGGCATTTCCTTACACAACCCCCCCCCAAACGAAAGAGGATGAGACTAACCTTTCCCAAGAGAGTCTTCATTTTCTAAGTGGAAGAACCTGGAAAGGCCATCTGCATTGGCATGGGCAGTCCCAGGTCTGTGTTCCACTATAAAGTCCATTCCCTGTAGGGAGATGGACCACCTCAACAGTTTAGGATTTTCACCTTTCATTTGCATCAGCCATTTGAGAGGTCTGTGGTCAGTTTGAACTAGGAAGTGAGTCCCAAAGAGGTATGGTCTCAGCTTCTTCAGGGACCAAACCACAGCAAAGGCCTCCCTCTCAATGGCACTCCAACGCTGCTCCCTGGGGAGTAACCTCCTGCTAATGAAAGCAACAGGCTGGTCAAGGCCATCATCATTTGTTTGGGACAAAACTGCCCCTATCCCATGTTCAGAGGCATCAGTCTGCACAATGAACTGCTTAGAATAATCTGGAGCTTTTAGAACTGGTGCTGAGCACATTGCCTGTTTCAGGGTGTCAAAGGCCTGTTGGCATTCCACAGTCCAGTTCACTTTCTTGGGCATTTTCTTGGAGGTGAGTTCAGTGAGGGCTGTCACAATGGATCCATATCCCTTCACAAACCTCCTGTAATACCCAGTCAAGCCAAGGAATGCCCTGACTTGAGTCTGGGTTTTTGGAGCTACCCAGTCCAGAATAGTCTGGATCTTGGGTTGGAGTGGCTGAACTTGGCCTCCACCTACAAGGTGGCCCAAGTAAACCACAGTTCCCTGCCCTATCTGGCATTTGGATGCCTTGATAGAGAGGCCTGCAGATTGCAGAGCCTTCAAAACCTTCCTCAGGTGGACCAGGTGATCCTGCCAGGTGGAGCTAAAGACAGCAATATCATCAAGATAAGCTGTGCTAAAGGACTCCAAGCCAGCAAGGACTTGATTCACCAACCTTTGGAAGGTGGCAGGGGCATTCTTTAAACCAAAGGGCATAACAGTAAACTGATAATGCCCATCAGGTGTGGAGAATGCTGTCTTTTCTTTGGCTCCAGGTGCCATTTTTATTTGCCAGTACCCTGCTGTCAAGTCAAAGGTACTTAGAAATTTGGCAGCACCTAATTTATCAATGAGCTCATCAGCTCTTGGAATTGGATGGGCATCTGTCTTGGTGACAGAATTGAGCCCTCTGTAGTCCACACAAAACCTCATCTCTTTCTTTCCATCTTTGGTGTGAGGTTTGGGGACTAAGACCACTGGGCTAGCCCAGGGGCTGTCAGAGCGCTCAATTACTCCCAATTCCAGCATCTTGTGGACTTCCACCTTGATGCTTTCCTTAACATGGTCAGACTGTCTAAAGATTTTGTTCTTGACAGGCATGCTGTCTCCTGTGTCCACATCATGGGTACACAGGTGTGTCTGACCAGGGGTTAAGGAGAAGAGTTCAGGAAACTGTTGTAGGACTCTCCTACAATCAGCTTGCTGTTGGCCAGAGAGGGTGTCTGCGTAGATCACTCCATCTACTGTGCCATCTTTTGGGTCTGATGACAGAAGATCAGGGAGAGGTTCACTCTCTGCCTCCTGATCCTCATCTGTTACCATCAACAGATTCACATCAGCCCTGTCATGGAAGAGCTTAAGACGGTTCACATGGATCACCCTCTTGGGGCTCCTGCTTGTGCCCAGGTCCACCAGGTAGGTGACCTGACTCTTCCTTTCTAGTACTGGGTAAGGGCCACTCCATTTGTCCTGGAGTGCCCTGGGAGCCACAGGCTCCAGAACCCAGACTTTCTGCCCTGGTTGGAACTCAACCAGTGCAGCCTTTTGGTCATACCAAAACTTCTGGAGCTGTTGGCTGGCCTCAAGGTTTTTGGTTGCCTTTTCCATGTACTCTGCCATTCTAGAGCGAAGGCCAAGTACATAGTCCACTATGTCCTGTTTAGGCTCATGGAGAGGTCTCTCCCAGCCTTCTTTAACAAGGGCAAGTGGTCCCCTTACAGGATGACCAAACAGAAGTTCAAAGGGTGAGAATCCTACTCCCTTCTGTGGCACCTCTCTGTAAGCGAAAAGCAGACATGGCAAGAGGACATCCCATCTCCTTTTGAGTTTTTCTGGGAGCCCCATGATCATGCCCTTTAATGTCTTGTTGAATCTCTCAACTAAGCCATTAGTTTGTGGATGGTATGGTGTAGTGAATTTATAAGTCACCCCACACTCATTCCACATGTGCTTTAGGTATGCTGACATGAAGTTGGTACCTCTGTCAGACACCACCTCCTTAGGGAAACCCACTCTGGTAAAGATACCAATGAGGGCCTTGGCTACTGCAGGGGCAGTAGTCGACCTAAGGGGAATAGCTTCAGGATACCTGGTAGCATGATCCACTACTACCAGGATATACATATTTCCTGAGGCTGTGGGAGGTTCTAGTGGACCAACTATGTCCACACCCACTCTTTCAAAGGGCACCCCCACCACTGGAAGTGGAATGAGGGGGGCCTTTGGATGCCCACCTGTCTTACCACTGGCTTGACAGGTGGGGCAGGAGAGGCAAAACTCCTTAACCATGTTGGACATATTGGGCCAGTAGAAGTGGTTGACTAACCTCTCCCACGTCTTGGTTTGTCCCAAATGTCCAGCAAGGGGAATGTCATGGGCCAATGTTAGGATGAACTTCCTGAACAGCTGAGGCACTACCACTCTCCTAGTGGCACCAGGTTTGGGGTCTCTGGCCTCAGTGTACAGGAGTCCATCTTCCCAATAGACCCTATGCGTTCCATTTTTCTTGCCTTTGGACTCTTCAGCAGCTTGCTGCCTAAGGCCTTCAAGAGAGGGACAGGTTTCTTGTCCCTTACACAGCTCCTCCCTTGAGGGTCCCCCTGGGCCTAAGAGCTCAACCTGATAAGGTTCAAGCTCCAAAGGCTCAGTTCCCTCAGAGGGCAGAACTTCTTCCTGAGAAGAGAGGTTCCCTTTCTTTTGCTGTGTTGCAGTTGGTTTCCCAGCTGACTTTCATGTTCTCTTGGTAGGCTGGGCCATTCTTCCAGACTCCAGCTCTACTTGTTCACCCTGTGCCTTGCATTGTGCTCTTGTTTTCACACACACCAGTTCAGGGATACCCAGCATTGCTGCATGGGTTTTTAGTTCTACCTCAGCCCATGCTGAGGACTCCAGGTCATTTCCAAGCAGACAGTCCACTGGGATATTTGAGGAGACCACCACCTGTTTCAGGCCATTGACCCCTCCCCATTCTAAAGTAACCATTGCCATGGGATGTACTTTTCTCTGATTGTCAGTGTTGGTGACTGTGTAAGTTTTTCCAGTCAGGTATTGGCCAGGGGAAACCAGTTTCTCTGTCACCATGGTGACACTGGCACCTGTATCCCTCAGGCCCTCTATTCTAGTCCCATTAATTAAGAGTTGCTGTCTGTATTTTTGCATGTTAGGCGGCCAGACAGCTAGTGTGGCTAAATCCACCCCACCCTCAGAAACTAGAGTAGCTTCAGTGTGGACCCTGATTTGCTCTGGGCACACTGTTGATCCCACTTGGAGACTAGCCATACCAGTGTTACCTGGATGGGAGTTTGGAGTGGAACCTTTCTTGGGACAGGCCTTGTCTCCAGTTTGGTGTCCATGCTGTTTACAGCTATGACACCAGGCCTTTTTGGGATCAAAGTTTTTACCCTTGTACCCATTGTTTTGTGAAGAGGCTCTGGGCCCACCCTCCTGTGCAGGTTTTTGGGGGCCTGTAGAAGACTCTTTACTATTTTTAGTTTTGGTTGTCTCATCACCCTTCCCCTGGGGAGTCTTTGTGACCCCTTTCTTTTGGTCACCCCCTGTTGAAGTCTTGGACACCCTTGTCTTGACCCAATGGTCCGCCTTCTTTCCCAATTCTTGAGGAGAAATTGGTCCTAGGTCTACCAGATGCTGATGCAGTTTATCATTGAAACAATTACTTAACAGGTGTTCTTTCACAAATAAATTGTACAGCCCATCATAATTACTTACACCACTGCCTTGAATCCAACCATCTAGTGTTTTCACTGAGTAGTCTACAAAGTCAACCCAGGTCTGGCTCGAGGATTTTTGAGCCCCCCTGAATCTAATCCTATACTCCTCAGTGGAGAATCCAAAGCCCTCAATCAGGGTACCCTTCATGAGGTCATAAGATTCTGCATCTTGTCCAGAGAGTGTGAGGAGTCTATCCCTACACTTTCCTGTGAACATTTCCCAAAGGAGAGCACCCCAGTGAGATCTGTTCACTTTTCTGGTTACACAAGCCCTCTCAAAAGCTGTGAACCATTTGGTGATGTCATCACCATCTTCATATTTAGTTACAATCCCTTTAGGGATTTTCAACATGTCAGGAGAATCTCTGACCCTATTTATGTTGCTGCCACCATTGATGGGTCCTAGGCCCATCTCTTGTCTTTCCCTCTCTATGGCTAGGATCTGTCTTTCCAAAGCCAATCTTTTGGCCATCCTGGCTAACTGGATGTCCTCTTCACTGGGGCTATCCTCAGTGATTTCAGAGGTGTTGGTCTCTCCTGTGAGGGAACCAGCATCTCTGACTATTATTTTAGGAGTCAGGGTTTGAGGGACCCTGTCCTCCCTAGATAGGACTGGTAGGGGGGAATTTTCCTCCAAGTCACTATCCTCTTCCTCTGAGTTGCCACCCTCAGAGGGGTTGGCCTTTTCAAACTCTGCCAAAAGCTCCTGGAGCTGTATTTTGGTAGGTTTGGGGCCCATTGTTATTTTCTTTATTTTACAGAGTGACCTTAGCTCCCTCATCTTAAGATGGAGGTAAGGTGTGGTGTCGAGTTCCACCACAGTCACATCTGTGCTAGACATTTTGCTTCTAAAAGTTGGAATACTTTTTAAGAATCTACAACTGGTTCTAGAATCTAATTCAAACTTTTACAAACTTTTAAACTCTAAAAGAAATGCTAAACAGGATCTAACACAAGGCCCTAGCAGGTCTTTTAAGAATTTAGAAAACTTTTCAAATTGCAAAAATCAATTTCTAATGACAATTTTGGAATTTGTCGTGTGATCAGGTATTGGCTGAGTAGTCCAGCAAATGCAAAGTCTTGTACCCCACCGCTGATCCACCAATGTAGGAAGTTGGCTCTGTATGTGCTATTTCAAAGTAAGGAATAGCATGCACAGAGTCCAAGGGTTCCCCTTAGAGGTAAAATAGTGGTAAAAATAGATAATACTAATGCTCTATTTTGTGGTAGTGTGGTCGAGCAGTAGGCTTATCCAAGGAGTAGTGTTAAGCATTTGTTGTACATACACATAGACAATAAATGAGGTACACACACTCAGAGACAAATCCAGCCAATAGGTTTTTGTATAGAAAAATATCTTTTCTTAGTTTATTTTAAGAACCACAGGTTCAAATTCTACATGTAATATCTCATTCGAAAGGTATTGCAGGTAAGTACTTTAGGAACTTCAAATCATCAAAATTGCATGTATACTTTTCAAGTTATTCACAAATAGCTGTTTTAAAAGTGGACACTTAGTGCAATTTTCACAGTTCCTAGGGGAGGTAAGTATTTGTTAGGTTAACCAGGTAAGTAAGACACTTACAGGGCTTAGTTCTTGGTCCAAGGTAGCCCACCGTTGGGGGTTCAGAGCAACCCCAAAGTCACCACACCAGCAGCTCAGGGCCGGTCAGGTGCAGAGTTCAAAGTGGTGCCCAAAACACATAGGCTAGAATGGAGAGAAGGGGGTGCCCCGGTTCCGGTCTGCTTGCAGGTAAGTACCCGCGTCTTCGGAGGGCAGACCAGGGGGGTTTTGTAGGGCACCGGGAGGGACACAAGCCCACACAGAAATTTCACCCTCAGCAGCGCGGGGGCGGCCGGGTGCAGTGTAGAAACAAGCGTCGGGTTTTCAATGTTAGTCTATGAGAGATCTCGGGATCTCTTCAGCGCTGCAGGCAGGCAAGGGGGGGGTTCCTCGGGGAAACCTCCACTTGGGCAAGGGAGAGGGACTCCTGGGGGTCACTTCTCCAGTGAAAGTCCGGTCCTTCAGGTCCTGGGGGCTGCGGGTGCAGGGTCTCTCCCAGGCGTCGGGACTTTGGATTCAAAGAGTCGCGGTCAGGGGAAGCCTCGGGATTCCCTCTGCAGGCGGCGCTGTGAGGGCTCAGGGGGGACAGGTTTTGGTACTCACAGTATCAGAGTAGTCCTGGGGTCCCTCCTGAGGTGTTGGATCTCCACCAGCCGAGTCGGGGTCGCCGGGTGCAGTGTTGCAAGTCTCACGCTTCTTGCGGGGAGCTTGCAGGGTTCTTTAAAGCTGCTGGAAACAAAGTTGCAGCTTTTCTTGGAGCAGGTCCGCTGTCCTCGGGAGTTTCTTGTCTTTTCGAAGCAGGGGTAGTCCTCAGAGGATGTCGAGGTCGCTGGTCCCTTTGGAAGGCGTCGCTGGAGCAGGATCTTTGGAAGGCAGGAGACAGGCCGGTGAGTTTCTGGAGCCAAGGCAGTTGTCGTCTTCTGGTCTTCCTCTGCAGGGGTTTTCAGCTAGGCAGTCCTTCTTCTTGTAGTTGCAGGAATCTAATTTTCTAGGGTTCAGGGTAGCCCTTAAATACTAAATTTAAGGGCGTTTTTAGGTCTGGGGGGTTAGTAGCCAATGGCTACTAGCCCTGAGGGTGGGTACACCCTCTTTGTGCCTCCTCCCAAGGGGAGGGGGTCACAATCCTAACCCTATTGGGGGAATCCTCCATCTGCAAGATGGAGGATTTCTAAAAGTCAGAGACACCTCAGCTCAGGACACCTTAGGGGCTGTCCTGACTGGTCAGTGACTCCTCCTTGTTGCTTTCTTTGTTCCCTCCAGCCTTGCCGCCAAAAGTGGGGGCCGTGGCCGGAGGGGGCGGGCAACTCCACTAAGCTGGAGTGCCCTGCTGGGCTGTGACAAAGGGGTGAGCCTTTGAGGCTCACCGCCAGGTGTTACAGCTCCTGCCTGGGGGAGGTGTTAGCATCTCCACCCAGTGCAGGCTTTGTTACTGGCCTCAGAGTGACAAAGGCACTCTCCCCATGGGGCCAGCAACATGTCTCTGGTGTGGCAGGCTGCTGGAACTAGTCAGCCTACACAGACAGTCGGTTAAGTTTCAGGGGGCACCTCTAAGGTGCCCTCTGTGGTGTATTTTACAATAAAATGTACACTGGCATCAGTGTGCATTTATTGTGCTGAGAAGTTTGATACCAAACTTCCCAGTTTTCAGTGTAGCCATTATGGTGCTGTGGAGTTCGTGTTTGACAGACTCCCAGACCATATACTCTTATGGCTACCCTGCACTTACAATGTCTAAGGTTTTGTTTAGACACTGTAGGGGTACCATGCTCATGCACTGGTACCCTCACCTATGGTATAGTGCACCCTGCCTTAGGGCTGTAAGGCCTGCTAGAGGGGTGTCTTACCTATACTGCATAGGCAGTGAGAGGCTGGCATGGCACCCTGAGGGGAGTGCCATGTCGACTTACTCGTTTTGTCCTCACTAGCACACAAATGCTGGCAAGCAGTGTGTCTGTGCTGAGTGAGAGGTCTCCAGGGTGGCATAAGACATGCTGCAGCCCTTAGAGACCTTCCTTGGCATCAGGGCCCTTGGTACTAGAAGTACCAGTTACAAGGGACTTATCTGGATGCCAGGGTCTGCCAATTGTGGATACAAAAGTACAGGTTAGGGAAAGAACACTGGTGCTGGGGCCTGGATAGCAGGCCTCAGCACACTTTCAATTGTAAACATAGCATCAGCAAAGGCAAAAAGTCAGGGGGCAACCATGCCAAGGAGGCATTTCCTTACAATGACAATATGCCAAAGTATCTTAGAGTGTACCCTCAGTGAGAGGATAGGAAATATACACAAGATATATATACACAATAGCAAAAATATGCAGTATAGTCTTAGAAAACAGTGCAAACAATGTATAGTTACAATAGGATGCAATGGGGAAACATAGGGATAGGGGCAACACAAACCATATACTCCAAAAGTGGAATGCGAACCACGAATGGACCCCAAACCTATGTGACCTTGTAGAGGGTCGCTGGGACTATTAGAAAATAGTGAGAGTTAGAAAAATAACCCTCCCCAAGACCCTGAAAAGTGAGTGCAAAGTGCACTAAAGTTCCCCTAAGGACAAAAGAGTCGTGTTAGAGGAATAATGCAGGAAAGACACAAACCAGCAATGCAACAACTATGGATTTCCAATCTAGGGTACCTGTGGAACAAGGGGACCAAGTCCAAAAGTCACAAGCAAGTCGGAGATGGGCAGATGCCCAGGAAATGCCAGCTGCGGGTGCAAAGAAGCTTCGACTGGACAGAAGAAGCTGAGGTTTCTGCAGGAACGAAAAGGGCTAGAGACTTCCCCTTTGGTGGACGGATCCCTCTCGCCTTGGAGATTCGTGCAGAAGTGTTTTCCCGCCGGAAGGACGCCAACAAGCCTTGCTACACATAAATCATGCGTTTGGCGTTTTTGGACGCTGCTGGGGCCCAGGAGGGACCAGGAGGTAGCAAATTGGACCTGCAGAGAGAGGGGACGTCGAGCAAGACAAAGCGCCCTCACTGAAGCAGGTAGCACCCGGAGAAGTGCCAGAAACAGGCACTACGAGGATGCGTGAAACGGTGCTCGCCGAAGTTGCACAAAGGAGTCCCACGTCGCCGGAGACCAACTTAGAAAATCGTGCAATGCAGGTTAGAGTGCCGTGGACCCAGGCTTGGCTGTGCACGAAGGATTTCCGCCGGAAGTGCACAGGGGCAGGAGTAGCTGCAAAGTCGCGGTTCCCAGCAATGCAGCCCAGCGAGGTGAGGCAAGGACTTACCTCCACCAAACTTGGGCTGAAGAGTCACTGGACTGTGGGGGTCACTTGGACAGAGTCGCTGGATTCGAGGGACCTCGCTCGTCGTGCTGAGAGGAGACCCAAGGGACCGGTAATGCAGCTTTTTGGTGCCTGCGGTTGCAGGGGGAAGATTCCGTCGACCCACGGGAGATTTCTTCGGAGCTTCTGGTGCAGAGAGGAGGCAGACTACCCCCACAGCATGCACAAGCAGGAAAACAGTCGAGAAGGCGGCAGGATCAGCGTTACAGAGTTGCAGTAGTCGTCTTTGCTACTATGTTGCAGGTTTGCAGGCTTCCAGCGCGGTCAGCGGTCGATTCCTTATCAGAAGGTGAAGAGAGAGATGCAGAGGAACTCGGCTGAGCTCATGCATTCGTTATCTAAAATTTCCCCAGAGACAGAGACCCTAAATAGCCAGAAAAGAGGGTTTGGCTACCTAGGAGAGAGGAAAGGCTACTAACACCTGAAGGAGCCTATCAGCAGGAGCCTCTGACGTCACCTGGTGGCACTGGCCACTCAGAGCAGTCCAGTGTGCCAGCAGCACCTCTGTTTCCAAGATGGCAGAGGTCTGGAGCACACTGGAGGAGCTCTGGACACCTCCCAGGGGAGGTGCAGGTCAGGGGAGTAGTCACTCCCCTTTCCTTTGTCCAGTTTCGCGCCAGAGCAGGGGCTAAGGGGTCCCTGAACCGGTGTAGACTGGCTTATGCAGAATTGGGCACATCTGTGCCCAACAAAGCATTTCCAGAGGCTGGGGGAGGCTACTCCTCCCCTGCCTTCACACCCTTTTCCAAAGGGAGAGGGTGTCACACCCTCTCTCAGAGGAAGTTCTTTGTTCTGCCATCCTGGGCCAGGCCTGGCTGGACCCCAGGAGGGCAGCTGCCTGTCTGAGGGGTTGGCAGCAGCAGCAGCTGCAGTGAAACCCCAGGAAGGGCAGTCTGGCAGTACCAGGGTCTGTGCTACAGACCACTGGGATCATGGAATTGTACCAACAATGCCAGGATGGCATAGAGGGGGCAATTCCATGATCATAGACATGTTACATGGCCATATTCGGAGTTACCATGGTGAAGCTACATATAGGTAGTGACCTATATGTAGTGCACGCGTGTAATGGTGTCCCCGCACTCACAAAGTTCAGTGAATTGGCTCTGAACAATGTGGGGGCACCTTGGCTAGTGCCAGGGTGCCCTCACACTAAGTAACTTTGCACCTAACCTTTACCAGGTAAAGGTTAGACATATAGGTGACTTATAAGTTACTTAAGTGCAGTGTAAAATGGCTGTGAAATAACGTGGACGTTATTTCACTCAGGCTGCAGTGGCAGGCCTGTGTAAGAATTGTCAGAGATCCCTATGGGTGGCAAAAGAAATGCTGCAGCCCATAGGGATCTCCTGGAACCCCAATACCCTGGGTACCTCAGTACCATATACTAGGGAATTATAAGGGTGTTCCAGTAAGCCAATGTAAATTGGTAAAAATGGTCACTAGCCTGTCAGTGACAATTTGGAAAGAAATGAGAGAGCATAACCACTGAGGTTCTGATTAGCAGAGCCTCAGTGAGACAGTTAGTCACTACACAGGTAACACATTCAGGCACACTTATGAGCACTGGGGCCCTGGGTTACCAGGGTCCCAGTGACACATACAACTAAAACAACATATATACAGTGAAAAATGGGGGTAACATGCCAGGCAAGATGGTACTTTCCTACACCTAGGGGTACTTGCACCTTGCACCAGGCCCAGTTATCCCTTATTAGTGTATAGGGTGTCTAGCAGCTCAGGCTGATAGATAATGGTAGCTTAGCAGAGCAGCTTAGGCTGAACTAGGAGACGTGTGAAGCTACTACAGTACCACAAGTGTCACTTGCACAATATCATAAGAAAACACAATACACAGTTATACTAAAAATAAAGGTACTTTATTTTTATGACAATATGCCAAAGTATCTTAGAGTGTACCCTCAGTGAGAGGATAGGAAATATACACAAGATATATATACACAATAGCAAAAATATGCAGTATAGTCTTAGAAAACAGTGCAAACAATGTATAGTTACAATAGGATGCAATGGGGACACATAGGGATAGGGGCAACACAAACCATATACTCCAAAAGTGGAATGCGAACCACGAATGGACCCCAAACCTATGTGACCTTGTAGAGGGTCGCTGGGACTATTAGAAAATAGTGAGAGTTAGAAAATTAGCTCTCCCCAAGACCCTGAAAAGTGAGTGCAAAGTGCACTAAAGTTCCCCAAAAGACAAAGAAGTCGTGATAGAGGAATAATGCAGGAAAGACACAAACCGACAATGCAACAACTGTGGATTTCCAATCTAGGGTACCTGTGGAACAAGGGGACCAAGTCCAAAAGTCACAAGCAAGTCGGAGATGGGCATATGCCCAGGAAATGCCAGCTGTGGATGCAAAGAAGCTTCTACTGGACAGAAGAAGCTGAGGTTTCTGCAGGAACGAAAAGGGCTAGAGACTTCCCCTTTGGTGGACGGATCCCTCTCGCCGTGGAGAGTCGTGCAGAAGTGTTTTCCTGCCGAAAGAATGCCAACAAGCCTTGCTAGCTGCAAATCGTGCGGTTAGTGTTTTTGGACGCTGCTGTGGCCCTGGAGGGACCAGGAGGTCGCAAATTGGACCAGGAGAGAGAGGGGACGTCGAGCAAGACAAGGAGCCCTCTCAGCAGCAGGTAGCACCCGGAGAAGTGCCAGAAACAGGCACTACGAGGATGCGTGAAACGGTGCTCACCCGAAGTTACACAAAGGAGTCCCACGTCGCCGGAGACCAACTTAGAAAGTCGTGCAATGCAGGTTAGAGTGCCGTGGACCCAGGCTTGGCTGTGCACGAAGGATTTCTGCCGGAAGTGCACAGGGGCCGGAGTAGCTGCAAAAGTCGCGGTTCCCAGCAATGCAGCCCAGCGAGGTGAGGCAAGGACTTACCTCCACCAAACTTGGACTGAAGAGTCACTGGACTGTGGGAGTCACTTGGACAGAGTTGCTGGATTCGAGGGACCTCGCTCGTCGTGCTGAGAGGAGACCCAAGGGACCGGTAATGCAGCTTTTTGGTGCCTGCGGTTGCAGGGGGAAGATTCCGTCGACCCACGGGAGATTTCTTCGGAGCTTCTAGTGCAGAGAAGAGGCAGACTACCCCCACAGCATGCACCACCAGGAAAACAGTCGAGAAGGCGGCAGGATCAGCGTTACAGAGTTGCAGTACTCGTCTTAGCTACTATGTTGCAGTTTTGCAGGCTTCCAGCGCGGTCAGCAGTCGATTCCTTGGCAGAAGGTGAAGAGAGAGATGCAGAGGAACTCGGATGAGCTCTTGCATTCGTTATCTAAAGTGTCCCCAGAGACAGAGACCCTAAATAGCCAGAAAAGAGGGTTTGGCTACGTAGGAGAGAGGATAGGCTAGCAACACCTGAAGGAGCCTATCAGAAGGTGTCTCTGACGTCACCTGGTGGCACTGGCCACTCAGAGCAGTCCAGTGTGCCAGCAGCACCTCTGTTTCCAAGATGGCAGAGGTCTGGAGCACACTGGAGGAGCTCTGGGCACCTCCCAGGGGAGGTGCAGGTCAGGGGAGTGGTCACTCCCCTTTCCTTTGTCCAGTTTCGCGCCAGAGCAGGGCTAAGGGGTCCCCTGAACCGGTGTAGACTGGCTTATGCAGAATTGGGCACATCTGTGCCCAACAAAGCATTTCCAGAGGCTGGGGGAGGCTACTCCTCCCCTGCCTTCACACCATTTTCCAAAGGGAGAGGGTGTGACACCCTCTCTCAGAGGAAGTCCTTTGTTCTGCCATCCTGGGCCAGGCCTGGCTGGACCCCAGGAGGGCAGATGCCTGTCTGAGGGGTTGGCAGCAGCAGCAGCTGCAGTGAAACCCCAGGAAGGGCAGTTTGGCAGTACCAGGGTCTGTGCTACAGACCACTGGGATCATGGGATTGTGCCAACTATGCCAGGATGGTATAGAGGGGGCAATTCCATGATCATAGACATGTTACATGGCCATATTCGGAGTTACCATTGTGAAGCCACATATAGGTAGTGACCTATATGTAGTGCATGCGTGTAATGGTGTCCCCGCACTCACAAAGTCCGGGGAATTGGCCCTGGACAATGTGGGGGCACCTTGGCTAGTGCCAGGGTGCCCTCACACTAAGTAACTTTGCACCTAACCTTTACCAGGTAAAGGTTAGACATATAGGTGACTTATAAGTTACTTAAGTGCAATGAAAAATGGCTGTGAAATAACGTGGACGTTATTTCACTCAGGCTGCAGTGGCAGGCCTGTGTAAGAATTGTCAGAGCTCCCTATGGGTGGCAAAAGAAATGCTGCAGCCCATAGGGATCTCCTGGAACCCCAATACCCTGGGTACCTCAGTACCATATACTAGGGAATTATAAGGGTGTTCCAGTAAGCCAATGTAAATTGGTAAAAATAGTCACTAGCCTGTTAGTGACAATTTGGAAAGAAATGAGAGAGCATAACCACTGTGGTTCTGATTAGCAGAGCCTCAGTGAGACAGTTAGTCACTACACAGGTAACACATTCAGGCACACTTATGAGCACTGGGGCCCTGGTGAACAGGGTCCCAGTGACACATACAACTAAAACAACATATATACAGTGAAAAATGGGGGTAACATGCCAGGCAAGATGGTACTTTCCTACAGCTAGAACAAGGGAGGGACTAATCTGAAAGAAGAGAAATAAAAGTAAGAGAAAGTAAAGAACTGACCGGAAACGCTACCCATTCTATTCTTCAGGGGCAGCTCCTCCATTAGGGTGGAAGAGCGTTGTCCCTTCCCCTGCCAGCAGCGGCAGCTGCAAACCTTTTACTGAACCATGATAATAAACTGTGTTTCTTATCGTTGTTTGGTAAAAGGGCAGGCCACGAGGTTGACAAGCAGTGAGGGGGAGTGCTCAGCACTGCACATGTGTGTTTGGCCGGCTGTCTCATGCCGGCCAAACACACATGCACAGTAGGCTCTCTCCAGCCCAGCAACACAATTATCAGGCTGGAGGGTGTCTGCACAGGCTTCCAGTCTGCCTGGGAGCACCCTGGCTGGGCGTTCTCAGCCAATCATGATGCTGCTTTGAGCAGGGTCAGGATTGGCTGCAGGGCAGGCTGGAGCCTGCAGTGAGGTGAAGCAGGAGCGGAGCAGCACGCAGCATTAAGGTAAGTGGGCTTTTTAAAAATTAGTTTTAATTTTATTTAAATATTCCCCCACTCCCTCCCCCCGTGCGCTGCCCCGCCCCTTCTGCTTACCGCAAGCTGCTCCTCCTGTTGTTCAAGGACTTCAGTCTGACTGTGGCTGCACCTGTGAAGAAACAAAAACAGAGTCAAGTGTCTATGAAACGGAGTGTGAAGGAAGCTGTAGGAGGCTGGACTGGCTTGTAGTGAGTACCAAGGGGTACTTGCACCTTGCACCAGGCCTAGTTATCCCTTATTAGTGTATAGGGTGTCTAGCAGCATAGGCTGATAGATAATGGTAGCTTAGCAGAGCAGCTTAGGCTGAACTAGGAGACTAGTGAAGCTCCTACAGTACCACAAGTGTCACTTGCACAATATCATAAGAAAACACAATACACAGTTATACTAAAAATAAAGGTAATTTATTTTTATGACAATATGCCAAAGTATCTCAGAGTGTACCCTCAGTGAGAGGATAGGAAATATACACAAGATATATGTACACAATACCAAAAATATGCAGTATAGCCTTAGAAAACAGTGCAAACAATGTATAGTTACAATAGGATGCAATGGGGACACATAGGGATAGGGGCAACACAAACCATATACTCCAAAAGTGGAATGCGAACCACGAATGGACCCCAAACCTATGTGACCTTGTAGAGGGTCGCTGGGACTATTAGAAAATAGTGAGGGTTGGAAAAATAGCCCACCCCAAGACCCTGAAAAGTGAGTGCAAAGTGCACTAAAGTTCCCCAAAGGACAAAGAAGTCGTGATAGGGGAATAATGCAGGAAAGACACAAACCAACAATGCAACAACGGTGGATTTCCAATCTAGGGTACCTGTGGAACAAGGGGACCAAGTCCAAAAGTCACAAGCAAGTCGGAGATGGGCAGATGCCCAGGAAATGCCAGCTGTGGGTGCAAAGAAGCTTCTACTGGACAGAAGAAGCTGAGGATTCTGCAGGAACGAAAAAGGGCTAGAGACTTCCCTTTTGGTGGACGTATCCCTCACGCCGTGGAGAGTCGTGCAGAAGTGTTTTCCCGCCGAAAGAACGCCAACAAGCCTTGCTAGCTGCAAATCGTGCGGTTAGCGTTTTTGGATGCTGCTGTGGCCCAGGAAGGACCAGGATGTCGCAAATTGCGTCAGGAGAGAGAGGGGACGTCGAGCAAGACAAGGAGCCCTCTCAGCAGCAGGTAGCACTCGGAGAAGTGCCAGAAACAGGCACTACGAGGATGCGTGAAACAGTGCTCACCCGAAGTTACACAAAGGAGTCCCACGTCGCCGGAGACCAACTTAGAAAGTCGTGCAATGCAGGTTAGAGTGCCGTGGACCCAGGCTTGGCTGTGCACAAAGGATTTCCGCCGGAAGTGCACAGGGGCCGGAGTAGCTGCAAAGTCGCGGTTCCCAGCAATGCAGCCCAGCGAGGTGAGGCAAGGACTTACCTCCACCAAACTTGGACTGAAGAGTCACTGGACTGTGGGAGTCACTTGGACAGAGTTGTTGGATTCGAGGGACCTCGCTCGTCGTGCTGAGAGGAGACCCAAGGGACCGGTAATGCAGCTTTTTGGTGCCTGCGGTTGCAGTGGGAAGATTCCGTCGACCCACGGGAGATTTCTTCGGAGCTTCTAGAGCAGAGAGGAGGCAGACTACCCCCACAGCATGCACCACCAGGAAAACAGTCGAGAAGGCGGCAGGATCAGCGTTACAGAGTTGCAGTAGTCGTCTTAGCTACTATGTTGCAGTTTTGCAGGCTTCCAGCGCGGTCAGCAGTCGATTCCTTGGCAGAAGGTGAAGAGAGAGATGCAGAGGAACTCGGATGAGCTCTTGCATTCGTTATCTAAAGTTTCCCCAGAGAGAGAGACCCTAAATAGCCAGAAAAGAGGGTTTGGCTACCTAGGAGAGAGGATAGGCTAGCAACACCTGAAGGAGCCTATCAGAAGGAGTCTCTGACGTCACCTGGTGGCACTGGCCACTCAGAGCAGTCCAGTGTGCCAGCAGCACCTCTGTTTCCAAGATGGCAGAGGTCTGGAGCACACTGGAGGAGCTCTGGACACCTCCCAGGGGAGGTGCAGGTCAGGGGAGTGGTCACTCCCCTTTCCTTTGTCCAGTTTCGCGCCAGAGCAGGGCTAAGGGGTCCCCTGAACCGGTGTAGACTGGCTTATGCAGAATTGGGCACATCTGTGCCCAAAAAAGCATTTCCAGAGGCTGGGGGAGGCTACTCCTCCCCTGCCTTCACACCATTTTCCAAAGGGAGAGGGTGTAACACCCTCTCTCAGATGAAGTCCTTTGTTCTGCCATCCTGGGACAAGCCTGGCTTGACCCCAGGAGGGCAGAAACCTGTCTGAGGGGTTGGCAGCAGCAGCAGCAGCTGCAGTGAAACCCCAGGAAAGGCAGTTTGGCAGTACCAGGGTCTGTGCTACAGACCACTGGGATCATGGGATTGTGCCAACTATGCCAGGATGGCATAGAGGGGGCAATTCCATGATCATAGACATGTTACATGGCCATATTCGGAGTTACCATTGTGAAACCACATATAGGTAGTGACCTATATGTAGTGCACTCGTGTAATGGTGTCCCCGCACTCACAAAGTCCGGGGAATTGGCCCTGAACAATGTGGGGGCACCTTGGCTAGTGCCAGGGTGCCCTCACACTAAGTAACTTTGCACCTAACCTTTACCAGGTAAAGGTTAGACATATAGGTGACTTATAAGTTACTTAAGTGCAGTGTAAAATGGCTGTGAAATAACGTGGACGTTATTTCACTCAGGCTGCAGTGGCAGGCCTGTGTAAGAATTGTCAGAGCTCTCTATGGGTGGCAAAAGAAATGCTGCAGCCCATATGGATCTCCTGGAACCCCAATACCCTGGGTACCTTAGTACCATATACTAGGGAATTATAGGGGTGTTCCAGTAAGCCAATGTAAATTGGTAAAATTGGTCACTAGCCTGTTAGTGACAATTTGAAAGAAATGAGAGAGCATAACCACTGAGGTTCTGGATAGCAGAGCCTCAGTGAGACAGTTAGTCACTACACAGGTAACACATTCAGGCACACTTATGAGCACTGGGGCCCTGGGTGACAGGGTCCCAGTGACACATACAACTAAAACAACATATATACAGTGAAAAATGGGGGTAACATGCCAGGCAAGATGGTACTTTCCTACACAACCCCCCCCCAAACGAAGGACAATAAGACTAGCCATGACCTGATGAGTCTTCATTGTCTAAGTGGAAATATCTGGAGAGTCCATCTGCATTGGAGTGGCTACTCCCAGGTCTATGTTCCACTGTATAGTCCATTCCCTGTAGGGATATGGACCACCTCAACAATTTAGGATTTTCACCTTTCATTTGTTTTAGCCAAAGTAGAGGTTTGTGGTCTGTCTGAACAATGAAGTGAGTGCCAAACAGGTATGGCCTCAACTTCTTCAGAGCCCAGACCACAGCAAAGGCCTCCCTCTCTATGGCAGACCAACGCTTTTCTCTAGGGGTCAACCTCCTACTAATAAAAGCAACAGGTTGATACTGGCCCTCAGAATTAAGTTGTGATAGGACTGCCCCTACTCCTAATTCAGATGCATCAGTTTGGACATAGAATTTTTTAGAGTAACAAGGGCTTTTCAGGACAGGTGCTTCAGCTCCTCAAAAGTTTTCTGACAGTTTGCTGTCCATAATACCTTTTTAGGCATTTTCTTGGATGTGAGGTCATTAAGAGGGGCTGCAATGGAGCCATAGTTCTTAATGAACCTCCTGTAATACCCAGTGAGGCCTAGGAAGGCTCTCACCTGAGTCTGAGTGGTAGGGGGAACCCAATCAATAATTGTTTGATTTTCCCCTGAAGTGGTGCAATCTGTTCCCCACCAACAAGGTGTCCCAGATAAACCACCTTTCCCTGCCCTATCTGGCACTTTGAAGCCTTGATAGTGAGGCCTGCCTTTTGCAGGGCCTCCAAAACTTTCCATAGGTGGACCAGGTGATCATCCCAGCTGGAGCTAAAGACAGCTATATCGTCCAAATATGCTGCACTGAAAGCTTCCAGCCCTTGCAGGACTGTGTTCACCAACCTCTGAAAAGTGGCAGGTGCATTTTTCAATCCAAAAGGCATTACAGTGAACTGGTAATGTCCTCCAATGGTTGAAAATGCAGTTTTAGGTTTAGCATCTTCTGATAATTTGATCTGCCAATACCCTGCAGTCAAATCAAAAGTGCTTAGATACTTGGCAGATGCCAGTGTATCTATGAGCTCATCTGCCCTGGGTATAGGGTGAGCATCAGTTTTGGTTACCAGGTTGAGACCTCTGTAGTCTACACAAAACCGCATTTCCTTCTTTCCATCTTTGAAATGGGGTTTTGGTACAAGTACCACAGGAGAAGCCCATGGACTTTCAGAGTGCTCAACCACTCCTAGTTCTAACATTTTCTGTACCTCTTGCTTTATGCAGTCCCTGACATGGTCAGGCTGCCTGTAGATCTTACTTTTGACAGGCAAGCTGTCTCCAGTATCTATAGTGTGCTCACACCAAGAAGTGGTACCTGGCACAGTAGAGAAGAGTTCAGAAAACTGACCCAGGAGATTTATGCAATGGTCTTTCTGCTCAGCAGTAAGACAATCAGCCAAAACTACACCTTCCACAAGAGCATCTTGTTCTGTGGAAGAGAAGAGATCAGGTAGAGGATCACTGTCTTCTTCCTGTCCCTCATCAGTTGCCATGAGCAGGGTGAGATCAGCCCTGTCATAGTAGGGTTTCAGGCGGTTGACATGGAGCACCCTAAGGGGACTCCTGGCAGTGCCTAAGTCAACTAAATAGGTGACTTCACCCTTTTTCTCAACAATTGTGTGGGGTCCACTCCATTTATCTTGGAGTGCTCTTGGGGCCACAGGCTCCAAGACCCACACTTTCTGCCCTGGTTTGTACTGAACCAAAACAGCCTTCTGATCATGCCATTGCTTCTGGAGCTCTTGGCTGGCCTGAAGGTTTTTACTGGCCTTTTTCATATACTCAGCCATCCTTGATCTGAGGCCAAGTACATAATCCAATATCTTGTTTTGGAGCTTTTAAAGGTTGTTCCCAACCCTCCTTGACAAGTGTTAGTGGACCCCTAACAGGGTGACCAAAGAGGAGTTCAAAGGGGCTGAAGCCCACTCCTTTCTGGGGTACCTCCCTGTAGGCAAAAAGGAGGCATGGTAACAGGATATCCCATGTCCTGCGGAGTTTTTCAGGGAGACCCATAATCATGCCTTTGAGAGTTTTGTTAAATCTCTCCACCAGTCCATTTGTTTGTGGATGATATGGTGTAGTGAACTTGTAAGTTACACCACACTCCTTTTCACATGGCCTTTAAGTATGCAGACATGAAATTGCTTCCTCTGTCTGATACTACTTCCTTTGGGATGCCCACCCTGGAAAATATTCCCAGGAGGGCCTTTGCCACTGCAGGAGCTGTAGTGGTCCTTAAAGGAATTGCTTCAGGATATCTTGTGGCATGGTCCACTACCACCAAGATAAACCTATTGCCTGAAGCAGTAGGAAGGTCAAGGGGGCCAACTATGTCAACCCCTACCCTTTCAAAGGGAACCCCAACCACAGGCAGTGGAATAAGGGGTGCCTTTGGAGTGCCACCTGTCTTGCCACTGGCTTGACAGGTTTCACAGGACTTACAAAATTCCTTTGTGTCCTCAGACATCCAAGGCCAATGAAACAAGGGGACAAGTCTGTCCCAAGTTTTCATTTGTCCCAGGTGTCCAGCTAGGGGAATGTCGTGGGCAAGAGTTAGGAGGAACTTTCTGTACTCCTGAGGAATCACTAGTCTCCTGGCAGCTCCAGGTTTAGGATCCCTTGCCTCAGTGTACAAGAGGTTGTCCTCCCAGTAAACTCTGTGAGAGTCACTGACATCCCCATTAGCCTGTTTGACAGCTTGCTGTCTTAGACCCTCTAGTGTGGGACAGGTTTGCTGTGCCACACTCAGCTCCTCCCTGGCAGGCCCCCCTTCACCCAAAAGCTCAGCAGTGTCTGCTTCCAGCTCCTCTGGTGTAGGTTCTGCACAGGGTGGAAATTCTTCTTCCTCAGAAGTAGAATCCACTGTAGAGGGAGGGATAGTAGGAAGTGGTTTGCTTCTACTAGCCCTAGCTTTAGGGAGCACTTGATCCATTGTTCCAGGATCCAAGCTTCCCTGTCCTTTTTGCTTTTTGGCCTGAGCCCTGGTTAAAGCAAAAATATGCCCTGGGATGCCCAGCATTGCTGCATGGGCCTCCAACTCCACATCTGACCAAGCTGATGTCTCCAAATCATTTCCTAATAGACAGTCTACAGGTAAATATGTGGCTACCACAACTTTCTTTGGACCATTAACCCCCCCCCCAGTTGAGATTAACAACAGCCATGGGGTGGCTAAGTGTGTTGTTGTGAGCATCGGTTACTTGGTACTGGTGACCAAGTAGGTGTTCTTCAGGGTGGACCAGTTTCTCTATGACCATAGTCACACTGGCACCAGTGTCCCTGTAGGCCTGAACCTCAACACCATTTATTAGGGGTAGCTGCTTGTACTTATCCATATTAAGGGGACAAGCAACTAAGGTGGCTAAATCAATAGCCCCCTCAGAGACTAATATAGCCTCTGTGGTCTCCCTAACCAGACCAACCCCAACTAAGTTACCAATAGTGAGCCCAGCTACTCCCTTGGATTGGCTATTAGTAGGTTTGCTCCCGCCACCACTGCTATTAGTAGGGACACTAGGTGTAGCAGTAGGGGTTGTAGTGGTAGGAGGCTTGGTGCTTTTCTTTGGACAACTGGGATCTGTTGTCCAATGGCCTTTTACTTTACATAAATAGCACCATGGTTTATTTTCTTTGTTTTGATTAAAAGAGGATTTGGGCCCACCACCCCCACCAGAGTGTTTTTGTGGGCCTGATGAAGACTCATTTTTAGATTTGTCCCCACCCTTGTCAGAAGACTTACCATCCTTCTTTTTGTTGCCATCTTTGTCACCCCCTGTATGAACTTTTCTGTTCACCCTTGTTCTGACCCATTTGTCTGCCTTTTTTCCCAATTCTTGGGGAGAGGTCAGATCAGAGTCCACCAAGTACTGGTGCAACAAATCAGACACACAATTATTAAGAATATGCTCTCTCAGGATCAAGTTATACAGGCTTTCAAAATCAGTAACTTTACTGCCATGTAACCACCCCTCCAAGGCCTTCACTGAATGGTCAATGAAATCAACCCAGTCTTGTGAAGACTCCTTTTTGGTCTCTCTGAACTTTATCCTGTATTGTTCAGTGGTTAAGCCATAACCATCCAGGAGTGCATTCTTAAGAACTGTAAAATTATTGGCATCACTTTCTTTCACAGTAAGGAGCCTATCCCTACCTTTTCCACTAAATGATAGCCATAGGATAGCAGCCCACTGCCTTTGAGGGACATCCTGTACAACACAGGCCCTCTCAAGTGCAGCAAACCACTTGTTAATGTCATCCCCCTCCTTATAAGGGGGAACTATCTTATGCAGATTCCTGGAATCATGCTCTTTTGCAGAATGACTATGGGGAATACTGCTGCTGCCACCATGGGTTTCAAAACCCAACTTCTGCCTTTCCTTCTCTAATTCTAAAGACTGTCTATCCAAATCCAGCTGTTGCTTTTTAAGCTTCAGTCTGGTTTGTTCCACCCTCAACTTATTGAGTTCCCTTTCTAACAATCTGTCATCAGGGTTGGTGGGAGAGACATTTCTAGACACAGAGGTATGATGGGAATGAACAGAAGGAGACCTATCCCTTACAGAGGGCACCCTAACAGCTTGGCTGACAGAAACATCACTTCCACTATGGTGAGAATAAATGCTCTTGCTATGATGTGAGACAACACTATTTGTATGGTGTGGCTCTTCATCATTACCAACTATGCTAGACTGTCTAGTAATGGGCAGGCTAGGAAGTTTCTTTCCTGAATCTTTTCCTGGGGGAGTCCCTGGATCAGATTGGGAACCATTAGCTACTTTTTCAACAGATGGGGCACTTTTAGCCTTATCTTGTTCTCTAAGCATGTTAAGTAACAATTCCAAGGAAGGATTCTTCCCTACACTCGAACCTCTCTCTACACAGAGACTCCTTGCTCCTTTCCAGCTAAGGTGGTCATATGCAATCTTAGACAGGTCAACATTTTGGCCTGTGCCAGACATTTTTAGAGAGAGTTAAAGTGATAGAAAAAGAGAAAAAAGTTTTCAGAACTTTTTAGAAAGACAGAAAAAAAAACTTTTTAAACTTTTAAGAACTTTTTAGAAAGTTTAGAAGTACTTTTCAGCACTTTAGAAAAGAGTGAAAAGAGGAAATGCAAAACTTTTTAGTTATGTGTACACACACTGAACTTGTTTTGTATATTTTTCTCGTATGAAAAGTACAATGACAAGAGTGGTAAGTAGTCTCAAAGCACTTATCCCACCGCTGCACAACCAATGTAGGCGGCTGGACTGGCTTGTAGTGAGTACCAAGGGGTACTTGCACCTTGCACCAGGCCCAGTTATCCCTTATTAGTGTATAGGGTGTCTAGCAGCATAGGCTGATAGATAATGGTAGCTTAGCAGAGCAGCTTAGGCTGAACTAGGAGACGTGTGAAGCTTCTACAGTACCACAAGTGTCACTTGCACAATATCATAAGAAAACACAATACACAGTTATACTAAAAATAAAGGTACTTTATTTTTATGACAATATGCCAAAGTATCTCAGAGTGTACCCTCAGTGAGAGGATAGGAAATATACACAAGATATATGTACACAATACCAAAAATATGCAGTATAGTCTTAGAAAACAGTGCAAACAATGTATAGTTACAATAGGATGCAATGGGGACACATAGGGATAGGGGCAACACAAACCATATACTCCAAAAGTGGAATGCGAACCACGAATGGACCCCAAACCTATGTGACCTTGTAGAGGGTCGCTGGGACTATTAGAAAATAGTGAGGGTTGGAAAAATAGCCCACCCCAAGACCCTGAAAAGTGAGTGCAAAGTGCACTAAAGTTCCCCAAAGGACAAAGAAGTCGTGATAGGGGAATAATGCAGGAAAGACACAAACCAACAATGCAACAACAGTGGATTTCCAATCTAGGGTACCTGTGGAACAAGGGGACCAAATCCAAAAGTCACAAGCAAGTCGGAGATGGGCAGATGCCCAGGAAATGCCAGCTGTGGGTGCAAAGAAGCTTCTACTGGACAGAAGAAGCTGAGGTTTCTGCAGGAACGAAAAGGGCTAGAGACTTCCCCTTTGGTGGACGGATCCCTCACGCCGTGGAGAGTCGTGCAGAAGTGTTTTCCCGCCGAAAGAACGCCAACAAGCCTTGCTAGCTGCAAATCGTGCGGTTAGCGTTTTTGGATGCTGCTGTGGCCCAGGAAGGACCAGGATGTCGCAAATTGTGTCAGGAGAGAGAGGGGACGTCGAGCAAGACAAGGAGCCCTCTCAGCAGCAGGTAGCACCCGGAGAAGTGCCAGAAACAGGCACTATGAGGATGCGTGAAACGGTGCTCACCCGAAGTTACACAAAGGAGTCCCACGTCGCCAGAGACCAACTTAGAAAGTCGTGCAATGCAGGTTAGAGTGCCGTGGACCCAGGCTTGGCTGTGCACAAAGGATTTCCGCCGGAAGTGCACAGGGGCCGGAGTAGCTGCAAAAGTCGCGGTTCCCATCAATGCAGTCTGGCGTGGGGAGGCAAGGACTTACCTCCACCAAACTTGGACTGAAGAGTCACTGGACTGTGGGAGTCACTTGGACAGAGTTGCTGGATTCGAGGGACCTCGCTCGTCGTGCTGAGAGGAGACCCAAGGGACCGGTAATGCAGCTTTTTGGTGCCTGCGGTTGCAGGGGGGAAGATTCCGTCGACCCACGGGAGATTTCTTTGGAGCTTCTAGTGCAGAGAGGAGGCAGACTACCCCCACAGCATGCACCACCAGGAAAACAGTCGAGAAGGCGGCAGGATCAGCGTTACAGAGTTGCAGTAGTCGTCTTAGCTACTATGTTGCAGTTTTGCAGGCTTCCAGCGCGGTCAGCAGTCGATTCCTTGGCAGAAGGTGAAGAGAGAGATGCAGAGGAACTCGGATGAGCTCTTGCATTCGCTATCTAAAGTTTCCCCAGAGAGAGAGACCCTAAATAGCCAGAAAAGAGGGTTTGGCTACCTAGGAGAGAGGATAGGCTAGCAACACCTGAAGGAGCCTATCAGAAGGAGTCTCTGACGTCACCTGGTGGCACTGGCCCCTCATAGCAGTCCAGTGTGCCAGCAGCACCTCTGTTTCCAAGATGGCAGAGGTCTGGAGCACACTGGAGGAGCTCTGGACACCTCCCAGGGGAGGTGCAGGTCAGGGGAGTGGTCACTCCCCTTTCCTTTGTCCAGTTTCGCGCCAGAGCAGGGCTAAGGGGTCCCCTGAACCGGTGTAGACTGGCTTATGCAGAATTGGGCACATCTGTGCCCAACAAAGCATTTCCAGAGGCTGGGGGAGGCTACTCCTCCCCTGCCTTCACACCATTTTCCAAAGGGAGAGGGTGTAACACCCTCTCTCAGATGAAGTCCTTTGTTCTGCCATCCTGGGACAAGCCTGGCTTGACCCCAGGAGGGCAGAAACCTGTCTGAGGGGTTGGCAGTAGCAGCAGCTGCAGTGAAACCCCAGGAAAGGCAGTTTGGCAGTACCAGGGTCTGTGCTACAGACTACTGGGATCATGGGATTGTGCCAACTATGCCAGGATGGCATAGAGGGGGCAATTCCATGATCATAGACATGTTACATGGCCATATTCGGAGTTACCATTGTGAAACCACATATAGGTAGTGACCTATATGTAGTGCACGCGTGTAATGGTGTCCCCGCACTCACAAAGTCCGGGGAATTGGCCCTGAACAATGTGGGGGCACCTTGGCTAGTGCCAGGGTGCCCTCACACTAAGTAAGTTTGCACCTAACCTTTACCAGGTAAAGGTTAGACATATAGGTGACTTATAAGTTACTTAAGTGCAGTGTAAAATGGCTGGGAAATAACGTGGATGTTATTTCACTCAGGCTGCAGTGGCAGGCCTGTGTAAGAATTGTCAGAGCTCCCTATGGGTGGCAAAAGAAATGCTGCAGCCCATATGGATCTCCTGGAACCCCAATACCCTGGGTACCTTAGTACCATATACTAGGGAATTATAGGGGTGTTCCAGTAAGCCAATGTAAATTGGTAAAATTGGTCACTAGCCTGTTAGTGACAATTTGAAAGAAATGAGAGAGCATAACCACTGAGGTTCTGGATAGCAGAGCCTCAGTGAGACAGTTAGTCACTACACAGGTAACACATTCAGGCACACTTATGAGCACTGGGGCCCTGGGTGACAGGGTCCCAGTGACACATACAACTAAAACAACATATATACAGTGAAAAATGGGGGTAACATGCCAGGCAAGATGGTACTTTCCTACAGAAGCCCAGACTGAATTAATTGAAATTGATTAAACAAATAACTTAGAAATTAAAAGGAAGTCCAATTAAACCCTAAACCTGTCTCTATATTATGAATTGACTACTTTGTCCACAACTTTCCCCTAAAACTCAAAACCACGCGTGGGTGACAGGAATATCCTTGAACCCTATCTGGAATAGCACTGTCTTGACCTGCATATGCTATTGCAGTGGTAGATTTAATCCATCTACTTATACATTAAATTGTCATCATTGAACTTGCCTTTTTACCTAGACTGGCAGTCCAAATGGGTGCTGGTGATCTGGGCTGGAAGATGGCCGACTTTTAAGGTGGCTCTGCCAGCTGGAATGACAATCCACCATCAATCCGCTGCCATCACCACATAATACCCCTTTTCTCTTGTATAATTGAGATTCTAGGATGTTCTAGAATAGAGTAATTTGAAGCCACCCTGCGGAAACCCACGATACGAAGACATGCCCCTCTGCTAGCTGATGCTGCACTGTGTCTGCAGCCCTCCAGGGTGGGACAGCTCTAACCTGCTGGGGAATTGACATCTGGTGGCTGACGGCCTGTGGTAGATGATGTGCTTGTCACGGCTCCTGCTCAGGGCTCTCTATGAGGCAGGTCTGCTGCTGCCTGTGTGCCAGATTGGAAGCCTTGGCTCCCACTGAGCCCGCCGCCTTCCATGTGCCCTGGAAACTGGGACGTGCGGCCCTGAGAGGTGAAATGGTGCCTCAGGGAGGAGGAGTGCGGGCTGTGTCGAGGCTCAGGGTGTGCCAGAGGGTGCCATGGCCTCAACTTTATCCGAAAGGCAGTGCAGGTGTAGGTACTTGGGCGGGAGGCCACACTCCTTGACCTGGCTCACAGCATGGGGGCTTGCAGCATGTGAGCTGAGCCATGCAGTCCAGTGCTTGGGCTTATGGGGCTGGAGTCACCGAACTGTACTTTTCCCTGGGCCTACCCTCCCCGCTCCATGCTGCCATGGCCCCCAAAGAACCTGTATGAATAACATAAGTGATGCCCCTTGGGCGCCTGAAGGGGCATACTTTACTCACTGTACACAGCTGGCTTAAAGAGACAGAGAGGTCTCAGAAGAGGTCACAGAAGTGAAGAGGACTGGTTTGCTCGTGCCCCCCGAACAGTCTGGGTTGTGGTGGTACCAACAAGAGAGCAACTAACATCTGCGTACCTCACAGGGAGGGTACCCTATGGATTCCTGTGATATTCCTACCTGCCTCATGTCGTAACAGCCTGAAGGTCCACTTCACTCAGGTGGACAGCATGGACCTGAAGGTGGTGAGAGGTATAACTCATTGGCGAGAGATAAAACTGGCCCATGAGGCCACATTAAGTATAGACTAGGCCTACAGGAGCTAGCTGCTCCACGAGGATGTCCTCTGGAGGGCGTGCCTTTCTACTCTTCTTGTCTTCTCTATTAGCAGCTGACCACCTAAGATACAGCATGCATGACTGAAACCACCAGCCTCTCCAGATCGCCTCCGCTCCCACCATGGGCAAACACAATCGCGTCCAAGCAAAATTATACTTCGAGAAAAGAAAGACCTTGCGAACGGAAGCTGCAGCAGCATTGTCACATCGCCTCCAGGAGACCACACAGAAACTGACTAGGAAGCTGATATGGGGGCAATCCTGACTGAGATGCTCATTAGCCACCACACTATAGACGCCAAAACAGATATGCTCACTACCAGACTTGATAGAATGAGCAGTAAATTGGACAAACATAAGGACAAACTAGAACGGGTTGAATAGAGTCTCTGATGCTGAAGACAGTGCTACAACCCAAAAGGAACAACTGCTGAGAATGGAGAACATGCTTGAGCTGAGCAAGGCCAAAACCGAGGACCCAGATGCTCTCTCAAAGAGAAACAATGTCAGAATCCTGGGTCTGCTGGAGTCCACCACCATGGGCTAAATGGTAACTTACATCTAAGATTTTCTGAATCCTTCTTTGACAATCAGCTCACCCACCTTTCTTTCAGTCAAGAGTGCACACAGATCATTGAGTCTGAGTCCGCCCGGGAGGGCCCCGACTCGACCAATTGTAGCTCGCCTTCTTCACTACAGAGACTGTGATACAATCCTGCTACTCTTTCTCAAGAAGAGCAATTAGCAAAATCAAGGCAACAGGATCGCTATCTATCCAGACTTCACTATGGCGGTCCAGAGCACCCATACAGAGTTTTTACCAGTGAAAAAGTTACTGCGGAAAACAGGACGGTCATAGGTCCTCATATACTCCGTCATATTGCGCATCACTGCCCAGGCATTAAAGTCCAGCGGAAAAAACTTCAAAAAAGAAGTGGTGGATGATGGGGCACATGCTGATGACCAAATCAGTCACCTCAGTGATAACAACTCGCAGCTACTCTCTGTTATCACAATTCCCCCCTTGGATTTGTTTGCTCACTTTAAACACCACTTCCACCAAAGGCCTATTAATGCTCCTCTTCTTATGGACCTCATTCAGTACTTCAGTGACCAGTGTGAGCAAAGGCCTCTTTTTGACATGGTTAGCCCCACCTTTCGCCTGATGTATCATGTAGCCTAGAAATTATAGTGCCCAGCGCCACTGCTAACCAGGTTCCCTAGGCCAACGCTCTTTCCCTAAAACTGTTGTGATGCATAGGCACAATTGGATACACCCTTAGGTACCACTATAAGTCCCAAGTAAAAGGGTACTTAGGTACCCAGGGCATGGAGTACTAGGGGTAGACTACTGAGGGCAGCAGCACTGATTGTGCCATCCTCTGGGGCCATGCATCCAGATGCACCTATCACTGCCATTGCAGGCTAAGTGTCCTGGTGCAAACCTAAAACACAAACGCAACCTGGCACACAGCATGTGTGCCCTGTCCACCAAACACTGCATTTACTATGGGAAAGACACCCCTCTGGCAGGCCTTACAGCCCTGAGGCACAGCGCACCTATTATGTGTGAGGGCAGAGCTGCATGAGCAATATGCCCCCACTATGCCCTTGCCAATCCTGGGACATAGTGAATGAACAGAGCAGCCATTTTAATACATGTGCTGGGCACTGGTCAACACATGTTTCCCAGCTACATGATGGTCACTCTGAGCCCTGGGTTGTTTGCGACCAAACAACTCTGATAAATCCAAACTGGTAGCAGTATTGGATTTATCCTTAAATGTACCTAGGGGTCACCTTAGAGGTGCCCTCTGCAAAAACGAACTGCCCTGGCATGAGTGCTGACTGGTTCTGTCCAGCCTGCCACCTCCAGACACCCAATCTACAAACCTTAGTGGACAGCACTGTCTCTCTGGTTTGTAAAATAATGCCCTTCCTGGTGCTAACATCCCCTCCCTCAGGAATGTGCACTGCCTTGGCAGCGAGCTTCAAAGGGCTTACCGCCTTTGAAACTCGACCCCCAGGCCTGCCGGTAGCAGCAGATGTTCAGCCTCTTTGCACTCCCCCACTTTTTGGCGGGAGCAAAGGCGAGAAACCACACAGAGTAGGGGGAGTGGCCCCACCTGGCATGCACCACCCCAAGATGTTGCCTGCGAGGTGGACACTCCATTTCATTTTCCTCATCTTAGATGGAAGGAAAGTAGCCAATCAGGGATAGGGAAGTGACCCTTCCCACAGGAAGTGGTCACTATTGTGGGTGTTGCCACTCAAAGGTAAGTGTCCTTTGCATACTACCAAGTTCCCCCTAAAACGCCCACTAAATTCAATATTTAGTGGGCATCCCTAGACCAGGTAATCAGATTCAAAGGACAAAAAGAAGACCAGCACCAAGAAGATCCAAGGCACAAGAACTGCGGACCTGCTGCACAAAGAAAAGGTGCCAAACCCTGCCTGCTGCACCCAGGACCTGACAATCTCCGCTGAGGAGCTGCTAGAAATCCAGACTGACCTCAAGAACCCCAGAGCACCACCAGGCTTTCCCAGTCACCCAAGAACTCCCTCCAGAGTGGAGGTACCACTCGGCAACAAAGAAGAAACCAGCAACCCAAGGAGCGTCACTTCACTGAGCGTCCGCTAACTTCCGAACCGTAAGTCACAGTCAGACCTGATGACACACCAATGACCACGAGGACAAATCGTGCAAGTGTGGCAAGTTTGGTGGCACTGCACCCTCTAGTGGCCAAACCGTATCAATACCCTGGGTACTGGTCAGCTGACGTCAGACACCAGGAAAACCAGCCCATCCGGGGCTGAAAAAGGACCAGGAGGTATCCCCAGTCGAGGGAATTCAGGAACACCCTGGACCTTCCACCAGAATGCCCTGGTTGTCCTGAAAGCGACCCTTGAAGTGACTTACCTCCAGATACAAAGGGCATCTTTGCACACAGCTTCTGGATCACCGATTCTCTCTGCACCCCGCCACCCTGTGCCCTGCAATGAAGAATCTGCCGTGCCCTAAGGGCCCCTCACCCCATGCAACTGCAACACTCCTAGGGGACCCCAAGGAACCACCTCTTAAATTACCTGCATGGACCTGTTCCAAGTGGTCCCCCGCAGTGGCCCTGTACCAGCTATAGAGACTTCTCACTCCTGCTCCCACCAGAACTTCTCCAGCTGGCAAAGTGTACCCACTGACGACCTCGACTAACCTGCAAAAGAAGAACTTGGTCAAGCAACTGTGTGATTTTATATGTATTTTTAAAGGTGACTTTGTATTGGTTCCTATGGTGCATAATTATGGCCCTCATTACAACCCTGGCAGTCGGTGTTGAAGCCGGCGGTAAAAAAAAATGGAATCACGACCGTGGCGGAAACCACCAACATAGACATCCACTTTAACACTCCAACCGCCACGGTGGTACAAACAAACAGCATGGCGGTCACCGCCAACAGACAGGCGGAAGACAATGTACCGCCCACAGTATCATGAGAGGCCAATCCGCCACCTTTTCCGGGGCGGATTCACCGCAAACAAAAACACGGCGGAAACAGGACTTGGAAGGGAAAATGCTCACCTCTACACACCCCACGAGGAACCAGGACGCCATGGAGCCGGAACTCCAAATTCTACCTGCCATTCTCTTCCTGCTCCTCTACCAGGAGCACGAACGCCGGCGGCGACGACCATGGTGAGTACTGCACCTACGACACAGGGGAGGGGGGAGGGAAAAGAGAGTGACACACACACACAACACGCAAAACCCCCACCCCCACCCTCACCCACTACAACACACACACAAATACATGTTGATACATTACATTTACACCCCCAACCGCCCCCTTGAAGAACGCAAGGACAAAAGGAAATGTCAGAGTCACCAGATCCTCGGGGTCTGCGCACGTTCCCAACACGTCCACCACTGAACAGCTCCAAGACTCTGATAGATAAATCACAGAGGCTAAGAAAGTTCAAGAGGGGAAGAGGGGATTAGGAAGGGAAACAGCTGGGAAGGAGACCTGTAGTAAGAAAAAGGTTAGAACACACAATATGAAAATTATATCTCCTGAAATCAATACTAGACTATGATTGTAAGCATAGTCATTCTGAAAACATGAACAATCTAAAAATTAAGTTTAAAATGACTAAACTGACCCTGCAAATGTCACAAACACTCACGCGCATATTTCACACGCGCAAAGTACTCTATCAAATCATAAAAGAATTAGGCCCAAGAACATGAGAGTTCTCGATAACGGCGTCGGGAGGCCAGCCCAACCACTGTCTTACCGCCCAGAATAAGGATCTCCAAATGAAGACTGAAAGTCAGATGCCTGGAAGATCAAAGAGGCCACCGGGACAGGAGCTCAGGAAGTAGCTGCTGCTCTGCACCGGGACCTCTGAATAGTGAGCACCTGGAGCTGGGCTGGCTCCTTTTTTATAGATTCTTGGCCCAGCCCACAACCACTCCCAGGCATGTTGCAGGGAAAGTCTCTAGAAGGCCCTGGAAAAAGACCACACCCTAACACACTCTGAAAGCCTGCAGCAATACACTGCAAATGAACAACACTTGTAAGCACATTAAAAATAAGTCTTCAGGATTTAACTCTGCAATGCAAAAGGTTAAACAACAACATATCAGCACAATGCATAAATTACGTTGTTTTGAGAGTGCTGGGTTTTTGCATTCTAGTCACCAATAGAGCGCGCACTGCCCTGGTGTTGACAGTACTCCCCTCTCCCAGACGTGCTCTAGGGCCTGGTTTGCCTGGATTAAGATGATGAAAGCGTCTCACAAGTACTGGAGCATGAACATCAGATGCGGAAACCCATGAGTTACTTTCAGGACCATAACCTTTCCATGAGATTAAGCACCATAGATTATGCCCTCGTAGTTTAGAATCCAACACTTTCTTAACTTCATATTCTTCTTCTTCCTGTACTAGAACAGGAGCTGTTTGAGGGTGGACCTTTTGGACTGCCCTTTTCAATAGGGAAGTGTGGAACACTGGATGAATCCGTAAGGATCTGGGCAATTGTAGTTTATAGGTTACCGGATTGATTCGCTAAAGGACTTTGTAAGGACCTATACATTTGGGATTAAACATGTGCTTCTTCTTGAAGTCTATATGTTTTGTGGAAAGCCACACTTTGTCACCTGGTTGATATTGCGGTCCCTCACAATGTTTCTTGTTATAATGACTTTTGTATTTTTGTTTGGCTTTTTCTAAATGCTGTTGAATCAGTTTCTGGGTTTGATGCAAATGCTGAATGGTTTCTGACACAGCTGGAGTAAGAGAACTTTCTTGAGGAATTGGATGGGCAGGGTGTCAGGATGATAGCCAAAAGAAACAAAAAAGAGTGTAATGCCAATAGAAGTGTGGAATGAGTTATTGTAAGCTAACTCAGCTAACCAGAGCATAGATGTCCAAGAATAAAGTGCCTTTTCAGTGTAGGCATGTAGGTATTGTTTCAAAGTCTGATTTAGTCTCTCTGTTTGACCATCTATTTGAGGATGGTGACTAGTAGATAGCGTAGATGTCACTTGGAGTGTTTTACACCATGTCTTCCAGACATTGGAGGCAAATTGCGACCCCCGATTGGAGAGGATAACTTTTGGCAGTCCATGATAACAAACCACTCTGTTCAGTAAAATAGTTGCCGGTTCTCTAGAAGTGGGCAATTTTTTACGGGCAATGAAATGTTCATATTTCGTGAGACTATCTACTACCACCAGAATTACTGAATGCTGTTGAACCACTGGCAGACCGGTAATAAAGTCTAAAGAAATGTGCTCCCATGGACGACTTGGGGTTGGAAGTGGATGTAACAACCCTTTTGGTTTTGAATGACTTGTTTTAATGCGAGCACAAACTTTGCAGTTGTTTACCATTGCTTTTACATCTTTTGTGAGGGTAGGTCACCAAAAATAGCGTTGGATCAGTTCAAGAGTATTAGGAGTACCTGGGTGACCTGCCGTCGTTATAACATGCAACCAATGAAACACTATCTTGCGAAGTTTGGTAGTGGGTACGAACAAACGAGCGTCATGAAAGGGTAGTCCTTGCTTGATTGACCTTTTGGGATCTGCTTGGGCCCATGTTTGCCATTTTTCAACCGTGAAAGAGTTGCGAATTTCTTCAAAGAAATCTTCAGTTTTTATGATACATAGAACTTTGGCAGGAGCAATGATAGCTCTGGAGACTTGAAATGCAGGCAACGTGGTAGACTCTTGACGGGACAAGGCGTCAGCTTTGCGATTATCTTTACCAGGCCAGAAGGTTACTACAAAATTAAATTCTGCAAAAAACTGCATGCAGCATAATTGCAGAGGGGTCAAAAGTCTGGCGGAACTCATGAATTGAAGATTACGATGATCAGTATATACTGTGACAGTGTATTTGGCACCCAACAAATGATGTCTCCATTCTTTAAAGGCGTCACAAATCGCCAGAAGCTCTTTTTCAGCAATGACATAGTTCTGTTCGGCTTCGTTCAACTTCCGAGACATATAAGCTACAGGATGAAGTTGACCAGTGTCTTTATTTCGTTGTGATAAGACGGCTCTGTTACAGTGGGCTAGGTGGTATGAAGGACTCTGAGACTCAAGTGGGTGTAGGTGATAATTTATTTAAGAGTTCGGTACAATATCATACTGGTGCGTTGCTGTGTTCCTCCCCCGTAATGTCTCTCTTGTTCCTCCCAGGTTCCCTTCTTGACTGGCGATGCTTCCCTGGTGGACTCCCCAAGGCGTACCGAAAAAGGAACGAGAGGGAATGTAAGTCAGGGTATGCATGAATATCTCTATCTTAAGAGTTAGACTAGAAGGGAGAGTGTGAGAGAGAGAGAGAGAGAGAGAGAGACCCGAGTGTGTGTGGAAATGGAGGAGTCAGGTGATGTTCACTCAGTCACCCCTTTCGTGCTTCCCAAGTAGTGTCTTTGAGCCTACGAACTCTCGAAAGGCTTATTTTTGTTGTAGTGCCCTTTTTCCTGTCCTTCCTGGACCTTCGCGTTCCCTCCCAGCTACTCCCCTCTCAACCCCTCCCAGCTGCTCCCCTCTCAACCCCTCCTCACTGTCCCTGCCCTCCTCCCCTCTGTCCCAGCTCTTCTGGATTTCATTACGCTGTCCTTTAAACAAGGACCGTACCTTGTTCAGCCACGCCTCTCCTGGGACGTGGCGGTATTTGTGCGTCTCCTCTGTGCTTTCCTTCTGCACGGGATCCGTTGTCTCAGTAGGAATGTCGGAGCTCCCAGCCCTACCTTCTGGTCGTGCTGCTCTGGCGTCCGTCGTCTCTTCCCCTTCCTTTGCATCCTCGGTCTCGTCTTCCTCCATTGCGTTCTCGATGTTCTCCTCCTCTTTGTCCTGTAGTCCGTTGTCCAGTTTTACAGCCCCCGGGACCTGGAAATCCGGGGTCATGGCGCAGGCGTCCGCCCCCTGGCTGCCATGGGAACGGCAGACGCTTTCCTCTGACGTGCGCGAACAGCACCAGTCGGAGGAGTCCAAAGCCGCGTTTAACGATAACCGGCTACAGGCTCCTATTGCTACATCTGAAGCATCAGCTTCCACTATGAAAGGTCGATTCGCATCAGGGTGAGTCAAGACTGGGGCAGTGGAGAAAGCTTTCTTCAAAGTAGAGAAGGCTTGATCAGCTTCTGGGGACCATACTAACTTTTCTTTCTTTCTTAGTAGCTTAGTGATTGGAGCCACTGTCTGGGAGAAATTATTTATGAATCTCTGGTAAAAATTTGCAAACCCCAGGAAACATTGTACATCACGAACAGTCTTTGGGATGGGCCAATCAGATACGGCTTTTACTTTCTTTTCTGCCATCACCATACCTTGAGGGGTAAGAATAACCCCTAAAAACTCAACTGTGGTAACATGAAACTCACACTTGGTTAGTTTGCAATATAAATGGTGCTTTCGAAGGGCTGCAAGAATTTTCTTGACATGTTGGACATGTTCGTTTTCATTGTCAGAGTAGATCAAAATGTCATCGATGTACACTATGGCAAATATGTTGAGGTACGCTCTAAGAACGTCATTCAAGAAAAATTGAAATGCTGCTGGAGCATTACACAGACCAAAAGGCATGACGGTGTATTCAAAAAGGCCATATCTTGTCTTGAACGCTGTTTTCCATTCGTCACCCTCTCTCATTCTGACCAAATGATAAGCACCTTGAAGGTCAAGCTTCATGTAGATTTTTGCTCTCTTTACTTGTTCCAATAATACCGGAATTAGGGGTAAAGGATATTTATTCTTGATGGTGACTTTGTTCAAACCCCTATAGTCGATGCAAGCTCAAAGTTCTCCATTAGCTTTTGGAACAAAAAACAAAGGCGAAGCTGCAGGAGACTTAGAGGGGCGAATGAAGCCATTCTCCAAAAATTGATCTTGGTATTTTCGTAAATGTTGATTTTCAAGTTATGACAGGGCATATACACGACAGTTGGGAAGTATCGCACCTGGGGCTAGATCAATTTGACAGTCATAAGATCTATGAGGAGGTAGGGTCTCTGCTCCTTTCTCATCAAATACATTTTTGTAAGATGAATATTGTTTGGGCAGCTGAATTTCTTTCTCTGCAGCAGTAGCTATGTAAGAGTTACAAACTTTTGGTACTTGAATCTTTTGGAGGCATTGTTCGTTACATAGCGCAGGTGAGAACACGATTTTTCGTTCTGCCCAATTGATCTCTGGATTGTGATGAGTTAACCATGGCAAGCCGAGGATAATCCCATATTGGGGAGCTTGGATCACGTCAAGAATGATTTTCTCTTTATGTTTCTTTCTTTGATTCTTATCTTCACAAATCATCGACAAGGGGATAGTCTGAAGAGTTACTGGACCTCCAGTCAAGAGTTTTCCATTGACTGCCTGGATGATTTCTGGGGTCTTCTTTTCAATACATGGGATCCCCCATGCACGAACCAATTGGACATCAACAAAGTTCCCAGTAGCCCCAGAATCGACTAGAGCCTTTTTGAAATAGATCTTTTTCTTGACCTGAACTCTTATTTCCAGTTTAAGATGTCTAGATTGTGAAGGGTCCACTGTGACACCCAAGAGCAACCCTTCTCTGCATCTTGGGTGTTTTAGTTTTCCAACTCGACTGGTGCATTGGCTGCTACCTTCTGAACTGGACCTTGCTTGTTCTTTGGTTTGATTGGACAATCTTTGGCAAAATGACCCTTCCGCCCACAATAAAGACATTGTCCATTTTTTCTGCGTAGGTCCTTTTCATCTTTGGTCAAAGGTCTTCTGATGGTTCCAATTTCCATAGGTTCCGGCGTTCTCTCTTTCGGAGTTCTTGAGTCTCTGTTATCATGAACACACCATGAATATTTTTCAATCTTATTGCGTGTTCCTTTACGTTCTGCTAAACGATGATCAAGCCTCAAGACAAGGTTTATTAATTCTTGACAGTCTGTAGGTTGTGGGTCAATTTGCGCTAAGATATCTTTTAGTTCCTCTTTGAGTCCTTTGTTAAACAAGACTGCTTGTTTTTCTTCAGGCCAGGATGTCTCGGCAACCAGCCGGTTAAAGTTGGCTAAATATGACACTAGGGGCCTGATTCTAACTTTGGAGGACGGTGTTAAACCGTCCCAAAAGTGGCGGATATACCACCTACCGTATTACGAGTTCCATAGGATATAATGGACTCGTAATACGGTAGGTGGTATATCCGCCACTTTTGGGACGGTTTAACACCGTCCTCCAAAGTTAGAATCAGGCCCTAGGTCTTGATTCCCTTGGCGTAAATCTAATAATTCACGATCTGCTGACTGTGTTACAGTTCTACGATCAAAAACTCTCTCAAACTCACGAACAAAATTTCTCCAGTTGTACAACAAGGGACTATTTTTACGCACAAGAGGAATTGCCCAAGTAGCTGCATCCCCAGCCAAATATGATAACAAGAAGGCTACTTTGGACTGGGCATCAGGAAAAGTATGTGGTCTGCAGGTGAAGTGTAGTCCCACTTGAACCAGGAAAGATTGCGCTTTCAAAGGGTCACCTGAGAAACGTTCTGGGGGAGCTAAAGGAATTGCAGAAGGAACATTTAGGGAAATGTTTGTCGGATTACTTCCAGAAGCCTGAGAAGAAGTACCTGGCCAGGACACACCTGTGGGTCTTTGTTCCTTCTTCTCTACCTTATCTTGCAACTGACTCACTCTCTCAGCTAAGCTAGTCATCAATTCTTTGGATGATACCACCTCTGCCTGGAGCTGGGTGATAGCCTTGACTAATTCGTCCAGCGTGGCCATGCTGAGAACATACACAAACCAGGAGGATAATAATTTGTGGGCTCACTATTCTGTCAGTCACCAGATCCTCGGGGTCTGCGCACGTTCCCAACACGTCCACCACTGAACAGCTCCAAGACTCTGATAGATAAATCACTGAGGCTAAGAGAGTTCAAGAGGGGAAGAGGGGATTAGGAAGGGAAACAGCTGGGAAGGAGACGTGTAGTAAGAAAAAGGTTAGAACACAAAATATGAAAATTATATCTCCTGAAATCAACACTAGACTATGATTGTAAGCATAGTCATTCTGAAAATATGAACAATCTAAGAATTAAGTTTAAAATGACTAAGTTTCGAGATGGCCGGATACCTGTAAGGGAATCAAGATGGATTAAATGAAAACTTTCTTATTCAAGTACTTTCCTTTACATGAGAATCAGAAAAAACGTTCTGACTAAATTTTAAACCAGTCATATAAATGCTTTTTTGAGAATGCATACTAGGACCATACAATATTGCATCTAGATACTCTGATCTTCTGTGTACTCTTAAAATGTTTCAACACAAATTGCGCATATTGTAGATATATATATATATATATATATATATATATATATATATATATATATATATATATATATATATATATATAAAACACCATAAAAGAATTGTGCACCATGAATAACACAATATGGATTCAGGAAAAACAAATCACATAACTTGTCAACTCGAATATTACATGATAAATATCTTAGAATAGTGGCATACAATAAACAACATGAATTAAACTCGAGGAGAGAATCGTGCGTCTTGCCGATTCGTAAACCACGATGTAAATGCCAAGAAATAACAGCTCACAATGAATAACAAGATCAAAGTACAATGAAACGAATCGTGCGTCTTTTGCCGATTCTTAAGCCACCATGTAAATGTCAAGAAATGGTAGCGCGCAATAATTAACAAAATTAAATTATCATGAAACGAATCACGCGTCTTGCCGATTCGCAAGTCACCCTGCAAATGTCACAAACACTCACGCGCATATTTCACACGCGCAAAGTACTCTGTCAAATCAGAGAGTTCTCGATAACGGCGTCGGGAGGCCAGCCCAACCACCGTCTTACCGCCCAGAACAAGGATCTCCAAATGAAGAATGATGGTAGGCCTACATGGAAGCTGTCCAGACCCCTAGAACTGACCACCAGCTTTGTACGACTGACCACTGGGGATGGCAGCTATGTCTGCGGTGGTGCCACTGGCACATGATGTGGCATGGCCGCTGGCGGTGCTTGCTGCGGTCTCAGTAGTGGCGGTGCTTGCGGCGCTCATTGGCCAGCGGTGCTGGTGGGTGGCTCAGTGAGCGTGCTGCTGGCGGCAGTGTCCTGGGCAGCGGTGCTGGTGGCGGCGGTGTCCTGGGAAGCGGTGCTGGTGGCGGCGGTGTCCTGGGAAGCGGTGCTGGTGGTGGTGATGTCCTGGGAAGCGGTGCTGGTGGCGGCGGTGCCGGTGGCAGTCTTGTCCGCCGTGCAGGTTGGCGGCGACTTCCCTTTTTTTCTCTGCCCCTTCCCCACCTTGGATGGTGAAGCAGCTGTCTTGCCACTCCCAACTGTAGTCCTGTGAGAGCCCTTGGTGGCAGGTGTTTTGCCCTTCTCCCTCCGGGCTGTGGCCAACTTCTTATGTTTATGAGGTGAGGGACTGTCCTTGGCCTTGCTCCTTGGCACACTGGCTGCCCTGCTGCTTGGCGCACTCCAGAAGCCAGTTACTGCTGGCACCACTGTTCCCGGTGATGTGGTGGCTGAGGTGCTGGGTTGGGACCTCGAAAGGCGGGCCCTTGGGGACGGAAGGGGTGGGGGAGGTGAAGGGAAGGGAAGAGGTCAAGGTTTGACAGCAACAGCTTTTAGACACACTGGGACGGATAGATGGAGGGGGTTTGGGAGTGGAGGAAGAGGTAGTGGTTGTAGGAGGTGTTCGTTTGCTGACTTTGGGTGAAGGTGCATGGGCTGAAGGCTGTCGTGAGGTGGATGGCTGTTGGGTGGGTGGGTGTGTGACTGCGTTTGTGTACTTTGGGAGGAGGGCTCACAGACACACTGGGAGAGGACACGGGATGTGTGAATGGTAGTGGGGGTGGTGAGTGCACATGAGCGGTGTGTGGTGATGGGCGTGCTGGTGATGGACGTAGTGGCTGAAGATGTAGTGCATGCAGGTGTGAGTGTGGACGTGACAGGGAGGGAGGAGGGAGACGAGGAGGAGGGGGACACAGTGGAGGCAGTGGATGTTGGTATGTCTGCATGGGTATGATGCTTGTGTGAGTGCTTGTGGGATGTGTGGTGCTTATGTTTGCCAGAGCTACCCTTGTGTGTTGAGGTGTGTGCATGTTGATCTGATGGTGTGGTTGGGATAGGCTGAGGTACTGGGGATTGGGACTGGGTGGAGGAAGTTGAAGGGGGGAGGCTGGACACAGGGACAATGGCTGCCATCAATGCTGAGGCCAGAGTCTGAAAAGCTCGCTGTTGGGCTACCTGACCAGAATGAATGCCCTCCAGGTATGCATTCGTCTGTTGCAACTTCCTCTCTACACCCTGGATGGCATTCAGAATGGTAGACTCCCCAACAGTGAGGGATCTGAGGAGGTCAATGGCCTCCTCACTGAGGGCAGTAGGGCTGACAGGGGCAGGGGCTGAGGTGCCTGGGGCGAAGGAGATGCCCACCCTCCTGGGTGAGTGGCCACAGGGCACACGCTGAGGGGCTGCTGGGAGGGCGGTGCTGGTAGGGGGGGTGGCGGCTGGACCTGTAGATGCGGTGGGCACAGAGGGGCCCGCCACCACTAGGGAGCTCCCATCAGAGGAAGAGTCGGTGTCGCTGGTCTCAGCTCCTGTCCCTGCCGTGGAGCTCCCCTCGCCCTCCGTCCCACTGATGAATTCGGAGTCCGTAGTCTCGCCCTCCAGGGCCATGTGGGATGCAGCTCCCTCCTGCTCCGGTGGCACTGCTCCTCCGCGTGATGATGCTAATGCACACAAGAACAGGGAGACCACAAAAAGGGGGGGAAGAAAGTAGAAAGACATGTTCAGTGCATGCAATACCGCTACCATTGGCAGTCACTACAGACACAGCAGCCCTCTGCATTACGCAATGCACTTAGAGTTCCCTAATTAATCACAGGGCCATGGGGTACAAGACCTATGCCCGATTGCTGCAACATGGAAGTCACAGGAGCCTGACTAGGGGTAGATGGCTCTTAACACTGGTGGGGTGGGGTGCCACATGGCCTGCCTTACGAAGGGACCTTGCCTACAAAACTCACTCTGGCCTAGGGGAACCCACAGCCCACCTCCCCCACCCAGACACCTCAAATGCGTGCTGAATCAGATGAATGTGACTGTACTCACTCCCTTGTGGCTGCTGTGATGCCCTCAAGCACCCATCCAACTCCAGATACGCCACCGCCAGGATCCGGAACATCAGGGGGGTCATGGTGCGACAGGCACCCCTCCCACTTTGTGAGGCCATCCCCAGCTGGGCCTCCTCCATCTTCTTGCTCCAGCGGCGAATGTCCTCCCATCTTTTCCGGCAGTGGGTGCTCCGTCTGTGGTGGACCCCCAGGGTCCGGACTTCCTTGGCGATGGTACGCCAAATATCCTTCTTCTGGTGGGCGCTGACCTACAGGAATAGTACAGGGGAAAAAGAGAAGATAAAACCGTCCGGACCGTCACAGTCATTGGCCCACGTGCCATGACGCACATACACTCACCGTCGTTTCATGCACGCCTCATTCCCCCCCCAATCTCCCATCCACACCACTCCAAACAGGCATTGCCCATACACCATGCTCACAGTGTACTCACCTGTTTGTCTGGAGGACCGTAGAGTAGCGTGTACTGGGGGAGGACCCCATCCACTAGTTTGTTCAACTCCTCCAATGTGAAGGCAGGGGCCCTTTCCCCAGACACTTGAGCGATTTTCGCTTCCAGACTGAGGTCAGACTTGCAGTGTAGGTCCTCTCCTGTCGAAGATCAGGTATCAAGTGAGTGAACAGTGAGAAAATGACGGTCACTTCCGCGGCGGTGCGTACCGTCACCGCCGGCGTACATCGTCATTGGCTCCTGGGACCCATAGGGTCCAATGTTAACCAATGCAGGATTGCGCCGCGGTCTTCGACCACCTACCACAACAGTGTACAACGCCAGCGCAGTTACCTCATATCCCCTTGTCCCACCTTACAGGTCAGGCAGCCGCCATTTCAGGGGGCCACATGGCATTAATTTTAAATGCGTCACACATATCTAGGCCTTGCATACACACTAAGACAGGCACATAGCGTATTGAAAAATGTGTGCAATAAATATTCTATTTAATAACTCAATGTTGGGTGACTCTCTGCTCGCTGTTCTCGTCCATAGGGCACGTCCGCTGGGGCAGGTGAGGAGATGGCGTCATCCTCCGGTGTACAGACCGCTGGTGGACCTGTCGACAATGGAAGAGCGACATGTAATTGTCACCTACATACTTGATCGTGCCACAATCCAGTAACTGTGTGCCCAGTTGGAGCCATCCCACAGGGATCCCCCCTCTAGTGCAGGTCCTGTCAGTACTCCATTTCCTGGCAAGTGGGTCTTTTCAAACTACAGTGGCCATAGCATCAGGGATGTCCCAGCCTATGTTCTCCAACGTGTTGTCTGCCCTTCTGAAACACATGCGCAGCTACATTGTTTTCCCTCAGGTGGAGGATTTGCCTACAGTGAAAGATGACTTCTATACCCTGGGACATATCCCCAACATCATAGGTGCCATTGATGGAGCACATTTGGCCTTGGTACCCCCCGCAGGAGTGAACAGGTGTACAGAAACCAGAAGAGTTACCATTCCATGAATGTATTGTAATGGTATTTATATAGCGCTTACTACCCCTGACGAGGCGTCGAAGCGCTTTTTGGCGAGTAGCACGCTACTCCAGAACCCAACTAGAATTAGTGACGGATTAGTATCGGGAAAATTAGTACAGTTTTAGTATTATTATGAGTTAATTTGAGCCGTGGATATGAGAGTTTGTTAGTTAGATTGACAGGAATAATGGAGGGTTGGAGGAGGAAAGAAATCCAGAAGTGTTAATTGGGAGTATATCCCTCATTTACTCATCCCAGGGGCTTGGGATGAGTAAAGTGGGATGGAGGAGGGAAGATTCTGTGGAAGGGTTAGGGAGATCATAGTAGCAGGGTGAGATAAATGAGGGCAAATTTAGCAGGGTTGTTTGGGAGGTCATGGTAGTAGTACGTGCCCGTCAACACTGAAGCACAACTAGTACCCTTATGAACTAGGTAATGGAAGAGAGGATGATTAGCCCTGGGGTAGCGGGTAACCGATCAACATTGGGTTCACTCTGAACATTTTAAGAAGTGACTAGATGCTGTATAAATAAAGTTGAACTTTTATTCCACTCATTTACAACAACCCCTGGCATGTCAGACATCATATCATTGTTCTCCTCTCCTCACCTCTATCATCATTGCAGAATCTCTTCCCAACATTCTTAAAAGTCATCCTTAACCAACCTCCACCATCTTACCAGCATTCCTTATCTCTCGTAGAGGTGTACGTTCACATGTTCTGCATACTTTTGCCATCTAGTGTTGGGTCCGGAGTTGTGGAAGTTGTTTTTCTCCTTCGAAGAAGTCTTTCGAGTCACAAGGTAGAGTGACTCATCTCTGCGATATTGCGCATGTGCATCAACTCCACTGTTAAGATTTGTTTTCCCACAGGCAAGTGAGAAAGAAGTGAAAGGTATGTGTAAGAAAAGGTGTTCTTAGCACTGCCTGGCCCACACTGGCGTGTTGGTGTGCTAAGACAGCCATTCAATAGTGAAGGTGTGAGGTGTAGACCATGAAGCTGCCTTACAAATGTCCGCTAGGGGAAAGTTAAAGAAAGGTCATAGTGGCTCACTTTTTACAATTAGGGTGTGCTGTGGGCGAAACAGGTAAAGGTCTTTCGGCCTTAGTGTAGCAAGTGTGAATACACTTGTGACTTAATCTGGATGTGCTGGATTTGCATTTAAAGTATGAAGAGCTCTTTCCGCAACAGAATTTGTTTGCGGGAAAAAGACTGGGAGCTCAATGGACCGATTGAGGTGAAAATGTGAAACTACCGTGGGTAGGAGTTTAGGATTAGTGCAAAGAACCACTTTGACTATGTATTTGGAAAAAGGTTTTCTAAGGTTAAAGCCTGGAGCGCACTAACATGCGTAAGTGAGGTGATGGTGACTAAGAATGCCACCTTCCATGACAAACTGAAGTCGGCATGAGGGAAGAGACTCAAATGGGGAAGCAATGAGTCTAGTGAGAACAATGTTAACGTTTCAGGACTGTGCTGGAGAAACCAGAGGCGGAATATTTCATAAAAGCTTCAGTGCCTAGAATTTTGAACAGTGAGAGATGCTGTTATTCTGAAGATAGGCAGCCATTGCAGCAAGTAGTGTATAGAAGTGTATGCTACATATGCCTTCTGCAAATGAAGCAGGTAGCAGGCAACGTCTTGCACCGCGGCTTTCATAGGATCAATTTGTTTGGGTTGGCAGTAGCAAACAAAACGCTTCCATTTTGCTTTCTAACAGGTTCTAATGGTAGGTCTGCGGGCTTCCTTGAGAATGTTCATACATCCAGCGTGGGACGTCGACTGCATCCTCCAGGAACTCTTCACCGACTCTGGGGCTGTATTGCTGACCATCTTCGTCCCACCGTCGACCAACTCCCGCAACCACAGACAGGTGGGTAGTGGCTCCTACCCCCACTGGACACTTCTGTGACTTCTGGACTTGGTCCCTTTCTTCCACAGGGCTTCCTCTTCAGGAATTTACAGCTGGTTTCTTGCAATCTTGTCTGGGTGTTGCATTATCTTCTTTTTCATTCTTTTGGGTGGTTTGGCACTGTGGTACTTACCTTTGTGGTTTCCTAATTCCTCCAGCTCCCCTCTACACATCCCACTCAATGGGGGGGGCGGGACTGAGGGGGAAGGGGGGGGGTAAGGGGAGGGGGGGGTATTGGGGTTCCTGCATTCGCATTCCATTTTTTTAAGTATATGGTTTGGGTTCCCCCTAGGGTCACTATTGCCTATTTGCTATTGCACTGTTTTCTATTGCTTTCTATGCCTAATTCTAATTATTAGTGTATATATCTAGTGTCCTACTTACCTCCTATTGGAGGGTTGCCTCTAGTATGTTTTGGCAACTGTGTCACTAAAATAAAGTACACTGAGTGTTTTCTTCCATGTGTGTAATTGCTGTGTGACTACAGCAGTATTGCATGAGCTTTGCATGTCTCCTAGATAAGCCTTGGCTGCTCATCCACAGCTAATCTCTAGAGAGCCTGGCTTCTAGACACTGCCTACACTACACTGATAGGGCATACCTAGCCCTGGTATAAGGTGTAAGTACCTTAGGGACCCACCACACACACCAGGTCAGCTTCCTATATATGTCCTGCCATCTTCAATTTAGAAAGGGGCTAACAGCTTGGCTCTTCGGTGTTACCCTTGTTGCTTAATTACCTCCTTAATTCCTCAGTGCCAAGGCATCATCGTTTGGGTAACAGAGGTAATACACAAATCTCTTTTCTTTATTCATTCATTCAAGTACAATGCCAAAAAAATGGGTTTTCGAATTCCTATACGAATTTCACCCCTAGCCACTTGTTCAGGCTGCCATCTTGGAAAATCTATGAGGATTGCTTCGTTGCTGGAGCTGAGGGAGGGAGTTTGTATGCAAAGTTAGTAGGCTGAACTCTATGCAACGAAATACTGCTTACGTAGCCTCTGTCTTATAAATAAAATAATTCTAAAATAATTACCTTTATCGCGTGGATGCAAAAGTATGTGTGCTTTATTCTGAAGGGCAAAGTCACAACAGTGCAGCTGTCTAGAAGGGATTAAACTTTTTTTTTGGACTGAGCCCACTGAAATACTTATCTCTCAATACAGGGTAGATACAAGGCAAGAACGTAGAACACTAAAGTGAAACCAGCTAAAAAACATTTAATAAGAGTTGGCTTACACCAATTAACCAGAAAGTAATATTCACCAGTCTATTTTGTCTACCAATAATGTTTTCAGATGTGAAATATCTGTTTCTAAAAAACTAACATGAAAGGCTAGAGTAATGTGAAAATAAAATATTGCACTCACACTTTGTAAAGAAATGGCTCCCTGTTGCAGTTACCCCCCACTTTTTGCCTGATACTGATGCTGACTTGACTGAGAAGTTTGCTGGGACCCTGCTAACCAGGCCCCAGCACCAGTGTTCTTTCACCTAAAATGTACCATTGTTTCCACAATTGGCACAACCCTGGCACCTAGGTAAGTCCCTTGTAACTGGTACCCCTGGTACCAAGGGCCCTGATGCCAGGGAAGGACTCTAAGGGCTGCAGCATGTCTTATGCCACCCTAGGGACCCCTCCCTCAGCACAGACACACTGCTTGCCAGCTTGTGTGTGCTGATGGGGAGAAAATGACTAAGTCGATGTAGGAAGTTGGCTCTGTATGTGCTATTTCAAAGTAAGGAATAGCATGCACAGAGTCCAAGGGTTCCCCTTAGAGGTAAAATAGTGGTAAAAAGAGATAATACTAATGCTCTATTTTGTGGTAGTGTGGTCGAGCAGTAGGCTTATCCACGGAGTAGTGTTAAGCATTTGTTGTACATACACATAGACAATAAATGAGGTACACACACTCAGAGACAAATCCAGCCAATAGGTTTTGTATAGAAAAATATCTTTTCTTAGTTTATTTTAAGAACCACAGGTTCAAATTTAACATGTAATATCTTGTTTGAAAGGTATTGCAGGTAAGTACATTAGGAACTTTGAATCATTTCAATTGCATGTATACTTTTCAAGTTATTGACAAATAGCTACTTTAAAAGTGGACACTTAGTGCAATTTTCACAGTTCCTGGGGGAGGTAAGTTTGTGTTAGTTTTACCAGGTAAGTAAGACACTTACAGGGTTTAGTTCTTGGTCCAAGGTAGCCCACCGTTGGGGGTTCAGAGCAACCCCAAAGTCACCACACCAGCAGCTCAGGGCCGGTCAGGTGCAGAGTTCAAAGTGGTGCCCAAAACACATAGGCTAGAATGGAGAGAAGGGGGTGCCCCGGTTCCGGTCTGCTTGCAGGTAAGTACCCGCGTCTTCGGAGGGCAGACCAGGGGGGTTTTGTAGGGCACCGGGGGGGACACAAGCCCACACAGAAATTTCACCCTCAGCAGCGTGGGGGCGGCCGGGTGCAGTGTAGAAACAAGCGTCGGGTTCGCAATGTTAGTCTATGAGAGATCTCGGGATCTCTTCAGCGCTGCAGGCAGGCAAGGGGGGGGGTTCCTCGGGGAAACCTCCACTTGATCAAGGGAGAGGGACTCCTGGGGGTCACTCCTCCAGTGAAAGTCCGGTCCTTCAGGTCCTGGGGGCTGCGGGTGCAGGGTCTCTCCCAGGTGTCGGGACTTAGGATTCAAAGAGTCGCGGTCAGGGGAAGCCTCGGGATTCCCTCTGCAGGCGGCGCTGTGGGGGCTCAGGGGGGACAGGTTTTTGTACTCACAGTCTTAGAGTAGTCCTGGGGTCCCGCCTGAGGTGTCGGATCTCCACCAGCCGAGTCGGGGTCGCCGGGTGCAGTGTTGCAAGTCTCACGCTTCTTGCGGGGAGCTTGCAGGGTTCTTTAAAGCTGCTGGAAACAAAGTTGCAGCTTTTCTTGGAGCAGGTCCGCTGTCCTCGGGAGTTTCTTGTCTTTTCGAAGCAGGGGCAGTCCTCAGAGGATGTCGAGGTCGCTGGTCCCTTTGGAAGGCGTCGCTGAAGCAGGATCTTTGGAAGGCAGGAGACAGGCCGGTGAGTTTCTGGAGCCAAGGCAGTTGTCGTCTTCTGGTCTTCCGCTGCAGGGGTTTTCAGCTGGGCAGTCCTTCTTCTTGTAGTTGCAGGAATCTAAATTCTAGGTTCAGGGAAGGCCCTTAAATACTAAATTTAAGGGCGTGTTTAGGTCTGGGGGGTTAGTAGCCAATGGCTACTAGCCCTGAGGGTGAGTACACCCTCTTTGTGCCTCCTCCCAAGGGGAGGGGGTCACATCCCTAATCCTATTGGGGGAATCCTCCATCTGCAAGATGGAGGATTTCTAAAAGTTAGAGTCACCTCAGCTCAGGACACCTTAGGGGCTGTCCTGACTGGCCAGTGACTCCTCCTTGTTATTCTCATTATTTTCTCCGGCCTTGCCGCCAAAAGTGGGGGCCGGGGCCGGAGGGGGCGGGCAACTCCACTAGTTGGAGTGTCCTGCTGGGTTGGCACAAAGGAGGTGAGCCTTTGAGGCTCACCGCCAGGTGTGACAATTCCTGCCTGGGGGAGGTGTTAGCATCTCCACCCAGTGCAGGCTTTGTTACTGGCCTCAGAGTGACAAAGGCACTCTCCCCATAGGGCCAGCAACATGTCTCGGTTTGTGGCAGGCTGCTAAAACTAGTCAGCCTACACAGATAGTCGGTTAAGTTTCAGGGGGCACCTCTAAGGTGCCCTCTGTGGTGTATTTTACAATAAAATGTACACTGGCATCAGTGTGCATTTATTGTGCTGAGAAGTTTGATACCAAACTTCCCAGTTTTCAGTGTAGCCATTATGGTGCTGTGGAGTTCGTGTTTGACAGACTCCCAGACCATATACTCTTATGGCTACCCTGCACTTACAATGTCTAAGGTTTTGTTTAGACACTGTAGGGGTACCATGCTCATGCACTGGTACCCTCACCTATGGTATAGTGCACCCTGCCTTAGGGCTGTAAGGCCTGCTAGAGGGGTGTCTTACCTATACTGCATAGGCAGTGAGAGGCTGGCATGGCACCCTGAGGGGAGTGCCATGTCGACTTACTCGTTTTGTCCTCACTAGCACACACAAGCTGGCAAGCAGTGTGTCTGTGCTGAGTGAGAGGTCTCCAGGGTGGCATAAGACATGCTGCAGCCCTTAGAGACCTTCCTTGGCATCAGGGCCCTTGGTACTAGAAGTACCAGTTACAAGGGACTTATCTGGATGCCAGGGTCTGCCAATTGTGGATACAAAAGTACAGGTTAGGGAAAGAACACTGGTGCTGGGGCCTGGTTAGCAGGCCTCAGCACACTTTCAATTGTAAACATAGCATCAGCAAAGGCAAAAAGTCAGGGGGCAACCATGCCAAGGAGGCATTTCCTTACACAACCCCCCCCCAAACGAAAGAGGATGAGACTAACCTTTCCCAAGAGAGTCTTCATTTTCTAAGTGGAAGAACCGGGAAAGGCCATCTGCATTGGCATGGGCAGTCCCAGGTCTGTGTTCCACTATAAAGTCCATTCCCTGTAGGGAGATGGACCACCTCAACAGTTTAGGATTTTCACCTTTCATTTGCATCAGCCATTTGAGAGGTCTGTGGTCAGTTTGAACTAGGAAGTGAGTCCCAAAGAGGTATGGTCTCAGCTTCTTCAGGGACCAAACCACAGCAAAGGCCTCCCTCTCAATGGCACTCCAACGCTGCTCCCTGGGGAGTAACCTCCTGCTAATGAAAGCAACAGGCTGGTCAAGGCCATCATCATTTGTTTGGGACAAAACTGCCCCTATCCCATGTTCAGAGGCATCAGTCTGCACAATGAACTGCTTAGAATAATCTGGAGCTTTTAGAACTGGTGCTGAGCACATTGCTTGTTTCAGGGTGTCAAAGGCCTGTTGGCATTCCACAGTCCAGTTCACTTTCTTGGGCATTTTCTTGGAGGTGAGTTCAGTGAGGGCTGTCACAATGGATCCATATCCCTTCACAAACCTCCTGTAATACCCAGTCAAGCCAAGGAATGCCCTGACTTGAGTCTGGGTTTTTGGAGCTACCCAGTCCAGGATAGTCTGGATCTTGGGTTGGAGTGGCTGAACTTGGCCTCCACCTACAAGGTGGCCCAAGTAAACCACAGTTCCCTGCCCTATCTGGCATTTGGATGCCTTGATAGAGAGGCCTGCAGACTGCAGAGCCTTCAAAACCTTCCTCAGGTGGACCAGGTGATCCTGCCAGGTGGAGCTAAAGACAGCAATATCATCAAGATAAGCTGTGCTAAAGGACTCCAAGCCAGCAAGGACTTGATTCACCAACCTTTGGAAGGTGGCAGGGGCATTCTTTAAACCAAAGGGCATAACAGTAAACTGATAATGCCCATCAGGTGTGGAGAATGCTGTCTTTTCTTTTGCTCCAGGTGCCATTTTTATTTGCCAGTACCCTGCTGTCAAGTCAAAGGTACTTAGAAATTTGGCAGCACCTAATTTATCAATGAGCTCATCAGCTCTTGGAATTGGATGGGCATCTGTCTTGGTGACAGAATTGAGCCCTCTGTAGTCCACACAAAACCTCATCTCTTTCTTTCCATCTTTGGTGTGAGGTTTGGGGACTAAGACCACTGGGCTAGCCCAGGGGCTGTCAGAGCGCTCAATTACTCCCAATTCCAGCATCTTGTGGACTTCCACCTTGATGCTTTCCTTAACATGGTCAGACTGTCTAAAGATTTTGTTTTTGACAGGCATGCTGTCTCCTGTGTCCACATCATGGGTACACAGGTGTGTCTGACCAGGGGTTAAGGAGAAGAGTTCAGGAAACTGTTGTAGGACTCTCCTACAATCAGCTTGCTGTTGGCCAGAGAGGGTGTCTGAGTAGATCACTCCATCTACTGTGCCATCTTTTGGGTCTGATGACAGAAGATCAGGGAGAGGTTCACTCTCTGCCTCCTGATCCTCATCTGTTACCATCAACAGATTGACATCAGCCCTGTCATGGGAGAGCTTAAGGCGGTTCACATGGATCACCCTCTTGGGGCTCCTGCTTGTGCCCAGGTCCACCAGGTAGGTGACCTGACTCTTCCTTTCTAGTACCGGGTAGGGGCCACTCCATTTGTCCTGGAGTGCCCTGGGAGCCACAGGCTCCAGAACCCAGACTTTCTGCCCTGGTTGGAACTCAACCAGTGCAGCCTTTTGGTCATACCAAAACTTCTGGAGCTGTTGGCTGGCCTCAAGGTTTTTGGTTGCCTTTTCCATGTACTCTGCCATTCTAGAGCGAAGGCCAAGTACATAGTCCACTATGTCCTGTTTAGGCTCATGGAGAGGTCTCTCCCAGCCTTCTTTAACAAGGGCAAGTGGTCCCCTTACAGGATGACCAAACAGAAGTTCAAAGGGTGAGAATCCTACTCCCTTCTGTGGCACCTCTCTGTAAGCGAAAAGCAGACATGGCAAGAGGACATCCCATCTCCTTTTGAGCTTTTCTGGGAGCCCCATGATCATGCCTTTTAATGTCTTGTTGAATCTCTCAACCAAGCCATTAGTTTGTGGATGGTATGGTGTAGTGAATTTATAAGTCACTCCACACTCATTCCACATGTGCTTTAGGTATGCTGACATGAAGTTGGTACCTCTGTCAGACACCACCTCCTTAGGGAAACCCACTCTGGTAAAGATACCAATGAGGGCCTTGGCTACTGCAGGGGCAGTAGTCGACCTAAGGGGAATAGCTTCAGGATACCTGGTAGCATGATCCACTACTACCAGGATATACATATTTCCTGAGGCTGTGGGAGGTTCCAGTGGACCAACTATGTCCACACCCACTCTTTCAAAGGGAACCCCCACCACTGGAAGTGGAATGAGGGGGGCCTTTGGGTGCCCACCTGTCTTACCACTGGCTTGACAGGTGGGGCAGGAGAGGCAAAACTCCTTAACCATGTTGGACATATTGGGCCAGTAGAAGTGGTTGACTAACCTCTCCCACGTCTTGGTTTGTCCCAAATGTCCAGCAAGGGGAATGTCATGGGCCAATGTTAGGATGAACTTCCTGAACAGCTGAGGCACTACCACTCTCCTAGTGGCACCAGGTTTGGGGTCTCTGGCCTCAGTGTACAGGAGTCCATCTTCCCAATAGACCCTATGTGTTCCATTTTTCTTGCCTTTGGACTCTTCAGCAGCTTGCTGCCTAAGGCCTTCAAGAGAGGGACAGGTTTCTTGTCCCTTACACAGCTCCTCCCTTGAGGGTCCCCCTGGGCCTAAGAGCTCAACCTGATAAGGTTCAAGCTCCAAAGGCTCAGTTCCCTCAGAGGGCAGAACTTCTTCCTGAGAAGAGAGGTTCCCTTTCTTTTGCTGTGTTGCAGTTGGTTTCCCAACTGACTTTCCTGTTCTCTTGGTAGGCTGGGCCATTCTTCCAGACTCCAGCTCTACTTGTTCACCCTGTGCCTTGCACTGTGCTCTTGTTTTCACACACACCAGTTCAGGGATACCCAGCATTGCTGCATGGGTTTTTAGTTCTACCTCAGCCCATGCTGAGGACTCCAGGTCATTTCCAAGCAGACAGTCCACCGGGATATTTGAGGAGACCACCACCTGTTTCAGGCCATTGACCCCTCCCCATTCTAAAGTAACCATTGCCATGGGATGTACTTTTCTCTGATTGTCAGCGTTGGTGACTGTGTAAGTTTTTCCAGTCAGGTATTGGCCAGGGGAAACCAGTTTCTCTGTCACCATGGTGACACTGGCACCTGTATCCCTCAGGCCCTCTATTCTAGTCCCATTAATTAAGAGTTGCTGTCTGTATTTTTGCATGTTAGGCGGCCAGACAGCTAGTGTGGCTAAATCCACCCCACCCTCAGAAACTAGAGTAGCTTCAGTGTGGACCCTGATTTGCTCTGGGCACACTGTTGATCCCACTTGGAGACTAGCCATACCAGTGTTACCTGGATGGGAGTTTGGAGTGGAACCTTTCTTGGGACAGGCCTTGTCTCCAGTTTGGTGTCCATGCTGTTTACAGCTATGACACCAGGCCTTTTTGGGATCAAAGTTTTTACCCTTGTACCCATTGTTTTGTGAAGAGGCTCTGGGCCCACCCTCCGGTGCAGGTTTTTGGGGGCCTGTAGAAGACTCTTTACTATTTTTAGTTTTGGTTGTCTCATCACCCTTCCCCTGGGGAGTCTTTGTGACCCCTTTCTTTTGGTCACCCCCTGTTGAAGTCTTGGACACCCTTGTCTTGACCCAATGGTCCGCCTTCTTTCCCAATTCTTGGGGAGAAATTGGTCCTAGGTCTACCAGATGCTGATGCAGTTTATCATTGAAACAATTACTTAACAGGTGTTCTTTCACAAATAAATTGTACAGCCCATCATAATTACTTACACCACTGCCTTGAATCCAACCATCTAGTGTTTTCACTGAGTAGTCTACAAAGTCAACCCAGGTCTGGCTCGAGGATTTTTGAGCCCCCCTGAATCTAATCCTATACTCCTCAGTGGAGAATCCAAAGCCCTCAATCAGGGTACCCTTCATGAGGTCATAAGATTCTGCATCTTGTCCAGAGAGTGTGAGGAGTCTATCCCTACACTTTCCTGTGAACATTTCCCAAAGGAGAGCACCCCAGTGAGATCTGTTCACTTTTCTGGTTACACAAGCCCTCTCAAAAGCTGTGAACCATTTGGTGATGTCATCACCATCTTCATATTTAGTTACAATCCCTTTAGGGATTTTCAACATGTCAGGAGAATCTCTGACCCTATTTATGTTGCTGCCACCATTGATGGGTCCTAGGCCCATCTCTTGTCTTTCCCTCTCTATGGCTAGGATCTGTCTTTCCAAAGCCAATCTTTTGGCCATCCTGGCTAACTGGATGTCCTCTTCACTGGGGCTATCCTCAGTGATTTCAGAGGTGTTGGTCTCTCCTGTGAGGGAACCAGCATCTCTGACTATTATTTTAGGAGTCAGGGTTTGAGGGACCCTGTCCTCCCTAGATAGGACTGGGAGGGGGGAATTTTCCTCCAAGTCACTATCCTCTTCTTCTGAGTTGCCACCCTCAGAGGGGTTGGCCTTTTCAAACTCTGCCAAAAGCTCCTGGAGCTGTATTTTGGTAGGTTTGGGGCCCATTGTTATTTTCTTTATTTTACAGAGTGACCTTAGCTCCCTCATCTTAAGATGGAGGTAAGGTGTGGTGTCGAGTTCCACCACAGTCACATCTGTGCTAGACATTTTGCTTCTAAAAGTTGGAATACTTTTTAAGAATCTACAACTGGTTCTAGAATCTAATTCAAACTTTTACAAACTTTTAAACTCTAAAAGAAATGCTAAACAGGATCTAACACAAGGCCCTAGCAGGTCTTTTAAGAATTTAGAAAACTTTTCAAATTGCAAAAATCAATTTCTAATGACAATTTTGGAATTTGTCGTGTGATCAGGTATTGGCTGAGTAGTCCAGCAAATGCAAAGTCTTGTACCCCACCGCTGATCCACCAATGTAGGAAGTTGGCTCTGTATGTGCTATTTCAAAGTAAGGAATAGCATGCACAGAGTCCAAGGGTTCCCCTTAGAGGTAAAATAGTGGTAAAAAGAGATAATACTAATGCTCTATTTTGTGGTAGTGTGGTCGAGCAGTAGGCTTATCCACGGAGTAGTGTTAAGCATTTGTTGTACATACACATAGACAATAAATGAGGTACACACACTCAGAGACAAATCCAGCCAATAGGTTTTGTATAGAAAAATATCTTTTCTTAGTTTATTTTAAGAACCACAGGTTCAAATTTAACATGTAATATCTTGTTTGAAAGGTATTGCAGGTAAGTACATTAGGAACTTTGAATCATTTCAATTGCATGTATACTTTTCAAGTTATTGACAAATAGCTACTTTAACCCCTTCGCTGCCAGGCCTTTTCCCCCTCCTGTGCCGGGCCTTTTTTTGCCTATTTGGGGCAGTTCGCGCTTAGGCCCTCATAACTTTTTGTCCACATAAGCTAACCAAGCCAAATTTGCGTCCTTTTTTTCCAACATCCTAGGGATTCTAGAGGTACCCAGACTTTGTGGGTTCCCTTGAAGGAGGCCAAGAAATTGGCCAAAATACAGTGAAAATTTCGTTTTTTTCAAAAAAATTGGAAAAAGTGGCTGCAGAAGAAGGCTTGTGGTTTTTCCCCTGAAAATGGCATCAACAAAGGGTTTGCGGTGCTAAACTCAGCAGCTTCCCAGCTTTCAGGAACAGGCAGACTTGAATCAGAAAACCCAATTTTTCAACACAATTTTGGCATTTTACTGGGGCATACCCCATTTGTGCAATTTTTTGTGCTTTCAGCCTCCTTCCAGTCAGTGACAGGAATGGTCATGAAACCAATGCTGGATCCCAGAAACCTAAACATTTCTCAAAAGTAGACAAAATTCTGAATTCAGCAAGGGGTCATTTGTGTAGATCCTACAAGGGTTTCCTACAGAAAATAACAGCTGAAAAAGAAAAATATTGAAATGGAGGTGAAAAAACCATCAATTTTTCTCTACGTTTTACTCTGTAACTTTTCCCTGCAATGTCAGATTATCGAAAGCAATATACCGTTACGTCTGCTGGACTCCTCTGGTTGCGGGGATATATAGGGCTTGTAGGTTCATCAAGAACCCGAGGAACCCAGAGCCAATAAATAAGCTGCACCCTGCAGTGCGTTTTCATTCTATACCGGGTATACAGCAATTCATTTGCTGAAATATAAGGAGTAAAAAATTGCTATCAAGAAAACCTTTGCATTTCCAAAAAGGGCACAAGATAAGGTGTTGAGGAGCAGTGGTTATTTGCACATCTCTGAATTCCGGGGTGACCATAGTAGCACGTGAATTACAGGGAATTTCTCAAATAGATGTCTTTTTTACACACACTCCTATATTTGGAAGGAAAAAATGTAGAGAAAGACAAGGGGCAATAGTACTTGTTTTGCTAATCTATGTTCCCCCAAGTCTCCCGATAAAAATGGTACCTCACTTGTGTGGGTAGGCCTAGCACCCGCGACAGGATATGCCCCAAAACACAACATGGACACATCACAGAAAACAGAGCTGTTTTTAGCAAAGTGACTACCTGTAGATTTTGGCCTCTAGCTCAGCCGCCACCTAGGGAAACCTACCAAACCTGTGCATTTCTGAAAACTAGAGACCTAGGGGAATCCAAGGAGGGGTGACTTGTGTGGCTCGGACCAGGTTCTGTTACCCAGAATCCTTTGCAAACCTCAAAATTTGGCTAAAAAAACACATGTTCCTCACATTTCTGTGGCAGAAAGTTATGGAATCTGAGAGGAGCCACAAATTTCCTTCCACCCAGCGTTCCCCCACGTCTCCCGATAAAAATGATACCTCACTTGTGTGGGTAGGCCTAGCACCCGCGACAGGATATGCCCCAAAACACAACGTGGACACATCACAGAAAACAGAGCTGTTTTTAGCAAAGTGACTACCTGTAGATTTTGGCCTCTAGCTCAGCCGCCACCTAGGGAAACCTACCAAACCTGTGCATTTCTGAAAACTAGAGACCTAGGGGAATCCAAGGAGGGGTGACTTGTGTGGCTCGGACCAGGTTCTGTTACCCAGAATCCTTTGCAAACCTCAAAATTTGGCTAAAAAAACACATGTTCCTCGCATTTCTGTGGCAGAAAGTTCTGGAATCTGAGAGGAGCCACAAATTTCCTTCCACCCAGCGTTCCCCCACGTCTCCCGATAAAAATGATACCTCACTTGTGTGGGTAGGCCTAGCGCCCGCGACAGGATATACCCCAAAACACAACGTGGACATATCACAGAAAACAGAGCTGTTTTTAGCAAAGTGACTACCTGTAGATTTTGGCCTCTAGCTCAGCCGCCACCTAGGGAAACCTACCAAACCTGTGCATTTCTGAAAACTAGAGACCTAGGGGAATCCAAGGAGGGGTGACTTGCGGGGCTCGGACCAGGTTCTGTTACCCAGAATCCTTTGCAAACCTCAAAATTTCGCTAAAAAAACACATGTTCCTCACATTTCTGTGGCAGAAAGTTCTGGAATCTGAGAGGAGCCACAAATTTCCTTCCACCCAGCGTTCCGCCACGTCTCCCGATAAAAATGATACCTCACTTGTGTGGGTAGGCCTAGCGCCCGCGACAGGATATGCCCCAAAACACAACGTGGACATATCACAGAAAACAGAGCTGTTTTTAGCAAAGTGACTACCTGTAGATTTTGGCCTCTAGCTCAGCCGCCACCTAGGGAAACCTACCAAACCTATGCATTTCTGAAAACTAGAGACCTAGGGGAATCCAAGGAGGGGTGACTTGCGGGGCTCGGACCAGGTTCTGTTACCCAGAATCCTTTGCAAACCTCAAAATTTGGCTAAAAAAACACATGTTCCTCACATTTCTGTGGCAGAAAGTTCTGGAATCTGAGAGGAGCCACAAATTTCCTTCCACCCAGCGTTCCCCCATGTCTCCCGATAAAAATGATACCTCACTTGTGTGGGTAGGCCTAGCGCCCGCGACAGGATATGCCCCAAAACACAACGTGGACATATCACAGAAAACAGAGCTGTTTTTAGCAAAGTGACTACCTGTAGATTTTGGCCTCTAGCTCAGCCGCCACCTAGGGAAACCTACCAAACCTGTGCATTTCTGAAAACTAGAGACCTAGGGGAATCCAAGGAGGGGTGACTTGCGGGGCTCGGACCAGGTTCTGTTACCCAGAATCCTTTGCAAACCTCAAAATTTGGCTAAAAAAACACATGTTCCTCACATTTCTGTGGCAGAAAGTTCTGGAATCTGAGAGGAGCCACAAATTTCCTTCCACCCAGCGTTCCCCCACGTCTCCCGATAAAAATGATACCTCACTTGTGTGGGTAGGCCTAGCGCCCGCGACAGGATATGCCCCAAAACACAACGTGGACATATCACAGAAAACAGAGCTGTTTTTAGCAAAGTGACTACCTGTAGATTTTGGCCTCTAGCTCAGCCGCCACCTAGGGAAACCTACCAAACCTGTGCATTTCTGAAAACTAGAGACCTAGGGGAATCCAAGGAGGGGTGACTTGCGGGGCTCGGACCAGGTTCTGTTACCCAGAATCCTTTGCAAACCTCAAAATTTCGCTAAAAAAACACATGTTCCTCACATTTCTGTGGCAGAAAGTTCTGGAATCTGAGAGGAGCCACAAATTTCCTTCCACCCAGCGTTCCCCCACGTCTCCCGATAAAAATGATACCTCACTTGTGTGGGTAGGCCTAGCGCCCGCGACAGGATATGCCCCAAAACACAACGTGGACATATCACAGAAAACAGAGCTGTTTTTCGCAAAGTGACTACCTGTAGATTTTGGCCTCTAGCTCAGCCGCCACCTAGGGAAACCTACCAAACCTGTGCATTTCTGAAAACTAGAGACCTAGGGGAATCCAAGGAGGGGTGACTTGCGGGGCTCGGACCAGGTTCTGTTACCCAGAATCCTTTGCAAACCTCAAAATTTGGCTAAAAAAACACATGTTCCACACATTTCTGTGGCAGAAAGTTCTGGAATCTGAGAGGAGCCACAAATTTCCTTCCACCCAGCGTTCCCCCATGTCTCCCGATAAAAATGATACCTCACTTGTGTGGGTAGGCCTAGCGCCCGCGACAGGATATGCCCCAAAACACAACGTGGACATATCACAGAAAACAGAGCTGTTTTTAGCAAAGTGACTACCTGTAGATTTTGGCCTCTAGCTCAGCCGCCACCTAGGGAAACCTACCAAACCTGTGCATTTCTGAAAACTAGAGACCTAGGGGAATCCAAGGAGGGGTGACTTGCGGGGCTCGGACCAGGTTCTGTTACCCAGAATCCTTTGCAAATCTCAAAATTTGGCTAAAAAAACACATGTTCCTCACATTTCTGTGGCAGAAAGTTCTGGAATCTGAGAGGAGCCACAAATTTCCTTCCACCCAGCGTTCCCCCACATCTCCCGATAAAAATGATACCTCACTTGTGTGGGTAGGCCTAGCGCCCGCGACAGGATATGCCCCAAAACACAACGTGGACATATCACAGAAAACAGAGCTGTTTTTAGCAAAGTGACTACCTGTAGATTTTGGCCTCTAGCTCAGCCGCCACCTAGGGAAACCTACCAAACCTGTGCATTTCTGAAAACTAGAGACCTAGGGGAATCCAAGGAGGGGTGACTTGCGGGGCTCGGACCAGGTTCTGTTACCCAGAATCCTTTGCAAACCTCAAAATTTGGCTAAAAAAACACATGTTCCTCACATTTCTGTGGCAGAAAGTTCTGGAATCTGAGAGGAGCCACAAATTTCCTTCCACCCAGCGTTCCCCCACGTCTCCCGATAAAAATGATACCTCACTTGTGTGGGTAGGCCTAGCGCCCGCGACAGGATATGCCCCAAAACACAACGTGGACATATCACAGAAAACAGAGCTGTTTTTCGCAAAGTGACTACCTGTAGATTTTGGCCTCTAGCTCAGCCGCCACCTAGGGAAACCTACCAAACCTGTGCATTTCTGAAAACTAGAGACCTAGGGGAATCCAAGGAGGGGTGACTTGCGGGGCTCGGACCAGGTTCTGTTACCCAGAATCCTTTGCAAACCTCAAAATTTGGCTAAAAAAACACATGTTCCACACATTTCTGTGGCAGAAAGTTCTGGAATCTGAGAGGAGCCACAAATTTCCTTCCACCCAGCGTTCCCCCATGTCTCCCGATAAAAATGATACCTCACTTGTGTGGGTAGGCCTAGCGCCCGCGACAGGATATGCCCCAAAACACAACGTGGACATATCACAGAAAACAGAGCTGTTTTTAGCAAAGTGACTACCTGTAGATTTTGGCCTCTAGCTCAGCCGCCACCTAGGGAAACCTACCAAACCTGTGCATTTCTGAAAACTAGAGACCTAGGGGAATCCAAGGAGGGGTGACTTGCGGGGCTCGGACCAGGTTCTGTTACCCAGAATCCTTTGCAAATCTCAAAATTTGGCTAAAAAAACACATGTTCCTCACATTTCTGTGGCAGAAAGTTCTGGAATCTGAGAGGAGCCACAAATTTCCTTCCACCCAGCGTTCCCCCACATCTCCCGATAAAAATGATACCTCACTTGTGTGGGTAGGCCTAGCGCCCGCGACAGGATATGCCCCAAAACACAACGTGGACATATCACAGAAAACAGAGCTGTTTTTAGCAAAGTGACTACCTGTAGATTTTGGCCTCTAGCTCAGCCGCCACCTAGGGAAACCTACCAAACCTGTGCATTTCTGAAAACTAGAGACCTAGGGGAATCCAAGGAGGGGTGACTTGCGGGGCTCGGACCAGGTTCTGTTACCCAGAATCCTTTGCAAACCTCAAAATTTGGCTAAAAAAAACACATGTTCCTCACATTTCTGTGGCAGAAAGTTCTGGAATCTGAGAGGAGCCACAAATTTCCTTCCACCCAGCGTTCCCCCACGTCTCCCGATAAAAATGATACCTCACTTGTGTGGGTAGGCCTAGCGCCCCCGACAGGATATGCCCCAAAACACAACGTGGACATATCACAGAAAACAGAGCTGTTTTTAGTAAAGTGACTACCTGTAGATTTTGGCCTCTAGCTCAGCCGGCACCTAGGGAAACCTACCAAACCTGTACATTTCTGAAAACTAGAGACCTAGGGGAATCCAAGGAGGGGTGACTTGTGTGGCTCGGACCAGGTTCTGTTACCCAGAATCCTTTGCAAACCTCAAAATTTGGCTAAAAAAACACATGTCCCTCACATTTCTGTGGCAGAAAGTTCTGGAATCTGAGAGGAGCTACAAATTTCCTTCCACCCAGCGTTCCCCCAAGTCTCCCGATAAAAATGATACCTCACTTGCGTGGGTAGGCCTAGCGCCGGCGACAGGAAACACCCCAAAGCGCAACGTGGACACATCCTAAATTTTGGAAAAAAACAGAGGTGTTTTTTGCAAAGTGCCTACCTGTAGATTTTGGCCTCTAGCTCGGCTGGCACCTAGGGAAACCTACCAAACCTGTGCATTTCTGAAAACTAGAGACCTAGGGGAATCCAAGGAGGGGTGACTTGCGGGGCTCGGACCAGGTTCTGTTACCCAGAATCCTTTGCAAACCTCAAAATTTGGCTAAAAATACACATGTTACTCACATTTCTGTGGCAGAAAGTTCTGGAATCTGAGAGGAGCCACAAATTTCCTTCTACCCAGCGTTCCCCCAAGTCTCCCGATAAAAATGATACCTCACTTGTGTGGGTAGGCCTAGCGCCCGCGACAGGATATGCCCCAAAACACAACGTGGACATATCACAGAAAACAGAGCTGTTTTTAGCAAAGTGACTACCTGTAGATTTTGGCCTCTAGCTCAGCCGCCACCTAGGGAAACCTACCAAACCTGTGCATTTCTGAAAACTAGAGACCTAGGGGAATCCAAGGAGGGGTGACTTGCGGGGCTCGGACCAGGTTCTGTTACCCAGAATCCTTTGCAAATCTCAAAATTTGGCTAAAAAAACACATGTTCCTCACATTTCTGTGGCAGAAAGTTCTGGAATCTGAGAGGAGCCACAAATTTCCTTCCACCCAGCGTTCCCCCAAGTCTCCCGATAAAAATGATACCTCACTTGCGTGGGTAGGCCTAGCGCCCACGAAAGGAAAGGGCCCAAAACACAACGTGGACACATCACATTTTTTTATAAAAAGCAGTGCCTACCTGTGGATTTTGGCCTGTAGCTCAGCCGACACCTGAGGAAACCTAGCAAACCAGTGCATTTTTGAAAACTAGAAACCCAGGGGAATCCAAGATGGGGTGACTTGCGGGGCTCTGACCAGGTTATGTTACCCAGAATCCTTTGCAAACATCAAAATTTGGCCCAAAAAACACTTTTTCCTCTCATTTCGGTGACAGAAAGTTCTGGAATCTGAGAGGAGCCACAAATTTCCTTCCACCCAGCGTTCCCCTAAGTCTCTCGATAAAAATGGTACATCACTTCTGTGGGTAGGCCTAGCGCCCACAAAAGGAAATGGCCCAAAACACAACGTGGACACAACATATTTTTTCACAGAAAACAGAGGTGTTTTTTGCAAGGTGCCTACCTGTGGTGTTTGGCCTGTAGCTCAGCCGGCCCCGGGGGGGGGGCAGAAATGCCCTAAAATAAATTTGCCCCCCCCAACCCCCACCCTCCCCCGCCGGGAGCGACCCTTGCCTACGGGGTCGCTCCCCCTGCGTGACATTGGCACCAAAAAACAAATCCCCGGTGCCTAGTGGTTTCTGCCCCCTTGGGGGCAGGTTGACCTAAACTCAGCCAATCTGCCCCCAAGGGGGGCAGAAATGGCCTAAATACAATTTGTCCCCCAGGGGAGCGACTTTTGCCTGATGGGTCGCTCCCCATCTCTAAAAAAAAAAAAACAAAGAAAAAAAAGAAAAATTCCCCTGGCGCCTAGAGGTTTCTGCCCCCCCCCCCCCGGGGGCAGTTCGGCCTAATAATAGGCCGATCTGTCCCCCGGGGGGGCAGAAATGGCCTAAAATAAATTTGCCCCCCCAACCCCCACAACCCCCCCGGGAGCGACCCTTGCCTACGGGGTCGCTCCCCCTGCGTGACATTGGCGCCAAAAAACAAATCCCCGGTGTCTAGTGGTTTCTGCCCCCTTGGGGGCAGATTGACCTAAAATTTGCCAATCTGCCCCCAGGGGGGTAGAAATGGTCTAAATACAATTTGCCCCCCCAGGGGAGCGACCCTTGCCTGATGGGTCGCTCCCCATCTCTAAAAAAAGAAACAACAAAAAAAAAAACACACAAAAAAAAAATTGCCCTGGTGCCTAGAGTGTTCTGCCCCCCCGGGGGCAGTTCGGCCTAATAATAGGCCGATCTGTCCCCCGGGGGGGCAGAAATGGCCTAAAATAAATTTGCCCCCCCAACACCCACCCCCCCCCCGGGAGCGACCCTTGCCTACGGGGTCGCTCCCCCTGCGTGACATTGGCGCCAAAAAACAAATCCCCGGTGCCTAGTGGTTTCTGCCCCCTTGGGGGCAGATTGACTTAAAATTGGCCAATCTGCCCCCAGGGGGGCAGAAATGGTCTAAATACAATTTGCCCCCCCCCAGGGGAGCGACCCTTGCCTGATGGGTCGCTCCCCATCTCTAAAAAAAGAAACAACAAAAAAAAAACACAAATAAAAAATTGCCCTGGCGCCTAGAGTGTTCTGCCCCCCCCCCGGGGGCAGTTCGGCCTAAAAATAGGCCGATCTGTCCCCCGGAGGGGCAGAAATGGCCTAAAATAAATTTGCCCCCCCAACCCCCACACCCCCCCCGGGAGCGACCCTTGCCTACGGGGTCGCTCCCCCTGCGTGACATTGGCGCCAAAAAACAAATCCCCGGTGCCTTGTGGTTTCTGCCCCCTTGGGGGCAGATTGACCTAAAATTGGCCAATCTGCCCCCAGGGGGGCAGAAATGGTCTAAATACAATTTGCCCCCCCAGGGGAGCGACCCTTGCCTGATGGGTCGCTCCCCATCTCTAAAAAAAGAAACAACAAAAAAAAAAACACACAAAAAAAAAATTGCCCTGGTGCCTAGAGTGTTCAGCCCCCCCCGGGGGGCAGTTCGGCCTAATAATAGGCCGATCTGTCCCCCGGGGGGGCAGAAATGGCCTAAAATAAATTTACCCCCCCAACCCCCAACCCCCCCCCCCGGGAGCGACCCTTGCCTACGGGGTCGCTCCCCCTGCGTGACATTGGCGCTAAAAAACAAATCCCCGGTGCCTAGTGGTTTCTGCCCCCTTGGGGGCAGATTGACCTAAAATTGGCCAATCTGCCCCCAGGGGGGCAGAAATGGTCTAAATACAATTTGCCCCCCCAGGGGAGCGACCCTTGCCTGATGGGTCGCTCCCCATCTCTAAAAAAAGAAACAACAAAAAAAAAAAACACAAAAAAAAAATTGCCCTGGCGCCTATAGTGTTCTGCCCCCCCCCCCCGGGGGCAGTTCGGCCTAATAATAGGCCGATCTGTCCCCCGGGGGGGCAGAAATGGCCTAAAATAAATTTGCCCCCCCAACCCCCACCGCCCCCCCGGGAGCGACCCTTGCCTACGGGGTCGCTCCCCCTGCGTGACATTGGCGCCAAAAAACAAATACCCGGTGCCTTGTGGTTTCTGCCCCCTTGGGGGCAGATTGACCCAAAATTGGCCAATCTGCCCCCAGGGGGGCAGAAATGGTCTAAATACAATTTGCCCCCCCAGGGGAGCGACCCTTGCCTGATGGGTCGCTCCCCATCTCTAAAAAAAGAAACAACAACAAAAAAAAAACACACAAAAAAAAATTGCCCTGGCGCCTAGAGTGTTCTGCCCCCCCCCCCCGGGGGCAGTTCGGCCTAATAATAGGCCGATCTGTCCCCCGGGGGGGCAGAAATGGCCTAAAATAAATTTGCCCCCACACCCCCCCCCGGGAGCGACCCTTGCCTACGGGGTCGCTCCCCCTGCGTGACATTGGCGCCAAAAAACAAATCCCCGGTGCCTAGTGGTTTCTGCCCCCTAGGGGGCAGATTGACCTAAAATTGGCCAATCTGCCCCCAGGGGGGCAGAAATGGTCTAAATACAATTTGCCCCCCCAGGGGAGCGACCCTTGCCTGATGGGTCGCTCCCCATCTCTAAAAAAAGAAACAACAAAAAAAAAAAAACACAAAAAAAAAATTGCCCTGGCGCCTAGAGTGTTCTGTCCCCCCCCGGGGGCAGTTCGGCCTAAAAATAGGCCGATCTGTCCCCTGGGGGGGCAGAAATGGCCTAAAATAAATTTGCCCCCCCAACCGGCACACCCCCCCCCCCGGGAGCGACCCTTGCCTACGGGGTCGCTCCCCCTGCGTGACATTGGCGCCAAAAAACAAATCCCCGGTGCCTTGTGGTTTCTGCCCCCTTGGGGGCAGATTGACCTAAAATTGGCCAATCTGCCCCCAGGGGGGCAGAAATGGTCTAAATACAATTTGCCCCCCCAGGGGAGCGACCCTTGCCTGATGGGTCGCTCCCCATCTCTAAAAAAAGAAACAACAAAAAAAAAAAACACAAAAAAAAAATTGCCCTGGCGCCTAGAGTGTTCTGCCCCCCCCGGGGGCAGTTCGGCCTAATAATAGGCCGATCTGTCCCCCGGGGGGGCAGAAATGGCCTAAAATAAATTTGCCCCCCCACCGCCCCCCCGGGAGCGACCCTTGCCTACGGGGTCGCTCCCCCTGCGTGACATTGGCGCCAAAAAACAAATCCCCGGTGCCTTGTGGTTTCTGCCCCCTTGGGGGCAGATTGACCCAAAATTGGCCAATCTGCCCCCAGGGGGGCAGAAATGGTCTAAATACAATTTGCCCCCCCAGGGGAGCGACCCTTGCCTGATGGGTCGCTCCCCATTTCTAAAAAAAGAAACAACAAAAAAAAAAAAACACAAAAAAAAAAATTGCCCTGGCGCCTAGAGTGTTCTGCCCCCCCCCGGGGGCAGTTCGGCCTAATAATAGGCCGATCTGTCCCCCGGGGGGGCAGAAATGGCCTAAAATAAATTTGCCCCCCCAACCCCCACCCCCCCCCCCCGGGAGCGACCCTTGCCTACGGGGTCGCTCCCCCTGCGTGACATTGGCGCCAAAAAACAAATCCCCGGTGCCTAGTGGTTTCTGCCCCCTAGGGGGCAGATTGACCTAAAATTGGCCAATCTGCCCCCAGGGGGGCAGAAATGGTCTAAATACAATTTGCCCCCCCAGGGGAGCGACCCTTGCCTGATGGGTCGCTCCCCATCTCTAAAAAAAGAAACAACAAAAAAAAAAAACACAAAAAAAAAATTGCCCTGGCGCCTAGAGTGTTCTGTCCCCCCCCCCGGGGGCAGTTCGGCCTAAAAATAGGCCGATCTGTCCCCCGGGGGGGCAGAAATGGCCTAAAATAAATTTGCCCCCCCAACCGGCACACCCCCCCCCGGGAGCGACCCTTGCCTACGGGGTCGCTCCCCCTGCGTGACATTGGCGCCAAAAAACAAATCCCCGGTGCCTTGTGGTTTCTGCCCCCTTGGGGGCAGATTGACCTAAAATTGGCCAATCTGCCCCCAGGGGGGCAGAAATGGTCTAAATACAATTTGCCCCCCCAGGGGAGCGACCCTTGCCTGATGGGTCGCTCTCCATCTCTAAAAAAAGAAACAACAAAAAAAAAAAACACAAAAAAAAAATTGCCCTGGCGCCTAGAGTGTTCTGCCCCCCCCCGGGGGCAGTTCGGCCTAATAATAGGCCGATCTGTCCCCCGGGGGGGCAGAAATGGCCTAAAATAAATTTGCCCCCCCACCCCCCCCCCTGGGAGCGACCCTTGCCTACGGGGTCGCTCCCCCTGCGTGACATTGGCGCCAAAAAACAAATCCCCGGTGCCTAGTGGTTTCTGCCCCCTTGGGGGCAGATTGACCTAAAATCGGGCAATCTGCCCCCAGGGGGGCAGAAATGGTCTAAATACAATTTGCTCCCCAGGGGAGCGACCCTTGCCTGATGGGTCGCTCCCCATCTCTAAAAAAAAAAAAAAAGAACAAAAAAAAAAAACACAAAAAAAAAAATTGCCCTGGCGCCTAGAGGTTTCTTCCCCCCCTGGGGGCAGATCGGCCTAATAATAGGCCGATCTGCCCCCAGGGGGGGCAGAAAAGGCCTTCCCAAAAAATTGCCCCCCCTGGGAGCGACCCTTGCCAAAGGGGTCGCTTTGTTGCGTGACATTCGCGCGCAAAAACAAACTCCCTGGTGTCTAATGGTTTCTGCCCCCCTTGGGGGCAGATTGGCCTTATCAAAATAGGCCAATCTGCCCCCAAGGGGGGCAGAAATGGCCTAAATATATATTGCCCCGTAGGGGAGCGACCCTTGCCTAAGGGATCGCTCCCCACCTAAAAAAAAAGAATTCATCACCAAAAAAAAAAAAAAAAAAAAATGGTCCCTGGTGCCTAGAGGTTTCTGCCCCCCCTGGGGGCAGATCGGCCTAATAATAGGCTCAGAAAAGGCCTTCCTAAAAAAATGCCCCCCTGGGAGCGACCCTTGCCCAAGGGGTCGCTCCCTTTTGCCAATTTCAAGAAAAAAAAAAAAATCCCTGGTGTCTAGTGGGGTTTCAAAAGCCGGATTGCAAGCAATCCAGCTTTTGAAACCTGTGAGAGACTTCAAAGGGAAGGAAATACATTTCCTTCCCTTTGAAGCCTCTCGGGGCCTCCCCCATGGGATTGAAAAAGAAATGCAAAAGCATTTCTTTTTCAATCGCGCTGGAAGCTCTGCTTCCAGCGCGATGGGGGAGACCCTGTGACTAATCAGCGCGCGCTCGCGCGCTGACGTCACAGGGGGGGTTGGGGGGGGTCGGGGGTGGGAGGGGAAGGGCTTCCCCTTCCATCCCTGACTTGGGGGGGTGGGGGGGAACCCCACAGAGGGAGCGAGAGCGCTCCCTCTGGGCTGTGTGCCGAGGACGTAGTGGTTACGTCCTCGGCACAGCAGCACTGTGCCGCAGGACGTAACCACTACGTCCGCGGCACAGAAGGGGTTAAAAGTGGACACAGTGCAATTTTCACAGTTCCTGGGGGAGGTAAGTTTTTGTTAGTTTTACCAGGTAAGTAAGACACTTACAGGGTTTAGTTCTTGGTCCAAGGTAGCCCACCGTTGGGGGTTCAGAGCAACCCCAAAGTCACCACACCAGCAGCTCAGGGCCGGTCAGGTGCAGAGTTCAAAGTGGTGCCCAAAACACATAGGCTAGAATGGAGAGAAGGGGGTGCCCCGGTTCCGGTCTGCTTGCAGGTAAGTACCCGCGTCTTCGGAGGGCAGACCAGGGGGGTTTTGTAGGGCACCGGGGGGGACACAAGCCCACACAGAAATTTCACCCTCAGCAGCGCGGGGGCGGCCGGGTGCAGTGTAGAAACAAGCGTCGGGTTCGCAATGTTAGTCTATGAGAGATCTCGGGATCTCTTCAGCGCTGCAGGCAGGCAAGGGGGGGGGTTCCTCGGGGAAACCTCCACTTGATCAAGGGAGAGGGACTCCTGGGGGTCACTCCTCCAGTGAAAGTCCGGTCCTTCAGGTCCTGGGGGCTGCGGGTGCAGGGTCTCTCCCAGGTGTCGGGACTTAGGATTCAAAGAGTCGCGGTCAGGGGAAGCCTCGGGATTCCCTCTGCAGGCGGCGCTGTGGGGGCTCAGGGGGGACAGGTTTTTGTACTCACAGTCTTAGAGTAGTCCTGGGGTCCCGCCTGAGGTGTCGGATCTCCACCAGCCGAGTCGGGGTCGCCGGGTGCAGTGTTGCAAGTCTCACGCTTCTTGCGGGGAGCTTGCAGGGTTCTTTAAAGCTGCTGGAAACAAAGTTGCAGCTTTTCTTGGAGCAGGTCCGCTGTCCTCGGGAGTTTCTTGTCTTTTCGAAGCAGGGGCAGTCCTCAGAGGATGTCGAGGTCGCTGGTCCCTTTGGAAGGCGTCGCTGAAGCAGGATCTTTGGAAGGCAGGAGACAGGCCGGTGAGTTTCTGGAGCCAAGGCAGTTGTCGTCTTCTGGTCTTCCGCTGCAGGGGTTTTCAGCTGGGCAGTCCTTCTTCTTGTAGTTGCAGGAATCTAAATTCTAGGTTCAGGGAAGGCCCTTAAATACTAAATTTAAGGGCGTGTTTAGGTCTGGGGGGTTAGTAGCCAATGGCTACTAGCCCTGAGGGTGAGTACACCCTCTTTGTGCCTCCTCCCAAGGGGAGGGGGTCACATCCCTAATCCTATTGGGGGAATCCTCCATCTGCAAGATGGAGGATTTCTAAAAGTTAGAGTCACCTCAGCTCAGGACACCTTAGGGGCTGTCCTGACTGGCCAGTGACTCCTCCTTGTTATTCTCATTATTTTCTCCGGCCTTGCCGCCAAAAGTGGGGGCCGGGGCCGGAGGGGGCGGGCAACTCCACTAGCTGGAGTGTCCTGCTGGGTTGGCACAAAGGAGGTGAGCCTTTGAGGCTCACCGCCAGGTGTGACAATTCCTGCCTGGGGGAGGTGTTAGCATCTCCACCCAGTGCAGGCTTTGTTACTGGCCTCAGAGTGACAAAGGCACTCTCCCCATGGGGCCAGCAACATGTCTCGGTTTGTGGCAGGCTGCTAAAACTAGTCAGCCTACACAGATAGTCGGTTAAGTTTCAGGGGGCACCTCTAAGGTGCCCTCTGTGGTGTATTTTACAATAAAATGTACACTGGCATCAGTGTGCATTTATTGTGCTGAGAAGTTTGATACCAAACTTCCCAGTTTTCAGTGTAGCCATTATGGTGCTGTGGAGTTCGTGTTTGACAGACTCCCAGACCATATACTCTTATGGCTACCCTGCACTTACAATGTCTAAGGTTTTGTTTAGACACTGTAGGGGTACCATGCTCATGCACTGGTACCCTCACCTATGGTATAGTGCACCCTGCCTTAGGGCTGTAAGGCCTGCTAGAGGGGTGTCTTACCTATACTGCATAGGCAGTGAGAGGCTGGCATGGCACCCTGAGGGGAGTGCCATGTCGACTTACTCGTTTTGTCCTCACTAGCACACACAAGCTGGCAAGCAGTGTGTCTGTGCTGAGTGAGAGGTCTCCAGGGTGGCATAAGACATGCTGCAGCCCTTAGAGACCTTCCTTGGCATCAGGGCCCTTGGTACTAGAAGTACCAGTTACAAGGGACTTATCTGGATGCCAGGGTCTGCCAATTGTGGATACAAAAGTACAGGTTAGGGAAAGAACACTGGTGCTGGGGCCTGGTTAGCAGGCCTCAGCACACTTTCAATTGTAAACATAGCATCAGCAAAGGCAAAAAGTCAGGGGGCAACCATGCCAAGGAGGCATTTCCTTACAGTCGACATGGCACTCCCCTCAGGGTGCCATGCCAACCTCCCACTGCCTGTGGCATAGGTAAGTCACCCCTCTAGTAGGCCTTACAGCCCTAAGGCAGGGTGCACTATACCACAGGTGAGGGCATATGTGCATGAGCACTATGCCCCTACAGTGTCTAAGCAAAACCTTAGACATTGTAAGTGCAGGGTAGCCATAAGAGTATATGGGCTGGGAGTCTGTCAAAAACGAACTCCACAGCTCCATAATGGCTACACTGAATACTGGGAAGTTTAGTATCAAACTTCTCAGAATAATAAACCCACACTGATGCCAGTGTTGGATTTATTAAAAAATGCACACAGAGGGCATCTTAGAGATACCCCCTGTATTTTACCCAATTGTTCAGTGCAGGACTGACTGGTCTGTGCCAGCCTGCTGCTGAGAGACGAGTGTCTGACCTCATGCAGTGAGAGCCTTTGTGCTCTCTGAGGACAGAAACAAAGCCTGCTATGGGTGGAGGTGCTTCACACCTCCCCCTGCAGGAACTGTAACACCTAGCAGTGAGCTTCAAAGGCTCAAGCTTCGTGTTACAATGCCCCAGGGCACTCCAGCTAGTGGAGATGCCCGCCTCCTGGACCCAGCCCCCACTTTTGGCGGCAAGTCCAGGAGAGATAATGAGAATAACAAGGAGGAGTCACTGGCCAGTCAGGACAGCCCCTAAGGTGTCCTGAGCTGAGGTGACTCTAACTTTTAGAAATCCTCCATCTTGCAGATCGAGGATTCCCCTAATAGGATTAGGGATGTGACCCCCTCCCCTTGGGAGGAGGCACAAAGAGGGTGTACCCACCCTCAGGGCTAGTAGCCATTGGCTACTAACCCCCCAGACCTAAACACGCCCTTAAATTTAGTATTTAAGGGCTCTCCCTGAACCTAGAAATTAGATTCCTGCAACCACAAGAAGAAGGACTGCCTAGCTGAAAACCCCTGCAGAGGAAGCCCAGAAGACAACAACTGCCTTGGCTCCAGAAACTCACCGGCCTGTCTCCTGCCTTCCAAAGAACTCTGCTCCAGCGACGCCTTCCAAAGGGACCAGCGACCTCTGAATCCTCTGAGGACTGCCCTGCTTCGACGACGACAAGAAACTCCCGAGGACAGCGGACCTGCTCCAAAAAGACTGCAAATTTATCCAAAGGAGCAGCTTTAAAGAACCCTGCAATCTCCCCGCAAGAAGCGTGAGACTTGCAACACTGCACCCGGCGACCCCGACCCGGCTGGTGGAGAACCAACACCTCAGGGAGGACCCCCGGACTACTCTACGACTGTGAGTACCAAAACCTGTCCCCCCTGAGCCCCCACAGCGCCGCCTGCAGAGGGAATCCCGAGGCTTCCCCTGACCGCGACTCTCTGAAACCTAAGTCCCGACGCCTGGAAAAGACCCTGCACCCGCAGCCCCCAGGACCTGAAGGACCGGACTTTCACTGCAGAAGTGACCCCCAGGAGTCCCTCTCCCTTGCCCAAGTGGAGGTTTCCCCGAGGAAGCCCCCCATTGCCTGCCTGCAGCGCTGAAGAGATCCCTTGATCTCTCATTGACTTCCATTGCGAACCCGACGCTTGTTCTAACACTGCACCCGGCCGCCCCCGCGCCGCTGAGGGTGAAATTTCTGTGTGGGCTTGTGTCCCCCCCGGTGCCCTACAAAACCCCCCTGGTCTGCCCTCCGAAGACGCGGGTACTTTCCTGCTGGCAGACTGGAACCGGGGCACCCCCTTCTCTCCATTGAAGCCTATGCGTTTTGGGCACCACTTTGAACTCTGCACCTGACCGGCCCTGAGCTGCTGGTGTGGTAACTTTGGGGTTGCTCTGAACCCCCAACGGTGGGCTACCTTGGACCAAGAACTGAACCCTGTAAGTGTTGTACTTACCTGGTAAAACTAACAAAAACTTACCTCCCCCAGGAACTGTGAAAATTGCACTGTGTCCACTTTTAAAATAGCTATTTGTGAATAACTTGAAAAGTATACATGCAATTGAAATGATTCAAAGTTCCTAATGTACTTACCTGCAATACCTTTCAAACAAGATATTACATGTTAAATTTGAACCTGTGGTTCTTAAAATAAACTAAGAAAATATATTTTTCTATAACAAAACCTATTGACTGGATTTGTCTGAGTGTGTGTACCTCATTTATTGTCTATGTGTATGTACAACAAATGCTTAACACTACTCCTTGGATAAGCCTACTGCTCGACCACACTACCACAAAATAGAGCATTAGTATTATCTCTTTTTACCACTATTTTACCTCTAAGGGGAACCCTTGGACTCTGTGCATGCTATTCCTTACTTTGAAATAGCACATACAGAGCCAACTTCCTACACACTTACCAAAAATTGGAGAACAGATGGTGTGTTTGGCTGACCAGTACATCTCCCATGTGAACGCCAAGTTTCCTGGCTCAGTGCATGACGCTTACATTCTAAGGAATAGCAGCATCCCTTATGTGATGGGCCAACTCCAGAGGCACCGTGTATGGCTATTAGGGGAGGAAAAGAACCCTATACCGTATGAATAGTTGTCTGGGTCTGGGGTTGTCCCTAAGGGATAGTGTGTGTCTAACAGTTGTCCCTCGACATTTTCAGGTGACTCTGGCTACCCCAACCTGTCATGGCTACTGACCCCAGCGAGGAATCCCAGGACAAGGGCAGAGGAACGCTACAATGAGGCACATGGGCCAATTAGGAGGGTTATAGAGAGGACCTTCGGCCTCCTGAAGGCCAGGTTCTGGTGCCTCCATGACAGGTGGTTCCCTCTACTACTCACCAAAGAAAGTGTGCCAGATCATCGTGGCCTGCTGTATGCTGCACAATTTGGCTTTGCGACACCAGGTGCCTTTTCTGCAGGAGGATGGTCCAGATGGAGGTGTTGTGGGAGATGTGGAGCCTGTGGACAGTGAAGAAGAGGAGGCAGAAGAAGAGGACATAGACAACAGAAACACTGTGATCCATCAATACTTCCAGTGAGACACAGGTAAGAAGACATCACTGCCTCCTACATCTGATACAATTGTTCTACCTCTCATCTGTCTGTCACTTTCACCCAGTGTATGGACCCTGAGTTGTCACTTTCCCTTTCGATTTCACAGATGTGGGTCCCACTGTGTGACCTCTGCTATGTAACCTCATGGACTAGAGCTGTGTGACATAGGTATGTTGACATTAGAATGGACATTGTTATTTCCCTCAGTTATTGCAAATACACATTTGTGAAAGCACAGACTGACTCCAGATTGTTTTGTGATTTAAGGGTGTTTATGTAAGTGCTAAATATTGGAGGGGTTTGTAAAATGGTCAGGGGTGACGGTGGGGGGGAATGTCCACGGCAGAGTCCAGTCTATTAGTCTCACAGGTGCATTGTCCAAAGGGGCAGGAGCGCCTTATCACTCGTAACTCACCCCCACATATATATGCATTGTCCAAAGGGGCATAAGAAGTGGAGCTGGGGCAGTTTAAGGATGGACAGGGTGACAAAGTGGGACAGAAGGATGACAATCAGGGTGGTCTCATTTCTTGGCAGGGGTCTTGGCATTGTTCTCTGTCTTTGTCCTGGATCTCAAGGACCGCTTGCGGGGTGGTTCTCCATCTGCAAGGGGTGGGGTGCTGGTGTCGTGGTCCTGTGGTGGTGCCTCCTGTCCACTAGCGCCGGCAGAGGTGGTGGGCAATTCATCGTCCAGGCTAGTGTCAGGGGCCCCTTGTGTGCCACAGTGTCCCTCCTGGTGTTCACGAGTTCCTTCAGCAACCCTACAATGGTGCCCAGGGTGGTATTGATGGATTTGAGTTCCTCCCTGAACCCCAAATACTGTTCCTCCTGCAGCTGCTGGGGCTCCTGAAACTTGGCCAGTACCGTTGCCATTTTCTCCTGGGAATGATGGTAGGCTCCCATGATGTTGGAGAGGGCCTTGTGGAGAGTGGGTTCCCTGGGTCTGTCGCACAGCAGCCCTCCCAGTTCCCCTGTGTTCCTGGGCCTCTGTCCTCTGAACCGTGTGCCCACTACCACTGCCCCCAGGTCCCTGCTGTTGTTGGGGTGGTGGGTTTGCCTGGGTTCCCTGTAGTGGTGGACACACTGCTGCTTGACGTGTCCTGGGGACAGAGGTATGGGCCCGCTGGGTGGGTGCTGTGCTGGTGTTTCCAGAGGGGGGAGGCTCTGTTGTGGCTTGTGCCAATGTGAGGGGAACCGACTGTCCCAAGGTCCCAGATGGGCTGGGCTGGTCATCTAGATCCAGTTGGACAGAGCTGCTGTCATCACTGTGGGCCTCTTCTGTGGGTGGAGTGGACATGTCTGGAACCTCCTGTCCGGTGACATTGGGTAGGGATCCTGCAGGGGTGTAAAGGCATGTTTATTGCATCTGTGTGTGTCATGGTGTGCAATGGGTAGGTGACCCTGCTTGCATTCCTGTGTAGGACCTTGTGTGCTAATTGTTTAGGCGTCTGTGTGGGTATGTGTAGTGGCCATGCATTGGTGATGGGTGTCCATGCTTTGTTGTTGCATGCAGGGCTTGGTGTTGGGATGTGTGGATTGTGATAGTGGGACATATGTGAGGAGTTGGAGTGATGGGGGTGAGGTTGAGGGTGGGGGTATGTGATAGCATGCAGGTAGGGTGGGGGATGTAATAGTTAAGATTTGACTAACCAGAGTCCATTCATCCTGCTACTCCTGCGAGGCCCTCAGGATGCAGTATAGCCAAGACCTGCTCCTCCCATGTTGTTAGTTGTGGGGGGGGAGGTGGGGGTCCGCCGCCATTCCTCCGAACCGCGATGTGGTGTCTTGAGACAACGGAAAGCACCTTCCCCCATAGGTCGTTCCACCTCTTCCTGATGTCATCCCGTGTTCTTGGGTGCTGTCCCACTGCGTTGACCCTGTCCACGATTCTGCGCCATAGCTCCATCTTCCTAGCTATGGTGGTGTGCTGCACCTGTGATCCGAATAGTTCTGGCTCTACCCGGATGATTTCCTCTACCATGACCCTGAGCTCCTCCTCAGAAAACCTGGAGTGTCTTTGCGGTGGTATGGGGTGATGTGAGTGATGTGTGCGGTGGTGTGTGTTGTGATGTGTGGGCTGATGTTTAGGGGTGTGTGTTGTTTTGTGCGGGGATGTGTATGTATGCTGGTGTTGTCTTTGCTGTGCTGTCTCTCTGGCCTTCGTCTAAATTTTTGGTAGTAAGGGTTTGTGGGTGATGTGGGCGGGTGTTTTATATTGTATTGGGTGTGTGGGAGTGGTATGTGTATCAGGTGTGTGTATTTTGAATTGTCCAATGTGGTAGTGTTTTATAAATGTGTGAGTATTTTGAGCGTGGCGGTGTGTACCGCAAATGGAATACCGCGGTTGAAAGACCGCTGCGTGGATTCGTGGGTCGTGATAGTGTGGGCGTATTCCTGTTGGCGTGACGGTGGAGGTTTTGTTATCGCCAGTTTATCACTGACCTTTGGTGTGGCGGACTTGTGTGGGTGTCTAGATTTTGGCGGATTCCGAGCTGTGGGTCGTAATAGCTGTGGCGGAATTCCGCAGCCGCGTGTTGTCGGTCTTCTGCACGGCGGTAAGCGGCATTTACCGCCATGTTGTAATGAGGGCCTATGTATTTTGCATATTTTTCTCAAATGTCAAAAATCCATATCTCAAAAAGTACCTAACCAATTTTGATAATCTTGGTGTTAAAAATTATATAACAATCTGAATTATTTTTATAAATTGGTCTTGAGTTATTCCTTCGAATGTGTGAGTTGTATGATTGATACCATGAGTACAACAAATGCTTTGCACTTCTCCAATATTGGCCTAACTGCTCGACCAAGCAACCTTAAAAATGAGAGCATTAGATGATCTAGATTTTACCTCTGTAAACCAACGTGTGGTTGCCTGGACCCCCTGTACAGCCTGCCTAGCTTTGCACACTATATAGAGGGCCAGCCTCCTACAAGCCTACACACAGATCATTGAACCTCAGTCCGCAAGGGAGGGCCCCGGCTTGACCAATTGAAGCTCTCATCTTCACTACAGAAATTGTGATACAATCCTGCAACTCTCTCTCGAGAAGAGCAATTTGCTAAATCACTGCAACAGGATCTCTATCTATCCAGACTTCTGTATGGAGGTCCAGAGCACCCATACAGAGTATTTACCAGCAAAAAAGTTACTGCTGAAAGCAGGACTGTCATATCCTCATATACCCAGTCACATTGCGCATCACTGCCCAGGCGTTAAAGTTCAGCTGAAAAAAACTTTTTAAAAGCAGTGGCGGGTGATGGGGCACATGTTGATGACCAAATCAGTACCCTCAGTGACAAAGACTCGCACCTACTCTCTGTTATCACAACTCCCCCTCGGATTTCTTTGCTGGCTTTAAACATCACTTCCACCAAAGACCTATTAAACTCCACTCCTCATGGACCTCATTGAGTGCTTCAGTGACCTTATTAATGTGCTTCCCTTGTGGATCACTATACACATCTCTGCTTCTCTTTAGATATCATTCAGCACTTGCTCCCGTCTTCCGGGCTGAGGACACTGAGGGGACTGCCAAACCGGAATTTGGTCCAGCGTAACATGTCAGCTACATACATTTAATTGGTAGCTTTCTATTGTCTCTCTCATGGGCCCCCTCATGTCGTCTTATACACTTGAGGGTGATGTTGGATTGTTCCAGCCACCCGGTCTCTAAAAGGGATGGAGGTACTCCCGACTCTCTGAGCTCCGGTTCTCTTATTGTCCCAACAGGCCGCTGTGTGGACCAGATTTATTTTTGCTTTAGGATTTTTTGGGTTGGGGATCTCTTCACCAAGTTGAGGGTGTTGAAGAGGGTACAGGGTATTGGGGATTCTGCTTATGTTGTTGCCGCTTTTGTGTGCCTCACCAATTCATTTTTCCATAATTGTTGCACTACATGGTGTGGTCATGATTCTTGACTCTAGCTTTAGATTCTCTTGCCGGTATTGATATATGCCTGTGTGGGATGCCTCTACATTTGTGGTGCCTCCAACAGGATGACTCGAGTTATGCAGCCGCAGCCCGCCATAATGGGCTGAGGTGCCACACCCACTCACCTTTTGGCCATCATAAACAGTGTCTGTCAGGCTGAGCAATGGTTAGCCTGATAGACACCCTTTACTGTCAAGTCAGGCAGCCAGGAGCTAGAGATGTACTAAATGCAGAGGCTCCTGGCTTCTCTAGCTGAACTTTGACGGGCTGAAGCAGTCACAGCTCCTGTGGGCGTGACCTCTTCAGCCTGGCAAAGCACCTCAAGGCCCTCCCCCTTGTGATGAGGGGGTGCGTCACAGATTGCCTCGGACCTGAGCACTTCAGTTCTAAGCCCTAAAGTGCCCAATGCCAAGAGATAATCACTGACCCCTCATCACAGAGTGGAGTGGGGTCAGCAGTCTCACTGGCCCCATCCTACTCTGTTACGAGTGAGGGTCTGCTGCCTCCTCTCATTGGTGACCCGAGGTCGGCCATTAAGGAAAGGCAGCAGTCCCAGCCCTCCTGAGATCTCCGAGGCAGAGCGCTGTGCATGCAGGTAAGTACGATTTTATATTTAATGTTTGGTGTATGCATGTGCATGAATATTTGAGAGGGAATGTTGTGAATGGATGTGTGGGTGTGCATGTATGTATGAATGCATGAGTATGAGTGAATGCTTACGTGTGTGTTTGTACCCCGACTGCCCTGCTCCCTGCTAAACGTGCAGGCTGTCACAGTAGGAATGTTTGGAGGGTGGATGAGCCGCGTATGGTCTGACTGATATTTGCACACTTCTGGCACCAATATATGGCTATAGCCTTCCTACAGGAGCTCCCCGTCATGGAACACTCTTGTACCTGACTGCAGGCCTGCTGAATGGGCGAGCTGCATGTGGCTGCCTAGTCCTCCTACGCTAGAGGGGTGGCTATTGTAATTAGAAAAAGGATGAAGAGGTACACCCTCCATGAGATTGTGGACCAAAAGGGGTCGTATTTCATCCTCCATGGTATCCTAGAGAGCAAAACAATTGTTATAGTGTGCACTTATAACCCTAGCAGTAACTCCCCCGACATTTTCCTCTCCGTTTGGCACAAAATTCTGGATTTAGGTTGCTCCATGATCATCTGAGGGGAGGGGGGAAAGACTGCAATGTAGTCCTTGACTCGACTTTGGACAAATCTCCAACAGGGTCAGTATGCACCCCCGCATGGCCACACAACTGTATGCTGTTGACAGAACAGGTCTACTTGATGTATGGCGTGAAAGACATGGGGCACCAAACAGAGGGTACATGTGTCACAACTGCATACAATACATTGTCACACATTGACTACTGGCTGGTCTCAGGAGATGTTGCCGCCTGGGTCACGGGGGTTGATCATTTACCTCATACATTATCAGACCATGCATCGATATCTCTAGGCCCTAGATTTGCAGGAAGCGAGTGGTCACACTTTATCTTACGACTACCGCCTAATGCCCTTTGGTATCCTCTGTTTGGGTCGAAGATTGTGGTTGCTATCACAGAGTACTTCGCTATCAACACTGGCTCAGTAGACTCCAGAGCCTGCTTAGGGAGGCCTTCAAGGCTTACATACACTGGACTTGTGTGTCAGAGCAGCTGGAGTTGTTGCGAGATTTGAGGACTGGCATGGTCCATCTTGAGCAGAAGCTGAGGGATCTGGGAATTAGGTAATTTGCTACTAATTATATGCATATATGGGCCCAGTTCCCGTAATATTGTCTGAATATCAGGAAAAGGCAGAGAGGGAAACCATTACTTGCATAAAGAGGATGTAGTAAGACAATATGGAGAGGGCAAGAGACCCAGTAAAACCCTGTCATCTTTGCTAAAACAGAGAAAAGGGGATTCCCATATCAAAGAAATTCTAAATCTTGAAGGCCCTAGCTGTCACACTAACAGTGGCTAGACAATAACTTGATATTCCAATTGATTTGGAAGATGTTACATGGGGCATCTGCGGCATGCCTAGTGGGAAGGTCCCTGGCCTGGACGGTCTCATGATTCAGTTCTGCAAGGAAAATGCCGAACTCTTAGCCCCTCATCTGTTGGCTATGTATAAGGATGCCAGGACAAATGGTGTTCTTCCTGCGACTGTGAGCGAGGCACTTATAGTTACGATACTCAAACCTGACCTGTGCATCTTCTATGGACTACTATCTATGATAAAAATCAACAACAGAATTCTGGCCAAATTGATAGCTGATAGACTGCTCCCGCTGCTACCCAGCATTGTCCGACCTGATGAATCCGGTTTCGAACCGGGTAGATCTACCTCGTCCAAGCTAAGAGTCCTTTTTGCGGTGCTCTATTCCCTGACCCTGGAGCTTCTGGCTGCTGCCGCTAAGGCCTTTGAGTCATTGGATGGCCATATCTGTTATTTTTACTATGCCATATCGGCTTCAGCCCCGGATTTCTCCAGTGGATCAGGCTGCTACATGCCCAAACATCTGCTCATGTAAATGGCGTAGAATCACCTGCTTTCCAGGTTAGTAGGAGCACAAGACAGGGCTGTCCACCTTCCCTAGTGCTCTTTGCGAAAGCTATGGAGCTACTGGCAGCCCGTCTCTGGCAATATCATGCTGAACACTGACTTAGTTTTATAATTCACAGGCTCGTGATCTCCATGTACCTGATGATGTCACGGATTACGTACAAGAAACAGAAATTAACCTGGGGCCAGTGCTGTGTGAATTTATCCGATTTGGTGGACTGACCAGTATTAGTATCAAATGTGCCAATTCAGTAATATGCCCTTCAATGCTGGTTACATCACAATTCAGTATAGCCTCCCCCCCCTGTGATGGGCAGATTCTGTGGTTAAATATCTGGGGATATGGACTAGTAGGGACATGACTGAACTGTGGCAGGAGAATTACTGCCTAATCATAGCCTGGCTGGAGGAATGGATTCCACGCTGGGTCGAACTACCTCTCACCACAGCCAGGAGAATATCAAACGCCAAAATGGTGATTTCACTAAGTTTCGGCATCTCTTTGTAAACCTCCCTATACCCCTGACAAAAGCATTTCTCATATGCCTCTAATCCCACTTGATAATGCCTGCCTAGGGAGGTAAGCAACTACAACTGGCTTGAGAGATGTTGAACCAACAGTTTGAACAAGGTGGGCAATACACATTGAATATGGACCTCTAGTAGTACTGTGCGCAGGCTCAGTTCATGCAGCTCTGGCTACATCCTAAGCTGTTCATTCCCCATGTGGCAGTTGAGCGAGACAACATTGCCCCTTGCTCCTGGACCACCACTATCTGCATAATACCAAAGAGACCCAGTGGCACAGTTAAGATGGTAGGTTGTACTACAACTTGGGCCTGACTCTGTCACCTATCCTATATTCGCAGGCACTACCGCTGATGCAGAACCCAAATTTACTCCTTATGCTGGAAGGCCTGTCCTGCCAGCAACTGGATCAGCTCACGCAGTGGGAGACCTCTACCTGAATGGGTTGTTTTTTGACTTACAGGGCATCCAGGTCGAGTTGTTTGAACTCCATTAGACATATTTCTTTTTTACCGGTTACTGAGCACATGCAAACAGGCGAGCCCTACTTTCCCTCAGGAACCTGCCAAGTTACATGCACTGGATACCACATCGGTACACCCTCCCTAGGCGATTAATCACACAATTAGACTCCACTATACAAGCTAAGGCACCCGAAATATGCTTTTTCTGCTGGCTAGAAACCTGTTTGCCTGTTGAGATAGAGCAGGAGCATTCCTGGCCCTGAAGGAGGAGGGGGACAAGGACAGCATGTTCCCGGTGTGGGAATAGCTAGGGGAGAGCGAGCAACAGCTAAAGAGCAAGCCAGGAGTGACCCCTATGTGGAAGGGCTCCCCAGTCTTCCTAAAAGTTCCTCATCATGAACCACATCAAGGCAAATACAACGACATAGTGAAATTGGCAATCCACCACTGCTGAGAGACTGTTGGTGCTGTCAGCAGTCCGATTGACCCAATACTTGAAGTGTGCACTCTGATCTGCCAGAGGCTACGAATGCCAAGACCACCTGCAAAGTTGAGATCGGCCCTGGGTGCAGCAACTAGACTCAATCAGGGTTTGAAAACTTTATTGCATTCCTCTAAATTGCACTGTGTACTACCGAGTAACAAGGTGACTAAAGCACTTTCTTTCAGTCAAAAGACTATAACTGGGCTGAATAATTCTTTATTGTGTCTGTTGGTTGTTGAATTCTGAGCTCTTGTCCTCCACACTTCCTTCCGAAGTTTGTTACTACTTACCCTTGCTAGCCTGAGACTCAAGTGCAGAAGGAGCTCTTTGGCTTACTTTGCAGAGCCACAGAACGATAGATGTCAAGATTGGAACCCAGTAGCCCTCCTCTGCTCTGTGGGTCCCAGAAACAGGGTCTAACAACCTTCTTGAGATCTGTCACCATTCCAAAGCCTACTGTCATACAGGGAACTAGGAACACAATTAAATAGGCACGTTTCTTCATTTCCAGAATTCAGATGGGGTGTTGTTTCCTTCTTCACCAATGCACAAAGTCTCTCCTCCATTGCTTTCCTCTTGATCGCACATTGTGACCACGTTCTATGAATCGTCCCCAAATCTGGAAGTAGGACAATGGAAATCCTTCCTGTAACCTTCCGAATTAGATTCAGTGCCGAAGTGTCTGAAGTTAATTTTCCCATTCCTTCAGAAAGTTGTATTGAATCTCCAACACCCAACCTTGGACTTGTGTTTGAGTGCGACCCAGCATTGTCAGCAACTAGGCTCCTTTATTGAGGAATCCTGATTTTGTTTCTTTGGTAATGAATTTACCTTGGGACTTTAAACAAATCTGTATAATTAGTCATCTTGAAGTTTGAATTAAATGAACATTTGTGCTTAGAAGTACCAGATGATATAGCAGATATTACTAATGGTAGACAACATTGAAGAATGTGAAAACACTATATAAATGAACGATGCCTGGATATGTATGCACTCTGAAAATGTATGCATCTAGCTAAGTATAGCATTACTGTTGTTTGTGGATATACATTATATAGTCAACTAAATAAAAATCAATAGACTATTAGGCAAAAAGAAGTACCACATGATTTGAACTTTTGTCCAGAAGAATATGAATGCTTTCCTTCAGTGCAGTGATCTTCTAAATCTGGACTAAATAAACAAATTCCCTGAAACTGTATTTGTAAAGCTGTGGATTGTTGCGTTACATCTGTGTTCTTTTTAAAAGATTATGTGGTGCTACTATTTATCGGCACTCCCCAAAGGAGAAGCTCTCACCATATCAAAATAAACAGCCAATATGAGTTCTATCTTTCTCCATCCCTTCAATTAGCTAAACATTTCAGATCCAATATCAAAGACTGTGAAGTGCATGCCCCATACACACTATCACGAAGGGCAATTTGAGACCATGAATAAACCTTTTTTTAAAGCTACATCAACTTTCTTATCAGTGAAGTCCTTAAAAAAATTCTCCTCAGCAATCAAATACCTTATTACAAGGCTGGCAACTGCAGATGAATAAAATCCAGTAGGTTTTTTCCCATCCCTCCAAAATGGCAGGGGCATGACAAACATTGGCATGTTTATTCTATCAAGCTGTTTCCATTCTTTTACAACCACTTTTATTACATATGGATGTAGAAAACTCCAGTCATAGAACCTTTCTGGAACTGGCACAGGAACATTTTTTTACGTGTCCCTGGGGCTCTAGACAATACTTTTTGTTTGGAGGTTGTGTCTGTTTTCTTTTTCGGTAGAGTGGGCAAGGGTCAGTAATTAGGGCCTAATTACGAGTCGACCGTGGTGGCGGGACTGCCATGTTACCACCCTAGCAGTGCGACCGCCAGGGCCCTGCCGTCTCCGCTGAGATTAATGATCCCGACAGACTGACGTCAGGTGCATGTTGCAATCAGTCAGGGTGGCACTGCATGCAGTGCCGCCCTGTTAATTACAACCTGGTTCTCCGCCAGACTTTTCTTGGCGGTTTCACTGCGGAGAACAGGGGCAGGAGCCATAGGGGGGCCCCTGTATTGCCCATACCCATGGCATGGGGAATGCAGGGGGCCACAGAGGGGCCCCTGTACTGCCTATGCCCGTGGCATGCTTTTCCCGCTGGTCTGATGTTTCCACCCATCAGCCCAGTGGAAAAGTCAAAATGGGGCCGGCGGGGAGGTCGCTACTACAGTGACGGCCACCTTGTTTGGAGTTTAGCAGACGAATATTCCTGTCCGCCAAACTCATAATCAGGGCCTAAGTCTTTTTATTCTTTCATCATCACTCCTTCTGCGATGCCTGGGCCTCTTTAGAGAGGGACAGCTTGAGGCACTAAGGGAAATAGACACATCTCTACCTTGCAGAATGCCTTCACTTCATAGCCAAAAATGACAGCAACTTGGGGAAATGAATAGTCAGTTTAGGGGTAATTCAGGCAAATACACCATAACTACAGAAGAACACAAATTAAATGGTCCTTAAATGTCAACAACTCACCCGTTTCAAATCACCAATCCAACAGCTGGAATCTAAAAATGGGCCCATGTGCATACCCTCTTATCCTACCATGCATGCACCTTGACGAGATGCTAATTCCTTCATTCCATTGTGAGAAGTAGTGTCTCTTAGCATCACATCTACAATTCACATAATGCACATTGGCAGAAAAAAGGTTCATGACCTCCTTTGGTTGTCATGAAATGACTTGGGATCTTAGACCTGATTTACGAAAAGCAAGTTTACTGATTCCCAATTTGCGACTTATACCGAATTACAAAATTGGAAACTTTAAAGTTGATTTACAAACACTTTCCATCTACACATAGTGATACATTAGAATTCAGTATTTTAAAATACGGAATCAGTAAATGCGAATTGGTATGAACCATAAATTGTGAATGTCACATCTGTTGGTAATGAGTACCACACCCAGTTCTGGAAGTATATTTCGTGGGAGCAGCATAGCACAGTCTTTGTTTGCCTTCTAGCCTAGCACTTTAATTGTAGACAATGTCGATTAATGAGCCACAGGAGGAAGTGCTGAGGAAGCACAAGCTAAAATATAGTGATGCAGCTCTGGAGATGCTGGTTTAAGAGTGTGTGGGAGAGTATGACAGGCTCTTTGGGAAGGCTTTCCTGTTTGTTCCTGAATCCATCAAGAAACACATGTGGACTAGAATTCAGGACAGAATGCTGTTGGATTGACAAAAAGGTTGATGGGAGAGATGCACAGGAAATGGTATGACCTCTGCTTCCATACAAAGGAGAAGGTTGCAAATAGAAATAAAGATGTTGCAGCAGTTGGAGGGGGAAGAGTAAGGAGTCACCACAAACCCCAATTGAGGAGGTGATTGAATCCACCATCCAATTAGAAGCCATAATTGGATTATCAGCTACTGATACCTCATGGTAGTTGTTTAAGAAAGTAATATTTAATTATATAACATTTTGTTTTACATTTATTCTTAAACTTTAAGAAATAGAACAAATAATTGTGGATGTTATTTTGGATTTATTAACCGAACAACATTACATTATTAAAATGAAGATACCACATATACACAAACATTTCTTGTCTAGGTTTCTTGTCTATCAGAAAACATTTTTGAGCATGTAGAAGGATAAACATGTGGAAAGTAAAAGGAAATATCAGTATTGATACTTTACAAAATACATTTATATCACTATTAAACACATAATTTTATTTTGTTCAAACTTAATACAGTTCAACCTTATCCTGTCCCACTGAAGCATAACAGCCAGAAAATGTCATTAACATTCCCATTGAGACAAAGTGGAAAAAGCAGTCAGTTCAACACAACAATTGAAGTAGAACACACATGCCATCAGTACCTGTAGTGCATAGAGGAAGAAGGACTGTAAGACTGTGATGTCTAGGTCATCTGCTTCTGCACAGTTTCATCTATTGAAACAATCCATGCTGAGCACACAACTTCAACAGCACACAGCAACATCAGGCTTAAGCAGTGGGGTAGGTAGATTAGAGAGATCCATTAGAGAAAGCAATGATGTCACCAGAGCAGACTTCGAGGAATTAACTGTGGCAATAAAGGAGACAGTTCCTCAAATAGCAAACAACTTTGCTTCACACAGGCATCAAAAGAGGAAAACCAACAATTGTCTCCAAACATTTGGACATTCTGTGCAAAAGTTGGCTACGGTGACATCAACAAAGCGTAGGAGAACAGTTAACATACAGGTTGAGTTGGTACACCTTAGTAGTGATGCTTCAAAGAGCCTGGAAGAAATGCAAACTGCTATTGTTAGAAATGGGGAAACTCAGGAGAGCTCAAGTGTGAGCAGTATGTCCTTGGATGAGTCTAGTGCATCAATGAGCACTAGAAGGCACCCTGATGAGGGGCAAGGAAGGCGTAAACAGTCACATGCACTTTGGCAAGATGTATATTGTGAAAAAGAATAATTGCTTTAATTTGCTTTCCAACATAATCAAAAGGACATGGTTGCTTGTAAAAAGATTAGTGGATATTTTGTCCGTCTGAATAATCTGTGAATAAACAGTATAATGTTTGTTTACTATTCATCACATTTTGAGTTACATTTTTATTTACATTTAAAAAAAAATGTTTTCTTTAGTTTAAAAATAGTGATTAGTCATGATGTGCATGTCCCTCTGCTGCTCTTGCTGCATCCGGTCCTGTAGGTGGGAAGCAAGGGGGAGTTTCATTATCCTCTTCTGAATCTTCACTTGCTGACTCCATGGGTAGACTCCTACACAGCATTGCACATGTGGCAGTGATCATACAGTACATTGCAGAGTCATACTCCAGGGCACACTTACGTCTATGTAGACAACAAAATTCCCCAGATTATGTTATGCAAATTTGTGGGGTGCACTTTCATCTGGGTGGTGGTTGGGAGGGAGGGTTCCTAGCACTGAGCAGGTGTGAGTGTAGACAAACCTACAGCCTAGTTGAACATCTTGAAAATCCAGGTTTTCAGCTTCTTGCCGAATTCAAGAAGTTAGATTGTCGGAGCTGAATCCCCAGTATTCATCTGAACCCCAATATTTAATCACCCAGATATTGTAACAAAATAATTTGGCTCTAGTGTCTCCAGTTGATCTTGCAGTTAGAGGCTACACTCCCCATCATGAAACACAATTTAGCTGAGTTAAACAGAATAAAATATTTGAAGCGTAAAAAACTGAGTCCTAGATCAAAAATAAGGCAACATGTGAGTTTAATACAGAATAGTTAAAATGCGATACAGAGAAAAATGCATGAAATGCCATGAAGGCCCAAATACAGAAAAACAGATGAATGAAAAATCTTCAAAATTAATAATCCCTAGTAAGGTGTAACCTAAGTAAATTCTAAGTGTCAAACTCTCAATGTATACTGGCAGCATCCCATTAGCAAGATAAAAATAAAATCTTGGAGGAAAATGGAAAGTCACCCACAAGGAAACTAATGAAAAAATCCCAGCGAAAGGCAGAAACCCAAAGGTTTTATAGACAAATTAGTCAACCTATTAACAGAGTCTGCAATTGATGCATGCTAAGATCATGTTTAGGGTTGCATTGGCAAATCAGAAACAGCAACATGTTTTTTAAAATCTCAGTACTAACCTATTTTTTCAAGTGTGCTCCAGAGATGTACAGGACAAGTAAAACACATCTTAAGCAATGGTTCATAGAACTAGCACATCAAGTGGAAGTCCTTGAAAATTATACTTTAAGCACACAATAGATGATTCAGTCACAATATATGTTTCCTAACAATGTTGTATATTGCTAATACTTTGACGTTTTTCACTTGCTCTGCGGAAATGTGGAGAGATGGGTTTGATGTGGGAGGGAAATGAGCTGGGGTAAGTTGAATAGAACATCAGAAGCTGGTGTAACACATGAAAATGTAGCATAACTATTCATGGCATTATTTTACACTTCAAGTAACTTGTTCCAAGTGCAACATAATTAGTTTGTCTGTTACAATTCTATGCATCTTTAAAAAAAACACATTTCAAAGTTAATATTCACATATTGTTGGCAAATTTTACTAGATCATTTCCCACCTCTGTTTATTGTAATAATTATGAAAAAGCTCATTTATTACTTTGTTAATAAAATATTAGCCTTTGAAGTCTTCGGCTTTTCCGTTCTCCGAACATCCTCCTCCATTCGTCTCAACTGTTGAAAAACTCACTCTCGATATTCATCTGGCTCAAAATAGTCATCTAATCTCCTCCTTTTCAGAGATTTTGTATCACCTTATTTCTCTCCTTTCTTATTGCAATAACCTTTCATCATACACTTGATTAGTTTTAATAAAAACAATAGAGAAATTGCACAAATCAACATCGTTATTGTTATTAATGTTAGAACAGCTTGCAGAACTTCGGCACTAACACTACATAACCACTCACCTACTTTCCTAAAACTAGCCTCTATCTTCTTTATCCCAGACCCTACAGTTTTTCCCACACCTGGTTCTTCTAATCACCTAATTTCATGTGCCAGATTAGTTATGTTTATATTGTCTGAGTTAAGTCTTCCACCATAATAGGGCATACGTACAACACTTCTTTGCCCCAATTGCCTTATAGACTCCACCGTCTTTCACCAAAATAATATCTAAGGCGAGACGGTTCTGGATTACCATTGCTCTAATTATCAACATCTCTACTTTCACCAGCTAAAATGACCCTACTGTAGCCATGTCAAGTCTATCTACAATTCTAGAGAAACGTCTTCTCTTTACATCATTCACGGCTATTCCCGTTGGAGGAATAAGAGCCCCCAATATGCTTAAAACTACTTGCCCAAAACTTCTCACCATTCTTCTGAAATTTTGTTCCTCCTATGATTGTTCCACATGGTAGATTCTAGGAAAAACTAAAGCTAAATGGCACAACCCTACCCAGTTCTTTGACAAATAGAATTAAGCAGTCTTTCAACAGGTATAATAGATTCCCCTCATGATAGGTTCCCTTCCTGTTAGAAACTCCTGAGTAACTTCATAGGTTTGGTCACATGTGCTTTTACCAACAAATTCTGCCTTTCCTCCGTCCATAGAACTATGACTTATTATACACATTTCACCTTTCTTTTCTTGCTCCATCCTCAATCTTGGATGTAAAACCAAAAACCTAAATTTTTCTTCTTGCCTGATCTCTTCTTAATCAGTCTCATGCTTTTTCAAAGTTCCTACCATTTTGATAACTCTCTCATTATATTCCATAATAAAACCACACTCTTTCTTACTTAATAAACATAAATAAGCAGCATCCATATTAGTTTCACCTCTGATTTTAACAATCTCACTTAAATAATTTCTATATTTTGAGCCTCATTACAAGTCGGGCGGTCGGAAAAGCCATCCACAAGTCTCGCTGTGAGGAGACTTCCGTGGAGCTGGCGGTCTCCCCACCAGACCCAGTACAAGGTTTCCACTGGCTGACCAGTCCAAACTGTGTGGCGGCAATGGCCTTGGATCCACATGGAGCCGAGGCAAATGCTGTCGCACAGGGGGACCCCCAGCACCATCAGAATGCGCATTGTCTGCAGTGCGCATTTTGATGGTGCTGGGCAACGGGGGCCCTGGGCCATGGGCAGTGCAGGGGCCCCCTGTTACCTCCGATACTAGCTTTCCGCCAGGCTTTTCATGGCAGGGTACCTACCATGAAAAGGCTGGCAGAAAGTGGGGTTGTAATCAGACAGGGGGTGCTGAGTTCAGTGAGCGCCCTTTTCACTAATGAATAGCTTCTCTCGTGTCACATTAAGGCCAGTCAGGTATGGAGACAAAATTCCTCCTAATTAAAGATAGCAACAAAAACATTGGAGGAGAGGAGTAAGAAAGTTCCAGTTGTTTGTGGGGTGCCCCTTTCCCAGCCAACTTAGGAAAAACAGTGCATACGAAACACTTACTAAGCCTCATAATGTCAACAAACTCTCTGATCATTGTTGTGTAGCCACTAACTAAATGCTTTTCATGCACTTGTATCTATTGTCCTAATTTCCTATGATTAATTCTAATTGCAGCATCTCTATTTGTATATTCTGAAACATTTCCCACAGAAGTCAGTAAACACACCAACACGCCAACTACTATCACTAATATTAAAGTTATTTATGCCATCCTTACAATTGTAAAGAAAGTGCTGTATCCCATCATCATGTTAGGAACCAAAAACAAACACAAAAACCAAAATTATTGACTACAAAAATCAAATTCTTCTTTATCTTCTTTTTTTTAGCTCAGACCGTAAATATAAAAGCTTAACTATCAAGTTCAGCTCTCCAATTTTCTTCAGCTGCAAATCTCCATTCTCGTTAATGTGAAAACATAACAGCTTCATTAATATCTGCTAATAAAATTGTCTTTCCATATAGCCTTTTTTCAGTCGTTTCAGATTTTTAATCAGCATTCCCCTGTCTTATCTCTGTTTTCATCAAAGCAGAGTGTTTCAAAGTCTCTATTTTACTTTCAAGGTTGTGTTTCCTCTGTATCAGACTCTAGGTCTTTGACATTCTCATAGTAGCCATGGCACTTATTCAGTGAAAAGTAATCATCTTCATCTGTGTCACCCTCTGATATTGTAACAAAATATACCCAATCTGGTGAGGCATTCCTCTGATTAGGAACTCTATTTCTGGCTGATCTTTTACCTGTCGATTTTTCACTGTTTACTCTTTTACATACCAACAGCTCTTCACTCTGATCTGTTTGCAACTGGACTTCTAGAGTTTCAAGCTCTTCATTTGAACTCCCACTCACTGGAAACTGTTGCTTTAGGTTCTGCTTTGGCTTTTCAACTTGAATCTCAATTTGATTTTCACCAGTGACAAAATAAGTTTCTTCACCCCCTCTGGATACACGCTGCAAACTTGGCCTGGACTGTCACTTAAACTGTCACAGTGTTCAGCAGCTTGTGCACCTCGATCATCAGCTCCTGCCTCTTCCACGTTTTCAAGTTTCAGCTGCTCTAACTTTCTTGGTGTGAGCAGAATAGACACATAGAGGCACTCCTTCATACTTGACTGTGCTTCTGGTGGTCAAGATAAATTGGTAAGGGCCACTCCACTGTTCATCTAAACACCCCTTGCAGACATATTTGCAGGTAAGAATCCAGTCCACTGCATTCAAACTGTGGCAGGGAGTGTGTCTGTAGTCTTCTGTGACTGCATCCACCTGTCAGGAGACAGATTTTACCACATCAGCCAGACCTTTGCAATAATCCAGAATTATATAATCAGTTATTGAACAAATGCAGCTGAAAGTAATTGTGCATGTCTCATTGCTTTAATTATGATGATTTCTAGGGGAGATTGCTTGGAGTACTTCTGATATTCATCAGCACAAGTGGAAGTGCATCAGGCCATTTCAGACCTGTTGAGGCACAGATGTTTTCCAGTTTGTTCTTGAGAGTACCCTTCATCCTTTCAACTACACCAGAGGATTGTGGTTGATAACTGCATTGGAATCTTTGCTTGATCTCAAAAGTTGTACAAATTATCTGTAGCACTTCTTTCTTGAAGTAAGTGCCATGGTCAGTCTCAACAGATGTTGGAAGGCCAAATCGTGTCCCAACTCCCTGAACAAAATGTGGCTACTATAAGGCTATCTGCTCCTAGTAGGAAGTGCTTCCTAAAATTAAAATCCCATTACATACATCTTCAGCAATGTCCAAATCCTGTATTTTTTACTGATAATTTTAAATATCCTGATTAGGATATCCATCCCCGCATGAGTCTGTTTATGGAACTATTTACACATGGGTTACTACACTGAGTCGGGTAGAATATACTTTTGATCTTTATTTACATACAAATCCCAATTTTAGCCATTTCATTTTTTCATCATCAGGAGCATCTTCCGGTAGATCTTTCACCTCATACAAAGAAATCTGCAATGACCCCATAAAGAAACCATTTACATCAGTGGTTCCCAACCTGTGGTCCGCGGACCCCCACGGATCCGGGACACATTCCCAGGGGGTCCACAGGCCTGGGCTGGGAGGAAGGCACTTCTCCAGCTGGTGCGTGTTTTCATATTTATTACTTCCTTTGTTGAGCAGTTTTAAACGCACTGCAAAGCTCCTTGTACTGCAAAAATAAAGCTGTCAAGCTAACTCAAGTGATTAATGTATCTGCTGGAGAGAGATGGGAGTTTTGTGCATTGGCAGTTTTGACCCAAAGGTAGTGCAGATGGTTAATATGCCTGCTGCAAAGAATGTGTATCATGCAAAGAACAGTTTTTTATGTGCATGGCGCAGTGGGTTACTGCTTTTGTCACAGAGATTCTTTTGTTTCTGTGTAGTTCATAATCCTAATCTAGCACAGTGAGCTGTGAACTGCCATTAAAGAGCTGCATGAAAACCGCATGGCACAAATTAGAAAGTTGTTTTTTTCCTTGTCTTTCATTTTCCTTATGCTGCTAAAAAAGGTTTGCTTGTGTAGAAATACATTCTTATTGCTAACGCAGTGCTTAATTTGTGCTTGTGGTTTGCGGTGCTGAGCACCGGCACTTATTTTGGAGGGCCGGGGCTTATTCTTCTGCCTCAAGCATTTTCTGCGAGCAAAAGACACATATGGGAAAGACGGAGGAAGGGAAAAAAACAAAAAGCGTCACAGAGGGAGAAAGTAGAAAGCTGCTAGAGTGAGCTGAAGTGGCAGGGAGAGGCTTTATATGGATTGAAGAGGCCCGAGATAGCTTCAGGATTATGCTGCCTCAGTATTCCGTGTTCCCACATTAAATTGCAGCAGCCGCATGTTTAAGAGGAGGACTTTGGGCACCGGCACATTATTATTTACAAATTAAGCACAGTGCTAACGTCATCGCTAATCACTGTGCTGTGTTCTGAATCCTATGCCTACCAGTGTGGATGACATGTGAATACTACACCTTGTAGTCCCCAGTAAAGTGCCCTGACACCCTGCAGTGGTATGAGAGGTGCTATAAAACAAATGAAGTACATGTGACAGAGAGGCTAGGGAGAGATGAGAGGCCCTTATGGTTTACTTCCTTTCCCCTTCACTTAATTATGTGAAAAAGCTTTCTCAGATCTTGCATATCTAAAAAATAAAAACAGAAATCGCTATGGAAATGTAGAATCTGACCTGAGGATTCAACTTTCCTAAATAAAACCAAACATTGAAAAGGTAGTTGCTGAGATGCAGCGCCAACCTTCCCAATAAAATGTTTTGAATTTTGCATAGTTTTTCAATATAAAATAATTTTATCTTTAGTAATTTGAATATTTGTTTGGTGTGTACTTGTTATATTTTTTGTGAATTACTGTTTTAATGTTTGAAAATTAAATCGTACAAATTGCTGGGGGTCCCCAGCTTCCAGTACTGATTCATTGGGGGTCCTCAGGAGTTAAAGGGTTGGGAACCACTGACTTACATTGTTTGCACTCTGTATAATATTATGATTTGTAAATTTTGTATCTTCACTTTCCTGAATGATTGTCCCTTCCTGTAAGAATAGTACCTTGTCATTTGGTCAGCATACTTGTTTCCTAATGTGACCAAATCCTTGCCAGTTTTATGGGCTTGACCCTTTACAGCTACCACTTCTTTTGGTTTTTTAATCACATCCAACAAATCCAATATGTTCATGCCGTTTTGAATTGGAACACCTGAAGCTCTCATGAACCCTCTTTGTAACCAGAGTTGACAATAATCATGCACAACACCAACACCATATTAGCTATCTGCAGAGATAGTTGCATTCAAATTTTCTGATGAGCAGCAAGCACTAGTTAGAGAAATTAATTTCACTACTTGAGCTGAGGTCACATTTGATAACGAGAATGCCTTCAATGTGTATGAAACAGAACATACTGCATAAGTAGCTCTCAGTTCTCCATATGGATCTTTCAGACATCAAACATTAACAAACAGAGTCAAATCTGAATTCCGTAATGGGAAATTCCTTAATATCTGGTTTTGGTTTTGTACATAATTCGGTTACCTTGATGCAGTCATGCTTCAGCTCTTCACCAACAATATTTTCCCTGTCTTCAAATGTGTGTGAAATCAGAAACAGTGTTGCTGGGTTTAGGATTTCACCTTCGAATTGAAAGGTTATCTGCTCCAAGTATTGCCTGTTTGTAATGTTCTAGTGTACTGTGTTTTTGATTATGTTAAAAGAATTTAAACAGAGTGTAAAACATAGACAGTTAAAGTATGGCCCATCACAATTCTTTCACTTTGCCCTATTGCCAGACAAGTGGCTGCAACCAATTTTAGAATTTCTAGAAGCATAAGCGATTGGATGAATGGGCCCTCCATGTTTCTGAGCAAGTAATGAAAGTGCACATTCATCTTTTTCATGGAAAAATAAATGGAAAATCATATTGTAGTCAGGCAGCCCAAATGTAGGTACACAACACAAACTCTCTTTCAGTTATTTTTTTTTAACTTTATCATTTTTAGTAATCAAACAAAGTACTCAGGTGCTGCCAAATGGTAACAGACCGTACATGTAAATAACATAATAACAAATGAGAAGAAAAATGACACCAACATAGTCCGGTGACGTAGAAAGGGTATAATACAGCGATACATGTATACACGCCAAGTAGAATATAACGGATGGTGTTAACAGGACACATATGTCCTGCCTTCTAGTCTGTGTGCTCAACATCCAAATTAAAAGTTAAAAGGTAATCTCTGAGGGATTGCCAAATTTGCTTCCACTGGGAGGTAAGTCACTGCAGCGAGGCATACAAGTCACTTGCAGGCACAATAAGTCATGTTGGAAGCTAAGCTGAAGTGGTAGGGACGTGGGGGCTGACCTAGTGGCATGCTATTTGATGTTTTGACAGCAAAAAGACCATGGCTGCAAAGCGAGGTAAGTGTGTGTCTAAAGGTTTGACATATCCTAAAAGAGCTAAAAGTGGGTCAGGTTTGATGGCGTGTCTGTTATGCTATTAATTGTGTTTGACCAATGACTTTGTGTTTCACCACTGCGCATATTAGTTGCTCAATGTTCACCAGTAGCACATTACATGTTGTATTCAGTTTAGCTGCCTATTGGCTTTAACGTGGCATTAGACATTACATTTGGTATTTAGGTTAGCTGCCAATTGGCTTTAATATGGCATTAGCCATTACATTCTTTATTCAGTTTAGCCGCCTATTGGCTTTAACATGGCATTAGACATTACATTTGGTGTGTAGGTTAGCTGCCTATTGGCTTTAACGTGGAGTTAGACATTGCAGTTGAGACATTGCAGATGAGTTGTGTTTTTCCAAGCTGTGTTTTTTCACATGGTAGACCAAGCTGTGTTTTCAAATTGAATTCACACAAACCCTAGCTGATAAGAGAGCGTTTATTTGGTGTTTTCCTTTCTGCTCAGCCTTGGGAAGAGGAGGGGCCTAGGAGATCTGGCCAATCTCCAGGGGCTTGTTTTATTTTCCCGAGTCTGAGAGGAAGGTGTAACGGTGGCCCTGGGGCAACTGCAGAGCGAGATCTTTCAGGACTTCGGGCAGGAGCGGACGTCAGCTGCCTGTCTCCCGTTTGAGTGGAAAGTCTCTTTCTCGCAGTTGAACCGGAGTCATCAACTTGAAGCTAGGAGAAGGATGACAAGCAGTGATAGGCCCTACGGTGATGCAATTTTGACTTTTATTCTTTGCTTTGAAGTTATGCTATAATATAATCACATGTATTTGCTGTGTACATTGCAACTGAGAAGTACTTTGATATATTTTGCTTTCATTGCTGCGACTACTTTTAAACGTGTGCTTCCAACCTACTAATCTCGTCTCTCAGGAACCTCGTGGTGAAGTAATAATAATAAATGTCTTCTTTAAACTAAGAAGTGCATTCCAGAGACGTTTTGTCAGCTCGGTCATAAGATAAGAGAAGGAAAGCAAAACATTTTGGCGTTAGTCGGCAGTCTGGGAGTCGAATTAGAGATTGGAGGGGGGCGATTTAAAAGTGTAATTGTTTTTGTTGTTTAGAGATTTAAAGAAGCACGGCAGACCATGTTTGAAAATGCATGTGAAGTTAAACTGCCTTATGGTGCTGTGAGAAGCATGTTTTTTTGTTTATCAGGACTTTGTGAGTCTTGGGATGAGTGCTTTGATAAAGCAAAAGTGTTTTCATATTTAGAAAATGTGCCTTTTGAAAGAAAGAATGTCCCTTTTGTTCTTGACAGAAGAGTTGGATACTTTTGTCTGGTTACAGAAAAATGCAGGAGAGATGCAGGCAGTTAGAATATGAAAATAATAATTTACGTGAGCAAATTAGCCAGAACAAATTATTGCAAGATAATGCTGAAATCTATAAAGCTGTTTTAGAAGAATCTGGCTTTTCCCATTACAGTAATGAGAAGGTTCAAAAAGGTGGGGGCCAGTATGAGCCTCAGTGTGAGCAGAACGTAGCGCAGAGCAGCCCACAGTTTTTGGCAGTTGAAGTGCATTCCTTAACAGATTACACTGAGAACAAAATTAAGAATGTTATTTTCAGACCGCTTTTGCAAAGTACGATGTTTAAAATTAATTCAGACAGGGCAGCAGTATTGTTGCAAAATGTGCAGTTTCTAGGAATTCAGTGGAATCCAGAAAATAGACAGATGTTGTCACAGGTAAAACAAAAGATTTTAGAGTTTCTTACTATTTGCACTAAGCAAGAGACACCGAGTTTCATGAGCTTGTTTGATTTTTGGAAACAGTATAGCCCTCAGCTGAGTGAAATCTTAACACTTTGGTACAAAGTAACTAGGAAAAAACATGAGCAGCTGCGCACTTTTGATTTGGCAAATTAAATAATTCAGACTCTAGATTTGTGCACAGTGCAAGAGGGAAACACTGATTTACATGTAAATCAGGAACAGGGGAGGACAAGAGTGCCCCTGGAACTTTGGATTAAGCTTTTGACTTGTTATTTAGCTCTAGTGAATACTGAGCAGATGACATTAAATGATAATGTAATTCTGAAACCTGAAATATCAAGCATGCAGTGGGTGATGAGTTCTCCGAAATCTCACAGTATAGGACAGGCACAGGAGGCTAGTATCATACACTGGATCTGGTACATGCAAGACAGGGCTAGAGTCACTGCAGCCCTACATGAACAGGTGTCACAAGCCCCTGTACAGGATGAGGAGAGGGTGCAGAAGGTACCACAGGCAAAAGAGTCACCAGTGAAATTGAGTGCACCATTTGAATTTGTGTCCCCTGAGGATAAAAAGCGTGCTTGTTTGACTAATGATTCATTGAAATGCATGAGTACTAAAAGACAATGGAAAGCAGTGTTATATAATCCAATTACTGAAAAGCTGTTGTCTACCACAGGAGAAGGAAAAAGTAACCAATATGCAGAGCTGTACAATGTGTGTCAGACTTTAAAGCAAGAGCTGCTTGAGATGTGTCATTTTTACACTGATTCTTGGTTCAATGCCAATGGTTTCGCCATTTGGTTTTCCACATGGCTTGCACATAACTGGTTCAATTCCCTTGCAGATGTTAAAGAGAGAAATTCAGAGACAGAAGTGTCCAGCCTGAATTCTGACTTAGTGGGGATGGCTACGTAGGTGCACCAGAAATGTGGACATCTGGGAGAAAAAGGCACTAACAGGTGGGCAGAGATTAGAGAGATGCACATTCCCCTAGATTTGATAAAAACTGTGATTTTGCAACTGCAGATTACCAAGTCAAAATCAAAATGATGCTGATAACTAGAAGAGAATCTGATTCATACATACAGATTGGAGACAGAATTGGCCAACTTGTCATAAGTGCAGTGAATGGAGGTTTGGTAAAGAAGGAGTCTGCCCCAGCCCTTCTGACAGTGCAGGAAAGGAAAGCTGTGGTGCAGCAGATAAAAACCTCAGTGCTAAGGTGTGGGTTGAATCCCCAAGTGACCCTCCAGAACCTGCAGAAATTATAACAAAGGGCCCCAAGATTATAAAACAAGGAGGAAAGGAAGAAGAAGGGCACATTTCAGATGACAAATGTTATTTGCAAGAAAAGTCATACTTTTTTCTTTTGCAGATCCTACCATGACTCGCCACTGACCATGAGTGTGCTGTGTGGTCTCCCTTCGGGTGTGTGCGTGTGGGGTAGGGGGAGGCACCGCCCCCCAACCTGAACCTGATTGATTAAAGTACAAACCCCATGGATCCATTTTGCGCAACTGGCGCCTTCAGTTCAAGTTCTACATGGGATCAATATAAAGTTTGTCAACTTGTTTGATTACATTCTTCCACTGGAACTAAGCAACCTTTCCAGATAACTGTCTGTGTTTTTTTGTGTGTGGAACTCTGACTTTTACTTACATTCCAGCAAACCTTTCAGGTGGACCGTGTACCTTTACATGAGTAGAACTCATGCTACATCAACTTGCTGTTTTAGAGACACTATTATCACAATCAGAGTATATAAGTTTCAGTCCTTTTATTGTAGGTGTATCTGATGTGAAAGGTTATGAGATCAGTATGTTAATCCACTTCCATTGCTTTACAGTGATTGCTTTTATCGTTCAAATCTGATTTGCTTATAATGTTTTTTGTTGTTGTTTTTGTTTTTTGTTTTTGTTTGAAATAAGAGGTATGTAAACAAAATTAATTGGTCATAGTGTGGAGATGTTATGCTATTAATTGTGTTTGACCAATTACTTTGTGTTTCACCACTGTGCATATTAGTTGCTTAATGTTCACCAGTAGCACATTACATGTTGTATTCAGTTTAGCTGCCTATTGCCTTTAACGTGGCATTAGACATTACATTTGGTGTTTAGGTTAGCTGCCTATTGGCTTTAATGTGGCATTAGACATTACATCTGGTATATAGGTTAGCTGCCTATTGGCTTTAACATGGCATTAGCCATTACATTCTGTATTCAGTTAAGCTGCATATTGGCTTTAACATTGCAGATGAGCTGTGTTTTTCCAAGCTGTGTTTTTCCACATGGTAGACCAAGCTGTGTTTTTCAAATTGAATTCACAGAAACCCTAGCTGATAAGAGAGCATATATTTGGTGTTTTCCTTTCTGCTCAGCCTTGGGAAGAGGAGGGGCCTAGGAGATCTGGTCAATCTCCAATGGCTTGTTTTATTTTCCCGAGTCTGAGAGGAAGGGGTAACGGTGGCCCTGGGGCAACTGCAGAGAGAGATCTTTCAGGACTTCGGGCAGGAGTGGACGTCAGCTGCCTGTCTCCCGTTTGGGTGGAAAGTCTCTTTCTCGCAGTTGAACCGGAGTCATCAACTTGAAGCTAGGAGAATGATGACAAGCAGTGACAGGCCCTACAGTGATGCAATTTTGATTTTTATTCTTCGCTTTGAAGTTATGCTATAATATAATCACATGTATTTGCTGTGTACGTTGCAACTGAGAAGTACTTTGATATATTTTGCTTTCATTGCTGCAACTACTTTTAAACATGTGCTTCCAACCTACTAATCTCGTCTTTCAGGAACCTCGTGGTGAAGTAATAATAATAAATGTCTTCTTTAAACTAAGAAGTGCATTCCAGAGACGTTTTGTCAGCTCGGTCATAAGATAAGAGAAGGAAAGCAAAACAGTGTCCTAGCATAGTGGATACAGTGGAGAAAATGGCTTCCTAGTATAATTTAATAGTGGTACAGTTCCATATCAAGTGTACGAAGTCAGCATGTGCAGCTTTAAACTTTAGGCAGCAATGTGATCTAGTAGGGTCAAGCTTGGATCTTTTTCACTTACTTAAATGATTGAAGGCACACGTCATCAAATTGTACCGTCTTGAACAACATTACATGTCAGCCTAATTAAAGGCTTTGCAATCCTGAAAAAATGTGGAATCCACTGGCAACAGTAACCAACAATTCTATAAACCATCGAAACCTCCATCTTGGTGCTCAGGGGATTCAGTGTTAAAATTGTAGAAACACGTTCTTTTGAGACTTCTCGCACACCCTTTTCAATATGGTGTCCAAGGTAGATTACTTCCTTCTCACAATAGTGCATTTTTGTTGGGGGGACTTTATGCTTATTTTCTGCTGAATGATTCAACAATGCAATGGTATCAAGTTTGAAGTTCTCTAGTATTGGGTAGCGAGCCAATATCTGTAGGACATGTGCCTCTGATCACCCACTGTCAGCAAAAATCCCTTCTCCAATGACTCCCTCCCAAAACCCCGCATACCCCCATGTTTGCTCCAAGTGGGCCTCACATGTTACCACACAGTGTTGTAGCTTACCCACCCCACGACCCTGTATACACCAGCTATTCCCCTTTTGGGTCTGCAGGTTCAAGGTGGCAATATCACTGATGGCGTTTGCACCCTTGGACTCAAGATTTGTTTCAAAAGTTTCAAAACGGCCAGTTCAACCCTTTGTGGCCTTGAGGGACCACTTCAGCCTACATGAAGGTCAATCTCTTGTTTATGCTATGATTGTCAGCATGTTTCAGGGCATTTGGATATTCAGAGTAATGAACCTGTCACCCACCCCTTCGCCAATCCCTTCACACTCCGAACCTGAGGAATGCTTTCATGAAGAAACTCTCCTGCCCCTCCCCTTAGTGCCCCCTTGATCCTTCCTACCAATCCCCTGCCCTTTTACTTCCAGCTGCCATCTTTTCCCAGGTTTACTACTTCACTCCTGGGTCCAACCTCCCATCACCCCAACACCAGCACTAGTTATTCCAGTCCAGTCACTGCACTTCCACCAAGGCCTTGCACCTGTCTGTACTGTTTCCCTTTCTTCCTCTTTTGTGAAAATCCAATAAAAAATTGCTAACAAAAGTTTGCAATCTTCTTTTCTTTTGGATGCTAACAAAATATTGTCTACGTATTGCACTGAGACTGAATTACATGTCAATCTTAAACTTTCTAAATCCTTCTTAAGACTTTGGGAAAAATTTGAAGGGCTCTCTGTATACACTTGTGAGATTCTACACCACCCAAAAACTTAATTCAGAAATTAAAATGCAAGTAGGAACTGCAAATCCTCATGTAATGGTTTTGAAAAGAATGCCCGGTACAAGTCAATGACTGGTTACCATTTGTACTCTGCTGGAATTTGGAAGGAACAGTATTACTGCTAGATTCAGTACCATAGGACGGCAATGAACCACAATTTTATTAACTTTTCAGAGGTCCTATAAAATTCTCCATTTATCACTTGGTTTCTTAATTTCCATCCCAGGAGAACTGCATGAACTGCCCATAACCTCTCGAAGGATTCCCTGCTCAATCATTTTCTCAATCACTGGTTCCACTCCTTCTTCAGCTTAGTTAATCTGTACTATCTTGTTCTGTGGAATGTTGATTCTGAGTTCACCTTTGGTTTTACTGGTTCTGCTGTTTTAAGTTGTTCAATTTCCTCCCTGAAAAATCCTATACCTCCTCTCTGACAGTGAGTCTTAAATCTGGCAGAAGATTTGTCAAAACTGGGTATAGCTTCACTCTGGAGTACTCTATACTAACTTTAAAAAAGTGAATCCTCATCTTGTGTTTCAACTGCACCTCCATCCGGTGTGCAATAAATAACAATTCATCTTGCAAAGATGAACCCTTCCAAGTAAGTTCAATGGTCTAGAATCACATAGAATAAATTGATGTTTATTCAATTTTTGCCTTAGTTCACTGGCATGTCTGCTGTAACTTGATTAACAAGTTGTGTACTGCTGATCCTACAACTTGGACTTCTCTTTCTGAAAGGGTCAGGTTCTGAACTTTTGTAGAAGGAACTATAGAATGGGTAGTTACTGTATTAATCAGAAATTAAACTTTGATCTACCTCAAGGACTGCTCCAAGTAAGCAATCTTTGCGCCCCATTAGAGGCCGTCATTGCAAACTAGTACCTGCCATTTCATTAGTGATGATCATGACATTCTGCTGGTAACCTGAATTATATGACATTTTATTTTTCATGTTTTGAGCATTGCTGGACATGAGGGTACCAGCATTTGAAAACTTTTCTGACACTTCTGTCCCATGTTCTTCATATTTGACATTACATTTTTTCTTTGCACCTGCTGATTTGGTTATTTCCTTTACCGCTGACAGCTGAGACTTCGCTTGTCCTACAGCAGATGTAGGACTTATCATGGTCCTGTAAACAGCTATTATTTTCTCAATCAAATGAGTTCTTAATGTAATGAGACCCAGCTGCCTGATTTCATCATGTCTTAAATCCATTTTGTAATTTTGTTTAGAATTCTTAATTTTACTCATGTCAACATCCAATTCATCGGCCAGTCCTTCTAATTTGTGATGGTCTTAATTGGTGCACTTAGCTACTTCTTTGATCAAATAAATCTCATCAGCATTGTTTGTCAGTAGGCTGTTTAAATCTAGAGTACCCTAAAGCACCTCTCTAAATTCTATTTTAAGAATCCCAATGCAGACCTCCTTAGGAGATGGCTCTATCACCACTGTCTCTGAACTGTGCTCCATCCCACTTGTTCTAGGTACTGCCATTGTTGTTGGAACTTCTGATGGGGCACTTGGTACAACTCAAAAGCAGCTTGTACTGCTGCTGTGTCTCCCCCTCCACCAACCCCGGCATTTGTCTGGAACAATTCTGCCAGTCTGTCTGTGTACAGAGGAGGTCTTGAATCAGTAAATCACTAAAGAATTTGTTATCATTATTAGCTGTTTTCTCATTCTCTTTCTTCTCTTTTGAGTTAACCTAGTTTACCTGTTCTGTTTCTATAGCTATAGGAGGAAATGTTTTCTTGCTTTCCATTTCATCCATTCTCCATGCCTTCTCCTCATCATCTGGTCTGGCTTCTAACAAGCCCCTGAAGGTTATCTTAATGGATCCATCTTTCTACTCTGTCACGTTCTCTGTTGCCATGCGATCTCATTTACTGAGTGCTTCAAACTGTGTATTTCTAGGCATTGGACTCATATCATAGATGGTCTGTCTCAAAAAATCTAATTTTTCAATTTTTCAAACTATAGTTTCTCATCCTGTGCTGTATATTTATTCTACGTCAGAATCCCAACACACATATTATACCCAACCTCTTCCATAATTTCGAAATGCTGGAATGCTCTCCTTTGGTATCTTCTGAACATCTCTGTCTTATCCTCTTTCTCAGGATTAGGTTTTGTAAATACTTCACTGATGTTTAAACTTACTTAAGCTAAAAAACAAGCTGAAAAGTCAAAATAATAAGAAAAATAAACTTTTTTCCCCCAAATTTGTTTATTCACATTGTTAGGCATAACAATATAAAGTGCAGTATGTGTTACATTGAACAGTAACAACAAGATGGTAGTTCAGCAGTGCACAGTCCCATTATCCGATCAGGAAGGAAGAACTTGTAGAAAACCTTGGTGGCCTAGACAGCAAGGGGAGAGAACAGTGGGGAGGGGCAGAAAACAAACTTAGTGAAGAACAGCCAATTGCAGCGCAGCACTGTCAAAGGTCAACCTATCACAACACGGCTATATTGGCAAACAACCAATCAGACCACAGCTAGCGATGACGCCACACTAAACCCAGTGCGGCTCCCTGGCTGAACAGCCAATCACAGCACAATTTCTCCTTGAACAGGGAAAAGAACCACAATAAGGGCCTCATTATGAGTTTGGAAGCTCCACCACAGGACCGCCAAACTCACAGGGAGGATACCACTGCCATAGCAGTGACGTTCCTCCCTTCAAGGGAGCCAAGGCCTAGATCCTAACAATACAGCACCCTCGGAATGCGCACTGCAAAGCAGACAGTGTGCATTCCGAAGGTGCTGGGCAGGGGGACCCTGCAGTGCCCATGCCATAAGCATAAGCATGGGCCCCACTGTGACCCCAGGCACTGGCTTTCCACCAGCCTTTTCATGGCAGGGTCCTGCCATGAAAAGGCTGGCAGAAAGAGGGGTTGTAATCAGCCAAGAGGCACTGAGTTCACCGCACCCTGGCTGGTTACAAGCCTGACCGCCGCCATGATTCAGGAACCTTATTCCCAGCAGGGACAGTGGTTCCCTGGCCGGTCTGACTGGCAGGGTTGTAATTGGGCGGTTGGACCACCAAAGTTGTGGCGTTCGACCGTCGCCGCGAAAGTGGCAGTTCTCAGACCACCACACTCATAATGAGGCCCTAAATCTTTAGAAATCAATGAATCCCTTGGCTGTGTACCATAGAAATTAAAATAAATCAGTATTTCACAAGCCAGAATATTCACAACAGTGGAAACTTGATTTAGAGCAAACAAAGAAAACAAGATTGAATCTCAAACAAAGTTCTTGCTAGGCAACGTCCTGACCAGCAGATTCACCTCCAGTTTAATGTAATACACTCCATGCCCTCATGACTTGTACAGCAACCCAAATTAGTCTTTCAAATCTGAAAAAAAATCCATTAATACAGTTCCTTGCAATACAGTTGGTTAAGCAGTGCCTCGATCAACACACCACAATACAGACAAGGTACTACTATCTTGAGAGATTGGATTTTCAATGAAATCTAATAACCCATTTAATTCTCTTATAACCAAAGCAGCATCAATTGCGTTCATAAATACAAATATTACAGTATCAAAATAGTAATCAACCCATCAATTGAAGACACAATCATAATCACATAACCAAACAGCTTACCATAAAAACAGCGATCCATCGTCAAAAAACACATAAACTTATGCATTCAAGTTTTCCCTATCCATACTTACACTCAAAGTTCATTCAGGATTGCACAGCAATATAGCTTGTCATCTCAATGGAGGATCCAGCACTGGGAAGTTGGTAAAACTTCAAAACTCCTTTCTCCTTCGTACTAGGCACCTAAGGCCAAAAATCTTTTGGAGACCCCTTAAAGGGTAGGTACTCTAATGCTAATTATCTTCTGCTACCAAATTTTTCTGAGCCAAACCCCAAGGTATTTTGCAACAAGGTTCAAAATCATTACATTACATACTACTTGTTTGTTTAATAAATATCAGCTTATACGGTTATGATATATATGTTCTGTCTCAGAGGGTATGCAAATATAATATGAGTACACTATACACAACCAAGCACTTGAAAATGTGCTAATGCATAAAATTGAATGTTGGTACTTTGTAACTCTGCAAGGGTACTAGGGAAAGAAATGTTGGAATTCATTTTTTATAGCGTTGCCTCAAACAAATTGCAGAAAACTCTACATCAGCTGCCTTGAGAAATACCAACTGCGAGTGCCAGTGTGCTGGTAGCTACCAGAAGCTAGCAGATTTAAACAACAGAATACCTGAATATGTGTAAATATTGCTATGATGTGCTCGGTATATGTACTCAATACAAGGTCCAAATCGTTATTCAAACAAAAAATTACCTCTTTGGTAAACCTATATCTCACATATATCTCATCAGTTTAATCAAACAAAGTATCTGACTTAATAGCCATTTCCTCCTCCTTCCCTTCCTCTTCCTCCTTTGTTGAGCTTAGAGAATTTACATTCTCCTTATACAGCCATTGTGAAAGATTGCAAGGCATTTTGGGCCCCCTTTTATACTTTGCACCTGGTTACCAACTTTTTCAAATCTATGGTATTTTGCAAAAATGTACTGTTTTAGCAAATTCCTAATTGCAACTGTTTAGTATATCAAAATAGCTACTCGCTATTTAGAAATCACTTTTAGCGATGCAGTAATTTCTATCATAAAAATTTGAAATTGTTTTCAATTGGTGTGGCGTGGAATTCTAGGAAATACTCATTTGGAGAGCATTCAAAACTCCATATGTAGTGGTCATTACCCAGTTTGCAACTGGTTACAAGCTCACAAACAATGCAACAATCAGGCCTCTTGTCACAAACTCTCCTCGCTATTTGCTTCCACTTTAGTCCCCAAGTTCTTCTCAAGCTCGGAGGAAAGGATCTGTAAAGATCACGATGGATGCCTATTCCTGGCAGTGATTTAAAGTCCTAATGTCTTTCTCTTTCTCAGCTGACACACAAAACAAACACCAGGTTGCTGGAAATGCCAGCCCTGTTACTGCACCCCAGTCAAGGTGGATGGGGCTTGCATTTTCAGCACTATTCATCTTTCCGGTCTGTTAGGTGTGATTCATCTTACAAGTAATAACTGACACATGGGCAATGAACAAAGAGGTAATGGGAGGAATATTAGAAACAAAAACAAAGGAACATTAAAATCTCACAAAAATACATTATCTTAAATGTTACAATATAACATATCAAAGCAAAGTGATAGTTGGCAAAACCTATGCAGATTCATACAAAACATATATTGCTCTATTCAGTCAAAGTCATTCCAAGATTAAGCAGTTTATTCTGCCATAATCTCCCATTAGGCAGTTGCACAGGCCACCAGCTATGGGAAGTGTTCCATCTTCCTAATTGTAAACAGTTATTGCTGTGATGTGCAATACATATATTGTTTCTTCTCCACAGGCACTTGGGATAGCTCATAGAAATCTAACAAATGAGTAATACAAAATAGCTAGCAAACATCAAAATAGACAAAGGGCAAAACGCTGTTTGCCTCTTCGTCAGTCGAAGCATGTAGTGCTAAAATATGTACATTTTGGAGCTACATTTAGACACTATTTCGCAACGCAAATGAATGGAGGAAAGAACGTATAATGAACAGAAATTACCGATAGGTGCTAACAAGCGGGTGCTAGGCTCTTCTCGTGGGAAGAATGCAAGAAGACTATGGGAGTTAGATACAACTTCCTTTAGTAAAAGGTCTATCTGAGACACATACATCATGTGTTAAATATTGTGATGCCAAAAATGTCATGGGAAGATTATGGCAGGTATAAATATAGATTTGTTTTACAATTTCTTAGGTTTGTTGTTAAAAATATTATTTGTTAAATTATTGTAAAGTATTTATTTTTTTAAATGTATTTGTTGTGTGTCATTTTTGTATTATAATATTGTATTTTTAAAATGTTTGTCATTTTAATTTGGGATCAGAATGTTGGGTTTATAGGAAAACAGGGCAGGGTGTACATTTTAAAAGATTTGTATATGTTTGTTATATTTTAAATGGCTGTGTGTTTTTAATGTAAAATGTTAAATCTTAAAACATTATTTATATTTGAAGTAAATTTGATTTTTTTTATTACATTATTTTTGGGGCATTTGTTTAGAATTCCCTTACAATTTGTAAGCAGTTTGTTAATATTATATTAGTATATTTCCATTAATGTAACTTTGTAAAGGCTTTGTCTTCTTTATTTACTTAAAAATGTTGGCTTTTTATGATTAAATAGTCTTTCTCATTAAAAGTATTTGACACATTCATATATATTTTTGGTTTAAAGTAATGGAGCTGTTGATTTATGTTTTTCTTCATTTTTCCAAGTTTACATTTTATGTTTTTTTTTTTATTTGTTATTGTAAATTATTTTGTATTGTTTGGTTTATGTGTTTTTAGTTTTTAAAAGGTATGTGTACATTTTAAATTTTGAATTAATTATATACTTAATTTATTTATTTTGTATTATTTTGTGAGTGTTTTTGGGGGTATACGAAAAAAATTGATTCTTGCACAGTGTCATTTTCAGTACAATGTGTATTAGAATTTTGTGGGAGTAGTTAATTACAAACCATTAAATTCTAGACCATTTCAAAATGTGTTTAAGTTGTAAGTGGGAATCATAAAATTGGCCCTCATAAACTCCACCACTTTCCCTAATGTGGTTAATATTTGAGTGGGAATATTAAATCTTACCCCTTAAAGTCCAACACTTTCCCAATGTGGTTACGTTTGGAGGGAGAATAGTAAATTTCATCCCCCGAAAATCCAACACTTTCCCCAATGTAATTATGTTTGGCATGTGACTAGTGAATCTGACCCACCTCAAAGACCAGCACTTTACCCAGCGGGGTTAAGTCTGGATTAGGAATAGTAAACTTGACCACCACCAAAGTCCAACACTTTGCCCAATGTGGTTCAGTTTGGCTTATGATTAGTAAATTGCATCCCGGCCACAATCCAAAACTGTTCCCAGTGTGGGTAAGTTTGGAGTTAGAATTGTAAATCTCATTCCCCCAAACACCAACACTTCCTCATTTGGTTAGTATAGGAAGTTGGCTCTGTATATACTATTTCAAAGTAAGAAATAGTGTGCACAGAGTCCAAGGGTTCCCCGTAGAGGTAAGATAGTGGCAAAAAGAGATAATTCTAATGCTTTATTTTGTGGTAGTGTGGTCGAGCAGTAGGCTTATCAGAGGGTAGTGTTAAGCATTTGCTGTACACACACAGGCAATAAATGAGGAACACACACTCAAAGACTTACTCCAGGCCAATAGGTTTTTATATTGAAAAATAGCTTTTCTTAGTTTATTTTAAGAACCACAGGTTCAAGATTTACAAGTAATATTTTAAATGTAAGGTGCTTCACTTAGATACTTTAGGATCTTTGAATAAAAGCAATATCACATACAGTCTTTGTAAAAATAGCAATAAGCTATTTTCAAAGTGGACACTGCAAAAATCAACAGTTGCTGGGGGAGGTAAGTAAAGGTTAGGTTTGCAGGTAAGTAAAACACTTACAAGTCTCAAAGTTGGGGCCAACGTAGCCCACCGTTGGGGGTTCCAGGCGACCCCAAAGTAACCACACCAGCAGCTCAGGGCCGGTCAGGTGGAGAGGTCAAAGAGGTGCCCAAAACACATAGGCTTCAAAGGAGAAGAGGGGGTGCCCCAGTTCCAGTCTGCCAGCAGGTAAGTACCTGCGTCCTCGGGGGGCAAACCAGGGGGGTTTTGTAGGGCACCGGGGGGGACACAAGCAGGCACAGAAAATGCATCCTCAGCGGCACAGGGGCAGCCGTGTGCAGTGTACAAACAGGCATCGGGTTTTAGATAGGAAATAATGGAGGGACCCGGGGTTCACTTCAACGATACAGGCAGGCACAGGGGGGGGGGTCTCCTCGGGGTAGCCATCACCTGGGCTCAGCAGAGGGTCCCCTGGGGGTCGCTCCTGCTCTGGAGTTCGGTTCCTTCAGGTCCTGGGGGCTGCGGGTGCAGTGTTGGTTCCAGGCGACGGTTCCCTTGTTACAGGCAGTCGCGGTCAGGGGGAGCCTCTGAATTCTCTCTGCAGGTGTCGCTGTGGGGGTTTGGGGGGGTCGTCTCTGGTTACTCACCGGCTCGCAGTCGCCGGGGAGTCCTCCCTGAGATGTTGGTTTTCCACAGGTCAAGCCAGGGGCGTCGGATGCAGAGTGGGAAGTCTCACGCTTCCGGCGGGAAACGTGAAGTCTTTAAAGTTGTTTCTTTGTTGCAAGAAAGTTGCAGATTGTTGAACAGGGCCGCTGTTCACGGGAGTTTCCTGGTCCTTGGATGCAGGGCAGTCCTCTAAGGCTTCAGAGGTCGCTGGCCCCTGTTGGATGCTTCGCTGTTGCAGTTTTGTTCGAAGTAGGGAGACAGGCCGGTAGGGCTGGGGCCAAAGCAGTTGTCGTCTCTGTCTTCTCTGCAGGGTTTCAGGTCAGCAGTCCTTCTTCTTGTTAAGGTTGCAGGAATCTAGTTTCCTAGGTTCTGGGGAGCCCCTAAATACTGAATTTAGGGGTGTGTTTAGGTCTGGGAGGGCAGTAGCCAATGGCTACTGTTCTTGAGGGTAGCTACACCCTCTTTGTGCCTCCTCCCTATGGGGGGGCACATCCCTAATCCTAGTGGGGGAATCCTCCACTCACAAGATGGAGGATTTCTAAAAGTAAGGCTCGCCTCAGCTCAGGACACCTTAGGGGCTGTCCTGACTGGTGGGTGACTCCTCCTTGTTTTTCTAAATATCTCCTCCAGCCTTGCCGCCAAAAGTGGGGGCAGAGGCCGGAGGGGCCGACATATCCACTAGCTGGGATGCCCTGTGGCACTGTAACAAAAGGGGTGATATACTCTTATGGCTATCCTGCACTTACAATGTCTAAGGTTTTGCTTAGACACTGTAGGGGCATAGTGCTCATGCACCTATGCCCTCACCTGTGGTATAGTGCACACTGCTTTAGGGCTGTAAGACCTGGTAGAAGGGTGACTTACCTATGGCACAGGCAGTGTGAGGTTGGCATGGCACTCTGAGGGGAGTGCCATGTCGACTTAGTCATTTTCTCCCCACCAGCACACACAAGCTGAGAGGCAGTGTGCATGTGCTGAGTGAGGGGTCCCTAGGGTGGCACAAGACATGATGCAGCCCTTAGAGACCTTCCCTGGCATCAGGGCCCTTGGTACCAGGGGTACCAGTTACAAGGGTCTTACCTGAGTGCCAGGGTTGTGCCATTTGTGGAGACAAAAGTACAGTTTAGGGAAAGAACACTGGTGCTGGGGCCTGGTTAGCAGGGTCCCAGCACATTTTCAAATCATAACTTAGCATCAGCAAAGGCAAAAAGTCAGGGGGTTTCCATGCCAAGGAGGCATTTCCTTACAGTTAGGCTTGGAGAAGGAATAGTAAATCTAACCCCTTCAAAGCTGACACTTTACTCAGTGTGGTTAAAGTTTGATTAGGAATATTAAATCTCTCCTGCCCAAATCTAACACTTTCCCAAATGTGGTTAAGTTTGGAGTGAGAATAGCACATCCCACCCCCTCCGATTCGAACAGTTCCCCCAATGTGGCTACATTTGGAGTTGGAATAGTAAATACAAACCCCCTCCAAAGTCTAACTCCTTCTCTAATGTGGTTAATTTTGGAGTTCGAATAGTAAATCTAATCATCTCTGTAATCTGCTTCACAAATATGGTTATGTTTGGAGGTGGGACAGTAAAACTTCCCACCCCCAGAGTACAGCTCATTCCTTAATTTGCTTAAGTTTGAAGTTGGAACAGTTACTCTGTCCCTCAACTAAAGTCCAACACTTTCCACAGTGTGCTTGTTTGGAGAATGAATAATAAATCTCATCTCTCCCAAAGTCCAAAACTCTCCCCAATGTGGTTACGTTTGAAGTGGGAATATTAATTCTACCCCCACCACCTATAAAATCTAACTCTTTCCCCAGTGTGATTAAGTTTGGTATGGAAATAGTGCATCTGACCCATGCCATGGTCTAACACTTTCTCCAGTGTAGTTATATTTGGAACGCAAATAGTAAACTTGAGTCCTCCCAAAGTCCAACACATTACGGTGTGGTTAAGTTTGAAGAATGAATAGTAAATCTCATATCCCCTAAGTCCAAAACTTTTCCCAATGTGGGTAATTATGGAGTTGGAATAGTAAATCTCATATCCCCAAACTCCAACACTTTCCCCAATTGGTAAAGTTTGAAGTAGGAATAGTAAATCTACCCCCCAAATCCAACACCTTCCCCAATATGGTTAAGTTTGGAGTGAGAATAGTAAATCTCGCCCCCCCCCCAAGTCAAAAAGTTCCACCAATGTGGCTACATTTGAAGTTGGAATAGTAAATATAACCCCACTCCAAAGTCTAACTCCTTCCCAAACGTGGTTAATTTTGGAGTTGGAATAGTAAATCCAACCCTCTCCGTAATCTGTTTCCAAAATGGGGTTATGCCTGGAGGTAGAACAGTAAAACTGCCCACCTCCAGAGTACAGCTCATTCCTTAATTTGTTTAAGTTTGGAGTTGGAACAGTTACTCTGTCACTCAACTAAAGTCCAACACTGTCCACAATGTGCTTGTTTGGAGTATGAATAATAAATCTCATCTCTCCCAAAGTCCAAACCTCTCCCCAGTGTGGTTACATTTGAAGTGGAAATAGTAATTCTACCCCCCACCACCTATAAAATCTAACACTTTCCCCAGGGTGATTAAGTTTTGCTTGGAAATAGTGCATCTGACCCACACCAGAGTCTAACACTTTCTCCCGTGTAGTTACATTTGGAATGCAAATAGTAAACTTGAGTCCCCCCAAAGTCCAACACATTACGGTGTGGTTAAGTTTGAAGTATAAATAGTAAATCTCATATCCCCTAAGTCCAAAACTTTTCCCAATGTAGGTAAGTTTGGAGTTGGAATAGTAAATCTCATATCCCAAAACTCCAACACTTTCCCCAATTGGTAAAGTTTGAAGTAGGAATAGTAAATCTCCCCCCCGCCCTCCCCAAATCTAACACTTTCCCCAATGTGGTTAAGTTTGGAGTGGGAATAGCAGATATGGCCCCACCCCAAAGTCCAACACTTTCCCCTAGTGTGGTTAAGTTTGGAGTGGGAATATTACATCTGTCCCCCTTCCCACAGGTCCAACATGTTAATCAATGTGGTTAATTTTAGAGCAGGGATTGTAAATCTGAACCTCATCCTCCTACCCCCCTCCCAAAGTCCAACACGTTCCCCAATGTAGATAAGTCTGCAGTGGGAATAAAAAGTTAGACCTCCCCCAAAGCACAACTCTTTCTCTAATTTAGCAGAGTTTTTAGTGGGAGTAGTATGTGTAATATCCATAAAGTGTTAGCATTTGTTTGTATTTAAATTTTCTATCTTAAAAAGTTATGATAATGTATTGTATAGATTGTTTTATAATAATATGTTTGCTGTGTATGCTTTTATTTTTCTTAAATACATATTCTAACCATCTCTTGTAATGTATACAGTTTTTATTCTACATTATTTTACAATAATAACAAGTTTTCTGTAATTATCTTTATTAGAAACAAAGAATTGTTTAGCAACTTCAAGATCATTAACATTACAGATGTAATATAGCTGTAGTGAACATTATTTATTTGTAGTTGAACACTTTTTAAAACATGTTGTGTAAACATTTTTAACAAATATTTTTTTCACATTGTAAACCTTTTGTAAACACAATGGGCCTCATTACGAGTTTGACAGTCGCAAGACCGACATGTTGGCGGTGGCAGTAGTACAGCCAACAGGCTGGTGGAGAAGACCACCAAATTATGACGATGGCGGTCTTCCCAATAAAATACAGCCAATCCACTGCTGGCACCGCCAGTGCGGTCAGGCTGCCCTGGACGATGGCAGCCACCTTCAGGCCAGCGGAGAGCATGTTCCCGCCAGACATATAATGAGGCTGCACACGCCAAGGTTTCCGCTGTGGTTGCACCACCACGGAAACCCTGCGGAAACCAGCTCTATAAAACGAGAGACTCACCTTCAGGAACACATACCAGTCTGGAGCAGCCATGGAACCTGAACTGCACGTCTTTCCTCTGCTCCTACTCGCCCAACAACTCCGGAACCAGTGACGATGACAGCGAGGGTACCAACCGTGAGTACACACACTTACCTGTCACTGTTGGAAAATGCCAATGTACCTATGCACACACAGCATACACATCTGGGATGGCTGGCGAGGGTGACACACACACGTAGCCTCACACCTACATGTGCACACACACAGCCACATACACACATGCACATACACAGTACACACACAATACAGCAATCACACACGCCAAAAAACACACACCAAACCCCAGATACGCAGCACCGGCATGGTCACACACAACATCACAAAATTACACAACAACGCCAGGACCGTAACACCACAAAACACCGTTAAGCACCTACAATACACACCTCCGCTTGACTAATCATACATACAACACAACATAGCAACACCAGAGAACAAACACACACAATCACACATTGAAACAACAAGCCATACCACATACTCATTAAACACACATCACAACGGATCTAATATACCTATCCCCACACACTCATGCACACAGTACAACTACACAGAGGCACACAACACAGTAGTTGTGGTGGCTGTGGAGGTGGTGACTGGGGTGGATGTCTGAGGGTCTGCTGTCGTGATGACTGTGGATAAGATAGGTCTATTGGTGAATGTTGGTGTGGTGACTGCAGGTATGTCAGTAGTAGTGTCTGTGGTGGTGGGGGTAGTGGGGGTATCAGTGCAGGAAGTGACTGTTGATGTGTTTGCAGGTGGGTGTTGTTTGTGTGCATGCTGGTAGTGGGCCTTGTGGTACTTGTGTTTGTCAGTGGTACCCTTGGATGTTGAGGTGGATGCATGCTTGTCTGTCTGTGTGCTTTGTCTGGGTCAGGAGAGGGCTTTGGGATTGGGAAGAGGAAGAGGAAGGTGGAGGGGGGATGGAAGACAAAGGGTGACTGGCTGCCATCAGTGTGAAAGCCAGAGCTTGAAAGGAGCACTGTAGGCCAGCCAGTGCACTGTGAATGCCCTCCAGGAATGCATTACTCAGTTGGACTTGAGTTGACAGTCCCTGGATGGCATCCACAATGGTCGACTAAGTCTCAGAGCTCGATCAATCGCCTCCTCACTGAGGGCAGCAGGGCTGACAGGGGCAGAGGTGCCTGTGGCAAAGTAGACACCCACCCTCCTGGGTGAGTGGGCATGGACAAATTGGTGGGGAGCTAGAGGGAGGGCGGTGGTAGAAAGGGTGTGTGGTGGACAAAGATGGTGCTGGGGTGGTCTCTGAAGGGTCTGCCACCACCAGGGAGTGTCCACTGGAGGAGGCTTCCGAAGATGATGAAGTGGAAGATCCGGTCTCCCTGTGGCACTCCCCTCACCTTCTGGGACACTGGGTCCCTTTCTGTTGGTGCTCTCAGCACTCGGGGTCCCGTGACCAGCAGCATCCCCACTCGCCTGTGCCCCATCTCCGTGTCCCTCCTATCACCATTAGGAACAGCAGTTGACAGTTAACACCACATCATGCATGTTCACATTCAACTCCTGACATGTCCATGTCCATGATTATTGTACTATGCAAGTGAAGACAACTCTATTGACTAACTACACAGCACCTGCCATTTAACTCACATGCCTAGCTGAACCCTCAGTACAGATCTTACACTATGGATACAATCCCTGATGAAGAAACAACATGTCACAGTCCCATTCAGGTGCCATCAGAATCTTAGAATACATGGCAGGAGAACAGCTAAATCACTACATGTATCAAATTCCATAGGCTTCGTTGAAGTAACCATACACAGATACCCCACATCACACCATACATGCATGTACGGCAACAGTGTCCTACCTAGCACACATGATACATCTCACTCACAAACACAGACAGCAGTGTAACTACAACTAAACAAAGGACAGCCAACTGATACCTATTATGGCAACTTATACACCACGTGATATGCAGATACAGAGCCACGACATGTCAACATGGTGTTGAACAGTGTTCCCATTGTGTGTAGTTCATGAGAGGCCTATATCTAGTTGCACAGTGTAGGTAGTGATGTCCCCAATTGTTATAGCAGAACATTTCCCCATAAATCATTGTATAATCATATACATCATCACTTCCAAAAGCGGAATAGTCCTTCATTTCAGTCGGCATTGAATCAACTGTTTGGACATCCCAATCATCAGAGACAACATTAGGTGTAATAACGTCAGACATTGAAATTTTGAACACATACGGTATTTGAATAATCTCTGTGGGCCCATACATATCGAATGGAACTCCGTCCCACACAATCCCATCGGTAATTGGTATAGCTGTGATATTTACAGGGGACAAGTCTCGTCGGACCTTATGGGAAGAATGATGTGGTGTTAAAATTTCATCAACAAGCTCCACAGAGGAGCGATCAGCAATATAGTGACCATTAATCAGTAAAAAGAAAACAGTCACAAAACCAATCCACAAAAATATTGCAATAAATATCAAACAGAACCATAGATAGTTCCATGGGTAGATCAAATAGTTCTTTTTAAGCCATCAATACAGTTTGCTACTTCTCGAAAGTTTGTCAGTCTCAGTGGAGGATGAATCCGAAGAAAAATCATCAATGTCTACAAAATAGCCAGAGGAAGTCTCCGCAAACACAGGACCTGCTGCATTCTGATCCACCGCTCGAGGAGGGTCTTGATAGACAACATCATTAGTCGTAGAAGTGTTTGTGTAAAATACAGCCAAATCCTGAAGCGGGGTGGTCCCCGAAGTTGTTACTGGAACCAACAAAAGCTCATTTTCTGCCCTCCCCATGGTCGAGGAAGTGTCTGGAACAGCAGTTGACATAGATGCATAGTCAGTAGTAGTGAAGTTCATCCTACTATGTAGATGGATGTCCTGTTGGGTAGTGAGAGGGGATCGGGAACTACCCAAGGGACCTCCTGGTCTACTGTGAAGAATCGGCCACATGGTGTAATTTGATGTCATCAATGGAGTTGAATCTGTTCGATTTAGAACCAGACAATGGTGGAAGGATGACAGTCCTGGTCCCTTTTATTCCCAAGACCGGTACAGGTGCTCTGTATGATGGACTGAACTCTTTTTTCACAGCGATCTTCTCACGAACCAGATCCCCAACGTTAGGAATCCAGCCAGTCGAAGTTTTTGCCAATTCCCTTATTCCTAAGGTGGCAGCACTTGTAGATGATTTATCATCACGAAATTATTGAAGCTCCTGTAAAACAGTGAGACGTTCTTTTATGTCAAATGGTGTTTCTGCTGCCACCATACCAGGGGCATCAAGATCAGGGACATACATAGGTATCCCAAAGAGAACCTCATATGGAGACTTTCCCCCCAAGGACCGTCTTGGCAGATTATTCAGTGCTCTCTGGACCCCATATAGGTGATGTAACCAACTGCAGCCTGAACCTAATACTTGAGCTGTTAAGGACTGCTTTAGATCACGATTCCGCCTCTCCACGACCGAATTTCCCTCGGGATGGTATGGTGAGGAGTAATGGAGTTCAACAGCCATCGTTCTCATGGTGTTCCTGAAAGCTTTAGAGGCAAATGCAGGGCCTTGGTCCGGATGGAATGCTGCAACCGCATATGTACTGATAAAGATCAGCAAATCTTTTATAACAGTCCGGGCGTCAGCCGACCGCTGTGGCCATACCCACAGAAATCTAGAACAGGAATCCACAGCCACTAAAATGTATTTGTATGCACCATCAGGCTGTAAGGGACCACAATGGTCCAGGTACACACATTGGAGTGGCTTGTCTGACACTAAGAGGGATGTCTGCGGAGGGCGTTTGATATTCGAGCCCTTAATCTGCTGACAAATGTCACAGCAAAGGACATACTGTTTAGTCCGTCTGCATAGACCAGGCCACCAGTATCGTTGTTGTAGAATCGTTATAGTGGCCTGTATACCAGCATGGGCAGAAGCGACACCCTTGTGTGCGGCTGTAATCAGCTCTAATCTCTGGTCTTCATTGGGGATTACTCGATCACCTACCCCAGGAATCATTGCATAAGCAACATTCTGTGCACTGATATGGTAAGTATAGTTCGTAGGGTATCCTTTCGGAAGGGTCTTGCCTGCAGCCGAAGCTTTAACGGCAATCAGTATTTCATTATCCAACCTCATCCGAGAACGAGTCACTGCAGCCACAGAAGCCGTAGCTACCGATGCTTTCGCTGCTTCATCAGCCAATGTATTGCCGGCAACGTGTATTCCCACACGTTGGTGTTCTAATGTATGAACTACATGGACACATTGTAGCTTATCCTTAAGATCAGCCACCCTTCCCCACAACATTTTGTGTTTAATGGTGTTCCCTTTAGAATCTCTAAACCCGTTCAGTTTTCAATGATTGAGATAATCATTGTATGACTGGACGCAGTAATATGAATCACAGACAATCAAAGTCCGGGTTCCTGGCTCAGTATGTTCGAGCGCTAGAAGAAGAGCCTTAAGCTTGGCCAACTGGGCTGTGCAGTCCCCTAAGGTTTGCGTGTAGGTATTGTGAGGATGGAAAACTCTGTCTTCCATTATCCCGCACACGGCTGCGCAAGCCGCCGAGTATTGATGTTTAGTACTTACAGCCGGTTGTGCCGACCCATCAGTATAAATGATGGTATTATAGCTGTCTATTGGTAAGATATGTAGAGGAGCGGGGTACTCCTGTTCATATTGGAGAAACTCTTGTGTCTGAAGTCTTGGGTCAAACACATGATAAACATCAGTGGCGGTCAGAGACGTTGCCCATTGAATCCAGCGTGGATGTAATGCCTTAGCGTTTGGAACGCTCGCTTTAGTGACAGCCTCTAAGGCTGGCACCGGGGAGACAACAATAATGCGTTTCCCCTGGGCAAGTGGCCTCTCTTTTATGACGGCCATTTGAACTGCTGTCAGAATCTTTTCTGTAGGTGCAAAACGTTTCTCAGCATTGGAGTACAAGTGTGATTTGTATGCTATCGGCACTGTGTCACCCTCATTAAAGGTGACATAGGTAAACCCAAGGGCACCAGCAATTATTCTGATGACCAAATTTGTTTTATTGTCACGTGTGTATAAGTGTCTAGCTTCTAGCAAGTCCCGTTGTATGTCCCTAAGGATGTGTGTGTGTTGAATCGTCCATCGTCTGCCAGAAAAGTTGGGCTGAATTAAGTCATACAGTGGTTTGATGCGTTCTGCATAATCTGGAATGTATGTCCTGCCAAAATTAAAGAAACCCAGTAATGACTGTAATTTCTTAAGTGTGTTCGGTGGCTGTAGCTGAGCACACTTTTCTAGGAAGTGCGGGGCCAGGGTCTTCCCCTCATTTGATAGCTCATTTCCCAGGAACAATACACTAAGAAAGGCTATCTTGCTTTTCTTAAAATTAAATTTATAACCGAGGTCTGCAAATCCCAAAATGATCCGATAGACCCTCGCAAGATGAATGTCGAGGGCGTCGTCAGTGAGATAGATATCATCCACATAGGACAATGCATCAGAATCAAGCTCGTGCAAAATTGATGTCACACGGGCTGAAAACAGTCCTGGGCTATTTTTATAGCCTTGGGGTAAACGACAAAAGTGTTTTTGAGAGCCAAATGAAAAAGCACTTAGGTCCCTACTTTCATGTGCCAAATTCTGGCAGAAAAACCCATTAGATATATCTAATGTAGTTTTATATTTTTTACGCACTATATTGTTTATCAGTGCCGTGCTGTGTGGATTTTGTATAGCATATGTGCGTGTATGACTATTTAAGTGTCTATAATCAACCACTATTCTATGTGAATGATCTGGTTTTGCAACGGGAAATAATGGATTATTCATTGCAGAAGTACAGGGCTCAATCACTCCCTGGTAATCAAGTTGTGACAGTATCTCCGCCACCAGGGCTTTTGCTTCATGTTTAACAGGGTATTGTGGTTGCGGGTGTGGTATAGACCTAACTGGAATAACATGACAAGGTGAGTCCTTGTCCCAACCTACATGATTACGGTATAATGCAGGTGCCTGCGCTAGAGCCCATTCAACAGCATAGGCTTTTTTGTCTGCCTCTGGAACAAGATCGGAAAAAGAAGGCAAAATGACATCTTCCCCATGTGGGAGCCTGCGGACATGTTCAGGTGGCCAGTCTCTCTCGGCCAACAGGATATCACTAGTAAGTTCATCCCAAAATATCACACTAATAATGCGTTTCACGTCTCCCTCTATCTGAATTGTTAAATCATACACCCGATCGGGTGGGAGAACGCGGCCATCCGCTGTCTCAACCGCGATGTAATCGCTAGTTGCTGTCGCATCCAGATGATCTTTCAGACTCTGGCGACATATCGTGACCTCTGCCGCGCTGTCCAACAGAGTCACGGCCCACCTCTTGTTCCTCAACAGTGTTCTCAATACTACTGGCATTTTTAACAGTCAGTGCTGCCACTTTCTTCTTTTTAAATTGTGGCTTTTGCTGTGGAGTCTTTTCTTCTTTTTTAATGGTAGACTGTGGCGAGTCTTTTTTTTCTTTCACGTATTCCAGACGTCGATCTTGACTGCCCCCTCTCTCGCTACGTTTATCCGGTGCTTCCTGAAAGGAACGAGAAGGACGTGAATCAGTATATCTGTCTGGAGTTCTAATGTTATCCCTATTTCTGAGATTATACCTCCTTTCGGAGTACTCCGGATGTGGAGAATCAGCTCTTTTATTTCTCCTGTCTTTTAAATCTTTTTGTTTGTCCCAGCACTTTTTAGAGCCCTCTTGTGCCTGCTTTGTACCTTCCTTATGGGTGGTACTTGGTAATTCCAATTTTTTAGGTTTGGCTCCCAAACTATCCCGTCCTATACTAGTATAGGTATCGGAAATTATTTTCGGCAGCTGTCTCTCTTGTTCCATATTTGGAGTTTCCCGGAGACGCTGGCGTATTGCCAGTGCAACAGCTTCCCCTTTAATATTACTTAGTATTATCGAGGAGACGGCGTCAAAGTTACGCATCAATTTCATCCCTAGATCCAGGGCCGGTGCAGCCCCATGCTCATTTTGTATTTGTTTTAACACTTCCGGTAAATTGGCAAGTGTAGGGGTACCATGTGTGGTAGTATAAACGGCAGCGAAGACTGTACCCCATGTGGCACATTCATCCACCGAGGGAACCATCCCAAACGGCAACACATAGTGAGCAGTCTATGTTTTTCCTGTGGCCCCGTATGGGGGAACACAGCTTCCAGCTGATTTGTTTTCTGGGCAATCCAGAACGGTATTTTTTCCCGTTCCGTGGGCACTTTACCCATAATAGTATGCACTGTTTGTGGATTAATCCCAGTAGCCAATTGATAACCACCAGCTACTGGCGGTGCTGGACGCGCTGGTGTTGTGTTCAATGTTCGCATTACGAACTGAACCAATCATCTATATAATGCCACTAATTCATTATATAGTACTCGTAAGTCTGCGATCGGCATATTTTGTATGCCTGTGTGAGGTGTATATGTGGCAAACATAGGCCATGTAGGTCCCTCATTACTTAAAGGACCTAGCCTCACTCTTCGTAGTACATGTGGTAGGGCGCCTTCAAACCAGTTCTGATGCTCTTGATATGTAAGCGATATTTCATGATACTGGTATGCTTCGTACCATACAGGTACGTTCGCAATGTCATATGTGTGAAATGTGTGTGTTCTTTGGTCAGCCTCAGGAAAGGTGACCCAACTGTAAAAAGTCTCTGTTTGGTATGCTTCAGTTGCTTCTATAATCATAGTAATATCCCCACCCTCTTCTGTAAGGCCATGCGCTAATAAATGTTGTGTAAGTGCATGTCTAGCATTCGCAGGAATGTCTATGGGATTAGCCATAGTTGTTTAGAGAAAAGGGACACCAAAAATAGGGGACGTTTTTCCCTTTAATGAGTTTGAGCTCGAACAACCTACAGCTTAAGAAGGTGTTACCTGTTCAGCTGAGGAGGATTCTCCCAAAAACCACGGACGTCTCCGTATAATGGTACTTAGGGTACCTGTTGTCTGTGAGACAGTGATAGTCAGGGTATCCGTAAATTAGTGCCTAAACACCATCGTTGGTGGCGCCGTGTCGTAGTTTGGACTCTTGCTCTGAGCAAGACTGCTGGTCTCAGGATGACAGTACTTTCGTTTGTAGGTGACTAAGGCCCTCATTCTGACCTTGGCGGGCGGCGGAGGCCGCCCGCCAAAGTCCCGCCGTCAGGTTACCGTTCCGCGGTCGAAAGACCGCGGCGGTAATTCTGACTTTCCCGCTGGGCTGGCGGGCGGCGTCGCCTTCAGGCCGCCCGCCAGCCCAGCGGGAAAGAGGCTTCCACGATGAAGCCGGCTCGGAATCGAGCCGGCGGAGTGGAAGCTGTGCGACGGGTGCAGTTGCACCCGTCGCGTATTTCACTGTCTGCGCAGCAGACAGTGAAATACATTTAGGGGCCCTCTTACGGGGGCCCCTGCAATGCCCATGCCAGTGGCATGGGCACTGCAGGGGCCCCCAGGGGCCCCGCGACCCCCCCCTACCGCAATCCTTAAGTGTGAACACATACTGTTTGTTTGTCTTTCGTGCTTGATCTTGACGCCTTGGCGCAGTGACACTGATAATAAAACTCATAACAAATGGCCTAACTATAAACAAGGCCGCCATTTTAAAGGAAATAAATAATTAAATGGACTAAGACAGAGCAAGCTAAGTAGGTTAAAAGTCACTAGGTGACAGGGGCACAAGTTTACAAGCCTACGGCTAAGCTAACTCCTGTTATCCCGTTAAAACAAACTAGGATTCACTACAAGTGTACCTACATTACTCACACCAATCCTGACATGTGAATACTAGTACCTAGGTCCACACAATACACATATCCCTCTGAAATGACATGTACACATGATGCACACATGAACCTCCAGCATTGCCATTACAACTACAACAAATGCCATTACAACAACAACTTGATGACAAATAGGAATACAAGCAAGGCATCACATCTCGAAGTGTGAAGTAAGGCTAAATCAATGCCTGTTCAACCTGTCCCCGGGTAACAAGTTTTGTCCCAGTCCACTAGCGCTGACCCCAAGTAGCCATTGCGAGATGATGTAAATGGATAATACCATATGTATCTCCTCAATTGTACATCTCCACATGCGGATATAGATGTAAATTTACACAGGTGACCTATACATACACATGCAATAGCTTAGGGCCAGATCTCCCTCTCTCAGTCAGGCAAATAGAGTACTATCTAATACCTGTAGTCAACATACTTGTAGCACTTCCTACATTGTCACAGCTTGTAAAGTGTGACAGCAAGCACCAAACTATCAGAGCAAAGTACATAGTTTCTGTAAGTACTTACCTCCTTGTGGCTGCTGTGCTGCCCTCAAATGCCCATCAACCTCACGGTAGGCCACAGCCAAAATGCGGGCCATTGGGGGGGGTCAGGGTCCGACAGGCACCCTTCCCTCATTGGGAGGACATTCCCAGCTGGGCCTCCGCAGTCTTCCGGGTCCAGCATCTCAGGTCCTCCTACCACTTTCTGCAATGGGTGCAATGGGTGCTCCGCCAGCTATGGACCCCAGGGGTCCGCACTTGCTTGGCAATGGCACATCAGATCCCCTTCTTCTGATGAGCGTTCACCTGCATGGATGACACAGACATAAGGAGAAAGTCATGTATACTGGCACCATACCAGGGGGGGGGATCAGTGCCCACCAGTCACAGCTACTTGGCACACATACCCATCCTCTCAGCACACACACCTACACATCATGCCATCTGCATGCATCTACACCCACACTAGTGCACATGCAACGTCACACACAACATCAATCACACATGGCTAAGGCATAGGACTCACCTGCTCTGTGGTGCTCCATATAGCTGCTCATACAGGGGTAGGACCCCATCCACTAGCCTCCCAAGTTCTTCCGGGGCAAAGGTAGGGGCTCTATCACCTGCAGGATGTGGTGTGATGGCTCCCAGAGGCAGTACAGAGAAGCTCACGCTGTGGAGGTCTTGCTGGCAACAGTGTCAGGAGTCAAGTGAGCAATACTGCAGAAAATGGTGGTCACGGGCGCCACATACAGGACCGATTCTGCTGGCGGTCATCGCCATTGGCCCAAGTCTGCCATAGCAGCAATGTTACCCAATGGCAAGCTGCACAGCGGTTGCGTCCGCCTACCGCCATGACGACTTCCGCCGGTGGCCTTAGGTCACTTCCAACTGTCCACTACAGTAGGTCAGACGCCTGCCATATTGGGCACATTTAATCGATGGGTGTGTTTATTAATCTGCGTCATTCACCTATTCCACCAAACTATCTGTAGATACGTCTGTATGGCCATCATGTATGTGCAACATAATGGTCATATATTTAACAATTTACGTGATGAGAGAGTATAAATGGTGAGAACTAGGTAAACCTAGTCACGGATAGATATTGGTAGTTTATAAGACATATGTTTGAATAGTGCAGGACAGCTACATGGTACACACACATGTACACAAACATTAACATGTAAATTCCCATCAACATGTTAGCCAATGTGCAGCATTGATGCTGGAATCTATGCATATCTATGGGCTGTAGTGTATATGTCAGAAGTGCTACGCCTTCTCAACAGATGGTAGGTGTCAGGTATTTCACACTGTGCAAAAGATGTGTGCATCCTGCATAACTCATAGTATATTCTCTTCTCTCTACATAGTAATGCTACCATGAGGAGAGTGAGACACCAACCAGTGTACCAACCACTAGTATACCTGGAAACCATGGAGGACAGGCATGTCACCCAGACCTATTGTCTGAATCGTCAGACCATCATGGATCTTTGTACACAGTTGGAGCCAGATCTGATGCCTGGCATTCGCAGTCCCTATGGCATTTCTCCCATCGTTCAAGTCTTGTCAGTGCTACCCTTTCTGGCTACGGGTTCTTTCAGAATACTGTTGCCTTAACAGCAGGGATGTCTCAGCCCATGTTCAGTTTGGGTCTGAAGAATGTACTGTGTGCATTGTTGAAACATCTGGACAGCTACATCAGGGTCCCTCAACATGCAGAATTGGCCTATGTGAAGGCAGACTTTTATGATATGGGACATATTCCTCATGTGATAAGAGCCACTTATAGCGCCCATGTAGCCCTCGTCTCTCCCAGTGCCAATGAACAGGTGTATAAGAACAGGAAGAACTACCACTCAATCAACATGCAAGTGGTGTGTCTGGCAGACCAGTACATCTCACAAGTCACAGCTAAGTTTCCTGGATCTGTGCATGATTCCTACATCATGCGGAACAGAAATGTCCCACATCTAATGGCACAACTACAAACAGAAAGGGCCTGGCTCCTTGGTAAGTTTGCTTTGTGGTGTGTGTCTGTGAGTTATGTCTCCTGTCATCACAATTGAGCCAGTCCCACATACAGCAATTGTGTGTTTTCAACCATTGTGTACACAGGTGACTCCGGCTATCCAAATAGTCCTTGGCTGTTGACACCAGTGAGGTACCCAGCCACACCAGGGGAACTCCGTTACAGTGAGGCCCACGGAAGGTCAAGCCGTGTAATCAATTGAACGTTTGGGCTCCTGAATGCAAGATTCAGGTGCCTGGACCTATCTGGAGGAGCCCTCTTCTATTCACCCCAAAAGGAATGCCAAATAATAGTTGCCTGCTGCATGCTCCACAATCTAGCCCTGAGACATCAGATACCATTGCTTGTGATGAGGGTGAGGCAGCTGGGGCAGTGGGTGGAAATGCAGAGGTGGCAAGTGATGAAGAGCCAGAAGAAGAAGGAGCAGGTGGCTCTAGGGCAGATCTGATCAATCAGTACTTCAACTGACATACAAGTATGTGAAGTGGACCTATTGATGTGTTGTATGTGCACAACTTAAAGTAGATGTCAGCCATTACTCCTCCTGACTTGCTTCATCAGTGGGGGAGTCATGAGTTCCCATGCCTAAGTGTGAGTTGTAGATGCTGACTGGTAGATTGTAAAGTTTACAGTACATTTTGTTCCGCTTTGTCATGTACATTTACTTCAGATCCCAACATACACTTCTGTACTGGACTACTCAGTACAGAGCTATGTGTGTGGCATTCCCCTATCCTCTTCTCTTTCCACTCAATGATATGGCCATTTCCTGTTTGGCTCTGCACACTAAACCTGAGGTATTCATTGTCATTAGGCAAGGGTAATTGCTGACAGCCATGAGAGGTATACCAGACAGATGGGTGATAATATGGATGGAGGTACAGTGGCTGCTACATTGGTAGTAATTCCTCCATACAAGTGGGGTTGTGGAAGATTAATCCTTTCCTTCTCCCAGTGGGGTTGAGGGAGATGTGGAATGGTCTATTATGTGTCAATTGTAGTTAGTGGGCCATGTGTAATGTTTGCATCATGGCCTGTGCCTTCACAATGGATGGAGTACTTAGTGATGAGCTTGGCACCTATTAGTGTTTGTATACTGACATTACTGTCCAAGGTGCATGTAACTGTATACTGACAATTTACTGACAAGCCTACTGGTATTGGGCCTATGTTTGTGTATGGTTTCAGTGCTGTGTTCCTCTGTGACAATCTTTGTGTGTTCCATAGGATATGTGATTGTGTAGCTATGGTATGGTTATGTGAAGAGCTTGTACCTGGTGATGTATTGGTCCAATCTGGGTGCCCCTGCTTTGTAGGTAGTCTACTTCTATTAGCTGAAAATGTCCTTAGGATGCCACCACGCCTTCCTTCCTGATGGTGCTCTCTGTTATGCCCTGCTGTTTCTCTGGATTTCAGCCTCTCTGACATCTGTCCAGTGGCATTTCTGTTGTTGTGTGTCTCCTGCTGAGGGAGCCTCAATCTGATGGTGATTACACTGCCTGTTCAAATCAGAGGGGCATTACCAGACCACAGTTGGCAAGCATGACAAATGTGGTTGTATCATTAAGTAGCTGTGTCCAAACGTGATTTATTGTGTATTTCAAGGTAGAAAAAGTCAAATTAAATGTGAATACGTGAATAAAAAGGTGATGGGTGAAGTCATGGTAGATGGATTCATCAGAGTAGCTGCTACAACAGTTGGTTACAGAGGTCCTGTGTCCTTGTACCATGGGAAAATGGAGGACTGTCTCAGAACAGTCAACAGGATGTCTCAATGGCACACACGGGTGACAAATCAGGAGAGGTTCACTTCCTAGCAGTCAGTTTTGTCTTGGCATCCGCTCCAGCCGGATGTCTAGGTGGACGTCCACATTTGCAGGGGAGTTCTTCAGCTACAAAGGTTGGGGTGTCTGAGGCATGTGGTTCCACCAGCAGGGCCTCCATTCCACTAGCTGCCGCTGATGTATATGGGGCAGATGTAACATTGCTAGTGGAAGGTGCCTAATGGTTTGTTGAGGAACCACTCAGGGTGGTGTTGATGTCCCTCAGCACCCCTGCAATGGAAGCCATTGTGGCATTTTGTGCCTGCCACTGCTGCATGACTTCCTGGTGGTGTTCCCTCTGCAGCCTTTGATTTTCCTCCATCATGGTGATAATGTGGCCCATCCTGTCCTGGGAACTTTGGTATGCTCACAAGACATGGGAAATGGTTTCCTGGTCAGTTGAGTCCCTTGGAGGCCCCCTCCTTTGGCCCACAGCATCCCTCCCATGCACCCTGCCCCCAGGTGCCTGTGCCCCTGGCACCGGTGCCCACTCCCAGTGGTGGCAGGACCATCATTGTCTGGGGTGTTAAGGTTCAACTCGGGTCCCTGTCCTGTGGGGCATACAATTGATTGAACAGGCCTTAGGATAGGTTTGAGGGTGAATGGTTGCCTATGATGTGGATGCCCCAGGGGTGGGAGGGGCTGATGTGGGCAGGGTAAGGCAGGGAGTCATTGACTGATCAGGTGTCCCAGATGGGCCAGGTTTTTCATCACTGTCCAGACATCCAGGCATGTTGTCCTCACTGGGGCCTTCATCCTGAGGGGGACTGGCAGTGTCTGGTATCCTCTCCATGGTGGCAATGGCAGGGTGTAAGGAAATGCCTCCTTGGCATGGTTACCCCCTGACTTTTTGCCTTTGCTGATGCTAAGTTTTGATTTGAAAGTGTGCTGAGGCCTGCTAACCAGGCCCCAGCACCAGTGTTCTTTCCCTAACCTGTACTTTTGTTTCCACAATTGGCACACCCTGGCATCCAGGTAAGTCCCTTGTAACTGGTACCCCTGGTACCAAGGGCCCTGATGCCAGGGAAGGTCTCTATGGGCTGCAGCATGTCTTATGCCACCCTGAGGACCCCTCACTCAGCACAGACACACTGCGTGCCAGCTTGTGTGTGCTAGTGGGGATAAAACAACTAAGTCGACATGGCACTCCCCTCAGGGTGCCATGCCAACCTCACACTGCCTATGAAGTATAGATAAGTCACCCCTCTAGCAGGCCTTACAGCTCTAAGGCAGGGTGCACTATACAATAGGTGAGGGCATAAGTGCATGGGCTCTATGCCCCTACAGTGTCTAAGCAAAACCTTAGACATTGTAAGTGCAGGGTAGTCATAAAAGTATATGGTCTGGGAGTCTGTCAGGCACGAACTCCACAGCACCATAATGGCTACACTGAAAACTGGGAAGTTTGGTATCAAACTTCTCAGCACAATAAATGCACACTGATGCCAGTGTACATTTTATTGTAACATACACCCCAGAGGGCACCTTAGAGGTGCCCCCTGAAACCTTAACCGACTACCCGTGTAGGCTGACTGGTTTTAGCAGCCTGCCACACACCAGACATGTTGCTGGCCACATGGGGAGAGTGCCTTTGTCACTCTGTGGCTAGTAACAAAGCCTGTACTGGGTGGAGGTGCTTCACACCTCCCCCTGCAGGAACTGTAACACCTGGTGGTGAGCCTCAAAGGCTCACCCCCTTTGTTACAGCACCCCGGGCACTCCAGCTAATGGAGTTGCCCGCCCCCTCCGGCCACGGCCCCACTTTTGGCGGCAAGGCCGGAGGAGATAATGAGAAAAACAAGGAGGAGTCACTGGCCAGTCAGGACAGCCCCTAAGGTGTCCTGAGCTGAGGTGACTCTGACTTTTAGAAATCCTCCATCTTGCAGATGGAGGATTCCCCCAATAGGGATAGGAATGTGCCCCCCTCCCCTCAGGGAGGAGGCACAAAGAGGGTGTAGCCACCTTCAGGGCTAGTAGCCATTGGCTACTAACCCCCCAGACCTAAACCCACCCCTAAATTCAGTATTTAGGGGCTCCCCAGAACCTAGGAACTCAGATTCCTGCAACCTAAGAAGAAGAGGACTGCTGAACTGAAAAACCTTCAGAGAAGACGGAGACACCAACTGCTTTGGCCCCAGCTCTACCGGCCTGTCTCCCCACTTCTAAAGACACTGCTCCAGCGACGCATTCCCAGGGTCCAGCAACCTCTGAAGCCTCAGAGGACTACCCTGCATCTAGAAGGACCAAGAACTCACAAGGACAACAGCTCTGTTCCCCAAAGACTGCAACTTTGCAACAAAGAAGAAACTTTGAAATAACACACGTTTCCCGCCGGAAGCGTGAGACTTTGCACTCTGCACCCGACGCGCCCAGCTCGACTTGTGGAAAACAAACACCACAGGGAGGACTCCCCGGCGACTAAGAAACTGTGAGTAGCCAGAGTTGACCCCCCTGAACCCCCACAGTGACGCCTGCAGAGGGAATCCCGAGGCTCCCCCTGACCGCGACTGCCTGCTTCAAAGACCCGACGCCTGGTAAAGACTCTGCATCCGCAGCCCCCAGGACCTGAAGGATCCGACCTCCAGTGCAGGAGCGACCCCCAGGTGGCCCTCTCCCTTGCCCAGGTGGTGGCTACCCCGAGGAGCCACCCCTTGCCTGCCTGCATCGCTGAAGAGACCCCTTGGTCTCCCTTTGATTTCTATTGAGAACCTGACGCTTGTTTGCACACTGCACCCGGCCGCCCCCGTGCCGCTGAGGGTGTACTTTCTGTGTGGACTTGTGTCCCCCCTGGTGCCCTACAAAACCCCCCTGGTCTGCCCTCCGAAGACACGGGTACTTACCTGCTGGCAGACTGGAACCGGGGCACCCCCTTCTCCATTGAAGCCTATGCGTTTTGGGCACCACTTTGACTTCTGCAGCTGACCGGCCCTGTGCTGCTGGTGTGGTAACTTTGGGGTTGCTCTGAACCCCCAACGGTGGGCTACCTTGGACCCAAACTTGAACCCCGTCGGTGGTTTACTTACCTGCAAAAACTAACAAACACTTACCTCCCCCCAGGAACTGTTGAAAAATGCACTGTGTCTAGTTTTAAAATAGCTATATGTCATTTATGTGAAGACTGTATATGCTATTTTGCTAATTCAAAGTACCTACCTGAAATACCTTTCATTTGAAGTATTACTTGTAAATCTTGAACCTGTGGTTCTTAAAATAAACTAAGAAAATATATTTTTCCATACAAAAACCTATTGGCCTGGAATTGTCTCTGAGTGTGTGTTCCTCATTTATTGCCTGTGTGTGTACAACAAATGCTTAACACTACCCTCTGATAAGCCTACTGCTCGACCACACTACCACAAAATAGAGCATAAGAATTATCTCTTCTTGCCACTATCTTACCTCTAAGGGGAACCCTTGGACTCTGTGCATACTATTCCTTATTTTGAAATAGTGCATACAGAGCCAACTTCCTACACAGGGTTACCTGTGGAGGGAGTGAGACACAGAGTTCAGTTTTGATAGTGTGTTTGGTTAGCTCTTTCTCAGATGCAGACAGTGGCTTTACATGATTCCCTGCAATGACATTGACAGCTGCTGCACAGCATACCTTTGTTGTACATACAACTCTGTGACTTGATTTCCATACTCCATGTTGGGAGCTGTCATTCAAGTATGGTACATATAGCACTGCAGATAGCTTATGGGTTTTCTGATACTTGACATGGCTGTTCAGCTCTGTTAGCTAGTGATTAGTCAGGCTTGCTGGACGTCACACATTATCGCTGCACATTGCACAAAGGTGTCCTAGTGGTAAGACAGTACGTGAGTATGCTAGGGCAATAGTCCTGTCTCTGGATGTTGTGCATGTGCATGGAGTCTGCCATCTTACTTTCCAGCCGACGGTCAGTCTATTTTAGGCTTGGGGATATGAATCAGTGACCCATTAGGAATGGTAAGTGAGCTGGAGCTGTGTTTTGCATTTGTTGCTAGTGTGAATACGCCTTAGCATTGCTGTCATTGCCATGTACTGGTCCTCACTAGAACAATCTAGATGGTGTGACTCGTACTTTAGATGTACATGCATTATATGTGATGTGTTGAGCACATGCCAGGTTTTCACATTGGTTGGTAGTTCATTCTGGGAGTCATAGTGATTTGATTAGCCAGTAGTTGACGTGCCTTTGCCCAGGGCTGTGTGGGCAGTTGGGGTGGTGACATGCAGGTGAGGGTCATTGGGTGGCTAGGTGGTAGGTGTAGTGGGACATTCAGTTAATTAGGGAGTATTTGGGTGTTGAGGTAGCATGCGGACAAGACAAATGTGTGACATGGATGTTGTGGGTACAGACTCCAGTCCCCCAGGTATTTGAGTCAGGGCCCCTGGATGCAGTATGTCCAAGACCCTCTCCTCCCAAGATGTAAACTGTGGGGAGAAGGTGGGGGCCCACCACCAGTCTTCTGCATGGCGAACTGGTGGCATTATGCCATGGAACACACCTTCCCTCGCAGGTCGTTCTAGGTCTTCCTGATATCGTCCTTTGTGCGTGGATGGCTGCCAACTGAATTGACCCTGTCAACTATCCTTTGCCACAACTCAATTTTCCTGGCAATCAATGTATGTTGGACCTGTGCTCTAAGCAGTTGTGTTTCTACCCTGACAATTTCATACACCATGACCCTCTACTCGTGGTCAGCGAAACCTTGGTGTTTTTGTGGGGACATGATAGTGGTTGTTTAGACAGTGTGTCGGGATGTCGTGAGTGTAAGGGTGCAGTGTTGGGTGACTGGTGATGTGTGGGTGATACATTATGAGGGTGAAACACTTTTCGTGGATTATGTTTGCTCATTATGTGTGTAATGTGTTAGTTGTGCTGGTGTGTGATGTGTGCTGGGTGTGATGTGTATGTGGGCCTATCTCAATTTAATTGCCTGCTCTCTGTGTCTCTGAATTAGCGTTTTTGTTGCAAAGGATTGTGGGTTGTGTGGGGGGGTGTTTTATAGTGTAGTGTGTAGGCTGTGTGGATGTGTGTCAGGAGTGTGGTATTCAAACTAACCAATGTGGGGTGGTGTTCTGGCTGATGTGAGTTGTGACTGTGGCGGTTCACACTGCCAATGGTTTTCTGCCATGGAAAAAACGCTGTGGTGATTTGTGGCTTGTAATCTGGTGGGTGGATTTTTGTTGCTAGCGGTGCTGGCGGTGGGACCGCTTCTTTTCTGCCCTCCAGTGTCCTGGCGGTTTTGTTTTTTTGGCAGTCTTCACAGTGTGACTGTAATTATGGTGGTCAGATGACCGCCAACATTGAGGTCTTTTGGCGGCTGCCACTGTGGCTGTCTTGCCAAAAGACCCCCCCAAACTCGTCATGACACCTAATATATTTTAAATAGTGATAACATTGGTATTCTTTTTTATCACTATTTGTTACATATAAATACAAGTTTTGTACTTTTTTTTAACCTAGAACTTCTTTCCAACTTTGTTATTTATTACTTTAAAAACATTAATACATAAAATAAATGTTTAATTACATTGATTCCTATTCCAGTTATTTGAATTTTTCTGCCATTGTTTTCTAGTTTCTTTGATTGTGTAGTATTTCTTTATCATTTTGGGCTATTCATGGAGTTTGCAGTTTCCAGTTCAGGTAAGACTATTTTACTCTTAATTTCTCATAGTTTAGTGCTAAAGGGGAGGTTTTAAGACATAGTGGCATATTTATGAGCCCCTGCGCCGCAGTTACATCACTCCATGTGACGCAACAGGGGCGCAAGTGTTAAACTCAAATCTATGAGGCCAGGCAAAGCCACCTTGCGTGGCTTTGAATGGCCTCATAGATATGGAGTAAGGCAAGGCAGTGCAAATCACTACAGTACTTTACTCTGCGCAAGGGAGGCATTCCATGGGTGTTGCAGTGGGTGTTCCCACACAACACCCATGGATTTTGGCCCATCCCCAGATTTACAAAAACACGTAAAGCCAGGGATGCACCAAACCTAATGCAAGGTGACTTGCTACGTTTCCCTGTGCCAAAAACCCATAAATATGGGCCTTAGTGAGGCTAGTCTTTGTTAGTGACATTATTTTAGTGTGTTGTTTGTTAGTGTAATATATGTTAGTTAAGGGTAGTGTGGTAGGTCTCACTGTAAAATGTAATATTGACTTGTACTTTGTGTATGTTTTGTGCAGGGGTGTCCAACGAGGAGCTTGTCAGCTACTAGTAGCTCTCGAGGTACTGATAAATAGCTCTCCTGTGTGTAGCCCAGCCTACAAAAAATGAAAAGTTTATATTTAAAACAAACATGTAAACTTGTCTGATGTGGTCAGCATTACAACTCTAATAATATTCATAGTGCTGGATGAATTTCACCAACATAAGTAGTTTTTATTACAAAAAAGGTTGGAGACCCCCTTGTGTATTTTATATTGTTTTCATGCTTTTCAACTGCGATGTATTTTGGCTGGGTTTATAATTTTCTATTTTCTATTTACTTTTCCCAGACATTAGACTCAATTTTTAACACGGATGAGGTTTACTTTTTGTTCCAAGAAAAAGTATTTTGCCAGTTTTTAAACAAAATAATTTTTAACTTCTTCCTTTTTCATATTTCTTTTTTGTAGGTTTTGGACAGAGTTCTTGGATGACTGGAGTTGTATTGAATGTTATATTCTGTTTTTTTTGGGGGGTTGTCTTTTCACTTAACAGGACATCAGCTATGAAATCATCAACGTTATTTTTTATTTACTAATGTTACTAAGTCCCAATTTAAATTTGTTGATGTTGTGTACATGTTGATTTATTATATAAATCTATTATTTTGTTACTGTATCATGATATGTGTATAGGTGAGAACATTTTTGTTGTTTAAAGTAAAGAAGATTAATTTGTTTTCAATATTTATTTATTTTTAAATATTTATTATAGCAATTATCAAGCGTGAATCTGAACATTTATTTTTTGCCTTATTTATTTATTCATTTATTTAATCTTTAAAAATAAAGAGTTCTGTTTTGCGGGGAGGTAAAGGTAATGTTATTTAGTATTGTGCTTCTAAAGTAGGGTTCTTGCTCTTGAGACTAACTATGGTAGGGCTTAGCTGTTAGAAAATGGTATTTGCATCCTAGGAGTTCTTGCATTTATTTAGTATGCTTGAATGTTTTTAGCTTGTGATAGATTAGGGATTGTTCCATTCTTAGTTAACAGTAGCTTTGTTCTTTTTTTGAGTATTTCTCGGTATTCGTAGAGTGCAGGAATGCTTCTTTCAAGTGGTCCATGGAACGAACCGGTATACCCTTTCACTGTGTTATTTGTCTTTGCTTCTAGGAACTGGTGCTGTTGTAGATATTCCGTCATCGAATGTAATACTTAGGTTTCCATCTGTAGCCTGATCAGTGTAGGTGAAGTAACCACATTTTCCATGGTTTGGTCCTTGTCTGTCGCAGGCACTAGGCCCAGCCCCACAACACTTCAATTACTTTGAATAGACATTTTTGCATCTTAGTGAACAAGGAGTGTTCTTGTGACTTCTTCAAAACGTCTCTGCCATGTTATCGATGCTGTCCAAGAGATTTTGGAAATATTAAAATGTATTTCGAGTAGTTGACCAAGCATAGATCCAGTCTTTCACTGAAAATATTGTTGACAAAATCCTGGAAAGCTGCAGGAGTGTTACACAGACTAAATGGCATGACCAAGTATTTGAAGTGCCCCTCTCGGTTTTGAAGGCTATCTTCTACTCATCTGATTGTTTCTTACTGAATTGTAGGCACCTCTCAAATCTAATTTGGAAAATATCTTTGCAGAATTTACCAGGTCTAAGAGAACTCATATGACAGATAATGGATATGTATTCTGTACTGTAATTGCATTACGTTTTCTGTAGCAGTGCATGGCCAATACTCATCTAGTTTTTTGGGGAAGAAGCCAGAAAGGTAGACGGTCAAACAAACCCCTTCAATATATTTTCCTTCAAGTAATCACTAAGGACCTGATCTTCTTTCACTGTTAGCAGAAAGGTTTGCCCATGAGGGCTTTTAGCTGATAGAAGATTAATTTGACAGTCATATATGACCTTCATGGGGGTAACTGGTGTGTTGTTTTCTTACTGAGCACACCTTCATAGTCTTTATTAGGTTCTGGGATAGGGATTGAAGGAGATTCCATTTTTAGCACTCCACACATTAAGGGCAGTGTCACACTGGGAAGAGAAAGCAAAGTTTGTTTCTTCCAATTGATCTAAGGATTATGCTTGTGAAGCCAATTAGTTCCTAAAATCACCAGGAAGGTAGGAGCATCGAGGAAATCAAAATGTATCTTTTCGTAGGCCCAGTTTCTAAAGCCAATTCTGTTGTTCACCAACAACACCTTACTCTAGCTGAGCTTTACCATCAGTTGCCATAGTGGCTTTTGGTTTCTCTTTTTTTTGGGGAAGACTGTTCAAAGTATGAAATGACTAGTCGCTAAAACATCCTGAGACCCCCACAGTCTAATAGTGCCAACAACCTCAGATGTCTTCCAGGTGCTTGTATGGGGATTTGCAAATGGGCTCTTTTTATGTCTTTTGTCTGTCTGTAGGATGAACCACTTTTCTTGGAGGGAACCCATCTAGGATTCGTCACTTATGGTCAAGCTCTGAAGTTTGTGCCAACTGAGGACAGCCGCTGACAAAGTGTTCAGCACTTCAAGAGAAAATCCCTAATGCACTTACTGTCTTTGTTCTTTCTCTTCTGAAGTGGGTGTTTTTTCAGATGTTAACAATCTGCATTGGCTCTTAACAGAACTTCATAGAATATTCTGCATTATACCCTGCATCCTTTGTAAAGACTTTAGTAGGCTGGAATGGGTCTTTCTTGGCTCTTCTGTTTTTTCTTTGCATCAATTTACAGTGCCAAATCTATTAGTGCTGCTAATGTGGTAGACTAGTTGACTACCATACATAAGTCCTCCTTTAGTTCCTTTTGTAGTCCTTGATAAAATGTAGTTGCAGTGGATTCATCTGTCCTGATGGCTGATACTGACTGATATTTGCAACAATATGTCTGGAACCTTATCACAGAGTGAGCAGTCTAGTCTGTTCTGCTAGTACGGAATGCTTTCTGCCAAGCCTCATCAGAAATTGTTGTACAAATGTCTAAAAATCATAGAGCCAGGGGCTTTGATTCAAGATTAGGGGTGCAGCTCATTGTAATGCATCTTTAATCGTGGATGATAACATAAATGTACCTTTTGACTGATTGGTAGTGAACTGCTGTGATCAGCCAAAAAATGAAGATTACATCAGGCCATAAAGGACTGAAACTGCTGAAGATCTCCTGAGAATTTGTCGGGTGCTGTGCTGGCTATGGTAAGAAAAGAGGAATAAGGAAATTCTGGTATGGCACTTCCACCTGCTGTGTCTGCGTTACCCTCAATAAGAGTATTTGGAGGCTGTAGATGTGATAGTTTTGTTTTCTCCAAATAACTAATTATGTTTGTCTAACAAAAAGGATCCCACTTAGCGAGTTTATTCTAGTTCCTCTCAAAACATATTAATTGCCTGTGCCATAACCTTTAAAGGATTAGTCTTGGTATTACCAGTAGGTGGCTTCCCTTATAATATAGCTCAAGGGTCAGAGAGCTAAACCCACCTTCTCCCTCTTGGAAGTTGTCCTACTCCCTGTAGCAGCATCCAGGAGAGTAGGGAACACTTATTTATACCTAGGGGAAGAGTGGGTAAGGGGCAAAAGAGAGAGATACACCAACACCCTCCTTTCTGGTAGGATAGATATTGGAACTCCTGTGCTGGATTCTGTCAGGTACATAATTGCACAACACTGTTTGATGTATTAAAACCAGCCTCATTAAGGAAGAATCACCTTTACACTATACATAGAGCCTATATTTCGCTGGATAAGATGTCTAAAATTAAAAAAGGAGAGGTGTTTAAATGTTTAAAATGTGGTCTTGAAGGGGCAACAGATATTCATATGTTCTGAGAATGCCCGGACATTTGTTTATTTTGGGAGGAAGTATGCAGGACGGCCTTGGGCATATTAGGTTGGGATATTACAGCATCTCTGCCTCTGATAATATTTGGGCAACCACAGGAACAGGAAGTAAGGAGCAGAAGGGGAAGAAATGAAAGGCTTAAACTATTGTTTTTTGTGATTTTGTTGGGCGGAAGAGAAATATGTAAAAAATGGATGCCTATTTCCCCTCTGACACACTTGGAATGGCTTAATGCTGTGTTTCATACCTCGGAACTGGACTTGAATTTACTAAATATTAGGAGGACAAAGGTGAACGTTTGGGCCCCTTTACTAGATTGGAGAGAATCTGTTTGAATTTTGTTTGAATGGGTGGGTAGTAGGTATTTAATGATAATTTTTCTTTCGGTTGTCCAATGATTATACACCTCTCTTTAGGATCTCCTGCCCGACAGTGCATTCTTCGGCGGAAGATTGCATGAGAGTTAAATGGAGTCCCCTGGCATGGACCATTCTCTTGTCGAGAGGGTGAGAACGGTGTTTTGGAGGAGAGTTGGTTCAGGGGCCGTGGTGAATAAGGCCAAAAAAAATAAATTGCACAACACTGTAGAGGAAAACTATGAATCACTGTTAAGCAGAAAAGCAAGAAACAGTGAGTATTTGAGTAACTGTGGAGAACTCAATAATAGGTATCTATGTTGTAAGAAGTGCGAGCGGCTTACCTGATGTGTGAGGCAGCGTCCGTGTAACTAGCTCCCAGGCAAACCAGGAAACTTGCCTAAGTGCAGAAGATGAAATGCACTCCTCTCTACCAGAAGGTAGCTTTCTAATTGGCAAAGCCTAAAAAGGGAATTCCACAGCAAGGTACAAAAGCATGTTCCAGATTGTCAAGCCTAATCGCAGGGGAAGTAATGAGTCCATGAAAAACTGAAACTGAGTTGAAAACCAATAGTTAGTCTAAGACAAAAACAAAGGTAAACACAATGAGGTAAGAAGGTAGCTGAGGTGAATGTAAGTAGCTCTTTTTATTGAAAAGGTTGGAGACCACTGCTCCAGATCATATCAATAGAAGTGTTCCATGAAACCAAACTCAAGATTTAGACAAGATACGCAGTCAATACACGACTCTCACTGTGATATATTTCATTGTTATAAGATTCACTGGATTCTCGGTTCGCTTTTGGTAGATTTCCCTGCCGAGACTACACTCGACATTATCTCCTCATCTGCCTTCCTCATCCCATTCCAAACGAATGGAGTGAACTGCCCTATTCACTCCTTAGGTCACGTATAGCAAGCACCTCTTCCCTTTCTATGAAAGGGAAGAAGGACAAGGAGCATATAGCCCCTCCTCTCCCACAGAAATACCTGTTCTGTTTTTGTGCCCTCAACATTTCATCAAGTGCTGTTAAGGCAGAGGTCTTGAAACTGGGGGGCGGACCCCCCTGGGGGGGCTCCAAGTGATCCCGGGGGCCGCCAGACTCTGGCCGAAAGAAGCATTATACAGATAACAGGCCTTTGTTTTTAGCAGAAGCATGTTATTGCATTTTTAAAAAGTTAACAGTACTTAACTGCAATGTTTGAATAGGTCTAGACATATTTAAACATTGCAATCTTCATAAAATAATTGTGAAGAAACCATGGGGGGGCCCAATTATTTTATTTTTCAACTGGGGGGGCCTGGCATTAAAAGGTTTGGAGACCACTGTGTTAAGGGCTGCTTGGGAGCCCTTTGCAGTTCTTCTTCTGTTACTTTGTACGGTGAGAGCGGCTGTGTAGGGGCTGCTTGCACTATGTTTATCGCAGCACTTTTTGCTGGTCACTGTGGGTTCGCATGCTTTGGCGCTTCCCAGTGGCTTTGGCCAGGACGCCTTATAGTGGGCTGCTTGGGCACCCCCAGGACTGCTGGGGTGCCTTGCTTCCCTATTTGGGGGGGTTGTCCTGGGCATTACACAGCGTCCACTGGGGTGCCTTGGCCGGTTCCTCTGTGCTCTAGGGTTTAGAGTTGGTTTAAGCATTGCGCTGAGTACTCATTGTTCTGTGCTGCGGTGGGCCTGCATATGAGACACTCTTCTTCACAATCCTCCGGTGTTTGAGGTCTGGGGCTTCTGCCAGCGTGGCTCCCACCCTGCTTGGCCGTGGTTGGGTTTTCCTTGTGGCGCAAAGAACCGTGTTTGGTTGACCCCTGAACTTGGAGATTGGGCACCCACCTTTCCCCTGCGACTTGTTGGCTGTTTGGATCTGCCATTTGCCATTTGGCTTAATTTTTGGCAGCTTCAGTTTCTGCCATTGTTGGTCTGGCTCGGTACCTTCCTTTGTTGTTTGGTCCTGTGGTTTGTCTATTGGCCTGCCTTGCCTGGTGGCTGGGGTCCAGGAGGTGGGGACTGCTTACGGCCTTCGTTCCCCTTGCCTTTTTTTTCTACGCCCCTTGGGTGTCTTTTTGGCTGCCCCAGGGGGTGCGTGCTGGTGGGTTTCACCGTCACTGGCCCCTTGTTCAGGATGCCCTAACTCCAGGACGTGGTTAATCAGTCAGATGCTTATGCTTTGCATCAGGGGAAGTCCTCCCCTGTTTCTCTTGCATCTTCTTCTGGTTGCTGGTGTGTTTCTTCCCATTCTTCAGTGTCCCCCTGGTTGTCTCCTGTGTATGATGTGGATGATCTGTGGTTTCCGGCTAGTGCCTCTGCTAAGGGGTAATATGTTCTGGAAGAGGGTTTGGCATATGATTTGTCGTCCATTCTCCGGCTTCTTCTGGATTTGGACCACCCATGCACTAGTGGGGACTGGTTCTGTCTGTTCCAGCGTCCTTCCATTCCCTGAAAAGCGCGACGGGTGCTACTGCACCCGTCGCACGGCCTCAACACCGCCGGCTCCATTAGGAGCCGGCTTCTATGTTGCGGCCTCATCCCCGCTGGGCCGGCAGGCGTAAACTAGGTTTGCGCCCGCCGGCCCAGCGGGGATGTTGTAATGGGGTCCGCGGGAGTGCGGTCGCATTGTCGGCCGCACGGCGGTTACCGCCGCCCGCCAAGCTTGTAATGACCTCCTAAGTGTCTGCTCCCATCATTAAGGAGGTTGAGGCTGCTTTCACACGGTCTTGCGCTGGTCTTAGTCTCGCCTTATGTTTTGAACTTTCTGGGGTCTATTCTTCCCAGTCCCAGGTCTAGGTTTTTATTTGCTCTCCTCTGCTATTCAGGATGGTGAGGAATTTTCTGGTTTGCTGTCTCATATGGTAGATCTGTCAAAATTTCTTGTTATTGCCTTGACTCTCTTTTCGGGCTTCTCAGAAGACTAGTTCCTTGCGCATGCCCTTAGGTGGTTCTGAACTCTTTGGGGGTGGACTGGTGGTAGTCCTCTGGCAGTCCTTCCCAAGTCAATATCATGTTCAGCCTTACTGTCAGAGAGCTGAGGTCTGGGGTGGTGGTTGGAGACAGGGAGAATCATTTCAAAGTCTCCATCCCGTTTTCAAGCCTGCCGTTTCCCGACTCCAGCTTGAGGGGCCTCCTTCAGGGGATGCCTCTCGTCACTCTGATGGTATAGGTGGTCCAATACGTCCTTCCTGACTAGGTTGCTCCCTCTGTTTCTCCTGTTGGGGGGTGACTGGGTCAGTTCTTTCCTGTTTGGGCTGCTTCCATCTCGGACACCTGGGTTCTTTTGGTGGTCTCCCTGGGCATTTGTCTGGACGTTTCTACAGAGTTTCCAGAGCAGACGACGTGGTCTTGGGATCCGGTGCAGAGTTTGGCCCTGGCCGTTGGTGTCGCCTCCTGGGTCCTGGAACGTGCCCTCCTTGCGGTTCCTCCTCAGGAGAGGGGGCGGTTGTGGTTCTCATGTCTTCATGGTGAGGAGGGTCTCAGGGGATTTTCGCCTGATCCTATACCTGCAGTTTGTGATCCACTTGGTCCTGATCCTGCACTTTTGGATGCCCACTTTGCATCCGGTCATTTCGTTGTCTCTCTCTGTGATTTTCCTCACATATGTCATTCTTCAGGACACCTAGCTTCATGTTTCGGTAGCTCATGCCTCTCAGTAGTTCCAGAGGTTGCGGTGGAATCCCACCCTTCACAGGCCTGGGTGCTTCCTTTTGGGCTCCAGTTCTCCCCCAGGATTTTCACCTCGGTTCATTCCAGGGTTGTCTTGGTCCACCCATATCTCGATGCTCTTCTGCTCCATGCGCCCTCTCTGGGCTGATCGCTGGCAGACGCGGCCTCCGCGGTGTCCCTTTTAGGTGGTTTTTAGTTTTCCTGTTCCGTCCCTCCATGACCTGCCTGGCTCCCTCTTGGCATCTGGAGTATGTTGGTGCCTTTTTTTTTGCTGCAGGTGGGGGTGTGTGTCCCTTCCTGCCTCCCAGTGTCCCCGGCTCAGTCAGTCTCTTCAGCGCCTCCTGCAGGCTCTGGTCACTTTTGCCAGGGACTGGCTGCATCTTCAGGGTCTGGTGGTATGATGGGGCTTGTTTCCGGTGTTTCTCCCCATTCCTTGCCGCTGTCTTGCTTGTCCCTGTTGTTGGCCTCTCTGGTGCTACTTCGTTTCTCTTCTTTCTTTCTTTTGGGCAGTGACTTTGGATGTCGTTCCATGGGCACGCATCCACCTAGGCCCGGGGGGACAACATATCCTGCTTCACTGGCCTCCGGCAGCTATGTGGCTCCTTTGGTTTCACTACCGTTGCCAGCAGCCTGGGCTGGGTGGCAGTCTTGGGGGACCGTACTGCTCGACGCCTCTGGTCTGGGGAGATGGCTTCATTGTCTTCCAGGTCTTTGTCTCCCTTCTTCGGGGTCCCTTGGATTGGCATGGGTGGCAGGGCATGGGTGGACAACCGAGTGGGGATGTCGTACATCTATTGCCATTTTTTGCGCCGGGTCCTCTTCCCTCGATCTACTTGCCCACTTCATCGTGTCCTGGGCAGAGTTCCTTCTTCTCGGGTTGCAGGCCATTCACATTCGAGGGGTGCTGACTCGTTAGGCTGCCCTTCTGAGTCGGGTGTTCCCGTCCTCTCTGGGATTTGTTCTGGCATCTTCGGTGTTTTCCCAGATTTGCAGTTGCTGCGGTGCTCCGTCAGTGGATCTCTTTTCTACCCCCTTGCATGCCAAGCATCCCCTCTTCTTTACCCGGTTTCTCACTCAGGGTGCGCTGGGGACCGCTGCTCTGTCAAGTCCTTGGCCTATGGGTCTTCTTTTCAACTTTCCACCAATTTCCTTGTTCTGGCGGTTCTGTCTCGCCTGCTCTGAGTGGTGGCGGCGGTGATTGTGGTCCTTCCTTTTTTTGCCTCGAAGACCTTGGTTCCCTCTTCTCTGTCTCCTAATGGTGAGTGTGGAGTGGTGTCTTCCTCTGACACCTTCCCCTCTGTCCTTCCTCTGCCGGCTCGTTTACATCTCACAGTCTGGAGGTTATGAGGAAGGCTTTGTGAAGGGGTTCTGCTGACGAAGCTGATGCGCATCATTGGGGTTCCTTTGATGCTTGGTGCAGGGCCCGGTCTTTGTCACCTTTCTCTGCCCCTCCCCCTCCACTCTGCAGCTCCCCTCCACTCTTCCTTCCATCTGCTTGGTATCTCCAGAATGTAGAATGTGGGGTCTGGAGATTCCAGAGGAGAGCGGTTGGAGGAGTGGAAGCAGGTCTTGTTGATGGATGGAGTTTCTAGTTCGAGGATTTATCTTGAAATAAACGTGAAGCGGATCACAATCATCTGCTTTGTATTCTTCTCTGCTGTGGATTATCAGGATATACCACACTTTGGCGACGAGGATTTATTTTTTTATTTTTTTGGATACGGATCCCCGTGAAATGTCAGTATTCAGAAACTTCAACACCTTTCAGTATTCTTTAATTGCCACTGTGAGGATAAGGTACTGTGCCATCATTTTTTGTTTACCTTCTTATTAAACATTTACGGTTACCCTGACTTTACGGGTGCCTCACGCGCACTGTTTACTTTTGTGCGCCCCTGCACGCCTTCTGCCTGGCAACTGTTTCTACAGCTGTGTGTGCTCACGAGCGTACTTATAAGACGCATTTGCGCATTGTTTAATCTTGTGCGCTTCCTCACGCGCTTTTCCCTAACAACTGTTTCCACGGTTGCTCGAGACTCCAAGGATTCTCGGAAGCAGCTGGTGCTGTCTTCCGCATTCTTCTTGCTTCCCGCTTTGCGTGTGATGTTTCTTAGCAACGCTGGCTCCTGCTGTTACGGCTGACTTCACTGTTAAAATTTTGCTGTGCTACATTTCACATTGTGCGGTTTGGTGCTCAATTCTTACAGTGATTTGGTATTTATTTTTGTATTGCAGCACCTTTAACCTCATAAGTTTACTGCATTTTTCAGCACATTTTTCTAGGCAACTGCATTTTCTTCGTTGCTCAGTTTTTGGTTCTCACAGCAGCGTTACAAACTTCTTCATTTTCTACTGTTTTCTTGTGGATTTGGACTACCAAAATGCAGAACATTGCTCCACCTCCATTTTTCCTTGCCCTTCCTGGAGATCCTCTTACACCTTGGCAAAAATGGAAGAAGGTTTTTCTGACATATATGCGTGTTTGTGGCAGTAACTTATGGTCTGAGAGAAAGAATTCTGTTTTACAACATTGCCTAGGTGCTGAGGGCCAGGAAATTTTGGAAACTCTACCTGCCATTGTATCTTCTGATGGTGCTGAAGGCAACAATTCTCTGAATGATTTTGAGGCTACTTTGCTTAAATTGGAGAACCATTTTCTACCAAAAATTTCAATTATTTTACAACGTTACTATTTTGGAAAACGTAAGCAGAATGAGGATGAATCCATTGAGGACTTTGTAACTGCTTTACGTAAACTTGCGTCGTCTTGCAACTTTGGAGAAACCCTTGTGGAGCGCATTAGAGACCAATTTATGCTGGAATGTAAATGCAACAGAGTCAGAGAAGCCTTATGGGTGAAAAATGACCCGACCTTGGATGAAGTGTTAACTGTTGCAAAACAAGTGGAACATTCCTTGTCTTGTATTGAGAATTTGAGAAAATCAAGAGATGTTTCAGTTGATGTTCAAGTACTTGATGTTAAATCTAAAAATAAGTTTCATGCAAGTAATAGAGAAAGGTTGTTATGTTTTCAGATGTGGCTCTACCGCTAATCTTGCCAATAGTAAGGATTGTCCTGCTATTTATGTCACCTGTAACAGGTGTGCTAAGAAGGGTCATTATGCCAAGTGTTGCACATTATTAGCTAAACCCAAAGTTAAGGTTCAAGAAATTGAATGTGATGAAGATCGGGACTTTGTTCTTCAAATTGTCAATAATGTAAATTGTGTCACGAATGTACGATGTGAATACCCTTCTGACACTGTTGAAGTGAATGGTATATCCGTCTCTATGATGATGGATTTGGGTGCAAAACTTTCCTTTGTCTCTGTTTCTGATTTTACTAGGAATTTTCTGGGGAAAGTTTCTCTACTGGATCCTGATGTCATCTCGTACAGTTATGGTGGCAAACCCATCGAGTTGAAAGGTTATTTTGAGGCCACCATTACTTTCAAGGGGAACTCTATCTTTGGCAAAATATATGTTCCCGTTGTTGGTGACACAATCTTAAGTTGGCCACATCAAAAAATGCTAGGTATTATATTGAATCCCAATTCTGATCCTCAAGTGCTAGTTCAGAATATGTGTAATATCAAAGAGGAACTTATGAGCAAATTTTCTGATGTGTTTGCCTCTAAGATTGGGTGCATTACAGGTTATAAACATTGCATTTGCTTGAAGGAAGGCTCCCAACCCGTAGTGTGTAAGGTCAGGACAATTCCTTTTACTTTATGTAGGAAGTTGGCTCTGTATGTGCTATTTCAAAGTAAGGAATAGCATGCACAGAGTCCAAGGGTTCCCCTTAGAGGTAAAATAGTGGTAAAAATAGATAATACTAATGCTCTATTTTGTGGTAGTGTGGTCGAGCAGTAGGCTTATCCAAGGAGTAGTGTTAAGCATTTGTTGTACATACACAGAGACAATAAATGAGGTACACACACTCAGAGACAAATCCAGCCAATAGGTTTTGTTATAGAAAAATATCTTTTCTTAGTTTATTTTAAGAACCACAGGTTCAAATTCTACATGTAATAGCTCATTTGAAAGGTATTGCAGGTAAGTACTTTAGGAACTTTAAATCATAAAAATTGCATGTATACTTTTCAAGTTATTGACAAATAGCTGTTTTAAAAGTGGACACTTAGTGCAATTTTCACAGTTCCTAGGGGAGGTAAGTTTTGGTTAGTTTTACCAGGTAAGTAAGACACTTACAGGGTTCAGTTCTTGGTCCAAGGTAGCCCACCGTTGGGGGTTCAGAGCAACCCCAAAGTCACCACACCAGCAGCTCAGGGCCGGTCAGGTGCAGAGTTCAAAGTGGTGCCCAAAACACATAGGCTAGAATGGAGAGAAGGGGGTGCCCCGGTTCCGGTCTGCTTGCAGGTAAGTACCCGCGTCTTCGGAGGGCAGACCAGGGGGGTTTTGTAGGGCACCGGGGGGGACACAAGTCCACACAGAAATTTCACCCTCAGCAGCGCGGGGGCGGCCGGGTGCAGTGTAGAAACAAGCGTCGGGTTTGTAATGGAAGTCAATGGGAGATCTAGGGATCTCTTCAGCGCTGCAGGCAGGCAAGGGGGGGGTTCCTCGGGGAGACCTCCACTTGGTCAAGGGAGAGGGACTCCTGGGGGTCACTCCTCCAGTGAAAGTCCGGTCCTTCAGGTCCTGGGGGCTGCGGGTGCAGGGTCTCTCCCAGGCGTCGGGACTTTAGGTTCAAAGAGTCGCGGTCAGGGGAAGCCTCGGGATTCCCTCTGCAGGCGGCGCTGTGGGGGCTCAGGGGGGACAGGTTTTGGTACTCACAGTATCAGAGTAGTCCTGGGGTCCCTCCTGAGGTGTCGGTTCTCCACCAGCCGAGTCGGGGTCGCCGGGTGCAGTGTTGCAAGTCTCACGCTTCTTGCGGGGAGCTTGCAGGGTTCTTTAAAGCTGCTGGAAACAAAGTTGCAGCTTTTCTTGGAGCAGGTCCGCTGTCCTCGGGAGTTTCTTGTCTTTTCGAAGCAGGGGCAGTCCTCAGAGGATGTCGAGGTCGCTGGTCCCTTTGGAAGGCGTCGCTGGAGCAGGATCTTTGGAAGGCAGGAGACAGGCCGGTGAGTTTCTGGAGCCAAGGCAGTTGTCGTCTTCTGGTCTTCCGCTGCAGGGGTTTTCAGCTAGGCAGTCCTTCTTCTTGTAGTTGCAGGAATCTAATTTTCTAGGGTTCAGGGTAGCCCTTAAATACTAAATTTAAGGGCGTGTTTAGGTCTGGGGGGTTAGTAGCCAATGGCTACTAGCCCTGAGGGTGGGTACACCCTCTTTGTGCCTCCTCCCAAGGGGAGGGGGTCACAATCCTAACCCTATTGGGGGAATCCTCCATCTGCAAGATGGAGGATTTCTAAAAGTTAGAGTCACCTCAGCTCAGGACACCTTAGGGGCTGTCCTGACTGGTCAGTGACTCCTCCTTGTTTTTCTCATTATCTTCTCCGGCCTTGCCGCCAAAAGTGGGGCCTGGCCGGAGGGGGCGGGCAACTCCACTAGCTGGAGTGTCCTGCTGGGTTGGCACAAAGGAGGTGAGCCTTTGAGGCTCACCGCCAGGTGTGACAATTCCTGCCTGGGGGAGGTGTTAGCATCTCCACCCAGTGCAGGCTTTGTTACTGGCCTCAGAGTGACAAAGGCACTCTCCCCATGGGGCCAGCAACATGTCTCGGTTTGTGGCAGGCTGCTAAAACTAGTCAGCCTACACAGATAGTCGGTTAAGTTTCAGGGGGCACCTCTAAGGTGCCCTCTGTGGTGTATTTTACAATAAACTGTACACTGGCATCAGTGTGCATTTATTGTGCTGAGAAGTTTGATACCAAACTTCCCAGTTTTCAGTGTAGCCATTATGGTGCTGTGGAGTTCGTGTTTGACAGACTCCCAGACCATATACTCTTATGGCTACCCTGCACTTACAATGTCTAAGGTTTTGTTTAGACACTGTAGGGGTACCATGCTCATGCACTGGTACCCTCACCTATGGTATAGTGCACCCTGCCTTAGGGCTGCAAGGCCTGCTAGAGGGGTGTCTTACCTATACTGCATAGGCAGTGAGAGGCTGGCATGGCACCCTGAGGGGAGTGCCATGTCGACTTACTCGTTTTGTCCTCACTAGCACACACAAGCTGGCAAGCAGTGTGTCTGTGCTGAGTGAGAGGTCTCCAGGGTGGCATAAGACATGCTGCAGCCCTTAGAGACCTTCCTTGGCATCAGGGCCCTTGGTACTAGAAGTACCAGTTACAAGGGACTTATCTGGATGCCAGGGTCTGCCAATTGTGGATACAAAAGTACAGGTTAGGGAAAGAACACTGGTGCTGGGGCCTGGTTAGCAGGCCTCAGCACACTTTCAATTGTAAACATAGCATCAGCAAAGGCAAAAAGTCAGGGGGCAACCATGCCAAGGAGGCATTTCCTTACACAACCCCCCCCCAAACGAAAGAGGATGAGACTAACCTTTCCCAAGAGAGTCTTCATTTTCTAAGTGGAAGAACCTGGAAAGGCCATCTGCATTGGCATGGGCAGTCCCAGGTCTGTGTTCCACTATAAAGTCCATTCCCTGTAGGGAGATGGACCACCTCAACAGTTTAGGATTTTCACCTTTCATTTGCATCAGCCATTTGAGAGGTCTGTGGTCAGTTTGAACTAGGAAGTGAGTCCCAAAGAGGTATGGTCTCAGCTTCTTCAGGGACCAAACCACAGCAAAGGCCTCCCTCTCAATGGCACTCCAACGCTGCTCCCTGGGGAGTAACCTCCTGCTAATGAAAGCAACAGGCTGGTCAAGGCCATCATCATTTGTTTGGGACAAAACTGCCCCTATCCCATGTTCAGAGGCATCAGTCTGCACAATGAACTGCTTAGAATAATCTGGAGCTTTTAGAACTGGTGCTGAGCACATTGCTTGTTTCAGGGTGTCAAAGGCCTGTTGGCATTCCACAGTCCAGTTCACTTTCTTGGGCATTTTCTTGGAGGTGAGTTCAGTGAGGGCTGTCACAATGGATCCATATCCCTTCACAAACCTCCTGTAATACCCAGTCAAGCCAAGGAATGCCCTGACTTGAGTCTGGGTTTTTGGAGCTACCCAGTCCAGAATAGTCTGGATCTTGGGTTGGAGTGGCTGAACTTGGCCTCCACCTACAAGGTGTCCCAAGTAAACCACAGTTCCCTGCCCTATCTGGCATTTGGATGCCTTGATAGAGAGGCCTGCAGATTGCAGAGCCTTCAAAACCTTCCTCAGGTGGACCAGGTGATCCTGCCAGGTGGAGCTAAAGACAGCAATATCATCAAGATAAGCTGTGCTAAAGGACTCCAAGCCAGCAAGGACTTGATTCACCAACCTTTGGAAGGTGGCAGGGGCATTCTTTAAACCAAAGGGCATAACAGTAAACTGATAATGCCCATCAGGTGTGGAGAATGCTGTCTTTTCTTTTGCTCCAGGTGCCATTTTTATTTGCCAGTACCCTGCTGTCAAGTCAAAGGTACTTAGAAATTTGGCAGCACCTAATTTATCAATGAGCTCATCAGCTCTTGGAATTGGATGAGCATCTGTCTTGGTGACAGAATTGAGCCCTCTGTAGTCCACACAAAACCTCATCTCTTTCTTTCCATCTTTGGTGTGAGGTTTGGGGACTAAGACCACTGGGCTAGCCCAGGGGCTGTCAGAGCGCTCAATTACTCCCAATTCCAGCATCTTGTGGACTTCCACCTTGATGCTTTCTTTAACATGGTCAGATTGTCTAAAGATTTTGTTCTTGACAGGCATGCTGTCTCCGGTGTCCACATCATGGGTACACAGGTGTGTCTGACCAGGGGTTAAGGAGAAGAGTTCAGGAAACTGTTGTAGGACTCTCCTACAATCAGCTTGCTGTTGGCCAGAGAGGGTGTCTGAGTAGATCACTCCATCTACTGTACCATCTTTTGGGTCTGATGACAGAAGATCAGGGAGAGGTTCACTCTCTGCCTCCTGATCCTCATCTGTTACCATCAACAGATTGACATCAGCCCTGTCGTGGAAGAGTTTAAGGCGGTTTACATGGATCACCCTCTTGGGGCTCCTGCTTGTGCCCAGGTCCACCAAGTAGGTGACCTGACTCTTCCTCTCTAGTACTGGGTAAGGGCCACTCCATTTGTCCTGGAGTGCCCTGGGAGCCACAGGCTCCAGAACCCAGACTTTCTGCCCTGGTTAGAACTCAACCAGTGCAGCCTTTTGGTCATACCAAAACTTCTGGAGCTGTTGGCTGGCCTCAAGGTTTTTGGTTGCCTTTTCCATGTACTCTGCCATTCTAGAGCGAAGGCCAAGTACATAGTCTACTATGTCCTGTTTAGGCTCATGGAGAGGTCTCTCCCAGCCTTCTTTAACAAGGGCAAGTGGTCCCCTTACAGGATGACCAAACAGAAGTTCAAAGGGTGAGAATCCTACTCCCTTCTGTGGCACCTCTCTGTAAGCGAAAAGCAGGCATGGCAAGAGGACATCCCATCTCCTTTTGAGTTTTTCTGGGAGCCCCATGATCATGCCCTTTAATGTCTTGTTGAATCTCTCAACTAAGCCATTAGTTTGTGGATGGTATGGTGTAGTGAATTTATAAGTCACCCCACACTCATTCCACATGTGCTTTAGGTATGCTGACATGAAGTTGGTACCTCTGTCAGACACCACCTCCTTAGGGAAACCCACTCTGGTAAAGATACCAATGAGGGCCTTGGCTACTGCAGGGGCAGTAGTCGACCTAAGGGGAATAGCTTCAGGATACCTGGTAGCATGATCCACTACTACCAGGATATACATATTTCCTGAGGCTGTGGGAGGTTCTAGTGGACCAACTATGTCCACACCCACTCTTTCAAAGGGAACCCCCACCACTGGAAGTGGAATGAGGGGGGCCTTTGGATGCCCACCTGTCTTACCACTGGCTTGACAGGTGGGGCAGGAGAGGCAAAACTCCTTAACCATGTTGGACATATTGGGCCAGTAGAAGTGGTTGACTAACCTCTCCCACGTCTTGGTTTGTCCCAAATGTCCAGCAAGGGGAATGTCATGGGCCAATGTTAGGATGAACTTCCTGAACAGCTGAGGCACTACCACTCTCCTAGTGGCACCAGGTTTGGGGTCTCTGGCCTCAGTGTACAGGAGTCCATCCTCCCAATAGACCCTATGCGTTCCATTTTTCTTGCCTTTGGACTCTTCAGCAGCTTGCTGCCTAAGGCCTTCAAGAGAGGGACAGGTTTCTTGTCCCTTACACAGCTCCTTCCTTGAGGGTCCCCCTGGGCCTAAGAGCTCAACCTGATAAGGTTCAAGCTCCAAAGGCTCAGTTCCCTCAGAGGGCAGAACTTCTTCCTGAGAAGAGAGGTTCCCTTTCTTTTGCTGTGTTGCAGTTGGTTTCCCAACTGACTTTCCTGTTCTCTTGGTAGGCTGGGCCATTCTTCCAGACTCCAGCTCTACTTGTTCACCCTGTGCCTTGCATTGTGCCCTTGTTTTCACACACACCAGTTCAGGGATACCCAGCATTGCTGCATGGGTTTTTAGTTCTACCTCAGCCCATGCTGAGGACTCCAGGTCATTTCCAAGCAGACAGTCCACTGGGATATTTGAGGAGACCACCACCTGTTTCAGGCCATTGACCCCTCCCCATTCTAAAGTAACCATTGCCATGGGATGTACTTTTCTCTGATTGTCAGCGTTGGTGACTGTGTAAGTTTTTCCAGTCAGGTATTGGCCAGGGGAAACCAGTTTCTCTGTCACCATGGTGACACTGGCACCTGTATCCCTCAGGCCCTCTATTCTAGTCCCATTAATTAAGAGTTGCTGTCTGTATTTTTGCATGTTAGGCGGCCAGACAGCTAGTGTGGCTAAATCCACCCCACCCTCAGAAACTAGAGTAGCTTCAGTGTGGACCCTAATTTGCTCTGGGCACACTGTTGATCCCACTTGGAGACTAGCCATACCAGTGTTACCTGGATGGGAGTTTGGAGTGGAACCTTTCTTGGGACAGGCCTTGTCTCCAGTTTGGTGTCCATGCTGTTTACAGCTATGACACCAGGCCTTTTTGGGATCAAAGTTTTTACCCTTGTACCCATTGTTTTGTGAAGAGGCTCTGGGCCCACCCTCCTGTGCAGGTTTTTGGGGGCCTGTAGAAGACTCTTTACTACTTTTAGTTTTGGTTGTCTCATCACCCTTTCCCTGGGGAGTCTTTGTGACCCCTTTCTTTTGGTCACCCCCTGTTGAAGTCTTGGACACCCTTGTCTTGACCCAATGGTCCGCCTTCTTTCCCAATTCTTGGGGAGAAATTGGTCCTAGGTCTACCAGATGCTGATGCAGTTTATCATTGAAACAATTGCTTAACAGGTGTTCTTTCACAAATAAATTGTACAGCCCATCATAATTACTTACACCACTGCCTTGAATCCAACCATCTAGTGTTTTCACTGAGTAGTCAACAAAGTCAACCCAGGTCTGGCTCGAGGATTTTTGAGCCCCCCTGAACCTAATCCTGTACTCCTCAGTGGAGAATCCAAAGCCCTCAATCAGGGTACCCTTCATGAGGTCATAAGATTCTGCATCTTGTCCAGAGAGTGTGAGGAGTCTATCCCTACACTTTCCTGTGAACATTTCCCAAAGGAGAGCACCCCAGTGAGATCTGTTCACTTTTCTGGTTACACAAGCCCTCTCAAAAGCTGTGAACCATTTGGTGATGTCATCACCATCTTCATATTTAGTTACAATCCCTTTAGGGATTTTCAACATGTCAGGAGAATCTCTGACCCTATTTATGTTGCTGCCACCATTGATGGGTCCTAGGCCCATCTCTTGTCTTTCCCTCTCTATGGCTAGGATCTGTCTTTCCAAAGCCAATCTTTTGGCCATCCTGGCTAACTGGATGTCCTCTTCACTGGGGTTATCCTCAGTGATTTCAGAGGTGTTGGTCTCTCCTGTGAGGGAACCAGCATCTCTGACTATTATTTTTGGAGTCAGGGTTTGAGGGACCCTGTTCTCCCTAGATAGGACTGGTAGGGGGGAATTGTCCTCCAAGTCACTATCCTCTTCCTCTGAGTTGCCACCCTCAGAGGGGTTGGCCTTTTCAAACTCTGCCAAAAGCTCCTGGAGCTGTATTTTGGTAGGTTTGGGGCCCATTGTTATTTTCTTTATTTTACAGAGTGACCTTAGCTCCCTCATCTTAAGATGGAGGTAAGGTGTGGTGTCGAGTTCCACCACAGTCACATCTGTGCTAGACATTTTGCTTCTAAAAGTTGGAATACTTTTTAAGAATCTACAACTGGTTCTAGAATCTAATTCAAACTTTTACAAACTTTTAAACTCTAAAAGAAATGCTAAACAGGGACTTAACACACAAGGCCCTAGCAGGACTTTTAAGAATTTAGAAAACTTTTCAAATTGCAAAAATCAATTTCTAATGACACTTTTGGAATTTGTCGTGTGATCAGGTATTGGCTGAGTAGTCCAGCAAATGCAAAGTCTTGTACCCCACCGCTGATCCACCAATGTAGGAAGTTGGCTCTGTATGTGCTATTTCAAAGTAAGGAATAGCATGCACAGAGTCCAAGGGTTCCCCTTAGAGGTAAAATAGTGGTAAAAATAGATAATACTAATGCTCTATTTTGTGGTAGTGTGGTCGAGCAGTAGGCTTATCCAAGGAGTAGTGTTAAGCATTTGTTGTACATACACAGAGACAATAAATGAGGTACACACACTCAGAGACAAATCCAGCCAATAGGTTTTGTTATAGAAAAATATCTTTTCTTAGTTTATTTTAAGAACCACAGGTTCAAATTCTACATGTAATAGCTCATTTGAAAGGTATTGCAGGTAAGTACTTTAGGAACTTTAAATCATAAAAATTGCATGTATACTTTTCAAGTTATTGACAAATAGCTGTTTTAAAAGTGGACACTTAGTGCAATTTTCACAGTTCCTAGGGGAGGTAAGTTTTGGTTAGTTTTACCAGGTAAGTAAGACACTTACAGGGTTCAGTTCTTGGTCCAAGGTAGCCCACCGTTGGGGGTTCAGAGCAACCCCAAAGTCACCACACCAGCAGCTCAGGGCCGGTCAGGTGCAGAGTTCAAAGTGGTGCCCAAAACACATAGGCTAGAATGGAGAGAAGGGGGTGCCCCGGTTCCGGTCTGCTTGCAGGTAAGTACCCGCGTCTTCGGAGGGCAGACCAGGGGGGTTTTGTAGGGCACCGGGGGGGACACAAGTCCACACAGAAATTTCACCCTCAGCAGCGCGGGGGCGGCCGGGTGCAGTGTAGAAACAAGCGTCGGGTTTGTAATGGAAGTCAATGGGAGATCTAGGGATCTCTTCAGCGCTGCAGGCAGGCAAGGGGGGGGTTCCTCGGGGAGACCTCCACTTGGTCAAGGGAGAGGGACTCCTGGGGGTCACTCCTCCAGTGAAAGTCCGGTCCTTCAGGTCCTGGGGGCTGCGGGTGCAGGGTCTCTCCCAGGCGTCGGGACTTTAGGTTCAAAGAGTCGCGGTCAGGGGAAGCCTCGGGATTCCCTCTGCAGGCGGCGCTGTGGGGGCTCAGGGGGGACAGGTTTTGGTACTCACAGTATCAGAGTAGTCCTGGGGTCCCTCCTGAGGTGTCGGTTCTCCACCAGCCGAGTCGGGGTCGCCGGGTGCAGTGTTGCAAGTCTCACGCTTCTTGCGGGGAGCTTGCAGGGTTCTTTAAAGCTGCTGGAAACAAAGTTGCAGCTTTTCTTGGAGCAGGTCCGCTGTCCTCGGGAGTTTCTTGTCTTTTCGAAGCAGGGGCAGTCCTCAGAGGATGTCGAGGTCGCTGGTCCCTTTGGAAGGCGTCGCTGGAGCAGGATCTTTGGAAGGCAGGAGACAGGCCGGTGAGTTTCTGGAGCCAAGGCAGTTGTCGTCTTCTGGTCTTCCGCTGCAGGGGTTTTCAGCTAGGCAGTCCTTCTTCTTGTAGTTGCAGGAATCTAATTTTCTAGGGTTCAGGGTAGCCCTTAAATACTAAATTTAAGGGCGTGTTTAGGTCTGGGGGGTTAGTAGCCAATGGCTACTAGCCCTGAGGGTGGGTACACCCTCTTTGTGCCTCCTCCCAAGGGGAGGGGGTCACAATCCTAACCCTATTGGGGGAATCCTCCATCTGCAAGATGGAGGATTTCTAAAAGTTAGAGTCACCTCAGCTCAGGACACCTTAGGGGCTGTCCTGACTGGTCAGTGACTCCTCCTTGTTTTTCTCATTATCTTCTCCGGCCTTGCCGCCAAAAGTGGGGCCTGGCCGGAGGGGGCGGGCAACTCCACTAGCTGGAGTGTCCTGCTGGGTTGGCACAAAGGAGGTGAGCCTTTGAGGCTCACCGCCAGGTGTGACAATTCCTGCCTGGGGGAGGTGTTAGCATCTCCACCCAGTGCAGGCTTTGTTACTGGCCTCAGAGTGACAAAGGCACTCTCCCCATGGGGCCAGCAACATGTCTCGGTTTGTGGCAGGCTGCTAAAACTAGTCAGCCTACACAGATAGTCGGTTAAGTTTCAGGGGGCACCTCTAAGGTGCCCTCTGTGGTGTATTTTACAATAAACTGTACACTGGCATCAGTGTGCATTTATTGTGCTGAGAAGTTTGATACCAAACTTCCCAGTTTTCAGTGTAGCCATTATGGTGCTGTGGAGTTCGTGTTTGACAGACTCCCAGACCATATACTCTTATGGCTACCCTGCACTTACAATGTCTAAGGTTTTGTTTAGACACTGTAGGGGTACCATGCTCATGCACTGGTACCCTCACCTATGGTATAGTGCACCCTGCCTTAGGGCTGCAAGGCCTGCTAGAGGGGTGTCTTACCTATACTGCATAGGCAGTGAGAGGCTGGCATGGCACCCTGAGGGGAGTGCCATGTCGACTTACTCGTTTTGTCCTCACTAGCACACACAAGCTGGCAAGCAGTGTGTCTGTGCTGAGTGAGAGGTCTCCAGGGTGGCATAAGACATGCTGCAGCCCTTAGAGACCTTCCTTGGCATCAGGGCCCTTGGTACTAGAAGTACCAGTTACAAGGGACTTATCTGGATGCCAGGGTCTGCCAATTGTGGATACAAAAGTACAGGTTAGGGAAAGAACACTGGTGCTGGGGCCTGGTTAGCAGGCCTCAGCACACTTTCAATTGTAAACATAGCATCAGCAAAGGCAAAAAGTCAGGGGGCAACCATGCCAAGGAGGCATTTCCTTACACAACCCCCCCCCAAACGAAAGAGGATGAGACTAACCTTTCCCAAGAGAGTCTTCATTTTCTAAGTGGAAGAACCTGGAAAGGCCATCTGCATTGGCATGGGCAGTCCCAGGTCTGTGTTCCACTATAAAGTCCATTCCCTGTAGGGAGATGGACCACCTCAACAGTTTAGGATTTTCACCTTTCATTTGCATCAGCCATTTGAGAGGTCTGTGGTCAGTTTGAACTAGGAAGTGAGTCCCAAAGAGGTATGGTCTCAGCTTCTTCAGGGACCAAACCACAGCAAAGGCCTCCCTCTCAATGGCACTCCAACGCTGCTCCCTGGGGAGTAACCTCCTGCTAATGAAAGCAACAGGCTGGTCAAGGCCATCATCATTTGTTTGGGACAAAACTGCCCCTATCCCATGTTCAGAGGCATCAGTCTGCACAATGAACTGCTTAGAATAATCTGGAGCTTTTAGAACTGGTGCTGAGCACATTGCTTGTTTCAGGGTGTCAAAGGCCTGTTGGCATTCCACAGTCCAGTTCACTTTCTTGGGCATTTTCTTGGAGGTGAGTTCAGTGAGGGCTGTCACAATGGATCCATATCCCTTCACAAACCTCCTGTAATACCCAGTCAAGCCAAGGAATGCCCTGACTTGAGTCTGGGTTTTTGGAGCTACCCAGTCCAGAATAGTCTGGATCTTGGGTTGGAGTGGCTGAACTTGGCCTCCACCTACAAGGTGTCCCAAGTAAACCACAGTTCCCTGCCCTATCTGGCATTTGGATGCCTTGATAGAGAGGCCTGCAGATTGCAGAGCCTTCAAAACCTTCCTCAGGTGGACCAGGTGATCCTGCCAGGTGGAGCTAAAGACAGCAATATCATCAAGATAAGCTGTGCTAAAGGACTCCAAGCCAGCAAGGACTTGATTCACCAACCTTTGGAAGGTGGCAGGGGCATTCTTTAAACCAAAGGGCATAACAGTAAACTGATAATGCCCATCAGGTGTGGAGAATGCTGTCTTTTCTTTTGCTCCAGGTGCCATTTTTATTTGCCAGTACCCTGCTGTCAAGTCAAAGGTACTTAGAAATTTGGCAGCACCTAATTTATCAATGAGCTCATCAGCTCTTGGAATTGGATGAGCATCTGTCTTGGTGACAGAATTGAGCCCTCTGTAGTCCACACAAAACCTCATCTCTTTCTTTCCATCTTTGGTGTGAGGTTTGGGGACTAAGACCACTGGGCTAGCCCAGGGGCTGTCAGAGCGCTCAATTACTCCCAATTCCAGCATCTTGTGGACTTCCACCTTGATGCTTTCTTTAACATGGTCAGATTGTCTAAAGATTTTGTTCTTGACAGGCATGCTGTCTCCGGTGTCCACATCATGGGTACACAGGTGTGTCTGACCAGGGGTTAAGGAGAAGAGTTCAGGAAACTGTTGTAGGACTCTCCTACAATCAGCTTGCTGTTGGCCAGAGAGGGTGTCTGAGTAGATCACTCCATCTACTGTACCATCTTTTGGGTCTGATGACAGAAGATCAGGGAGAGGTTCACTCTCTGCCTCCTGATCCTCATCTGTTACCATCAACAGATTGACATCAGCCCTGTCGTGGAAGAGTTTAAGGCGGTTTACATGGATCACCCTCTTGGGGCTCCTGCTTGTGCCCAGGTCCACCAAGTAGGTGACCTGACTCTTCCTCTCTAGTACTGGGTAAGGGCCACTCCATTTGTCCTGGAGTGCCCTGGGAGCCACAGGCTCCAGAACCCAGACTTTCTGCCCTGGTTGGAACTCAACCAGTGCAGCCTTTTGGTCATACCAAAACTTCTGGAGCTGTTGGCTGGCCTCAAGGTTTTTGGTTGCCTTTTCCATGTACTCTGCAATTCTAGAGCGAAGGCCAAGTACATAGTCTACTATGTCCTGTTTAGGCTCATGGAGAGGTCTCTCCCAGCCTTCTTTAACAAGGGCAAGTGGTCCCCTTACAGGATGACCAAACAGAAGTTCAAAGGGTGAGAATCCTACTCCCTTCTGTGGCACCTCTCTGTAAGCGAAAAGCAGGCATGGCAAGAGGACATCCCATCTCCTTTTGAGTTTTTCTGGGAGCCCCATGATCATGCCCTTTAATGTCTTGTTGAATCTCTCAACTAAGCCATTAGTTTGTGGATGGTATGGTGTAGTGAATTTATAAGTCACCCCACACTCATTCCACATGTGCTTTAGGTATGCTGACATGAAGTTGGTACCTCTGTCAGACACCACCTCCTTAGGGAAACCCACTCTGGTAAAGATACCAATGAGGGCCTTGGCTACTGCAGGGGCAGTAGTCGACCTAAGGGGAATAGCTTCAGGATACCTGGTAGCATGATCCACTACTACCAGGATATACATATTTCCTGAGGCTGTGGGAGGTTCTAGTGGACCAACTATGTCCACACCCACTCTTTCAAAGGGAACCCCCACCACTGGAAGTGGAATGAGGGGGGCCTTTGGATGCCCACCTGTCTTACCACTGGCTTGACAGGTGGGGCAGGAGAGGCAAAACTCCTTAACCATGTTGGACATATTGGGCCAGTAGAAGTGGTTGACTAACCTCTCCCACGTCTTGGTTTGTCCCAAATGTCCAGCAAGGGGAATGTCATGGGCCAATGTTAGGATGAACTTCCTGAACAGCTGAGGCACTACCACTCTCCTAGTGGCACCAGGTTTGGGGTCTCTGGCCTCAGTGTACAGGAGTCCATCCTCCCAATAGACCCTATGCGTTCCATTTTTCTTGCCTTTGGACTCTTCAGCAGCTTGCTGCCTAAGGCCTTCAAGAGAGGGACAGGTTTCTTGTCCCTTACACAGCTCCTTCCTTGAGGGTCCCCCTGGGCCTAAGAGCTCAACCTGATAAGGTTCAAGCTCCAAAGGCTCAGTTCCCTCAGAGGGCAGAACTTCTTCCTGAGAAGAGAGGTTCCCTTTCTTTTGCTGTGTTGCAGTTGGTTTCCCAACTGACTTTCCTGTTCTCTTGGTAGGCTGGGCCATTCTTCCAGACTCCAGCTCTACTTGTTCACCCTGTGCCTTGCATTGTGCCCTTGTTTTCACACACACCAGTTCAGGGATACCCAGCATTGCTGCATGGGTTTTTAGTTCTACCTCAGCCCATGCTGAGGACTCCAGGTCATTTCCAAGCAGACAGTCCACTGGGATATTTGAGGAGACCACCACCTGTTTCAGGCCATTGACCCCTCCCCATTCTAAAGTAACCATTGCCATGGGATGTACTTTTCTCTGATTGTCAGCGTTGGTGACTGTGTAAGTTTTTCCAGTCAGGTATTGGCCAGGGGAAACCAGTTTCTCTGTCACCATGGTGACACTGGCACCTGTATCCCTCAGGCCCTCTATTCTAGTCCCATTAATTAAGAGTTGCTGTCTGTATTTTTGCATGTTAGGCGGCCAGACAGCTAGTGTGGCTAAATCCACCCCACCCTCAGAAACTAGAGTAGCTTCAGTGTGGACCCTGATTTGCTCTGGGCACACTGTTGATCCCACTTGGAGACTAGCCATACCAGTGTTACCTGGATGGGAGTTTGGAGTGGAACCTTTCTTGGGACAGGCCTTGTCTCCAGTTTGGTGTCCATGCTGTTTACAGCTATGACACCAGGCCTTTTTGGGATCAAAGTTTTTACCCTTGTACCCATTGTTTTGTGAAGAGGCTCTGGGCCCACCCTCCTGTGCAGGTTTTTGGGGGCCTGTAGAAGACTCTTTACTACTTTTAGTTTTGGTTGTCTCATCACCCTTCCCCTGGGGAGTCTTTGTGACCCCTTTCTTTTGGTCACCCCCTGTTGAAGTCTTGGACACCCTTGTCTTGACCCAATGGTCCGCCTTCTTTCCCAATTCTTGGGGAGAAATTGGTCCTAGGTCTACCAGATGCTGATGCAGTTTATCATTGAAACAATTGCTTAACAGGTGTTCTTTCACAAATAAATTGTACAGCCCATCATAATTACTTACACCACTGCCTTGAATCCAACCATCTAGTGTTTTCACTGAGTAGTCAACAAAGTCAACCCAGGTCTGGCTCGAGGATTTTTGAGCCCCCCTGAACCTAATCCTGTACTCCTCAGTGGAGAATCCAAAGCCCTCAATCAGGGTACCCTTCATGAGGTCATAAGATTCTGCATCTTGTCCAGAGAGTGTGAGGAGTCTATCCCTACACTTTCCTGTGAACATTTCCCAAAGGAGAGCACCCCAGTGAGATCTGTTCACTTTTCTGGTTACACAAGCCCTCTCAAAAGCTGTGAACCATTTGGTGATGTCATCACCATCTTCATATTTAGTTACAATCCCTTTAGGGATTTTCAACATGTCAGGAGAATCTCTGACCCTATTTATGTTGCTGCCACCATTGATGGGTCCTAGGCCCATCTCTTGTCTTTCCCTCTCTATGGCTAGGATCTGTCTTTCCAAAGCCAATCTTTTGGCCATCCTGGCTAACTGGATGTCCTCTTCACTGGGGTTATCCTCAGTGATTTCAGAGGTGTTGGTCTCTCCTGTGAGGGAACCAGCATCTCTGACTATTATTTTTGGAGTCAGGGTTTGAGGGACCCTGTTCTCCCTAGATAGGACTGGTAGGGGGGAATTGTCCTCCAAGTCACTATCCTCTTCCTCTGAGTTGCCACCCTCAGAGGGGTTGGCCTTTTCAAACTCTGCCAAAAGCTCCTGGAGCTGTATTTTGGTAGGTTTGGGGCCCATTGTTATTTTCTTTATTTTACAGAGTGACCTTAGCTCCCTCATCTTAAGATGGAGGTAAGGTGTGGTGTCGAGTTCCACCACAGTCACATCTGTGCTAGACATTTTGCTTCTAAAAGTTGGAATACTTTTTAAGAATCTACAACTGGTTCTAGAATCTAATTCAAACTTTTACAAACTTTTAAACTCTAAAAGAAATGCTAAACAGGGACTTAACACACAAGGCCCTAGCAGGACTTTTAAGAATTTAGAAAACTTTTCAAATTGCAAAAATCAATTTCTAATGACACTTTTGGAATTTGTCGTGTGATCAGGTATTGGCTGAGTAGTCCAGCAAATGCAAAGTCTTGTACCCCACCGCTGATCCACCAATGTAGGAAGTTGGCTCTGTATGTGCTATTTCAAAGTAAGGAATAGCATGCACAGAGTCCAAGGGTTCCCCTTAGAGGTAAAATAGTGGTAAAAATAGATAATACTAATGCTCTATTTTGTGGTAGTGTGGTCGAGCAGTAGGCTTATCCAAGGAGTAGTGTTAAGCATTTGTTGTACATACACAGAGACAATAAATGAGGTACACACACTCAGAGACAAATCCAGCCAATAGGTTTTGTTATAGAAAAATATCTTTTCTTAGTTTATTTTAAGAACCACAGGTTCAAATTCTACATGTAATAGCTCATTTGAAAGGTATTGCAGGTAAGTACTTTAGGAACTTTAAATCATAAAAATTGCATGTATACTTTTCAAGTTATTGACAAATAGCTGTTTTAAAAGTGGACACTTAGTGCAATTTTCACAGTTCCTAGGGGAGGTAAGTTTTGGTTAGTTTTACCAGGTAAGTAAGACACTTACAGGGTTCAGTTCTTGGTCCAAGGTAGCCCACCGTTGGGGGTTCAGAGCAACCCCAAAGTCACCACACCAGCAGCTCAGGGCCGGTCAGGTGCAGAGTTCAAAGTGGTGCCCAAAACACATAGGCTAGAATGGAGAGAAGGGGGTGCCCCGGTTCCGGTCTGCTTGCAGGTAAGTACCCGCGTCTTCGGAGGGCAGACCAGGGGGGTTTTGTAGGGCACCGGGGGGGACACAAGTCCACACAGAAATTTCACCCTCAGCAGCGCGGGGGCGGCCGGGTGCAGTGTAGAAACAAGCGTCGGGTTTGTAATGGAAGTCAATGGGAGATCTAGGGATCTCTTCAGCGCTGCAGGCAGGCAAGGGGGGGGTTCCTCGGGGAGACCTCCACTTGGTCAAGGGAGAGGGACTCCTGGGGGTCACTCCTCCAGTGAAAGTCCGGTCCTTCAGGTCCTGGGGGCTGCGGGTGCAGGGTCTCTCCCAGGCGTCGGGACTTTAGGTTCAAAGAGTCGCGGTCAGGGGAAGCCTCGGGATTCCCTCTGCAGGCGGCGCTGTGGGGGCTCAGGGGGGACAGGTTTTGGTACTCACAGTATCAGAGTAGTCCTGGGGTCCCTCCTGAGGTGTCGGTTCTCCACCAGCCGAGTCGGGGTCGCCGGGTGCAGTGTTGCAAGTCTCACGCTTCTTGCGGGGAGCTTGCAGGGTTCTTTAAAGCTGCTGGAAACAAAGTTGCAGCTTTTCTTGGAGCAGGTCCGCTGTCCTCGGGAGTTTCTTGTCTTTTCGAAGCAGGGGCAGTCCTCAGAGGATGTCGAGGTCGCTGGTCCCTTTGGAAGGCGTCGCTGGAGCAGGATCTTTGGAAGGCAGGAGACAGGCCGTGAGTTTCTGGAGCCAAGGCAGTTGTCGTCTTCTGGTCTTCCGCTGCAGGGGTTTTCAGCTAGGCAGTCCTTCTTCTTGTAGTTGCAGGAATCTAATTTTTTAGGGTTCAGGGTAGCCCTTAAATACTAAATTTAAGGGCGTGTTTAGGTCTGGGGGGTTAGTAGCCAATGGCTACTAGCCCTGAGGGTGGGTACACCCTCTTTGTGCCTCCTCCCAAGGGGAGGGGGTCACAATCCTAACCCTATTGGGGGAATCCTCCATCTGCAAGATGGAGGATTTCTAAAAGTTAGAGTCACCTCAGCTCAGGACACCTTAGGGGCTGTCCTGACTGGTCAGTGACTCCTCCTTGTTTTTCTCATTATCTTCTCCGGCCTTGCCGCCAAAAGTGGGGCCTGGCCGGAGGGGGCGGGCAACTCCACTAGCTGGAGTGTCCTGCTGGGTTGGCACAAAGGAGGTGAGCCTTTGAGGCTCACCGCCAGGTGTGACAATTCCTGCCTGGGGGAGGTGTTAGCATCTCCACCCAGTGCAGGCTTTGGTACTGGCCTCAGAGTGACAAAGGCACTCTCCCCATGGGGCCAGCAACATGTCTCGGTTTGTGGCAGGCTGCTAAAACTAGTCAGCCTACACAGATAGTCGGTTAAGTTTCAGGGGGCACCTCTAAGGTGCCCTCTGTGGTGTATTTTACAATAAACTGTACACTGGCATCAGTGTGCATTTATTGTGCTGAGAAGTTTGATACCAAACTTCCCAGTTTTCAGTGTAGCCATTATGGTGCTGTGGAGTTCGTGTTTGACAGACTCCCAGACCATATACTCTTATGGCTACCCTGCACTTACAATGTCTAAGGTTTTGTTTAGACACTGTAGGGGTACCATGCTCATGCACTGGTACCCTCACCTATGGTATAGTGCACCCTGCCTTAGGGCTGCAAGGCCTGCTAGAGGGGTGTCTTACCTATACTGCATAGGCAGTGAGAGGCTGGCATGGCACCCTGAGGGGAGTGCCATGTCGACTTACTCGTTTTGTCCTCACTAGCACACACAAGCTGGCAAGCAGTGTGTCTGTGCTGAGTGAGAGGTCTCCAGGGTGGCATAAGACATGCTGCAGCCCTTAGAGACCTTCCTTGGCATCAGGGCCCTTGGTACTAGAAGTACCAGTTACAAGGGACTTATCTGGATGCCAGGGTCTGCCAATTGTGGATACAAAAGTACAGGTTAGGGAAAGAACACTGGTGCTGGGGCCTGGTTAGCAGGCCTCAGCACACTTTCAATTGTAAACATAGCATCAGCAAAGGCAAAAAGTCAGGGGGCAACCATGCCAAGGAGGCATTTCCTTACACTTTACATGACAAAGTAAGGTTGGAACTACAAAGATTGCAATCTGAGGGAATAATTGAAGAAGTTGAGGCTGCACAATGGATTGCCCCAATTGTAGTTGCTATGAAGAAATCTGGTGGCATCAGGCTTTGTGTGGACCTCAGTCACCTCAACAAAGCAGTCATTGAAGATAAATTTCCGTTACCTAATATAAGTGAAATGGTCAGTTTGCTAGGAGATGCTAAATATTTCACCACTTTAGACTCAAGTTCTGCATATCACCAGGTTCAATTATGTGAAGAATCTAAACTGTTAACGTCTTTTATCACTCCTTTTGGTGTCTTTAAGTTTAACAGGATGCCTTTCGGTTTATGCTCAGCGGCTTCTGTATTTCAAAGACTTATGTATGACATCCTTGGTAAGACGGATGGGGTAAGGTTTTTTCAGGATGATGTTCTAATTTTCACCAACACTCTTGAACAACATGTGTCGAAGTTAAAAGAAGTTTTGCAAATTTTTCGCCGCAAAGGCATCACGCTAAAGGGAGAGAAATGCAAGTTTGCTTGTTCAGAAATTTCATATCTAGGTCATGTGATTTCTGCTGATGGTGTGAAACTGAAAGAAGATTTGGTTAAAACTATTATTAATTTAGCTGATCCTGTGAAAAAAGAAGATGTGCAAGCTTTCTTGGGTATGGCTGAGTTTTACTCTAAGTACGTTCTTAATTTTGCCAGTAGATCCAGTTGTATCAGAGGTCTATTTAAGAAGGGTGTGGAGTTTGTCTGGTCTGATAAGTGCAAGAGGGAGTTTGTCGATTAAATAAATGTGTTTTCCTCTGCTCAGTGCCTCAGTAGCTTTCGCCCAGGTTTACCCTGCTACATTATTGCGGATGCTTCAGATAAAGGCTTAGGCTGTGTGCTTAAACAGTCGTGTGATGGTAAAGATCAAGTTTTAGGACGAGTCAAGGAGTTGTTGGAATCTGGTCGTACCCTGGACGATTGTGAAAAGGATGATTTGTTCAAGAAAGTTTGGAATGAGTTATCTGTTGAGAACGGTTTAGTTTTAAGAGCTGGGAGATTAATTCCTCCGTCTGGTTTATGTGAAAAATTAGGACTTGCACATTCAGGTCACCATGGTATTTGCAAAACCAAAGAACGTCTAAGAGGTACGTATTGGTGGCCAGGCATGGATTTGGCATTGGAAAGAATTGTCAGAGATTGTGTGGAATGCAAATTTGCTGATAAGACTTTGAAATGTAAATCTTGTCCTATGGAACTTAGGGAAATTCCAACAGATGTGTGGGATGAAGTGGCTTTGGACATTATGGGGCCGGTAATTTGTGGTTCTGTTTCAAAATATGTCGTGGTTGGAGGAGTGGAAGCAGGTCTTGTTGGTGGATGGAGTTTCTATTTTGAGGATTTATCTTGAAATAAACGTGAAGCGGATCACAATCATCAGCTTTGTATTCTTCTTCTCTGCTGTGGATTATCAGGATATATCCCACAGGGTCCAGTCTTTGTCACCTGTCTCTGCCCCTTCCTCTGCGTTTTTTCAGTTTCTTCAGGAAGGTTTTGTTAAGGGTCTCTCCTTGGCTACTCTGATGCTTTGGTGGTGATCTATTAATACTTTTCGGGCTCCATGGGATGATTTCTCTTCTTTTACAGGCCTGGCCTCTGCATTGTTCCAGGGATTCCACCTTCTTCGTCCTCCCCTTAGAGCCCTTTTCCCCCCTGGGACCTTCCTGTGGTACTTTCTCATTTGAAGTCCCAGCTATCTGAGTCCCTGGAGGCAGTGTCCTTCACGTTCCTGACTTTGACAGGTTTTTTTTGGATCGCCATTTCCACTGCCAGGTGTTTGGGTGTACTTCATTTCGTTTGTCTCCATTCTTTCCTGAGCATTTTTTGAGGGCCAGGTCGTTCTTCCCTTGGATCCTAGGTTCCTCGCTAAAGTGGATTCTTCCTTTCATTGTGAGGAATAAGTTCTCCCTGTCCTGTCTATGGATGCCTTAATCTCTGACCCCTCCTTGTCTCTTTTGAATGTTGTCCATGCTTTGAGGTCTATTTGGCTGGGTCTTCCAAGTTTTGTCTCTCTGCCTTCCTTTTTCTCTGCTTTGGGCATGTGCGGACGGGTGGACGGCCTTCTTCTTCCGCCTTGTCCCATTTGATTAACTCTGTTATCTTTTTGGCTTACTGGGCCCTGGAGCTAGGCGGTTCCGGGTAGGTTTACTGCCCATTCTACACTTGGACCGGCTGCTTCCTGGGCTGTATGGTCCCCTCTGGGATCTTTGCAGGGTTGCCTTCTGGTTCTCTCCTTCCTTTTCATTACCCATTACAGGTTGCATGTTGCTCAGGGTTCCAAATTGTCCTTTGGTTCTGAGCTTCTGGTTGCCGCTACTTCCTTCTCCTAAGGCAGCTCCTTAGGTGTGGATTATTTCTGTCACTGGCTGCTTGTCTGTGGTGTTCCAGGGCTTTGGTTTTTTTTGGGACTCTTTGAAATTTGCACTGCACGGATTGTGTTCCTTGCGGTTCTTTTGTGTGGCTGCTGAAAGTTGTCTTGCTTGGGCATTCCTCCATTCGTTCAAAATGGGACGAGGAAGGCAGATGAGGAGGTAATGCTCAGATTACATACCGGTAATCTTCATTACTCCGATTCTTCCTTCCTCATCCCTCCCTCCCGGTTCTTTCATCTACCAGTATTATTGTGATTGGTGATACACAGGTAGTTCTGGGGGAGACAAGGGGCTATATGCTCATTGTCCTTCTTCCCTTTCATAGAAAGGGAAGAGGTGCTTGCAAGATGTGACGTAAGGAGTGAATAGGGCACTTCACTCCATTATTTTGGAATGGGACAAGGAAGGAAGAATCGGGGTAATAAAGATTACCGGTAAGTAATCTGGGCATTATTGCCCCACACAATGCTATTCTTAATCACATAATTTCCCACATCTATACTTTGGCTTGGAGTAGTGGGCCGCAAGTCATGAGAGGGTCTCCCCAGAGATGGCAGAATTCCATTCATCTGGGCATTTCTGATGTACAATCATTGTTCTGCTGGTCAGTCATCAAACTTAGCCCCCTTAATAATCAAAATAAATTTATACAGATTAAATTTGTACAAAGATGTTTCTACACCCATTTCAAACTACACAGGTTTGGTTTGAGGGGGGATGCCACATGCCACAGGTGCAGTGAGGAGGTGGTTGATTTTATGCACTCCTCAGGAGCAAGCAGTGGGCAGTGCCGCAGCCACTGCCGCAGCCACTGCCACCTGCCCCGCCACGTGTCCAGCCAGTGCCGCTACAGCAGACATCAGCAGCATCCCCAGTGGGCAGCCGTCTAAGGCTGCAGGAGACGTCCTGGACCCTGCACACAGTACATGAGGCACCACCACCAGCACTGGCACTACTAGCAGTTTGCAGCCTATGTCGCCGCAGGGTGGAGTGTGGCTCTGCCTCTATGGAGTATCATGCTACCTGTTCTCTGAAAATCTCGTGGCTCAGACACCCAGCTGAGGGAATGGGAACTGCCACACCCCAGGTGCAGCATCACTGGGCACAAAGCCCCCTCCAGAACCAGTGGAACATGCCACCGACTTGAGAGACTGTGGCTTTGCACTCCTCAGGAGCAAGCAGTGGGCAGTGGACCCACTTGAGAGACTTGAGAGACTGTGGCTTTGCACTCCCCAGGACCAAGCAGAGGGCAAACCACCCACTTGAGAGACTGTGGCCGTGCACTCCCCAGGACCAAGCAGTGGGCAAACCACCCACTTGAGAGACTGTGGCTTTGCACTCCCCAGGACCAGGCATGGAGCCCCCTCAAGGAGCAGTGACATTGTCCCATCATCCGGCTGAGGTACCCTCCCTCCCCTTCCCCCTGAGGTGGCTGTTTTTTTTCCGACTTGATGCCCCTGCAGTGTTCTCTCCATTTTGAGGCAGGTGTAATGTGTGTGGGCTTCGCCCATGCTTTTTGGGGCCAATGGTCCACGGACATTTCATGGGACAGTGTACGGACTTGTGTACTTGCTGTAAATATTTGTATATACTGATTATTTACTGTTCTCTTGGGCTATCTTATTGTTCGAATATTACACTAGTTAAACTCATTTTGTTTGGTCCTTGCGTTCTTCCAGGGGGTGACGGGGTGTATCTGTGATGTTATTGGATATGTGTGTGTGTATGTTGTTGTAGGTGGGGAGTGAGGGGGTGGGGGTGCTGCGTGCGTGTGTCACTCTCTTTTACCTCCTCCCCTCCCCTGTGTGCTAGATGCAGTACTCACCGTGGTCGTCGTCACCGCCGTTCGTACTCCTGGTAGATGAGAGGATACACCAACATTGGTAGCAACTGTAGTTCGGGTTCCATGGCGTCCTGGTTCCTCGTTGGGTGTCGAGAGGTGAGTGGTTTCCCTTCCAAAGACTGTTTCCGCCGTGCTTTTGATGGCGTTGGTACCACCCCGGAAAAGCTGGCGGATTGGTGCCTTGTAATAGTGTGGGAGGTACATTGTGTTCCTCCTGTCTGTTGGCTGTTACCACGGCAGCGTTTGTTTCTACCGCCATGGCGGTTGGAGTGTTAAAGTGGCTGTCTGTGTTGGCGGTGTACGCCATGGTCGTAATTCTATTTTTTTGACCGCCGGCCTGTGAGCGGTATTACCGCCGCTTTATCACCGACCGCCAGGGTTGTAATGAGGGCCTATGTCATCTTATTTTGGACCCAGCCGTAGTTAAATCTGTGTTGGCCCTGCTCCAATAGGCACAGACCAACCAAAACTGCCAGACAGGGTTCTCCGTGAACATGAACACAAGCATCTAAAACTGGTTTTGCCCTTGTTAGGGCTCATAAGTCAGGTATAGCTTGGTTTCAGTGTCACAGTGTTTATAGGACCTATCAGAGGACATACCCATCTCACTGAGGTCATTGCACTGAAGTATACAAAAAAGGGATGGGTGGAATTTTTTAATTCATTTCAGCTACTGGTAATTACCGGCTGCATCCCAGTCCATCATTATTTTTCACACCATATCACCACAGGTTGGATCTAGCCATATGTAAATCTGTCTTGACCCTGCTCCAATCGGAAAAGTCCAGCCAGAGTTGCTAGGTCATGTCCTCCCTGAAGTTGTGACAGTCAATACTTCCTTTCATGCCAAATTAGAAATTAGGCACCGCTTAGTCGAAATGCAGACTCGTTTCTCAGTGTTCACCCCAGAGGCACATGTCCATGTATGATGCTCTCAGGAATACCCTTTTGCTGCTTTTCTGTCCAGTATTTCTGCCAGCTACCAGAGTGCGTAGGGAGAGGCGCCATGATTTCAACATGTGACTAGCCAAACTGCCTACTGTTGCACCTTCACTCAGTCCTCCAAGCCATCTCCACAGAAAATCAAACCCACTTTCCTTCAGAGCAGACTGCCCCCCCAAAACTTACAGGTCAACTTGTCTGTGCTCAGAAAGCTGCTCCAATACCTACTGCCGAGAGGCAGAGTGCAGCAGCCATCATGGAAGCGTTCGAGTGCGACACACTCCCCTCTCAGTGTCTTAGGTCATCCTGGTCAGAGTTAATAGTGACGGCACCAACAGAGACTCCTTTACTTCACAGGCTACATCTGCCAATGCATGTCTCCTACCGCTGCAAATTACAGTGCTATTAGATCCCAATAAAAGCCTGTTTAGCGGGGCTCAAGTAGGACGTGTCATTGTGGGTCCATGCCATTACCAGGCTCCAGTGAACATCTTTAAAAAGTGAGACCTACTGGCTTTGGCAATGCTTAAGATTGGTGCATTAACATGCATATGTAAGAAATACGAGGTGTGAAACAAATGTTGACAATGACAATCAGTGTCACCTATAGGTGAGCTATTGGCTTTGACAGTCGGGTGGGGGTGGACAACAGGAAAGGTAAAAAAAAAAAATGCTATGAAGCAGTGTTAGAAATTGGATCTTTAGTTGGCAGAGGTATGCAACCTGCCCAAGTAGGGACCACAATCCTAGTCAGGATAAGTCACAACACAACTTAAATTATTCCCTCACCCTCTGGTAGCTTGGCACAGAGCAGGCAGGCTTAACTCTGAAGGCAATGTTTGAAGTATTTGTGCAATAACTAATACAGTAACACAGTGAAAACACCACAAAAAGTACTCCACACCAGTTTAGAAAAATAAATAATATTAGATAATAATATTTATTTGAATAAAATAAGACCAAAATCCAATATGCACAAGCCAAGAAATCACTTTTTAGGGGGTTAGGTAAGTCTTAATCCTTAGTAATCAACGGGTGCATCAAAAATAATGAAGCACAAGGCTGCAGAGGAGGTGATGCTTCAGAAAGTAAAGCGATGCATTGATTTTTCTGGTGTGACGGATGTGATGCATCAATTCTTTCCTCGAAGGCAAGGTGATCCGTTGATTTCTGGGTGCACAGCCTTGACTCCTTAGTATGGTGTGGGGATATTTTGACACCCAGCATGCATGGAAAACCCAAAATGCCCTGGGAGGATGAACCCAGCCCTGCAGTGCCTTACCAGCATAATCTAAAAAAACTACCCAGGTTTGTGTGTTGAGTATCTGTCCGAGCCTGAACTTTTGCCTGTAGTTTTCAGGTGCCAGACCAAACTTCTTGACTAAGATGGTTTTTATGGCAGGGTAGTTGGTCTGGTCCCCCACCTCTAAAGTAAGAAGGGTGTCCCTCCCCACTGGGGGCATGTACTTATATAGACTACCTTCCCAGATCGCCTCTGGGGCCCTGTGTGGTCTTACAGCCACTTCATAGGCTGCCAACTATGCCATCCCCTACATTGAAACTGGGCACTACATCCTTGGGGATGTGGATTTTGGTCTCACATGAAGGCACTGTTGGTATGTGTAGGAAGTTGGCTCTGTATATACTATCTCAAAGTGAGAGATAGTGTGCACAGAGGTCAAGGGTTCCCCTTAGAGGTTGATAGTGGCAAAATTATATAATTCTAATGCTCTATTTTTGTGGCAGTGTGGTCGAGCAGTAGGCTTACCAGAGAGTAGTGTTAAGCATTTGTTGTACACACACAGGCAATACATGAGAAACACACACTCAAAGACTTAACTCCAGGCCAATAGTTTTTATATAGAAAAATATATTTTCTTAATTTATTTTAGAACCACAAGATTCAAGATTTGAAGTAAATACATAAAATGCAAGGTACTCCACACATGTAAGTAAGGAACTTTGAATTAAAGCAGTAGTACACACAGTGTAGATTAAAATGGCAATAAGCTATTTTAAAAGTGGACACTGCAAAATCAACAGTTCCTGGGGGAGGTAAGTATGGTTAAGTTTCTCAGGTAAGTAAATCACTTACAAGTTCAGTCTCCTGGGCATAGGCAACCCACCGTTGGAGGTTCAAGGCAACCCCATAGTCACCGCACCAGCAACACAGGGCCGGTCAGGTGCAGAGGTCAAAGGAGGGCCCAAAACACATAGGTGCCTATGGAGTACAGGGGTGCTCTGGTTCCGGTCTGCTGGCAGGTAAGTAACAGCGTCCTCGGGGAGCAGACTGGGGGGTTTTGTAGAGCACTGGGGGGGGACACAAACAGGCACACAAAACACACCCTCAGCGGCACAGGGGTGGCCACGTGCAGTGTGTAAAGCTGGCGTCGGGTTTGCTATAGAAAGCAATGGAGGGACCCGGGGGTCACATAGGCGATGCAGGCAGGGCACGGGGGCTTCTCGAGCCAGCCACCGACTAGGCTAGGCAGAAGGCCGCCTGATGGTCACTTATGCACTGGAGTTTGGTTCCACTCGGTCCTGGGGTCTGCAGATGCAGTGCTCGGTCCAGGCGTCGGGTTCCTTGTTACAGGCAGTCGCGGTCAGGGGGAGCCTCTGGATCCTCTCTGTAGGCGTCGCTGTGGGAGTGGGAGGGGGTCGTCTCAGGTTACTCACATAGTCGCAGTCACCTGGGAGTCCTCTCTGCAGTGTTAGTTCTCTGGAGCTCAAGGGTGCAGAGTGTGAAGTCTCACGCTTCCGGCGGGACGAGTGAGTTCTTCATCATCATCATCAAATTATTTATTCGATTGTATCTCACAATCATAAAATCAGGTAATACATACAAATAACACCAATCAGCAATCACATAAAAAATAAAAAAAGAGTATAAAATAGATAAAACAATACAACAATTAATACCATATAATAAGTTTCACTGCAAAAAGCTAAATTCATGTATTGTTCTAAAAAACAATATAAAATCGATGAGGCAGTGTGTTTAAAAACTGAGACTTACTAAAAAGTTATAAAAATTGAAGACCTCCCTAGTTTACCTAATAATGAGATCTGGCCTTAATTACTGCACATAAATATAAAGCTAATCCATTACAAATCATAATTGATGGAAGGGACAGCAAATATATAAAAGCTGGGTGACATTGTTTAAAATGCATACAATTTAAAAGAGGAATCACAAACACTTTCCTCAACTCAGAATAAAATTTGCAGAAAAAAACTATGTGCATAGTACTTTGGTCAGACACTGAATCACAAGGGCATTTTTCCAGAGCTAAAGTCCAGTCGTTGGTGTGTGGAAAACTGATGAGACAATGGAAATTCTCTAGTCTTAGGGGTGTGAGGACATATTGATGTCTTGAGTTCAGTACATATTTTAGATATGGTTCCATGCCATCTTCTTGCTGCAGCAGAAGATTCCTCCTTACACTAGATTTCTTTACCTCAGTGGCCCACCTCAAATCGGCCAGATGAGTAAGACAGATGGTTTTCAAGTATTTCCTAGAAATTGTTTCCATTTTCTCTGGAGTATAATATAGCTTAGTTCTTTATGTAGTTCAACAATGGGATTTGCAACGAATGGTTTAATAGTTGAGCATCTTCTATGATAGCCCTATTCAGCCTAGCAGAGTCAGAGGTCCAAACTTTGTGCCAAAGTAAAATTGGTTGCATACTTATTAAATCTGTAATGTATGTTGCCCCCATTTCTGTATGGCACACCAAGGTTGAGGTAGATTTGGGAACACTTAGGATGGACTTTAAAAAATCATTTTCAGCTAGCTGTAGGACATTACATTTCCTATATCCCCAGAGACCTGCCCCATACAGTTAATAATCGCTGCAAAGCTACTGGGGTACGTGCCATCAAAACAGCGTCATCCGCGTACATGAGTGCTGGGATCTTTCGGGGACTAACTTGAGGAAGATCTCTACAAGCAATAGATAGTACATCCTCTAATGTATTAATATATAAAGCAAACAATAGAGGAGCTAAAACACAGCCTTGACGTACCCCCCGCTTTATAGAAAAGGCTGAGGTACATTCCCCCTGAGACCCATAACGCACCCTAGCAATAGCTCCAGCATATAGTTCCCTAATGAAATGAACTATAGTAATATCTACCCCCATATCCAGTAAGATAGACCAAAGTTTGCTATGGATCACACAGTCAAAAGCTGAGGTCAGGTCCAAAAATACAAGATATAAGGCTCCTGACTTAGCCTTTGTATATTTACCGATTATAATGTGTAAATTCAGGGCCTGTTCCATAGTCCCTATCCCAGCCCTGAAGCCATATTGTAGGTCCGAAAGAATATTATTAACTTCCGTCCATTCCCGCAACCTATTTAAGACAATGCGTCCGGCAATCTTTGCGAGGGTATCAAGCAGTGAAATTGGACGATAACATGCAGGATTTTGGCGGTCTCCTTTTTTAAATATTGGGACAATAATGGACTCTGCCCAGGTTGGGATAAAGGCTGTGGCACAACAGACTCGTAAGACCTGTGTCAATAGTGGGCTGCATAGCAAAACATTGGACTTATAGATATCAATTGGAACTCCACCTGGGCCTGGTGCTTTCCCGCTCTTACTCGCGTTGATAGCATCAGTAACCTCATTTAGACTAAATGGTGGAGTAATAGGGTAAAAATCCAATCTATGGACGTTTAAGTCCAAGGCTATGTTTTTTGAGGAGTATATTCCGGAAAAATAGGTAACCCACTCCTCTTCTGTGATGGCTATTTCAATAGTTGGTGACATTCCATCATACAGGAGTGGGGAGTTCACTATCCTCCAGAATTTGACATTATCATTCTGGAGACTTGCATTGTGAAGAGAATGCCAGGCCTCATTTTTTAAGGTCTGTTTCCTATTTTTTATGTCCTTATCTCCTTCCTGAGAAAAGTAATTCCATGTTTCTCAGGGTTTTGGCTATGTAAATATTGTTTAAGTCTCTTGTGGGCTTGTGTACATTCACTATCGAACCATCCTTTGTCTCCCCATGATCTAGATTTACCCAAACTTACTGTGAGAGACTGTTTAGTTCCAGTAGTGATTGCAGTGAATGCTTTTATACAATCCTGTGATCTGATGTTATCTGAGAGGCAAGTTTCAAACTCATTAGTGTATTTACTCAACAGTTGTTTCATAAAGCCTATAGGTTTAATCTGTGACCACCGAATAGTATAACCATGTCTTGCACCCAGTTCAATATTCACTACCTTCTCTGCTGAACCCTTATGTTTTTTTGTAACTTGAGGCAATACAAGGCTTAAACTTTGAGGATAATGGTCACTGAACACAATATCATGACTTTTATACTCACATATACAAAAAACAAAGTTATTGGACACTAATACAAAAAATCAATTATTGCATTAGCACATCTTCCATTAAAGGTAGGTTTTAGCTGTAAATTACTGTCATTTAGACTATTACATAGAAGGAGCTCAAATTTAAATAATATGTCGTTCAGCAAGTTACCATAATGATTGTGTATAAAAATTAAATGAATCATGATTTCCGCCTGTGCCAGAAGAACAGGATTTCACGTCAATTTGAGGACACAGATGTGTGTTAAAATTGCCCCCCACACGATAAAAGTCTCTTTGTATGAGGAATCACATACATGATCCAGGTCATCCTGCAATAGCCTAAGTATATATAAAAATCTTAGTTGGGGGGCATTATTATAGAAGTTAATGATCACCAATTGTGCTTTATTTTTTAGTTCGCATTTGATCAGTTGATAAAACATATTGGAAATTAAACTAATGTGCTTTATTAAATCAAACTTATTGGAGATAAAAGTACACAATCCACCTTTCGCCCTACCCCGTAAACTAGGAACTGCAGGCGTGTGAAATGTCCTGAAACCATTTATGTGGATGGGATCCAGGGACCAAGTCCCTAGTAAACCCACACATGAGAAAGATCTAATGAAATCTAGCCAAACCTCATTCTCGATTTTAGTGTGCAAACCCGCCACATTCCAAAATAAAAAATAATCTCTCAGTGTATTTATACACTGTCCCACAGGTGCATGTTGTGTTGCCTTCCTTATTGGTGAGGAAGTTGTGTGGAAGTTGATGTAAGAGAGGTCATTTGAACAGGCACTCCACCTATTAAAGTTTCATCGCTAACATTCTGTCTTGGTGATTTTTCCATAACCATCTTTTCATCTCCCATACTCCCCACCAGGCCATCACCACCCTTCAATAAATCAGGCGCAGAGCTTGTCAAAATAAGCCTAGTCCTGCCCGCTCCCTGATCTGTTGACAGTCAATCGACTTCTTCTATGGAGAGGGCATGAAATCTATTCTTAGAGGGGACCGTGTAGTTTCTCTCAAATCTACTTAGTTGTTTAGGAGAATTAAGGCTACATCGATCATGCCTTACATTATAATCATAAAGAAAACCTAAAGAAAGCAGTGAAATGCCATGATCGGGGATCTGTCGCGGACTTAAGTTTCTCAGAATGTCTTTGACCAAATTTGGAGTTTTAAACGAGAGCACCAAGCAGTCACCTCCAAATATTTTGTGATTTCTGCCCACCCATTTTACCCTTCTGACCATTTTGATATCTTCAAAAAAGTTAATCTGTCATACCAGGTTTCATACGAGTCCCTATCCAATTCAGGGATTTGTTACTCAAAGCTGACCACGGAAAGGGTAGGGACATTTGCAAGAACTACCACATAAGGAGTTGCCGCGGGGGGGAAGATCTAATGTATCTCTTAGTGTTGGAGAAATATCCTGGAGAGGTTTCAGTCTGTTCTGTGGTTCAAAACCATTTGTGTTCACTTTTAAATGTTGGAAACTTCTAATACTAGTTGAAGGAAAACAAGAATGTGCATGTCCTTGGGTAATCTGAGGGATAATTGGTGGGTGTTGACACTCTTTGAGGGAGTTTGGATTTCAAGTTGAATCTATGTCACCACTATGTTGAGTAATTACAGGTGTTGAGCCTAAAGAATGATCCTTCATTAGGTTGAGCATTAACTCTACATTTTCCTCCACTTGGGTCAGACGCTTTATCATTAACTCGAAGGATGGCCTGACTAGATGTTCCAAGGCATTAATAGTGTCTAAGGTGTTAGTTTTTACTTTCGCTATAGATTGTTTAGGCTTCTGACCAGTTTTAGTGTTCTCGCGATCAGTTTGAGCTTGTTCCGTGGGTTGAACTCCGAAGTTGCCATGTCTGTTTGTGTCAGGTAGCTCTTGACTGGAAACTCTACCCTTCCTGACTGACTTAGGTTTCCTTATGCGTTTAGGTGAGGGTGAATGCTCATCCGCGTCTGAAATGGACTCATTTAGGTATTGAATACATCCATTTAGACCTTTGGTTTGAGTCCCGCTTTCCAACAAATTAGTCAATTTTGGGGAGGTTAATGCTGGCGAAGGTGAATTATTAGAAGGTCCCAACGGGCCATTATGAATTAGTATCTTTTCCTCAACATTAGTAATCTGTTTGTCAATAGCACCCATTGCTCCTGAGATACATTTTAGTATTTAAGAGTGGTCTTTCTGGGAAGTAATATCTTTTGCACTGAGTTGGTTCCTCTTGCCCATTTTTAACAAATTTTTTGTGCTAAAAAATTCAACCAATATTGCTCTAAAGCACTCCTGGGTCAAAACTAGGATTGAAGGAGCTAGCACAAATAGAGCAATCTTATATAATCTTATGACAATACAAAGATATAAATAACCTTCTCGGAATGAAAGGAGAGGTGTCTGCTTAGCAGGATAGCTGTAGTAATACGAAATTAGTCACCCAACAACAGAAGATAATGGTTAAAAATACCTGTCTAAAATCCTAATAACCACGCATCTCCAAGTCCACAGTCACAGAGAAAATATCAGGGGGGGGCCCCAGCCCAGCCTCTTCCTGGCGATGACAGGCGAAGGACGAGCAAGCCCACAGCCCGGGTGCCGCCCGCGCACGTCCCGCAAAGCGGGTGCGCAAGAGTGTCTTTGTAGGGGCTCCTGGCCCTGCCCCCTTCCTCTGGTAATCAAAAAGTGCTACGCGCGAAGAGTGAGTTCTTTAAAAGTTGCTTCAAAGTTGCAAAAATTTTGCTGTTGGTGAACAGTGCTACTGTTCTCAGGAGTTTCTTGGTCCTTCGGTTCAGGGCAGTCCTCTGAGTTTTCAGAGGTCGCTGGTCCCTGTCGGATGGTTTGCTGTGCAGGTTCTTTGATTCTGGAGACAGGCCGGCAGGGCTGGGGCCAAGTCAGTTGTTGTCTCCGTCGTCTCTGCAGGGCTTTCAGGTCAGCAGTCCTTCTTCTTTCTGTAGGTTGCAGGAATCTGATTTCCTGGGGTCTGGGTCGCTCCTAAATACTAAATTTAGGGGTGTGTTTAGGTCAGGAGGGCAGTAGCCAATGGCTACTGTCCTGGAGGGTGGCTACACCCTCTTTGTGCCTCCTCCCTGAGGAGAGGTGGGCACATCCCTAATTCTATTGGGGGAATCCTCCAAACTCAAGATGGAGGATGTCTAAAGGCAGGGGTCACCTCATCTCAGGACACCTTAGGGGCTGTCCTGACTGGTGGGTGACTCCTCCTTGTTTTCCTCATTATCTCCTCCAGCCTTGCCACCAGTGGCCGGAGGGGAGGGCATCTCCACTAGCTGGGATGCCCTGTGGCGCTGTAACAAAGGGGGTGAGCCTTTGAGGCTCACCGCCAGGTGTTACAGTTCCTGCAGGGGGATGTGAGAAGCACCTCCACCCAGTGCAGGCTTTGTTCCTGGCCACAGAGTGACAAAGGCACTCTCCCCATTTGGCCAGCAACATGTCTGGTGTGTGGTAGGCTGGCAAAAACTAGTCAGCCCACACTGGAAGTCGGGTATGTTTTCAGGGGGCATCTCTAAGATGCCCTCTGGATGTATTTTACAATGAATTGCACACTGGCATCAATGTGCATTTATTGTTCTGAGAAGTTTGATACCAACCTTTCCAGTTTTCAGTGTAGCCATTATGGTGCTGTGGAGTTCGTGTTTGCCAAACTCCCAGAGCATATACTCTTATGGCTACCCTGTACTTACAATGTCTGAGGTTTTGCTTAGACACTGTAGGGGCATAGTGCTCATGCACGTATGCCCTCACCTGTGGTATAGTGCACCTTGCCTTAGGGCTGTAAGGCCTGCTAGAGGGGTGACTTACCTATGCCACAGGCAGTGTGAGGTTGGCATGGCACTCTGAGGGGAGTGCCATATCGACGTAGTCTTTTTCTCCCCACCAGCACACACAAGCTGTGAAGCAGTGTGAAAGTGCTTAGTGAGGGGTCCCTAGGGTGGCATAAGACATGCTGCAGCCCTTAGAGACCTTCCCTGGCATCAGGACCCTTGGTACCAGGGGTACCAGTTACAAGGGACTTACCTGGGTACCAGGGTTGCGCAAATTGTGGAGACAAAGGTATAGTTTAGGGAAAGAACACTGGTGCTGGGGCCTGGTTAGCAGGGTCCCAGCACACTTTCAAGTCATAACTTAGCATCAGCAAAGGCAAAAAGTCAGGGGGTAACCATGCCAAGGAGGCATTTCCTTACACACACCCCCCCCTAACGAAAGAGGATGAGACTAACCTTTCCCAAGAGAGTCTTCATTTTCTAAGTGGAAGAACCTGGAAAGGCCATCTGCATTGGCATGGGCAGTCCCAGGTCTGTGTTCCACTATAAAGTCCATTCCCTGCAGGGATATGGACCACCTCAACAGTTTAGGATTTTCACCTTTCATTTGCATTAGCCATCTGAGAGGTCTGTGGTCAGTCTGACTACAAAGTGAGTACCAAAGAGGTATGGTCTCAGCTTCTTCAGGGACCAGACCACAGCAAAGGCCTCCCTCTCAATGGCACTCCAACGCTGCTCCCTGGGGAGTAACCTTCTGCTAATGAAAGCAACAGGCTGGTCAAGGCCATCATCATTTGTTTGGGACAGAACTGCCCCTATCCCATGTTCAGAGGCATCAGTGAACTGCTTGGAGTAATCTGGAGCTTTGAGAACTGGTGCTGTGCACATAGCTTGCTTCAGGGTGTCAAAGGCGTGTTGGCATTCTACTGTCCAGTTTACCTTCTTGGGCATTTTCATAGAGGTAAGTTCTGTGAGGGGTGTTGTAAAGAAATGGCTCCCTGTTGCAGTTACCCCCCACTTTTTGCCTGATACTGATGCTGACTTGACTGAGAAGTGTGCTGGGACCCTGCTAACCAGGCCCCATCACCAGTGTTCTTTCACCTAAAATGTACCATTGTTTCCACAATTGGCACAACCCTGGCACCTAGGTACGTCCCTTGTAACTGGTACCCATGGTACCAAGGGCCCTGATGCCAGGGAAGGTCTCTAAGGGCTGCAGCATGTCTTATGCCACCCTAGGGACCCCTCACTCAGCACAGACACACTGCTTGCCAGCTTGTGTGTGCTGGTGGGGAGAAAATGACTAAGTCGACATGGCACTCCCCTCAGGGTGCCATGCCAACCTCCCACTGCCTGTGGCATAGGTAAGTCACCCCTCTAGTAGGCCTTACAGCCCTAAGGCAGGGTGCACTATACCACAGGTGAGGGCATATGTGCATGAGCACTATGCCCCTACAGTGTCTAAGCAAAACCTTAGACATTGTAAGTGCAGGGTAGCCATAAGAGTATATGGGCTGGGAGTCTGTCAAAAACGAACTCCACAGCTCCATAATGGCTACACTGAATACTGGGAAGTTTAGTATCAAACTTCTCAGAATAATAAACCCACACTGATGCCAGTGTTGGATTTATTAACAAATGCACACAGAGGGCATCTTAGAGATACCCCCTGTATTTTACCCAATTGTTCAGTGCAGGACTGACTGGTCTGTGCCAGCCTGCTGCTGAGAGACGAGTTTCTGACCCCATGCGGTGAGAGCCTTTGTGCTCTCTGAGGACAGAAACAAAGCCTGCTCTGGGTGGAGGTGCTTCACACCTCCCCCCTGCAGGAACTGTAACACCTAGCAGTGAGCTTCAAAGGCTCAAGCTTCGTGTTACAATGCCCCAGGGCACTCCAGCTAGTGGAGATGCCCGCCCCCTGGACCCAGCCCCCACTTTTGGCGGCAAGTCCAGGAGAGATAATGAGAAAAACAAGGAGGAGTCACTGGCCAGTCAGGACAGCCCCTAAGGTGTCCTGAGCTGAGGTGACTCTGACTTTTAGAAATCCTCCATCTTGTAGAAGGAGGATTCCCCCAATAGGGATAGGAATGTGACCCCCTCCCCTTGGGAGGAGGCACAAAGAGGGTATACCCACCCTCAGGGCTAGTAGCCATTGGCTACTAACCCCCCAGACCTAAACAAGCCCTTAAATTTAGTATTTAAGGGCTCCCCTGAACCTAAGAATTTAGATTCCTGAAACTACAAGAAGAAGAGGACTGCGGAGCTGAAAAACCCCTGCAGAGGAAGAACAGAAGACACCAACTGCTTTGGCCCCAGACTTACCGGCCTGTCTCCTGCCTTCCAAAGAAACCTGCTCCAGCGACGCTTTCCAAGGGACCAGCGACCTCTGAATCCTCTGAGGACTGCCCTGCTTCAAGAAAGACAAGAAACTCCTGAGGACAGCGGCACTGCTCCAAAAGAACTGTAACTTTGTTTCAAGGAGCCGATTTAAAGACCCCTGCAACTCCCCGCAAGAAGCGTGAGACTTGCAACACTGCACCCGGCGACCCCGACTCGACTGGTGGAGAACCAACACCTCAGGGAGGACCCTCCGGCGACTCCGAGACTGTGAGTAACCAAAGTTGTCCCCCCTGTGCCCCCACAGCGACGCCTGCAGAGGGAATCCCGAGGCTCCCCCTGACCGCGACTGCCTGAACTCCATTTCCCGACGGCTGGAAAAGACCCTGCACCCGCAGCCCCCAGCACCTAAAGGAACGGAACTCCTGTGCAGGAGTGATCCCCAGGAAGCCCTCTCCCTTGTCCAGGTGGTGGCTACCCCGAGGAGCCCCCCCCTTGCCTGCCTGCAACGCTGAAGAGATCCCTTGGTCTCTCATTGATTTACATTGAAAACCCGACGCTTGTTTCTACACTGCACCCGGCCGCCTCAGTGCCGCTGAGGGTGTACTTTTTGTGTGAACTTGTGTCCCCCCCGGTGCCCTACAAAACCCCCCTGGTCTGCCCTCCAAAGACGCGGGTACTTACCTTCTGGCAGACTGGAACCGGGGCACCCCCTTCTCTCCATTGAAGCCTATGTGGTTTGGGCACCTCTTTGACCTTTGCACCTGACCGGCCCTGAGCTGCTGGTGTGATAACTTTGGGGTTGCTCTGAACCCCCAACGGTGGGCTACCTTGGACCCAAAACTGAAACCTGTAAGTGACTTACTTACCTGTTAAAACTAACATTACTTTACCTCCCCCAGGAACTGTGAAAATTGCACTGTGTCCACTTTTAAAACAGCTTATTGTGTTTTATGTAAAAGGTATACATGCTAATGTAATGATTCAAAGTTCCTAAAGTACTTACCTGCAATACCTTTCAAATGAGATATTACATGTAGAATTTGAACCTGTGGTTCTTAAAATAAACTAAGAAAATATATTTTTCTATAACAAAACCTATTGGCTGGATTTGTCTCTGAGTGTGTGTTCCTCATTTATTGCCTGTGTGTATGTACAACAAATGCTTAACACTACTCCTTTGATAAGCCTACTGCTCGACCACACTACCACAAAATAGAGCATTAGTATTATCTCTTTTTGCCACTATCTTACCTCTAAGGGGAACCCTTGGACTCTGTGCATACTATTCCTTACTTTGAAATAGTGCATACAGAGCCAACTTCCTACAGGTGTCATTATGGATCCATATCCCTTCACAAACCTCCTATAGTAACCAGTCAAGCCAAGGAATGCCCTGACTTGAGTCTGGGTTTTTGGAGCTACCCAGTCCCGGATAGTCTGGATCTTGGGTTGGAGTGGCTGAACTTGTCCCAAGTAAACCACAGTACCCTGCCCTATCTGATATTTAGATGCCTTGATAGAGAGGCCTGCTGCTTGCAGGGCCTGCAAAACATTCTTCAGGTGGACCAGGTGATCCTGCCAGCTGGAGCTAAAGACAGCCATATCATCAAGATAAGCTGCACTAAAGGACTCCAAGCCAGCAAGGACTTGATTCACCAACCTTTGGAAGGCGGCAGGGGCATTCTTTAAGCCAAAGGGCATCACAGTAAATTGGTAGTGCCCATCAGGTGTAGAGAATGCTGTCTTTTCTTTTGCTCCTGGTGCCATTTTTATTTGCCAGTACCCGGCTGTCAAGTCAAAGGTACTCAAGTATTTGGCAGCACCCAATTTGTCAATTAACTCATCTGCCCTTGGAATGGGATGGGCATCTGTCTTAGTGACAGAATTAAGTCCTCTGTAGTCCACACAAAACCTAATTTCTCTCTTGCCATCCTTTGTGTGAGGTTTGGGGACTAAGACCACTGGGCTAGCCCAGGGACTGTCAGAGTGCTCAATGACTCCCAATTCCAGCATCTTGTGGACTTCCACTTTGATGCTTTCCTTAACTTGAACAGACTGTCTAAAGATTTTGTTTTTGACAGGCATGTTGTCTCCTGTGTCCACATCATGGGTACACAGGTGTGTCTGATCAGGGGTTAGGGAAAAAAGCTCGGCAAACTGTTGTAGGACTTTCCTGCAGTCAGCTTGCTGTTGGTCAGAGAGGGTGTCTGAGTAGACCACTCCATCTACTGAGCCATCTTTAGGGTCAGAGGAGAGGAGATCAGGGAGAGGTTCACTCTCAGCTTCCTGGTCCTCATCTGTAACCATTAACATGTTTACATCTGCCCTGTCATGAAAGAGTTTGAGGCGGTTACAATGGATCACCCTTTTGGGGGTCCTGCTAGTGCCTAGGTCTACCAGGTAGGTGACCTGACTCTTTTTCTCTAGCACTGGGTAAGGGCCACTCCATCAGTCCTGAAGTGCCCTGGGAGCCACAGGCTCCAGAACCCAGACTTTCTGCCCTGGCTGAAACTCAACCATAGCAGCCTTTTTGTCATACCACATCTTCTGGAGCTGTTGGCTGGCCTCAAGGTTTTTACTTGCCTTTTCAATGTACTCTGCCATCCTGGAACGTAGGCCTAGTACATAGTCCACTATATCTTGCTTAGGCTCATGAAGAGGTCTCTCCCAGCCTTCATTCACAAGAACTAGTGGTCCCCTAACAGGATGGCCAAACAGAAGTTCAAAGGGGGAAAACCCTACTCCCTTCTGAGGCACTTCTCTGTAGGCAAAAAGCAGACATGGCAAGAGGACATCCCATCTCCTTTTGAGCTTTTCAGGGAGCCCCATGATCAGGCCTTTCAATGTCTTGTTAAACCTTTCATCAAGACCATTGGTTTGTGGATGGTATGGTGTGGTGAACTTGTAAATCACCCCACACTCATTCCACATGTGTTTAAGGTATGCTGACATGAAGTTGGTACCTCTGTCAGAAACCACCTCGTTAGGAAATCCAATGAGTGCTTTGGCTACTGCAGGGGCAGTAGTGGACCTAATGGGAATTGCTTCAGGATACCTAGTAGCATGATCCACTACTACTAGGATATACTGATTCCCTGATGCTGTGGGAGGTTCAGGTGTACCCACTATGTCCACTCCCACTCTTTCAAAGGGGACCCCCACCACTGGAAGTGGAATGAGGGGGGCCTTTGGATGGCCACCTGTCTTACCACTGGCTTGACAGGTGGCACAGGAGGCACAAAACTCCTTTACTTTCTGGGACGTTAGGACAATAGAAATGGTTGACTAACCTCTCCCAAGTCTTGGTTTGTCCCAAATGCCCAGCAAGTGGAATGTCATGGGATAAGGTCAGAATGAACTCCCTAAACTCCTGAGGTACTACCACTCTCCTAGTGGCACCAGGCGTGGGATCTCTTGCCTCAGTGTAAAGGAGCCCATCTTCCCAATAGACCCTGTGGGTTCCACTGACATTTCCTTTTGTTTCCTCAGCAGCTTGCTGCCTAAGGCCTTCAAGAGAGGGACAGATTGCTTACCCCTTACACAGCTGTTCCCTTGTGGGTCCCCATGGGCCCAAGAGTTCAACCTGATAAGGTTCCAACTCCATAGGCTCAGTTCCCTCAGAGGGTAGAACTTCTTCCTGAGAATAGTGGTTCTTTTTCTTTTGTTGTGTTGAAGCTGGTTCCCCAGTCTTCTTTCCTTTTCTCTTGGAGGGTTGGGCCATTATTCCAGACTCCAGCACCTCTTTTTCACCCTGAGCCTTGCACTGTGCCCTTGTCTTGACACACACCAGTTCAGGGATACCCAGCATGGCTGCATGGGTTTTGAGTTCTACCTCAGCCCATGCTGAGGACTCCAGGTCGTTTCCAAGCAAACAGTCCACTGGGATAGCAGAGGAGACTACCACATGTTTCAGGCCAGTGACCCCTCCCCTTTCTAAAGTTAGCATATCCATGGGATGTACTTTAGTCTGATTGTCAGCGTTGGTGACTGGATAAGTTTGTCCAGTCAGGTATTGTCCTGGGGAAACCAGTTTGTCTGTCACCATTGTGACACTGGCACCTGTATCCCTCAGGGCTTCTACACTAGTCCCATTAATAAAGAGTTGCTGCCTGTATTTTTGCATATTAGGGGGCCAGGCAGCTAGTGTGACTAGGTCCACCCCACCCTCAGAGACTAATGTAGCTTCAGTGTGGACCCTGATTTGTTCTGGGCACACTTTTGATCCCATCTGGAGACTGGCTATTCCAGTGCTAACTGGAGTAGTAGTAGAAGTGGAACCTTTCTTGGGACAGGCCTTGTCTCCAGTTTGGTGTCCCTGCTGATTACAGCCACGACACCAGGCCTTTTTGGGATCAAAGTTGTTGCCCTTGTATCCAAATGTGGATTGTGAAGAGACTTTGGACCCTCCCTCCTAAGCAGGTTTTTGGGGCCCTGTAGAAGACTCTACTTTTTCCCTTGGATGTCTCAGCACTCTTCCCCTGGGGAGTCTTGGTGACCCCTTTCTTTTGGTCACCCCCTGTGGAAGTCTTGGTCACCCTAGTCTTGACCCAATGGTCTGCCTTCTTTCCCAATTCTTGGGGAGAAATTGGACCTACGTCTACCAGATGCTGATGCAGTTTATCATTGAAACAATTACTCAAAAGGTGTTCTTTCATAAACAGATTGTACAGCCCTTCATAATCATTTACACCACTGCCATTAATCCAACCATCCAGTGTTTTGACTGATAAGTCAACAAAATCAACCCAGGTCTGGCTCGAGGATTTTTTGAGCCCCCCCGAACCTAATCCTGTGCTCCTCAGTTGAGAATCCAAAGCCCTCAATCAGGGAAGCCTTCATGGGGTCATAGGATTCTGCATCTTTTCCAGAGAGTGTGAGACGTCTATCCCTACACTTTCCAGTGAACATTTCCCAAAGGAGAGCTCCCCAGTGAGATCTGTTTACTTTTCTGGTTGCACAAGCCCTCTCAAAAGCTGTGAACCATTTGGTGATGTCATCACCATCTTCATATTTTGTTACAATCCCTTTGGGGATTTTTCAGTAGTGTCTGTGACCCTATTTGAGTTGCTGCCACCATTGATGGAAGCTAAGCCCATCTCTTGTCTTTCCCTTTCTATGGCTAGGAGCTGTTTCTCAAAAGCCAAGGCTAACAGGAAGTCATCTTCATTGAGGCTGCCCTCAATGCTTCCAGAGCTGTTGGACTCCCCTGTGGGAGAAGCAGCACCTCTGACTATCACTTGTGGAGTCAGGTTTGGAAAAACCCTGGTCTCCCTAACTAGGACTGGTGGGGGGGAAATTGTCCTCCACGTCACTAGCTTCCTCCTCTGTAAGGTTACCTTCAGAGGGGTTGTCTCTAGCAAACTCTGCCAAGAGCTCCTGGAGCTGTACTTTGGTAGGGTTTGATCCAGTTTTCATCTTTTTAATTTTACAGAGAGTCCTTAACTCTGACATCCTAAGATGCAGATAAGCTGTGAGGTTGAGCTCCACCATCATCTCTTCTGTAGTAGACATTATGGTGGTCGTTACAACCCTGGCGGTCCGTGTTAAAGCAGCGGTAAGACCGCCAACAGGCCGGCGGTAAAGAAATTGCAATTACAACCGTGGCAGAAACCGCCAACAAAGACAGCCACTTTAACACTCCGACCGCCACAGCGGTACAAACAAACAGCGCAGCGGTCACCGCCAACAGACAGGTGGGAGACAATGTACCGCACTATTATGACAGGCCAATCGGCGGAAACAGGAATTTCGAAGGGAAAACGCTCACCTCTACACACTCCACGAGGAACGAGGACACCATGGAACCGGAACTCCAAATCCTACCTGTGATAGTCTTCCTGCTCCTCTACCAGGAGCACGAACGCCGGCGGCGAAGATCACAGTGAGTACTGCACCTACGACACAGGCGAGGCAAAAAACAGGGACACACACACGCAACACCCCCACCCCCACCCTCACCCACTACAACACACACACTAATGCGTATCAATACATCACAGTTACACCCCCCAAACCTCCCTGGAAGAATGCAAAGACCAAAGAAAATGAGTGTAACCATCGGAATATATTACAAACAAGTAGGCAGAAATATATATATACACCATGTACAAAATATATACCAGGCATAGAAGTCCAGGTACTGCACAAAGAATGTCCGTGGAACATTGGGACCACATGGTATGGGCGAGGCCCACACAAGTTCCCTGACCATGACGGAGAGAACACTGCAGGGGCATCAGATACCAAGAAAACAGGCACCTCAGGGGGAGGGAAAGGGGGGGCACCTCAGCCGCTTGAGTGCACAACGCCAAATCCACGAGGGGGCCACATGGCCACTGTTCCATCCTGGGGAGTGCAAAGCCACAGTCTCTCAAGTCTCTACAGTGGGTGGTTTGCCCACTGTTCAATCCTGGGGAGTGCAAAGCCACAGTCTCTCAAGTCTCCACAGTGGGTGGGTTGCCCACTGTAACATCCTGGGGAGTGCAAAGCCACAGTCTCTCAAGTCTCTACAGTGGGTGGGTTGCCCACTGTAACATCCTGGGGAGTGCAAAGCCACAGTCTCTCAAGTCTCTACAGTGGGTGGGTTGCCCACTGTAACATCCTGGGGAGTGCAAAGCCACAGTCTCACAAGTGGATAACAGTCTCCACTGGTTCTGGAGGGGGAACTGGTGCCCAGAGTGCTTCATCCTGTGAAGGACAGAGGTAGTGGATGGATGTCTCCACTGGTTCTGGAGGGGGACTGGTGCCCAGAGTGCTTCATCCTGTGAAGGACAGAGGTAGTGGATGGATGTCTCCACTGGTTCTGGAGGGGGACTGGTGCCCAGAGTGCATCACTCACCCCGTGACTGACCCAGTTGCGTCAGTGCCCCTGCCGCTCATGGGCTAGCGGTGCTTAATTTGGCGGTGCCCTGTTCAGTGGTGCTTGAGTTGGCGGTGCCCTGTTCAGCGGTGCTTGAGTTGGTGGTGCCCTGTTCAGCGGTGCTTGAGTTGGCGGTCCCTCATGGCCCAGCGGGCTTGAGTTGGCGGTCCTTAATGGCCCAGCGAGGCTTGTCCTGGCGGTCCTTCATGGCCCAGCGGGGCTTGTGCTGGCGGTCCTTCATGGATCAGCTGGGCTGGGGCTGGCTGTCCTTCATGGATCAGCTAGGCTGGGGCTGGTGGTGGCCTCCTGGGCAGCCGGGCTGGGGCTGGCGTAGGCCTCCTGGGCAGCTGGGCTGGGGCTGGCGGTGGCCTCCTGGGCTGCTGGGCTGGCGGTGGCCTCCTGGGCAGCGGGGATGATGGCGGTCTTCTCCGCCGTGCAGCCCTTCCCAGACTTGCCGGGTTTCTTGTGGCCCTTCCCCACTTTGGAAGGTGTCACAGCTGACTCCACACTCCCAACGGGACCCCTGGGAGCGGCTTTGGTGGATGGAGTCTTCCCCCTCTCCCGCCGGGCACTGGCCAACTTCTGATGCTTCACAGGTGGGGGACTGGCTGTGCTGTGGCTCCGTGCCACACTAACTGTCCTGGTGCCGGTGCACTCCACATACCTGTGACTACAGGCACCACTGGTCTCGGAGATGTTGTGGCTGAGGTGCTACTTCGGGACCTATGAGATGGACGGGGTGGGGGAGGTGTGGGAAAAAGGTCAAGGCTGGACAGGAAAATTCTTTTGGAGACACTGGGACAGGTAGCTGGAGGGGGTTTGGGAGTGGAGGTAGAGGTGGCGGTAGTAGGAGGTGTACGTTTGGTGACTTTGGGTGCAGGTGCATGCGATGGAGACTGTCGTGAGGTGGATGGCTGTTGGGTGGGTGTGTGCCTGAGTTTGTGTATCTTGGAGGGGGCGTCACAGACACACTGGGAGAGGACACAGGGGACGTGTGAATGGTAGTGGGGATGGTGACTGCATGTGAGCGGGGTGTGCTGGTGGGTGTGCTGGTGAGGGACGCAGTGGCTGTAGGGCTGTAGAGGTAGTGCATGCAGGTGTGAGTGTAGACGAGACTGGGAGGGAGGAGGGAGGAGGGAGACGACGAGGAGGGGGACACAGTGGAGGCAGTGGATGTTGGTGTGTCTGCATGTGTGTGTTGCTTACATGAGTGCCTGTGGGATGTGTGGTGCTTATGTTTGCCTGAGCTTCCCTTGGGTGGTGAGGTGTGTGCAGGCTGGGATGATGGTGTGATTGGGATAGGCAGAGGTACAGGGGATTGGGTCTGGGTGGAGGAAGTTGGAGGGGGGAGGCTAGAGACGGGGCGAATGGCTGTCATCAGTGCTGAGGCCAGAGTTTGAAAGGCTCGGTGAAGGGCCGCCTGACCAGAATGAATGCCCTCCAGGAATGCATTAGTTTGTTGCAACTGCCTTTCTACACCCTGGATGGCATTCAAAATGGTAGACTGCCCAACAGTGAGGGACCTGAGGAGGTCAATGGCCTCCTCACTGAGGGCAGCAGGGGTGACTGGGGCAGGGCCTGAAGTGCCTGGGGCGAAGGTGATGCCCACTCTCCTGGGTGAGCGGGCACGGGGCGAAGGCTGAGGGGCTGCTGGGAGGGCGGTGCTGGTAGAGGGGGTGGCGGCTGTACCTGTAGATGCGGGGGGCACAGATGTTGCAGACACCACAAGGGAGCTCCCATCAGAGGACGAGTCCGTGTCGCTGGTGTCAGCTCCTGTCCCCGCCGTGGAGCTCCCCTCGCCCTCCATCCCACTGGTGAATTCCGAGTCCATAGTCTCGCCCTCCAGGGCCATGTGGGATGCAGCTCCCTCGTGCTCCGGTGCCACTGCTCCTCTGCCTGATGATGCTAATGCACACAAGAATAGGAAGACCACAAAAAGGGGGTGGGAGACAGAAGAAAGACATGTTGAGTGCATGGATTACCGCTACCGTTGGCGGACAAGACAGACACAGAAGCCCCCTGCACTACGCCACGCTCTTGGCCTCCACAGTTCAATTCCTAGGAAATGGCCTTCAAGACTATGGACGACATCTGCACACATAGATGACACAGGGGCATGAATAGCTGTACTTGGCACTCTACAGAGGTGGGGTTGGGTGCCACAGGGCCTGCCTTACGGAGGGGCCTAGTCTACGGAACTCGCCCTGGCCTAGGGGAACCCAGAGCCCTCCTACCCCACCCAGACAACTCCACTGCGCGCAAAGTCAGCAGAATGAGAGTATACTCACTCCCTTGTGTCTGCTGTGATGCCCTCAAGCGCCCATCCAACTCCGGGTAGGCCAGCGCCAGGATCCTGAACATCAGTGGGGTCATGGTGCGACATGCACCTCTCCCACGTTGGGAGGCCATCCCCAGCTGAGCCTCCGCCGTCTTCTTGCTCCAGCGGCGAATGTCCTCCCATCTTTTCCGGCAGTGGGTGCTCCGTCTGTGGTAGACACTCAGGGTCCGGACGTCCTTGGCGATGGCACGCCAAATATCTTTCTTCTGGTGGGCGCTGACCTACATGAAATGTACAGGGGAAGAAGAGAAGACATTACCAACTGCACCGTCAAAGTGAAAGTGAGTGGCCCCCATCCCTACCCTTGCCATGTGGCACATGCATTAACCGTCTTTCATGCACGCAGCACTCTGCCCCCTTCCTTCTTACATCCAGCCCTCTCCACACAGGCATAGCCCATACAACATGCTCCCTGTGTACTTACCTGTTTGTCTGGAGGACCATAGAGTAGCGTGTACTGGGGGAGGACCCCATCAACGAGCTTCTCCAACTCCTCCGATGTGAAGGCAGGGGCCCTTTCCCCAGACGCACAAGCCATTGTCTCTTCCAGACCGAGGTCACAGCAGCACTCGCAGTGTAGGTCCTCTCCTGTCGAAGATCAGGTATCGAGTGATTGAACAGATAGAAAATGGCGGTCACATCCGCGGCGGTGCGTACCGTCACCGCCGGAGTACATCGTCATTGGCTCCTGGGACCCATAGGGTCCAATGTTAACCAATGCAGCATTGCGCCGGGGTCTTCGACCGCCTACCACAACGCTGTACAACGCCAGCGCAGTTACCTCACATCCCATTTTCCCACTTCAGAGGTCAGGCAGCCGCCATTTCAGGGGCCCACATAGCTTCATTTTCAACTGCGTCACACATACCTAGGCCTAGAATCAACACATATACAGGCCACCTTTTGTGTATGATTGGTCTTCTGGGTAAACTGTGGGTACGTACCTCTGAGTTGTTTGACTCTGTGCTTGCTGTTGTCCTTCATAGGCACCGTCCGCTGGGACATGTGAGGAGATGGCGGCATCCTCCGGTGTACCGACCGTTGGTGGACCTGTCGACAATGGAGGAGCTGCATTTGATAATCACCTACAGGCTTGACCGTGCCACAATCCAGGAACTGTGTACCCAGTTGGAGCCAGACCTGATGTCAGCAATCCGCCATCCCACAGGAATCCCCTCTCAAGTGCATGTGCTGTCAGTGCTCCATTTCCTTGCAAGTGGGTCATTTCAAACAACTGTGGCCATGGCATCAGGGATGTCCCAGCCTATGTTTTCCAATATATTGTCCAGAGTGTTGTCTGCCCTACTGAAACACATGCGGAGCTACATCGTTTTCCCTCAGGTGGAGGATTTGCCTACAGTGAAAGGTGATTTCTATGCCCAGGGACATATAACCAACATCATAGGTGCCATTAATGGGACACATGTGGCTTTGGTCCCCCCCCACAGGAGTGAACAGGTGTACAGAAACCGGAAGAGTTATCATTCTATGAATGTACAGATGGTATGTTTGGCAGACCAGTACATCTCCCATGTGAATGCCATGTTCCCTGGCTCAGTGCATGACGCCTACATCCTGCGGAATAGCAGCATCCCTTATGTGATGGGTCAACTCCAGAGGCACCGTGTGTGGCTATTAGGTGAGCACCTGGAAGCAAGTCAGTGGGAATGGTTGTCTGGGTCTGGGGTTATCCCTCCAGGTTAGTGTGTGTCTAACACTTGTCCCTCACCATTTGCAGGTGACTCTGGTTACCCCAACCTGTCATGGCTACTGACCCCAGTGAGGAATCCCAGGACCAGGGCAGAGGAACGCTAAAATGAGCCCCATGGGCGAACTAGGAGGGTGATCGAGCGGACCTTCGGCCTCCTGAAGGCCAGGTTCCGGTGCCTCCATATGACAGGTGGATCCCTATTCTACTCACCAAAGAAGGTGTGCCAGATCATCGTGGCCTGCTGTATGCTTCACAACTTAGCTTTGCGATGACAGGTGCCTTTTCTGCAGGAGGATGGTCCAGATGGAGGTGTTATTGCAGCTGTGGAGCCTGTGGACAGTGATGAGGAGGAAGCAGAGGAAGAAGACATGCACAACAGGGACTCAGTGATCCTGCAATATTTCCAGTGAGACACAGGTAAGAATACAAACCTGCCTACTACAAGTACTTAAACACTACTACCTCTCTACTGTCTGTCGTTTTCACCCAGTGTATGGTCACTGAGTTGTCACATTCCCTTACGGTTTCACAGATTTGGGTCCCACTATGTGACATCTGCTTAGATTCCTCATGGACTAGAGCTGTGTGACATAGGTATGTTGACATTACTATTTTAAAAAACATTTTGTCACTGTAATTGCTAATACACTATTTTGAAATCACAGACAGACTCCAGATCATTTTGTGCTTTAGGTGTGTTTATTTAAATGCTCAAAGGGGGTAGTGAAATAGTGAGGGGTGATGGCGGAGTAATGTCCATGGCAGAGTCCAGTCTATTAGTCTCACAGGTGCATTGCACAAATGAGCATAGGAAGTGGAGCTGGGGCAGTTTGAGGATGGACAGGGTGACAAAGTGGGACAAAAGGATGACAATCAGGGTGGTCTCATTTCTTGGCGGGGGTCTTGGCATTGTTCTCTGTCTTTGTCTTGGATCTCAGGGACCGTTTGCAGGGTTTTTCTCCCTCTGCAGGGGGTGGGGGGCTGGTGTGGTGGTCCTGTGGCGGGGCATCCTGTCCACTAGCGCCGGCAGAGGTGGTGGGCAGTTCATCGTCCAGGTTAATGTCAGGGGCCATTTGTTGTGCCACAGTGTCCCTTCTGGTGTTGAGTACTTCCTTCAGCACCCCTACGATGGTGCCCAGGGTGGAGCTGATGGTTCTGTGTTCCTCCTGCATGCGCTGGGTCTCCTGAAACTTGGCCAGTACCGTTGCCATCGTCTCCTGGGAGTGGTGGTAGGCTCCCATGATGGAGGAGAGGGCCTCGTGGAGAGTGGGTTCCCTTGGCCTGTCCGCCCCCTGTTGCACGGCAGCCCTCCCAGTTCCCCTGTGTTCCAGTGCCTCCGTCCCCTGGACCGTGTGCCCACTACCACTGCCCCCAGGTCCCTGTTGTTGGGGTGGTGGGTTATCCTGGGTTCCCTGTAGTGGTGGACACACAGCTGATTGACGTGTTTTGGGGACGGAGGTATGGGCCCGCTGGGTGGGTGCTGTGCTGGTGTTTCCAGAGAGGGGAAGGTCTGTGGTGGCCTGTGCCTGTGTGAGGGGAACCGACTGTCCAGAGGTCCCCGATGGTCCGGGCTGGTCATCTAGATCCAGTTGGACAGAGGTGCTGTCATCACTGTGGGCCTCTTCTGTTGGTGGTGTGGACATGTGTGGACCCTCCTGTCCGGTGACGTTGGGTAGGGGTCCTGCAGGGGTATAAAAGGATGTTTATTACATCTGTGTGTGTAATGGTGTGCAATGGGTGGGTGACCGTGTACCCCAGTGCTAGCATTCCTGTGTGGGAGCTTGTGTGATGATGGTTTAGGGGGGTGTATGGGTATGTGCAGTGGGCATGCCTTGGTTATGTGTGTCCGTGCTTTGTTGTTGCATGCAGGGCTTGGTGTTGGGATGGGTGGTTTGTGATGTTGGGACATTTGTGAGGAGTAGGGGTGCTGGGGTGAGGGTGAGGGTGAGGGTATGTGATAGCATGCAGGTAGGGTGGGGGATGTAATAGTAAAGCTTTGACTTACCAGAGTCCATTCCTCCAGCTACTCCTGCGAGGCCCTCAGGATGCAGAATCGCCAAGACCTGCTCCTCCCATGTTGTTAGTTGTGGGGGAGGAGGTGGGGGTCCGCCGCCAGTCCGATGAACCGCCTGGTGGTGTCTTGAGACCACGGAACGCACCTTCCCCCGTAGGTCGTTCCACCTCTTCCTGATGTCCTCCCGATTTCTTGGGTGTTGTCCCACTGCGTTGACCCTGTCCACTATTCTTCGCCATAGCTCCATCTTCCTTGCAATGGAGGTGTGCTGCACCTGTGATCCGAATAGCTGTGGCTCTACCCAGACGATTTCCTCCACCATGACCCTGAGCTCGTCCTCCAAGAACCTGGGGTGTCTTTGCCGTGCCATGGGGTGGTGTGGGTGATGTGTGGCGTGGAGTGTGTGGTGATAAGTGTGGTGCTATTTAGTGGTGTGTTGTGTGAGGTGCGTGGAAGTTCTGTGGGTGATGGTGTTGTGTGCCTGTGGATGCTGTTGTTCTTGCTGGTGGTGTTTCTTTCTGGCCTTCTCTCAGTAAATTTGTCGTAGGGGTTTGTGGGTGATGTGGGTGTGTGTTTTATATTGTAATGGGTGTGTGGGAGTGGTATGTGTATGTGTATCAGGTGTGTGTATTTGGAATTGTCCAATGTGGCTGTGTTTTGTAAGAGTGTGTGTATTTTGAGCGCGGCGGTGTGTACCGTCAATGGAATACCGCGGTTGAAAGACCGCTGCGTGGATTCGTGTGTCGTGATAGTGTGGGCGTATTTCTGTTGGCGTGACGGAGGAAGTTTTGTTTTCGCCAGTTTATCACTGACCTTTGGTGTGGCTGACTTGTGTGGGTGTCTGTATTCTGGCAGATTCCGAGATGTGGGTCATAATAGCTGTGGCGGAATTCCGCAGCCGTGGCGGTGTGTTGGCAGCCTTCTGCACGGCGGTAAGCGTCTTTTACCGCCAATGTTGTAATGAGGGCCTATTTCTCTAAAAGTTGGGATACACTTTAAGAATCTAAAACTATCTCTAGAACTTCATCCAAACTTTTACAAAACTTTTAAACTCTAAAAGAAATGCTAACAGGGACTAACACAAGGCCCTAGCAGGACTTTTAAAAATTTAGAAAAATAGCTCAAATTTAAAAAATCAGTTTCTAATGACAATTTTTGGAATTTAGGTGTGTGATCAGGTATTGGTTGAGTAGTCCAGCAAATGCAAAGTCTTGTACCCCACCGCTGATCCACCAATGTAGGAAGTTGGCTCTGTATATACTATTTCAAAGTAAGAAATAGTGTGCACAGAGTCCAAGGCTTCCCCTTAGAGGTAAGATAGTAGCAAAAAGAGATAATTCTAATGCTCTATTTTGTGGTAGTGTGGTCAAGCAGTAGGCTTATCAGAGGGTAGTGTTAAGCATTTGTTGTACACACCCAGGCAATAAATGAGGAACACACACTCAAAGACTGATTCCAGGCCAATAGATTTTTATATAGAAAAATATATTTTCCTAGTTTATTTTAATAACCACAGGTTCAAGATTTACAAGTAATACTTCAAATGAAAGGTATTTCACTCAGGTATTCTAGGAACTTTGAATAATCACAATAGCATGTACAGTTTTGACCAAAATGGCAATAAGCTATTTTAAAAGTGGACACTGTACAAGTTCCTGGGGGAGGTAAGTAAATGTTAAGTTCACAGGTAAGTAAAACACATACAGGGTTCAAAGTTTGGCCCAAGGTAGCCCACCGTGGGGGGTTCAAGGCAACCCCAAAGTTACCACACCAGCAGCTCAGGGCCGGTAAGGTGCAGAGGTCAAAGAGGTGCCCAAAACACATGGGCTTCAATGGAAACAGGGGTGCCCTGGTTCCAGTCTGCCAGCAGGTATGTACCCGTGTCCTCGGAGGGCAGACCAGGGCGGTTTTGTAGGGCACCGGGGGGGGGACACAAGCAGGCACAGAAAGTACACCCTCAGCGGTACAGGGGCGGCCGGGTGCAGAGTGCAAACAGGCGTCGGGTTTTGTAGTGAAAACAATGGGGAGACCCGGGGGTCTTCTTCAACGATGCAGGCAGGCACAGGGGGGGGCTCCTCGTGGAGAAGTGTGGCTCAATGGTTAGAGCGGCAGACCCTGATGCAGAAATCTGGCCCGGGACCAGGGTTCAATTCCCGCCTCGGCGGGTCTTGGACTCAATTTCCTCGGACCTGATAATTCTCGCACTCTGGGCAATAGCTTGCTTAATCTCCACAATGGCCCCAACAGTGCTGGGATGCTTGGCTTCACCTTGGAGGTTGCCCAGGAGTGGGCACCTCACAGGGAAAAGCCAGGAGGGGTTCCACAGCGGTATGCGTACAGCGCCATGAGACCCTAACTGGTGAGTAGTGCGCTATACAAGTACGAAGTTTACAGTTTTACAGGGTAGCCACCACCTGGGATAGGCAGAGGTCACCTGGGGGTCGCTCCTGCACTGGAGTTCAGTTCCTTCAGGTCCTGGGGGCTGCGGGTGAAGTGTTGGTTCCAGGTGTTGGGTCCCTTGTTACAGGCAGTCGCGGTCAAGGGGAGCCTCTGGATTTCCTCTGCAGGTGTCGCTGTGGGGGCTCAGGGGGGTCAACTCTGGCTACTCACGGGCTCGCAGTTGCCAGGGAGTCCTCCCTGTAGTGTTAGTTTTCCGCAGGTCGTGCCGGGGGCGTTGGGTGCAGAGTGGAAAGTCTCACGCTTCCGGCGGGAAACGTGAAGTCTTTAAAGTTGCTTCTTTGTTGCAGAAAGTTGCAGTTTGTTGAACAGGGCTGCTGTTCTCAGGAGCTTCTTGGTCCTTTGGATGCAGGGCAGTCCTCTGAGGCTTCAGAGGTCACTGGTCCCTGTTGGATACATCGGTGTTGCAGTTTTTGTCGAAGTAGGGAGACAGGCCGGTGGGGCTGGGGCCAAATCAGTTGTCGTCTCTGTCTTCACTGCAGGGCTTCAGGTCAGCAGTCCTTCTTCTTTAAGTTGCAGGAATCTATCTTCCTCGGTTCTGGGGACCCCTAAATACTGGATTTAGGGGTGTTTTTAGGTCTGGGAGGGCAGTAGCCAATGGCTACTGACCTTGAGGGTGGCTACACCCTCTTTGTGCCTCCTTCCTGTGGGGAGGAGGGCACATCCCTAATCCTATTGGAGGGATCCTCCAGCCACAAGATGGAGGATTTCTAAAAGTAAGAGTCACCTCAGCTCAGGACACCTTAGGGGCTGTCCTGACTGGTGGGCGACTCCTCCTTGTTTTCCTCATTATCTCCTCCAGCCTTGCCGCCAAAAGTGGGGGCAGTGGCCAGAGGGGCAGGCATCTCCACTAGCTGGGATGCTCTGTGGCGCTGTAACAAAGGAAGCCTTTGAGGCTCACCGCCAGGTGTTACAGTTCCTACAGGGGGAGGTGAGAAGCACCTCCACCCAGTGCAGGCTTTGTTCCTGGCCACAGAGTGACAAAGGCACTCTCCCCATTTGGCCAGCAACATGTCTGGTGTGTGGCAGGCTGGCAAAAACTAGTCAGCCCACACTGGAAGTCGGGTATGTTTTCAGGGGGCATCTCTAAGATGCCCTCTGGGTGTATTTTACAATAAATTGCACACTGGCATCAGTGTGCATTTATTGTGCTGAGAAGTTTGATACCAAACTTCCCATGTTTTCAGTGTAGCCATTATGGTGCTGTGGAGTTCGTGTTTGATAAAGTCCCAGACCATATACTCTTATGGCTACCCTGCACTTACAATGGCTAAGGTTTTGCTTAGACACTGTAGGGGAATAGTGCTCATGCACTTATGCCCTCACCTGTGGTATAGTGCACCCTGCCTTAGGGCTGTAAGGCCTGCTAGAGGGGTGACTTACCTATGCCACAGGCAGTGTGAGGTTGGCATGGCACTCTGACGGGAGTGCCATGTCGACTTAGTCTTTTTTTCCCCACCAGCACACACAAGCTGTGAAGCAGTGTGTATGTGCTGAGTGAGGGGTCCCTTGGGTGGCATAAGACATGCTGCAGCCCTTAGAGACCTTCCCTGGCATCAGGGACCTTGGTACCAGGGGTACCACTTACAAGGGACTTACCTGGGTGCCAGGGTTGTGCCAACTGTGGAGACAAAGGTACAGTTTAGGGAAATAACATTGGTGCTGGGGCCTGGTTAGCAGGGTCCTAGCACACTTTCAAGTCATAACTTAGCATGAGCAAAGGCAAAAAGTCAGGGGGTAACCATGCCAAGGAGGCATTTCCTTACAGCTACTCTGCACTTATAGTGTCTAAGGTTTTGCTTAGACACTGTAGGGGCATAGTGCTCATGCACATATGCCCTCACCTGTGGTATAGTGCACCCTGCCTTAGGGCTGTAAGGCCTGCTAGAGGGGTGACTTATCTATGCCACAGGCAGTGAGAGTTGGGCATGGCACTCTGAGCGGAGTGCCATGTCGACTTAGTCATTTTCTCCCCACCAGCACACACAAGCTGTGAGGTAGTGTGCATGTGCTGAGTAAAGGGTCCCCGGGGTGGCATAAGACATGCTGCAGCCCTTAGAGACCTTCCCTGGCAACAGGGCCCTTGGTACCAGGAGTACCATTTACAAGGGACTTATCTGTGTGCCACGGCTGTGCCAATTGTGGGAACAAAGGTACAGTTCAGGGAAAGAACACTGGTGCTGGGGCCTGGTTAGCAGGGTCCCAGCACACTTCTCAGTCAAGTCAGCATCAATATCAGGCACAAAGTGGGGGGTAACTGCAACAGGATGCCATTTTCCTACAGTATGCTGCCACCATTTTTATTGCTGGACCCTACTTCCAGGGCTCTTATGTCCAGCTCTCTCAAACTGAGCTCATGGGCCTACTTCTTCTCCTCTAGGGCCAGTTTTCTCTCCTTATAGATCTGCTCTAATCTAGAAAGTTCTAGTCTGAGTTTTCTCTCCTTCCTCCTGTCTGCTAGCTCCTCTAGTGACAGGTTCCTGGAGGAGACACTGCTCCCTGGTCTGGAAACCACTCTTGCTCCTGGCAAATTGTTTCCCCTTTCCACAGGTGGTTTTCCTTCCTCCTGGGAATCCAAGATCAGGTCATCCTCCTCAGTGAATTCCTGCTCCTCGTCTGGGATGTCTTCCCCTGCAACCTGGGCCTCTGCCCAGGCCCTTAAAGCCTTCTGTATTTCCACCTTCCTGGTGAAACCCCTTGCAGACACTTGGAAGTCTCTGCAGAAATCCTTTATCTGTTTCACAGTATACAATTCCAATCTGGTCATCTCAAAGTCACTACTACAGGTGCATGTAAAGCTTCTCCAGAGCAAGACATAATTTAGCAGAAAAAAATCCAAACGACTGAGAATTGAGAAAAAGAAAATCAAAAAGGAAAAATGTTGATTGGTACAGGTCAGGCAAAAATAGGAGGAGTAGGTCCAAGTATGGAGTTGTAGTGTCAATATGTGGTATTGCACAATCACAATTCCTATTTTCACCGCTGATCACCAATGTTAGAAATTGGGTCTCTAGTTGGCAGAGGTACACACATTGTCCAAGTAAGGACCACAACCCTAGTCAGAGTAAGTTACAACACAACCTAAATTATCCTGTGCTCACCCTCCAGTAGCTTGGCACAGAACAGATAGGCTTAACTTAGAAGGCAATGTGTAAAGTATTTGTGCAATAACTCATACAGTAACACAGTAAAAAACACCACAAAAAGTACTCCATACCAGTTTAGAAAAATAGATAATATTTATCTGAATAAAATAAGACCAAAATGAAAAGAATCCAATATGCACAAGTCAAGATGGCACTTTGTAGGGATTTATGTAAGTCTAATTCCATAGAAATCAATGGTTGTATCACAAAGTACCTCAGATGCATCAAAAATAACAATGCAGAGGGCCACAAAGGAGGTGCTGCGTCAGAAAGTAAAGTGATGCATCAATTTTTCCAATGTGGCGGAGGTGATTCGTCGATTCTTTCCTCGCGGGCAAGGTGATGTTTCGATTTCCGGGTGACAAGCCTTGTCTCCTTACAGCCGTGAGGGGATATTTTGATGCCCATGGACAATGTGTGGAAAATACAAAACGTGCTGGGAGGATGAAACAGGCGCTTCCTTGATCCGGTAGGCGATGCAGCGATTTTTCAGGCATGGGACAGGCGCTTTGTCGAATTTTGCAGGCATTGTGTCGATTTTTCGACACCGTGGATGTTCTCTCTGTGGAGAACTTTGATGGCCCTGAGACTTCTTAACAGGAGGCAAGCTCAGTCCAAGCCCTTGGAGATTACTTGTGGGGGAAGGCAGAGTCCCTCCAGCAGGGTAGGGAGCAGAAGGCAGCAAGGTCAACAAGCAGGAGAGCAGTCTTTCCAGAAAAGCAGTCCAGATCATTCCTTTGGGCAGCACGGTAGTCCCTCTGACAGACACCAATTGTAGGTCCAGAAGAGTCTGATTTTAGGGGGTCCAAGACCAAGTATATATGCCCAAATGCGCCTTTGAAGTGAAAGAGACTTCAAAGAGTGTTTTTGAAGTGCGCCATTTTCCCTATCTGAAGAAGAAGCCCCATGGGTGGATGGGGTGGGAGGGGAAGAAACACAACAGACGGGGGAAGAGAATAAGCAACACTAAGGTAAAGGAGAGTGGTTTAAGCAACACAGGCAGTGGAGGTGGGAGCGAGACGAAGCAGCATGGATGGGGTGGGAAGAGAAGAAGCAACACGGACAGGGACTGTAGGCAAAGAAGAAAGAAAAGAAAAAAATAGTACCTCGATGACAGCGCAGCAGCGGAAAGACCCTAATTCATAGGAAGCAATCAGCAGTTGATCCGTGCCCCAGCTGAAAGAAGAAAAAGTGAAGGCGTCTTGCACTGCCCAATTAGAAAACGAGTGAAAAAAAAGCCCACGAATGGTAACCTATGGACATACTACAAGACCCTTTTAGAACACAATGGGGGTCATTACAACCCTGGCGGTCTTTCACCGCCAGGGTTGTTTTGGCGGATTTCACCACCAGCAGGCTAGCGGTGAAATCCTTGGGTTTCCCGCCACTTTAGTCCCGGTGGGTGTAATCCTCCAGGGCAGCGGTGTCCAAGGCATTACGAGTCCCCCTCCTGGCAGCCTTTTTATGGCACGACGGGTGCAAGTGCACCCGTCGCACGGGCGCAACACCGCCGGCTCCATTTGGAGCCGGCTCCTGTGTTGCGGCCGAGATCCCCGCTGGGCCGGCCGCACAGCGAGGATCTCATAATGGCTGTGGCACGAGTGCAGCTGCATTGGCGGCCGCCCGGCGGTCAGACCTTGGCGGCCGCTTCAGCTGTCCACCAAGGTCGTAATGACCCCCAATATCTCTTGCAAGCGACAGCACATGCGCGGAAGCAGGCAAGACCTAAAAAGACATGCAGATAGAAGTCTGTTGCTTTTCCTTCCATTCACATTTTTATTTGTGCGTGGAGATGATTCTTAACTCTGGGGTAAAAATGTACTCTAAATGGTAAAAAAAACTTAACTGCTGAAAAGAAGAAAATGAAACATTCTGCCGGTGGTATTTTTTTTAACACGTAGATACCGTATTTACATTCGGCTGATTTTTGCCACTGGCTGCAAAGACATGTAGCAGAGCGGTAATCTTGAAAGAGCGCTATTTTATCAAGGTTGTTACTGCTTACTTATAACAGCCTTTCATTTACAGTTATTATAAGAAAATAATGTGTACAACCGCTCAAAAGAGACAATCTCCTTCGTAACATCTAATTAAATATGATGAAGACGAGTGGAAACAGAGATGGCTGCCACTTTTTCAGAACATTGAAAAGGTGTGTACTCAACTCAGCACGGCAGCTCGAAAATGGAAAATAAACAATCTTCATTGTACACCGAGCAAATAAGAAAGCAGAATCCACTATATCAGAGCTTTCCAGATCAACAACAGCGAGGTGGGTTTACACAAAGAAGGAGGTACGGTTGGCAAATCAACGCTTCACTGCTATGGAAAAATATTGCTGTGGCAACATGTGTATACACTGGAAGTTAGTGGCCAAGGTGACGGAATACTTTGAATCGAAGAGGCGTGCACAGTTTCATCACCTTCAAAATCTGTGCAGATAATATATTGGAATTAAAACATTGCAGGTTTGTCTGAATTATTTCAGAATACAGACAACAAGCATAATCCTGAACGGCATAGCAAGGTTTACTCAAAAACGGCATGTTGGTGCATTTACATTTTTAGTACCAACCTTTGAGACAGCGATGTTAAGTAAACGAGATTAGATAATAAAAAAGGAACCTTCAGCATTTCAACACAGGAAAAAATACCATTGGAAATCGAATTCCTCTTGTGTTTCTATTCGATTGTGTATTTTAAAACATAAATTGCTCATTGTAGATTAGGGAAGCTGACAATATGAATGCAGTCTTTTGGCTTTCACCACATTGGGGCTCATTCTGAGCCCGGCGGGCGGCAGGAGCCGCCCGCCTGGAGGGAGCCGCCAAATGGCCGCTCCGCGGTCGAAAGACCGCGGAGGCCATTCTGGCTTTCCCGCTGGGCTGGCGGGCGACTGCCAGAGGGCCGCCCGCCAGCCCAGCGGGAAACCCCTCCCCACGAGGAAGCCGGCTCCGAATGGAGCCGGCGGAGTGGGTATGAGCGACGGGTGCAGTGGCACCCGTCGCGTATTTCAGTGTCTGCAAAGCAGACATTGAAATACAAAGTGGGGCCCTCTTACGGGGGCCCCTGCAGTGCCCATGCCACTGGCATGGGCACTGCAGGGGCCCCCAGGGGCCCCACGACACCCCTCACCGCCATCCTGTTCCTGGCGGTCGGAGCCGGCAGGAACAGGATGGCGGTGAGGGGGTCGGAATCCCCCATGGCGGCGCAGCAAGCTGCGCCGCCATGGGGGATTCCCAGGGCAGCGGAAAACCGGCGGGAGACCGCCGGTTTTCCTTGTCTGACCGCGGCCAAACCGCTGCGGTCAGAATGCCCTGCGGGGCACCGCCAGCCTGTTGGCGGTGCTCCCGCATCCCCGGCCCCGGCGGTCCTTGACCGCCGGGGTTGGAATGACCCCCATTGTCTCCAGCCGCGGCTGGCAGTGGGGCAAATTGGCAGGGTAGGGGGTGGTGAACAAAATAAATAAAATTGAAAACAAACTTACCTGGACCCCGCTTCATCGCCACTCTTCAGGTTTTCACTGCACTGTAGACCGGCACAGGCTTCCAGCCTTCCCTGTGGCCAATCCTAACGCTGCTCTCTTGTTGCTGGCAGCATGACAGCAGCGCCAGAATTGGCCTGAGCACCCCGGCTTTGTGCTCCTAGGCAGACTGAGAGCCTGTGCCTTCTGTCTCCAAACCGACAACGCAGCTCGGATTGGAGGCAGCTCAGTGCGCATGTATGTTTGGCCGCTCTAAGACGGCCGGCCAAACACCTATGCGCACTGAGGGGAGTGCACACCACCCCCTACTTGTCATCCCCCGTTGCCCTGCCCCTTTAAAAAGTATTAAATACAAAATGATAATAACTGTCGTTTATCATAATTTTATTTTTAAAGTTTTGCAGCTGCTGCTGCTAGTGGAGGTTGGGGGACGCTTCACCATAGCAGAGGAGCCACCGCTGGTTGTCCCCATTCTGAGCAGTGGGACTCAGAAATGCAAGGTACACCGCACTGGTAAACTGGAGCCCTAGAATATTGGTATTTTCCTGAGCAGTTTCATACTGAATTAGTATTTATGTACGCATAGATTTTTTACTTCAAAGATGTGGGTAATAGGACACTTTATACCACACACCTGGACCACCCAGCCTGCAAGTGCAGATCACAAGGTACAGTCGAGCTAGTCAACTAAGATCCAGAAACCCAGCCACGTCGGCAGATCGGACTTGCAGCAAGCAAAGTCTCAGAGGTTAAAGACTTGTGCCTCTGACACACTTACTTGGTAATGCCAACTGACGCAGGAGAGCATACCCATCGCATTTCAAACATAATGAGAAAACCTACTGCTTAAGACTTGCTGAATAAATAAACCCACAGTTGTCTTTCTGGACTTCTATAACCCTCTCCAGACAATTCAAATTAGTTATTTCCTTCTTCAACCCTGGCTTTCCACCCATCTTACTTCCCCCAGTGCTTGTGGTTTCGTCTTTTGAAACAAACCCCATCCTCCATCACCATGTTATAAATACAAAACACATTTAAAAAAACAATGGCAATACGCACACCAACAAAGGTGTTCCTTGACATTCTGTACATTTGAAGTGTATTTACTTTATATTTGTCTTATTTATTCATTTGGGAATTTGCAAAGATTTCCTTCTTCTCAACTGGAAATCTACTAAACTCGTAAATGTCTCTGCTTTCTTCTGGCAAACGTTTATGAATGTGCAATTCTGACTATGTGAAGATAGTCCCACTAACACAATTGCACATAGTGTACAAATGCACATGGGAAATGCCATTCCTGTTTTTACTCCACGGGAATAATGTTTTCCCCATGAAGAAACCTCTTACCATACCCAACTGTCAATGCTGGAGTCTAACTTCCTCTGTACATTCTAGATTGGGATTTATTTGTGACAAAGGCTGAAATAATTCTCTGAACCTTTCTTCTGTGGAAATGGTTGTTAAAAATTAAAACGCAAGCCAGGAAGCCACAGCCAGTTAGAGTTTAATGTAAAATAGCTGGCAGCAAAACAAAAGATCACAGACAATCGTCATTTCAATGGACCTAGATTCTCGCTAGAAAATGGTCAGGTGGGGCTAACATCTATAATTCATGTACATCAACATCTGCGAGGCATGGGCCACTCCCTTCTTTGCTGCTTGAATCAGGAAAGACGATGTTACATTTCTGGAAGAACAGGCTGAAGGTTCAGCAGTGGTGGTGGGGGCACACAGAGTCTCCTGAATCTAGTAACTCAGCTTACAAAGGGGAACAAGGTACCACGGTGATGGGACGAGGCACACTGGTGTGACCGATGCTGCTCGCAGGAGGACTACAAAGGGCAGCAATGAATTGTTGAGTAGGGTTGGGTGGTGAACTTCGCAGAGCTTGCAGAGTTTGTGGAGTTTTTCCCACTCCGCGCTCCGCTTAGAGCGCGGAGTTGCAAAAAACTTTGCGTAGCTGAGTTTTTTCCTATTTCGCGCTTGCCAACTTTAAGATGACGACCACGAGTGAGAATAATCTTACTCCAGACCACCTCCCAGTGAGATTCCTCAACATGGGCTGTCACGGATGGTCGCTACAGCTTGCGTTGAGAAACCTTCTGTTAACGTTGAGGAAGCTGTCACTTGAGTAGAAAATCTACTTGAGTGGCAGAAAAGAAGAAGCACCCTTTTGTGCTGCATGTGGTGCTGTATGAGTTGATTTTACAGCGCGGGACAAACAACCGGCACTAAAAATCAGCGCAAAAGGGCACGATCCAACGCACTGAGCCGCTTGCCGAACTCCACATAGCGCAGCAGAGTTTTTTGGTCACTTTGCGGCATTCCGCATAGTGGAACTCCACAAACTCCGTCCAGGCCTAGCATTAAGGCCAACGGACTCTCATGCTTCGGTTGCCATCACTCACAAATGGAGCACGTGAAGCAATGAACTGGGGGGTACACAGACCCTCACACTTGTATCAGTATTGTTGCAGGGGGAGCACAGGTGGAATGATGTCTTGCAAAGGCACATTGCTTGAGATTAAATTGCTCACAGTAGGATGACAGATCAGATTGAGTAGCTGGTGCAGGCCTACAGTATCAGCAGGTTCAACCATACTTTTTGTGGCAGTGTGCTGTATTGCTTTTCTGTGGCTCTGGTCTATAGTAAGGCAGATTATCTAAACGCCAGGCAATCTGTCACCTTCTCTTCTATAGTCTATAGCAGCACTGTATTCCCCCCCTGTCCTTGGGAGTATTCCCCCCTCTCCAAAAAAGACAACTGTTTCTCTGCTCTGGTGTACAGAGCTCTGCTAAATAAAGTATGAAAATTAAACAGGCCATAGAGGTCAGCGTATATACAGAAAGGTGGTAGCTGGACTCCAGCGGTTCCACCTAAATGTCAGTAATTCAAAGGTGCATATCTTTATGTGTGACGCGGCTCCATGGCAATCAGCTTCCGAGATAAACTGACATTGTCAGTTAATTGGAAAGATCTATACCTCTAAATATAATTGTACGTCAAATAAGTTGGAAGACTTGGGAAATGCTGAAGGTTTATCCTTCTCCCTGAAAATATCTAACAACTTCTCATTTTCGGGAGCACTAATATGTGGTCCACTAGATTATTTTGCCAACTTTGATGAGCTATTGGTCAAAGTGATAGCTCCACTTCATATACTAACTTCACAGTTCTTGGAGAGTTTAATGTCCACATGCACAAGATCAACAACAAATGGGCTACATGGCTGAGAGAAGCTATGGAGGACTTGAATCTTCCACTAAGAGGCAGTGAGCCTACTCACATAAAACTTTTTCTAATCTGCCAGGCATAGTCTGTACAATGCCTTATCCAGTAACATGGCTGGACCATTTTCTAGTTCCTTTTCATTGGAACTTGCCAGATTATGTTACACCGCCATTAGTACTGTTAAAGAAACCACCAATCAAGCCAATTCGCTCAATTTAAAATACATTAAAGCTGGGCCTGGTCTTGATGTTGCTGTAGATGTGTTTAAATATTCCCTCAATCAGGCACTTGATGAAGTGGCACCTATTAAAAAAGGGCACTTGGAAACGTAAATTTCCCTCCGCTTCTTGGTTTATGCCTTTGCTACATGCAGAAAAAGACCTGATGCAAACAACTACAAAGAAAATGGGGGAAGTGCTATGACCCCAGAGATAATGTAGAATACAAAGCAGGGCATTCTGTAAGAAGATCCTGAAAGAAAGAGTGGATGTCCTCAATAAACAAACTGAAAAAGCAGAAAAAGTCAGCAATGCTACTAAAATACATTTTCAGATAGTAAAGTCTTTTCTCTCCCTGGCAGGACTCAAACAAAACACGGAGGCCTCGCAAGCACTGTGCTCCAATCTGTATGATTATTTCCAGGAGAATATTACTAATATTTATACTAATTTAGTCAGCAATAACGCTGGCCTGGACTTCTTTCCTTGCAGAGAAATCTTGCAACATGCAGAGAGCCAAGAATAAACCGATTATAATGATATCTCTCTGGCAGTGTCGGAAAAAGAGCTTCTGATGCCAACTCTGGTTCTCTACTAGATCCTTGTCCCCCCGAGATTTTTTAAGCTGGTGGCGAACAAGGTAAACAACAGCTAAATGTGCTTTTTATTTAGTCCTTGAAATCAGACATCTTTCCATAATGTGGAAGAAGACATTGGTTCTACCAATGTTAAAAAAAACAATGCAGATCCATCTTGTCTGAGTAACTACAGGCCAACTTCTCACCTTCAAGTCATGGGGAAAATGCTGGATCAGTTAGTTAATACTCTCCCTCCTAGAGGTAGCGTAATTTGTTGAATCTAATATGGATACAGGGAAAGAAGCAGTGGTCACTTTTCTGGATCTCTCTGCCACTTTCGATCTGGTCGCGCATGACATCCTTTTGGACTGACTGAGAGAAGCTGTTATAACCAGCATAGCCAACAACTGACTAAAATCATTCCCGTCTGACAGGGAGCAGGCAGTTCACCTAAGGCTTTAAGAAACTGAGAGGTGGGGTACCTCAGGGCTCAGTGTTGAGCACTGCATTACTTAATATCTATTTAGCACCCTTGGGGAAAATAGTAGAATGCTGGGGCTTCAACCTTGTCTCTTATGCTGACGACACTAAACTGATGCAATCGTTTCAGCAAATGGATAGCACAGTGTGGCTAATGCACACTAATGTCTGACTTCAGTGGTAAATTGGATGAAACAGTTGTCTGAAGCTGAATTCAGAAAAATCTAAAATTTTGCACTTTGGAGGCTCTGGTTCTCCTGACACTAGATTTATGTGGCCGAAAAAGTTGGGGTCCCCTCCAGTACCTAAATGAGAGGCGAGGAACTTGGGCATAACATTTGACAGCAACTTGTCCTTTAAACCTTAGTTAAGGCCAACTTGCTGCTTGCAACTTGCTTTGCTATACTGAAATATTTTTTTTTAATATACTTATATTTTCAAAACAGTGATGTATGCCCTGATTACGGCGAGGCTAGATTATGCCAATGTTCTGTAATTTGGTGTTCCGGCAGGACTTCTTAATAAGGCTACAGGTGGTCCAAAACGCAGCGGCTCACGGGATTCTGAATAGCCCTATGAAAACATCTGCCATGAAAAATCTCAACAGATCTCATTGGCTTCAGATAAACCATGAGGGTCATCTTTAAGGCACTCACAATTAGATTCAGTAAACATGACACAAGTAGGGCTTTACGCTCTTCTGACCAAGGGCTGATTTGCACCTCAAGGATATATAAGGAAAGACTAAAAGGACAGTCTTGGTTCTACTGGCACCAAAACAAATGAAATTCACTCCCAAAAGAACACATAGACTTAGAACCGGAGACGTCATTTGCATCTGCACTTAATCACATTTGTTTAGGGAATTTTACAGTTAAACCCCTCAATCCTGTTACTGGTTCTCGCATCAGGACGCCTCTTAGGAAGCAGTTGTATGCTTTAAAAGTGATGTTCATTCATTCAGGCAGGTGATCTTTGTTGCTGGGCTTGTGCTGCTTCAGCACTCAGATCACTGTTTGGATTTTCAGCAACCCATCTCTCTGTACAGGTGTGCAGCTCATGCTATGTCCTTACACAGGGGGCCTTTTGGGGCTCGATTTAAGGATACCCAGCATCTAATACATTAAAGCACTACTTAAAATTACTACATAAAAATCAGGGAGAATTTTATTTATGTTGCCGAATTTGCAGTAATTTCGGTAATTATAAAATTCACCTAAAATTACAGAGATTACGCCACATCATGTAGTTTCAGAGGGAATTTTTAAGTGCAAGACTACAAAATTGAATGCGAGCTGCAGTGTTTTGAATGTCAACGACCGGAAATCAACTTGAACTTACATTTTCAAGTTGAATTTTCATCTGAACAGTCCATTTGTGTACTTTTTTGAGTGCAATATGCATTTTGCATAACTATGCATAATTATGTGAAATTCTGCGGTAATTTCATATAATTACGTTACAGCACGTTACTTAAGTTTCGCACACCCCTAATTAGGAGCACAACTTTGAGTGCATCGATTTTACCCAACAGAATCTAACACTATTTTGGTCAACCTGTGAAGACGAATCTCCTGCACAGAAAAACATACCAGATCATTTGAATGAGAAAATAAGCAAGATGTCATATGGTCTGTGCACCAGAGATCTCTGACACTACAATATGATATGACATGAATGATAATCTACTCGGAAGATGTGGAATGCAAAAATGAAAAAGTAACAGATGTCGTCTTAAAATCAGACAAATGATAAATGCTCAGATAGCACAGTTACTGTGCTGGTTACAGAAATCTTACAGATAGAAGACACATCTCAACGATTACACGTATTTTAAGGGCCCTAGCCGCAGGCAGTAGAGTGGTATACTGTATTAATAAGGCCATAAAATTGGTCAATATTAGTTATGAAACACTGCCACATGGCTCATGGAATAACGACAACAACAACAAGAAAGTGTTTTCTGTCACCAAGCAACGTATGCCACATCAGCAATATGCCTTTCCAAATCAGCAGAAACTTTGCATAAAAAGCACTCCTAATTAGACGGGCAATTAGATATCAACAGATCTGTCTCAAAAGACATGCAACTCTGGTAGTTAGCAAGACCGTAAATGTGACAATTGCCTTAGAAATATAAAGTAACAAAATTCTTGTCATTCATTCCCTGTCCTCTCTCGACATCCTTAAATCTTGATAGGATGTGAGTAACCAAAGTTGTCCCCCCTGAGCCCCCACAGCGATGCCTGCAGAGGGAATCCCGAGGCTCCCCCTGACCGCGACTGCCTGACTCTAAAATCCCGACGGCTGGAAAAGACCCTGCACCCGCAGCCCCCAGCACCTGAAGGATCGGAACTTCAGTGCAGGAGTGACCCCCAGGAGGCCCTCTCCCTTGCCCAGGTGGTGGCTACCCCGAGGAGCCCCCCCCATGCCTGCCTGCACCGCTGAAGAGACCCCTTGGTCTCTCATTGAAATCCATTGGAAACCCGACGCGTGTTTGCACACTGCACCCGGCCGCCCCAGTGCCGCTGAGGGTGTACTTTTTGTGTGAGCTTGTGTCTCCCCCGGTGCCCTACAAAACCCCCCTGGTCTGCCCTCCGAAGACGCGGGTACTTACCTGCTGGCAGACTGGAACCGGGGCACCCCCTTCTCTACATTGAAGCCTATGCGTTTTGGGCACCACTTTGAACTCTGCACCTGACCGGCCCTGAGCTGCTGGTGTGGTAACTTTGGGGTTGCTCTGAACCCCCAACGGTGGGCTACCTTGGACCCCAATTTGAACCCCGTAGGTGGTTTACTTACCTGCAAGAACTAACATTACTTTACCTCCCCTAGGCTCAATGGTTAGAGCGGCAGACCCTGAAGCAGAGATCTGGCTCAAGACCAGGGTTCAAGTCCCGCTTCGGCAGGTCTTGGGCTCAATTCCCCTTGACCAGATAATTCTCGCCTCTGTGCCTAATCTAATTCATGGGTCCCACTCTGCAACTCTGGGCAATAGCTTGCTTAATCTCCACAACGGCCCCAACAGCGCTTGGATGCCTGGCTTCACCCTGGGGGTGCTCAGGAGTGGGCACCTCACAGGGAAAAGCCAGGAGGGGTTCCATAGCGGTATTCTTATTAGCATGCGGAGTAACTTTAAAATAGTAAGACTTAGCATTCTGTTGATTATGCCCAGAAAAATATGCAAATTTATCATAATACGTTTTAGAACTCCCCAGTGGAGGAGTCGGGCAATGTTCCCATTGCACATATTCAAATATCGACTTAGGGCTACTCGCTTTATGAATAAAGTGGTGTCCATAATAATTGTAGCAAAACATGTCACCATGATTATCTCTAAATAGGTAAGCATCTTCATCGTCATAGACAGTATAATATTGCAATTCTGTCAGCATAGAATCTACTGTCTTCACATCCCAATCATCAGAAACAATGCCTGGTATAACAATATCATTCATTGATAACTTGAGAACATACGGTATTTGAATCAATTCAGTAGGACCATATATATCAAACATCACTTTATCCCACACAATCCCATCCGGAATCGGTATTGCAGAAATGTTCACTGAGGACAAGTCTCTTCGAACCATATGAGACGAAAAATGTGGTTTCAACACCGTCTCCACGTGCTCAATGTCAGATCGTTCAGGAAGAAAATGACCATGTATCACCAAAAAAAAAGTAACTACAAATCCCAACCACAAGAAAAGAGTCATTACAGTCATAAAAAGCCACAAATAGTTCCAAGGAAAAACAAAATATGTGTGTTTAAGCCAACACAGCAGCTTACGTGGACCCCGGGCTAAAGACAGAGAGGACGTGGAGTCTGACACGGTATCATCAGTGTCGTTGAAGCAGCCAGAGGCAGTTCCTGCAAAAGGTGCAACCGTGAACAAAGAAGCAGATGGTGGCTCTCGCCTTGGCACGCTATAAACCACATGTTCAGAAATATCATTAGAACGTACAGCAACTTGATCAAAAGATTCCAAATTAATCGTCGTCTGTGGAACAATCGCAAGATCAGCTTCCACCCTCCCCAAGCTCGGAGAGGAAACAGCATCGGTGCAAATCACCTGCAGCGGGACTTCTTCCCCAGTAGTGAGAGGGATTCCGGAACTACTGGGTGTCCCTCTTGGTCTGCTGTGCAGAATCGGCCACATGTTGTAACTTGACATTATCAATGGAAACAAAGCGATTTCCTTTGGCCCTGTGCAGTGGCGGTAAAATTACAGTTCTCGTGCCGCTAATCCCTAACACAGGGACTGGTGCTCGATAAGAAGGACCAAATTCTTTCTTTACTGCGACCTTTTCACGCACAAGATCCCCAATCCTGGGTATCCAACCAGTAGGCGTCACTGGCTCATCCTTAATTCCTGTGGAGGCAGCACTTGCAGAAGAGTTATGTTCACGGAATTGTTGTAAATCCTGCAAGACAGTGACACGATCATTTATGTCAAAGGGCGTATCTGCCGTCTCCACACCAGGACCATCTAGATCAGGAACATACATTCGTGTTCCAAACAGGCACTCATATGAAGTACGACCCCCCAGGGACCTTCTAGGCAAGTTATTAAGTGCTCTCTGTACTCCATACAGGTGGGCTAGCCAACTACGACCCGTACCTATAACTCTGGCCGTTAAGGATTGCTTTAAATCACGATTTGAACGCTCCACGACAGAATTTCGCTCGGGATGAAATGGAGACGAGAACTGGAGCTGGACCCCCAACGAAGCCATGGTGTCCCTGAATGCCTTAGAGGCAAAGGCAGGGCCCTGGTCCGAATGAAAAGCCACAACTGCAAATGTATCGACAAAGATGCGCAAATCTTTAATAACTGTCCGAGCGTCAGCCGAGCGCTGTGGCCAGACCCACACAAATCTGGAGCACGAATCTACAGCAACCAATATATATTTGTATGCACTATCTGGCATCAGTGGACCACAATGATCCAAGTACACACACTGTAAAGGTTTATTTGAAATCAGAAGGGGCGTCTGCTGCGGGCGTCTAGCCGTCGAAGCTTTAATTTGTTGACAGACGTCACAACAAAGGACAAACTGCTTTGTCTCTTTATAGAGACCAGGCCACCAGTAACGAGCCTGTAAAAGTGAAATCGTGGCAGCCACACCAGCATGTGCAGATGCCGCCCCTTCATGTGCTGCAGATATTAATCGAGGTCTCTCAACTTTATTGGGCATGTCACGTACACCAACGCCCGGAATTTTAACAACAGCGTTTAGCATACTACCCATGCAGTAACTATATTTATAAGGGAATCCTTTAGGAAATGGCGTGCCAGCAGCCGTAGCTTTAATGGCAGCCAAAATCTCTTTGTCTGGTAGGGAACTCGAACGAGTCACTGCGGCCACAGTGGCAACCGCCACTGCCGATTTTGCGGCTTCATCAGCCAATGAATTTCCAGCAACGTGTATTCCAACGCGCTGGTGTCCAAGTGTATGTACAACATGGACTTTAGGAAGCGTTTCTTTCAGATTCGCAACCTTCCCCCACAGCAATTTGTGTTTAATGGTGTTGCTTGGAAATCTCTGAACCCATTCAACCTCCAGTAGTGCAAATACTCATTGAAAGACTGAACACAGTAGTAGGAGTCACAGACCAGCAAGGTAAGTATCACCGGATCCGCGTGTTCTAAGGCTAACAATAGAGCCTTGAGCTCAGCCAACTGTGCCGTACAATCTCCCAAGGTTTGCGTATAAGTATGTCGGGGGCAGAACACTTCCCCCTCCATAATGCCGCTCACCACCGCACATGCAGCAGAATACCGTTGTTTAGTCCCAACCGCTGGCTGCGCAGAGCCACCTGTATACATGACCACCTGATATTGGTCAATAGGCAACGTGCCAGCGGGAACTGGGTATTCCATTTCATATTGAAGAAATTCTTGAGTCTGCAGTTTAGGGTCAAATATGTAATCTACATGAGTGGCCGTCAAAGACGTAGCCCATTGTATCCATCGCGGGTGTAAAGCTTTCGAATTAGGAACACTCACTTTAGTAACAGCCTCTAAAGCTGGAATCGGGGAAACGACAATGATGCGTTGGCCCTGGGCAAGAGGTCCTTCTTTAATCACAGCCATCTGTACAGCAGTGAGTATTTTCTCAGTCTGTTCAAATCATTGTTCTGCAACAGAATACAAGTGCGACTTGTATGCTATCGGGACTGTCTCACCCTCATTAAAGGTGACATATGTAAACCCAACGGCACCAGGCATTACCCTGATGACCAGATGCGTTTTATTGTCTCGAGTATATAAATGTTTAACTGTTAAGAGATCAGTTTGTAGATCTCGAAGAATATGTGTATGCTCAATCGTCCAAAATCTACTCGAAAAATGTGGGCGAATCAACTCGTATAAGGGTTTTATACGTGTAGCATAATCAGGAATGTAAGTTCTGCCAAAATTCAGAAACCCCTACAATGACTGGAGCTTCTGAACCGTATTAGGAGGCTGCAATTGAGCACATTTCTCCAAAAAATGTGGCGCTAAGCTCCTGCCCTCATTCGACAACTCAAATCCCACGAAAATGACGCTGAGGAAGGCAATCTTTGATTTCTTAAAATTAAACTTATAGCCAATTCCAGCAAACCCCACAACAATGCGTGTTACATGCCTTAGATGCTGCAGCATCTCATTGTCCGTCAAATATATGTCATCAACATATGACAAACCTTCAAGGTCCAACTCGTGCAGAATTTCAGTTACACGAGCTGAAAATAGTCCTGGGCTATTCTTATACCCCTGAGGCAAACGACAAAACTTTTTTTGAGAGCCAAACGCACTGAAACTGGTATAGTCCCGACTTTTGGGCGCTATATTTTGGCAGAAAAATCCATTTGAGATATCTAATGTTGTTTTATATTTCTTACGCACAATATTATTCATAAGCGCTGCGCTGTGTGAATTCTGTATTGCATATGTGCGTGTATGTCTATTTAAGTGTCTGTAATCCACCACTATCCTATATGAATGGTCCGGTTTAGCAACTGGAAATAAGGGATTATTCATCGGCGAGACACAGGTTTCACTTACTCCCTGGTACTCCAATTGTGTACGAATTTTCCTAACCGATGCCCTTGCCTCAAATTTTATAGGATACTGCGGCTGCGGCTGAGGTTCGCCTTTTATCGGAATTACATGATAAGGTGATTGTCTATCCCACCCCACATGATTTCTGTATAGGGCGGGGGCCTGTGCCAGAGCCCATGATTTACTATAGGACTCCGCTAGTTCTCTCGGAACAAGTGGTGAGAATGAATTTGTAATAACCTCCTCCCCAACTGGACAGTCGTGAACAAAGTCAGGTGGCCAATCTTGTTCGGCCAGAAGAACGTCATACGATTTTACCATATGGTCCCAAAAGATGGCGCGTACAATGTGGTCAACGTACCCTTCTAATTGCAAAGTTACTTTATATACTCTATCAGGATCAGAGACTCGCATATCTGCCGTTTCGCCTTGTATGAAGTCATCAGTTGCTTTCACCTCCAGATGCTCTAGAAGACTCCGGCGAACTATTGTGACCTCTGCCGCGCTGTCTAACAGTGCTAACGCCCATGTCTTGTTCTTCAGGAGAACTCTCTTCTTGAGCGGCATGTCTAACTGAGACTGCCGCCACCTTCTTCTTTTTAAATTGTTGCTTTTGTTGGAGCGGTATCTCTTCCTGTTTAACAGAAACCTCAGTTGAGCGTTGTGATTCCTGTCTTGGTTTCACGTACTCAGTTCTCCGCTCTGACCGCCCACCTCTCTCACTTCTCTTGTCCGAGGAGTCCTGAAAGGAACGAGATTGGCGTGTATCAGTGTATTGATATCTATCAGGCGTTTTCAAATTATCCCTATTCCTGAGATTATACCTATTCTGCGGGGTCTCCGGTTGCGGAGACTGTCCCCCATCTTTCTTAGGTGTCTGTTGTTTTTTCTCCCAGCGCTTCTTAGTACCCTCAGGCTGCTGTTGTTTAGCATTATCCTTACTCTTTTTACCCTGTAATTGGGGTTTTTGTGGTCTAGCCCCTAGGCTATCACGACCGATACTGGAATATGTTTCTGCTATTATTCTCGGAGTTCCCGCTCCTGATTAAGTTGCGGAACGTCTCGAAGACGCATACGCACGGCTAGCGCCACTGCCTCTCCCTTGAGATTACTCAAAATAATAGAAGAAACTGCGGCAAAATTGCCCATCAGCTGCATGCCTAAATCTAAGGCTGGGGCAGCCCCATATTCATCTTGAATTTGTTTAAGCACTTCCGGTAGATTAGCCAATGTTGGTGTACCGTGTGCTGTAGTGTAGAGCGCGGCAAACACCGTGCCCCAGGTATTACAATGGTCCACAGTGGGAACCATTCCATACGGCAAACACATTGTCAATATTCTATGTTTATCCTGAGGTCCCGTATGGGGAAATACTGCTTCCAGCATATTAATTTTTTGCGCCAGCCAAAATGGAGTTTCCTCACGTTTAGCCGGTACCTTACCCATAACTGAGTGTACAGAGGCCGGATTAATACCCGGAACCACTGCCTGTGGGTGTGCCGGAGCAGCACGCGCTGCATTAGTATTTAAGGTCTGCATTACAAACTGAACCAGTCTTCTGTATGTAGTTGCTAAGTCGATATATAAACGACGAACGTCAGCCACTGCCAAGTTAGCAACCGCAGGATATGGTGTATATGTAGCCAATAAAGGCCAGGTCAGACCATCATTACTCAGTGGACCTAACCTAACTTGTGCTACTGTGTGTGGAAGGGCGCCATCAAGCCAATTATGGTGTTCTTGATAAGATAAAGGTATCTCTAAGTATGCATAAGCCCTGTACTGTCCAGGGACATTCGCAACAGTATAGTCGTGAAAAGTGTTTGTACCCTCATCAACTGCTGGAAATACGACCCAAGAATAAAAAAGTTCTGTTCTATAGGCTGCATGGGCGTCCACCACAAAAGTGACCGGACCCCCCTGGACCGTCAGTACATGTGCTATCATATGTCCTGTGAGCGGTTGGCCCATATTAAGCGCTATGTTCACTACTTGAGGATTCGCCATTATAAAAATAGCACTAGGGCAGAGAAGGCACACCAATATCGGGGTTTTCCTTTCAAAGTTCAAGCTTGAACAACCGACCACTAAGTAATAGGACGCACCTATCCCGTGGCGGCGGAAATCCTCAGCCCCACGGACGTCTCCGCTTATGGAATCAAGGAGTCAATATATATATGAGACCGAGAGAGTCAGCCGGACCCAAAAATTAGAGCCAGACCAATCGTTGGCGGCGCCATGTCGCTTGGGCTCTCATTATCCTAAATGAGACTACTGGATTTCTAGGTAGCAGGATCGTTCACGGTGTGGGGGACTGAGTCTGACCCACTTGGAAGGACCTCTGTCACCCTGAATCCGGTTTTGCTCAGACTAACTAGCAGTGCCTCATTTCTCCAAAAGGGAAGAGATGATTGGGCAGCCGAGCACATGACATCTTTGGAACTTCTAGGGAAGTCGTGGTCACTCAGATCCAAACCAACTCTCTCATTTACAGTATGATCTCATATACAAATGACAAAGGCAGTGTAAGTCTTATATAATGTTTTAATAAAACAACTGCATTTTAGATATTAAGGCATGAGCCGCAATAACCAGAACCATACAACACAGTAGGATTGAAATAGTCACGAGGAGAGTGAAACATAAGAACAACGCTATCATGGTGTTTAACACTTTCTACTCTCCCTTAGCTAGTTCTATTTCGAGCACAGCATGTTAAGCTTCTAACTTGCCTTTCTAAATCCCCTGGGAGACATCAGCCCTCATACCTGAGCAAAGGCCTGTGATCTGGTTCAGCATCTGCAACGAGGCAGTCAGCGTCTAGTTGTGGTTCCCTGGTCGGAATCTCCCTCTTGCGTGTATTGGGACAAGGAAGTGTTTTTATAACTAACATGTCAGCGTGATCACAAAACGTCCCTACGCAGGAATGCCAAAGAGTAAACTCCTACCACTTCTATCGGCAAAGTACCAGACTGTATCCTTGACTGAAGCACAGAGTGAACAGTGTGATATAAAAAATAAAACAAGACCGTAGAACTGGTTATTTGAAAAATAACAGTACGAAGCCGAATAAAAGCATTTAGAGCAAAGTGCACAGAGGCTCTAAGCTGCGAGCAAAGGAATAAAATACACCCAGGGCAAAATGCACAAAGGCCTAAAGCCTGAAGCTAATGCGCAAAGGATACGTAAAACTAACCACACTACAGGATAACATGACACTATGAACTAAACCAAAGAGTGCAAAATGTGCATCTATATAATTCATGCAAACAAGTTAAGATTAAACTAAATAACAATTCCTTTATTTGGTTTCAATACATAAGGCCTGATTGATTTTGGCGGGTGGTTATTCTGTCACAAATGTAATCGATATCCTATCTGCCTTATTACAAGTGCCATAGGAAATATAACACATTTGCGGTGGTGTAACCTATCCGTCAAACCCTAACTCAGGTCCTTACTATTACTGCACTGTATTGTAATTACATATTGCGCTTACTTCCCCTGACGAGGTGTTGAAGTTCTTTATGCTAGACAGCATGCTGCCCTGGAACCCAAAGGTTAGTGGTTAGTACAATGTTATTAGTTACTGGGATTAGTCTTACTTGCTCACAAACACCATTCCATGCATTCATGCCAGTTTTGTTGTGGTAGATTAAATTAATAGTGGTTCGGTATGATTGTTAGTGGGAAGGGGATTCATGCAGATCTTTGGTGGGGTTAGCAGAGCAGCTAGAGGAGATTAAGTATTGTTAGGTTTCAGGGGTATAACTTAAAAAAAAGACATATGTGATCTTTGAAATGTGTTGTGTGCATTTTGCAGAGTACATTCATTGACATTAAGGTGAAGATGCATGTGACTTAGAGAGGGTCGTGTTCTGAGAGAGGAAGCATGTCAGATTTGAAAGGGAAGGAAAGGTCCATGTAAGAGAAAAATAGAGCGAGGCGACAATCAATTTTAAGTAAAGATCAGTTTTTCGTGCAGGATGTAAAAATATAGAGGATTCTTTTTGAGATTGCATGCAAATTGAAGATACAAAACTGTAGAAAGAAACGGCCTAATATGCACGTGGAAACAGTGATGTATTAGGTACTTTTGATAGGTACTAGAATCAGGTGAACAGCCTGTCCACTGCTAAGCTACCATTAGACCGCCTGCAAGATCAGCTCAGGAGTTGAAAGCATAAAGTAATGGCTGGAGGCATACACTGGCTAATATCAAAAGTTTTAGACTGTGCTTGAATTCAGCAGTAGCCTCACGATTATACCAACATATATAGGTAAATAATGCAAACATTCAGAAGGAGGTTCTGCATATGCTGAAGTGGATGTCTTGTGGTGCTCTTCCTCAGGTTTGCCTCAGGGTATGAATTATAAGAGTAAAGTGGGATCCCTTTGGATGCACCTGATTGTGGCATAGCACAAGGAGGAGGGAGAGGAAAGCTTCCCTAGACAGCAGAAGTGTATTAGCTGCATTCCTGTAGCTGGAGGTTGGAGATCCATTCACTGAGGTGAAGGGCGTGGTAATTGGGTTCCCTTGTTAGCAGGAAGCTGCTAAATAGAAGTCATAAAGAACTTCCCTTAGGTAGATGGTATTAAAAGGGGTGGGACTGCATAGGTTGTTTGAGGAAGGTGAAGGGAACCCCTTAGGTAAGGTCCAGCCTTTTGTCTTTCTTGATCACAGCCAAATCCAGAAACCTCACACCTGAGTGTGCATGCTGTAGGCAGAGACAACCCTGCTGTGAGGGGCATCGCTACACAAAGGCTGTGTCTGGAGAGCAGCCAGGAAAAGACATTTAATTACTGGTAAAGGTTTGGGTCAGTTTGTCAATTATTTTGGGCTTCAAGTTGCAGGACAAACAGGAAAAAATAGTACAGAGTACAGTAAAGTTTACGAGATGTTTAAAATGTGAAAATCTTTGAAATAATACACTACAATGTTACCTGCTGCCTGGTGCAAGGGTTAATATAGCATACATTTATGTACTGTCCATTAACACATATGCCAAAATCAGTTTCAACAGAAACCACTCATAACCGGTCATCCGGTTGCAGGGGGAAAAAGCGGTGGGGAACAAAAACAAATAATTTTAAAAATAGGTACCTTCCGCGCCGCTTCTGCCATGCTGCTCTTCAGTCCTCACAGCAGGCACAGGCTGGCAGCATGAAAGCAGTGTTAGGATTGGCTGGAGAGCCCAGGCTTAGCGCTCCAGGGCAGAGTGGAAGTCTCTGCCTGCTGTCTCCAACCTGGCAACACAGTGCCGGGATGGAGAGAGCCCAGTGCCGGGTTGGAGAGAACCCAGTGCCGGGTTGCAGAGAGCCCAGTGCGCATGTGTGTTTGGCCGGCCCGAGACAGCCAGCCAAACATACATGCACACTGAAGTGAGTGCTGTGCACTCCCTCTCCGTCCCTGTCACACCCCATGGCCCACCCATTTTACAATAAAACGATAATAAATATAGTTATTGTTTTATTGTAAGATGTCCACAGCTGCTGTTGCTGGCAGGGGAGGGGTGACACTCCTTCGCCATAGCGGAGGAGCCGCCGCTGCGGTCAGCTGATATTTGCACTGCGGTAGCTAGACTTTTTAAATAAAGCTTCAAACTAGAGGATGCAAGTCAGTATCACTAAGGCTGAGAGTGCTTGGACAGAGAATTGGGTTTAGTGCTCTACCAATCAAAAAATGTAAATAAAATAATATTAGCTTGTTAAACATACTACCAGTACATTTTGCTTGTTATCTAATTCAATTCCACTAATTTTATCAACCACGGAAGGTTGAAAGTTTGAGTCATTATTCAAACTTATTCCAGCTGTAAGATGCACACAGATGTGAGCGTAGAATGTGCAGTTCACGCACATATAAAACATGGGTGCCTTCATTGCAGTAGAAGGAGACGGACTTGCCATGCATGGGTGGACTCTGCTCACCTGGTGTGTGTTCCAGGCTCACCATGAAGTTTTTTATAATTAACTATTTATTGGTTTTATTGAAAATACACACATTCACGTTGTCTTGTAGAAGGCATGATCGAGTTACATTGAGATTTCGCGCTGAAAGCCCTTCTGCCACCTCCCACCCGGGACATGGTGTGCCACAAAAAATAGTAGAGAGGTCTTTTGTGTCCATAGTTATGTGGGTATTATCCAGGGCGGTGTCTGACACGGGCCCAGCGTGATGCCTCTGTAATCTGACCATGTTTCCCATATTTTATTGTGTTTTTGTGGTCTACCTCTGCTATAGATCGGCTTTTTGAGAGACATAACGTGGTCCATGGCGTTGGTCCGTTTGGTCGTTAATGGGGCTGAGGCACGTGTCCCGTTTTGAAGAATGTCCCGTTCGGCTATAACAAGTCCCAGCCATAATAGTGCCCTGTGGTATCTATTACTCGTGATGCCCTCCGTTAAGTGGAGTAGGATTAACATGGGATTTTTAGGAATGGGCCAACCGAGCACTTTCCCAAGTCTATTCACAATGTGAGTCCAGTAGTTATGCAATGCGGGACTTTGCCAAAATGATGAATCCGTTTTTGTTTCTAGAAGTTTCATTCTCCAGCAGTGTATCCCTATCGGGTTCTACAACACCTCCTTTCTTTAACACAGCAAAGGAGGGCACTGGATACCCATTTATCAGCCGTAAGATTTCGACTTGGATGTTGAGGCCTTTTAGTTCCTGCAGCGCATGGTAGAGCTTGTATAGCGCGCAGTATGAATACACAACATTAAGTAGCGGGCCGAACTCGAAACAAAAGGCACTTCCTGTCACAGAAACTCTTCCTCAATTTTAACACGGTAAAGTAGCAGAAATATGTGGTCGTGGTTTAAATGTGAATTACTTATCAGGACTCTGACGCTTTAGCAGGGATTTCTCACCCGTCCTTCCCTCGCTTCCGGCCTTCCTCTCTCCCTCCAGTCCCCTCACTTACGAATTTAGGGGCATTTTAATTCCTTCAGTCTATCAGTCATTCTGTTAATGTGACGAAGCGGTGTTGTTACTGTAGCGCCTGTATATCCTCTCGATTGAGCTTTAGGTTTAGAAAAGTTGTGGCTCATTTAGCTATAGAAAATACCCCATTCTCTTTTCTATGGATAACCCCTAGCTCATTATCTTCCATTCCACATTGCTCAAAATCCAATCGTTTTCAAAATGAGTCATGCACAGATTTGAATATGAAAGGGACGCATTAGACTTTACAGGTAATCCCAACTATTTGTAAAGCTCCTAGATCCAATGTATTTACTTTTTGACATTTTCTCTTTGTTTAACAAAATGTTTTTCTGATTTTATTGGTATATAAACACTTCTATTTAAAAATTTTGAGGGCTAAAAACCTAAAACCTCCCGAAATACCATACTTTAAAGGAAGCAAGGTGTGTTCGTCATCCTAAGAAACAATTCACCATATCAGAGAACTTCACCCTCTGAAATAAGGAAATAGTATGTTTAAAACCACAGCAAATACTTTAAAGTGTACAATTAAAATGTAGCATTTTTCTGTGGGAAACCTTTGAAGCAGATTTGGATTTTATGATTGTCCCAATTAATGCACAACCATCATTGCTTTAATGTGTCATGCACATTTCAAATGAGGGCTGTAGGAAAGCACCCTTTTTGGCATGGTTAGCCCCCCCCCACACACGTTTTGCCTGTTATCTGATATAATTGTGACTGAAAGTGCACTGGATTTATGCTAATCAGGTCCTCAGTGCCAGATCTCTTTCCCCAAAACTGCACAGGTACCCCAAATGGCAAAAACTTTAGCACACCCTGTAAGTCCCAAATAAATGGCACCCTTGGTGCCTGGGGTACTAAAGAAGATTCTTAAGGGCTTCAGCACAAAATCTGCTACAATAAGGAACCCCTCACCAAGCACATGACAGGCTGCCATTGCAGACTGCGTGTCTTGGTGAGGACAAAAGTGAAAACACGGCACGGCACACAGCCTGTCTGCTATGTCCCCTAACACCCAAAAATAAAAAAGAGAAAGAGAAGCAGGAATCTCACCTCACATTAACTCTTCAAACAAACACATTTCAATGTGTTTGTAGAGCACAAAAATTAATATGCTCTAAGCAATGTATTTTTTTCACTAGAATCACAGTAATCATACATGTTTCATTCAGCTTTACATTTATCTAGTCCAAACAATTCAAATACAGATATAAATGTTCATCAACATTTTTGGGGAAAAAAATAAAAACACATCTTTCTCATACCATACACAACAACACTCATTACTGTACATCATAAACCTATGACAAACCATCATTTTGGGAAATGAGTGTCCCAGTGTGGTTATATAACACAAAACTATTCTGGCAGCAGTCTTGCTCCTGTATGTCAGCGTTCAGCATCCTTGCGCAAATTAAAAAAATGCCTGTATGTAACAGAATACGTTTAAATGTGACACTAACAAAAAACGGACTAACAACCTCACCAGTCCCACCTGGGATACTGGTGACCATCTTAAAAGGGAACATACATGCTTATTTTGAGTTGAATCAAACCAATCCAGTAAACCAGGATACTATTTAGACATAAATTATTACTTGTGTACCATAATACCTATATTGCTTACAAGGTAAAAACCAAGCGTATTGTTTACAATTCCATTCCATCATCACTGGGTGATCCTTATATGATCACCTCGATATAAATAGATCTCAAAGGTTCAAATTAGTCTCAAAAGATGCATATCAATCGTATCTCAGTACGTTAACATGAAGGTTACAGATGTCATGCAATATATCTCCACTGTCCTGTCTATCCAATTAAAGCCCAAGGTTCATCTGCATCGTGTAAACCAGATGTTATTATTTTAAACTTTTCTATCATTCTCCTTTTTGTCTAACAGCGCTGCTGTACATGGCAAACCCAAACCATGGTTCACCACAAATACTACAGACCATTTGATATCATCTTTTGAATGTTTCATTGTGGTATAATCATGCACTAGTGTGGCTCCTCGTGTGCGACATCAGATTCGTAAGCAACGTTGTAAAACTCTGGTCTTAATAGGCTGGATGGTTTGTCCAATGCAACTTTTTCCACATGGACATGTTATACAATAAACTATGTTTTTCGTATTGCAATTTGAAAACATTGACTGGGGAATTTGGGTACCATTAATTGTAATACTTTTTGTATCTAATGTAAAACGACATGCAGAACAATGATGACACCTGTAATGTGCTGTAATATGAGGTAATCCTAAAAAACATGATACATTTAAGGGGTGCTGTATATTGCGTCTTGCTAGCACCAACTGATCTCTCAAATTCTTTCCCCTTTTAAAAGCCACCAGGGGTTTTCGAATCTTAAATGGACTAAAAATTCTCCAATTTAGCTGAATAATATTTTTTTACTTTACTGACTTTTGAATTGTAAGTCAAAACACAAATCAGAGGACAAGGTCCATCTTTATGCTTAGGGGTGAGTAAAGATTTCCATGGTGTATACCATGCCTGTTTCAATGCATTTTCATCTAATTTCTTGGGATACCCTCTTGCAGTCAGTTTGTCTTTCAAAATGTTTGCATTTGAGAAACAGTCAATTTTCTCAGAACTTGTAAGAATTGACTGTATGGCAAATTGTCCTTTTGTGATCTAGGATGGCCACATGAGAAATGTAATAGAGTATTTCGATGAGTAGGTTTAGTGTATAACTCATCCTGTAGTTCTTGATCATTATTAAATACCATAATATCCAAAAATGTCACTGAATGTTTTTTATGTCTCATGGTGAAATTCAAATCTTCAACTCGATTGTTTAGCCAATTGTGAATGACATCTGGAGAATCCAGAGGTCCTTCCCATATCATAAAACCATCATCTACATATCTGTACCAACAAATGACTGACTGTGTGTATGGATTATTCCTATCATCCAAAATCCAGAAGTGGTCATAAAAAGGGTGTATTCACCCTAAAGGTGGGCAACCCATAGGCTGCCACCTGGCACTCCCTGTAACACCCCTAAATTGAGTATTTAGGTGACACCTCTAAACCCAAGAATGTGATAACCTAAGAAGAAAAGGACGAAGAAGAGACACACCGGCAGAAGAGAAGAAGAAGCAGCTGACCTGGTACCAACGCCGCTGGCCTGTCTGCACTCCTCAGGGGACTCTGCACCATAAGATGCCTCGTTCTACAGCTGAAACTCCAGAAACCAAGGAGGGCTGCCTGCCTTCGAAAAAGACTCAGGTCTCCTGTGAGCAGCAGACCTGCTCTCCAACCATTTCTACAAAAAGGACTCAGCAGCCTCTGGAACCGCAAAGACCCCAACACCTGAAGACACCACTGCACGCCGTCACTGTCACAAGTGGGAGTGGACCTCTGGTGCAGCAATGTCCCCCAGCTGTCCAGAATCCAAGTTCATTGTTGTTTCACACCTCTTGGGCTCCCTGAAGTCACCGTCAGCCTCTGCACGCAGGCACCTCTTCATCAGCCTAAGTGGTGAGAGAAAGCTGGCAAGTAAAGCAACCACTGCAACCATCACCACCGGCCGAGTTGAAGTGGACCCTTGGTGTCAATGATGTGTCAATGAAGTCCTCAGCTCTCCTGAGTGCAAGTCCACTGTGGTTTCACCCCTCCTGGACTCCACAACGACGCCTGCAGCCTCAGACCACACTGACCCCCCCAACCGTGAGTGCTACTCGACAAGGAAACTTGACGCTGAAGGACACCACTGCATCCGTCACCCCTTAGCCCTGGCAAAGAAGACCTAAGGTGCGCCTACAATACTGAGCACCCCATGTTTGTGACCAACCTGTTGGCCCCAAGCGGGAGCCTGCAGCCTAAATCCATGTAGACCAATTCCCCTTTAAAATACAATGGGCACCCAATGCTGTACTGCATTTCTGCAACTGGCCGCCCCAGTGCTGCCAAGATTGACCTGTTGGTGAGGTCGTGAGCCCAGTACTCACCTTAAGTTTACAAGATTGGTCCTGTGAGTCGTCGTAAAGTGCTTGTTTGCTGAATGTGTTTTCTGTCCATAGGTTAACATTGAAGAAATATGAAATTGCATTGTGTTGATTTTTGCAACCTAAAGCAATTTATGCTTGAAAACATACTTACCTTATAACAAAGTTCGTGGGTTTAAAATATAGATAAAAGAAGTGTTATTTTTCTAAATTGGTTTTGGATTTATTATTTGAGTATGTGTCTCATTTATTGCCTCTGTGAGTACAACAAACGTTTAGCACTACCCTCTGGTAAGCCTAATTGCTCGCCCACACTATCACAAAATAGAGCATTAGCTCTATCTACTTTTGCCTCTGCAAACCAATTCGGGACCCTCTGGACTCTCTGCAAGGTGTACTTCTTTTCAGTGCACAATATACAGAGCCAGCTTCCTGCAAGGGCACAGTCTGTCGTTGCACCCCTTTTCAATATATGCAGCTCATTGACACACTTCAGTTCTTTGAGCAGTTAGACACTCATTGAAGGTACTCTTTTGTTCCCTTTCCCTGAAAGATAGTGTGGCACATGTGAACTGAAGTTCCAATCTTCATCAGAATGTTATCATATCACAAAAAATTCCTATAGAATTACCACCCTAATTTCTTGGTGGAAGAGAACTTAGGCTTTTTCGTGATGTTAAACTAATTGTAATGAAACTGATTATTGTATTGATCACAGCTACAATCCTGTTTCCTGGATGAAAAAATGGCAAATGTGTGTTGTAAATTCACATCTGCAATATGTACTTTCGAATCAGAGCAGCCACAAATATTTCAAATGTTCCTTGACAAATGGTTCTTTCTTTTGGGAAATAAAATGTCACTGAACTACTTAAAGTTCCACAGTAGATAATTATAAATGTCCAGTCTGAGAATATCAACGTAGACTATTTCACCAAGGCTACCTGAGAGATTTTGCAACACCTCAACACACTAGGACAAATATATAATTTCCATTTTTTATCGATTAACAAATGTTACTTGATTGTAACACATTCAGCCTTTATAACTGTTACCCCTGAAGTGTGAATGTTTTCTGCTCCTTCTCTTTTGTCTGACCTTCTTTTGAACATTTCACACTGGTCATATTTTGGAACAACATTGTTGTTATTAAAGAAAAATACTTATACAATATACTTATAAGAGAAGCATACATATAAATATGTACCTGAATGTTTATATAGTTGCATTTGTAATTATGTTTTTATATGATTGCATTTTTGTTTGTGAGCATTGTGTTAAAATGGCCACAGGATACAATCTTTTTCATAAATTTTGGCATACATAACATGAATGGATCATCCAATATAAACAGTAAAGGGCAATAAAACCTAGCTCAACAGTAAATAACTGGCATTATACATACATACTCCAAAAGTGTGAAAGGTTTCAGCCTATATTTAGTAAAATGGCACTCTAGTGCAGAGTATACAGAAAACCATAAAGCTGATACATTTAAAATAACCACAGCTGAAGCAACGTTTTCCTTTTTTTCTGGTATAGTGCTATATACGTTTTTTTATGGCTGGAATTGTTCTTTACAGTAACATGTACATATTTTTGTTTCAAAATGATTCACTAATCTAACAGATATACACCACAAAACCAACCTTCAACGTGGTTAGCAATAAACTACTCATTGTAGGCAAGTCACAGGATAATACTGAATAACTCACTGGAAGTGGTGATCTTTCTTTACCACAGCACAGAAGAGCAGAGGACACCTTTCCTAGGGCCTTCTTGGGCTCACTTTGGTTCTCCGTTTTACATTTTACACATTTTAGGTTGACATCACTTTTAGAAATGACATTTTACACACTTTATGCTTGCATGACATTATTCTGAGGTTACGCTGTACATGCTGCTTGTTTTCAGTAAGCCTTTCTCACTATGTAATCTGTACACCCTGTTCAAGGCTATGAACATAGAACAAGATATCTTATGGCTGGCGTTGGCCATTTGGAGACAGATCTGGAAACCTAGACATAGCACCGCATCAGAGCTGCACTCCTAACACTGTGTGGTTTTGATTTTTGTAAATGGTGCACTGACCTACAGAGGTCAGAGGAGTACTCCTACCAATACTGTCCTGAAATGATTCCTGTGTTCGATATGCAGCTCTGCTGACTCTGACCTTCCATCTTGCAGAAAAGGATTGCCAACTTCACTCAAGATGGCTCCCTGACTCAACTATCCAGGTATGAGGGGTCTCAGGCTATCCTTCTAGATCATGCACAGGGCACAGCCACTATGCTGTCAGAGTGCAGGTAGTGATAGGTAGGAATATGTAAAAAAACAGATTGCTATAGTTGGACTATTTATTTTATTCACCATGTTAGTACTGTTTATTGCAATGCTTTGTTTTGTCTACCTAATAATTGCAGCTCATTCTCTGTATGCAAGAATACAATTATTTCAATACATGTTTAAAACCTTTATTCATAACTGTAACTTTATTGTGCTTACCCTGGGCATTCATAAGTAAACAATAAAAGAGGTAAGATCTGTTTCCAGAATTTCCTTGGGAAAGAGGGTAATGTTCAAGGTTGCCGAAATCATCTGTTACCCTGGGAAGGTTAGGGGTTCAGGCGAGGCACTGTGAGCTAGCTAGGAATTGGGCTGACAGTTCCTGATGGTGTAAAAGGACTCAGCCCCTACCTCCTGAAGTTCTCTTGTCCTAATATGCAGTCCTGCGTTTTAATGGAAACAATGTAACACACCCATTTATCAGCATAAGCAACTGTGAAGTTGGGATCCTTAGTCTACACATTGTGTACAAAACATGTATGGAATGCTGTTTGCCATTCCTTTGTGTGAAGTATTAGAACTCTTTAAGAACACTTTGTTTACTACTGTTACAAATGGCATGCTTGTAAATAGAGCTAGCAGTACTTCAGTATGAAACTTGTTTTGGTGATGTGGTCACATATCTCTTTTGTCACATCAGTGCAAAATCAAGCTATCTATTCGACATTTGACTTTACCAACTCTTTTCCTCATGTACCTCTTTCCTTTTCAATGACATCCCTGGCCCATTCTGGAACATGTGGGTAGGGGAAACCCCACACTCTTCAATCTCTTATGAACCATATGTTCTGCTCAACTCAAATAGGTAGTTTCTCTAAAAGAGGAATGTATTGGCAGTGATCCATCAATTTCACCAGGGTCACAGGCACCCTGCGAGAGGCAGAGGACAGCTGCCCAGAAGGTCAAGCTCCCCAAATAAGTTACTCCTCACGGGCAAACCTCTGGCTCTCTCATTGTGTCATATCCTGTCTGACACCACTCTTCTATAACTCTCTTAGCACTGGTAACTATCCTTGGTGCTTCAAATCTGACATTCTACTACCTTTACTCAAAAAGCACACAGTCTATTCTTCCAAACTCACCAAGTATCACTGTCTCACAACTCTTTTTTTCTAAAATCCTGGAACATATTTTCTTAAGCCACCTTAGCTCTGTTTTCGTCACCCATAATTTAATGATCTCCTTTCAACTTGCTCATTCCACACAGACTGACCTTAGTCACATTTTTATGTCAATCTTACATGCTCAACATAATAAGCTATCTGGTAGTCCTTGACACTTCCATTGACCTTGCTTCCCTCATTTCTACACTTACTGATCTAGGCATCATAAATCATGCCCACATCTAGTTTTAATGTTGTTAATCAATGCTTCTCTGTATCATGATGCTCTTTATTCTTAAAACCCAGCCTTCTAACAGATGGAGTTCCTCAAGGCTCAGTTCTTGCCCACCTCTCTCTCTCTGGCTTAGCTATATCCTTTGGAGACATTATTTCATCCTTTGACTAAACCTCTCATCTTTATGCCTATGGTACATGGTCTCATTCCCAAATGTCAAACTTGACTGCCAATCCAAAGTCTCAGACTGTGCCACAACTATTCGGTACCAGACGGCAACCTGGTTTGCTATGCTTACCAACTCAAAGTCCAAAATCATTTTCTTTCCTGCTAATTCAGAGCCCATGCACCTGTCACTTCCTATTGATTTTGTTCTTTTACTTTTCCGCTCTGACTCATTCCCCTTTTTCTTTCCTACTCCTGGTTCAGCCTCACTGCTCATTATTCTTATTCCCTCCCCCTTTCTCATGTCTTCCTTTACTTTCATTCCCTTTCTACCTTCTTTCCCTTCTCTCTTCTTTTTCACCTCTACCACACCTTGCTCATCCTCTCCCTCTACTTCCCACCCTTTCCCTCTCTGTTCTCTCTGAAACTCTTTGTTCTTGCTCCCCTTATATTTTCTCACCTCCTCCTCTGCTCAAACTACCTTCTAAATCGTCCTTTCCTCCTTCTTTTTCTCTTCTACCTTTCAACCATTCCACCTCCCTCACCATCAATCTCCACTTTCTGCTCATTCTCCTTCTGCTCTCGCTCCAGCTCTCTCTATTCTATCTCCCCTGTCTCCTTTCCCTTCTGCTGTCACTCCTCTCTAAACATTTCTTCTACCTTCCCTTTTCTTCAGCCTCTTCCACTACTGTGTCCTTGCCCTCTCCCAATACTTCCTTCTCATTCTCCCCCTGCTCTGTCCAACTCTCACTCGCTCCCCTTTGGTTACCACTTTGCCCTCACTATCCAACTCACACTTGTTCTGTTCTAGCTCATTTCCATTATGTCTCCTTTGTCCTCTCCCTCTTTTACCCATTGACTCCCTCTCTGTATCCCTTTATACTGCTCTCTGGTCCTAGTTTATTCTACTCTGACACCATCTTCCTTGCCCTCCTACCTGCTGTTGCCTATTCTCATGACCTCTTCCCTGGTCTGCTTCTCCTATAAGCAGACCTGGAACTATTACCAATTCTATGATTGCTACATTGACCATCTGTATGCCCTTTGCTTCTCTGCTGTTTTGTGTAAGGTGCTCTAACACCTTGATGTGCTAATCACATTATGCAACTGTTAAATAAATTCTGCTTCCCTCAGACATTTTCACCCCTGCACCATTCAAGTCCTGGTGTATGTCCATGAGAGTGAAATCCTTCGTAATATCCAAAGCTACTACTGCAAAATACAAAGTTCCTAATATTTCCAAAATATGTTCCTTTATACCCTTTACTACAGTCAAAGCACTACTCTTAATGCTCGCCCGCAGGATGTTATGCTACTGTAATAGCCTACTGGTTGACCTTCATCAGTACTCATTGCTACTACTAGGCAAAAGTCTGATTTAGATTTTAGTGGACGGGTACTCCGTCTCATGTGTGACGGATATCCCATCCTCCTTATTACAAATGCATTATATTCTAATGCATTAGTAACAAAGACAATAGGATATCCGTCATATTTGTGACAGAGTACCCACCCGCCAAACTCTAAACCAGGGCCAAAGTTACCATTTTTGCCACAAGAACTCTAGCCTTCACAAGCACAATCATACATCCTACTGTCATCACCGAATTTGCTGGTTATTCACAAAAATTAGAGCTACAGTGGAAAGTACTTACTTACTCTCTTATCTCTTCTTAAACCTTCCTGTGTTGCCTCATAATTCCGCTCATTTCTGTTATTCAGGTCTGATCTCTAAAGTAGACTTACAGCTCAATTATGCTCTATAAGTTCTCTTACCGCTTTCAAAATCACTTAACAAGTATCATATTCTAAAGCTGAAAAACAGTCTTAAGTACCCTCATTCATTCACTGTGCATCCTTATCTCTCCTTACTACTCCCTACGGTAAATACGTTAACATATAGAAAATCAGAAACATCACTCCTCGGTCTTGTACTGTTAAAGTGCTTGTATGCCAAGAGGCACTACTCACCACACACTATATATCTACAAAAGTGCATGTCTACAACCACCTAAACGTTTGCTGACCTTATCTACTGAGATTCTCTTGCTGTATACAGCATTTCCCGTAGAAATGCTCATGCCTTCCACAACAAATACATTTTCTTGAACCAGTGACCTTAGTTGTTGTACCACCCAAAACACCAAGGAAGTAGTGCTTCTACCACTTGAAGTATTGATTTGGAATCTCTCGTGGCTCTGTGACTGGCACCCCTGGCTCCCCACGTGACCACTCCAAACTGCGTATACAGTAATTTGCACCAATTAAGCGGTAATTCTGATACCTTACACTATGAGGATGCAGGATTGGACCCTTTGCTTTCCTTTGGCTTTTACGTACCGCCTGTAAGCCTGTCTAAGCTGCAGCACTAATGCCTGAGATACCATTTCCTTAGGCCTTTCTCAGAGGGGCTGAAGACTTACTATCTTAGAACAATAAGGGGGCCCAGAGAAAACACTTGTGTTACATGAGAACCTCTGAGTGCCGTAGTGATGCCTTCTGTTACTAAGAGGTGCAAGCTATACTTGTATAGCTGGTATACAATTTATTGGCATCCCTGAGGTTGCAAAACCATATAACTGGCACTTTAGACTCTTGAAGTCATGGTTGCAACTCAAACGCTTTAGCCCTGGTACCTTAGCCTTAGACCCTTTGCTTCTGCAACCCAGAGACTCTCTAAACTATAATTGAGACAAATATGCTGATTGTGCAAAGCACCTGAGGATGACCCCAAGCTTCCCCGTGACTATGATGAGAGCCTCGGATCTGGGAATGATATGGCTGCAGTCCTGGTGCCTTTTGTGGCCACGAGTCTGCACCGAGGTACCTGAAACCCCTTCTCGTGGTTACCAGGTACTCGAGACCCCCTGTGGTGCAGAATCACCCCTACACGTACACAGACATGATACCCCTGTCTTTTGCTTTTGTTACATCCTCAGGGCAGTGTAGTGGGCTGGGTATATAAGGCATCCCTTTACCAAGCACGAAGTGCTAAAGGTATAATAAAGAATACCTTCACTGGTACTGTCTGCTTTGACTCCTACATGTGTACTAGCCAGTCCCTTTTATTACATCCTTGGGTCAGAGCCCAGCTAGGAGGTGCATATGTCCCTCTGGTATCACTCTGCTAAGCCAGGTGGCACTCTGAAAACAATTTCACCAAATGCTTCTAGTCCCTGGTAATTCAACACAAATAGCATCTGAGTCTCTGGGAAGAAGGAGGATTGACCCTCATGTGTATTTCTCCTTCCGGGGTAGTCTTGGTGCTTCACAAGATCGTCTAGTGGCTGTGCAGTTTTCTTCCCTTCTTCCGTTTTAAATCTATCTGGGTGAAAGTTTTGAGCCTCTGGTCTGGGCTTTGGGCTGCTTGTTATCTCTGATGGGTCTTCTCATTCTTATTCCTTCCCACTCTATTCTTCCCTTTCCTCTCATGGTAGTGCACTGTTCAGCATGATGACTTCCTTAATTATGGATATGCTCCTGGTTACGACCTCTTTCCCTGTTTTTTTGCTATGACCAACATCCCTTCCTTGATAACTACTTCCCAGGGGGCATATGCAAATAGGATTCTAACTTGCTCCCTGGTGAACAGTTCTATATATTGACCCAGTCGCCTTCTACCAGTACGCTTGTTTGGGCACAGTGGGTTTTGCTGGCATATTCATTGGTTGTAGTACACCCGTCCTGCATCTGCTAGACGTTCAGTGTTGCTGGGATCCATTGCGGGCATGCCAGGATAATGTCTTTGAAGGGTGTCCTAAACATCAGGTTAGTGGTGGCACAACTGGTGGCGCAATGAGTGGTCATTTGATAGGCTCATTGGAAGTGATGGATTGCTCACTCTATGTTGGTCTGTTGTTCCGAACGTGTTTGCTGAGTCTTGTTCTACAAAAGTCTTTCCCCTTCCACATTGGTATGGGGACATCTTGGGGTATGTTTCAACTAACCTATCCCAGGTTTCATCATGTCATCCTTGAATTCACCCCCCTAGAATAAGGGGCTATTGTTTTCAAAGTTTGTGGGATGCCTTAAGAAAGATTTTTTCGATTTGACATGATCAGAGGCTGTCCTGTTTATGAACTCTACTGCTGGGTTCTTAGTGTATTCATTATTGATGCTGTTTTATCAGATAATCTAAAATAAAGTACTTACACAAGATGGGAACCTCAAGAACATATGAGCCACTGTGTCCATTTAGATAACAGTTTGATAGCAAATATATCAGCATAGTCAATCAAATAAGCCTTAAACAAGAAGGGACTTGAACCTTCTAAATGTTTTGAAACCATAAAGATTTATTCAATTATTAAAGTGCAATACGCAAGGCAAAAATAATGGTTAGTCAAAACACATGATCAATCAATACGGGGGAATCAGCATAAGGCTCAATCAGATGCAGCAAACAGTTGCCATGAAGTCAAGTCTCAGAGCAAAAATATTCTAAGTCCTAATCATGAGAACAGACAGACATAGGGGGTGATTTTAACCTTGGCGGACGGCGGAGGCCGTCTGCCAAGGTACCGCCGCCAAATGACCGCACCACGGTCAAAAGACCGCGGCGGCCATTCAAACATTTCCTCTGGGCCGGCGGGCGCTCTCCAAAAGAGCGCCCGCCGGCCCAGACAAATGCCCCTGCAACGAGGACGCCGGCTCAGAATTGAGCCGGCGTAGTTGCAGGGGTGCGACGGGTGCAGTTGCACCCATCGCGTATTTCAGTGTCTGCAAAGCAGACACTGAAATACTTTTTGGGGCCCTCTTACGGGGGCCCCTGCAGTGCCCATGCCATTGGCCATTGGCATGGGCACTGCAGGGGCCCCGCGGCACCCCCTACCGCCATCCTGTTCATGGCGGGTTTCCCGCCATGAACAGGATGGCGGTAGTGGGTGTCTGAATCCTCATGGCGGCGGAGCGCGCTCCGCCGCCATGGAGGATTCACTGGGGCAGCGGTAAACCGGCGGGAGACCGCCGGTTTACCCTTTCTGACCGCGGCTGAACCGCCGCGGTCAGAATGCCCTCGGGAGCACCGCCAGCCTGTTGGCGGTGCTCCCGTGGTCAGTGACCCTGGCGGTCACCGGCCGCCAGGGTCAGAATGACCCCCATAGTTCTACACTCAATGAGTCGAGGCAAACCGGACTTGCAAACACAGTGAACATTTCCTTGTCATCGTAAAACACATCATTTTATAGATTAACAATTCAGAATAGAAAGTGAAATGAAGCATCACCTAGCACCATCCCAATTCCATCCCCTAACTGAATATTAAAACCAATCCTTTTGATCTAATGTCATTGGTTGTGTCAGTACAAATCTAGTTAGACTCAAAGCAATGACAGTCTCATAAAGAATAGGCCTACAGTAGCACATGCAGGAAGAGCTTTGAATGTAGCTAAGGGCTTTCTCCTGGGTTCTATGAGAACAGCACGTCAATACAGAGCATTTCATAAATGCACATTTTGCTGTGTGCGATGAGAGGAGAAATGAAAACACAAATCATGGCTGTGTTACAATTCAAAATGAAGTTTAGGCCTAGTTTATTCAAGCACATTAAAATACACTTCACAGAGTGTAGTGTTTTTGTTTTATTGTGAATATTTCATAAAGTTAGGCACATTTTGTATAAAATCAGAATCATCTCGCTCAGAGTGTATAACAACTGACAGTTGTCTCCCATCTGGAAGTGCACCAAAGTTAGCCCTAAGGTGGAGCCATGGGCCACTGCTAGGTTCCTCTGTGGGGATGGGCACTGCTGGTGTTAGGGTGGTGGGCAGTCCTATCCCGTTGGGCGTTGTGCTGGTTTCATCACATACTCTCCACAGTGCTATTAGTGTCTATTGGCTTTCTGTGTCTTCGTGTTTGGCTTGAGAAAGGAATGCCTTCTGTTGATTATAGATGTTTCTGCTGTCTAATAGAGGAATGTGTGTCTGGTGGCTATGGCCAATTTCTGTGTCAAGAGCACTTTTGGGTTGGGTGCGCCAGCTGCATCACAAAGCTCTTCCATACCATTGTGAGGGGGGGTCAGCAGCTGATTGGGTGGCGAGGGAGAATATCAAGTGGGTTGTTGCATCCTGGGAGTTAATCACCATAAAGTGGTACCCCTGCAACTAGAGGATCAATTTTTCTATGTGTTAGTGTGGTATTAAAGTGGTTCCCATAAACAACTTCTTGTGGTCCAAGATGACGCTAAATTCACTGTCGTACAAGTAGAGGTGGAATAGGGTGCACCTCCATTTATGCACCAGAGCTTTTTTTCTATCTGTGAGAATTGTGTCTCTGGGATTAAGAGCGCTCTTCTTGGAAAAGCTAGTGGTGCCTACATTTCTTCCTACTGTTGTTGAAACAAAGGTGCTCCTAGGCCCACTGGTCTTGCGTCAGCCACCATTCAGATTTTAAACTTGAGTCAAACTATTTTGCAGCTTTTTCTCTAAGAATTGCTTCCTTCATTCACAAATGCTTTGCGTCATCAGTAGCTTTTTTACTTGAATAGCTACCTAATTGGTTCTGGAAGGGTGGCTAAATTGGAGCTGAATCTCTCATAGTAAGTTGCCATTTCCAGAAACCTCCTCACCTCTAGGGCATATTGAGGGGCCAAGGTGAGTAGAAAACATTGTTACATAGAGGCTTCATCCCACTGACGCTGATGATACTGATATTCAGGTCCAGTTTTTAGAAATATTTTACCCCATTCCAGTCATTGAGTATGTCATCCATCATAGGGGTGATGTGGCATTCTCGCTGGATCAATTTAGTTGGTAGCTTCATATTAATGCAAATGTGTACCGTCTCTGGCTATTTGGTTTCTTTGTAACCACAATAGGGCACACCCATGAGGTTGGCCTAGTTACCCTTTCTACCACATCCAAGCCCTCGAGTTTCGTCAACTCTTGTTCCATAACTGGGCAGAGATAAAATGATATTCTTTGGTGTCATAAGGCGGTTGGTTGGATGGATGGGTCAATGTGTTGGTAAACAGGTTTCACCTTGAGTCTTTTAATAGTATGTCTATGCCGGTTGAACTGACCAGGTGTGCAACTGCAGTAAGCTTCAGAGTTTCTGCAATTTGGCTGCTGATCAACGTGACCATTCCTCTATTTGTGAATTTTGACTCAGTCTTTTCTATACCATTTGTTATGGTGCCTGTGATGGAGCTTTCTAGGTGAATGGGTTCTTTGCTGCCGTACATATGAATTTGTGTTGCGGTTTTCCTATTTCAGTTGCAGGATTTCTTTTTTGTAATTGTTGCATTGACATGACATATATCAAGGCTCCAGTGTCAATAAATGCTTTCATGTGGTGTCCTTGATTCAGTAGGTGGTAGAAGTGTCACACCATGGGTCGCAGCACGACCCGCGGCTCAATCCACTGCCTCCCTGGCATCCAATGTTACACTGTGGGATGCCCTAAACACTTACCTGCAGCATAGGAGTCCTGCAAGAGGCCGTCAAGGGCCATTCTTCACCCTCTTTGTCAGCTGTGCTGGAGGCATTCCTCTCCTTGGGGGCCACATTCTTGCTCTCTGTAGTTTCTTCTTACCAGAATTCCTGAGGAAGGGTTATTATTACGTAACCAATCCATCCTGGAGGCTTTAGCATGTATTCCTGCCAGCATTTTCCAATCCATCATGGCAGCCTCATTTCTTCCTCTGTCACTTCCAGTTTTCGGTTATATAAAGAGCAGAACTGTCTTTCCCCATTGAGGTGCAACATTCCTTGCTTTTGCTATTGTATCTTCACCCCTGTTGGTGTATCATCACTCTTACTGGTGTCGTCTCGCTTCTGCTGATGTATCATCGCTCTGGCTGGTGTCTCCTTGCTTCTGCCGGTGATTCTTGCTCCTGTTGCTTTCCTTCTGAACTTTTCTGTTCTCCTGGTTCTGGCATTTCCACTAGCCTTAGCTGTACCTTTAGAGCCTTGCTGCAGCCCTGATCTCCTAACATCAGAACCAGTCCTCATCAGCCTCCCAGGAGTCTTTAATCATCATCAGAGGTTTTTTCTCTTCTGTGTTTTCCTCTTGGGGGCTCATTCTGGAGGGCACTTTCTGCTTAGGTGTTACATTGTCGATGGTAGGGGGTTCCAGAAGGGGCCGCCCCTACCTTTGGCAGACAAGGACAGTCAAAACCTGGTTTCGCAGATTTTCCCATCGCTTCAAGGCTGCAAATAGAAGTCTGTCCGCTGAGGAACTTGACTTAATGTTTTGTTATTTTGTCTGTGGATAAGATGAGAAATATCTCTTTGTCGCTGCTCTCATCCTCATCATATTTTGCCGCCAACTTTCCAGTGCCTCTTGCTTTGGGTGGTTGTTCAGGTTCGGGCTTGCCTACCTGGATGGTCCTCTCTTTGGTCGGGTTATTTTATATGATTCATCCTCTTCGCTCTCTTTGGGAGACGCAAGCAAAGTGTCTTGAATGTGCAGAATAATGCAGTGCTGAGTGGAGGTCTGTGCCGCACTACCCACAAATGCAAAGGTCACGGTCGCTGTTGACTTGTGAGTGTGTGGTGATCTGGCCTCCCTCTCTTGACAATGGCCAAAGACTCTGTATTCATGGTCACGTTAAGGTCTGGCTCCTCCTTAATGATTACTTTCGCCAGGGTGGATTTTCTGCATTCTAATTCCAAACTGGATAGTTCAAGGACTCTTCCTAGATTCAGGATACAGTCTAATGATAAGCTGAACTTCCTTAAAACTAGCTGACTCATCACTGATGAACGACATCCTTGGATTAGGTGGGCCCATATTTCCTGGCAGGGGTTGTCTTCGGTGTAAGTGCTGACTAGCTAGCTTAGACTTGCATAGACTCTGTCAATCATTTAGTTTCATTTGTCACATTTTTAACTGTTCAAAGTGAGGTTTAGTGTGGGTTAAAACGGGCTTCCAATGTGGCTACAGCCATGTCATAATTGTCTTCACCTCCTGTATTAGGTGCCTTCTCAAAAAAGCTTTGATATTTCTTCTCTCGGATAGTGTAGTAGCAGGGATCTTTTTACGCAGTTGTCCATTTCTTTTATGGCTTTGAAATAGTTGTTAGGTTTGGCTGTCCAGATGACCCACCGCTGTTCAACCGCTAACAGGTCAGTGAGCTCGCTGAAAAGGGAAAGGCGATTTTCATCTGCTCTACCCAGGTAATGAGATGTGGTTCTTGGCAGGATGTTAACACATGCCCTAGGAGGGTCTGGTGCTGCTCTCCTGGATGATGCAGGGTTAAGTCTGGGGTCGGCTTCTTGAAATTCATCCTCCAGGTAAACACTATCATTCAGAGGGATTGGTGGGACAGAGGTGTGTAACCTGCTGCTGGCATGGAACCTGCTGTTTGATTCATAGGTGCTTGATGGTGTCCTGACAGTGACTGTGCTTTCTTGTTTCGTAGTTTTAGGGGTAGTGGGGGGGACACTCTTTTTCCTTTCTCTTAACCTTCCCTTTTTGCACTTGTTGCCAGTCTCTGTTGCACCCTGCTTATCCCTGCTTCTTTTACTTTTAATACTTTTCCTCTCCTCAGTGTCTTCATTCTTTGATTGGTACTTGCAGCTGCTGTGCAGCCATTCTACAGTGCTGCTGTTAGACTGACATCTCAGGCGTGAAAGGACATTAATGGTGTCATACTTCAGGGGTCGCAGAGTCCATGTGCATGGTGCAAGTGTAAGAAAGTTAACATATTTTATGGGATGGATGGTATTTCTCCACAAATAATAAAGTCACTAACCTTTTAGGAACAGGCAATGATTTCAATAATTTAAATCTGCGCTCAGCCCTTGGTAGCTATGGCAGACAAGCAAATATGTAAAGTATTTAGAAGTACCAAAACAGTTAAAAAGTCAAAAGCACAAAACAATAAAAATCCCACTCCAAATTATAAAAATAGAGTAAAGTTTAAAAACAAAATGACACCAAAACACCAAAAATCCAAAAGGGTGAACATAGATATGAATTCTGAAAGATTTAGGAGAACAGGTGCCAAAAAAATAAAATACCAATAGAAAGTACTTCTAGCGTGTGACTTGGACGTAGGCACAATTTCAGGCTGACCACGATGGAGTGTGGGTTGGATACACCAGGCGGGTTCAACCTGGTCAAAGATTTTGCCTTCTGATTTAGTATCTGATATTTGAAGTGAAAATTCTCCAGTGGAACAAGGTTGCAAACTTTATCCGGGGAAGTCTATTCAAAGCCATACTGCCATTGAACAAGGTCCTGCTGCAACTGTTGTTTTTGGCAGGAAAAGGCCAGAGCAGGAAAATTTCAAATTCAACACCCAGGAAAATCAGTCGTATACATTTCAAGCCTTTGCCTGGTCAAGATTTCTTTGTTCTGACTAAGGGTCAGATGTACGATCTTTTGTTTTGCAATTTGCGATCTGTTTATGAATCGCAAATTGCGAGTCTCAAAACGAAATGTACAACAGTGTTAACCACACTGTTTGCAAAACAAAAAATGGGTCGCACGGGACCTGCCTCATGAACATTCATGAGGCAGGTCGCAATTTGTGACCCTTTTGGGAATGGCTGCACTCACAGGGATGGTGGCCTGCTGGGGTCAGCAGACCACCATGTCTGTGACTGCTTTTCAATAAAGGATTTTTTTTTAAATGAAGCCTGTTTTCCTTAAAGGAAAACGGGATGCATTTCAAAAATCAAAATCAAAAGTTTTCTTTTAATTTTTTCATAGTAGGCAGTGGTCTGTGTGACCAATGCCTGCTCTGAAAAAACATTTTTGCCACCATTCACACGTTTGTGAATGGGTTAGCACCTGTTGAAATTGGTGTTAACTACAATTGTTTTGCAACTGCATTCACAGTCACAAAACAATCATACACCCCCTTGCAAGTGGCAATTAGGAAGGGGCGACCTCAGATGCCCATGCCTAATTGCGGGACGCAGCTCCTATTTTGCGAGTCTGTAACTGGATACCGACTCGCAAAATAGGGATGGTACATTGTACAAGGCCATTTTGCGGTCGCAAATGGGGATTTTAAAATTGTGTCGTACATCTGGCCCTTAGTCTCCGTTTTTGGAGCTCAGAATCCTCCAGTGGGATAAGGCTGCAGATTGCATCTGGGAAGGTCACACCAAAGTCAGAAAGGCTTGCAGTAAGGGTGCGCTGAACAGGCTATTCGAGCAGCAAAACTCTCAGGGCACGTCCAATTTGATTTTCTTGCCCAGCAAGGTTGCACATTGGGCAGATTGACTTGGGTGGTTGACCACGGTCTACCGAGGGTCTGGAAGTCCACAATTTTTCAGAGTTCCACTTTTTCAGATATTGTTGGAGAAGTTCAGCTGGACACAGACAAAGCTCCCAGAACCTCAGGACAGCACTTACGGCTCAGAAATTACTCCAGCAGAGGACACCAGCGGAGTCTATTCCAGGTCCAGTTACAACTGATTAGGTGGGCACTTCATGAAAAAGGTCTCCTACAGCTTTTTTGATCCCTGTAAAGCCACACAGGTCAGACAACTAACCTTTGGAGTCCACTTCTTTGTTCTGGGTACAGGTGGGAGCAGCTGCAACCACTTCAGGTCTTCTTGCAAGTCTCAAACAGCAGGTGTAGTCCTGCTTCAGTTCTTTCCCAGGTCCAGAAAGTGTTATGACAAGCTGTAGGCGAAGTTTCAGCTTTGTAGGATTCCCAAGCCAGTGGGTGGGTGTGAATCCTGGACACTCCCCAACCTATAGGGAAATAGTTCCCAGGGGCACCTCTACCCACTTTTGCTGCACATCCTATTTGTTTTACTGCAAACTGCCCCAGAGTGCACTATTCTAGGGAGAATTCAGCATGGCCTCAGTCATCTGCCCTAGGAGGAAGCCTGTGTGCAAGCAGGGGTGTATTTAGGGAAAGGACAGCCCTCTCCTCTTAAGCTACACGAAACTGGTTCTGAGACTGCTCTGCATCCCACTAGGCTGGTACCCTACTGATTACCCTAGGTCTAAAAAAACAAGGTCTCTCCTCCTAAGGTCTGCCTTTACAATAAACTTGTGAAAAGCTGGTCTTCTGGGTGATGCTTGTAGTCTTCTTTGTGTAACAATAACATTGTTTACTTCCAGAGGCAGTAGAGTACTCCAGATTGGAGCAGGGAGTCCAGGACTGCACCATAAAATAACCCAGAAGAAAGGAGAAAAGCTGGAGACCAGAAAAGCCTACCTGCTGACCAGGCCAAGCAACAGAGAGACAAGCAGAGAATAATAGAAGGAACTGGAGTTGCAGAGTCCAAAGAGTCCAGTGAGGGAGCAATGATACAGGAACAATTGAGATGTAACTGGTCTACTCAAAGGAGCTCCTTATAGAGGGAATAACAAGAGGTGACCCATTTCAAAAATGGTAAAAAGAAGGAAATTAACATAACTTCAATAATTATAAATGCAGGATCAAGATTCAGTGGTAAAGATATACTATGAATTTTGTAAAAAAAATATGTATACTAATGCTGCAATCACAATTCACAAGCTTTTTCCTGCATGTGTATGCCGGGAGACGGCAATCTGGAAGTCACACCACAATCCTCGCCACAGTTCGGAAACACAATACGTGCAAGGGATGTCCTTGACGGGAAAGAAAATGTCTTGCAGCGCTAGTCTGCACCAATAAGCTGCTGTGGCATAGCCCACATCTATGGCAGAGGTAAGCAGAAACACCTTAAAAAATTATGAATGAGCAGACTTCACCTCTGTCTTTTTCAAATTAATGAAGGTCCTCAAATCTTCTCCACTGCTCTTCTTGAGTTGATATTGATCAGCTACCCCATATTCAGCTCATCCTCTCACCAGGCCTAAGCCATTGGCCTGCTCTGGGAGGATTTTTCACACCTCATTTATGTCAAGCAATGACAGGGCTTCTGTTGGCAAACTAGTGCAAATTAGCCTCCAGGAGCTTCAGACAAAGAAATGTTAACTGTCTAAAGATTAACCACTTCTCTAGGCTATCCTAAATGCGATATTGCAAAATTAATATATTAATCTGCACTCTGTTTTCCTCATTGGATAACCAAAGCATTCTGCAGTGAAACTAGCTCTTGGGGGCTTGCCACTGTTGCGACATGATAACATTAAATTTCTACATGCCCCACCTTTAAACACCATGCACCCTACCTTATGGGCTACAACGCCTATGTAAGGGTGGCTTATTATTATTTAAATGGTAGATTTTTCACGTGTTTTGGTAAGTCGGACTGCAGGTTTAAACTGCAGCAGTCAGGCTACATTGGTAGGACTGAAGCCATGTTTTCCTTTGCCACACTAGTGGATGGCACAATAAGTGCTACAGTCAACAAGTGATATTTAACTTTCTAAGCCATGGGTGGATATTCTACTCCAATAGACAATTGTTACATATTTTAAGGAACGTAGCATACACTTGGCATTGGACAGTAGTGCCCCAGTGTGCAGGGTCTAAAAAACACCAATAACATTCAGGAAAAAATAGGGGCAACCATACAAAGGGCATTTTCCCACCGCCGGTAAGTGGTCTGGGTACATTGCAGCCAGCAGGATTTCCTCCGAACTCTTTTGCGCCCATCACTGTGCTCCCATAGATGACTTGCTGGATGAAACACTCACACAGGCACTCCCTGCTGAGACTGCTGTACATGCACTAGCCAATCCCTTTTATTGTTTCCCTTGGGCTGAGCCGAGGCCTGGGTGCAGGCATCTCTCTAGCATCACTCCTCTGTGCCAGGTGGAACACTACAGGACGCAGCTGCTATGAGCGTGCTGAGATACTAAGTTACATTTCAACCCCCTTTCACAATATTTGTGCTTTCCTGATTGGCCCTCGGGCTCCCAAGCAACCCTAAGCCCTCCTCTCATACCTGCCTGGCCCAGGCCCCCAACACTCTTAACTCTTCGCATCTCCTCTCACACACTACATACACATCACCACCCTCTTTTCCATTGAACTTCTACTCACCCACAGAACTTTACATACATATTATTGTCAGAAAACCATATCAATATCTGCTCTTACTACTGCACAAAAACCAAACATAACACACACCAGCACATCAGAATCTCACACACTTTTTTATAACCCTTATCATCACATATTAGAAACACACACCCACTCCCACCCTCAAAATTACACAAATAATAGACATCCTAAACCAACTTTACTATTAAATGTTCAATCTTTATCAACACCTACCACAAATATGCTAACACAACAACTCTCATTCACCCACTTCTCATCCATTGCACAATTCAGAGCCTTAAAATATGACCCACAGGCTCCACCACCCTAACCCATACACATTTCACCCTAAACAGATGCAAACAAAATAAAACATGCCACTCCTCACAACGTTGCATCTCCATATCTATCACACAACAAGCCAACTCTACAAAAACAACACAGCTCTCCATCTCACCCTCTACCATCATTTCTACCACCAACATGTGAAGAACCAACAAAATGCCTTTTGAGCCAGCCTGCTAGATGAGGAATACAATGTAGAAAAACAAACATATTGTGACCCTCATACAGTCAATAACAGCACTAATGACACACCTGCTACAAGTTCAAAATATAGTGCTGACCCTTCTAGAAATCAAAGTCACACCACCACTAAAACGCAATCTCTAACTTACCTACTAATAATACTTGATCACTTTCTAAAAACAAGCACTACATCTGGGACTACTCACTGACACACAACCTAACTTACTCTTTTTAACTGAATCATGGTTGGGAGAAGACATAGCTCAGATGTTGCATGGAGCCGTTCCTCCAGGGTATAAAACAAAATTGTATGGGCAAATGAGAAGGTGGACTAGCTGTTATATTCAAACAAACAATAAATATCACCAAAACTGACAACATTTCCATACAAGGCTGTGACACCCTCATCACCAAATGCAACCCTACACTAGATTCCTCCTCCTTTACTGACCACCACCTAGTAATGCAACATTCCAAGGCATGTTTCTAGGCACATTATCAAACCTTATAACACTACACTCCAACACATGCCTCATTAGTGACCTAAACATTTGGTTTGACAAACCCAATATGCCCCATTCAAAAAATATCATCACTGGTCTAGTCATGCTGAACCTACATCAGATCATAGAAAACCCCACACACATCGCTGGACACATCCTATCTGCCATTTTTTCAATTCCAGAACTAGTTACCATTCAAAAGATTATTCCAGTCACATGGTCAGTCCATCATTCGGTAGCTTTCCAACAGAAAACACCACAAATCAACACACCAAAGACCACCATACATGCATCCAAATATTGACCATGGAACAATCTCAATGTTGAATACTCAGAACTAACATCCAATACACAATAAATTAAGTTCAAACCCTTTATAAGTGACTACAGGAAGCTTTTGAATTCTAATACCACTGAAAACAACAAAACAGGGCAAAAGAAAACAAGCACCTTGGATAAATACAAAGCTAAGCAAAAGTTAAAACAACAAATTAGAAGGTTGCAACAAACCTGGCTCAAAACAAACAGCAATCAAGACACATTTTACCTGCACTAACTTAACAGAATATACAAATCAACAACCAAAAAAAACTTTTCAAAATGGTACTATTCAGACAGGCATGAAAATGCTAAATCTGAGAATTAAGAATTTTATAAAATTCTCGCTGAATTTCGTAAACCTCAATGTTCGGAAGGAGCTCATCCCTTTACTCAAGAATTCGTGGACAAACTGACAAATCATTACACAACCAAAGCAGACACGTTGGACTCCTATTTAAAACAAACAAAAACAATCAGCACAAACCCATTTCCAAAACTCCCTTCCAGGTGTAGGCTAAACCAGCCTCTGGATCCCTTCAAACAAATATCACAAAGTGAATTTATGGATTTGGTCAAAGCAAGCAGGCCTTCCAGCTGCCTTTCTGACCCGTATCCACCACATATTTTCACCAACATTCTTTTATCTACCTTTGATGCCACGCCATTAAGAAGAATCATCAATAATTCTTTAACTACAGGAATCTTTCCAGAAGACCTAAAAAAGGCATACATACACTCATTATTGAAGAAAACAAACCTGGACCCGCATGGCCCCAACAACTACAGACCATTACAAATGGACATTTCCTGGGCAAACTGAGAGAAAGAGCAGCATTCGCCCAGATGTCACAATTCAGTGAAGATAACGCCATACTTTCAGACTACCAAACTGGATTGTGTCCAGGAAGAGGCAGAGACTCTGGCCTCATCACCATCTGGGATGACCTTAACAACAGAGTTGATCTGAATGGGGTTGCTGCACTATTTCTCTTGAACCTCTCAGCTGCCTTTGGCAGAGCTGACTATGACACCATAATAAAATACTCTATGAAGCCAGCATAGAGGGGATTGCTCTTGATGGATCGCATTCTATCTTTAAAACAGAACAAATGTCATCTAGACTCCCCCTTATTCAAACAACCCGTCCACGGATAACTATCTTCAGAAGACTACTTAAGAGTTGGCTGTTTCCTATATAACCACCATACTCAAACATTAATGGACAGCATATCCATGTGTATGTAAATATTTATAATTTGATTATATGTATGTATCTAGATATATGCATTTCTCTGTACAAATATGTATAACTATGTCGTTTGAAATATATTCTTTAGGTCTACTTACCAAATTAATATATTACTTAAGGTTAAATATATATATATATCCAACACCCTCCTCTTACTGGATAAATAAGAAATCGCACTCCCTAAGCCGAATTCAGCATATATAGTTTATTAGCTGAGATACTAACAATGCGTTTTGGCACAAGCCTTGTTCACGTTAGCAGTGCCATTTGCTTGTAACAATGTTTAAATAGGCTTACACAAGTCAATGTGCAGAATCGATTCTTCATGCTCCCAACATAAAGGAAGGACAAAATGTAATTTGCAATTCCGCCATCTTGAAATGGGGTATGTTCTAATTACAATACCATAAAATGTGCATAGACAAATATCAAATTATACAGGGCAACGCATCTGCAATTTTCAATTTATGATCAAAATTACTCATAAATCTTGTCAACTGAAGTAAAATCTCCATGCTTATACATTAACGTTTCTTGCACTGCACATTGAATAATAAAGTACAAAATGTTACACAGTCAATTCCCTCTCAATTTAACTTCCAATTGTATCATATAGATCCTAGTGGGCAAAACGAGACAATAAAACGATAACACAAGACAAGTTAACTTTTCTCATTCAATTGTACAGGTTATCCAACCTACTCCACTAGATAAGCAATTTTAACTTTGCATGTAAAATTCATAAACTCCAGACCAGCTTCTCTTCTGGTGCAGAGAAAATACAATCATAGGACTCCAGTTCCATATTTGATATCTCCCCAGTGGGTGACCAATTAAGTCTTGTTCTTGCCCATACAAGATCTAAAATGAAAATACAAAACTTCATTAAAATACACTAAAAAGAAACTCTACAAAAAGAAACAGAAAATAAATCAGGATATTTGTTGCAGTAGATATTACAAAAAAAGTATAATTCCTCGTCGATATTCAAACCATTAGGTTCTCTTCTGCCCATTTCAAGGATGAATCTGGCCTCTAATCTCCTTAGAGCCAGTTCCCTTGCTCCTTTTCTCATGTGTTTAGGTACAAGAATCAGACCACTGAATTTCAATAATATGTCACGGTCTGAACGTCTCTTACCATCGTTGGCTGAAGATCTTGAAGGAACACCCGGTCTTTTACTGGTTCTGGGCTGGCCAAGATAGGGGCGACCATTTTTGGTAGCCAAGGTGCTGCTGACTGGAAAGACGCCAAGGCAGACCGTACCCTCCAGAAGGAGTCCCAGAGGAAAAACCCAAAAAGTTGGGAAATAACCTCTAGCACAGGAACTCCAGAAAAAGAGGGAAAAGAAACAATGAAAAAAGGAAAAATAGAACAATCTTGCAGATAAAAACAGGAACGCGAAGAACATGGGAAAAACAGGAGCGAGCATCACCACCAAAGCGGAAGTGTTTGCAACGCAAAGAAGAAAAGAACTGAAGTGCTTATATACCAGAAAACAGGAAGTGACACAACAGGAAGAAAGTGCGAGACCATCTTGAATTGGGAAAAACCAAATAGAAAAGAATAGGAAAAAAGACCAAGTAGAAAAGGAAAAAGAAAAAGGCATGCTGGGAAGAAGAACACCAAGGAGGAAGACAACATGGACACCAAGAAAAAGAAAGAAACGAAGATGGAGAAAAAATGAAGAAGAAAAGGGTAAAGAAGAGAAAATCCAAGGAGGTAAGTAAGGGTAAAAGTCAGGGGGGCTGGAAGGGGCTGTGGCGCGACCCTGAGCACGAAATGAGCCTCCTGTGTCACACCACAGAAACATGCAGGCAGAAAAACGGGCCACTGTGGTGCCCGCGACCCGAGACTTGGACCGCCGGCCCTATTGCGGTCCAATAAAGAGACACCACGGTCGTGTGCGGCATCACATAATATGTTATCCATCGCATGCAATTTATCAAAATGCTTAGCAACCGAATACGATTTATCTACATTCCTGCTTGCTCTTAGGAGCTGTAATACCTTTTTATGCAAGGGGGGAGTAGTGCTTCTTATGTAATTCTTCTGGCACAGGCAGGCCAACATGTAAACCTCAAAACTAGCCTTACATGTGATCCTTTCTTTAATAGCTATATTCTGCCTACATGTGGTGTCATATTTCACTAAATTATCTCCATGGTTACAAGCCTTACAATGATTACATTTCACAAACCCATTCTTGGGTTTCACCAAAGTAGTCCCTTTCTTGACTTCTCTTTCATCTTTTTTTACTAGCTGACCACTCATAGACCTCGAGTGATGATCTCTTATTGATGTATGGGGAGAGTGTTGGATATGACAACATGTGCAGGCGGGCGCATTTTGCAAGCACCACTGACAATTTGAAGCTCATCTATACCGCAACTGTGGAAGCTATTACAAAATATATATATATAGATATATATACAAATAATAAATTCTACGCTTAACGTGTTTATAGGCCATAGCATAGTTTAATATAAGTTGTCTGATTAAATGCTTATGGGTCTCTGTTTTATTTATCTATCACAACATGTAAATATTATCATACCTATTTTATCTGCAAGCGCTTCCTTATTGAAATATTAAAAACATATTTTTTTTTTAAAGTTATAAAATATACATAAATTAGCTTCAAGTACAGCAACACTTGAACGTCTGAGTTTATACAATACTACTTTAACTCTCAATATATTATCTTCCTTATACATATAAACCTTTTCTATGTAGCCATGTATCTATATATTTCTTACTTTACCCTTACTGTAGAAAAGAGAAAAAAAAAAAAACGTTCACTCTTTCGAATGCACTACTCTGCCTCATCATATACCTCTCTCAATATATCATCTACCTCCGCTCTGACTCATACCAAACCTCATTCTCACACTATGTGCTCCAAAATAACCCTTTTTAGACTATTCCCTCCTCTATCCCTCTTGGCTCATCCAAAACCTTATCTTTCTACTATGATCTCCCAAACAGCATTTTGTTTAATTCTTCCCTCTTCTATGCCTCCATTATTCTATTCAATCCAACTAACAGACACGCATGTCTACCGCTTAAATTAACTCATATTTCCGTATACTAATCCACCACTAAACATTTTGGATCCCGAAGTAGTGTGCTACTCACCGAAGATCACTTTGACACCTCGTCTAGGTAGTAGGTGCTATATAAATAGAATTACAATGTTTGGGGCATTTTTAACTTTCCCCAAAATATACTAAGACTGGAGTTAGAACAGTTAAATAGGCCTTCTGGGCTATTAAATATTCAAAGACTGGCAATTAAGCGGCCAATATGCTAGTCCTTCAATGCAAGTATCTTTACGGGGTTGCCAGCTTTCCCAGAGAAAAATACAAGCCATATATTTGTTTTAACATTTTTCAAATGCCACTGCCCAATTATTCCCTAGAACTTTATATAAAATAGCCCAGATTCATTCTTAACAGGGCATTACTTTGTTCACTTTATCAGTCAGCGGTCATTAGGGCTGCTGTGGAACACATTTTAAGACTTCTTGCACTGATTGTTTAAAGGAGGGAAATTACGACCTTTTTTACTTATTCTATTTTCGGTACTGGCTGGGATATTAAAATGTCAGCCATGCCGGTATAAAACCGGCCTGCTGGAACCCTTTATCTTTGCTGATATGCTAGCAACGCCTTGCTCTGCTGAAAAATATACGCGTGAAACTGTGTATAGGGAAAAAGTTTGTGTTTTTCACAGGCACTGGGAGCGGAGCTGTGACCCAGCGGTGGAGGGTGTGTTGACTGCCGCCGCGGTGTGTGAGCTCCAGGGCCTGCCGTTGGGTCCCCCGGTTCCCTCTGCTGCCGCGAGGCTGCGGCGCTGACAGACGCCCGCGCGCCGGTCCCGGTGCCGGACTCCACGCCCCGGCGTGCCCCGCGTCGGGCGGAAGTGCGCCACGTCCCAGCAGCACAAGGGGCTGCATCCGGGGCCTGGGCGATTCTCTTCCTTTGGCGCCGGTGGCAGGAGTAGTGGGTCCATGTGCGCAGCGCCCGCACCTCTTCATCACTGCGATCGCCCAGCCGCGCCAGCCCTCCCGCAACCATGGAGCCCACCACCATCATCGAAGCCCTGCGCGGCACCATGGACCCGGCCCTGCGAGAGGCCGCCGAGCGCCAGCTCACCGAGGTGAGGCTCCGGGCCTGGGCAGCCGGCAGTGACGGGGCCCGGCAGGAGGGAACCAGGGAGGGTCCTGGGACAGGTCAACCAAGGGAGCTAAGACCTACGTGAAAACGATAGCGGGGCTCGAAGAAGACTCGCCCGTGCCTCTGGGGAGGGCGATGGTATGGCCCGGTAGGGTGCCGGGGATCTGTCAGCAAAGGCGTCCGAGGGTGGGCCCATGGGCGCTACACCGGGGTCGCGGGAGTGCCATTCCTTGACCCGCGTTAATTGCATGAAGCTATCTTCCCCCTTGTCTATTCCCGCTCGTTGCGGCGGGCTCTGGAGTTGGTAACGCTTACTTTTTTCTACTCCGACTCGAACCGCCATTTTTGAGCGCCTTTTGACTTCCCGCATCCATGTGTGCTTCTGCCGGGCCACGAGAGTGAGCGAGGCTTACACGTGCCTTGTAACAGCGCCTCACCGAAAGATCTGCTGCCAGAGCTGGTAGGCCATGGAGCCGCGCAGCTCCTCCAGCACTCCGACTAAAACCAGCTCCCCAACTTACTGTTCACTCTGTAGAACCGTTCAGAAAAATAACAGTTGGAATCATGTGCTAGAACCTATCAATGTGTGTGTTGAAATGGATATACGAGTCGAGGTTGCACTGCATGGGAACGGTTGACAGTTCGATTCTTGATTTCAGAGCTTAATGGAAACTGACACAATGGGCTTTTAATACACAGAGATATCATCTTCTTTCTGGCCGAGCTTTTTTTTTTTTTAGCATAGTTTTCAGTCTGATCCTCTTTTCTACTGTCCCCGTTCCGTTACTTTTACGTGCATAGGGATAGTGATAGGGCTTTTGCGGTACCTTTGGTTAATACACTGTACACATATTTACACATTACGTTTTTTTCCACTTTGGCTATTTTTAATTTTCATATGTACCAAAATCTTAATTCTTTATTTGGCTTGAGTATACCACAGAGTTGTCTCCTCGGAAGCACCAGTAAACTTCATATATATATATATATATATATATATATATATATTTTTTTTTTTCAATATATATCCTCATTCGAAAGGCAGCCACATAAATGAAGCGAGATTTGCGTACCTCTTGCTGCCCGGTTATGTAACCACATACACATTCTGGCAGATTGTATAGATTTCGTTCATCTGGATTTTAGTCAACAAAAAGGAAAACGGTACTTCTGTCGCAGCCCTGTTTAGTGTAAACATTTAGACACAGTTTGCCACTAGGGTTTAGAGGAGTCACAGGCGAAAGATTGAAATCGGTAAGCCATACCGGTGAGCGAAGAGTTGCGCAGAAGCTACGGCCTGTTCTAGTCCTCACAAGTGCACCATGGTAGATACTGTTTAAATGCAGTCCTTCACATACACTGCATTTACGAGGATGCACTGGCGAGTTCTGGGACAGAGCTGTAACCGGTGTGACGCTCCACCCCTGATCCATGTATATTCAAGCTACTGGTCCTTGGTGGAGATGATAATCGATATCTGGATCTGCATCTGGGAGCGGTTTGGTACTCATCCACAGACACTAAGCAGCATGCGTGTTAAATAAACATTTAGCTGCACTTAATTGCTCAACAGCCACAATAACAATTGTATCTATTGCCTGCCTTGAATTGTACTTAACGTGATGCCCCGTTGAGGACCGGATCAGACCTGTGACTTTTGGGCAACTCCAAATCTTGGCAAAGTACCAGTGTGTCGTCAAAGAATAGACGTCATGCACATCAGTATTGTCGGCTAACAAGCTTTTTTGGTGGATTAATGTGAAATAGCTATTATAAAACATTCTCGGTTGTCTGTTTAAGAAGGAATCAGTTACCTAATACAGGATCAATTGTCGTGTTTTTCAGAGGAAATCTTAAATATCCTGGGGTAACACGCACCAGTTTATATAGTCCATTGAATTTAAAAACATCCTCGAATCTCCCGTGTCTTTCCCACGTGTGATGTGGATTGCTCGTGCAATATGAGAAGCCGCACCTGCACATAGTAATCTTAGACTAAGTAACGTCATAACAGTGATAGTCAAAATCAGTGCTTTAAATGGGAAAAAATAAGTGCAGGTACTCATTAACATATACTAGTAGTGTGGTGGGTGGGGCTAGGGGCGGGGCTAAGAGCAAGACATGGGATACTTTGACTTATATACCAGTTGCAGCACATGCCAAGGCCCATGAGAAATGTGTTTGAACAAACAAAACAAGTTAACTCGTTAAACGAAATGTAAGCGAAACACAACGCTATTTATCTTACTGGCAAACATATTTGCTGTCGTTTTGCACAATACTATATATTCTTGAACGTGCACACACAGAAACAAGCAGAGGCGCACACCCAAAGCATTCCACAGTCCTCCTTAAAGTGCCATGATTCTCTCTCTTTCATTCGCTTTTCTCTCACACAAAGACACACACATACCAGCAGGCACACATACATAAGCAGACCCTCGTTCAAGAGACTCAGGTGGGATCAAAGCCATTTTAAACTTTCCTCCCATGGCTTTCTTAGTTGTCACAGCGGGGCTGCCTCAATTCCTGTGTTTACACAAAAGCACACGAGTGTGTAAATGTGATTGACAGCACAGGGCCTGAATGGACCCTGTTCTGACAAACCCAGCGTGATCGTAAATACCCAGACATTAGGCACATAATCAGAAGCACCTTTGCCGTCAGAGGCAGGTTCAACTCTGAGAGCCCAGTGCTCACCAGCACTAGCAGCTAATGAGCCTACCCTTCATGAGTACCGGTACTCTCCTTGGCAGCAGAGAAGTGCCGGTACTCAGAGTGAAAAAAATAAGTGCCGGTACTCAGTACCGGTGAGTACCGGCCCATTTAAAGCACTGGTCAAAATAGAACGTGGCAGTTGTTGACGTGGCTTCACCCACCACGTCAGTCAATTTTTTTCAGATGGTGTTTCAAGATCTGCCGAGCTATTAACAGTTGTAAACTCCCAACCAGACTTTTCTTTCCTCATTAAATGGAAAAAAAAGAGCGCTGCTACAGTTCACTTGTAGTGAAACCTATCAGCAATAGTGCAATTAACTATGTAACAGGGTCGATGTCATGCAAAGCGCTCAACTTCTGCCAAGCGAGATTGCGCTGCGAAAAAAGAGAAAGTAGTCCACAAACAGGACAAAAACCAGCGAGCCTCGTATGTTTTCAGTACTTGGTCGCTGCGCTCAAGGATGGCTAACACTGGAACAGACGTATGCATGCCTTCCACTAATGAAAGCAAGCAGATTTTAAAAGGCAAGCCCAAGAACCAATGAAAGACAGACGGGGCTCCAAACCCTTTTCTAACTACTACATCGTCTCACAAGCGCGTGCTAGCGTATGCTAGACCATAAAAAGTCAGCCACAGGTATGGTGCACTTCGCAATGTGGTTGAGCAGCACGGCCCCGTCTGCTGAATTCTCTGGAAGGGTGAGGGGTGGTGGTCAGACACGTAATGTGGGAAAGTTAGAGGATTCGGAGGTGTGGGGAAATTGACAAACAACTCTCTCGGGGCCATACATGCCTCCTGCCAGGTCAGTTATCAGGTCTAGCTGACAACAAATTTTTTTTTTCTTCATATTTTTTTTTTTTTTTTTTTTTTGAGCCTCGAACCGGCCTGGCACATTGACCATCAGGGAACAGTTAAGCTTAGAAATGCCCCACTTAGCCTTATTTTCCTAATAGTAATTTAGCTTCGGGAGTATAAAATGTTATAGCAATGCATTGTGCACTCTTATGACAAAGTGAAATAAAACACATTTTTTTAACAGGTTAATAAGTGTATTGTGGAAATATGAGAGGTTTGAACAGTCCTCACATCCGCTTCAAGCGTGAGAGTGACTTGTAAATGAGGATAAAGTAAAATGTTTACAATAAGAAATCATTTGAGCAATTAACATAGTTTATACTCCATGTGGTTCGCATCAGATAGGTGAACATAAATATTAACATTTTATAACGACCTGATTTATCAGTGTATTTGTATTTGAGCTATACACTTGGTAAAACATAAAATTCTAGCGGGTTGTGGTAGAAATAATTGTTTTCGTTTTGTGGCACACTAATAGGGCTAAATTATACTATATGTTGTAGTTAGAACAAACTAAGCTGTGATGTCATACTACTAATGCAGGTATTATGGAACAGCAGTGGTGTCAACTGGTATTTGTTACTTTTTGTGATGTCACTTCTGCTAGCCCTGGTATTTTGGTGAACTGATGTTCATTGTCTTGATATAAACATGTTTGGGGATCACATGTAACTACAACTTGCAGTATTGTAAAGTTCCTTTGCTGTTATGGGTTACTTTGAGACCTGTATTGACCTTTTTTCGCAGCTCAAAGGTTATATTTTATTATTATAAAAAAAATATATATATATAATATGTGTTTTGTCTCTTTAAAGTGGTGTTTTTTTTGGGGGGGAGGGGGAGAATAACTGGAATTTTTGGGCTCCGTGCAAACTAGACTGAGAGCAGTCAATGAAATTGGGGTCTATGCTTAGAGACCAGAGTATGGCACGCAGTGTGCGGCTTAGTCTCCGCCTACTTAGGTAGTCACCTGGACCTAAAGAACCAGGTGGAAGCAATAGTTATGTCGTCATAACCATTATGAGACCATGCCTTGGCTAACATTCATACACCCCTCTATGGATTCGGTAATATTAGCTAGCCAGCTCCTCATAGGATGTGAGCACCTCCTCAGGCACACGTGAAGCGTGTACTATGGTAGTTTGTGTGTGCGCACGCCAGTTGAGACAATTAACGGGGGGTGCAGATTCGTGTTTAATATATTTACATGCACCTTAAAGTTGTAATTAACCATAGCTCGCTCATTATCGGTGATTGATTTAGAAAAGACCCAGAGGTGCCTTTGTCGTTTCTTTTTGGCGTGCGTCCACTGTAATGCTAGCAGTGTGTTGGGATTGTAAATCTAGCCAAGAACGCCCATAATGTGTATGTATTAAGACGTGCAGCCCGTAATATAGAGCAAAACATCCAGGAGTGCGTGCTGTACATTTGACTCCGCTCTGACTTAGTGTAACGGGAAATGATTTGCCCTTCAGGGACCGGCGGCACCGTTACGTAATCGCGCAGGCATCCCTGGCGAATTGAGGAAGTTGCTTCTCCGCACCTTTTTAACAGCTTTGGTTATTAGAACACGTAGGCTATCACGCTGTTTCTCATATTGGTGTCAGTTCAAGTTGTCGCCAGAGGTTCCAGCTCCCAGCAGCTGCCCTCTGAAACACAGTTCACTTGTAAACCCCCACTGATTTTGCTCAGTTTGTTTTGGACCAACAGCTAAAAGCTTCTCATTTTGGCGCGCGTTTGTTCTACAGCCTTCCTGGAGCTGTCGGTCGTCTACACTTTGCGGAATATCCCGTACAGCACTGGTCGCTCCTTTAGCATTTACCCAATCGGGGAGGAATATATTTTATTGGAGCTGGAAACTGAAACTTACATCGAGCCTTTGGAAGTATGACATGTGGCCTAGGGTGACCACCTGGCATTGAGGCAAATTCTGGTCAGGATTGTAAAAAAAATCAGGACAAAGTCCTAAAATTTAGGACAGTAACTCAGGACAAAAAATCAAGAACAAACGTCGGTTTTACAGACTCACCCAAGAGAGGCCGTGCCTCACTATGTTGTCAGTGCAGTGATATACTTTATTTAAAAAAAATAAATAAAAAAAAAGAGTGCTGTTTATTGACTGACTGGTCTTTTTGTGATTGTCTCCTGGTATGCTACATTCAGGTGTCACATTACGTCCTTGTTCAGTAGTAAATTAATGCCCTTCAGCACTGTCGATTTACCCAATCTTTCTTGAAGATAAAAAAAAAACAGCAACATTTAGATTTTCTGAACATTTTAAAACCCCTGGCAAACAGTTTGGGAAACAATAAGGTAATTAACCTTATGCTAGTTTAAACAAATTGAGCAAACGTCTGGCTCACCCCCACCGACCATGGGCTTTCAACCTAAAAAATTTAATGCGGCAGGGCAGATGGTGTGGGTGACAGTCTCACACCTAATGTCAGGATGCAAGGTACCCACAACTTGTCTGTAGTCTCATAGCACTATAGTGTATGTCTGGGACTCTACATTTATCTCAGAAATGGAAGCCCGGACTAACAATCAAAGATAGTAAAAGAGGAGGATGAAATCAAGATCAAATGGGAGATCCATGGCAAGTGCTTCAAAGGGTTGTTGCTAAGAACTGGATAAATAAGGGAGAGAAGAACAAGGTGGGACAACTCCTAAAATCAGACACGATGGGGCCACCAAGACTATCGAAAGGTATTGGGTACCTAGGTAGTTGTCTCTGCACACAGGAGAGAAACGGAAGAGGTACTGATAGACCACTTGCAAGGTTGTGCAAGGCAATTGCCCTCTTTGTCCATGTCTTTAAATGGTTTTGAAATTGAGCAAAAGCCAAACTAGTGATCTGGGTTATCCCTAAGTATCAAGTACATATAGGATCTTCAAAATATTTGGGGTGTAAATTGCACAACGTAAATATGTTAAAATGTAATTAGTGTTTCTTTAACATATGGCACTGTTTTCCCCTTTATATACAATTAGATCTCAGATTGAACTGGGAACTAGTTACCTTTTGATACTGTGTGATCTACCACTCTCCCACTGACTTGCAGGATGGAATTCTCGGCAAAGCGTCAGTCCCTCCAAACCTAGTTTTCTTTTTTGTCTTCTCTTCTGCTTTCTGTAGGGGGCCAAGTAGCACTAGTGAAGATGGTGTGCTACGCCAATGATAATATTTTGCAAACCTTCTCCTGCTCGTCCTTCATTCCTTCCTCAGACATGCCACACATCTGATTTGGTTGCTGGGGCGCCTGCCGTTTGGTAGCTCTTTCTACTGTAAAGCTATCCGTGACTGCGGATGGATTAGGTCTTCTGGACTTAGAATTCTATTATTCAGCCGCAAAGGTCCAATGGGTGGCTCGCTGGTTTTCTGTCCACCTCCCTGCATGAGATTTGGTTTCAGTAAAGACGTTTAAGGAAGGCTTAATGCACTAGTCACTGTTCGACGGATCACCACCCAGGGTTATCACGCAGAGCTTTCTCTTGCCTTGCTAGAACCTGTAAACTCACTGACACAAAAACCCTGTGCTCCTGCATTCTTTGTTAATTCTTCCCACCCGCACAGGACGGCTGTGGTCGGAGCAACTCAATCAGTGGCATGCTGCAGGTATCTTAAAATGGGGGGGATTTGTTTCTGGACAGGGAGCTACTAAATTTCCAAACCCTTGTAGCAGACTACCATCTTCACCCCAGTCAACTCCTTACTTGCAACCATCATAAATAATCATTAAATGCCCTATTTCATGTCTGCTACCTAGCACTAACCCTACAAGAGGTGTGCCAGAAGCTCTACACCGTAAGAACTGGTGGCAAACTGATAGAATTGGTGTACAGACCTTTCCTGCAACATGGAAACCACTCCAGGTCTTCTCGTCGTACTACTAGGTGATTTATGTTGCCAAACCTCTGCAAGATACTGGTGGACTAAAATACTTCCCGCACAAAGTACATTCAAGGAGCATCCTAGGGAATGGATTTGTGCCTGTTGCTTGCCATTGGCCTTGTGGTTTGTAACTCACATTTTGTTGCTTTCAATTTGCTGGCTTTATTTGTTTTTAGGCTATGCAGCTTGAGTTCGCCCCTTCCCTTGCTAAAACCTTATTTACAGTATCCTGAGTGCTCTGTCTGTAAATCTTGTTATTCTCACATTTGCTGTTCATTCAAAAAACAATCAGATGTCTGGCTCTTTCTTTTAATGGGAGCTTAATGTTTACTTTTCTTTCTCTGATTTCAAAATGAGAGGATTTTATGCAACAATCTTGCTGGAAACTAAGGTTAAGTTTTTTTATTTTTTATTACATGACATTTAAATAAACTTCCTAATATATCAAAATTAGGAGTACAAATGAAGCACATTTTTGTTCTGAACTGTGCTGGAAACAAATACCTTTATTTTGTATGCCACTCTGCTCCACTGCACTCTGCTACTCTACCCCATGCCACTCTATGCCAATGCACTCTACGCCACTGCCCTCTACTCTGCACCACTTCTCTGTGCCACTTTACTTGCACACTGTACTGTACACCAGTTCTAAGGAAATGACTCCTTGGCATGGTTGCCCCCTGACTTTTTGCCTTTGCTGATGCTATGTTTACAATTGAAAGTGTGCTGAGGCCTGCTAACCAGGCCCCAGCACCAGTGTTCTTTCCCTAACCTGTACTTTTGTATCCACAATTGGCAGACCCTGGCATCCAGATAAGTCCCTTGTAACTGGTACTTCTAGTACCAAGGGCCCTGATGCCAAGGAAGGTCTCTAAGGGCTGCAGCATGTCTTATGCCACCCTGGAGACCTCTCACTCAGCACAGACACACTGCTTGCCAGCTTGTGTGTGCTAGTGAGGACAAAACGAGTAAGTCGACATGGCACTCCCCTCAGGGTGCCATGCCAGCCTCTCACTGCCTATGCAGTATAGGTAAGACACCCCTCTAGCAGGCCTTACAGCCCTAAGGCAGGGTGCACTATACCATAGGTGAGGGTACCAGTGCATGAGCATGGTACCCCTACAGTGTCTAAACAAAACCTTAGACATTGTAAGTGCAGGGTAGCCATAAGAGTATATGGTCTGGGAGTTTGTCAAACACGAACTCCACAGCACCATAATGGCTACACTGAAAACTGGGAAGTTTGGTATCAAACTTCTCAGCACAATAAATGCACACTGATGCCAGTGTACATTTTATTGCAAAATACACCCCAGAGGGCACCTTAGAGGTGCCCCCTGAAACCTAACCGACTATCTGTGTAGGCTGACTAGTTCCAGCAGCCTGCCACACTAGAGACATGTTGCTGGCCCCATGGGGAGAGTGCCTTTGTCCCTCTGAGGCCAGTAACAAAGCCTGCACTGGGTGGAGATGCTAACACCTCCCCCAGGCAGGAGCTGTAACACCTGGCGGTGAGCCTCAAAGGCTCACCCCTTTGTCACAGCACCGCAGGACACTCCAGCTAGTGGAGTTGCCCGCCCCCTCCGGCCCGGCCCCCACTTTTGGCGGCAAGGCCGGAGAAAATAATGAGAATAACAAGGAGGAGTCACTGGCCAGTCAGGACAGCCCCTAAGGTGTCCTGAGCTGAGGTGACTCTAACTTTTAGAAATCCTCCATCTTGCAGATGGAGGATTCCCCCAATAGGGTTAGGATTGTGACCCCCTCCCCTTGGGAGGAGACACAAGGAGGGTGTACCCACCCTCAGGGCTAGTAGCCATTGGCTACTAACCCCCCAGACCTAAACACGCCCTTAAATTTAGTATTTAAGGGCTCCCCTGAACCTAAGAATTTAGATTCCTGCAACTTACCTGAAGAAGGACTGCTGAGCTGAAAAACCCCTGCAGAGGAAGAACAGAAGACACCAACTGCTTTGGCTCCAGACTTACCGGCCTGTCTCCTGCCTTCCAAAGAACTCTGCTCCAGCGACGCCTTCCAAGGGACCAGCGACCTCTGACTCCTCTGAGGACTGCCCTGCTTCGAAAAAGACAAGAAACTCCCGAGGACAGCGGACCTGCTCCAAAAAGACTGCAACTTTGTTTCCAGAAGCAGCTTTAAAGAACCCTGCAACTCCCCGCAAGAAGCGTGAGACTTGCAACACTGCACCCGGCGACCCCGACTCGGCTGGTGGAGAACCAACACCTCAGGGAGGACCCCCGGACTACTCTACGACTGTGAGTACCAAAACCTGAGCCCCCACAGCGCCGCCTGCAGAGGGAATCCCGAGGCTTCCCCTGACCGCGACTCTCTGAAACCTAAGTCCCGACGCCTGGAAAAGACCCTGCACCCGCAGCCCCCAGGACCTGAAGGACCGGACTTTCACTGGAGAAGTGACCCCCAGGAGTCCCTCTCCCTTGCCCAAGTGGAGGTTTCCCCGAGGAACCCCCCCCTTGCCTGCCTGCAGCGCTGAAGAGATCCCTAGATCTCCCATAGACTAACACTACAAACCCGACGCTTGTTTCTACACTGCACCCGGCCGCCCCCGCGCTGCTGAGGGTGAAATTCCTGTGTGGGCTTGTGTCCCCCCCCGGTGCCCTACAAAACCCCCCTGGTCTGCCCTCCGAAGACGCGGGTACTTACCTGCAAGCAGACCGGAACCGGGGCACCCCCTTCTCTCCATTCTAGCCTATGTGTTTTGGGCACCACTTTGAACTCTGCACCTGACCGGCCCTGAGCTGCTGGTGTGGTGACTTTGGGGTTGCTCTGAACCCCCAACGGTGGGCTACCTTGGACCAAGAACTGAACCCTGTAAGTGTCTTACTTACCTGGTAAAACTAACAAAAACTTACCTCCCCCAGGAACTGTGAAAATTGCACTAAGTGTCCACTTTTAAAACAGCTATTTGTCAATAACTTGAAAAGTATACATGCAATTTTTATGATTTAAAGTTCCTAATGTACTTACCTGCAATACCTTTCAAACAAGCTATTACATGTTAAATTTGAACCTGTGGTTCTTAAAATAAACTAAGAAAAGATATTTTTCTATACAAAACCTATTGGCTGGATTTGTCTGAGTGTGTGTACCTCATTTATTGTCTATGTGTATGTACAACAAATGCTTAACACTACTCCTTGGATAAGCCTACTGCTCGACCACACTACCACAAAATAGAGCATTAGTATTATCTATTTTTACCACTATTTTACCTCTAAGGGGAACCCTTGGACTCTGTGCATGCTATTCCTTACTTTGAAATAGCACATACAGAGCCAACTTCCTACACCAGTCTACTCTGTACTACTGAATTCTATTCCACTGCACTCTGCCACTCTTCTCTGCATCACTCCACTGCACTCTACAGCAATATACTCAACTCTCTGACATGCGAGTCTAGTCTGCAATCCGTGCCACTGCACCATTCTACAATATTGCACTCCCTGCCTCTCTATATGCTACGCTTCTCTGCCCCTCGCCACTCCATGCAACTGCACTTTAAACCACTGAATTATACGCTAGTGCACTCTAAACTGCACTGTGCACCACTGGGCTCTGTCACTGCTCCTATGCCACTCTACCCCACTCCACACCACTATGCCACTAACTTTTATCCATGAACAGGAGCCACTCTGGTGTATAACGTGGCTAACACACAATGGCAAATCCAGTAACTTGCGTCGATGAGACCTATTGGCTTTGCCAATGTATGTTCGTAAATTGAGGTACTGAGGTCCCTAAAAGAACTGTGAAAGTGTAAATCCTTATTTTAAACATGCATTTGACCACTCGTCAGGAGTAGGTAGTAAGCACTGTATAAATACAATTACATCATAATATATGCTGCTACAAAATGTGCAAATACATTTCAGTTAAATTAAAAAAAATACAGATTTGAATACTAAACAGTTTATACCTAGTACTAACACTTTTTTTTTATAACACCATTAAAACTACACGCTCCACAGCTCACCTTGGAACACCATTACAGTACCCCTCTAAAAGAAAATATCTTTGCCGTCCGAAAGCTTCAAGTGACTCCTTTTGATTAAAGTCAATGCAGGTTTTCAAGCCCATTTGCAGATTTACCAGTTGCGCACATTTGCATTTCTGTAGGGAAGTAGACACCCTGGCAAAGCCTTTTATCAGTCTACACCTCCCTCCCTTAGAGCACAGGAGACTCCCAGCCTTTCAATCCTGCTGGGGAAACTGATCTGCCCATAATTTCCGTTCGTTTTCCTTTTGGTGAAAGGCTAAAATTACGGACAAATGCTGTCTGTTAAGCCTTTCATCACTGACAACGGACGGCAGGGTGAAATTATGGACAGTCCGTGAAATTTACGGACGGGTGGTCACGTGATGTGGCCACAATCCTAAAATGTGTTGTCGCATTGGTCGTTCCCCTCCGCCCCCCAACAACTAACACGCAGACACCAGCTACGTCTTATATTATACACGCTACTGTAAAAATTAACATTTTTATAAGCTTCCAACAAATTAAACGGTCAGTATATCACAAGTGTTTTCAAGTCCCTGGACTCATTTTTCCTTGTGCTAGTTGAAATACTTTACACTTGTAGGAAGTTGGCTCTGTATGTGCTATTTCAAAGTAAGGAATAGCATGCAGGGAGTCCAAGGGTTCCCCTTAGAGGTAAAATAGTGGTAAAAAGAGATAATACTAATGCTCTATTTTGTGGTAGTGTGGTCGAGCAGTAGGCTTATCCAAGGAGTAGTGTTAAGCATTTGTTGTACATACACACAGGCAATAAATGAGCAACACACACTCCGAGACAAATCCAGCCAATAGGTTTTGTTATAGAAAAATATCTTTTCTTAGTTTATTTTAAGAACCACAGGTTCAAATTTTACATGTAATATCTCATTTGAAAGGTATTGCAGGTAAGTACTCTAGGAACTTTGAATCATTACTTTAGCATGTATACTTTTTACATAAAACACAATAAGCTGTTTTAAAAGTGGACACTTAGTGCAATTTTCACAGTTCCTGGGGGAGGTAAGTTATTGTTAATTTTCACAGGTAAGTAAGTCACTTACAGGTTTTAGTTTTTGGTCCAAGGTAGCCCACCGTTGGGGGGGTTCAGAGCAACCCCAAAGTTATCACACCAGCAGCTCAGGGCCGGTCAGGTGCAAAGGTCAAAGAGGTGCCCAAAACACATAGGCTATAATGGAGAGAAGGGGGTGCCCTGGTTCCAGTCTGCCAGCAGGTAAGTACCCGCGTCTTCGGAGGGCAGACCAGGGGGGTTTTGTAGGGCACCGGGGGGGACACAAGTCCACTCAGAAAGTACACCCTCAGCAGCGCGGGGGCGGCCGGGTGCAGTGTGCATACAAGCGTCGGGTTTCCTTTAGTTTTCAATGGGAGACCAAGGGGTCTCTTCAGCGATGCAGGGGGGGGGGGGCTCCTCGGGGTAGCCACCACCTGGGCAAGGGAAGAGGGCCTCCTGGGGTTACTCCTGCACAGAAGTTCTGTTTCTTTAGTGGCTGGGGGCTGCGGGTGCAGGGTCTTTTCCAGCCGTCGGGAAATGGAGTTCAGACAGTCGCGGTCAGGGGTAGCCTGGGGATTCCCTCTGCAGGCGTCGCTGTGGGGGCTCAGGGGGACAACTTTGGTTACTCAGTCGTAGAGTCGCCGGAGGGTCCTCCCTGAGTTGGTTGTTCTTCACCAGTCGAGTGGGGGTCGCCGGGTGCAGTGTTGCAAGTCTCACGCTTCTTGCGGGGAGTTGCAGGGGTCTTTAAATCTGCTCCTTGTAACAAAGTTGCAGTTCTCTTGGAGCAGTGCCGCTGTCCTCAGGAGTTTCTAGTCTTTCTTGAAGCTGGGCAGTCCTCAGAGGATTCAGAGGTCGCTGGTCCCTTGGAAAGCGTCGCTGGAGCAGGTTTCTTTGGAAGGCAGGAGACAGGCCGGTAAGTCTGGAGCCAAAGCAGTTGGTGTCTTCTGTTCTTCCTCTGCAGGGGTTTTTCAGCTCAGCAGTCCTTCTTCTTCAGGTAAGTTGCAGGAATCTAAATTCTTAGGTTCAGGGGAGCCCTTAAATACTAAATTTAAGGGCGTGTTTAGGTCTGGGGGGTTAGTAGCCAATGGCTACTAGCCCTGAGGGTGGGTACACCCTCTTTGTGCCTCCTCCCAAGGGGAGGGGGTCACATCCCTAATCCTATTGGGGGAATCCTCCATCTGCAAGATAGAGGATTTCTAAAAGTTAGTCACTTCAGCTCAGGACACCTTAGGGGCTGTCCGGACTGGCCAGTGACTCCTCCTTGTTGTTTTCTTTGTTTCCTCCAGCCTTGCCGCCAAAAGTGGGGGCCGTGGCCGGAGGGGGCGGGCAACTCCACTAAGCTGGAGTGTCCTGCGGTGCTGTGACAAAGGGGTGAGCCTTTGAGCCTTTGAGGCTCACCGCCAGGTGTTACAGCTCCTGCCTGGGGGAGGTGTTCGCATCTCCACCCAGTGCAGGCTTTGTTACTGGCCTCAGAGTGACAAAGGCACTCTCCCCATGGGGGCAGCAACATGTCTCTAGTGTGGCAGGCTGCGGGAACCAGTCAGCCTACACAGATAGTCGGTTAGGTTTCAGGGGGCACCTCTAAGGTGCCCTCTGTGGTGTATTTTACAATAAAATGTACACTGGCATCAGTGTGCATTTATTGTGCTGAGAAGTTTGATACCAAACTTCCCAGTTTTCAGTGTAGCCATTATGGTGCTGTGGAGTTTGTGTTTGACAGACTCCCAGACCATATACTCTTATGGCTACCCTGCACTTACAATGTCTAAGGTTTTGCTTAGACACTGTAGGGGCACAGTGCTCATGCACTGGTGCCCTCACCTATGGTATAGTGCACCCTGCCTTAGGGCTGTAAGGCCTGCTAGAGGGGTGTCTTACCTATACTGCATGGGCAGTGAGAGGCTGGCATGGCACCCTGAGGGGAGTGCCATGTCGACTTACTCATTTTGTTCTCACTAGCACACACAAGCTGGTAAGCAGTGTGTCTGTGCTGAGTGAGGGGTCTCTAGGGTGGCATAAGACATGCTGCAGCCCTTAGAGACCTTCCCTGGCATCTTTAGGGGTACCAGTTACAAGGGACTTATCTGGGTGCCAGGGTGTGCCAATTGTGGAATCAAAAGTACAGGTTAGGGAAAGAACACTGGTGCTGGGGCCTGGTTAGCTGGCCTCAGCACACTTTCAATTCAAAACATAGCATCAGCAAAGGCAAAAATTCAGGGGGTAACCATGCCAAGGAGGCATTTCCTTACAACACTGTATTAGGCCCTTTTGTTTCTTAGACCACACCCTCTTTCGGTTGACATTTCATCCTGTTGTGGTATAGCATGATTGAAGAGATGTAGTAGTACGGATTTAAAAAAAAATAAAAAAAATTGATCAGTTTGGTACCTAGTGTAGCTTTTGATAAAACTTCTTCTTTGTTTTTTTTTTTTTGGGGGGGGGGGGGGGGGGGGGCTTCTGTTGGGGTGGGTGGGAGTGTGGTCTCTACGGTCCTAAACGTCTGGTGGGTAATGTCTGTTGCAAGGGAGTAAATCTGGTTTTATGGTAGTGGTTGCTAAACTTTTTTTTCTTCACTTGCCATCCACGTGCCCCCGATTCGGGCACATGGAGTAGTTTTGCTTCCTGCATTGTATCACCATAACAGCTTGTGTGAAATTACCATATAGTTTTCGCAACACACACTTTGCCACCTAAAGCCTGATCACAAGTGTTTGTTGGAAAATTTTGAGTTTTGCAGTTTGTAATATATAAAACGGAGTAATAGTGTTATCAGTTTCCAAGGTGTTACACTAGTGTAAGCAGTAAATTCAGATACTGTGATGGTGGAGTGTAGGTACTGAGTGACTGAAACCATTAACTTAGGTTGGGCTTCTTACTTTGAATGGTACTCACTTACTGGGTTGGCTATCTATAAAAACCTCATGAATTTTTGTTGCTGGTAGATTTATTCCTGTTGTTGTACAGTAATCATTACTACTTACTCAGAAGATGACCATCACAAGAGAAAACAATCCTCTTCCCATACTTTGGTTTTCAACAAAAGCTGCAAGCTAAACTCACTCTAGTGATCTGTAAGCATGACTATGTCAATAGCCTGTGCTCCCTGTTTAATCATGCACAAACTAAATTAAACTACAACACTGCAGCAAGACTACTTATCTGCCTTCACTGTAGAGGACGCAGTCCTGTAAAAATGCAACTGGCTACCTCCAGCTAGCCAATGTTCAAAGCTGCTAAAGGCTATGAGCTGATGAGGCTGATTGCTCGCAGCAAGTTAGATACAGGGTGTGACTGGATTCCACGCGCACCAGGTGTTAAAAATGAAATATTTCCTTTACAATACTAAAAAAAAAAAAGCCACTGGGTAAAAACCTTGTACTAAAAACTATTACTCTGGCTCAATATTTGTGCCAAACTACTGAACCTGTGGTAGCACTGTATATATAAATATATATTTTCATGTAACGTAGCAGTTGCCACTAGGTAGTTATGATTAGGTCTGTTTTTCCATTGACGGAGTGTTCCTTGGTTTGCTGATAACGTTGGCCCCACTTGACGTACTTTCCAAAACAAATGTTCATCCACCTCTGCTAACTTCTGGAAGGTTCTGGGGTGCTCAGTCGAGCAGGTGTCAAGAAAAAAGGCGAGTGACCCAGAACATAAAACATCCATGCATATTCCATAGTTTAATGGACTTCTTGAAGACTGGTTTTTACTAAAAACTGCTGAACGGACTTAAACCAAACTCAACAGGAAGCTAGATGCAATTTGTGATTCAGTGTAAATCCGTTGTATAGTTTTTGAGAAATTAAGGATGAAAAAATTATATATTTTGGCTGCTGGGCTTGCGAGAGTTCTGTGAGCCTCCTACAAAATCAAGACTGAAGCCTCGTGATTGGTCAAGAGGCATTTTTTTTTTTTTTTTCTTTCCTTGAACCTTCACTCTTGTGAGCCTCACACAAGTCCCACAAGCTAATCGATTGGCTGGGTGTTGGAATGTTAGAAGTTAAATGGAGGCCATTACTGTTTACTGAGGAAAAATTGGAGGTGCAAAAGGGCATGCTATCCTCTTAGATTTAGAGAAGAGTTGTTCAAGGTAGGACTACAGTGAAGTTTATAAATGTGTATTTTTACCTTATTTCTGTGATCTCGCTGGACTCTAATGGGTTCATGAATAGTAAAAAGCAAGAGTTCACAATACACTGTACTAGTAGAGATGCATGTTGTAGCCCTTTTTATTGAAGGTGAAGTGTGTAAGAGGAGTAGTGTGGTGAAGTATATTTATTTTGTTATTCTCTTGACTCGCAGGATTGTACAAAATAGTGGGGTGTAGGAAAAAGTATGTCTCAATACAGAGGGTTGTGTTTGCACAACCTCGCACACCCAATCACAGAGCTATTATGCTTTAAACATGGTCTGAATATTTTTGCTCGTGAGACTCGCAAGAGCTGGACAAATGAGGAGGAGTTTGTGTGCTTCCTCTTTTCCGAAAGCCACATTGGGTGTATGTATTCAAAAACAAATTATCAATGTTGCAATAGGGTGGTTCTGAGTCTGTGTTTTATAGAGTGTAATGTTAAGTTACACACGGAAGTACATGTATTTCTTGATAAGCAAGATCCTAGTCCCTTCTGCAGTGAAGTGCACATCATCTCTCCTTTAGACTACTGGCATGTAAAACTGGGTGTTATTTTGTGTGTGTATATAGCCCATGCCATGGTCCCAAAGAAATGCTGAGATTGTTTTATTGACATGCTTCCGGGATTTCTCAATCTTGAGACAAAACCTTTTTTGATCTCTGCCATTGACATATATTAGACTATACAAAGAGTTTGAGGAAAGACATCAGTTGTGAAAAGGTCTCCTACATTTGGATTTCAGGCATAACACATGTGATGGTGCACTGTGGTGGCAATGTCCTAGGCACAGTCATCTTATCTAGGTGCTCAAATCCAAAAGCCCTCAACTATTGGTAACAGATGATGCAACTGCAGACCTGTGGCCAAAATGTTATATCCAAGTTTGGAAACACAATATTGTCAATACCTCAGTTAATGACCTGTGTTCTAGCCCAGTGGATGAAGCTGTGTCCCAAAATCCAGAGGCAAACCATGGTGTTTTATGGATAGCTTGGTCCTAAAAGGAGGGTTACGCAGAATGAGTAAAATTCAGGAGTTATATGGAGGTATGAGGACAGAAAAAAATGAGGGTGACAAAATTATAAATGTAATTAGTGATTTAAAAAAATAAAAGTAAGTTAGGTTGTGACCAGCGTCTGTATTGTGCACTGTTACTTGATAAACAGTATGAGCTCTATTGGTTGACTTTCAATTTTGGTATGATCTTGCGAGTTTCGCAAAAGCATAATTCTAAAAGTAACTAAATATTGCACCATGTTTTATATGCTACTCTATTATTATAGATTAGCATTAAATAATTTATTTAAAAAAACAACATAGAAATTCACAAAAAAAAACCAAGGGTAAAGTAATGATATAGTTGGGTGAATTGCTGACGTTAACATTTTTAACTAAAAAAAAGAAATTCAGCGGTTCTAGTTGGCAGCACTAACTAGAACTTGTACCCAGCTACGCACTACTTAGAACCTCAAATGGCATCATTGATGGTATCACCCAAACTTCAGTTTTAAACATTGCTGTTTAAATAGAGGCCCATACAGCAAGTACAAAATGGCTCAGGAGAAAATCACCCATTACTACTGCCAACACAGATACAACTTGCTTGGATGTTTGAAAACAAGCCTTATATGCAACATTGAGCCTATTGAATACACTAAAGGTAGCACAGATTAAATTAACAAACTACCACAAATATACAAGAATCTCAAATTAACTGCAGTGCTCAATATTTTTGCAGTTGTTGACGTCACTTCAAAAATCAATCCCCTATGTACAGCTTTTATCTGTATAAACCCTTGACACTTGCCGAACTTATGTTGAAAAATGAAGTTGAAGAGCTGAAAGATACTGTAAACAGTTTCTCTGTGGAGATACTTTACTCTGTAGCACACTGTTTACAGACCATGAAACTGATGAGAAATGCACCACCGAATATTAAAGTTCAACTAAGAACAGTGTACACCTTGCAACAACTGTGCAACAAATTGCAAAAAATAACCACATTCTGAGGTGATAACCTACTACCTGCACACTTTGCACTGAGGGGAATATCTACAGATAGTTCATTTATTCCAGCAAAATTAGCATACATGCATATCTTGGTTCCTAGTACAGTCTTCTATCTTAAGTATACATTATCATGCTGACAAGATTCTTTGTAATAACTCAGGGCATCTTACAAAATCTTTCTTCTGTGACATCATAAATGATGTCCTAGAACCTGTCATGAGTGATCATTTGTGAGATCATAAGCTGTGCATGACGGGGGTGCAAGTTATAATTAGTACTGCTAACTATAACTCCTGAATTTCTTGTTTTTACTTTATTTATTTTTGTTTTTGGTTCAAAATGTTAACGTCGGTGAGCTTAACCTCCCTAATGTTTAACTTTTTTTCCCCGTCTCTTCTCTGTGATAAAGGTGTGTGTGTGTGTGTGTGTGTGTGTGTGTGTATATGTATGTGTATATATATATATTTTTCTCACTGTCACCAAAGGTTACAAGGGCATTATAGTTAGGCTTGCATTTTAAATGTACAAAAACATAGAAATTCACCTGTTATCTCAAGTAACTATAACTCACGCCCCCTGCCATTCAGGTTTTATGAATAATTTTTACAACAAATGCTAGTGCTATTATCAGTGATGTTGTTAAAAAAAAAAAAAAAAAAAAAAAAAAAATGCCATGAGGGCTATAATATCTGGGGTAGTTAGCAGTGCATGGCGAGGATGTACGTTAGTTACTTGAAATAACTAGCTATAACGGGTGAATTGCTACAGTTCTGTACGTTTAAAATGTGAGCTTAAGTATAACATCCTTTTTTTTTTGTTTGTTTTATTTCTAACGAATTTCCCCTTTTTTTTCTTTTTTTTCATAAAGTAATTTTGATTACTGTACGTAAATCCAGCCACTGCCATGCACAGCCTTTGTCTGTGTGCAGCTGGGGTTGACTGCAGGGCTAGGCCCTGCGGCCAAGTCCTATAACCATCCAGCTGTGCGCAGTGTGCTTTAATGAAGGGCATGGCCTGTGGCCAAGCCCTGCAGCCAATCCCCTATAACCACCCAATACTGACAGTGTGTCATTGAGAGAGAGAGCGATTTAGAGAAAGATTTGGCAGAAGAATTGAGTTTTTTTTTTTTTTTGGTAGGTTTTGATGAAGGAAGTACTTAGAAGATGAGATTTCTGGACTAAAAGAAAAATGTTTTTGTCAATTAAAGAGATCACTTTTCAGTATGGAACTTAAATATCAATAGTTGAAAAGAAACTAAAGCTGGAAGTGATACAGACTTGCCTAGACTGGAACCCTTAACCTTCAGTGTGCATGTTTGAGATCTTAACCACTAGGCCAGAGGTGACCCCTTACTGTGCAATGTCAAGACTTAGCTATGACATTCAAATAACCGATTTTGAGGGGGAAAACTTCATTGTTCCATCACTAGGCATGTTTAACAGTCAAAACACTTAAAAATAAACCGGCACAGTGTCATGAGATACTAGGGTTTGAATCTTCAACCTGCTGACAGTCCAAGAACTTTACCATTAAGCCAGAAATGACTCTGGTTTACTGTCCATCAAAACTTAAGTATAACATTCTAGCCAAACATCTTGCTAGAGTGACACTTTGAAGTAATTCATGGAGTGACCTTTACAATTAGAACCTCTCTTCCATCCCATTATGAGATGGAAGAGTGAGTGACAGGGACCACGGGGGAAGACTCAAAGCCCTATGGTCCTAGCTGGCTTCCCGCAGGGGCCAGCATTGCTCCCACAAGCAGGGAGTTGCTTTAATTAGCAGGGAAACCGATAACCTCAGCTTTCTGCAAGTAGGAGCTTCTTAACAGCCCCCGCTCGCAGAAAGCATAGTATTTGCTCAGACTTGGTGGGAGCTGTCAAAGCCTGTGCACCTTTATTAAAACCAGCACGGGAGCCTGCACAGTGTTATTTATTTTATCCAGAGCACATGACAAAGGTTTTTTTAATTTCTAAAAAGCTTTTTTTTTGCCAACACCATAGACTGTGGTCAACCCAAACCCCCACCTCCTTCCCCCCCCCCCCTTTTTTTTTGTTTGTTTGACTCAGCTTAAGCATAGTGCCAAGATGGCTGCCAACACTTCCTGGATGAAGTATTGGCAGCCAATCAGAGCTCGGCATTTCCTTGCACAAGCTTATCGTTCACAAATTCTTTGTGCCTCTAGATATCTAAATTTTTTTCTTTTAGTATCTCAAACTACTGAACGGATTTATACCAAATAACAAAAAGCACTTTCTGGGCCAAGAGCTACAGTTGTGCCAAATTTGGAGTAATTCCATCGCTTTGCAGATCACCCCAAAACTTCCCATGTAGGACAAGATTCGCGGGAACACTTTTTTGGCGAACGGCATCAAAGAGGTGAACCCAAAAACTTTCAGTGGAAAAGTGGTCCTTAGTATAACTACCTACCGGGAGACTGCCAGTAGGATATAGATATATTCATATATTTCTTATGCTACTGAACGGATTTACACTAAAACCCAAAAAGTATGTTTTCTTCGTAATGATCTAGCTTTGTGAGAAATTTGGCATCACTTTGTTCAGCCATTTTGGCTGTAGTGCTATTACATTTTTCTGTGGGGCAAACACATTTGGGACTTCCCCTTTGTTTGTGTTTGGACGGACCACCCAGAAACGTTTTGTGGAGCAGTGGAGTTGGCTTAATATTTTTTTGTGAAAAGGTTTGTTAAACTGCGCCAAAGTTACTGAATGAATATGCCTTAAAGCCAGCTGCTGTCAGTAGACATCTTGGTGCTCAGCAGCAGACAGAATGGAAAAAATTATCTAACAAGACAGCACAACTGGGGGGAGAAAGGGCGGGAGCAAGGTTTTAAGCTTTTCGTCTTGAATGTTGATCTATTGTGCAAAGCCTGAATAAAGAGGGGTAGAGCATGCCAGTCCAGTGACTAGGTAGAACAAAAAATGGCCTCTCGGACACACGCACCTCACTAAAGGAACCACAAGCCTTAACTGATGATGCTGCTGCAACATTAAGATTCCACCTAGTGCTGCTAAATCAGGCCATTTTGATGAAAAGCGCCAACGTGAGCAGCAAACATTTTAAAAACTGCCAATGCCACATTTAGATAACTGCTGCAACAGTATCTGGTGTGAAACCATGTTGAAAGCAGCAGATAGATCCAATAAGATCAATACAGCTGCACACCTTTTTGATCTAAGCTCAGATTGACAAATTTAGCTACTACCAGCAGCGCCAATTCAGTGCTGTAACAAGATCTAAATCAGACTGAGTCATGTAGAAGATTAGTGTCTGAAACTGGTTGAGCTGATAATTCACTGTCTTTTCTAAATTGTTAGAAAAGGCTGGGGGCAAAGAGATAGGTTTGTGGTTAGAAAAGACCTGGTGATCTGTTTGCTTCTTTGGAGGTGCACCACATAAGCATGTTTCCAGAGATTTACGCTAACCACCGGCAGTTGTTCAACAAAGCTTTAACAATGGGATTTGTAGGAAGTTGGCTCTGTATGTGCTATTTCAAAGTAAGGAATAGCATGCACAGTGTCCAAGGGTTCCCCTTAGATGTAAGATAGTGGCAAAAAGAGATAATACTAATCCTCTATTTCGTGGTAGTGTGGTCGAGCAGTAGGCTTATCCAAGGAGTAGTGTTAAGCATTTGTTGTACATACACACAGGTAATAAATGAGGAACACACTCCGAGACAATTCCTGCCAATAGGTTTTTGTATAGAAAAATATATTTTCTTAGTTTATTTTAAGAACCACAGGTTCAAATTCTACATGTAATATCTCATTTGAAAGGTATTGCAGGTAAGTACTTTAGGAACTTTGAATAATTACAGTAGCATATATACTTTTTACATAAAACACAAATAGCTGTTTTAAAAGTGGACACAGTGCAATTTTCACAGTTCCTGGGGGAGGTAAAGTATTGTTAGTTTTTGCAGGTAAGTAACCCACCTACAGGGTTCAGTTTTGGGTCCAAGGTAGCCCACCGTTGGGGGTTCAGAGCAACCCCAAAGTTACCACACCAGCAGCTCAGGGCCTGTCAGGTGCAGAGGTCAAAGAGGTGTCCAAAACACATAGGCTTCAATGGAGAGAAGGGGGTGCCCCGGTTCCAGTCTGCCAGCAGGTAAGTACCCGCGTCTTCGGAGGGCAGACCAGGTGGGTTTTGTAGGGCACCGGGGTGGGGGGGTGGGGGGGGGGGGGGGGGAACAAGTCCACACAAAAAGTACACCCTCAGCAGCGCGGGGGCGGCCGGGTGCAGTGTGAAAACAAGCGTCGGGTTTCCAATGGGAGTCAATGGGAGACCAAGGGGTCTCTTCAGCGGTGCAGGCAGGCAAGTGGGGGGCTCCTCTGGGTAGCCACCACCTGGGCAAGGGAGAGGGCCTCCTGGGGGGTCACTCCTGCACTGAAGTTCCGTTCCTTCAGGTGCTGGGGGCTGCGGGTGCAGGGTCTTTTCCAGCCGTCGGGATTTTAGAGTCAGGCAGTCGCGGTCAGGGGATTCCCTCTGCAGGTGTCGCTGTGGGGGCTCAGGGGGGACAACTTTGGTTACTCATGGTCTCGGAGTCGCCGGAGGGTCCTCCCTGAGGTGTTGGTTCTCCACCAGTCGAGTCAGGGTCGCCAGGTGCAGTGTTGCAAGTCTCGCGCTTCTTGCGGGGATTTGCAGGGGTCTTTAAATCTGCTCCTTCGAAACAAAGTTGCAGTCTTTTTGGAGTTGGGCCGCTGTCCTCGGGAGTTTCTTGTCTTTCTTGAAGCAGGGCAGTCCTCTGAGGATTCAGAGGTCGCTGGTCCTTTGGAAAGCGTCGCTGGAGCAGGTTTCTTTGGAAGGCAGGAGACAGGCCGGTAGGACTGGGGCCAAAACAGTTGGTGTCTTCTGTTCTTCCTCTGCAGGGGTTTTTCAGCTCAGCAGTCCTCTTCTTGTAGTTTCAGGAATCTAACTTCTTAGGTTCAGGGGAGCCCTTAAATACTAATTTTAAAGGCGTGTTTAGGTCTGGGGGGGTTAGTAGCCAATGGCTACTAGCCCTGAAGGTGGGTACACCCTCTTTGTGCCTCCTCCCAAGGGGAGGGGGTCACATCCCTAATCCTATTGGGGAATCCTCCATCTGCAAGATGGAGGATTTCTAAAAGTTAGTCACCTCAGCTCAGGACACCTTAGGGGCTGTCCTGACTGGCCAGTGACTCCTCCTTGTTGTTCTCATTATTTCCTCCGGCCTTGCTGCCAAAAGTGGGGGCCGTGGCCGGAGGGGGCGGGCAACTCCACTAGCTGGAGTGTCCTGCGGTGCTGGAACAAAGGGGTGAGCCTTTGAGGCTCACCGCCGGGTGTTACAGCTCCTGCCTGGGGGAGGTGTTAGCATCGCCACCCAGTGCAGGCTTTGTTACTGGCCTCAGAGTGACAAAGGCACTCTCCCCATGTGGCCAGCAACATGTCTCGGTTGTGGCAGGCTGCTGGAACCAGTCAGCCTACACAGATAGTCTGTCAGGGGGCACCTCTAAGGTGCCCTCTGGGGTGTATTTTACAACAATGTACACTGGCATCAGTGTGCATTTATTGTGCTGAGAAGTTTGATACCAAACTTCCCAGTTTTCAGTGTAGCCATTATGGTGCTGTGGAGTCCGTGTTGGACAGACTCCCAGACCATATACTCTTATGGCTACCCTGCACTTACAATGTCTAAGGTTTTGCTTAGACACTGTAGGGGCACAGTACTCATGCACTGGTGCCCTCACCTATGGTATAGTGCACCCTGCCTTAGGGCTGTAAGGCCTAATAGAGGGGTGACTTATCTATACTACATAGGCAGTGTGAGGTTGGCATGGCACCCTGAGGGGAGTGCCTTGTCGACTTACTCGTTTTGTTCTCACTAGCACACACAAGCTGGTAAGCAGTGTGTCTGTGCTGAGTAAGGCCACCCCAGGGTGGCATAAGATATGCTGCAGCCCTTAGAGACCTTCCCTGGCATCAGGGCCCTTGGTACCAGGGGTACCAGTTACAAGGGGCTTACCTGGATGCCAGGGTGTGCCAATTGTGGAATCAAAAGTACAGGTTTAGGGAAAGAACACTGGTGCTGGGGCCTGGTTAGCAGGCCTCAGCACACTTTCAATTCAAAACATAGCATCAGCAAAGGCAAAAAGTCAGGGGGTAACCATGCCAAGGAGGCATTTCCTTACAGGATTCATATGCCTGACCTTGGATAAAATGACCAGGAACTGATGGGTAGTCAGATCAGCAATTCAATACGGCTTGCACAGAGACATCTAAAGAGATACTCAAAAGTAAGAGTGGCCTAAGGAGCTGGGCAATGTAGTTATCAACAGGCACGGCAAAGGCTCATATCCTGAAACACGGCATAGATCTTTTTCATTTTATTTTGAAAATAGAGTAGAATATTCTCACAGCTCTGAACCCAAGCTTTTGGAGACAGAAATGTTTGAACACTTTTTAAAAATCTCTTTAGAGGTATTGGAAGCAGTGGCAATTTGAGTGGAAAAATATGGAGGCTTACGAATAGCTACATGGTTATCTCCAAGAGCCTGATAATGAATGGCTTTCTCGTTGGCACCATAACTTTCCTCCACTGACGTTCCAATTTCTTGCAGCTGGATTTAATCGAGACGAGAGCCAGAGTAGACCACTGGGCTAAAGGACAAGACCTGGCTGGTGTTATACTTATAACTGGGGAAATTGAATCCAATTCTGTGGTTAGACAGTTGCTGACAAAGAGTATCCCGATCTGAAACTAAGTTTAGTTACAGAGCAAGGATGGGTAAATTGGATTCCAAATTGGCTTCACTAGCTTTATGCCAAGGATGAGAGTTAAACAATCTAGGAAGAGGCTTAGAGGTTTTCCTGAGAGGAGTGAACCTCCATGGAATGAGGTAGTGATCATGTAAGGAAATGCCTCCTTGGCATGGTTACCCCCTGACTTTTTGCCTTTGCTGATGCTATGTTTTGAATTGAAAGTGTGCTGAGGCCTGCTAACCAGGCCCCAGCACCAGTGTTCTTTCCCTAACCTGTACTTTTGTATCCACAATTGGCACACCCTGGCATCCAGGTAAGTCCCTTGTAACTGGTACCCCAAGTACCAAGGGCCCTGATGCCAGGGAAGGTCTCTAAGGGCTGCAGCATATCTTATGCCACCCTGGGGACCCCTCACTCAGCACAGACACACTGCTTGCCAGCTTGTGTGTGCTGATGAGAACAAAACGAGTAAGTCGACATGTCACTCCCCTCAGGGTGCCATGCCAACCTCACACTGCCCATGCAGTATAGATAAGTCACCCCTCTAGTAGGCCTTACAGCCCTAAGGCAGGGTGCACTATACCATAGGTGAGGGCACCAGTGCATGAGCACTGTGCCCCTACAGTGTCTAGGCCAAACCTTAGACATTGTAAGTGCAGGGTAGCCATAATAGTATATAGTCTGGGAGTCTGTCAAACACGGACTCCACAGCACCATAATGGCTACACTGAAAACTGGGAAGTTTGGTATCAAACTTCTCAGCACAATAAATGCACACTGATGCCAGTGTACATTTTATTGTAAAATACACCCCAGAGGGCACCTTTGAGGTGCCCCCTGAAACCTTAACCGACTATCTGTGTAGGCTGACTGGTTCCAGCAGCCTGCCACAACCGAGACATGTTGCTGGCCCCATGGGGAGAGTGCCTTTGTCACTCTGAGGCCAGTAACAAAGCCTGCACTGGGTGGAGATGCTAACACCTCCCCCAGGCAGGAGCTGTCACACCTGGCGGTGAGCCTCAAAGGCCCACCCCTTTGTGCCAGCACCGCAGGACACTCCAGCTAGTGCAGTTGCCCGCCCCCTCCGGCCACGGCCCCCACTTTTGGAGGCAAGGCCGGAGGAAATAATGAGAATAACGAGGAGGAGTCACTGGCCAGTCAGGACAGCCCCTAAGGTGTCCTGAGCTGAAGTGACTCTAACTTTTAGAAATCCTCCATCTTGCAGATTGAGGATTCCCCAATAGGATTAGGGATGTGACCCCCCCTCCCCTTGGGAGGAGGCACGAAGAGGGTGTACCCACCCTCAGGGCTAGTAGCCATTGGCTACTGACCCCCCCAGACCTAAACACGCCCTTAAATTTAGTATTTAAGGGCTCCCCTGAACCGAAGAAGTTAGATTCCTGAAACTACAAGAAGAAGACTGCTGAGCTGAAAAATCCCTGCAGAGGAAGAACAGAAGACACCAACTGCTTTGGCCCCAGTCCTACCGGCCTGTCTCCTGCCTTCCAAAGAACCCTGCTCCAGCGACTCTTTCCAAGGGACCAGCGACCTCTGAATCCTCGGAGGACTGCCCTGCTTCAAGAAAGACACTCCCGAGGACAGCGGCACTGCTCCAAAAGAACTGCAACTTTGTTTCAAGGAGCAGACTTAAAGACCCCTGCAACTCCCCGCAAGAAGCGTGAGACTTGCAACACTGCACCCGGCGACCCCGACTCGACTGGTGGAGAACCAACACCTCAGGGAGGACCCTCCGGCGACTCCGAGACCGTGAGTAACCAAAGTTGTCCCCCCTGAGCCCCCACAGCGACGCCTGCAGAGGGAATCCCGAGGCTCCCCCTGACCGGGACTGCCTGAAACTCCATTTCCCGACAGCTGGAAAAGACCCTACACCCGCAGCCCCCAGCACCTAAAGGAACGGAACTCCTGTGCAGGAGTGACCCCCAGGAGGCCCTCTCCCTTGCCCAGGTGGTGGCTACCCCGAGGAGCCCCCCCCCCCCTTGCCTGCCTGCGACGCTGAAGAGATCCCCTGATCTCTCATTGAAATCTACAGAGAACCCGACGCTTGTTTGCACACTGCACCCGGCTGCCCCCGCGCTGCTGAGGGTGTACTTTTTGTGCTGACTTGTGTCCCCCCCGGTGCCCTACAAAACCCCCCTGGTCTGCCCTCCGAAGACGCGGGTACTTACCTGCTGGCAGACCGGAACCGGGGCACCCCCTTCTCTCCATTGAAGCCTATGTGTTTTGGGCACCTCTTTGACCTCTGCACCTGACCGGCCCTGAGCTGCTGGTGTGGTAACTTTGGGGTTGCTCTGAACCCCCAACGGTGGGCTACCTTGGACCCAAACCTGAGACTCGTAAGTGATTTACTTACCTGACAAAACTAACAAACTTACCTCCCCCAGGAACTGTGAAAATTGCACTGTGTCCACTGTTAAAACAGCTTATTGTGTTTTATGTAAAAAGTATACATGCTAATGTAATGATTCAAAGTTCCTAAAGTACTTACCTGCAATACCTTTCAAATGAGATATTACATGTAGAATTTGAACCTATGGTTCTTAAAATAAACTAAGAAAATATATTTTTCTATAACAAAACCTATTGGCTGGATTTGTCTCTGAGTGTGTGTTCCTCATTTATTGCCTGTGTGTATGTACAACAAATGCTTAACACTACTCCTTGGATAAGCCTACTGCTCGACCACACTACCACAAAATAGAGCATTAGTATTATCTCTTTTTGCCACTATCTTACCTCTAAGGGGAACCCTTGGACTCTGTGCATACTATTCCTTACTTTGAAATAGTGCATACAGAGCCAACTTCCTACAGATCAGATCAAGTAAAAGGCCTAGAATTGCTGGAATGAGGTTTGGGGGCTAAGTTCAGAATGTAGGTGAATAATAAAGTCACCTAAAACAATGAATTTGGCAAATTGGACACTACAAAGTACAATTTCATCCAAAAGAGAATTAAAAATAACTAAGCATGGTTGGGACAGTGATAAACTTAGGCACCAGATGAAAAATTAGCAGCATTTTTAGAAGGGAAAAAAGCACCCACCCAGAGGGTGGACTTCAAAATTAAGAATGTTTTGCAGACATACTTAGCAAAAGATAATCACAATGCTACCCCTGTTACTTTCCTGTTTGACTATTTGCTGTATACAAAAAGTAGGAGGGACTGCTGATGCAATAGCAGCGTGTGAGGTATCAGAGCCTGGTTTCAGTGAGGAAAACAGCATCCCGAATCGACAAAATAAAATCTTAGATATTTAATGCATGCTTGGGAAGGGTTTAAACAGGCCTTACCTTTTTGTTCGCTAATGTGGCCGGGTTTGCCCTACATTGTATCTCTGCTTTTAAATAGTTCCCTATTAGAAAGGAGGGTGAAACTCCTGAAGGGAGATGAAATATAACAAGTTGTCTGTTGGGTATATTCGGTTTGGTTTCAACTGGTTTCTGGAAAGTGGCACTGACTATGTTATGTTTAGAGTATGTCATCCTGTTTTCTTATACCGTGTTAACTCCTACGTCTGCATTGATATGTACATATACATTTTTTTTTTTTTTTTTTTTTCCAGGCTCAAAAGTCTGTCAACTTTGGCTCCACTTTGCTTCAGATCACCATGTCGGAGCAACTGGATTTGCCAGTGAGACAGGCAGGCAAGTATGAAGTGATCCTTATTTTGCTTATTTTCATTTATTTTCCACAACCAAGGTTTTATTTCTTTAAGATCCTCCTAAATTACATCTGGTTTAACATTGCATTCGTAACCACCTTATGCAAGATTACCTGCTGTGATCATCTTAGTGCAGGATTGTCAGCAGTAATAATATCAAGATTTTAGTCTATTAATAGGAAGTCCAAGTGCTACATATCAGCTTTAAATGTTTTTTAAAAGTAAGGGTTCTGAAAATACATGCATTTTCATCTCAAATATAAATTTTTCGTCTTTGGAGATTCATTCAACCAAGCAAAAATTCCTTTTATTTTAGTAGTATGGGCTCCATACAGGAGAGCTACTCGCAGGTCGTGGTGAACTACCAGTAACTTGCAAGCTACTCAACGGAGAAGCCTGTTTTAAACTATTTCCTTTATATACCAATAAACTTCTTGCATGTTTGGCTGAGTACATATGAATTTTCTAATGCGGAAAGTCCTTAACAATTCCTGCGTTGATGTTAAAACCTTCTCATGGCATGTGTTTGGTATTGGATTTTTTAATTTTATTTTTTATTACTAATTAGATTTCCAGCATGGATTCTCCATAGTTGTCTAGCTTAAGTTTGTTAAATAGTAGGCACTCTACCCCCAATAGGACTCTTAGCATTGCAGCCTTTCACTAAACTTTACACATGCGCATTTTCCCCCACTCAATTACAGAACTTGCCTGCATAACTAGGCCCTTCCCACTGCCTCATATTCATCCTAACTAGTCCAACACAACTTACTGTTGAAGGTCTCTCCCAAGTAGCCCTAACTGCCACTGCTTTTATCGTGCATATTGTTTCCACTTGAATACTATGTAGATGGTGTCTTAAATATCTGCAGAAGTATATATCCTAGCCACTGGTGGCTGAAGCCATTGGTTATGGGGCGCATAGACCATGCTAGTATTGAATGTACATAGCTAAAAGAGTACATTAGTGGTTGGCTTTACTGGAACTCGGATGAATAGCTAAAGGTCCTATTAAAAAAAGTTTGTATGTATTGTAATAGTATTTATATAGCGCTTACTACCCCTTACGAGGCGTCGAAGTGCTTTTCGGTGAGTAGTACGCTACTCGGGAACCCAACAAGAATTAGTGATGGATTAGTATCGGGAAATATGAGTACAGTTTTAGTATTATGAGTTAATTTGAGCCGCGGATATGAGAGCTTGTTAGTTAGATTGACTGGAGTAACGGAGGGGTGGAGGAGGAAAGAAATCCAGAAGTGTTAATTGGGAGTATATCATTCATTTATTCAACCCAAAGGCTTGGGATGAGTAAAGGGAGATGGAGGAGGGAAGAGTCTGTGGAAGGGTAAGGGAGAGCATAGTAGCAGGGTGAGATAAATGAGGGAGAATTTAGTAGGGTTGTGTGGGAGGTCACGGTAGTAGAGTGAGATTTGGTGAGTTAGATGTGGAAGCGGAAGGAAGAGCTTAGGCAGTGTTATTTAGGAGATGAAAGTAGTAGAAAGGATTTGGGATGAGTCAGAGTGGGAAAGGAGTATAGTTTGATAGAGACCTAATAGTATAACAACCCACCCAGGAGCCATGCAATGACCCAAGAACATGCCAAGCACAGAAACAACATATACACATACATCCAGTGCACATTAACAATCTTTAACCTCAGAGGACTCTGTTCTGAGATCAAAATGCCATCTTTTAGCATATCAGCCCAAAACTGACAAACTTGTCAAACCCTGAGATTCCACTACTTAACAGGCTCTTACCACACACTATAAATAGCATACATAGAAAGTTATCTGAAACTGCCATAAAAGAACTCTGTGGAATCCTATTGTGAGCTGGACAAGTGTTGACTCAACTATTCACGACTCTTGGCATGGTAAAAGGTCCCAACAATGGGTATTTCAGAAACTGATCTACCTCAAGCTGGAAGAAGAATCAGGGGATCATCATCAGTTGGCCATCTGTCGGTTGTACTACAATTTTTCACAACACCTGACAGTCTAGAAGTCAGCACGGACCTCTGAACGTATACAGGTTTTTCAGAGAGGTCAATTAGAAGAACAGACAACCGGGTAAGCGCCAGCATTGCCCATGAATTGTGCAGCAGCATTGTTGAGACATGCCAGTTGTAAGGAAATGCCTCCTTGGCATGGTTGCCCCCTGACTTTTTGCCTTTGCTGATGCTATGTTTACAATTGAAAGTGTGCTGAGGCCTGCTAACCAGGCCCCAGCACCAGTGTTCTTTCCCTAACCTGTACTTTTGTATCCACAATTGGCAGACCCTGGCATCCAGATAAGTCCCTTGTAACTGGTACTTCTAGTACCAAGGGCCCTGATGCCAAGGAAGGTCTCTAAGGGCTGCAGCATGTCTTATGCCACCCTGGAGACCTCTCACTCAGCACAGACACACTGCTTGCCAGCTTGTGTGTGCTAGTGAGGACAAAACGAGTAAGTCGACATGGCACTCCCCTCAGGGTGCCATGCCAGCCTCTCACTGCCTATGCAGTATAGGTAAGACACCCCTCTAGCAGGCCTTACAGCCCTAAGGCAGGGTGCACTATACCATAGGTGAGGGTACCAGTGCATGAGCATGGTACCCCTACAGTGTCTAAACAAAACCTTAGACATTGTAAGTGCAGGGTAGCCATAAGAGTATATGGTCTGGGAGTCTGTCAAACACGAACTCCACAGCACCATAATGGCTACACTGAAAACTGGGAAGTTTGGTATCAAACTTCTCAGCACAATAAATGCACACTGATGCCAGTGTACATTTTATTGTAAAATACACCCCGGAGGACACCTTAGAGGTGCCCCCTGAAACTTAACCGACTGTCTGTGTAGGCTGACTAGTTCCAGCAGCCTGCCACACCAGAGACATGTTGCTGGCCCCATGGGGAGAGTGCCTTTGTCACTCTGAGGCCAGTAACAAAGCCTGCACTGGTTGTAGATGCTAACACCTCCCCCAGGCAGGAGCTGTGACACCTGGCGGTGAGCCTCAAAGGCTCACCCCTTTGTCACAGCCCAGCAGGGCACTCCAGCTTAGTGGAGTTGCCCGCCCCCTCCGGCCACGGCCCCCACTTTTGGCGGCAAGGCTGGAGGGAACAAAGAAAGCAACAAGGAGGAGTCACTGGCCAGTCAGGACAGCCCCTAAGGTGTCCTGAGCTGAAGTGACTCTAACTTTTAGAAATCCTCCATCTTGCAGATGGAGGATTCCCCCAATAGGGTTAGGATTGTGACCCCCTCCCCTTGGGAGGAGGCACAAAGAGGGTGTACCCACCCTCAGGGCTAGTAGCCATTGGCTACTAACCCCCCAGACCTAAACACGCCCTTAAATTTAGTATTTAAGGGCTACCCTGAACCCTAGAAAATTAGATTCCTGCAACTACAAGAAGGACTGCCTAGCTGAAAAACCCCTGCAGAGGAAGACCAGAAGACGACAACTGCCTTGGCTCCAGAAACTCACCGGCCTGTCTCCTGCCTTCCAAAGATCCTGCTCCAGCGACGCCTTCCAAAGGGACCAGCGACCTCGACATCCTCTGAGGACTGCCCCTGCTTCGAAAAGACAAGAAACTCCCGAGGACAGCGGACCTGCTCCAAGAAAAGCTGCAACTTTGTTTCCAGCAGCTTTAAAGAACCCTGCAAGCTCCCCGCAAGAAGCGTGAGACTTGCAACACTGCACCCGGCGACCCCGACCCGGCTGGTGGCGATCCAACACCTCAGGAGGGACCCCAGGACTACTCTAAGACTGTGAGTACAAAAACCTGTCCCCCCTGAGCCCCCACAGCGCCGCCTGCAGAGGGAATCCTGAGGCTTCCCCTGACCGCGAGTCTCTGAATCCTAAGTCCCGACACCTGGGAGAGACCCTGCACCCGCAGCCCCCAGGACCTGAAGGACCGGACTTTCACTGGAGGAGTGACCCCCAGGAGTCCCTCTCCCTTGACCAAGTGGAGGTTTCCCCGAGGAACCCCCCCCTTGCCTGCCTGCAGCGCTGAAGAGATCCCTAGATCTCCCATTGACTTCCATTACAAACCCGACGCTTGTTTCTACACTGCACCCGGCCGCCCCCGCGCTGCTGAGGGTGAAATTTCTGTGTGGGCTTGTGTCCCCCCCGGTGCCCTACAAAACCCCCCTGGTCTGCCCTCCGAAGACGCGGGTACTTACCTGCAAGCAGACCGGAACCGGGGCACCCCCTTCTCTCCATTCTAGCCTATGCGTTTTGGGCACCACTTTGAACTCTGCACCTGACCGGCCCTGAGCTGCTGGTGTGGTAACTTTGGGGTTGCTCTGAACCCCCAACGGTGGGCTACCTTGGACCAAGAACTGAACCCTGTAAGTGTCTTACTTACCTGGTAAAACTAACAAAAACTTACCTCCCCCAGGAACTGTGAAAATTGCACTAAGTGTCCACTTTTAAAGTAGCTATTTGTGAATAACTTGAAAAGTATACATGCAATTGAAATGATTCAAAGTTCCTAATGTACTTACCTGCAATACCTTTCAAACAAGATATTACATGTTAAATTTGAACCTGTGGTTCTTAAAATAAACTAAGAAAAGATATTTTTCTATAACAAAACCTATTGGCTGGATTTGTCTGAGTGTGTGTACCTCATTTATTGTCTGTCTATGTACAACAAATGCTTAACACTACTCCTTGGATAAGCCTACTGCTCGACCACACTACCACAAAATAGAGCATTAGTATTATCTCTTTTTACCACTATCTTACCTCTAAGGGGAACCCTTGGACTCTGTGCATGCTATTCCTTACTTTGAAATAGCACATTCAGAGCCAACTTCCTACACCAGTACTGTCCATTATAAGTGCAGATGTGAAGTTTCATTATAGTCTAGTTAAAACAGCACTGTTAAGAAGTACCCCCACAGTCAAAGAAAGAATATTACAAATCAATAAAGCCTTCTCTGGGTCAGCGACGACAATAAGGATCTAAGGGCCTGATATATCAGAGAGCTTCACCCATTCTCTGTCTAGAGGGAATTGTGTTTATGCATAAGTGCAAATTGCCCTTTGTGACCAAGAACAGCCCCGTGATACATCTCCTTTAGTGTGGATGAATTATATAGCATGAAAAGCCAAATTATGCGATGTTTAGCACATTTGTGCCAATATTGCTTCACTGTTATGTAATTTGTTCAGCACTATTGGGGCTAACGGTTAACTTAATTATTAAAAGTTTAACACTCAACTACAGCATTTAGCAATTGAAAGATGTAGGAAGTTGGCTCTGTATGTACTATTTCAAAGTAAGAAATAGCATGCACAGAGTCCAAGGGTTCCCCTTAAAGGTAAGATAGTGGCAAAAAGAGAATTCTAATGCTCTATTTTGTGGTAGTGTGGTCGAGCAGTAGGCTTATCAGAGGGTAGTGTTAAGCATTTGTTGTACACACACAGGCAATAAATGAGGGGTGTATGTGTGTGTGTGTGTGTATGTATATGTGTGTGTGTGTGTGTATATGTATGTATGTATATGTGTGTGTATATGTATATGTATATATATATATATATATATATATATATATATATATATATATATACCCCCTCTCCTTTTCACAGCCCATTCTACAGTGTATTGGGATACCCCATGCATTATTTCAGCAATATAAACATTTATATGAATGGTGACTGCCTTTAGCACTGACCATCCTGAGAACAGGATGCGGGGCATACAGTAGTGTATCTTACACCGAGGCTAGAGTCTCATCTTGACACTGTTCATTGTCTTGGTGTGCTAGAGCTTTCGGAGAACAACTACTGATCTTTATTCACTGGCTTGTGTTTTTTTAAAACTAAGTCGGTCACTGGGTCAGTAACATTTGTTGTTAATTTAATTGCTTATACTGTTTGACCATTGTGAATATCACTGTTACCTAACCATCAAATTACTTGCATTGCTTAGCTTCAAGCAAGGGGTCCTTTTTGTTCATGGTTCTTAAGTGCTATTGGGGACCCTGAGATACTTTTATACAAACTTCCAGAGATCTTACCATTTATTTTGGGATACTGGAACATCTGGCATCCAAGATGTTAGCTTATCAATAAATATCCTTATTTTGAACTGACTACAACAGCAGCTTTCTGTCATGTTAAAATATTTAACTAATAGCTGCTTTCATCCAGACGTTTCAGGCAATGGATCTGCTATTTAACAGCACCATTTGTCGTAATTGTGTGGTGATAAAATGTGCAGTATTTCAGCAGTATACATGTCTTGTAAGTAGTAATATTTCTGTCCTCACAACCTAAATACACTTGTGACTGTCTAAAGGGTGGTCCAGTCATTGTGACTAACCAAAGTTGTTAAACCTTTTTGCCAGAAGCTGGTGCCTTATTTTTATACTTTATCATGTTTACTCTACACCCAAAATCTGTACAGGATTGGCCACTTGTCCACGGAGCATATTTCTGAAAAGCGTTACTTTTGAGTAGAATACTTTGTAGTGTACTGATATTTCATCTCTTACAGGCAGTTTGTTTAATAATGAAAGTATCTAGAATTTGAAAACTGTGTGCATCTACTTTTGAAGTACTTCTACTTGCTCTGTAAATACTGCTCTTCTAAACCGCAAAAAAGAGAATGATTGCCATTTGTTGAGGAGAAGCTCCCCAAGCCCTTATCTGCATCATCTCGGGGCATGGTTGCTATGGGACTTGTGTTTTAACCTTATTTTATATCTGTTGTAGACTGCTTTAGTTGCCCTACAAACATCATGTGTTCTGACAAATACAAATTAATGGTTTATGCACAGGAGCTTCTGGCCAGTCTTTTTCATCCATTGATCTCTTCAGCGGTCACTTTTCTTCCATGCACTAAGCATACAGCATTCGGTAAGGGTTGGCGTACTTTGGCTGTTAACTTTCTTCGGTATGAGTGACAGCATTTGCTAGTGCACCTAGGCACGTGAACCCAAAGAGTTGTTCCCCAGAGTACCAAAGTCTGCTGTTATCACTTCGTTATTTTTTAGATAGATATATTTAATATTTGTAACTAAGGTGACACAGACATTATACTTAGGCTCACATTTTGAATGTACAAAGCCATAGCAATTCACCAGTTATTACTATATCAAATAACTAACATCTGCCCTAAGGTAATTATAACTTTGGCCCTGCCATGCAGCTTTTTTTTTGTCAAAAATGTTACTGCAAATATTAAATTGATATTATGAATGATGTTCTCAAGAAGTCATGTGCCATATTTTGTAGGGTAATTAGCAGTGCATGGCGAACACATGAGTTATAGTTACCTTGGGGCAGGAGTTGTAGTTTCTTCCAACAACAGAGGCACCAAGATATTCTTTCTGCCTCCCTCGTTGGCAGGGTCTGGTGTTGTATATCCGTTAGTTTCCCTTCCTAGTCTTATCCTATTCCAATTGTCTGTGCACCCCACATGCAGTGCCGATACACACCCTTCTCAGAACGGCCTTCACTGCCTCCCACTCTGTCCCTCCGATGGCGTGGCCGTGGTACCCCAGTTCATGGCCATGTAGTCCTTAATGGCTGCCTCCATTATATATATTTTTGTTTTCCCCCACGACACACCGCGCCTGTCTGAAAATTTAGGGGCATGTGTCAGCTACGTGTCACCGTGCCATCTGAACCCCACTGCAGCTGCATCAGTACCGGTACACGATCAGATAGAAACCTCCCCAAATGTGTGATATTCAACACTTGCGAGCAGTTCAGGCCACCGAGGAGGAATCGGTCCAGACTACTATATGTATTGTGTGTCTTAGAATGACTGGTATATTACTTACTCTCTGGGTGCAGTTCCCTCCACCCGTCCCATAATCCTAAACTATGCATGACCTCTGTGAGGGATCCCGCTATTAACGGTTTAGTACCCTGTTTAGCAGGGTGACTATCTTTCTCACCAGCCAATATACAATGGTAGTCTCCAGCCCATACAATAGGAGAACCCACCCCTACCCCCAGCACCTTACCTATTTTATCATAGAAGCAATGATCTGTGTTGGGTGCACAAGTATTGAGAATAGTAAGGGTCGCACCATCCAACGTACCTTGTAGGAGTATATATGCGTCACCCCTATGCATCGGCTTCACTGTAGACATGTGTAAATGGGACTCTTGGTGCAACTTGTATTGTTACTTCTCTTGTTTAAGAGGAAAAGGACGAGAGGAACATTTGGCCCTGCCATTTCTTAGCAAGCTTTTGATTCCTCCTCCATCATATGCATTTCCTGTAAACGAGCTATTTGAACCTTATGCCGCCGCAGTAAAGAAAGCATCTATAGCGAGCTGTGTAGTCTTTCAGCCCCCTAACGTTCCATGTCAGTGTATTAATGTGTCGATCCATGTTAGTACTTTGTATTTTCCATCCGTCGTCTACCTCTTCCTGCCTCCCCTCCAGGGGAGAGGCAGATTGCGTACTTATTTCACATCTTGCATACAAATGTGCGTTGTTGTAACCAAAAAACACACCCTCCTCCAAAGTATCTTCAGACTTTATGTAGCCCTGGAGCCTAATCATATTCTGGTATTTGTGTTAACGTAATAAACTACTTTTATTTTTGTAACACTGATTCTTTCATGGGTGATAGTGCTGTGTGATTAATGGTATTGCATAAGCTTTGCATGTCACCTAGATCAAGCTTGGCTGCTGATCTACAGCTTCTTCTAGAGAGCCCTGGCTTCCTAGACACTGCCTACACTTCCCTAATAGGGGTATAGGGACCTGGTGTTAGGTGGCAACACCGTAGGTGTTCAAAACACACCAGCTTCCTACACACACACAATCTCTCATTTTGATATAGTATACACAGTCCGATTCCTGCACTGGGGCTAAAAGCAAAGACCACGAGTGGGGCCCATGTGCCCCTCAATTTTGACATGCCCCAGGAGCCTGGTACACTCAGGGGGGCTTTATTAAAAACAAGTGTGGGAATGTGCGCTTTTTTAATTTTTTTTTTTTTATTTATTGTTGCTGCAGAATCTTGACCCCTGTTGCAAATTCACTACAAATGTAGAGCCAAAAAATCGCTTGGGGTGGAACGGGGAAGCAGCAAATTCTGGGATCCCAGCACCAGAGCTAAGAGGTCAGGGTGTCCTACCATGGCTATTTTTTTCATGTTATTTTTATTTTTAACTCTTGTTACCTGGGACTCGGGGTTGGCATTAGAGAAGTGTCAGAGGTGGGGGTTGAAGTGTACGTGCTAAGCTGTACCTTTTGGCTATGGCTGTGCCAGATGGCTTGCACTGCACACTATTAGGAAACGGAATGACTGTATAGTGCTATTAGTCATATTAGTTCTTTATAGGGTTCCGGTTAGAAAGTGGGGCTAATGTGCAACTGGGCTTCAGTTGCTGAACGGAAAACCAAGTTGAACTAATTTTCGGCAGGTGGCATCTTGCCAATAAGGAGCCATCTGCTTTAGTCGGGAGCAGATGTTTTCGGTGCTTCTTACAAAGTTAGTTCAAGTGTGAAATAACCAGAGCAGTAAAAGGACTATCTTGTACTGTTTATGCTAAATACAAGGATTAGCAAAGCCAATAGGTCTGGGGTTTCTGATAAATTTGTACATGTCAACACAAGCTTGCACAATTGGTGTGTGTTGTATGAGCTAATTTAAAGCCAGACCTTTTTATTAGTGGTGTTGGGAGACTAAAGATTTTCTCTATAGAGGCAGGTTTTTGATAGTCATAAAATGTAGCTTTTTGTGCAAATAAAACCAAAGACTGGCTTAGGTTTGCCAACCAAAGATTGGTTTATGTACATCACCAAACAGCTACTAATTAGAAACCACTTTTTTTTTTTTAAAGGAGAACTTCTACATCAGATGTGATTAGTCCACATGGAACCACGTTGACATATTAACTGTGCCCTAGGCTCAGTCAATTATCCAATTTTAATTGGTAACAACAGCATTGATAGTCATTCCCATTTGGGAGGTGTGCTGGAGGTTTATCTATTCATCCTTGTAGGACTGCCATTGATAAGTCACACAAATGCCTAAAAGAAAAACCATTAAACTGAGACTGTGACCCCAGGAGGCAATTGGATTTTTTGAATTTTTTTTATAGCCAGAAAACACATTGCTGTAATAAAACGAGCTTTGTCAAAGTCAGTAGATCTCACTTTTGTGACCTATTGGCTTTAGCCATGCCTTTTAAAGGTGCTGTAAAATAAAAGTAGATCCTTGAATGTCAGAAGTGGAAGACTGCAAATCAAGAAGATGAAGAGGCTATGCTCAGATGAGGGACAAAAATAAAAGGAGAAAAGCCAGATCATGAAAAAAACGGCGAGCGGTTGAGTGATAACGTTGCCAGGCAGTGGCAGGCTTAGTCTGCTGCAAGTTCTTGGTAAGCTAATTTTAATAGAATACCCCTTTCATCACCCCCACCATCAGAGTGGCTGGCTGGCTGGCTAACACAATTCCCCCGAAAAGACAAGACCGGTACCGAGGAGAAATGAACTAGAACCAAACATATGTTAAGTTGTCCTGAATTATGGTCAATTGTAATAAGGAGAGATTATATAATTATTGTATGTTTTAATAAACCTTTATCAGATATAAACGCTTTGAATTAGACTGCAATGCTCAAAACAGTCCGTAGAGGGCACCATAATAAATATCATTTGTAAGAAACATGGCTAGCCCCTGGTGGGGATAACCCTAATGGATAAAATAAAATAAAAATAACAGGAGAAAGTAATGCAGTGTAACCATATACTAAGCCCCTAGATGGAGGTTTTAAAAAAATATATATATATGGCTAGCAGGCGTACAGCAATGATGTTACAAACAAGGCCTTTAAAACAAAACTTGACCCTGCTGCAAAACAAAAGTTGTAGCCATGAGAAACCTTAAAAGGCCCTGAATGGGGACTTATTATTTGGGGTCCCCACTAATCTAGTGTGGGGACCCAGATGATGCAGACAGAGCACGTTGTGATCAATGTTTTGAAGGTATTCCCATTATACTAGGACCTCCACAGGCTGAGGTATGAGCTAAAATGTTTTGTAAAAATAAAGGCCTGAAAAGCATTATTGGACAAGTTTCTGTACTATGAATATTTTAATGTTGATGTGACTAATGCTTAGAACAGCCCCAAAGAACACCACAAATGAAATGATTAGGTAGTCCTTAGAAGGCATTACCGCACAGAAAATGACAATGTAGTGTAACCATATATTTAGCTCCTAGAGGACGTAGTGCATTGCATATATTCAGACTAAGCAGGCCTATAATCACGATACTGCAAGCAACTCCCAGCTGTAAAACATTTCCGGCCATGAGTGAGAAATTAAACACATTGAATGGTGAGGGGGATTATTATTTTGGCGTCCCAGCTAACCTGGTGTAGGGACCCAAAGATGAAGTAGACCGAAATAACACATTGTTGTGAATGTTTTAGTGGTGGTCCCATTGTCCTAGGATCAGCAGAGGCTGCATTATGAAGAAAAATGTTTCATAAAAATAATGCCTACAAAATATTATGGGACATGTTTTCCCAAAAACAATGAATATTGTAGTACCTGCTTTCCTGCTGTGCTGGGAGAGCCACTTTAACTTTGAGGATTTCCTGTTTTAGTAAAGCAGTCACCAATTTCAAATCTTTTAAGGGAAAAGCCACAAGAAGTGACTGATTAGGTAACCGTGAACAATGTGACCAGCGCGCCAATACTGCCGATCGAGTTCATGCTGTTGTACCTATTTGCGCTGTGAGCACTATTGCCGCCATACAACACAAAGGGGAGAGACAAAAGAAATGGTTCCCCAGCGCTGAAGTAGATCGGAAATCGTGCAATAATCCATATAACTGGCTCGGCCTGCAAGTTGTGACAAACGGCCTCAAACGTAAAGCATTTACCAGTGACATCGTGGTTTTTTATTTTTCTTTGGAAAGGCAAGCCCACAGACAGGTGAAAGTGGGTGTGGTTAAAAGCCTACAATACTTACAATAGGTCATCACTTGCACATCCCACCTAAAATTAGTGCCCTACCATGGTTGTATGACAGAACCATGCAGGCCTTTTTAATGCGTGATTTTACAACGCGGTTTAAACAATGAATGTGTCTTTACCACGCATTCCTGAACCATGCAGATCTTTACAATGTCTTGCTTTATGGGGCACTAGACTTTGGAATAGTAGAAGTTAGTATTCCAACTCCAGTCTGTGATACAGTAGGGAAGGTGTAGGACTTGTAATCCAACACCAGTCCAATAATACGTTCCCTAAAACAAGTCGTCATAAAGACCTGCGTGGTTCAGGAATGCTTGATAAAGACGCATTCACTGTTGACTGTTACGGAAATGTGAGGTTCCCAATGTAGTAAAGGCTGTTCTCTTCACTCCCCCTCTACCTCTAATGATAAATGGGAGGTCATCACAGCCTGTTCCAGTTCACCCTAGCATGTCAAATTTCAAAGTAGTGTGTTTAGATCATAAACTTAATTAAGGGAAAAAACTGCATATTTACATAACTTGACACTTGTGAAACTATTTAGCACAACTTCATTAGGTCTGGCTTGATAGCACAAATGTCTGCAAAACCTATGCTACCAATTCTTCAAAATACAGAGTGGGTTTTGGCCCCACAGTTCATAATTCTCCCTCTGGAAACTGCTTCTTTTGGAATGTGTGAAGGATTATTTTACACCTGAAAAGTACATCACACTGTTAAACTCACTGCTTTATTAACTCAGTGTCCTCTATATAGAATCGTTTTATGCTAACACCCATACTCCCCCCCCCCCCCCCCCCCTCCTCTTATCAGTTTAAAGTTTCATTGAATAAACACTGAAACACTTCAAAGGCTCCTAATGACAAGACGTGCACAGTGTATGCGATATGTTTGTCTTCCTTTTTTCCTCTTGTGTGGGAGAAAGACTGATGGATTTCAGTTATGTTTATGGCCCTTTGGGCCTGGCTGTTGTAGGACCAAGCTGAAGTCTTACTAGGTTGACCGCTGTCTCCGCTCGAGCATTCTTGTAGTGCATAAAGCATTTAACTGACTTGGCAGTTTTGAACCATTTCTGCAATTGAGTAAACATGTCCATCTTGTTCCAATAGCTGTTATTTACTTGAAAAATATGATCACTCAGTATTGGCCGGATCGTGAGACCACACCAGGAGAGTTGCCGCCATATACGATTCCAGAAGAAGATCGACATTGTATTCGTGAAAACATTGTTGAGGCAATTATGCAGTCCCCAGAACTCATCAGGTAACTGGTACCCTCTGCTTCGGGTTTTACAGTGTAGTTAATGAAAGCTGTGGTATGTGGGTGTTTTTTTTTTTTTTTTTTTGGGTGATATCAGTTTTACATACGTTGCTGTCTCAGCCCGGTGGAGGAAGGCCCTGGCAAGGTCACGAACCCCCATAAATTATTTGCACAGTCTCTCCTCTCAGAATGCTCGTTATCGTCAATCCTCACACGGAAAATAACTGCCCAGGTCACTGTCGTTGCCTGGAGCAGACGAATAATGTATTCAGGCAAAACCAAGCGCGTTTTGGAAAACTGTTTCCCTGTTCACAAGTAAACCGAATTCTGTCTCCTCCAGTGTCCGCCTTTGTATTTGAAATGTAGTGCTTGTAATGCTAGAAAAAGGAAACTGGTTAAGCCACGTAAATTGTTCACCGTGTAATTGGGCCCACTGTGCTACTTTATCAAAACTTTACTATCAAACGACGATACCTGTATGATGCGTTTAGTATACCCGTCGAAAGCGCATCCACATTTTTTTAAAGGTTTTTATTAAACAACTAGGAATGTAGTTACATTGTGTTGTGGTTGCTGACGTTGTGAAAATGTATGCATAATGATGCCTGGTAATTTCGGTGAATTCACGCATGTTGCTTCAGTTGATTTTGAAATTGTACTTTTATTTTGTTTTACTGTTTTTAGAGTTCAGCTTACTACTTGTATTCATCACATCATCAAACATGATTACCCCAATCGTTGGACTGCAGTAGTCGAAAAAATTGGATTTTATCTCCAGTCTGAAAACAGTGCTTGCTGGCTTGGAATCTTGCTTTGCCTTTATCAGCTTGTTAAGAACTATGAGTAAGTTATTGTACAGCTTCTTTTCTTCAGTTCTGTAAGCTAATGTTTAGTAATTTCATTTTGCAGGTATACAGTTAACTTTTCTGATCCTATATCTTGCAGACCGTCAGTTCTGTTAGCCCCCTGACCATTTTTGTTTGTTTCTAGTAATATTAGGTTTGTATGCCTTTTTACTTGTGAAGTTATACATTTTGGATATGTCTTGGTTGAATGAACTGCTATGCTGCATTGATGTCTAGTTTCCTTTGTATATTTACTTTTCCATTCAGTGCATGGCAGTTCTTGGTTGAAAGTTCAGCCCCTTAAACTATTGGACAAGAGAGGGATACATTTTTTTCACACAGGTTGTCTTTAACCCCTTAGCTGCTGGGCCTTTTCCCCCCCAGTGCTGAGCCCTTTTTTGGCTATTTGGGGTAGTTCGCGCTTAGGGCTTCATAACTTTTTGTCCACATAAGCTAACCACGCCCTTTTTTTCCAACATCCTAGGGATTCTAATGGTACCCAGAGTTTGTGGTTTACCCTGGAGGAGACCAAGAAAATAGCCAAAATACAGTGAAAATTTAGTTTTTTCCAAAAAAATGGGAAAAAAGGGCCGCCGAAGAAGGCTTGTGGTTTTTTCCCTGAAAATGCCATCAACAAAGGGTTTCTGGTGCTGAAATCACTATCTCCCCACCTTTCAGGAACGGGCAGACTTGAATCAGAAAACCACATTTTCCAACACAAATTTGGCATTTTACTGGGACATACCCCATTTTTACTATTTTTGGTGCTTTCAACCTCCTTCCAGTTAGTGACAGGAATGGGTGTGAAACCAATGCTGGATCCCGGAAAGCTAAACATTTCTGAAAACTAGCCAAAATTCTGAATTCAGCAAGGGGTCATTTGTGTAGATCCTACAAGGTTTTCCTACAGAAAATAACAGCTGAAATAAAAAAATATTGAAATTGAGCTGAAAACAACAGCCATTTTTCTTTGTTTTACTCTGTAACTTTTTCCTGCGATGTCAGATTTCTGAAAGCAATATACCGTTTTGTCTGCTGGACTCTTCTGGTTGCGGGGATATAAAGGGCTTATAGGTTCATCAAGAACCCTGGGTACCCAGAGCCAATAAATGAGGTGCACCCTGCAGTTGGTTTTCATTCTATACTGGGTATACAGCAATTCATTTGCTGAAATATGAGGAGTGAAAAAGAGGTATCAAGAGAACCTTTGCATTCCCAAAATGGGATCAAGATAAGGTTTTGAGGAGCAGTGGTTATTTGCACATCTTTGAATTCCGAGGTGCCCATACTAGCATGTGAATTGCAGGGCATTTCTCAAATAGACGTCTTTTTTACACACTCTCTTATATTTGGAAGGAAAAAATGTAGAGAAAGGTAAGGGGCAATAACACTTGTTTTGCTATTCTATGTTCCCCCAAGTCTCCCGAAAAAAATGATACCTCACTTGTGTGGGTAGGCCTAGCGCCCGCAACAGGAAATGCCCCAAAACACAACGTGGACACATCACAGAAAACAGAGCTGTTTTTTGCAAAGTGCCTACCTGTAGATTTTGGCCTCTAGCTCAGCCGGCACCTAGGGAAACCTACCAAACCTGTGCATTTCTGAAAACTAGAGACCTAGGGGAATCCAAGGAGGGGTGACTTGCGGGGCTCGGACCAGGTTCTGTTACCCAGAATCCTTTGCAAACCTCAAAAAGTGGCTAAAAAAACAAGTTTTCCTCACATTTCGGTGACAGAAAGTTCTGGAATCTGAGAGGAGCCACAAATTTCCTTCCACCCAGCGTTCCCCCAAGCCTCCCGATAAAAATGATACCTCACTTGTGTGGTTAGGCCTGGTGCCTGCGACAGGAATAGATCACACAACGGTCAATGTTGGTCCTTACGTGAGGCAGCTGTTGACCCTGGGGTGATCCATTCCTGACACAGACACTAGGTGTAGGCACTCAAGTGGGGTAGTGTTTTTATCAGGACAGGTGAGGAGTCACTGGGTGGTAGGAATATTGTGGATCCCAGCATATTCCTGTAGTTTGTGTGACAGAAATGCGAGAAACATTTAGTTTTTTTTCAACATTTCAGCTTTGCAGGGTATTCTGGGTAAGAAAACTTTGGGGAAGCCACACAAGTCACACCTCTGTGGACTCCCCCGAATGTCTAGTTTCCAGAAATGTTTGGGTTTAGTGTGTTTCTCTATATGGCCGCCGAATCCAGGACCAAAAACACAGGTGCCTGCCTTACAAAACCAGTTTGTTTTGCCATGGATAATTTTGATGTCTCCACAATATGATTTGGGTGGTGGAATTTGGGGCTGAACTAAATTGGGGAGCTCCCAAGAGAGCACTCTCTCTCTGCTTGCCGCCACATTCACCTGCTCTCTGGGTTGACCTAACCCACTATTACCCAGTTGCACAAACAGCTTGCGAAGGGACAGCAGGACTGTCCTCATCACCTCCCTCATAATGTACTGGAAGAGGAGTTATCGAATGGGACTCCTCTGACTGAAAAATCACTCCCAGAGTCTGCGCCATTGTCCTATCCCTCAGATGCTGTCTCAGTATCTGATGTCTCAGTCTCTGATCCTATGTCAGAGCGGTCCTCTATAACCCGAGTGTAGGCAGCAGTCATCCATCAAGATGCCATCTGTAAGGAAATGCCTCCTTGGCATGGTTGCCCCCTGACTTTATGCCTTTGCTGATGCTATGTTTACAATTGAAAGTGTGCTGAGGCCTGCTAACCAGGCCCCAGCACCAGTGTTCTTTCCCTAACCTGTACTTTTGTATCCACAATTGGCAGACCCTGGCATCCAGATAAGTCCCTTGTAACTGGTACTTCTGATGGATACAACTACCTGTGGATTCCTCACCTCATGAATACTCCCATGGCGCCAGCATTCTACGGAAATCTTCTTACTAGTCTCTGCACGTCGACGAGGACGTCACTGTCTCGCACGCGACGCCGTCTGACGTCATACAGGCAATAAGAGGTCCTCGACGACGTGCGGACGTCAGTTCCCTTTTTTCCGTGCATTCGAAACGGTTATCTTCGAGGGAGCAACTGTTACTCTTGCGGTTACAGTGTATATCTTGCTGCGTACTCTTTCTCCGTGGAAATAATGTCGCAGAGAAAGTCTGGATTTAAGCCTTGTCGTGAGTGTGGAGGCAAGATGTCGGTGACGGATCCTCATTCCGATTGCCTTTGGTGTTTGAGCTCCGACCACGACGTCTCGACTTGTGATTCATGTCAGCACATGAATCCGAAGGCCCTTAAAGAACGTGAGGCGAAGCTGTTTATGGCCAAGTCAAAGGAGAAGCATCACAAGAAGTCTTCTCCAAAACATCGGCGTCATCGAGACTCCCGGCGCCGTAGAGAATCTCGGCGTCATTCAAGGGAGGCTCGTTCCAGGTCTCCGGATCGGCGCCGAAAGACATGGGAGGTCAGCCCCACGGTGACGCCGCATCCTTCGACGCCGTTGGCCTCTCCGGCGTCACCAACTTCGCCTGGACAGGCGTCGGTGATTGAGGTATTGGAGCCTCAAGTGTTTTCTCCGGCGCAGACGCCGAGGCCGGAGTCGGGGTCGCCTCCGAGACAGGCACCCCAGTATCCGGCTTTTCCCACCCCTGGAGCCGATAGTTCCGCATTCTTGAATGCGATGTATGCCATCTTCCAACAGATGGCTCCAGGGGGTGCTCCGGCTGGGCCTTTGGCCTTTTCTTTGGGTGATCCTGCGCCTCTTCGGCCGGCACCCTTTATGCCCTTTCTCCCGTTTGGGAACGTGGGCTCGGCGCCAGTGTCGGCGCCGGTGGCCGCTCCGGTGGCTTCTGAAGGATTGGCCCCGGGGATTTTCATCCCGTCGACGTCGGGATTTCGGCCTGTGACTCCGGTGGGTCCATCTGCTTCAGCTGCTCTTTCGTCGGCGCCGAAGTTACATGTGGCGCCGGACGCGGCGTCGGTGGCTTCTGAAGATCGGCGCCGATCTTCGACTTCGGCGGAGGCATTGTCGACTCCGCGTATTGAACAACGACTTCATTCGAGGAGACGTGCTCTCCGGGTACTAGAAGAGCAGGAGTACCAACGAGCCCTAGAGGAAGGAGAGCTAGAGGACTCGGGTGATGGGCTGCGTGGACTGGAGTCGGCCAGTGGGCTGGACACTTCCCCTGAGTGGGACCTTTCGTCCCCGGGGGAATATACTGAGGAAGCTGCTTCCTTTCATACAGTGGTACGGAAGGCAGCTAGTTTTTTGGACCTGCCTTTGCCGGTGGTGGAGGCAAAACAAAACCTTTTGACGGAGGTGTTGCATCCGGCCTCAGCCGCGGCGGAGCCTCTGTTACCTTTTAATGACGCTCTGCTGGATCCGGTTTTAGAGGTGTGGAAGAGGCCGGCATCTTCCCCAGCAGTTCACAGAGCCGTGGCCAGGAGGTATCGGACGGCTCCAACTGATCCTGGTTTCCTATCTAGGCACCCTACGCCGGAGAGCTTGGTAGTGCAGGCCTCCTGTTCGTCCAAGTCAGCGCCTGGTTCTTTCCCGACGGTGCCTGGGGACAGAGACTCAAAAAAGCTAGAGGCGCAGTCCAAGAAGATTTTTTCGTCCTGCAGTCTGGCGTTAAAGGCCACTAATGCGACCTGTATCCTGGGGAGGTATATTCATGCTCTGATGGATGACATCTCCTCTTCGTTTACAGAGCTTCCCCAGGGTCTTTTGGATCTTGTCTCTGATGCCCAGGCTGCTGCGACCCAAATTATCCAGACGGGACTGGATACCACCGACTCGGTAGCCAGAGCAATGGGCACAACTGTGGTGGAAAGGAGACAGGCCTGGCTCCGTAACTCGGGCTTTTCGGCAGATGTACAGTCCACATTGTTGGATCTCCCGTTTGATGGGGACAAACTGTTTGGGGCTAAGGCTGATTCGGCCTTGGAACGTTTTAAGGAGAGCAGGGCCACGGCTAAGTCGTTGGGACTCCAAGCTCCTTCTTCCACGGCCTCTTCCAGATTCTTCAGGAGGTTTCGTGGATTTGGGCGTGGCTCTTCCTCCTCTTCCTTTCGGGGAAGATATCAGCAACCTGCCTCTTCCCACCCCTATAGATCTTTTAGGGGGAGGGGTAGGGTCCGCACCAGGGGAGCCTCTCAGCAGCACTCTGCCTCTTCCTCATCCTCTGGCGGGGTGCAGCAGGGGAAGCAGCCTTAGGCTTCCACCATTTCCCACTCACTCCTCTCCTGTAGGGGGAAGATTACAGCATTTTCTCACCAAATGGGAGACTGTTACGTCGGACACTTGGGTTCTCAGTGTTGTGGGAAAAGGCTACACCCTTCCCTTTCGGGAGTTTCCGCCCCTCATCCCGCCCCGCCCTTCGTATTGTTCACAAGAACACCTCCTGTTGCTAGAACAGGAGGTAGAAGTCCTCCTTTTAAAGGGCGCGGTGGAGTTGGTCCCGGAGCAGGAAAGGGGTCAAGGAGTTTACTCAAGGTATTTCCTGATTCCCAAGAAGGATGGTCGTTTGAGACCAATTCTGGACCTGAGGATCTTGAATTGGTTCCTCAAGCAGGAAAAGTTCAAGATGCTGACCCTAGCACAGGTGCTTTTGGCGTTGAACATGGAAGACTGGATGGTGTCTGTCGACTTGCAGGATGCTTACTTTCATATCCCGATACTCAAGTCACACAGGAAGTATCTCCGGTTTGTGGTGGGATCGCAACACTACCAGTTTGCGGTCCTTCCGTTTGGTCTTACTTCAGCACCTCGAGTCTTCACGAAGGTGATGTCGGTGGTTGCGGCAGAGCTCAGAAGGAAGGGGATAGCAGTATTCCCTTACTTGGACGATTGGTTGATCAAAGCCAAGTCCCCGGAGCTTGTGTTGCGTCATCTGCAGTCAACAACCCAGTTGTTGTTCGACCTGGGCTTTTCGGTGAACGAGCCCAAATCTCACCTGGAGCCCTCTCAGCGCCTCCTGTTCATAGGGGCAGTACTGGATACAACATTGGGTCGGGCCTTTCCTCCGCCTCAGCGGATTCAAGATATTCAGGATTTGGTTCCAATGTTTCGAAATGGAGCGGTAGTTCCAGTCCTCAAGGTCCTTCGTCTGCTCGGTCTTTTTGCCTCCTGCATTCTGTTGGTCATGCATGCTCGCTGGCACATGAGGGCTCTTCAGTGGTGCCTCCGAAGGCAGTGGTCTCAACACAGAGGGGATCTAGAGGGTACTGTCAAGATCTCCAGAGATGCTGCTGTGGATTTGAAGTGGTGGATTGCAGGCAACAATCTTTCACAAGGAAAGCCGTTCCAGCAGTCGCCACCAGTGGCCACAGTCATAACGGATGCTTCCACTCTAGGGTGGGGAGCTCATCTGGGGGATCTGGAGATCAAAGGTCTTTGGTCTCCAGAGGAACAGATTTTTCACATCAATCTGTTAGAGTTACGGGCTGTACGTCTGGCTCTCAAGGCCTTCCTCCCTTCCCTTCGTGGTCAGTCGGTACAGGTCCTAACGGACAATACTACCACGATGTGGTACATAAACAAGCAGGGAGGAGTGGGGTCGTACCTTCTCTGCAGAGAAGCTCTTCGACTATGGTCCTGGGCAAAGGACCATCGGATTTGCTTGATAGCAAACCATCTGGCCGGAGTCTTGAACGTGCGTGCGGACAGTCTCAGTCGCCACTTCTCGGCAGACCACGAGTGGCGTCTCCATCCAGATCAAGTCCGTTTAATCTTCCACAAGTGGGGGTTTCCTCGGGTAGATCTGTTCGCCACTCGAGAGAACGCGCATTGTCCGTTGTTCTGCAGCCTTCAGTATCCGATGCAGGAAGCGTTGGGGGACGCGTTTCAAATGACCTGGTGCGGCCAGTTGCTTTACGCGTTTCCTCCCATACCCTTGATTCCTCGAGTATTGAGGAAGATTCGCCAAGACCGGGCTCTAGTAATCTTAATAGCTCCGGATTGGCCAAGGAGGGTGTGGTACTCCGACCTTCTCCAACTCTCAACGTGCCCGCCGCTCCGTCTCCCTTTCAGGGCAGACCTCCTCTCACAGTCGCAGGGGCAGGTTCTACACCCCAACCTCCAGAGTCTGCACCTACATGCCTGGAGATTGAACGGGGCAACCTGAGTTCCTTCTCTCTCCCGCCTGAGGTAGTGGATGTTATATTAGCGGCCAGGCGACACTCCACTAAATCTATCTACGCTAATAGGTGGTCTAAATTTGTTGCGTGGTGTGGAGAGAGGCAGATTGATCCTTTACATGCTCATCTATCGGACGTTTTGTCTTTTGCTCTATCTCTGGCGCAGAAAGGCTGTGCAGTGGCTACCATTAAAGGTTATTTATCGGCCTTGTCAGCCTTCATATGTCTTCCAGACCAACCATCTTTATTTAAATCCCCTATTGTTATCAGATTCTTGAAAGGTCTTCTAAATCAATATCCTCCAAAGCCATTCGTTATGCCGCAATGGGATTTGTCCTTAGTCCTGACTTTCCTTATGGGGTCCCCTTTTGAACCTATGCATTCTTGCCCCTTGAGGTATTTGGTTTTAAAAACAGTCTTCCTGATAGCTATAACATCAGCAAGGAGAGTGAGTGAGTTGCAGGCCTTATCAGTAAAACCCCCTTATACAACTTTTTATGGGGATAAGGTGGTGTTGAGGACCAAGGCTGCTTTCCTCCCGAAGGTTGTTTCACCCTTCCATTTGGCTCAGGCAATTACTTTGTCCACGTTCTATCCTCCGCCTCATCCTTCCAAAGAGGAAGAAAGACTGCACCGTCTGGACCCAAAGAGAGCGTTGAGCTTCTTTATCGATAGAACAAAGGATTTCAGGCTGGAGGATCAGCTGTTTATTGGATACGTGGGCAAGAGGAGAGGAAAGGCAGTCCACAAGAGAACACTATCCAGGTGGGTTGTTCTTTGCATTAAAATATGTTACTCTTTGGCAAAGAAGGATCCTCCTGAGGGCATTAGAGCTCATTCCACCAGAGCTAAGTCGGCCACTTCGGCCTTAGCCAGAGGTGTTCCTGTGGTCGACATCTGCAAGGCCGCAACTTGGTCGTCCCTTCACACTTTTGCAAAACATTACTGTTTAGATTCTGAGGTTAGAAGGGACGGCCATTTTGCACGGTCAGTGCTGCAGGATTTCTTGGTTTGACCATTTAGGCACCCACCGCCGGGCGTGGTACTGCTTTGGGACTCTATTCATGAGGTGAGGAATCCACAGGTAGTTGTATCCATCAGAAGAACGAGTTACTTACCTTCGGTAACGACTTTTCTGGTGGATACATTAGCTACCTGTGGATTCCTCACGGTCCCACCCGCCTCCCCGTTGCCTTTATGGTCTTGCCAAGTAATCCTTGAGTGTGCTCCTCTTGGTCTTTGAGGGTGCAATAGATGTATATATATAATATATTTATATATATGTAGGTATATGTCTATATATCTTTATGTATATACTTGGTGTGTGTATATATTTTAAAAGAGAGAGTTTTATATATATATATATATATATATATATATGTACATAAAAAGATTTACAGTTATTCATACAATGTGGTGTATTTTTACATTATAATGGATGTTGCTTTGTTCTTTCATTGCATTGCCTGGTTGTTCTCATGCACGTAAAAAATGATTGGTACTGACGTCCGCACGTCGTCGAGGACCTCTTATTGCCTGTATGACGTCAGACGGCGTCGCGTGCGAGACAGTGACGTCCTCGTCGACGTGCAGAGACTAGTAAGAAGATTTCCGTAGAATGCTGGCGCCATGGGAGTATTCATGAGGTGAGGAATCCACAGGTAGCTAATGTATCCACCAGAAAAGTCGTTACCGAAGGTAAGTAACTCGTTCTTCTAGTACCAAGGGCCCTGATGCCAAGGAAGGTCTCTAAGGGCTGCAGCATGTCTTATGCCACCCTGGAGACCTCTCACTAAGCACAGACACACTGCTTGCCAGCTTGTGTGTGCTAGTGAGGACAAAACGAGTAAGTCGACATGGCACTCCCCTCAGGGTGCCATGCCAGCCTCTCACTGCCTATGCAGTATAGGTAAGACACCCCTCTAGCAGGCCTTACAGCCCTAAGGCAGGGTGCACTATACCATAGGTGAGGGTACCAGTGCATGAGCATGGTACCCCTACAGTGTCTAAACAAAACCTTAGACATTGTAAGTGCAGGGTAGCCATAAGAGTATATGGTCTGGGAGTCTGTCAAACACGAACTCCACAGCACCATAATGGCTACACTGAAAACTGGGAAGTTTGGTATCAAACTTCTCAGCACAATAAATGCACACTGATGCCAGTGTACATTTTATTGTAAAATACACCCCGGAGGACACCTTAGAGGTGCCCCCTGAAACTTAACCGACTGTCTGTGTAGGCTGACTAGTTCCAGCAGCCTGCCACACCAGAGACATGTTGCTGGCCCCATGGGGAGAGTGCCTTTGTCACTCTGAGGCCAGTAACAAAGCCTGCACTGGGTGGAGATGCTAACACCTCCCCCAGGCAGGAGCTGTGACACCTGGCGGTGAGCCTCAAAGGCTCACCCCTTTGTCACAGCCCAGCAGGGCACTCCAGCTTAGTGGAGTTGCCCGCCCCCTCCGGCCACGGCCCCCACTTTTGGCGGCAAGGCTGGAGGGAACAAAGAAAGCAACAAGGAGGAGTCACTGGCCAGTCAGGACAGCCCCTAAGGTGTCCTGAGCTGAAGTGACTCTAACTTTTAGAAATCCTCCATCTTGCAGATGGAGGATTCCCCCAATAGGGTTAGGATTGTGACCCCCTCCCCTTGGGAGGAGGCACAAAGAGGGTGTACCCACCCTCAGGGCTAGTAGCCATTGGCTACTAACCCCCCAGACCTAAACACGCCCTTAAATTTAGTATTTAAGGGCTACCCTGAACCCTAGAAAATTAGATTCCTGCAACTACAAGAAGGACTGCCTAGCTGAAAAACCCCTGCAGAGGAAGACCAGAAGACAACTGCCTTGGCTCCAGAAACTCACCGGCCTGTCTCCTGCCTTCCAAAGATCCTGCTCCAGCGACGCCTTCCAAAGGGACCAGCGACCTCGACATCCTCTGAGGACTGCCCCTGCTTCGAAAAGACAAGAAACTCCCGAGGACAGCGGACCTGCTCCAAGAAAAGCTGCAACTTTGTTTCCAGCAGCTTTAAAGAACCCTGCAAGCTCCCCGCAAGAAGCGTGAGACTTGCAACACTGCACCCGGCGACCCCGACCCGGCTGGTGGCGATCCAACACCTCAGGAGGGACCCCAGGACTACTCTAAGACTGTGAGTACAAAAACCTGTCCCCCCTTAGCCCCCACAGCGCCGCCTGCAGAGGGAATCCCGAGGCTTCCCCTGACCGCGACTCTCTGAATCCTAAGTCCCGACACCTGGGAGAGACCCTGCACCCGCAGCCCCCAGGACCTGAAGGACCGGACTTTCACTGGAGGAGTGACCCCCAGGAGTCCCTCTCCCTTGACCAAGTGGAGGTTTCCCCGAGGAACCCCCCCCTTGCCTGCCTGCAGCGCTGAAGAGATCCCTAGATCTCCCATTGACTTCCATTACAAACCCGACGCTTGTTTCTACACTGCACCCGGCCGCCCCCGCGCTGCTGAGGGTGAAATTTCTGTGTGGGCTTGTGTCCCCCCCGGTGCCCTACAAAACCCCCCTGGTCTGCCCTCCGAAGACGCGGGTACTTACCTGCAAGCAGACCGGAACCGGGGCACCCCCTTCTCTCCATTCTAGCCTATGCGTTTTGGGCACCACTTTGAACTCTGCACCTGACCGGCCCTGAGCTGCTGGTGTGGTGACTTTGGGGTTGCTCTGAACCCCCAACGGTGGGCTACCTTGGACCAAGAACTAAGCCCTGTAAGTGTCTTACTTACCTGGTAACCTAACAAATACTTACCTCCCCTAGGAACTGTGAAAATTGCACTAAGTGTCCACTTTTAAAATAGCTATTTGTGAATAACTTGAAAAGTATACATGCAATTTTGATGATTTGAAGTTCCTAAAGTACTTACCTGCAATACCTTTCGAATGAGATATTACATGTAGAATTTGAACCTGTGGTTCTTAAAATAAACTAAGAAAATATATTTTTCTATATAAAAACCTATTGGCTGGATTTGTCTCTGAGTGTGTGTACCTCATTTATTGTCTATGTGTATGTACAACAAATGCTTAACACTACTCCTTGGATAAGCCTACTGCTCGACCACACTACCACAAAATAGAGCATTAGTATTATCTCTTTTTACCACTATTTTACCTCTAAGGGGAACCCTTGGACTCTGTGCATGCTGTTCCTTACTTTGAAATAGCACATACAGAGCCAACTTCCTACACCATCTCTGCTATTGGCTAAACTGTTGCTCTAAAACACTAGCCTACGTAGACAGTCACAAAATCGATGGTGTGTGAGATACGTGCAACAGTAGAGGCCACCTTACCTGCGCTTCTTCCCTCAATCAGCACGTACTTTCAAGACACTCAAACACCTTGTCACATACCATTCGTCACAGTCTTTAGCACCTCCTGCGCCCAGTCCAACAATCATTATTGGTGCTCCCACTCCCTCCTCCTCGGATTCCCTCATTACCACCCAACAAAAGTGCCCTTCATCTCTCCATAGACTTTGCTAATGTACTCAGCTATTTACATAAAATACAGATTTGCTCTTTGCAGTAGGCATATAAACCTTCTGCGCTTCTTTATGGCACTAAAACTGGCACTAGACAAGTCGGACCCTTTTCCCCCCAGGGAAACCACACACATATTGACAAAAGTGATATATATATGACAGCCAATCACCTGAAACTCAACTCAAGCAAAACCGAAATAATCCTCTTTGGCCCACACAAAAACACCTGGGACCCCTCATGGTGGCCCACCACGCTAGGCCCTGCACCCACCCCCGCCAACCACGCACGCAACCTCAGCATCATCCTAGACTCCTCCCTCTCGATGACCCAACAAATCAACGCTTTCACCTCCTCATGCTTCAACACACTCCGTATACTGAAAAACATTCAAATGGATCCCCACAGAGACCAGAAAAACTGTCACTCACGCACACATCAGCAGCAGGATTGATTACGGAAACGCCCTCTACGCCGGCACCACTCTAAAACTCAAGCGCAAACTACACGCATCTAGAACTCAGCAGCACGACTCATCCTCGACCTCCGCCGACACGAACACATCTCTCCACACCTCAAATCCCTCCACTGGCTCCCCATTGACAAAAGGATCACCTTCAAGATCCTCATCCTCGCACACAAATCACTCCACAACACAGGCCCTGCCTACCTCAACGAGAGTCACCTTCCACACCCCCACACGAAACGTCCGCTCAGCTGACCTCTCTCTCGCCTCTGTCCCCCGCATCAAACACACCACCACCGGGGGCAGATCCTTCTCCTACCTTGCACCCAAAACCTGGAACGCCCTCACAACCCACCTTCGCAAGACCCAAAACCTACTTCTTTTCAGGAAGGGCCTCAAAACCTGGCTTTTCGAACAGTGAACCTCCCAGCCCCTTTCCCTCCCCCCGCCCCCCCCCCCCAAGCGCCTTGAGACCTTCACAGGTGAGTAGCACACTTTATAAATCTCTTTGGTATATATAGATCTACCTCTATATATATATATATATATATATCTATGTACATGGATAGATATATCTATAGATATATCCATGTACATAGATATATCTATCTACATAGATATATAAATATAGATCTATATATAGATCTATTTTTTTTAGTTGTTGTATAGTTTCCTTGGGGGCCAAAATGGCCCCCAGGGAAACCCTACAACATCTAAAAAAAAAAATTGCCCCCACAGGGGGTCACCCTGCCAACGGGCGACCCCCTGGCATTTTTTTTTTCTTCATTATTTAAAAAACAAAAAAAATACAATCCCCTGGGGGGGGGGGGGGGGGGCACCTACCTTTTTTTATTTTTATTAATTATGCCCCCGGGGGGGGGGGGGCGGCCCGTTTTCCGAGGGGGCCGCCCCCCCAAAGTGAAATCCCTGGCGTCAAGTGGTGTTTCCTGGCCCCCGATCGCAGCTGTGCTGCGATCGGGGGCCAGGAAACACTTTGAGAAGGCCTCGTAAGAAAGGGGAGTCTCCCCTTTCTTACGAGGCCTTTTCAAAGTGTTTCCTGGCCCCCCGATCGCAGCTGTGCTGCGATCGGGGGGCCAGGAAACCTGAAAGTGTTTCCTGGCCCCCGATCGCAGCACAGCTGCGATCGGGGGCCAGGAAACCCTTTCAGGAAGGCCTCGTAAGAAAGGGGAGACACTCCCCTTTCTTACGAGGCCTTCCCGAACGTGAGAGAGGCCGTTTTCCCCATCAAAGCAGGAAGCGACCGCGAGGCGCGCTGACGTCACAAAGGGGCGTGTGGGGGGGGGGGGTGGGGGGGGGGGGGGAAGCTTCCGTGTCTCCCGGGGGAGGGGGGGGGGGTTTAAAAAAAAAAAAATCCTCGGGTGCGACGCACCCGAGGATTTATTGATACCCTTCCTGGTGTCGGCCACTGGTCGTGACCCGCACCAGGGAGGGTGTGTGGGCGTCGGCCAGTGGCCGACGCCCGCACCTATCAGGTTAAAACTCTGATGTGCTTACCAGTCAACCTCTAATGCTCCCACTGTATGTTTAGTAGGAGGACCTTTGGAGGTGTTAGGGTGGCAGTGTTGTGTTCTGGTCAGTACTGTTGCTCACTTTAGTCGTCCCTCAATTTCTTCCTATACTCTGCAATTGGCACAGGGTTTCGAAAAGACACTGTTTCCAATGAATCCTAGTTTTGACTGTCCCGCCTCCTAGTACAGTGTCAGAGGGTGTAGCTGCTTTGCAAAGTAACACGTTCAGAGCAGGGTACAACCACACTACATATTTTGTGCAGGTTGTGGTCCTTGGCTCTCGCCGTACCTTTGTTTTAGTTTTTTAGCAGTTATTTTTGCCACTTCAGCTGATACTGCTTCTGCTCCAGCACTTTGTTTGGGCCATGCAAAAATTTTCACACAGTTGCAACTGGTCTGCCCATGCCTTGCTGGGGAAGAAGAGCAATTTCTGCGTACCTTCATTTTGTAACAATTGTTATTTAAAATTTTTTTTTTTAAATCGTTTTAAATCTATTTATTGATTTTTAGTTCTGTTGGCGGAGACAGAAGTTTGCAGCGCTGACACTTCACATAATGACACTGTTCTCTTGCATAACAAGGGGAGGAAAAGCCAGGGGATGGGGGAGGGAAGAGAAAATCCACCCAGCAACGGAGTCCAATGTAGATCTCTTCAAAGTAGTCTCCGTGATAATCACTAATCATACCAGCAGGTGTTCATAGCCAAAGAGTTTTGGGGCCCTTAGGTAGGGACGTAGAAGGGGGGGGGGGGGGGGGGAAGTCTTAACCTTTCTGCTGCTGCCTAGTCTGTCATAGCTCTAATCTCTCCCTCGCCAGCTTGCATGCCCATACAGAGCTCCAAGGGGGGCCAAATATCCTAGATGTAGGAATCTCGCAGGCATCCGCTCCCAGTAGGCCATCCATTCTTTGCAGTAGGCTGTCTCTAAGCCACCTGACTCCTTGTGGTGTCGAGCGCCCACCCCAGAGCATTGCCACCCTGCCCCTTTGCTGGTAAAAGAAGGGCTGCCATCAGTTTCTGCATGTCTAAAGGAATACCTTTCATGTAATCCAGGAGGGCAACGTGCGGCAAACGCTCTGTCACATGCCCAGTAATACTGTCAGTCGTATTGAACACTAAGCCAGAAATGCTGCATCCTTGGGCAGTCCCACACAAGATGCAGCAAGTCAGTTGACGAAGTCTCATAGCGCACGAAGTGCACATCGTCTGTCAGACCAATTTTATAGAGGTGAGCTGCACTGCAGTACAGTCGCTGTAGGAATTTGAAGTACACCAAATGCAGTCTCCAATTAGGAGGAAGGGCCCTGGGTTGAGTGCAGCAGCACTTCCACTGGTCATCGGTGAGAGGGGTCTCCTGGTCTGCTGCCACCTGAGTGCTAAGAGCATGAACTGGCGCAATTGCCTGTATCTTGCCTTCTTAGTCTGGGTGCAGAGAGGTGAGTAGTCTCCAGCACCTGAAATATAGGAGATGCTGCCGGGAAAGTGGGTGTGGGTGTGTGTGTGTGAATGACGGCTCGCAATTTATACGTGAGAACTTGTCTAGAAGGGTTATGCTATGGCCCTGCTGTGGCATTCTAAAGGTGCCTTCTGGTTACAGTGCACCCATGGATGTCTGCTGCAAGGCATGCAGGCGGTTTAATCACAGGGTGGCCAGTACTGCTTCTTGAAGGCGTAAAGGGGAGCCCAGCCGTGCCCTATGTTGAAACTCATTTGATGCCCACACAGTACAAGCCACAGTGTTTATCTGTGCTCTTGGGCACCTGGGGGAGGCCAGGTACAACTCCAACTTGAGCTGGCATGGAGCGACCTAGGTGTGCTCAGGCCGTGTGTGGGGCAGGAACTGCTTTGGATACGGTCAGTAATGCACAGATTACACTTGGGCACTGTTGTAATACAGATCCATGTCGGACTGTGAGCCGCCACCCCCAAATGGGGCAGCTAAATTTCCCACACTAATTGAGGTGGTTTACCAAAGCTGTTTGCAAAATGACAATGGTAGAGGCAGCAGCAGATAAAGAAACTTGGAGTGCTGCCATCATTTGTGATGGCCAGCCTCCCAGTCACGGAAAGTGGGAGCTTCTGCCAGCGCCCATAGGTAGTCTTCCACAATTCGTCCAGATCTATGATGTAGGTAGTTGGCTCTGTATGCACTATTTCAAAGTAAGGAATAGTATGCACAGAGTCCAAGGGTTCCCCTTAGAGGTAAGATAGTGGCAAAAGAGATAATACTAATGCTCTATTTTGTGGTAGTGTGGTCGAGCAGTAGGCTTATCAAAGGAGTAGTGTTAAGCATTTGTTGTACATACACACAGGCAATAAATGAGGAACACACACTCAGAGACAAATCCAGCCAGTAGGTTTTGTTATAGAAAAATATCTTTTCTTAGTTTATTTTAAGAACCACAGGTTCAAATTCTACATGTAATATCTCATTTGAAAGGTATTGCAGGTAAGTACTTTAGGAACTTTGAATCATTACATTAGCATGTATACTTTTCACATAAAACACAATAAGCTGTTTTAAAAGTGGACAGTGCAATTTTCACAGTTCCTGGGGTAGGTAAGTTTTTGTTAGTTCTTGCAGGTAAGTAAACCACCTACGGGGTTCAAATTGGGGTCCAAGGTAGCCCACCGTTGGGGGTTCAGAGCAACCCCAAAGTTACCACACCAGCAGCTCAGGGCCGGTCAGGTGCAGAGGTCGAAGAGGTGCCCAAAACGCATAGGCTTCAATGGAGAGAAGGGGGTGCCCCGGTTCCGGTCTGCCAGCAGGTAAGTACCCGCGTCTTCGGAGGGCAGACCAGGGGGGTTTTGTAGGGCACCGGGGGGGACACAAGTCAGCACAAAAAGTACACCCTCAGCAGCGCGGGGGCGGCCGGGTGCAGTGTGCAAACACGCGTCGGGTTTTCAATGTTGTTCAATGAGAGATCAAGGGATCTCTTCAGCGGTGCAGGCAGGCAAGGGGGGGGCTCCTCGGGGTAGCCACCACCTGGGCAAGGGAGTGGGCCTCCTGGGGGTCCGTTCCTTTAGGTGCTGAGGGCTGCGGGGGCAGGGTCTTTTCCAGCCGTCGGGAAATGGAGTTTCAGGCAGTCGCGGTCAGGGGGAGCCTCGGGATTCCCTCTGCAGGCGTCGCTGTGGGGGCTCAGGGGGGACAACTTTGGTTAATCACGGTCTCGGAGTCGCCGGAGGGTCCTCCCTGAGGTGTTGGTTCTCCACCAGTCGAGTCGGGGTCGCCGGGTGCAGTGTTGCAAGTCTCACGCTTCTTGCGGGGAGTTGCAGGGGTCTTTAAATCTGCTCCTTTGAAACAAAGTTGCAGTCTTGTGGAGCAGGGCCGCTGTCCTCGGGAGTTCCTTGTTTTTCTCGAAGCAGGGCAGTCCTCTGAGGGTTCAGAGGTCGCTGGTCCTTTGGAAAGCGTTGCTGGAGCAGGTTTCTTTGGAAGGCAGGAGACAGGCCGGTAGGTCTGGGGCCAAAGCAGTTGGTGTCTTTTCTTCCTCTGCAGGGGTCTTTCAGCTCAGCAGTCCTCTTCTTGTAAGTTGCAGGAATCTAAATTCTTAGGTTCAGGGGAGCCCTTAAATACTAAATTTAAGGGCGTGTTTAGGTCTGGGGGGTTAGTAGCCAATGGCTACTAGCCCTGAGGGTGGGTACACCCTCTTTGTGTCTCCTCCCAAGGGGAGGGGGCCACATTCCTATCCCTATTGGGGGAATCCTCCTTCTACAAGATGGAGGATTTCTAAAAGTCAGAGTCACCTCAGCTCAGGACACCTTAGGGGCTGTCCTGACTGGCCAGTGACTCCTCCTTGTTGTTCTCATTATTTCTCCTGGACTTGCCGCCAAAAGTGGGGGCTGTGTCCAGGGGGCGGGCATCTCCACTAGCTGGAGTGCCCTGGGGCATTGTAACACGAAGCTTGAGCCTTTGAAGCTCACTGCTAGGTGTTACAGTTCCTGCAGGGGGAGGTGTGAAGCACCTCCACCCAGAGCAGGCTTTGTTTCTGTCCTCAGAGCACAAAGGCTCTCACCGCATGAGGTCAGACACTCGTCTCTCAGCAGCAGGCTGGCACAGACCAGTCAGTCCTGCACTGAACGATTGGGTAAAATACAGTGGGTATCTCTAAGATGCCCTCTGTGTGCATTTTTTAATAAATCCAACACTGGCATCAGTGTGGGTTTATTATTCTGAGAAGTTTGATACTAAACTTCCCAGTATTCAGTGTAGCCATTATGGAGCTGTGGAGTTCGTTTTTGACAGACTCCCAGCCCATATACTCTTATGGCTACCCTGCACTTACAATGTCTAAGGTTTTGCTTAGACACTGTAGGGGCATCGTGCTCATGCACATATGCCCTCACCTGTGGTATAGTGCACCCTGCCTTAGGGCTGTAAGGCCTACTAGAGGGGTGACTTACCTATGCCACAGGCAGTGGGAGGTTGGCATGGCACCCTGAGGGGAGTGCCATGTCGACTTAGTCATTTTCTCCCCATCAGCACACACAAGCTGGCAAGCCGTGTGTCTGTGCTGAGTGAGGGGTCCCTAGGGTGGCATAAGACATGCTGCAGCCCTTAGAGACCTTCCCTGGCATCAGGGCCCTTGGTCCCAGGGGTACCAGTTACAAGGGACTTACCTAGGTGCCAGGGTTGTGCCAATTGTGGAAACAATGGTACATTTTAGGTGAAAGAACACTGGTGCTGGGGCCTGGTTAGCAGGGTCCCAGCACACTTCTCAGTCAAGTCAGCATCAGGCAAAAAGTGGGGGGTAACTGCAACAGGGAGCCATTTCTTTACATATGATCAACCATATTTCCAGATATCTGCTCAACAATTGTGAAAATTACGTTGACTTTTGTATTGAAGACAAAGAATCAAGAAGCAAATGCACCATCAATAATTGCTGTCCTAATTGTCATAAAGCTTATTGACCCACCCTTGTTTGGAGATGATTCACAGCTTACAAAATCACTGGTTAAAAGCCATTCTATAGCAAATTGACAAGCTTTTTACATATCTCACTGATACAGATGGGAGGGGTGGGGGGGTAGGAACTACTGACGGAACATTCAATCAGGAGGTTGTCTTTTGCTTGTGTTACAGGTGAATTGAGCTTTCAAAGAAATTATGAACTATTGGCTAAACTCACAATTGTAGTCCAGTATTTAGAACGTGTAGCCCTATATACCCCCCATTTCTCACTTGTTTTGCATTTATTGCTCTAATCTTGATTAAAGTTTCCTCAATCTGACCTGTTTTCTGGTTCATAAATGTATCAAACCACAGGCACTCTTGTCTGATCTGCAGCCTGTTTTATAGCCAAATGCCATATGAAATTTTATTGTGGTAGTTTTGGATGCTACCAGTTGAACATGTTGCTCCTGCATTTAGTCTTGGACACTACCATTTGGCATTAAAAATCCAAAAAACTCACTGGGGATACCTCGGAATAATAGTTCCAGGTCCATTGGTGTCTCAAGGGTCATGTTGGTTAGCAATTACATATGTTCTGAACATTAGCAGTATACCCAGATGCCTGAACAGGACCAGTATCACCCCCCCTCCCCCCCCCCCCCCCTTAACTGCACTTGCTCTATTATGGTCCGGGTAGCTTAGCTTTTTTTTTTTTTGGTTCATTAATGCATTGAAACTACCACCAATTTGTATCCCGGTGTCTTTTTTTGGGATTGACATCTCCATGCAGGCTGGTAAGACTATGGCACTCAGTTTCATGTTGGGGAGGATCCACAATGTCTTTTGTGCAGGATTTCCAAAGAGACTGTTGCACTGCCTACCGTTGAGTTAGAAGTCGAAATAACCAAGTCACCCTGACAGATTTCTTGGTGATCCACTGGACCATTTATGGTGATGCCCATAAAGGCAGGTACTAACCCACACATTGAAACCTGGTTTGCATTCCTCCCGACAGCAAATTAGCATGTTTCTTTGTGGAACAAATTTGAATTTGACTGTTTTTTTTTTAGGCATCTAGTCTTAAACAGTAGATTCAGAGATGAATGGGAACTGTTCATGTTAATTAACTTCCTTCACATTCTGTTTACCTATTAGTGTGTTGTCTTCTGTCTAATGTATTCAGATGGCGTAGGATCTATCTGGTAGGTCGTTAAGTGGATGAACTTGCAAACTGTGCGAAATTAGTCCTTTACTAGTTTTTTAATCTTAAAATGGAATTCTGTGCCCTCAAGTTTAACAGTTGTGGAAGAAATGCACTGTGTGCTACTAGAGATAAATGGTTTAGGTCCAATTTGATTAAATATGTGGTATCCTGGATTACAAAATAATCGGATAGTAGAATGTTCATTCAACCATGCTATTGACAAGGATATGATGCATATACATTGACTAAATTGAATTTCTGAGTAGTGCTGCAGAATTTGGGGGTTTCTTGTTAACAAGTAACCTACAACCATTTAACTGACTTTCCATTTGACAAGATAGTATGGTATAGTGGTACATGGATAAAGATCTTATTTTAAAGTGTTTTTTTTTTTTTAAACATCTGCACTCTTATCAGTCATGTTCCCTGTAAACCCCTCATGGCGATATCTCCTCTTGCTGTAAATGTTGGGTTTAGGTATTGTAACTTTTTTTTTTTTTCTCTTTTTGGATGTGAACATGTGGCAAGTGTCAAAGGTTGCGGCTGTGAAATTTCCAGTTTTGTAGTTTGGTTAAAAGATGCAAATCTAGTGAAACCAATTGAATCTCTAACATTACATTGCTGTCTCGGAACAAAGGTACAAGAAGCCAGATGAGCGAAGTCCTTTGATAGCAGCCATGCAACATTTCTTACCAATGCTGAAAGATCGCTTTGTCCAGCTGCTTCCTGACCAGTCTGATCAGTCTGTCCTCATTCAGAAGCAGATCTTCAAAATCTACTATGCACTTGTTCAGGTAGTGACCTTTTTATCTTACATTTTCCTGTACCATTTGCCACCATGTTCCTAATATTAATAGATTTTCAATCAATTAAGGACTTGTACAGCTCGGCTAATCACCCATAGGGTCTGAAGGTGCATTTTCATGAAGTAGGTGGTCTATGGGCTAGGCATTGCACTTCCACTATGCGACTCTTTGCCCTATAATCGCTAATAAGAAAAATGCTATCCTCCTGCGGACAGATTACGATATTAATAAAAGTACGTAAACATGCTTTTCCTTCAGGGAGGTACAAAGGAAAGGTAGCAGTGTGCATTATGGATAGAGCAGGGTTAATACTACTACCGATATTAGTTTATTACAGGCGTGAACATCAGTTCTGCAACTAGAGAAAACAAGTACTTTAAGGCATATATATTAATGAATGACAAGTGCCATTGGAGACCCCTCCTCACTTGCTAGCTATAATATGCAGACCAGCACGGAAGTAATTTTAAAATATCCTTTGTAGTTTCTGGCTGTATTTATTAAAAAAAAAGTTTGCCCATCTAACACTTGTTTTCATCTGTTACTGACCTACACACCCAGCATCTCCACTAACCGAGCTTTAGATGGTGCATCATACTTTTTGACAGTCTGCATACCAATAGCAGCTTTGCCCCAATTCGTTAAACAGATGCATAGTATTTTACTTCTCTATGGTAACATTTTGCTGGGTTAATTGGTGGAAAACAGGTATCTGAGTTTTTAGCCAAGTCTACCTTCCTGGGTGTGTGTAGGAAGTTGGCTCTGTATGTGCTATTTCAAAGTAAGGAATAGCATGCACAGAGTCCAAGGGTTCCCCTTAGAGGTAAAATAGTGGTAAAAATAGATAATACTAATGCTCTATTTTGTGGTAGTGTGGTCGAGCAGTAGGCTTATCCAAGGAGTAGTGTTAAGCATTTGTTGTACATACACATAGACAATAAATGAGGTACACACACTGAGACAAATCCAGCCAATAGGTTTTTATATAGAAAAATATCTTTTCTTAGTTTATTTTAAGAACCACAGGTTCAAATTCTACATGTAATCTCATTCGAAAGGTATTGCAGGTAAGTACTTTAGGAACTTCAAATCATCAAAATTGCATGTATACTTTTCAAGTTATTCACAAATAGCTGTTTTAAAAGTGGACACAGTGCAATTTTCACAGTTCCTAGGGGAGGTAAGTATTTGTTAGGTTAACCAGGTAAGTAAGACACTTACAGGGCTTAGTTCTTGGTCCAAGGTAGCCCACCGTTGGGGGTTCAGAGCAACCCCAAAGTCACCACACCAGCAGCTCAGGGCCGGTCAGGTGCAGAGTTCAAAGTGGTGCCCAAAACACATAGGCTAGAATGGAGAGAAGGGGGTGCCCCGGTTCCGGTCTGCTTGCAGGTAAGTACCCGCGTCTTCGGAGGGCAGACCAGGGGGGTTTTGTAGGGCACCGGGGGGGACACAAGTCCACACAGAAATTTCACCCTCAGCAGCGCGGGGCGGCCGGGTGCAGTGTAGAAACAAGCGTCGGGTTTTCAATGTTAGTCTATGAGAGATCTCGGGATCTCTTCAGCGCTGCAGGCAGGCAAGGGGGGGATTCCTCGGGGAAACCTCCACTTGGGCAAGGGAGAGGGACTCCTGGGGGTCACTTCTCCAGTGAAAGTCCGGTCCTTCAGGTCCTGGGGGCTGCGGGTGCAGGGTCTCTCCCAGGCGTCGGGACTTTAGGTTCAAAGAGTCGCGGTCAGGGGAAGCCTCGGGATTCCCTCTGCAGGCGGCGCTGTGGGGGCTCAGGGGGGACAGGTTTTGGTACTCACAGTATCAGAGTAGTCCTGGGGTCCCTCCTGAGGTGTCGGATCTCCACCAGCCGAGTCGGGGTCGCCGGGTGCAGTGTTGCAAGTCTCACGCTTCTTGCGGGGAGCTTGCAGGGTTCTTTAAAGCTGCTGGAAACAAAGTTGCAGCTTTTCTTGGAGCAGGTCCGCTGTCCTCGGGAGTTTCTTGTCTTTTCGAAGCAGGGGCAGTCCTCGGAGGATGTCGAGGTCGCTGGTCCCTTTGGAAGGCGTCGCTGGAGCAGGATCTTTGGAAGGCAGGAGACAGGCCGGTGAGTTTCTGGAGCCAAGGCAGTTGTCGTCTTCTGGTCTTCCTCTGCAGGGGTTTTTCAGCTAGGCAGTCCTTCTTCTTGTAGTTGCAGGAATCTAATTTTCTAGGGTTCAGGGTAGCCCTTAAATACTAAATTTAAGGGTGTGTTTAGGTCTGGGGGGTTAGTAGCCAATGGCTACTAGCCCTGAGGGTGGGTACACCCTCTTTGTGCCTCCTCCCAAGGGGAGGGGGTCACAATCCTAACCCTATTGGGGGAATCCTCCATCTGCAAGATGGAGGATTTCTAAAAGTTAGTCACTTCAGCTCAGGACACCTTAGGGGCTGTCCTGACTGGCCAGTGACTCCTCCTTGTTTTTCTCATTATTTTCTCCGGCCTTGCCGCCAAAAGTGGGGCCTGGCCGGAGGGGGCGGGCAACTCCACTAGCTGGAGTGTCCTGCTGGGTTGGCACAAAGGAGGTGAGCCTTTGAGGCTCACCGCCAGGTGTGACAATTCCTGCCTGGGGGAGGTGTTAGCATCTCCACCCAGTGCAGGCTTTGTTACTGGCCTCAGAGTGACAAAGGCACTCTCCCCATGGGGGCAGCAACATGTCTCGGTTTGTGGCAGGCTGCTAAAACTAGTCATCCTACACAGATAGTCGGTTAAGTTTCAGGGGGCACCTCTAAGGTGCCCTCTGTGGTGTATTTTACAATAAAATGTACACTGGCATCAGTGTGCATTTATTGTGCTGAGAAGTTTGATACCAAACTTCACAGTTTTCAGTGTAGCCATTATGGTGCTGTGGAGTTCGTGTTTGACAGACTCCCAGACCATATACTCTTATGGCTACCCTGCACTTACAATGTCTAAGGTTTTGTTTAGACACTGTAGGGGTACCATGCTCATGCACTGGTACCCTCACCTATGGTATAGTGCACCCTGCCTTAGGGCTGTAAGGCCTGCTAGAGGGGTGTCTTACCTATACTGCATAGGCAGTGAGAGGCTGGCATGGCACCCTGAGGGGAGTGCCATGTCGACTTACTCGTTTTGTCCTCACTAGCACACACAAGCTGGCAAGCAGTGTGTCTGTGCTGAGTGAGAGGTCTCCAGGGTGGCATAAGACATGCTGCAGCCCTTAGAGACCTTCCTTGGCATCAGGGCCCTTGGTACTAGAAGTACCAGTTACAAGGGACTTATCTGAATGCCAGGGTGTGCCAATTGTGGATACAATGGTACATTTTAGGTGAAGGAACACTGGTGCTGGGGCCTGGTTAGCAGGGTCCCAGCACACTTCTCAGTCAAGTCAGCATCAGTATCAGGCAAAAAGTGGGGGGTAACTGCAACAGGGAGCCATTTCTTTACAGTGTGTGATTAGAGACTAGTGCTACAGTTTGGTTTAGTCTTGCCCAAAACTGATTCAGGATTCGAAGAAATAATGTAGTCTCCTGTTTAGCTTTGTATGTTGGTCAGCCATGTTGACTGTTGCCAAATTCATATCATATCATAACAAGAGACTTGTGTTTTGCGTAATGAGAGATTATTAAGTTGGGTACTCGTGTTTTTTTTCTTTTTTTCTTTTTTTCTTTTTTTAAATGCATTTTATTTCCTTAAAAGGAGCTGTGGCATTAATCTGTCCTCATTAGCGTTCTCTTACCTTTGCATAACAAAGATAACGACCAACAATAGTCACATTGCAATTACTCTTCCATTTTCCACAGTCTGACCCCCTTTCACCCCCACTCTCCCCACCTTACACACACAAAAAAGACCTTAACAAATCTTGTCTCATTAAAGTGAGAGGTTAGGGCACTGGGACGTTTCCGTTCCGGTCTAGACTTCGCTCGTCTCTTAGCTCATAACTGACCCCCTGAGGGTGCGCCTTAGAGGGTGCACAGGAAGCCTCCCCCCCTCCAAAAAAACATACACACTTCGAAGTGAATTGAGTCAGTTAAATGGCCTGTGTGTAACATATATTGTACACCCTGTGTGGGCCATGCAGACATGTCACTCTTGTGCTTCTGAACTCTGAGCCTAAATGTTGTGGTACAGTTAAATAAAAATATTTTTTTGATTGAATTGGGGTATCAACAAAGGAAATGTGTACCTTACCTGGGTTATCTTTTAACTGAATTGGGTGTTTATTACACACCATACAACTTTTTAGTTGGACACCATGTAAAGAGGTTTTAGGTTTTCCAGTAGTTCCTTTTAGTTAAGACTTGACACCTAGTCCATGGAGTTTTTATTTTTTTTTATTTTTTTTAAGTAAAACCCAGGACTCGTGATTGGCCTGCTGTTATCTTGCAGGGAAAAGAACATTTTTAAATGCATGTTTAATGTTTTGAAGGCGTCCTTTTACTGTTATATAAAAGCGATATAAAAGGTCCAACTTCCCATATCAAGCGAAGGCTTTGAAAAGCAGCACTGATGATCACTCTTTATCTGAATCTTCTATTTGAAAATAGGAAATGGTGTGCTAATTAACTTGGCAGCTGCTCATCCTGTGGGGGAATTACTGAGAATTTGAAGTGTGTGTGTGTGACTCTCACGTAGTCATTGAATTAGATAATATGCTTCTCACTATACTATCCCATCAATACTCTGTAAGAAAATTACCTTTTAGTTTACTGTACTGCCAAAGTTAATAGCTTATTTTCCCCCTCAGTATACGTTGCCGATGGAGTTGATAAATCAGCAAAACCTGACAGACTGGATAGAGATCCTGAAATCTGTTGTCGACAGGGATGTACCTGCTGTGAGTAACAATTTGCTTATTTTTGTCCATTCATGCAGTAGTCTTTTTTTTTTTTTTTTTTTTTTTTTTTTTTTTTATTTGGAAAGTTTTTTTGTTAATTGCATATCCAATAAGCCTTGCTTTAGTCACTTTACTATCCACATTTGTTAATAATGTTTTTAAAAAAATATTGATCAACAATGGTGTTTGGGTTTTTGGAAACAAGATGGTGTCCAGGTCCAGTGACAATTTCGTCCTTGATTCTTAATTTAATCATAGGCTTATATAGACCTTGAAACTTTCCTGTTTGTACAAAAAGGGGGTATGCAAAAATTTAGCTTTTCTGAATTTATCTGTTACCATATAACAGCTAGATGGCACTTTTAGTCACAGCTATTTTAGGGCAGAAATTTTTATCTTAGATCATGTCTTGTCAATGATTTATTTTATTTAAAAAAATAAATTTAAAAAATCTTACTGTCCCAAATTGTGACTTGAATCTAATGTACATCTTTTTGCATTGCCTTTCCTAGAGTTTGTGGACCTGAGTAGACTGGTATTCCCCAAACCGTTTGCGCTTGTCCTACCCTTCCATCCCAACCACATTTGATTTGTTTCACCCTTTCTGTTACTAGTGCATGCCATTTATTTCCTGTTAACCGCAACAAGGGACCTCACTAAATATTTATCTAGGAACCAAGGGTAGCAAGGTACATGAAAACAAAAATTCATAGCAACAGTTTTCATAAGATTTTCTTGCTAATTTGGTGTTAACAGCAGTTGAACATTGCAGCCAGAAACTTTCAAACACCTTTGAAAGCCAGTTATGGTCTGAATAAATGTTCAACGGTGTGATCATATTGAGTAGATAGACTTTATTTGTGTTTTTGTTTTAAAAAAAAAAATATATATATATATATATATATATATATATATATATATATATATATATATATATATATAATTTTTTTAATTGAGTGGTTTTAAATGTCAGAAAGACTGGCACAGAATGTCCCATGTGAACTGCTTCAGCAAGCCCCTCCAATAGGTGATTTGATGGAAGTATTCTTGCTAGGCTAGGGCAAGAAGGCTTCAAAAGTGGATATTGCCAAGTGACAAGTCTCCTGCATCTGATTAATACCAAGTTTGAAGGTGGCTTATTTCTGGCAGGTTTCACACTAATTTCACTAGAGTTGTGGTGGCATGGGTATGTGCCCAACACTAGTATTTTGTGCAGACACTGTTGATATTACCTGATGTCTGTTTCAGCTGGCGATGTTTTGATAGCACATCCAGTAAGCTTGATTAAATGTAATGCAATCTTCGTGAAATGTTACCAATAATTTCTGATAACTTGGACCATGCTATTCTCATTCAGAGAATTTTGATTGCTGGTGTCAAAGTACTGGCACTAAAGTGTCACCTCTTTTGGAGCATCTTACCTCTCTGGTATTAGATCGGGCCTGTTACTCTGAAAGCCTTCCCCTGAGGTGTGGAGTACCTCAGGGGTCCTCCTTAAGCCCCACACTTTGCAATCTCTATGTACAGTCTGGCAGAGGTAGTTTGCTCCTATGGGCTGTCAATAGTCTCCTATGCCTATGACACTCAGTCGTCATGTCCGTCTCGCCCAACTCAAGCTCAGGTGGCCTACAGCAGACTCCTTTTCTTCAAGAGATGGCCAATTGTAGACAAACTTAATGAAGACAAAACTGAGGTCCTGTTACCAGGCAATAACTTGTGTAACAGGGCTCCTACCAAACTGTCCGGTGAACATCCCAAGCCCCAGAAGCTTGACTAAATAGCCTTGGGATATGGTTGGAGTCCAGCCTTACTATGAACCATCAAGTAAAGAAATTGGCCACCATCTGCTTCGGAGCCCTAAGACGGCTGAGGAAAGTCTCCTAGCTTCATTTTCTAGCCAAAAGGAAGATTGTCCAGGCCCTTCTTTGTTATTTCTTGACTGTGGTAATATCCTATATCTTGGCTCCCCTTCATACGTGGTACAGAACGCTGCTGTCTGACTTCTCATGAATATTTGGAGACACCAGTCTGTCAAAAAAGCCTTGGCAGCACTACATCGGCTTCCGATGGCACAACGCATGCATTTTGAGGCCTGTTGTGTTTTGCACAGGGCATTTCACAGTAGGCGCCTCCCTTTAAGATTTTTTGGGCTTCTCTCTGCATACCCTGGAGGCCTCTTAAATCTGCTATGGCCTACTTGCTGAACGTTCCTAAAATGTATGTCTTGGTGGGGAGGCCGTTCTCTGGCCTACTTTACACCTAAACTCAGGAATACTTTCCCTTTAGAGCTACAACTTGATAATGAACTGTCCTTCCGCTTAGCTTTGTAAACCTGGTGTAGGAAGTTGGCTCTGTATATACTATTTCAAAGTAAGATAGTGTGCAAGGGTTACCCTTAGAGGTAAGATAGCATTAGAATTCTCTTTTTGCCACTATTTTGTGGTAGTGTGGTCGAGCAGTAGGCTTATCAGAGGAGTAGTGTTAAGCATTTGTTGTGTACACACAGGCAATAAATAAGGAACACACTCAAAGACAAATTCCAGGCAATAGGTTTTTATATAGAAAAATATATTTTCTTGGTTTATTTTAAGAACCACAGGTTCAAGTTTTACAAACAATACTTCAAATGAAAGGTATTTCACTCAGGTAATCTAGGAACTTTGAATAATCACAATAGCATGCACAGTTTCAAGAAAATTGGAAATAAGCTATTTTAAAAGTAGACACTTGGTGCAAAAATCAACAGTTCCTGTGAGGTAAGTAAATGTTAAGTTCACAGGTAAGTAAAAAACTTACAGGGTTCAAAGTTGGGTCCAAGGTAGCCCACCGTTGGGGGTTCAAGGCAACCCCAAAGTTATCACACCAGCAGCTCGGGGCCGGTCAGGTGCAGAGATCAAAGTGGTGCCCAAAACACATAGGCTTCAATGGAAATAGGGGTGCCCCGGTTCCAGTCTGCCAGCAGGTAAGTACCCGCGGTTTCTGAGGGCAGACAAGGGGGTTTTGTAGGGCACCAGGGGGGACACAAGCAGGCACAAAGTACACCCTCAGCCACAGAGGGGCAGCTGGGTGCAGAGTGCAAACAGGCGTCGGGTTTCTAATAGGAATCAATGGGGAGACCTGGAGGTCTCGTCAATGATGCAGGCAGGCACTGGGGGGGGGGGGGGGGCTCCTAGGCAGAGGGTTGCCAGGGGTCACTCCTGTACTGGAGTTCAGTTCCTTCAGGTCCTGGGGGCTGCGGGTGCAGTGTGGTTTCCAGGCGTCGGGTTCCTTGTTACAGGCAGTCACGGTCAGGGGGAGCCTCTGGATTTCCTCTGCAGGCATCGCTGGGGGGAGGGGGGGTCAACTCTGGCTACTCACTGGCTCGCAATCGCCTCCCTGTAGTGTTAATTTTCTGCAGGTCGAGCCAGGGGCGTTGGGTGCAGAGTGGAAAGTCTCACGCTCCAGGCGGGAAGTGTGTGGTCTCTAAAAGTTGCTTCTTTGTTGCAAAGAGTTGCAGTTTCCTGAACAGGGCCACTGTTCTCGGGAGTTTCTTGGTCCTTTTAGATGCAGGGTAGTCCTCTGAGGCTTCAGAGGTCGCTGGGCCCTGTTGGATGCGTTGTTGCAGTTTTCTTTGATGTAGGGAGACAGGCCGGTGGGGCTGGGGCCAAATCAATTGTCGTCTCTGTCTTCACTGCAGGGATTCAGGTCAGCAGTCCTCCTTCTTTAGGTTGCAGGAATCTATCTTCCTCGGTTCTGGGAGCCCCTAAATACTGAATTTAGGGGTGTGTTTAGGTCTGGGAGGGCAGTAGCCAATGGCTACTGTACTTGAGGGTGGCTACACCCCCTTTGTGCCTCCTCCCTGTGGGGAGGGGGGCACATCCCTAATCCTACTGGTGGAATCCTTCTACAAGATGGAGGATTTCTAAAAGTAAGTCACCTCAGCTCAGGACACCTTAGGGGCTGTCCTGACTGGGGGGGTCACTCCTTGTTTTTCTCATTATCTCCTCCAGCCTTGCCGCCAAAAGTGGGGGCAGTGGCTGGAGGGGCGGGCATCTCCACTAGCTGGGATGCCCTGTGGTGCTGTAACAAAGGGGGTGAGCCTTTGAGGCTCACCGCCAGGTGTTACAGTTCCTGCAGGAGGAGGTGAGAAGCACCTCCACCCAGTACAGGCTTTGTTCCTGGCCACAGAGTGACAAAGGCACTCTCCCCCTGTGGCCAGCAACATGTCTGGCGTGTGGCAGGCTGGCAAAAACTAGTCAGCCCACACTGGAAGGCAGGTATGTTTTCAGAGGGCATCTCTCAGATGCCCTATGGGTGTATTTTACAATAGTGTACACTGGTATCAGTGTGCATTGATTGTGCTGAGAAGTTTGATACCAAACTTCCCAGTTTTCAGAGTAGCCATTATGGTGCTGTGGAGTTCTTGTTTGACACTCCCAGACCATATACTCTTATGGCTACCCTGCACTTACAATGTCTAAGGTTTTGCTTAGACACTGTAGGGGCATAGTGCTCATGCACCTATGCCCTCACCTATGGTATAGTGCACCCTGCCTTAGGGCTGTAAGGCCTGCTAGAGGGGTGACTTATCTATGCCATAGGCAGTATGAGGTTGGCATGGCACTCTGAGGGGAGTGCCATGTCGACTTACTCATTTTCTCCCCACCAGCGCACATAAGCTGGAAAGCCGTGTGCTGAGTGAGGGGTCCCTAGGGGGGCATAAGACATGCTGCAGCCCTTGGAAACCTTCCCTGGCATCAGGGCTCTTGGTACCAGGGGTACCAGTTACAAGGGACTTACCTGGGTGCCAGGGTTGTGTCAATTGTGGAGACAAAGGTACAGTTTAGGGAAAAAACACTGGTGCTGGGGCCTGGTTAGCAGGGTCCCAGCAGACTTTCAAATCATAACTTGGCATCCGCAAAGGCAAAAAGGCAGGGGGTAACCATGCCAAGGAGGCATTTCCTTACACCTGGTTGTTTAGGTTTTAGTCCTTGGTGTGATTGGTGACCTGTGATGTCTGACTGGCTCTGGGAGGCCTTTTGGTAGGTATGCGCTATATCTGGTTCCTTGTCCTGAATTTAATGGTGCCATACCAAACAGTAGTACGAAGTATCCTCACATACCCACCTATCTATTTCAACCAGCCAATGCTGTGCAAAGTGAGATGGGTGTATTTGTAGGTTCATGGGGTGCACAGATATGTTTGGGATAAAGTGGTAGCTGAATTTGGAATGACCTCTATCCGGAGAATCAGAATTCACAACAAAGTTGCAAGTGCAAAATAAAAATTACCAGACTTTCAGTGAAACTTTTTAATGACGTTGTGATGTCATATGTCCTTGAACTGTATATTTTATTTATTCTTAATAGGAAACTCTTCAAGTTGATGAAGAGGAAAGACCAGAGCTGCCATGGTGGAAATGTAAAAAGTGGGCATTGCACATCTTGGCACGACTTTTTGAGCGGTAATTAAATTTCAATATTCACTGTACAGTATGACGCTTTAAAGTTTGAATTCTGTGCTTAGCAAATTGGTCTCATTAACATTTGGTATTTTCTATCAGTTATGGAAGCCCAGGAAATGTCTCCAAGGAATACAATGACTTTGCTGAAGTGTTCCTCAAAGTATTTGCTGTTGGTGTTCAGCAGGTAGGAATACACCCAATTTTAGATGTCACATTAACCCCCCCCCCCCCCCCAAATAAATCATGCATTGGGATTTACAGAGCTATTGAATTGGGATTGTCCTTTCTACCATACGAGTTAAATTAAAGATATTGCTGTAGCTCATTTAGCTTATTTTTGTTTCAAAGCACATTTTTTTTTTTTTTAAGACCTGAGTGAATCTTCTGTCAGGAGTTTAATGTGCAACTGTGATATGTTTGTGCACCTCATGTTGCCGGTTAATGTCTGCTTGTATGTCACCTCATAACACTCTTCCCTAGAATCTTGTTCTGCGCTAATCTGTTACTGCCCATTATCAAGCAATCTTTTAAAGAAGCCCATAAAATCAGTCTATACTGTGCAGACAGTAGTCGTGCTTCAATGAAAAATGTTACATCTAGATTGATTTTTCTAGGGGATGCCCACTCCTACACTAGACTCTGTTGTGAAATAGTGAGTGATGTGGAGCTGATTTTGGCAGAACCACAAGTTAAAGCTAACTTGCTGTGGAAATCTCTCCTCCCATATTTTAAATGAGTTGTAATTGAGGGAATTCAGGAAACTAGTGAAACATCTGTTTTATAGTCTTACTGTAGGAGACTGGGCTCTTTGCATATGTTATGTCTTACATCTCTTCCTTCCCCCCCCCCCCACACACACACACCTTTTGCTCCATTTGAAAAACTGAAAGATGGGTTAGCACTTTAGCACCCCTGTAAGTCCCTAGTAAATGGTAGCGCTGGTACCTAGGGTGTGGGGTACTAAAGAGGGTCCTTACTGGCTGCACTATTCGATCCTGACTTCCCCCAGACCTGGGGAAAGTCACATGCTACACAGAGGCCCATTTGGCACCCTGACAGGAAATTAGCTAGGCAAGTTGCACTACCAGGTTAATTACACCCATAAGGGGGGGAACTGCATGATGTGCTCCTTGAAGGAAGAGTTCTACTGTTTTGTTTTTGGTGGAACTAGGAACTCTGGGACAGGGTTATGCCCACTTCACACAGGGAGTAGTCCTAAAAACCTATTGGCTACTACCCTACACTACCTAAATTTAGGTGGGTGCCTGACATTAGAAATCGGATTCGACTTCTAAAGAATGACAAAGAAGAGCAGACTAGCACAAGAACTGCAGACTAACTGAGGAATTTGGCGCCAAACCCTTCCTACCTGCTCCAGTGTTGAGTTGCATAGACCTGACTTGTCCTGCTGCTGTGCATCCTCCAAAACCTCCGAGGGCTGCTAGCACGTCGCCAACCAGCCAGCATCTCCCTTGGAGGGGAGGAGCTGCTTCCCTGCACCAGCGGTCAACAATCACAACAGTCTGGTTACTTGTTTTTAATGACCATCTGGTCCATCGAGGTAACCTCTTGCAGAGAAGAGGATCCGGAGTGTCCAGGAGTGCAGCCCCGTCAAGTTTTTTTTTTTTTTTCTTCTTTTTTTTGAGACGTCAAGCTTGCCCGGACCCTCCCTGAACCAATACCTGGGTACCCATGCCATTCGCAACCACCAAAGTTGGTTTGTGTAAAGCCGGAACACCACTGCAAAAATTCACCAGCTTTGCACCAGATGTCGCTTTGCTGTGTTTCTTCCCAGTCTTTTGCAGGTACCCCATGAGCCGCTGTAAGAAAGTACCTTATTTTTTAGCATGGCTACCCCCACTTTTTGCCTGATGTCAGCGTGTTTTGACTGTTTACTGGGATCCTGCTAACCAGGACCCCAGTAGCTGCTCGCTCCCTCTAGATTTGGTTGTCTCTAACTTTTTACACCCCACAATTGACATACTGGTGCCCCCCATATAAGTCCCTAGTATATGGTACCTAGGTACCCAGGGCATTTGGGCACCAGGGATTCCTTATGGGCTGCAGCATGTATTATGACACCCAAGGGAGCCCATGCAAAGCCTACCATTGTAGCTTTCTCACTACAGGTCACTGCACCAGGCCCCTGTCACCCTGTGGCAGGACTTCCTAACCCAGAGGGCAGGGTGTAAGTATCTGTGTGAGTGTGTGTGCACCCCTGCATGAGCAGAGGCACCCCTACCGTAATGGTAATTTGAACCTGGGCATGTTTGGTATCCAACATGTCTGCATCATACCCCAATACGGTTGCCAATATTGGTTGCATGATTCCATGCACTCTGGGGGCTTCTTGGAGGACCTCCAGCTTTGCTCCTACCAGATTGCAGAGTTTTCCTGGGCAGCCTGCTCTGCTGCCGTTCTACAGATCGATTTCTGCTCTCTTACTGCATTTCTGGCCAGGAAAGGAGAACAAAGGATTTCCTTTGGGAGAGGTAGGCAACACGCTTTCACTTTTGAAATAGGTGTTACATTGTGTGGGAGGGGTAGCCTCTCCAAGCCACTGGCATGGTTTGAAGGGCACATTTGGTGCCCACCTTTCACAAACCAGTATGTAGCGGTTCTGGGACCTAGAGTCCCTGCTATGGGGCGAAACTGGACAATGGAAAGGGGAGTTACCACTCCCCTGTCCATCACCACCCCAGGGGTGGTGTTCAGAGCTCCCCCAGGTGGACACTTGATTCTGCCATCTTAAATACAAGATGGGCAGGGGCCTCTGGGAGCATCTGAGTGACCAAGTCAGGCAGGTGACATCACAGCCCCCTCATAATAGGTGGTTACCTGGCTTTTTAGGGTCTACCCCTTGGGTGGGGTCCTCGGATTAGATGGGCAAGATTGCAGCAGGACTCCTGCACCATTTGCTTTGATTTAGGACTTCACGGGAACCTACAATCTCCAGCTCCAGTGACAACTTCGCTCTGCAACATTGTCTCTCCAGCTCCTTCAGCAACTGCAACATTTTCCCGGCTGTGCATCCTCTGAGGGCGGCAAGCCTTCAGTCTGCAGCAAGAAGGAATCCCGAGTCACTCCCCTGCACCTGCAGGCACCATCTGCAATGACGACCGGCAGATTGGGTCCTCTCCACCTGTAACTCTTCGTGGATCCTGCAACACAGGTGGTGGTCCTGAGTTATCCTCTTGGCCCCCCTCTACCAGCTTAACAAATTTGGAGGTATTGATCTTTGCCTCTCCTTTCAGGACAGTCTGCCCCCCTCTCCCAGGCCTCCCTGCAACCCCTGTGCCTGTTGGGGACTTGCTGTCCTGACTTCTGGGGGATGCCTGAGACTCCTACTTGGGTTGAGTGCCCTTGGACCTTCCTGGTCCCTGGCAGCTCTGCAAATCTTCAACTCTTGCCTTTTGCCAAGGCTTGTTGGTGGTTTTTCCACACCACTGACAGACTGTAATTCTTTTTCTGACGTGGGACATGGACAGCATCACTTCTGGAGCTCTTCCTCTGCTTCTGTGTTGCATAGCAGACTCCTGATCTTCACTGTCTACCTGATCCTGCACCTCCTGGAGAGTGGGTAGTGGCTCCTACTCAAATAGGACACCAACTGGAGCTGGATTTGGTCCCCTTCATTTGCAGGTTCTCTTCTGTCTGGATCCATCTTCTGTTTCTTGCAGTCTTGCACAGTCTTCTTCCAAAGTTTCTCTTGGGTGCTGGGGGCACTCTAGTACTTACCATTTGGGGTTCCTAGTGCTTCCAGCTCCCCTCTACAGATTCCACTTAACTTGGTGGGAGTCGATCACTGGTATTCCATTTTTCTACTATATGGTTTGGGCTCCCCTAGGGTCATTATTGTCTATTGCATGGTTTTCTATTGCTTTTTGCCTGATGCCTGACAACTAAGGTGTATATAATAGTGCTTTTACTCACCTGCTAGTAGAGTATTGCCTATATAGTATTTTGGTATTTGTGTTGCTAAAATAAAGTACATTTTTGTGTAAAACTGTGGTCCTTTCATGTGTGTTTTGTGACTAAGTGGTATTGCATGAGCTTTGCATGTCTCCTAGATGAGCCTTGGCTGCTCATCCACAGCTACTTCTAGAGAGCATGGCTTCCTAGACAAAGACTACACCTCACTAATAGGGGATACCTGGCCCTGGTGTAAGGTGACAATACCTTAGGTACTCACCACACACCAGGCCAGCTTTCATTGATTAAAATGCATAGCGTCCAGGGCTACCACCGCTAAGCGCACTTCTGCACCTGGACACACAGGGCAGTATTCTGAAACTGCTAGTGGTTTTAAGGATCTTGGGCCCTACCTAAGTCCAGATGAACAGTCCTGCAAGTCAATTGCAAGTGACCCTGTGAAGTGAATGTTATCCCCATAGGATAACATTGCCATGTTTTGAGGCTCGTGCATCAAATCTTACGGCTGTATATTTTAAGTCCCTAACTCAGAATATTTAACTGATTTTGTAGATCTTGGTGTCTAAGTTTGTAATTTTATCCCTCCTCTGGTACATTGCATAGAGAGGCAGCTTCCTAAACTTACCGTTTTGCGCACTTCACACGGTTTCTCCAAGCTCTGTGAAACATACGAAGTAGTTGAGTGCTACATATAGCATTAAGGTGAAATAAGATTGAAGACTGTCTGTCTTATGCTAATACAACCTTTCTAGATTTGTATGCTGTGTATAGACTGTTAAAAAAAAAAAAAAAAAAAAAAAAAAAAGCTTTTAAAAAATCATCGGTTTACATTAAAGATCTCTGGATTTTCAACTGTTGTGGACCACAAGGTCATCGTCCGGGAGGCTTGGAGAATGTTTTTAGCCGAAGGACAGACAAAGTCTGCAATTTGTCTTCCCAAAACCCGCATATCGGAAGGCTGCTCCGCCAGCTCTTTCTTCTAGACAGAAGATCCTCTCGGGCAGAGCAACACTGCCATGGCACAGGCACTTATATCAAATTGCAACCATGATTCTGAAATACCAGCAACCCAAAAGCAAGAAGAAGGTGCAAAAAAGACTGGGTCACAACAAAAGGTACCGCAGTGATGATCTGCGTCTGAGCCAAAAGTTGACCTTGACTTCTGAGACCATCTGTGGAGGGCAAACACAAGCTCAAAGCGCCTAGGATCTAACCCCCAAAGTTACTCCAGGATCAAACCCTCAGAACTGTGCTTCATACTGAAAGGCGATCACAATATTGACGGGGAGAAGACCGCTCTTGTGGGCGGGAGAAGACAGCCCATGAGGGAGAGATTTTAATGCAAAAAGAATGCACAATGTCGAAAGGAGGATTATTTCTTGGGCTGAGATGCAAGCCTTAATCAAAGGTATGAGTTTGACGCCTTAAAAGGCTATAAGGTCCCACTTTACTCCTCAGTGGGAGAGGGGTGGAAAGGAAAGCAGTCTAAATCAGAGAACCAGAGCTGGAGCAACCTGCAACACAAGGTGGAGAGGAGCAAGAGAAGCTTTCAAGGAGGATTTGAAAGAGCTCCTTCCACCAGGGGTTGTTTTAAGTCCGTTCCATGGAAGACTGGCAGGTTAACGATGCAAACTTACCAGATACTGATTTGTCAAGTGTAGTGTAAAGAAATGGCTCCCTGTTGCAGTTACCCCCCCACTTTTTGCCTGATACTGATGCTGACTTGACTGAGGTGTGCTGGGACCCTGCTAACCAGGCCCCAGCACCAGTGTTCCTTCACCTAAAATGTACCATTGTATCCACAATTGGCACACCCTGGCATTCAGATAAGTCCCTTGTAACTGGTACTTCTAGTACCAAGGGCCCTGATGCCAAGAAAGGTCTCTAAGGGCTGCAGCATGTCTTATGCCACCCTAGAGACCCCTCACTCAGCACAGACACACTGCTTACAAGCCTGTGTGTGCTAGTGAGAACAAAATGAGTAAGTCGACATGGCACTCCCCTCAGGGTGCCATGCCAGCCTCTCACTGCCTATGCAGTATAGGTAAGACACCCCTCTAGCAGGCCTTACAGCCCTAAGGCAGGGTGCACTATACCATAGGTGAGGGTACCAGTGCATGAGCACTGTGCCCCTACAGTGTCTAAACAAAACCTTAGACATTGTAAGTGCAGGGTAGCCATAAGAGTATATGGTCTGGGAGTCTGTTTTACACGAACTCCACGACACCATAATGGCTACACTGAAAACTGGGAAGTTTGGTATCAAACTTCTCAGCACAATAAATGCACACTGATGCCAGTGTACATTTTATTGCATAACACACCCCAGAGGGCACCTTAGAGGTGCCCCCTGAAACTTAACCAACTATCTGTGTAGGCTGACTGGTTCCAGCAGCCTGCCACACTAGAGACATGTTGCTGGCCCCATGGGGAGAGTGCCTTTGTCACTCTGAGGCCAGTAACAAAGCCTGCACTGGGTGGAGATGCTAACACCTCCCCCAGGCAGGAGCTGTAACACCTGGCGGTGAGCCTCAAAGGCTCACCCCTTTGTCACAGCCCAGCAGGGCACTCCAGCTTAGTGGAGTTGCCCGCCCCCTCCGGCCACGGCCCCCACTTTTGGCGGCAAGGCTGGAGGGAACAAAGAAAGCAACAAGGAGGAGTCACTGGCCAGTCAGGACAGCCCCTAAGGTGTCCTGAGCTGAGGTGACTCTGACTTTTAGAAATCCTCCATTAGGGTTAGGATTGTGACCCCCTCCCCTTGGGAGGAGGCACAAAGAGGGTGTACCCACCCTCAGGGCTAGTAGCCATTGGCTACTAACCCCCCAGACCTAAACACGCCCTTAAATTTAGTATTTAAGGGCTACCCTGAACCCTAGAAAATTAGATTCCTGCAACTACAAGAAGTACTGCCTAGCTGAAAACCCCTGCAGAGGAAGACCAGAAGACGACAACTGCCTTGGCTCCAGAAACTCACCGGCCTGTCTCCTGCCTTCCAAAGATCCTGCTCCAGCGACGCCTTCCAAAGGGACCAGCGACCTAGACATCCTCTGAGGACTGCCCCTGCTTCGAAAAGACAAGAAACTCCCGAGGACAGCGGACCTGCTCCAAGAAAAGCTGCAACTTTGTTTCCAGCAGCTTTTAAAGAACCCTGCAAACTCCCCGCAAGAAGCGTGAGACTTGCAACACTGCACCCGGCGACCCCGACTCGGCTGGTGGCGATCCAACACCTCAGGAGGGACCCCAGGACTACTCTAAGACTGTGAGTACAAAAACCTGTCCCCCCTGAGCCCCCACAGCGCCGCCTGCAGAGGGAATCCCGAGGCTTCCCCTGACCGCGACTCTTTGAATCCTAAGTCCCGACACCTGGGAGAGACCCTGCACCCGCAGCCCCCAGGACCTGAAGGACCGGACTTTCACTGGAGGAGTGACCCCCAGGAGTCCCTCTCCCTTGACCAAGTGGAGGTTTCCCCGAGGAACCCCCCCCCTTGCCTGCCTGCAGCGCTGAAGAGATCCCGAGATCTCCCATTGACTTCCATTACAAACCCGACGCTTGTTTCTACACTGCACCCGGCCGCCCCCGCGCTGCTGAGGGTGAAATTTCTGTGTGGACTTGTGTCCCCCCCGGTGCCCTACAAAACCCCCCTGGTCTGCCCTCCGAAGACGCGGGTACTTACCTGCAAGCAGACCGGAACCAGGGCACCCCCTTCTCTCCATTCTAGCCTATGTGTTTTGGGCACCACTTTGAACTCTGCACCTGACTGGCCCTGAGCTGCTGGTGTGGTGACTTTGGGGTTGCTCTGAACCCCCAACGGTGGGCTACCTTGGACCAAGAACTAAGCCCTGTAAGTGTCTTACTTACCTGGTTAACCTAACAAATACTTACCTCCCCTAGGAACTGTGAAAATTGCACTGTGTCCACTTTTAAAACAGCTATTTGTGAATAACTTGAAAAGTATACATGCAATTTTGATGATTTGAAGTTCCTAAAGTACTTACCTGCAATACCTTTCAAATTAGCTATTACATGTAAAATTTGAACCTGTGGTTCTTAAAATAAACTAAGAAAAGATATTTTTCTATACAAAACCTATTGGCTGGATTTGTCTCCGAGTGTGTGTACCTCATTTATTGTCTATGTGTATGTACAACAAATGCTTAACACTACTCCTTGGATAAGCCTACTGCTCGACCACACTACCACAAAATAGAGCATTAGTATTATCTCTTTTTGCCACTATCTTACCTCTAAGGGGAACCCTTGGACTCTGTGCATACTATTCCTTACTTTGAAATAGTGCATACAGAGCCAACTGTAGGAAGTTGGCTCTGTATGCACTATTTCAAAGTAAGGAATAGTATGCACAGAGTCCAAGGGTTCCCCTTAGAGGTAAGATAGTGGTAAAAAGAGAATACTAATGCTCTATTTTGTGGTAGTGTGGTCGAGCAGTAGGCTTATCCAAGGAGTAGTGTTAAGCATTTGTTGTACATACACATAGACAATAAATGAGGTACACACACTCGGAGACAAATCCAGCCAATAGGTTTTGTATAGAAAAATATCTTTTCTTAGTTTATTTTAAGAACCACAGGTTCAAATTTTACATGTAATAGCTAATTTGAAAGGTATTGCAGGTAAATACTCTAGGAACTTTGAATCATTACTTTAGCATGTATACTTTTTACATAAAACACAATAAGCTGTTTTAAAAGTGGACACCGTGCAATTTTCACAGTTCCTGGGGGAGGTAAGTTATTGTCAGTTTCAACAGGTAAGTAAGTCACTTACAGGTTTCAGTTTTTGGTCCAAGGTAGCCCACCGTTGGGGGTTCAGAGCAACCCCAAAGTTACCACACCAGCAGCTCGGGGGCCGGTCAGGTGCAAAGGTCAAAGAGGTGCCCAAAACACATAGGCTTCAATGGAGAGAAGGGGGTGCCCCGGTTCCAGTCTGCCAGCAGCTAAGTACCCGCGTCTTCGGAGGGCAGACCAGGGGGGTTTTGTAGGGCACTGGGGGGGACACCAGTCAGCACAGAAAGTACACCCTCAGCAGTGCGGGGGCGGCCGGGTGCAGTGTGCAAACACGCGTCGGGTTCACAATGGTTTTCAATGAGAGACCAAGGGGGTCTCTTCAGCGGTGCAGGCAAGGGGGGGGGGGGCTCCTCGGGGTAGCCACCACCTGGGCAAGGGAGAGGGCCTCCTGGGGGTCACTCCTGCACAGAAGTTCCGTTTCTTTAGGGGCTGGGGGCTGCGGGTGCAGGGTCTTTCCCAGCCGTCGGGAAATGGAGTTCAGACAGTCGCGGTCAGGGGGAGCCTGGGGATTCCCTCTCCAGGCGTCGCTGTGGGGGCTCAGGGGGGGGACAACTTTGGTTACTCACAGTCGTAGAGTCGCCGGAGGGTCCTCCCTGAGTTGGTTGTTCTCCACCAGTCGAGTCGGGGTCGCCGGGTGCAGTGTTGCAAGTCTCACGCTTCTTGAGGGGAGTTGCAGGGGTCTTTAAATCTGCTCCTTGTAACAAAGTTGCAGTTCCTTTGGAGCAGTGCCGCTGTCCTCGGGAGTTTCTTGTCTTTTTCGAAGCAGGGCAGTCCTCAGAGGATTCAGAGGTCGCTGGTCCCTTGGAAAGCGTCGCTGGAGCAGGTTTCTTTGGAAGGCAGGAGACAGGCCGGTAAGTCTGGGGCCAAGGCAGTTGGTGTCTTCTGTTCTTCCTCTGCAGGGCTTTGTCAGCTCAGCAGTCCTTCTTCTTGTTAGTTGCAGGAATCTAAATTCTTAGGTTCAGGGGAGCCCTTAAATACTAAATTTAAGGGCATGTTTAGGTCTGGGGGGTTAGTAGCCAATGGCTACTAGCCCTGAGGGTGGGTACACCCTCTTTGTGCCTCCTCCCAAGGGGAGGGGGTCACATCCCTAATCCTATTGGGGGAATCCTCCATCTGCAAGATGGAGGATTTCTAAAAGTTAGTCACTTCAGCTCAGGACACCTTAGGGGCTGTCCTGACTGGTCAGTGACTCCTCCTTGTTGCTTTCTTTGTTTCCTCCAGCCTTGCCGCCAAAAGTGGGGGCCGTGGCCGGAGGGGGCGGGCAACTCCACTAAGCTGGAGTGTCCTGCGGTGCTGTGACAAAGGGGTGAGCCTTTGAGGCTCACCGCCAGGTGTTACAGCTCCTGCCTGGGGGAGGTGTTAGCATCTCCACCCAGTGCAGGCTTTGTTACTGGCCTCCGAGTGACAAAGGCACTCTCCCCATGGGGCCAGCAACATGTCTCTAGTGTGGCAGGCTGCTGGAACCAGTCAGCCTACACAGATAGTTGGTTAGGTTTCAGGGGGCACCTCTAAGGTGCCCTCTGTGGTGTATTTTACAATAAAATGTACACTGGCATCAGTGTGCATTTATTGTGCAGAGAAGTTTGATACCAAACTTCCCAGTTTTCAGTGTAGCCATTATGGTGCTGTGGAGCTCGTGTAAAACAGACTCCCAGACCATATACTCTTATGGCTACCCTGCACTTACAATGTCTAAGGTTTTGTTTAGACACTGTAGGGGCACAGTGCTCATGCACTGGTACCCTCACCTATGGTATAGTGCACCCTGCCTTAGGGCTGTAAGGCCTGCTAGAGGGGTGTCTTACCTATACTGCATAGGCAGTGAGAGGCTGGCATGGCACCCTGAGGGGAGTGCCATGTCGACTTACTCATTTTGTTCTCACTAGCACACACAAGCTGGTAAGCAGTGTCTGTGCTGAGTGAGGGGTCTCCAGGGTGGCGTAATACATGCTGCAGCCCTTAGAGACCTTCCCTGGCATCAGGGCCCTTGGTACCAGTTACAAGGGACTTATCTGGATGCTAGGGTGTGCCAATTGTGGAATAAAAAGTACAGGTTAGGGAAAGAACACTGGTGCTGGGGCCTGGTTAGCAGGCCTCAGCACACTTTCAATTCAAAACATAGCATCAGCAAAGGCAAAAAGTCAGGGGGTAACCATGCCAAGGAGGCATTTTCTTACATCAAGGCATCAAGTTGGAAGAGGAGCAAGGGGAAATCTTGTTCTGAAACTGTCAACCGGCTAGCCAATTCTTAGCAAATGCCCCTAAATGTGCTGGACTAGGGAGGGCTGCAGTAGAGGCAGTCGCTCCATGTGTGGCGAAAAATATACACATGTTCCTGCTTACATCCAGGATTTAGCTGCTGCTGACTGTCATTGTGTCTTCAACTCAAGTGATTATATTCCCCAGCATCAGTGGGCCCTGCCACCTGATGGTGAGAGTAAGTGGGTAAATATGGTGGGCAGGAAAATGAGAACTGTTCGATGGCATATGTTGCTGCAGATACACATGTTTGGCACAGTCCGCTGCCTGGTGTTGGGCTCGGAGTATTACAAGTTGTTTTTCTTCTAAGAAGTCTTTTTGGTCACGGGACCGAAGGACTCCTCCCTCCTCGGCTCCATTGCGCATGGGCGTCGACTCCATCTTAGATTGTTTTTTTCCGCTGTCGGGTTCGGACGTATTCCTTTTCGCTCCGTGTTTCGGTTCGGAAAGTTAGTCAGAATCTCGGAAGAAAGCGTCTGTATTGTTCCGTTCGGTATCGGGATAGTTAGGTACATCGACACCGATCATCGGAAGACTTTGGGGTAGTTTCGATCCCCCATCGGGGCCTGGTCGGCCCGACCGCGTGCGACATCGAAGCCGATGGAACGGACCCCGTTTCGTTTCTGCCCAAAATGTCACAGTAAGTATCCTTATACAGATCAGCACTTGGTCTGTAACTTGTGCTTGTCCCCCGAGCACAAGGAGGATACCTGTGAAGCCTGTCGAGCCTTCCGGTCCAGAAAAACACTCCGGGACCGAAGAGCCAGGCGTCAACAAATGGCGTCCACGTCGACAAAACAACGTTTCGAAGAGGAAACATTCTCGGTTCCGGAATCAGAATCCGGAGACTCCGACGTCGAACAACAGCAACAAACCGTGAGTAAGACGTCAAAGTAAATCCATCGACAAACCGAAAGCCCAGGGGACGCCACTGCCAACAGGCCATGGCTCGACCCATAAAACAGGCGACCCGTCGAAGGCGCCGAAAAAGGGCACGCCCATAGCGAAGACACCCGACTCCGGTCGATGGACCGCCATGGAGCAACCTCGGAGCCGAGAAAGCGGCTCCGAGAGACAAAAACAAGATACCGGCACCGAAAAACATCGGCACCGAGAATCCATGCCGAAAGGAACAAAAATTCTGTCGGTGCCGAAACCGAAAAAAGATTCTCTCTCGGCGCCGAAAAATACCACTCCTTCATCCTACTCAGAGGAACAAGGAATAAGTGGCCAAATGCACAGATTTGGACAAGAGCTCCAAAGTGTAGAATCGGACTACACACAAAAGAGACTGTACATCCAGCACGACACAGGGAAGATATCAACCCTTCCCCCAATCATGAGGAAAAGAAGGATCGGACTTCCAAAGGATGACGCACAACCACAAGCCAAAGTGGTTAAAAAAGTCACGCCTCCGCCCTCTCCACCACAGGCATCGCCGGCACAAACACCGCCACAAATGCACTCACCAGCGCAAACTACCATAAGTCATGACGATCAGGATCAAGACGCTTGGGACCTGTATGACACCCCAGTGCCGGACAATGATCCCGAGTCATACCCCACAAAGCCGTCACCGCCAGAGGACAGTACCTCATACTCGCAACTGGTGGCTAGGGCAGCAGAATTCCACAATGTCCAACTGCATTCCGATCCTATAGAGGATGATTTTTTATTTAACACCCTCTCGGCTACACACAGCCAATATCAATGTCTCCCAATGCTACCAGGGATGTTACGGCACGCAAAACAAATTTTTGAAGAGCCCGTAAAATCAAGAGCCATCACCCCAAGGGTGGATAAGAAATAAAAACCACCACCCACAGACCCAGTGTTTATTACTTCGCAGTTACCACCTGACTCCGTGGTAGTAGGGGCAGCTCGCAAGAGAGCAAATTCACATACATCTGGCGACGCCCCACCTCCGGACAAAGAAAGCCGAAAATTTGATGCGGCAGGGAAAAGAGTAGCATCACAGGCAGCCAACCAGTGGCGCATCGCAAATTCACAAGCGCTGCTGGACAGATATGACCACGCACACTGGGACGAGATGCAACTTCTCGTAGACCATCTTCCCCAGGAATACCAAAAAAGGGCGCAGCAAATAGTGGAAGAGGGACAAACGATCTCAAACAATCAAATCCGCTCTTCACTAGACGCAGCCGATACTGCAGCAAGAACAGTCAACACTACTGTCACCATAAGGAGACACGCTTGGCTACGCACTTCAGGCTTCAAACCTGAAATCCAGCAGGCTGTCCTTAATATGCCCTTCAACGAGAAACAACTTTTTGGCTCTGAAGTGGATACAGCCATTGAAAAACTTAAAAAGGACACAGACACGGCCAAGGCCATGGGCGCACTCTACTCCCCGCAGAGCAGAGGCTCTTTCAGAAAAACTCCATTTAGAGGGGGGTTTCGTGGCCAACCCACAGACACCACCAGCCAACAAACAAGAACCACACCATATCAGGGTTCCTTCCAAAGGGGAGGTTTCAGGGGATATCGGGTGGGTCAATTCCCAAGGAGTAGGGGAAGATTCCAGACTCCAAAAACACCTCCACCTAAACAGTGACTTTCAAGTCACGCAACCCCTTCACTCAACACCAGTGGGGGGGAAGACTAAGCCAATTCTACCAATCTTGGCAACAGATTACAACAGACAATTGGGTATTAGCAATAATCCAACATGGCTATTGCATAGAATTCCACAACTTCCCACCAAACATCCCCCCCAAAACACGCAAAATGTCACCGCAACATTTAGAACTTTTAGGACTAGAAGTTCAAGCACTACTGCAAAAGGATGCAATAGAGTTAGTACCAATACAACAAAAAAACACAGGAGTTTACTCCCTGTACTTTCTAATTCCAAAAAAAGACAAAACATTAAGACCAATATTAGATCTCAGGACACTAAATACCTACATCATATCGGACCATTTTCACATGGTCACACTACAAGACATCATTCCACTGCTCAAACAGCAAGATTACATGACCACATTAGACCTAAAGGATGCGTACTTTCATATACCAATACACCCTTCTCACAGAGTACCTACGGTTCGTATTCAAAGGAATACATTACCAATTCAAGGTGTTGCCATTCGGAATAACAACTGCACCAAGAGTGTTCACAAAATGTCTAGCAGTAGTAGCAGCACACATCAGGAGACAACAGATACATGTGTTCCCTTACCTAGACGATTGGCTAATCAAGACCAACACAGTAAAAAAATGCGCAAACGACACCACATTTGTCATACAAACCCTTCACAAACTGGGGTTTTCCATCAACTATACAAAATCACACCTAGAACCGTGTCAAACACAACAATATCTAGGAGCAACCATCAACACATCAAAAGGAATTGCCACTCCAAGTCCACAAAGAGTGCAGGCATTCCACAAGGTAATAAGTGCTATGTTTCCAAACCAAAAGATACAAGCAAAACATGTGCTAAAACTTCTAGGCATGATGTCATCATGCATAGCCATTGTCCCAAACGCAAGACTACACATGCGACCCTTACAACAGTGTCTAGCATCACAATGGTCACAGGCACAGGGTCAACTTCAAAATCTGGTGTTGGTAGACCGCCAAACATACCTCTCGCTTCTATGGTGGAACAGCAAAAATTTAAACAAAGGGCGGACATTTCAAGACCCAGTGCCTCAATACGTTAAACAACAGATGCTTCCATGACAGGGTGGGGAGCACACCTCAATCACCACAGCATTCAAGGACAATGGGATATACACGAAACAAAATTTCATATCAAATACCTAGAACTGTTAGCAGTGTTTCTAGCGTTAAAAGCCTTCCAACCCATAATAACACACAAATACATTCTTGTCAAAACAGACAACATGACAACAATGTATTATTTAAACAAACAAGGAGGAACACACTCAACACAATTGTGCCTCCTAACACAAAATTTGGCAGTGGGCGATTCACAACAACATTCGCCTAATAGCACAATTTATCCCAGGAATACAAAACCAACTAGCAGACAACCTTTCGCGAGACCACCAACAAGTCCACGAATGGGAAATTCACCCCCAAGTTCTGAACAAGTACTTTCAAATTTGGGGAACACCCCAGATAGATTTGTTCGCAACAAAAGAAAACTCAAAATGCCAAAACTTCGCATCCAGGTACCCACACCGCGAATCACAAGGCAATGCTCTATGGATGAGTTGGTCAGGGATATTTGCGTACGCTTTTCCCCCTCTCCCTCTCCTTCCATATCTAGTAAACAAGTTGAGTCAAAACCAACTCAAACTCATACTAATAGCACCCACATGGGCAAGACAACCTTGGTATACAACTCTACTAGACCTTTCACTAGTACCGCATGTCAAACTACCCAACAGGCCAGATCTGTTAACACAACACAAACAACAGATCAGGCATCCAAACCCAGCATCATTGAATCTGGCAATTTGGCTCCTGAAATCCTAGAATTCGGACACTTAGACCTCACACAAGAATGCATGGAGGTCATAAAACAAGCTAGAAAACCTTCCACTAGACACTGCTATGCATCTAAGTGGAAAAGATTTGTTTACTACTGCCATGCCAATCAAATACAACCATTACATGCCTCTACTAAAGACATAGTAGGATACTTACTACATTTGCAAAAAGCAAATCTCGCTTTTTCATCTATAAAAATACACCTCGCAGCAATATCTGCTTACCTACAAACTACTCATTCATCGCCTCTATTTAGAATACCAGTTATTAAAGCATTCATGGAAGGGCTAAAAAGAATTATACCACCAAGAACACCACCAGTTCCTTCATGGAATCTTAACATCGTCTTAACAAGACTCATGGGTCCACCTTTCGAACCCATGCATTCCTGTGAAATGCAATATCTAACCTGGAAGGTCGCATTTCTCATTGCAATCACATCCCTCAGAAGAGTAAGTGAAATACAGGCATTTACCATACAAGAACCATGTAAGGAAATGCCTCCTTGGCATGGTTGCCCCCTGACTTTTTGCCTTTGCTGATGCTATGTTTACAATTGAAAGTGTGCTGAGGCCTGCTAACCAGGCCCCAGCACCAGTGTTCTTTCCCTAACCTGTACTTTTGTATCCACAATTGGCAGACCCTGGCATCCAGATAAGTCCCTTGTAACTGGTACTTCTAGTACCAAGGGCCCTGATGCCAAGGAAGGTCTCTAAGGGCTGCAGCATGTCTTATGCCACCCTGGAGACCTCTCACTCAGCACAGACACTCTGCTTGCCAGCTTGTGTGTGCTAGTGAGGACAAAACGAGTAAGTCGACATGGCACTCCCCTCAGGGTGCCATGCCAGCCTCTCACTGCCTATGCAGTATAGGTAAGACACCCCTCTAGCAGGCCTTACAGCCCTAAGGCAGGGTGCACTATACCATAGGTGAGGGTACCAGTGCATGAGCATGGTACCCCTACAGTGTCTAAACAAAACCTTAGACATTGTAAGTGCAGGGTAGCCATAAGAGTATATGGTCTGGGAGTCTGTCAAACACGAACTCCACAGCACCATAATGGCTACACTGAAAACTGTGAAGTTTGGTATCAAACTTCTCAGCACAATAAATGCACACTGATGCCAGTGTACATTTTATTGTAAAATACTCCACAGAGGGCACCTTAGAGGTGCCCCCTGAAACTTAACCGACTGTCTGTGTAGGCTGACTAGTTCCAGCAGCCTGCCACACTAGAGACATGTTGCTGGCCCCATGGGGAGAGTGCCTTTGTCACTCTGAGGCCAGTAACAAAGCCTGCACTGGGTGGAGATGCTAACACCTCCCCCAGGCAGGAGCTGTGACACCTGGCGGTGAGCCTCAAAGGCTCACCCCTTTGTCACAGCCCAGCAGGGCACTCCAGCTTAGTGGAGTTGCCCGCCCCCTCCGGCCACAGCCCCCACTTTTGGCGGCAAGGCTGGAGGGAACAAAGAAAGCAACAAGGAGGAGTCACTGGCCAGTCAGGACAGCCCCTAAGGTGTCCTGAGCTGAGGTGACTCTGACTTTTAGAAATCCTCCATCTTGCAGATGGAGGATTCCCCCAATAGGGTTAGGATTGTGACCCCCTCCCCTTGGGAGGAGGCACAAAGAGGGTGTACCCACCCTCCGGGCTAGTAGCCATTGGCTACTAACCCCCCAGACCTAAACACGCCCTTAAATTTAGTATTTAAGGGCTACCCTGAACCCTAGAAAATTAGATTCCTGCAACTACAAGAAGGACTGCCTAGCTGAAAACCCCTGCATAGGAAGACCAGAAGACGACAACTGCCTTGGCTCCAGAAACTCACCGGCCTGTCTCCTGCCTTCCAAAGATCCTGCTCCAGCGACGCCTTCCAAAGGGACCAGCGACCTCGACATCCTCTGAGGACTGCCCCTGCTTCGAAAAGACAAGAAACTCCCGAGGACAGCGGACCTGCTCCAAGAAAGGCTGCAACTTTGTTTCCAGCAGCTTTGAAAGAACCCTGCAAGCCCCCCGCAAGAAGCGTGAGACTTGCAACACTGCACCCGGCGACCCCGACTCGGCTGGTGGAGATCCAACACCTCAGGAGGGACCCCAGGACTACTCTGATACTGTGAGTACCAAAACCTGTCCCCCCTGAGCCCCCACAGCGCCGCCTGCAGAGGGAATCCCGAGGCTTCCCCTGACCGCGACTCTTTGAATCCTAAGTCCCGACGCCTGGAAGAGACCCCGCAGCCCCCAGGACCTGAAGGACCGAACTTTCACTGGAGAAGTGACCCCCAGGAGTCCCTCTCCCTTGCCCAAGTGGAGGTTTCCCCGAGGGACCCCCCCTTGCCTGCCTGCAGCGCTGAAGAGATCCCGAGATCTCTCATAGACTAACATTGCGAACCCGACGCCTGTTTCTACACTGCACCCGGCCGCCCCCGCGCTGCTGAGGGTGAAATTTGTGTGGGCTTGTGTCCCCCCCCCCCCCGGTGCCCTACAAAACCCCCCTGGTCTGCCCTCCGAAGACGCGGGTACTTACCTGCAAGCAGACCGGAACCGGGGCACCCCCTTCTCTCCATTCTAGCCTATGTGTTTTGGGCACCACTTTGAACTCTGCACCTGACCGGCCCTGAGCTGCTGGTGTGGTGACTTTGGGGTTGCTCTGAACCCCCAACGGTGGGCTACCTTGGACCAAGAACTGAACCCTGTAAGTGCCTTACTTACCTGGTAAAACTAACAAAAACTTACCTCCCCCAGGAACTGTGAAAATTGCACTAAGTGTCCACTTTTAAAACAGCTATTTGTCAATAACTTGAAAAGTATACATGCAATTTTTATGATTTAAAGTTCTTAAAGTACTTACCTGCAATACCTTTCGAATGAGATATTACATGTAGAATTTGAACCTGTGGTTCTTAAAATAAACTAAGAAAAGATATTTTTCTATACAAAAACCTATTTGCTGGATTTGTCTGAGTGTGTGTACCTCATTTATTGTCTGTGTATGTACAACAAATGCTTAACACTACTCCTTGGATAAGCCTACTGCTCGACCACACTACCACAAAATAGAGCATTAGTATTATCTATTTTTACCACTATTTTACCTCTAAGGGGAACCCTTGGACTCTGTGCATGCTATTCCTTACTTTGAAATAGCACATACAGAGTCAACTTCCTACAAACCATTTATTCAAATACACAACAATAAAATAGTTCTCAGAACAAATCCAAAATTTCTGCCAAAAGTAATCTCACCATTCCATTTAAATCAAACAGTAGAATTGCCAGTGTTCTTCCCACAACCAAATTCTGTGGCTGAAAGGGCACTACATACATTAGACATCAAAAGAGCATTAATGTATTACATTGACAGAACAAAGCTAATCAGGAAAACAAAACAACTGTTCATAGCTTTTCAAAAACCACACATAGGAAATCCAATCTCTAAACAAGGCATTGCTAGATGGATAGTCAGATGCATTCAAACATGCTATCTTAAAGCCAAGAGAGAATTGCCTATTACACCAAAGGCACACTCAACCAGAAAGAAAGGTGCTACAATGGCCTTTCTAGGAAACATTCCTATGAGCGAAATATGTAAGGCTGCAACCTGGTCTACGCCTCATACGTTTACTAAACACTACTGTGTAGACGTACTAAATGCACAACAAGCTACAGTGGGCCAAGCTGTACTAAGAACATTATTCCAAACTACTTCAACTCCTACAGGCTAAACCACCGCTTTTAGGGGAGGTAACTGCTTTATAGTCTATGCCAAACATGTGTATCTGCAGCAACATATGCCATCGAACTGAAAATGTCACTTACCCAGTGTACATCTGTTCGTGGCATTAGTCGCTGCAGATTCACATGTACCCTCCCACCTCCCCGGGAAGCCTGTAGCCGTTTAGAAGTAGATCATAAATCTTAAACATCTGAACATTTGTAAATAATTATTAGAAACTCTTAACGTACATACATATTCACTCCATTGCATGGGCACTATTTATACCAAACAACTCCATCCTCACCCTCTGCGGGGAAAACAATCTAAGATGGAGTCGACGCCCATGCGCAATGGAGCCGAGGAGGGAGGAGTCCTTCGGTCCCGTGACCAAAAAGACTTCTTCGAAGAAAAACAACTTGTAATACTCCGAGCCCAACACCAGGCAGCGGACTGTGCCAAACATGTGAATCTGCAGCGACTAATGCCACGAACAGATGTACACTGGGTAAGTGACATTTTCAGTCTGCTGCAGTCCAGTGGACTCTCTCCTGAATCTGTATGTTCTCCAGCAAAGGGAAACGGGAAGAAGTTTCCTGCAACACTTCCCATAATAGTGTCAGAAGAGGGATGCGGTGGTCACCCAGGAGGGGAAGACCATTCTCAAGGTCTGCTTAAAATCCTTGCTGGATGCTGCAGCCACCACCAGCAGACAACTCTGCACAGGAACTACGCTTAGGAGTTATGCTTGGATAAGGTGATCGGAGGTTAAGCAGAAGGTACAAGCAGCAATGAACATCTCTCCCATGGGAGAAATCTTCTTTGGAATCTGCAGTGGACAAATCAGTCCAAAGAATGAAGGACGATAATACAGCAAAGTCCATGGGTAGACCACCGTTTAGAGGCCAATTCGGGGAAGAAGTTGCTCCTTGAGGAGATAGACTCCCTAGAGGAGGTTTGCAACCAACAGCCCATGCATCCTCTAGTGCTCTGCCACAGCACAAGAGTGGCAATGCACCAGGCAAAGCCAGCCCTTTCACTGGAGTTTTGGAGGGCATTTGGGAAGTGTACAGTCCCAAGAGGTGATGACCATACCAGCGAGTGACTCCAGAGTAACAAACCAAGACGCCATTTGGTTTAGAACAATAACTTTGGTTTTTCCTACAGTCTGTGAATTTGAAATGAAAGTTGATTTTCACCGCCACCAACATGTTTTTGGCACATCGAACTCCAAATAGAGTGTGGGTGATATAGCAATGATAGGGTTTGTAAAGTACTTTACAGAGTGATGATGGTTTTCATGAAAGTTGGTCATAAATCAAATAGGTTTGTTGGTAGTATTTAACAGAATACATTTATTTTTGGGGTCATTATATGATCACAATTGATTATATTATATTAGTATTTGTACTTCTTGTCCAGTCAGAAATGAATCAATTCTTTTCACTAATACGAACTGCCTGCAAATATCTCCCCTTTTTTTTTTTCTTCAGGTGTTGTTGAAGATCCTGTACCAGTACAAGGAGAAACAGTACTTGGCTCCCAGGGTCTTGCAGCAAACCCTTAACTATCTTAATCAAGGAGTGTCCCACGCCCTCTCTTGGAAGAACCTGAAACCGCATATTCAAGTAAATGTCGACTTGTAAATGATATCCACCATGCTTGTTTAGGAGTTGCACCTTTATTTTTATGTTATGACTCTTGTGCTTCAGTTAATCATAGCCAACCGTTTGACTTCAGACTTGGCAGCATAAATGGTTTACATAATTTTCCTTAATGCCATCCCGAAGTCTGTTTTCTAACACTGACTTGTTTGAGTACTTTTCTTTTTATCTTTATGAAATTGAAAAGCCATTGGGTAACTTTTGTAGGTGGTTTGTTTTACTTACAGGGAATTATCCAGGATGTTATTTTCCCTCTAATGTGCTATACAGATTCTGATGAGGAACTCTGGCAGGAAGATCCATACGAATATATTCGAATGAAATTTGGTGAGTATGTTTAATATACCAGTAAAGCAGTACAATCTACTGGCAATTGGATGTCTACCTCTGATATCTAAATGAATAACTTGATTCCACGAATTGGTTATTGTGAATTAAACTAATTTAGGACCATTAACCTCCTGATCTATATATTTTTTTTTAATAGATGTGTTTGAAGACTTCATTTCACCTACAACTGCTGCCCAGACTTTGTTGTTCACAGCATGTAGTAAAAGGAAAGAGGTAGGAATGGTGCTTTGATCTCAAGCAATGAGTCAAGTCTTTATTTAATGTTTCATTTTGTAGCTACACCTTGTAAACCTGTGTTCGGTGGCATGTGTAGCTGCAGATACACATGCTGTGCATAGTCAGCCGTCTGGTGTTGGGTCTGAGTGTTACAAGTTGTTTTTCTTTGAAGAAGTCTTTTCGAGTCACGAGACCGAGGGACTCTTCCTACTTTGGTTCCATTGCGCATGGGCAACTTCTGTTATCTCTGTGGTATATAGGGCCTTTGAAAATGCCTGCAGTCCTTAATGGATTATGCTACATATTTACCTCTGTAACCATTTGTCTTGAGGGACTCAATGATTTCAATTGTTCATTTTTTTAATTAAATACACGTCTCGGTTACCCACCAGGGATGTTATTAGGAGTTAATTTGTCTCAATGGTCAATGAGTAAGTCAGTTACTGGTGAAGGCCGGAGTGTGGAAAGTATTTTTTTTTTTTTTTTTTTTTTTTTTATTCTGTAGACCAGTGGCTCACACTGTTAAGCAGATCAGACAACAGAAGATAAGATTTTTGTTTGTAATGGACACATCCAGCTTGTGTGTAAGCCTAATTTTCAGCAGAGAGGTGGTATTGTTCCACACGTTTGTGGCTGGGTCTTGCCTTTTTAATTTGACTTTGGTGGCCAGTGGAATGTTTAGTGGTTATTGCTGATTGGTGTGGTGGACTGAACTTTATTATAAGTTGGAGTGTTTATTTGGAGGGGGAGAAAATAGCAGGGTCCAGTGGATTAGAACAGTGTAGTTAATGGTCTTACTGGACTCTTGCTGTTAACTGTCAATGATTAACGCAGTGTAATGGTTGTAATGCATCAAATGTTGCTAGAGTTGATGCAGGTCCAAGTATAGCAGTTGAGGAAATCCTTAATGTTCAATTATTATAATCTGTGTTTTGGGTGATGCACAACCCCATCACCTGCTCACAGCAGCTAGAGTTACTATATGAATACAAATCATATTGTGTAAAATATATTTATTGTAGCTTTAAACTATTTTCTTCTGCTTGTAGAAAAAATGTGTGAAATTAATATGTAATAGTGTCCACAATGTTCATTAATTGGAATATAGGTACTTCAGAAGACCATGGGCTTCTGCTATCAGATTCTCACAGAGCCAGGGACAGATCCACGCAAAAAGGATGGGGCCCTGCACATGATTGGTTCTTTAGCTGAAATACTCCTGAAGGTAAGAATATTGGAACAATAGCTAGCAGTGCAAATCGGGCCTTATTTGGAGAATGGTTTAAAACAGTGCAAGTAGGATTGGCCACCTTATACAGTCCAGTCTGCCTACATTGTGTTTAGTATTGAAAGGTTTGTATTGTAAGTGTGCAGATGACCCAAAATTAGATTTCTTTAGCTGGCCTATGTTTCAGTTATGTTATTGGAACACTGATTCTAGAGTGTAATATAGTGTAGAACAATCCTACTTTAGGCCAGGCTGGGGGGAGGAAAGCAGGCTCCCTTCCTGTACATTTACACAGGCAGATTGCAGTATTGGTACAACCATTTGTCCCTCCGGAGTGGCAACTGATTACATTTGTAATATCTTCCTGTTTTACGTAAGTATTCTTCCCATCGGAAACCTATGTAATTGGAATAAGTATAGCTAATTTATTAGTTGTACACTTTTTTTTTTTTTTGGTACTTGATATCGTGTTCCAACTAATGATTTTGTCATCTTGGCCTGTACAAAAAAAAAATCCAGAATCATTCTGCTGTCCGCTCTCTGGTTCAGGACTTTTGGCAGGCTATGTTGTACATTTAAAGGACTGCCTCTCTACCTTCTGAGCTACTACCTAAGGGTGTGGACCCCCCTGTCAACGGGTTTGATTCTGGCAGCTACAACCGAGCGAGGCTGCACCAGTTTCTGCACGCAAATAAGCTTGTAACATGGGCTTCAGTTCAGAGGAACCCCCTTGCCTTCTACGTTGCCATCTGTCTTCAGTGCCACGTCTACCTTCAGGGTCTGCAGATATTATCAAAGAGACCAACAAAATGGTTTATATTGTCTTTTACTTTCTTTCCTGGGACCCAGAGATTCGTCTGGATGCAGGAACTTTTCAGATCAGATTCCTAGGCCCTGGAAAAGACGAATAGAACTTAGGCATGCATCGAGGAAACCACGTGAAGGCTGGGAAACTGCCTCCTCTATGTAATACAGATGGTGGCGTCTAATTGGACCTACAAAATATAAGTGTCCTTAGTTCGCATCCAGAAAGGGAAATTCCTTTTCCCCTGGCCCTCCTTCTGAAGTCTTATTTCCTCTGTGCTTCTTAAGCTGCCGAATCACTGGAATTACATTTGCCCTTTGAGACAAAATCCTATCTAAAATCCTACAACAGTCTTATCAGTTTTGCCACCCTGTCGTTTTTTTTGACTGATTATGCCAAATTGAGCTCAGTGTGTTTTTCTACAGCATCTCGAGAAAGAACCCAAAAGACTTGGGGGAAATGTCTTTGCTTAAGACTGCCCAGCAATGTCATCACATGTCGTCCTGGCTGATTTGGCTATGCTTTATTGATTATTGGCAGAAATTGCCCTAATCCATGGGTGCTTGCAAACATTTCTCCAGGGGCCACAAGTTTGGTTTGTGGTGACTGAGTGCTGCATTGATGCCAGCAGGGTAGCAGTGAAAGTGGGGAGAGGCTTTGGAGAGGAGTTATGGCAGTATGGTGGGTGTAGAGGGCAGCAAATCAGCCAAACCAGATAACCTGTGATTAATTCCAGCTTCCCCACTTAGACCAATTGCCTAGCAGCACACTGTAGGAAGTTGGCTCTGTATGCACTATTTCAAAGTAAGGAATAGTATGCACAGAGTCCAAGGGTTCCCCTTAGAGGTAAGATAGTGGCAAAAAGAGATAATACTAATGCTCTATTTTGTGGTAGTGTGGTCGAGCAGTAGGCTTATCAAAGGAGTAGTGTTAAGCATTTGTTGTACATACACACAGGCAATAAATGAGGAACACACACTCGGAGACAAATCCAAGCCAATAGGTTTTGTTATAGAAAAATATATTTTCTTAGTTTATTTTAAGAACCACAGGTTCAAATTCTACATGTAATATCTCATTTGAAAGGTATTGCATGTAAGTACTTTAGGAACTTTGAATAATCACAATAGCATATATACTTTTTACATAAAACACATAGCTATTTTAAAAGTGGACACTTAGTGCAATTTTCAACAGTTCCTGGGGGAGGTAAAGTAATGTTAGTTCTTGCAGGTAAGTAAACCACCTACGGGGTTCAAATTGGGGTCCAAGGTAGCCCACCGTTGGGGGTTCAGAGCAACCCCAAAGTCACCACACCAGCAGCTCAGGGCTGGTCAGGTGCAGAGTTCAAAGTGGTGCCCAAAACACACAGGCTTCAATGGAGAAGGGGGTGCCCCGGTTCCAGTCTGCCAGCAGGTAAGTACCCGCGTCTTCGGAGGGCAAACCAGGGGGGTTTTGTAGGGCACCGGGGGGGAGACATGGGTCCACACAAAGTACACCCTCAGCGCAGGGGCGGCCGGGTGCAGTGTGCAAACAAGCGTCTGGTTTGTAATAGGTTTCATTGAGAGACCAAGGGGTCTCTTTAGCGATGCGGGGGGGGGGGGGGCTCCTCTGGGTGGCCACCACCTGGGCAAGGGAGAGGGCCTCCTGGGGGTCACTCCTGCACTGGAGTTCCGATCCTTCAGGTGCTGGGGGCTGCGGGTGCAGGGTCTTTTCCAGCCGTCGGGATTTTAGAGTCAGGCAGTCGAGGTCAGGGGAAGCCTCGGGATTCCTTCTGCAGGCGTCGCTGTGGGGGCTCAGGGGGGACAACTTTGGTTACTCAGTCTTGGAGTCGCCTGGGGGTCCTCCCTGTAGCGTTGTTTCTTCACCAGTCGAGTCTGGGTCGCCGGGTGCAGTGTTGCAAGTCTCACGCTTCTTGCGGGGATTGCAGGGGTCCCTAAATCTGCTCCTCTGGAAACAAAGTTGCAGTCTTTGTTGAACAGGGCCGCTGTCCTCTGGAGTTTCTTGGTCTTTTGGAAGCAGGGCAGTCATCTGAGGATTCAGAGGTCGCTGGTCCTGGGGAAAGCGTCGCTGGAGCAGTTTTCTTCTGAAGGAGGGAGACAGGCTGGTAGGGCTGGGGCCAAAGCAGTTGGTTTCTTCTTCTCTGCAGGTTTTTTTTCAGCTCAGCAGTCCTCTTCTTCGTAAGTTGCAGGAATCTAAATTCTTAGGTTCAGGGAAGCCCTTAAATACTAAATTTAAGGGCGTGTTTAGGTCTGGGGGGGTTAGTAGCCAATGGCTACTAGCCCTGAGGGTGGGTACACCCTCTTTGTGCCTCCTCCCAAGGGGAGGGGGTCACATTCCTATCCCTATTGGAGGAATCCTCCATCTGCAAGATGGAGGATTTCTAAAAGTTAGTCACCTCAGCTCAGGACACTTTAGGGGCTGTCCTGACTGGCCAGTGACTCTTCCTTGTTCTCATTATTTCCTCCGGCCTTGCTGCCAAAAGTGGGGCCGTGGCCGGAGGGGGTGGGCAACTCCACTAGCTGGAGTGCCCTGTGGTGCTGGAACAAAGGGGGTGAGCCTTTGAGGCTCACCGCCAGGTGTTACAGCTCCTACCTGGGGGAGGTGATCGCATCTCCACCCAGTGCAGGCTTGGTTACTGGCCACAGAGTGACAAAGGCACTCTCCCCATGTGGCCAGCAACATGTCTCGAGTGTGGCAGGCTGCTAAAACCAGTCAGCCTACACGGGTAGTTGGTTAAGGTTTCAGGGGGCACCTCTAAGGTGCCCTCTGGGGTGTATTTCACAATAAAATGTACACTGGCATCAGTGTGCATTTATTGTGCTGAGAAGTTTGATACCAAACTTCCCAGTTTTCAGGGTAGCCATTATGGTGCTGTGGAGTCCGTGTTTGACAGACTCCCAGACCATATACTCTTATGGCTACCCTGCACTTACAATGTCTAAGGTTTGGCTTAGACACTGTAGGGGCACAGTGCTCATGCACTGGTGCCCTCACCTATGGTATAGTGCACCCTGCCTTAGGGCTGTAAGGCCTGCTAGAGGGGTGACTTATCTATACTGCATAGGCAGTGTGAGGTGTGCATGGCACCCTGAGGGGAGTGCCATGTCGACTTACTCGTTTTGTTCTCACCAGAACACACAAGCTGGCAAGCAGTGTGTCTGTGCTGAGTGAGGGGTCCCCAGGGTGGCATAAGATATGCTGCAGCCCTTAGAGACCTTCCCTGGCCTCAGGGCCCTTGGTACCAGGGGTACCAGTTACAAGGGACTTACCTGGATGCCAGGGTGTGCCAATTGTGGAATCAAAAGTACAGGTTAGGGAAAGAACACTGGTGCTGGGACCTGGTTAGCAGGCCTCAGCACACTTTCAATTCAAAACATAGCATCAGCAAAGGCAAAAAGTCAGGGGGTAACCATGCCAAGGAGGCATTTCCTGACACACACCATTTGGTTATTTCACTTTTTCCCCCATTTTCATCCGTATCGTATGTAACAGAACCTCACGATGCATGACTTCAGGATGTCCGCTGTACAAACCCTTCTCCTGAGTTTGATTTAACTACAATGTTGTTCATGTATAATAGGAAACCAGGTCGCATAACTGACTTGCCTCTTATCAGGGTGGAGAGAAAAATAATTGTTTATGAATTTGTTTGGAAACTATCACTTAAATATAGATAATTCTCCATGCCCTAATATAAGCTGATGCACTAAGATAAAATGGTTCACATGTTAATGAAATACACTTTTTGAGGTTTTAAGAGATGTTATGATATTTTTACACTTTGGCTGCAAAATATCTTTAAGAAGGTGTTTCCATAGTTAAGCCGTGGAGGACAACCCAGTTACTTTCTTTATCTTCAGTTAACGTTTAACTAAAGAACAGCCTGTTTAACTTTTTTTAATGTTAGTGTTGAGTCTAGTAGCAACAGAAAAGGATGATGGAAGAAGTGCTGAAACTTTTTTAACACTTAACCCAGTCACAGATCTGGGTTGAATCAATTGTTCTTGTCCGGTCCCCAGCCATATGCAAATCAGTCCTGATCCTGTTACCCATCGGAACAGTCCAGCCCGAGCTGCCAGGCTAGGTCCTGCCTGAACCAGAAACAAAGCTCCTGGGACTGGTTTTGGGTTATCTCCGCTCAGCCATTCTAGCTTCAGACCAGTGGCACAGTGAGCAAGGGATCCATGTCTGGGCATCCTCTGGCCACTTAAAACAATTTTAGCAACACTAAAGTATGAGTCTGGTAAACAGCCCGGTGCTGCTGCTGCTTTGGGTGGGGGGGTTGTCACATGTATAGGTAAGGAGGGCTGCATGCGTCCCCCCAGGCGGTATTTTGATTATCATTGCTTTTAATCAGCCTGCTTTTCTGAACATGTGAGATGGCCATTCTTGGAAGCTTGCTAGTATTGGTCTGGATAACTTTAAATGGCTGTTTCAGTGCTGTGTGGATTCTTCTGCCAGTGACTTGATTCATGGCTTAAGTGGTTCCCTTTGACTGGCACACCTGAATGTTCTTCAAAGGCATCTTTCGAGATGTCCAGGCTGGCTTAGTTGTCTGGTGTAAGGAAATGCCTCCTTGGCATGGTTGCCCCCTGACTTTTTGCCTTTGCTGATGCTATGTTTACAATTGAAAGTGTGCTGAGGTCTGCTAACCAGGCCCCAGCACCAGTGTTCTTTCCCTAACCTGTACTTTTGTATCCACAATTGGCAGACCCTGGCATCCAGATAAGTCCCTTGTAACTGGTACTTCTAGTACCAAGGGCCCTGATGCCAAGGAAGGTCTCTAAGGGCTGCAGCATGTCTTATGCCACCCTGGAGACCTCTCACTCAGCACAGACACACTGCTTGCCAGCTTGTGTGTGCTAGTGAGGACAAAACGAGTAAGTCGACATGGCACTCCCCTCAGGGTGCCATGCCAGCCTCTCACTGCCTATGCAGTATAGGTAAGACACCCCTCTAGCAGGCCTTACAGCCCTAAGGCAGGGTGCACTATACCATAGGTGAGGGTACCAGTGCATGAGCATGGTACCCCTACAGTGTCTAAACAAAACCTTAGACATTGTAAGTGCAGGGTAGCCATAAGAGTATATGGTCTGGGAGTCTGTCAAACACGAACTCCACAGCACCATAATGGCTACACTGAAAACTGGGAAGTTTGGTATCAAACTTCTCAGCACAATAAATGCACACTGATGCCAGTGTACATTTTATTGTAAAATACACCACAGAGGGCACCTTAGAGGTGCCCCCTGAAACTTAACCGACTATCTGTGTAGGCTGACTAGTTTTAGCAGCCTGCCACAAACCGAGACATGTTGCTGGCCCCATGGGGAGAGTGCCTTTGTCACTCTGAGGCCAGTAACAAAGCCTGCACTGGGTGGAGATGCTAACACCTCTCCCAGGCCGGAATTGTCACACCTGGCGGTGAGCCTCAAAGGCTCACCTCCTTTGTGCCAACCCAGCAGGACACTCCAGCTAGTGGAGTTGCCCGCCCCCTCCGGCCAGGCCCCACTTTTGGCGGCAAGGCCGGAGAAAATAATGAGAATAACAAGGAGGAGTCACTGGCCAGTCAGGACAGCCCCTAAGGTGTCCTGAGCTGAGGTGACTAACTTTTAGAAATCCTCCATCTTGCAGATGGAGGATTCCCCCAATAGGGTTAGGATTGTGACCCCCTCCCCTTGGGAGGAGGCACAAAGAGGGTGTACCCACCCTCAGGGCTAGTAGCCATTGGCTACTAACCCCCCAGACCTAAACACGCCCTTAAATTTAGTATTTAAGGGCTACCCTGAACCCTAGAAAATTAGATTCCTGCAACTACAAGAAGAAGGACTGCCTAGCTGAAAAACCCCTGCAGAGGAAGACCAGAAGACGACAACTGCCTTGGCTCCAGAAACTCACCGGCCTGTCTCCTGCCTTCCAAAGATCCTGCTCCAGCGACGCCTTCCAAAGGGACCAGCGACCTCGACATCCTCTGAGGACTGCCCCTGCTTCGAAAAGACAAGAAACTCCCGAGGACAGCGGACCTGCTCCAAAGAAAAGCTGCAACTTTGTTTCCAGCAGCTTTAAAGAACCCTGCAAGCTCCCCGCAAAAGGCGTGAGACTTGCAACACTGCACCCGGCGACCCCGACTCGGTTGGTGGCGATCCAACACCTCAGGAGGGACCCCAGGACTACTCTAAGACTGTGAGTACAAAAACCTGTCCCCCCTGAGCCCCCACAGCGCCGCCTGCAGAGGGAATCCCGAGGCTTCCCCTGACCGCGACTCTTTGAAACCAAAGTCCCGACACCTGGGAGAGACCCTGCACCCGCAGCCCCCAGGACCTGAAGGACCGGACTTTCACTGGAGGAGTGACCCCCAGGAGTCCCTCTCCCTTGCCCAAGTGGAGGTTTCCCCGAGGAACCCCCCCTTGCCTGCCTGCAGCGCTGAAGAGATCCCTAGATCTCCCATTGACTTCCATTACAAACCCGACGCTTGTTTCTACACTGCACCCGGCCGCCCCCGCGCTGCTGAGGGTGAAATTTCTGTGTGGACTTGTGTCCCCCCCGGTGCCCTACAAAACCCCCCTGGTCTGCCCTCCGAAGACGCGGGTACTTACCTGCAAGCAGACCGGAACCGGGGCACCCCCTTCTCTCCATTCTAGCCTATGTGTTTTGGGCACCACTTTGAACTCTGCACCTGACCGGCCCTGAGCTGCTGGTGTGGTGACTTTGGGGTTGCTCTGAACCCCCAACGGTGGGCTACCTTGGACCAAGAACTGAACCCTGTAAGTGTCTTACTTACCTGGTAAAACTAACAAAAACTTACCTCCCCCAGGAACTGTGAAAATTGCACTAAGTGTCCACTTTTAAAACAGCTATTTGTCAATAACTCGAAAAGTATACATGCAATTTTTATGATTTAAAGTTCCTAAAGTACTTACCTGCAATACCTTTCAAATGAGATATTACATGTAGAATTTGAACCTGTGGTTCTTAAAATAAACTAAGAAAAGATATTTTTCTATATAAAAACCTTTTGGCTGGATTTGTCTCTGAGTGTGTGTACCTCATTTATTGTTTATGTGTATGTACAACAAATGCTTAACACTACTCCTTGGATAAGCCTACTGCTCGACCACACTACCACAAAATAGAGCATTAGTATTATCTATTTTTTACCACTATTTTACCTCTAAGGGGAACCCTTGGACTCTGTGCATGCTATTCCTTACTTTGAAATAGCACATACAGAGCCAACTTCCTACATTGGTGGATCAGCGGTGGGGTACAAGACTTTGCATTTGCTGGACTACTCAGCCAATACCTGATCACACGACAAATTCCAAAATTGTCATTAGAAATTGATTTTTGCAATTTGAAAAGTTTTCAAAATTCTTAAAAGACCTGCTAGGGCCTTGTGTTAGATCCTGTTTAGCATTTCTTTTAGAGTTTAAAAGTTTGTTAAAAGTTTGAATTAGATTCTAGAACCAGTTTTAGTTTCTTAAAAAGTATTCCAACTTTTAGAAGCATAATGTCTAGCACAGATGTGAATGTGGTGGAACTCGACACCACACCTTACCTCCATCTACAGATGAGAGAGCTAAGGTCACTCTGTAAACTAAAGAAAATAGCAATGGGCCCCAAACCTACCAAAGTACAGCTCCAGGAGCTTTTGGCAGAGTTTGAAAAGGCCAACCCCTCTGAGGATGGCAACTCAGAGGATGAAGATAGTGACTTGGAGGGAAATTCCCCCCCTCCAGTCCTACTTAGGGAGAGCAGGGCTTCTCAAGCCCTGACTCCACAAATAATAGTCAGAGATACTAGTTCCCTCACAGGAGGGACCAACAACTCTGAAATCACTGAGGATAACTCCAGTGAAGAGGACATCCAGTTAGCCAGGATGGCCAAAAGATTGGCTTTGGAAAGACAGATCCTAGCCATAGAGAGGGAAAGACAAGAGATGGGCCTAGGACCCATCAATGGTGGCAGCAACATAAATAGGGTCAGAGATTCTCCTGACATGTTGAAAATCCCCAAAGGGATTGTAACTAAATATGAAGATGGTGATGACATCACCAAATGGTTCACAGCTTTTGAGAGGGCTTGTGTAACCAGAAAAGTGAACAGATCTCACTGGGGTGCTCTCCTTTGGGAAATGTTCACAGGGAAGTGTAGGGATAGACTCCTCACACTCTCTGGACAAGATGCAGAATCTTATGACCTCATGAAGGGTACCCTGATTGAGGGCTTTGGATTCTCCACTGAGGAGTACAGGATTAGGTTCAGGGGGGCTCAAAAATCCTCGAGCCAGACCTGGGTTGACTTTGTTGACTACTCAGTGAAAACACTAGATGGTTGGATTCAAGGCAGTGGTGTAAGTAATTATGATGGGCTGTACAATTTATTTGTGAAAGAACACCTGTTAAGTAATTGTTTCAATGATAAACTGCATCAGCATCTGGTAGACCTAGGACCAATTTCTCCCCAAGAATTGGGAAAGAAGGCGGACCATTGGGTCAAGACAAGGGTGTCCAAGACTTCAACAGGGGGTGACCAAAAGAAAGGGGTCACAAAGACTCCCCAGCAGAAGGGTGAAGAGACAACCAAAACTAAAAATAGTAAAGAGTCTTCTACAGGCCCCCAAAAACCTGCACAGGAGGGTGGGCCCAGAGCCTCTTCACAAAACAATGGGTACAAGGGTAAAAACTTTGATCCCAAAAAGGCCTGGTGTCATAGCTGTAAACAGCATGGACACCAAACTGGAGACAAGGCCTGTCCCAAGAAAGGTTCCACTCCAAACTCCCATCCAGGTAACACTGGTATGGCTAGTCTCCAAGTGGGATCAACAGTGTGCCCAGAGCAAATCAGGGTTCACACTGAAGCTACTCTAGTTTCTGAGGGTGGGGTGGATTTAGCCACACTAGCTGTCTGGCCGCCTAACATGCAAAAATACAGACAGCAACTCTTAATTAATGGGACTAGAATAGAGGGCCTGAGGGATACAGGTGCCAGTGTCACCATGGTGACAGAGAAACTGGTTTCCCCTGGCCAATACCTGACTGGAAAAACTTACACAGTCACCAACGCTGACAATCAGAGAAAAGTACATCCCATGGCAATGGTTACTTTAGAATGGGGAGGGGTCAATGGCCTGAAACAGGTGGTGGTCTCCTCAAATATCCCAGTGGACTGTCTGCTTGGAAATGACCTGGAGTCCTCAGCATGGGCTGAGGTAGAGCTAAAAACCCATGCAGCAATGCTGGGTATCCCTGAACTGGTGTGTGTGAAAACAAGAGCACAGTGCAAGGCACAGGGTGAAAAAGTAGAGCTGGAGTCTGGAAAAATGGCCCAGCCTACCAAGAGAACAGGAAAGTCAGTTGGGAAACCAACTGCAACACAGCAAAAGAAAGGGAACCTCTCTTCTCAGGAAGAAGTTCTGCCCTCTGAGGGAACTGAGCCTTTGGAGCTTGAACCTTATCAGGTTGAGCTCTTAGGCCCAGGGGGACCCTCAAGGGAAGAGCTGTGTAAGGGACAAGAAACCTGTCCCTCTCTTGAAGGCCTTAGGCAGCAAGCTGCTGAAGAGTCCAAAGGCAAGAAAAATGGAACACATAGGGTCTATTGGGAAGATGGGCTCCTGTACACTGAGGCCAGAGACCCCAAACCTGGTGCCACTAGGAGAGTGGTAGTGCCTCAGCTGTTCAGAGAGTTCATCCTAACATTGGCCCATGACATTCCCCTTGCTGGACATTTGGGACAAACCAAGACGTGGGAGAGGTTAGTCAACCACTTCTACTGGCCCAATATGTCCAGCATGGATAAGGAGTTTTGCCTCTCCTGCCCCACCTGTCAAGCCAGTGGTAAGACAGGTGGGCATCCAAAGGCCCCCCTCATTCCACTTCCAGTGGTGGGGGTGCCCTTTGAAAGAGTGGGTGTGGACATAGTTGGTCCACTGGAACCTCCCACAGCCTCAGGAAATATGTATATCCTGGTAGTAGTGGATCATGCTACCAGATATCCTGAAGCTATTCCCCTTAGGTCGACTACTGCCCCTGCAGTAGCCAAGGCCCTCATTGGTATCTTTACCAGAGTGGGTTTCCCTAAGGAGGTGGTGTCTGACAGAGGTACCAACTTCATGTCAGCATACCTAAAGCACATGTGGAATGAGTGTGGAGTGACTTATAAATTCACTACACCATACCATCCACAAACTAATGGCTTGGTTGAGAGATTCAACAAGACATTAAAAGGCATGATCATGGGGCTCCCAGAAAAGCTCAAAAGGAGATGGGATGTCCTCTTGCCATGTCTGCTTTTCGCTTACAGAGAGGTGCCACAGAAGGGAGTAGGATTCTCACCCTTTGAACTTCTGTTTGGTCATCCTGTAAGGGGACCACTTGCCCTTGTTAAAGAAGGCTGGGAGAGACCTCTCCATGAGCCTAAACAGGACATAGTGGACTATGTACTTGGCCTTCGCTCTAGAATGGCAGAGTACATGGAAAAGGCAACCAAAAACCTTGAGGCCAGCCAACAGCTCCAGAAGTTTTGGTATGACCAAAAGGCTGCACTGGTTGAGTTCCAACCAGGGCAGAAAGTCTGGGTTCTGGAGCCTGTGGCTCCCAGGGCACTCCAGGACAAATGGAGTGGCCCTTACCCAGTGCTAGAGAGGAAGAGTCAGGTCACCTACCTGGTGGACCTGGGCACAAGCAGGAGCCCCAAGAGGGTAATCCATGTGAACCGCCTTAAGCTCTTCCATGACAGGGCTGATGTGAATCTGTTGATGGTAACAGATGAGGATCAGGAGGCAGAGAGTGAACCTCTCCCTGATCTTCTGTCATCAGACCCAAAAGATGGCACAGTAGATGGAGTGATCTACTCAGACACCCTCTCTGGCCAACAGCAGGCTGATTGTAGGAGAGTCCTACAACAGTTTCCTGAGCTTTTCTCCCTAACCCCTGGTCAGACACCCCTGTGTACCCATGATGTGGAGACAGGAGACAGCATGCCTGTCAAGAACAAAATCTTCAGACAGTCTGACCATGTTAAGGAAAGCATCAAGGTGGAAGTCCACAAGATGCTGGAATTGGGAGTAATTGAGCGCTCTGACAGCCCCTGGGCTAGCCCAGTGGTCTTAGTCCCCAAACCTCACACCAAAGATGGAAAGAAAGAGATGAGGTTTTGTGTGGACTACAGAGGGCTCAATTCTGTCACCAAGACAGATGCCCATCCAATTCCAAGAGCTGATGAGCTCATTGATAAATTAGGTGCTGCCAAATTTCTAAGTACCTTTGACTTGACAGCAGGGTACTGGCAAATAAAAATGGCACCTGGAGCAAAAGAAAAGACAGCATTCTCCACACCTGATGGGCATTATAAGTTTACTGTTATGCCCTTTGGTTTAAAGAATGCCCCTGCCACCTTCCAAAGGTTGGTGAATCAAGTCCTTGCTGGCTTGGAGTACTTTAGCACAGCTTATCTTGATGATATTGCTGTCTTTAGCTCCACCTGGCAGGATCACCTGGTCCACCTGAAGAAGGTTTTGAAGGCTCTGCAATCAGCAGGCCTCTCTATCAAGGCATCCAAATGCCAGATAGGGCAGGGAACTGTGGTTTACTTGGGACACCTTGTAGGTGGAGGCCAAGTTCAGCCACTCCAACCCAAGATCCAGACTATTCTGGACTGGGTAGCTCCAAAAACCCAGACTCAAGTCAGGGCATTCCTTGGCTTGACTGGGTATTACAGGAGGTTTGTGAAGGGATATGGATCCATTGTGACAGCCCTCACTGAACTCACCTCCAAGAAAATGCCCAAGAAAGTAAACTGGACTGTGGAATGCCAACAGGCCTTTGACACCCTGAAACAGGCAATGTGCTCAGCACCAGTTCTCAAAGCTCCAGATTATTCTAGGCAGTTCATTGTGCAGACTGATGCCTCTGAACATGGGATAGGGGCAGTTTTGTCCCAAACAAATGATGATGGCCTTGACCAGCCTGTTGCTTTCATTAGCAGGAGGTTACTCCCCAGGGAGCAGCGTTGGAGTGCCATTGAGAGGGAGGCCTTTGCTGTGGTTTGGTCCCTGAAGAAGCTGAGACCATACCTCTTTGGGACTCACTTCCTAGTTCAAACTGACCACAGACCTCTCAAATGGCTGATGCAAATGAAAGGTGAAAATCCTAAACTGTTGAGGTGGTCCATCTCCCTACAGGGAATGGACTTTATAGTGGAACACAGACCTGGGACTGCCCATGCCAATGCAGATGGCCTTTCCAGGTTCTTCCACTTAGAAAATGAAGACTCTCTTGGGAAAGGTTAGTCTCATCCTCTTTCGTTTGGGGGGGGGGTTGTGTAAGGAAATGCCTCCTTGGCATGGTTGCCCCCTGACTTTTTGCCTTTGCTGATGCTATGTTTACAATTGAAAGTGTGCTGAGGTCTGCTAACCAGGCCCCAGCACCAGTGTTCTTTCCCTAACCTGTACTTTTGTATCCACAATTGGCAGACCCTGGCATCCAGATAAGTCCCTTGTAACTGGTACTTCTAGTACCAAGGGCCCTGATGCCAAGGAAGGTCTCTAAGGGCTGCAGCATGTCTTATGCCACCCTGGAGACCTCTCACTCAGCACAGACACACTGCTTGCCAGCTTGTGTGTGCTAGTGAGGACAAAACGAGTAAGTCGACATGGCACTCCCCTCAGGGTGCCATGCCAGCCTCTCACTGCCTATGCAGTATAGGTAAGACACCCCTCTAGCAGGCCTTACAGCCCTAAGGCAGGGTGCACTATACCATAGGTGAGGGTACCAGTGCATGAGCATGGTACCCCTACAGTGTCTAAACAAAACCTTAGACATTGTAAGTGCAGGGTAGCCATAAGAGTATATGGTCTGGGAGTCTGTCAAACACGAACTCCACAGCACCATAATGGCTACACTGAAAACTGGGAAGTTTGGTATCAAACTTCTCAGCACAATAAATGCACACTGATGCCAGTGTACATTTTATTGTAAAATACACCACAGAGGGCACCTTAGAGGTGCCCCCTGAAACTTAACCGACTATCTGTGTAGGCTGACTAGTTTTAGCAGCCTGCCACAAACCGAGACATGTTGCTGGCCCCATGGGGAGAGTGCCTTTGTCACTCTGAGGCCAGTAACAAAGCCTGCACTGGGTGGAGATGCTAACACCTCTCCCAGGCCGGAATTGTCACACCTGGCGGTGAGCCTCAAAGGCCAACCCAGCAGGACACTCCAGCTAGTGGAGTTGCCAGCCCCCTCCGGCCAGGCCCCACTTTTGGCGGCAAGGCCGGAGAAAATAATGAGAATAACAAGGAGGAGTCACTGGCCAGTCAGGACAGCCCCTAAGGTGTCCTGAGCTGAGGTGACTCTAACTTTTAGAAATCCTCCATCTTGCAGATGGAGGATTCCCCCAATAGGGTTAGGATTGTGACCCCCTCCCCTTGGGAGGAGGCACAAAGAGGGTGTACCCACCCTCAGGGCTAGTAGCCATTGGCTACTAACCCCCCAGACCTAAACACGCCCTTAAATTTAGTATTTAAGGGCTACCCTGAACCCTAGAAAATTAGATTCCTGCAACTACAAGAAGGACTGCCTAGCTGAAAAACCCCTGCAGAGGAAGACCAGAAGACGACAACTGCCTTGGCTCCAGAAACTCACCGGCCTGTCTCCTGCCTTCCAAAGATCCTGCTCCAGCGACGCCTTCCAAAGGGACCAGCGACCTCGACATCCTCTGAGGACTGCCCCTGCTTCGAAAAGACAAAACTCCCGAGGACAGCGGACCTGCTCCAAAGAAAAGCTGCAACTTTGTTTCCAGCAGCTTTAAAGAACCCTGCAAGCTCCCCGCAAAAGGCGTGAGACTTGCAACACTGCACCCGGCGACCCCGACTCGGTTGGTGGCGATCCAACACCTCAGGAGGGACCCCAGGACTACTCTAAGACTGAGTACAAAAACCTGTCCCCCCTGAGCCCCCACAGCGCCGCCTGCAGAGGGAATCCCGAGGCTTCCCCTGACCGCGACTCTTTGAATCCAAAGTCCCGACACCTGGGAGAGACCCTGCACCCGCAGCCCCCAGGACCTGAAGGACCGGACTTTCACTGGAGGAGTGACCCTCAGGAGTCCCTCTCCCTTGCCCAAGTGGAGGTTTCCCCGAGGAACCCCCCCCTTGCCTGCCTGCAGCGCTGAAGAGATCCCTAGATCTCCCATTGACTTCCATTACAAACCCGACGCTTGTTTCTACACTGCACCCGGCCGCCCCCGCGCTGCTGAGGGTGAAATTTCTGTGTGGACTTGTGTCCCCCCCGGTGCCCTACAAAACCCCCCTGGTCTGCCCTCCGAAGACGCGGGTACTTACCTGCAAGCAGACCGGAACCGGGGCACCCCCTTCTCTCCATTCTAGCCTATGTGTTTTGGGCACCACTTTGAACTCTGCACCTGACCGGCCCTGAGCTGCTGGTGTGGTGACTTTGGGGTTGCTCTGAACCCCCAACGGTGGGCTACCTTGGACCAAGAACTGAACCCTGTAAGTGTCTGTCTTACCTGGTAAAACTAACAAAAACTTACCTCCCCCAGGAACTGTGAAAATTGCACTAAGTGTCCACTTTTAAAACAGCTATTTGTCAATAACTCGAAAAGTATACATGCAATTTTTATGATTTAAAGTTCCTAAAGTACTTACCTGCAATACCTTTCAAATGAGATATTACATGTAGAATTTGAACCTGTGGTTCTTAAAATAAACTAAGAAAAGATATTTTTCTATATAAAAACCTATTGGCTGGATTTGTCTCTGAGTGTGTGTACCTCATTTATTGTCTATGTGTATGTACAACAAATGCTTAACACTACTCCTTGGATAAGCCTACTGCTCGACCACACTACCACAAAATAGAGCATTAGTATTATCTATTTTTTACCACTATTTTACCTCTAAGGGGAACCCTTGGACTCTGTGCATGCTATTCCTTACTTTGAAATAGCACATACAGAGCCAACTTCCTACATCTGGTTTTTTGAGTATCTTTTTGGGGAGCAAACCTACTCCTAACTGGAATGTTTTAAGGAAACTTGTGAAACTAAGCACTTGTTAGGCCAGGCTACCTCAGCAATGTAGGTACTCCATTGGCACTGTTGCTTCAGGGGCTTCTCCAGGTATCATCCATCTCGATCACAGTAACTTTCCGAGCCCACAAACGATATATTGCTTTTTCTGGGGTGGGACCTGACCTAAGGGGCACCACAGACCTAGGTGCAGCTCCCAGTCTATTTTCCACTGGATTTGTTGCTTGAAAACATCGGATTACTCAACCCCTGCCTTCCCACCAGCACCAGATAATCAGCCCTCTGATAAGCCTACTGCTCGACCACACTACCACAAAATAGAGCATTAGAATTCTCTTTTTGCCACTATCTTACCTCTAAGGGGAACCCTTGGACTCTGTGCACACTATTTCTTACTTTGAAATAGTTTATAAAGAGCCAACTTCCTACAGATGGCACGTCTTGTAAACACTCAAGTCCTTTGTAATTGTGCACTTGCATGTAACTATTGAGACTCCGGCTGCTACAGAGTAGTCATTAATTATGACACAAGATTCAGAATCCTGAGGGTCTTTCATGCTACTGGCTGACTTTTTTTGTGGGGCAGCATCCTTCAGTAGACCAATCGGTACTGTTGACCCACAGAGAATTCACTGAATTGCAAGCCTGCAACGTATTTCCATTTCTCTGCATCATTGTGCATGTTCTTCATTTTAATGGAAAAACCTTATTGACTTTATTTTTTGACAGAAAAAGATCTACAAGGATCAGATGGAATTCATGTTGCAAAATCACGTTTTCCCCCTTTTCAGCAACGAGCTAGGCTATATGAGAGCTCGGGTAAGACTAACATCTTGGAGATTTGTAATATAAATAATTTTTGGGGGGCACTGTCAAAGTGATCAATCAAAATATTTTACCTAAACAAAACAATTTAACTGTATGTATTATTTTAGGGAACGTTAAATGGAGGCCAGACTAATACTTCAGCAAATGGCTACAGATCATAGTGTGCATGGTGCTAGTCTATGTTTAGTACAACCAGTGTGCGTTTTGCATTCTGGTTGTATTGTTCACACGGAACATGTAGCCATAGAATAATATGAGATCATAGTACTGGTTTAGTGATGTCACATTGGCATAAGTACCACTGACCAGCCTCCAAACTCTCACACAAGTCAAGCCGTTTTACAGCTGTAGTGGGTTGTCAGATTATTTTGCAATTTTTGACATAAGGGAACCTAATTATGATAACTTAGTGATTGGAAAATTTAAAATATCCGTTTTCATGGCTGAAATTTCAAGCAGTAGAGTCCAGTGTTGAAAATGGAATTGACTTTTAATTGGTTTCTAGGCCTGCTGGGTGCTTCATTATTTCTGTGAAGTAAAGTTTAAAAATGACCAGAACCTTCAGACAGCCCTCGAGCTGACCAGAAGATGCCTGATTGATGATAGAGAAATGCCTGTAAAAGTTGAAGCTGCCATTGCCCTCCAGGTTCTCATCAGCAACCAAGAGAAAGGTATCTATCTGTACTCACTCCAGTGTATAAACTTTGGGAGCATAACTTTGCTGCAGGTGGCTTATAGGTTATAATGTTTATTAATCATGGACACGCCACACCATTCAACTCTAAACGCAGTCTGGGTGAGAGTCATTTTATTTGCTTTTGCCAAGTTCTTTAGTATGTTTTCTGCGTTTTCAACGCCTTCAGGGAGGCTTGTCTTCCTGGTAATAGCAAGCTTGACGGTTGGCTGGTGCAGACTATCCCAATGTATGCCCGGTTTAATGCACAGGCATGATGTAATGATATTGATTAACACAAATATAACTTGCTAAGATTTCATAAGGTGTATTTTTTTTTTTCTTTTGCACAGCTAAAGAGTATATAACACCATTCATTCGACCAGTGATGCAAGCGCTGCTGCACATTATAAGAGAAACTGAAAATGATGATCTTACAAACGTAATTCAGAAAATGATTTGCGAGTACAGTGAAGAAGTTACTCCCATTGCTGTAGAAATGACCCAACATTTGGTAAGTTTCTAAAATAACAACTTACAAAAGGCTGATGGTGCATTTGTCGAAGTGGCTGCTATTTTGTGTGCATAGTATTAGTCTATGTCTGGTAGTACAGTATTTGCGTTTTGCAATTAGCTGTTCTATTTGCACGAAACCTGCAGCCATATATTAATATGAGATCATAGTACTGGTCTAGTGATGTCTGATAGACAAGCGAGCACTGGCCAGCCTCCAAACTCTCAGACAGATATTGTAGAGCTTGACTAATAATTACAGACTAAATTGCAATAATAATTGTAAATAGCACTGTGTTGTATAGACTTGAAGGAAAAGTTTTTTTTTTTCTCTTACTGTAAATTGGTACACATTACAAGTCGCTAGTGATTTACTCGATCATAAACCAAGAAACTGGTAAGTTCGATGGCATCTGTCGCTGGAGATTCACATGTTCTGCATAGCTCGCCATCTGGTGTTGGGTCGGAGTGTTACAAGTTGTTTTTCTTCGAAGAAGTCTTTCGAGTCACGGGACCGAGTGACTCCTCCTTCTGTCTCCATTGCGCATGGGCGTCGACTCCATCTTCGATTGTTTTCTTTCCGCCATCGGGTTCGGACGTGTTCCTGTTGCTCCGAGTTTCGGAACGGAAAGTTAGTTAATATCGGAAGATTTTCGTCGGTATTGTTGCGTTCGGCATCGGCGTAGTTAGTCCACACCGCATCGAAGATCGACACGCTCCGGTGCCCTTCGGGGTAGCTTTCGATCCCCCGTCGGGGCCTGGTCGGCCCGACCGCGTGTCGAACAACGTCGATGGAACGGACCCCGTTCCGTTTTTGTCCCAAATGCCACAACAAATACCCGTATACAGACCAACATTTGGTCTGTAACCTGTGCCTGTCGCCTGAGCACAGTGAAGAGACTTGCGAGGCCTGTCGTGCGTTCCGGTCCCGAAAGACACTCCGTGACCGTCGAGCCAGGAGACTTCAGATGGCGTCCACGCCGACAGCGCACCGAGAGTTCGAGGAACAAGAGGAAGAAGAAACCTTTTCGATCCACGAATCTGACTCCGAGGAATTTGACGATCAAAGAACCGTGAGTAAGACGTCAAACAACACAGAAGAAAAGTGACAAGGCCCAGGCGACGCCACTGCCACCAGGCCATGGCTCCACCCTTCAATTCGGTGACCGACCATCGGCACCGAAAAAGGCCAAAACAGTGCAGAGATCGTCCGACTCCGGTCGAGACACCGGCACGCAGCCTTCTCGGGATCGAGAAAGTGCTGGAGAAAAGCAACGACACCTAGATAGCGGTGTAGAAGCGGCTCGACGCCGAGACAGCGGCACCGACGAAGATCGACGCCGAGAGGTTTCAACGCCAAAAAAGAAAAAAGCCACCTCGGAGCCGAAAAGAGATACAGGTAGGGTTTCGGTGCCGAAACAACCCGTAACCGACCCAGGTCCAGGCTCTTATACAGAGGAACAATCACTGTCCTCTCAGATGCGAAAGCATAGGTTTGAGGAAGAGCTGCAATCCACCGAAGTGGACCATACGCAAAAACGTATTTTCATACAGCAGGGAACGGGAAGAATAAGCACCCTTCCCCCTATTAGGAGAAAAAGGAGACTGGAGTTTCAAACAGACCAGGCGCCACAAACAAAAATGGTGAAAAAGGTGACTCCGCCACCCTCTCCTCCACCTGTAATTAACGTCTCACCAGCGCAAACTCCGTCACATTCCCCGACTCACACCACCATGAGCCAAGGTGACCAGGATCAAGACGCTTGGGACTTATATGACGCCCCAGTGTCGGACAACAGTCCGGAGGCATATCCAACAAAGCCCTCACCACCAGAAGACAGCACAGCATACTCAAGTGGTGGCTAGAGCAGCACAATTCCACAACGTAAACCTCCACTCAGAACAAGTCGAGGATGACTTTTTATTCAACACCCTCTCCTCCACCCACAGCTCCTACCAAAGCCTGCCTATGCTGCCAGGTATGCTTCGGCACGCAAAGGAAATATTCAAGGAGCCGGTCAAAAGTAGGGCAATAACGACAAGGGTGGAAAAGAAGTATAAGGCACCTCCTACAGACCCTGTTTTCATCACCACACAGCTGCCACCAGATTCCGTCGTAGTAGGAGCAGCTCGGAAAAGAGCCAACTCCCACACATCTGGGGATGCACCACCCCCAGATAAAGAGAGCCGCAAGTTCGATGCAGCTGGGAAAAGAGTCGCAGTACAAGCTGCAAACCAGTGGCGCATCGCTAACTCTCAAGCACTACTTGCGCGCTATGACAGAGCCCATTGGTATGAGATGCAACACCTCATCGAGCATCTTCCCAAGGAACTACAAAAGAGGGCAAAGCAGGTGGTTGAGGAAGGGCAGAACATATCAAATAACCAGATACGTTCTTCTATGGACGCAGCAGACACAGCTGCAAGAACAATTAATACATCTGTGACCATTAGAAGGCACGCATGGCTAAGAACATCTGGGTTCAAACCAGAGATACAGCAGGCAGTGCTCAATATGCCATTCAACGAAAAACAACTGTTCGGACCAGAAGTGGACACGGCAATCGAAAAACTTAAAAAAGACACTGACACTGCTAAAGCCATGGGCGCACTCTACTCCCCGCAGAGCAGAGGAACCTACAGCACCTTCCGCAAGACACCCTTTAGAGGGGGGTTTTGGGGTCAGGCCACACAAGCCAGCACCTCGCAGGCAACACCGTCCAGCTACCAGGGACAGTACAGGGGAGGCTTTCGGGGCCAATACAGAGGAGGGCAATTCCCTAGGAATAGAGGAAAATTTCAAAGCCCCAAAACCCCTACAACCAAGCAGTGACTCGGATGTCACTCACCCCCTCCACACAACACCAGTGGGGGGAAGAATAGGTCATTATTACAAAGCATGGGAGGAAATAACTACAGACACTTGGGTCTTAGCAATTATCCAACATGGTTATTGCATAGAATTCCTACAATTCCCTCCAAACATACCACCAAAAGCACAGAATTTATCAAAACAACATTCCGAACTCCTGGAAATAGAAGTTCAAGCACTATTGCAAAAGAATGCAATCGAATTAGTACCAAACACAGGAGTCTATTCACTGTACTACTTAATACCAAAAAAGGACAAAACACTGAGACCAATCCTAGACCTCCGAATACTAAACACCTACATCAAATCAGACCACTTTCACATGGTCACGCTACAAGAAGTGTTACCATTGCTAAAACTACAGGACTACATGACAACCTTAGACCTCAAAGACGCGTATTTCCATATACCAATACATCCGTCGCACAGGAAATACCTACGGTTCGTATTCAAAGGAATACATTACCAATTCAAAGTATTGCCTTTTGGTTTAACAACTGCACCAAGAGTCTTTACAAAATGTCTAGCAGTAGTGGCTGCACACATCAGAAGGCAGCAAATACATGTATTCCCGTATCTAGACGACTGGCTAATCAAAACCAATTCACTAACAAAGTGCTTACAACACACAAATCAAATCATACAAACCCTTTACAAACTAGGGTTCACCGTCAACTTTGCAAAATCCAACATTTTGCCTTGCAAAGTACAACAATACCTGGGAGCCATAATAGACACAACAAAAGGAGTAGCCACTCCAAGTCCACAAAGAATTCAAAATTTCAACAAGATCATACAACGCATGTATCCAACACAAACAATACAAGCAAAGATATTACAACTCCTAGGCATGATGTCTTAATGCATAGCCATTGTCCCGAACGCAAGACTACACATGAGGCCCTTACAACAGTGCCTAGCATCACAATGGTCACAAGCACAGGATCACCTTCTAGATCTGGTGTTAATAGACCGCCAAACTTACCTCTCGCTTCTATGGTGGAACAGTATAAATTTAAACAAAGGGCGGCCATTCCAAGACCCAGTGCCACAATGCGTAATAACAGATGCTTCCATGACAGGGTGGGGAGCACACCTCGATCAACACAGAATACAAGGACAATGGAACGTACATCAAACAAAAATGCATATAAATCACCTAGAAATGCTAGCAGTTTTTCAAGCATTAAGGGCTTTCCAACCAATTATAACTCACAAATACATTCTTGTCAAAACAGACAACATGACAACAATGTATTATCTAAACAAACAGGGGGGGACACACTCAACGCAGTTGAGCCTTCTAGCACAGAAGATATGGCGATGGGCAATTCACAACCACATTCGCCTAATAGCGCAGTTTATTCCAGGGATCCAGAATCAACTTGCAGACAATCTCTCTCGATCACCAACAGGTCCACGAATGGGAAATTCACCCCCAAATTCTAAACACTTACTTCAGACTCTGGGGAACACCTCAAATAGACTTGTTTGCAACAAGAGAACGCAAAATGCCAAAACTTCGCATCCAGATACCCACACAGGCAGTCCCAAGGCAATGCCCTATGGATGAACTGGTCAGGGATATTTGCCTACGCTTTTCCTCCTCTCCCTCTCCTTCCTTATCTGGTAAACAAATTGAGTCAAAACAAACTCAAACTCATTTTAATAGCACCAACTTGGGCAAGGCAACCCTGGTACACAACACTGCTAGACCTATCAGTAGTACCCCACATCAAATTGCCCAACAGGCCGGATCTGTTAACACAACACAACCAACAGATCAGACATCCAGATCCATCATCGCTGAATCTAGCAATTTGGCTCCTGAAATCCTAGAATTCGGACACTTACAACTTACCCAAGAATGTATGGACGTCATAAAGCAAGCCAGAAGGCCGTCCACTAGGCACTGCTATGCAAGTAAATGGAAGAGGTTTGTCTGCTACTGCCATCATAATCAGATCCAACCTTTACACGCAACTCCAAAGGACGTAGTGGGTTACTTGCTTCACTTACAAAAATCTAACCTAGCCTTCTCTTCCATTAAAATACACCTTGCGGCAATATCTGCATACCTGCAGACTACCTATTCAACTTCCCTATATAGGATACCAGTCATTAAAGCATTCATGGAAGGCCTTAAAAGAATTATACCACCAAGAACACCACCTGTTCCTTCATGGAGCTTGAATGTTGTCTTAACAAGACTCATGGGTCCACCTTTTGAACCCATGCACTCTTGCGAAATACAGTTCCTAACCTGGAAGGTTGCATTTCTCATCGCCATTACATCTCTAAGAAGAGTAAGCGAAATTCAGGCGTTTACAATACAAGAACCTTTTATACAACTACACAAAAATAAAGTCGTCCTAAGGACTAATCCTAAATTTTTACCAAAGGTTATTTCACCGTTCCACCTAAATCAAACAGTGGAACTACCAGTGTTCTTCCCACAGCCAGATTCCGTAGCTGAGAGGGCACTACATACATTAGATGTCAAAAGAGCATTAATGTACTACATTGACAGAACGAAAAACATCAGAAAGACTAAACAACTATTTATTGCATTCCAAAAACCTCATGCAGGAAACCCAATATCAAAACAAGGTATAGCCAGATGGATAGTTAAATGCATCCAAATCTGCTACCTTAAAGCAAAACGACAACTGCCCATTACACCAAGGGCACACTCAACCAGAAAAAAAGGTGCTACCATGGCCTTTCTAGGAAACATCCCAATGCAAGAAATATGTAAGGCAGCCACATGGTCTACGCCACACACGTTCACCAAGCACTACTGTGTAGACGTGTTATCCGCACAGCAAGCCACAGTAGGTCAAGCCGTGTTAAGAACATTATTTCAAACCACTTCCATTCCTACAGGCTGAGCCACCGCTTTTGGGGAGATAACTGCTTACTAGTCTATGCAGAACATGTGTATCTACAGCGACAGATGCCATTGAACTGAAAATGTCACTTACCCAGTGTACATCTGTTCATGGCATCAGTAGCTGGAGATTCACATGTGCCCACCCACCTCCCCGGGAGCCTGTAGCCGTTTGGAAGTTAGCTTCAACTTTGTACATTTGTATATATATTATTTTAACCTTAAATAGGTACATACTTAGTCACTCCATTGCATGGGCACTATTGCTACAACACAACTCCTACCTCACCCTCTGCGGGGAAAACAATCGAAGATGGGAGTCGACGCCCATGCGCAATAGAGACAGAAGGAGGAGTCACTCGGTCCCGTGACTCGAAAGACTTCTTCGAAGAAAAACAACTTGTAACACTCCGACCCAACACCAGATGGCGAGCTATGCAGAACATGTGAATCTCCAGCGACTGATGCCACGAACAGATGTACACTGGGTAAGTGACATTTTCATTACCCGACTTCTGGGTACTTCTGTCTTGACATTTTTCATTGTACCTACACTGGTCTACCTCTTCACATGTAACAGACTGAATGTAAGCTTGCTGTTGAAGGAACATATTGTACATTCATCTGCAGCAGCTAAGCCAGACTTATCATAAAATATTTGGAGAATACTGTGACCAATCATCCTGTACCAATTTGCCATAGCTTATTTATTGCATTCCCTAAGGGCTACATGTACTAAAGATTGGTTTTGCGATTCGCAAGGGAGTCGGCAATGCCCTACCTCAAATATTCATGAGGTAGGTTGCAATTTGCAACCCCCTTGGGAACGGCTGCACTCACAGGGATGGGTGGTGGCCTGCTGGAGACAGCAGACCACCATGTCTGACTGCTTTTAAATAAAGTAGTTTTTTATTTTTTAATGCAGTCCATTTTTCTTAAAGGAAAACGAGATGTATTTAAAAAAAAAAAAAAAACCTACGTTTTTGTTTCATTTTTTCAGAGCAGGCATTGGTCCATAAGACCACTACCTGCTCAAATGTTTTTTTTTTTTTTTTTTTTTTTTTACTGCCATTCACGAAGGAGAAGGTGTCTCATGGCGACCCCTTTCTATTTGCGAATGGGTTGTCACCAGTGTGACACAGGTGCTAACTGCAATTGTTTTGCGACCGCATTCGCGGTCACAAACCAATCATACATGGGTCTGCGAGTCGCAATTAGGAAGGGAACATCCCTTCCTAATTGTGACTTCCAATCCCTTTTTGGGATTCGGTAGAAATAGTTTACCAAATCGCAAAAATGGGTTGGAACATGCCAAAGTGCCTTTTTCAGACCGCAAATGTCCCGATTCGCTGTTTGAAATGTGCAAAATGCTTACGTACGTGTAGCCCTAAATTCGGTTAACTTTCATGGTTGAGCTGGTAAACCTTCCCCCTTTTTTAAATTTTTTTATTTTTATTTTATTCATTTATTGTAAGATCCATGGTTGGGAGAAGGACGGGGAGGGAGGTGCATTTTTCCCACCTATTCAGCAAACCAGTATTCTGTTAGGTGAACAGGTTCCATGAGAACATGGGCTTGCTGGTGGTAGAAGTAGCACAAAGCAGCAATCCTTTCATCAGAAACACGAGTAAATTCAAGCTGTACACCAACCCTAACACTGGTAAATAAAGTTGTGAAACCCCCAAACTAATTTATCCCACAAGCAGCTCATTCCTCTTATGTTTTCTTATAACTCATTTACACTGTTTGCCTTACTTTAATTCATCCAAGAACTCCCTCCTTATTGAATGGGTGGTAGTTTGGGTTCAGGATCATTTTGCTGGACAGTTTCAGTCAGCCAGACTCCCTTTTTTTTTTTTTTTTTTTTGTCCTGGATTCTTCATAATCTTCCTCCCCGCCCCCCACAAAAAAAACTAATTTATTTTCCTTTGCATAGGCTATGACATTTAACCAAGTGATTCAGACTGGACCTGATGAAGAGGGCAGCGATGATAAAGCTGTAACAGCTATGGGAATACTGAATACTATCGACACACTGCTCAGTGTGGTTGAAGATCACAAAGAGGTCTGTTTCTTTTTCATGTTTTTTTTTTTTTCTTCTTTGTAGACTGACTTTTGATGTAAACTATATTCCTACTTTCGAATGAAAATTCTGACTAAACGATTTGCATAAAATTATCCACATGTTAGTTGTGGAGCGCTTTGTACCTTGGCAGTTTTCTGTTTAATGTCACTAAAACCTCTTCGAAGCTCATGTAAACACAGGGTTGAGCTACACATAGATATTGTAACAAACTGTAACTGAAAAGTGATGGGTATTTGAATCAAGCAAGCAGCTGCATTGAGGCAGACTAACTTGGTGTGTCAATCAGTAGCACAGGTCAATTTGAGATAATAGAGCATGGTAGCTTTCTCTGTAGATATGGATTTGAAATAGGTCTCGTATCCAGTGCTTCAGGTCGATACAAGTGTAGTAACAGTTGAATGTAGTAATTAAACTGGTTATGTACTCTGTATCAGTACTCTGGACCAGGTGTTCTGATTCTCTTCCATCTGCTGGAAATATTACTTAGAGAAAATATCTGTGTGGCCTTTTATGGACCCGAGGGCTGCCTTCGACTTTGGTTCAAGTTATTTCTTGTGGGAAGTCTTGAGACCTCTTGCCATCCCTGAAGATCTTAAGTATTCTCATTAAAATCCACAATGATTCTTATGCTCAAGTCAGATGGAATTGAAATAAAGGGAAAACGAAATAAATGGCCATCAATCTCCGCTGCTCGTTTAAAGGCAAGATGACAGTAGATGGGCCATTGATGGGGTTAGATGCTTTGACTACTTGGGTGTGAGGCACTCGCATAAACTGTCTTGGGCCCCTCAACTGAATAAGAGTAAATAGCTGCAGCATAGATCTGCTGTCATCTTGAAGTACGTACACACATCTAGTAGGGCGATATCCCCAGTCCTCTAGGTATACAGAACTGTAGCTTTGGGAGGCACCCTTTATCAGGTGAAATTACAGGGGTGCTTATTCGAAGGGGAAATCGATGTTGATGGTTATTACTTACCCCGCAGCTCCCCCGTGTTGCCCCTGAGGTGTGATGTGATTTGCTTGGCCAGAGTACCATATTGCTAAACTAAGGATGATCAAATATTGGTTAGTTTCTGGACCATCCCTGAGCTGTCCTCATACAGATTGACATTTAAGGAGCTAATTGCTTTAGATGCAAACTGCTCCATGCCTTGGCTCAAGCCAGTTAAAGATCTTTGCCAACATTTGCATATGGCCAGTTAAAAAAGCCAGAATGCCTGGCCAGTGGCATGGGTACCCGGATTAGGAGTATGTAGTGGGATGAAATGATCTGAGTATCATGGCGTGAGTCACTCTCTGAGGGTTGATAGGCTTTTGGTTTATAAATCTGTGCCAAAGTTTGAGAGCTTTATGGCCAGGATTACTTGGGACAGCCTTTGCTTCCGCACTAGAATTGGTACACTTTCTCAACGCACACATTGCCAAATGGAAGGGAATTACAAGTGTTGCTGGTGAATGCCCATTCTGACTATTACAAGAAACAAAGGCTCACTTTGTTTTAATTATATGGTGCCTCGCATAAAGTGGATTATACCCATTTGTCCACTTTTGGGTATCTGTGTGAAGAGGCACTTTATTTGCTTAGCTGCGATACCCAGGAGTAAGCAATTTCTGCTCTTTCGAAATGTTTACATTGAGCCTGGAATATAAGAGGAAGAAGTTTGAAGTAGCATGACTTAACTGGATAACTCTTTTTAGGAGACATTTGCCATCACGGTTAGGTCTGCACCCCAACCAATGTCTAAAGTTCCTGCTACTGGCTGTTTCTCCCGAATGGGAGTGTAAGGAAATGCTTCCTTGGCATGGTTACCCCCCTGACTTTTTGCCTTTGCTGATGTCAAGTTATGATTTGAAAGTGTGCTGAGGCCTGCTAACCAGGCCCCAGCACCAGTGTTTTTTCACCTAAAATGTACCATTGTCTCCACAATTGGCACAACCCTGGCACCCAGGTAAGTCCCTTTTAACTGGTACCAAGGGCCCTGATGCCAGGGAAGGTCTCTAAGGGCTGCAGCATGTCTTATGCCACCCTAGGGGCCCCTCACTCAGGACAGACACACTGCTTGCCAGCTTGTGTGTGCTGGTGGGGAGAAAATGACCAAGTCAACATGGCACTCCCCTCAGGGTGCCATGCCAACCTCACACTGCCCATGGCATAGATAAGTCACCCCTCTAGCAGGCCTTACAGCCCTAAGGCAGGGTGCACTATACCACAGATGAGGGCATAGGTGCATGAGCACTATGCCCCTACAGTGTCTAAGCAAAACCTTAGACATTGTAAGTGCAGGGTAGCCATAAGAGTATATGGTCTGTGAGTTTGTCAAACACGAACTCCACAGTTCCATAAAGGCTACACTGAATACTGGGAAGTTTTGTATCAAACTTCTCAGAATAATGAACCCACACTGATGCCAGTGTTGGATTTATAAAAAAAATGCACACAGAGGGCATCTTAGAGATGCCCCCTGTATTTTACCCAATTGTTCAGTGCAGGACTGACTGGTCTGTGCCAGCCTGCTGCTGAGAAACGAGTTTCTGACCCCATGTGGTGAGGGCGATGTGCTCTCTGAGGACAGAAACAAAAGCCTGCTCTGGGTGGAGGTGCTTCACACCTCCCCCTGCAGGAACTGTAACACCTAGCAGTGAGCCTCAAAGGCTCAGGCTTCGTGTTACAATGCCCCAGGGCACTCCAGCTAGTGGAGATGGCCCCCCTCTGGACACAGCCCCCACTTTTGGCGGCAAGACCAGGGGAGATAATGAGAAAAACAAGGAGTCACCCACCAGTCAGGACAGCCCCTAAGGTGTCCTGAGCTGAAGTGACCCCTGCCTTTAGAAATCCTTCAGCTTGATTTTGGAGGATTCCCCCAATAGGGATGGGCCCCCCTCTCCTCCGGGAGGAGGCACAAAGAGGGTGTAGCCACCCTCAAGGTCAGTAGCCATTGGCTACTGCCCTCCCAGACCTAAACACACCCCTAAATTCAGTATTTCGGGGCCCCCAGAACCTAGGAAACTAGATTCCTGCAACCTAAGACGAAGGACTGATGACCTGAAAGCCCTGCAGAGAAGACGGAGACACCAACTGCTGTGGCCGCAGCTCTACCGGCCTGTCTCCCCACTTCAAGAAAAACTGCAACAGCGACACGTTCCACAGGGTCCAGTGACCTCTGAAGCCTCAGAGGACTACCCTGCATCTAAAAGGACCAAGAACTCCCGAGGACAGCAGCCCTGTTCCAAAGAAACTGCAACTTTGCAACAAAGAAGCAACTTTTAAAGACCACACATTTCCTGCCGGAAGCGTGACTTTCCACTGTGCACCCGATGCCCTGGCTCGACCTGCGGAAAACTAACACTACAGGGAGGACTTGACTGCGAGCCCGTGAGTAGCCAGAGTTGACCCCCCTGATTACCCACAGCGACACCTGCAGAGGGAATCCAGAGGCTCCCCTGATCGCGACTGCCTGCTTCAAAGAACCCGACGCCTAGTAAAGGCACTGCACCTGCAGCCCCCAGGAACTGAAGGATCCGACCTCCAGTGCAGAAGCGATCCCCAGGTGGCCCTCTCCCTTGCCCAGGTGGTGGCTACCCCGAGGAGCCTTGTAGGAAGTTGCCTCTGTATGTGCTATTTCAAAGTAAGGAATAGTATGCACAGTCCAAGGGTTCCCCTTAGAGGTAAGATAGTGGCAAAAAGAGATAATATTAATGCTCTATTTTGTGGTAGTGTGGTCGAGCAGTAGGCTTATCAAAGGAGTAGTGTTAAGCATTTGTTGTACCTACACAAGCAATAAATGAGGAACACACACTCAGACAATTCCAAGCCAATAGGTTTTGTTACCTCTAAGGGGAACCCTTGGACTCTGCATGCTATTTCTTACTTTGAAATAGTACATACAGAGCCAACTTCCACCAATAGCACTTTGCTATGTTACTATAGTAATGACCATAGAGGGCATAAAGATGGTATAAACAATTTTACCACCTTTATTCTTTTTTTTCTAGCATGATTACTAAGATTATCAAAAACAATTGGTCACTTCGGGTGTCTAAATTGCTCTTTACTACAGTATGCCCATTAAGGTATTCAAATGGTACCATCACTCCTATTCCTACCTGGATCGAAAGTAGTAACTGCAATTCATCTAATGTCATACGCCGGTATGCTTTTGAGGGGGACAGTTGGTGCCCGCCTTGCATAAACTGATTTGCACCAGTCCAGGGACCCCTGGCACGAAACTTGACAAAGGGGAGTGACCACACCCTTGTCATCACCACCCTAGGGGTGGTGCCCAGAGCTCCTCCAGGTGGCCACTTGATTGTGCCATCTTAAATCCAAGGTGAGCAGAGGCCCCAGGGAGCATTTGAGTGGCCAGGTCAGTTATGTGAAGTCTGGCTCCTCCTGATAAATGGTCACCCTGCTAGGTTACCAATCCCCCTTCCTGGGCTATTTAGGGTCTCCCTCCTGGGTGGGTCCTCAGATTCTACATGCAGGACTCCGCTGCATCGTTTATTTCATCTTCTGGCCACTGGGACTGCAACTGGACCCTCCTGGAACCAACAATCTTCTGCTCTGCAACATTTTCTCTGGCTCCTTCCAGCAGCTGCAACGTTTCTCCAGCTGTGCATCCTCTCAAGCAGCAAGTCTTCAGCCTACACAAGAACTAAGAAGGAATCTCCCTTGGGGTGAAAGTCGTTCCCCTGCATCTGCAGGCACCGATTACAACAGCTGCGTGGGTCTGCTGTCCTAAGGAACTGCATGGATCCTGCATCACAGGTGGTGGTCTGCTGTGGGCCCCTTGGTCCTCTTCCAGCTGTCTAATGAAGGGGGTGGGGGGGGGGGGGGGGGGTTTAAGCCCTTGCCTCTCCCCTTTCCCTGCAGTACTCCTGTGCACCACAGGTCTTGCCTCTCTCAAGGCTTGTTTGCTCCTCCTCAAAGGGATCTTTAGGCATGTGTAGCACAGCCTGCTGCTCTAGCGATGTGGGAATCCTCTTCAGATGTTAAGTTGGCCTCACTGAGACTCCTGTGTCTGCTGCCAGTGAGTTGCCTGTTGGAGGGAGGAGGTGGGGGGGGGGGGGGCGTGGGGGTGCTGCGGCTCCCTCCTTTCTGTCTCTCCCAGCTGCTGAGGGTCACCCCAGACCCCCTTCTTGGTCTAGTCCCCTGGACCTTGCTGGTCCTCTTCAGCCTTGAAAACCATCTTCAGTCTCCACTTGCTTCCCTTCTGGGACTTCTCCATCTCTTGTGCTGCACTGCTGACCTCCTTCATCCTCTGACGTGGTCCTGCATCCACAGAAGGGTGGGTAGTGGCTCCTGCCACAACCTGACACTCCATCATAAACTGGACTTGGTCTCCTTCCTTTGCAGGTCTCTTCTGTCAGGATCCAACTTTGGGTTCTTCCAGTATTGGTTGGGTCTTGCATAATCCTTTTCCTAAGTCCTTCTGTTGGATTTGAGGTAAACCAGGTACTTACCTCTGCTCTCCTGGTCGGTGGTGCTCACCTGTTGGGGTTCCTAGTTCCTCCAGCTCCCCTCTAACGATTCCCCATCCTTGGGTGGGAGAACTGTATCTCTCATTCCACTTTCTTAGTAAATGGTTTAGCACACACCGTTCCCTCTTATGTTTGCCAATGCGTATTGCTTTTTATTGATTGCTAATGTGTATTGTGTAATAGTGTGTGCTCCTCCAGCTGAGGGATTGCCTATTCAGTATTCTAGTATGTTACTGTAAGGAAATGCCTCCTTGGCATGGTTGCCCCCTGACTTTTTGCCTTTGCTGATGCTATGTTTACAATTGAAAGTGTGCTGAGGCCTGCTAACCAGGCCCCAGCACCAGTGTTCTTTCCCTAACCTGTACTTTTGTATCCACAATTGGCAGACCCTGGCATCCAGATAAGTCCCTTGTAACTGGTACTTCTAGTACCAAGGGCCCTGATGCCAAGGAAGGTCTCTAAGGGCTGCAGCATGTCTTATGCAACCCCGGAGACCTCTCACTCAGCACAGACACACTGCTTGCCAGCTTGTGTGTGCCAGTGAGGACAAAACGAGTAAGTCGACATGGCACTCCCCTCAGGGTGCCATGCCAGCCTCTCACTGCCTATGCAGTATAGGTAAGACCCCCCTCTAGCAGGCCTTACA